>NC_134173.1:4847060-7250590 GCF_964188355.1 Buteo buteo
TTCTCCCACTATTTATCAGGCCGCCGGGAAAGACACAAGCACCATTTAATTGCACATTTCAAGAAGCTGCAGGTTAGCTAGGGCGTAAATTGAAGCCACTTCTGAATGCAAAGGAGCAGTGGCAATGCCTCCACCCGTAGAGGCTGACTGAATCCAGTCTACCATAAGCACAAAATGAAATGTTAGACCAGTCCTACCAACTGCAGAGCTGGATTTTTGCCCTCAGTAAAACCTTGCTAGGGTAGCTCTTTCCACACCAGCCTAAAAAAAATCCGTGACGGCTCCTGTTTCATGTCCAAACACCCTTCCTCAGTCTGAACATGCTCAAAACTATTGCTCCTCTCAAAAGAGCAACCAGATGCAAGAAGTGCCCAGCTTGATCAACTCAGAGCCTGACCTGTGTTTTAGAAGTGGCAGGCTTTTAATATCACACAAATTCTTAAAAAAGATCTCATTGATACTCCTGAAAAAGAAGCTACTATAAAGCAGAATAACTTCTATTGTTACCTTTTGAATTCTACAGCCAGAATATATTATCTTGTATGGAAAGACACGACTCTTGAAAAGAAGCCTTGTCATTATTTTGGCTATTTAAATAGAGTCATTATGTGCAGATATCACCATTTGTAGTTTATAGTCCTATATAAACTATATAGCTTGAACAAAACCCGAAGTGTTAAAGGATCAGCGGGACTCAGACTTGAAAAAAAAAAAAGAAAAAGAAAACATTCAGCTTATTAGAGTTCCTTTATAAGGCTCTGTTTCAATGTCATTAATTCATAAGAAACCTTTTTCCCGCAACAGTATCCAACCACTACAGCATAAAAATGAAGGTACTGAACCAAGACAGAGTTACTTAATGACCTGGCACCGTACATAAAAATCTGTCACATCCTGGTGAGAATGACAATAACAGCCACGAATGTCAGCACGCAGTGGCAGGTCGTCAGAGACTGCCTGCGCACCCAGAGCCCCAGCGCGCTGCCGAGCAGCGGCCAGCACGCTCTGCTCAACCACCTTCACAAGCCTGCCCAGAAACAGAAACGAGTTCTCGAGAGGGATGCCCCCCAAACCGAGAAATTCCTTTTGTTCTCAGAGTAGCAGCCAACAGGGCTCCCGAAACCAAAACTGCTCACAAAACCCCCACACGCTGCGGAACATTCCAAGTGACCACAGACGTGCCCTGATTTAGCTGGAATCTTCCGCGGGGACGTTGATGTACGTGCTCGTGCCGAGGGACTCGGGGTGTCCCACCGCATCCTGGCTCAGCTGTAATGGGAAGACTGGTTTGCAGGGCTGCGCACCATCCCTTTGCGTACCGTGGCTTCTACAGACTGACGTGCCTTCCTCGTCCCCTGCTAAGCTGGCTCCGGGCAGACCTCCGTACTTCTTTGAAACGATTGTGCACCCAGTAAGCTGAAAGGGATAAAATAACTTTTCTTTCCCCGGAGGATGCAGTTCAGAATTTTAAAACCACCGAAGTCTCCTGGGGGAACCCGCTTGCCATGTTTTTCTTTAACATGTTTTATCCTCCTTGCTTTTGTTTGTGCCCGTTTCACCACCTGGAACAATCTCTGTGCCGTCCTCCCAGACTAAGGCCAAGAGGTAAAGGCTAAAAGCCCTGTGATTTACAAGGATACTGCATGAAGGTTGACCTGCCTTCAGGTGCTGAGTCATGGGAAAAAAAAAAAAACCAAAAACAAACCCACTGGGTGATTTTTGGCTTCAGAACTCCCTTTGAGTGGGAATGTCGTAGTGAAATCTTGGGAAGTAAAAGCAAGGAAGAAAGGAAAGAAGAGGAAAAATGTTTGATAGATGCATTCTCTTGTGCGGCAAAGACATAGCCTAAAAAGCTAAGCAAACACGCAAATCTTTTCTAAGTCTGTGCTCTAAGGGTTTCACACTTACTTCTTTTCCAAAGTTACAGCCATCTGAAGTTAAGAAACAATAATATGTGCTTTTTCACTCTGATAAGGTGGCTTTTCTCAGAAGACAGGTTAGCTCTCCAAAACATTGTTTGGACATTTGAAAGCCAGCATCAAACTTTATGAATACAGGTTTTTTTCTTTTTTTTACACCCCACTGTCCCCCCAATTAGATTGCAGATGTACAACAAAGCTCCTTGCTACAGTAGCCTAATCCAAAAACAGCTTGTGGACTTTCCTCACCCTCCTCACTTGACTTCTGTTTCTTTTAAAGGAAAAAATTCCCTCCCCTCCCTTGTCCCTATAATGAAAAAGCATCTGCAGTCTAGACAAAAATGTGATGCTCCTGTGGTCCAACAGATAATGACGATACAGAAACTGTTCTTTTCCCCCAGCTCGGAGTAATGTTGCAGGTCAAGATCTAGTATCTAAGGTCAAACTGAGCTACAAATCCTACCTCTCCATACAGGAGAGCCATTATAAATGCTGCCGTTTCCAAAGAGCCTAGGTGCAGTTTAAGGGACACAGCCAAAGAAACGCACCTCGAGTCGGGTATTTCGTCAATTTAACCTCATCTGAAAGCTCTGAGTGCTGCTCCTTTCTCTGTAGCTCAGAGATTAAGAATACACTTAACAAGCAATTCATCAGCATCTGACTTCAGGGAACAGGTCAAAGAGGTCTTTAATACTCAGAATGAAGTCAAAGAACTTATCTAGGTGTGCTGCCTGCAATCTTTAATGCAGACTGGCATGCAAAGGGTATGCAAGAGTTCAGCTTGAAGTTATGACTTTGATGCAGAAATTACTGGGTGAGGTTCTTGTAGAAAGCCAGAATAGCAGATCCATTAACCTGTCCACTAGATTTAGGCCAGGCTGATGTGTATTTAGATATTCACTTTGTTTTTGGAAACACTGGTTGAAATTTTTCAGTTGGAGAATGAATGTTTATTTTTTAGGATGAAGATTGAATGAAAAAGCAGCTTTTTAAAAGCAATTAATATTTGTTAGGAAGAAGTCAACATAGATAATGTTTTTAGTTTTTCTAGAATATTTCACAATACATTTAGAAGGAGGTATTTAAATGTTATGCTTCAGACTCTGCCTCACAGAGTTAAGTCCATTCTGATTCTAAGAAAACACAACCTGCTGGGATTCACCGAAGTTTATGTCAGGTAAAAACAAGCATATTATTTTTGATCAGCTTCAACTCTGACCTGCCTGAAAGTTCGTTTGTATATATCTGTTTTTCTAGGGAACCGAAGTCTTTGACTTGAGGAAACAAGCTGTCCATAATCATCCGGGTGACGTGCCTATTCTTAGCCTCCAAACGTCAACATGGACATCTCTTACCACAGTTCTCACTGGACGGCTGGTTCAAAACCTCAGCTCTGTGATGCTTAGAAACTACCTACCTAGAAACTGTCCATGGTTAAGGCCCCAGACTTGAAGACCTGGTGCTGGTTTGCAGTCTTTGTAAGAACTGCTGTTAGATACAGTGTCCAAGAGAGCTTTGTGGGCTGCAGCTGTCTCTATCAATTGAAATTTCTAAATAAAAATCAATTCATGTGCCTTGAAGCCTTGAGCAGCTGATAAGCAGCTGTACAATAAATTCCACTTCTCTGAGAACACCACTACCACCCCAGAACCCTAGCCTTCCTTGCAAAAAGAGAAAGTTGGTTTTTTTCCTTAAAAAAATATTGTCTTACGATTCCAAAGAGTCCCAAGTCAGTGGCACTGACAGAAGTGAGTGTGCAGAGTACATATTGTTGGATAAGCCAGAACAAACTCCCTGTGCACATACCTATATGCTGTTGGAAAGCTGCCCTGACGTCCACTAAAAATGTGTGTATAAAGACAGATACCGAGGTGTTAGTTTCAGCTCCAAAATGCGTACACATAAGGCAAACATCAGTACGCTTTGCACCTTGCTTATACAGTCATATCCTGAGAGCACCTGCAGAGAGCCAAAGTTCTCTGAAAAAAACTGGTTCATATTCATACAGCACCAGGTACGTCAGCAGGATGTTAGCTCAGATACCAAGAGACGATAATTCAAATGTTAATATAGTCTGTGCAGGTGAGAAAGGAAAGGGAAAACCACAAGAATGCAGCCGTCACTTTGAGTGACGCTCGTCCCTTGATGATACACAAAAGTTGTATGTAAGAAGTATCATCAGTTCGGTCAGAAAAGGTGTAGGATGTATTCACGTAAAATGAAAGGCGGCCAAACTCAAAAGCCTAGCGTACATCAGATGCAGAAGCCACAGCAGGGGAATCACATTCTGACAATCTGCATAAGCAAAGCTTACTCTGCATTGGGCATTCAGAAGAGTGCCTGCAATTACTTCTCCTGATTCATCTGTACCCTGTATAACTTGATATAATTTAATATTTTCCACCCTTCTTTTCTGGTGTGCAGCATCATCAAGCTCTGCGAGATAACATTTAATTTTACGTTACGTGTTGAGCAGCTTCTAATGTAATTAGTCTTAATGTAATAGCGTAATTTGGTTTTGGATGGGAAGATTTACAAAGAAAATTAGAATAAATGAATGCACAAGGCACCAGCTGGTGCTTATACCTACTCCCACATAAGAAGAATATTGCTATTTGCAATCCTATGAAAGATGAGATAATTTGGATAACAAGGATCAACAAAGGGTGATGCAGCAGTTGGTCTAAACAGAAAGAAATCCGCAGACAAATCCTGAACCATGTGGGATGTAAAGCATGCCAAAGCTGGTAGCAATCCAAAAGCATGTTATAAGGGAAAATAAATATTGCAGTCCATAAATGTACCGCATGGTGCACGCCAGCGAGCGGCAACAGCGACAAGAACAGTAATAACTGACCAGCCAACTTGCGGGCTTCAGCTGAAGAGGGCTCTTGACTAACAACACTTGGGCACCTGTGCCTCAGAAATGCAGGAACTTGAGTTTACACATTTGATCAGTATTTTCCATGAGAGGCTGCATAATCTCCATCCTTGGAGGTTTTCAAAATTCAGCTAGACAACGCCATGGCTGACCTGATCTAGCGTTGGTCACAGTCCTGCTTTGAGCAGGAGGCTGGACTAGATGACCTCCAGATGTCCGCTCCAGTCAACAGTTCTATAATTCTACGATAAATAACTAAAATTTCTCAGAAACAACGTCAATTACTATTTCAATTTTCCAAAACATAACCTCAGAATAGTGTACCTATTTTAACATCTGGATAATCTTGTGTGTGTAACGGTAAACAACTACTCACAAAATGAAGACTAACATTCAGCAGATGAAGAAGGCGTTAGTGTTCACATGTACCAGCTCTTGAAGACCTTTAGCCAGACCACCTGAATCAGACATGTATCATGTCTAAACTTTCCTGAACTCCAAGTGACCATGAAGAAAAAAAGTATATTATCAGCAAATCCTGTTGCCAGATAATTCCTGTCTTACAAATTTGACTTCAGTTGCTTACCAAACTTTGTTGAACTTTAGGCATTTTTGCTAACGCTTCCACTGTCTGACTTGTCCCAAGATGAAAGTTTGGCTTGGCAAACAGGCTATGCCCAAGGACAGCCAGTATTTTGCCTGGTTCCATTAGCAGTACTAGCAGTTCCTGACATCTGGACTATTTTGGTCTAATTCTTCACTCACTGGAATTCCTGAAGCTGGTACAGCAGAGTTATACTGGGGGTTACATTCGGACATATTTGAAGAAGAGAACAAAATAAGAAAAGCATAGACCTTTATGTTAAATATAGTCAAACTCTGTGTGTGTGAATCTGTGTGCACATGCACACACATATACTTACTATAGGGTTACCCAGGTGGTCATAGCCAGAAAGAAAACAGATATTTCCAAGAGTTTTCACGAGAAGTTTGTGTATAGGCACTGGGAGAGTTGTACAGATGGTCCTTCTGTCTGGCAAAGCTTTGAATAAGGAAAGGAATAGTGGAAAGAATTCTCCTGATGGGGTTCTGTGCTTAGCCATATATTTATTACATTTAACAAATGAAGCAGGCTGGCAATTAGGTGGTATACTTCTGGAAAGACAGTTCAAGAGGTTATCTTTCTAGCAGCTCATCCCTTTACTAAGAAATGGGCGAGGTTTATAAAATGGTAGAGAGATGACTATGTGATTCACATTTGCTTGATATGCTGCAGGAGAGAAACCTCCGCATCCCTAATCACCAAACAGGGTGGGCCTCTGATCAAGAGGAGGGTGTGACCAGAGGTGATAAGAAATCAGGTGACTACAATTTTCATTTTTATATTTCCTACAATATTTTATACTTCCTTCATTATACAAATGTTCTGGCAGACAGCCTGAACCCTGATCTCTCAAGGCTAAAAGAATCCCAGCTGGAGGCAGGTGATGAGAGCCTTACCAAAACTATATATAAGAACATGCAGTAATCTCAAACCTGAATTAAATTAGATATCTAATCAGCGAATTCTCCCTGAACACTTCTCCCTCGACACCTCCATCTGGACACTGAGTCAGATACCTGGGTGTAAGGAAGTTTCTAAAAGACAGGGAAATAACTGCTGTTATTTCCTCATAACCCCTTCTGGCCCATTCGGCACCATGGCAGGTCCTTCTCTTACAACACTAAAGAAGAAAATGTTCTGTTAGAAAGGCTTTTCTAGCTCTAGTGGAAGATTAATTCCTCTTGTTATAAAATTCCTCTTGTCATAAAAAGGAGTGACATGATTGCTGCCTTCCTTGCAGACTTGGGCCCTACATCCCAAAAGAAATACTGTTAAAAATCACTGCAAAATGACTGGCATTGCAAATTCCAAACTAGACCGATGTTCCCACAAACACATTTTTACTACATGCCTTAACAAAGCATGCCTCACTATGCAAGGTGGTAACTGCAAGCTAACTGTATCTCTTCTTGATTCGAAACGGGCAGTATAAAAAGCAAAATAATGCAAATCTATAAATAACCCATTTTTCAGGTATTTCTTTTTCCATAAATCAACGTTATGTTCTGCTTTGTCCAAAACGCTTATGACCCGGCTATATAGCTTGGCTGTATTTCTCTGTACGTATCACGTGGGTGTCGATGAAAACGTGTGTGCTTTCAAGTCTGTTACACCAGAGCTGTAACGAAGACACGTCTAACTCTTCCTGGTAGGACTCCTGTGTCTTATCAAGATAACTCTCCTATTTAACCCAGTTTTGAAATTCCCCTCCCGTTAGTTGCTCTCGTTTCACTTTGTTCAGCTGAAAGCTCCGTCATCTGCAGCCTGGATGGATCCAGCCGAGGTAACCGTACAAATTCCCCTCCTGCCACCGGCCAGACCTGCGGATCTGCGAGGGGTTATCAGCAAAGCAGCAGGGTCAGCAAGAGCAATGGATGACTGTGTCCCAATTCGTAGTGCACTATATCAGTCTTAATTGAGGATTAAGGAGAGTATAAGTTAGGACACTGCAGCACGTATTGGGTTATTGAGTCACCAGCTTTTTCCTCACTGAATGTGGGAACCAGCACTTGAAACAGTCTGGGACAAAAAACAAAAAAATCCTATCCAGAGGAGGGAAAGCTATAGAGACATATAGCAATGCTCTCCAAAAGCAGGGAGGAGAGAGGACTGTACTCCTCTGCGGTTCCACATCCTCCCACAGCTTAATCTGATGTGCACAGGTTAGCTATTAACAGGCAGATCAGGAGACAACCCTGCACTTCCAGCCTGTGCACCAAATGACAGAGCAAATTTCACAAGCTTTCCCTTCCTGAAAGCTGACAAAATAGTGCAATTTCAGCTTCAGCTGTGGGGTTTTTTTTCCCCCATATTTAAAATGAGTTAGATATAGAACCATCCACAGTTTGCCAACAGACACAGAAAAGAGGTGAATAAACTGACTGATAGATGACGACTTTGCGTAAGCACGACATCATTCCAAGGCCATGCCCAACAAAATGACTGGAGTCCGGCTCGTAGCGAAAGTGGCTATACCACACATACATATGAGTAATTACTAGCTGAACCAGAACTAATGCTACAAAGAGCTATAGCAATTGTTAGCCAAATTGAGTCTGCCGTGGCAGATGCTAAAATAATTGCTCAGGGGGATTACAGGCTATAGCCGAGAAGTTAATTCATTAGAAGCATAATCTTCAGAGTGGCAATGGACGAGCAGACAAAATGGTAGCAGAGAGAGCACAGCTCTTTAATCAAACAAGCACTACTGCCCTCCTTCCTCACCTTCTAGTTCCCTATTTGTATGAACAACTCATGCTTCAGTTAATGAACAAAACTGCATATGTTTGTTTACTAGCTAGCCTGAACAAATTTCCCAGTGTCTTGGGTTTGGAAAAAACCAGAACGTTTTGCTAGTGCATTGTACAGTCATCAGTAATCCAATACATAAAGTCACTGTCCCTGCTATAAATCCCTTGCATGAAAAGAGTGGAGTATTGTTAAATAGCTGTGACAGATACTGGTTTCACCTGGCAAGGTATTTCGGCAAACAAATATTCCTCAAACATTCACATAGGTATTGTCTACAGGAATGTCTGCTATGGGTACTCACAGGAGTAAAAATTATATTCCACGGGGAGGGCTTTTTTACAAAGGATACTTGTTTAATTCTGAACTAAAGAAGAGAAGAACTCCCAGGTGACTTGTCTGACCAGTACGAACTAACCCTTGGCTCTACTCGGATGCAATTCCTAGCAGAGCAAAGGCTCATTTATGTCCAGCCCAGTCCACAAAATAGAGGTTATAGAGGATGTCATTGGCAAATCGGTCACATGCTGGCTATCTGCAAAGGTGCATACGTCCCTGCAGAAAGGGAAGCCACTTGAAGGAGAAAGAGAATTGGTTAGACACTGAATTTATTTTCCATTATTTTCTGAGTTTTGAACGCAGGCTGTTAAAATTAGTCTAGCCCTGAGCATTGATTACTTGTATATTTGCACCTCCAGGACACAGACACAAAGCAATAAAACAATACCATTTCATTTGGCACAACTAACTGTAGAGGAAACAATGCTTGACATAAACTAGATAAAAATAAATATTAGACAAATATACACCAGACTGCTGCTTACTGAGAACTCCAAAGTGGCTTTTATGAGTTTATGAGCTTGGATGTGTGCAAAAGAAAATAGTAAAATTAGCTTTGCAGCCAGGTTGCCATCCTAATTCATGCTGAATAGTACTTCACCTCACAAAGCACACAACTAATTTACAGCTCAGCGTGATGAAGCAGGAGAGAATCTATTGCAACATGTAAAATAGGAAGGCTTTCCTACAGATATTATGCAGAAGTTCAGCAAAGGTCAGTATGGAAAACAAGTCTGTAGGCACGCTCCAAATCACCCCGGGCTTTACAAACCAGGTCCTCCTGAACTGCTTCTGGAAGTGACAGCAACCCAACAAAGGGTATTGTGGCAAAGACAGTATAGGAAACCCATTTCTATTAAATGAAGAAAGAGGTCACTGTGTAACATACACGATGGATTTTCTCAGTGGTCCTAAGAAAGTTTCGCAGAGGTCCCAAAAGGGCAATGGCCCAGGAGAAAAGGTAGCTGCTCTCACTAAGCAAACATAGCAGCTCTGCTAGTCCAATCTAATCAGAAAGGAAATTTTAAATGAAATATTTTTGGAAGACTATTGCTGATTTATCACCATATAGGAAAGATACACATTTGAAAAAAGGGTTGACGCATTTTCACAACCATAACTGTTTCTTTCTGAGTTCAGAATGATTTAATTTGTCAGACATAATTCATTACACCCCTCATCCAGACTTTTCTGTAAGATGCTTAAATGTCTGCTTTCAGTTGCAAGAGTCACCACCAGAAAGTTATAAAATAAAATCGTGAGATGACTAGTGCTCTAGTACATATGTAAATTACATATATATAGCACATACACTAGCATAATTAGCTGATTAGCAGCCAGTGTGATTGCCATGCTTTAAATCCATAAATTTTTTTCATCAAACTTCCCTCTTAGATTTGGACACTAAATATGTCCAAAGTGATGGCACTACCACACATACAGAGGCAGGCAATTTCCAAGTACCCATGGTGTAACCTCCTCTCTAACGACCTGCTGAAAGACAGCATACTGTGCCATTCAAATAATGTTTACAATTAATATGCCTCTTCAAAATGGCCACCTCAAAAAAAGACTACTATCCACTAACAACAGACTAAAAGTACAATCCAAAGTAGTTACTACTGCCTGCAAATAGGGCATTTTTCTGAAGGCTGGATATCAAATGCCTTTTTATTCTGCAAAAAAACCCTTGCACAAATCAGAAAAACACAAACACGGGTATATTCAGTTTGGACACCTAGCACGTTTCTGATACAAAAGTTATGAAAACTGACTTATTTTTATATAAGCTTTTCTAAGTTTGTCACTAGACCTGATTTTTTTACCTTGACCTTTTATCAATTGTTTAAATACATACACGTGGTCTGATTTTTAAAGTTGAGCTTTTATTAATTCTTCAACTGTATCTGATATATGTCTATAAAATAAGCACCCTTCTAACAGACACATTCTCCTCAGGTCATCGCTTGGTGAACTTTACACAGCAGCTTGGGGATGAGCAAATTGACCTGTAGCACCTGTTTGGGATAACATTTGGAAAATGCCTCACTATATCATGCATTTATTTGATGTTTTCCCTACGGACAAGAAGCAACAGACCTTACATTAGGGTCCTGCAGGCTGGAGGTCTTACTGGGATTTACAAAAGAGGTCTCTTCTTTCACAGCCTGTTAAAAGAAGGAGTCAAAGTTTAGTACAACATCTATATACTTAGGATAATAAAACTGTTTATTAAAAAAATATTCCTGGAAGCTCCCCAGAAAATTGCAATACTCAAAATGCCTACTCTGCCCAGATTTAAAAGGCACAGTAATTTTTCTTTTTCACCTCTTACAGTTGAGATTCACTATGATGAGCTACAATGTACAATGTGCAGACCAGTAGTGTAAGGAAGAGATTGGATAGGGATAAAGGAGGAGAGAGAAAGGAACACTGATATTTACGGTTCCTCGAGAAAGCATTTGAGCAGAAATAACAAAAATCAACCCAGGCAAGCATACTGTAGTTGAGTTGTTCTTTTAATTGGAGTAGAATAAATATTTATGTAGTCTAATCAAAATAACGATGCCAACTTTTCATTCGGTCTTTGAAAAATTAATTGAAAAATGGAATCCCCCACATATAATCACACTGTACACGCAATTCACAGAAAATCTCACCCACTACTGCTCTCTGCTAAATTACAGTCCTGTCTCTCACATACCATTTGTATATAGAGTTGAAAATACTAGTATTGCAAAATGACTTACATGAAAATTGTTTGATTACCCAGAAAACAACCAATGCGGGCAGGTGTCGGTTTATACTCTTCAACTGAGATGCAGGGTTCCACAGTTCCTGTGTCAAACACTGCATCCCTCTACAGAAAATACTGGCTGAAGACACCAGAGTATCTCCAAATCAGTAATGGACTTGGCAGGCTCTGACATTTCCATTCTGCTAAATGGACAGAAGGGAACTGATACGGTTCTACGACAGAGTGATTTTTCAGTGTTCAATAGCTGAACCATAATAATTTGAGGCCATCGGTCCAGATCAAACAGAGTTAAATGTGTCAGTCTCATCCTCTTCAAAAAGGATGAGACAGGTTCCTTCAAATCTATCAAATCCAAACCAAAGGATTTTACAGGCATGTAAAAATACGGTAAATTTGACGTGAGACCTTCCATTCAACACGAATTGATAGATTTCATTTGAGGGTACTCATAAGAAAGAAAACCAAAGCTGAGTTTCTTCTACACCTTAGCAATGAACCACAAAATATCAGTAGGGATGCTCAGTGCTTGGGGAAATCACCCAAGCTGTGACAGTTTTAGATTCGTTTCTCCCTTGTGCCAGAGAGAACAAAACCCTCATGGCCACTCCCCAGGTCGTTATTTACCAGAGCATCAGCCACGGTGGGAACAGACTGTTCCAGTTTGTACACACAATTAACTGTACGGACAATTAAACTGGAACCGCTGGGAGCGTGGCAGAAAGTGAACTTTGTCCTGGGTGTACTCCAGCCCAGGCAAGTACCTGAGGTGATGGTTGCTTCCACAACCCTTCGTGTTAGAGTTGTTGCACCTTGGATATTGATACCAAACCCACCATTTTGCAGAGGGGGGACCCTCTGAACCTCATCAGCAGGTTTGTCCATCTCCTGGGGGCTAAGTTACACAGAGGAAGCTAGTTTACAGCTAGTTTACTCAGGGGAGAACAGGATCGGCAGTAGGAACTGGAGAAGCTCCAGCCCAACATAGCGCTCTTACGTATTTGGGATTAATCTCCCTCAGCCAGAGGTTTCCTCAGTCCTGGGCAAATGCTCTAAACGTTAAGGAATCGAATAAAAGTGGGACATCATCACACCATCACCACCATTGTCACTCAGCCAGCAAATGTTTTGCAGCTAAGGTTTTCAGTAAATTAACGTCACGCTGTGAATAATTTCAGGACTAGGAGTGCAATTTCTGTATTTTAATAAATTCATAACTTCAAGAAATTTAGCTCAGCTCTAGAAACCTTTTTTTTTTACCGGTCTTCTAGTAGCTCTGTCTAACATAATGTTTATGCAAAATCTAGTGCTTCCTTGAAAGGAAAAGAAAATGTTTTTAAGGAACTGAAAGCACTGAAAATCATTCTTTGTTGGCGTAGATGAGCACTGAAGTAATATTTCTTTGTTCTACAGAAACTATAATGCTTTTTATAAAGCTGTTGGGTTTCTGAAAGCTGTAAACATGAATCCAGCTGTCAGAAACTTAATACACAGTCTCCTCTTCCATGCTGATGTCTTAACAACATTTTATTGTTAAGCCTGACAAGCTAGCTGCTTATTATGTGTCAAATTGGCTACTTTTTAAAATCACAAATTTTACTTTATTCCAATTTTCACCAAATTAATTGAGCTGCATTTTAAGATGTGCTTGAACACAACAATAGAAAAGAGAATACAGAGATCAAGGATGCAATGCAGGGGCTGTGACCAGGAATTAAATGATTAAAATTCCACCTACTTAAACGCTATAAGCCATGGACCTCATTAGCCATTTGAGAGGGCTTCACTGTATTAGTCCCTAATAGCTGATCCTTGGTTTCTTCTCAGTTCTGTGACTCCATTAGCACTTTCTTTTGCCTTCTCTGCGTTGGAAGGCTAAGCTTTCCACAAATCACACTCACTAACCACACAAGGACCTCCTCAACTTTACTGAAAAAGATGTGAGCGTGAAACAAGGCTTACACTCGTACACAACTCTCACGATCTAATTCCCAGATGGTTTGCCTTCATCTGAAAACAAGTGCACGTGCTAGGGCCAGGATTTGGGTTTCCACTGCAGGATGCCCTCCATCAGTGGAACACGGGATTTTAGGCAAGGCTAGCAGGAGGTACGTGGTGGGGAACATACATGGAGAGCTGGGCAGTGGCTCTGTCACCCACAGAAAATACAGCACTGAGCCGTGTAAGGAGACAGAGGCAGAAGCACGGAGCTACTCAGATCTTAACTAAGGCAGATTCTGTCCTCACCCAGAGGCTGCTGCTCTGAGAGGGAGAGCTTTCAGGGCACAGCAAGACCTGGAAATTTCATTTATACAAAAGCAGATTCATTTAACAACTATCCAAAGAGAAACAAGCTGGTTTTTCTGGTTACCACACTGCAAAACAAGTAAAATTAAAGGTCGATCCATATAATCCATCCACACAATGCCATTCTCTTTTCTTATCTGCACTGGGCCCAGAGCAAAAGAAAAATTATTAATGTTCCAATTTCATATGCCATTAACTTTCTGGATGGTGTTAGAAACAAAGATAAAGCATTACTTTATCATACTGGAGACGAGAAACATGCCTGGACAGAAATGCCATTGTACAGGCTCTCTTCAGAGATGATTGCTAAGGAATACTAGTTTCACCAAAAGATGAAAAGAGGAGTAAAACATCTAAGCAATACCAAATTTTGCCCACAGCTGCCTAAGCGATCTTACCTATGGGCTGCCAGGCTGACCCTGACAGTTTTCAGACGGCTTTTCAGTCGACTCCCGAGTACCCACAACCCCTGCTGCTGTCCCTCGGAGCCTCGGAGAGGGAGTGGATGCCCCAGGGATACTACATTGGACCCTGCTGAGCTTTCCAGCAGGGGTGGGAACGTTTTCTGACCCGTGGGAGCAACTCCACGTATGAATTCCTAAGCCCTGGTGGCTGGATTTGCCTAGCGAACAGCAGCTCCTATTTTCTTCTGAAGGATGAGTTAGCCCCAGGATGATGGGGAACAGGACCTCGAAACGGGAATTGGTTGCACTGGGGGAGCACAGGAAAGACACAGCTTCGGCTGCAGCCTTCTGTGCTTCTGCACAGACGACTAATTTTGGCCGGGACCGTGGGCTGGTGACCCTCCAGCGGGGCACGGTGGGAGGCAGGCTGTGTTCTTCAAACCTTGAGCAAGCGTCTCGGGGACCTAGTGCCCTCTGTGCCTCTCCTCCACCAACAAGGGGCATCGCTGCGGCTCTCACCCCATCTGATTCACAACAGGAATATCTTGAATAAGCAAAAAAAAGACTGCATGAAGAATCTGATCACTGCAGCCAAGGAGGGGTGGCAGGTTCTCACCTGAGAAAGACATGGGTCTGGAAGGTTTATATGAAACATATGACGTCTCTCATTTAGCAATTTCACAAAGTTGCCAGTTGCAGAAAGAAAGGGGGAGCAACGCAGCTTCCACACGTTTGGAGGTCTTCAAAGGTAAGGAAGCAATGGTTCTCGCTGCAGCAGCCTGGAAATACTTCTCTATCTTGGCTCTTTCTGGCTCCACAATGGTGCTAAGGAGGCCTGAAGCGTACCAAATTTTTCAGCTCTTCGTCAACTTTTTTTGTCATTTGTCAGCCACGCCGACTGTTGGCTCATCTCATTAGATAATACAGGCTAAGCAACACATCACCGGGAAGAACGCCCTGCCAAGGTAAACCTACCTTGGTGATTTAATACGTCAAATGTATCCTTTCAGGCAGAAAAGCATCGCGGTTCGGTCTCTTGGGAACAGACTACTCTGTTTTTCTCCCTCTGAACAGGGCCTGGTACCATGTGTCTCCTGGCCTATGGCTGGGCTCCTGCACATCACCGCAATTAACAGTACTTGTCTAATCATGTACTAGCACTTGCAGACATGCCAGCTAGGAGACATAGCTGACATACCCACAAGGCGTTGTCACAGTCTTGTGACACCACTGCCACATTTGCCTCCAGTATCCCAGGGAATAAATCCAAGATTTCCCTTTTCCCACATTCCGTTTATCTAAATCCTCCCTCCCTTCCGTACCCCAGCAAGGCTGCCGCATCATTTCCTCAGCTCCTTCCCCGACTTTGAGGTATCATTGCTGACACACTTCTAATGAGCTGCCATGTATCATATATTGATCATCCTGGCCCCCACACGTTCAAAATCTTGTATTTTTATACCTCTGACACCCTTCATTTCTTGCAGCCTCGCTTTTAAAGTTGAGCAAACCTGTTTCCCTGTAGTGACTGAACACCGAGGGTTTGAAGCTGAGCCATTTTTAAATTCCATTCTTATGAGCAATTATAACTGACGTGATGTTGTGCTCGCTGCTGTTCCAGTCGAGAGTCCCCGCGCGGTTGCTTCTTTTTCCTTAGCCTGAAATTCGCCAGTGAGTTTATTGCTCATCCAAGTGGGTGACTAACAGCAACAGCTTTAGCAAGGAAGGCATCGTGTACATAAGGAGCTGTGCAAGCTTCCCCCACAGCCCGAACACCTCAGCTCTGACCTGTTATACTCACGTAATTCCAGTTCTGATCGCTGTGCGAAGACTCTCAAATTGTGCCGTAGCTCTGTGCTGTGAATAAGGATGGGAGGAGGGAGGAAGGGAGGAGACGGAAGCAAATAGCATCTAATTCATGACGGAAAGAGGTTAAAACGTTGGAAAAGCTGATCCTTTCAAGGTACTTAAGTCAACATATAGTGAAAGCTAAGAACTCCTCTAGGGATCCAGAAGGATTTGTTTAAGTCCTCTTATAAGAAAGATCGCATGAGATTATAAATCCTCAAGTGTCTTCCCCTTACCTACTCTATTTTCATTCATGACCTGATTAGGGTTTGAATCCAGATCCCCTTAAGTGAATAAAGCTCCAAAGACCCAGCTCCGCACAAAGACAGCCAATTTTTTCTAGCAATACATGGCAAAAGCACCTGGACTTTGAAGTTGACAAGTCCTTACGCTTGAATCTGTCCTTAAAGGAGACAGCACAACGAAAAAGGCAAAGAATCATCAAAAATGTAGCTAAGACACACTAGCACTGTGAGTCACCTCACTCATGCGCCCTTTCTACCATAAATAATGCATAGATCCCAGTCTCACTTACATTTGCAGCCGTGGCTTGCTCCTGTGTAGAGAGCACGGGCTGCAGGATGACACCGGTACCCCTGCGTGTCCAGAAATATTTTGGGTACCACAGTCCAGGCCTTCCCCTGAGGCGACTCCAGACAGCACAAGCAACCTGCACTTACTCACATATTTGCCATACTTAAAGCAAACCGACGCGATCATAGGTCTGTACTTGTTTCTAGGACAGGGAGGAAAAAGAGAGAGATGGCTATCGACCCGGCCTAAAAATTTACATGTGTATAAGCTTGTGAAGAAAGTCAGTGTGTGAAAGGGGCTAGAGGACTGAACGTCCCTTTGTTCAGTGTAAATGTCCCTTTGTTTACTAAGAATCAAGGCAGGGGAATCAATTGCTCAAGAACCCAAACCTGGCTGATAGAGGATACCTCCCCCCAGCCCAGAGCTTCCCTTGGGGTTGATAAAGCAGAAGCGAAGGGGATTTCGTAGGCTCTCTGTAAATAACTCCGCATCTCCAAACTACCTTTTTCCCACCACTTTTTTCTCAACCAACAGCGCGTAACGTTCAGTGCGGAACAGCTCGGTGGTAATGTCACCTCTGCTTGTCTTCCATAAACTGCCCTGCAAAAAACTATCTTAAAAAGGAGCTTGGCCTTCCCTTGCCTGCAGAGGGGAGTAACGCAAAAATCAGCTGCAGTAGAAATCTATGAGAAACGGGGTCTCGGTTCCTTCCCTGCGCTAACCTGCTAGACTTACATCGACCCAAGGATTTAGGAAAGCTTGGGTAACAGGTGGAGAATACAAACACCACTTGTAGAAGACAAACTACTAGAACACAACACACACCGCCCGCCAAAAGAAAAAGCCCTGCTGAGATAGCTGTACATTTGCTCAGGAGTGTGTGCTTAATTCTAAGGATAATTAGGATTTGCCCGGAGCCGAAGTGGATATAAATAGCCACCGAAACCTGCTAGTATCTTTCCTCCATCAGTTGGGCCATGAACTGTTTGGCAAAAGGGACTCTTTGTGATACTAACAAGTCTGCTCAATCACAGTGTATCAGCACTGACTCATGCAAGCTGCAGAGGGGTTTTAAATGCCAGGGAGAGCTGGTCTTTTGTATTCTGGCAGCTCCTCACTGCTGCTTTATACCACTCCCTCTCAAATGAAGAGTCTGGAATAAATGCAAAAAAAGGAAGGAAAAAAAAAGAAAAAAAAGATGTCAGCTGCTTCACAGTGTTTAGTGCTCCCCTGGAGCTTAATTATGTGGGAACTGTGATATGCAGTCTGTCAGCTAGAAGGTGGCAGATCCCCCTGGCAGAGTTTGAAAGGTGTGTGTTGTGAAACACTACTCCTTTGCTCTAGACCTACAGACACCGCATGGCATGCCCTGTGCAAACCACAGGTTCCCACAGTCGCGTGTGGGTTCCTCACGTTTCTCTCCTGCGGTGTCTGCGGCAGCGTGCTCCCGGATTCAGCTTCCAGCATCCCCGTGCACACTTTAGTTCGATTTTCCGGCTAGCAGAATGGCACGTAAATTATTTCCATCTTCCACCAAGTAAACAAACTCGTGTTAGTTTCCTGCTGCTCTATAACTCTAAGCCACATGCAGGGCTCAGTGATCGGCACCATAAACTTACAAATTTTTGGTCTCTAAGTCAGGTCTGTAGCTATGGGAGATGGTGTATTGCCCCCTAGGAATGCGATAAACAGCTCTTCAGCATAATTCTGAAATGAAGCAGTGCAGAGACCATCTTCCAGAGTATATTTTCAAATGTATTGCATAATTTCCCCTGTTTTTATTTTTTAAATCATAAGCATTGGAATCATTCATTTCTAAGGCTCTCTCTTGTGTTGGTGTCTAGCTGTCATAAAGAAAGAAAACTACAGAAAATTTCTGTCCCAGTTTATGTTTTCCACTTGCAAACATTCACTCCATTCTCAGAATTAACAAGGAACAGCTTCTTCTTCTACTACATGCAGGAGGTGCCTTCATAAACTTGTCACATCCTGATGTTAGTAGCATATGGTATTGAAAAGATTCCTACTGCTTAGAGAGAGAGCTGTTACAAATATTTCAAGCAACAGTTTGTTAATTTTGGATCTGATCCTACAGTGCACCAATATTTTTCTCATGCTTTTACACCTAACTGTATAATGAAGATGCCCCATGAAGTTTCATAAAGAATGAGTTAGACCATAGATTTTGGGGGCCTTTAAAAGAACATTTCATTTCAAATAGCGTGTGCATAAAAGACAGAGTCTGGTTCTTTCTTCTTCCTTTTACAAAGCAGAGGAGTAAATCCTCATCTTTTTTGTGATACCATGAAATAAAGGAAGATCTATGCTGTACATGAGGAAAATCAGCCTGTCTTGCTTTACAGCTCGAGGAATATAGGCTGTGCCTTACAGAACCTAGATATATTTCTTGCTCTGGCTGCCTTATAAGTTGAAATATGACAGTACAGAAAACAAGAGATGAGAAATTGGAGTCTTAAGAATAAGGCCAGAAGGCAGGACTTCTCAGGGATTTAATATGGAACCGGTGTCAAAAGACAGAATTGGGCAGAGGATAACACGGTTAGTCCTCCAGATATACTGGGCAGCAGGATACGTCACGTGGGGTCAAAGAGGGGCAGGATCACAGCCCTGGAGGA
Organism: Buteo buteo; assembly: GCF_964188355.1. Classification (NCBI taxonomy): domain Eukaryota; kingdom Metazoa; phylum Chordata; class Aves; order Accipitriformes; family Accipitridae; genus Buteo; species Buteo buteo. The sequence goes on from NC_134173.1 coordinate 4,866,036, forward strand.
ATAAATGGGGTTAAATGGTTGTCTTCCATGAAGAAACCATTTCTTATCTGTTCCCTCAAAAGGATGCCGTAAGAGTCTCTGAGCAGTGTAATGTCATCCCAGCTCGCTTTTCCCAGAAGACGACTGAACTGCCACTGGGAAATGGCTCAGCTACCGCTATTCAGCTGGTTGTTTGGGTGGCGGGGGGCAGAGAAGATAACTGGGTGGTTTTATGGTATATGCTGGTTTATCGGGGCCTCCTATAGCCCCCTTCCCTCCTCCCATCTTCTAGGTGATAGGTGGTGTGTGTCCAACCATTCCGTCACCATAAGCGTTTTGCCGACCCTGCCCAGCGCTTGTGTTAGCCACAGCTCCGTCCTGTAAAGGCTGACCATTGCCCGGTCTCTGCCCGCTTATTTTTGCAATGTATCCGAGAAGGGTGATCTTCCACACGTGACAGGAGGGGAGCTCAAGTGCAGAAGAACTCATCTCCAGTTGCACAGGCAATTTTGTGGCTAAGCGGGGAGCTGAATGAGGATTTCCAAGATTAAGGTGACATCCTAATTTACTGGCTGTAACTCTTAATCCATACCTCGTTAGCACTGAAAGCTTCAGGGATTTCAAACTGAACTGTATGCCATTATTTTTCCACAATATGTGCTATCCTGCAACAGTCTCCTTTCCCTTTCTTCCCCCCCGAAATCACAAGACTTTTCTCACTGAGGCCAAGCCTACAAACACCTCCTTAACCCAATCTGACTGCTAAAGCCTTGTGCAAAACAACACAGGGAAGAAGGAAAAAAGGAACGCCCAGCTTGCTCTGAAACTTATTTACAACGTAGCAGCAGCTAAAGAATACCGTTGTGGCACGCCTGAAAAAGCAACCCAGGATGTTCTCCCTTGGAAAGCCTGAGAGTGAAAAATTAAGGCAGGGCAGGGCATTGAGAGATGCATACGTTAAGCACATTTCCTATCTTGCTTTAGTAATGCTGTATTCTGAATGCAGCAGCACACACTGCTTCCAGTCTTTAACTATCCAGTCAAACATGACTATTAAGCATATTCAGGAGAAAATACAAATGTGAGAAATATACCATGACATGCTGTAGAAAAGACACAGAGGAAAAACAGAGGGCAAACCCAAGGGCAATCAAACGAGAAACGTGCTGCATAAAACAAAGTTGATACAACGCTGAATTCAGAGAGGTGAGAGAACTGCTTTAAGCAACTACTAAAAGAAAAAAACCCAACCTCCTTTCCCCACACACTGTCAGATTTATGGTTTCTGTTCTTGAAATCTAGTCAGAATAACCAAATTTTGATACTTCCTTGCGTCTAGCTAGCTCAGATGTAATCTAGCTCTCAGATGAAAGATCTGCCAGGGAACAACAAATACACAAAGATGATTGTTAACAAAATCCTTTGCAGGGCAAGTTGACCTGATATCTTATTGTGAAAAGAAACAAAGCAATGGAAACACCAACATAATTTGTATTTAGAGAGAATAGTATGCACAAAGATACCACAGGAACTTGGGATAAGAGTCATACCAATCTTTCTGTCTCTACTTTTGTTCCTAAAACATTCTATTTGGCTTTATTTTTGGCACCAATGGCATTATCTTTTGGCCACAAATTACGCTTGAAAAGAATCCCATATTTTAGGTTTCACTTAGGTTTACCTCTGACTGGGAAATTAACTTTTTACAGTCAGGCCATCTAGCAGCATTTTTCAGTTGCATGACATCATTACAGGACTTGTGGTGTTTTTCAAACAGGACATAAACACTGACCAAGCAGTGAAAATAGCAGCTTAATAGTTAAGAGCACACAAGTCAGAAAACGATAGACTAGCTAACATTTCACATTCAGACATCTAAAGTTAATCCCCTAAAATAAAGGTTGCATCTAGATGCATAGATATTATCTTTAGAAAACCCTTAACCGCGGTTTCCATGAGTGGTGGGTAGCCTCAGAAAACTCCAGAGGTTATTGTGTCTCAGCTACAAAATAAGTAAAAGCTGCAGTGACAAAATCAAAACATGGAGATTTCCTGGGGCCTTCTCTCCTATCTTCTCAGCCTCTCTCAGCTGCATTAATCATGTCAGTTAGGACAAATTTCCTATTTCCGTCATATCAATCATTTTGAGTCACCTGAAGAAACTTCAGAGCAGCTAGAGAAAGGTAGGTCAACGTGGATACTTGAGATAAAATAAGGTGCTTCCTCAGGAACGACGTGATTTTTGAAAATCGGTGCAAGCTATGCCAACACTAGAAAGGTGAAATATTAAACACAGATTACCTGGGCGCCTACTCTAAAAGCAGCTTCCACTTGAGCTTTAAGGATATTGCACTTCATATGGTCAGGTACAGATGAAGGTGACACAGGGGCATGAAGAGTCTTTTCAGATACTTTCTTGTCTTCAACCTGTATTTAATATAAAAGACAAGCACAGTGACATCTATCAGAAAGACAGGTTAACAAAATGTTCAAAGGTCAAATTTCTACTTGTAACATCTTGATTCAGCAATGCTGGATAAAACTTCCCATGTTTGTAGTCTGATAGATACATCTTAGAATAAAAAGTTTTCAAAATATTTAATGACTTGATACTATTTTCAAGACAAGACAAGCCTCAGGGAAGCCTGAGTGATAGAAGCAAGAAACTGCTGTGGAGTGAAGATACATGGAAAAAGCCCAGCCAGGCCCCGGAGTGGTTTCCCAAACCTGTGATCACGCTGAGGAAGCAAACATTGTCTCAAAATATCCCCCAGCAGGCAGAAGAGGGAAAAGTTCACAACACTCAACTATAGTGAACGTTGGTTTCTTACACCACCTTAAGAACGTAAAGGGGCTTTGCAAATTTAACCAGAAGGATTTGAAGGGATCTCCATGTAATTGCAAGCCAAGCAAAATCTCTTTCATCAGAAAGAGAAGAAAAATTCAGGGAGTTTAAACATTGCTGCTGCTGTTTCCACTTGATGTCAACCCTTTACCTACGCAGTGATCTGGATCAGAAATCTAAAGCCTTAGGACAGCTAGTTTAGTGACCTGTTCAAACATGACCTAAAGGTTTTGTGCCTTGAACAAACTACATCCAGCAGAAATACCAGCATGAATAAACTTCCCATGAAGAAAAGAAAAAAAAATAGAAAGAAAAAAAAAAAGGACAACATAATATTAACGTATAAACAAACGGGGTATGAATGAGACCAGGATTGTAAACGTGAACTCTTGAACAATCAAACTGTAACATCTTATATTTTTTTAAAGAAGAATTGGGCAATGGCATAACAGCCATTGTAAACTTTCCTATTCTTCGTGGAAGTAAGACCTGAATTACAACCGAGTAACAGCCTAGATTATGCATTCATTTTCCACTCTCATTGCTGCAAAGAGTGAGGGGTTATATACACCCAGACAGAACAGATATGTAATGCTGTCATTCAGATTTCAGCCAAAACAAGTACAAAGCATTAGTAAATCAGATTCAGCACATCCTTGAGGTTCACCTCTGGCAAAGTATTTCAAGATGGAACCGGTCATTTTTTAGCCACTGAAATTACCGTATGATTAGCCCTTTAACATCAAAACCTGCCTCCTTTATCCTTCCTTCTGCCCTCCTCCATGGCATCCCACTGGCTGACAGTAACTACAATCTTACCGGCTCTTCTCTCAGGTCCACGAACAATCACGGACAAAAGGGAACATCAAGATTCGGGGGACACTTTCTGCAAGTGGAGCAAATTACAAATGCAATTGTGTTGCCTGAGGAAACTGTTTTGCAAACACTGGCGAGGGGAAGAGCCAGACCTCTGCAGAACTCTTATTGACACTGCAAAATATTTCTCATGTGTAAGCAAAATCGGTCTAGCAGACTTCTGTATGCAAAATGCCATAGCTGCTAGGTATGATTTTGAATAACTGTCTGTTAAAGGACTGCTCATCATGAGATTTTTTTCTCTGGCAAATTTCTAATAATTCTTACATGTTTATTTGCTGAGCCACATTTACTATTTTTAGTGGAAGATACTTTCTGACTTTTCATTCTCCCCGCTTTCTTCCTAAGGGAAGAAGAAAATACTTAAAATGAAAAGTGGCAGCATCTAGCTGGAGCAACTTATGGCATTGTAGTCATCTATTCAGTCTTGAATATAATGGTAGTTCTGGCAATCATATAAAAAAACCCATGAAATATTTATTTGCCACAGATGTCTTTTTTGGGGTACTCATGAAGCTGAGAAGTGGAGATACTCACAAGGACAAAATCAACTGTAAAGAAAGCACAACTTTTCTTTCACCAATAGTCTTGGTAGCCACAGTGCACTACTACACACTTTACAAGGGCTGCTATTATTGTCAACTTTTAAACGTATTGATTTCTAACCGCAGAAAGAACAATGTACTAAGCAGTGGCATTTCTAAAGGCCATGCAAAAATCCCACCTTTGTTTTAACACTGGATACTAATGGAATAGCATTTCAGTCAAGCAAGGTTAACCAGCTGTATTTTACTAGCTAAATTAAGACAACCGATGCTTGTTTAGGACACAAGCTTGTTTCGTAACTCAAAAAGTTCCAAAGTCCCATCCAGCTGTTATTCAGATGGAGATGGATATTTTTCAGTCCTTACGTTCCTCCTCCCCTGCCCAATTTCCCCACATTGACCAAGAGCAAGATAAAAGCCCTGGGGGCTGCCCTGTAGCTGGGAACCCTCAAAAGGTTTAAATCTCCTGCTGTATTCAGGATTATACCAGATGACTCCACGTAACGGAGACTGTCCCCAGCGCGGGATCTGATGTGCAAGTCTCACACGGAGATTCTCATAACTTGAGAGGTCCAAACGCTGATGCTCACTGACCTGGCTGAAAAAGCTGCTCTTGGTGCTGCTGGAGGTTGCAGACTTCTTAGAAGTCATTCCCAGGCATTCCGCTCTGCTTTAACCCTCGCTTGGGTCACGCTTTCAGGGTTTCACCTTCAAGCAAGCAAAATTTGCTTTGCTCGCACCCCACCAGGAGCAGCAGCACCTTCAGTGACCGCTCACACGCGAGGAGCAGACGTTGCTGCAATCGCTGCTTGGCCTCATCCTGCTCACCAGATGCTGAGCCAGTAGCCCAAGGCCACCACGTCACCCTGCCCCAGTGGAAATACTGACGGCACCCAAAGCCCATATGGGAGCGCTCAACCTGACCCAGACGCTTCCGAACTTACGTGAAAGGTTTCTTTGCCAGCCTGCCTGGGCAACGATGGACTTTTCTGCCACAGTGCAGCGCATCCTGAATCATTACTGAATTCTGCTCTCACCTAGCTGATTAGCTGAGACTATTGCACATAGAGTCAGCGACACTGAAGATCCAGACTAAAAGGGAACTCAAATCACAGAACGAAGTAGCGCATCCTTACTGCAGACTATGAGCAAGTCTAAGCATCTACATAAGTTCGTGTTGTTCCTTAATGCCACTGATCTTTACATATAAGCCCATTCATCGCCCAATTTAACTCCTGAAATATAATTGTCATCAAGAAGGCAAAAGAAAAAAATAAAATTAAGGACTACACAAAACCACACAGTACCTTCTATGGTTCATTTCACTAGTATATAAGAAAATCAAAGATCTAAAACCTGCCTGCATTAGGACTCTCTATATACTATTGCTGCAAGAATGAAAACTGTAATCTACTTTACTTTGCTGAATAATAAAGAAATTTTGCATTTCCAGAATCCTTATCGCTTGCAGTGATGAGTGAAGCATAAAGATAGCAGCTGGGTATTCAAATGTTGTACCAGGTTGGCAGTTATTAAAATTTTATTTTCATTTATAAACTAATAGCATTCTATGCGGAAGTCATTAGAAAACTAAATGTGGCATAATATTAATGAAACTTCCAATTTTACCATCTCTTATTATGTAATTTCAAAGAATTTCAGATGCCCCTCTCAAGAGAATGTCTGAGAGTCAAACTTGCATATGAAAGAAATAATCTTCCGGCTTAAAACTGCAATCTAAGCTCATCCTAAAAGGTTTAGAAATGAGGAAAAAAACGTTAAGATACCTGATAACACTCCAATTTTCCATCTCCAGTTCTGCTGGTGCTAAAAAATAGCAATATGTTCACATCACTTTCACCACTGATGCAGAACTTTACTTTTCCAGTGAAGGAGAACACTGGAGAATTGTATTTAAATGGGTTTGATAGAAGTGGGTTAAAGAAGCTTAGATATATACACGCATAAAACTAGATGCCTTTTTTTCTTCTTATAATTGAGGTCTTATGTTTGCTTTTCTCCTCCCAAACATTTACTTTAAATTCAATTACATTTGCTGATACTAGAACTGAAGGCAGATTTGTACAGTGTTAGATAATGATGACACTGGCTTTGGTTTGCAAAGCTAACTGAATATTAAGTACACGTACAGAATATAAAAATAGTTGCATGAAACACAGCAATACCACTCCTGTAGTTAACATTTCCATTCTCTCTGCTTTAAAAGGTTCATGCTCTGTTCCACATCAAACTGTGTACCAAGAGCAAGATTCACGATCTTTTGCCTCTGTGAATTTATCAGTAGCCTCTTCTTAGCCAAACAGTATGTTTAGAATACATATTTAGCTGGAGACATCTGCAGAATAGAATTAATATTTTGTTTAGGAACGCAGGTCTATTCTTCTTTGCTAGTCATCACTACTAGTGGGAGGTAAAATTTTAATGAAGACAACACAGATATATAGGTTCTGAATGCACATTAGCTATGTAAAATCAAACCCTTTTGTTTCCCGGGACTCAACTGCATCTGCAAATGTGCATGAAAATCTACAGACTCTTTCGCCCCCTTTCCACCAGGAGATTTATTGATTTTTTTCCATGTGATAGCTAACACCAATTACGAACAGACACCATAATGGTAAGACCTGTATGATTATGTGTTATTCTTATTTGAGGCAAAGTTTGCAAGCAGAAGCTGCATCTTTTATTAGAAAAATATATTTGGAAAAAACAAACAAATGAAAAAGCCCCTCATTAAGCTGTCAGATACGCTAGACCTTCCTCAGGTCAACTATCAGTCGGTCTAATGAAAGGTGTAACTCCCAATAAATCTTGTTACGTTTATATCCTTGGAGCAAACCTCTTCAGTTGCTGGTATCAAATTTATTTTATAAAATGCTATTGCTCAGTATTATTAGATCCTGCCTCTGTCAGTGCCAAGCTTCATGATAGCCTTACCGGCTCATGGTAGCCACGTTCCCTGGGGTATACCCTCCGATCAGCGCATCAGACAGAACAGTCTCAGATATATCAACAAAGTGAGTTGGTTTGGGGGGGGGGGGGGTTTAAACCAGAAATGATTTTTGGAACTGCAGTAGCTTTAGGCTTTGCAGTTGGGCATGGGGCAGGTAGTTCCACGGCTTTTTTGCAAGTGGTATGATTTGCAGTGGTGTCAGTCAGTAGCATAACTGGGTAGCCCTGTAATAGGGTATTGGCCTGTTAGTAAAAGGCCATAAGCTTTGAACAAAGTTTGCAAAGCCATTGAGGGTCATCAGGCTTGCTCTGTCTGAACCTTTCTCGATCTGCCTGCAGCTTTATTTTACTTGGTTTAGCTGCAACAGCAATAATTTTATATGGAAAAGAGTAACACAAGCAGTTATTCTTTGTAGAATGAGATATTTATGACTCTAACACAATGATGTAGTACAAAGCAACACAGGGCTGGTATGATAATAGAGGCCCTGAGAAATGGAGACAGGCGAGGTGGCGTAGAGGAGCGCAGGCATCGGGTGATAACGCAAGGGGCACGGGCTGGCCCCACGGTTATAAACAACCTACCAATGGGCAGTTAAAGAAGAGCAGACCTGGAGCTGGACAAAACTGGTTTTCGGGGCAATGAAGAGAGTGAAGACATAGTATCTAGCACATACATGTAAAAGCCACCATGTATAGAAAATCTGGGTGTAACGTGGAGATGCAGATCAATGAAGAAAGAGCAAGATGTAAAAGCTACCATGTATAGAAAATTTTGGGTGCAACGTGAAGATGCAGATCAATGAAGAAAGAGCAAGATGGAAAAGTGTGTTTGCAAATATACGAAAGGATGCAAAGTAGATCCTAGAGCGAGGAAGAAGAAACCATGAATGTGACTGGATGGAACACTGGAACAGGCTGCCCTGGGAAGCGGTTGAGCCACCATCCCTGGAGATATTTAAAAAGATGTGTAGATGTGGCACTTAGGGATACAGTTTAGTGCTGGACTTGGCAGTGCTAGGTTAACGGTCGGACTCGATGATCTTAAAGGTCTTTTCCAACCTAAACGATTCTGTGATTCTATGGCCATCACAACAGCCCCTCTGACCCCACCAGAATGAAATCACCAACCTTAGGACCCAGGGGTGTAGGGGAAGGGTGAGCATAACACCAGGAAAAGGGGTAGAAACGATTTGAACTGTATTCGTATCTTTCTATGTAATAATTACATCTGGACTAATAAGTACTAGACTGCCAAGATTTCAGAAATGTTAACAATACATTCTTGGCTTTATATTATATATATACACACACACATACACACATGGAGCAAGGGGAGATGGGAGAACATATTTTCTAATGAAAGGTTTGCAAGAAAGAACATCAGAAATACATTCACAGTTACAACACTTAGGCTTGTCTCTCCTGGAGATTAAGGAGTCCTCTAGCACCAAAGGGCATGAAACGCATGTTGAAAGTGACTTTTATCATTCAGTAGGTGGACAGGCATGTCCACTGTACCAAACAGCTCTGGGAAAGAGACTGGACACATCCAGTCCTCATTCCCATGAGACGAAGTTTGCTGTAGCGGACAATCAAATTAATTAACTGCTGAATCTAATTTTCCCAATTTCTTCTTAATTCTCCTATGGGTTGATTATTAAGCCTAACAAATTCCAGCCCCAAAGCACTTTGCTTGAAAAAATAATAATTAGCAACAGGAAGAGGGGGAGTGAAAGATGGGGCTCCACAATAGATGTGGAAACTGTTGCTTTATTTCCAGAAATAGAGCAAACGAAGCAGGTTTGTAACTGCTTCACTGGGTTTGTTTAAGCATAATATTTCAGAGGATGCAAAACTAGGGAATAAAAAGCAGTTAGTAGAATAGAAATCAATGGAGTGCTGCAGGAGAGCTGTTAACATTTCATTTTTTTTTGGCAGAAACTAGACACACTGACCACTCGCTAAAATCTGTTCGCTGCTGGACTGAGTAGCTAGTTAACTGCCATAACCAAAGGAGCTTTAAAGGCCACATTCCTAGTGAAAAACGCTTGTCACAGCTCAGGGCTCTTCAATCCTGTCTAACCTGCCCCGCTGCCTTTGTGCCGGGCAGCGCTCCGCAGCATTTCAGCCCAGGGTTAGCCCAATATTTACGGCATGTCCCTCTCTTTCGTCGGAGAAGGCATCTGCTGAGGCGACTCCAGGCTCCGCTCGAAGCTCAAAGACCTGCGGTTTGTTTGTTTTAGCTTTACGAGCTCTGTGTACACATTTCACTAGGATCCAGGTCAGAAAACGGTGCTTGAAGAAGAAAGCACAAGCCAGGGGCCAAAAGAACTTCAGAACGATTTGTTGGTCACAACCCGCAGCCTGTAACGCGAGGGCTTGATCACTAGGTGCTTTCCAGCGGTGACTCTGGGCCTGTTTCAAGAGCACGCACAATTTTCAGATGGCTCAAAACGGCAATTTTAATAAATTTTGAGGGACTGGCCTCCTATGCATTCACACGGTAACCGCTGTTCATGGGACTGCTGCCCAGCTCTTAAACCCAAACCCTCTATGACTGCCAGGAGAGGGTTTTCATTAGACAGCCCATGTCTCTAGCCTTGCCTTCTGCTGAGCTTCTGCCAGAAACAAAAGCATTCAGCAGCTTCTGGAGCTCATTGCAAGGCTTTTTCATCAGCTAAACTTTGACTGATGGCAATCTCGCCACAGCAGACACAGGCTGCGTTTACTGTGCAGCTGCGTTTATTGTGAAGCGCTGACTTGCTACGATGCTGGGTTCTGCTAATTACTCCTTAAATAAATAATCCATCTGACTATGGACAAGATTCTAGAGCTGTCAGGACAAGCCAAAGAAAACCATTAATTATAGAAGAGCTGAGTTCTCCTTCCACGGATTTTCAGAGAAGAAGAGTGAGACGATCAGAGGTCAGACCTGGCCAGGCAGAGGTTGCAGGGACTCTATTGGGACTACTTGCACAGTGTGGTGGAATACAGGACCAAAATGTTTGGAGCTTTCATTTAAAGAAAGAAAAAAGACCATAAATCTACTCGTTTTGAGATCACAAGGGTACCACTGAGATTATCTGTTCGGATCTTTTGTGCAACACAGGCCGGACTGGTTTATCCACTTGTGCGCTGTGGTCAACACAGAGAAAGTCCTCTCACTTCTTCACTTTAGCCCTTTATATATGCCAAACGGAGCTGTCCATAAGCTAAATAGCGTAGGACAGCGCTTTAAAGCATGTTTTGGACATTGCACCTAAGCGAATGTTCTCAGCTGGGGTTCAGAGTATCAGCAATTACATCCAAACTACAGTGCTCCTCTCACAAGACCTGGGTATTCACTGGATAAAACTGTGAGATGGAGAATTTTCCTTTGGCAAACTATGTCAATGCTTAATTAGCTTTGCCTACAAAAAAAATGTACTTACTACCAGTTAAGAGTATTTCTAGAAGAAGAACTTGGAGAAATGTCCATAGGAAAAAGATGACTTATTCTCCATTTCCCCCCAGTTTGTCCACTTTATGATTTAACTTTTTATCCCCACTCAAATCAACCAGTCAGACAAAATGACAGCTCCTCACAGCTGATAACCAAATAGATTTGGGAAAAAGTCTAAAATATTCCACCTTCATCTGTTCATTCAGCAGTCTCCAAAAGTCACAGCGTAGGTCATTGCCTCATGACCACATTCATAAGGCATAAGGGCTGCAGTCCGCAGCTGAACTACACCATCACACCCTGGACACGGTTCTTCAAGCACATCTTCATGACGGAAAATCTACTGCATTATGGATTAACTTCAATTAACCACAATATTGAAAAAAAATACTCCAAGATTTCACTTTTTATTAGAAACACTAGACTTGCTGATTTTCAGCCTTGACTTCCATCTCCTGGATTCTCTCATCCAGAGAAAAGAAAGATTATGCTACAGCCCCTTTGTGCTTGTATTTTTGATACACTTTGCCACCTCTCCTTTGATTTTAATTTCTCTAACGCTTGTTGAAATAATATCAATAAGGAAAGGCTGTTCGTGAAACCAAGGTGAAGTAATTTAATTGAGTTCTCCCTTGAACTGACAGAAAACTCTCAAAACACCACATTTCTTTTAACAGTCCTTAGAGTCACTGGGGGGGCCAGACCCACCTCATTTGAAGCCAGTTGCAATGCTCTCACTGACTTTACTGGGTCCGTCTCAGGACTGATGTGGTTGCAAACGAGAGGTCCAGGTCTCTGTGGTTCTATCCAGACTCAGCTCAAGGCACTGCACAGCGCAGGCTCGGTGGATTTTGCCCCACATGGATACAAGGAGCCACCGACCTGCTGGCCTCTGATCTCTAGCAGAAACAGTGGGACACGGCTGTTTTGCCACCGTTGCAAAAACTCACTCATAAAACACCCACTAACATCAGATGCCAGAGGGGTTTTAAGGCGTAATACGGACTCCTCATGTAGAAAAACAAGATTTTTTTTTTTTTTCTTTTTATCACTTAAAGTGTTGTTATTTTTTTACAGCTCTGGGCTGCCTAGATGACTAACTCTTCGCAACTAAACTAAAACTACATCATAACATTGTTGCAGCAGCTTCTGAAATTTTAAAAGGCAAAGTTGAAGGAAATGCTAAATCTAAAAACCAAATGCTAGTCCCATAAGGAGATGGTGAGAGGTGATTAAAAAGCAAGCCAGTTGCAGATGAATGTTGATTTGAATTGGAGGTGAAAAAGCAGCAGTTTTTGAATACGAAGTGACAAAGGGGCTCTCTGGCATATATATGTAAAAGTACATATGTATATGCTATACCTTGTTCATGCCGACGTGCAGGGCTGGCCACGGTCCAACCACCTTCACACTCTCCGTTTCTATTTTCTTCAGATGAGAAGTTTCATCATAAAGAAGGGGAAGTCCTGAGCTCAGTTCTAAAAAGATGCCCAAAAGAAAGAAAGAAACAAAAAACAGTCTGAAGGGAGGCTACAGAAGAATTGCAGAGCAAGACACTCAACTGCGTTTGAAGAGACAGCAGTCAGCAAACCATCTTCCCTGTAAGACCCTCTAAAATGTTTCATAATTATGCCTGTTGGGTCACGTCATTTTGCCTTTTTCTATTCAGCAAACAATTCCTCGCCCCCCTCCTTCTCACCCATCCCTTCGTTTTAGCAGGGCTTCTGCCAGCTTTGGGCTAGATATTTTTCTCCTCACCTCCCCCCTCCAACCCCCCCCAATTTTCTAAAACTTAGTTGACACCAGAGGGATTATTTATGCAGCTAAGGTGCCACTCTCAGAACATGTGATGTGTAAAGAGATCAGAGTATAGCTTTTGGCTTCTCTCAGACATCTTTATTTATATGCCAGCCTCTTCAAGACTGTTGTCAGGAATTTGCTGTGCTTTGTCAACAGAGATTTTGAGCAAGCCACCGACACAGAAAGACAAGGAAAAATATTTTTTGAGGCAGCCCTGAAAGGCCTCTGCCAACATCTTGGGGATGGTGTGGCATATATATGTATATTTGCAAGTACTCTGAGAATAACGAGCTTCGTCATGTGATGATTTAACTAATCTCTGCGTCACCCTATGTTTCTTTTTGCCATGGATTCTAGGTAATAACAGTTGGGAACAATCCGGTATTCTCTGGAGTCTGATTCAAAGCCTGCTGAAATCAATAAAAACCTTGCACTGACTGCAGGTTTTGGATCAGGTTCTTAACCTGTCCTAAGAATATCAAATATTACTCATTCAGGATCTAATTCTACAGCTGTTTAAATATACATTAAGGGCTTTGCTGACTAGAGACAAACTGCTAAAACCAGCTTATAGGGATAGAAGCAAAAAGCTGTCTCTGGCATTGCCGAAACATTATCAGACCCTGAGGTAAGAGCGTCCTAGAAGGAGTTACAATATCAGCGTCGACCTCCCCTTGGTGGTCTCTCATCACAAGTTAGTGATGCCAGAGTTCAGCATTTCTCACATCACAGCCGCTTCTGTGGATATGAGACCGTTGAACTGCCCAGTGATACCCAGGAATAAATTAGCACAGCTGCAAGATAAGACACGATGATGTTTTTTGGTTTTTTGAACAAACACAGTCATTCTATTTTCCTGTTGAGAGAGAACATAGAGGGGGGAAAAGTGCCTTACTTAAATTATTCAGGTTTGCTAAAATTTAAAATTGACTTTTAAGCTGGTTTTTTTTGTTTAAAGGGAGAGCTCTGGAAAACAAGCTAGCCGGTTTAGCCTTTTAACTCAACCTTGAAAATAGATTAAAAAAAAAAAAAAAAGCCAAAAACCTGAAGTCCTACAAAAGACACACATTTCCTGAGTCAGCGTTAAGTCTTGGCAAAACCAGGCTTTCATTTCAAGCAAGGATCTGGCAGCACTGTGGTTTTTCAAAGCACTGTTTTCAGCCCGAAACTCAAGTCTGTATTACACCATTCTCTGCTCAGGGTTACACAAGGACTTTTGTAGCGAGCAGTTCAGGAATAAAGGATACCTTTTTTTTCTTTTTTAAGTGATAACCTGCAAGCTCAGCCCAGAGTTCCAGAGGCAAGCTGGGCCCCCTCTTCTCATTCATCATTTTCCGTTACAAAAATTCCGCGAGCTACGTTGGATACTTGTTGGCATCTGCTTCCAGCGATGCTCCCAGCTGCTGCCGGTGGATCTGCTCATGTGCACCTGGTAATAATCCACGCACAACGTTGCCATGCCAATTAGGCTTAGCAAGCGGCTCACCCTCTCTGCGTGGCGCTGTAAAGCTAATTTCTGTTGAATACAGTGGTCCCTGGGACCGGGATTCTGCGAATACATTGGGGGAAGATCTGCTGCATAGAAAGATACGATCTGTCTACGTTAGCTCGGAGGTGAAGGGCAGCATCGCAAATACAATAATCAGGCTGAATGCAGGAAAACAACATCTTCTAAACATCTTCTGCTGGACTGCCTTCATAAACACACACGTCAGATTTGTTTCACCAGATTTCACTTCTTCCAGTAATTGAAGTAGACAAATTACTCGGAATGTGAAAAATCAGGCAGGTCTGGCCCGGGTTTGTTTTCTGTAACAAAATCCCAGGCTGTGTGTTTGCCGAGAAACATGCACCAGTATTTAAAGGGAACCCTGGCCGGGCATACTGTTGTTTCCCTCTCTCCTGCCCACGTCCTGCGAATTGCACCGGAATTTTGCCATTTATCAGAATAGGTGTAAGTGGAGGAAAGGCAGACGCTTTCTCCCTCTCTTGACCCGACGCCAGGTACATATCGGTGGGTCACTCCAAATTCCACTTCAGATGAATTTAAAACCACCTCAGAGCTTGGAGAAGAGTCCGGTCCATAGGAACTGGAGTAAATCACAGAATGCCCACGGTCCCTTGGAAAACCACAAAGTAGCTGAACCGAAGCGCTGGTGTGCGCAGCCTCACGGGGAAGTTTCCACTGGGATAGCGTATTCCCCCCATGAGACCTTTTGGCTCTCCAGGCATTCCCACTTGAGATATTTTGGTCACAAGCGCCTTCTTCCCCAAAAGCGTTCCCAGGTTAGTGACCACGTACTTCCTAGAAATAATTTCCCAGCCGTGGCTGTTCCACACAGCCTGGAGCCAGACATCAGTCCCCTGTGTCCCCGACGCAGATCCCTGATAGCGTCCCCTCTCTGCTTGAGTTTTTCTTGTCCCACACACTTGCCGCGTGTGCCATCCTAGATAGCCGACTGGCAACCAGCACGCTCCTAACCGTTCCAGCATATACACCACGAGCCTTTTCCACAAGCTCTCTGCAAGAGGGTTTTCTCAGCCGAGATAGCCTGAGCAGCATTTTAACGAAGCCGTTAAAAACAAACCAAACCAAAACAAGCCCGCTGAGCACCAGCCTCGAAAAGGCACCCAGACCTGTCGCCCCAAACCGCAAATGAATAACTTTGATTCCGTTTTAAGGGAAACGGTCCTATCCATACCACTGCTCCTCTAAGGGCGTAAAGACGCCGGGTCTAACTGTGGACTGGCCTTTCAAGGGAAATATCAGCTTGGTGCCTTTCAAGGGAAATATCAGCTTGGTGCCTTTCAAGGGAAATATCAGCTTGGTGCCTCCGGCCGGGTGGACGGGTACTGGTCTCCTCAGGGGACCAGCGATGGGTGGCCGTGGGGCAGCATCCCTGCGTTAGGACAAGCCACATTTCATCTCGCAGGTTAACGCTCCCTGGGCAGAAAGAGAACCGCTCCCGATGTTTGCCCTTCTGCCTTTCTAAGCTTTATTCTAAGGTTATTTCAGCAAGAAGGAGGAGGAGGAAGGCAGCCTAAGAGGAGACACACAGCTGGAATAAACACCCCGTACGGTGGTTTTTGCTGTTGTTTCTTTCATCGCTTTCTGGTGGGCCTGGCTCAGTGGGACCCACGGCAGGGCTGTGGGGAGCTGGAGACCGGCCGAGGCTTTCCAGCCACGGCAGCCCCACGCACCTCCCAGGACGAAGGTACACCAGCGAGGAGCGTACAGTCCACAAAAAGCCGGCACATCTCCTGGAGGTTGCTCCTAAGGGAGTAGCTTCGTTGAAAGACCCAGCAAGCAACTCGTGTGGCTGCTTAGGATTCCTTCCTTAAACGTCTACAACACCTGGTGTTTTTATTTCGTGAGCTTCCCTCCTAAAAACTGTTATTTCCCTCTCCTTGGGAAAGAAAATGAAAGGAAATGTTTCTGAAACAAAGTCTGATTAAAGTGCCTATGCAGGTAGATGCCTGTGCACTACTGCTGAGGTGGGACAGCCTACAGCCGAGGTCACCCAGCACCGTCCATTACAAGATCCTGGTTTCAGGAATTTTAAAGCTGCCAGATTAACTGCCCAGGCTGACAGTTGCCATAATGGATGCCTATCTCAGGGTGATTTACAATTATAAAAGGCAAAAACTGGGCAAAGGAAGAACTTCTCGTCCCCTTGAGACAAGGAAAATAACAGATCCTACCTTGTTTTGCCCATTTTCTGAAATCCTCGCACAGCTTCAGCATCCCACGCACTGCAGAGTGCGGAGATTATAAATTTGGCGAGCAAGAAGTAGGATTGCTCAGTGGCAGGGATGTTTCTCTTCCAGTTCCTGTGTGGACCTACAAACATTTGGCCAAGCTACGTACCCTTAAAAAAGCCTGTACATGTTCAGCAGCGGAGACTTACACCCAAACTCCCTAAAGTTGCATCAGGCTCCTCTCCTCTTTGATTTCTACAAGCCAAGAATTTCTCCGCCGAGCAAGCAAGCATACTACAGTCGTGGTAGATAAGGCTGAGCAGGAATTGTCCCCACTACCCAAACTAAGAACAAGATACTGTTTGTCCAGCGCTCCAAAATTTCTGCTGTTTGTGCCCAGACACGAAAGCAAGAGTCAGATCCAAATGATGAGGGCTGAAGGCCAGCTGGGCAGATCAGCAAAATACAGTGGCAGACGAGGACAGGTTTGTGAAACTATACAAATAAATAGTAACGATGAAAAAATAGCCTGTGCCAAGTAGCTAGAGACTCAGTATCTGTGACTAATTGAGTATTTGTTCAGCTATGGAACACCAATCTAACACCAAATCCCACAACCCCGTAGCAAAGCCAGGGAATTGCAAATCTTGTCTCATTTGCACATACTACAAAGCTAGCAAATAATAACAGGAAGCATATTCTTCTCTTCAAGGAGGAAAAACTGAAACGCGTGTTGTTTTCCTTTCCTTGCCTTTGCCTCCTTGCTAGAGACAAATCTGAAAGCAGCACAGTTACTGAAATGACCTTCATGGCAGTGGACTTACTGTTTGGGTTCGGAACTCCAGAAACAATGTCTTTGCTGTCCGGAGTGAGGGCACCAAAATTCGCGTGGTGGTGGTGGTGACGGTGGTGGTGGTGGTGCCTTGCAGGCATTTTTGTGGTATATGGTGCTCCACCATTCTCCTCAATGTTGAACTGATGCAGATCACTGTTGTTCAAGGGATAGCTACAAAATAAATCAGTTCAAATTAGAGCGGCAAACAGTAGGACAAACTGTACTTTTGGAGAGACAGAGTGCAAACTTTCTTGGGAAAAAAAGGCAGAGCTTTTTTGTACATAAAATTTTGAATTAGGTGTATCCCAAATCTTTAGTTTTCTTTTAACAGGCGACTCATAAGGTGAGGAAAAAGGATGCCTTTGCTTGTTTGCCATGACTTTAAGATCAGAATTATTTTTGATTTTACACCCTACATAATCTCTGCTAAACTCTTATGCTGAGTCAAATTCTGACTGACTTATGGAATATGATTCTCAAAAACATCAAAATTTGTCCTGCAGGAATTAGCAACTTCACCTGACATAGGAAAGCTGTCAGGCAGCAAACAATAGCTCCTTTAAAGGAAACTGTCAGAAAAGCAGACCAAGGAACAGTCCCAGAATAACGTTACATTCCTGAGAAAGTTCAGGCCTCCAAATTTACGGTGCAAAATAGCTGTACGAAAAATTTGTGACTTGGGGAAAAAAATGGAGAAACATCCCATTGGGAATAAAAGGTTTTACAGGTAACAACATACAAAATAGCACTTGGTCAAAATGGAATCACACCTGTGCTGGTAAGCTAAATGGTTTTGGTTTTTTTGCATATGTTTAGTTAGGGGATTAACTGTTGTCAGTCTACAATATATGGAGAAATGGAGACCTGTTGAAATTTTAATTCATCATCTCTAACTCAGAGGTGTCAAATAACACTGTTCATTTTCTTCAATAGTTTTAACTGATGCTGTTTCATTTTATTGTTTGAAATGACAATGAATTTCTAGAAACGATATTTTCTCTCCGTGCCAGCAACCAAAAAAGACTGAGATAACTCTACACAGATACTGCAAATGACGTGAATGTGCTTTCCTCACAGGAGTGCTTCAAATTTTTATAAGCTTTTAACTTATTCTATAGTATTGCATTAGACACTAGTTGCAGTAAATCAATTCATTCCAAGATGAATCCCCTGCCCTTCTGAAAAATGCGAAAGAAATTATATCTTCAGCTGCATGGGTTTTCAGTTTGCTTTTATTACTAACAGCAGCTGAAAACCTGACAATATGGAATAAAGACAAACAGATGAATTAAAGGAACAATGACTAAATTATACCTAGCTACTTGCTACATATGTTCTCTGCAGATTACTTACTGATTCAAGGCAAAATTAAGCAGTCATCTGCAAATAAACACATCTGCATCATTTCCAAAGATATGCTGAAGCACGCAACTTGGTACATCATTAATAACCACTGTCTTCTTAGTAACAGCTTCTGACAACATGAGGTTTCTGACTGGGTGGTAATTGAATAACACTTTTATGCTGGTTACTTTTTGAAAGCAGGAGGCGGGGAGGGGGATTTTGTGTATATTAATCTTGGCAGGTTCCTGGCACGTAGCAACGACTGCTAATAAAGGCACTTCTGATGCCTTATTTGCCTTGAGGAAACAATACAAATAGGTGACTGATCCACAGGGGACAGCTTTGGTGAGCTCAGATAATCCAGGACTCGTCCGCCTTTTGAAACTGCACTATATCTTCACTGTTATAATCGAATCAAGCAAGTGCCTACTAGGGGAAAATGGTACAGGTTAATGAGATTGCACACTAATTGTAACAGCTCTCCTGCACTCTCCCTTCAAGCGCCTTGGATTGAAGTGACATCTTTTGACCGCAAGGATAGCTGGTTTTGTTCACACGGTTAAAACCCTTATTGGAAATAAGATCAGTTTTGGGCTGGAGCCTCAGCACATCCTTTTTTTCAAGCGATGATTCAATTTTTTTTTCAAGACACAAAACCCCAAGCGCTTGAGAGTTGCCTTCACTTCACCCGCTGGCAGGCTGGTTTTGCAGATTTTTCACTGGTCTTTTCAAGAAGAATGAGATCACACCAAATCCTTACATCGGCTCCTCATATTGCTATGGGCATGAGGTAGCTTCCATGCTAAAATGGGAATGAGATGAGCAACTGAATGAGCCAAAATCCCTCTGGCATGTGGTCAAACACGCACCAAATTCTCTAGAAGTATTTCTTGACTGTCCAGAGAGCAGTGCCCACACCATGTAAAATGCAGGGAGACCATTACTTCAAAGAAGTAAAGAGCGAGCCCAGCAAAGCTGATGCTCAGGTATGCACTGAAATCCTTGAGGATAGTAAGTCACAAAGCTCCAGTTGGATGTCAATACCCAGGCAGTGCACTCTGATGTGAAATCCCATGTTGAAACTGCTGGGCCCGTTTAAAAGGATGCGGTCATCTGCACTCTTCCAGGGCTGACAGCAACTAACAGATATTGAAGCAAACTCAATCTCAGTGGTCCATCAACTCTTGCACTTCTGATGGATATGGAGTTGGGCTGAGGAAGACTTTTGCACCCATACCCTCACTACTAGACTGATGAGTTACTGAACAATCATAAACAACAGGGCTTGCATCAGCCCCAGAGCCAGTCTACTAGAAGACTTAGCAGTACCCAAGCAAAAATATCATGAGTAATCCAAATCCTTTTTCTGTGTACTCTACTATATAATTTAGGGGCACATTGGACATCTTAGTGCAGTTCCTACAAGGTGGTATCATTATTACCATATATCACATCTGCTTTTCACTTATTTTTCTGTTCTTCCACTGTCTTAAATCTAGAGACTTGAGACCTTTCCCCTCAGTGCAACTTTTTGCCATTTTTTTCTTTCTGTCGCTTGCTTCTATCTGGCTTACCTGAATAGATGCATCCTCATCATCCTTCCCAATCCATTGATGCAAAAAAAAAAAAAAATCACTACTTTCAATGAACCAACATTCTGACCATATCTTAAACCCTCCAGGTTTTCATATTTGCTCCCCAGTAATGCTCTCAGACTATGTGCATACATGGACAAGTATCGGTTTTCATCCTTTCTCTTGTATTTGTCTTTTTGCCCTCCTAGTATGTCAACATTACATGTTTGTTTTACCTTTTAATAGTCAACTGGCTGTCCTGCAGGTTTCCTCTTTTTCCTCTGTTATTTACCTGTGTAGTTATCTCAACAAGCTCCAGCTGCTTCCTACACAACCAACTCGTGTCTTTCAAGGAAAATGAGGCAGGGCCCTACAGGCTGTCATGTAAAGGAAGAAAACATTTCTTCCTTCTCTGTCCCTCCCTCAGGCAAAGCACTCCTGAGGATTCAGTTGCCGGAGGCTGAACCTTCAAAAAAGCCACTCAAATTTCACAAGACACTTGGTATTGCCTTTAGCCTCAAGCTCACGTAATTACTTTCTTCTGACCAAAAAGGCAGCATACTGAGGAATGGGGCAAATAACGTGTATCTTCTGATTACTTTTTCCATTTTTTAATTTTATGTACATTACTAGTCCTCTATCACAATTTTATACTCCTTACCCTTTGCTTTAAAAGCAAGACGACAAGAAGAAAGTTGACATTCCTACATTTCACGTGCTCCAGCCATCTCCTGCCTTACCAAACCATGCCTCTAGTGTAGAACTCACGCATACAACAGCGTTAAGAGATCATAGAAAAATGGGGAACAGAAAGGTAAAGACTGAATTATTCACCTCTCCCCTCAAAGCCGAACTAAGCAGGCCTTTGTTACCCCAACCGATAGGCTGAACTGAATCTTCAACATCTTCACTAGCAGAGACTCCATGACCTCCCTGTGCAATCTATTTCAGTGTCTCACCATGCCTACACTCACTTACTTTGTTTATCCTGTCTCCTTTACAGCAATTTAAGCCTGCTATTTCCTCTCCCATCCACCACAGACACAGGCTTGTATTGCTACAGAAACCTGTGTTTTTGAAAATGCCTCTTCACATCTCCTTTCAGTCTGAAGAGCTCCGAATTCTTCAGTTGTCCCTCACGGGTCACGCATTTCCTACACCTCTGATACGTCTTGCCATACCCGTCCACCCTGCTCTGCCTCCGACCTGTGGTGCTCGGAACTGGGCACCCCATTCCGGTTGAGGCCTTGCAAACGCTTTGCAAAGAGGAAGGATTGCTTCCCACGTCCTATGGGACGCACTCCTGTTTAGACACCAGAACATGACATTTGCTTTTTCCTAAATAGCCTGGGGTTGTTGACTCCTGTTCAACTTCTGATCCTCAGGAACACCAGATCCTTTCCTAAACTGGCCAGGTTTCCACCCCCAACAACCTCAGCTGTGAAGCAGGTTACTCCTACCTAACAGCACAAACATATTATCATTCCTCCTGAGCTGCGTCCTAAACTTTCTCACGTGCCAAGATGAGATGCTAACCCATTCAGGATTTTACTCTCATCCATGACAGACTTGGTGTGAGAGAACTTCCCATTTTGACGCAACCTGTGAGCAACAAGAGATTTTTTTTAAAAAATTAATTGCCTTTCCATGCCACCCTCGTTCTCCTGTAGAACATAACCATGTAGACCTGCATAAACATCTTTCACCTGCATCCCAGAGCAGGCTTACTCCTGCACCCTGTCTATGTCCCCTTCTTCCACATTCTTCTTGTAGGCAACTCCCACTTGTCCAAAGTTACACTTGGAGAGCAAACGGTGGGGCTCTCTTCTCTCCCCTCCTTGGAGAGGCTGGTGGAGCAATAGCAGAAAGCAGGCTCAAACTATCATGCCCCTTGAATGACTCTGCACTGAGTTTACACCCTCCCTGCCATAGCTGAAATGTAGTTTAGAAAATCCCAGGCTTCTAGGTCCAGTTGTGATAAACAACCTTCAACAATTACCACACCCACCTCTATTCTTTGCTTTGAATGCTGCTTCTGCACCAAACCACTGCAATTTTCTAATATTTAAAAATCCTCAAACTTTACACAAACACCTTCAGAACCCCTCTCAATCCTCCCCCATCCACCTGACGGTGACCTGCACAGCTTTCAGCAGCTCAAATCCACACTGTGGTTTGTGCTGAACATCTTGGGAGGCTCCCCCAACCACTTCACTCCCTAAAAGAAGACATTTCACCCATCATCATATCGTAACAATACCTTCTCCAACATCAAAACGGGCTTTAGATGTGCTCCCAAACGGCAGTCAGTGGAACTGTTAAAGCGTATGT
Source organism: Buteo buteo (assembly GCF_964188355.1). Lineage (NCBI taxonomy): Eukaryota > Metazoa > Chordata > Aves > Accipitriformes > Accipitridae > Buteo > Buteo buteo. Next base: position 4,888,282 of record NC_134173.1, read on the forward strand.
TAATGTGTACGTATATTAATGTGTATGCATGGGGGAGAGGTTCTCAGAAGGCTAATGAAAGCAGCCATTGCACGCGAAGCTTCAGTGTGGCAGCTGGGGGGATGAGACTTAACAGCTATGTTAAGCCAAACATTCATTTTTGGGGGGCTTCGTCTCTCCCTTTGGGAAAAATAAAAATAAAAAAAGACTTTGGGTTTATTCCCTGTCCGTGCTTCAAAAGAAGTTAAAAAAACCCCAAACAAACCCCACTGAATTTTTAGCCAAACTTGCTTTAATCACATTTAGAATCTCACACACCCCTTGCGTTGCTAAAGCACGCAAAGTGGCACAGAGAGCCCAGGAATTTTACATACTCTGGAAATTTTCCTGTGGAGAGGAATGAAGAGAAAACAGGGGGATAGAAAGAAGGTGGGGTTCTGCGTGAGTATCAATTAATGGCCAGAACCATTGGATTGAAGCAAAAGACTTTGACAGGACCCAGCATTCTACAAGAAGGGAACACAGACCATGGCAGGAGAACTGCTTATGAGGGTGAAGTTTCATTTTTGCAGCCAAGGACTGGGACATACAAAAGCAATGAGCGTTCCTAAGTAAAGGAGGATTGGGATCATTAAAAATAAACCTGTGGTTTTTTGTTTTTTTTTTTCCTGCACCATGTAACCAAGAGCTCTTTGCTGGCCAGAACTGGCTTCCTAAACTGTGTATAATCAAAGCTGATAGTGCTGTTACACTTCCATGCTCTGTCCTGACATCGCCAGATGACAGGACAGCTGGCCCAGTTGCTTCCTTTAGGGAAGATCTGGGAAGATGTGTTGCAGATTTCTCTCTGTGCTGCCAGGCATGATCTGCAGTCCCCATCCATTCCTAGGGACACCTCGGAAAGCAGAGCGGGCAGCCAGCAGCCTTCTCCCAGACAGACAAACCAGCCTTGGAAGGAAAGAGAAAATGGCAATGGGGAAATACGTATTCAGAAATGGTGATGGGAGCAGGGAGAATTTCTCCTGCAGGAGATGAAAGTATATGCAGCAGCTTTCTGCATTACAAGATGCTGAATTAAGTTTTGAGGCAGGAGTAATCTGAAATTCTCCACAAGAAGAACAGAGCCTGCAGCAAAGCATGTTCTAATAAAATACCAAGAAACAAATCTCGACTCAACAAAGCCGTTGTCCTCACAGATTTCACCTTATCTACATAAAGATCATTAAAAAAATACTGCCTTGCAAAACTGTCATGCAAAATATGCCCACTGGGGAACTAAACTTGCTTTTCTTCCTTTACAAATGGTTTTAATTAATGATAACGATAGCTAATGATATTTAATCACCTGTCAAAAAAATTCATTGTCCCAGATGTCCTTGCAGATGAGAAAAACTCTGAAAAGCAGACACAAGATTTTCTAAGACGGATGAAATCCTCCCCCACGTCAGTGCTGCCTTCCCCTTTCAGTCACAGGCAGACAATGTATGCCTGTCCTTGGGAAATAAAACAACTCGGGGTGGCTAACCCCGAGCAAGCTAACTCAGGTTAAGATGGGAGCAAAACCAAGCGAGGAACTTAGACCTCCGAGACAGCCCGCAGCTGATCTCGGGTCGCTAACCATGCTACAGCCTCTTCCACCACTTAACCCATTAAATAACTCGGGTCCTGTGAGCTAAGCACATCCCTGTCTCTCTCTCCCCTTTCCTCAGCATCACGTATCTGCAGACACGAAAAGCATGCAGACAGAGGAGGCGGCACAGGCCTGAGGTTTAGCTAACAGAGAAGAACACGAGAAACCGCGGGATGCAACAAAAGAAGTTGCTGGACATAACAGATGAAAGCTTAACCAGCTAACAAATATTATAGAGCATGCCCTGAAAGATTGCTGGATTTCCCAGGTAGTTATGGGAAAGCTACATGAGAAATGGCCAAGCTTCACAGAGCACTGGAATGGAGCATCAGGGACTTTTGGGGAAGAATAACCTTGCAAGGCCAGCACTACCTAAGAAACCGTATCAGTAATACCACATAAGGTCCATACTGCCTACGTAGCCTTGGGAAATTTGAGTATGGACTTAGCAAAACTGGGAGCAATGCAGGGAAAAAGCACGGGTAACTGAGAGGAGACAAGGGAAGGGAATAGGAGAATCGATGTGCATCAGGGAAGAACAAGCATGGGAAAAATGGAAAAGAGGGGGAAAAAAGGGACCAGCTACATGTAAAGCAAGCTGCTGGTCAGCACGTTTGGCTGGTCAAGCGCCGACCACTGCAGTCTAGGCCATCTTCTTAACTGTAGTCCTATTTTCTGTGGGCATGTATGCATACAGGATTGAGCTCTCTGTGCTGCCCCATGTTTGTCTGCTGCTGTTTGTGTCTGCGGGTGCTGGTAAAGGCACTGCTCTCCACCTCTTTTGCTCTGCACCACTGGCTGAATGTGTGCTCCGTGTGTATTTACATCTCTGGAATACATGATCAGCAGCTCTACAGGCTGGGCTCGGAACCAGGAACTACAGCAGCCTCACATCTAGCAGATTAGGAAGGTAAAATCACTTTAGCCTTGAAGCCAATCCACTGAATTTGGCTTCCCTTAACAATATGCTCCCATCTGACAAAACCTCTTTTCTGTCTCTCTCCCTACAAAGCTGAAATTCCTTGGAAAAAACCCATGTTTTTAAAGAAACTAATCAAACTGTAGAAGTTTCATGCTTCTAAATTATTCAGATTCTGAATGTTGCCAATGCCCTACAAAGAAATACGCAGTCGTCTGAATTTTCAGTAATTTGCCATTAAAGTCCAGCATGAACATACCCGACACTGTTGCCAGACAAATGACTTCAGGTTAGATTTTTGCCCTTTTAACACGTTACCAGTAAAGCCACTGAACAGGTACAGTGTGCAGCAAGTAAAAACTCCTATCAAGGCAGGACAGAATTTTTCACTTAGTGGCTCAGAAGACAGTATTAACAGGTAAAACTAACACAAAATCAGTCACTCAGCACAGCGAGGGCTTTCTTATTTACAAACTTGCAACCTGTCCTAGCTGTTCTCACTGCAACACTTGGGCACCTTATCTGAGTTACAGCAAGAAACTGTTCATTTGATCTTAAAAACAATTTTCAGACTTCTTTTTAAAGTCAGAAATTGAGAATGAAAGACACGTTAAATACAACAGTAGAATCCGAAAATGAATAACAACAAATGGAGCCGTCCTGGGCTCAAAATTGTCATACAGAAGCAGCATCCAGTTTTACATTCAAGTTCCTTGAAGCCTTGCTTATTGATTCAGTGAGCTCCAGGTGCTGAAGACACAGATGCTGAAGTCTCAGAGCTCCCTGGCCTCTTTCATTCCTCTTCTCTGTTCCTACAGTCTCTAGCAGACTTAATTGCTTTTCCTTTTCCAGTTTCTCCCATTGCACATTCCACTGTAAAACTCTTGCTTTTCCTAAACCCTCTGCTTGAGCTTTCTGTTTCCCTGGCCCATTTTTTGTCCGAGCTCTTCCTTCCTTTCCATCTGACTCCTACACTCCTGCTGATGAGAAAGATTTGGCTCAGGGACATGCGATGCTGGCCCTGCTGCCTGCCAGCAAGGCCTCAAAATTCAGGGGCTTGGCCGCTGGAGATGAAAAGCAACACAGCTATTTTGTCATCTGTTTAGCTACTGAGTTCATTGCTACATCATTAAACAATTTAGAAAGCGCTGGAGATGTATTAATGTTTCGTATTTCTACTTCTCTAAGGTTCTCAAAATTGCAGAAATTGGTAATGGCAGGTAAACCATCGTGATTATAATTCCAGCACAGATTGTTATGGGTTTAGTAAGGAAAAAATAATTTATAAATAATTAGCTTCTTATCTGGAGTTTAATTGTATTAGATCAGTACTTCCTACTACTAATTAGGTGTGGCTACTTCTTTTATTTTCTTCACAGCACAGAAGTAAAAGATGTTTTTCATTGCCTCGTTAAAAAAAACCAAAACTTTTTTTTATAATCCATCAACATATGACATTGTTAAACCAGGAACTACAGGTTTTCCAAACTGTTCCTGTATGAAACATCTGTTTTTGCTTAATTCAATACATCTTCATCTTTGATATGATGAGCTGCAGGTTTTGCTGTTTGATAGTTTAAAACTGAAGGTCATACTAGTAGTGCTACGAAGAGAAAGAGGAAGAAGGAAAAGGAAAAAACAAGCACATCACAAACTTAAAAGATAGAAAGTACAACAAAACAATCAAAAGCAGAAATGTAATCGTGGTGGCAATTTAAAAACAGAACCCTAGGGGCATTGCCACTGGTTCCCCAATAGCCTTAGCTCAATATTTGTCTTATTTTTAAATTAGCAGATTCCTCAGCTCTTAGAAGGTGTGATGACTAAGGCAGTCATCATGAATGCTGCTTCTGCTAGAGAGAAAATGAACTAGATTTATTCTGAAAAGACACATGCAACAGAGCATGGAAGATAAGATGCCACCAAACCAAAAGAGTAGTCCCACAAAGTCAAGAGAAAGTCATTGTTCCAGAAACACAAAACAAAGAGGTAACATTGGGTCTAAGATAGGCTTTTGGAACTTCCCATCTCCACCAATCTGTGCGCCCAGTCTGCCAAGACTGGGGAAAAAAAATTGTTATCTTTAGGAGAGTTGGATGGGAGAGATAGTTGGTTTGGTTTGTTTTTTTTTTTTTTTTAAAAACCCACACCTTTTCCTCCTGTTCAAAATTCAAGGTATATTACATGCAGAAATTAAAAGCAATATGCAAGTTATTACAGACATGCTTGCATTTTCTGTAACAACCTACTAATACATGCAGTGGACAGTGCCCAGAGAGGCTTGACTTACGAACTTTACAACTAAATTCAGATTAACATTCATAAAACCAACTGTTTCAAAATAAGTTGTTTTGCTTTAAAGGACAGTCATGGAAGAGTCATTAGTATGTAGTTGAGAGCAGCATTTAGCCTGCAGAAGCTTTATGACTGGAAGTGACTCATATCATGGGAGGAACTCCAGCTCAATCAAGTGTTTATCTGTTTTTTTGTGACACAGAGGCAACAAAAGCAACAGCACATACACTTGGAAAGGAAGCCCATTTGACCAGTCACTTCAAGATACAACACTATATGGAAAACAAGGGAAGCTGAACAAGGTCTTCATCATTACCACACACTGCTTTGCAATGTACTGCAAGAGGCAGACGGAAAAGCGTGGTCCATCCCTTGATGTGGTTTTTTTTTACCTACTTTGACTAGTATTGTTTTTGTCCAAAAGCTGCATCTTTCTGTGTGTCTGGTGCCTGCTGAGCAAGGAGGACTGATTTTCCTGCAGGCTCTTCGATAGTAAAACTTGGGAACATGCATAAGAGCACTGTGTTTTTCCAAGCATTTGCAGTTTGACTGTAAAGTAGGAAAAAGTGTTTATTGTGAAACGGTTCAAAATCTCAATCCTCACACTGTAGCACAGGTCTGGTTAGGGTGCAGAGGCTTGACCCGCACAGTGCTGGTTCAAGCTGGCTCTCAAAGAAGATTCGTGGCTAGCACAGTCTTAACAAAAGAAGCTAGGGCCCTGGTGGATCAGTCCCTTTTCGAAGCACAACACGCACAGTCTCAGATCAATTTTAAAAAAATACAGTTCCTATTTTACGTCCATTAATGCCAGCTGGTCTGTAACAGCTCTGGCTTGAACAACCTCTTTAGCTACCATTAGAAATGCTGCAATGACAGCATTCCCCTACAAGTCTGCTTTCCTTGTTTCTCCTTTGCAGAGTAAGAGGAAAACCACTCATCATCAACAGTCCTTCCAGAGATCTAGTATGTCAGGTTAGACGGATGTGTGTCAAAACTTCTCTCTTTCTAGCTAGGTAGCAGTAGCCTGCCTGCTTGATACAGAAACTGGAACGACTTGTGGAAAACCTCCTCTGAAAACAGATGATTGTGGTGCTGAACTGCCTTCTTCCTCCCCCTCAGAGGGCTCCATCTAGCCAACTTCGACGCCTGAGAAGCAAGTGATATCCTCAATTTCATTTTTTTCCTCGTCTTAGACATTCCCCAGCTCATTCCTTGCCAGCAGCTGAAGTTCCATTCTCAAGATTACTTGCAAGCTCTAACACTCTTTCTCTTGCAGGATGAAGAGACATCTTCTGCAACACTCATCCAGAAGGAAGGAAAAATGACATTTTAGATCACAAGGCCAGAATATATGCTTTGCTTCCATCCACAATGTGAGAAAGCAACCCTCCTTTTGGTCAATTTGCACATGGGTTCACTGATAAAAGGATCTGGAAGGACTTGTCCATTCTTTTCCTTGAGTGTGCGAACGCCCGACTGCCAGCTTTGGAAATGCATTACAAAACCCAATCCCTTTGTTCCCTTTGCCTATGACTTGCATCAGCTAGAGAAAAATAGCTGAAAATGAAAGTTTAAAGAAAAAGCCCACACTAAAACAATTTACCAAAAGTGCCGACACTTTCAGTATTGTATTTCAGTATTCAATATTACTCATTAGTTTGCATGCCAGGGCCTGACTGCGGCTGAAGAGCGATATATTTCAGCCTAAGTTACAGATGGGGAACTGCCAGCTGTATGATTCCTCCACCAGTTCCTGGAGGAGAGGATGCAGGATTACAGAGTTATTAGAGTGCAAAAGTAACTCCTCTGCAAATCCGAATCCACAGAGTGGAGCTTGAGCTCTGCTGGGGAAGAACTGGTGTCCAGCTTTATTAAACGCAGGAGGAAGGTATGCAGAGAGAGGATCAGAAGATATCCTCAGCCAAGATGTATCAAGCAATTCTCCAGCGCGTGGAAGAATGCAGCTGATGACATGCTGGACTTGAGATCGGTGTAATTTCTCAGACGGCTGCCGCTGTATTCACACACGCCGCCCCCCGTCCCCCCCAAGTTGATGCGAGGATAGTGTTTATCACCTGTAATCTGATGACAGAAGAGTTCCTAAGTGTATGCTGGACTTCTAAAAAGATTTCAGACTTGCATAATGAACAGACTTCAGAAGGGGGTGGAAAAAGTTTGCAGGCACAGTTTAACAGGTACCCCCGAGAACATGCTTCATTTGGATTCAGAACGTGGTACCTCCTTCAGGCAGTTTGCAAGGCTTTTTTTTAAACAACTTCCCTGTATATTCAGAGCACATTCAAAATGCGTTGATTTCTCTGTACCTAGAATGACTGTGTAACATGCTCTTTGGTAAAAATTGTGAGGCGTTTCCTCACGAAGAACTCCTAGTTAAAATAATTCAACACCATCTATAAATACTCACATACCAGGGCTATCAAGTCCCTGTGTTGAGTTTGTGCATCTATAAACTACCAGTGGCTTCCCGTAGCAGCACAAATCTAGGAGGTAGTATTGATTTACATTGCCAGAGCTTTCCCGATATTTTATTTTTAAACAAAAGGTGCTACTACATGTAACAGCTGAGTTAACCAAACATTTTCCACCTTTCTCCTCTCTCTGCTCTCGCCACATAATTTGGTTTTCAGCTGCAGTGTTTTGTGTTGCTTCAAACACAAAACTGCATTCCTAACATCAAAGGCCTGTATTAGTCACTTGTTAAAACCAATGCTTTTTAAGGAAAGAGTGTACTAATTTTAGGAAAAAACCCAATGTGCTATTAAATTTAAAGCAACTTATTTGTACTACTTTGTTCAGACAGATAATACCCATATCCACCTTCGTTCAGGTGATGTAGGCTGCACAGGTCAGTCAGAGCAATGCTGGGGTCAGAGAAGAAAGAGGTAGAAATGTTCCCTCTTCCCAACCACATCCCAGCCCATTTGCTACAAGAAGCCAGCTAAGACTAGAGCAAGGAAAGAGAGAAATCGATCCCTTCTTACCTATCCGATCGCTCGGTGGCTTTGCCGGTACAGATTTCTGCAGACAGCAAGGATGTGGGATGAAAAAGCAAAAGGGGGGTGCGGAGTGCGTGAGTGCCTTCTCCAGAGAAGCAGAACGACAAGTGCTTCCCTCGAGGGGACACACACAAACTGCAGAGCAGACAACTCCCACAGGTTGTTCTTCACCCTGTGCAGACCTCCTGCACGAGGCGTTTTAACGCTTAAGGACCGGTTAGGCCTTGTGCTGTCTTTTCTTGCGATCTGTCAGGGAGATCCCTCATTCAGTGCACCTTCAGCAACAAACCAAACCACAGATAACACGTGATGAGGAGGAACACTGACAACGAACCACACAGAAACCAATGAAGTTATATGACAAGAACGATACGTATTATGAACATAGGTGTGTGAACTGTAAAGCAACAATGCTCCGCTTTAACGCGAGTATTCAAAAAAAACCTCCTCCAGAAGGCATCCAGAGCAGCAGCTAAACTAGGCTCTTGTTCCAGTGGCTCCAACAAAGTTTCTCTTTCTTCCTTTCCCAAATAAAATGCTGCTAAAACAGAGGAAGAATAGCTGGGGGAAACTGAAGTCAGCCTCTATGATTACCCACCTTAGGCTTACTCTGGCATTTTCACATCTCAGTGCACAATTGCTTTATTGTTTTCCGCTCTCTAGAGGCTGCACAGAAAATGTCGATCCAGCACAGCATTAGTGATTCCAGGGCAAAACAGGTACAAGCATAACATGTATCATATCTCTCTCCCCTCCCCCCAAATCTTTCAGCAATCAATAATGCATCATAATCAGAACAAGAAGATTGAAAATTTTTATTTGTACTTAGCACATACAGGAAAGATCAAAACAAATATTAAAAGATAGAATTTGTAAACAAATATATTTCACAAAAGTTATACACTGTCAAATTTGCTCTGAAAAAATTCATGGTTGTAACCATTTATAAATGTGTATTTAACAAAATCAAGTTAAAAACTACTTAATTTTTAAAATATCCCAAATGAAGATTCATTCATTCCAACAACTTCAGAGAGACCACAGATGTAAGGCCTAATTAAAACAAATGCATGAGTGAAGATGGCACTATGATTTCCGGTTTAAAAAAAGAAAAAAAAAAAAAATATCGGCAAGTGATCAAAATACCAGCCAAACCTATTTAAAGACCTAGGTTTGTAAAATATACATTCAACTTTGCAAACGTCTAACTTTAAAAAAATAGAGCTATTTCACTAGATCATCGTCATCTTGTAGTGTACCGATTAAGAGCTGTGGTTTTGAATCCACTCAGAGAAAAGTTATCGGTAGGTAGTTTTATGCGATTGTATAGTTCAACTTCCATAATCACATTAAAAATAAGAAGACAGCAGCACCCTTTCAGCAAGGATTCATTTTTAACATTCTTGCCTTTATAGCAGCAGGTATGGTTTTGGGGAATGCTATCAATATGATCAGTAAGTCAAAAAAAGGAATACACGTACTCCATGAAGTTTATTACAGTGTTCTTTCCCTATACTTGTTTTCAAAGTTAGGCAAGCACCTCTATTTTTGCTGTGGAACACAAAAGTTAAAAACAAATGACACCCAAACCTACGACTACCTCAGTAGGCTCCCTTTGTTGGTGGTCCACAAGCCATTTTGATTGCCAGCGTGAATTCTGTTTTTTCCTCCCTCCAGTCTCCTATTTGCACATCAACTAAAAAAAAAAAGTTTCTCAAACTTCATCTATTAATTTGACTCAAAAGAAACAAGGTTATAAAAATAACTAAGGCACAAATGGCTGATCTTCAACAGCAGGCAGAGGGTCACAGATTCAAAAGTACGGTAGAATGTAAATCCCCAGAAATACTTCTGGTCTCAGGGCACTGGAAATTCTTACCAGCTTTCACAAAAGGTTTTTCAAGATTTTTTACAAAGATATGGAAAATACTTTTCCCAAGAATGTCCATGAATACGAAACAACGATGGATGTACATACAAAGACACACACTTTTTGCACAATACACTTTGAACATACTGCAGACAGACAAGGACCATGGAATGCAATGATCGTCTAAGGTGGCAGGTGAAATGAAGATGGCTGTTTTTCAGAGAGTCGTCATGAGTTTATCTTGGTACACCATGCTTTGGACTCCTCCTAAATTCTTCTGGTTCTGTTCCTGGATATATCGTAAATTGCTGTCCTCTCCACTTGTGGGGGGTTTCCAATATGGCCTGTCATCATGATAGGGTGGCCTGTACCATTTGCACAGTTATTGGTTAGTGAGAGATGGAAGTAAACTTATGAGTGCTACACAGTAACATGAATTCATCCAGAAAGTGCTAAGCATGCCTACGATGCGATGGGCAGCTATCGGTAAGGGAAGGAAATGGTGGCGGACCTATAGGTCCGATGCAGAAGCCACCGAAGCAACTGGGAATCTTTTAGCTGATTTCAAAAGGCTTTGAATTGGAGCTCAGTCATTAAAAACCCTCTCTGTTTTCAAGTGTTATAGACAAGTGCCGTGCATCAATGCTCCTGAGGGAGGAGGAGGCTGGAAGAAAACTAAAAGCGTACAACAAGTAAAATAAACCATATCATGCAAAAAGTTGAGCTCACAGAAATATATCCTTAAGGTTTAAAAAAATTAAGAAAGGCAATCCTATTAAGGATGAGAACTGCTCTTCTGTAAATATTGCCATTCCTTCAGTGCTGGTGCAGTTAATTACACTGAAGCAGCCTGTAAGTTACATAGTCACATTTTGTTAGGATGAACACCTAGAGTCTATAGTTAGTACAGGTATTCCTCTGTGACTATGCAGTGAAACTTGCAAAAGTACTAAGAGAAAAAATAATTTTTCTCTATTTGTTCATTACTTATTGCTGCTTAGAGATATTAACCTCAATCATTCCTACAGTGTCTCCTGAATCATTGGGGGTGGTGGGGTGTGTGCATGTAAATAAATAAATAAAATTTTTGAACAGTAGGTAGGAAACCACAATATTTAAAATTCCCTTATTACCAAAGTGAAGTTGCACTTTTTATTTTGGTAGGGGTTTTTTTATGCTAGCAGAAATACAGGCAGGTTTAGATTTTACCTTTTTTTTTTTGAGATATTCTAAAGTTATATAATGACAACTGTTAATTGGAATGAATTTTCTCAGAAGACTGAACATTAAGTTAACTGCAAACAAATAATTTCACCAAAAGAATTTTACTAAGGAAGACTGAGATGCAATTCCACATATTATTTCACAAATTATCCAACAAAACCCCCATATGTAAGATGTATTGCACAGGTAGTTTCACTTCAGCCCTTGGCCCATTCTAGACTTGCACGCCCAGCAGACAGAATTTCATGTATCTGTGTTTTGATCTCAAGTTCATAGCTGGATGGATTAAGCTTTTCCAAATCAAGCTATCCAAGATGTTAAAACATCCAACTCTTCTACTTTGACTTCAAGTAACAATAACTTGAAGCTTCCACTTCAACCGTACACTTACACGCTTCTACCTGCCTGGGACAAAAATTCTAAGCAGTTTTTCTACTGAGCCTGCACGACTGAGCTTTTCAGTACATTTTTTAGCCTTACAAGCCTAGCTATTTAAAAGCCATTGTTCATATTTCACTGACCTTGATCTTTGTCCAGGCAGTGGGAGGGCTGAAGGGGGAGGTTGTCTACACATATTACAATACATTATTGTGCTTATTTCAGTATCGCTCTGCTCCAGGGTGAATTATTCGGCTTTAAAATGTTACAGACTAGTACCATGAGTGAAGAAATCTTTAGAAAAATTTCCTCAAAACCTCAAACGATTTGTAAAATCATTAACCTCTCTCAGCAATCACTCTTTTGTAATGTGAAGTTGTACATCTTAAATCACACAGAATTAAATGGACAAGTAAACCCTCAAAACAGGAAGAATCTTGAAGTGCAGGCAAAGATAATGACCCAATTTAAAGTTTTCTGTTTCTAGCATAAATTTAGTATCTGTTTTACTGCTGATGCCAGGAATTTTGAGATGACAATGAGTATGTCTGCTTCTCTGCCTAATAAGTATTTCTAATAACATATTTGCCTTCTCCCTGCATTCTCAGACTCAAACTCAGACCAAATTGTCTTTTCATCCATTTTAAGCTCAGCCTCATCTTCAGAGCCTGCCTACACTAAGAACGAATTCTACCTATCCTGATGTAAGAATACAGAGATAAAAATGTAAGATGAATTGGAATGAAGATTAGGGTATTGGTATTTTTCAGTCAAGACAGTAATAATTTGTCTAAAAATCTGAGAAACCTAAAAAGGTTACTTTTTATTAGGATATAGTAGCAGCTGATTTTTATCACATGTACATGTACAGACATATCCACCAGCAGGTGCATGCCTCCACTATGCGTTCCAACAAGCTGGTTCTAACTTGGACTGAATTTCTTCCAAAATTTCTTTTCACTCAATTTCTCTCATTAGTAGTTACAAAATAAAAAAAGTATGGTGAGAAAGTAGCACAACAGCACATACAGGAATATTTTTGTGAAACAGTTTCTCAAAACCTCAATGTTATAATTTCACTAATGCTAATTATCAGTAAAGTGCCATTACATTGTTCCACGTACATGTCATTTTTCCATATACATTTCTGCAAAAGATGAAAAAAGTGCTGCAATGCAAGAACCTGTTCACTTGCAACTTAACTTTACCCTAAAATGAGTTTCTTCTTTGTTTTAGGAGATTAAACACTGATCAAATTGCAATTAGTTTTATTGAAGCTACTGAGAATCTTCCCATGCTACATACTCCCTACAGAAATACACTGAAGTCGTATTTCAAATTCTGAATTAAAATCAAGCTGAAAAAAATTTTCATCAAGATTAGGACATTCCAAAGCAAAATCTAAACAGAAGTTATTTAATACTGCCTCTACATCACGTATTTCTAACTTCTGTTTGCTTTTCATGTGCAGAAAATTGCCCAATACGTCCACCAAAGCTTCATGCCAACAGACTAAGATAAATAAAGAAGTAATCATCTTTTTCACAAAGTGAAGATTGCTTACCTTACATTCACAGGTGTATGTGGATGCCAGTGTGGCTGAGCAGGATGTATATTTGGATGATACTGTGGCTGCAAGTGAAAACATTGAACTCGGTTAATTAAATCATATAAAAACTCCCTATTAACTTTAACTTTTTATTTTCCTGGGGCCATGAGAAACATGCTCCCTGTAAGCCCTAGAAATCCCACTGTTTCAGACCTTCTCCCATGCCATTGAGCATATACATGAGACCTCTTGGTGATGAGCTTGCTCATTAGGACACACTCATGGGAAAATGCAAAGAAAATTGCTTTGCTGTTTGAGAGACAACCTGGCACACCTAGTGCTGCTCATAGAAAGCACATCAAAAGAATGTCAGCTTTAATCAAAGGTGGAGAGTGAGAAAGGTTACTATTGTAATAGCAATCTTCAGAAGGTCACCTATCTTTGGCAACAGCATTTCTCTCTCATATCCATAAGATCTTGAGAATAAACAGTGACACAAAATCACTAGTGAGGCTTTTAATAAAAACAAGTGTTAAAACTAAGTTCTCGTGCACACACTCAGGCTGGATGAAAGCACAGCTTGTTTTCTCAGTAGCACGGACTGCTAGTATCGCAGATAAAAAATGGGTAAGGTTTTTCACTGAAGTGTATAAAGGAGCTTGTTTAAAAAAACCCAAACAACCAAACAAAAACAAAAAACAAACATTTGACCAGCAATGAACTCCTTAAGTGTTGTGATGGGGAGATAAGTGCAACTTGGAACTTGTTGTCATGGATCATCCAACCTGAGAGGCTGCTCTAGATAAAAGCTTGCTCACAGAGCAGTCTCCTGAGGGCCATCATATTCACAGTCCCAAAGGCTTTAACCTGGGATTTCACAGAAAGGGAAGGGAAAGAGAGTGGCAAATGGAGTGTATTCAGCTTACAGAGCATCCAAGAACACAGGGGAAGAAAGAGAGGAGTCCTTCCACCTTCCCCTTAACTCCCAACGTGATGTTGTTCATTTCTGAACCACCTCAAGGAATCTCACCCCAGAGAAAAGAAAGGGGAGCAAACCAGCTGTACTAGAGCCAAAATATTTATGACTAAATAAGAAAATGACAATATTCTCCTCAACAATTGTTATGCTCTTACCTGGTAGTTATGGACTTCAGGAGTATTTTTAGCACTAAGGGAGAAAAAAAAAAAAATGAGCTTTTATGTAATCGGTACACCTACGTCACAATTTCTTATAGTTCAGGGTACTACTCTTCAGGGAAGTATTACAGTGAAATAAAATTCATATTCTTAAGGACATCAATATTTTATTCAAGACACACACCACAGCAATTAGAGTGCAAGAAAAAGGGGTGCAAACTTTTTTTCTTCATTTTACATCTATGAAACAGGAACAAATAATGCTAGATAAGCTAGCATAATAGCAATGAGCAGAAAGGAAGTATGTTTAACTTTAGTCTGATCTCAAACACAAAAAGGAAAAAAAAGATTTAAAAATGGAAGCACTTAAAGTCTCATAGGCAGTCCCCAAGAAAAATCTGGTGCTGAATAATGAGAGATCCCAAAGCAATTCATCTCACACCAGAGAATTTGCTTCGACAAATCCTAATGCAGAAATGGTCTTCAGAATCCTTTTTGCCCGACAACAGCAACTGAGAGTTAGAGAGAACTTGGGCAGTCACTTACCACAGTTGTGCTGCTTTCACAGGATTGTTTGCTTAAAAAGAAACAAACAAAAAACCTTAAGACAGGTGAAAAAAACTTAAGACCTGTGAAATATCAGTCATTTTGCAGCTATGGTGATTGGGATGTTACACTACAGCTTAAGCAAATCCTCATACAGACGTATGTGCACAAATGCATCAGAATCGCAACTGCAGCCCTGTGCTTTCTAGCATTCCTGTGTGAGTACATAAAGTATGAGGCAGACACAAACCTCCCTCTACTTCTTCAAGGGGCAAAGCCTGTCAAAGATGACAGCAGACAGACTATTTCCTTCAAACGTCACAAAAGAAGGACTTTTGACAGAGTAAGTTCTGCACAACCAGAACACTACTCTTCTCACCTTGCTGCAGCTACCATGTCAATACCATCGAGTCCTTCGGAAACTGGAAGCTACCCCCACAGAAATTTTGCACCTTACAGAAACCAAAGTATTCCTGAAGCTGGTAATGGCCTGTGTCTTATTATAGTGAACGATGGTAGCCAAAAAAAAGCCCATCAGTTGAGAATACAGGAAGGTACTGAGCAATCTTGAGCAACAAGGTCTTGGCTTGTGCTTTGGATGGGCTGGAAAGAACAGTGAAGAAGGCAGTTTTGTATCTGGGAGGTATCTTTTCCTTTTCCTGACAAACAGCATATTTCTCAAGAGCATTGAAAAACTGCTGAGTGATACAGCTGAAAATCCAAGTCTCTGCTGAATTCAGAAAGTGGATGACAAACTTAATGAGACACTGTAGAAGTCTCAAAGAGACCGAGCTAGGACAGAATCCAATGCCTGTGGGCTGCAACTAGGTACAGGTCTTAATGGCCAAGAGATGCGTGAAAGACAATAATCTAAAGGGAGTTTTTGCATTAACTTAACAAACATGCTGTTGAGCTCTCTGGAGGGAGATCATCTGGGGGTGACAGAAGTTCTGCCAGGCTGCTATGCACAGAGAACTAAACTGAGCATAAGCCACACTTTCTCCCTTCTCCCCACATCTCACAGACAAAAGTACAGAAGCACTGAGACCCAAGGTATAACCTGCAGGTCTGACAAATCCTGTTATTGTAAAAATAAAATTAAAATAATCCATTTTTCCACTTATGAAATCATCCACACTTACCATATTATTGACTCTCATGTATCACGTAACAGTATCTCAGAAACTTAATAAATTTGCATTTCTGTAAAAAACTGACACGTACTAAGGAAAGGGGGGAGGGGGGGGAGGGTGGGTTACAGTCTCTAGAAAGCATACATGCTTGCTACCCCTTTCCCCCCATTGTACATGAGAAATAGAAGTGCCCCCATAACACCACCACAAGGACTTTTCATGGAACTGAGATTCATATTCTAGGAATACAAAGGAGTGCAAAGACAACCTAAGGGAATGTCAGTTCACCCTGCTCCGTACAGCAACTACACCTCCAGCCTCAAGTAATACAGAATTTAGAGGGGGTTGTCTTGCAGTGCTCCTTCCTAGGTTTTGCTACAAGGAATAAAAATCTCAGCTTAAGTTTTGAAGGACAAATGACAAAACCACAAGGGAAATCAATTCCTTGTCATTCCATTCAAATTCAACACATTTCAAGTCCTAGAGAAAGCTAGTTAAGGTCAGAGTCTGGACAGGTGAATAACATGCCATTACTGTCAGGAAAGCAGCAACAGCCGCATAATGAGACTGCTCAATAACCCTAGAACTATCTGGCTAGATAAGCAAGTCAGTGAGGCTTTTGGACACTGCTCCACTCTACATGACAAATGCACTTCTTCAAAGACAATGTTACATGCTTTCCCTCATTGAGTTTGATGTAACTTTCTTCCCTCCTCAACAGAGCAACAAAAGAAACCATAGGTACCTTCTTCATAGATGGGGGATGGAAGAATTAAGCGTAGACAGAGATTAAAAACGGTAGATACAAACAATGGACTCTGACTCGGGAGAAAAAAACCATGTAAAGTCTGATTTTTAGGTGGTCTGACATGTTTTTCTTTTTATACTGTCATACAGATTTTATGCTTGTAATACACCATTTATATGAGTTAACAGGACACCTGCATGACTGGTTCAGTGAACACATGTACAAACATTTACCCTTAAAAGTTGAATGCCTTCGAGAAGGATATCGCTTGCTGGGCCTTCTTTCAAATGTACTAGTCCTGCGTAATCTTGTCCCATGTGTTGCTTGATACTCTGTCCGCCCACTTAAAATACAGAAATAAACAAAGTTAACTACTGCCTTTTGCTGGATGCTGTACCCGCTCCTTTGTATAAACACAAATATATTGCTGTTACTTCGCTAAATACCTGAATCTGAAGCGTGATCCCAGCCTTATGAAGTCGGATCTACTGGATTTACTATTTGCTGGGGCTCGCAATCTGAAGAAAGCATGGTGCTCCACTGCACACTTCCACAAGTGTTTGCACGTTTTGGCACTGTCTAACCGGAAAACAAATGTGTGCTCTTGCTCTCTGCCCTAAATGCAGAAACAAAAGCTTTGGAAGTTGGCATGCATGGTATTAGTTACTGTCCTTGGCAGGAGAAATACAGCCTGGGCCAACAGTGTGCTGAGCCTCCCTTGTGTTCTCACCAGCCTGAGCACACAACACACTTTGTTGGATCAGGCCCAAGTAAGGGAAGAAAGTTACCTGTTCATCATCTTCCACAACCACAAGCGTTAGTTTGCTCTTTTTAAAGTCCATTTTTGTAATTTTAGGCCTAAACACAAGAAGCAAAAAGAAAATTAATGGAAAAATGGCATTTTGTAATCTAGGACCATCCCCCAAAACGCAGGGGGGATTTGCAATCCTGGAACACACTTCAGGAATTGTAATAGAAATATGATTTACTGGAAATGTCACTATTTTTCAACAAATACTTCACGTTTGAGAGTGGTACTTCTAGCCAGGCCAATTTACCTTCAGATTTAACCTTGATATTTTAACCTTGCAGATTCAATCTAAATTACAAAACGTAGTCAAGATCCCATTACGTAAAGGAGAAAGATTTCAGCATTTTAATAGAAAGGAATATAACACAAAAACAGATTACCAAAAGAATAAGCCTATTTTGTTGGCTCCTTCAAAGATCAATATGCCCGTTGGTGTCAGTCCAAGAGCGTATTCACAACCATCTCTTCCCTGCAAGCAAGAACAGAATCAATAATCAATTATGCCATTAGCAGTGTAAATTTTACTACGGTAGTATGTCAAAATCCATAGGCTTTAAACTAAACAATAAGGTTTGCGTATTTTTTTAACATTACAGAGCAGAAGAATATGCATCTGTATTGGGTGCAAACTGGTGGGTTTTGGCAACAGGAGGCTGCAGGGTGCCCTGCGTGGGAAGAGGCTGCGTGCTGCCCCAGACAGCTCCGATGTCTGTGGAAATGGCCCCACACCAACGCTGCAGCCAGGGGAGCCCACACCTCGGCTCACCCGTGTTTAACAGCAAGCAGTAGCTGCCAGGGGAAGGAGGCACAAAAGGAAAAAAAAAAAAAAAGAAAATCGAGGGACATGGGAAAAGGCATGTGGAAAGGGACACTGTGGGGCACGTGGCTGGAGATGCACTCTTGGGAGGAGCCCTGCAGGAGGGAGGGAATTCTGAGGGACCACGGCCCACAGGACAACCCACACCACAACAAGGACACCCCGAGGGACTGATCCGCACCAGGGCAAGGACCCCACATTAATAAAATAAAGTGGTACGCGGATCTTACCTTAACTACGTGCATATCTACACCATACATTTCTAGCCATTTAGCTTTGTTCAAGTAGCACAATTCAGCCTGCGCCGGGCTCTTTCCCCTAAGAGCATAAAATTTATTTACGCTTTATGGTAAGAAATTTTTGTGCGTTTTAAATGTTTTAAAATTCATTCCCCTAACCTTTTCCTTTGGGTCCTCAATCTTAATGACACTAAATGGTATTTCAAGCTTAGCTTATGTTTTTACCCTCTTCCCTCCAAATGAAAATAAACCAGAGGGACAAAAATTGAAAAAGGTCTAAAATTGCCAATAAGGATGAAAGTTCAGGTAAGACAGAATCACCGAAATGTACCATATTTATTAACAAAAGACAGGAAAAAAGAGTTTGCTACTACCCTGAACATAAAAATTTATATGTGCATGTGTGAAAGGAGAGAGAGAGAGAGAGAAAGAGAATTGTTTCCAACATAAACAGGAAAAAGATCTGACTGCTTAAACTGTTATGAAATGATCTAAATAAAAACAAATTAAAAAAATTAAAACTCACCCCACCAACCTTCCTTAATTACACTTGCTATTTCTAGGGAAGGGGAGGGCTCAAAATCTATTTACAGTACTTCTCAACTGACAAACATAATCATCATTTCACGTCTGTTGAAGGGGTTCTTGTGGACATATTTGACTTTGGAAGAGAAGAAAACTTCCTTTCGCTAGAGACACCACTCCCACACAGGTACCCTACCTGCACTCTTTCCACTTCTGAAAAATGTCAAATTCCATTGTTTCGGTCTGGTTTGGTGCAAACCTGAATTCAGACACAAGTTCTGGTGTGTGCTCTGGGTGCTCACACTCTCCCAGCTCAGCTGCAATCAACCAATTGAAAAGTTAAAAACATAAAGATTATGGGATGACCAGAAACATTTAATTCCATAATCTCCACAAAGACAATGATAGTTTGTAAGTTTTTAAGTATGTTGTAGAAGAATGCACTTGTGCCAACGCTGTAAGTTAACACCCCCCAGCCCTGGCAAACTCAAGCTAGATTGTAAGTTAACCGCTTGCCCCCGCAAACGCAAGTCAGATTTTACAGCAAAAGTCAGACAAATGCATTTGCAGGAGCAGTGTAAGGTTATGGTACAGAATTCTGACATTCAAGAATGTTAGAACTAAACCAGCTTAACTAAAGCCGCTTCTCTGGATTTTAAAGCATTTAAAGGAAATAAAGTTTCTATTAAAACCAAAAATCAATGCACTACTGTTTCAGGAGAGGTTACTTTGAAACTTCCTCTCATTGCGATGAGGTCACACTTTTCATTCCAAAACTCTTCCCATTCTGTTGCATGCTTTGTTACATTACTGTTCGTGTCAAAACATGAAGGTAATACCTAATCTCAAGAAACCAGTGACAAAGTTGTGGGTTGTTTGGTTTTTTTTTTTAAAACCACAGTGGTGGTGTAATATTCTGATTAAGTAATTTTTAAGGAAAGAAATGCTGAAGCATTAACATAATTGAGGTGTCACTTTCAACTTATTTGCTTAGGGCCCGGTATCATCTTTGCTAGGAGCAGAACACTTGCAAACTCTAATGAGCTCAGCAGGAGATGCAAGTGCCGAGCATCTCGGTGACTGACACCCCTAACCGTCTTGTGCCTGCGACATGCTTTGCTCCTGGAACCTCTTGGCTATACAAAGAGGCTGTAACGTCACTGCCTCGGGACTGTGAGACAAACATCAGTGGCAAATACACTGTACAGCAATACTGTGTGTCACCTGACATATGATGTGATTCCAAACCAGGCCTTTGTCAGTCGGGGTTTCTTGACTACTACTACTACTACCAAAAAACCCCCAAAAACCCCAACAAACATAGAGGGAAATAAAATCCCTTGAAGAAAACAAGTTTTCTCACTTCAGGGCAGCTTTATACGTAACAGTTGCAAAAATTTAATTCACTCTCCATCTTCAGAAGTATCTAGCATGATACATTAGAACATAGGAAGTTACATTCAAAATGCAATCTGTTGACTGATACACCCACTAGGTGGTTTTGAGCACTTGAACTTCGCTCAAACATTTAGCATTCCTCAGGATATTAAGCAGATCGAGTTCACCAATCTTCATTTCTAAACAGTGCCTCACACACATTTTTTCTCTTCAATGGTAATCTTCCATGGTGAGTTAGAGTATTCTTATCTACATGTCTTTAACAGAGATATCGCAGCTCTGCTGCTGTTTCATCTAAGTTGGAAGCCTATTTAACACAGATGATGCTAAAAATTACTGGCCGTCCAGTCTCCAGTATATAAGAGGGAGCCACAACAAACATTAGCAAGGAGGACTTCAGTTTCTTACTTTTCTTCCCCTGAAGTTTGATGTGTTGACAACTATCTAGGAAAAACATGGGAGATTTCTCTACTAGGTTCACTGAGAGGGAAGGTGGGGAATGAAGGCTGACTGTGCCGTAAAGAGGATGCGTAAGGGTGAGAAGAACCATGAGCACGTAGGACAAGATACACAGAGAAGCTAGGGCAGAAGTATTAAGTACAAGAACAAATACCACCCTTGTTTCTCAATAGCTGCACTCGCTGTTTATCCACTTTCAGGCAAACAAACAACGTCATTATTTTGATCTCTAAGAAACAAGTCTTGAGAGTAAGAGGCAGTAAGAGTCTCACCAGCTCCCCACACAGGGTAGAAGGGCAGCAGAAGAAGGGGGAAGCGCGGCTCTGTAGGAGGATGCTCTCCCTAGTGTCTTTCCTGGTGGAATTATGTTCCCTGAATGGCTCAGCAGCACTAATATTTTTCAACACAAGGGCACAGCAGAGGACCCATCTCTTCATTTGCAGTTTTATGACAAAGTATCATGCTTTGGCATGTCCCTTCTCTGGTCTTTTTCTTTCTGTGTTTTTTTTTTTTGGGGGGGGGGGGGGGGGGTGTTACATATCTTGCTTATATACATTATCTGTGTTCTTTAGTAACTGCATAAACTGGGGGACATTTTTAAAAGGAAGTTTCCTAGAAAGTTTTTGAAAACTGCAAAAATATATTTATCTGTAAATATATTGTTGATTCTTTTACAGAAGGAGAAAAAACAAAGTTTGCACTATCCCATGAAGATGTCTTATGATTAGAACTGAAAACTGGAGATCTGAGAAAAAGTTTTCCTTTTGAGTTTAATTAGTAGTTTCAAAAGTATACCTGGTTAAATACGAAAGCCATGCAAGACTCACGAGGTAGTTAACTTATTCTAACAGTGATGATTCAAGTTTGATGACAACCTTTCTGCAGATAATCCCTAAGCAAAGCATACGATTATGTATCTGCTTCACAAGTTACCCCATACTGCAAATCAAATGTTATTTGCTACAGAAGTTCCTTCACCGGACTGGCAACAAACCAACAATTTACGTTTGCATGGTGATTCACACAGAACACCAGCCTTGGAAACTGTTGTTTGAAACAAAGAAAGAATTACTGTAACAGAACAACTTCCTTGAAAAAGAAAATATATGAAGTTTAAAGCTGTTCTGTCAAGAGAAAAGGCTTTTCTTTCAGAGGGCTTAGAGTACCAATTCCTGAATAGCCATTTATAACTTTTTCTTTACTGTTAGGAAAGCCACACTAAGGAGCAAGACTGGATTTTACAGAGTAAATGTAACCTGCTGAGGGGGGAATAATCATTTGACATTTCTTTGAACTCTTCTGCTTAATTAAGTTTCCAATGCCAATAAAACGTAACAAATGTTATACCAAAGAATGCCAATTGTAGCATATGTCAGCAGAGATAATAAATTAGTTGCAATAATTAAATAATTTTGGAGAAACTTATTGTGATGATGTCAAAATAGTGGAAAACTGAACTGAAAAAAAGCAGGAAAGTATAAAAGTATGTTCCCACAGACAGTGTCAAGAAGTGTTAGTTTTGGTACCTAGTTGGAGACATTATAAACATGATGGATAGCTATTGTATTACATTTACACAGTAATCACAGGTGTCAGTTACTACCCAAAATCTTGAGGCATCAACCTATTATTCTTTGCTTGGTTGTCCTTGCTTAGACCAGGGGTGAGGTTACCGGTGTTTTTATCTGTGGAAACGGAGGCAACAAATCAAATACAGGCTCCAGATTTTCTCCATCTCAAAAAGAAAAACAGAGTTTGCCTGCGGCAGTTCTCTGCACACCTAACAGTCAGAGCTGTGCCACACTGGCGCAGAAAAATAATCCACTGCCCTTTAGATTTACATCTGTTGCTGTTTGGAAGTGACTTCCCAGTTTTGACTGTCAAGTCCATCTAGAATCAGTGAGTTATCTCCATTGCTGTGTTAAACTAAGAGATTCTGCCTAAGCACTCCATGTGCCATTGCCAACCACCAGCAGAACAGGAAGAGTATTTTCATTTCGATTAATTTTGCTGCTGATATGCGTAGAATGGACTAGCTCACTGCACTTTCTTTCAGAAAAAAATGAACTTGATTTGGAATTCATTACACAAGTTTTTCCCATCTGCAAAACAAACGGCCTGAAATGGAATGAGTATTTATATTAATGTATTCACAGAAATAAAAAAACCCCACGTTTTTCCTACAATAAACTAATGAAACCTAGTGTCCTAAGGTTGTTGTGGTTTTGTTTTTTTTTTTGATCGTGTAACCCTTGCTCCTTACACAGAAGTACTCTTAGTTCTTACCTTTCCATATAATTTTCTCTTCTTCAGTACCTGCCACCCCCTCCCTCCTGCTCTGTAACCATCTCCCATGTGGCTGAAGTAGTAACACTGTGCACACACCACAGCTGCTCCCTCAGTGGGGAACTATTTGGGGTCTGTCTTCCCCGGTCAGCCCCTGGTTTCCCTGAAACCTTTGTCCATCCATGCCTTCGAGGCTCCTTCCCTTTGGCAAGCATGCCGAAGTTAGCTCACGTAGTTCAGAAGTTATGAATGAAGGGAAGGCAGGAAAGTGATCTCCCTAAAATTCTTCTCCTCACGTAAAGGAATGGCATTTATATATCATCAGTGAGAAAACATTAGTAACAACGAGTGAAAAGAAACTAGTAGGTGAGTTTTGTAATACATTAAGACAAACCACTTTCAAAAGACTGCATACCTTGAAGACACAGAGCTGCTAGTTCAACAGCAGTTTCATACGGGCATTTCAGTCTTAAAAAGAAAAAAAAAAAAGCTATAGAAATCATGTCTTTTTTCTCAGTGAATACTTCTTGCAATAAAGCTGAAAAGTAGTCTGATATAAGAAATAGAAACATTAACTTCCACAAGCTATTAATGATATGAAACATCTACAATTGATTTTTACTTGCATATGATTATTTCCTAATTTGGTACATTCTAGTTACTACTAAACACATGATACGCTCCACCATAAAACAAGCTTGAACTAATAGAGAAGACATTAAATAGACTAAGAAAACATTTTTGCTTCAACACTATATTTTAGAACATAGCATTTTAAGTTTTTGGGGGTTTGTAATTTAAAAAAATAAAAATAAAATAGAGCCGGTGTGAATATACTGGCCAGGGTGAGACTATAAACACACAAAATATTTTTACAGGGTTGACCTGTACAGAAAGTGTTGCACTTCATCATCTTTTCCTCCTCTACTTTACCTACCATACTGAAAAATATGGTAAGCCCATGTTACATTTTCAAGTCATAAAAACCAGGACAGTCTTTGCTCTCTTTATAAATGTCCATCACCTGGTCAATCCATCAAAGGTCTTTACCCATTCTATTTGTCAATAATATAGTCATGATGCACACAAAGTCATGTTATCTCTGTGTTCTAAAGGAAAAAAAAATGCATGTGGAACTGTAAATCATGCTTATAATCTGTGCAAGAATATCATAAAGATATTATTAGAATATTAAAGAACTAAAAAAAGAATTAAAGAGATGATGCAGTTAAAAGTAAAATTTTAAATCACTAAGAGATTAACTATTATAAATACCTTAAATTACAGCTGTAAGAGCAAAGATGTACTTACTTCCCTGAAAGAATGTCTTGCCGGAGCTGTAATACAAACAGGTACCTGACAAATAAAAATTTGGAAAGTCAAAAGTATATATAATGTCATCTTTCTAGCCCCAATGGCTGGAAAAATATCCCAATTCATTTTGCAGTCACAACATTTTCATTAACTCGCTCTTAAAAAAAAGGGGCCTTTGGGATCACTCAGATACACCCTGCAACGTTCACAGTTCCCATAGCTTTCACTAAAATAAAAAAGAAGAGAACATTTTTTACGTACTGGCTATGTTCAGGATGTTTTCCAAAGCCTTGCTGTTTAGAGATGTGCTCTATCTGAGCATACACCACAGCCACCTAAATGTTATTGACACTCCAGTGTTCTCCTGAACTGGGTCTTACCCAATTCAGGCAAGAATTGAACTAGAGAATCTAGAGCCAAAACGCAGATAAAGGCATGAAGACTTCAGGGCTACCTTCTCAAACACAAATATTGAGCATGGGGAAAGTCCAAACTGGGCAAAAAGGAAAAGCTCAGACTGAATTTTCACTTAAAATAGCAGAAAAGTTCTGAATAAAAGAAACCTGAATTCCACAGAGCCCACGCATTTATTTAGGAGGCCAAGTAGGAATTTACAGCCTTCAAACTAGCAGTATTTTAAGCTGTTGCTAATTTTCAGTTCTAGGCATGCTTCACGTCTCACAGCCACTCAAGAGTTGGGGTTTGCGGCATGCAGAAGTGCCCCAGGTCCTGAAGAGCTCTGTACAGGGCAGGATGGCAGAGGCAGGCTCTGCACTGCTCTGGACACTGCAGGGTGAGGCTTGCAACCATGAGTGACTCGAGAAAAGAAAGCATGAAGCACCACTGAGTCAACCCAGTAAAGGCAAACAACAACTCCTCCTATCTTTACAAAGGATGCTATGAAGACCAAGTGTCTTTCACCACAAAGGACGTGCTGTGAACGTGGTGAAGGATGAGTCGTTGGAATCAGACAGGAAAACAGATATGAAAAGGAAGATTAAAAAGACTTCTCATGATACACTAAAGCAGAGTCAGATTTATCCATGCTAGCTCTGTGTCACATCACTGATTCACCTACTTGGCTAATACCTGACTTGCCACACAAACCTGGGTATCTGCATGCATAGATTAAGGGCAGACAAGTATATTTCCTGTTCTTACTGTTTTCCCCTAATGATGCACAACCCCCTGAACTCTTCTAAATTTGCAAGAAAAATCTGGGCAGTGCTTCTGTCAGTGTCAGCTGGCCTGTGCAGGGCTGCAGCTCTGCTCTGGTTGGTATGGCTTATTCTTGCTCCTCTTCTGCATGCAGACTGACAAGCATTGCCATCTCAATTGTTGATATTCCAAATCAGCAAAATACCTTAGAAAATTCTCCACAACACACATGTACAGACATGTACATTCCTCTGTTGTTTTTCTAACTAAACTAACTAATCGGGTCCCATAAAAGTGACAGAAGACGTCTTCCAAAATGCACTGGATTTCAACTGTGGTTTTAAATTGGAAAAAGATAGAGTGTGTGAAGGGTTTCAACGCTTCCCCATTACTGTGCTAATTATGAGAGTGTGATGTTTACAGCTTCAGTAGAAACTGGAGTCTACTAGAAAACAGGTCTCCACAAGGAATTTCAAACACCCCCCCAAACCAGGCCGGTTCATGGTTACTGTTAATGATCATTTTTCTTCCTCCTCTTACTCCCATTCGATGTCCCCTTGGAATAATTCTGAGTATATAGTTGTTAATCCTCACTTTTTACTCAACAAGCTACCTGGAAAATATGATCCAGCCAGCATAAAGATTCTTAAGAATCCAGCAACATTCAAAATTACTTTCCCCAACAAAAAAGGAAAACTCAACTATTTGTTCACTGTAAAATCAATTTCCAGCTCATTTTCATTTTCCTTGCATAGTTTCACAGTGGTCTTCTGTCAAGCTTATAATTAAAAAAAAAATTGTTCGTAACGCTGACAATTTAGCTGACTAAAGTGTTTTTCTAATTAAAATAGTCTTCTGAAATGTCACCTTTCAGCAATAATTAGATCACAAAACATCAGAGGTTAATACTTACAGAGGAAATGTCTTACTTGATCACAGCAATGATCACATAGCTCAGAAACCCACATCTCGCAGTGACTAGGATCATATATTTCAGAGGATTAAGCAAGAAATCTTGTGGTAGACAGTAATGGAATAATTTGACCACAGAGGGAATGTAATACTTGTCCAGCATCACCCTGATGTATGAAGACTTACATCCATTTTCAGAAAATATATATTATTCCTACTAATTTAACTGCATTTTCTCATTAGAGAATCCCCCAAATCATCCAGGTTTTTGGATCCTCTAAGATCTTATACTCGATTACATAAGCAGCAGGGAGTTCTATAGGTTAATTATACATTGTCTGGCAATATGCCCTTTTACTGAATTAACACTGCTGCACTAAACTGATAATGGATATTAAAGCCTCCATGTCAGTATCATAAGGTGGTGACAATTAGCTCTTTGATCTTGTCTCGGGCAGTGAAAAAAAAATACATGGTCAACACAGCAGATGGGAGACAGTAAACGTATGCCTGCAGGCATAAGTTTAATGTAAACATCACATGCACACGAACTACAACAACCAACAATCTTTAAACATCTTAGGCTGACTGGGAGTACGCTGATTATTGCCAACCAAATTAGAAGACATAGAAAGTGCCCTATGGTGAGAAACAGAACAACAAAAAAAGATAAAATAACATTAAGATAGATGATTACTATACAAAGAAGACAAAGTTGGCAGACACAAAAGTCAACCCTTTTCCTCCAGCTGCTCTTTTCCCAGTTTTCAGAATATTCGCTAGATCACACCAGGGTGCTATGAACCCAGCAAGGTATAGTCCTCACAGCCCAGGAAACAGCCCACCAGAATGAAACAAAAGACCTCCAGGTATTCTAAGGTGACTTGATACAATGCAGTCCTTACACCTTTTGCACCACGGAGAACTCGTGGCGAAGTGGAAGAGATTCAGCCAAGCAACCAAGAACTCAAGCTGTCTATTCCCACAATTCTGTGGCCTTTATACCATTATTAAATCACCCCCAAGTCTCAGGGCAAGTGGGACAATGCAGAGCACTGGTATTTTAGCAGGACACGATGGAAAGTCCTCCCAGAGGTATGGCAGGTGTCGCTGGTGTAAGGAGCAGCTGTGTCCCAGCTGCAGCTCTCCCCACCCAACGCTGCCTTTCTTTGCTAACTTCAAAGCACCAGAACACAGCATCTCCTATAGACTAAAACACTTGGGAGAGGCCCATGAATGGTTTCTGGCAGCAAATAAAAAAGCTTATGTTTCTTAGGTGTTTTCCTACTGTCAGAGAAGTCAGACAAAATGACCACTCTTAGTAAGACAGCTCAAATCACCTGCTTACAGCACCCCCATGTACCTTAGATGTCATATTTACCCCTCTGCCAGTCACCCAGTTAACCATGCATAGTTCCTACCTTGTAAACTCCTCATGAAGGTTGTTCGGTTCTGATGAATAGTACTTAATTCGAAAATGCAACGTGTACGGAGGTCCAACTGTATATGCAGAGATTTTAAATGGGGGAAAAAAAAAGTTTACACTAGTTGCAGTTCTGCTAAGGCAGAACAACAGCCACCACCCCACAATCCGAGAAACCCAAAATGAATTATGTTTTTCAAATTCTTCAAAGAAGCAAATATTTCATGTTTTTAAATTAAAAAATGCATGAAAAAAAGATTAGATGATTACCATACTTTATGATACTCTAATCATTAGATTAATCAAGCAATAGTCCATTTGGCAAACACATTTTTGTTAAAAGCCCCGCAGCATCCTGTGAATGACTGCAAGTTCCAGGTACGCTGCCTGTTGCTGGGGGCAGGGAGATATGGAAGGGAGAGGGTGATGCTTCTTGTTACCAGGCACAAACACAACTCCAAAAAACTCCCACCCAATAGACAGGCTTTCAATTGATACACGCGAATGAGAAAAGGTGAGATAATAAAGTGAAAGAGCTGACGAGGACTCTGGAAGGCACCCACGAACACAGAAAGTTAACAAATTCCAGGAAGTGGAGTTGTAAGAATTGTTATTTGCTAATGCCAGAAGGTGAACGCTAGGTCTGACTTTCTATGTAACACAGATAATAAAATGTTACCCAGCTACGATGAGACTGTGACCAACACATCCTTATCTGCCTAAGCCTCACGTTCCAGACTAACAGCCTGCTGGTATATTAAATGCTGGAAAAAATTACTCTTTCTCACACCTTTCTAAGGTCTTCTGTAACACGGCATCAACACAGTATATATGTGCCCATTAATGATTCATTCTACTAAACAATATGCAGCCAAATCTCTAACAATTAGAGCTTTGATGTTGGCTCCAACAATAGCTCCTAGAGGACAGGTTGTAAGTACCCTAGGCTGACAGGTAGGCACCACTGGTAAGGTCTGCATCAGCAAGATAATGACTCTTACCTGCTCACTGCTGGGGAAAAAAAAAAAAAAAAAAAAGAAAAAGAAAAAAAAAAGAGCAGTGAGCAACATCCATCATGAAAGAGGACCTCTTCTCAAAGCACCTGCTGAATGTAAGGTAAAGAAAAGCATCCTGTTGTGAGACAGACCTTTACAACACTCATCAAATTGCTTCCCTCTTCAGCATTCCTCAGGGCAGGGCTTGGCCAATTTCTTTTAAAAACAGGCCCTTCACAGATTAAACACAGACAAACCAGTGCAACTAAACTGGTTGAAGGTGCCACAGAACTGTTGATTTTCCACATTTTAAGACAGATCAAGAAAAGGACAAAGCTATCACAGAAAGCGCACCTGCAAATCACTTAGTCACTTGAGGTAGTCTGTGATGTGATGAAAAGGTGAGAGAAAGCCAACCACCAAAACTTTACCCATAGCAGCTATCTTTACCGTCTATTCTATCAGACTGACACCAACACACCATGGGGTAAAAGCAAAGTGTCCTAAAGGTCTTTGAAGAACTCCACCATTTACAAAAATCATCTAGATATTTGGATACTTATCAGAAAGAAAAGCAAAGCACCGCTGAAGCAATCAAGATCCATCTCTGTGAGGTCCTGCAAGGGGGTCAACAATTTCCTCGCAAAATGCTGTATTTTAATCTCACAGAAGCGATATTATCAGTTGGCCTATGGCTGTTGCCAACTGCAGTACATTAACAAAACACTGTTAGTGCTGATGCTGTACTGTATCCAAGCCTGCAACCAGATTATTGGAGATCCAGGAGCAACTTGCCTGCCTTAGCCAATTACAACAAAAAACTCAGTGGCCAAACACAACCCCTCCACCCAAAACTCCCTTTGATGAAACAGCAGGTATTTCTGCTAGTTTTACTCATAATACACAAAAAAAGAGGTTAACCATTACTCAATAAAATATTTGTCATTTTCTCTTTGGGGGAAAAAAAAAGAAAAAAGGAAAAAAAAAAAGAACAGGAAATCTGTTCTGGATCAGAAGCAGTGACAGAAACAGCAATCTGTGTCCAGGCAACCTGATTTCACAGATCAGGCTGACATTACCTGGCAACCTACTCTGCCTCAGACAAACAGCACATGTTTAATGAGGGCTACTGAAGGCTGGTCTATTGCTTATAAATGCTCTTGCATTTAGACATGTTACAGTCAGCCAATTAGCCATTAAATTAACTCTATTTCCTAAGAAATATTTATTCCATTAAAGGCCATATTTAAATGTTCACAATCACACTCAAATACTTTAAGTTCAAATTCTTAAGGAAGTAACAAAATAGGCAGACATGGTACTTACTTTTTATTTGCTTCTTAATGAATTTTGAATGGTCCAACCAGTGCTAAAAAAAGAAAATCCACTTTTAAAAGCAGTTCCATTTCAAGATTTTGTTGACACAATAAGCTAATTACAGTAAAATTTAACAGATAAAAATCTCTTAGAAGGAAATATTGCCATATTTATTTGCTAAACTTCTACACATTTGCGAAAGTATTTATTTGCACATTTAGCAGCTTACCTTCTTTCATGGGGGAAAGCTTGACTAAAAAAATGCATCAGCACTGCCAGCGCAGTTTCACTTTTCCAGAGAGGAAACCTCAAAATCAAAAGCCACGAAGCAGTGGTGTGTAAGGAATTTTGTCCCTCGGTTTAATTGTTGCCCAAGTGCCCCTGAGGACAGCAGGCCAAACCCCTGGGTTTCAGTCTCCTTTTAACTTCCCTGTTTGATGGAGAACCTCCAGAACCTGTACTGTCCTGCCTTCCATTGCTCCACAGCCAAGTTTTTTCAAGATAAGGATGAAGACTTAACCCCCACTGAAAGCATTTTTTGAAACATTGATGCATACCCTCCCTCCCCTTTTTAAACTAATGGCAAAAGATCTTGAATAGATGCAACTATGATGACAAAAAAGTATGCTTCCCAACAAAGTTCGTGCAGTCTCTCATCAATGCAAGCTGCATCCACAGAAGAGTAGCAATAAACACTCTCTGGTGTAAATTTAGCTTAAATCTTTGACTGTCTCTGCGCAACGTCCTACACAAGGCTGCTCCTGTCGCACAAGGTAATAAACCAGCATTTGGACTTCCTTGAGATAAATGTTTTTCTATCTTTATGTATATATTTATTTCAAAATAATAAACTAGCTACTATGGAACAAATTCTTAGGAGAAAAAAAACCTCTTTCTTCCTCCCTGTTGAAGCATTCATGCTTTCAGAAAAAGGAGGATCTCGGAATGACTACTTATCATTCCACTAACACCATGCCACCATGGCTAAATAAATGTGAAAAATTATTTGTTGGATAGTAATGCTGGTATTTATTTACTAAGTATGTCCCAAGCCAAGGCAAAAATTTATTTATCACAGGTACAGAAGAGTCTGACAACTTACAATCCTTGAAGTAAATAAATCTCACAAAAAAAGGAGAGAAAGAAGGAGAAATGGAACAATTGTTCTGAAGGTGCTTTTATTTGCATGAGGCTTGCTAGAGTCCTTTAGGTGAGGCTGCCAAGGATTCCATCCTTACAATTTGAGAAGTCTCTACCAGAGTGGAAATAAAACATTACAGCAGCTTATACAAATACATTCCTTAGAGTTGGAAGTAATTTATTCTGTCTCTACTTTGCTCTCTTATGAGAAATTACACCAGAAACCACAGCAGTTCACAGAAGCTTTGTGAAATTTCAAATTTTTGCAAAGGAAAGAATATCAACATTGAAACTTTGCTTTTTTTACTGAAATTATACAAGTCTGTTACTTTCACACCTCCAGGGCAGATTAAGTTTTTATGCTTCAAATACCTAGCTACAAAAATGTCTCTCTCCTCGATATTTATTTTGGCTAAAGATAAACCACTCACAAAGACAAATATACTGATTCCATTAAAAGAAAACTTTAGCTTCATGTTAAATAAAACCAAACATGAATAACATCTATAGTACAGGCAAAAATCCTTCAATAACTTTTCATCTATGGCTCACGTTAGTACCATGTTCAGAAATAAGCACCGCACAACCTGAACTACTATAATTCCCAGTGAAGTAACAGCTGATAGTCCCAATCTTGGAATGTGGTGTCCTAGGCGTATTAAAACTCAAATAACAGCAAGTTTCAAACTGATTATTCTTAAGTGTAAATACTTCAAAGAAGGTTTAAAAATAACTAACAAGACTCTAGGAACTACTTGCCCAGACCATTAAATGAGACTATAGCCTAGGCGGGAAGCTATCATTCATTTTCCGTACCCAAGCAGCCAGAGGCAGACTGCTCCAGGAGATAAACACAGCAAGCATTAAACTCATCTCTCCTCAGAAGCAAGAACGAGCTGCTGTTTTACCCCCAAGCCACATTGCACATCATGGCTGTGTGCGATGTGGCCACCACACAGATCACAAAATAAAAATACAGAGGTAGGAGGACATGGACTGGCAGTATTATTGGCCCAGTACCGGCAGAATTATTGGCCTACAAAATAGCTATTTGATGGAACCACAAAAAGCACAAGCAAATCACACATGCAGTTACCATGATACCAGAAATAATTTGAAACCAAGAGAAAATTTTGCAGCGCCATGTTTTGCATTAACCTTCATGAAACCAGTTATTACCGTTTCTAATATGCAAACAGCCTCTGAATAAACATATAAAACAATGTGGCTGGGGATACCTCTTATCACAGTTTCAATACACAACAGCTCCTGAAAACTTTGGCCTTGTCAAAGCACTGGGGTTTGGGTTTTTTTTTTAAATATACTGACACATTCAATCCAGAAGTCTGATGTTCAGCATCCAGATTCCACCACTACATGATGTAAGCAACCTCTTAAATGCAATTAGTAGTTTCAGCTGGCTCTTGCAAAAATCTCACTGTATGCAGTTCCACACGTCTTCCTTTTGCAGTCACGGACCCCTACAAATAGTACTGCAAGTTATAAAATGTCGATGACTCTTGCAAACATGCTTCTATGAAGTAGCAACAATAGGCACCCAGCTGTCCTGTGCCACCTCTGCAATTCACCATGTCTCCCTAGGAACACCATGACCACTGTTATCAGGAGACAGTAAGGTCCTTCTTTGTTCATCTCCACAGTTGGACTGACTCAGCTCCAGCTTCCACTCCAGTGAAAGGTTCCTCTTTTCATGAAAAGGCTCTCAAATGCTTCAGCTATACCTCCTGCCCTTCCAGAGGTCTTGGTAAGACTAGCAACTCCATTCATTTGAAACAAAGGAGGAGTACTTTTCTCCTGCATCTTCTAAATGTATCAATCAAACATCCCATCCGTGCTGAGGCTTGCCATCCATCATTATTCTGTTGCAAACACTGCTGCTGCTCTGAAGAATCCATTTCATCTTTACTGGACACACTCTGCTAACCCTTACGTGCTTTTGTGAAACCGCTCAAGTGCATGAATCTTTCTCCAATGACAAAGTGTAGTATCAGCTCATCTTTGTCATAGCGTAAGTATGTTCAGTCACTGGTTTTTGTGGACTCCAGTTTTATGATCCCCCTGCCTTCATTTCCTGCCCACCCCGCTTAGTTCTGTTTCTAACCTTTAATACTTGAAGCAATATGAATGTTCTATGGCATCCGTTCTGTGAGAGCACCAAGCCTCAACCATAAAAATAATTTTCTGGTCAATTGTAACTACTGTACAGAGCAGAGAAAAAGCTAGTATAAGGCTTTTAAGTGAAGTGTGCTCAAAACCAGCCATTTGTGTTTCCACGTGCACTGGAATTTTCCTGAAAGCAAGCTCTGCAAGTAGAAGTGCAAAGCTTCAAGCCATGCTTCACACCTCCAGGCTTTGGTAAGGCTCTGAGAACAACACACCCGTACATACTTACTGACCTTCATAGAAGGCTTGACCCCTACAGCACCCTCAGCAGTTACCATAAATTAAAACACAGTTTGGGCTACCAGGAAGTGATTAATAAAATTGTATTTGCAAAAAAAGCCTCATTGTCTTAATTTTCTCATTTATTTTTAACTTAATTAAGGCTAACAGATGAGCCGAAGCAACTGCAGGCTAGTTTTTTCCAGAAAGGACTACTTAAGACTACAGCATAAAGGTGTCAGTAGCATTGCTTAAGGCTTCAGTTCATCACTAATAAAAATATACCTGTGTTGTCTTAAACGGAATTTGGTCGTAAGGACACTTAAAGAGACAAGCTGCTAGGACAGCATACACTGAACTCAAAAGTAAAAAGTTCTCAGTGACACCAAAGGCAGCAGGATTACACCCCTTTGTTCCTACTAGGGTCATAGAGCCACAATTATTTGTAACTACAACAAAGAGGTTCTGTTTAATTTAAAAATATTTCTTTCAAACGTATCTGTGGCATATGATTTCAGTTGAATTTAATATGACAGAAAGTCTAGAAGGATTTTTTTAAAACAAACTGGTTTTAGCCACAATAAAATTTTGCCCCCTACAGTTCAAAACAACACAAAAATTTATTTGCAGAAACTCCTTCCCGTTCTGCCAAGTTCCCAAGATTTGCCTTTTGATGTTGATTTTGCAGAACATTTATCTTGTTTTGAGAACATACCTGCTAATTTTTAGTCCAAATTAGTTTCCAAGTTGCTTTAATAAACAGCTAGCTTTTAGTGAAAGAAAACTGTAATCTCCTAACAGGAAAAGGCTGCTACACAACTCTTGCACCTGCCCATTTCATACTCCTGAAAATACATTTAGGATCATGCTGCATATGAATTACTTTAAGGCATTTTTTTCATGGCTCTTTACAGAAACTAAACATAAAATTAATATCACACATATTTCAAATCCCGTCATGGTAACGCTTTAATTATCACCATGAACATTAAGACTGAAAGATAGAACTGAAAAAGAAAAATCCCAGTTAGAGTATTATTTTTGCATACAGAGCAGCATATCACAAGGCACCGTAACCAATCTCTGGCATTCATAAAAGCCTTGCCTGTCCCAGCCTGAGCCTGCACAGAGCCATCTCAGAAACATCCTGATACTTGACGTGGTTTATCTGTAGTCCAGACAGACTACACATGAATTATGGAGAGCTATATAGACTTCCTTCAAGACCATCATCCTATCTTAATTCATACACATGTGATAACCTACTTCAGCCCAAGGAATATTTTGCTTTGCAGACATGAGGTGACAGAAGCAGAACTTATAATTGAACGTGAACACAGACAATCACCACCACACAAAACAACAGTACATACAAGATTACTCCCTTTCTCTTCTCGGCAGTGAAACTTCATAACCCAGAGAGGGGGGGAATAAAAAAAGTAAACCACAAAATTATATAAAAACCTTGCCTTGTGTAGCGTAATTCTCATTAGATTTATTATACAGACAACAAAAGTTGATGTCACTCCAGATCAATTGTAGCAATAAAAAGTAAGTTACCTTTAATTTTGAAGCCTGTGCCCAAACACTCAAAAAATAAACTGAAAGGATTTGTAACAAACCTGACTAAATCTGTGGAAGACAACTAAGGAAACCACTTCAGCTTATACTCTGACCACGCACAAAGACAAAAGAAAACAGCAAAAACTGTTTGTTGTCCTGAACAGACTGGAGACTTGACTTCTCTACACTTAGAAGTGAGTGAAGAAGCATCACTGACAGACAGTATCACAACCACCTGCCCTGTACAGCTGCTTCTCAAGTCTGTGCCAGGGAAACGGTCTCCAGTCCTCCTGGAAACAGCAAGTGCTCCTGGAAGACTTAAAACCAGAGATGCTCTGGGAAGTCTTAGTGTTTTGGAGTCTCCCACCAAGTGTTCATACACTGCAATACAGCCTTGGACAGCCACAGCTGGAAGCAGTCGTTCATCAGGTGCTCCACATCCCTGTGGAGACAGCAACCTTGTCTTTGTCCAATTACTTGAACTGGCATTTGCATCACTGCCACTTTTAGTAACTGAAGCACTAAGAACTACAGGATATTGTTACCTGTACAGCTCTTGGGACCTTCCAGCTGTGACTGGCATTTGTTGCTCTGGGCTACAATCCATGGACACACATCGTGCAACGCCACAGTCCCAAAGAGCTCATCATCCAGAGGAACAAAAGAGATTCAGGCAGGGGAAAGAGAATCACAGATGAATTTCACAGTTTATTCATGGGGAAGTGGGATTTTTCTACTAGAAGCAGAAAAGGAAACCTTTTGCATTATCAAAATATTTACCAGTCTCCCTTCCTCCCAACATTTAATGTATTGAACAATAAGACTTGTCCCTATTTTGTTCTGCCTAACGAGCACTTGTTGTTTCGGTATTAAGCAGTACGTAAGGAAAAAGACTCCTGGCTATCACACTATGAGGCTAATTGACTGGTTTGAGTTGCTCATTTTTCCACATCCCTCACACCCTTAAGAAGTCACAGCAGTAGTATCAAAAGCAAGCAGTCAAAAAAACCCTCTTGATTTGAATGACAATGAGCCCTTAAAAGAAAATTCAGATGCAGCAGAGGCAGTCATGAAGCACCAAGTCCCTCCAAGACCCCCAACCCAATACCTGCTGAAACATCCAGGAGTCTAGTTCATGATGTGTAGAGAAAACAAAGGCATTCGAGTATTAAACTTTGTCATCCAGCTTGCTTCAGCCCCCCCCACCCTCACACAGCATTGTTGAAAACTTAGGTTGTGAAGCACACATGATCCTGACCCTCCCAGAAAATCCTGGCCACAAGGCCACCTTCCATACGGGTGAGCATCTCAGTGTCCGGATCAGTGGGTCCTGACACATTGCTGCTGGTTAGGACCAGTCTGGGCAACACAGTTCTTGCCCCCCTTTTTTTTTTTTCCCACCTTCTATTTTTGTACTTGGAACACTGCTTTCACGAAAGCCTATTTTAGTTTCTACGTGCTCTTTTCCATCTCCTCCCTCCATTGTCTTCTCACCTCTCACAGCAAATGAATCAAAACCCAATTTAGGAATTGGTCAATATTAAGAAGTTCAGATGAAAACGTGGTTTGACAGGACAATTTACTGCAGGTCGGTCCTGGCTCTCATTTCCCTGGGGAACCCTGGCCCCCATCATAGCCATGGGCACCTGGAGGAGGCATGGACTGTCCTCACACAAAAGTCTCGCTGTATACATGCTGTAAATCCAGTGCTTCCCAATGTGCCAGATACATTGGGTGTGCACACACACCCTCAAAATGGCTCAACTGGCTGCAGAGCGCAATCTATCTACCCAGCTGGGAATGGCCATACCATATGGACCTTCTTTAAGCCAAGGGGCTTTTGTGACATTAGAGATCGGACATAAAGGACTTAGAGGATCACTGAGACGCATGTAAGAAAAGTGGCATTTTAATTCTTTTGCTTCCATGCATTCCCAACTAAAGTTTGATACTGCAAAGATTATAGCAGCTCAGTTGTAAAAAGAAAAAATAAATTTAAAGATGTATCTTAAATCTTCTTCCCCCTCAATTACTCTGTAGTTGTACTTGTGATCAGAAACTAAGTCATGGGGGAAACAGAAGCAAATTCCATGTTAATCAACATGGACAATACTCCTGTTTTGAATTCTTGTAAAACAGGGGGGCTGGGAGAGTATCCGTGTTTTGCTATCACAGGACAGACAACTGCATAGAATATGTTGCACATGACCAGTTTCTGCAAAGATGAATAAAATACTTCCTCGTGGCAACTCAACTTCGATAGTATGGTCTCACAAGTTTTTATTATTGCTATTTCCAACCTCAACTAAAGCTTTCAAGGCTTCCTGCTTCGCTAGAACACACACACCATAGTAAAAGTAATTAAAACCCCAATAAGCTTTACATTTCCTCTAAACCACTGCAGAGATCTCCTATATAAGAGTGACACTTTTATCACCCCAAGCACTGCTTCTCTGTTGTAGTCCTGTAACAGCTGAACAAGAAATTGTTTCTTTGAGTCTCATTTCCTTCCTTCACTCCTCCTTCCCCGCACCCCCTTCCCTCTCTTCCACATACAGGAGGAACAGAAAAGCAGAGCAGGGTTTTTACTATGAGACGATGGAAACATTTGAAGGGCCTTAGAATGTTCCCAGACTCATTACAGCTGTCCTAGAGCAGTGGTCTCCAACCTTTTTCGATGGCGCAAAAAGTAAAGTTTTTGAGCGCACACCTCCAATATATGCGTATGTCCCACTGTACTACCATATTATGCAAAACATACACAAAAACAGAAATTAAAAAAGGATGAGAACAATGAAAGAACCACCAGTAGAACAGCTGCAGAACGCTGTCTCAGGAGTTTTGTTACTGAGTCTGGTAGAAAAAAAGGGTTGGTCCAAAGCACTTATAATGCAACTACAGTAAGATGCAGCTTTATTCCTCACTATAACCTATAAATTGTGATCAGTCAAGGTGCTGAACATCAGCAGGCAGTGTATCTGTGCTGCTTTTTAAACCCCACTTATGAACAGAAGTTTTCTACTACATCAAGTTCTTCCACACACTATCAACACTTAACAACTCCTCTCCCCCTCAAGTATATCTACTTCTGGAGTTAATATCAGATAACTTAAAAATACAGCAGTACACAAAGCTCTGCTTTAGAATAAACTACTAGATGATTGTCTACATCCTTCTATTCATGGATATCTTCAAAGAGTACAAGATACAAACTGATGCAGAGCTCACTGAATAGACTTTACAGTATTTTCTGCCTTACTGCTGACATCTTGCCTTTCACAACTTTATGTTTTTTGGTTATATTGAAAATTTTTTTGGGGGGGGGGGTATTAAAAATAAGCTGCTCAAACAAATAAAGTCTTTTTCTCTTTCAAAGCAGATAAGCCCTAATCATGATTTTCTTTTCTAAATCACAGCTATCAACACTGCTTGTCCTGACTCTTTGGCAAAGTTACAGGACTGCAAGAAACACAGTGCACTCAAAAGCTGCTGGCCTTGAAGCACACAGAAGCATTCTCCACTATTCAAAGACTATTCCGCGCTCTCTTATTTATAATAGTGGCTTAAAGATGTTTAGCACTTAACAATACCCAATAAAGACAAAGGCTTAGAGCCTCAAGGAGTTTATACAACTTTAATCTCCCAGTCCCGCAATTGCCACTGTGTGGCTGGGCTGGCACTAAGCAGAAGCACATGGAGGCTATGCATTAATTGCTATGCAAATGAAATGAGTGGGTCACAAGTTCAAAACAGACCAAGGAAGACCGTTAAAGCATGGAACCTTTTGCACAGGGTGCTGGGGAAGATAAAAGCTTGTGCCTTGAAGCCTTCTAAACTCTACTCTGCCCAGTTTAAGCCAGACAAAAAAAACAACAACAAAAAACCAAAACAAATCAGAGCTTTCAGCCTTGCACTCCAGTGAAGGTGAAGAACTCTGCCCTCAACGCTCCTCTTAATCCAGGAAACTATAACCCTACTACCAAGGCCCTGCAACCAGTGTTGGCTTTCTTAGCCCTCCCCCCCAGAAGCTGCTCATAGCCCTTATCCCTCTTGTAACTGTAGATGCCATGATTTACTTCCCTCCACTAATACAGAGCAAAGAAATAGCACACAAAACAAGCTAAAACGATTGCACATATAGGCACATTTTGCCCTGAACACCAGGGATAGAGCTATCTACAGAAAACAGACTTGTTCACACCTCTGATTCATTTTTCTTACCATTCAAAAGAGCCCTTCAGTTTTGCAAATATATAAGAAAATGAGCATTCTCTGCTTCATCTGCCAGGTCTTCTGCTTCTGATCTGCCTTCTTTCTTCCTAGGAAGGGATGTTTTGCTCTCCCTTTCTGCTTCCCTTCTTTCAAAACATTAGAGAACTCCTTGCTAGGTAACTATTCCTAGCTATCAAGTTCCCAATTAGGCGATCTGACAATCAGTGACAATACAATCCGTTTTTCCTATTATGAGCAGGCTCTGCTCTATTAGCTGTGTCCTTATGATCAGGTCCATCATAAAAGGACACACAGTTTATGTAATGTAAGTTTTATCAGGCACACACACACTAAACTTCCTAAAAACCCCAAACCCATTATGGACATACTTCATTCAAACATCAGTTTCCAGTGATAAATACATACCCTTAAATTAACTGGCATATCAGGATAATGTTTAAATAGAAAATACCAGTTTTCTCTTCCCCAAAAGTATAGATTCCCTTTCTCAATATCAAGTCATTATAGCATCTGGACAGGTTTCCTGTTTCTTGTTTAAAGTCATTGGTAAAACACAGATGATAGTGCAGCCGATAAAACACTGATCTGACCTAATTGCATTGACCCAAGCTTGCTAGAGAGTAAAGCTGAGAATTCTGAGATGATAAAGTTAGAACCTACATCTCACAAGATGTCAATATTGCACCTACATTTTCCCATTATTTTATTCTAATAGCACAGAATAAAATGGAAAAAACCCCATCTATGTACTGACCAGATAGCCTAAAAGCTAACACTTATTTTCTAAGTCTGAATAGTCTCTATCCACAACCCAGGCTGCTATCATACCAATACCTCAGCATGTAAGGTGAACGGCCAAAGGAAAAGATTAAATATATAGCAATACAGTTTAACCACAAGGTTGCAGTCTTTTAACCCTATCTTATTAATATATCTATCTACTTGCATCTCTAAATACTTTTTTTTTTCTTTTCCTTCTACCTGTAGATGCTGGAGGTCGTTGGATAGGGGAGAAGGAAAATTTTTCTCTATTGCAAATGAAACTAAATCTACAGAGCAACATAATCTGTGCATGGAACAGCAAAGATAGGAGTTACAAGAAGCCCTTGCTTGCAAGAGATTTAACCCATTGTTAATACTGTGAGTCTACTAAACATAAAGCACATTTTTCTTCACCCACAATTATTGCTTCTTCACTTAAGTGCAATCAAGTCATGTGCATATGATATATAATGACACATGACTGATTTCGAAATCTTGGCTTTATGTACAAGAACCAAACGTGATACTAGTTGTTTCAGCAGTATATCCCCTAAGGCCTACATCTCTCCATGAAACTGCACCAGTAATACATTTATAATAGGCAACACTAACTACTGCAGAACATAAAAATTAACTGAAGTTATACTTACTGTAACCTGGGAAGCATCCATGAATTGTAGGCCAAAGTAATCAGTTTCCACAAGGTCCAAATGATATACAATCTGGTCAAACAACTCCTGTCCCTTTGCATTTTTCTGTAACAGAAAAGAAAGTAGTTTTTTTTAATGGGTGGGTGCAGGTTGGTTTGTTTGAACAGGTTTCTTTTTAAGTTCAAATGGGGGAAAGGAGATGCACAATGGAAAATAATATCTAAATAGTAATACTTTTTATTCTAAAGAATTGCATTGACATTTCTTTTTTATTTTCTTCAAG
Organism: Buteo buteo; assembly: GCF_964188355.1. NCBI lineage: Eukaryota > Metazoa > Chordata > Aves > Accipitriformes > Accipitridae > Buteo > Buteo buteo. The sequence goes on from NC_134173.1 coordinate 4,929,395, forward strand.
AAAGATACAGTGACATGTTGCTGCTGCCTGCAGCTATTTCAACAGCATCAGACTTCACTCTCAATGAAAATTTTCAAAGTTCACTGTAACTCAAAGTGCAGGAGAGAAAGGAAAGGCTTATGTCCTGTAAGTGTCCTAAGTCACATTTTAAACCCCAGGAAGCCAAATTCTCCAGGAAAAGCTTGCTTGACACACTGCCTGAAATCTGCTGGTTGTTACCACATATCAACTGCAGTCATGCAGTGCCATACCACCACTCAAGCTGCAAAATAAATTCTGGACAGCTTGAAGACTTGAAGAGCACTATGAGGAAAATTAATGGCATTTGATAACAATCTTTCCATAATGTTGCTAAACGCAATCACATTTACAGTCTTTACATGGAGAAACAGAAAAAGGGGGGAAAAAAAGCTACAATTCTTACTCAGCATGCCATCTGAAACACATAGGCATGGAAACAAAACTAACCCTAATCATGGGCTACAGGTAGACAAGTTAGCTGATCTTAAAGCTAGGCTGCATTGGCCTGTGTACTTGTTCTGAGTTTAAGCCAAGAATTTGGATACCCAGTGTTTCAACTTCAAACACCAGAAGCAGCAAAGCTTGGAGGTTACAGGTGGGTAGGAGAAAGTGGGAATAACAAACCAATTTTTCATGCAAACTCTGCTGTGTTACTTGGGGAAGGAAGTTTTCAAGTTCCTGAGCAAAAAAACCCCCTTGGCTAAAAATACATGAGATGATCATAAATCTCAGTGAGAGACTGAAGCTACAGGTGTATTCTACACAGGAAAGTACAGATCTGGAACCACTTACGTGCCTGCTGTCCCTCACATATCTTTTTTTTTTTAAAATTTTTTTTTTTTTTAAAGCTCTAACATATTAGGCATTACCACTTCATCCCAAAATGTAGGAAAAATCCCTGATTTCAGCTGAAGGAGAGCTAAACAGCAATCAGTTCTTTCAGTTTGGCCTTCTGCACAAAAGCAGCATCAAATGGAACATGCAGAACTCCTGTCCATGATTCCAAGCTGTCTGAAATCTGTCTTTTCCAGCAAAAGACAAGATGAAGAGTTTCACCTCTCTCTATTTTTCCAAAGTCAAGCAAGCTTAGGTGTAGGTAGCAAGTTTTATTTGAGGTTTTGAGTTTGGTTTTGTTTTTTTACTAACAAAGCAGAAGCACAGAAATCGAAGCTTATCAAATTTCAGGAACAGCATTAGGAGCTCCATTAAAACAAGCTGCATAAAAACTTAAAACAAGCATAAAACTGTCATCATAAGATACTGCTTTATTATTTGGGGGGAGCAAGAGGTAGATAATAGCCATTCTTAATCAAAGTTCAACATGCTATTAAAAGCAGATGAGAATACAACAGCTTTTTAAAGCAGTACACTGCTAAGAAACCATCACCTTTAGATGTACAATAATTGCTATAAACCAAACAAAAAGATTGCTAAAATGTATCCAGAATGTATTTTCTCATATGTAGTAAATTCAGCACTTGTTAAAAGAAGCCAAACCAAAGCACAACAGAATTTAAACTGATTCTGCTCAAATGAGGGAAGAGGAAACCCTCCAAAGCAATAAAAAAAGAAACGGCAAGACATGAGGAATTCACAAAATTAGAAAAAACTGATTTGATGCCCTACAATCACTCTGTTCCTGGTTGCTTGCTTTATGGCATTAACTGCCAGTACGTTTATCTTCAACTGCCACACACCCAATAGAAAACAAAAAGAGCACACTCCACCTTCTGTACCCAAATAGTAGTTAATGTTCAACATACATGTTACACGGAGAATAGCTCTGCACTGCACGGCTAGACCATAAAATGCAGTATTACATACATAGCTTACAGGAGATCATAACATTTAACTTGTCAGTAAATGAGCTTTCCCAGCAACTCATACCACTTAGATGATAAAGCTTCTGCAGACAGCAAATTGCTGACAAAAAACTTTCTTTGAGATGTGACACTAAAGGGGGAGATAAAAGTGACTAACTCCTTTCCTCTACTGACAGTAAAGGATGACCTGTTCTCCTTCCTTCTGCCTCTTCACTGCCTGACAATCTCGCGAGTCAGATTGAGGACTGATAAATTGGTACCTGTGCATTGAATGAAATGGGTGGTATAGGCAAAATAGAAGGGGTTTTCCTCAGGATTTACATATGCATAGAAGTGGTCTCTAACGGAAAACATGTCCATATTATGAGAAACTTGCGATTTTCACAGTCTTTGCCTCCTCCCCTCCTTCTAGATAACACAGAAGCTAAAAAAAAATGCTTCCTCTTTCAAAACCTGGTACCACATAAATAATATGAAACTGATTTCATACAAGAAAATTTTCATAGTAGATCTAATCAGTTGCAATTTAACAAATCACACTTTCTCTACATATCTTTGACTAGTGCATATTTTTTGAAGCTACATCTAAAAAAACCCAACCATAAACTAAGAATATTTTACAGTCCTACCTTGCTAGACAGATGGTTCAGAACTGTCAGATATAAAAGACCTGCATAACTTACATCTCAAAGAAGGGAGAATACGGCAACAAACAATACACATATACTACTATATACAGTTAACACTTTGTTGTTACAAAAGTTGCTACAATTGGGAACAGTGATGTAAGGAAAGTTGCAAAACCTTGTTTGGTTTTGTGGCTGTGGGGTTTTTTTGGTCAGTTTTTTTTGTTTGTGTGGGGTTTTTTTGTTTGTTTTTTTTTTTTTTAAAGCAACAATTAAACTACTGCCAGTTTTTGGTGGAGTGTTCCTTGGAACCCAGGAGAACTTCTGTGAGCACCATGAAACCTCACAGGCAAACACTGGAGGGGGGGCATTTCAAACATCAGGCTTACAAACAAAACTACAGCCGCAACCCAAGCTAAAATTGAACTAGCATGAGGCAGTCACTTCTGCTCCTTTTTGCCCGTTTGTCTTTGAAGAAACCTAGAAAGACTGAATCACATTTGCAGGTTGGGAAGCTCCACGATAATGAGCAACTACTGAAAGGGAAAAAAAAAGGAAAGAAAAGGTGTTTCTCATGTTAGTCAGCCCTGCCCTGCCTGGCAGTCGTGCCAGTTTCCTCCACTCTGTACCCTGGAAGCCCTTCTTAAATAACCCCCCATCATATTTTCTTTGGGACCATGAATCATAGCACCAAAGAAAATTTTTACGTTTAATGAGAATTTATTGCTGGGTTCTCCTACAAGGACTCAAATCGGCATGGGTATAAAGCACCTTATAGAGACACAGCCACGGCTGCATGGCCCACATTTCAAGTAGGTTAACTTTTTAGCTGCCAAAGACTTCCAGTCTCAGGGAATCTACGGAAATTCTTGTCAGCTAAAACCTGACAAAACAGAGATTAACTTCTCTCATTAGAAACTCTGCCAGACTTGACATGTGAATAGGCAACAGGTTTTAACATGCTTTTGGTGGGCATGAGGGAAAAGGCAAATTCATCAGCCAGGGACATTTTACACCAACTGGCTCTGTCTAAACAGGCTGATCAGTGTTGATTTTAGCTGTTCCAGAGTTGTTTGAAAGGTTTTCGCCAAAGGGCATGAAAAGCGGACATCCAAGCCAGAAAAGTCCCATTTTAGTGCAGATATGGTGCAAGAATGCCATCGATCGCTCTCAGAGCACACACAGCAAAGCTGGACAGCTTCTGCGCACACCTTCCCCAAACTGAAGTGCAGTACGTAGCAACCAAGCGCAGTGCATTTACGTGAACCCAAGTGGAGTGGCTGAAATTGTTGAGTCATACGAGAGAGCTCAGATTACAGCATTACAAACGAACTATTAACAGTTTTCAGAAATAGCTGAAGTTGTGCTTGAGAAAACAACCCGTCAAATAGGCTAGGAGGTACATGAAATAGCCTGCAAGTTGACAAAATGATAACAAAAAATAGGCAAATAAACTCCTGCCAAGAAAAAAGTCAAAGCCAATTAACTGTAACGTGTCCCAAACGGAATACTGAGTAGTAGCAGAAATGAGTAGGTAGGGCAGATTTAGTTTCTTTTTCTAAAGAAAGCACAGGATTTTGTATTCTGCAATACATCAAATATTTTTGCAGAGTGGGCTGCTATGATCTCATGGTCACAGACCCCAGGTTTTAGCTTCTAGTGAGTTAGTAAAGGAGCATTTGTAGCCAGCAATTCTCTGCTCCACAGGCCTGATATTGCTCTAACTCTGATGGCATCAGCATTTCCTCTCCTTGGCATTTGCTGGAACTGGGTAGCTCGGTACGTTCTGCTCAGTCCTCTTACACCCAAACTGTTATGAAGTCGTTTTTCAAACGTACAACTAAGGCTTTATCTGCTGGCCACGTTCCTCAGTAGTGAGAATTCGCTTTGCCTTTTAACAATCACTGGCAATGTTGTTTCCCAGCATTTCAGACATACTACAGGCTAAATATGCATAAAGCCATCCAGGCTTCTAATTAGCCTTGACTTCTGGTACTCGTTATCACCTGTCCTTTAACTTGCATGCTTCCAGATAGTCAAGCCCTTGGTTTCTCAAACACATCCACCTGTACTGAAAGAAAGCAATATTTGCATCATTTTAAGCACAAAAATGCAACTCTATATTCTTATAAATCTGTTCATGAGGTCCCTTGGGAAGAGGGTGGGACAGACACCACCCTCTGCACCCTCTAAACTGTGTCGCTGAGGGGGTATGTGACTACAGTGAAGTCATCCTTCAGACCCTGACTCTTGTAGGCACATCAGAGCTAGCTCTTAACTAAAAAGAGCTGCATGTTATACAGCATAATTGCTATCATAGCTAACAGCTTCAGCCAAGTACGCATTTGAGGCCATGGCCGGGCTTGCAAAAGCTGCACTGAAAACCATGCTATCCATCCCAGCAACTCTGCTATAGGTAGTACTGTCAAAGACAGCAACATTTTTTCAAGTTCCAAGAGATGACACTCTGCAGAGGGCATGCTGCTCTCTGCAAACTAGCCATGACCTTGGTGCCTGCCCCACTCTCCTCCCAGGGAACCCAATGAACAGATTCCTAAGAATGTGGAGAGTTGCATTTTTGTGCTTGAAATTATGCAAATATTGCTTTCTTTCAATATACAATAAATTCAGTGTTAAGACTAAAAGAAAAGCAAGTTATTTCTTAACACATCATACTTCCACAAGACTAACTTGCTCGAGCTACGTGAAGATATTAGGTTATTTTCTTACCAGTCAACCATTGACTCAAGTTTTCAGTTCTGGCTCCAAGCTCACTTGAAAATGTGACGCTGTTCAAATGACCATTAAGTCTCTCACGCTGTCATGGCAGTAACAGCAGCATTGCTTCAGAGCCTGCTACTGCATGCAAATTATGTTTAAATGTAGTACAGACCATAGAAACAAGCAGCATTCCTGAACGTGCCCAGAAGAAAATGCAACTGATGCATTTGAACTTTCAGCTGAAGCAGAACAACATTCATTCTAGCCCCTTTGAAGAATTAGCTAAAAACAAGAGCCAAAATCACCTTAACCTCCCCTTAACCTGCAAGAAAAACCCAAAACAACAAAAAATGCCAAATGCAGACATATACCACCAAAACCCCAGCCCTTCAACAGAAGACAAAAAGTCCCCTGAATAGCATTTACTTATTATAACCTTGAAAGCACAATCATTTTGCTCCCAGTCATTTTTGTCAAGGCCCCAAACTAAAATTGCTATTTCCTGAGCAAAAGAAGCTTACAGGCAAAGTTAAAGAACGCCTCAAAAAACAGCAAAACACCAAAGCAAAAAAACCACCAACCAACAAACCAAGCCACTTCCTTCAAATTACTCTCAAAGTCTATGATAAAAATAGAACTCTCAAAAACTAGGACTCTCAGAAGTCGCATCCCATCAAGAGGACAGGGGCAACCTCAAATATAGAAAAGCACACTACCATTTAAGCACATTCTCTCTGCGGGTAGATTGGCACGTAACAGCGCAAGTGAGCTGGATTTCTGTGACTAAGATGCCAACGAGAATTTGCAGACAGATACTAAGAAAAAAAATCCCCAAAGAGTTGGTATAGTAAACCTCACTATTGCTGCACAGCAGCATGTCTCAACAGCACTCAAACTCTCATCTCTCCACCAACTATTGGCAAGAATAATCAGTGTTCACTCCCCGCTAAAGAAGATGGAAATGGGGATTAATGACTGCAAATGACAAGTAGCACCTCTGCTCTTTTCCACAGGACAGCAAGGACTGAAAGTAGAAAGTCTATAGAACCAGTATGGAGAAGCCTGAACAAGAACAAATAAATAGATCACCATATTTTATACGTACCAGGCAAGGCACTACCTAAACCCAAATGGCACTGGGCTTCTAGTCCGATCACGATACCTTTACCATGCTAGCATGATATTGGCCAAGTCTCTCATATCAGCCTAAGCTTTCTACCTGCTATGTAAGGGCAGTCACTTGTGTATTCAAAAAACAAACAAACAAAACCAGAAAAACAAAACCAAGAAACCCAACCCACAAAGAATTAAGGGTGGGGAAGAATAATACACTATTTTCAAGCTCTGCAATAGGAATGAAGGAAAGATTTTTAATTATTCATGAAGTACAAACTCATTGAGATTAATCAAAGATTGGAACGGTAGCACAGCATCGTAGGGAATATACAGAAAATATAGCAGAGGGGGAATTACATTACATGCAGAACAATCACTCCAGAGCCCAAAACCATGCCAAGTAACCTGTTGGGAAGATGTCATATGTACAGCAACACTTAAAATCTAAAACAGATTCAAGAAGGTGAGATTTGAAGGGTGAGGCTAGGTTTTCCTTTGCCTTTGCCAGTTAGCCCATCCCTGCTTCCAGTCACTTCCTTCCCCACCTCCGAAACACATTCTACCTCTTCCTCAAGTGGACAAGTACAACAAATGGACCAGCTTTGTAAAATGATCTGTATAATGCTAACTTTTTCTCAAAGCTGCTTTTGCACAGTTGTTTTCAACATACATACTTTCACTAACTAAGCTTTATAGTACAGCCCTTCAACAACTAATTATAGTAGCACACCTAGAGCGTCAGAAGTCCATTTTGCTAGTGAAAAAAGGAGCATGAAAGTATCATGTCTCAAGACCTACATTATCTGGAAGGGAGAATTCTATCACTTGCTTAGTTTTTTTCAGGGAAGATGTCAGGGCTGGACACAGCTGGTTCCAGCCATCTCCACAATGGACGCACTGGTAGTGGTCAGAAGGAAGCAGGTTCAAAAGCCAGGAGCGAAGGAGGGGATTTGAGCCTGGGAAAGAGCTGTCTTTATCTTGACCCATGAGCTTTCTTGTTCCTAATTTTTCTCCACATTTTCTTCTCCCATCCTGTGGATAGGGGGACTGAATAAGGGGCTGGGTGGGAGCCTAGCTGTTGGCTAAGGCTAACCCACCATAGTGGGGAAACCTTTATGCAGGGCAATTTTACATTTCAATCATGTCATCGGTCATCTGAAGGGCATGCTGTCTTTGAAGAGCCTTTAATCTCTCCAAAAGCCACATGAAGGGCAAGCAGATACTACTGCAATGGGTGCCCTATAAATACAATTACTATTGGCAATGTTAATATCAGCACTGACATTTTTATTTTAGTGGACTCAGATGAAGGTGAGAGTTTCTGTTTACTGTCCCTATCACCTACAGGTACTACTGGCAACACAGACCTTTTCCAAGAGCAAAGCACTGTCAACACTTCTAAATGGGATCCTCAGGCAATAGATAAAAACTACCATCAGCCACAGAACAAAGGAGTATAAAAATCCTTACTTGTAACTTTATGTTCCAGAAGTGGGTCCAGACTCCTGTTATTTCAGATACAGACAGGTTACCCCATCACATTTGTACACTCAGAAGCACAATAAAAGAAATGATTATTTGCATGGAAAGATGATTCTTTTTCACCCCTAGACTGCCAGCTCCCCCTCCTGAACTGCTTGAAATACTACATGCCCCTCAGGTTCAAGCACACAGCTGAAGAAACACAAAGTAGCTAGGATGAGGAGAACAGAAACCCATGCTGAGACTTCTTAACCTACATGATTTCATTTGAAATATAATTTACAGTTCTTCATCCCCACAGGAAGAGGTAGAACTCGATAAAGCTAAGCTGCAGGTGTTGAAGTGGCAGCCACCTCTAAGAGAGGATACCATCAAACACATAATGTAACGTTTTGCTTCCCTTGCGTGACTTGCCCATTGCCCTCCTGCACAAACCTTGGTGGGATATAAGTACCATTTTGCTGCAGAGCTAGAGAAGATTCTAGGTAATGACTTTAAATTGCATTTGAGAAATAACACAGAACACCAGCATAAGCTAAACTGACCTAAAAAAGAACAAGGAGAAAAAGGCAAATGCTATCAGAAGAGAATCCCAGGAGAGTTTAGCAAAGACTCTCTGCTTTCTTATGCTAATGGCAGTACCAAAGTTTCAAAAAGACATCTTTGCTTTCTTATACATCTGCATTTGAATGCTCCACGAGTAGAAATGGTGTTAAATAGATGCAATTGTACAAACAAAATTTTCCATATGGACATGTCTTTCATATACATTTTGCATGTGTATGTGCCTGACTCAACTCTTCCCAATTTTTTTAACTTGTTTTTTAACTTATTTTTATGACTGTCTGCAATAAAACGGTTTACTGATAAGGCTCTAATGGCAACCATCCTCTAGCATAGACACAGCTAAGACCAGCAGTAATGCCCAGTCAGACATACATGCAATACAAGCCAGAGGTACTTTTTATAACGAAAGCCTGCAGGGTCCCTCATACCCCATCCACCCAAGTCACAGGTTCTGTTTCCGAGTCTTACCCAAGAGGTTTGTCAGTGTAGCTGTACAGCTATATGCCTAGTAAAGAACTGCCTATAGAGGGAAATTACATCAGTATAACATCACTACTAACTTAAGCTAACAGTGTTTTCAAACCCCCTCCTCACACAAACATTCACTTAGGGGCCACGCTGTACAGCCCAGTACAGGGCCCGTCGTGCCAAAAGCTGGATTTCTTGAATGCTCAAGTTTTGGGGCATGGAGATGGCCACAAAGCTGTATTGTGGCTGGGAGGCAAAACCTGGAAGGGCTGCTCTAAGAACTGATAGCTTACACGACACCTTACAGATCCTCGCTTTGAGTGTATACAGTAGGGTCACCACCACCACCACAACCTGCTGATCTGTAAAAGCAAAAATGTGCAGATTCCTTTAGAAATATCGCATCATGTATGCTGCAGGAATTTACTTTTATCTGCGTCTAAGTTCCTTAGAACCACTCCTCTCCTCCAGCATAATAATGCATACTGTTCACATTCACATAATTCACATTCAATTGTTTCTTTTTTTTTTTTTTTACTGAAATAATACATATTATTTGTGGCGCTTTTCATAGCAGAAAATTAATTCCATGTGCATACTAACATTAGCATTAATTACCTATTCCCTTATCTGGCACAAAGTCTTATAAAGTGCCAAACCTTCTATATAGATCATATTAATTATTGATCACCCTGACAGTTACAGCTGGTAAACAAAATTCAAAGATGTGAAACATAGAAGCAGTGACCACAAAGGGAGTTTAGAACTTGAGGTGGTCCTTCCACAGAAGCTCTATGGATTTAAAACGCAAAGACAAACTCTTTTAGAAGTTACCTATTTATTCAGACAGCCAACAGACTTCAGCACTCTTCACTTTTTGTTCTTTCATACACTAAGTCACAGGACCTCCCCAAAGAATCAACTCCAATTATTTGCTTCTCTCTGAAGAGAGCCAGAAATCCAGAGATTCAGAAAAGTCAGTAAAACCTCTTAAACCGCAGGTTTATAATCAGCAGTTTAAAAAACAGAGAAAGAGCAGGGAAGTTTGCCACTAAAAATATTTTATTTAGTGGGCAGCCAGGAAGACATAATTCTTTTTAAATACAAACGTAATTAGCCAAGTATATGCAATTAAGGAAGATCACTACAAATTACATTTCTTTCTAGAAAGACAGAAGATGCAATAGGAAGAGCCATGTGGGGTTTAAAAAAAAAAAAAAAACCACAAAAAAACACCTTACTAGTATAATTTAAAAAAAGCTAGAATAAACAATAGTTCAAGCTTACAGGAATCATCTCAGATGATGCCACTGCTCAGTGAGAAAAAAATAATGCCAGACCTAGGTTTATTATATTGAAAAGAAGTCCAGCAGTCTAATCTCCTCACTGCTGCTCAGGAATTGTATGAGATAAGATAAATTATCCCCATGCTGTAGAATTTAACTTCTTGCTTGGTTATAAATATTCAGACCTGAAGGAGAAACGGACACCTCACAGCACTGAAATAGGCATGGCAGCACAATGTTCTGTTTATCCACATTCTGAAGAATGAACAAGGGCTGACATGTCTGCATTTTTTTTTTTAATTAAAGAAAACCCACAGTTAAGTTAGAAGTTCTGACTGTCAACATGAGGACCAGAAAGACTGTGTTATAGCTAAAATTGATTTCTTGCATTTCATGCCAACCAATAGATCACCCAATCAAGTTAAGTAAGTAAGAGGCTGAGAAGATAAAAGCAGTGATTATTGACAAAAACTCTGACACCATAGCTAGTATGCAGAAAAGCACAGTATTGATCAGAATCCGGAAAAGTGACATTTTCAAAAAAGACAGACAGAAAAGAGGAACCACAAATCTGCACAAGTGTCAGACTCCTCCCCTGTCAGGTTCCCTGCAAGCTGCAATTTTTGCTGCCTGCTTGGAGGAAATATCATACGCCAGCACTTCCTTTGGATGTACCTTGAAAGACTGCCTTTGGAATTTTTTAGGCAAAAATACAGATGAAAATACATGATCAAAGGTACACGCTGCATGTACATACATTCCAGAGAGTATAGACAGATCAGCAATAGTTAGAAGGCTACCCCACATATGGTTTGATTTGAAAATCCATTTGCAGCAGGCTGCACTTTGTAGTAACTTGCAGGGAAGTTTGAGTTTTGTCTTTCACTTTGAGGTTTGGCTGCCCTGCCTGTCTTCATGCCATTAAACGGATTCTGGCCATTTACATGTCAAGGAAAATAAAGCAGGATCCAAAAGACTATAGTGGAAATTAAACCCAAGCACCATAAAGGAGTAAAAAACTAAAGTGTCAGCTTTTCAGCTTGCTTATTGTACCTGTGTATTAACACCACCTCCATAGGAGCTTACACTTTTGATTCAGACCACCACACAAACATCGGAAAACTTCGCCATTGCCACAGTGATTTCCAGAGATTCAGTAGAACTCGTTAAGCTGGCAACACTCCCAGTTTACTGTGACAGGTTAATGGGGCATTCCTTCTGGCTGGCTCTTTCCACCTGGGCATTTTACCTCAACAGTTTTGCTATGCTTGACAACTTTTACAAAAATCTTTTTCTCAGAGTCTGGACCTCAAGACAGATCAGATCAAACACTCCGAATTGGCCAGTCACGCGTGGCTGAACTGCTACTGTCTCAGTTATTTAAAATGATAACTTGGTCTTTTAGTCAAACTTCTTTTTTTTTTAATTCAGGGGAAAAAACGGCAAGAATTCCTTACTTACAGAATGAATATATCAGACCACGCTAGCATAGTCAAGTCCATATTTAAAAAACACTGTAACATGAAGCCACTTCACAGCGTAGCTTTCAGTTGGAGGGATAATGGGCTAGTTAAAAATGGAATCACTCTGTGGTGGCCCCAGCAAAGGCTGTACCACCAATTCTTTGCAGTTGCAAGACAGCCTCCATGCAGATATTAACAAAAATGTTTGGTTATAAAGCAGACAAACAAAATCAATAAAGGGCTCTTTGTCTCAGAAGAATTTTATTTCACAATGAAGGCGAACACAGGTCCAGAGAATTCTCCCAAACTCGCAATACTTCAATTAAATATTCAATCAATACTCAATTAAACCTAAACCACCAGCATTAATACCAAGCATTCTGACTGACTGAAAAGTGACTCACTGAAAGATCAGATTTTGGTGTCCTAATTCCTTATTCTATCACTAATCGCAGAATCAAAGAATCCCAGGCTGGAAGGGACCCCAAGGATCATCTGGTCCAACCTTTCTTGGCAAAAGCACGGTCTAGACAAGATGGCCCAGCACCCTGTCCAGCCAAATCTTAAAAGTGTCCAGTGTTGGGGAATCCACCGCTTCCCTGGGGAAATTACTAATAGAACCAATGTTTCTCATTTCCAGACTTGGACAACAGTCAAGAGCAAACTCCGGTTCTTCTGTTGGAGCAAAGTTAACGCACGCTAAGCTCTGACCGTAACAACAATTTTGCTGCCTAATGGCTTTTAAATGACACCGACAACTCAGCTGACTTCAAAGCCATACACATGTAGCCAGCAGAGCCTTTAACTGCAACCAAATACAACACTGCACCAATGACGTAGGAAGAACAAGTGTTAACTCACTTGTTCAGCTGTGTCGATTCAGAAAGAGACAGCATGTGATGAAGTTTATTCAGGCTGAGCAACAAAGCACATATGACTGTTGATACAGCCAAGGAGTCTGTAGATTAAGAGAGACTCAGTTTTTCATCTCACTGTATAGAAAATCCCATATGTTGGGGGAAAACAACCAATTCAGATGAACAGAGTGATAAGCTGAATGCTCAATCACTCGCCAATCATGCACACTGAAGATCTTAAATGATGCCCTCTTTTTAAATTTTGGATGAAAGACCAGCAAAAGTTGTTTATCTTGACTGTTGGGTTTTCAGCACGGTCTCCCACAACATCCTTGCATCCAAGCTGGGACATTATAGTCTAGATAGGTGGATTACTGTGGATGGCTGGATCACTGGGCTCAAAGGGTAGCGATTAATGGTTTGTACACTACCTGGAGACCAGCTGTAAAGGAAATTCCTCAGGGATCTATCCTGAAACCTATCTTGTTTAACACCTCCATCTACCATGTGGAGAAAAAGATGGGACACATCTTTGCTGACTTTTTGGAAGACACCAAGCTAGGGTGTGCAGATGACTTGTGTGAATGCAGTACACAAGGATGCCGACAACCTAGAGATCAGGAAAGGGCTGCAATGGTGTTATGAAGCTGGACCATATGCCCCATCAGGTCAAGACAAGTACAAGATCACTACAGTGACACGCAAAACAGACTCAACTTGGGGAAGATTAATTTAATTCACTGTCAATTAATAACAGTAGGATAGTGAGAAAGAAAAACAGAACTAAAACCACCTCTCCCTCCCTCCACTTCTTCCCAGGCTCAACTTCACTCCTGACTCTTCTACCTCCTCCCCACCGAGTGACACTGGGGAACAGGGGCAGCGGTCAGTCCATAACACTTCGTCTCTGCTCCTCCTTCTTCCTCATGCTGTTCCCCTGCTCCAGCATGGGGTCCATCCCACGGGATACAGTCCTTCATGGACTTCTCCGCTGTGGGTCCTTCTCATGGTCTGCAGTTCTTCAGCAATGGCTTCAGCATGGGACCCTTCCATGGGGCACAGTCTTTTGGGAACAGAAAAGGGGTCACAAGTCCTGCCAGGAGCCTGCTCCAGTGCGGGCTCTCCACAGGGTCACAGCCTCCTTCCAGGCACATCCCCCTGCTCTGGCGTGTAGTCCTCGATGGGCTGCAGGTGAATATCTGCTCCACTGTGGTCCTCCCTGGGCTGCAGGGGGACAACCTGCCTCACCATGGTCTTCCCCACAGGCTGCAGGGGAATCTCTGCTCTGGTGCCTGGAGCATCTCCTCCCCCTCCTTCTGCACTGACCTGGGGGTCTGCAGGGCTGTTTCACATTTTTCTTGCTCCTCTCTCTCACAGCTGCTGTGCAGTCGTTTTTTTTCCCTTTCTTAAATACGTTATCACAGAGGTGCTACCAACACTGCTGATGGGCTCACCTTCAGCCAGCGACGGGTCTGTCTTGGAGCCGGCTGGAACTGTCTCTATTCAACACAGGGACAGCTTCTGGCATCTTCTGTCAGAAGCCATCCCTGCAGCTCCCCTGCTGCTAAAACCTTGCTATGTAAACAAAATACAAATGCCTACCATCCCTCAGAGACTCCACAGTCTTGACCTCGGTATCTAGGCTTCTCATACATCATGTACAGATTACTAGGCCTTCAGTATGAGATTCAAAATAGCCCATGTTCAGGCGGAGGGTGGAGAGCAGGGAGTCATCTCAGTCAGTCTTACTGACCTCGGTCAAGACAAGGCTATCTTAGATCTGCCATACTCATCCTTACTGAAAGACAATACTCTCTACTCACAATACAGACCACTGAACTCATGTCCTCAATGAGTGATAAACACTCTTTCACTCTGTGAGAAGCTCCTTTGTCTGTCTCTCTCACCCTCCCTCCCCACCACCAGCATTCAGAGGATGAAATGCCTCTACCCTATTATTCAGTAACTTCAAGCATTCAATTAAAAGACATATAGATTTTCTACAATATATTTACTGATACAAACACAATCAACCCACCAGAACGTAGGTTATTCTGAAGTGAGAACACTCTCTCCTTCCTGCTCAGAGATTCCACGCAAAGTGAAGTGCCAAGACTCCATGGGTCACGGAGTCAGTGGGGAGCACACACGTGCCTGCAAGCAACACCAAATGCTTTCCCGCCTCATTTTCACAACATCCAGAGGCTGTGAAATGTATTTCAAATTGTCCTTCCCCAGCCTGAGTTATTCTCTCATTCCCAGTGAATCCATTTTCCCTGGTGAATCACGAAAACATAAAATTTACAAACTACAATATGGCAAATACTTAACACTTTAAAAGCATTTTTAAAGCTAATGTTACTTGAAATGTAAACGTAGGTTACCCACACCCCCCCCAACCTATGTGAGTCAAACTCTCCCACTTTCCCCCACCCCCTAATTTAAGTTTCCTGCAAGTGAACAGACCTAAGATTGACAGTTCGTTGGTAACAAGCCTCTCCTGATTGTGTGTAACTCACACTGAATTAATGCAGTTTTGTTTACAATGCAGCATTTAGAAGCAAAGCATTTTCTCATGTTATCTTCCAGTTGTCTTCTAGCTTTCATCACTGTTAAAGCTGCTGGTTGTTTTGAATTTTGAGGATAAACCGTGAACTAGGGTGAGTATTAAATTGTAGGAATTTGCTGAAGCACAAGGATAATGGTAGACATCAAACTCTAACTTAAACAATCATCTCTGTTATTCTACTCCAAAACGTCTATTTAGGCAAGTGTAAGTGCTTGAAAAATGGAAGCCTAACTACAAAAGCATTTTTTAAAAAAATCCATTGGTGTAATACATCTGGTTCCCAAGACACACAAGATCAAATACCAATTTTCAGAAAAGTGCACGTCTAACCAGTTTGTTTTAAACCAACACATTCAATGCTTAAAACACCATCTTTCAGAGAGCCACCAGTTGTCTTCAAGACCCTGGAAGGGGTACATGGATGAAAGAATGAGTTATGGCTCGTTTACCTTTTGGATACTGAGTATGAAAGCCTGGGAGATAATCCCTCTGTATGATAACTGACATTCCATTTCCCTCATGGAGAGGTTGTGCTACAAATGATTTATTCTGGAGTAACTCCTGCACCTCAGAAAGAGGAAGCTGTCAGGAAGTTGAGCACCCATTTCAGAATAGGTGGTCTGCAAGGTAACCACGCAGAACAACTCTGCTAGAACCACTATGGCTAAGTTCCTTATGCTGTTAAGTCTTAACACTAAAAACTAAACACATATCATTTTCTACTGCATAATGAGACTGACTCACCAAAGATTAAAAAGGGTTCGAAGGGCATACCAAAAACATTGCTCAAAATAAAGAAATCCCTTAAAAAAAAAATATCTACCAACAGTCCTGAATATAACCTATCAAGATGAAAAAGAACTGAGTGTAGTATGTAGAGTACTCAGGGGTGTTTTTCATTAGTGATATTTACATCATACTTAGAGAGGAGAATATGCAGACTTCTTCCTCACTTTGGAAGATATCAGCAGGTATGCTGCAGTATTTACAAAGCTTCATAAGGAAACTAGAACTGTCTTATTTACATTTCATTTACATGTCAGAACATGCTGGTGCACATGTAACACTATGTAATGGAACAGACATCACATACCGTATTTTTATCGTGCACTAAAACCACATCTTAACTTTTTTCAACAGCTCTAGATGGCATCTGTATTTTTTGCACTTTGTAGTAGCTCAGCTATCGATCCCATATTCTTCTTCCAGCATCTTGATAAACTGATTAAATCTTACTTCGATGTTTTCAGACAGGGTAGGGGCTAGTGGAGCCAAATAATCTTCTGTTCACATAATGTTACAATATTAATACAAAAGGAATATTTTTATCTGTATTAAATATAGCAGGCAGATCAGCTACCTGGCAAAGAAAGCATGCAATACCAGGAGTATACATCTAACATCTCATCTGCTACTGATCCAGAAACTGAAGAATCAAAGTCACTGCTGTGAAGTAGAGGAGAAAGACTGTAACTGAAAGAAGCTAAGGCTGCAACTATGTGGAACATTTAAGAGTAAAGAGAAGAGAGCAATAAAATGTGAGAAGGGAACAAGAACCACAGAAGCAGGTGTAAATTTTGACACAAGGTTCAACTGAGGAATGCTAACTGGCGAAGAGACAATGTGGAGAAAGACAGGAAACCAGCCAGTCATCTTCTACTAGCCTGGAAACCACAGGGATTGCTAGCATTAATACAACAAACACCTTCCTCTATTAGATGGTATACACACTTTACTGAGTCTTACAAGATCTGTTTAAGGTCATGAATTTATCCTGCTGCCTGATCCTGCAATGTCCAGTGCAACCATGCCTTAATGGTGCCTGGTTGGGCACCATTAACATGATCGAGATGCTCACGCTATAGGCCTTGCACAGCTGTAAGACTCGAGAGGAGCCATTCTATCTAACTTTTGCTTAAACACAGCTATTGGTAGCTTAAAGAAGTTATTTTTAAGTAGCTTAACTACAAAAACAAATGGAAAAGCCAGATGTGGAGGCCCCAGAGGAGGGAAGAAGATGGCATTAGAAAAATAAAGCAGACTATTTATAGACAAATTTATTAAAACCTATAAAAATTTTCCAAAACTAACAAAATTCTTGCACATGTAAATAATTGTACTAGAGAACATACTGCAAGACAAGAATCAAGGTACAGGAGGGAAACGGATTGGGCAATCAGTTGGCAGAAAGCCCTGAATCAACGGCCCATACTCAAAGGATTGCCCAAGCAACACATTGCCCAGATAAACAGCTCCAGAAAATTGTGCAACAAACTCTGAAGTGCCAGTGCCTCAAATTAAGAGAAAGGAAGCACAGCTCTCACACAGCCCACTACCCTGCTACGGCTTTCAAACACAAACGCATGAGTAACTCACTTGGATTTTGTGCTTCGGGTTCCCAACACATGCCCACTACAAAATAGCTGGACTTAAAGATTATTGCAAAATTACTATCAATTCCAGACAAAAATATCTGGTGTAGAGGTATGGCATACTACTTCTGAAAGATAATAATTAAGCAGCAACTAAGATGAAGGTAGGGGGATAATCAGTGGTGTACTAGTCAGAATAGAGGATTATTTCATACTAAGCATATTAAGCATGGAGATTTGGACTATGTTGCTGCAGCAAGCCAATGTTTACACTCAGAACGTAAACTCAGTCCTGGTGTGAATATACGTAGTCTTTACTAACTATTGAAGCCACAGACAGGGATTACTAAACATACTCTTACGAATTCACAAGCTCTCTACTGCTTTCAAGTTTCTTGCTTCCTATTATGCTGAACTTGAATTCCCATCCATCAGTGACAGAGAAAGCCCTTGTGACAAAGATGCTGATTTAGTGAAATACAAGGAGCTTAAGACAAAACTGCTTCTGAGGAATTCCCAGCTCCCCAAAGTAGTCAAATGTGTGCATGAGCGCACATGTGAAGATACCCACGCACACTTAAGATCCCACTTTCTCAGCCCCATTTCAGTCAAGAGGCTGATTCGAAGCAATGAAGCCTATAAGGATACTAAGGATGCCCCAACAGCACTATTAGAACTCCATTACTAGGAGGGAATTTCTCATCATTATGGGGAATATTAAAAAACAAAACAAAAATAAAACTTGCCTAATAGAACTCTGCCTAGACTCCAGTCCCTTGACAGGAAGAAAAGCCAGACTGCAATCCTGAAGCCAGAAAGATAACATGTTCCCCTAGGACAAAGCCCAAAAGACTGCTTGTGCCAATGCTGAACAAAGCATTCTTGTTCAAAGGGACACAACTGTGTTTTTTTCTTTCCCCACCTCTCCCCCTACACACTGAAGGTACATTAATTAACTGCAAAGCATGCTGCTAGAGCATGTTAAAGCATCTCCACTGAATTCAGAGAGGTTTCGAATCTATGCACACACACTCCCAAGCAAAATAAAAGAAAAACAAACCAAAATCATGTAAACATATCAAATGACAGGAGGCTCCAATATATCCTTTGTCTTGCTGATCCAGACACAGTAGGGATCGACAGATAGATAGAAAGAAAGAACGAACAAACAGCCAACTCCCGAAAACGTTTAAGGTTAGAGATCTCATGGCTTCTCTGAATCACCTGCTCTAGTGCTACACTATCTTCCCAGTGGAGAAATTTTTCATGATGTCCAGTGCGAACCTCTCAAGCTGTAAACAGGTCTTTGGTCTTGTTATATCATCTGCCACTACCAAGACATCCTTGGCTCCATCATCTTTGTAACTGCCCTCCAAATAGTTGCAGGCTAATATTGGATCACCCCTTAGCCTAGTGTACTTCAGACAAAGCTCACTCCCTCAGCCTCCCCTTGCAGATCATGCAGACCACCCTGGTAAGCATCCACTGAAACATCTGCAGTTTCTTGACATTTATTTTAAACTAGTGAGCTCAAAAGGAATGTTCCTGGTGTAGGCTCATCAGTGCCAAGTACAGAAGAACAATAATTTCCCTTGATCTGCTGGCCACACTCCTAATGTAGCACAGTACGAGATTCATTGACAATGACAGCACACTACTGGTTCATTTTCAACTTGGTTTCAACTATAACCCCCAGTCCTTTTGAGCAAAGCTGCCACTTAGCCCACCAGTTCCCAGCCTGTACTGATTCATGGTATTGTTATGCCTCAGGTGCACAGCTTTGCACTTTGTGTTCAACTTCATGAAGCCTCTGATGGCCCAAGCCTTAAGTCTCTCAAGATCCCTTGGGATTTATGCTTTGCTGTATGTCATGTCAGCCACTTCCACTAATTTAGTGTCATTTGCAAATATATGTCATCTTCCAAATCACTAGTTATTGAAAAATATGGACCCCAGAATCAACCCTTGGCGTACTGCACTCAGCTGCCAGCTGGATGTCGAGCTATTGATAATAGTCCAGCTGATTTTCAATGCATTAAGCAGATTGTTCATCCAGTCCATACTTTGCTCAACTTCTAAATGAGAATGCAGTTGCAGACGGTGTCCAAAACCTTAGTAAACTCAAAAGGTAATATATTCACTGGTCTTATGTCATTCATATAGCCAGCCATTTTGCCCCAGAAGGCAATGAGAATGGATAAGCATACTCTTATTATATACACACTATTAAGTATTAATTTCTTGACCATTAGGAAATGAAGCCCAAATGGAGACAAGCCATGATCCTTCCAGGGATCAAAATGAGGCTGACAAGCCTACAACTTTCAGAGTTAAGTCTGACTTTCTTGCAGATGGGTGTAGCATTATCCTTTTTCCATGACTTTTCACCTTGCAGTCACATTGCCAACCCTTTCAGCTTCCTAAGGTGAATTCGATCCAGCACGATGGATCTCGGTATATCCAGTTGCTTTAAGTAGTCTTTAACCTGTTGCTCCCTAATGGGATCTGCCCACCTCCTTCCCAGTCTGTACCAGTACACACAAATGTATGAGAACCGGCTCTCGCCTGCAAAGACAAAGGCAAGAAAGGCATTGAATACACCAATCTTTCCCACACCATTTATCACTAGGTTGTCTCCCCCACCTCATCCGTGGATCTGCACTCTCCTTGAGCTTCCTTTTTCTACTAGCATAACTGTAGAAGCCCTTCCTGTTAATCTTTATTAGCCCTAACTCTGGCTGGGCTTTGGCCTTCCAAGTTTTCAGCCTTAAATACCTGAGTAATGCTTTTAAACTCCTCTTCTGTTGCTAGTCCATGTTTCCATTTCTCATATGCACTTTTTCTGTGGTTTTGTTCATCAAGAAGCCTCTTGCTCAGTCAAGTGGGCTTTCTGTTCAAAGTCCTGATCTTCATGGAAAATGAGATGGTCTGCTCTTGATATGCTTTAAAAAGATTTTTAAATTTCCTTTTTAAGCCCCTTATTGACTACCTCCCCAGGGATTCTAATTTAGCAAATCCTCAGACAAGCCACAGTCCACAGGCCTGCTCTTACTGCTAAGCTCCCCAGCCTTCTCCAAAGCCTGAACTCGGTCATCTCAGGATCACTTAAACTCAAGATCCACCAGCCTCTTCCATCTTTGTGGTCAAATAGGTCAAACAGAGCATTACCCCTGGCTGCTAGGAATTCATCAAATACACCTTCTAGGAAGCTCCAACATTGTCTACCCAAAGTTTTGAGGCCTTCCCAGCAGATGTCTGGACGGCTGAAAGCCTCTGTGAGGACAATGGGCAGCAGACCTCTAGTTATTTGCAGAAAGCATTAACCGAAACTTCCACCTTGTCAGGCAATCTGTAAAAAACTCTGAAACAACATTGCTTGTGTTCCCTCCTCTCTGATTCTGCCCCACAGACTCAACAAGCATGTCTCTGCTTTCACACTAGAGCTGTATGCAGACAAGGAGAGTCCAGCTTTCCCTCTTTCCCTTCTGATCCCTCCTAAACAGCCTGCACCTACCCGTGACTGTGTTCTACCCATACATCCTATCTCACCAAGTCTCTGGGATTCAAACCATGTTACAACACTGCAACTCTGCTGGATAAAACTTTAATTTTGGGTTGTGCCCAATTCTATTAAAAGACAGACTTAAACAGAAAGCCACGGCAGGAAGTATTTGTGCTTTTTAAAAGGGCATGACACATGACATTCAGATATTTAACTGAAAGTGTACATTTTGTAACTCATTTTGTAGCACTTAAAAACCAAACAAAACATTTTTAATTTCTCCACTGTTTCTTTTTGCCTACAAGTACTTTGAGGTAGGAAGCAGTCACACGGGTTGGTTTTACAAACAAGCATGGGACAAATACTTTCATTAAGAAGTTTTTGACCCTTCCATTCACTGAAGAGATGTTTCAGATCCACCTAGTAACTCCCAGTTCTTGAGACACTTTGAAAAGGCTGTGGAGATTGGAGAAGATTCCAATGACTAGGGAAAAACAAAAGTTGCATTCATCTTCAAAAAGGGTAAATATACAATTGGAAGAACTACAGGTTGGTCAGCCTCACTTCAATCTGTGTGAAAATCATGAAACACATCCTTTTGGAAGATACTACAGGCCACACAAAGCAGATGATGATAGGGAAAAACACTAGCTTGGATTTACCAAGGATAAACCATCCTCAATCAACCTGATTAACTGCTATGACAAAATGACTCAACCCGTGGATGAGAAGAGAGTAGCTGATGCTTACCTCGACTATACAACTTTCAACATGGTCTCTGACAGCATCGCTGAATCCAAGTTGGTGTATTAAAGTCTAGATGGGTTAACTACCAAGTAGGTAGTTGGATGATTGGGCTCAGAAGGCAGTAGTTATCAGTTCATACTCTACCTAGAGGCCAGTTACAAGTCAAGTTCCTCAATTGTAATGCATCCTCATTGAGCCTTTGGAAGACATCAAGCTGAGGGGTGTAGCTGACATACTCAAGGGCAGGGCTGCCATTCAAAGCAACCTAGACAGGCTGGCAGAACAGGCCAATAGGAATCACATGAAATTCAAACATAAACAAAGTTCTGTGCTTGGGACAGGCTAATCCCTGGCAGTAGTACAGGCTGGGGTCTGATTAGCTGGGGAGCAGCTGTGCTGAAAAGGACCTGAGGCTCCTCACGAGCAGCAAGCTGAACACAAACCACAAGCACACCCCAGTGACACTGAAGGCCAACAAGCATACTGGACTGTATCAACAGGAGCAGAGCAGGTAGATTGAGAGAACTCACTATTCCTCTTTACTCGGCGCTTGTTAAATCACATCTGGGAGACAGCATCCAGTTTTGGGACAAGTATAAGAGTGATGTTGATAACTGGAATAGGTTCTGAGATGGGTCACCAATCATAAGGGGATTGAGGCACTTTCCCTGTTTAGAAAGGCTGAAGGAACTGTGTTTGTTTAGCCTAGAGAAAAGAAGGATTTAGGAAATAGAAGAGCAATGTTCTGATACCTAAGCATAAGTTACTGCAAAGACAGAGCCAGGCTCTTTGCTGAGGTGCATGGTAAGAGAAAAAGACACAAATTGAAACAGGAAAGGTTCCAACTAGATATACTAGAAAACCTCTCACTAGGCTGCCCAAAGAATTTGTCTTGAAAACTTACAAGGATGGAGATTCTACAAGACGAAGCCCTCAGCCTGAATTCAAACAAAAAAATGGTCTAAATTCAGTTTTGACTCTGCTTTGAGTACAAGTGTGGACTATCATTCCAACCCACATGACTGTGAACTGAAAGCATCTGGAAAGGTCTCCAACAACAAGAATATTCTCTAGTTATGCTAAGCATTTTCCTGTTTAAGTTCCTCTGAAGAGCCAAGTTTTGGACAGCAACTTTACCTCTTTGTATACCACATCATTTTTTCTTCCACTGGAGAAATCCAATTGGTTTCATAACTTCAGGATTTTACGATTCAATAGCTTATGAAGTATCACCTTAGGACATTTCATTATGCCTTCTAAACTTATATTACACCAAAAAAAAAATCTGAATTCAAAGAGAGGAGGAAAACACCTCTCCACATCAAGATAGTTAGAGGTTGTTCTGTGACCAAAATGATCAAAGTGAGTATCTGTATCTACTGATAGGAGGAAGGATTTGAAAATATTTCCAATATTTTAAAAGCACTGCTGTACTGAAAACTACAGAAACAACTGTCAATGTGTTGCGACAAGGTACACATGAGAACACACACCACAGTACCTCTCCACCCTCAGCAAAGGAGGGAGCACTCTTTCAATTCCCAATCCTTTTTGACAAGAGTAGAAAGGCTAATAAAAATACTGGACTGACCAGCAGTCAACAGAACAATGCTTAATGTACACTCAGAGATCTCTGCAGTAGATGGCATCTTCTGGTGAAAGAATAAAAGGCATTTTCTGCAGAAGGCTGGAATAACTAATTTCAAAATAACAATGAACAACTCGTGAGGTATCTCTTGATTTGCAGACACTCTATGAAGCATCTGCTTTACTGTGTCTAGTTCTGTCCAGATAGGGCCAAGGTGGGAATCTTTCTGCTCTATTACAGATGGAGGGATCCACATGCAATTATACTTTAGCAACATGAGCCTCAAAAATGCCTGCTGGCTTGCTTCTTTCAGAGATGCAGAGTGCTCCAGGACCCTGCAGCTGTACAGCCTCACTGTCAAGCAGGCAGCAGTTAGAAAGCAGCTTTGCATTGTTAACGCCAACCAATCTTCCATATGCCGTTTTTCAAGAATTCCCACTATTAAAAAGGGAAAAATAATCTATTGCTTTTCCCTTATCAACCTAGGATACCAGAAAAGCAAAGCTGCTTCCATAACCAACTCTACTATGAGAAAAGTTACCACTGAAGTGGAAAACAGCAATATTCAAAGTAATTCCCCATAATATCACAGTAGCACTTCAGTGAGATAAATACAAAGGGAAAAGCTCCCAAAATATGAAATGGTCCACTCCAAGAAGGCAGTTTAAGTAAGCCCTTCCACAGTACTGGATCCTATCTCTACTCATTACTAGCAAGCAAATCCACACTAAAAAGAACAAAGAAAAAAAATCCCTCTGATATATTAATCAGGTACCATGTTCCCTTAGAACAAAGGTCCTGGACAAATATTTTTAAATTTTATTCATTTATTCTCAGCATACCTTAGAGGGGGGGTAATTTGTCTAGGAAATGTTACAGCAAATAGTATGAAGACAACTGCATTTACAAGCTAGGAGTCTATTGATAGACTATTTCTTCCATCCTACTACTTAAATAAAACCCCAAAACTTTTAAGTGCTACTTTCTCCAGCTTGTGCCTTCTATCAGAATAGGAGACGACTGCCCTCTTTCCATAGTTAGAACAGGTTATTTCTGCAAATTCTCAGTATTTTGGGTTTCACTGTAAAATACTTGGCTTCTCTTCACAGGAAGAGAAGTACATAATATGTATTACATTACTCCCCCCCCCCCCCCTTTTCCCTCAGACAAGGGCATTTCAAGTATTTCCACAGGGCATATTACTTTCAAGGTTTCCACAGGGCTCCAGGTCTCCCACTTAAGAGTCCAAATGACCACAATGCAGAAGATACATCCGAAGGGAGGATTAAGATGGATGTTACCTCACAGCAAAGCCTGTTCCTTCTATTCCAACAGAGCAATCAACCCAAAGGTTGAAAGCAGAGCTACAGGTGAAGTATATTTCTAGCTTAATAGGTTCCCAACCTAAATTTCCCTAAATACTCTCATAAACAAGTTAGAGAAATATGACCCAAAATACAGCGATATGGGGACTCATCTGGTTGATCAACTGCACTCACAAGACAGCAGCTGAATAACTAGCAGAAGGGCATTTTAAGTTATTTCCTGGATCTGATTCTTTCCAACAGTTTTAATTAGTGGTTTGGATGACAGAATGGGTATGCCTTTAAACATTATAGATGGCATCAAAAACGTAGCTCAAATAACTTAGGTGAAAGTGTCCAAAATAAACAATTCTGTACCAAGAATTTTTTTTAAAGATCACACTAAAAAGTCAAAGTGGTACTAGTAAAGTATTAACCAAAGGAGGTTAAACACAAAAAAAAATTCCATCAAATATAAGATACTATACAAAGGAAATAAATCAATGAAACAATACAGCAGAGGAGAATGGGTGCTCACAGTGGATTAAAAACTGCACACGGTCAATACGAGACTGTTGACAAAAAACGCAAGTCCCATTTCTAGGAGGAGTGTTATCTTAGACAATCAGTGAGGTCTGGAAAGCAATTATAGTTCCTTGGTGCTAATAACAAATCGCAATTGGAATCCCATACTCAGTTTGGGGCTCCATGTTTTAAACTGCTGACGGATGAAGAGAAAGTACCCAAGAGAGAACTGCAAGGATAGTGGTTTTAGCAAATGTGGCTTATAAGGAACAACTAACAAGGCTGTTTGGATGTTTGTCTCAAAAATGCAAAAGGCTATGCTGCCTACCACCCAGGAACCCACAGCCCAACCACAACACTCTAAACATATACTCTTTCAATACACAGAAGTGTGTTATGAAAAGGACAGCGATCAGTGATGTTCTGGATGGAACAGGAAAGTTTAAACTTGCAGCTGAGATTATCTGGATGAGAATAAAGTTTTAATAGTTAGAACACTAAAACGAAGGAACAAGATACCAAAGGATGTTGTGGGATCTCTGGCCTTTGATAATTTGCAAGAACAAGACTGACAAATAGTTCAAAGAGACTTGATTCTGCCCCACCATCAGGGGTAAATGAACACCATCACTTGCATTTCTGTGGTCCAAAATGCCTTTGCAGTATTAAGTCCTTGTCATCTTCAGAGTGAGTTTGTTCTTTAATTTAACAACTGCCCGTGTTAGGAACAGAATCAGAATGGTTGAGGTTGGAAGGGACCTCTGGATGTCACCTGGTCCAACCCCCCTGCTCACATAGGGCCAACTATAGCAGGTTGTCCAGGACTGTGTCCAAATCGCTTCTGAATACTTCTATGGATGGAGACTCCATGACCTCTCTGAACAACCTGTTCCAGTGCTTGGTCACCCTCCCAGTAAAAAAAGCTTTCCCTGATGTTCAGATGGACACTCCTGTGCTTCAGTTTGTGCCCATTGCCTCTGGTCCTGTCACTGGGCACCACTGAAAAGAGCCTGGCTCCAACTTCTTTGCAGCCTCCCTTCGGGTACTTATACACATTGATAAGGTTCCCCCCCCAAGCCTTCTCTTGTTCAGGCTAAACAGTCCCACCCTCTCAGCCTTTCCTCCTCTGACAGATACTCCAGCCCCTTAACCACCTCAGCAGCCCTTCACTCAACTCTCTCCGGTACCTCCATCCCTCTCTTGTACTGGGGAGCCCAGAACTGGACCCAGCACTCCAAGTGTGGCCTCCCTGGTGCTGAGCAGAGGGGAAGGATCACCTCCCTTGACCTGCTGGCAGCACTCCATCTAACGCAGCCCAGGATGCTGTTCACCCTCTTTGCTGCAAGGGAACATTGCTGGCTCATGTCCAGGTTGGTGTCCACCAGGACCCCAAGGCCCTTTTCTGAAAAGCTGCTTTCCAGCCAGTCAGCCCCCAGCATGTGCTGGTGCATGGGGTTGTTCCTCCCCAGGTGCAGGACTTGGCAGTTGCTTTTGCTAAGGGACAAGAACAGGAAGGTAAGACTTCCTACCAAAGAACAAGCCGGTCTATGACTCTTAACAAAAGATTAAATGGTTTCTAGATTCTGTCTCCCTATCACTGCTGTAAGAACTTCTTGAGAGAGGGGTCACACGCTCTTTCCGTGCTTTAGTGCAAGAGTTACAAGTCACAAAACGCAAAGAAGGTCCTGACAGATCAGTTCAAACCACTGAAGTCTCACCCACACATACATGAGAACGGACAATGCCACACAGCATT
Organism: Buteo buteo; assembly: GCF_964188355.1. Classification (NCBI taxonomy): domain Eukaryota; kingdom Metazoa; phylum Chordata; class Aves; order Accipitriformes; family Accipitridae; genus Buteo; species Buteo buteo. The sequence continues at coordinate 4,956,188 of NC_134173.1, forward strand.
TAGGCATATTTTAAAAGGAGAAAAGACTGAAATACTCTTTTCTTGTTTATTCCTCTTCTTAATTTCTATTTAAAAATTTTTACTTTTTCATCCTTTAGTAGCTTAGCTTTAAGGTAAACAGCAGAAGTTTCCTTCTATAAGTTATATTCTTCTTCTCAAGACTGACTTGAGCAAGCTGTCTCCCAACTGTCTTATTTTTATACTTTACCCATTCTCTGTTTTCTTCTGTATTTTTCACCTTCTACCAAATCTTTCTTCTGTTCTCTGCATCATTTCATCAACTCTTAATACTGCTCTTCAGAGCTATAAACTTACAGATCACATTTGCCTTGCTACAACTTACACTTCAAGATCTTGTCAAGCCTGTTCTCCAAGGCGCACACACCTTCAAGCTAAATGAAATATATTTAAATGAAGTCTGAAATTACTACTTGATAAACAGCACTGCACTTGTACAGTGTCTCAGATGTGACTCATCTCTACCAGGGAGCTAATATACACATGCATGCCAAGATCAAATAGAACAAAACAAATGCTATCAAGATTAAAAAGAATCACACATACACAGAGGTTGGCATTTACAAGACACCCCAAAGGAGTGTGCGCCCAACTGAAATGAAGTGAAATTTGGGCACATATCACCACCCTCCAAGGCACATAACCTTCAGCTATACTTCAGGTTCAAATGAAGAACAAACAAATAAAATAAAAAAAAAAGAAAAAAGGCAACAATCAACAGAAATAACTCAGCGCTGAGAGGCAGACTTCCGATTTTAAACCCTAGGTTTTGCTATTGCTTCAGTCCCTTATTTTCCCAATTTGTTAAACAGCTGTCTGTGAAGTTTTGAGATGTAAACAATGTAGAGCATAGGCAGAGGTCTATGCTGCTTTCAATTTAGCCTGTGGGAAGTCCAAATAATTTCATTGGGAACATAGTTTATAAAAAGCTGTATTTGTTCCCAATATTATTGCTAGTAATAGTGTTCTTTATTCTGGGTCACTGTGCATGTCTGTCTGCTTCCAAGTATGGAAGCAAATTCTCAGTTATCACTCTGCTATTTCAACACCCAAAACTCAGATGGAAAGATTCAGGTTTGTAATGACTCTTTCTACATTAGTTTCTCCCGTGTATTACACTCTCCTACAAGCAAGCTATGACTGGTAGAAGCCTGCTTTATTCCAGGTTATTTAATAGCACTGAGTTTATATTTCCTCCAACATGAGGAACATTTCTTGATAATACACATCAGATAATCCTGGAATGTGGGTTCAGCTTTCACCTGAAGCACTGCTGCTTTACCACAAGCAATCAGGCCACTTTCTACATACTCAAAATGCTCTAATTTACTGAAACTTTGAACTTCTCTGCTATCTGGGATTTTAACACCTTTACTGGCAGAAAGTATTCCATACCCTTCCAGTTTATTTGGGGGAAAAAAATGCTATTTATCTGTGCTAGCTATGCCATCATTCCTAAGGCTCTAATTGTCTCAGTAATTCATTCTCATACATGAAAGCTCCACCCCAAATTATTAAACTGTTTTTGGGTTTTTTTTTTTAAATGCAATCAGCTTTCAGGAAAAGATCTACTGTATTCAGAAAAATCAAACTGACATGTAAATATTTATGTGGAATAAAATTAAGGGTCCTTTATTCTAAGAGCGTAACTCCTTAACATCTTAGAGCAAGTACATCAAGAAATTCACCAAAATGAGTTTTCTTCAAAATTACATTAAATAAAATAAGCAACTCCTCCTGGCATGTGTGTCATTCAGGAGTAGAAAAAGAGAACAATCAGGAACCAAAACAGGTGTCACTAGTAAGAGCTGTAGAGTAAATGTCTTTTTCAAATTGCACACACAAACACAAGAACAAACAACATTCCAGCCTCATTCAAGTTTAAATTAAGATTCAGAATACCTAAGGGCTGGTATGAAAGCATCCATTAATTCAGCTTTTTTTTTTTTTTTTGAGGGGAGGAGGGGTAAGACACAATCTCTCATTTATTTAAGCAGCCATTCAAGAAAACTGATTATCTTTCTAAGGGAATGTTAATTCCTCTATCTTTTCATTCAGCGACTGAACAAGTCATACATACCTGTATTACGTAACAGGACTGAGGCACGCACTCAAAAAAATAAAAATCTTTTTGGATGCTTTCTGCAAAAATTTATTAATACGGCAATAGATTAAAAAGAGATAGAAGTGTTTGCACTACTACGTCCTTTACAGTAGATCATATCACAAGTGCACAGCAAACATGCTGGACTATTTGTCAGAGTACAACAGAAGCAGAAATCTGCACCTTAGCTTGAAACATAGCAAAACCTACCCTGTAAGTACATATGCAGGTTCTGAAATCCCATCTCATTATCACAGGCAAGCATGGTACCTGTGCAAATTATAACATTTCTTGTCAAAGGCCATTTGCGATGACCAGACAAGGTTACAAAGCCATCTGCAACTGATGCATCAAATTTGTGTGGATAGTGCTGTGATTTCCTCCCCCTGCCATACACAAACATTTAGCCATTAAATAAAATCAAGTCTGCAGCACAATTAGCATAAAAATCATTATGTGCTTCTGTTAAGTTCTGGATGGCTAATTATCATACAATAGATTACATTATGACATGAAAAGGTATATACCAAAGGTTACAATTGTGAAATTCAGCTGCAGTTTCCATGTTTATCAGAAGGCAGGCAGGAGATAAGGGAATCAAAACCTCATTTTGGTTTCAGCGCCCAGCAACATTCCTCTGTTCTGAGCCTGCGCTCACCACAGCAGCTTCTGTGCCCTTTCTCACTCTTGGAAAGAGCAGAACGTGGTGCCACTTTGTCCCCAGGAAAAAAGCTCCTCACCATTACCTCTCTGCAGTAACTGGGTCTCTATAAAGAAAACATGTCCCGGTGGATTCCATGTCTCCCAGGAGAGCACCTCAGACTTTTCAGACATGATCCAACTGGCACTGTCCATGGAGACTGCTCACCTGTGCAGAGCATAGACTGTAGAACTTCTCAATCACCCCAGATGTGTGCAGCTTCTATATAAATGTAGCTTAGTCTCTGCTGTCCCCCTTCCCTTGCTAATGCCTCATCTCAGCACCAACCATGCTGAACAGAAGGAACGTAAGCCAAGTAAGACTTCCACAGAGTCCGAACAACCACAGGTTGTGTAAGATCTGTTCCCTCACATTCTGCCTACTCTCATCCCACTTGTGGCAACAAATAGTAAATCTCAAAAGTCTACAAGATAAGAATCGGTTGAGTCTTAGCTACCTTTAGCCACCTAAATACGAACAAAAGAACTGGGCTCCTGCTGAATTATTTTGGGGAAAGGAACACCCAGGATGAGGCAGCAGCCCTGCAGACATCCAATACACAAACACTGTTTTATGCAGACAGAAAGTGCCAGGACTTCTTTTTGAAGTGGAAAAGAGCACCTCTGTTAGCTAGCAGTCTCCTTGGACAAACCAGGAACAGAGTCCTCATTTGCTCATGCCTTTCCCTACCAACAAAACTAATGGACCTAAAGATCTTCCAGGCATAAAAGTGACTTGGGGAAGAATGAATACAACTAACATTCTCGTTTAACTGAAACAAAACCAACATGCTAAGCAACTGGAAAGTGTAGGAAAAGGAGGTAGAACAATCACAGCAGCACCTTAATCCAAGTTGACTGAAGCAGACAGTGGCTTACCTAGCTCTTCAGACTGAACTGATTTCAGGGAGTAAGCTTCAAGAATGAGCAACCGAAGACAGTACATTAGCAGGGCTCAAAATCTGTTTGCTATATAGGCTGTAACACTGGCAATACAAAAATTGCTGAAGACACAGAACTGGAGCTAGCATAGAACACCCCTCCTAGAAATTTAAATAGTGAAATATAAGGGATGAGCTCAGGCAAAAAACCACTTACTTCTATCAGTAATGCAATCTTGCAAAAGGTTTCTGTTGCATGGTAGACCTGTCTTAGTCTATTCTCTCAACAAACCAGTTTCCAAAATGGAAGACGGTGAATCTGAGGGGCATCTAAATGCTGTTGACTGCTAGACTAGCACTGACTCTCTACTTTTATCAAATCTCCACCCCCCAAACCATACTTAAAAAGAAGTAGGCATAGAGAAGACTGGGACAATAAAAGCAGTCTGAAGCTTGACACCTGCTTCAGTAGTTTCTATATAGAGAAGCAGATCTACACCAAATCTGAACTACAGAAAAGAAATTCATTATGGCTGGCTGCGTATCATCTGCCAAGATAATCTACCAATGTTTGTTCTGGGCAGGTGAAAGGCCTATTAAGATATTACTGTTTGCACTGCCTGCTTGCCTCCTGACAAGGGTGGAGCACTGGAATAAGCAGGTCCCAGCTTGTTGGCACCACAATAAACTCAGAAACACATATCTTACTCTGGTTCTGTCCAGAAATTTTAGTTGTGTCTTCCTGAGTTTCAAGTACAGTGTTGTGGAGTCAAACAGCTCTCTGGGACCAAGAACTGGAATGAAATAGGACCTAGAACATGGTTTCAAGAAGGGGAATGCAAGAGCATATGGGCTATATACATGATGCTACTGGACAAAGAGAACACAATCTCAGTATGCCCAAAAAGTACATTATGAAAAAAATGGAACCGTGCAGGTAAAATTACTCAATTATGAACTACTACAATTCACTGACACTAGCAATGACATAATTTCACCACAAGCCCCTATTTAAATAGCAGCCCTGAGACCACTCACATTTAGTATCAAGACTGATAGTAGACCACCAGATCAACTTGCTCAGATCCCTTAATTAAGGTGACACACTACAACTTTTCTTCAAGTGTCTCCCCCCGCTTCCTTACCTCCACACCCTTTGGGAAAATAAAATCATCATGCAACAGTTAAACATCCTTCCAGTGTCACAAGCAACTATCTTACATTTTCAGTATGAATGAACACTGGCCTTGTACTCATTTCTAAGGCTCATTTACAACACAGCTGGATCAGTTCTTTCCTAGTTCATTTGCTTTCAATAGGGGCTTCATTCTCAATTCAAATGACAAATTGCTCCAGCAACCACACATGCACATGGCTTCCTCAAGCCTGGCATTTATAGGTTTAATAGAGGCTTTTAAACTGCCTATGTTTTAATTACTATATAACAATATATACATGTTAATTACTTCGGAAGACCTGTGCAAAGTAGACAAGCATTTGACTTTAATACATAAATATTGCAGCCAAGGATGTTTTAGCTATTGAATAGAGTTCATACTGTTGATTCATTTCATCTTTGATGCATTTTCCTGGCAAAAAGCTTCTACCAACATGAACTAAAAGAACATAATCCCTTAAACATCAGGAATAAACCCAACTCTGTTGACCTGAATCTGTTCCCATCAGCTTCCTTTATCTGAAAATTGGCACTCATGCTAAATGGACAATATAAATAACAGCATTTAACAACTGGTGTTTTCTTGATAAGCTGCCTCTACTTTTCCAAATCACTCTAGGAGAACTGTATTTGTTAATGATCTCATTCAGATATTGCACCCTACTAAATACTTTCCTTCATGCGCATTTTGGGCTGCCAGAATTCTTCATTTCACAAGGAAGATGGCACAGTCATCCCAGTTTCTCAACAACGTAACATCATAATCTGTACTTTAACTTTGCCAGACATTTAAACTGTACAAAATGCTTGTGAAAACCTTTATTACCAGACACCACAATTACTGCAGGAGGGAGGGGGTAGGAAGGAGAATCAGGATTGAGGTACGTTTCAGATATGTACCTTCCCTGCATTTGTTATTAGCAAAGCGTAACATTCAGTGTGATTAGTCAGGAAGCACGAGTCCTGCTTCATTCTATGACACTTGCAGAAGTGCACTGAGGTGATGACTGTCAACAAAGCGAGCTTGTGATCTGGAGCCATTAGAGGTGCGCACATGCTGCAGCCAGCCACCAAAGTCACATTCTTATTGCCTTTGCCCTTCCTCTCACTTTTACTGCTCTCTAATTCATGTGACATTTTAAGTTAACACAAGGTTCCCAACCTTTACACCACACCTTCCACAGCAGAGGTTGTAGTCTCATTAGTTTCCAGAAACCTTATCTCAATTCTGATTTTAAAAACTAATGTTAGCATAACATTTTTAAGGAAAAAAAAAATAATCTAACACCAGAAAATGCAAGCATGACAGTTCAACCTAACTTAGATAAAACAAAGATCCCCTGGCTGTCTATAAGAGAATCTCTGTAGTGAAGGCAACCAGAAATTATTTGACTACTACTTGACCGCAGGAGATGATTATCCTAATGATAATGACATCAGTCAAGTTTTGCCTTATCAAAGAATCTTTTTCTTTCAGGAATGCAAGTCCGGCTTTGACCACAAACCTCTTCTTTCTTCCTCCAGTTCTCCTGTCAAACTAAACAAGTACACCCCCTACACTGGAAGAACAAAGGCAACTTTTTTTTTTTTTTCTTTTTCTAAATAAACTTATCATTTATATTCCCAAGCTCAGGTTTGCTTTTACATCAAAGACAGTTTTTCCAATGCTGTGCTAAGTCCTGGTGCCAGTTTATTTATCTCCTGATTTAGAAGTAAGCTTTTATCACTCTGTAGATCTTTAGGTCCCAGAGCTGTACTTGGAGTTTCCTTTGCCCAAAGCAAGTACAGAACACACCAACGTGCAATTAAGATAGGAAGTCAGGAACCAGTCATTAAAAATTCATGTGAAGAACACAAGAGCTTCGGGAAGAGAATGTAAAAACCAAAAATTGTTAGGTGTCATGAGTTTGGTTTGTCATCACAGCCTATCCCCAAATGAGTCATGGTAACTCAAAACAGAGATCATTAGATAGTCACAAAGCATACATAATGAAGTTTTATTGAACAACAGGTGCACTTCAGCATTATTAGAGCAAAAACACCCAAGTTACTGCATTCTGTAAGCATAAGATCACTGAGGAATGCAGTAGATTTTATTCAAATTTACCAAGCATTTAAGTACTTTGAAAAAACCCAAACCTTTCCCAACTCACACCATCTGACATTTGCACCTATTTCTATGCAAGTTAGCAAACACTTTCAAATTCTTAAGGGTAGGGAGAAACCTACACTTGACAACCTCAGGATGATTATTTTTTTTTCCTAAAAGCGTGCAGCAAATTGAAGACATATTAATTTTTTGTCAACATTGCTGCATGAGCATGTAAATTCAATGTGTCAAAAAGAAGAACGACTATGCTGAGTTGCATGGTTTGTAACATTCTTTCTTACTATTATAAACAAATTATGATAAATTACACAGGCTTGCAGCAGAGTTAATGCAATCTCTGCCTTTAATACAAAAATATAAGAGTTCAACTTTGTTTAGAAAAATGCACTTCGAATGGATTGCTATAAGCTGTTCGGTTTCTAACTTCGGTATTTTGCCATTAATCTTTTCATGTGTTAATGCTTAACATTCCATTTAACTAAATCCAAATATCACTAAGGTTATAAAAACCAGTTTAACCCACCTTTTGACCATTATTCTTTTACTGAGCTTTAAGACATGGTCTTATTTACTAGAAGGCCTAAGCAGAACAATTTGTCAAATCTTTTTCCCCAGGTTAAACAAATACTTCACAGCAAAGTACCAAACTCCAGGGCATCATAAAGGTCTCTACTACTTGACTGTCCGAGTAATACTTTATTTGCTAAGTCTCCATGGAAGCCAGTTTACAACAGTTCTCCTCATCTAATCAAAACAAATACAAAAGTCCTACTTTGCTTAAAGTATTGTCTAAAATTACATTAGCAGTCTGAGGTTGGCAGCATCATTTTCATGCCTTTGTTCTTAAAAGACGCTTTACAGATGATAGTCACAAGGTATGCCTTCCACAGAAATGAAGTTCCCTCTACAGGTCTAGTTTTTGAAGGAGACAGATTCCTCAAAAAAAGGATCCCAGATAAAGTTAAGACATGGGCAGTAAACACTTCTCCAACACACTGTCATCAAGTATCAAAAACACGCTTCATATCATACAAAACCAAGTTCCAGCTTTGAAACATTCCTAACAAAGATGAAGTTCAACACAAAATGTCAAGAGAAAAAGAGTATGCTTCTGGAGATGGGGGAAGGTAACTCGCATTTGACCAACTCATTCCCCATACTTATGCATGTATACATTCTGTCCACTAAGCTGGAAAACAATATGTTATGAGCTCAGCGCACCAGAACAGAGAGCATTTCAAATTCAGAGAATGAAACACAAAGCACATCGAACTGCTGCAAGGACAATCACTGGGGAAGACAGGTTAGCTCTGTTAGAGGGATACCAAGACAAAAATCCAGCTACAGCACCAGTCACATTAATGTACAGTCTTCAATATATTGGCCAACGCAGTTGAATCTGGTGGGAAGGGATTATCACAGCAAAATAGCTGCCTCCTGTGTCAACAGCATGAAATTTGGAGAAAGCTGCAGTGATCACTTGGCAGATTCTTAGAGGTTTACATATCAAAATAGTGGAACATCCATGTCTTTCAAATACTGCTCAGGAACATGCGGAGAAAGAACTAGAAATGACACTAAGAAAAAGTGATACCCCTCTCCCATCCTTACCAATGAGAAGGAAACCTAAAAAACGGTGGACCAGCCTGAAAAGCAGCTCCATTTAAATGGTATCTTTGAGAAAAGACATGATCTGAATTCCTTCTTTTGAGCATATTCTTTAAGTTCTGTTCAATCTATTACCCACATACAAAGCCACTAACAATTCAGGTTACACATGTCACGCTGATAGCAAATTCAAGACTTGGATGATAGCTGAAATCTTGATCATAATTTACTGTGACACTTCATACTAAAAACATCCAAAAACAAAGAAGGAAGAGGTCTAGTTTGAATGAGAATCAGGTTGAATTTGAAGGACGACCAGCTTAGAGACAGAAGGAGAGGAGGAATAGAAGAAAGGAAAAGAAGAGGTTGTTCTTCCTCTCCTTGGATTCCTCAACATAAGATTCAATTAACAACATTCAACTCCACAGCACTAGAGGAATGGCACTTTGCCGACCAAGACTATCCTTGAAAAAGCATATAAAGATGGTAAATTAAAATACTGGAAGCAACTAACTTTATCATTTTCTAGTCTGTAGATAGTTACCCAATGCAAGTACCACCATAAAGCTTTTACACTTAGCACATAGCACACCCAACTAAAAGCAAGAAAGTTTCATATTTAAATGCAGAAGCTTAAAAGCAGCATTGGCAATAAGAAGAGAAAGCTTTCCTTTTCTTTCTAGAGGAAAGGAAGGAGCTTAGCTACAGGGTTTTAGCAACCTTAGGGCCAATGCAGCTCAACCAAAAAGAAGGACATTGAGATTTAGTTGAGATATGTCAGTTCCCTACCCTTAAACACATGGTTATTACAAACCATATACAAGCTTATATACATATACACACATATATAAACAAAGTTATAAACACACAAATAGCACAGTGGGCTGATTTGTCATCTCTATCACAACTGCAGACAGCCCTCATGCTACTAGTTTATCTGAACTGCAAACTCTGAACCTAGCAGTTAAGAGTGAAACCAACTTGACAGAAGTCTGCCAATTTACAAGCACACGCCTACTTCATTGACACTGGTCAAATTGTAAATAAAGTATATTAAAGCATTTTAGATGACGCACAAGATACAAGTATTGCATTTAAACTTTGCCTATTTTGATTTTTCTTTTTACACTGACAGAACGAACTGGTAATTTGTGTGTTTAGACAAGTCATACAAATTCAGATGAGGACTTTGTTTCCTCCCCCTCAGAATCAGCAGAGATGTTTAACAAAAGTCTCAAAGCAATCAGAGGGCTTAACTTCATTAATTTGGAATTGCCTCCCCAACCTCATCCCTCCACCCTATTAACCTAAAGCACTTGGGCTGGGAGAATATCAAACCCAATTTCATCCATCAATTTGAAAAGTTCATGACAAATATTTGGTTTTCTGTGTTACAAGTGTGTAACAAGTCACTACTACATACTTAGAATACCTATAATCTGACTAGATTAGTTGTAGCACAGACAGAATTGTATTTTAGTAAATTAGCAGCTTTGTGCTTTAGCACTGTTCCTAACAAAATTCTTCATGGCCAGCTTCCTGTAAAAAGCTGTAAGTTTTTAATTTAGGCTTATTGGGTGTTCCACAAGGAAAGCTCACCTCTTCCACCCTACGAGGTTATGACAAGGCAGTCACCTCAATCCAATAAAGAATGTCAAAGCAAAAGGAACTTTGTACTGTAACACTGCAATACCCTTAGTCAACTTCCAGTATTTGTGTAAGGTGAAATTCTGCTTCTAGAACAAACTCTAGATAAAAAGGCACTACAGCTGAACTTATTTCCTCACTCTCACATAGTCAAGAAGCTTTGCATCTACAGTCTATGTCCTATGTTTCTGTAGTTTATCAATCAAATTTCTCTTGCAGACAGTGTTTCAGATCCCATTTTGGCCAGTATAAAACTCAAAATTTGTTCCTGAAGTACATCTGTAGTAGTTTCCAGGGGCTTTCCAGACAAAAATCCCTACAGAAGAATACTGTGGATGCAGAAAGAGCAGTCCAGAATCATACCAAAAAACCTGAGAGGGCAAGCGACTGCTGCTCCCGGCTTCTCAGAGAACCACAACAGTGCTCGACTCCCATGACATCTGTCACACTACAGGCTCAGAGCTGTTAACTAAAACAGCAAGCTCACGGTAACTACAAGAGCAAAGGATTTAGCGACTCTTTGCTGGTGAAGCATGCTAGAAGAGCAGACTTTCCTTATTAAGATGGAGGCCCAAACTGGCAAACTTGCTGCAGCTGTTGAATAGGTCAGTACTCTCTACAAAGCGCATGCTCCCATGACTCTGCTAGAAATCGCCATTTCCTCCATGACACAAAACATACGCTTTTATCTCAGTCACTGCAGTGCTGTATCTCATGGTTTAAACTCATATCTGGTTGTTCAACAGACAGGCTAAGACACAGGTGTGCACACATCCTTCTGCCAGTTTAGTCGCAGAGCAAGACAGCTAAAGGCAGTAACATCTTAGGCAATCTCCACTAATCTTTTCACAGCAGTTTATCAAAGCCTCCAGTCTTTCTGTCCAGATGGGAATTACAGATATTGTCACCTTCCTACCCAGACAGTATAACACCTCCAAAGATGCTTTGGGAGCATCACATGAGAATCAGCAAACGCCTGCAGCTTAAAATAAATAAAGAAAAATTTTAAAATTAATCAAATCTTAAATTGGAAACCTTCACCCATGAACACTAAAACCAGCACCTCCCAGCTCTCTGGTCAGCATGCATTCACCCTTTAGCTTCCCAGACCAGGAACTCAAGCTGATCTCCCTCACCCTGCAGTTGCAGCACAATGCCCCTGACTGTACAGGGATGCAGGCATGCATGTACACAAAGAAGCACCAGATGGCCTGGGAACTCTGTTTTCTCAAGCATTTTGAAAATTGGATTTATTCCGCAAGCCATCAGAAGAACACAACTAGTTGGTCATAAGAAAGAAAATCCTGAAGCAAAACTTTGTTTCCCTGGTTTTCCCCTTAAAAAAGGGGGGAGAAAAAAAAAAGGCGCATGTTTATTCAAATGTTTAAAATAGTTGTCTTTCTAGTTGAAACTGTCTTTCTAATGTAACTCGTGGATTTGGAGCTAAAAGCCTCTTTTCCACTGGAACTTTTTCAGCATGATCCAGAACTGTTCATTTGTGCTTAAAAAGACATAAATAAACTTCCACCTGCTTCTTAAAGAGCGTTGGTTTAGATCATGTTCTTAAACAAAGTTTCTTTCCATGAATGTGACAATTTAATTATTAAATTTAGAAAATGCACCATAAAGTCAAACTCATCCACAGTTTAGTTTCCAAGTGAGAGACTAAACTAAAAATAATTGAGGAATTAGAAATGTCAATTCAAATGTTTTATCTTTCTATTTTACTCACAGTCAAGAATTACCAAGTGTGTACTAGCGGCAAGACTCATTTATGGAATACCTACAAATAAAGATTTACAATTAAACTCAAGCCACTTGAATTTTATGGATCCCTGACAGGTTAGGAATCCAGGCTTCGCTCAATGCAATGTCATTTCCCCTCAACAGCATAGTCTTATTTCACCTCACTTGCAGCCAGCCTCAAAGGGATAAGGAAAGTTGGAGTACTCCATCACAGGATATCCACATCAAGTAATGACTGTAAGACAACCTTTTCAGCCCTGGTTCTATTTGAAAATCCACAGGCAGAACCTAGAAAAAGGAGATCACCTCTAAAATTCCTAGAATCTTTCTAATTTCAGTATCAGCTTTGTTATTCTCATCAATTCTGGCTCCCTGTTAGATTCTGAAAATAAAAACTGGAGACAGCTGGGTCCAGTCAGCAGTAAATTAAATAACAGCAGGATAATTTAAACCACTCATCAGGATTTTAAGAAAATTAAGTCTCATAAAACAAGTGTAACTTCTTCCTCCATAAGACTATGCTTTTATCTGATTGTGGCAATAAGGAACCTTAGAATATGTTTCTGTGAGATACCTGACTTTGGCACAGATGAGCTCTTGCAGATCCAGCTTGAGCTACTTGCCACGATTTCTGTCACCGAACCACGTTGCTGCAGCAACTAAGCATTTCTTCCCCACTGAATACTAATCTGCCTGACTTTAGCGGAGCAGACGAGGAGCACTCACATGATCAAGCTATGAGAGCACTAAGTACATGAATCAAACCATTCCTAAAGTGATTATTTATACCCTCAAGGCCCAACTCAACAACACAGGGGCTTTTACAGCACTTTCACCCTAAAGAGCTCCCATGCCCTCTGTCAGGTTTTTCCTACTGCTTGCCCCCTTACTTATGCCACACCTTTAACAAATTTCTGACATTCAATGCTGCAAAAGCGTTTTTTACAGTGAAACATCCCTGGATCTGATCCCTGACCTGCCTTTTAGCACAGCCCTACAAACAACTGAAAGGGCAGGTATCTGCCTGCAGCACTGGGATGGGAACGAGAAGCCAAGAACTCTTTGAACTCATATTGACCATGAAACACCTGTAGTCTCAAAACACAGCCTATGAGACAGTCCGACAGAAGCAAGCATAAGCATTCCTAAAATAGATGTGTGTAGTCCACGATAGGCAGATTTAAAAAAATAAAAATAAAAAAATCAGGATGCAGAACTGCATCAGCACACTGTAGCTGAATTCAGTGAAATCACAGGTCACACACAGAGGAACAGAAGTTTTGCTCACACTCAATAGGTCAAAGATAGTGCCCTGGATCTCAGCAGCACTGTAAGAACTCCGGTGCAGCAACAGAAGAACAACTGACCATGAGGTCTCAGTGTAATACTACAGCCAAGAAAGTAAACATGAGCCATGAATGCGTAACAAGGGAACATTAAGTAAGGAGCAATGCCATTTCATGTAACATTCAGCAAACCATTATAACAACATTGCTGTGCTCAGCTCAAATGTCTGCACGTTATGCACAGTCAGAAAAAAGCTACAAAGAATAATTTTGAGTCTGAAAAGCATCTGGAAATAAATTTTATCTATTTAGACAATCAAAGATGAGACTAAGAGGTGGCTTGCCTGTGAATTTCACATACCTCCATGTGGAAAATATTTTTCCCCATAGTCCTAGGACTTTCCATTGCATGCCGGCTCAGGTACCAAGACAGGGCATAACAGGGACCATGAAAATATCAGATACAATAAAAGACCTGTTATTATTCTGAAGAGTCCATGCATAAGCTGAATAAGTAACTGCTTCTCATTAAAGGCTCTTAAAGGTAGACAAAATAATAAGATCCAAGGAGACAGCTGATGCTAAAAAGTGACAGGCTTAAAACATGTTCTTGGAAGAAGTTCTGGAGACTGATCAGGGAAGGAGAACAGATTAAGTGTTCACAATGATCCTTCCTGACCTGAAACAAATCTACAGTTCAGAACCTATTCATTTACAAGCCATCCATATGACTAACTCTCCAATATAATTTAAAGAGTGATAGTCCAAATGATATCTAGGGAGAACAGCCAGTTGACTTCCATTTAACATCATTGTAACAGGCTTAACAGAAGATGTTAAAAGGAAGAAAAAACAGGAACAGAGACAGCTGGAACCTCTGCTAGCCACTTACCCAAAGCAAATTTTCTTAGTTAGCAAATGTGGTAGCTCTGTCAAAAGTGGCGATCAAACTGCTGGGGCTTCAAGGGTGGGGGTGGCAGGGTGGGGAGGAGAAAAAAAAAAAAAGATACAAACAGGTAACAACAATAATCTTACTGATTTTCTGTAAATCCTGCATTCTAAGAATCCCCTTTGAAACATAATTGCTTGTAAAAACAAGAAGTCCTGTTAGTATGTATAAGTTTGTATTCATTTAGTCAGGCCATAAGAAAAACTGTCTCCCTGCCTCCCTACTCAAGCACAAAAGTACAAAAAGAAAATGTGCGTCATAAATCCTAGCTACTTCAAACATCAATTCCATTCCTTACCGGCACCAGGAACCGGCAGCCTCATAAGGGCTTTTGAGATACAAAAGTCGCTTTGAATAACACCATAAATTCATTTAGCTCTGAAACCAAAGCTGCACGCTTGCCTCCTAGCACTAACTATGGGTGCCTGTTTCTGCATTTATAACCTATCCTTTAGCGATAAAACCACTCCAAGTTTATTAGCGCAGCAGGTTACGTCCACATATAGGACAGAAACAGAAGTATACCACACAGCACACATTCCCTCATTAGCCCTGCACCCAGTCTCCCACTCCCTGGCTTGTCTCTCGAAGAGCTTCCACTACCATCTTTGCAGAGACAGAGGTTACCCAAGTTTGGAATTTCACAGAACATACTCTTCAAGCAAAGCAGGCGACACTCTTAGAAGTAGGCAAAGTGGTCACAACTTGTCCCGCCAGAACTGCACCGAATTCATATTTTGCCTTCACGGATATTTTTTCAGCACCACACACTGCTGTTGGATTGTACAGGGTCGGTCAACTACCTGGTTGGTTGTTGTTTCCAATGAGTGCTTTCACTTCATGTACAAGACCACAGAAACAAGAAAGAACTTTGTTCTCCATCTCACCTGTATCAGCTCTGCAATGCAGACAGACTATTGCACCATTTTACAAACTAGTACAAAAGTTTGCAGTTTTCTAAGACTCACAAAAGGAAAAGTGGGAGAAAAGCTTTCTCCCAGATACATACCAGGACTTGGAGTCTGATCCAATAGTCCTGCAGAAAAGCAGGCGGCACTATTTGGAGAGCTGCCCTCTGTAGCAAGAGCTCCCCAGGCCTGGGACTTCTCACAGGATCTATATTTGGTAGCTCCCGCAAGTCATTTTGTGCTGCTCTAGTCTTGACAGCCTTACGCTGTTAATGAGGTTAGTGCATATGCAATAAAGAGGAAATTGTACTCTTTAAATATTGCCCTATCTTCCTTGCAACCTAACCATTCATTTGCCCTGTAGCTTGCAAAAACCAGCTTTTTCGAACACCTTGCTGGAGACTTTAGTATTACTTAAAAGCTCTATCTGCCTTAAATTAAGAAATAACTTTTGACTTCAGTAAACAGTAAGATGCCTTGGAAATCCTTGCACTTCACCTTGCCCAGTTTCAACAGCCCCTGAAAGTCACAGGGAAGCCGTACAGGTTCTTCAGACTATTTTCTCTTCCTAGAAAGCTTCCAGCACTTAGCTTACTGAAACAGCTGGGAAAGTTCTCCACTCCTGGCATCACACAAACACTGAGAAACTGACAGTTGTAACAGGGAAAAATCTGCTTTCTGAAACAAACTTCTAATTAACAATATTTTCTATTTATGAAAGACTACATCTTTTTGCTTTGTCTGACAATTTTTCAGATTATGATCATGCTGGAAATGTTATCAGATGATCCACTTCTCTCTGTCAAATTAAGCTGAAACTCTTCTAGAAGAAAGACTTCTATCATTATCTAATACCATTAACGTGAGGGTGTAAGAAATCAAGGTCCCCTTTCCTGGCCATAACCATATTACTACAGCAAAATCTTTGCCAAAACAGCTGAACTTTTTTTTGAAAATACACTTTATGATCAAATGTGAAAATACATCAATATCCAAGCACACAAACTGTAACATGAGAGTATCTGCTGGCAAATTTCAATAGCAGCAAACAAAAACCACTTGTTTTTGTTTCACAGTGCTGAATTTTTCTATTCCTATTCCCCTCCGAGGAATGCAGTCATCAACCTCAGTCTATTTTTTGCTAATATACAGACAAATGCTCAAACTCCTTCCTCATGTTCCCCCTACTTTGTAAACATCTTTATTACTTAAAGCCAGAAATGACGCATCAGAAAGGTTTTACTATAGGATGAATCTATAATGCAAATTGTGCATCAACATGCTACACAGGAAAAAAGCAATTGTAAGCAATACCAGCAAAAGAGGGGATGGCTCAGAGAATTCAAGAGGAAAAAGAAGTGAAGGCAGTGGGTAATCTCTGCTTGTTTCCAATTCTAAATTTAAGAACACTAGAAAAACATTTGTTGTGCAGATTATTTCCTCATAGATTGACCTCCTAAAATACATTAAGCACCTTTCGTGAACTACCAAAATTCATCAATTAAAAAAAATTTTCCCCTCCAAGTGCCTACTGTTCGCAACCAACAATTTGAGTACTGTTGCAAATATTTTGATGCCCCAAAGGCTCCCCCATTTTCACACCCAAAACCAAGGGTTTGATTTGCTATTTTACAAATTTTGCAACAGTTCATCCAACAGAGAAAAGCCAACTGTGAAATATCATTGTATGAGACGAGGGGAGTGCAGGGAGACAGAGGAGGCATACAGGCAGATGATAGCTTAAGCAATCAGCTTAAAGGAGAAAAGGAAAAGTGCTACAGTCAGCATTTAATGGCTTCACTGGCCTCTGTAAAAGGAATCAGTGATCTCTGCTGTCTTAGTAAGCAGGTCCCCCCATTAAAAAGAAAACCCATCAAAATCAACATCATCTAATTAACTAGAAGTCAAGACCAGGACTCCAACGTGCTGCTGAGAGCTGCGTGCAGAATTCACTGTGCAAGGCAGACACTGGGCACACGTAAAGCCACCCTGCAGCTAGGTGTTCCGAGCCGCAGCTCACAACATGGCCTTGGCAGACGAGACTCACAGGCTCAGGAGCAGGCACGGAGCAGGGCTGGGAACACTCCTCCTCGGAGAAAGGGGATGTCGGTTACAAATAAGAAAACATCCTGCCACCCTCTCTTCATTGCTGAACAGCAGGGGAAGAAAAAGAAAAAACCTAAATGAAGCCAAACACATGAAATAGCAGGAAAAGGGAGGAAAAGAAACTTCCACAACAAACAAGTTATATTGCTGCTGTATTAAACCAACTCTTCCCTCCACAGAGCTACAGCAGGACGTCTGAATTCACATAGAAATACATCGGCATCCAAAGATCACAGCATGAGAGAAGGTAAGCAGATACTGCCCACTGGACTTTACACTTCCAGGGCGCTGCCTACCCTAGTGATACGAGCGATTTTGAAGAATACCACCACTCTTCACTTGCTTGCTTAATTCAGAGAGATAACAGACTCATCATTCATCATCTCTCAAAGCAAAGCACTCATGGAAAGTTCATTATTCGGGAAGAATTTCTACTCAGTAAGTAGCCTGAATATAAAACCTACATACTGAGGATTTGCATCTCTGCTGAATAGTGATCTTTGTTGCGACACAACGATTGTACAGAGTACTGGCGTTTTCAGATCTGCTTATAAAAATGGAATTTCTTGGGTTTGGTCTTTTTACATAAATGGAAGCCCTGAATTTAAAATCCTACCGTATAACAGCTCCAGGAACCACTAACAAGGTATGGAAGAGATTTATTTCAATGACAGAAACCAACCTTGACCAATTCTGGATGGGAACAAGGGAGAAGGAAGAAAAACTTAATAAAACTGTTCCTTTTCACAGAAAATGTGGGAACATTCACTTATACAATTAAAGCAGGTAACATTTGGACATTAAGTAATTTTGTTTGGACGTAACACCAACAAAAAAGATGTGATGCAGTTAGCATCTTTATTTTATCCATCAATATTAAAATGAGAATTTGCTTACAGCCTAGGATACTGTTAAAGCTTAACACAGCCAACTGAAATTGCTTATCTATCATCTAATACATAACCTACAAGACCTCACATAGTGAAATGTACACAGTAAGAAACCTGAAACTTAAAAATGGGAAGTGGTTTCCTTGTTTAGTCTCAATTTAGGCAGAAAAAGAAAACAGGTGTTTTCCCAGCCAAGACTGCTAAGCTACAAAATTCCTCTCAAGTCTACAACTATTTTTTATATATATATATAAAAACACCAATGGAAATAACACATACAATCAATTACTAGTACTATGAAGAACTACTGTCAAAAAGGATTATTTTCAAACAGCCACAAAAGAATTCATCCCTGCATAAGTCACCCTTGGAAATAATGTTGCAGTCTACAATAATTTAATTACAGGTCACAACCCCTAAGTTATAACACCGTGCTTTTCTAACTGTATATTTGATACTGGTATGTTCATTCGAGCCCAGGTTCTTCAAAAGAAAGGACCTACACTCTGCACACATTTGTGTAGCGTTATTTGTTGTACTTCACAAACATTAAATTGGATCCTCTGTTAGGATTTCCAGTCTCTATTTATCATACAAACTGCACCACATGTATTAAAATCATGAAATACAGTAACATCTCAATTCAATGTGTTTTTCAGTATACTGAAAAAAAAAAAAAAGGCAACATTTGGTATTTGTTTGGATAAAGGATAAACTATCTGTGGTTCCCTAACAGCAAGGAAGGGAAATAATCTGAATCTGTACAGATCAAAACCATAAACAGCCAATATAAATTAGCTCTTAATATTTTTCATGCTGGAGTCTGAATCTGGAACTTCAACAAGTATTTTGAAATAATCTCATCACAATATAGCTAATGGTCCAGGACATATTTGAATTGATGCATAGAAATAAACGGAAATAGCAAGTCAAATGAAGAGCAGATGGTCACTCTAAACACTTCATTATCCTCCAACCCTTTTATTTCTAATGTGGAAAGAATAAAAGAACATTTACCATAGTCTGCATTGGAAAACAAATACTAAAAAACCCCATGTGTTTCTCCAGTAATTTAAAATACTAACCCAGCAACACTGTACGTACAGTTAACAGCTGTCGACTTCATCCTTCTAGCTAAAAATAAAAGAAATTATTTGTACTTATCCTTACATTTTACTTTGCAAAGGGTCTACAGATTCAGTGTCGTATAAGTTCCCCCTTCTTCTTTCAACCTCCTTCCCATACCATTTGAGTTTTCAGGTCCATTTTTGTTGTCTTGTATGAAACCATGCATTTTTAAAGTGAAGGAGGTTTAACCTTTGAATTAATTATTTCACCAGTCACTACCAATGTTCCCCTAATGTCTGCTCTACAACTGGGAATGCTCAGGACAAGCGGTCACCTGCACCATTTGTGCGCTGACACACAGAACACTTTGCCAGTCAAGCTGGCTGAGCCAGCAATGGACCTTCCACAGCTCAGACCCCTGGCCACAGCTGGAAAATTGCATTTTTGTGGGGAAGGAACAGGACTGAAGAGCGTTCCAAATTTCTGACAACTGCAGAGAACCACAGAAATTATCTAAACTGGTAGGAGTGAATGGGACAGAGAACTATACTCGAGGCCCTAACCAGAAGGCAGCAGACCTCTAGTGCTCTTTAAAGAGATCCTCCACGGTGAACTGTTTCACAGCTTGTGTAGCTGCTCCTGGGATGCAAAGGAAACTGCTTTTACAGAGTGGGGGGAAAAAAACCCCGCAAAACTAAAAGAAATCTGCTCTTAATAGAAAGAAAATTCAGTAGGTATCATGCTAGTAATACAGATGATATCCACACAGAAAAAGTATAGAGACTTGCTCAGGGAGGAGACTGCAAAGGAGAAGGGTGGGTGGAAATGGCTGGGAATTTAAAAACAGAAGCCCTGAATAGGAAAATGGACCTATGCTTGGAGAAGGAGAGACATTAAATGAAGCCAGCCTCTCAGAGAAAGCTATGGGAAAAGAGATCCTTACAGAGGGGCTACAAGCAGGAGCAGAAGGAAGCACGTGAGGAAGAAAAGCATGCGCAGAGAAGCAAGGGTAGAGATAACCTGTCCTCTCTGTTTCAGAAAAGAAATGGCTAGACAATACATTCCATACTTTACATACCATTTCTAGTTTCTTCACCATTTCAGCCTGTCTCTTCCTGTACTACCTTCTGTAATCCAAACAAAACTAGTCCTCTGCTTGCTCTTCTATATGGGCTGCACTTCCAAAGTCCCTTTACTCTTATTTCCTCCCTCATAAGAACTTTTTACATGCCAAGACACTCTTTTTCCTCTTCAGGACCACTACTTAGAGCCTGAAGCTACAGGTTTGCTACCTAGCAATCTAGTCTGGAACACAACCACTGGGGAAAAAACAAACAAACAAACAAAAAAACCCAACAACAAAACAGTCAAACATTAGATGTACACTGTTTACAAATAAACACATATTATCTAACTGTTCTGAAAGTTTCCTTCTTACTGACCATCTCCATTCACATCCATGGTGGTCTTCAGAGCATCTCCAGGGTTCATGACTGCGTAGTTAAGTTCAGTGCAAACAGCTGCTACTGAAATGCATTTTTGTGCTAACAAACAAGAGGCCCAGCCACAATGACATTTCACATGGTTACTTTCCTCAGCATAGGTGTGTTCTAGCCCATTGTAAAAAGGCTTCCAAAAGAATACATACAACAACCTTATCTTCTACCCATCTCTTCAAACACATAAGCTCTCCATCAGAGAATTAGTACTAGGTGCTCATACTTTTATCTTTTCAGTATACTACTCCCATTATTGTCTTTTTCCCCCCTCACTCCTTGTCAACTTTGCAGCAGTGATCCTGTTACCCTTTCTATCTGTATTGCATTGAAAAATTATATTGGCTTCCATAAATAACTAAATGAACTCACAAGCAGAATTTATCTAACATATGCCAAAACAAAACCCTGTTCACCGTCTCCCTCTTTTACTATGTACTGTTGAAATGTCTTTTATCTGCTGTAGATTTATTGGGGATGTTTGGTGAGCATGTTCAGGGCCTTAAAATCCCCTCTTGTCTTTCAAGAACCTAACACATCGTGCATTTCTGAAGCAAAGCTGCGGTCACATGCGCATACCCCACCTCATTCCTGTTTCTAGGGGGCTGCGTATGTCCCTGGCTTTTAGCATCTGATTCTACTATGAATGCTTTCCACACACCTTCAGTATACACAGCAACGCATCCAAGTATACGGTACATGCCTAACATAATTAAAGGCTACCGCCAGAAGACAACACATCGAGTTCTAGCTGCAGTTACTTGATCCGAGCTGTAAGGTAATGAAAAGGCATTTCAAGATGAGCTGTAGAAGCAAAATACCCAAGCCCTTCTAAAAAATGGAGCTTGATCAGTTTATGAAGGGGCTTACAGGTGCTGGTGCCCGCAGGAGTTCATGAACATGAGAGGCCTTCCTAGTGCTGCAAATATGCTTTTAACATTTTCCAGCAAGTACTCTAATTTTATGTTGTTGAAAGGTAACTTCTGCATAAAGGCGGCATATTATCAATTTCGTAAGTGATAAAAGCTTTAAAGAATTAATAAAAAACGCTGTTCCCCATCTGATGTAATACATCTATTTGGATAGGGGGGGTAACTCCTCAGTTAGATTCAAGTCATCCTCTGGAGTCTCCTAAGTGTCTACATGCATATTAGTCCATTTCTTTAGAGTTAATATTCCTGAAGCATCATTAGGAAATCACATGTGATATAAAAGAAAGCAAAAATGAGTTGTACTTCTCTCCCGATATTTATAACTTTATGAAGTCAAATACACTAACCAATAAGTACAAGATAGAGATGACTACTCAAGAGCAAATTTAACATTTACATTTGATGTAAGCATAGAGGCCAGATAGCAAATTTTGTTACGTTCACGTTACTCCAGCAAGACAAGGATACAACGCATAGAAGATTAGAGACTACAAAAGGGTATTGAAGAACATTCACTATCCCTATCCTGAAGTGTTTCCATAGCAGCCGAAACAATTATTAAAACAGATACACCAAAAGGAAGGCAAAGAAACAACACAAGAGCTATCCATCTGAAAACAACTCACAGATCTGAAGAGTTGTATTTGACTTGTTCATTAATCCAATCATTAAACATCACCTACTTTCCAGTGTATCACACAGGTCTTTGTAACGACGTTCACAGCAGCACAGAAATTTATCAGAGCAAGGAGATTTTTAGAAAGGAGTATTTATGACAGAGTGCGTTGACTGGCTGTGGCTTCATGTCACAGAAAATGTAAGGTATCCTGTATCTGCTTTGCAGGATGAGGATTTCCGTAGTAGAGTAAGCTTACCATTCGTTCCCTCTTTTTTATCCCACTTAGGTTACACAAACCCAAGAACACCCTACATGTGTTCGTTCCCCTCCTGCCCTCCCCCAGCTTATCAGAGAATACTGTTTTCAGTGGCATTAAGAAAAGGGACACTAATTCCTGCTACGCTGGACAGTCCCACTGAATAGCCATCTTTCATATCCTCCCTTTAAGCCTTCATACAATGCATTGAATTAAAAATCAGAGACTCATATTTTAGAAATGCCAGCAACCACGTCTTAAAGTCAACAAAAATTTGGCTTTTTGGCCTCATCTGAGAGCCATCTATAGACTATTCCGTTTATATATTAACTAGCAGGCATCATCACCGCTGCGGAAATGTCAATGCGCTTTCCCTGCATTCTTTATGTAAGAACACAGCATCATCCATAACCAGTTTTTCCTCTCATTAAAGTCATGAGTCCTCCAGAAAAAAAGGCAAGATTGTTTTGACAGCAGCGAGCAAGTGGCCTTCCGTCTACCTACAGCCGAGCTACAAAATCCGAACAAGTAACAGCTTCCAATGTAAGCGAAGATGCAACACAAAAGATACTAAACAGGTTCTCCATGGTAAAAAGAAATACGACGATACCTATGTGAGAAGGAGGAAAGGATGTTTTCTAATTTAAGTATTTTTCTCCTTGTGTCAATCCTTATAACTAGATTTCAGATGTGCAGACGCGTGGTGTCAGGTCAAGAGGAAGTAATGACACTATCTATGCTCCCCCTTCCCATGGGAAATCACCCCACAGCAACAGAACTGGTCAACTGCCACTCACTCCTATACAACGGATCCAACCTTAATAGCATCTCACATTCAATACAGGGCCCCGAGGAGCTCCCGGGTTTTAAAAGCCATCCAGTGCATTATTCTATTTGGAAAGAATACTTTCAAAGTACAAGATTCCGGCCTTAATAGTGAACAGAAAAGCTAGCATCGTTAAGCAATCCTTGAAATTTCATGCGAGAAGCTGAGTACAGACACCATTATTTAGGGGTATCTACAGGACTCAGAATAATTTTATCTTGACATTTGTATGGGGACAGCTAGGTAGGAAACAAGTTCAGGAAAGCCGGAGAACACCTACAAGTGAAAGAGTACAGAGCATCGTAGAGGGCAGGCTAGCAAATGGGGTAGTCCGAGGGCAGAGGACATGCAGTAAAAAGAATGAAGTGCAAATGCCCCAGAAGGAAGCGGGCACGGAAATGCTGATAAAGAAGAAAGGTGACCCTGGTCACAATATTGCTATACATTCTAGAGAAGAGCAAGCTAAGGAAGGACTTGGACATCCAGGTAGATATCTACTATCCACCATGAGCAGACACTAACTTACCATATGTGCAGTTTCTAACACAGATACTATCACATAAATGATAACCTTAACCCCAAAGATAGTTATCAACCTACTGACGTAGGATTTATTTTTCTAGTACCACCATCAGCCCCCGCATATGAGAAAACACTGTGGCAGAACCTAATACATTTAACCTAGACAAAAGTTCCAGGGTTTTAGCTTTACTTGAATATTAAAAAAAACCAAAACCATTAAGTCAACAAAAAACCCTGAAACATTTTTTCTACACATAGAGCTAAAGTCTTCCTTCAGTCACGTCTTTTCTGTCATTCCGCCACACAAACAAATAGATCCGGTAGTCTTTAAAAATCTAGTAAACCTTACAATTACTTCCAAGTCTTAGATAGCTGTCTAAAAAGTTGTAGTTGCAAGAGTATCACGTTCTGATATCAACAAGGTCCTTTTTTCACTGTAAAGACAACTGGGGTGTAATGTTAGCAGGCAGTAAAAAGAGCACTTTTTACAGATGCCAGTATCTCCTGAAATAAGTGCTTGTGAACACAATCAGCAGCACAGTAAAGTCCTCTGCCAATTAACTACACGCTTGATTTCATGGGTAGGCTGCTCACTGGTAATGAAGCCCACATTCCCTCCCTTCCAATAAAATTTGAGCTGAAATGGGAAGAAAACACCATACAACATTTCTTTTTTTTCTTTAAACGGAAAAGATGCTACTCAATTCATTCAGCTTAACCAGTCCTGTACCACAGCTTCTGAGTATTAAAGCACGTTCCGTTTCAGGCCCTAATCCCATAAAATCTAGAGCTGCAAAGCTCAGAGAAACTTTACTGATCAATTTCTATAAATGGTGCAACGCCTCTTGCAGTTTTTCTAACTCTCAGTGTGGGTGTTACTTTCGTGAAAGAAAGGGAAAAAGCATGAGGAACAGATATGTAATTCAACAGAACCGTTTTTAATCCTCAAAACATTGACAGCTATTACGTGTTCCAGAGTCCTCCACCAGTCTAGGGATTTCAGTGAAAAAAAAAAACCCAAAACCAAACCAACTTCTTCCTCTGTGTTTGGACAAATTAACTACAACCACCACATGTGCAGCTCACATTCTGAGAACACTGGCAGTCTAGGCTTTGTCTGGAGGTCAAATTCAAGCAAGAGTGCTCCACGGCTGCTTTACTGGACCAAGCAGATACTTCCATATACTTTCAATACTCAAGGATTAAGAAGAGTGCTATTACCTTATTTTCCGATGCTTCAAAACCACAGACCGTCTTAAACAGGCTCTACAGCAAAAGCTGAACCCTGATAAATCAGAGGGAGTATAACCTTAAGCAAAATATTTACTGAGCTTATCTACATAAAACACTAGAAGTAAATCCTTAGCACGTTGATAACATTCATCAAGTCTTCTTTAGAAAAGGTTCGTGCTGAGACATTAGAAGGACTGCAGCAAGTTGCGAAGGAGATGGGAGGAGAGGAAACGTATTAGCATTTCCAATATCTGGAAATGCGTGATCCAGGCAGTGAGGCAAGGGAGGCCTGATAATTCTGCAGCAAGTATCTCTAGGTGGCTCCATTCACATACTTCTATATGCACTTGTAAGAGTCTTAACTCCATCCCTTCGGTTTCTTTTAAGCAGAAACCATAGGGTTGGCAAATTCCACGTTTTAGTGAAATGATGCCAATGTATACAGATAACTATTAATATGAAAGGCACCTAGCAAGATTCAAAAGGTACTCTTGAAAAAAACAAAACAAAAACCACTCTCTTTTACACTACAGGTTGTCACGCTCGTTATTAGTAAGTTCCCCCATCTGTTTTTCTAGACGAAGCTCACTGGCTGGCGATTATTTGGGTTGAAATGGAAAGATGGTTACATGTTTTTCAAATATGATAAACTTCTGTATCATTTCATGGGAAACCTGGTTTTCAAGAGGGAGGGAAAGGGTCAGCAAAAAAAAAAAAAAAAAAAAAAGAAAAAGGACAGATGTGGAGTATTTCGCAGCCGCGAGAGCGAAAAGAAGTCTGGCAAAACCTAAATTCTGCAAATTCGCAATATACACCGCGCGGCTTCCTTTAACAGAGACGAGGACCTACAAGGGGCTCCGGGGATGCCGAAACCCCCCCCCCACGCGGCCCAACTCCACCAAGCAGGCAAACCCCCAACGCACCCACGGCTCGGCAGGCCGGCACCGTCCCTTCCTCATTCCTTCACCGCAGCACCAGGAAAAGGGGCGAAAAAAAACTTCAGCTCCGGCACCGGGCCGGGCCGGGGTCGCCCCTCACGGCCAGCGGGAGGGCGGGAAGAGAAATCACCTCAGGCATCCCTCGGGGGGGGGGAAGGCAACGCGCCACACACGCCCCAGCGAGGCCCCCGCAGCCCTTCGGCCAGCGCCGCTCGTCTCCCCGCCGGCAGAAAGGCGGTGTGTGGGGGGTCAGAAAAGAGGAAAGAACGAGGCGGCTTCCCCCGCAGCCCCTCGCCTCACGGCCGCGGCCTCGCCCCGCTCTCCCCGCCGGCGCCACAGGTGCTGCGGGGCCGCCCCTGCCGGCTCCCCACCCGGCAGCCCGCCAACCCTCCTCCTCAAGCCGTGAGGGGGGGGGGGGACGGGGACACACAGCGGTAGACAGGGACGGCCCCTCCGGGGAGAGGCGCCGCGGAAGGCATCGCTGCGGGGGGATGGATGTGTGTGTGTGTGTGTGTGGCGGTGGGTGGGGGGGGAGAACGGTTGCCCACCTCCGCGCTCGCTCCGGGGGAAAAAAAGGGAGACGCAAAGGCGGCGGGGAGAGCGGAGCGGCGGTCATGGCGGGGAGGGACGCCGCGCACCTGGCAGCAGGTGCAAGCAGGCGGGGATCGGAAGAAAGTAGCCGGGCTCGCCCGGAGAAGGGCGCATGTTGGGCGGCCGGGGCTGGGGTCAGCCTGTCAGCAGGACGATGCGGAGGAGGGGAGAAGGGAGAGGGGAGATGCAAGCGCTGTTCCGCAGGCAAAGCGCGCGTTACTCACCGGCAGCTCCACGCTGACTTCGGTCCCGTCTAGGAGGAGGACGCGGCACTGCAGCACCGGCTTACTGCCTCCGGCCGCCGGGATGTGGACGGGCGCTCCGGCGCCGTGCACGACCCCTCCGGCGCCGTGCACGACCCCTCCGGGGTGCGGCGAGGAGGGGAAACCTCCCGCGGCGGCGGCGGCGGCGGCTGCTCCTCGCAGCCCCCCGTCCCGCTCGTCCCCCTCACCGCCGAGCCCACCTCGCCCGGCTCCTCGCCCGTAGCGCTGCATCGACCGCCGGCCAAAGGTCCTGCGTAGGAACCGCAGCATCCTGGGGCGCCCTGCCCGGCCGCTCACACACACACCCCCCCCCCCCCTCCCCGCTACCGCCCGCCCCGCCGCCGCCGGAGCCGGGAGCCCGCAGCTCCGCGCCCGGCCCGGCGCCGCCTCCCCACAGCAACGCAGCACCAGCGCCGCCCGCCGGGAACCAGGCCGTCCCCGCCGCCCCGCTCCGCCTCTCCAGCAGTACGGCGGGGCCGAGCCGCGGTCCCTCCCACCGCCGAACCGAGGGCTTGAGGCCGGGAGCGGGGGAGAAGCTGAGGGAGCGGCGGGCAGGGGGAGCTGCTGAGGCGGGCGGCGACGGGAGGGACACCTGTGGTGGGGGGGGGGGGGGGCTCGGCGCCGCTCCTCCGGCAAACAAACTGCCCCGGCGGTTGTGGGGACGATCGCGGCGGCGTCTGCGCGGTTGGTTTTGCCCCTCACCACCGCCACCCCGGGCCGGGGAGGAGCGGCGAGGCCTCCGCCGGGGCCCGGTTTGCGGTTTAACAGCCCCTTCGGGCCGGGGAGGGAAGTTAATAGCGAAATAAAAAGGGACTGGGGAGAACGGAGGAGGCCAGGGGCGTGCGAAAACGCTCCCGCCGTTGCCGTCGGTCACCGGTGGTCCGGTGGTTTTAGGGAGGACGGGCTCCGCCATAAAAGCGAGGCACCCTCTCCCCAAACCTTCCCGGGGTTTCGCTCCCTCTCGGCTCTGCTGCAAAGTGAGGAAGGAGTACGGGTTCATCCCAGCGCCGTAGCAAATCCAGAGGCACAAATTGCTCCCTCGCGCAGTCGCTCCTGCCAATAAGTTAAATATTTATGTATTCCGGCTCGGGTGGGAGCGCGTCTGCTGAATGGCCACGTACAAAATACCGGACCCAAATCATATCTCGTGGAAAAAATCAGTAGGACTAATTCTATCACCCTATGGTCAGGCGTGATCTAAGGGGCTTTGAACTGAAATAATTTGCTGCTTCTAAAGTTTTTTCGTTGTTTTTTTTTTTTTTTTTTTCCTGCTGTGGATTTATTTCCCTTAACCTTGCTTCCAGGCCAGTTTACACAAGCATTGTCCTATTAGGTATTCGGAAAGCCTGCCAAAATGTCTCGGCTTGTCATTTTTTATTGAGACCTGATAGTATTAGGTAACTGCCTGCTGCTTCTGCATCCTTTTCCGTGTTTCTTCGGTGTGCTGCATCAGGTCTCGAAGTGTCTCATCAGCCGAGACTGTCACTAAACTGCATGATCTTTGGCAGGGATGCATCGGCAGCCCTTTCGGCACTGTAGAGCTGCATAAAAGAGCTTTTACAGAAACAGAGTGGAAAGGTGCTGATATTTGCCTGCTAATGTTCACAATCAAGAGTAGACAATTACAACAGATTATGGGGGTTTTCCTAATTCTTTTTTCTTGCATTAGGAGCAGAATTTGAATTTTCTTTCAGATCCTGAATGGTGCAGCACACTGCTTTGAGCACTGTAAAGGTATCACAGTCCCATCAAGCTCATTTGCATACCATATGCAACACAAATGATCTTAAGGGTTGGAAATTCAGCAGAAATACCATTGTCTCTTGAGGGAGCTACAGCAATTCTGGTGCTAAGGAGAGTAGGGTGGAAGGGAGCTTTGGCATCACTCAGGACTGGCCTGGCAGAAAACCGAGCGAGTCTTTTGCAGTGCTAAAAAGCTTCTTTACTCAGCTGTGAGACTTCAGCCCTTTGTCTCAACTTCTGTCATGAAAACAGAAGTCTGCTATTTTAAAATACGTAAACCTAGGCTTGCTTGACTTGCAGTAGCAGCACACACGATACAGGCCAGTGGCCATACCCCAGAGGCAGTGCTGTATTTACAGAACCGCCATAGAGATGCTGAGGTCCCATTAAAACTCGTATTAAGCAATAGGAGATAATGCTCATTAGGATCTTCTGGAAGGAGTTGGGGCTGGTGGGGGGCAGGAAATAAAGCTGGTTCCTTAGTACCCAGCTTCTCTTGGAGTAAAACAATTCCACCATTATTTTGTCTCATGTTACCAGCAGAGCTATCTTTAGCGCTGAAACAAGAGCCTTGAGCAACTGTGGGTACTGAGGATGCCATGACACATTTATTGCAAGATGAGAAGTATTTAAACTAGTATTTACATTCGGGTTTGTACTTTTACATTCCACTCATCTACACCCTCTCTTCGTTTTCAGGTGGGCAAGTGCTAAAGTGATTGCTGGTACGTCTCTCCTGGAGACCCTCCTCAGGGTGCCTACTGCTTGCTTGCTTTCCAATAAGAGGCACGAGCAGAAACTGCTGTGGTTCTCATCTGTGCTGTCGTTAAGGGCATTACTTTTAAATCTTTATCAAAATAGCCCTCCACTGCAACATCTACCTCCCAAGGAGTACTCCAGTCTCCCCTGGAAGTCATAATTTGATCACTGCCACAGGAGTGATGACCTAGGTGAACCATTTGTACTAACTCATGTTGCAGTTCTGGTAGCAACCCCTGCAACTAACCAGCTTTACCAATGGTTTTGCCATAACGCTAAGCAGCGTGTAAATGGGAGAGTATTTTTGAGAATCCTTACTGACATTTGTGTAGTAGCAGCAAGATGGGCGATCTGTAACCGTTAGAGACGCTATTGCTGGTGCAGCTAAATAGCTAAATACAATTGTGATGAGCGCTTTATTCTTGCCCTTTCGTTCTGAGTTTTGGTTTTGTTCAAATCTTGTCTGATTGCTTTTTGGAAGCTTCAAAAGGTGGCAGCCACCTAATGGGGATGGGGAGCGAACCACTGGCAGTCCCGTGAAGAGACTTCTCCCGCACTGGGTAGGCACGCGCTGCCTGGACATCAGAGACCTCTTTTTTGTTTTACTTTCTGTCACTGCAATCACATTTATGGATTTTTCCTGGCCTGCCAGGCTTTCACTGTCTGCAAAGGAGTGATCTAAATTTAATTTGTGTGCAGCTAGAGTTTCTTTTTCTGCAGTTTTGAGGAAATGTTATCGTTACTGAGTAACTTAAACAGGCTTATATTTTGCAAGCTTCTGCCGGGATATGTTTTGTTACAGTCATTACTAAAAGAAACTTGCATGAAAGGATTCAAAGAACAAGTATTGATGTGAACCCAAATGTCTGTGTTAATAAAACTAGGGGGCAAAAGGCCACTTGAGGAGTTACGTCATACATTCATTCAGGCTTTCAGGTATCAATTTGTTGGGTTTTGTTTTCTAAACTTATAAATGAAATTAAATTGTTTTCTCAAAAATATTCATTAAAGGAGATACTTTTCAGCATGAACATTCATTGGATTACAACATTCCTGTAGCAGTTGGCAGTTCTATCTGTTTATTTTCCCCAAAAGCATGTCGGTTATATGAGCAGGGCTAATGTCACTGGTTTTCAGGATGGCTTTATATATAGATACAGATCAAGAGTAAAATGCAAAGGTAATTCTGAGTTATGCGGCTAAGGATAATTTGCATTTCTATGCCATCTTTCAGCTAGAAAGGTCCCGAAGCACTTTCATTAAAAAAAAAAGAAAATTATACGTAGAACTATTTCACCAGCCTGAAATGCAGCAGCTGTTTAACAGCAGAGAAAAATACTAAGAGTCTCTCTTATACAATTGTAATGGAAATATCAATTTGGATAGGCAGAAAGTTATTATGCAAATCATATGGCCACGATGCTGGGGCTAGTGGATGTATTCCATTGAAAGGTACCACACGGTCGTAGGTAGTCAGGGCTTTCCTTTATGAACTATCTCCTCCAAGTGTTACAAGAGAACTGCATTAGGAAAAAAATGTAATACTTCTCCATTTGGGATAATACCAGTGTTACAGTAGGCATGAATTTTGGCAGCTATTGCTGTTCATGTTAATCCTTATATTCTGGAAAAGAAAATTTCTTTTTTCTGTCGGAATAAATAAAAAAGTAACTCCTTCCAGAATAAGTGTGTCCACTGAAAGAGCTGTTCTAGTATATCCAGAGAGGTTTGTTGATAAAGATGTAACAGCAAAAACCTTTCTGTTAGAAAATCTACAGAAAGAAAACGTTTCTTGCTGAGTGAACACTTTGCAATGCCTCCCGTCCATCTAATAAGCAGGTTCAATATGACTTAATCAGATGTTCATCCCTTTAGCGAGAATTTTATCAGGTTTGTGCTGACCTCAGTGCACAGAAAATATTTATATTCAAATGTATGATTAGGTTTAAAGCATTAACAAAAAAGCTTTCAATGCTGTGTTAAATTGCAAAGATACCAGATGCTCAGCTGACAAATTGAGGCATCTTTCCACTGGTGAACTGTTTTGATTTTAATCTTAGGGGAGCCTAGAAGACTGCTCAGAATATTACCTATAAACAAACATCACATGCTGAAACACTAATGTTTCCTTGAAATATTTTCTGGCAGTAATTATGTGTCTTTTAATTATATCTCCACTGGAAAGAGAGATCCATGGCTTCTTGTGCTGTGCAGGAATTATTAAGATCTGAATTTTGCAACAAATATCCCTGTGACTGACACAGCAGTGCTGAACGGTACCTTGTCTAGGAACGATGGGGCAATGAGCCGGTTGTGAAAACCACTGGAAACCTTCAACGCGTATTGAAAATCATCCTAGAAATACAGAAAAGGTGAAAGTTATAATGAATAAAGATCCCATTAGATTTGGATAATTAAAAGAAGCTTAAGTCAGATTCTCAAGAGTTTTTACTCCTCTGCCAGGACGTTAAGCTGGCAGCAGAAAGGAGATCCTCTCCTCGTGTGGAGACGTGGGCTCTTCATCTCTTGGACTGTTTCGGAGTCAGACAACAAGGGACAGAAGAAGGACAGAGCGCTGTACTTGCAGGAGGAGGAATTTGTTGGAGACAAACTAGTCAACAAATGAAGAGTGGAGTCAAGAAAAGTAAGTATTCCTAAGGGAACAAAAAAGGAAAGGCAATAAAAAAGAAAAAGATGCAGCCACTGACATGGCTGCTGAGTCAGTTTCTTTGTCCTGTGTCTGCTACCAACAACAGAAAGAAAGGAAAAATCAGGACTGAAAGACTGAACCACCAGTGCCAATAGTTTAAGTAAAAATAATAATAATAAAAAAATACAATCGTTATTTCCAATTTGTAAACTTACATTATCTAGCACAGGTTTTGCTGAAACCTGAGGGATGTGGAACCAAAGTTGCTTCATAAAGTAGAAATTTTCTGTAACTATTGTTTTTTAGAAACTTCATTTTCCCAGACAGCAAACAATTCATTTTCAAATATAAAATATATATTAATTAAA
The DNA here is from genome assembly GCF_964188355.1 of Buteo buteo. Taxonomy (NCBI): domain Eukaryota; kingdom Metazoa; phylum Chordata; class Aves; order Accipitriformes; family Accipitridae; genus Buteo; species Buteo buteo. Next base: position 4,988,581 of record NC_134173.1, read on the forward strand.
ATGTAGTCTGTATCTGTCTGATAACCTGAGTATAAAATGAAACACCATCTACTTCCCACTGAACAAGAATCTGCCACACAAGTGGACCCTGCACTGATGTTCGAAAGAAGAAAATCGAAGGAAGACTGAATCACTTATTCACCCCACAGCATGGCTTTTAATTTCTGTTGTATGGCATATCGATGGGGAAGTGTACAGTCCTCTCTTGTGTGTATATGGACTTTAGCTTCCAAGATTGATTGTCAGACACAAATCCAAGTTTATTTTACAGTAAAGAAATCCATGCTAGGGTTGGAGAGCAGTATTTCTTCATAATATATGACCTGGAGGGGAAGAATATTTTAAAGATGTTAAATGACTTCACAGCTACTTGATCACTTAAGTTTTCTGACATGCTGCTTTCCTACTGAGTTTGTAGGGGTTTTGTTTTGTAAGAAGTATAGCACCAACTGAAATAAATATTTTCTGAATCCTTCTCCTCTCTTTCCCCTCCTCCATCAAATATTGATATGTACATACCCCGTCAACCAAGGTGGCTTCTTGCCCAGCATTTTCCTCTTCTTATTGCCCTGCACTGTGCTATGCACACTGTCCTATGCTGTCTTGCAGTGATGGCATCAGAACACTCTAATGTTCTTTCGAGGCTCTTTTCTTCCTCTTGTCACATAAAAACATTTTTAATTAACAGTATATTTATTCTCTCTAGATCCTCTGTCGGATAATGGCAGTGTAAGGTGGAGAGAAGCTTAGACCATGGGAGGAGCCGTGGTGCTGCTGAAGGTAGAAAAGGGTTCAGCTCAGCTTTCTCTTGAGATTTTCCCATGCTTATGGCAATTTACCGGTTGGAGTCACTGGGCAAAACTTCTGGCAGGTTTGCAGAAGCCCTTTCCCAAAACCAAAAGTAAAGTGATGCAGACTGGCTGGAGCATGCAGAAAGATCCTCCTTACATCACTGGAAGGAAATTTGTATCCTGTGAATTTCATCAGGAAGAAAGGCAGTGAGTCCCAAGAACTCAAAGAAATTAATTTCTTTTTCTCATCTTTCAAAAGTCAGACAGTGATACAGAAAGACATGTTTTCTCTAAAAAAAACCCCCACATCCAAAGGCATTTGATGAAGCACTGCTGCTGCTGCTCAGAAGGCGTGGCTGCATAATGGCATCCAGCAAAGTGCTGGGTACCACATCTTGGTCAGGGCAAGGAAAAAAAAAAAAGGATGATTCATGTCATATGTGTCCCTTATATGTATCCCAATACTTAATTATAAAGAAATGTTTTTATGATACTTTATAAGAAAGCTTGATAGCTTTGGCAACATTATAACACGTTGCTGAAGAGACAGAAACAACTGTTTCTTTGTTTACCTAAATTTCCCTTAAGCATAGTCCAAGTTACAGCACACAGGAAATCTGTCTAAAACCAAACATGACCGATAAAGAGAATTCTGCCTGAAATGAACAAATCCATTTACACACCTTCATTTTTTGTAAGAACAATAGTCCCCATAGGTATTTTCTCTGAAATACTTGGCATGCTTTCAGCCACACCTGAACTCAGTTGACTGGGTGCAGATGTATTTCAGCTGCAGTGGCCCGACTCCTTTACAAGTTTGAACACACGAACTCTTGTAGCAGCTGCAGCGCCGAAAACATCTGTCTTAAACCCTGATAGATGGGACCACTTGCAGACACGGCAAAGTCGCTCGGTGGCTTTAGGTGAAGCCTGGAAGTTTAGGGAGCTATTCCTTTCTTGCTCACTGGTGTGAAGCCATGCAGAGAGAAGTTTGCTGGGCTAGACGAGATTTTTTTACCCTGGCAGCTCATGAAAGAGTAAGGCATGTGTCATCCAAATTATTAATACATAGTGAAAATAATTGTAAGCCTATTTAAATGTAAGTTCTTTTATACTGTGTGTAAGACCATTGTGTTAAAACACTTAGCAATTAAAAAAAAAAAAAATCCAAGCTAGAAATGAAGAAAATGTTAGTAGTTGTACCTCACGGTAATCCCTTCTCCTGCTGAAAGCACAGCAGATGTTTGATTCCCATGTTTACAGTTTTGGAGGCAGGCGTAAAAATATTGTGCTAACAGGCAGGCAACCATAAGTATTCCCTGTTTGGATATTTAAATATTCTCACCATCATAGACGAGCAAAATGAAATGGGAAACTAGACTGGGCTGTAAACTTTTGTCCGTGGAGCTTGCCCGGCATGGAGCAATGCAGAGGATGGAGGGCAGGCGGGAAAGAGGCAGTGAGGGCGACCGGCTGCTCCCCTCCTGTGCTCCGGGGAGGTGAGGATGCCTTTTGGAAAGAGGTGGGAAGAAAAGGGAGATCTCTAGATCTGCTAGACCTGGTCCTCCACAGGGGTGTAGCACCATGTTAACATCTCAGCCAGGGCACTAGTTCTACAAAACTTATCCCAGGACCATCGAGCCACGCATTAGGGGCTATCAACCCGGAATCCCGTAATGTTCAAGCTCCAGTGTGTTCAGGCTGGGATTCTATTTAATGAAGAACTGGAACTATATTTTATTTGACCTGAGTGAAAAAGAGTTTCAGCGTGCTACTGGTATGTCTCTTGAATGTAGAGAAACGGACTGCTTGCTTTTTGTCGGGAGCTCTAATGTCTTCTCAGGCTTTGCTGGGAGATTAAATTAAAAAAATGAAAAAAACAGGGGTTTGTGGTTTTTCAATGTCTTTTGAAACTGCTAAGTGGGTTTATACGGTTATCCAGAAAAGGTAAACAGAAAGTTACTGAATTAGGTTTACATGTAGACATTGAGATAAAGCATTACGATTAAAATCTTGCTTTCACCATCTCTCTTAAATGTAGCAGCTGATGTTGTGTATTCTCAGCAATTAATGTTTTACTGCATTTGAAAACTGGAGCAGAGAGACTCTCAAACATGGGGCGGCAACAAGTACATCCAGCGACAGAAGCTAGCAAAACCCAGGTCAGAACTGAAGCAGGGACGAATGCTGATGGCAGCGATCCGATCTTCAGTGGTGGCAGAGCAGGGGCTGTAGGAAGCCGTTGGACGCGGTGGGAAGCTGGGATCGGGTCCCTTCCCAGAGTGTGGGAACACCAGAGCTGCATTTGCATAATGGTGCGAGCTAATATTAGGAGCGGCTGGGCTCCCAAGCAGGAGTTTACCAAGGGTTCCTTCACTGTGGGAGAAAGACTCACCTCTTTCAGGTTAAAAAAAATAAATAGGACAGAGATGAGTGTTTACTTGTTGATGCACAAGTTCTTTGAAAGACCAACTTCTCGGAAAATTGTTTTGGATGAATGTGCCCGGCCCCCTCGGCCAGTCAGACTGCATCTGCGAAAGACCAGCTTAGGCATGGGGAGAAAAGGTGATCCCATTTTATCTTCCAAGGGCAACAGAAGAAACGGGACTGTGCATAGCCTTACCTAGTGCCCAGATTACTCTGTCGCTGTGGGCTCTCTCTGAATGTCACGCCGTGGCCTCTCGTGCATTGCCCTTCCCTCGAACGCTGAAACTAAGCATGCCTTTTATTCTTTCTCTGGCCCAATCATGGAAATGTGAGTTTTTCATAAGGAAGAAAACTCTGATTTTTTTCAAGCACATCGAACAGAAAGATCTTACTTTATAGAGGCTTCGGATAACTCAGATAGATAAGAACATTGCCACGTATAAGCTAGAATTGAGATGTAGCTCTGGAAAACTAGCTCTTATCTACCTGCCTAACAAGGGCCATCTCCATCTTGCATGGTGAAGTAACTCCCTACTTGCCAAGATCAAATGTGCAGCTGAGGCATTTATTCAGTTCCTAAAGTATACCTATACCTGCCTGGAGGCACATCTACACAGACTACAGAGTTGTTTACATAAAAACAAGAAAGGGAACCCAGAGCGATGTAGCCTCCTCTGGTAAAAAGTCAGACCAAAAAAATCCCACTCGCTCATGAGGACTGAAAACCCTTCAGGCCTGGCTTCAGGCAAAAAACCTCCGCAGATAAGATAAGCCTGGCAGCAATCCCAAACTGGATCCCAAACTGGAGCTCTGCCCAGCCAACTGGGAGAGCTGGGAGCCGTCCAGGGGTAATACCTCCTGCTCTGAGATACAGAGCGAGTGTCAGGAGGGGTGAGAAGAGCTCCCCGGCTGCCTCTGCGGCTGGCGGGGGAAAAGGGTGAGCGGGGACGTAACCACGGTCCAGATCATAAATAACTTTACTACGGAGTAAACCCACCGATTGAGCAGGCACTACAACCCGTGGGACGCCAGCGCTGGGTTTTCCACAGCAGGAGTACATCGTGACAGACGGGTAGCCGGGCTGCTGGTGTCTGTGGGTGGCCTTGAAGTCCAGTCCCAGGTAAAGTGCATCCTAAATGCTGCTGCGGAACAGAGCTAACGATCGTACTAACAAGAATGATGGTCTGCGTTTGGCTTTCTGGCTTGAATCTTCCTACTGCCTTCTTTGGCAGGCATAGTTAATAGCGCAATTATAGATCTCGGCTATCAGCTAATGTATAATTTTACAAATCTCAAACAGCAGTTGATGAGAACCCCGCTGCCAGCGTGAAACCTGGCTCTCCACCCATCAAGCAGCAGGGTTGTCTAACATGCCACATCACAGCAGGAAAAGGGCCCATTCTGCTCTTCCTGAAACAGAGTTGGAGGAGGAATTTGGAGGTATAAGATCATTCAAAAAGAAAGAAATTCAAAATGATTCAAAATAAAATTCAAAATCGTTCACAGTAAAAGAATCAAATAACATTTTAAATAATTAAAATAAATTAATCTGACAATATGAACACGGCAAAGAAAAGAGTAAAGCTCCAAAGAACAAAATTAAAGAAATATAGGGCTGCTTTTCTATTCTCGCTCACATCTGCCCGGCGTTCTTGTAGCAGTGTGGAAGAGAGTTAAAGCTAAGCTAGTCTTCCTCTCCGTCAGGAGAGATGGGTGCCTGTCCTAGCCCTGTGCCTGTGGGATCTGTATTGCTATTGCTTCGAGAGGTGGGCAAGGTCTGATATCCCATCTACCGGCAGAGGAGGAAGAGTCACGGTCATATTGCTTGCCTAACAGGGTGGCCAGTCCCTTGTAGTTGGTTCAGAAACAGCATTCTTTGTGCACAGGGAAAAGGCAAGAGGGCACGCTCGGATCCTGGTCGGTCGCTAGCTCAAAGCTCGTGCCGACCCTGAAAGCGGCACGCCAGGACGTATCGGCTCCTCAGAGCTCTCTGCTTGGGAAGCCTGGTTCTCTGCCTCCCTCCAGCTCTGCTTAGGAAGAAGAGGGCATTGTGTGGGTCGCTTTCTCTCTGGTATGAAGGGAAAGGGTTCCCATGTGTGGCCGTAGAGGAGTTATTGTTCTCCTCCTCTTTCTTCTCTCCCACAAGCGTAAGAATAGATGTAGCAAGACGTGTTGTGAAGGGCATGCTTGAATAGTAGGGCTCTTTTGTCAAGTGCAAAGCAACTACAGCTTCAGCGTACTTCAGTTTGCCTTATTTAGGTGGAATTAACAGAGTTCATGTGCACCCCCCTCCCTCAGTCTATTTCTGGGCTTTGCTAGTTTATGTAACAAAACTTTCACATCAGTTTGGGCCCAGATCCCGTAAGAGTATTCTGGCCAGATTTGAAGGTTAGGTGAAGGTCACAAGGAAACAGAAGTAGATATACAGCTGGGAGCACACTGGTTGCAGAGGAATGGACTGGATGCCTTTGCTAACGATAGGATCTGCAATTCTATCTGGCTTGGCTGTTCAGGGAAAAGCGATGGGAACGTTTGAGAGCTACCCGCTCGGTATCCCAATATGTGGACGCCTTTGTTTTTCTGAGCTAGAGCTCTGTCGTCTGATGACACCCAGAAATTATAAAATAAAATGAACTAAACCCCAGATATAAAAACTCACAGCAGCACTGAACTTTGCACAGTTTAATTAAAATGCCTAATTGGATTAGCAAACAATAATTTGGATTATTGGATTTGCCACACAATAGTTTTCAAATGCATGACGAATCTCAACAAGTGAAAATTCTCTCTGTTAAGTGGGGCAGCAGTTGGAGTTCTCTTATTTTTCCTGTATCTTGGAAACACCTTTCTGAAACCTTCATTAAAAACAAACAAACAAAAAAGGGGAGCAGGGTGTTTCTCAGGAACACTTGAAAAAAACCCCAACAACTTGACAGGAACTTTGCTCTAAGTCCATGATTATCAATAGCATCTACTAATTTGTCATGCCTGACTTGTAGCTCACTTTAGCAGCTTGATTTTTCAGGCTGGACTAAGCGTCTCTCCTTTGAAAATGCATGTCCGTGTATACCATGTCACGTATCTAAACTGAGCAGCAACATCAAACATTTAATATCTCTAATCGTGGTCTGTGGTCATTGCTCTGACTATATCTGCTGCTCTGAACAATCTTGCCTAAAAATTGAAAGAAGATGTCATGCTAATGCTTAATCTTGAAAATACCTGGGAGCCAAGGCGTCTGTAGTAGAACCAGCAAACAAACAGCATGGATTTAGCTAGATTAGTGGCTGCTGATTTTTCCAGACAATAATCTTTCATATCTGACAAAAGAAAAACTGATTTAGATGTCTGACATTTTGCAAACATGGTTAAAATTTAAAGAATGGAAACAGTGAGGAAGGCTGGCACTCATCAGAATACAAAACCCCAAAGCCAGTCAGATGTCTGATTCCTAAAGAAATGCCTAGGAATTGGAAATGCTGCAAATGGATTTTCGCTCTAGAAGCTTGCTGGAAATGTCACCAAAATATGATTCCCGGTAATTATTTGTAGCCCTGGACAAGCATCATTGTTCCTGACCAGCAGCGTGAAAGTAACATAAAGTGAATATGTGGAATTCTGTTTAAAACAAACAGCTCGACATTATTTGCTCAGCTAGAGAGGAGTATTGTTTCTGTGAATTCCAGCCATAATAGAAGTCTGAGCACAATATTTCAATAATAGCTTAAATAATCCTTGATCAAAGAGCAACAGGGTGGTATTAAGAGCCAGTTGGATTAAATCTTCCTCAGAGAAGAATATGGAGTCCCAGACCTTACCACCGCTCCAGATGAATTCACTGGAGGGACCGGTCCTTTCTCATGCTCCTGGGGGATGCAAGCAGGCAGCGAGCGAGCAGGACAGGACCGCGGTCCCTGGGCAAGGCTGCAGCGGCACCTACACCTCCGTAGGTGTAGAAAAAGGATGGTGAAAGGTCCCCAGAGAAAGGCACGTTGTCCCCACAGTGTCCTTGTGACTGCCTGCCTCCTGTGGTCTGAGGGACCGGAGGCACGGCTTCGGCCTGATTTACCTTTGCCTGTCAGATTTGAAGGGCTGGTCCCAGTCCTGCCTCTCGTGGGGCTGCCTTTCTCCATCCACTTATTCAATTTTTTTAGCGCAGCTCACAGCAGTTGATTCTTTCCCGGCCCAAAAAGTAGAAAAGGAACTGGAAGAAAGATGCGAGGGTGACAGTTATCACCCGCTGCCTGCTCTAAAGTGCAGAATGAAAGGCAGCGTCCGGATGGACTTACACCTGCGAGACACTGTATTTGAATAGATTTATGCGATAGTCACCCCTCTGCTGAGTACTGCCAGATGCCCAAAGCCTTGCTGGCTGGCTTCCCGGCATAGGGAAAACAGTGAGATGAAGTCTGCGTGGATGGGAAGAGCTGGAGACAGCAGGCAGGGCAATCCCTTCCATCTCCCCGCCGGTCACTGAGGAGACACCGCTCGCTTCCCGGCGAGGGGAAAGGAAAACAAGGAAAAAGTGTTCGGATGCAATGCTGTCGCCTTGTAATACCTGCCATTGCAGTACAGAAATTGTTCGGTTTCCTACCTGTAACGTGTATGTACCCGTGGCTTTCCCTATATCCAGAAACAGGGGATCAGAAAGGACATTCTGCATTCAGTCCTTGGTATTGCAGATTATCCCACCACCTTGCTCCGTACCTCATTTTAAGGCAACTCTTGGTAAATCGAAGTCGTTTGCTGTCTGCAAAATAAAGGAAAACAAGGTGGGCAGTGAATGTAAGTGCTGTACACTGGTCTGCTTAGGAAGAGGCACTCCCGAACTGAATCCCGCCTGCCCGAGACCCAAGCCCTGCAACACTTTGAAGGCGTACAGAATAACAACCTGTAGTGCGTACATACAGATCCTGAGTTATTCGGGCAAGTCTGGCAGCACCACGTCAGCCAGCTTAACCAAATAATCTACTCGTTCTTAGTGCTTTCCCTCATTAAAGCATTTTACAAACCCTGCCTTAATTAAAGTTCACAGCAGTCCTGCGCGTTAGTAAAATGTCATTATCCCAATTTTACAGATGAAAAAATTGCAACAGAGAGGTGAAATGCTGTGCTTGAGGCCGCAGAAGGAGACAATTTTAGGGGCAGGATTAGCCATCGGGAGCTCTTGGCTCCTCTGAAGGCACTGAAGCTGGGTGCTGACATCTCCTGTTATCCCATACTTACCCTCCGGAACCGGACCGTGCCAGGTATGTGCCAAGGAGAAAGAAGAAATCGGCAACGTGACCTTGCTGGGGCTATCGTGGCGTCTCAGAGAGCTGCCCTCTGAACAAAAAGGGGCCGCAAACAAGTTACAGCAGCCTCTGAGGCTGGGCCAAGCCACGGCAGGCACCGCACCACCTTTGACCGCTGCCGGATTCGGGACTTAATCCCCCAAACCACGCTGCCTCGCTGAGCCCGAAACCTACTGGTGACCGCAAAGATATCGAGGACGGCTAGCAAGCTGTTGCAAAGGCCGATCCGAATGCTGTGCCATTTGCAACCCATCTGGAGTGACGTGGGGTGCAAACTTCTACTCTGAGTCATGCGGCAGAGATGTGAAGCTGGGTCTCCCACCTCTTGAGCCACCACCCTAGCCAGAAGGCTCAGATGGGTGCAGCTGACACTCCTACACCTTCCATTTTCATGTAAATGTTCAAAAGGTTTCATTTTTCCCAATAGGAAAGGAAACCCCCTTTCTACGTGTTAAAAAAAAAAAAAAAAAAAAAAAAGGCGAAATCGCCCCAAAGCAGGATCATCACCCACTGCTCAGACGAACATAAAACATTTGGGTCAAAAGACACTTCAGGACGGCTCTAGTCCCACTGCCTGCTCAAACCAGGGTCAGCTCTGAGATCAGGCAGGGTTGCTCAGGGTTTTAGCCAGTTGTGGCTTGAAAAACTCCAAGGATGGAGATTACACAACCGCCCCGGGCAACCTGCTCCAATGCCTAATTTTCCCCGTGGTGATTTGTGTATTATTTCCTTATATCCAGTTGGAACCAGTTGGACTGTTGTCCTAGAAAGAAGTGTGTCATTTCACCTGGTTGTGGCCACCCCCAGTAATTTTTTCCTTTGTTTGAACCTCTGCTTAAAAATAGTGAAAAAAAAAAAAGACTGCAGAAACTTTTCAGTATGGATTTTAGCACAGTAGCACACTGTCAAGATCTCGTGCTGCAGGCTCATGATTACATCAGAAGTCTGATAAGAACATACCTTTTTTGTGGCAGAATGCAGCAGCTTTTTAAAGACTCAAGCGTTATTTCGTTATTTCGTTTCCTCCCCTTGTTTTAATGAGACATTGCTTTCAGATCCCTGTAATGGAACACAGATAAGAGGTCTCTAAAGCTCTCAAGTTTACATCACGTCTTAATACCCTAAGGCATAGATATCATGATTGTGATTTACTGCTGAAATTCACCTATTATATTCATGTTGCATCAGTAACATTAGTCACCTGTTACTTTCTGGAAATTCTTTTCTAGAAACATAATACTCAAATTTTCTTGTGGAGTTCTTTCTATATTTACTTTCCTGACTTGGGGTGGGGGGGGGGGAGGAAAAGGTGTCACGCAGGATCTAAACTTCACCTGAATCACCCCTTAGTAATTATACATACACCAAATCCAGGAACTCAGTATGCCATGCGGGTGAAGGAGGAACGTGGGTCTCATTCGGCTTTGACTGTTGTAACCACCTGCGCCATCAATCTGGTCGTGCCCGTAACTGCGTATTGCATAGCTGTGAAATATTCGGCTGCGTTTGCTTTGTCCTGTGTGCAGGAGTTACGTGGCGCTGAGCTTGCACGAGAGCCGCAGCCGCAGCCAGCTGCGGGAGGACCTAAGGTGTGCCACTTACCTGGGGCCGTTCCAGTGCTGATGTTGGGAGAAGTGCCAAAGGGCGACAAAACGACTTGTTTAGTCCACTGGTATTTTCCTTCGTCTGGTAAACAAGAGAAATGTGGCACGGACTCTACCAGGCTGTTCTGCCATTGGTATCTTCTGGGAGGGGTGGTTAATGAAAGGAGCTTTCCCGTGGAGTGAAATACGGAGGGACGGCGTGCTAAAGCTGGCGCGGTTCAGCCTTCGGACGCTGCCGTTTTCCCAGTCATGCCTGGGAGTGGTATCCAGCCAGCAAGTTGTAACCCAACTCAGGTGCGCTCACGCGACCTGCCGTGGCTGCCGTGTAGACATATGGTCTGGTTTTTGCTGGAGGCCAAAAAGTGACAGTTATTTATATCTCTGTCTCAAGCATGGGACTGCACTCTTATTCCTCACCAAGATGAGTAAGATGGAATAAGAGACTCTTATTCTCATCCTCTCTTTTCTCCCCTCCCTCCCCAAAAGAAAGATTTTGGTTGGTTTCTATTATGTTTGTTTTGAACAATCATGTAGTTTCAACGTCGAAGTGTCTGATGTGAAAAACACCTCGGTATACTCTGACAGAAGTTGACTATATCTCAGTAGGATGAAGTCCTTGCATTTCTAAACACAACGTTGGTGTTTTCTGTTTGAAGTTTTGCAGTAAGCCAGCCGTATAACCACTAGTATTTCAGTGAAAATTAATACAGAAATTCTTACCTGCTTCTGTGTACCTACCCCCTCCGGACAAAATAGTCAAGGGGAGCCCATGTCCTTTTGAAAGCAAGCAGCTGCTGCCTTGGAATGACATCCTGGTAAATTTGACATGTAATCCTGTCGGTTTGTGACCCTGCTAGAGTGAAGTGAGGTTCAATTAAGTACTGAGAAGAAAAAAATCATAAACAGAGTATTGTGGAGCTTCCCCTAAACTTAGCTGGGAGGATCTTACTTGTGCTAGAAGCTTCAGCCTGCTGTCCCTGGCATCTCACTCCGGAGCCCCAAATGCACGCAAAGCGCAGGAATAACTTCACTGAAGCTCATAAATGGGGCAGGGCAGCACACGGATCGGGACCCCAAAGCCTCCAACCTTAAGAGACGGGAACGGTGCGCGGAGCAGCTTGTGAGGAATGCGCTGCTGGTGCCCCTGACGATGCACGAAGCCTTAAAAGAAGAGTTGATGCCGATTTTCCTCCCTCCTGCATCGAGAAGAGCTAGGAAGCAGCCCCAAACACGCTGATGGCTGTCACCCGCAGGGGTGCACGGGGCTTTCCCCAAACACAGCTCAAACCGAAGTTTTGCTGTGATAATACACGAGCAGGCTCCTCGAAGTCAGTGGGAGTCCACGCAGAGTAACGCGTTACCCGCCACGAGTAAATGCATCACAACGCGTTTCAAATAATATTCAAGGGCCCAAATAAAAAAAAAAAAAGCCTATCTCCAGCTGCTAGAAACTGCGTCAAGAGAGAAGTTTCCTTGATTTCAATGGCATCACCTGCAAGAATAGAATTGCCCACATCTGTAAGTCAGACCAGGGCCTTGAAGCGTATTTCTCCTGGAGCGAGGATTGCATGGCTGCATTTTGTGAGCATAATTGGATATTCTGCCTGTGCTGAAATCACAATAATAGACCCGATCTCTTGAATCTGGAAGAAGTCTTACAAGCCTGCTTTCTCGCCCTGCCTTATTTTCATAGGCCAAATACCTGCTGTAGGAAAAATACACAAAAGAAACAGCAAAACCCCATACCTTCTGCTTTGGACGCTGCTAGATACGTTCCGGTTTCCAAAGGTTTGTTCCATAACCAATAATTAAGTGCACTCTCAATCCATAAGATGTATAAAGCAAGCAAATTATACAGTAGCATGTCTTACTTGTCTCTCCACAAAAATAATTTTTTGTAGTAAGCAAACACAGCACGGTTTGGATCCAACCGCTGTTTCAGCCGAAGTATTATTTAGATTCTACATTATTTTCATATCCGTGGTGAAATATTTTTAGTTAAGAAAAAAGAGTTATGTAATGAAATGCTTATACCTGTAAATCCATAGTGCTGGAGCATATAGGATATATTAGACACTTCTGGTCATTGAAGTTATAGATTCTCCTCCTCAGTCTGAGGAAAGCGTGCGTGGGGAGACAGTTATCAGCGAAAGTATCTGTCACAAAACAACATCTCTAATAATATGTTAGTAGTTCCAAACATGAAGTGCAAGAAAGGTGATTTCCTTTTCTTCTGTTTCCCTGTCCCAAAATTGCCACCTATTTCGTATCTATTCAAAGGTGGAAGGCATCAGCTGCCTTTGATCTTTAACAGGAAAACTTGGAAGCAAATGACAAGCTATAAAGAACATGTTTAATAGACACTGAGTATTTCCCTACATAGGCGCAGCCTGGAGAAGCAGAGGCCAGCAATGAATATGTGATCTAGAAACCCCGCCTTCCTGCAGCGGTGCGTAATTTGCATTAATTATGTCTATAGCCATTACATCTGGCACTAGCCTGGGCTTCTCTAAGCAAATGCGAGATGCCATAGTTGTATTTAGAGTTTTGCTTTGTTTGTCAGTGAATTGGGCTTTCTGTCTTTGAGCAGAGTACCCTTTTATCAGGTGTTTGATAGCCATTTTTTCAAGGCCAATTTCACAGCAAAGGTTCTCTGTTTAAAATTTTTAGCATTGCACAGAGAGCATTCTGCAACCTGGATGTGATTATATGTTTGAAGGTGTTTAAACGATGTTTGAAATGCTGAGTTTTATTTTGATGTGTAAGATTTGCAAGTTGTGGTTAGTTATACATACCAAAAATAGCTTTTCAAGAATGTTCAGCCAAATGGTTTGCTTTTATACAAGAATATAGACAGAGAGCAAACCAACAAAATTGCAGATTTAGTCAGGGAGTTATTGCTTAAAAATCTTTCAAAATTTTCATATAATTGCAATGTGAGCTGAAGAAGAAATCTTGAAGTGATTTTGCTCTGAAACTCTGTTAGCAGTTCTTTGAAATTTTTCCTTCTCCCCATGGAAAACTGTGAACTCCTGCAAGACAGCTGCCTTGTTACACTGGCAAGTGTCCTGCAACACACTGTCTGCACTAGCCTGCAACGCAGAACTGCCTGGGACTTTCTGTCCTGAGGCAAAACAAGTCTAACAATCATTTACCTGCTTCAGTGTATTTTTTATGAGAAGAAAAAAAAAATTATATGTATGTAAAATGTATCATATAATTAAATATACTGTCTATAATAGGTATAGTCTATTCTAGATAAGATATGAAATACACAAAAATATATAGACAATCGAGCCTACTTTCTGCAGACCTTCTAAAAGGGGAGACTGTTCTGACATACAGAAGCTTCAGGGATCCTGTATTCTTCAGGAATCTAAACATTTGAGAGACTATTTCCACAGCAGTTCTCAGGCTGAAAGTGACTAAAATGTAACCATTTTTACTACTACCTGGAATAGCAAAATTATTCCCCATCAATTTCATATACTCATGAATATGCATGCACTACTACTTTCTTTGCAAAATGGGAGAAATGTGAGAAAACTAACTTTTGTCTCCAGAATATGTTAAATATTTCACTTACAGGAATCCATGAAGACAGATTTTTTTTTTTTCCCCCCTGGATTCTACCGACAACAGGAATTGATTCACTGCACTCTCCTCGGAGAAAAGGTGCTTGGCATAGCTGCAAAGTAGGTCTGTCTACTAATAATGCATACACAGATAATGCGTATGTGCGTACATACGTACAATAAAGTACCACTGCTTGGAAAAGCTATTGGAGGCATATTCATCATTTTGCTTGGGCCTACCCAACCTAGTGCTGAGAATAGCTGCTGGAGATGTCAGCAAGTGAAAAAGAGAGTCCCACCGAGAATAGCAAAACCACCAGCAGCACCAGCTACCAATTCGTCCTCTTTGCTTATGCATACTAAAGAGGACTTGACAATCCTACACGCCGTTGTATCAGCGAGCATCAAAGTAGGTGCCAGCTGATGGTTTGAAGAAGAATATATTCTTATTTCTTCCCATCCGCCAGGTTTCTCCGTGGCTCCCCACCCCCGGGAGATGTTTGCTAGCGAGGGAGAAACTTGGCTCGCCGTTGCGGGAATTGAGAAATGGGCTATCGCCAGTCCTGGCAGGAGCTGGCGTTGCCTACCTGACCAGCCTACCAACCAGCGGGGACACGCAGTGCGTTTTTAGGGCTGCTGCTGACATTAGGACAGGCAGAAGGGTTTTTACGTAGCGCCGTCAGCGTCAGTGCCGACTGCCTCACTTGTTTAAAAATGAGCCTGCAAAATTTATTAGATGGAGCCATCTGCTTCTCAGCCATTCTCCTACACTACCCCTGACAGTGACTGTCAGGAGAGAAACAATGAATTTATGGCAGTGGGTGAGAATCAATTGCTTTTCTGATTCCTCTTCCAGAGCTACTGGAGCCCTGACAGTGCAACCTGGAGTATCTGGTAACACATCTCTTTTGAACTTTTAGGGTGTAGAGTAAGTATTTGCGGTCACTTTTACTTTGCTCCTTGCAAAAGCCAATGAAGAAGACCCTGCAAAGGAGTTGTGAAGTGTTCGCAATCACTATCGTTAATCAAGCTAAGCAAGGAGGTGCTTCACAGTAACAGCCCTGTGGTTTTCTTTTTTTTTTTAAAAGGAACCTGTTCAAAGGTCATTTGGATCTTATTGGGATATAGCCGCTGATTTCAATAGGTTTTGAATATGGCTATGGGTGTATGTTCTTTAAATGAGGAGTTTTCATTAACTGATTCCAGTCTGGAGCATGCATTTTTTTCTTAGAAACACATAATCTTCATGGCAAAATTACTTTTGGTTGTGAACGCTTCTTGAGACTATGTTTACTCCATTACTAATGAAAACTGAAAGCACTGTGGTTTTTTTCTGATATTTACCTGATGTGAAAATCAGGTGCAAAAACTACAAGATTTTGTCAAAACAAGAGAAGAAATCACTTCAATTCACTTGTATTGCAAAAGAAATGTATTAGTTATGCTCCTCCCACTCCGGATCTAAATAAGAAACCGTATGTCCCAAACATTGGCTGCTTTTCAAACTATACCGGTTGATCTAACTAACAATAATACTTTTGCCTGCAAACCTCAGATGACAAAAATATGGACTCTGTTGATGTTAACCAGTGATTTAAGGCAGCAGCGTAGCTGATTTGTTTCAGCAACCCTAACAGATGAAAGAAACAGGTGAAAGAAGTTGCTGCCATTTCTAGAAGTTGATTCACGTGTCCTCAGGAGTTAGTTGGTTTTACCTGCTGCATATGCTGTGTATGTTCTTGGCAGGGGCTTATGGAGGAAGCCGTTCATGAGCAAAGAGAGGCACCAACAGTTGCTCAGCAGAGAGAGGAGCCCTTCATGTATCACCATGTGGTCAGCTGCTCTTCTCTATTTTAGGATCCCCTGTAAGTGGCGGCTATGCTTATTCCCATTTAAGAAAGCCCAAGCCCAGGTTGACTTGGTGACCCGTCCTGGAGCTGCCGGGCGCCGGAGGAGTCAGCGTGCCAACAGGGATGCTTGCAAAGTAGCCCAAAGAACACGTTTAGGAGAGAGTGGGCCATAAGCCGTGCTCATCTCAGGGCAGAGCACCAGGAGCCACTGCTGTCTTAAAAATTTGCAAGTCCTTTATCTCTTGTGGATGCCTAAAATCCTCGCATTTTCCTCCCTTCGGTATTTTTTAAGTATTTTGGTGTTACGAATATGCCAGCTCATGAGGGCAGGTGGCAAAAGGCTGTTCCCTGCTCCAGACAGCTTAGGTTAGGGTCTCCCACCTCTCCAGGCTGTAACACATGGAGAGTTGGGACTTGGGGCACTCACGCTTCTCCTGGAGAAGGTAGCCCTCTTTTTCATGGCATTGCTAAACACCAAGTGGAAGAGAGAAGGAGATCACGGGTGACGCAGGGACAGCGCAGTCACAGCGTTCCTCTGAGGACAGCCCTTCCCCGGGAGCACATCTCAGATCCCACCACCCTGTGCACAAACTCGCCAGCTGTAACCGTGGCCGTACAGAGGCAAGTTCATTCTTGCGCTCTTTCTCGCTCTCAATAAACACTGATTTATCCCGTGCAAAGGGGAGCGGTCGCGTCCGCCCGGCCGTCGCGGCTCATTGCTGGGCAGGAGTTTGAGGTTGCCCTCGAATCGGGCTCTGCTGGTGGGACAGACGGAGGAGCACCCGGCCTGTGATTCTGCTACGTCAAATTTGGGGAAAGGGAAAGCTACGGGAACAGTTCAGCTATTGTTTGTGAGTAGTTTGTGGTATCGGGAAGTACAAAGTAGATACAGCGAAACCAAGAAGTATTTGCACATTGTTTGATTAGGTCACCAGAGAAAGTGAGACAGAAACTTAATGTCCTGAGCAATGCGACTGGGTGATGATTATATTCCTAAGCCTAGAAGACACAAATGAGTGAATTATAAAAGAAAGGGGAGAAAAACGTCACGTTATCTGTTGGAATTGCTGCAAGGTCACGAAAGTGATTCACAGAAATACCCACAACTTACCAAGAAATAATGCCTGTGTCTCACCCCATCCGTAGCAGAAGAAAGCTGACGTGTGCAGAGCTTCTCGTCGAAAGCACTGAGCACATCATCCTCCTCCTCCTCCTCCTGCCTCACCCGGTGGCGTAGCAAAGCACTTCCAGCTTTCGCTGAAATCAAGAGTCGAGGACATGTAACATCTACCTGAACTGTTTTGCACCTTGCAAAATTAGGTGCTATGAGTTTGGTGGTTTTTCCTACCCAGGCTGTGCAGGGTACCTGCTACTCTTGCATGAGAGCGAGTGCTAGAAAGCAGAGGCAGAAGTACTTTCTGGTATTCTCTGGAGCGGTTCAGCTCTAGCTCCAGCAATCTGTGTCTTCTTTTTATAACAGCACCTCTCCCTGTGGTATCTTAGCACTTGCTAAGAGGTAATCTCGGGGAGTAAATACATGTCCACTCCTCTGAGTTGCCTAGATTGGATTTGTCCTTTAATTCTATGTTCTGGTGGGATTGCTTATGTAACAGATTTTTTTTTTTCCTTGTGAAACTAAGGTTGCAAGTCCATGGTATGGAGAATTAGGCAAACATTTCATATCATAAAACTACAGCCTGTGGGTGTGATGGGCTTTGGGCCAGCATCTCTGAACAGACAAATGTTTTTTGTCATTTTGGGGAGTTAGGAAATCAGACAGATTGCACAGAGATGAGAAATAGTAAATGTGTTTCATTAAAAATTATTTTCTCAAGATGGTTTCAACAAAAATATTGAATATTGGAAATGTCGTTACACCTTTTTCAGCATTGCAAATGTAGGCCAGCATGCCTGTTTTAAAGGAGTAAGAGGGAGGAATAGAAATAAAAGTGGGTAAAAAGCTTGCAACAAATCCCAAATGTGTATTTATTTCTTAGGGAAACAATCAGTTTAGCACACGTGTTGATGGAGAGGATGATTTCCTAGGAAAAAAACCCACAACACTTTCTCTTCAGAAAAAGGACTTTGCATGCACAGGTTTGAATGGCTGCATGAGGGACATATGCATGGCATCATTTTGGTGTCTCGTGTTGGGGCGGCTTATCGAGGAGCAATAAAAACCACCCATGAGCAAGCCGGTGAGCTGCCTTCTCTGATTCTTCCCAGAAATGCCCCTTAGGCTGACTGGAAAGGTTAACACCTGTAGGGCAGAGTCCTCTTTCGGTAGATCTGGGCAGAGTCTGAATGGGAGCAGGTCCCCGTTCAGAGAGGGACACCCCACCAATCCCTGGCAGGATGTTTTCTTCTGCTACCTCTATTCTATCTGTTTTCTTTTACCCCGCTCACGAAGGATGAAATGAACGCAAACCAGACAATTCCCCTTGCAGAAACCCCGCTCTGGCCAGCCCTGCAACTACAAAAGTCAAATCGGGGGGGGGGGGCTCTCTTTCATCTCCTTGGCAGCTTCAAGACCAACCGTCCCGCTCAGCCGGGACCAGTATGACTCGAGCTGATGGACCACTTGGCGTAGGGAGCCAGCATCACCTCCCAGAAATAGCCAAGCCAAAGGCGCACACGAGCAGATTTTGAGCGGTGTGAAGCGGGGCCGACGCTGCCTTTCAAAGAGGAGGGAGGTGATTAATTAGCTGCCCAGGCAGTGTTGTTTTCCTCTGCAAAGTAATCTCTCTTTTGGAGCTGGGAGACACGCTGCTGACGGTGCTTCATCACTCCTTCGGGACGCCGAGGTACAGGCTCACCGCAGCCCTGGGAGGACGATTAGGGCTCGGGAGGGTAGTGCCGGGTTCCTGCACTGCTGTCCCAGCTCCGGCAGGTTTGCTGTGGGGCTACAAGCTGGTCGCTTGGGTTTTTCTGCCTTCATTTGCCCCCCCAATGAGTTAAAAGATGGGCTTTGTGGATTAGTTATTTAATAAATCCTATTGTGCTTTGCATATGCAGCACATCATTTAAGCATCCCTGTGGCTGTGCACGTTCGTTAAAAGCTCAGGAGTGGTTGTATTACAGCAGGTGAGTGTATTTTGGCAGCCCCAGTTGCACAGATGCATCAGGTTGCGAAGAGAATTTAATGTGATTTCAAATAAACCATCTGAAAACGTTACGAGCTCTCCCATTTGTTTGGATTAGCATAAGCTCTTCCTCCCCTCATCTCATTTCCTGCATGTTTAAACTACAAATACAGCTGAATTTAAATGTAATCCTCATGTCTTTACCAACTCATCTTCACTGACAAAAGCACATCATTAAGAAATAGTAGTGTAAGGGGGGGACTAGCCCCCCGTTTCCGAATGTGATGAAAGCAAACCCATCCAAAACTGTGCTAGTGGTTTAAATTTATCCCCTAAGCACAATAAAATTGGTATCACAGAGCTTGCAGATACAAAAAAAATCTGAGTTCAGGTTTAGCAAAGCATTTCGGTAATTTCGGGATGCCTTCCTCAGTTCATAAACACTCATTACATGTAAGCAGACCTGGTGCCTGAAGAAAACGTGTACTTTAATCTATTATTGATTATTTTTACAATCTTCAAAAGCAACCGGAGTGTATCTCAGGGCAGAAGTGGAGAAGCTGAATGTGCAGTGCGTGCCCTGGGGATTTGCCAAAGCCAGTTCCACCTGCAAAGTAGCAAGGGGTTGATCCAAGCCCAGTGCAACTGGGAGAGGAGAGTGGTTATAACCTGATACCCCGATTCAGTAGCACCGTGCAGTTAGACAGCGTATGTTTGGTTTGGGGCTGGGGTTTTTTGGGGTTAGTACAAGATGGGCTTCTGCAAGAGCCATTACTTTTAGGCAGAGGAGTGTTTAGGACCTGAAACAACTCATCACCGGGAAGTTGAAGTGAGCGCCCTGAAAAATGGTCCAGCTGTGGTTTGCTTTGCTCCGGCCAAGGCTGGGACTGTGGGAACTACAACCAAAGGTACCACCAACCAGACCCGAAAGTGCATTTCAGAGCAAGTCATTTCAGTGGAGGAAACTAAAAATCACTTTTCAGGAAGACTTCTTACCAGAATGCCAAAGTCTTTAGAAAAACTCTCTTTTTTCCTACAATTTAGATACTCAGATTCCTCTCTGTTATTGCCTGCCCTGCCTTGGAGAAAGTAGTACCACTGGAAGAGATGGTCACTGGAGGCACAGAAACATGTAGCTTGGTCATCACCAGCTGTCTCAATAAAAGCAGAGAGAAGCGAGGCACCAGGGTGGCCTGGTGCAGCTCTTGTGCTGTGGCAAGAGGAAATGTACAGGGAAACCTGCGGCATATATACACTGTCAGAGATGTCACAGTGGCCGTACTGAGTCAGACTATTTGCCAATTTGGCCCAGTATCGAGCCTCTGACCAGGGTCATAGCGGACACGTAAGGAAGAGTACAAGAACAGGTTAGGCATGTTTTCCCAGACTACTCTTCCAGCCTTCGAAAATTTGCAGCTCCTGATCCAGAAGGGTTATTCTGGTCTTTAAAAGCCTGCAGTGGATATTTGTGAATTCACCCAGTTGTTCTTGACCCGATGTGAATATTTTACCCCATCTCTGTGAAGAACCATTTCCTTTTGCCAGTTCTGCCCTGGCCACCCTCTGGTGTCACGGGGTCCTGGTGGGACACCAAGCTCACGTGGGACAACCAACAGTCATTCCCTACCCACCTTCCCATGCCGCTTGGTGGACCTCTAGCACATCCATCCTTGGACACGTCCTTTCCTGGGCTGGACAGTCCTGGTCTCTGGGGCTGTTCCTGGTGTAAAAGCCATTCCACACCTCTGAAGATCCTCGTTATCCATCTCTGAACGGAGCGGGTGCCCCAGGGACCCTGGCTGGGGTGGACGGTTCTGCCACCACTACTCCTCCTGGGAGGGAGGTGACCACAGGAGCAGGTCCCTTTCCTCCAAAATTAGGTAAGCTGGGGATGGGGGAGAGCTCAGGGAGGGAGATGTGTGAGAGAGAAACCCTTCACCCTGAGATCA
This sequence comes from Buteo buteo, assembly GCF_964188355.1. Lineage (NCBI taxonomy): Eukaryota > Metazoa > Chordata > Aves > Accipitriformes > Accipitridae > Buteo > Buteo buteo. The sequence continues at coordinate 5,009,154 of NC_134173.1, forward strand.
CTGGCCCCTTCTCCACAAGTTTAATACTTGATGGCATAGCAATGGTCTTTTTTTTTTCCCCAGCATATCAGTCCTGTGAGATGAACCTCACCCTTCTCACGTTGGCCAGACTCACCACCGTGAGCCTTGCTCTTACAAACTGCCCGGCCTTATTGCCATGCCGCGCTGCGAGCTTACAGCTGATTTTCTGGCTTTGCCCCCCATCATTCCACCCAGCACTTTTCCAACACCACTGCTTTCCAAACACCTCCGGCCCCATCAAACAGCTACACGTTTCTTCTTTTCTTCTGGCCGTATTAGCTTGTGTTGTCCAGCTTGGATTTTATTACTATATCCTCCAGATAAGGCTACTGCCTGCATGATAGAGTCTTTGCCTCCTACTATGAGATTAGCTGCAAATTTAATTTGAGGGCTATTCATCCCCTCTCGATACCTACCATTAACAACAATAAAAGTAGAATTCAACAACTGAGATTCCCAGCACCCTTTGGGTGCCTGTCCTTATTTCGGTATGCAGTTGTTGATCACTCGGTTTTATCTATTTACAGTCCTTCAAGTAGTGTTCGGTATACAGAGCAACTCTCTGACACGCTATTAATCACCTTCTTTGAAACGACTGTAGAAAAGATACTGGGCTGCGAGCCAGTACTTTTGGGATCACGTTAACGGTTTGCTGTCGTATTTCAATCACTTGCGCTGTGCAAAATAACCCAAGATGTCCCTCCCTCAGGGTATTAAGTAAAGATTGCAGCCCCTGTGATAAGGGAAGATTCTGACAAACATTAATCTGCAGGGAGCAGTTTGGTGGGAAATAAAGGGCAAGAGCATCGCCAAACGGCCTTTTCTTGCGCAGGGGGTGCTTTACGTAGGCGCACGCACATTTTGGGAGGAACCCTGTTTCCCCAGCATTCTCTCATTGCCACGAATATCGGGGTGCATTCGGGTGATTTTCAGCATCCAGAGCTTTCAGTTTCTGCAGATTTAGAAAATCCTTAATTAAACAACAGAAGGCATATTATCCTGTCTCCTTTCATCGGCTTGGTATCCATCAACTACAGCTGGCACAAACCAATTATCCCTGTGGCAACCACAGCTTTTGACAGCTCTTGACACAGACCGCTTTCAACTTGTAGGCACCCCATGCTATTTTTGTGCTTTTGCGGATGATCGGAGGCTGCGCCGTGCACCTCCTTTTACTTCGGGAAAAAGCTGCTGGACTTGTGCAGCGACGGCAGTCGGGAGAGGGCTTTCGGTGCAGCGTCGGAGAAGTTGGCTGTCCTACTCGGGAAGCGGGACGTTTCCATCAGGTTGAGATTGATGCTCCAACTTTCTCGGAGGAGCAGTGGTGGCCGAATCGTCCACCCCAGCGCTGCCGGGGTCCGTGATACGTACCCTGAGATAAGCCTGTGCGATGGCACAGCCTTCCCGATGTACGGTAGGAGTACGATGTCCGTCCCACCGCGCGGGCTCTGGGAGACGGGATATCGTCTCAAGCCGCCTACGAATCCGTGATCGCCTGTAGGCTGTGGAGCAGTACGCAAGGCAACAGAAACCTGTTGCAATGTTTGAGAGGAAGGGAAAAAAAACCATACCGGGGAGGTCTTTCAAGGCATCAACGTCAGTTCACAGCTAATTAGAGGGCAGGAGGCTTCTCCCGGGTTAGTGACCGGACTGGCTCTGCTTCACGGCTGCTCCACAGCTGACAACAAGATGTAGGTGACCAGGAGCTCCGGCTTTGGGCTGAGCATCTCCACCCCACTTGACGGCAAAGCCCGGCAGTCGCTTCCCACGCAGAGATGGTCTCCCGGCTCAAAGGGAGATTTAGCATTTTTCTTAGTTTGATCCACTTATACTTCTCCAAGAGCCCGAGCTAAAAGCTATCGAGTTAAATGGGCTTTGCTTTGGGTTTCCAGTTTGTTGGAATGAGGCACAGATGAAATGGTCCCAAATGTCCTCATTTGTAAAAATATTACTTATTTTCCCTCTGTGCTTAATTCCATGATCTAACAAAAATATGAAGCATGTAGTAGGGCATAGTCGCTGTCTTAAGGACAAAAAAATTGTATTGTTCTTTGCAACACCTCCCCACAGATTTTTAGTCCAAATCTCCTCTCGTGGAAATCGATGAGCATTTCAGAAGTGAGATCAAGGAGGATCCAGAGCGGAGTCCCTCAACGCTTTTTGTTTACCTCAATAAGCTACAGCTCTGGGCTGCAAACCTGGGTTTGGCTTTGCATATTTTTCTCCCTTCTTTTAACGGAAACCTTTGTCGGCATCTTTTCTGGATAAATCTGCAATATACAGGCTTTTAAAGAATCAATATAGAGATTGTCAAAGAGTCAAGAGTCTGATTTCCCACACACACAAAGGTTGGGGTTTTTTTTATGGAATGAGAAGCAGAATACCAAGTACCAGCCTGAGGAGTAGGAGAACAATTTCATTACCAAATGCAGAACATTCTCAAATTCCTGGAGTTTACGTATAAAAGGAACTAGAACTTGAGGTTGATATTTTGCATTTGGGGGTGTTTTCTGAAAAGAACTTTTAGGGAAATTTTTCTCCAAGTGCCTCCTCATGTACTTAAGTGGATTGACTTTTAAAAAATTGTCTCTTCAGTTAAAAGGTAACATTTTGTAAAATTCCGTATTAAAATTGTATGGATTTTTGTGAGGTCTGAAGACACCATTAGACATCTGGATACCTCTTTAACACACTGGTAATTTAGGCTCTATAATTTTAGCCACTGGAGGGCTCCCCAATTTTTTAATTAATTTAATAGGACATACAGTATGAAAGAATGGAGGAAGGAGATAAAGCAGGGTGGTCCTAGCCACTACCGCAGTCTCTACAAATACTGAATTTCATGCAAACTCCAGGTATTCTTCTGCGTATTCCTCAACTGAAATACTGAAAGAAAATAATTTTGGTATTTCTAGTAGAATAAATATTCCACTATGAACTGGCCAGCCAGCAAGACTGGATGTAACTGACTAGCCAGATAGGCATAAAAACACAAGAAAATTAAAGTTTCAGAACTTGATAGCATCACACAATCAGGCAAATTCCCCACAAGTTTTACTTTAATATATCAGTCATTTACTTTAATATATCAGGTTTTTGTGTGGATGATTTACATTACCATTGCAGCCCCCCATACTCCCAGCCTGCCAACTCACCCCTATGCTGCCATTTGACTGATTTGGTCCTCAGAGGCAGCTGGCCAGAGAAACTGTCTTGGGTGGTTTTTTTAATAATTATCTACATTTTCTATACTGAAGGTGGTTGCTCATGGCTGGATCAGGTTGCAGCACAGAACAGAGTCTGCTCCTGCATCCTGAGCGCTGAGCTAGCCGTCTTCCAAGATCCCATTCTTTGCTCAAGGAATTGCTTTCCTTTAAATGGAAAAAAGAAAGGGGAGCAAAGAGAAGAGAGGAGGCATCCCAAGCTGAAATGGTATTAAGAGTGCCTGGTGAACCACGAACATCCTGCTTTTCCAGAATTGGGGACATCCCAGAGCGTGCAGTGCACAGACTCCTGCAGTCATGTATACAGCATCTGCTTGGTTGGAATATGGGTGACTATAGAGGCAGCACCACCACCCTGTTTCACCCCTCTGGATGCATAGTCCATCCAAGAAACTAACCGAACGTTTGGCTCCAGCTTCACAGCCTCAAGCCACAGAAAAAAGCGGAATCTCCACAAAAAATGGTGCTTACCATACCTGCTGTGGTCAAGGGACTTGCTGGTTGCCCTACCGTATCCATGCACGATTTTGTCAGAGACCTGGTGGTCCTTACAGAAGGAGATGCCGACGACCCTTTGGAATGAAACATTTGCTGGTGAATACAGGAGGACAAATTGCGGGCATGCTTGTCCCACTGGCAACCATTTTGTCAGAGCCGGGCTTGAACTACTTTTGTACATAGCGTTGCAAACCTCTTCATCCTACCGACCTGCACAGCTGCCTCACCAGCACCATCCTGATCAGGCACAGACCCAGCAGTCTGGTACGGATAGGATGATGCAGCTACGCAGAGGTTGGTACGTACTGCAGAAAGCAAGGTGAATGGGGAAAAAGCTGAATTGTGCGGCTCAGGCTTGCAAATCAAGGCACAGAGAATGCAAACGCCCATCAATGTGGATGTTTTCAGTTCATCCTTAGGAAAGAAGAAATGAGTGGCATCAACGTTTCCCTCAACTCTTGTCTTTCATACTACCTTTGTGCAAGGTCACCAGTATCTCACCACGGTGAGCCGTAGTTGTAGAATCCTTAGCAGAGAGGCATGTTTGCTGCTAATAAAATATTAACCCAGATGAAGGGCTGGTAAAATATTTAAATATCAGACATTCCTCTACTCTTCAGCTTCCCACTTGGCACAAATCACTGCCATGCTTTGGAATCCGATCAAACATGTTTCACAGGTACAAAGAGGCTAATTTATAAAGAAGGATTAATCCCTCTACAAGACCAGGCTGGTTGGAATTTCTTTTTCCCCTTTTCATGCTGCAAGGCTCTCGAACTTTTTTCCACACAGTGCTTTTGTGGCGAATTTTTTCACCAACTTGACTTACAGCCTTTTGAGGCCACGTGTTTTAATTCAGAGACCCGGCAGCTGAAAATTCCTATTTATCCACAAGGCAAGTACTATTTTGCCCTTGGCACTATGAACATCTTTGCAGTAACCCTTCAGCATACTTCGAGCTTGACCCGTAGAAGGGCAGGCAAAGTTACAGTGAGCCCTGGGACCAGAAGAGGTGATGAGCAAAGGTGGCAAGTCATGCCAAATGTAGTGCAAATAGCTAGAGGTGGTGGAAATGAAGTTCCCTTAGGACGTGGGAAGTCAGCAGAAACAAGGGGAGCACATGGTGACCTTCACCTCATGTAATGGAGGTGCGCATACCATGGTGACGAAGGCCACATTGCAATGGCGGGTGGCGTTGCTTTTTGTTTGAAATGGCCTGCTCCATCATTTTGAGAAGTGATGGGGCACTCTGAGAAATTGTGAAGTATCATTTCCTATGCATCCTTCTCCCACCTTTTCTGAGTGTGAAGGCTTCTGTCACATTTCCCTCACTTCTCCGTCAAGAATCCTCATAAATTTTGTATGCCCTCACTGACGGCAGCAGTACACTGAGAAAACACAACTGCAGTTTTAATGGAGGGTTTCTGCACTGTGGGACTAGTTTGGGATTGATTGATTTCTCTTACCCAGCTTACCTCCTTCCTCAAATTACGATTTCTCACTTCAAACAGGAGCTAGCTGACTTCAGAGCAAAGCTGTGTTAAGCCCGTTGTGTTCACCTACGGAGGCAAAACCCATGTGCTGCGGACATTTTCACCTAAATAACTAGAGACAGAAGGTGGGAAAAAGGAAGCAATAGCATAACCGCCCCGGGAGGGGAAACGACCTCAAAACTGTGCGAGAGGCAATTCGCTAGAGCAAGCTGTAGAAGGTACCGTGGATCTTTACCTGTTGGATAACCCTTCCCCACGCAGACCCTCATACTCCTCGCCCAAGCGGGTTTCCCTGGGACTCCCACCACGAGCCCCAGCTCTGCAGAGAGCCTGCACAGAGATGGGAGTTCCTGTACTTGTCCCGTCCCATCTCTTCTTTCCCCCAAACTGGCAGGAGCCAGCTTAGCTGGCACCGAAACATTAAAATCACCCAGGAATGCCTTAAGCAAAAGCTGTTTCTTCTTTGCTGTAGGCGAGTCTGGGTCTTCTGTTGCATTTTGAAGAAAGATGCCCTCTTAGCTCTCTCTGGAAGCAGACCCAGCCGGCACTAAATAAATGATATCAAAGTAAATCTGTGGTCCAAAAGGGGGACTTTTCACCTCGCCCAGAGCCAGCTGCCTACCCAGCTTACCCTGGGACAATCCCCGTGCCCCACCGCATTTCTTGCCTTAGTCATCACCATAGCGGAGCCACAAACACGCACAGAGAAGCATCTTCCAGACTCATGTGTTGATCGTTAGTTAAATAAATTAATTTAAACAACAATTTAGCATTAGAGCTATCACGGAACTTTAAAATCATTAAGCGTTCAAGTATTTCCTAGAAAAGCTTTGAAGTGGTGCTTTTAAATTCAGCTCTCCAGCAGCTATCAGCGAGCTGCAGAATAGGGCATTTGCATACCCCTGGCTTCGATGCTGGCAGCCTTCCTGTCTATTATTTTATTGGGTCTAGATGCAGATTGTGGCAATAATGTAAAGGTTTGTCAAAGTGTTTTTTACTGTTTGGTTTTAAATTTACATTACAAACGCCTCTTCAAAAAGATCCAGTTAATCTCAGCTTGGCCTGTTGCCTGGGAAATTTTCTGTGTGGTGTTTAATATTAAATATAGCTCTTGAAGATTTCTTTATTTGCTGAAGTGTTTATAATTATTGCTGTTTTCATCACAGCTTGAAATTGGTTATTTCATGAGTACACAGGTAAGAATGAGACTCTTCCTATGTTTCACGCAAAAAAATCACCATCATTTTATTAATCAGAGGAAAGCTATTGCTAATACATTAGCCTGAAGAAGGTGAGAAAGGGAGAACTGAAAGGTTTCTGTAAGAATGCCTAAAGAAATGGCAGAAACACGATACAGCTTTCAAACACAGACAAGGCTTCATTCTTTCTGTCTTGTTTGATAAAAAATGAACCACATAGTGAATGCTGTAGCTTCATGTTACTCTTGTCAAATCTTTAGTAAGTGGGTGTCCAGGGAATTAGATCTTAAGCAGAGGGAATGTTCCTCTCATTCGAAAGGTTTTTCATTGTGTTTATTAATTTAACCATTGACTTTAAGAAGGCAAAATATGCTGTTTTCAAAGGGATTCAATAAAGTGAGATCTGCCTGACCCCTTTACAGGCTATTCTGAGAGACACTTATCCTATGTATCAATGGAAATATCTAGAGAGAATACATGTAATATAATTATTCATAAAGGAGAGCTAAATCACTGAGCAGTTACACATCACTTAGGCTGAAAATATCTTCAATTAAGGTAGGAATGAAGTAATATCACATTTTATGCAAGTTCCCATCAATAAGCCTGACACATGCCAGCTCCCATTTAATAACATATTTTACTTCTAATAATTCTCCTTTTTTTCCTGGTTCAAAAAATGTGGAAGAGGGCTCAACTGTTCACAGAAGTGAAACGCGGTTGTAGGAGGAATATAAGGTTTCATGTTTTAGGGCACAGAACAATCCCCATCTGAGGAGGCTAAGATGCATTTTCCTGTTTGGAAAGGAGCACCAGCATCACTGGGATGCCTCATCACTGGACACAGGAGATGGGACAAGAGGCAGCATTGGTTACAACCAGCCTGAAAGGTCCTGTGATTCATGCACCTCTATTTCTGTCCCCAAAATGTTTGGGAAGACCTTGCCGTGTGAGCCAGTGTTAACTACCTCCAGTGGGGAAACCGAAATGAGCTTGTGTTGTAGCGCACAAGTATTTTCAATGCATTAGGCTTTCTCAAATTGAATGACTAAAGTACAACTTCATTCTGAGTAGCAACCGGGAAGAGAGAGAGAAGTAAAAAAGCAAAGTGCGGAAGATGGGTTAGGATCGGGGTGTCATCCTGAGCGGTCGGTCCTGGGCAACCGGAGCACCGTTTCCAGCACAGGCAACATGCTGCAGCCGGTGAGCTGGAGAGACGGGGCTCTTTGCCTCTGTTAAGCATCCTAAATCCCACTCTGCGTGGATTGCAGGGACGTTCTGCACATAATCCCACCCCCCCCAGCACCTGGATCTTGGTGTCCGCAACACAGAGAGAAACCAGGCTGGGAAGGGAACCAAGAACACCTAGAAGCCATTCCCATGGGAAGCCTCACTAAATCCAACCTCACACAAGCACGCTTAGTCAGGAAACAGAAGGGCTGCAGCTTCTAACAGCAGTGTAATCAGAAAAAAAAAAAACCCCAAATCCATCCTGCGGCAGCACTTACGAAGCAACTGCCAGGCTGCAAAAGCGGCAATGTGGGCAGCAGCAGCTAGAAACCTGAATTTCCATGTCAGCGTCTCATGCTTCTCTCCCTCCGTTATTTCCCCCAGGGAAGGGGTTGCAAATTGGGATTGAGCCGTTGAGGTGCCTAGTGCCATTTCGGGCACCCTGGGGTTGCAGAGAGGTCTGCGCAGTACTGGCAGCTCCCTGGGAGCTCTTTTTCCCTGGATCAGCTGCTGGAGGCCGGGTGGGAGAGCAGAGAACATCTCGAAAAGCATCACCCCCCCCAAGTTAGGCAACTAACTCAAGGTAAACTCAAAGAGATCCCAACAGATGCACAAATCTAGAAGTAAAGGAATGAAAGGTAAAATCCAACAAATTATTTGTCAACACTGCACTGAATTCAGTTTGTATAAACACACACATACTGTATACATGTATACTTAATGTATATAATTGTATAAAGAAATACAAATAAAATATAAAATGTATTTTTAAAAAGTAGTGTATTATTACATGTTGTGAGCAATAACACTTTAAATCAATTGAATGTGAAGTACAGCAAATTCCACATAGCCAACACCTTTGCTGAGATGTTTTCTGATGCACCTAACCAGTGCTGGCCTTCCAGGAGACACCCAGATTTGGCAAGCTGTGTGGCAGGAATGCTTTTGTGGGTCTTTTGGGCCATTTTTGATGTATTGTGATATGACAGCCCCATGTACAGCCTGGCCTCATTCGTCTCGGAGGAATAAAGTTACTTTTCAGTCCCAATGACAGTGCTGTGAAGTTTCTTAGGGTTTTAAGGTATGGGAAAAATGCAAGTAGAAGTTTAGCCTTTCTTGCTGTCTTGCTAAAACCTGTTCATATTGCTACACTCTTACTTGGTATTGCCACACTCTTATTTGATATTGCCCTCCTGTATCTTGCTGGTATTTCCTAACAGACCAGTTCTCCCAGCGCCCATTAAAGAAAAAGTGGAAGCAAGAGGGACCGAGGAAGCTGCAAACTAATACTGATGAAAACTTAAGAGGACAGAGGGTATTGCAATAAATCTTTCCTATCCCTCTGAGGATGTGCTCCAGCAGGGAAATAATCCGACCCTCCAAACTGCAACCTAACAAATGCAGGATTCGTGTCTGACTATAAACTACCCAGAAAGCCCTAAGTCTAACTCTGTTATACACATAAAAGTTATCATTCTTCAGGAATGTGATAATTCCTGAGGTAGATACTGTTTGCAGCAGGTCAAAAAGTTTAGGCAGAAGAGATTCCCACTGAATGTTTTGTGGGAATTTACATTACGTTTTGTATGACCTATCTGTAAATGAAACTAACTGCAAAGATCAAGAAAAACAAAGGTTTTTATCTTGTTGAAATGAAATGCACAAACATGACCTAGGGGAGAAAATTATGAAGTTCAAAGTCAACATTTCCCAGAAATTTTAGGTAGTGTAGAATTTGAAATTTTTGTCTCTTGGTTCCAATTTAGAAGGATTTTTTCCCCTGCCTGAAATGTCTGGCCTTGGAAAAGACATTCAGGTTCCCAGCGAGCTCTGCTATTGCACTGTTCACCTATACTTCCAGTCTCCTGAGCTAAACAAATACAATTATCTTTATTGACTCTGCTCTCATTGGCATGAGTTGGTTGACTTCGGCTGTTCGGGAGCCGCTTGGAAAGTGTAAGTTGTCTCTGAGCACAGGCAGCGGCTTTCCTCTGTCATTCATTACACCACATCTTCATGAAGGGCAGAGGAAGTAATTTCGGTGTTATGCTTCTTGAATAACGTTAGAAAGCTTTATGGTCTGCAAACGTACACTCACCTCTCTCCGTGCAGCCTCCGGATACAGCTGCAACGGATATGCCTGGATTTACTGACCTGTAAATTGGCTTTAAAATACACCTAGATAACCCGGCTGCCCACCGTTGTTGCTCTCAGTTATACTCGGGTGGTTAGGAACAAACGGTCCTGATTTCTCTGGAGCTCTCTTGGTTTTTCTGGATCTCTGCAGGCAGGTCAGAGCAACTGCTGCCGCTCCCATCAGTTCACCAGCTTTCGCTGGGCAACGTGTCCAGATCCTCCAAACGCTGCTCGGAGTTTGTGACTGGACACGTGTGGGACGATTCAGGCAAATGGTAATGCTGTAGAGCTGCAAACAGAATGAAAAGTAAGTTATGACTTACTTTTTTTTTTTGCTTACTAGATGCCGTCACGCTTAACGTGGGGACGGCTACGGCTGCAGTCCTTGTTCCCGTATGGATGGCCCCGCTCTGGTCACTAATGGTGTGGGAGAGCCGTCTGACTGGAACGGGTTACGCTGGGCTTCGTATGGGACGGGGAGGCAGCTGTGCATCGGGAAACGCCGAGGAGGAGCACAAACCCACCGAGGAAAAGAGCATAAACTATTGCAGGAACCCACAAGACGCTTTTCACACGTGTGAGGAAGCAGTGCCGTGCTCTGCCACCCTGCACCGGTGAGTTTTTAAGCAACCCGGACAGAGAAGCAACAGTAAGGTTTTTGGACTGGCCAGTAGATGAACAGGGGACCTGGAGAAGAACCCAGAAAACGCTGGCAGAGGGTGGTGAAGGCAGCAGCGCTTGCACTTCTGCATTACTGAGCTGGGGTGAAGGGGCTCACCTGTGGCTGTCAGAAGGTGCTGGCACTTCCCAACAGGACCCCTAAGAGATAAACTGGTCCTTGCCCCTTCAAAGCAGGATGAGCTCCCGGTATTTCAAACCAATCCAGAAATGATGGGGCATCAGGTGGAGGATGGGGCTGCGGGCGTGAAAATCAGGCTCCCAAGGAAAGCTCTTGCTTTGGAGATTTTGCCGCTGCTCCTCCTTGTCGCCTACCTGCAGCTGAAAGACCTAAGGTTTATTTCTGCGGAAAATCCTGCCGTCCTCGCTGGGAGTTCCCCATCCACAGCGGCTGCGTTGGCTCCAGCGAAAGCTTTTGCAGTTCGGTGCCAAGGGAGTCAGCTCTCGGGGATACGGGATGCTGGCGGTGGCTGCTCTCATCCGGGGCTCAAATGGCCAAAAGCTGAAAAAAATAGGAAACGCGTGAGTCAGAGTTTAAAACTGCTGTGGTTCTGTGGGGTAAACATTATTTTTAATGTAGTGGCTATTTTTTCACGGGCAGTGCACACTCTGAGAAGTTCCCGTGTGAGTTCACTTACCACAAATTGTTACTTTAGTTCTGACACGACATATTATACAAACGCAGCACATCATACAAAATCTATAGTGAGAGAGCGCAATCCTGTAACTGGTTTTACGATAAAGGAAAGAATTAATAGGAACACCAAAACAACTCTTTAAAAATCAAATAAAGCAAAACCAGATTGGAAAGCATTAGTGATAATAGCAATGCAATTCCAGTTTAACTCCATTAGAACTGAGAAATTACCAGTAAATGACAAAGAAGTGTTTGCTGCACACCAGAAAGTCCAGATAATGTCAGATTTTTTTAGGTTTTCTCACATTGTCTATATACAATACTGCTCAGCCTCTTAATGGAACTAAGGTTTGACCCTGAGTTTGCTCCATTCCAGACAATAATATCTCTCGTTGGTGTGGCATGATGGCTAGGTATTTTTCACTCAATATACACAGTCCATTCCCTCTAACTTTAAATTTAAAGCTTTTATGGACAAATACAATGTCCTATAAAATGGTACTGTAGAATCTGTGACCGCATTTGAGTTCACACATCCCCTGGTTAACAGTGAAATATATTTGCTCAAGGTTCGGTAGTCACTGACATTATTCATTTATCACCTGTTGGCAGATTTGTTTGTGCTGTATCATAGAGTGTTCCTGAATGCCTGTTTTATATTTTCTGAGAGGCTGCATTTTTATTTCAGCACACCTATACACACTGTCAAGCACCCAAATTCAGCTGGAAATTTCTTTCACATCAGTGGGTTTTTCTTTGTTTCCTTTTTTTATAATAGTTCAGAAAAAAACCCAAGAGCACAACAGTATAAAACGGGCATACGTAAGCACATGTATCTTGTCAAGATTAGAAAGCGAGCGCCCAAAAGCATTCAGAAGGAAACAAAGAGACAAGGCTATCCTTGAATCAAATTATGACTCCTTCCAGCAGTGTTAGAAATGCTTTTCTGAAATATGAACGTATTCCGGTTTTCCAGGACTGTTTTAAAAATGTTTGGTTTTGCTCTGAAAAGTGCCTGATATTAGGCTTACATCTAATTTATCCAACGTCTCCATCACAGACGTCATGTGTTTGTTTCGGGAAGAAAAGAAATAAATCCAAGTTTTGAATAGCAGCCCCCTAATGTGACCTTGGAAAGGCCCGCTCTGCGCGTGTCCGTGTGCGCAGACACGCACGCGTGCGTGGGTGTAGGCAAGGGGACGTGGCCAGGAAGGCAACCGGATTAATTAAGCAGCTGGGGAAATTAACAGCTCTCCGTCAGACTGTAGCCGTTTCCCCTCGCCCTCCCACCCAGGGTTCAAGCCAGGATGAAAACAGAAAGCGGGTACAAAATCCAGCTCCGAATTCGGTAGTTAGTGCAAGTGCTGTAACTTAAAGTTGGTCAGAAACGGGTCAGGTCTCCAGCTAGAAATTAAGTGCCTCTCAGGGACATGTCCAGAAGCTGGCGAGCTGGTTTTTCCCCACGTGCTGGGAGAGGGGGAGCAGAGACCCGTGGCTGGTGGCTGCTCAGAGAATTCGTGTGACCTGTTCTAACCTCCGGTACAGGTGTCATCCAGAGGTGGGCTGCTGACAGATCATGTGTAGGGAAGGTACTTGGAGCAATCTTCATCTTAAATTAAGGTTTTTTTTTTTCCTCCTGTAATTACCAATTACCATAACAAAGAAACTGAAGGGGCTGATCTGATTTGTATTGAGAACAGTTTTGTTTCCACTTCTTTTCTCTTGTCTTGGGAATAAAACGTGCAAAGTACCAGGGAAGAAACTTTCTGATAAATTGTTGAATTACAACTAAGCTTTTGAAAGATTACCTGTATATCTATGGATATATATATATGTGGGAAGGTATAGAAAAGCATCAAGTTGACAGACGATATTTGTCTTACCTTATGGCTAACAATCCTCCTGAAAAGTGACATGCTGTGTCTTTTTCCCTTACTGTATTTTGCCATCATAATTTCTCTTACCCTCAACCACCTGCCCCTGCAAGGCAAGCTAACGACCCAAAATCCAGAGCTCCCCAAAGAATCCTAATCATCGTGCCCCACCACTCAGGGCAGATGGCGAGACATTTGTACTCTGTGACGATCTCCAGGTTTTATCCCAATTATTATAATGGCAGTAGGGTCAGAGTCTTCCAAATACGGATGAGGTAATACCTACCTCCTCCTTTTCTTCTGCTTAACTTGGGATCAAAGCAGTCCCAGTTTCCACCGTGACTGCTCTTCGGACCTGTCTAATACGACACACGCGCTGTGGACATGCTGCACGCTGCCTCCGGCCGTGGGTTTCTGGAAGTGTCGCATCCATCACACTCTTGCTTCTATGTGGCCGGGTTTTGGTAACGGGGGGAGGCCAGCATCAGCTTTCCATGTAGTGCCACCAACCTGGGCTCTCTGCAGGGCTGGGAACCTCGGGGACCCTGGAGCCTCTGGCCAAGGCGAGCAGAGTCCAGAGATGTTGAACCGTCAAGCTGCAGCAACCCTCCACAGCTGGATTTTTTTAGGAAGAAGAAAGAAAAGGATATACCCAGAGTAACATGGGCGAACACGCATTTCTGCAACCTGCGGTTTCTTTCTCCTGGCTTCCCTTCTCTATCACTCAGACATTTGAGCTGCATCGAGGATTTCTTTCCATTACTGACTTTTCCATTTCGCTTCGTAGGTCATTTTAGGCCCACAAGCTAGTTTCCTTCTTTCTATCTAACATTCCATGTAACTTCAAAGCATTCAATTAGGTTTCTGTCCTTATCTTCTCCTCTACCTTGCCAGCTCACCATGTTTGTTCCAGGCTGTTCTGACTTCTCACTGATGCCCCGCTCTTCCCTGCTGCTCCTTATGTTGGCAGTACCCTCCCTGGAAATTAACTCCTGCCACGCACCTTACCTTTTCTTCCCTCTCCTCTCCCTCCAATTCCTGTAAATCCGCTTGCTTTAGGATCTATTCCCGTGCCAGAAGCTGTGCCTCTGCTGTGCCCCTCAGCATTATACCTCACGGGCTTCCTTCGATCAAAATGTCTCCAGGGGAAAAAGCTTCTCTGCACTGTTCTGCGTGCTTTAGTCAGTAAAGCTCCAATCCACGCCTGCTTAAAGAAGCTTAAGTAATTCATAGATGGGCAGCAAGAGCACTGTAAACATCATTTTTCATAAAAATGTGCACCAGGGAATACAAGGTTGGTAGGTAGCTCTGCATTTGCATTATTGGGAAAGTGTGCTTAAAGGGACGAGTGATAAATACTTACAGCTCTGTAATGAACTCCGGCTGCAGTAGGAGTTGCTTTTTTTCCTGCACTAATATACCCATACTGAGCAGTGAGAATGAAAACTTGACTGGGTGTGGGTGCGTTTATACCAAACTCTGCCTTCTTGTTTGTCTGCAGATACTCAGAGACAGCTAACTTTTCTAAAATAAGTTACGAAAGTAGGGAAAACATCAGTTTGTTTGGCACAAAGGATTAAAAAAAAAACCGAGAAGGCTTTTTTTTACAATCTTTCTCAATTTAGCCTTGTTTTCTTTTGAAGGTTCTCAATAACTAGTAACCACATTCAAAAAGTAGTCTAATTAAGTAACATTCATGTAAGAGAAGGGGAGAGAGAAGGCTTTGAAACAATTGGTAATTGTTAATAGTTTTCTACAAGCACATTCTAATTCTGCATCGTTTGCCACAGCTGCAGAGTTGTAACATCCGAGCCTTGACTTCTGTATGAGAAGCAATCCTATCTTCTATTCTTGTATAGGTGATGAGCAGTCTATTTTCATTTATTTTGGTGCCGAACCAGCAGTCCCTCCACGCGGCTGTTCCTTATTCACTTCATTCACTTCAGCTACATTCATTTTATGTGTGAGTAAGAGGCCTTCCTTCTGCTCCTGAGATTTGAGACCAAGAGCCTGCAGAGATATTGTGAAATACCCTCTTCAAGCACTTTATCTGCTTTAGACAAAAGATTTTAAAGCTTACTTCAAAGCCTTCATCTCTGTAGTTCTGCAATTTTTTATTACTTCTACTATTCTTCCTAGGCTACTTGAGCTTTGATTTCTCAAACAATTCTACCATTTTTCACAGTTATTTTCCTCCCTTCTTTCTCCTGTGTCTTATAATCTGTACCCACCAGCTATTATACCCACTAACCTCTTCTGCCTGATCTTGGAGCCTGCACAACAGTTAGGAACATAAATGGGAGGAAAAACTATGTATTTGTGACGGTACCTGGAAGTCATCTTTTTTGTGAATCCTACGTCTTATTGACGAATGCCACCTCAAGATCACCATCGCATTTATGTAGGTTTCGCTTTTGTTTGTGTGTTAGAAAGCATCCTGTGCAGTGTTTGGAAGACGCTACAAACCCACTCTAAGTCAGAGCTCATGATACAGTAGGGCCACTCATGACAGAGTGATGGGACTCTGGTTCTGGTTGTCCTTTTCCAATTCCAGGCTAAGTCAGGTGGACTCATCAGGATGCTATATACTTCTTTTGAGAGTTTTTCTGATATTTGGAGCTGTTTTATTGTAGTAGAAGATTTTTCTTTTTTAGGGATGCAATTTCAGTAACTTCTAGGCTTTGATGCTCATCTCCTTTTGGCAGCAGCTCAGAGTTGGAAAACCAAGTCTTTCCAGAGGGGAAACATAGCAAAAGGAATTTGTCAGCCACCCCTTGTGTATAGCATCGAAGCAGAATCAGAAAAAGCAGTTGGAAAAAATACTGTGGTCTCCCCAAATATATCTACTAAAATAGGTCGCCAAAATAGATGGCATTCTCATGCAGCATATATGAAGTAATACTGGTATGGAGTTAGTTTGTGAGTCTTTCCCAAGAAAAAACATCAGTTAGGTGAAACAGGAATTTTCCATGGATAGGTTCAATTAAGTTGGTATATTGATCCAGAAGGTTTACCAAGGCCAGAATTGGTTCCAGGAGGTGAAAGAGACTGAGATTCATACCAATCGGTACTCAATGATTAAAGAAAACATTCTCCTGAGATGTAGAGGACCCAGACTGAAATCCTTACCTCTTTTTAGACTGGTAAATATTTGGCTAAATATATAAAATAGGATAGTGCCTTTTGGGAGAGAAAAATATTTCTTCATAAATCTGTTTGTCCAAGAAGCTGCTTGAGTCACAGTAAGCACAGGTAGCCTTATTCATGTTACCATCACATTCAGCTGATTTCTGTCCACAGAGTAATTTCCACATGATTGTTTGTACTCAGGTGGAGATACTCGTACTCCCTTATCTGTGTTCTCTTTTCTAAGTAAGACGGTTTTCTTTTCGCTATGTTCAGAATGGAAAGTTTCAAACTCCCAGTTTTTTAAACAAAACAAATCTCCTCAATTTTCTCGCCTGAGATCTATATAATTGCCTAAAGGCACAAGAGTACCGCATTCTGCTGGTATACCCCTGCACAAGGCTGGACCTATCAAACCTGAATAGCGTTAACTATCTTTTCTACAAATGTACTTGAAATGGGATTTCTATCTTTTTCATACTACTTAAGATACTTTAATTTTTGCTGCTCCTCATTACTCACAGCAATTTTATGTACTGCTTTCCATTTATCCTCTGGCCAGGATGAAAGTTGCTGATGATGAGAAGGAGGACTTTGCGATCCTTTCTCACAGCTGATGCTCCCAGTTCCACATATGGTCCTAGGACATATGTCCAGAGAGAGATCCTGTAGCAAGTGCACACTCACACGCATGCCCACATATTGGCAGCACGTGTGAGAGAAGGCATTTGAAAACAAGATGGGTAAACCCATTACTGGGAAAAAACTGCAGTATTGGGGACAAATGTCTTCCAAGAGCTAATGAGTCCTTCGCTGGAATGGCAACGATGCATTTGGTTGATATTCTCTTATTTGTCTTAGCTAAGTCCTCTAAATCTATTAAGTGAACCTTTGTTTTCAGTGTTAGCACTACCAGACTTAAGTATGGAATGAGGTAAAATGAGTTGCTGACACATTCAGACACTGATCTATTATCGAAAAATGTGCCTCTCCCTGAGTCTGATTGGTAGTCATCATGCATTTCAGAGGTAAATAGCACCTGTGGTGAGCACTGAATGCAGCCAGCAGGAGCAAAGACTGTTTATTAAATCAGCAAATGTGTTGAGGTGGTTCCAGCAAAACCAGATAAATGAGTTCAGTTGTCCTATGTGGGGCCTCTCTTCAGGTCCTCTCTTCAAAGTGCTCCTAAAGCCCCGAATTATTATAATGACCCACGTGATCTGTCAAATTTGAGAATTACTATTTAACTATTGACTTGTTGGTAGTTACGTCACAGGCAGCTTCTCGATCCCATTTTGACAATGGGAACTGAAAACAAGAAAAAGAATGGCTTAGATCCTTTTGATAAGACTGTCATCATAAATGGTACTTATCTTTTCATGTTTAGAATAGGGGAAAAAGCCTTGCTGTACTGGAGTGGAAGTCTCCATCCTCCATTTTAGAGATCTAGGATGAAAGATGCTAAAGCAAGTGCACATCTCACTGTACACTGGCTGTGAACATAAGCCCTACCCCCCGTCGCAGCAAAAATCACAGTTCCGTACCTAACCAGTCAGCAGATGGCAGTTTTCTATGTATAGTAACATGGAAGTAAAGCCCAAGGAGATGCATGTCATACCTGCTTGTACACACATGCATACATCACTGGAGTAATTGATTTCTGCTTTCTAAACACTATATTTAAAATATGCAAGCAGAACTATAGCGTAGCTACTGGGTGGCTTAGTGAACAGCATATCAGAAAAGCAGAAGGATGTCACAGTTCTCAGTTTGGTTCTCATTTGCAGTAATAAACTTTTAGTGACTTTCATCAAATTGCTTCATCTTCCTGTGCCTCATATTCTCCACCTCTAAAAAATCAGGGTAAAGAGCTCTTTTACAGGATGTTTGAGGTAAAGATTTGCTGTCAGTCTGTACATTACTTCATTAGGAAATACTGTTTTTTTCCAAAAATGAGCTTTCAAAGCATGTAAAAACTGTAAGTTCCTGTCAAGAAACATAAAAAGTTGTTTCAGAAGTATTCAAGACTTTTATAGTGCGGGAGTTCTTGTGAAGAGTGGGTCTGGGAGTACTTTTCAGGACCAAGGTTTTGCATGGTGCGGGACAAGTTACGGACATTCCCGTATTTCTTCACGACTCTGATTCTTGCTTTGTTTTGAAGGTAAAGATGATGCCTGGCGTGGTAATTGTCAGAGTAGGATGCGCTTAGGGATGAAAGTGGCTATTCCAGGGTACGCGGAGATCAAATAGCGTGGCTGATGGCCTTCATCAGCGAGTACAATTTGACCTCTCCAGTGAGAGCCCACCTATGGTCTGAAGATAAGCAGTTTAGCAAGATGTCACAATGGGAGGAGAAACGCTGCTTTTTTTTCATAGGGCTGCTGTGTAACCCCTGTGTCACTGCCCCTGGGGCACCCTGCACCCTCCTGGGCACCTTAAATCACGCGGAAGGGGTTCAGAGTGACGGTAAGCATGCAAATGTGATGAGTGGGGATGGTTAACGTGGGCACAAACAGGTGGGGAGAGGTCAAAGGGAAGTAAATTGAGGAATGGCAGAGAGAAGGTGGAAAGGGGACAGGGAAGCAAGGCAAGGAAAGAGTTCAGGTTGTTGCTCCCTTAATTAGGAACGGGAGCTCGCTGCCACAAGAACTCGGTGAGTCATTCGCAAGATAATTGAGCTGTTGGAGGTGGCAGATTTTGGAAGAGATACGCAACCTGTTTCAGACCACAAGCCAATTTCGGATTACTGAGGGCGTACACCCTTACACGGGTGCCGGTCGCTCCAGGTTTACACAGTTCTAACACACCAAAACCACGCTGCCTCGTCTCTGACAAGAAACCAGAAAGATAGCTGGACCGATCCAGCCAGATCACTCACGGAGGATGTAGCAATAGCATTTTAGGCAGCGAGGATAAAATTTCGGTGAGTAACAGAATCGGCTTTTGTCATTACTTGCAATGAAGCGCAGGTGACTCATCTACCCTCAAAAATTTATTTCCATGGTACTCTCAGTGTCATTTTTGACTGTGAAAGGTTCAAGTGAATCATTTATGAACATATTCTGGCAGCTCAGCCAAGGGATATTCTTCCAAGCCCGGTTTCTTGATGAGACAAAAATGGAAAGTGAAAAACTGCATTCTGATCAAACTAGAGCTTTACCCAAAATTTCACCTGAGCCCAGGAAAATTTAGTTCAAAGTTCTCCTCTGGTCTGGAGCCAGTGATTCAAACTTAATGTCTCTGCCTGTCAGAAAGGATAACATATAATTACCTACCTCACCAGGGCATTGCAAAAATTAGTTACTATTTGCATAGAGTGGTTGAATAATTTAAAAGTCTCCATCTCTGCTTTTGTGAAAGACTGTCTTTCTAAAGCAAAGGAAAGTATTAGTAATTTCAAAGCGGTAGTAGGGGAGAAGGCATTCTCCAGAGCACAGCTTGAGTAATCCAGCGATGCCAAAAAGAAACAGGCAAGTGCTGGGGAATAGCTGGGACGTGTCGTGCAGAAGGAGCGGACAGCAGGCCTCCTCTCACAACATCTGGGACCACCTATTTGCTGTTCAGATGGAAGGTGTCTGCTGTCCAGTGAGGGCAGGCCACGCATATTTTGATAAGACAGAACCAGTAATTAAAGAAAACACCAGGAAGTTGTTTGGTTTTGTCTTTTTTTTCTTTTTCTTTTCAGTTCCACTGCCCCACCTTTTTCCTGCAGCTTTCCCTTGTTTCTTGGATAACCGTACCTAATGGCACCCCTTTGCCCTCCCAGGTTTCAGGGGATGCCTGTGGTCCTGCTGCAGCGAGAAGATGAGCATCCTCTGCTCACCTCCCAGGGTTTTGTGCTGCTTTCGCCCTGCATGGCAGAACCGCAGTGGTAGGGAAGCTGTAATTTGGCTTTGGTATTTAGATTGCACTTATCAAAACAGTTCATTTGCATTCACAGTCTCACCCTTGATTACACCTGACATTTTAAGTCCATTATATTTGAAAACGTCTTGTCTGTCATTTGCAAGATAGGAGAAGCAGGGTGTGCTGGGTTCCCAAAAACTGCAAAGCAAAGATCTCTTCTGTCCAATTCTGTTCTGAATTGAAGGACGCTTCTTCAATTCCCTGTTACTTTGCGCTTCCATCAGCTATAATGGGGGTAGCGCATCAGGACTGAGCAGAGCTATGCAGCAGAGACCTGCTCCAATTATTTTTTAAGTGCGGTACTGCAGTGTCACCACACGTACACATGCCAAGGACGCTGTTTCTGCATTTGGTTCTTTGGGGTAGGGACTTTCCTGTTGGGGTGTATCCTGGCTGTACAGTGTCAAGAAAGACTTCTTAGCTTTTTTTTTTTCCTCTGGATTGCCTGATTTGAATGGAAGTACTTAGAGTTCAAATCGCAAGACACTTCTGCTATGAATTGAATTATTTAAAACTCTGGTATCCAGGTTTCCTCCATCTTTAAAATAGGCAGCCCTTCACCCACACAGCGTGTCACCACTTGTTTTGTCCAGGCGAGATATACTACACAAGGTTACGGATGCAGTGCCTTGGATAGGTTTGCAAGAAGAAACGGAATGATGGCCAAACCCTTAACCATCTCAGCGTAGAAAGCTTTCTCAGTTATATTTTGTTGCCTCAGTGTTCGTTAGCTACCTAAACACCCTTAAATCCCTACATAAAGTGTGGAGGAAGGAAGGAGGAGATCAAAATAGGATTACCCTGAAGACAGGGTGTTGAGGGGTCTACCTGAGGTCTGGGAACACCAGCTCGGTCTCCTAGGCTTGTGCTGTCCACTCAAGTGCGGCCCTTTGTGATTTTACCTGTGGAGCCGCTTGGGTCTGTACAAGAGAAAAAACATAGTAAATACAGACTTTTCATTTTTACTTCCCAGGGAAGGCTCACAGACATGGTTGGGGCTGATCATAACACACGTTTATTTGTGTCAAAACATCCTCCTGGCTAGGAGTTTCCTGACTGAGATAGGCAGGTATCGTCACGTACCGTGGCATAGTGAAGCATCCCGGTATGAGCACGAGGCTTCCCTCACGCACGCAGTCAATACGCTTGAACAGTTGTATTTGTGCTTTGCTCCTTAGTCCGGGATTTCTGGAAGAAATGAGGAGATGAATAAAACCGGGAAGCAAATGGGGACATACAGAGGAGAAAAAATGAGCTTATGCTAACCCTGCCAACTAATGGGGAATGTTCTTTCCTATTTGCATAAGTATTAGTTGTATTATTTTAACTCATTGCTTCTCTCTCTCTACTTAGTTTCGTTTGTGGTTGGGATTAATTAGCATAAGTTTTTACAGAATATGAACTGCAGCAGACTTCTGCTTTATTCCACAGCTGGGGTCACCAAGACACAAAAAAGCGACTTCTCATTGATATTTCTGGGAAAAGATTCAGAAAGGATTTTAACCTACATAGTTTTCATATGCAACAGGAACTAAAGGAAAAAGGATTACATTAAAAGAAAAAGATGGCCTTTTCTACCCACCCAATCTTTCAACAGTTCATTTCAGTTATTTATATAATGAAAGAAAGACAACAGTTCCAACAGAGAGGGCAATGTACTATGAATTTTCCACTTCTGCATATATACCCCCTGTGGTAATATTCGTTGCAATGACAAAGAAGCTCCTAAAAAAGAGCAACTTTTTGCCTAGATTTTTTTTACTTTCAAAATGCATTTGTAACTAAAATCCCTTTGAACCTTATTAAGAAATTCCGGCAAACGTTTTTGCTTCAGTTTCCCGCTTACATCAGCCCAAAGGAATAAATTAGAAGAAACTACCTTATGCATGTAAATGTCCATGGGTATATGCATTCACATGAGAGCCCTAGGTCTGCAGGAATATAACCAATGGACAATATGGTTGCGAAAAGATCTCTAAGAGTGCCTTTTGAAAAGCAACAGCAGCTGAATGTGTTCTCACTAACGAGTATTTGAAACTAGATTTCCGAACTAGAAGGTCTTTTATTTTGAAACTGTGTTGGTTACACAGAGATCTGTGTGGCTGGTGGAAAAGGACATGGAAGCCCCAAATGTCCCATTCCATAAAAGGTCCCTTTATTCTCTTCCCTTTCTGATAGAAGATGCTCCTTTTTTTTAAGTTTGTTTTTCCCAAAGCCATTTCCTCCCTCTTCTTTCTATCTACAAGTGAAAAGTGCACTCGTTTAAAGCCATGAGATCTACATTTCTTCATTAAAAGTGTATTAAAAAACACACACCAGAATTATATTGTGCATAATGCAGTCTCCATCACATTATAAAGTACCAGCAACAAGAAATATTGTCAACAGCGCTGCCTTATATTCATTAAGCAAATACTGCTTGAGACAGTGCTCGGGTTTTCTTCATTTTTCTATTACATGATCCATCGGACTTTATTTTCTTGTGATTATGGAAACAACTGAACATTACACCTATAAGTTCTAGTTGCTTGCTCCATCATTTTCTTTTAATAGGTTTCAACAGCAAAGAGAAAATTAAACCAGGGAAATCTTGTAACAGAAAATGAAGAATACCTGATTATGTGCATACAGCAAGTACTGAGGGAGAGTAGCTCATCTTAAGCTATGCCTATAGGGCACGTTCACCATTTTAGTTCCTAGGCACACAGTTTACCACTTACTCATATTTTATGGAGTCATTTCACACAAAAGTCTGACTACTCGCAAGACAGTGCTTTGATGCACACTTATCCAAAAGGGAACAGGGACTGGGTTTGCATTTTATCCAACAAATGAAAACATAGGACATAGGCTTCAGCACTTTAATTCCAGCTACAGCCAAAATGATACCTCTGGCACTCCGGCCTTCACTGCCTTGAAGGTGCTTGGGTCTACCCTGTCTGCCATGAAAAATTGCTCGTGCACTGGGCATTGCCCCGTGCCACAAGGTGCTCCTCTCTCGACCGCAATAAGTGATCGTGCACTTTGTTTCTCCTGAAACCTACTGAAATCCAGGAGCTGAGGGTGCTTCTGCCCATGGGAAGGGACGAGCTTCCTCCAGTCATCATTATCTGAGCCTGCTGGGCTGATGGGACAGGGTACGGCACAAAAACCAGCAGGTGACATGGAAAGCAGTGGTGGCAGCTGTTGCACTGTCCCTTCCCATGTCCCTAGACCTTTCCAAGGCTGCATCCTATGGAAGCTGTGCCACCTTGCTGGAAAAAAGTTTAAGATTAACCAAAGCGGGGAGGATGCAGATATCTATAGCGTCAATGGGGCATTCAGCTGAGAAGGTGCCTTTGATTCATGAGGACTCTCAGGACTGCTACTGTATTTTATGGAGTAACTGCAAAAAATAAGCAAACACGCAAACCCAAACAAAACTCTACCAGTGAGCAACTCCTGCTCTGTTCTGGGTTTTTCTTTAATAAGGCATGGATATAAGGCACCGTCCGCCACGCTAATGTTCTAGATGGCAGATGGAGCTTCTGCCCTGTAGCCCTTGGTAAGTACCTAAGGCGTTGGCTGACATGACTGATGCAGCAGGATGAAAAATTGGCAGATTGGAGGCGACTTGCTGCTCCCCGGTCAGGCTAGAATAGGTGCTATTAACTCAACACTATAGGAAGGATAAGCACGCAAGTCTCTCCTCCAAGGCAGAGAGGTTCTTGTAAATCAGGTGCTGCAAAGGTCACATTTAGCTTTTGTCCTGTTGCTACTAACCTCTGGGGCCTCCCTGGCAGCACAAAACCACTTTAAAAGTGGTTGCAAGTGAAATTTAAGTTCCCTGTGAGTAGCTGCAGCAACATAAAGAAGCCTGACTCTAAATGAGAGCCAGGCACAAGGAGAAGACATATATGCAAAAGCTCTGCAGGTGATGAAAAGATTCTTTGTTTCACCACAGCAGCTGCAGATGAAGTACCACTGTTCAGTTGCTTCCAGGGCAAAGACGGCTTAGTTCATCGGAGCTGCCCTCAGTCCACATCCCAGATGGAGGTATTGTGCTGTAAGAAATCGAGTTGTTCTGCGGACGAGAAAATAATTCAGTTACAGATCGACCTGTCTCCGTAACAGCAACTGCATGCTGATTTCTACCTCTAAAATTGTCAGTGTTTTCAGACCTACCCAAAAGCATTAAATGAGCATGGAAGTAGTGGGAAGGAACAGGGTCCTACCTGCTTCATGCAGACAGAGCACTAGGCTGCTTGTTGCCGGCAAATGTCTCGCACAAGAGAAGGACACGATGTCAAAGTGATGGAGCTGAAGGTAGTCCTTGGTCCAGAAAACCACGCCATGAACTAACTGATCAGCTCTCCTCTTGAGAAGACAGAATAGAGGAGTTGGTGCTAAAGCAGCTTGCTACCATACGTCTCAGATTGCCAATCGCGCTTTGAAGCCTCTATGCAGAAGCTGCGTTTCAGTGCTGCCGACTAAAAGACAGAAAGAACAGCTCACGGATAAGCAGCCTCACGCTGAGAACATTTTTGGCCACCCCCCTGGTGTAAGGCAGATCGGTCTGAAACCCCACAGAGACCTTGCGCATCCACAAGGGCACGACCAGGGTGACCTCGACATCCAAAAGCCACGCTACAGCTTGGCTTTGGAGAAGCGCGATGTCCTGAGATCAAGGGGACACCGTGCATGTTTTGTGAGATTTCCCACCCAGTCCTCGGACGCTGCGAGAACTCCCTCCATCAGGCACGTGTCTCCAGGACGCGTTCAAGGACCAGAATCTATACAGACAGTTTCCCTACAGAGCTACCATACTTTGCAGTGTGGGAGAGCTTGCTCCTTTCTTTATTTTCCCGAGTAGGGAATTATTCATGCACATTACTGTGGCCCTGTAAGAAAAGGAAATATTCAGTTCAGAGCATATGTGCACCCTTTCCTCTGCCGCTGGTGTGCGTGAATGCGTGACCCACTGTTTCTTTTAATCACGCGTGACCACAAGCTGTTTCCCAACCGCTGCCTTCAAAATCAGCTTATGGATGTGGAGAAATACAGGGTAAGCCGTATTTGCTGGGAGGGTTGTGACTGTCTAGAGCACCGAATGGTGAAGAAACCAGCCTTCAGCAGAGTCCTCTCCTTTCTGCCTCCCGCTCTGTTGCTATGCCACCTTCAGTCACAGGTTATCTGTATGGTAATACACAGCTAGTTAGGGATAGCAGCACTGCTTTTATAGCAAAATACAGAATAAATGAGCAAAATAAACTGAGGATGAGCATACGTTGCTGGACGTCCTTCCTGGAGCACCATAGCACTTGTTGCTTGGCCAGATGACCTGTGCCACGTCTGCTTGATTTCCCTGGGCGTGGGTTTGCTGGCCAGAGTTCACTGGCCACACCAGCACGTCCACTCAGCCTGCAAGGAGAATGTGCGTGCGTGTCCGTGTGTCCCTGCCCTGGGGCTTTTGGTTTCCAACCTAATTACGATACCTCAGGAAGTTCTTCTCATAGCCTGGCCCCGGTCTTGGTACAACAGTCACTCCTGGTGAGTCCCGGACCAGCGCCTGTGTAGTGTAACACATGAGAATTAGGGCTCTGCCTTGCGGTGATTGCGGCGGCTGTGATTTAAAGGCTTGTTGGCACCGATGCTGCTGCCTCTGCCGCTGGGACAGTAATGTCTGGTGAACTCAGTGAACCTTTCCCAGAGCCCCAGCAGTTCAAAACCCCAAACCGACATAAACCACCGCTGATTTCAGCTCGCTCACAGATTCCGGGCAACAAACTGGAGCGGGTGAGGAGCAGAGGTGCTGCCCGTGCTGCAGTAACCCTTGGCAGACGGCTGGGCTTTGTACCACCTCAAGCTCCCCTCCAGCATGAATCCAAGCCCCGTGATAACAGCAGATGCACAGTGAAATCACGGAAGTCGTTTTGCTAAAAACTGACAAAGTAACGTGTGGAAGACAAAGACCAGAAGCATCCAGGGCCTGATTTTCTTACCTCAAGCTTTCAGTGTGACCCACAAACACGCACTGGCTCAGGCCACGCAGGCGGCAGGACGTTCTCTCTTCCAAACTCTGGATGACCAGCAGATTCCTAGAATTTACTGCTATACGTACCTTGTTTGCGTGTGCCCCGTCGTTCTGCCTGTTTTGCCTTTTCATGCCCATTTGCATTCCTTTATCCAGACTCTTTTCCACAGTTGCTGGTGTCCAGTACAGCATAATAGAGCTTGATTGGCCTGCAATCAACTCTTCATAATACAAATCACAGGCTATTTTCTGATATGTCATAAGTCATAGATGGTGGAGAATAATTTACTTCTTTTTCTCTCTCTCATACCAAGAAATTTGAGGATGCTTTGGTAATCCTGCCATAATGCTGTGTGTCACTTCAGAGACCTTCAGAGGCCACTAAGTTACAAATAGCTATCAATTTGTGAGACTCGAGCAAGCTTTATGTAGCAGTTTGATACGTAGCGTTACTGCAGTCAGCATTAATTTCACCTATAAACAGGTGCTACTTCCCGTTCTCGAGGATTTCTTTGGTGGGAGGAAGTATATTAAAAATAGACAGTCTTAGTTTTGCAATTATCTCAGAAATCAAGTTTAAAATACAGTTTTAAGGGTAGCTCTTTACTGACAATGGATTTTGCGTCAAACTTTCTCATCTGTTCTGTGTAGATTCTGCTTTTAAGCAGGGCTGTATGGTATCGCTCTCCAAGGTGACTGAGATTTTTAGAATTATACTCCTTCGCTGTGTAGCTTTCCAAATCCTCCTCTCCTTTTCCTTGTCCTTCCTACACTACAGGCTGCCTTTTCTAGCAGGTTGCGATCTTCAACAACCAGATAATACACTTTGGTGGCACAAAGCCTCAGCACCACAAAATTCAGAGATAACCTTGATGATATGAAGATGTGTCAATCTCCTTTTAAAAAAAAAAGTCAAACTTTACACCAAAAAAAGCATACTTAGCTTGGAAATTCATACTAAAATAAGAGAAACAAACCTCTACCCCTCCAAGAGTGCTGTATTACATAAAAGCTGCCATTACCTAGGGAGACAAAGGAGCAATGTTTTATCCCTCATTGCACAAAGACTACAAATGCATCTCAATGTGAGATGCTCTGTCTACAACACTTTTGCACGGGGCATCGGTAGACCTTTTTCCACCGATTCCCTCGAGTGGCACTGCTGTGGTTTCTACGAAAGGTGCTGAACTGACACCAGACTTTAAAAAGTAACCTTGCTAAGTGCAACGCAGTAAGGTGAGGTAGGAAGGAAACTTGTCTTCTGGCCATTTAGTCAGCAAGAGCAATACTGCAAGAGGAAAAAGCCAGACACCAGTCATTACAGCTTAGCATTATTCAAAGAGCGAAGTAAAGCTGGAGAGTTAGCCAAGAAGTGAAGTCATGCTGAGCAGCGCAAGGTCACCTTCTAAACGAAAGCCTTATATGACACCATTGCTACTATGTCGCATCCAGGTGGGGTGGTTCTCCACCTCACCATCCTATCAGAGGTGGTTTTCCTTGAGTCCCATGCATTAAAAAGGCATTAAAAAGCCTTTTACACACAATGAACAGGACTAAGCGCGTCCACAAGCACTAACATGACAGAGGTTTTCGGAGGAAGGCTTCCAGAATTTCTGTCTCACTTTTGGAA
Organism: Buteo buteo; assembly: GCF_964188355.1. Taxonomy (NCBI): domain Eukaryota; kingdom Metazoa; phylum Chordata; class Aves; order Accipitriformes; family Accipitridae; genus Buteo; species Buteo buteo. The sequence goes on from NC_134173.1 coordinate 5,036,819, forward strand.
ATGGCTAAGCTGTGTCAGCTAGGATTGTGTCCCTCCTTTCTCCAAACAAGTAAATACAAACAAGTTAGTCTGAGGCATCCTTGCAGCATGGAAAAATCTCATCCCGATATTTACTGTCAGACAAGGCTAAAATAATTTTTTGTATCAACACTAGCGAGAACCTAACCGGTAGGATGTGCCTTCAATGACAAACGCTGAATAAAAAGTCTATCAAGCAAGAAGGGCCTTTTAACTCATCTCCCCTGCAACTAGGGTGAACATTCAACATAGAAATGTCTCATATCCCATTTTTTTCTCAGTGTCCTCTGTGCTTAGGCCAACTTGTGGGTTGGGTTGGGAGCAACGTAGTCCCAGTGTTAGACGTACACTGGCCAAAGCCGTCCCTATAACTCAGGCAATACCATCTGGCCCTGCCGTTCCTCTCCATTAATGATTTTCGGCTTTGGCTGGTGGCTGAGCAGAAAGGGCCTCACCGAATTAGCCCAAAACTTCTACTCTCTGCAGCACCAGGCAGGATCCTGCTAGAGCTGACACTCACTAACAGAGTCACCCTGGTGCCACCTTCTGCCTCAGATCCATCCAGGATCACAGATCATCACCAAAGACCAAAATCAGCGGGAATCCAGGATTTTACTCCCTATTACAATTAATTAAGCTACTAAACCAATTCTGATTTTGCAGGTCTTTCTGTTATCCTCCCAACCTAACAAGTAAGAAAACTTCTGAAAAAAACCGATCTTTTCTGTAGTTGTGTTGCTCAGTGCTCCCCAGCTGTTGGAGGCAAAGAAATCTGTGTCTCTATAGCTTCAGGCCACGTGGCTTAGCTCAGCAGTCAGTTTTCCAAGCCACAATTATAAGGATTACTAACTAACTACTCATTGTTATTATCTGTCACTAGACATTAATTTGGGGGCAGAGCTTGTACATTAGAGTTTTTTGGAGGATGCTCATGATGTAATGGTAGGAGAGGGGAACCTTTTGATGCCACAGTAACTGAAGAGAGAGAAATGAAACCAAAATCTTGAAAACCAATAATAAATCTAACAAACCAATACAATGAAGTGGAACAACTATCACTTTAAGTGACTTTGTGTTTGCATTCACCATCGAGGTCTCATTTATGCAATTATTGTTTGTAATATTGTATTGATCCTTTTGCAAAGGGACAACTGTACTGATTTTTTAAAAAAGATGAGAATAAAAAAAAAAGATTAACGTTCTTGTAAACAGGGATTGATTGGAAGATTTTGAAAACCATTTCACTATCCTGAAGGCTGGAGCTCAACTATTTACCAGTAATTGCTCAGATACTAATAGTCACTCTGCTCATCCAAATTGCTTATGAGAAGGAATTGGTTTACAGAAAATTCCTTTCTTTTGCCTTGGAGCTGTTTCCTGCATTGTATAGGCGCTTGTAAATATGAGAAGCGGGCAGGATTTCTGGAAGCTCTGGGTTCCTACAGAAAATGATTATGCATCTAAGAGGGTTTTCTGAAGTCCCTAAATAGCTTGTAATCTATTTCTGTGAGTTTCAGCTCACTGTGCTACCTCTGCAGACCTCACCAGGTACGTATTTGAATTCCAAATGTCTTGCAAAATATACTGCAACCACCTCTCCCAGTTTGTGGCGCTGAGTGTTTTGTAATTTATCTGCATTTAGTCCTTAGCATACATTTTAAGTAAATTTATTTCCCCAAAACAGGCTCCAGGGATGAGATAAGTGCTTTTCTGAGAAACTGTAAGAGATCCTGGGCAGATCTCTCTCAAACAGACCGTGCTGGCTGCCTTTTCACGAGGGCAAATGGTACCAGTTTGTGGTTTCAGGCTCAGGGCATCTCCTGAGATACAGGGAGTTTGTGTCCAACCAGTATGCAGTGCTTGCCACCGATTCCACAAAGTCAGCATATATTTTGCAGTTTTTAACATAGGTAAACTAGGCCTAGATCAAACATTTATGCTATTCCAGGGAGTTGCAATGCAAGTCGGTCTGTCAATCATGCCCCCACACAGATTTATTATACCTTTTGATTGCCAGATACAAGCGAACTGGAAACAGAGGCTCCTAAAATGGTTTCATTGCTCTTCTTGTAAGCAATCAATTACTCCTAAATTGCTTTAAAAGCTATGATTTTATGATGTCTCTCTTACAGTCTCCCTCTCTTCTCTGTCCAAATGCTTAGAGTACACAACTTCCCTATAAATCCCCCTCCTCCTTGCAAGCGGCACAAAATGATCTTCAGCCAGCAGCTGAGATTGCTTCCAGCACAGGCTAATCTTGATCCAGCAGTGGGCTTTGATAGTCAGCTCTGATGCAGGCAGTCCTAGCAATCCCTCTGTGCATGGGAAATGCTGAATTTCAGATGGGGCTGTGATGAACTCCATTAGTGTCACCATGCTCAGCAGACCCTGACAGTAACGGGGGCTGCAGCGCTGTGGTGGCAACGAAATACCGGTACTTTGGTTAGGCGTGAACAGAACGTACTTGGTTCTGTTAAGGTTAACTGGTTAAGATAACTGGTGAACTAGTCATAAACCAGCATGTTATCAGTAACGGGCAGATGAAAACCCGAACGTCACGTTGTTAGGCTCTGTTGCCCCCCGCAAACAAGGTTGTCGTTCGAATGGACAAATTCTGCTGTCTGGGAATAACCTACTACTGATACAGAGGGTGTCATTTCTACGTTAGTGTAAGCTGATCTAAGACTGTATTGCTGCTGAAAATGATGTCTTATTCCCTCTTCCGACTTGCGGTTTCAGGTCCCTGCGCCTGCCTTGCAGTAATGCAAGTAAAAGGGTGGAAAAACACAAGGCGGGGGGGGCACTTCTTCGCACAGGGGGTTGCTTGGTGCAGAGCAAAAGCCAGACTGCCTGCTGAGGGGGACAGCCTGGACGGACAGAAGCCCCCTGCTGTCTGCAAGCCAAAGAAGATCAAATACACAGAGAAAAATCTTACCGAAAGCTTTCGAATGGGTGATAACACAAAGTAGGGGACGCACTGCGGGAGCAGCCCAAATCTCCTTCGAGCAGCGAGCGCTCCTGCATTGCCTAGAGGATGCTGGATAGGCGCAGAGGTTGTCTTGGCAAAGCAGCAGAGATGCAGCAGCAGCAGGTAGGCACTGAGCTCGAGTGCTGTCAATGAATGAGAGCTGGTTAAGCTTGCTGTCTGAAAATCAACCACGCTGTTCTGGTTTTGCCTGTGAAAGTTTCAACAAAGAGCAACAGGTAACGTCCAAGCTACACTTAGGAAGTGTGATGCTAAATTAGTCTACAAAAAGGAAATTAAGCCATATCTCCTTCCCAAGTGCCGATCCAGGAACGTGTCCAATTTCTGCCCTCCTTCTACTGCAAGACTTCAGACCAGAGCCGTGTCTTCCCAATTCCTTAGCACTTTTCTTTCCGACGTCCTCGTGTTGTGTCTCTGCCTAGCATCCACTCCCCCAGGGTCTCTCAGAGCAAGCACAGGAACCATGAGCTGCTGCCTCACAAGGGACCGAGTTAACAAGTGCAAGCAGCCCCACGAGAACTGCCTCCAGCACCTTTCTCTTCACTCGGGGCATATCTGGGCAAGGTAATTTAGGAGCTGAACCACCTTCGTGCCAGCTCAGAGTGAATGCCGGTGCGGGGCAGTTTCACGGGATGGTGTAAGTCAGTGGGGTGAAGGCTGCCTGGGCTACGTTGGGTTTCGTACAACCACAGGGAGAGCCCGTGTCTGCCGAAAACTGGCTTTGGAACAAGTCAGTCCCATGGCATCAGCTTAAAGGCCTCAGTGCCATTGGCACTAAGTTTGAACTTTCCACTGGCAGCACAGCCAAGCCTTAGCAGAACACGGCCCCTTTAGCCCTCTCCTCATGAAAAGATTGGGTGTTTAAGACACCACCGCCGGCGTTTAGACTTTCTCCTTGACAAAAAAAAAAATTACAGCAAATATCCACGTTCTAGAAGGATTTCACAGGGGCTGAAACAGCAGCTCAGATGCTCATCGTACATCAACACACGGAGCTGTTGTAGTAGTTGTTAAGCTGTTACCTGGCTTACTTTGCTGTCGCTTGGACTTCTTGAGCTTGCTAAGCTTGGCTGTAATACATCTTCAGCAAGAAACAAGGAGAAACAGGAAAGCAGCTGCATAGAAATGTTGAAAGCCACACCAGCAATGCAGAGTCTCTGTTGTTGTTTCTCAGTCCAAGGCGTTCATTATCTTGTTCTGCACAATAACATTTTTCCTATTCCTACCTGCCCCTGCAACCACTGCCTCATTCATCATTCAGTTACTGCACAGCCTTTAGGAAAGGATATTTATGAGATAATCCATCTTTCTTCATAAGCGTAATAAAAATAAATTAATAACTATGTTAATAAAGCAACTACAGTATTTTAAGTTCTTTTCTTTACTGTTCATGTAAATCATGAATCCCCCTCCACCCAAATTATACCACAGAGCACAATTCTTACTCACAACTCAGAACTTTCAATTATTTTTTTTTTCAATTTATAGCAACTTACCTTCTCTACCGACTAGTATACCCTCAGCTATTCTACTGACTGAAGACACTCATTAGGAACAAAACATGCATTATGGTTTTTGGAAATCACATTGCTGCTTCAAAATTTAAGCAAAGGGTTTACAAAGTTATACATATCAAGACAGTGGGTTAGCGCTACATATTTCTTCTCAAAAGATCATGCAATTATTCCTCATCAACCTCCAGACTTCCATACCAACAGCTGGAATTGCTTCCTGACAAGTATTGTGAATGATGACTACAGAAATCCTGTGACATTCAGAACTTTGGCATGATGAAAATTAATCTTCATTTTAGGAACATGGAAGCAAACAAATGTGAATGTTAATGTAATTAAAAACTTGCCAGTTGGGGAATGTCAGGCATGAGGCTTGAACTTATGGCTAATGTCACTTTTTCACAGCTGTGATGCATGTGCGCTTAGAGAAGAGAGATGCGCTGAATTCTAAAATATTTAACATTTGCAAATATGTTTCATGTTCCCTCTGTGTAGTCTGGTGTAATTCCAAATGAAGCTACCAAAACCACTTCTATCTTGTATTCAGGATATTTTACCTGCTTTTGCTTCTACATGGTGCATGATTGCTAGTCACTGTGCTAGAGCTGAGGGCAAACCATAAAAATCTAGAAACATATTCAGTTTTCCCATTGTTCTCTATTTTGATTCTGGAACTCAGAAGGGGATTTCCCCTTTCTGATTTTCTTTGCCTGTGGCCAGCAGGCAAACCTACTGCAGCAAAAGAAGACATTTCACACACAGTAACCTAATTTCAAGCATAAGAATTATATTTCTGGAAAAACTATTAGTGTAAGACCGTTATGACTAATCTTATGCAACTGGGCTAGAGAAATCCAAAGACCCACAAAAACCTTTCCGTTTGTTCACCAACATTCCTGATTTGGCACAAGAAGACAGTACCTGGCTGTGTCAGAGAATGCGAGGTATTCAAACACTGAAATACTTGGAAACGCACAATGTCTGGGACCAACTTGATTTCCAGGGTAAGGGTTTCATTGTTGCACGCCCAACATACCGAACCCAGCCTTTGGATTGGCATCTGCCTGGGACAACCTGCCATGTTATCTCCTTTCCATTTTAACTCGGCCATAAATAAATTCACTGGCAGCTGAAGACACCCAACATTCAGTTCCCAACTAGGAAAGGCCTAGCTCAAAAGGAAACAATCTGCTGTTGTGTTTCAAGGTCAAAGACAGGCTGTCCCTGGAGTTCAATGTGTAGCTCTACCACATACTCCTTTCCTTTCGCCCAACCCAACCTGGTAAGACTACGGAGAACAGGGTGGGTTACGGGCCAAAGTGGCAATGCCACATCTCGGGGCTCAGGAGAGCCCCAGATTTTCAGCAGGTCGTGAATTTAGGTCATATTTCTCTGATATACTTGCCTTATAGGCAGTGCCTCTCTAGCACTCCCTCCCAGCCACAGCTTCTCCCCTTGAGCCTCAGCAGAGAAAGAAAAGCGAACGCATCCTGCCCTTCGAGACTGAAATTGGGATGCGACTTCCCTCAGCCGTGGAAGAGCAGGGAGGTCTGTGAACCTCAGGCTCAGCCTCGTTTTCCTCTTCCCTTCTTTACGTCAGGGAGGATGACGGTCAGCAGGGAAATACTTGCCCTCAGGTAGCCCAGGGCAACCGTAGGGTGCTCACGCCTTGCAGGGTCTTTTCTTCTCAGGAGGCTTCGGCACTCGTTCTGCCCCTCAAAGCCATCGGTCCCCTTCTGTAAGGCAAGGGAGGAGAGGAGGGGGAGGCAATAAGAGGCTGCTCCCACCGTTCCTCGAGGTCAGCCTTGAGGAGAGGAGAGAGACGACCGCGGACAGCCCAACCGGCCTTGCTGTCTGTTCAACTCACCCAACAGCCACCGAGGTATTGCGGCGGGATGTGTTAAAAAGAGAACACCCTTCATCTGCTCTTCTAACGCGGTGTGTCGTGGGATGCCTCGTTCCGCCTCTGCTCTTCCTTTCCCAGGAAAATGCAGGAGTGGGCTCCGCCAATGCGAAGGCAACGTAAGGCAGTTTACCCCTTGCTTAATGGATTTACCTTACCTTTAATGAGTTTCAGCACATCTTCATGGAAGGTTTACACGCGTTTAGCTTGATCTTCTTTTCTTCAGTTCATTAAACCAATAATGAAAGAGCTCAAATACTAGGACTGTTAGTGAGCTGGTCATGGCTAAAGTGGAACACCCATTAAAACCCGAACTAACCGCTTCAGGTAGGATTTCTGGTTATAGAACTATTAATTTAAGCATTTCGCCATGCTAGCGAGTTCTGTTTTTTTCACGTACATAAAAAAAATTAATCTATTAATCTTCAATGTGCATATCTCCAGAAAGAAATGAACAGGAACATTTTAATTTTCAATCAGCATTTCTGGTGGATGAACACAATTAAGTACCATCATATAAAATATCTGTAATAGTTTAAGGCTGCAGAGTGAAACTACATGAATATATAAAAGAGCCAGTGAATGAATCATAAAAACTTACATCTAAACCACATAATTCTTCTTTAAAATAATAAATCAGGATTAACCTAAGCGCATGCACATATCTCTGTGTACGTACCTATGTGCTCAACCCGCATTTCAAATCCCTTCAAAACCACTCACTTCTGTTTGAATCAGTGGGAAAACATACAGTGGTGTGATGCTATTCCAAACAGCCAAAAAAATGCAGGTAATCCAAAAATCATGGTAAAGTATTTATAGAAATTAATTTATAAATATATAAATGCTGGTCTATTACCTGTTACAAAGGCTGTACCACAAATCCCACTGTAAAACCTTGCTTCCCATTATTTCCCACGTGTCTGCTCCAGGCAAGCTCCAAGGTCTCCATGCATCCTAGGCACCCTAGGACAAAGAAATTTCTGATTTAAGCGATGATGAGACAAGGGCTGGACTTGCAGAAGTCGTCAAGCAAGACACAGCAACCGTGGGTCTGCCTGGCCACAAGGGTGGGAGGAGAAGCTGAAACTGGTGGAGCAGGAACATCAGGAGCCACTGGATGCAGGGTACAGGAAAGATTTTGAGAAGAAAGAGGGATACAGGAAAAAATGGTCTGGAGGGACAAAAGCCCAGGACAGAAACAATGACAGAGATGATAGAGACATTGCTGCTGGACAGGAGCATCAGGAGGTGGACAGGAGCAACAGAGGACGGATGGCCATGATACAAGGCAAGAGCAGGGCAGAGCATGGAGATCAGATGAAGACTGGATGGGATTCGCCAAGCAAATACGTGGATCGAAGGCAAACAGCAAGACTTGAAAACATTTCTGTAGATAGGTCCCATGAAAAGAAGATACGCTATAAGGGGGGGGGAGGGGGAGCAAAAAGGGGAGAAATCATATCCCTAAGGGCAAATTTACTTAGGTTTTGCACCACATATTTAGAAAGGGTGGGATTAGTTTGCCATTTCTATTGCGCACTTGGATTAACTTCTTTTTTCTCTTTTTAAACTATTTTGGTGCATAGTATTTGTTCTCTGCACAGTCCCACAAACACATGTACCTATGGCACCAAGAAATGAACTGCTGAAAGATAAAAAGTACTAGCTGAAAAAGTGTTAATGAATTCCTCAGGGCTTTGAGAAGCAGTGAGTAACAAGCACCAAAACAAATACCATCCGCTGAAGAATCTTTTTAAACTAACTTGTTCACTGAAGACTTTTCCCAGTCATATTTATTATAAAATACACTATGAAGTGGTTTGTCTGGATTTTGGAGGAGAACAGACTGGAATCTAAATCATAACCCAAATTGTAATAAAAAAGATGAAAAATGTATAAATAGACCATATTAAAACTTGCTTATTACATTTTAGTAGTCTCAGGAAGTTGTTTACTGTATATTTCTTCTTTCCTGATGCTAGATCTACTATTCATTTTTCCTTTCTGTCAAATCTATTTCACTCACAGTCTTTGTAGCTTAAACACTCTCTCAGTGGCAGCAATTGTATTTCTCTGTTGTCTCGTCATCTGCTCCTGTTCAGGTATAAGTTTCACCTGCGACAATATAAAGCCAAATATGCTTGAAGATTGTTTCACAAGATCTATGGAAGCTTTAGATTTCATTACAGGTTTATTTATTCTACTGAATAGATGTACTACTTCAACAGTGTGAGAATAAATTTCACACATACAAAAATCAGTAAAGGGTCCACTAACGACATGTTGCTCATTAAGAATGGATTTGTAATGGGCTACTCAAAATAACTCTTTGCCTTCTTTTTAATAGTATGAGGATGCTTAGATTTACAAGTCTATGGCTTTTATTGAATTAACTAAAAATTAATATTTCTATAAACAAACAAGATACTGGCTCTCAAGTTGAAGAACAAATCAAAAGTTCTTGTTCAAGTTCTAATAGTACAGGAAATGTAAGCAAAGACATTTTACACTTTATGGCATGCACAGCAAAGGCAGGGAAATTTTTCCTTATTTAAAAAGGGAATCTGCTAGTTCCTGGCTGGTACATGCACACATACCTAATATGTGCAGTAGTGGCAAATGCCACAGTTTAATATTTAATGATCCTATGATCAAAATGTTTTTATATGTCCTGTAAATGGCATTAATTTGTCATTCTTTTTAATCTACTATTCCGTTTTGGTTTTTGGTTTTTTTTAAAATACTAATGGATGACAACATCTACCAGTCTACCGTATATATTCGTTTGGGTAAACCTTTGATAGCCAATAGAGATCAGCAGTGTGGTACAGAAGAGATTTTGATACTGAAAATAGAAGCAAAGCTCCACCAAACTCTCCTCAAGTGGAGAGAAACTTTAACACTCATCTGCTCATCAACTGTCAAAACAAATCATCTACATGTGACAGGATATGATGGGAAAGGAAGAGAAAAAAACCAAACATGAGAACATCTTATTTTCCTAGTTTTTGGTGCTGTTATTCCTTTGCAAACTTATTTCCCATCAAGGCCTTTTATGTGGAAGCATCTTCCCTGCAGTAAGTCTGCTGGAAGTGTTCCATACTCCAGTGGACAACATGGCCAGGAAAAGGAGTGGAAATGGGGCACGTCCTGCCAGCCCACAGCAAGATTAAGGGTTCCCTAGATGTGGTATTCTTCTTAATAGACTTCTAAGAGCTAAAATTTTTCTAAAAGTTTTGCATTGTTTGAAGGGAAACTACAAAATCTACTTACCTTCTGTCAAAGACACTTGTGGAGTTCTGCAGCTCTGACTTGCCAAACACTGACTCATTCAACCTTGCAGTAATATCCCCTGAAACAAGATCTCCGCCGAAATCATAATGGCTTTGGAATACAGTACCGCGCTCCTCCGCAAATATCGTTAAAGCCGATGGTCTGTGCATCTCATCTCGGCAAATCCTCAACAGCAAACTTTGGGTCTGAAGTGTGGAAACGGTCTAACGGTAAGCAAGCGGTTTGGTCTCCTTTCCACTGCTACTTCTTCCCTGAGGAAGAAGTTATCTCTCTCTCTCATAGTTACCTTTGGTTTTCTTTCTCCAGCAGGCAAGTGTACGTAACGTCCAGCGCAAGCGAGATGTGATATTTGGACTGACCGGCTATTTGCAGATGGGCTGCAGGAGGAGCAGGAGACTTGGCCCCCACTGCCCCTTCATGCACAAGATGTGGCAAAATCACATCTGAAGCCACAATTACAGCACAGAAAACACTGAGCCCGTGATGAAGAGTACTTGATATTGCCAGGCAGTTGAGGAGAAAACCCCAGCTCCCGAGATCACGCATGCTATTGCTGAGCATACGCACAGAAATGGGGCGTCAGGCGAAGAAGGGGATTATGTGGTGCAACACGCAGCTTGCACTGAATGCAGGTGTCTGAAACAAATTGCTCTGGAGGACTCGCATCCATCTCTCTCTCCAGGTAAAATTTGATGGAGAAATTGTATTCCCCCCAAGGAGGGCAGACGGGGGCAAATATGGATGTACTTCTCTAAGTTTCACAAGGATCTGACAATTATTAGTAGTTAGTCTTCAGGTAGCACTTTACATTTACAAATCTCAGTACAAGCTGTATTTAATTAATGGTAAGTCCTTAAATACACTGGAGTTGAACTAATGCACCTTAGAATGACTGATGCATTCAGACAGAAGAATCGTTAACCTTAATGAATCACGTTTCGGACAATGAATGGAATAAATATTAGAAATATACTTTGACGGTGTGTGACAGGCTGGTAAGACAAAAATTCAGTTGTCTGACACAAGCTGTTTTGTAGCCTTCCAGCTTTGGACTGTTTTCCTGGTAAGCTGAGATTGCAGCGTGCAGCGATAAGAAGATACGCAGTGTTTGCTCATGATCTCACAGACAATGTTTTTTTTGTACAGTACCAGTACGGCCAGGACAGTTACTTACTAATTCCTGATGATTTTAGCAGATGCAGAATGAAGTTGACAAGTAACCGTCAAATCACTGTCACTTTCAGGCTTTTGGAAAGGGACATAGTGTAGTATTACTAATTAATGGGTATAATGTCAGTAATATCAACATAGCAGAGCGTTAATGAAAGACCTGAATGAAGACCATCACCTGCTTGAGCCAGATCACTGTGATGATTTTGTGATATGAAATTACTTGGGGTGAAACAGTTACCTCCCCAGTCAAGCCGAGAGTGGTTCTCTTCTGGGTGGAACAGCACTTCAAAAGCTTTGACCATCAACATCCATTAGTTACAGACACTGCATCCTCACAGAAACCCTGAAACTCACTGGCTCTGGGCCTTGCATTGCTTTTTGGAAATACCAGACACAATCTCAATGTAATATATTTACAATTGCATTTTGAATACCGCTAAAGTGACTGGCAGGCAGATCAATTTTTTTGATAAAAGCGACTTTTTGATATTAAAAAAATCTGCCTAAGCAGTCTGCATTTAAATTTTTCTTTAATATATTGCCGTTCAACTTTCTGTGTCTGCTTCAGTGTTTATAAGTAACACCATTATTCCATGTCCAGATAAGCACCACTCATTTTCCATTAAATTTTCTCATCCTTAACCCCTCGAATTGAGGGAAATGGCAGGCAGAGCTGCTTCAGAGGTTGCTAGCAGAGGCTGCGGCAGAGGACCAAGTTGTACGAGCACCGATTCCCCACCCTTGCACCCACAGCATGCCTGGAGGGCTTCTCCCAGCCTTGCTGCTTAAGCTTGTTTATCTCCACCGAGGCAAAAGCTGGGTTTGACTGACATGTGTTACTGACTCCAGAATTCTTCCAACAGCATGAAAGTCCCCAGAAGGCTGTAAAAAACACTTACCCAGCTGCGCAGTTGTTATTTAACTGGACAAAAAGCAATGGCCGACACCAGCACAGCAAGGTGCAGGTATAATCATACTGAATACTGAGGTTAAGCATTCCTGTGTATCAAATCTATCTGCTATTACTAATAATATCATAAGGTATCTTGATGTTATTCTCATTTCTTCAAGTAATCTGACTAATATCATAAGGTATCTTGATGTTATTCTCATTTCTTCAAGTAATCTGCCACATCAAAACAAAGTTTATACTTTCAGTCCTGTAAGATATTGAGACTTTGCTCCTTTTTATGCTCACACCGATAAGCTTCCCCCTACAGAAGCAAATGAGAAGTGGACGCAGTTCTTGCTGTAAGTAGAGGTAGCCTTGTAGCTATGGTAGCAAGCCTTTGCAAGAGTGAGCCCTGTTTTGGAAATAACAGTGCACAGGTTACAGAGAGTAAAACAAACACAGATTTGTTTATTAGTAACCTGCTGCGATAAACAGAAATGAAAAGGATTAGGTGTTCCTTTGGGAAATGTGTCTTCTTCATATTAACTACACTGCCAGTAGCTTATTAATGCTGTGTCAGATTTTGTTTACAGTTTTTGCAGAAAAAAGAAAAGAGAATTGATACAACAGAACATGAATGTAAACAAACTTATTTGTTTGCTCAGTACATGTTTCAGTGGGTATTTAAATCAACAAATGAAGATACCCTCACCATTATGAGGCAAAGCAGAAGAACTAAACTAAAATCACAACAGAAAGTTGTCAAACCCTCACGTTGGGCTGCTTGGGGAATGCATAATACATGTAGCATTTTCTTTGTGGAATCAGAAAGTCACATTACACAGCTGACCTTCACTTTCATTTTCCCCAGTGAGGTTTGGGGTTAAGTTTTTGGGAGGAACATGAAGAGTTCTAGGTCTGTGAGAAGCCACAGTTCTTGTTCTTTTGCTCAGCTGTAAAAATCATTATAAAATAAACTGAATTGGTCCCCTATGAGACATTGGCTTTCCAGAGCCCCGGGGAAACGCACCTAACCCCATTCCCCAACGCAGCAGGAGAGGCCCGTACCAAGGTCGTGCTATAACACATACGTTCCTACCAAAGTGAGTGAGAAACACAGAGAAAACTGCTTGGGTTTTATAAATAACGCAACAGTGGACTGTTTCATTTAAGAGAATGAAATACCGAGGAAAGGGCTAAAGAAATGGGTTGTGTTTGAAATTAGAAAAGAAACCTAATGCTTGATCAGACCTCTGTCCTAGCAGGTGTACAATAAACTTGGTCTTGTTGAATTTTGTAACAGCAGTTCCATTGGGTTCCTTAAGACAGTAGTGGAGAAAGTCAGTGTACAAGAGCGTTACACCATAAAAACCTCCTTTCCTTCTTTTTTTCTGTTTAGTCACTTAATTCTTCTCAAAGTCCCTCATCTGTTATTTTCTCCCTCAAGAGTTTACTGCTCCATTCTCCTTACCCTGCCTCCGTCCAGATGGGAGTACCAGGGATCTCAGTCGCAGGTACTTCACTCGCTAAATTAGGATCTTCAGACTGAAAACACAATCTGTAATTTTATAGCAGCCTGCCCCGCTTGGGCCATTAATCATGCATTGTTTGTGGGGGTTAGGACTTGGTGCTTTATCATAGATCAAACTCTAGAAGTAAAAGTATCAGTAATGAGAACACCCTGGCCGGCTGGGACGTGTTGCTGAGGTTCACTGTTGGAGGTGCAGGGAGAAGCTGCTGGGGCCAAAATCCATCACCCTGAGGTGTCCCTGGCACGTTTCCCTAGACGCTCCTGGCGTCACGGTGAGTCAGCCGCCGCTCCTCGACTGCCAAAACTACGTCAGGCGCCTGGGGTTAGTCAGAGAGAGACCGGGGGAGACGGCTGTCCCTCCCCAGGTGCTATCATTAAATCGGCTGTGGCCCTGAATACAGAGTGGGGCTGCGGTGGAAGGGTGGCCAGGAGGCTCCAGAAGCCCTGGGTGACCTACTTCGTTGACGGTCCATACCTTCACGTAGCCTGATTTTTCCTAATTGCCACCCTCCTGCCATCTGTCTCCTGCCTGGTCACGGGGTGCTCCGGCGGCTGGTCCCCCACCCGCTGTCGGAGACACAACCCAAAACCGGCATCCCGAGTCCGGGAACGGGCCGAGGTGCCGGGACCTTCACGGTTTTGTGCTGTGCTGGCTGGCATGCCAAGGCACAGCTCCATCCCGGCGGGGCACAGCATCCCTGCCCACCACCCTAACGACTCACAGCCTGGCACCCCGGGTGCCCAGGAGAGGCGGGCTGGTGTTTCGGAGACCAGGCTAGGGAGGTGCACCCCAAAATCTCTGGAAATCCAACGGGGCTCAGCTTTCTACAGAAATGGCGTTCCCCTAGGAATAGCCATATTATTCTGGCCGATAATACGGGTCCCTTTTAGTAAGGCTGTGAAACGCAATAGAGCATGGGGGGGTGTTTGCACACATGTATTAATAATGTATAACAGATGCTCAAAACCTATGATTTGATCTCATATAAACATTTATAATGTTCCCTAGTTAGAAACAGGCAAGTTTTTCTTCTTTGGCAATTAAATGCATGTTTGGCTGCGTTCCTATACATTGATAGCATCTATTGTTCATTACACTAAACAGCTGGGTTAAAGAAATAAATAAAATTAAATAGGAAACGATTTCTCTACAGCTCACTTTTCCTCCTATTACTTGTCATGTGCAGCAAGGAGGCTTGCAAAAGTCCTGTATATGTTGCTGGTGTTGTGTTATGTTTACAATTTTCAGAGCCTTAGTGTTATGTTTATAATTTTCAGAGTCTTAGTGCTTTGTTATTTTAAGCATGTACAGGCATAAAATAGCAATATAGTGATGATAAAAATTTACCATTTCTGTAGCTGGTTTCATTTACAGAAGTCCAACTGCTTAATTTCTCTTTTACTCATATTTGAGTGGATGAGAGATTTTTTGGAGATTAAAAAACCTGACCTGACTGTATCTCAAGCACTGCACCTGGGTCCGGTTCTTCTAGGTCTGGACTAATATTTATTACATGTAGGAAATATAACACGGATTGTCCACAAAAGTTTTCTTGCCTTAAATTGGCATATGTATCCACAGCATACGGAATAAAGGAAAGTTAAAGGGATAGTTAGAGAGTGCACACTGGAAAGTGAAGAGATGTTAATGTAGCTAAAACCTCAGAAAAATCCAAATATTTCAAAGTAGAAAACTTGACAAGTCAGATCCCTTCAATGCTAACGCAACATCATCAGTGACAACTACATCCTAAGTAGACTCATTAAGGGGAATGCCCACAGAAGAATACTTGTACCCTCTTTTTAGGTGCAGAACAATCTGATCATCAGGCAATGATCAGCCTGACAGTAATCACTCCAGCTAGCTGAGAGGACTTTTCATAGCACCTTATGAAAGAAGCAGCCTTTTGATGCTCAGCATTTAGCCTTGCCGTTGTCAGGGTGACTGGAAAAGAACTGCACTTAGAGTGGGATAAAACAGAAAAAAAATGATAAAACTTTTTGCATGGGAAAAAAAATCAGTTTTACAGAAACAAAATACTAGTTTAAAGTCATACCAATCATGCCAAGATTTACTAGAGCTACTTGAAATAAAATGAAGTGTTTGATTTTATCTGGCCATGAAAGAATACAAAATTTAGGGCAAAGCTGAAGTCTGACATGACAAAACGTTTACTAAATGGTTTCCTTTTTTCCACTCAGCTTTACATGAGGGAGAAAAGGAAACGCCTTGAATGAAGGAAAAGGAAAAAAAATAACAGATAATGACATTTTTGAGTGATTTATCAGCAGGGCCACTCTTCAGATCCTAGCCTGCAGGGATTTTACCCTGTGACCAGCGTGGGCAGGTCCTGCGCAGCAAGTTTCACAGGTATTTAGCTGCAGATCGGGTGCTACCACCCTGCTGCCCCACTGCTGGGCATCCTACCCTACTGCTGACCTAGTGCAAGGTAGCTCACGTGAAAAGCTGTAATCACCCTACACCTTCCTAGAAAGGCATTTCCTTGACTTCAAGTACTAAATTACAGCAAAGACATTGTGTTTAAGGCCCAGCGCTGTAGCACATGCATTTAAATGAGACACGTGAGTAGGACCTCGTTTTATCCCTAAGCAGTGGTGAAGGGGAAGAGAAAGGGCCTTGCGTTTTCCCATTAGTGTTTTAAAAACCTAACACGTGATATTATCACCTAGAATTAGGTGATAAATAAAATGCAGAACTAATCTGTATTCTAAACTAAAACGCATCTTGTATGTTAAAAAAAGCAACCTTTCAAAGTGAAGTGCCAAACCTTAGCTGTGCTAACACTGAAATCGCGAAAGAAATTTTAAATTATTCCACTTCCCTACCTCGTGGCCATGAACCAGCTTGCTGATTGTCTTTATCGCATCTCCTATGTTTTTCAAAGAACTCTGGTCTTATTCCCCACCCAGGATGGACCAGCCAGAGGAGCTGCTGCTTTTAAAATACAGCTTTTAATCTCTGATAAAAAACAGTTTGTGGGAAACCAGCAAAGCATGGTCCCTCTCTGACCTGAAGGAGCATGACAAAAATCGTGTTTGTCAAGCGCCGAGAACTGTAGTCATAGATGCCACACAAAGGCCCACAAAGCAGAGAATAACTCATTGTTTTTCAGAACTGAGCTTGGACAGCATTTGGGAAATAGCCCATTAAACAATAAAAGAACAACAAAAATGGAGTGTTTGCTCATAAACTGGGTACCATCCACTTGGCGTGCCAGCCAGAGCTTTGTGGGAATAAAACTAAGCGGTCACGCAACAAAAGGTTTCATCAGCAGCACAGGGGGGATGACAAGCCCTCACTTTCTACCACTGTGGTTCTTTACACAGCCCTGTAGCACTGCCTGCTGCGTACAATTGCCTTTTTTTTATTGACATTTTCTGACTCAGCACAGGACAAGGAGGACACGGAAAGAGAGTCAAGTTTGGTCAAAAGAAACATGGGTTACTTAAAGCACATGGTCCGTTTTCATTTTTTGGCTAAAAGCACCTCACTGAAAATGTACTATGTGATGACAGAAAGAAGGAACTTACCATCTGCCAGTATCCAATACAGCCAACAATATTTTCCTGTCCAAGCACCAAAACTGCTTTTGCGCCATATATACTCGAGCAGCTGGCAATCGCGGCAGAGCAACAAGCTGCTTCAGTGCTTTGACACGTGGTTCGATGAAAACAAAAGGAAAAGAATCAGTGAGAGGATTCCGGCAAGTGGTTAGAAACCGGCAAGTCTTTGAGCACCCATCTGGGTCTAGACCCCCGATCCTCCACAGCAATGGGACGAGCAGATCTGTGGTTTGGTTTGCTCCTTGCAGGAAGGCAAAATTCAGCTTCTTTCCCATCCTCAAGGTATCCAGCTGACAGACACTGGAATCACCTGCAACCCAACCCATTTATCATGTCTCTGTGCACGTGTGTCCTTATGCTCCCAAGTGACGGGTACCAGGAACTGCAAGAATTTGCTGCTTACCCCTGAAGAAGCTCTCCTCGTTTGCGAGGAGGGAGTAATTGCAGTTTGCTCCTCACAGGCAACCGTGGCATTCACTGGTCTTGCTGATGTTAATGACTGCGAATGATGAAGGGGGTCACAGATGCCCCTGCAGTGGTGTCTGGGTCTGTCCATCACTGGTGGGTGCGCAAAACGTGCAGGATGAAGGCAGGCGGGGGCTCTGGAGAAGCAGCCCTTGCAAACCCTACGGATGAGAAAAAGTCACATAGCTCCTACCGGTAGATGTCACCTAATGTGTCATTCACATTTCAAAAACTTCTCTCATTTTGGGGCAATCTTTATAAGGCAAGCCTGCCTGGCCCTGCTCCTTGTGATAAATGTTTTAAGCAGAGGGTCTCCTTTTGTTTTGATTTTTTTTTTAATGAGTGTCCTAGTGACATTTTTTCCAACACTGATGTTTTTGATAGCAAATCATTCTGACATTTCTTGTTTGCTTCTGCTGCTGACATCTCATCGTGGTAGATCGGGAATGTGTGTGTGTCTATGTCCGTCTACTGATACAACCAAAGCGCCTTCAAGCACAGAGTGAACTTGCAAAGCTGCTTCTTTCTCCACTTTTTAGCTCTCTAATAATTTTTTGTTTTCCTTTTATCCTTCTGTCAGTTCCCTAGTGACTCAGTGCGAACTTGTTTGAAATAATCTAAGATAGTTTGGCCTGAGAAAAGACATGCTACAAAAGGCATAACCTGAAAAAAGAAAACACCACTTTTTTTTTCTTACATGTGGGAGAGGAAAATAGGGCCAGTTTTCACCTTCTTCAAAGGAAGATACCACTTGTTGCTTCTTTTATGCTTTTGCAGGTGTCAAAAATGTCTGAGGATTGCCTATCACTGATCAAGGAGAAGGACAGGCTGTTAAGGAGGATGGTGGAGGTATTTAGGTTTCCCATAGCCTTTCATTCACTATATCCCATTTTCAGCATCCTGCTGCAATGTGGCTTTTTCTGATAGGTGATGAGAGACACTTATGCACAGTTCCATTTTTCAGCCTGAATCCCTTCCTAGACATGAATACAAACTGCAGCTATATCTGGGATTTCAAAAACTATTGTGGAGAAATCTCCCATTGACACAGAAACTAAAGAGAAACTCTCTGTGTCTAGAAAAAAAGGTTTGCAGCTTACTGGAAGAGCCGCAATAATAGAAGCTTTCAAAACACTCTATTCTCTGTCATTTGTAAGCTTTATCTGGGTCTGTGTTTCAAACACTGTTGGTATATCTCCTCCTATGCCATGCCTGAAATGACTCCCAGAGCTGAGGATATTGAAGAAGAGGTAGTTTGCTGATGTAGCGTACTGTGGAGGGGATTCAGTTACTTAAACATGGGTGTCCATTGCCTTTTGAGATGTTATAGAGCATCTTGAATAGGGATGGGACTATCCATCTGGCAGGGGCAGGACTAGCAGGACACGACTCAAGCCTCACGGGAGACCCCCACACTTCTGGGAGAACAGGTAGAAGACCAGGTAGTTTGTATTACCTAAAATGATGGAGGATGTCTGTGTGTGAATGGGGCTGAGCCTTGTAGTCTGCACTATACAGAGCTGCTTTGAATTTTTTTCTTTCTTTCTTTCTAGAATTCATTTCCAGCTGCAGTAGACAATGCTTTCTGTGTTAGCTCAAAGTGTGTTTGTCTCCAGTAATTTTATTTCAGAAGCCCTTCATTTTCATCTAGGATTAATCCCAATTTGACTTATAGATATCTGAAAAATAAGCACCTAACTCGAATAAGTTTCTTGCCCTGCTCCCTACAGTCCATAGAGCCTGTCTATGCTCCACGAACAGACAGGCACTGTCAACTGCTTAAGATCAGAAGGAAGAATTGTTATCTGAAACTACCTGCAATTCTTCACTAACTGCAGGAGAAACCTAGAGAATTTGCTTAGACTAGACCCTCACTCCAAAAAGTTTAAAATTAAATTAGAAGTATCCCCCACGTTGAGTAAGACAAATACTACAAATAAAACCTTCTGTGCTCCACTTTTATACTGAGTCCTAGTGTTTCTACAAGTTGCAACAGAAGCCTCACTCTTCAAAGGCAATGTGAGCCCTCTGCCTATACTTTGGGCAAGTCCGTGGTTCTTTAATCCATTGCCTTGCTAACTTCATTATAACCACTAATAGCAAATTTAGATCTATCAGTATAAAAACCATCCAGCCCATTAGTTAAGGGACCATTCACATCTCCACAAACACAAATAACACAATGTGGTCTCTGCAGGTGTTGATTAGACCTTGAATGAGGAAGAGAAAATTGGGTCTTAGATTCCTGGAATGATGTGAAGAGCTTAATTTAAAAAACTCATCTATGAAGTGAACACTTTCTTTCTTGAGATGCAAATTACTTTTAGTGAGAAACATTAATGGCTATTTAAAGCGGTCATTCTGGCATGCTTCTTGTGAATTTAAGGTTTTCCAGACTATTAGAAGGTGACATAAAGTACATGGAAGGTTGGGCATCTTTTTAAGCTTCCAAGTTTTTGTTTCTTTACCAGCACAGAGAGTGAAGTTGTCAGAAGCTCCTGAACATAGGAACCCATGGGTTATTTTGACAAGAGATACAGGGCTCAGATTCACAGTTAAACGATGA
Source organism: Buteo buteo (assembly GCF_964188355.1). Taxonomy (NCBI): domain Eukaryota; kingdom Metazoa; phylum Chordata; class Aves; order Accipitriformes; family Accipitridae; genus Buteo; species Buteo buteo. The sequence goes on from NC_134173.1 coordinate 5,056,749, forward strand.
TGATTTAATCAGTTTTGCTGCTGTTTTTGCAGGCCAGGGAGGCACGTCCAGCCAGGCACGGTGGCACGGCTGACACACAAGTGCCACCTGAACATGTATCTGAAATCTCAGCCTCCCTGGATGATGAGAAGCTGGGTGAACCAGCTGGATTCCTCAATCAGCTCTAAAAGTGGTGCCTGGCATGCCAATGTGGTGAGATGCCTAACTTTACCCTTGATTGTTTAGGCATTTTAATTGGAAGGGAATTTGTGGTTTCTGCTTGTGAATAGATCTGGCATACAAGGGACTCTTCTGTTGTAAAATTATGATCCCGCCACAGCACTGCCATGCTCATAGGAACCTCAGAAAGTCTTTCAGCCCATCTTTAAGCTCTGAGGAGAGATCATAGAGCACTGCTGATAGATGTCTCTCTACTAGATGATTCTCAAAGTCAGTAAATAAAAATGTCCCAAGTAGTCATCCCAAATAATCATTGCTAAAATAGGAATAGGAATTAAGATGACATGATTATTCATAATGCATCAGTTTTGAAAAGAAAGAAAGAAAGAAAGTGTTTTGCCAAACATATTCCATTTCATGCAATGGCTAGAATTCACATCTACACAGTATATTATAAGAACTACCCACACCAAGTGACTTTGGCCCATCAGTTTCATCAAGGCTTTGGGTCACCTCGATAAGTAAATTTTAATTTATATTTTTCACCCCCCACTCCTTTTTTTCCCTCAAATGAGTCTACTGAACGTTTCAATTTGAGCAATCCAGATACTTGCATTTGTGGTAGGTGGTAGGATGGAAGGCAACATGTTTAACAAACAAACATTCACCCGTCTGTGATTTTACCTGTGCAAAAAGCCAGCACGCACCTTACACTACGCTTCTGTAGCCTCTGGCTCCATCGCAGAGACTCTCAGCTACGGGGCAGGGAGGTCTAACGCTAAACAGAGTATTCCCAACAGGAGTGGGAAAGAATCTGTGCTGGGTGAGACACCATCCACTTCAGTGAAGGTTCAGTAGCTCCACAGATGTAGGTAGAGAAGAAAACATTCACAACTCAGTCAGAGGTGGAAGTACTTCAGCATGCCAGATTATTTATAAGGCAGGCTATTTTTATAGTATCTGCCAAGCGAATTTGGTAGGGTATGACATTGAATATGGCTCCATTCACTTAGTTACCTGCCTGGCCTAACCATCTGGTCAGCTCTGTAATTTATTTGTGTCTAACTTTTAATCATAAAATGTTTGTGCTAGGATGCAAAAGAAAAGAGGAAATCACCCTGGTGCTCACAGACTAGCAGATGTGCCTCACCTCTTTTTGGATTTAGTAGATAGAAACTCAATATATAAACTCCCCTCTTTGTCTAATAACAAAATTAATTGTCCCTTGAGCTAAATACTGATCCAAGCTTTGTCCTACTCCCTTTTTGTTTCCTGGATGAGTGCACCCTGATATTGCCCTCAACATGTCAAAAATTTGCCTGATACAGTTATCCATTTCTGATGAAAGCCTTCTTAAAAATACATCCTAAAAATAAATGCTGATGGTCAGGAGCTGATTCTGGCAAGCAATTTCCACTCAAAGAGCATCTATCTGCTCAGCTACAAACATTCACAATAAACAGCCTGGCTGTAGAAACTGGTTGCCAGTTTTCTCTGCAGCAGGCAGTCTGCAATGTTTGTCAAAGCAAATAAATGGGAGGAGATGCAAAGCAGCTAACAGCTTATACATGAAAACCTATTTCCAAATTTCCAGCAATAAAGTCTTTCCAAAAAGATCGTCTCAGGAAAATGGGTCTGTCACTTAATATAATTATCTCAGAGTTTGTTTTGATTTGCTATATTGATAAATGCTGTATTGGCGAGCGCGCTTGAAAAACTAGCACACAGAAACATGATACCTTACAGGAAGCTATTACTAATAATGAAAACCTTTCAGAAAAAAAAAAAAAGAAAGAATAGCTGTAACATGTGCTGTCATGTGGAATAAATGAACCCAGGAATACCATACATAAAAACTGGATAGGTCTGTATGAAAATAATATGTTGAATTGTAAAAATAATTTTTGGTGATATCAATTATTTTTGATAGTAATACCAAGCAGAGAAGCAGCTGAATCAAAACTATCATCCTCCCCATACATTTTTTTTTTAAACACATATAGGATCCTCTACTGTAATAAGTATTTAGACATAAAATATGGCACTGTGTCAACAAGGCTTGACTGTACATCCACTACAGTACCAGTAAACAGGAACATGGACCTGAACCCACCTGATAACAGGCACTTGCTTTTGGGCCAGCCGCACAGAAAACCTCTTCCCTAGCTGATATGTGTCCCGTATCACTTTCTCTCTACCCCATTACGTTCCATGTGTCAGCTTTCTGCAGGGCTGTCCTAAATCCCACCCTTGTCACAGGCAGACCAGATTATTCCTCCTCCCCACACAGTTCTGAGAAATCCAACTCCTCCTAGCTCAGAGGCAGCGGTGCTGAAAAACTGGCGGCGAGACGAGTAAAACACAAAGTACGGTGTAGGGAGGCAAAAGGTGTCAGATATAGGACTGGAATGAGAAAGGACCCAGTAAATTAACTTTTTCTTAGATATTCACTTGTGTTAACCTTTGCCAGCAGCCAGATGCCCACCCAGCTGCTCTCTCACTCCCCTTCCTCAACAGGAGCAGGGGGAGAAATAGGACGAAAAAGCTAGTTGGTTGAGATAACAACAAGGAGATCGCTTACCAGCTACCATCACAGGCAAAGCAGACTGAGCTTGGGGATAATTAACTTAATTTATTGCCAGTTAAAATAGATAGGGGTAGTGAGAAACAAAGAAAAAAAATGAAAACAAGTCTTTCTTCCTACCCATATCAGAGACCCAACCAGGTCCATTGCAGAGACGGCTGGAACTGGCTGTGTCTGGTGCAGGACAGCCACTGGCCTCTGCTTAAGAAGAGTTTTTAAGACGACTTTCCCCAGATAATAGCCCCCGCCGCTGGCAGCAGCTTGCCACCTCCACCCGATACACACTGCCATTGGTTTTTCTTAATGTTTTCAATAGCTGAATCTCAGTTTAACAAAGTGGTAAGCAGAAAGATGTAGGCATTGCACTGCATTGTCCTAACACAGTAGCAATCTCTAGGACACACTGTATGGAGAATATCAGCTTATTCTCCCTTGCTGACCTTCATTGTCATTAATAGCCATAATGCCAAACAGCCATTCAGCAGCTTCATACCACTATTTACACAACTCAGCTTAAAAAGAGTTTAGAATCTCATCATCTGCTTTTTGATTAACCTTACTGTGTCTTTGCAATGAGACCTGTCATTACCATTACTGTTCCCTGGCACAGAACCCAAAGTGCCATTTGCAAAGGTACCTATGTCTCAATCAAGGCAGGGTGCCGCCAGAAAACAGCAGAAAACAATAGTACAGAGTGCTGAATTTGAGTTTATTATGTGCAACATACACAGAATCCCCTTGAGTCCTGCAAGATGGAGTCTTCCTAACTCCCTTCTGATTTAGTGCCTCCACCTCCTAGAGAAAAAACAAATACGTATTACCTCTTAAATGAAGCAGAAGAGAATTTCTCGGCTTTAGCGATCTTGAAAAATATACTCTAGCTTTCCCAGTAGAATATCTGCACCGGTTTATTTTTTCTTAAATGAGCACTCATGTACTGATTTATATTTACAGCATCTGGCTATGTAAATTTTTAACATAAACCTGCATTGAGTAGGAAACCAACACCTACCATTACAAATAGGTTTGCATGGATGCAAAGCTTTCCCTCTAAGGATTTCAAGCATGTCTTATTTGCAGTCCCTACAGTTTTTATCCCTAGGGACCTCCCCTCTCTGTAACCCTGAAGGAGGTTGGAGCCTTGGCTGGATTAGCATTGAGACACATGGGCAAATGTAGTCAGGACTATGCCTGAATGATTTTGATTTACAAAACTAGGTTGGAGATATTCATCTGCCTCTGGAGGAGTGAACAGCAACTGTTCAACAGCAGCTTGTCACTGCTTTTAACATTCCCCTTTCTGCCTAGGGGGTAAATACATTACATGGGATTTGCAAGGTGGGTGTTTATAGTGGGGAAATACATTTATTTCTTTCTAACATGTACATCGCTCTACTCTTGGGACAATATTACTTAATCCTAGTGAAGTATGTTGTTGGATTTTTTTTTTCCCTTTCAGCTACACCCTTCTTTCCAGCTCCTGTTCGTTCACAAGCACACCTATTTTCCTCCTTGTGTGTAGACTTTAGAAGTCAAACTCAATGTCCTTTGAGTTTCCTCTGTCCTTCTGGAACAGCTGTGTTTTCTGGTGCCTCTGGACACTCGCAAATTCCATTGTTTGACCAGGGGTACATTGTGTCTAGCCTTACCTGGGCTTCCAAAAACAGGAAAAGTGTTTTAGAAAGGAAGTCTTAATTCCCACGGAAACATGCAAGCCAACGTCTGTTTAAAGAAAGAGACACTCCAGATGTTTGGTACAGGGTGCTATGGCTTTGAGCTGCAATCAATCGGGGCAACATGGGAAAGACGATCTTGTTTCCAGAGACAGCTCCTCCTGATTCGGGCTAAATCCATCCTGTGTAGGCAACGCAGAGGAAGGATCAGCCCCAAGCCTGAACTGCAGACACTCACCCTCTGGTCTTCTGCAATGGGCCTTGCAGAAGTAGGAGAAGACTCTCTCCTCCTGCAGGATTTGTACGCTTTCTACCATTCACGCCGTGCTACCTCTCCTCTACTTGCACATACTCTGCAACGGAGATGGCTACAAAACAAAACACAGCTGCCCTTCTACTGAAACTTTACTAATTTGACATTTTATTGCTGGTGCTAATAATGAGCCATTTGTTGTGGCACTGATATTAGAGATACCTTTTCCTGAAGAGAAGGAACTGCTTATTTGAGGCTTTTTAATTGTTTTGGCCAGGCTAAACCACCAAACTTGTTACAAAGCTTTTATGTAGATTATTACCGGCAACATTAGCATATTAATTATTCCTCTGTGAACTCCTAAAACGTTAATTCACCACATACTGCTAATTAAAGAGGGCACAGCTATGAAACTAGGCAGAGACTACAGTCCCATATCCAACAGAGTTTTCTGTTACCTGACAAATAAATCAGCTTTCATTACTTTTTTGCTACTGAGCTGAAAGGACTACCTGCCCTGACTCACCAACACATAGTGGCTTGCCACAAACAGCTTGGCATCCTCAGGATTATTTCTAGTTTACCCCAATAAATATGGACTCCTGGATATATACTCTAATTTCACTCTTTCCAATAATGTTTTGATCTGGAATCAGGGGGCCAGGGAAAGACTTCTGGTTACATTGTTTGGGCCATGGATTTGGTGGATGGACCACTTGGTGGATAAGGAATTGGCTGGATGGTCGCACTCAAAGAATAGCGGTCAACGGCTCGATGTCCAAGTGGAGACCAGTGACGAGTGGCATTCCTCAGGAGTCAGTATTGGGACCAGGGCTGTTTAACATCTTTGTCGGCAACATGGACAGTGGGATCAGCAAGTTTGCCGATGACATTAAGCTGTGTGGTGTGGGTGACACGCTGGAGGGAAGGGATGCCATCCAGAGGGGCTTTGACAGGCTTGAGAGGTGGAACTGTGCAAACCTCATGAAGTTCAACGAGGCCGAGTGCAAGGTCCTGCACGTGGGTCAGGGCAATCCCAAGCACAAGTACAGGCTGGGCGATGAGTGGATTGAGACCAGCCCTGCGGAGGAGGACTTGGGGGTATTAGTGGATAAAAAACTAAATATGAGCCAGCAATGTGCGCTTGGAGCCCAGAAAGCCAGTCCCATGCTGGACTGCATCAAAAGAAGTGTGATTGAGGGAGGTGATTCTGCCCCTCTGCTCCACCTGGAATGCTGTTTTCAGCTCTGGGGTCCCCACCGTAAGAAGGACATGGACCTGCTCAAGCGGGTCCAGAGGAGGGCCATGAAGAGGATCAGGGGACTGGAGCACCTCACCTGTGACGAGAGGCTGATAGAGTTAGAGTCATAGAATCATAGAATCATTTAGGTTGTAAAAGACCTTCAATATCATCGAGTCCAACCATCATCCATGCCCACTAAATTATGTTCTGAAGTGCCTTGTCAACACACTTTTTGAATACCTCCAGGGATGGTGACTCAACCGCTTCCCTGGGCAGCCTGTTCCAATACCTGACAGCCCTTTCAGTAAAGAAATTGTTCCTAATATACAATCTAAACCTGCCCTGGCACAACTTGAGGCCATTTCCTCTCATCCTGTCCCTTGTTACTTGGGAAAAGGGACTGACCCCCACCTCACTACAACCCCCTTTCAGGTAGTTGTAGAGAGCGATGAGGTCTCCCCTCAGCCTCCTCTTCTCCAGACTAGACAACCCCAGTTCCCTCAGCCGCTCCTCATAAGACTTGTGCTCCAGGCCCATCACCAACTCGGTTGCCCTTCTCTGGACACGCTCCAGCACCTCCATGTCTTTCCTGCAGTGAGGGGCCCAAAACTGAACACAGGGTTTGGGGTGCACCCTCACCAGTGCCCAATATAGGGGGACAATCACCTCCCTGCTCCTGCTGGCCACGCTATTTCTGATGCAGGCCAGGATGCCGTTGGCCTTCTTGGCCACCTGGGCACACTGCTGGCTCATATTCAGCCGGCTGTCGACCAGCACCCCCAGGTCTTTCTCTGCTGGGCAGCTTTCCAGCCACTCTTCCCCAAGCCTGTAGCGCTGCATGGGGTTGTTGTGACCCAACGGCAGGACCCGGCACTTGGCCTTGTTGAACTTCATATGATTGGCCTCAGCCCATCGATCCAGCCTGTCCAGATCCCTCTGTAGAGCCTTCCTACCCTCCAGCAGATCAACCTTCCCTCCCAACTTGGTGTTGTCTGCAAACTTGCTGAGGGTGCACTCAATCCCCTCATCCAGATCATTTATAAAGACATTAAACAGAACCAGCCCCAAAACTGAGCCCTGAGGAACACCACTTGTGACCAGCCACCAACTGGATTTAACTCCATTCACCACTTACTTTTTTGGCCTGGCCATCCAGCCAGTTTTTTACCCAGCAAACAGTACACCCGTCCAAGCCATGAGCAGCCAGTTTCTCCAGGAGAACGCTGTGGGAAATGGTGACAAAGGCTTTACTAAAATCTAGACAGACAACATCCACAGCCTTTCCCTTATCCACTAAGTGGGTCACCTTGTCACAGAAGGAGATCAGGTTGGTCAAGCAGGACCTGCCTTTCACAAACCCATAAATGCTGGCTTGGCCCGATCACTGGCTTGTCCTGTACGTGCCGTGTGATGGCACTCAAGACGATCTGCTCCATAACCTTCCCTGGCACCAAGGCCATACTGGCAGATCTGTAGGTCCCCAGATCCTCCTTCCAGCCTTCCTTGTAGATGAGAGTCACGTTTGCTAACCTCCAGTCAGCTGGGACCTCCCTGGTTAGCCAGAACTGATGATAAATGATGGAAAGTGGCTTGGTGAGCACTTCCACCAGCTCCCTCAGTACCCTTGGGTGGATCCCATCCAGCCCCATAGACTTCTGTATGTCCAAGTGGTGTAGCAGGTCACTAACCATTTCCCCTTGGATTATGGGGGCTTCATTCTGCTCCCCATCCCTGTCTTCCAGCTCCGGGGCCTGGGTACCCGCAGAACAACTGGTCTTACTATTAAAGACTGAGGCAAAGAAGGCATTAAATACATTAGCCTTTTCCTCATCCTTTGTCACTATGTTTCCCCCTGCATCCAAATTTTTCCTACTTTCCTTTTCTTTGCTCAAGCTAATGTGAAGTTGTATTTAGACTTGCTGGTAAAGAGCTCTGGGATCCTCCAATGAGGAGTGCTGTAAAAAGTCCAAGGCACTGTCAGACTGGCAATTATCTAAATCATGGGGAATTCACTAAAGAAGATAAAGCTATTAAACACTCCATAACCCAGTTGTTTTAGAGGAAATGCTGAGAGATAAGTATTTTTTTTTTTAGAAGATAAGAGAGTGAAGAAATGAAATACTGCTAATACATCTTTTGTCCCTTAAATAAGAAAAATAATGTGTCCAGAAGAAGCAGAATCCCTTTTTCTTAGAAATAAAATTACAACAATTGCTAGGAAAAAATCCCACATGCATGTTTTACACTCATAATTCCTAACAGGACTTGAAAGTATGGTTTGAGAATTTTGTAGTTTTGGTAAAGATACAATAATCTTTGCAAATTCATGCCAATGTTACGTAGTCAATGGAAAGATCCCCAGATTTAACATCATGAGCATACTGCTTTGGGGCATAGCTTTGCTTTGCCATAGCATGAGGAATACTGTTTCCATTGGTCAAACACAGCTGGTTGGATGAGAGCAAGGGAAAAAACATATATGCACACATAGGTCCCATAAAATTTCAGCAGGTTGGCATACACGGCTCTACCCAAAGAACTGAAGAGGACTGAGTAAGCAGAATTATATACGAGCTAATCTATCAAATAACAATAATTTTTAAAAATCACCACAACAATACTGTAGGTCCCAACTCCCTTATAAGCTCCTTCCCAGCAGATAAACCGTGTAGAACAAATCAAGCAAGCAGAACCCCCCTGGCTTCATTACTGCTGCACCTGCTAAAGCAAATGCAGTCCTATTTTAAAAAGCGTGTCTGCTACAGTACTTGCTCACTTTAAATCAATGTTCATTTCCACTCAGTGTTGTACTGACACCATAGAGTTATACCATTCCTACATAAGCCTTACAGTTCAAAATGATGTAGAGAATCCTTACTAACACCTTACGGGCAAGATAACTGCAGTTCTTTGTTTAAGCCATTTATCTGAGTACCACGTTCCACTTCTTATGATGGGATTTAGCCCCTAAGCTGGCTAAGTGCCTCTGTTTATCAATTCCACAACACATTAAAAAAAAAAAAAAAGAGTAATATATCTCTTCTCACGTATTCAACTGGTTTTAAGATCATAGCCAAAGGACATATTTTCAGTCAAAGCTGTGTGTGATCCTGCTGAAAGTCATAAACCTCCCCAGCTTTAATGGTTCTGCCAGAGTACCCTTATTTAGCTGCTATGAAAGCATAACGTCAAGGCACTTATTGGGAAGCAAAGTTTGTATCTGTCTCTGTTCAGCCGAAGTGAGCCCTTGGCTCAGCACGGCTAAATTGCTCTCTCTGCATGTTGGCCCCTCTCTGCCTGCTGGCACTGACATCGCTGTGCTCCTTAGCGCTGCTGCAATTTTGCTGCTCCTCCTCCTCCTCTCCCTACAGCACGCGGAAGACAGGAACACAGAGACTGCAAGAGAGGAGACGTACAACTGTAAATGCCTCTAATCCAGGTTGTAAAAGACACACAGCAACCAAAACCCAATTTAAGCACGACACAAAATATGGGTCCTGGAGCAGGACGGAGCCCACTTTCTTCTCTGCACATGAAATTTCAACGAGCAACCAGTTCCCACCGGTGTCAGGGGGAGCTTAGCTTGTAAACTGCCCGCTCAAGACAACAGAGAAGGTGAAAGAATTGTGGTCACACGGTTGACACACTAATAACTAGCATTTGGTATAGCCTGACAGTACGTTTAGTCCCCCAGATTTACTTCTGGAGGTACCATACAAGGCTGCCAACACCAAACTTGCTGGCTGCGCCCTGGCTTAGCCATCACCCCTGAGTAAGCAGACTGTATATAAGGAACTGACTGTACCTCAGGGATGCATGGGGCGGTCCTGCTCCTTCTTTGTTCATACCTGACGTAATTTGCTTTTCTGCCTGCTCCCCGTGCTCCGGCTTGGGGAAAAAGCAGGTAGCAGAGTTTGCCTTCTTGCCCTCCAAGGTCTGAACGCCAGGTCTAAAGGCCAGCCATTTCCTCAAGGCAGGGTAAGAGTGCTTCTTCCCACAACCCTCGGTCCCAGAATGGGGATGTATCGCTTGAAAAATAGTCCAGCCCTTGGAGCACGTCTGTTCGGGAACTACAGACGGAGGGAGAATAGCCTTGGCATTGGCAGAATGAATTTTTTTTGACTACTAAATGAGAATATATTTAGAGTTCAGTTCTGGAAAGGGTGGGGGAATCTGATGACGAAGAGACAAAACTGACACGAAGAGGGAGAAGGATACAGCTAATGCATTCATAATGCAAGCCTTAGCTCTCTCTCCTGGGACAAACTGAACGTGAAGCTATCCAGAGCAAAAGGAAGAAGCCAATTTGCATAGTGAGAATGGGAAGACCTAAGCACACAGCGGTGTTGCATCCGCTTTCAGGGCTGTGGGTGAAGCGTGGTGTGCCGTTTCCACTGGTGGTTGCCAGTTTCAAGTTCCTCGTGGAAGGAAAGACAGAAAGAGGGGCAAAATGAGAGACATATCCAGGGAGAATTGTTTTTTTTTTTTACTTCCTCCTCTACAGCCCTCAGCTTGCAAATGAGCTTCCGTCAGCGACATGTGCCCGTTCCAGGCCTTGCTTTTGCTCCAGGCTGGGAGTAACTTGGCAGCAGATCAAGCAATCAAGCACACTTTCATTAATTCAGGGCTGAGCTGCCTTGCCATCACTTCTAACCTTGTCCCCTGACACAGAAGAGCTTCCCCCTCCCCACGTGCCCCGGTGGCACAAAGACCTGCTGCTTGGCACTGGAGAGGATACCATACAATTAGAGGCCGTATTCAATAAACACGATGGAGTGGAAAGGGCCGAAGTGTATTAGGAACACTGCCAGTATAGGACTCACAGAGAACAGTTTTATCAACTTTGAAGCAAACAGCAAAAGCTGTCATTAACGGAAAGGTCATCACACTGTCTCCAGAGTGAGTGATGTGACAAGTCAAACGGTTTAGCATTTTGGAGAATGGTACCCAGGAGAAGCCAATGTGTCTGGCATCCAACCATGGCCTTCTCACTGCCCGTGGGGTTCCCAGCATGGGGCTGGCATCATCGCTGCCCGCTCTCCCAAGGTGAGGCCACAAGAAAGGCTTGGAGAAGATGGTTGAGGACCAGGGGAACACACTGCTGGTGAGACACATCCGAGATGAGCTTGACAGCTAAACATAACACATTGTGTAGCCGAGGGTCTGTTGCTCTGGTACTCTGTAAGGACATGAGCAAGAGCTCACCTCGATGCAGTGCCACCAAATTAAAGTGTCACCAAACCCAGGCTAAAAGCCTTCGCATGTCGTAAGAGGACTTCATGCCTACAAGATGCTACTTAGACCTACGCTAGAGTGGTTCATTGCAAATTTCAGTCTCAGCTTGGGCTGCAAGCATGGAAATTGCTGTGGATGGGTAATGCAGAGAGATTCTCCGCGAGTCTATACCTTGTGGCATCTTTTGCACTTGTAGAGAATGGACCTTTTCTGATCCGGCAGCATTTTGCCCAACATTTGCATGAGTACCGAGGACTACAGCAGAGATCAGGTCAAAGAAGAATCACTTTCTCATACGTGATTCAATTTCCCTCAGGTCTTTCTTGTTCTCATCAAATAGCCTTTAGAATTCTAATTTCTGTTCCACTTTAAGGAATCAAAATAAATACTTCATGGCTCATGATGCTCTGTGGCTCTTTTTCCAACTATTTGCTGTAATGAAATTAGAGGGTTGGTTTTGGGTTTGGTTTTTTTTTTGGTAATTGTTGAAAGCTGGTGCTTCTAAATAATGGATAGATCAAAATATAAGTCTTAAAATAATTACTGCTATAATAGCATTTGCAGTGTGCAGCAAACACCTCCCAGCTGTAGCTCATCCCTCCTGCCTGCCTGCATAGTTACTCTGAGCAGTGCCAGGACCACCTTCTTCTCAGCATGGAGGGCACCGAAACACCTTGCCTTGTTGCCGTGCAGGTTTATTGTTGAATTAGAGTATTGGAAAATACATCATGGGGATCAATGAATAAGTCTATTTCACATAGCCTGTTTCTCCTCTCCCAACCAGTCCCATATAATGTTCTCTCTGGAAAGTATATTGCCTGTGAGGGCTAGTGTGCAACACATCTGATGTCCTGATGGTGCATACTCTCATTAGGCAAATCCCAAGGATAACTGAGAAGCTAATGAGAATGGTTACAGATGCATTAACAAGGTCACTGATAAGAATATAGTCACAAATCACCTAATTAGGAGGGGGAAAAAAAATCCAGGCAAGCTTTTCTATATTTCTGTCTTACAAGTGACCCTCTGCAGCCAGCTGCCAGCAATTACTTCTCTTTCTCCTACCTGTATGGATGGCTGCCAAAATATCTCTCAGCCTTGGAGTCTGAGAAGAGAGGATAGAGCAGGAACTCCTGAATTCTGGTATTTTGATCCAGTACAGACAATTCATTTGTGATTCTGGGTACATCTCTTCAGGCCTGCTTCTCCTCTACCCAGAAGAGTTGCTCACATCCATCTACTCCCCTTCTGAGTCAAGCTCCTTCTGCACTCATTTTGTGTCAAAGGACACTGACGGGGGTGCAGCACTTGCTACACTGGATGCAAACCCCACAGAACCAAAGAGAAACATTAATCAGGTTTTTCACTGAAATCAAACCTCAACATATGAGAATTAGGGTGTCGTGGTTTAACCCCAGCCAGCAACTAAGCACCACGCAGCTGCTCACTCACTTCGCCCCCACCCAGTGGGATGGGGGAGAGAATCGGGAAAAGAAGTAAAACTCGTGGGTTGAGATAAGAACAGTTTAACAGAACAAAAAGGAATAAACTAATAATAATAATAGAATTGGAATATACAAAACAAGTGATGCACAGTGCAATGGCTCACCACCTGCCAACCAATGCCCAGTTAGTTCCCGAGCGGCGATCCCTCCCAGCCCCACTCCCCCCAGTTTACATACTGGGCATGACGTCACACGGTATGGAATACCCCTTTGGCCAGTTTGGGTCAGGTGTCCTGGCCGTGTCCCCTCCCAACTTCTTGTGCCCCTCCAAGCCAAAAAATCCGTGACTTAGCATAAACACTACTTAGCAACAACTGAAAACATCAGTGTGTTATCAACATTCTTCTCATACTGAACACAAAGCATAGCACTGTACCAGCTACTGGAAAGAAAGTTAACTCTATCCCAGCTGAAACCAGGACACAGGGTCAGTGAAACTCACTTCTCACACCATTAGGAAATTCTGATTTCTCCAGGTTCTATTGATTGGTTAGAAGCAGGACAGAAAAATAGACACACTGGTATTCCCTATGGGACTGAACAAAAATTACACTTCAGTCTGATGAAGTGAATAGAACCCAAAAGTTACATAATTCTGTCATTCTGTAGGAAATGTAAAGCTGACATAATCCATTCCAATTTCATCAAACCCTCTACATTTCCATCAACTACAACTACAACAAAAAAAATCCTTCAACTACATGAAAACAAATTGTTTCAATGCAACCAAGAGTTTTCAGCTTAGCTGAATCAGCACATCTTGAGAAAAAAAATGTGCCTTCAGAAAAGTTTTGTCAAACTACAAAGAGATGCAAAATAATGAAATGTCCTGTCTGCAGCTGTACTCTAAGTACTGCCTTATTGTTAAATGGGCAGGAGATTTATTCCTAATAGTGAGAATTTACCTGTTAATATGTAAACTACTACAACCTTGTTCTATTATGGGTTTATAATACAAATAATTTGCAAACCAGTAATGATGTAGTGTACACGTAGGCACAATATATGTATGCACACATGTAGAATGCTACAAATACTGAGCACACATATTTATAATAGTCGTACCAATAGATGCCTAGATACAAAACTCTTACATCAGTCATACTGAATGTGTTTATATAAAAGGACTATATATATGCTAACTACTTGTAGCAGAGGATGGTGCCGTGTAAGCAGAGGCTTATACAACTAGAATATGGCCTTAAAATAGAGATTTATCCTCCTCTCCATTAATATTCACTAAATACTGCTCAGTCTTGCTCAATACAGCAAATTTCCCTACCATCCCCCATCCAGTGAGACAACTTCATTCTCTCTGGGCACTTCCAAGGTTACCCTCTGCCTGAACAAATGATACCCATGCTATCTTTCCCCAACTTTGACAGAAATCATCTTGTCCTTCATGATCAGTGTGCAAATGGGTGTGCACTAATAAATAACAACTCTGCTCACTCAGACAGCGTCCTTCACAGAAGCGCTTTCCAATCCAGCCCAATTAATAGCAACATCAAACGAAAGCCCTGCCAGCTGGGATATAAAAGCAAAAACCCACACTGACTGCCTGAATATGAAAAGAAACCAAGGTAGGGAATAAACATAGAAAATCTACTCATACGTTTCTGAAAAATTTAAGCGGAGATCCTTCGTAGCCTGGTAGCCAGCTGCAGGGGCAGCTGTGTTGCAACACAATCTTTTTTGGGTGCCCTGGTGTGGGGTACCCCCCACCCACGCAGGCACAGAGCATCACGCGCTGTGGGGGAGTCCCCCTGAGAGACGGAGGTTATCCGGTCCGCTGGGCGGTCAGAGACACACAGATACTGCCCCAGGGTGTTAAGTCTTGCCCTCGGGCAGCAAGGTCCATTTGCTGAGATCTGCTTCCAACTCTGGCGGAAGAGCGGATCCGCAAGACTTTCAACTCCTGCTGTAAAGTGACTGGGTGCTCCGTTTGGTATCCGGACCCCGGAGGCTTTGGCGGACGATAGCCCTGAGGGTCTGTAAATGTACTGCTCCATAGTTTAGGTCTGACCCTGCTGCTGGTTCCAACAGCAATAGGAGTTTTTTTCCTTTAAAGCAATAGGAAAAGGAAGTTAAAAGGTAGCGAGAACCTATTCAATGTCAGCAGTGCTTCAGAGCCAAAGTCCCAATTGTAATCGAAATAAATCAGTAGTCTAAGAGGAAAACCGGGTATTTTTTTCCATTTTCAAAGATCTCCATGCCTCTTGGATGTGCCAGGCATTTTAACTACCAAGTACATTATTTAGTAGGAAAAACTGTAGAACAAAAGATTACCTTTAGAAAAATCGTGTTTGTCGTGAATGCCAAGTGCCACAGTTGGCGCTGCTCAGAACTGCAGGGGCTTGGTGGAGTCACAGCAGCCAAAAGTCTCCGCTGCAATAAACATCTTGATGATAAACGAGTAAACAAGGCAGCCAGCCCAAGACCTTGAGCGAAGCCCATCAAAAGGTACTAGAGAAAGGGAAACATGATGAAACAGCAGCTTGGGAAAGCTTAAAACATAAATAACAACCACGGACAAGCTTGAGAGTGTTTGGGTGCTAGTCTTGAATGCCCCCCTCTCCACCCTCACGGCCATCAAAAGACAACACAAGATTTTAAAGCTGTAAAAAACACCTCCCCAGCTTCAGGAGCGGCTGCTGGCTGAGGGCACATCGCCTTGGGGGACGGGAAGGGGACAACAGGGCGATGGAGATGGCATTTCCCAGGGACCTGCCGGTCGCAGGGAATATGCCAGCAGCAACTTGCTCGGCAGACTCTAAGACACCAGGCACACGCATACGTAACGCGTACATAATTCTGTATACGATTATATCTTGTTCAAATCAAAAGGTGAAATAAAGTAGCAGGTTCATCGGTGCAGAATAAGACAAAGAGCGACCGATCACGCCTGACAAGCCCCAGGTTTGTGGAAACTTCATGAACTGTTGCTCTGAGTTTCTGGCGGAGGCTTGCACCCACGTCCCTTCATCGCTACCGTGCAGCTCCCGGCTGCGCTAACTTCACGATGTCCCGTTTATTCTCTGTAGCTTTTAAGAAAGCTGAGGCACATTTAGAGGATGAGGTTCCTACTGATGTCGTTAATAACAGAAAAGGCCAAACGCTATCTTCTGGGGCTTGGAAAAAACACCATTGTACATCGGAAAATTCAGACTGTAATCTAAGTGTTCTTTCCTCTCATTATCAAAAAGTCAGCGTATGTGCCTTGCTGGTTTCTGTAAGGGCTGCGTAATCAAAGATTTTTGCCTGGTTTTGGAATACAGATGTGTAAGCCAAACAAAAAGTCTTCAGGGTGCTTTTTTGGTCTCCCCCCCCCCCTTTTTTTTTTTTTTAAGCATAGATGTTTTAAACAATATTACCTGTAAGGCTGGAATAAATCAGATCTCTCTCTTGCAGCTGGCATGCAATATGAATGATATATTCTGATTTCATCTGTTTGTCCAACTTGCATGGTTCTAGCTAATCAAGTAGAAAATAAACAATAATAATGATTACAACTGGAACATCAGTCCTTCACATTTACTGCTTTCTCCCTTCCTAAAACAGTGGGCAAGAGGTGAGACCATATATTTATTTCAATGCATACCTTACGGTTTGAAGGAAAAGGTATGATTTGCTCCTGGCTCTGCGGGAAAAAATATTGTACATTGATAAGCCCCTTGCCAGCAGGAACAAATTCAGACTGCACATTAACCTTAGGCCTGCAAAACACCGGTTCAAAAAAAAAGGATGTCATGTTCTTTGTGTGTGAAGAACACCCTATTCTTCAAACTAAATCACATTTATTTTCACAGGCAGGTCAATATTTTATCTCGATTTGCCATATTTAGCGTTCCGAGAATGAAAATAGGTAAAATAGAAAATCTTCTAATTGTCACAGATTCTGTGCAAAGCTACAATGGCTGTATGTCACCTTGATAAGCAGCTTATCCAGTACAAGAGCGCTGCGTTCACAAATTAATGTAAATTACGTGAAAGCACCAAGGAGTGGAACACAGGGCTATTATTCGCTGAAAAGAGTGACTCACAGTATTGCCGCTGGAGGAGAGCACAGAACCGTGCTCTTCAAAATCCCAGCTTTGGTTTCATTTCACAGAATACCGTAATTCCATTTCCTAATGAAAGTAGCTTTGGCCTTCAATTCATTGGTCTCGCTGTATTAAAAATTCATCAAATACAATTTAAATTAATATTTTATTCCCTTTTGTTCCCCCTGGCCTTTCCTTTCTGGAGGGAACACCGTGCCACGTGAAAGCAGAGCTCCTGCCTCCCACGCAGGCTACGGAAAGGACCCCACATCCATTTTATAACTCCACGGCAGGACACGTGTGGCTTCATCCCCATGTCGTCTTGCCCAGGGGCTACAGCTGGTCACGGGCTCTGTGCCTCAGAGAACGCGCCGTCCCCAGCCCATGAGGCATCTTATGGGCTTTTGGGCTAAGTTCATGAGAAAATGAGGCTGGGGGAGGTTGGTATCCAGAGGAGCTTGGCACAGGGCTTTGGCCGCTGAGCGCCAAGCTCAAACTTTGTCCATCACAAGCCGCACGTTGGAAGAGCTCTTCCAAGCACCAGGTCTCCAGAGACAGCCAGGCGTGTCATCCAGGGAGCTACACGAACCAAGGCTACTTGTGTCTAACGAACGCGTTACTAATTCCACGAGGTACCTCTTTTTTGTTTTGGTTTTGTTTTTTTTTTTTTTTAATTTTAACTTTGGTTTTTTTCCCCAAATTATAAAAAAAATGCTCTGATCACAGCGAAGTCATGCTTTGCAGACATTTTGTTATTCATGTTCCAGTGTCGCTTATTAAAATAGAAATGCCTCGGAGTTTCACAAACGCACACACAGCGCTCAGAAGCTGCAAGCAGTTCTCCTCCCTCTTCCGTTTGGAAATTCTCTAACAGCTGGAAAGCCGCTGCCTTTTCTTTCAAACTGAAGGCAGAATTTAACTGCAAATGAGACAGTGTTTACTAAGCATGATTTGTCATGGTCTTACAGGAAAAAACGAGTTCTAAATCAGCATGTCCCAGCAAAAATTTAAAGTCTGTCCACACTTGTGTCTTCTGCCCTCAATAAGAAGCGCTTTCACGTTGCTCTCAGTCTTAAATACTTCTACCTTTATTTTAGGACTCAGCTCCAAACTGTCCACAGCCTCTTCATGGAGTGGCTATAGATCAGACCCAGCCTTTATCTCATTTTTTTGCTCTCCAGACCAGGCCTTGCCTCTGTTCCTGCACTTAGGCATGTTCATTCTGGGTCAAGAGGCTTTTTTTTTTTGGTTAGTTCTTGTCAACTGCACAGTGGTTTTGTGCCTCCTCAGCTCTCCCATCTGGCCCACCTTTTTAATTTCTGTGTTATCATATTTAATTTTAACTTTATATGATTCAGCCATGAAAAAGCATTTTATGGCATAGTCTATAAGACAGACATTTCACAAAATAAAAAGCTGAAGTGCATTTCTCGGAAAACAAAAAAAAAACCCTTCAGAGATGGTATGGTCTCTATTTAAGTTATTTGCCATTTTTAAAATGCTTTTTCCTCTGCGGCAAAAACTTCACCCACTCTTGTATTCCAGCCCACGGCCACTGTGAATAGTTTGGAGCACCCACACACACGTTCAACTTCCACAGGTCTAATCACAGAGTCCTTTTCACAGAGTGATTTTCAGATCAACCTAGATGGAAAAAATTAAAAATTGCAGTTGATTCAAAGTCCTGAAAATTTCCAGGTGGTTCTGCAGAAGTGAAGTCAGGCTTGACCCCGAGATGAGCGCTGTCAGAGAGACACGGTGTTGGATCTACCTCCCTGGCACCGGCTGCTGGGGCTTTCCAGTCTTTGATGCACAAATTCCCCGTGATATTGCGGTGAAGAGCCGACACCAATGAACCAGGCTTGTTTTTTCATTTTTATACCCTACACAGTCTTTTCTTTTTACCAATGAATGTAACTACAGCCAAACCGGCTCAGAAAGCAATGGCAATCACTCGCTTGCACAGTGGGAGGAGAAATGAAAGATAAGATCATTTTTGTCCTATCTGGTTTTTTTAATGACCATGAAAAAAGCCTCTGAAATTAGTTGAATGAATCTTGGCACTTTTCTTGGCTGAGATCGTAATTTCATGGTTAATTATTCCGTATCTAAATTCTCTTTGGTTGCAGCTTCCATGAACTTTTATTACTTTAGCAATATTCCTGGTTGTCAAAAGTCTATGTTTCTGTTTACCAGGGCAGTAATACCCACCCTCAGGACAACGTCTCAGCTCGACTTTGGACTGTATAACTTTGGGGTTTCTTTTATGTGCACGAGATAGCAGGTCAGGTTACATATTTGTTCTAGCAGCACTATAGCTGTTGAGCAGCATTAGTACAGGAACAAATGAACGTTTGTTTCTCTTAAGGGTACAGTTAACTTAAAATTAAAATCTGAAGAATGGGTTTGGGAAGCGTCCGTCTCTTCTCTTTGTCCGTCGCGGTGCTAGCTGGGCTTTGCCGTTCTTTAAAATACGTTTTTGTCCTCTACTGCGGGGAGACGCAAATTGGAAATTTTGTACAAAATATAATGAAATACTTAATCTGAAAAAAAAGAAAATGTACTTTTTTCCCTTTAATGTTTTTCAGTTACCTGTTATTTGCAGTAGTAATTTAAAAAAAAAAGAAGCCTAGTAGACCTGTGATTTTTCACTGTGCGTTTCTAAAACATTGCATGCAGAAACTTATACTTTTGCATAAGTACTAGTGAACCGATGTCAAAACTCACTTCACACAACAGCTAACCATACAAACACTGTCTGCCCCAGAATCATTTAGCTTTTGAATTCAAGTTCAATGAACAAAAAATAAAAACTAAAAAGTCCAGTCACTCTCCCCTTGCCTCATTCAGAAGTGATTTTTCCCTTGGCATTACTATTTACCGTGGCATTTCAATGGGAAAAAAAATAATTCCTGGTGTGAAGACAGTAATATTGAGGAGCTGGGACACGATCTTGTCCTTGAGCGTTGCTCAGGAAGGCTCTTACCTCTTACTGATTTCAGGTGGATTCACGGCTCATGAGTGAACGTGGATCTGACCAAAGGCCTGTGTGGCTACAGGCGCTCCTTGACCTTCACGTGGCTTTCCCGCAGCTGCTGTCCTGTGGCTTTTTTGGCATTTACACAGAGCACCAATAAGTTGTGAAGGGCTGGTGCCCTCCCACCAGGGAAGCAGGAGGCGGCTCCCACTTATCCTGGACTTCAGAAGAAGCTGAGGGCACTCCACGTGCTGTAGGCTCAGGGATTTAATCAGCTTCCCTCATGACATACAAGAGAAAACGTTTATCAACACCTGACACTTAACGTCCCTACCCCGCGCGCACTCCCGCATGCGTTTGTGTAAGAGCTCCTCGGTCGCTCGTCAGGCGCCAGCAGAGATTGTTTTGACAACATCGTTATTCGTGACGATTCCTCCAAATGGAAACATTTCACAGCAAAGTTGTTCACCCTCAGGGTGAGATTTCTGAGCACAACCCCTGCGACCGATGGATGCTACTTGAACCACTAAGTAGCTGTTCACTGAACGACAATAAACGAGTGACTTGGTTTAAGTCTGGCACTCTGACAGGGCAGAGTAGAGAGCTGAACCTGGATATTTTCCCTTTAGATGAGTTTGTTAACCACTAGGTAGTTGGCTGTGCTGGGCTAAGAAATATTCTCACTTTCTGGAGCTAAATTTGCAGGTTTCTAGGCAGGTAGAACAAAAAATGTATTGAAATTAATATAACCTTTTTTCATGGGATGAGGTAACCTTTGTCCATCCAATTTCTACAACAGAAAACTGCTTCTCAGGTGATGTCTGTAAGGAAACGTACTGCATTGCTAATGCGACTGTGATGAAAATGGCACAAGGATGGTATATTACCTTAGGAGCACTGGTCCTCTGAGCAGCACAAGCATTAGGGTGTCCAGTAAACTGGACAGACTGGTGCCGAGATGCACCGATGTGCTGGCTGAGGATGCGCCTTCTCACCATGTAACTCCTCACCATTCTCTGAACAAGCTTTTTTTTTTTTTCTCTCCATGTGAAAATAATAGCTTTTTTTCTTTTAGGTAATAACATAGATGCTACTTTATAATCCTACGCATCTTCAGAGTGCGAACGGACATCAGCAGCCTGGTGCTCCACACTGAAAAGTAAACAGACTCCAAGAGGAGAGCGCCAGCTAAAAATAGTTATAATAAGAATAAAGTAGCCATAAATGAGCATGACGGACATTAAACTATCAAAAAGGCAAAGGTCTCGAGCGGCTCTGCAGAGAAATCCAGACTGGAGAAAAATGAAGCAAACAAACAAAAAAAACCCTGGTCAAACTAATGTTAGGCTGTCTGGCTTCATGAAGTTAACAAACTGCAGCCCTTATTGCCACAGAGCTCGTCCTTTTGGTGGGTATATTGACATCCTTTGGCCTACCAGCTTTATTGTCCTTAGAAACGAGCAAACTCCTAGTTATTTCTCAATATTATTCGCTCTTCTTTTCATTCCTTTTCTTCTCTTTGCTATGGGCAATGAAAATGGGCAAATGAGTATTACAGGTGTCAGGGATAGTGCTAAAAGTCAAGGTAAGACAGAGAACGTAGTTTTTAAAAAAGCTGTCAAGAAAAATCATTCCTAGGAAAGGGAGGATGAGTATTTAAAAATAAAACTGAAACATTTCTCTATGCCAAAGTTATATTGGAAACAGCTTTTTTTGCCACTTTCTTCTCCCCCCAGATACGTATATTGGGTGCCTAACCGCAAATGAGCTACTAGAGGAGATTCGCCTGGGCTGTTTTGGTGTGGAGTGAAACGTTCCCGCTGCTGGAAGGCATTTCTCCCAGGTATGGCCCTCCAGGAGAGCTTGCCAAGGCAGACGCAAGTGAGCAGTTTTGGGGTTTGCAATGCTTTCCTACCCAGAGAGTAACTTGGGAAATCCCTACGTGCCCTGCCTGCACAGTGAGGCAGACGGATGCAAAAAAGCCTTGTCGTTGGTACTATTCATGACCCTTGGGAGACAGAAAAGGATATGTAGCAGGGAGCAGTGGGCAACCTATAAACCGTCCTGTATATAAGGCCCCTGTGTTCGGTGTTTAAGTACCGCTAAGTTATATGGTGGGAACATAGCTGGGTAGGAGTTTGTTTTCAGTGCTGCAGAGTATTTGAGAGTATGCTGGCTTGCTGAGTTGCTCTGCTGGTTCTTACAAATAGGAATTATTTTCCCACTTGTTCAGATTTCAGGGTATTTTTTTTTTTCCCCCCTCATGGACGCACAGATGTACATATCATCGTTGAAAGGCAACCAAGGAACGTGAGGTGAGGAAAATACAGCTGATGACTTTTGGGTCTCTTCCCTTATTCTGTCAAAGGAAAAACTCACTCAGCCAAGAAAGGGAACTGATAAACCTTTGAGCCTGCCTAATTCATTCAGCCCATCAAAAGGCGAGGAGATACACACACAGCCCCATTCATCCTGGTGTCCTTGCTGTACATTAGCGAGAGATGTATTCACCCTTTCAGGGGCTCTCAGTACATCCTTTCATTTTGGACAGTGCCTCATTCACCTGCTCCTGAAGTGCATCATTCCAGTAATATCAATCTAGGAGGCCATCAGCCCTGCATACTTGATCATTTCCAATTAAAAGAGCAACGTCTGCATTGTATAGGAAGTAAAAATGCTGGAAGACTAAGGAGGCCAATACCTAAGTTTAGCTATCAGAGGTGAACGTAACCTAATTTAAATGTGATGAAATTAGACTGTTTGCCCTAATTTTCATGCATTTAGCATTATCTCAAGAATACTGATAAGGATGGAGTGAACACTTGAGAGCAGCTGGCAGGCAGCACGGTCACTATGCTGCACCACATACAAAGTTTGCTTTCAAATGGAAAGCTGGATTTATAAAAATGAGTGATAAGAGTAAGCTATCTGACTCTCCAGCTTGTTCAGGTGGGAAAGGGAGAATCCAACATCCTGATTCCTTCTTCTGCCTCTGCTAGCCCCCTCTGGCTGTATATTGAAATAAACTCAATACCTTTTATCATTTTAGGGGAGAGGATTGCTCTTTGAGAGGTGTTGGTGGGAAAATTGGGATGCGGGAGATTATTTGGTTGCGTTTTGCTTTTTAATTAAATGGAGCTAGGAAGAGGAGAGCATTGCTCCTTTTGTCAGGCCATAAGTAGCAAAGACATTGCTGGTTCCACCTATTGGTAGAAAAGTAAAAATGATTTTACTTACTTTCTAAAGAAAGGAATTCCAAGAATTTCTAGTGCCATCTATGAGCGAATACAGAGAATTGCCAGTATTCCTACCCTTGTTTTACACATACTCACATAAAAACGTAATATGGAAGTGAATGTTGTTCGTCCTGCTTTCTCTATGTCCACATAAGATCTATGTGAATACAATCCTATTGCAGCTGTTTAATACATGCACTTAAATAAAGCCATCTGGAGTTAGGAAAACTTTAAAATTCATCCCCATAGCGTAAGGCACTGGCCAAACCAGCTGACATTCAGTCTGCCATCATAATATCAAATTCTAAGAGGAAAGCCCAAAGGAGGTACCCGGGCTCAAGTCTCTAAACGTCCTAAATCACAGTGATTCAAGGTGAAAAATCTACATTTGACCCAGAGCATACCAAAGTGGAACGCCTTCCCACTGCCTCTGCTATAGTTCAGGTTTTTAGAAACACGTCCTAACGCAAAACCAGCTGAAAATGGCAAGAGTTGCTGCAAAATCCTGTTGCGGTCCTCTACTCACCCCTACAAAGACAAGCACAATCCGCCTGGAATTCCCCCCTGGATCTTTCTGGGAAGCAATTTAAAACCTCAGAATGATAATTATCTTTTGCCAATACACTATAGGTTGAATTTAAAATGCTATTGGAAACATACCATTAGAGACTGTCAGAAGAAGGGATGTGGGAAATCACATACTTTAACATTTCCTTTTAGAAGGTTCCCAAAAGTACCAATTTCAAAGTGCACAACTTATCCCCGAGAAAGCCTTCTCTTTTTTTATTTCTCCTCACCCCTACCTCAGTCTGTTTCCTGTTTTTTCTCTCCAAAGAGGACAGCAGCAAAGCAGAAGTGGCAATCCAGAAGATAAAGACTAGTCATATTGGATCTCACTAGAGAAAAATATTAAGAAAAGGACTACAAAATATCTTGAAAGACGTATTATTTTCCCCCGGGGAAAAAGTTAGGAGTTCACATTAAGGCAATATTCATTTGCAGAACCTTCTCAACAGAAATTTGCCACAGAAAATGTTGTAAACGTTGTCATAGAAAGCGGAACACCAAGAAAATATTTCCTGGGTTTTTTTCCTATTATTGTTAAAAAAAAAAACAAAACAAAAAACAACAAAAAACCCCACCAAAAGTGCAAGCAGCTGTTTGGGGCAAAGCGTTAAAAGCAAACCCCCAGCACTAAGAGGTGTGAACGTGTAACCTGCTTGGATGGAGGGGTCTGCGGATCCCAACACCTCCGGAGTTGCTGAGGGACAGGTAGGAGGATGATGTTCAGCCGTGGCCTTTGAGCAGCTTTGGCCGCCCAGTAGCCTGTGGGTGGGACTGGTCCCCCCCCAGCACGGTGCGGTGGTTCCTAAGGCGCACCGGCCAAAAGGAGACAAAGCAAATGGGGACCGTGTCTAGCAGGGCTGGATGCAGAACCGGCTGAGATCCAGAAGCATTTCCTAGGCTGACTGCAATGCCACGCAGGCACGTGCGTTGTTCTGGCTATTAAAGATCTGGCTGGGAATAAAAGTGACCCTGCAGTACACAGATGTCATCGCTCCCAAGCGGCAGAACCCCTTATTAAGCAGAGCATGTTAGATTAGCTCAGCTTTACAGTTTCCTTTCGGTTCTCTGCGGGGACATCTTTGCAGCAGTACAAGCGACGTGTGCGTTTTCATTACAAGGTTTCACATCCATATTGGCCTAAAAGTTAAGTAAGTATGATCACCTCGGCCAAATGATGACCTGGGTTTTCATATATAGGTAGACAGCATCTCATTACACTATGGAGAAATGTACACAGAGTAAAAATTGTAACATCTGCTTTGACTACAAAATTATTTTTAGATTTAGGACAAGGTTCAAAGAAAAACCTTGTGGATTATGACACAGTTTCTATGTTAAACAGTAAAGGAAGTGTATCATTTGTATTGTGCTGCTTTCAATTTCTCTAGCAAGCAGAGGTTAAAGCAGAAGGTTTTCATTAGCCAGGGACTTGCATTCTCTTGGCATCAGGTTCAGGATAAAAATAGAGCTAAACATGGATTACCAAAGGAGCACTTAACTCAAAAATGACACCGAGAAACTGAGAATCCCAGCAAGCAATGTACACAATAGTGATGTTATATCCATTGTATTTTCACCTAAAATCTTTCCCTCTGAATAAGAATATTTTCTGTTAGCTTTAAGATGACACCTGATTTACAGTGGACTTGAATGAACTAGGGGACGTTCTCCAGAATCAAGCACAAAGGAGAGATAAAAATCTAACAGCGGCATTTTCAAGGTAATACATTTTAGTTCAGAGAATACAGTTGTATAAAAATATAGAAAGATATGCATTTGGTTTCCAGGCAAATGTCAGCAAATGACTACGAAGGGCATGGTGCAACAGAGCCCTGGACTGAGACCTTCATTTCCAAGCAGGTGTAATGCAGTGAGTAAAGGGCTTGTAGGAGTTTGTACTACGGCATGGCATTGCGAAACACACCCTGAGCTGTATTGTCCCGTTCCGATCTTTCACTTGTCCCTGTGATCCTTCACATTTCTGCGATGTATGTCCAGAACATGTATTCCTAGATTTTGTCTAAGACCAATGGACACAATCCTTTTTCCACCTAGTGGAAGATCAGTTGGGAAAGTATGCGGATACCTCTATATTTTCTGCATATGCCCTGATGCAAAATGCTCTTCTAACAAATCCACGTGTGTCAGTAATTAAAACTGCAGATAAGTGTTTCCCATGCACACAGACACTATTGCATGCCTCAACTTCTTCTAAGCCATGTATTACCAGACAGCAAAACCTTCAATACCTTTACCCATGATTTATCTATTTTTGCATGTCAAGAGTCTGTGTAGATACGCAGTGAGAAACAATGGCGCAACTGCTTGAGAATTTACCACAGGATGTGGTACCGCAATTTCAGCACATTTCCAAGCAATAATGATAAGTAGGTTTTAACCAAAGTCCTCTATCTGACCAGATTGCCAGAGGAATTACCTTTCTTTCTGTAAGATACCACCATGGAAAGGCAAGGTATGGTCCCCCAACTGGAAAAGAATAGAAGGACCTTCAATTTTCTAATGCGCATTACTAGACATACTTATATTTCCCTAGAGGTTGATGAGTCTTTGTTGGTTTTGGTGGAGGGTTTTGGTTTCGTTTTTTGTTTGTTTTATTTTGCTTTGGTGTTGGGTGTTTTTTTTGGCTTCAGGAGAAGCAGAAAGGATGCTCTTCAGTATTAGGGGAAATTTGACCATGTGGTAATTTCGTGGTTATAGTTTACATACTGCTATTCATGTGTATGTTTAAATTGCATAAATAAAACCAATAAGGAAACAGTTGATTAAACGAAATGAAAAAATCACAACCATATTTGAAAAAAAAAACCAAAAAAACCAGGAGAGATCATTAGGAAATACACTCCCAGGCAGCAACTACCGTGCACATTCCTGCATGGGAACTGAGCCCAGAAGATGCCCTTTGGTTTTGTCCTTGAAAATAGTGAGTCAAGGGAAGGAAATTTCAATTAACTAGGAAGCAGAAGGACAGGTTTCTAGAAAATTCTTCTGAGAGTTATGAAAATAGATCCTTATTTTTCTCTTCTTTATTACTAGACACTGGCTGTGTTGATGTGCGCATATAATAAAATTGACCAGAAACACAAATCTCTACTAAACCAACCCAGAAATCCAGAGCAAATCAAATGAACACCTTATACCAAAACCAAGGGGTTTAGGGGAAGGATTTGAAGGAGTTAAACCAGTTTGTCTTGGCTTTCTCAACAAAACATTTTGGTTTAGTCCTTTCATATTTTCACCTGTGCATAGTATTTTTTAACGGAAATTGTGAAAATAGGTCCACAAAATAGTGTAATAACCCTGAAAGTTCACAGAGCAGGTTTCGTACAAAAGGCCTTCTTTGAACTCACACTGGTGTGGTTTTTTCCCTTCATTTTCAAGTAAAAAAAAAAAAACAAACAAAAAGAAACTGCAAGAGAATTATTTTCCCCTCCAATTTTTTGATTCAGCTTTCAACTCAGCCCTCCCTCCCCCAGCCCCCGCCAGCAAGTTACTTGCTCAGCCCCACTTACGACCTTTCATTTTTTAAGAACGGGGGAAATAAGATGAGAATTTGAAAATTCATGGTAAAGGCGGCTGCCTATTTGACTAATGCAAACATTCACATTCAAAATCCTGGAATTGATCAGCATATCAATTTGTTCCTGACACTGAGGTTAGTATCCGAAACAATGGTACCTCCCCCACTCGCTCGCGATTCAAACCCAGCGTGTGTCATACCTCCGCGCACGTTGTTCTCCTGCTCAGGCTCAAAAGGATGAGCAACAGTAGTCTTATGAGTCAGTGCCTTCCCTGGAGAGCCTTCAACCATAGCATTATGAAGGTAGTAGTTTTGTTAATTCAATCTTGTGAGTATTTGCTTTCAGCCACTAATGATGGTAGAACGAGTCATTCCTTTCATATTTTAGGAAATCCATCTTTCGCATCATCAATAGAGTCAATTGGGGGGGGGAGTTTGACCAATCTGATGTTCACCAGGACCAATTTCCTCCTGGTTTCGTATCCTTACCTACGCCGCTGGTTTGGCTCATTCTCCTCGCGCAGCTGCGAGTAATCCAGCTGGCTGCTGTTGTCAACACGCGACCGTGGTAGGTTTGTGTTTATAACCTGGTAAATCACTGGGGCCTGGGCAAAGAACATGCTATTTCTGCTGTTGAGAGTATTTCCATGGCACAACGCAGTTTGTGTGGCGACGGCTGAGATGCAGCATTGGGGTACTCCTAAGAGTACAGCTCGCTGCCCAGGCTACGCTACCCCTTTGGCAGCACTAACTGGGTTGCCTTCGTGGCTCGTGCCATGCAAATTCGTAAAAGTTAAGGTCCCTACACACATCTACGAACTAGCTAGAACTAGAAAACAAAAGCCTGCTGGTATAAATCAGAATGATCTTATTTTTTTCATCAATATTAAGGGAGTTAATCTTAGTTTGTACTAGTTGCAAAACTGGCCTTCAATGTGTAATTGATGACACATAGCAGCTGCTGGGGAGGAACAATAGATATGCCCCCCCCCCTTCCCCTTCTTTATGAAGAAATTCCATTCTTTAAAATGCTCATCAGGTAGAGATGACTCCAAAGAAGTCAACGCACATCATGTTTTAAGATCTCAGATATTCCAGTGGTAGGTGATAATTTTATTTTAGCTTCAGCTGTCAGCATTAGTTAATTTGAATGCTAAGTAATGTTGTTTCACTTGCATTCCTTGGGTATAAGGAATGGGAAGTGTCACACCGGTCTGTGCTACTTCTTGCTACTTGTGCTCTTAAGTAATTCTCAAGGTATACTTTTTATTTAAAAAGCTTTTCTAAGGGCTAGGAGTGTGTTCCTCTTCAAAAGAGGTTTGATTTATTCCCATGGCTTATGCAACTGAAAGAGCAGAACCAGGAGCAAATAGCTAAATCCAGCTCGACTTGTTGTATAATATTAAAAATTATTTGTTTTCTCCCTGCAAACTTATTCCAAAAAATTAGACAAAAGTTTACAGAAAATAAGTGTTTGTGTTACTAGCAAAGCACATAGAAGTTAGAGTTGGCTCTGTGTGCCATAAATACCATCTCCAAGGGCTATGGAGCTGATTTTAAGAGATGTCTGGCACTCCAGCATCAGAAACTAATCCTGGGGTGACTTTTTGGAGTCACCATCCTCAAATGTTTCCTTTCCACAACCCATTTACGGTGACAAAACAGACAGCAAACCCTTTCATTTCAACAATTTCTGGCTTCAGCACTGCTGTCTCAGCAGGATGTGAAGACAAGATAAAAAGGCCAGCAGTGACTTTGCCTGTAGATGGGTCAAAGAAATTTTTCATGAAAACAACTTTCATTTCATCCCTAAGATGAAGTTCAATGACTGCAGCACAGTCAGGTCCCAAGCTATTACATGTGTAAGTAAACAGCTCAGAAGTTAATATACAGCTGAGAAAAATCTGTGGGGGTTTTTTTCCTTCCCCCTTTTTTTCCCCTTTCTTTTTCTTTTCTTTTTCTTATTTTATACATGGTTTTCAGCTGAAAAAGGATTCAGGAGTGTGCCTCTACAGACACATGGCACAAGCTGGACTTCTGCTCCAAATGTCTTCACTGTGGGTTCTCCCTGTGATTTAATCCTCAGGAAGGAAAGCCAAAGAAGATGCAAGATTTAGATTCTGTAAGACCTGCCACCACCTTTTCCAAGCCCATCCAGAAAAAATAGGGTACGGCAACCAGCACTGCACTAAAGTAACACAGAGCAACACAGGACAGAGCCAGCCTTTCCCAAAGCAGTACAAAATAGTTCAAACAAGAGCCTAACGTAAAAGCCATGCTTCAACAGAGGTAAGTTTCAGAAAACGAGCTCGAGATAAGCGAATGCCCAGCTCCTAATAGCTGAAGGTGAAAAGCTTGGAGACTCCGGGGCTGAGCACTTGCTGAAACCACGATGCTGCTGCGCACGCTGGACGCCGAGACCAGCAGAAGAAACAGCTGGATTAGCTGCCCGTGAGCGGCTCCCGTTGAACGGCCCAAGGAAAGGGGGGTCTTTTATGGGTGGAATAACAGTGGTGCGGAGGATTGAGTAAGGTCTGCCTCCTGGCACCCTCCAGCAGGCAGCTGGCGGGGATCCCCTGAACCCCAGGGTGGGTGCAGCGCGGTTGTGGAGGGTTTTGCAGGGCATCTGCAGTGCAAGTGCCCTGCGCCCAGGACTTTGTCTTCAAGGCATGGAAAGGGCAGACCACCCACCATTTTCTGTCCCTTTTTCCCCCCTCTGAAGCAGCTAACTGCATCAGAAGGGGACACAGACCATTTCCACCAGGCCAACTGTGAGCAGCGATGTGTATTTGGAAAGAGATTTCAGATATATGCTGAAGCGAAGATGACCTTGCCTGCTGGGCTGCCCAACACATGGGAGCTATCTCAGAAGCACCCATCTGTAAAAGTGGCAGCCTGTGTCAACCTCCTCGCTCCTCCATGTCACAGCAGAACCACCGTAGGGATGGCAATTAGTTCAGGACAACATGTGCAAGCCTTGAGCATGCCTGCACATTTTGCTTCAGTCAAGTAAGGGTATTTGCATTATATCAAACTACTTCATAAGAATAATTTGTTCTGGACCAACCTATCTGCACCAAAAGTGAGCTGGGGACATGGAGACAAAGCTGAAGGTCTCTTCTCAAAGACACAATGTCTGAAGAATTATGAAAGTATTTTTCTGGATCACCAGAGTGGAGGTCTTAGACTGGAGCATTTTTCATACACAAAGACTTCTCTGCCCACCAAAGAGGAGCATTTTTATACGTGTATCCAAACACGGACAATGGGGAATTCTGACCTGAATGGACAAACACGTTGCCAGTATTTTCCCTGCATTATTGAACAGCCAAGAAAACTGCTCTTTATCCATTTCTACATGTTGATACGAAACGTGGTTCTGTCAGTGAACTCGTTACCGAAAAAATTATTCCTTGTTTCGATCAGAATAGGTTATTACATGACTATGTTGCAGATACCTCTGCTACAATCCTTTGTCATGTTTGTTTGAACATTCACAGCTAGTTGTCAGTTTAAGAACTGTAGTAACTTGCACAATAACCAATTTATCAACGTACACTAATCGCCGAGTCTTGAGTCCCTTAAGAGGAACAGAAGAAAGGACCTAGCAGCTATTTTTGCATGACAGTGGCTCAGGCGCATCGTTCTACTTGCTGAACAGTTTCTATTTACCAGGGAAGACTCACACCTTTTCTTTTCAATGGTAGACCCCCAAAAAAGTACTCTTTCAGTTGAGCACACACTCCTCAAATTTTCAATGTAAGCTTCAGTGAGGCCATCTAAGAGTCACACACCTAAATTGCACGGCCTTGAATACTTGAAAAAGAGAGGTTTCTGCGTGTGTCAAAACACAAACTGTTCAGCGAGGAATTCTTGGCGTCAAAGTGAGAGCCTAGGTCTTACTAATCTAGCGCTTCCACCTGGAAAAAGAAACACTAAAAGAAATTTGAAGACCACCAGCAACGTGGAGAGAACAAAGGAGCCTGCAGTAGCTCAAGGGAAAGAGACATAACCTTGTTTGAAGAAAAGGCTCGATATGTCAGGAAGAGAATGAACTTGGATGATAATAGGGACAACAACACTTTACTGCAGTGACTTCCAAAATTTGGAGAAATTACATCGGGGAGGCACGTGGCAGGGCTGGGGACGCCTGCCTGAGAGGTGGCTCTCCGTGCCGAGGAGGACCCTAGTGGGACCACAGCCCGTGAAGGACCCACACCAGGCAGAGGGGCAGCGGGTGGCATGGGTCAGCAGAGAAAAACTGCTGCGCACCGGCCCAAACCTCCTGTGTCACCTGTCACCTCACCCGAGGGACGGGGAGGGACCGAGGGCAACACGCAGTGAAAATAAGGACTGGGAAAGGGGGGACTGGGAAAAAGGGGACTGGGAAATGGGGAGGAGAAGTGTTGGACTGAAGCTGAGCCTAGGGAAGAGGGAGGAAAAGCATTTCCCTCAGCGTTTGTTTTATCACTTGACGTCTGTCTTTTTCCCCTCAACAGCCAAATCAGTTATTAAAAGTTTATGTTAATTGACAATGAACTAAATAAGGAAATTCCCTGAGTCAAGACTGTTCTGCCTGCGACAAGAGGTCTTCATTTATTTAGCATTTTCACACAGCTCTACACTGCCTTTTTTTTTTTTTGCCAGGCACTAAAATGTGCTGATACGGGGATGTTTCTTCTTTAGGACAGGGACGTGTAACACGCAACACACTGTGCCCATGGCTGGGGGCTGTGGGGTTACGACAAGGTGCAGCTAGTCCTGGCCATCGCCTCTTCTGAGGACACCACCGCTCTTTCCCCACCACGGCGGAGATCTGCTCAGGGACGAGAGGCAAAGGAGCTGTGGTCTAGCCTGTTTCTGAAAACTGAGCGTGAAAGGAGGCTGCCACTGTTGTAGTATTTTGCACAGCCTTTTTCCCGGCCAGGAGCAAACAGGGACTTACCTGTGCATAAATATCAGCTTAGCTGGCTGTACCACCCACACCTCGTCTGTATGCGTTTAGGAAATCCAGCCTTCTCAAGAAGCGTTCACGAACTGTGCAGTCGCAGCAAGACGCTAGGTGAGCGTACAGCAGTGGGACCCACTGCAGCCGATGAGAAGTACCACCATCACAAAGCTGATAGCGACAAAACCCATCCCTAACGCATATGATAAAGCCCAAAGGAACTTTTGGCTCCTGCAAAAAAATATACAGCTTTTGGTCCACAAAGAAAACAGTATCGTCTTGTATCCGTAAATCATCATAGCTCAAGAGAAACTAATACCTGCATAACAGAAGTATTACAAAATGTTCCTTATGGGGTCAGGAGAGTCCACGGCTTTTTAATCAGTTCTTGGATATTTGCAATTTGGGCAAAGTCCTAGGCCACCGGCTTAAAGAAAAATAACAGAAATATTTAGAAAAATAACAGAAATATTTCTTGAGCTGGTTTTGAAATCTTTAAGCGGTTAATACCAGGAATACCAGGCCCCAGGAACAAGGGAGTGCCAGCAGCCTGTCCATCAGCACAGGAGACGGCTTCCACTCAAGAAACATTCGAGTCTTTTGGGTGCGACCAGGGTTCACGGCTACAGAGGATAACAGAGCTACACGGGGCATGCCTTCCTAGTTTGTCATTAACACCTAAACAATGGCTTAAAACTGAAGCTGTATTGTTCTCAATTAACTGTTACATGAATGTTAAAAAAAAAAAAAAAAAAGAAGGCGGCTGGAATACATTGAAGTCCATAAACAGTTCTCCATTATCTGAGATTGAGTTTCATTTCCAAGATTTGCCGATGACACTGAGCTATTCTGGGTGTACTCCACAGGGAGCTGAAGAAAGGTGGAAAACCAGACAACACGTCAGGTTAAGTATATGCAATTTTAACTGTTTCCAAATGCTGCTAGGTACTGAATTGAGTACATCAATTCAGAAGAGACACCAATGCATTTTAATAGACAATTTAGTGACAATCTCTGGACAATCTGTCAGGAGCCAAAAACAAACAAAAAAGTCTAAAAGGAAGCAAAATATTACAAAATGAGATAGAAAAGTATTCTACTAATATCTAGCTCATCATACAAATTACATTTACTTTTTTGCGAGAAATATTGCTGAGGCAGAATTTGAAGGTATCACAGGAGAACCGTGTGAGTCCCACAAGATTTTGTGATGATTTAGACATCCCTTCTATCTTCAGAGAAACATAAAGGACCAATGCTGCCTCAAAAGTTTCTGCTGCTAAGCCCTACCAGCCTCAAGAGGGTCCAGAGGGCCCAGGATGCTGAGAGAAGAGATGCGGGAAAGGTACTTTTCGAGAGAAATTTACTTTGTCATATTTCACCCACAAAGATAATAGCCATAGAGAATCTTCAGCCATCTGCCTGGCAAGTTCGTACTTAGGTCTAGGGAGACATGACAAAGGCTTACAGGGAGGAATCCTCTGTAGGATGGATCTCATTTAACATCTGCACGAGTGACCTGGAAAAGATGAATAACATGCTCGTGACATTTACAGATGCTGATTAATTAGAAAATGAGGCAAAGAGCTAATATGCAGGTGAAAGACAGTAAGAAAATTAAGTAATGCTGTGGTGAGGCGTATACGTACAGTCAACACACACATATGTGCGTGCACATCTGCTTCCAAACATAGTGAAGGAAATTATTTTCTAAATGACTGGTTTTTATTGACATTGGGCTCACTCTGTTGAATGGCTAAACGAAAACGCTTTTCCATCAAATGCAACCATCTAACATCTTTTACTGCTGTGGGCAATGCTGTTGATCCAGTTGTTTGTTTCCACGAAGGTGACTTCAGACCAGATTCCCGATAAATTTGTTTCCTCCTATCTTCCGTTTTAGCCTTTGTATATCTGTGTTGCAAAAGCGGCATGTGAAAGCGTTTCAGGTAAATTTCAAACAGAAAAGGGCAAAAGCACAAACGAGCCTATTAAAAAGTATTCATTTGTACCTGAGAAAACAAAACTTCGGCTTGAGACGTGTCCTGGGGATGACCTTGTGCCGGGAGGAAGAAGTGAAAGGCTGTGATTACTCCACGTGAACAGCGCTTGCAGCCACAGCCAGGGAGCTGGCTCTTTTTGCCAGAAAAACACCCTCAACTCTTTCAAGTCCTTTCCCTCTGACTAGCTTCCAGATGGGGCTGCCCGGCTGGATGTGATAGCAGGGGAACGGCTGCCAAGGCATGAACACCTTCCCACCTGCTCGAGGCTGGCAGGAAAGCTTTCTTTGCACTTACTCTGTGACCTGTGAAAGAAAAGTTTTTTCATTTTTCACTTCCGAACACCGGGAGTCGGAGCCGCTCGCAGTCAACGCAAGGTCAAACCACTGATTTATTGCTCGCTTTCCATTGTTTCCGTCCTTTGGAAAAACAGCTCTGCCCCTTTTTCACATACCGCCTGAAAAATCCTTCCCCAACTCATGGGCCAGCGCCCAGGACACCTGCAGGAATATCAGGAATACTGAGCTATGCTGTGCACTCGCTGGCCCCACATTTTACACTCTGATACACCGTACCAGGGAGGCCTTGGTAAGCTGAAAGTGTCTCACAGATTTGACCAGGGGCAGATTTTTAAAGCTAACTATGTTTAGGGTTGGTTGGGTTGGTTTGTTTTGGTTTTTTTTTTTTCCTTTTCAAGATACATCAGTCTGCAGAGAAGAGGCTTTCTAGGGGAAACCAGCAACACCCCCCACCATAAATTCAGAATGGGTTGGACAAGTTGCTTCAAAGGATTTATTTTCTTTAAATCTGTCTGCTTATAAACCCAAACATGTATTCTAGGTGTTAGCATCCTCCTGTTACAAACCATCCCCTAGTTTATATGGGGCAAATGAATCCCCATGGGGATTCCCATGGGGCAAATTTGAATGGGGCAAATATGGGGCAGCTCAGCCCTGTTAGGATGGAGCCAGAAACTCGTGGTAGCAGTATGTGTGCTGCTGACCTCCTGCTTCTCCCCCGTTCCTCAGCTGGGGGCTTCTCCCCCGGCACCCTCTCTGCGTAACAAGAAACGCAGGAGGAGAAGACGCAACTCTGCAATTAGCCAGGTGGCAAAGCCAGCTGACGACTTACCCAGGGCAGCAGGTCAGACAGACTGTGAAGAAAACTATATTGGTTTTGCTGCACTCTCATGTGCCCTCCCTGCAAGCCCAGGGTCATATAGCACGCTGGGTTGCCTATAGCACATCCTATCCCACATCACAACTCTGCTGTGTTATAAATGCGAAGAAGAGCCTGCAATTCCCCTAGGATCACCGCTGCAGAAAAACGTCTTGGCCTAATGAAGGTGGTTCAGACTTTTATTAGATGGCACGTGCAGCTTTGCAAGAAAGGCTGCCGATTTGATTAGAAAAAGCGGAATTAGTGTGACTTTGTTAGCCTATTTTCGAGGTATCACAGCTCTGAGGAGCAGAAAGACACGTCAGCGTGGCACTCCTGTAGCTCCTTGGGTGTCAAATAGCTTCCAGCTTCTTTCAGAAGCCAACAGAAAAGCACAAACCACCCTCCATTAGCAGAGAGACCTCTGTTACCACCTATCTCTCCCTAATAGCCTCAGCCTGCGGCTGACCAAAGCCCCAAACTTTGCTCTGACAAGAGGTGCAATTGCAACAAAGCTTTTGCGTGCACCTTTTATCCAAGGCTTGACCTTCCCGACACCCTGCCAGGCACCCACCCATGAGGTTGCGTGGGCAGGTTGCAGACCCACTGGTGTGCTGGCGTGGGAGAAACAGAGCAGCCGCCTGCTGGAGGGCAAAGGAAAATATTGCGTTTGAGGGAATAAATTGAAAGCCAAGCATTCGAGCCCAAGTCCAGCAGCTCATTTAAGATACAACGCCAAGATGTCTCACGGGGATTCGTGCTCTGCTTTCCTCTGCCCACGACGCAGCGCGGTCTTGGCGCTTCTGGTGCGGCCAGAGCCCGACCGCGGGAGCTGCATCGTTGCGGCACATCCCTGGGTGCAAACGGTTTGGCTTTGTCTCGCTATGTGAACAGCAGCAATCCAGGAGCAGAATCTCCTACTACCACCGAAAAGCAGCACTGATGTTTGGGACTGAAACCCCTCAAAGGGAAATATCTGACGGTTAATTTGTAAGACGGTCAAAGGTCTTCTCTGCTTTGGAAGTTATAGATCTTAACCACTGTTTGAACTCTGTATGGTCCTGGGAGATGGACAGAACCCCAGAAATCTGGTGATTCCCTACCTGTCATAGCTGCGGCATGGCACGTTTCCATCCTTCCTCCAGCAGGGATGCTTACGATCCGTGCACCGCGTTTGCATTACCACCCATCAGGCTATGGGGAACTTAGTCAACTAAATAGCAAATTCAGTGCTTGGAAGTATGCCTAATTAACACAAGTAGAGCTGAATGAATTGAGGAAAAAGTCATAAACTTAGGCTGTTCTGATACAAAACATCTGAAGTTGATCTGGGATCACACATCTGGATTATTATACTGGCATTTAGAATATTGTGAATACTGTATGTTGGGTGCCCCGGTAAAAAGCCTTACTGGGAGAAGTTGTGACTGATGCTGGTTTTCAGCTGTGCAGCATCCGAGGTCAGAAGGTCCCTTGGCAGCGCACCTCGGACGTGTTCGGATAACTCTGAGATCCCAGAGCCCAGACGCAGCATTTCACACGAGAGACAGAAAACAAAAGCATATATCATGCTTAGTACTGTGCATGCCAGACAACAGCTGGCCAGATGCATCATTTTCCAGAGGAGCGTGGGAAAAGGTTATTCTCTGGGAGGACTTGATGAGACTTGATCTGCTCATGATCCAGAGTCTTGCTCGAGCTTCTAGAGCAGGCCACAGAGTCAGGGTCTAGGTCATTTGCCTGACACTGCCGTTGGACTGGTCTGGGGCAAATCAGTCAAAAACAAATCCATCCCTGCCCTTTCATTGTCCTACAAAATGGGTAGTGATCTAGCGTGTCCCACAGCATGAGGAAACCAAAGGGATGTTAGCAGGTCTTTCTAGGCCCAAACCTCAGATTTAAAAAAAAAAAAGAAAAAAAAAGCAATTCTTTTTAAAGACTTAGTAACGGAAACTTTTTTCTAAGTAATGAAAAATGACTGATCAAATGTAATATTCCTCCGTAAATATTAGTGTAGCCAGGCTAAGTCAGAGCATAGAGTGAAACTGATAGTTTTTGGAGATTCTGCCTTCTTGCGGAGCAAGAGAGTCTGAAGACTGTTTCATTTCAATTTCCCCCTAATTAAAAGCATGTTCAAATAAAGCCCACAACACATGTACCTTTCCGTTTGCAAATCTATGCAAGTTGTATGCAAATGTGAAACACACAGACCTATGCTATTGTCTGAGCTGAGAGTCCTAGAAAAAGTGAAGGTAATGGCTGGCACAGGGAAAGCTGAATGAATTTTCATCGAGCCCTTCCTACATTAATGATGTGATATACCCTCAGCAGCAAAAAGACAAGCTTTAGCGTGCCTCAGAAACCCTCCAAGACCCTTCAGAGAGGCAGGGTCCTCTGGCACAGCCGTACCCATGCCTCAGCGTAAATGCCGCAAGCCCTCGCTCGTGTAGATGAAGGCAGCTCGCACACGAGGCGCGTGCTTCGTCAGATCATCACCGAAACCAAATTTGCTCCTTGGAACACACACACACGTTCCCATGGTCCCGGGAAACAGTGGGCTGCCCAAACAGATTGCCTTGGCTGACCTGACCCAGCTCTTTCCTGGCAGAAAATATATATTAAAGTTCTGTTAGGCCAATTTGCCAACTTCTGCAAAGGTTAAAACCTCACCACCTATCCCCGTCTAACTCATTGCGTGGGCACATAACTGCACCCCCACAAATACCTGTAGGGTGAGTAGGCAAGATGATCTTACCCATAGGTATTCCTGCAAAAGGTAACCACAGCATCTGGCTAAACAGCCTGTGGGCTGGTTCTGCAAGAAACTAGTGAATCTGCTCAATATTTTAACTCTGTTGTCTCAAGGCTTTTGCTTGCTTCCTCTGTCATGAACGCTATCGCACTTACAGTTTTACGAGTCAAGAGATGAGGTGCACCTGGCTGTAGTGAAATTGATAGGAGAAATAAAGTGCTCTCCTTCAAGCTTAGCTAAATGCCAGGCTTTTTATGCAAAGGTGCAGACTGCAGTATGCTAACTACAGAGCTCTTTAAAGGCATGTAGAAATTAGGCAGCAAAAAGCAATAAAGAAGTTATATGGCTTGCCAGATAGGCTTAAAAAAAAAAACAACAAAAAAGCAAAAAAAGTTTAAAAGCAACTGGGTTTAGTCATAATTTTGCCTTGGAACAACACGGTAACTCTGCCTTGCAGAGAATGTATTATCTTGGGCTTTGGAAGAGGTGGGATCTGGTGCAGGCTCTTTCACAACACCCATGATTGTTTTCCTCTATCTAGAAACAGCGTTACTCCATCCAGATCAGGTGCCCCAGTTATGCTCGGTGCTGTAAAAAGACCTACGAGCCCAGTTTCAGATGGGGACCGCAGAGTGCCTGGAACGTAGGCACCAGTTCCGCAAACTGGCGATTAGGCTGGGATCTGCCGTAGCCTTTGCTCTACCTTGTCGCTGGTGGTATCACTAGGTGGCCCTGTTAGATTGCCTATTTCTTCTGAGCAAGTTTTTAGTCTTCAAAATAATATTGTAGTTTTAGGGATTGGGGCTTCCCCCCCCCCCCTTTTTTTTAATAAAGGAATCTTATTTTGAGAGAAATTGTGGCATGAAGCTGGGAGCTTGCTCTGAGGTTTATTCTCTGTATTTGGAGAGGAAACCTGCAAAACCACAACTCTGGACTCATAAGGATGAATTTTCTTTAAGACGGGGTTTCTTTGTACATTGCTTGAGATGACCTTTACTCTAAAGCTAGTAAATGCACATAAAAAAAAGAAGATGGGATTTGAGCAGCTGATACTCCAGCTTGCTTTAGTAGAAAGCTGATCCAGAAGTTTGCTACAATTTGGGCCAGTGCCAGGAGGAAAAGGAGAAGTTTTTTCCAAGTGGAAAGGCTGGAACATTTACATAGACACCTACATTTACCTGGGCTGCTGAAGGACAACGTACCAGCTTTGCGATTCTGTCCCGTGCTACCTTTCTCCTTCCTCCAAGAGGTTATTTGTGCTTCTGTGGGAGAAAGGCCATTGCAACATTCAGCTTTTCATTGCAATCCTTTCCAATTCAAAAAGTCAAGAGTGTTTACACAGTGAAGCCTGTCGTCACTTGTACAGCTGCAGCGTGAAGGCAGCTTGGGAATGAAAGAGTTTGTAACTAGAAAAACCCACACAACCACAACCCTCAGCACTGAGGAGCTGGACCGAGGCTCTGTGTTTCTTTTTGGGTCTGCTGGGTGAAGGAAGACATAAAAAATGGGAAGAGAAGAAATCAGTAGTGCCTGGGAGAAACAGTGGCACCAGGAGGAGATGCTGAGTGGAAGACGGTGATGCAAGCCCTCAAAAGTCACTGATGAGTTATCTCCTGCAGACAGCCACCTCTGCTACCAAAGAGCAGTTGATGTGGCATCAGTTAAGGAAAATCCAAAGACCGGTTAGGTTCTTCAGCAGTGGGCTGACCTCACAGTCTAAACACTTGACAACTGCTGTAATTAAAGATTGTGCACGCTCCAGAAGACCAGCTGCCTCGGCACAAGTCAAGAAGATGAAAAAAAAAAAAAAATGAGAAAAGAAGCCCACACCTCTCCACCTTATTCACAGAAATCGTAAATAGAGCAAATCTTCGTCTCCAGCAACATGTCAAAAGGGAGGGGAGGGAACAAAGAGTGTATTTGTCCAGCTGGCACAATACAGCCAGAAAAATTATGCAGCCTAAAATGCTCACTGTCTCTGAAAGGAGAACAAGCCCCGAAAAGCAGAGGTCTGCCATGGCACCAGCTGCTTTACATGGGGCAACCAAGCGAGGGGTGGGTTTCCTCCGTTTGCGTCTGAGCCGGCAAACTCACCAGTGACGTCTGCTAATGTTAATGGAGGGAAATCTGTCCTGGGTACTGCAGAAATACCGATGATTACTGTTTGGATAGCGTAATAACATCAGTCCCAGTAAGAGAAAGAAACCCAGCTTCTCAAAGCAGATCGTTTCAGTTCTGAACATCTTGACTAACAAAACCATAAAGGGGCTGCCCAAGACCCACAACAAAAACCTCCACTTTTTTCAAGCTATTTAGCTTCCATAGTGCTGGGATTTTCCTGGGCACTTGCTGGGAGGCTGTTATAAAGGCTCTGGTGGGATGGTACTTTCAAGCTGACAAGTATGGGAGATTCTGGAGAGCAGACTCGGATCCACAAATAAGCAAGGGCTACAAACAAGCATGAGAGATGCCACGTGTTAGATTAGGCAGCCTCTAGATCCCTTCCTTTCCCGAGGACGCAGCTTGCAGTCAAGTGGAACTTTGAGATGAGCCCATGGCCACCTTTCGGATTAGAGTTGGCCATTTGCAGGGCTTTCCAGGGGTTATTGTCTTGTTCTAGCCTTCCACTTGAATAAGTTAAGGGATCACATTAAGTGGCAGAGACTGCAGCGAGAGGTGTAAAACCCGCTGTCTGAGAATCCCCTTTGCTTAACCATTGCTCCAAGGAAGGTCCTGCAATTACAAGCGACAAGGCAATTTGGCACAAGAGGCATTTACCACTTAGCAATTCTCACGATTACAGGGGATCAAGAGGCACGTCCAGCTCCTATCCCGGTGACAGAGTTCCCTCCCGAGCACTACAGGAGCAGCAGCATCCACTGAAGTCAGCCCGTATGACTGGCTGTAAGCTGAGTCGTAGGGAAACGTGTCACCTTCCAGCTGCTCTTCTTAAAGCTGAGCGTACGTTCCCTGTTAAGTACCAAAATGATACACGCAGCAGAAATAGAGATTAAAAAATACTTAACGCAAGAAAACCTCCCAGAGAAGATGTTTTCCCTGCCTGCATCCCTTTCTCCAGCAGTGGCACCTCTCCTCCCAGAAATAAATTATCCACGTATTTCTAAGCACCAAAGCAGACACAAGGGCTTTTTACATCTCTCCCAGCTCTGCCTTCTCCATACAACAGTTGTTTCCAATTACAGCCAGCTTCCATCAGCATCTCTCATCCTCCTTGCTTGCAGGAGCTGATTTTGATACTGACTTCATGTTTTCACCTTAGTTGTTCCTTGCGCTGGGGGGGGAGGAAAGGGGAAGGAAGAGAAAGCGAATGTCAATAAACTACCTTAGATAAAATATTCAAATCTTACAGCGAATAATACATGGGAATGGAAAACATTAACCTAGCTACATCCAAGCCCAGCGCACTGGAACAGGGAACTGTACGAGCCTGGTTGGCAGCACCTTACAGAGACCAAAGGAGGCAAAAAACTTTGCATCGCTTCTGTGATTAACTAGATTCCCTTCACCAATCCGACAGCAGACACAGGCTGCACACACACACAGAAATATCCTTTACACTTCTGCTCCACCACCATAGGTGCTGCGCTCAGGCGCAGCAAAACGACAGATGAACTTCAGAGGTTTCAGGGCAGCCTCAGCTGGCCGTTAGGCTGTTCTGTGCTGCTGATCAGCAGGAACTACTCCCAAAATGATGAATAGAGGTTTGCCTTGCTGCCATCTTTTTGCCCCCCTTCTGCGTTCCCGATGCCCCTCCAGCTCCTGAGCTTCAGGGTGGCCATAGCAACATCTCCAAATCGCCTGGAGTGCCAGCTCTTGCCTCATTTCGAGCAGCCTCTGCTCTCAAAAACAATCCTCTTGAGTAGCAAACCTGCGTGCTTCACACTTTATGGCCATTTTAATCCCTGACCGTTTCACAGCAGGCTGGTTTCTGATGCTTACCAGGTGCAATTGGCCCAGCGCATCCCCCTTTCGCCTTCCCCTGCCTGTTGCCAGCGCTGATTGCGGCTGATTAGCTTCGCAGGAGAGTTAATGCTGCGACCCGCCAGCCTCAAAGCACGGGTGGCTTTACCTGCCAGCAGCTTTTCTTCGGCATCCTCTCGGTAGCCTCAAATGCCATTCATCGAGGTGACTGTCCGCGCTGCGGGGCTCAGCTCTGCTTGTTGCACCCCGGAGGGTCGGGTCTCTCCTCTCTTCGTTCTTTTCTAGCCAGAGGGTTGGCTGGGCGAAACCCCAGCAAGCCCCTTTGTAAGAGCCGCTGCATCAAGCTGGGCACCATCTGTAGTCGGGAAACGGGCATCCCGCTCCACCAGGTGGGAAAAAGCTTGTCTAAGCACTTATCGTAAGCTGGGCACTTCGAGCATCCGTTTGTACGGGTGCCACGCTGCCGTGGGAGCCAC
The DNA here is from genome assembly GCF_964188355.1 of Buteo buteo. NCBI lineage: Eukaryota > Metazoa > Chordata > Aves > Accipitriformes > Accipitridae > Buteo > Buteo buteo. The sequence continues at coordinate 5,099,038 of NC_134173.1, forward strand.
TCATCTCCCTGCTTTTACAGATTACAAACATTTCCTTTGGCGTTACTCTAGTTTCGGGCGCAAACTGCATAAAGACTGAAAAATAAGGAGCCCTGAGGGATTTTGGGAACCCTGCATTTGCTACCTCAGGATACACATGCACCCCTCCCGTCTTAAAACACCACGAACATCTAGAAACCACTCCTGAGAAATCACGGCAGGGTGGGAACCGGGAGCAGAAAGGAAAGAGGGAAGGAGAGGGAACGCAGAGGCCATCCCTTCCCTCGCACAGGCTCCAGGGAACCTCTCGGCACTTGTACAAACCCAGGAACACGGACCCCTGCCCGCACAGCGTTTGGCAGTTAATTCGGGTAACGGCCGTGCCAGGCCAAAACTGCTGGTCTGGATCGTCTCTGTTCATCGCCTTTCTCTCTCAAATTGCTGTTTGCAAAAGTGTTCCAACGTGCTTCGCTTCCAATGCACTTACTATTGTTTAAAAAAACCCCAACAGACTGCCTCGAAGGCATCCAGAAGCATATATACAGCTTGAAGGAAAGATTTTGTTTAGTTTTTAAGCCCTTCAGTGCTTTCAGATCTAATCATTTATGCGAGGAGATGAACATATTACTTATTGCAGACCAGTGTATTTCCAGACAGATCTAATCATCATTAGCCTTTCTGATTACTAAGTAAACAACTTGCTTAAGTATTGATCATAAATCTATGATATCGCTTGGATTTATTTTAGCTTTGCACATTAGCGTCAGCTGCTGCGAGATGCAAATACAATAGATTCGCTTTTCTATTGCTTGTCAGAATATTGTACATGTGCTACTTCAGTATCCCTGGCTCAGATATTGCATTCCTTCCCCTGGGGTCTAACAAACAAGAATTTCAAGAGGGCAGAAAATGAATTTCTAGCCCAGGGGAAAACATTTGATGAAAAAAAGCTGCATTAATAGTTTTCATGGAAAATGAGATGAAAGTGGGGATGAAAAAAATATTACTGGAGTGGTTTTAGCTCTAAGTGCCACTGAGGGCCTGACAAGAGCTGTGGTTTGTCATTTTTGAGCCCAGTCTCTTCTGCACACTGGGGCTCCCAGTCAGGCTGACGCAAGGCATGCCTCACTGGGCGTAGGGTAGGAGGAAGACTGCTGCTCCCCGTGGGCGATGTCAGGCCAGGGAGGCTGTCTGGTAAAACCTAAAACGTAGCTCAGGAAGCATTATGACATCTAGATTGCCTAAAAATCGTTATTTTTATTGGATGTATTCTTTTTCATAACGAGAAGTTCTTTACTCTTGTGGCTAGCAGGCACTTTACACCAGAACTGCGAAAGCCCAATTTGTCCGACAGAAATGTCAATGGAAGTCATTTAGCTCAGCCTTCATAATACTACCTTGTACTTTGAAAACAGCAAGAAAAGTAATCTTCCTGTTTTATCCAGAAGGAATCAACAGCAGACAGGCCAGGTGGATCTCAGGGTTTGGACAGCAAGTCATTTTTAGCGCAAGGATCTGCTGCTCTGCTCATCGCTTCACCACTAGAAGAGGGAAAAGATGTATCAGAGTGACTACAGAAATCCATCTTTATTGTTCTTGGATTCATTACGAGTCGCATACTAATGTGCCAAAAAAAAAAAAAAAAGTCACATATAAAATCCAAGTGGGCCCAAAGTGTCAAGAGATCTTACAGGAGCTCCTGGTGAGGCAGCATGCAACTGAGGTAATCAACTTCCCCAACCTGCTAATTACCTTGATCCATTTTCAAGGAAGGGGATAAAATGTCACGATGACGCATTTTACTTCAGCTAATCAATGCTGCGGGCTGCAAAGCAAAAAAGATATTAACCTCATGAATTCACAATAACCTTCTTCGGAAACCTTTTGGGTTTTTGTGCTTAGCTGCTGCAAACCAGAAGAGGTTAAATAATGAAAATGCAGGAAAACTGCTTGCTTTGCTTCTCATCTCTGCTGGGTAGCCTTTAGAACAGGCACTGTTAGGCTTTTCCCTCTGTTCTCAGCAAGCAGCAGCGGACGTGCTCCGAGGAGCTCGCCCACCGAGCTAATGCTATAGCAGCGTTAGGATGGCTGGAAATCTCAGGACGTGTCAAGCCATCTACTGTGTGCTTCTTCAAAGGGCTGGATGGACGAACCAAGTCGAAGCTCTCCCCTCTTTTTTTTTTTTTTTTTTTTTTGTTGTTAAATACGGACTGTCCCTCCTCTTTCTCAAAACTGTCCGCTTATCACTGACACAAACATTCTTTCCCTGCCCCACTGGCACACACAGATGCTTCTCCCAACCCTTCGTATCAGACTCCCTCTGTGCTCCAGATCGCGTGTGCACTGAGAGCGGAAAGAAAGCAAACAACTTCCCTGGAATAAATTTGACCATAAAAACGAATCTCCGTGAAATTAGAAGGTTTTTAGCAAAACTTACTTTTTTATTTATTCATTTTAAAAATAAAAACACTCTGTGGAAAACTTTCCTTTAAAAACCAAATAGACCAGTTGAAAAGGAACTGAAGTTATTGATTTGAAAGTAATTAGAATGCCAAAAGCTTGCTAGGTGACACATGTGACTGGACTATTATGAAATAAGTTTATAGCTGTTTAAGAAGGGCCAACAAGAAAAAAATAGTTTGGTGTATCAATGAATCATTTTATTTGTTTTTATATCCTATCTTTATTCCGACAGGACACAAGGATAAACTTAGAAGTCTCTACTTTGTAATGAAAATGAAAGCAGCAGCATGGGACACCATGAGAGATCTGCTACAGGCCAGCTACCAAAGAACATTAGGTAGGCAGTTTCAATTTATTTTCTTCCTTTTTTAAAAAATTTTTTTTTTAAGCCATTAGTTGGAGACTTTGGTAGCCTTTTCCTTTCCCAACAGAAAGCTATGAAAGCGGCAAGAAGCTCAAGAGCTTTTTGGGATATGATGGCAATGATTTTCTGGAAGGTTAAAGGGAAGGGGGAGTTTCGGAGGATGGGTAGGTCTCTGAAGAAACAGCATTAAAGGCACGCACGCATGCTGTGCCAGTGCGGAGGAAGCATAGCAGGAGAGCAGCTTGGCTCTGTCAGGAACTATGCAACAGCCTGAAACTTGAGAAGAATAAGGAAAATAGGAAATAGGGTAAATTATTCAGAAGCGTGACAGAAGAGCAAGAATTTATAAGGGTAAAATCAAAGGCCAAAGACGTCGAACAGGCCCAGAGAACAGTAACTTTAACAGGAAAATATGTAAATTCATGTATTAGCAAGACAATAATGATCACTTCTCAGTGGGAAGGGAGCAGCTGGCACTGCACATCAGAGCAATTAATGCCGCTTTGCTTTAGTATTCCCTGAAAAGGATCCAGCTAGGACACGGCTGGGCAGAAGAATGATGCCCAGGGAAGGGGTGGAAGAGCCAAGATGATACCAGAAAAAGAGCAACCCAAAAATTAACTTGGTAAGGTAGAAAACACCTAAGCTTATTTAGCTGCCTAGACCTGAAGAAACGTACCCAGGCTGCTCGGCAGCCCGCGGGGGAACATGTCAGAAGCACTACAAGTTTTTGTTGAGCGCTTGGAGAAAGAATGGCACTGGATAATGGGAAAAGAGACATGCAAGATGTTCATCTTTAAAAAAATGACTGAAATGTCCAAAGATAATAGAGCAAGTGGCTCCCATTTCAATTCCTAGAAAAAGCACTGGAACAAATTATCTAATTATATGTGAACATGCAGCAAGCAACCAAGATACAAGCAACCACCATCACCAACTCATCAAAAAAGATCACATCAAATCAATCTAGTTTTTAACCCATTGCCATAACAGGATGTAAAATCTAAGAGAAGCCTGGGGTTTCTTTGTGATTTTTATTTTTTTTTCCCCTGCTGTTTTGTTTTTGAGCTGGGCTTTCTTGTTCCACATTCAGCTAGGTTTGGAAAGGAGAAATAATCGCTCGCCATGTGAAACGGACCAACCTCGAGGGTCTTCAGGAATACAGGAGTTTAATAACATGCCATGAAATGAGATCCCTTTAATGTTCATTTATTTATTTTACACTTGCTGTTTTGTATCTTTGGATAGCCAGACCACACGAGCTGGCTCCCCGCTGTGACGCTAGCCCTACAAAGTATTTCTTTAAACCAGACGGTAAGATTTACACAGCACCCTGGGGTTCACAAATGCCAGATGAATGCGAATACACATTTCTTCGTGCACATGAAAGCGCACTGCAGTGACATCCAGAGCTGTTTTAAAAATAATTATCTGCATTAGTCACGGGGTTGAGCAAGGAACGCTTTTATAAAGGCAGAGTTGTCAGCCTCCATCCACACACAGCGGAGTGTGGGGGGGTGCAGGCAGAGATCTAATCTATTAAACCAGTTGGTAAATACCTTACACCACTCAGCATGAAAAATTAAGCTGTGAACTATACAACATATGTGAATTATCTTCTAATTCTATTAGGCAGGAACTTACAGTACAATGTTGCTGAGAAGGCAGGAAAACTTCGGTTGCAACTCCCAAGAAGTCAGATTTTTTGCTGCACAGCTGAACAAGGGAATTCAGCGCCTACTGTTGGTACCACAGGTCTTCGAGGGACATCTGCAATTTGTTTCGTACAAAAAAAGATTGTTTGCGAGCTGTTGGACATGAATACTCTACCTCCTCCTCCAAGCTTTGCCAGATCTTCCCTCATGTAGATGAAAATCTCTTTAGCTAAAAAAACCATATCCACCACAACTGAAATGCTGCAATAAAAAAATACATTTATCAAGATATTCATTATGACTCCAGAAAAAACCTCTTAAAAAAACCTCCACCCAACCAAACAAGCTTTGACGCCCTTCCTAAAGGAAAACCATCAGCACTGCTGAATTGACTGGGATGTCATGGGACATATCTTGTGGGACAGGAGTGGCCCCTTACAGGTCACCGGTGTCCTTGGGGTGATTTGCCAGCCATTGCCCTCAAGGGCTGCTTTGCACCTTCTTGAAATCATCCTCTCATGGAGAGGGGGGGGGGGGTCTCCAAGGACAAGGGTACGGCAACGCCAGCTCCTGGGGCAGGGACCGGGTGGTGAAAAGCCTCTGAGCCCCACAGCTGCCCGAGGAGGGATGTGTGGGCCTGGAGAAGTTCAGGGAAGAGGCAGGAGACCGAGAGATTTCGGGGATCCACGGGAGGAGAACCGTGGTGGGCGGCTGCAGGCTTTTCACTGCCAGGGAAAGGAGGAGGGGGGCCGGTTTGTCGGAGCAGGCTGGGCAGGGAAGGTGCGAGCGGCAGGCGACCTGAGTTGCAAGAAGCGATGGGGACATAAAAGAGGATGGTAAGAACACCTGGATGTTGTGGACTGTGGTCCAGAAATCCGGCTATTTGCAAATTATCAAGAGACAGAAAAGAATCAGTTAATTTCTCTCTTCTTCACCATCCCCATCATGTTTCTTCAGCCCAACGCACCAAGTTCCCCTCATCTAAATAAGCCAAACGACTGACAACCACCGGCCACTGAGAAAAACCAAACTGACCTCAGCTTTCTAATTGTTCCACCCCAACAAATAAGAGAAAACTAACAAACCTTTTCAACAGAAACTCTAAATTATCCCCTTTTCCTTTAGCAACCACCTACAGCACATGCACATAACTGGTGGCTGCATTGCAGACGCCATCTGTTCCAGCACAACAGCAACTCACCCACTTCTACCCACTCAGCATGACCAGAATTTAACACCGCATGCTGTGTGCGCAGGGGAGGCACATGTGTTGCGAGTGATGGAGGAGAGCAAACTAGGATAAGGAAGGGACGGTCGCTGCTAGAGAGGGAGCAGGGTGCAGCGGAGATGAACCCTTCTCTTCAGGACGATGCCGAGTTGGCTACGCTCAAGAAAAGGGGGAAAAAATTCATCCTGGGAGCACCAAATGTTTCACTGTCTCGTAAACTGCTTAGTCCTGATGCAGCCGCCCAACCCTATTGCTATCTTACCACCAGTAATACATTTGGTGTTAGTGTGAAACTTCTCCGGTGCAGAACTCCACAGAATATATTTCCACAAGTAGAGCATCTTATGGAACATGTGTAAATCATTCTGGGAGCTGGCATCAGCCCTGGCGTGGACGGAGGGACACAAACTAGCCTGCAAGTTCAGTTCCCTGGTCTGGCAATTCTGCTCCGTGGCTGCGAGCACCACAGTCTCTGCGCCTAACCTTACCTATTTGGAGAACGGATATAAATAACTGCATCGCACGCTACTGTAAACCAAACTTTGCTTGGCAACAAGATACAAGGTGTTCACTGTACCTTGTCTGTTGGGGGCTATCCAAAAAATGTATTATCTTCTGCAGAATTTCAGATTTCAGTTATTGCTACCTTTCCCCGCCCCCATAAATAGGGAATATAAGAAAGCTAGCAAGATCCTTGCATTATAAAAGTAAAATATTTTCTTTTGGTGTGGACTTTTTAAACAATTGGTGCTGTTCCATCAAGATCTTGTTTCCATGAAGCAATAGGATCACAGTGAGAACAATTTTTTTGCCCAGAGCTTCAATTCTCTTTCCAGAAAGGCTCTGCACTATGTGGGCTTCCTCTCAAGGCACGTTGCCAACGCTTTACTTCCAGTTTCTCTGACTTTCTTCTTTCTTGCTTGCTCTACTCAGATAATCCAGGCTCCATGCAACACCGTTCCCTTTGCACTTGGATGCTTCAGAAACTCTCTCAGTTCACATGGCTCGACTTCTGCTCCTAAAATGTCTGCTGAAATTATTTGTGGGCTCATTTTTATTATTGAGCCATTAATAAAACAGAGTACATTTACTTGTTCCCGTATTTAGCCTGACTAGAAGAAGAATGTCATACACTTGCTTCCTTATACACCATCGTTTTGGTTGACTGTGCACATATAAACTGTTTTGTCTCTCCTCTGAACTAGCTTGAAAGCCCTTTGGATGTGGGAGTGCATTTGAGCGTTATTCGCGCAGCATCAAGCGCCCTAATTGTGTCAGATGATAAACTCCAATAATAAGTGGTTTGATTAAGGAAGCAGGACATGATACGTAAGTCAATCTGTTGAAATATATGCTGAATGCAATCACGGCTACATAAAGTATTTTATTTTTCTTATCCCTGCCATCTAAACTCCCTCAAATACCAGGAAATCACTTTTCTAAGTCATTAGCCTTAAAAAAGTCCTCAATCTACATAACCTTGTAATGACAAAAAAGCAAACAGTTTAGACAGATGGCAATAAACCAAGCAACATTCAGTGTTAATTGAACAAGTAAATCTATGCATGTATTACAGGAATCTGCAAAAGCAAACACTATGCATATAAATAATAAAACCAGGTTATAGACGGATTTTTTCAATAGCGTGAATGAAGTTTTCACTTTAGGACAAAGATTGCTGCAGCACGGTAGAAAAAAGCATTCCTTATTTATACATTATTTAAATTACCTGTATTGCCATCTTCATTTCAGACTCCCCCCTTTTTAATTCTGTCTATGGTTGAATTGTCAAACTGAATTTATCCCTTCTCTGTCCTTTTTGGAGCTACATTAGTTACTCACTTGTGTGTTTGATTTTATATATATGTGCACATATACACATATATATATATCTTTATATACACCCCCTTCCTATCCACTTGATAGAGAAAGAGACAGTATTTGAAAGTAATGCCATTTAAACAAATCTTTAAGACTCCTCTTGTAGTAGCAGTTGCTAAGATGATGTTTCTTAGTTACACAGCTCAGGAGCTTTAAAGTATTTTCCCCTTTTTTAACCAGGCCAGTTCTGAGTCCTCACTGCCTTGTCTGTCAAGCTGAGTAACAGAGAACAAAATCAGGAAAATAACAGCATGACCTGCATCAGGCCATGAAAAACCAGACGGTTTTATGGGAGGGAAGAAACCTTCCCATTCCAAAGGGGGCTCAGGCTGGCTGTAGCATCCCCCCGCCACAGAGACTGCAGCCGAACTGCCTCTTTTTCTTTGTAAAAATCTAAGGGAGAAGGAAGAGGAGGAAGCAGCTCCTTTCAATTTGTCGTCCTCCTGCTTCTGCAGAAGGTCTAATCACACTTTGGTCCTTCTAGCCCTTCTGCCTGGTGTCTAGGCTATGTTCAGTCCTAAGTTTACTCGAGCTGGAAGTTCTGCTTCTCTTCAGTTCCTGCTTTACTCTTCAAAAGCAAGCACATTTTTCACACCGTGGAAGGAAGAGCTCCTACAGAGAGGTGGTATATTCCCACCTGCGTGCCTGACACAGCTTCAGACTCTGGCCCGTGCTCCGACATCTCGTCTGATGCGGCAGGCAGAGCTACAGAAGTGGCAGAGGTGCGATAGCGCAGTAAATTTACCGTGAGCACTTCTTGCCGAGGACAAAAATGACATTCTCTGTTCAAAACGCGAGTGTCCCCAGCAGTAAGATTTCTGAGGAACACTTAAGCAAAGGGAGTAGACCTTCTCGTAATAGTATTTCTTAAACTAAAAAAAGCCCGGCAGCACAGGTGAAAATAATACAGCCTTCTGAACAAAAAAAGTGACACTTCCAGCCAGTCTGGATACAGCAACAAGTGTCTTCAAAGGCAAAAGGCACTTCAGTTTTTGGCATGTAACCAGAAGGCTGGAGTCACTACATCCTTTTAGGCTAAGTATTATACATTACACATAAGCAAATTGGCCGCTTTTGAAACCAGCAAGCTTATGCTAACTTGGAATCTGTATAAATGAATGCGAAGCTCCAGAACTGCACTACGTTTACATTACATTTGCATTAATTCTTCTGAACATGCATAAGCAGAGCTATCCAGATTAAAGCTGAGGACCCACATACTCAAAAAGGACAACAAATCTCTTTGTAGCTCGCAAGGAGTAACATCCAGTATTTAATTTTAAATGAGAATTTATCAGGTCCAAAACCTCAGGGCTTTTGTACTGACACAGAAAGCTCAGAGAGGCAAAGTTAAACTTAAGTAGGACCAAACCCATCAGCAATAAGTACTCCTGTGGTATTCTGTGGGGTACGTTGATGTATACAGTGCTGTTTTTCACACACCTCTCCGCATCTTGGGATTACCATCAGCACTGACACCTTACCCCACACCGTCACGTGTGCCAGTGCAACCTTAATGCCCCGCACAAAACTACCCGCTGTGCTTGAGACACAGCGCTAGTGCTCAGGAAACTTCTTCTGTCAGTGCCAGATTTATTTATTTTTTAAATTGTAATTGATGCACAGAAGAACTAAAGGCTTCCGTTACAGACAATGTTGCATCTTCTGTGGGTGGACGCTAAACTCAATGAAACGGGAAAAATAAATCAGAATACCTCTGCTTTAAAATACAGGGTGTTGCAGGTGTCCGAGTTCCCCACCAGCAGCTTCAGACAACCACACGAGACTGCACGCGAGTTCCACCGAGTCCGGCCTTTTAGCACGCTCCAGTGAAATGCTGATGTCCCTCATCCCTGCAGACAGACCCGCGAAAGTGAACTGGCTCTGAACCCAGAGATCAGCAGCAGTGATCCGTCTCCCCAAACACCTCTCAGTTATTCTCACGTGGCCCTTCTTTTTAACAAATGGAAAAATTTCAGTTTTGTCATTCAAATGAAAAGATGAGCTTTCTTAGCAGATTAGCTTTTGCACCTGCTATCATTACATATTTATTTTTTAGTACATGGAAATCAATTTAGTTACATTATACTAAAACTGACCAAAAAAAGGCAGTTTAATCCCAAATCAAGTTGAAACTGGTTATTTTATAATTTTTATGATACTTGTTAAAATATTTTGAGTGGTGTAAGGAACATAAGCAAAAATGAGCCACTGCTTGAAGATTTTGGTGTCACGGAAATATGGCACCAAAACCCTATACGTGAAAATAATATATATTGGGAAATGACAGTTTGACATACATACTCCCAACTGTCTTTGCCTGACATGAGTTAAAGACATTTCTTCCATACTCCCGGCTTCCTGGCGGAGCACCCTGTTTCCCTGTGGGGTTGCCAGTACCATAAGGATTTTAAAGGATTGCCCTGTGTGTAGGAATGGAATACCTTGGTGCTTTGCATGGTCTGAAATCACCCTTAACACTAGGCCCATTAGCAATCATTAGCGCAATTCTTGATGATACAACCACAGGCTTGGAGTCTACTTTATCTCCTCCAAAAGGCACTTCTGCACCCCATCCTGCTAACAAGCTGCAAAGACACTGGTACTTCTTTCTGTAAGCTGTTTCATATGGATTTCCAGCAAAACCTTTATCTTGGTAGCTTCCTATGCACCTATAAGAGATTCCAACCTGCATGCATATCCCATATCCGAGCTGTGCAGATGGTTGGTTTTGGTCTTGTACTTTCACCAAGATTTCATTGAATTCATCGCTTCACCATGAAGGGTTATTGGCCTCAAGCTTAAAAAGACTAATCAGTAGGCAGAGCCATGTCTTGTAAACAGCAAAAAGTGCTTGCTAACAACCATCGCAGTTCTTAACTGAATCCCAAACATATTTTAAGGTCAATGCTCTATCCATCTGGTAGCGTTAGATTCAATCTTCAGTGTGTTTTCTATTTTGAAGCTTATAAACTTGCATTTTACATACACATGTAAACAAAAATAATTCAAGAACAGCATCACTGGGCTCTGGTTTGCTGTGAAAACGTGACAACCACCCTGGAGTAGCAGAAGGTGTAGAAGATACGACTGCTCGGACACCTCTGGGGAGTACCTTGAGGATGTAGGAAATCCCCAAACTAAGGGTAGTCTGCGCATTTTATACACAGTAGCAAAAAAGAAAATCCACACTCAAACAGTTATTTATGTGGCCTTGTTTCTCATGAGTGCAAAGGTTTATTAGTTTAATTAATCGAGACAATCCTCTTTTATAAAAACTGTTGCAAGTGAAATATTCCTAAGAATTGGTGGCTTACTTGGTTGCTTTACTTCTCCAGCAAGCTCTTTATGAAAGCATCATGGTTTAACCCCCTCACACTGTTTCTATACTGAGCAGACACTTTCCACACGTTTGCTTGCTTAGATAAAATTCAAGCTGCAGCCATGTGTGATTTTTTTTTTTAAAAGGATTAAAAAGGTCAGTAACTTCTTTATGCAAGTCTTATTTTCTTCTTGAATAAAGCCACAGTAAAACCATATAGCCAAAAATGTTTTATTTCACCATTAGCCATATAACCAATAAGCATAAAATGGTGGCTGTAATAATTTTGTTCAAAACAGTTCCAAAACCCAAGAAAACTATACTGAAAACATTAACCAATACTTTATTCCTATAAAAATAAAAAAGAAAAACGATACATTCATTTCAAGAAGTGTCTACATTTTTAAACAATAAATTAAGCTTTGTAATATCAACATCAATTTACATTTAAAATGATTTAAAAGAAAAGTACAGCTTAGGATACAAAATAAACTCTTTCCTTACCTTCCAAATACATCAAATACATTCTTTTATTCCTTTAATGCACTGGCACCTAAGATCTCAGAAGAAGAAACTAGAGAGTGCTACAGAAACAACCATAAAAAAAAATAAAAATAGCCAGAGTCACTGAATGGATATTATCTTCCAAGCTTTTTCTACATCTCTGACAAAAACACTAACTGAATGTATATGAAAATACAAAAACTTAGTGACTGGAATAGAACAGTGGAATCTTTTGCAAAGCTTGCAAAAAAACCCAAACCCCCAACCCCCCCAACTTTGGCTTTCCCAACTGTTACGCAATTCATTCCAGTACTATTAAGTACATTTCTGTGTCAGTTGCAATGAAGGTCAGTTTTAAGCAATCATTATTTATTATTATGAATGCCTGGCAGGTTTTCAAAGCCTTGGTAGGACTTGTCCCCATTATTTATCTTGTATTTCTCCATTAAGGTTACACAATGAAGTGTGAAAACCTAAATAAATTATGGTTCGTACTCACTGCACAGGTCACTGGAATATAAGCATTGATACTTGTAATTTATTTTGCAAAATATGGATTTAAAATACATTTACATTTGAGCGCATATACTAATTCCCCACCTACCTTCTACAGTAATTTAATTTCTGTTAAAAACTAGGAAAGCAAGTTACACCAGGTTTTCATTCAAGTATGGGAAACTCTGAATTAGAAGGGCACTGATCAAGAATAACTCAACTGCTACCATGCTAACCTGCTGCTTAATTGAAGCAAATGAAGCCCATGAAAATTAACACTGCTGGTCTGAGCTTTTTTCCCCTGGAATGAACGTAGGCCTTCGCTGTTCTTGCAAACTCATATAGATACACTCGATTGTACTTTAAACTGGACTGCTTGGGTTAGATAATACAAGTACAACCTCGCTAAGGTCAATATAGACTGCTGATTTACAGAGCAGGCTTTCAGTCTCCTCCCTAAGGAAGGAAGCCCTTTCCCCTTCCATTCTGCAGCAAGGACTTGTGAGCCAGGATCACCATCAACTCTTTGCGAGAAAGTTGAGAAATGGGGCGGTTAATGTCAACTTTTCTGTGCTTTAGCAGCCATACTGCTTACTAGTTGAGAACTAGTTTGGTTTATGACTACCTAAGATGCAGCCACAGCAAAGACGACACTTCTAGCAGCTTGCTTTTTTTACAGAGAAACTATTTTTTCCCTTGTTAAAGGTATAAGCGTGTTTTGTATAGATTTTGGTAAATAGTCCTTCCTTACTTGAAGATTCAGATTTCAATGTTGTGTTTTTAAAGCATTAATTCTAGCTTAGAGCAAGAACACTTCCCAACACTTGGGAGAGCAAGCTCCAAAGACTTCCTATGTACAAAATGGTTATTCTGCAAAAGGCTGATAGAAATATGATGCTAGACTGGTTTCAGTTGGTAACTGATGTTAGGTAATGGATTTAATAGATCTAGCAAAGCACCCGTTTCCTCTTATCGTGCATGGCAACCTCACTAGTTACCCAGCCACATTCGGGTTCCATTTATATCTCAGAAAAAGACACCAAATGAAAACAGCCAAAATAATTTTTAGAAGGAAAAGAGTTCAGTTTTGTTTAATGTCACTTAAAAGGACAAAGCAGTAAATGAGGAAAAAGTTCAACTTAAAAGCCTTAAAATTATTTTCTAGGTCAGTTTGACAAAAATTAAATCCCAACAACAGTAGGGCTCTTTAGTAAAGAAATTGCTCCAAAAGAAATGATGCACTGAAAATACAAAATAGTGTTCTGCAAAGGGAAAAAAAATCTTGCATTTCTCCTACCCCCACCTTATCTGTTAAAAACATTTTCATCCTCACTTTTTTTTTTTTTTAAATAAAAATCAGGTCTTATCTGCCCTCAACAAAACATTTCCTACATGCTTTTTCAAAATATCTTTATGATTTTTGCCACTGTTAGCAGCACTGTTTAAATTCCTCAGAGAGGAGCTCAGTTCAGGCTGGTCTGAACACCACATTGCACCTTCAGCAGATACAAGTAACATTATATCTTAAGCAACAGCAACATCACTTGGTCTGTCTACGACAAAGCCAGTTTTACAGCTGTGGGAAACCTCAAAGTGGTTTTATAAGGTAAACCAATAACAACTCAAGAAGCAACATCATGAAAGCCAAGAAAACAGAGGTTGAGCAACTAACGGTAAACCGAAGTGTTTCATTAATGCCTATTAAAATCAATTCTTTAATATTTTAAATAAGAATTTCATTAAAGATGCAAAACCTGCAGCTAAGCTCAAAATAATAGACAATCTAAGACTCTCGTCCAAGTCTCTTATCCAAGTAATCTGCAACAAAATTAGGAGACTCAATAAAGGCACATTCTACTCTGCAATCGTAAAGTCACCTCTTAAGATGAGTTTGTCTTTAAAAAAAAAAAAAAGACAATAGTTACTAGTCTTTTAACTATAGCTAAAACTAAACAGCGTCAACAGCTCACACAATTTGCTTTTTCCACTATATTCTTGGTCCTTAACAACTGCTCTTTATATCAGTGGTCGAATCAGACCACTACTGTCACAGGGTTAGTCTGAGCTGAAAAAATGGTTAAATCCATCAATATCGTGTGCTACTCCTTCCTTTTCATTCAGTGAAACTTACTTTTCTTTAAAAAAAAAAAAAGATGACAAGTTTCAGTGATTGTGGATACTATTTTTTGAAGCTTGTACAGCTACTGAACAACTGGAACGTGAAATATGTTAAAGTACACTAAAACTAAATCATATTGCATTAGATTGCTATATTTAAAATGTTAATATAATACTATTGTTAAAACAGACAGTCATCGGAGATGGCTTAACACTATCAGTGTCAGAACTTAAATGCAAGAGAATCCATTTAATCAAAACATTATGTTTTATATAATGAATTAATCATTCACTTGGCTTTCAACTGCCTTTGAATAAAGTATTTAATGACACAACTTTACCTTCTATACAGTTTCAATTGATAAATGCTTTTAACCAAGTAGACTACTTGCAGGTTACCAATTGAAAAACAAACACTTCCCAGCACATGCTCTTTCTGTAAAGGCTTCATGTGAATGAGCAAAATAAACTTGCACTTAGATGCTACATTTCAGCAATAAAGCAATAACAATAAAGCCATTATCAGTGAAATAACTATGTTTAAATTTTAATTGATTGAATATGAACCATATGTGACTATTTTCAACATATTCAATCAGTGGACCATTTATGCATTTAGTCTGACACATAAGAACACTATCTACAGGGGAGAACTTTTGTTGTAAAACGGTATCATATTATGCTTGTAATAAAGCAAATGCATAGTTCATTAGATACTTCAGAACTACAGTTCTTTTGAAACATAGGTATACTTTTCACCAAGTGTTGCATAGTATAAAAAAGGAGGAAAAAAAAGAGAAAAATTAAAAACAATGAGCGTATACAAAGAGCTATTGCTGGATTCTTAGGTACATTTTGATTACATATAATTTAGTACCAACACCTAAACCACAGGATCATTGAAAGCAAACCCCTGGATTACAGAATTTGTCTGTTTGTTTCAAAACACCACCACTATTTAAGGTTTGGTTGTATTTTAATGATTCATATTTCATACATCCTGTTACACAAAAGGCATTCATGGTTTACGGCACCGTTTTTCTTATTTTCCATACATGGTAAGATCTGTCCCTCCCACCTCTGTCTCAGAAGTGTTCCCCTGTGATATTTCTGAAGACACTGTGCATAGGCATTTTAGTTGCTTCTGTATCAAATATAAAGCCACTTAGTTAAAATTTGTTTAATTCTGAAGAATAAATGTTAGTGTATTTCACAGTGATGAAAAACTCAAAGGCTTATTACTCCCTCTTCATCCACCACCATGCTAGAAATTTTGAATACTTATTGTCACGATCGCACAGGCAAAAATCAAAGTTAAACTGTTTATGAAGGTTACACAGAATCTTGACTTCACAGCATTTTCTGCTATTTGTCAATTGCTTGACAGTTAAAAAATCTGTGTTAGGAGTTTTAACTGCTACCAAAAAAAAAAAAAAAAAAAAAAGGCCAATCAACTCTGTGTCTTTTTAATTTCCTAATTCTTATGGAAACAAAAGCCAGCATTAAGATGTTTTCATAATTACGCTTTCATTGCAAGATCAGATCTAAGGCATACATTATTCAGTGCAAAGTCATCACACACTACAGAGAGAAGACAAAAACCCCTTCATTCTCCCCTATGGACCCTACAGGTACATGTGCAAAACCCAGCAAGACTGAAATAAAGATGGACACAATGTACAAGATACTTGCGTAGTTAATATTTGCTCTATGGTTTTACAAAAAAAATAAATCAAATATTACAGAGATTACTATTTTTATAGCTTTGAGTAGTCTCTTAGTGGCCATCAATGTCAAACAACTTATTAAAGTCCAAATAAGAGTTCATGAATGGTATTACCGAAACCATCTAAGTTTACCAACAAGAGCAGCATTTGTTGTCACAATATGACCATCATCATTTAGACACACACAAACTAATGTAAGCCAAGCCTACACCATGTATCTTGAGGCTGGAGTTATATAAGGAATAGGTTTACAGTGTTTTGTTAAATACATGTTCAATACAAAGAAACATAAATAGCGATAGGAATATAACAATAACCTTGAACACAAATAAACCGTAACTTTAATCAAGTACTTCCATGAAAGAAACAGATAGCACAAAGAGATGCTCTAAATATTTTCTTACTATTTATTTTCTTGCTTTTATTTTCTTTTTTGCTCCTTGCCTTTTTCTCTTCTTCGCAAACTATTAATTGCAAGTCATGCCAACTGCAAGGGATGACTGAGACCTGGGCACAACAAAACTTAAAAAAAAACATGATGAAAAAAGACATGTTTTAACAGAAAGGCACACACATAACAAAAAGGAGGCTTTCGTTAACCACTCAGCAGGCACAGATTCTTTAGTGCCCGCTACTCCTCACGTGGGAAAGAGCCACGAGGTTTTCTCACTGGTCAATATTCTCTCTAACAGCAGCAGGCAGCCTGCACTTGTACAACATTTCTCCACACGCATTTTTCAAAAAAGCTTCCCAAGCAACATGTGCATGTCCAATATCATTTTACTTTTGGAGTCACAGACAGATTGAGTGACTGGATGCAGTTTAGCATGTTAAGACTGAACCGGTTACAGTCTCTTGCCTTCCAATCCGTGCCCAATCAAGCAAGAGGATAATGATCCCAAGTATTACAAAAACTTCAGTGAAAGTGAAATCTGGAATGCAGTATACAAGGAGGAGTGCAAACCTATTCACCTTTCAACCTAACAAAGCCAAGACACTTTCCATGTTGCCAATTACCCTGCATGTTCCAATTAAAACTCTTTTGATCACTCAATAGTAACCAGGTATCTTCTTTACCTGTAATAAATAATGTAATCTTGAAGAAAGGACCAAGCCTACAGAAGACAAGAGTCAGCAATTCAGCACATCCTACATTCACTTTTCAGCTATCTCCTGGGGAAAAAAAACATAACCTTCTGGTAACATAAGAGATGCATACTGTACAGCTGTGGCAGTTTCTATAATGAAACTCCAGATACAAATGATAATATCCATAATACAAACCATAATTCTAAAATATATCTGAATATGTGTGTATATATATATCTCTAAAAAGAAAATTATCTAAATTTTCTTTTATACACATATAAACACCCAGCTAATATGCCCCATAAAAATTTTTCCTTATTTAGGACTAATCTTTTAAATAACAGATTTTTAAACAGTCTCTTAGAATATTTTTTTTTAAACACTATCCGAAAATGAAGACCTATCTCAGGGTAATCAAAAAGCACACACAAAATAAATTAACATCATACAAATGTGGTTATATTGTTCAGAAAGTCCAATTCTCCCATTTGAAATGAAATGGAGACCAGTGTACCTTAGGGTGAATTATTCATCATTGTACAAATTCATTCCCTCTTTCCACGTAAGTCTTCATGTGAATTTAGCTGCATTTCCATAAAGCAAGAAACACAGTAAACGCGCAGAACTCTTGCAAAAGGGAGTCGTGTTTCACTGGATAAAATCAGGTTTTGCTGAAGGGCAGCAAGTCAACATTTTATCACCATCTGAACACTAGCAACACCTGTGCCCTTATAAGCTTCACACCTTGAATTAGCAGCAACATATTTGATGGGTTCAGTAGTAATTTTTCTTCCAGTATTGGATTAGACTACTTTGCATATACAGTAAGTCAAAAGTCTAGTACATGTGTGCAACATTAATCCACATTTACATCTAGAAACTCATAAATACACATGGAAACAAAGGTGACAGAACTAAATCTCGATTTAAATTAAAATATTTTCAGTCCACATATAGAAACAGCAGTGAAAAACGAGTATAAAGGAGATAGACAGCAGAAACAGAAAAGGAGTACAATAACTAAAACTGTAAGAAGTAGGTCACTGTTAAAAGGGCAAGTTGCAATTAAAATTGATCAACAGAAAATGTAGATTGTACCATCTGCATAAATGCTTAAATGCAGCATTATTTTGCACATCACATACAGTAGATGCGATTTCTAGGAAGCGTATTACAACAGCTGGCATACTTACTAATAGATTTATGGTATCTGAATACTTAATTTTCCAGCTCTTAATGTACAGTAGTTATGCATTATTAGCCTTTAAAGCTCTTTGTCAGCCTTTTAGAAGTCAAGGTTACATTTCCATGAATATTTAGTGTCCCAATAAGAAACTTACAACTATTCACCTTCAATGAGCTTTTATACAATACAAAGATACCAAATACCTTCTTAAGCTGAATCATTTCAATACTATGAGTTTTCTTTCTGCTATTTCAAAGGAAACACAAGGACCTTTGTAACTTCCAAAGTGAAGGGTGTTTTAAGGCAGTAAAAGACATGTATTAAGGTTTCCATGATTGTTTATGGTTGTCTATGTGAATAAACATATCACACACAATTGCTCTCATATATTTATCTACGTGACTTTGTTATACTGTACATGATTTAGCAATCTTCTTGAGAAATTTAAAGTGCCACAGTTCAAATGTGCTCATCTGTCTTTTCATGGGCTTCTAGTCCATTATAGTTGCCTTCAGAAACAAGCCCTTGCTTTAGTTAAAGAGCAGTCTTTTTAGGGGAAAAAAGAATTCATCCTTCACTGCTGTGCTAACTGGAATCCAGTGGTCGAACCAATCCTTCTTTGTAAACACGAAGAATAGCTTCACAAACAAATTTGTATTGACTCTGTATAAGAAAGAAAAAAACATTTACGGATGGTTAATTAAACTCCTGGTTATACAGTAGTATTGAACAGGACTAACAGTCCCACTGCTTCCTTTTCTCCTGGACAATGACAGGAGAGGAGACAGAAAAATGGAAGGAGAAAATCCAACTCTCCTGGCTGTGTTCACAGTAAACAAAGGGACAAGCATTAAAAATCTCACACTAAGGAAAACACAGTCCCCAAATTTAAAGTAACACATGCTTAAATCTCAGGGAATAGGATTTATTTGTAAAAGCTATGCAAATTTATATGATTCTTCTGACTAAGTTTAACTAGCTACTTATGTTCTTTATACATCTCATCTATATTCTTGGTAGTTACTTGATTATTACAAGTATTCTAACCTTGCCAATCCTGTAGTTACATATTACTCGGCACATTTAAGTTACATGACCAAAAATGCATTTAAAGTTACCATATATAGGCCCAACTGCCTTGCTAAACACTTTTTTTTTTAAACCACCTACACTATTGCAGAAGATGGAGTCACCTTATTTTCAATTTGTAATCAGACCACACATCTTTTGTAACAGAATGGGATCAAAACCTTTAGAATGAATATTTTTGAAGAGTAGCAGCCACATTAATTGTTCTGTCACCCAACATTTTGAGCTTACTTCGTTCTTAAAAAGTATTCCCCAGTTAGATTAGTGTTTCTTTTCTGAATTATACTATTACAAAGATTATTTCTTCCATGATCTTGTGATGGACCTATTTGTTAAAAGCAATTAGCCTGTGAGCCTCTTTCTGAAGAGTGATACAGGGAGACATTAGCAATAGGACTAGTGCAGAACTAAAAATCCACATAGCCTGAAAATATTTTTGTGACTAACAACGCCGAGAACACAAGATGATGGAAATTTGAATGAACTTACAAAGATCAAAGCATACCTCTCCTCCAAAAGTACTTTTCACTATTGTCAAAACCCCAAAATGAACACCTTTCCCCAAAGCTCCATGTTATGTATTCACAGAAGTACAGCTTCACATTTTCTAAATCCCTTTTTACATCTTTGAAATGTTCTCCCAGCTGCCCTTGTATGTCAGCTCTCATCACCTCTCCAGGAGCATCTGGAAACATTCTCCCAATATCTCCCAAAGGACAAGACTAAATGATAATGCTTGGACTGTGAAGGATGTTAGGCTGCATTTAAATAACAGTAGCTGGGGATGTTATTCTTGTCCATAACCTGCAATACATTTTCTCTAAAGTACAAAAAAACTTAAGGCAAACTGGGGGATGGAAATTAATTTTCTGCATCTTGATTTTCCTGCCTTTTCTTTCAACCTTTCAGTCAATTACTCCCACCTTCAATATCATTCTGTTCTTTTGTCTTTCTTAATTACCTTGACTTTTCTCTTCATTGTTATTGTCATTTGCATATTTCTACTGCCTGAACAAGCCAAGTGTGATATTTAGCTCTCTGTTCAATACTTCTTTTATCTTGTGTGATCAAGTTACCTAACAAATAAGAACGAGCACTTCGGCATTGCTTCCTCTGACTAAGACTGACTACTTGTTTTCTTTGCTCTTATCTGTTGCATGCATTCTTACTGCTCACTGAGCTGATAACTAGTTCTATTATGTACGTCCTAAAGCACTGCTTTCTGTATTGTTTAGTACCTCTAATTTCTCTTTAATGGAAGATAATGGTTAGGGGGTTTTTTGTTTTTTTGTTTGTTTTTTTTTTAAATGAAGGGCCATATGGTTACACAAATTTTGTTGTAGCTTTATTATTTCGGTCGAAGCTTTTGTTTGGCTGTTCCCAATGACCAAGTTACAGGTCTTTGAGAAATGACAGCTGTCTCTCATGACTAACAGCAGACACTAAACTGACCAGTTAATAGCTCTGATGAGTCCATTCTTACTTACTGAGTATGCCCTATCTGATATTAACTCACAACATGCATCTGGCTATGTGTATCGTCTTAGAATTGGAGCGCACACACAATCCCCACAGGGCAGCTGAGAATGCTTCAGGCAAGGCTATTACAACACAACAATCCCTAATGGCTTCTCCCAGAAGCCCTAAGCTGAATATCAAATATGAGCAGTGGGGCTAGCTGCAATGCAGGCATGGGAATGCGATAGAGCACCCACGATAGAATCAAAATGTTAACGTGCAGCTCTTTGGTGTTCTGTTTTCTCACAGTCGAGTGCTTGCTTCTGTGTCTCATTTACAGCACAGTATGCCAATTCTGCTCATTGGCTTTTCACAACAGTATTTGCATACTTCAGAAATAACAAGTGAATTTAGTTTCACAGTATTGCTCCTACATATCACCCCTCTCCTGATTGTGCTGATAGTGAACTGTGGAATACAGCAAGCAAGGTAAAGAATCCTGGTTTAGATAATCAGTTTTCCACACTCAAGGTCTGATTGTTAGTGTACTTATCACTATCCCCCATATTCTTCAGTTATATCAAACTGTAGAATACAAGGACAATTCCTGCTGATTTCTGTTGTAACAAGAGGGACTCGGCCTTCTGGCAAGCTGAAGGTTACTTCAGATTCTCATGTCTGATTCTCAAAAAGACAACCACCTCTACAAAATTTAAGCCTGAACTTGCTCAGTTCATTTTAGAAACTGAGGGGTGTAGAGAGGTACAAGTTCAGAAGCCAACATTCAGCTTCCTTAAACTTGAGGCTAGTGTTTCTCATCTCATGACATCCTTAGTCATAAGCTCAGGTCCCCTTTCCGCGAGGAACAGGCAGGAGACTATTCAGACAGCTCCCTCCTCCACCATACAGTCCCGATGCACTTCCAGAGAGTGCATTCCTAATGCAATGAACAAGACCGCCAGCAGCATGCATGAACAATCTCTGCTCACAGAGCACTCTAATGTTACATAAGCAACTGTAATTCCTGACGCTTTCACACTCTCTGATAAAGCAACACTTGTCCCCCATCTAGTCAATCATAAAGCTAGCTTCTGCGGTCGTTAATCTGTTAATGAATAGAATTTGTCTTCTCGAGTAAATTTTTTCCTTCCCTTGATCGAGTGGAAACACATTTTCTTTTGAAGATGAGAGGCAGAAATGCCCAATTTAACTGTTGACTTTGTGGGCCTAAACCCCTTTACTTCCATTTCTCATAGGGCATTTAGGTCTCTGAGATAACCCACACTTAATATTCTGTCATCCAACCTGTACTCAAGAAAGGAGAGCCTCCCATTCTTCATCCTTCATCTCTAATGTTCATTTCCAAAGCTGACAAAAAGTTGCCCTCATGATCTCAAATTGTCTTTGAGCCAATTCCATCTTAAAATCACCTTCTACTTTCATATTTCATTAATTAATACTACCCAAATTTTCCTGAATTTCATTCTTGCCCTTTGTTTTTTCCAGACTGGAGTAGTGGCAAAATTTAGAAAAAAATACATACAATGTTCCTATCAAATTTCTACTCCTAAAGTGGGCTCTTGAAAAGCCACTTCCTCTCTTCAAATCATACCACAAACCCTTTAATTTTACCTTCAGTTTAATAACTTCCTATAAGGCTCTGTACTAGAATGAAAAGCAAAAAAATTATTCTAGCTTCTTGCAGAGAATTTAGGCAAAAGGAACATGAACAGATTATTTGTGCAAGTCTGACTTTGTGCATTCTGACGACTTGCAATGTATAGAAATCAATTATCTTTTAACGGCAAGGTAAGAAATATTTACAAAAAAGTTAAATACACACCTCACAAGCAAAACAGCCTTTGCCACCATGCTATGTTACAATAAATGTAGGAAGCATGAAATATAATGGCAACTGAAAACTCATACAACCAGATCATTTAAAAAATCTTGGATCTGTTTTAAAACTGGACAAATGCAGCATATATACAGAAAATGATGTTTCCTCTCCATCACTTACTGATGTTTGCACCATCATAGCTCGCTGGTCTCGCATTTTTCGTACAATATCCAGTGGATAAACAGGTTGGTTTCTTTCAATTAAGCACATGGCTGTTTCCATAGTGACCAATACACCAGTGCGACCGATTCCAGCACTGTGAAATGTAACAGAAAAATAGTCTATAAAATTAGGTTTTTGCAATGCACCAGATTCATATCACAGTCTTAATACTAGGATGCTAAATAGCCTTAGAAATTACAGGAAGACCTTAATAAAATTAGTACAGAGTGCAAAGTTTATCTTTAAAGCAACTTCAGTAATATTTCCTGGCAATTATTAAAAAGAAAAGAATTTTTATATAAATAAAACTAAAACCTCACTTAAGGTAAATGGATTTTTAACAATTATAACTGCTTACAAGTCTGAATTCACTGGTTTGGTATTTTTGACTAAAAAAAGGTAAGAGCTAACTGACTGCTTTTTGACAGGCACAGGAACAACAGAAAAAAAATTTGCAGTACCATTCAAAATGAGGTTACAACAGTGGTAGAGGATAAAAATGGAGAACAACTTACATAGCAGATTATCAGCTCTGTGATAATTACATAACTAAGCCATTTCACCAAAAAGTTGCAGGAGAAAGAGAGAGAAAAGAAACTCATCCTTTAGGTACACCACCAGTGCTTCTGTCTTCAACAGTGAATGCTGGTGTTGCACGATTTAACATTTTCATTTAATTCAAAGAATCTGTTGTCTTGCAGACAAAGTTTTCAAAGCAAATGCTCATTCTATGGCTGAAGCAAACCTATAACCAGAATTTTAAAACACAGGTACCTGCAGTGAACAAGGACCGGCTCATTCTCTACTCTCTTTGGCCTCATACAGGTCACAAACTCCAAGAAGTCCATGGAGTCATCGGGAACACCATGATCAGGCCAAGCGACGTACTGGAGATGGGTGACGGTGTGTTGTTGTTCTGTCTAAAATACAGTAAGGTTTTCAAAAAGTGTTCAGTGTCATGACTCCTGTATTGATGTTTGCTAAATACAAGTCATACTTTTCACAGTAAGTGTATTCTGCAGATGCTATAAGATGCATATGATATAGAAAACGTTTGTCATTTTCAGATTCTCACATGAACATGTAATTCTTAGAAAGCATGCAAAAGGCATAACATTTTCTAAATGAGGTATCAAGTTTAACTTCTGTGATCTAAACACATTTTAATTTTTTTGAGTTTATTGACTGTTGACCTATTATACCTTGACATCAGTGATTCACCCGAGGTAAAATGCTGCAAGACTTATGCATAATAGTTTAGAACAGGTTGAAAGAAACAGCTAAAACCAGCAGAAGAGCTATTGAGAACAATATCAAAATAACAGGGTCTTGGGCTACACAAACCATTCTAAATATGTATGTCTGCATACTTACAGATTCAGTTATAATATAAAGTTGCCTGCAACATTTGCTAAATCTGGTTTCTGTTAGAAAACAATATCTATATTATTCATACATACGTGTTCATTGTACATATGAGTGACTTCTGTATGATACAGGATACTTTTTCGTATGAAAGCAATATAATTAGTTAAAAGATTCTGTTGTACAAAAAGCTCTTTTTTTTATTCAATTATACCTAAAAAACTGGTTTTACATAAGTTCTTTCAGTTTAGCTTTTTGTTAACTTCGATTATGAAATTACTCAATCATCTTTGCATTCAGATTGGGCTCAACTGCTATGTTACAGATGTAACCAATGATTAAGACACTCCTGCGCTCTGCTGCATCACACAATGAGGATCTCGCTCTTTACAAACTGAGACAAGTTTTCATGTTCCTTTATTTCTTCCACACGTTTAGCAACAGTTAAACTGTTAGCTGCATTTTATCGATGTCCATTACTAGACTTCACATTTGACATACTACTGAAATAAAAATCTCCTTTATCACTGTATTAGTCTATAAAACCTGGCCTCTCCCTAGTGGTCCATGCAAGAATGTTTTCATGATGCTAGTGACTTTAAGAGGTTGTTCCCCTTTCTCTTAAGTGCACAACTACTGAAATACATGACCTGCTTTAAATACCTTCAACTGCTTGCTTTCCTCTTCCACTTGAGGAAGTAGTTAAGACTCCAAGGGAGCAGGCTAGTAAGATACAGAAGACAGAATAACTACTGCCTACATACCAAGTAGAGTCCTAGGAAATGTGTTTATTCCAGTTAAAGTCACTGCAGAAATATACAATTGCCTCCAGGGACACGAAGATAAACAACACAGCTCATCCTCTGCTTCTTAAAGATAAAGCCTGAGCAATCACAATAAAAAGGTCTAGCATAAAGCCCAAGTGGACAATATAACCTAACCTTAATGACCAAGCTCGCTATAATACAAATTGCATTGGGATCTATCATGCAGGTTGTCGAAAGACCCCACAATGACTGGGATCTCTGCAAGAAAAAGCATGGCCTTTTTCTACTCAGTTTTGCTGCCATTATGTAGTTGAGCTTGACCAAATGATTATAGTTTAAATTTTTCTGAAATGCCACAGATAGAAAAAACCCCCACCATGACAAGAAAACATTGTTAAAAAGTCCTCTTCTGCAAATCTGCATGTGCTTAATCAGAACCTTTTCAAAAGGGAAATGAGATAAATGCAAAAATTACAGGTAAGAGTTTGAGCTGATTCTCTGAAATCGGAGACATTTGAATTACAGCATTCAGGTGAAACAAGGACTTGATTCATTCTGAAGTAATCCAAGAGTGAGTATCCAGTCACCTTCCATGTGCATCAAGAACTTCTAGCCATGCCTCACGGGTAAGTGCCAGTGACACACCCGAGAACCACTGACAGTGATCTGTAGCATCAAAAGCCATTTTAGAAGCTCAGAAAAGAAGAAAGAGTTAACTTAATTTTTACTTATTGATAATTCAGGCTCAAATATAGCTAGTTGCATTTTTTTTTTTTAAATAGTTCGTAGATATTAAGTACAACAAGCATGTTACATAAGGCATTCAGAATAAGAATACACTGTAAGAGCATGCACGTAGTCCTCAGAGCTGCTTCTTTTGGTATGATCATTTTCTGTTACGTGCCCTATTCATCCCTAGAGACCAACATAGCTGTTTGGTAATTATTCCAGGTATGCCTCAAGCTTCAGTATAGTTTTCTAGTTATTTGTGTTTTGATATAATCAGTTTTGATTCTTTTGGTTGAGCTCTTTAGAGATGATTCAAATTGTTAAACCTTGACCATTACATCACTCGCTTTTCAAGATGAAGTATTTAAAAATACTTCATTTTTTTATTAGTAAGTTAAACCTACTGTAAACAGTAGTTATATTCATATAGGTTAGAACTAGTTTTTCTAATTCTAATATTTTTGTCTCATGTGGAAGATATCAAGTCAGTACTCTGATAAAGTCTATATTTCTTTTAAGCTATTTTTAGTGTTTTTTTTTTAATATAAAATCTTCAAGTCATTACAACCATAATGAAAGTCAGCTTTTAAATTCAGAAAACATCAGTCAAATACCACCACACATGGAAATAACTTGCATTAAAAGACCATAGTTACTACAATCTAGCACTCATACATTAAAAAAGTGCTAGAGTTAAAGTTACTGGCCCCATAGTTAGCCCCACTGTACATGTCCTATTAACAATACTTACTTTTAAACACACTATTTCTGTCAGACCCTGCTACTTTGTACAAACCTGGTAATGGAAAATAAGAGGTAGCTTCTCATTATGCTCAAGGTGCTCTCCAAACCATTATTCTCTCCAAGTCAGCTTAAATCCTTTCCACAATTTTTTTTTTTTTTTGAACTGAGGTTTTCAATGACAGTCATTATTGTACCATCCTAATGACTGATAAATGTAGAATTTATCTTTATAAAATCTGGCTACATTAGTCCCGTTTTATAAGTCTAAACTTACACAAAGTGAGACAGCGAGAGTTGCTCATGTCCCAGTTGCTATTTTTGCTAACTTGACATTGTACACCTTATTTTTCCAAAAATATTTAATGTTTTTTGCACTCACATAGGCTGATTTCAATTGAATTTTTGTATTTGATATTTCCACAAATCAGCTTAAAAATGGTGGACTGAAAAGAATGAGTCCAAACACCTTAGACTCCTGTGACACTTCAAGATTATGTAATTCGCCCAGTTTATCATCAGCCACTTGGCCAACATTTAGCTGCTTCAAGGTGTTGACCCACATTTACTTGGCACGCAGCTACAGAGGTCTAAGACATCATATGTGTCCCAAGGTATTTGTTACTGTCCTTCTGATAACGGTTACAGCTGCTGCAGCAAACGTATCAGCCAAAAAAAGATGTACTTGTACCTACCCCTCCTGTGCAAATTCAAGACATCTTACTGCAAAAGTAACTTCATTGTGGTTAAGCTAATATCACAGATTTCACTCAAAAACACAGGGTAAAGACACATGATATTTTCCAGTAAGTATGCCATTGGCATTGCAACTCCTGACAAAGTATAGGGCTGTCAGAGGTAAAAAGCTTCAAACGGCTGCTGTAACACTTGCAAAACAATCTCATTGTCAAGACCATCTTTCTGCAGTTTGCAGCCTTGCTTATTATAATTACATCAAAAGGCAGGCTTGCTCGTTTCATTCTTCTAAAATGACTCTCCCTGTGTTCTCCAGAAAAATAACACACACAGCTTAGAGTGATAACACTCATATAGCAAGAAGGAAATTTAGGCTTGAAAGAACAACCTTAATTTTGACTTTTCTTAAAATTCAAGAACTGATTTTTGCTTTTCACCTTTTAATTTAATGTCCTTTTTGGTCTAAGTTATAATATAATCTTCACTAAAAAAAAAAAGAAAAGAAATTTCACCATTTAGAACTACATTAACCTTGAAATGGTCCTATTATCTTCTAAGCAGGAAAAGGTACGGTCTTTGCTACTAAGCTTCACAAATATACCTTGAAAGCTGAGACTCAGTGATCAGGGTTAAAGCCTAGCTTCTGAAGAGTAGATACTTTGGCAGTGGCATCTGGCATTTCTTTGGGTAACTGTTTCCACCTCATTATGCTTCTGTACACCCTTGCCATAACATTTTTAATCTACTTTTGTTCTTCATCTCTTTACCGTTCAAAACCAACTCGTTTTCTTCTGTCATGAGTATTTGACAGAACAGAACACGTTCAGCGCAGATGCTTTTCAGAGAAGCCTTTAAAATACCCCTGCAGTGCAACAGGTTTGTTCAAGACATTTATAACATGGTCAAATTTACATAGATTTCTTTGGAAAGAGAAAATACAAGGTCTTGTTTAACGCGCAGAAGCAAAAGTTTCAGTGAACCAATCTAAGAATATTTAACACGAGCAAACTCAACATTTCCCCCCACAAAATGCTGTATGACAAGTACCTGGCAAGGAAGACAACTGGTGTGGAAAGCCTCAGCCCAAACAATTAAGATGTGTAAAAATTACAGATATCCTATTTTCAGCTATTTATAGCAGAAAGCGCTGGCAGTATAGTTATTTACATTGCTGCCTTTGTTTCTTCTATTATCAATTTAACACAGTCACTAGAAGGCCTACATGCTGGTCATTGATAAACAGAAAGATACCAGTCATTCTTCATCTTGCAATTTTACCTCCTCCCTTCAGCAAACAGCAATATCCTTCCTTAGCAAAACGAATTTATGCTTAATTTTAAATTTGTTTGAATGGCTGCATCAATTTATTCTGTTTTTCCTCAAATCATCGCCTCCATCATCGTGATGTCCATGGAAAGTGATAGCTTTTAAATTGAAACAGAGCTTGTCTCCCCAAATCCCTCTATTTGCATTGTCATTGTCTGCACAATCATGCTAAACAGTCCACGTTATGACACAAGCAACTGCCTTAATTATCTTGACCTGGGCTGTTCACAAGGTGTAAGTGCTCTCTCATGGCACTGACTCCTCATTCATTATAGCAATGGTATAACTTTTCTTTAAAAGATGAAATTCAATCAATTTTTAAACGTCTTGATTTTTTTTTTCCTTTTTGTTTGAACGATTTAGTTTAGTTGACAAAACTAAGCAGGTGGGAGAATGACAGGGCACTTTGGAAACAACTAACAAGGTGTGGCAACAACTAAGTAAGATGTGGCAGAATAAAGAAAAAAAACAAACTTGCAAAATTACAGTTCTTCAAACTTATGTGAGAAATATGCTTCAGCAAGCATCATCTCCACAGCCCTGCTAAGTTCCATGGCTGGGTTCTAGTCACACTGAATTGAAATCAAGAAAAAAGCTTGTTTAAACAAGGGAAAGCAGCAAAAAAGTTTTTTTCAAAACATAACCGGATGAAATCAGTGAGATTTAATGAGCAATGATGTTTTGCGAGGCAATTATCTTAAAGGAAACTGAATGAAAGTTTTCTTCAATGATTAAAAAGAAATATTTATCTTGTTTTACAAAATAGTGTACTGTGTGATGAATTCTGCTCTCACACTACACAATTTCTTTCCTTTGGTCTGTTTGCTCTGGTGCCCAAAAATGTTCTGAAGCTTTTTTTAAAATATAAAAAAACCTCAACAAACCAAAACCAACCCAACCTCAAAAAAACAAACTTAGTGCTTTATTTGCTTTTCTTTCACTTTTCTACAGGATAGCTTTCAATTTTGGTCTTGAAAAGAAAAGGCAGGAAATTAATCCTTATTTCATTTCATGAGGCTTAGAAAGGTTACAAATATTTCACACATTTGCAGTCATTTGCTGATCTTCAATGACAGGTAAGGAAGTACCGAGTTAAGTACCGAGTTAAACTGTATCAGAAAAATCCTAAAAAGTTTCTTGTTCATCAAGTCTCCTGAACATATATGAACAAAAGGCCAAGGGCATCATTTCATAAACTTCTCTTTTGAGCTATTTTCCCCTAAAGGCACATTTGAAACCTATGCAACTTAATTCACAGGAAAGTCTTTCACAAATATGCCGTTCCAACAGAAAGCAAGTCTCTTGTGAGTTTGGAAGCTTTATCCGTCTTACTATTAAAAGCTACTTGTCTTCAAAAAGACCAGTCCGATGACGCTCACATTAGTTCAGGGAATAATAAAACCCTGGTTTGAATTCAGATGACTTTTTATGTATTCTTCAAAGAATACAATAACAATATCTGTGAGAGGTAGTACATATAAAGCTTTGCCAAGTCTATTCAAACACAAGGTGCCTTCTATAGAATACATTTGGTTAGCTTTAAGAAAGCAACTCAAATGACATGTAAACCTAGGAGATACTTCAGTGTTTCAGAGAGTTCTTTCACTATGTTTTAACAAGCTACAGAGGGTTTTTATTTCCATCTGAAATGCCAAATGCACACAGAGCTATGTATTTTTGTTGTTATTGTATAGACAGCCCAGTGTTCAGTGTTCTTTTGAGTGTAGCCACTTTATTTAAGTGTACAAGTAAACTTGCCTTTAGTGAAAAAAAACCCCAAACCAAAACAACCTTACCCTCACTGCAAACACACATCCACCTAGGACTAACTTTAGCATGCTTTCGTCTAACCTAGATGAAATCTACTCAAGCATATGCCTTAGCATTAGAAAGGATGTTCTCAGCTGAGAGCTATCATGAGACAATTCGCACAGCTGAAGATCCCTGTAACTTTCACATCTGTTAACACGTCTACAAAGGTACACTATATTCTCACACAACTCAAAAAGAATTAACTTGTATTAAAAAAAATAAATAAAAATGACTCCCCCATTCTCATTAGGATTTTGACTTTCACATGCTAGTAAATAGACACCTGAAGTGAAAACAGGTAGTGAATACAGTTAACTGGTGAATTTACTCAAAACCATGTACTGTTTTGATAAATACTAACCAAGAAAAAGAACAAGTATTTGAGAAGAGTAAAGTGTAATAGTTTACATGAAGCATTAGCTAACCCAAGTTAACTGGCAATCAACTACTTTGAGTGACAGGGACTAAAAGTTTGTCTACCTATACTCTACAGTACTGCTTTAATGAGGTTCGTTTCTTCTGTGCTGACATTCAAGTTTATCACTTACAGATTAATTGGCTGAAAAACAGAACAAAAAAATCATGCTGCTCCCTGGCTGGATGGTTTCTCATAGCTAGAAACTGAAACACTGTAAACCATCTTAACTGAAAGACCTTAAAGTACTGGCATCTCACATGTTCATGATTACAAAGGAAGTCTTGATCATATTAAAACAAATTTGGATGCACTGCCAAGTGATAGATTCAGTCACAAATTTATAAGACTAAAGCGTGGGTCATCTTGCTGTAAGAACATCAATTAAATGTTACATTTTAAACCAGAAATTTTCTTTTTCTTACTACTAGCAATTCTAGTAACAGTAAAATCTACTTAACTTTAACTTTACTTTAACTTTATACAGAAGTTTAAAAGACTGACTAGTATTGGAACTGTAAGTTAGCATTTGGTCATTACACAGTGATTTCTTACACATGTATCTTATGATAGTGCAAACCCTTCATCTTTTTAGAAAATGTTTGTGACCATAGAATTTTAGAAAAGTGATGAGAAGGAATTGTATAACAAATGTAGGACAACTCACAAACAAAAGCCACACTACATCCCATATATTCAGGTTGTGGGAAGTCTAGATGTGATCTGAACATAGATTTCACAACACAAGCTGATATATAAGAAGTAGTCCGTGTATTTAACTTTCTCTTTGCTTTATAACCCTTCAATTGGCATAAAGTATTAACAGCTATGGTATATAAGTACCTTACATAAATCGAACACATTTCAATTGAGATATATAAGGATTTTTTTTCTTTTTTAAAATTGGATTAAAGACAATGAAAAGGAACTGGTGAGATTCTGCATCTTCTCTCAAAACATTATTATTACGCTTCACTTTGTTAGCTATTCTAGCTGCATGTGCCACTAACCAAGTGACCCATATTTCATCCTTGAAAGAGCACAGTTACTTAGGAAAAAACCTCATTGAAAATCAAAATACTTGTGAAGAGTCAGTGACTGCAAAACTGTTTACAGAAGAGCACTAAACGTCTTTATGAAGCTTATTACAGTACCTGTACAGCGTAATGTATTATAGAACTTCAGAAAGTGTGTTTTTAGAGAAGCTGTAAAGAAATAATCATACTATGTTGATTAATATAATATATTAATATTCTTTTTCTAAAAATGTGTATATAGATGCACACACTTTTATATTCACACACAGGGACGTACATGCTCAGACACAGAGTCTATATCTACCTATCTATACACGTATTCATTCAGCTTGCTTGGGAATAATTAAAGATAACGGGTGTTTACCTCAACATTCGTAATCACCATTTCTCTAACAACATAGGCAATCGTACAATCTTCAGACTGGCATCTGACACGAAAGCTGCCATATTCCATTACATCTGGTGGATCAGGCCAATACTGATGACATTTGGTCTGTAAAGAAAATTAAGCAAACATCAAGTCGGTATACAGGCACTTCTGTTTCCAGTCTCCCCTCCAATGCTATGGTTCAGGGAATTGAAGGAGCGGTATAAAAATCTATTCTGGTTTGTTCGTGAGGTGTTTACATCCAAATTGGAAAATAGCATGACAAAATAGACTAAATTCTCTATAAACGTTTTAGTCATTTATAATAAAAATTCAGGTAAACTGGATGCAAGATGCTTTCTGTCTGGTACTTATCTGCAATTGCTAAAATGACTTCTGAAGACATAATGTAGGAGGAGAAACAGACAGACTTATTCAGCCTTAAGAAAAGTGTAGGGGACAAATTTTTAACTAACTTTGCTATAACCTGCTATTAGGTGGCTGAAGACAGACCCACAGTTTTCTTGAAAGCGAACAATGAAAGGACAAGAGGTGACTGAAAAAAAGATTCAAAAAGGGAAATTCTGATTAGAAGTTGGCAAAAAATTTCTGTGAGTATGGTCAAGCACAGAAACAAGATGCCCTATGAGGCTGTGGAATCTCCATCCATGGAAATAAAACTGTGACCAGCTACATACCATGACCATGGTTAAAAGCTGTTGCTTTTCAGCTTTCACACTTCTTTCATACATTTCAATGAGGAATTACATTGTTGATTAACTGTCCTTACTTACGTCTCAATCATTATGCTGTTTAGGACCTCAAATACTCACTCTCTTGCTTTCCAGAAAAAATTGGGTTTTGACTGGGATGCCAGATAAATTTGATAGTGTAGGATAGATCACATAGGAAGTAAAGATAAAGGCTACAGTGAAGGCATAGAGAAGTCATCATCTCCACCTCTTAAAAAAAACCTGTTCAGTTTTCAGCTTCTAAAACTTCAAAACCAATCCCCTTATGTGCATTAATAATCTAAAAACTTAATCTTTAAAGCTACAAATGATACGTTAAATCAAAGTACAACAGAATGCACCATATACTGCTTTAATTTTCACTGTATTATTCTGAAATTAATGGAGTGCTAGAATTTATTGAAACAGAATTAAAAGAATTATCAAAGCAATTCTAGTAAAAAAACTACAACATAAGTAAAAGCAAGTAGGTTTAATTCTGACCACCAGCATGCTAAAACTAGTAAGTACTCCAATGGCAGGCTCTTATTTGAAGCCAGACCACAAGTTTTGCTCAACCTGCTCGACGCTTCCAGGCGTCTGCTGAATTGTTAGGAAAGCAACGGCCACATGGAGCCCAGTTCTCAGGGGGAAAAAAATGACAGCACATAGTACCTGGTTGATCAACAAGGCAGAGTCAATACAGTGATTTCTGTTTATCAGACAGCTGGTTTATTTTCAAAGCAGCATAACAAAAAGAAAGTTGCAGAGTATCTGTTCCTGTAAGTAATTCAGAAAGCCTGGCCTTCATAGAAATGATTCAACAGACTCAGCTGGCCTATTTTAGGGTTATTTAATCATAACAATGGGAAAAAAGTTTAAAGGCACAGTACATTTCTTCAGCATACAAAGAACCTGAACACTTACCCGTCCTCGTTCAGTGAGAGTTGTTAACATGATGATCAGTGACAACTTGTGATCCCAGACTACTTGCCAGAAGTGTGCACATGTGTGTGGAAGAGGCCCCTGAGTAGCAATGTACCTGTTCACAATGCCCACAGAAGGAATTTCCATCTATAAAGAGAAAGAAAAATCCTATGTAAAGTTTGCTCTCTCTAGTCAAGTGCTATTTTAATTCAGCCTTTCATTCAAACAGGAAGTTTTGAGGGAAGATTAAGGCGGCAAGCTGAGTAATAAGATGATTAAGATCACAATTTGTTATGTGAAAAATCTTTAAATATTTAATTTAAACCAGTTGTATACTATAGATTCTATAGTCCTTCATGCTGACCTAGGAAAAAATGATAAACAGTGAAAATGTATTTGAAAACTTCAAACTGCAAAGCTTTCCAAATTTTCTTTAGTATTTGGTAAGGAATAATGGCAAGGTGTAGCAAAAGCGGTTTATTGCCTGATACTAGACACAGTAAGTTAATAGTTGATTCTGTGGTTCAGGTGTTTAACTTAAGTATCTGACAAACATCTATTTATTTTCCCCTCTTTTCCCTGTCTCCCAGCCTACACACATGATTAGGGCAATCAGGGCTCTGGTTTATCTTCTGGACTCTTCATAGCATAGTTGGTAGGCCGTAAGTGGTTCTATAGGGAAAAAGGCTTAGTTTTACGCTCTAAGACAACCTCAGCATTTACAGTACATGGAAAGGTAAAACAATTTTTACTGGTTAATGACTCTGCACTTATTACAGTGTATACCACATGATTGCATCTACTGTGTGTCAGGATGGCCACTTGTTTCACAGGAGATGCTTCATCTTTTACATTACAAATTTTTACATCTTTTACATTTGCTAATTCCCCAAATATAAAATAAAACCCCCTTATTCCTTAAAAAGGCTAAATTTAGTCTGCTATTGTAATATAGAAAGTGAGCAAGTACAGGTCTCTGACTTACATTCACGTAATTTGCATTAATGTAATCTTCATTCCCTTGCAATATTATCCTTGTGGCATCATCTGCACACACACAAAAACCAGAAGAAATAAAATTAGCAATTAAGGGCCATGCTTCCCTTCTACTAAGTCAAAAAACTGAAGAATTGCAGACATGCAAACAGCAAAATACAAACCAGAATAGATTACCTTTTAGAAAATAAAATGAACAATGATATGACTTTGATTATATAATAAAATCTTTAATCAAGAAGTTCAATACAACAGTTTATAAGCTATCATTTAGAGGATAAGGCAAAAAAGGCAGAAACTGTGCTTAATACTCACAAGGTAGAACATCTTTATATCGATTCTTGTCCATATTCTGAGGTACTTTTGCACATGTAACAGCCAACCCTGGTTTCTTTCTATAAAGTTGCTGCAAAACAGAATGCAAAATGGTAGGATTTTGAGGGGTGTGATTATGCTATGTACACCCTAAATAGATTCACATGAAAATACATAGACTGAAAAAATAAAATAAAAAAAAATCATAAGTTACTTTCTTTAATCTTTTTCCTAACCATCTGCAAAATTCACCTGAGAGTTTTTTGTATTTAACATGACAAGAATTTCAGTTATTGCTAGCCCATCATCATCTCTAGAGGAATTTCTAGGAAAAAAAAAAAAGAGGAAATGTGAGAGTCATAAACTGTTTCCCTGCAAGATTGCATTTTTCTAATAAAACTGTGGGCCAGTAGGAAAACAGCAGTTAAGGGTGGAAGAAGTGAGCAATAAAGAACATCACAAGAAAAAAAATAGCTGCAGACTGATATTTTCTGGAACCAACTGTAACAAAAAAAACTTAGACAAACTTTTTTCTGGACTAAACCCACCACATTCAATCCTCTGAGTACCTGAAAAAACAAAGCTTCAACGTATCGCAATCTCTTAACATGTGGCTCCCTTTCTTTTGGGCCAACCCCTATCTTGCAAACTTTATCTGGAGTAAATGTAGGCATACAAGTGTATAACCAAATTTTAAGGTCAAAATGCATTAAGTGCATTGTACAAGACAACAAATGGTACAGGGGCTGGGAAATGAACAACAAAAATCAAGAAATATAATTATACAAGTACAGTTTTTCTGTATTACATATATATGAAACCAACTTACAACTAAGTTATTTACCTGGCTGTGCCAGAGTTTTATATACGTCATTGAACACTTACCAAAGAGCTCATTTTATCTCACATGTTTAATGAAGATTTAGAATATGGGTCCATACATAAAATGGAATGAAACAAACAGGAGGCTAAAATCCTCTACTTCAGTTGAGAGAAAAGGAACAACACACAAAAAGTTCATTCTACTGTGAGATTTACTGAAAGCTAAGACTCGGTATCACAGCTCACCACATTTTTCCAACTTGAACAGCATAAACAAGCCATGAGAGAAGAGAACTTGGTAATATAAGTAACCAAACAGCTTCTATCAGTTGTAACTCAAGTTCCATTTTACTAAAACCAAGTTGTGATTTCTGCTTTTTGGGGGCACAATGAAGAATAATGATAAGTAACAATTCTGGAGCTTCATTATTGTTGCCTGGCAAAAAGTCATTTGCCATTGACAGACTTCTTAAACTCTGCTTAAGTGGAGGAAGATATTCTGGAAAAACTTGATTATTCATAGTCTACTGGCTAATTATTTACTATTTTACTAATGTGAATAGAGAGTTTGAGAGCCACCAAAGCTGATGAGGTGATGTTGCCGTTGTATCTGCTTCTGAAGATCACTAAACAGTGAACTCAGAGAAAGGCCACTAAGCTGGCCCCTAGTTTATTAGATTTCAAAAAGGTTTTGCACTTTTTTGTAACAGCAGTAATATCCTTTTATAAGTGCTGTCAGGAAAAAAAGTCATAAAGGATCAAACTTTCTATGAAGATTATTACAGGAACTTTGTGCACAAATTTAGTCAATGGCTTGACAATTCAGAGTTGAAAGACTAGTTCATATCTTTTGAGTTACTGTTTCAATAGCCAACAGGCTCATTACTATTGTTGCATTGCAACAAGTGCTGTGGATTTTGGAAAGCAGCTGTGAACCATAGTCTACAATTCCTTCAAAAGGGGGGAATCTTGACTCTCTGAAATCTTGGAAACAAAGCAAACCTGATAAAAAGAGTGGTCATGCAATAAGGAAGGCCACATCTCCTCAGCTACCACCATCAAATCTTATGGCATTTGAAAAAACTATGAAGGAAAAAATATCAAAATGGGGAAAAATTGTATTGCTGTTCTACAAGTTTTCAGCATCAGAAAGGGTTACTCCAGAACTCAACAATGTGAAACTTATAAATCATAATAACCAGGGTTTCTCCAAAGTTACTATAAATGTCTGGAACCATAACAGCAACACAAGCACAAACATACATACACTGTACTCCCTAGCCATTAGAGAAGCACCTAAATTATCTTTTGGAACTTCTTAAGCTAACACTGAAAGAACTAATTTAATAAACTATAAAAACATCTTATTATTCAGTTTTCTATGACATTCCTTGCTAACACATTGAAGAACATGACAAACATTAATTCATTAATCTATACAGCAGTTCTTCAAAGTCTCATCCTATATATATAGGGGAATCTCACCTATGAAGTAATCTGCCCAAGAAGTAACCATCAGAGTTTTAGATCACCAGGGAGAAACACCACAGAACTGGGCATTACAAGTGTCCTGCAAATGGAAATTAACATTCCAACACTTTCATATCAAACTCTAAGAGCAGATGATGAGGAATGGTCAAGCTGCTACTGTTATTCCGTGAAAGAAGGCAACACGTGAGAACTTGAAACCCTAACTTAAGATATAAAAAATGTTTTAGAAATGGCACTGAGCAGCATGGAAAAAGCAGCAAAGTACAAGACTGGCCTCTGTCAAAATGCCACTATTCTACTCAATAAAATAATTAAGAAAAAAAATACTAATGTAGTGATCTTTGGCTACTTGAGCTAGAAACATGTTCATTAAAACACATTTTTCTCAGCAGATGATGTTTAATGCAAGACTGATAGCTCATTCTTCCCTAACCTAAGTAGTGAAGGGTGAAAACAATGGGCAAGTCACATTCCTGTTCTCTTGAGATAAGACTGAACAGGAACAATGAGATTTCCAATTAATTAAGCCCTTACATTACTTGCTGGCCACAGCTATTGGTCTATATTAAAGGCATTTGAGAGTTGAGTATTACCTACCTCAAACTGAATAAGGACAGTCCCACTTTCCAGCCCTCTTCTTAGCTGCTCCATAGACTCCTCCAGCGTATCACCACCATATTCAGAACAGATTGGAAGAAGAGATTCTGGGAGATTGTGGGAGTCAGCTTCGTCTTCTGATTTAGGCTCCACAAACTGTTTAACTACTGAAAGATGTACTGAAAATTAAAGTCTGTTACATACAACATTAATGTGTTTGCAACACATAGTAAAATTTACCAGCTTGCAAGAACAACAAAGTTTGCAAAGCCAAGGCCTCAGAAAAGCAAACAGCAACACATTTAACTGCATTTCTCTATGTACTATATTACTGTAGAAACTACTAGGAATAAAATGTCCTTATGACCTTTCAGAAAATGAAACTCCTCAAGGTGCCTGTCTATGAAGGCAAAGAACTTGACCTCCAAGGACAAAGAGTTTTTTGCTACAACCTTGTCTTACAGAATGAACTGCTGAATAGGCTAATGAATCACAACATCCACCATGGTAAAAAACAAATGACTTTTGCCTAAGAAGGTTTAGAGCATAATTAATGGAATATCTCTGTAAGAAGCTTATATAAGTTTGGACTCCCAACAGCAAAACAAACATGAACATACTTACATTGTACTCCCTTGCCATTAGAGAAGCAATTGAATTATCTTTTGCAATTTCAAATGCTAACATTGGAGTAACTAACTTAATAAACTACAAAAAAATGTATTAATCGGTTTTCTATGACATTGCTTGCTAACATGTTAAAGAACATGACACATTAATCTACACAGCAGTCCTATCTCTATGAAAGCTATTGTATCACCAAATATGTTCAGCTGTGGTTATTCTCTGCAATGATCAGAATGACTCATACCTGCCCAACTTCAGAAAATGGGGAGCTGTTCATACTCATGCCTATACAAACAACTGGCATGAGGCCACAGGTTATCTTTAACTAAGAGCAGACTTCTCTTATCTGCAAGTAAGAAAGGGACTAGAAAAGTTACGGGAAGACTGAATACTGCATAGAACCAATAGAAAGACCTGCAATAACAGGAGTGGGACTGTTCAAGGCAATCAAGACCAAGAGCCCATCTGTCTTCCTAGAAACACAAGAAATTTTAA
This sequence comes from Buteo buteo, assembly GCF_964188355.1. Lineage (NCBI taxonomy): Eukaryota > Metazoa > Chordata > Aves > Accipitriformes > Accipitridae > Buteo > Buteo buteo. The sequence continues at coordinate 5,137,914 of NC_134173.1, forward strand.
ATAAAGTAAATGCTACAGAAGTATATATCATTTAGGCAGTTTTATTCTGTCCTGTTTCCCAGTGATGCATAATCCCTTCAGATTTTTAAGTCTTAATGGAATCAGAAACTCTGTGCAAAGCCTTTCCATAACTGTGTGTGTTAAGGTCTTACGACAGCTCTTCAGGAAAGTAAATAATAAAGTAGAAGTTTCACATCATCTGAAAGCTCTTGGGATCTGCATGTGTTTCAATACAGAGCAAGCAAAACCAAGCTGGATGGGTTGCCCATATTTTAAATATGCAGGCTTAGGATCCTGCATATTTCAGGGATTGTCTCCTGTTTGGTGGCAGCAGTTTAGCAAGTAGCCAGCACAAGTCAAACTCAGTATTGTCACAAAATGTCTATTGCAAGAATGGAAAGAAAGAAAAGAAAAAGAAGCTTATTTAACTTGTTTCATTGTATAATTGTGCTGGGGAACAGCCCAGGGGTATTTGCAAACCTGCAATTGGGGATTTGTGAAATTATGCTATATTTAAAAAAAACCCCCAACATTCAAAATAAAAAACAAACCACAAACTTTTGCAGTGGACTATTTGTTCTCACAGATTTTTAGAACTTAAATAAAAAGAAATTCTAACTAGATAAGATTCTTCGTTGCAGTGCTAAGGACCTATACAGTTAAAACTATTTGCACTACTAATTCAAATGCAGGGAGTTCTACTTTTTAGCACAGACCTATTCCTAGTGCACTGAGAACACATTTATGTAAACAGAAAAGGGTATACCACCAAGCATAAGAGCAACAGTCTCAAAAACATTAAAAGTGAACAAAATTAGCCCAGTTACCTTTCCGCCTGACCAAAAGTGCAAGCTCTCTCGTGTGAGATTCTCTGCTGGCTTTTATGAACATGACCACCTGGTCATGCGTGTGCTCTGAGATATCTCGGCCATTAATTAATACTATCTGATCACCTTCATTCAGTTTTGGAATGCATTTATCAGCCTGTTTCAAGACCAAAGAAACACATTAATGTCATTGCATCCAGTCATGTAAGCAGGAACACATCAGGATATTAAGTTCATCATGTAAGCAAAGTCTTCAGAGTTCTCCTGACAAGGTTTCATCTTCTGTCTCAGAAGTTCTATCAAAGGATTCAGACCTAAAGCTGTCTTTCTTGCTTCAAAGCCTCACAATGAAAATGAGAAACAGTTCAAACAGCATATTGATAGCTATAAAAAGAATTTGTATTTATTAAGCAGCCATCATCAGATTACTCTTAAAGATCTAAATTTCAGACTCCAAGCCTCAACAACCCCTGGTTATAGCCATTGGCAAACGAATTTCTGGAAAAAGTGTTTTGGGCACATAAGATAACAAGCTTCATTTTTTATGCAGTGAATACTGAGAAGTCCAAACATGATTCTGATGAACATTATTTAAGTGACATGACATTCCCTAGGCATGTACTTTTTAAAATTTAAAGAAATCCATGCACATTTCACATATTTGTTATTTATAAAATTCTTGTTTGGTGGATATCAAATGATATCTACAAATAGAGAACAGTCTTCCTCACTTCATTCGCTGAAAGTTTTAACAAGAAGATGCAGGTAAGTACTCAACCTATGATGCTCAAGTACCCTGCTTTTGTGACAAATTCTTTTGCTACCTGTGCTGCAGAGAACACTAAGACAAGGTTTTCCCCATCTCAGATGAACACTTACATTATGTCTTGTCGTGGATACAGCAATTTAGATTAACTACTGAACTCTAGGGTTTGTTTGGCTTTCTTTTGCCACAATTCATAGTATGCTTAGCTCTAAGGCCAGTGCAAAGCAATTCGGGCTATGGCCAGAATATGATGATGATGTTACAAAGATGATTAAGGGGTTAAAGCATCTCCTGGATGAGGGAAGGCTAGGAGAGCTGGGAGTGTTTAGCCTAGAGAACAGAAGGCTCAGGGTGGTTCTTTTCAATGTATATAAATACTTGAAGGGAAGGTGCAGAGAAGGTAGAGCCAGGCTCTCTTCAGTGGTGCCCAGTGACAGGACAAGAGGCAACAGGCACAAATTGAAACACGGGAGGCTCCATCTGAACATCGGGAAACACTTTTTTACTGTGAGGGTGACTGAGCACTGGAGCAGGTGGCCCAGAGACATTGCTGAGTCTCCCACCTTGGGGTATTCAAAAGCCATCTGGACATAGTACTGGGCAACTGACCCTAGGTGATCCTGGGGGGTTGGACAAGATGACCTCAAGGTCCCTTCCAACCTTCTGTGATTCTGTAATGTCAATGTGCAGGATTCTACAACCTTTGAGTGTCAGGTACTGTAACAATTTGATTTTCATTGCTATTCTAATTTTTATTTTGTCTAGGAAGTATCCAACGACACAAGAATGATATCTTGATATACTTATATATACTCCATTTCATTTGTTATACAAATAAGTCATAGACATTTAGTGTTATTCTCTAGTCGTAGGTGTTCCCTATATTTCCTTAATGCCAGCACAGGTTCCCTGAACTTTATTCATCCAATGTTATTAGCCCTATCATAAAACAATCACTAACCCCCCCATATGTGAACAAGATGTTCTAATTAGACCCAATCCTTGTTATGCCTTGCATTGATGGCTCATAAACCAAGTTTATCAGTGATGTACTATATACCAAGTGAAAAATAGGAAGAGGTGGAAAGAAGTCTTAATGAAAGAAACAACAAGAAGAAAAATGCAGAATAAACAGAAAATAGAGGCAAGGATATGAAGAAGAAAATAAATTGGGAGTCACTTGTGTCAGAGAATAAAGTAAAAGGAAAGAAAACTTAAGACATATATGAGTGCCACAAAACAGATAAAGGAGAAAAGAAAGAAGAGAGGGAAACGAAAGATGTATCTAAGAGGAAAAAATTCCAAGCAGAAAAGCTGCTCAAACATTTAAAAAAGGAATAGTTTCCCCCAACTTCTTTAAAAGAAATAAGGAAAGAAAATGATGAAGGATAGGGAAGACTGACAATGATTGATGAAAAACCCAAATGTAAACAGGAAAAGAATGGGAATTAGGAACAACCATGGTGTTCTTCAGCATTGATTTATCTAGGTGTTCAAGGCTCCCTAAAAACTGCCTTGCCATATTTTGTACAATTTACAAAGGCAAGGCTGAAGAATGCAACTATCAATGATTGATTTAATCAGTCTGAAATATTACTGTTTGAGATATAAATTATTCTCTATGAAATATAATTATTTGAAAAGATAAGTGATATAAAGACCATATCAGGTCAGTCTAGGAGAGTCAAGAAGTCAACAAGAAAATGGAGGGAATGGTTTCTGATCTCCTATATTTGTCTATAATTTAGATTTCCTGGCTGGCTGCTAGCTATTATTCTTTATTACAGAAGGAGATTAATATCTTTGTGCAAAGAAACTTTGTTAATCATGTGACATGTTAATGCCTCAGCTCTCTTACTTGAATCATCTGACTACATAAAATATATCCTGAAGGAGATTTAATTCCTTCTATGTAAGCATAATTTGTAGATTTTTCAGATACCGAGCTTTTCCAGACAATTAATTATGTCAAAGGCTTCCTGTCCTATTGACACACCCAATGTTTCATTTTATGCTAATCACCTTATTATTGCTCCAAGAAGCACGCCTATCATTTTTCAACGAGAAGCACTATTAAATAAAACCATAAATGACTCCTTTAGCACCTTAGGACATTAACAGCATTTGTGAAAAAAAAAAAATCAGTTTAGGATTTTAGTTTTAAAAAAAACAAAACAAAAAAACCAGTTGCAACAAATGGTGGTTGATTAGATGTAATGCGCCCCCACAACAATTTTGGCTAGTCTGTCCTACAATCTTCCCAGCATACTAGATTGCTGCTGTATTAGACGGGGATTTTTAAAAGAACTTGAGGACATGAAAGAGAAAATACTGCCTTATTTTGGTGAGTAGATTTGCTTCCCCTCCTCCACAAAAAGAACAGATCTTTTTGTAGGAAAGGGGCAAAAAATAACCTACAAACCTGAGAAATAATCTTAGCAAATAATATTACCAAACAGCATCCCTGAGGACAACTTACAGGGTAACGAGTGAATCTAGAGCAAGTTAAAAATGTAGCAAATACAGTGAAGGAAAGGCATCATTGATCTAATAATGTAGAAATGCATTCCATAGACTGCTTAACTTGAACTTTCAGGTATCAGCTACATTTCGTTAAACAGTCAAGAACAGGTGAAATTCAGTTTATGGAAAACAATATAATCAACGTTAATACTGCTATGCTCTAAAAATAATTTTTTTTTTTCCTCTTGCTGTAACATGACATGATTTCTTAATGCTGCTGTTGAGTATATCATCTTGAATAACTGTTTCCAATTTATTCCCTGACCCTTGATAACTTGCTTGCTTGGTGGCTTAGCGAGGCTACAGATCTAATTTGTCACTTGCATCTATGCCTATGCCACTAATTGGAGACACTTAAATTAAGTGTGCAAGTTAGAAGTCCAGTCCTTTTTCAATCCAAGAGAAAAAAACCCCAAATCAATACTTTCCAGGAGACAACCCGAATCTGCCAAAGAAACTCACTGCCTCTGAAGAAGCATCTTTCATTCTCTGATTGTGGAATGAGCCTGTTTGCCCTACATTAACTTCAGTGTCTCGACTCACCCTCAAGAAGTTTACTAGGTTGACCATGATACGTTTTAAGGAAGGTTTTATTTTCACTTTGTGGATTTAAGTTATAATGATAATTTCCTACTACTCTTTTATTCAAATAATTATTGTAGTTCATAAAGGAATGCTATGCACTGCATAAGTCATAAATCATAAACGTGGCAAAACCAACTTCTCAAACAATCCGTTTTAGCTTGATTTACATCACAACATTTAGATATCAGTCCTGTAACTGCTTATCAAATTTCAAGAAATCTACAAGACGCAGAGCGCATTGGATTTTTAGGATTAAGTCAGCAGTATTTCCAATCAAGTTTGCACTGAAATTATTTTATGAGAGTTGGGAAATACAATTCGGAAGAAGATGAGTGAAAAAAATTTGAGATAAGATAACGTATGTCCTCACAAATTTATGTACTAATTATTGAGAAAAAAGTTACTAAGATGTTATATTACTATTTCACAATTCAACAGAAGAATTCAATGGTTGTACTGATTCTGATGAACGTTCCACCTAGTCCATAAATATTTCCATAAGCAAAAATCCATGCAAAATAAGAACAGAGCAAACCTATTCTGCACCAACTCTCCCTGCCAAGTACTTTCCCATCCCATAAATATTTTTAGCCCTAAGGATTTCCTCAACCTATTGTGGTTTGTCTATTCAGTAACTGTCAGCAGGTTTTTCTCCCAAGTATTTGTCCTCTTCTGAACATCCACAAAATTATTTTAACCACAGCATCCTTTGTCAAGGAGTTTCACAGGTCTACTATCTTATGCATGAATAACTACTTCACTAAGCATGAAGAGCCTGATTTTCACTAACTTAATACGGTAGCCTGTAGTTCTTCTGCTGGAATTCCCTGCTCACAGAGCTCCTAATCTTACAGATCCCTACTACATCTCCCTTAAACTAGTTCTTTTTTCTAAAGAAATGAGACTACTCACTCCTTTAATGAACACTGTTCCATATCTTCAGTCATTGCTCTTGTCCCTCATCAAACATTTTCCAGTTCAAGATGCACTTTTTGAGATGACGGGGGAAACAAACATGCTTTCTACTGGCATCTTGTCTGGCTAACACTTCCAGATCTTTTCGTCTGTGGTTTAAGAAACCACTGGTCAAATCAATTTCTAAAGAGAACAGCTCAGCTGCTATCTCATACTGGTTATGGGTGTCCAAATTCCTACATGTATGGACCTCTGAGTGGTGGACCGAGTAATAAAGGAAGGGATTAAGAGTCTTAGAGATTTACTTACAGGTGATCCTGGAGTTATTCTTGATACCACTAATGGCATTTTTTGATCTACACCACCCTAGAGGAACATCAAGGAAACAACCACGATAAATATACCATTAAGCATAAGCAGCATTTAAAACAAGTAATCACTTTTCTTTGTTTTTATATAAACTTTATGCTCTGTCACTATAGGCAGAGTTGGCAAGATTGAATTTTCATCAGTAAATGGCAGGGGGGGTACTGTCTTTAATTCTACCAATTTCCAGTAAAATAGAGCCAGTGTCTTTGCTTGGCCATACATTTTAATAGGCAATAAACAGATCAAATGCAGCATTCATTCTAACCCTACCCTTCAAGCAAGCTCAATTCAACATTTGAACTTGCAGGGTGGACAGTGTTCTTAGCCGTTTTGATGGACCTTCAATGGATCAGGTAGGATCAAATTTCCAGACAACTGTACTCCCTTATTCTCTTTACATGACGTTCTATCACTGCCCCACCAATAAATGCCCAAGGTGAAAAGATCAAACTCTGCCTCAATTTTGATATTATGGCTACTTTACAGTACTGTATCTGCTTAAATGGAATTTCAGTGAAGAAATGTAAAAAATTTACAATAGTAAATTTCAATAGTAATTTCCATTTCCTTCATAAATTAATTTTCACCTTTCCAATAGGATTTTTTAATGGATATATTCAATTGGATAGCAAAAACTATTTAACTTGTTTTATAATACAGAGGTCCAGTTTTCCAAAATTTGATGCCTTAAATTAGGCTTCCAAGTTCATATTTAAGCAGCCAAATAGGCAGTCCGCTTTGGAAATGTGCCATGCCTATAGTATATGCAACTAAAACCCACAGAACTACTAGAGGCTTATTTCTGTAAATGTTGCGTTAGCATTTAAGGATTAGGCTGCCACTTTTAAAAGCTCTTGGTCCATAAGAAATTCCTGTAGAATATACTGCTTTCTCCAAAGCATTGCATTAAAAAAGAAAAATAATCATAAAGTCGAAGAATAGTATGTCTATAAAGCATTTAAAAGTAACTAAAAGACTGCTGTTTTACCTTTAGATTAAATCCAAACTTCCCATCTTCATCTGGTATGATACGCACCAAAAGTAAATCTCCCTCAATTAGGTCATTCTGCAATATATAGAAAAAACAAACCCAAACTTTTCTAATTTTTAAAAGAAAACAGCAGCAAATTAAAAAATAGCGCATTCAAATTTAAATGTGCTGAACAAGAATAGTCTATGTAAATCCATGTTTAAAATAGGAAGAAGGTAATGTTACAGAATATACTCATGATTGTAACCTTTTAAATTGTAAAAATAGCAACACACATAACAGCAAATATATTCACTGCTTGCTCTGTCCTAACACTGTTACTCTCATCTTAGCTTTGTCAATTGATAGCTTCTATTAAAATTTTCTATGTGTTGTCTTTACTAAAGGTGACTTAAAAGGAAAAAATGTTAGGTGCAACATATTTGAAACAATTCTACTCTAAGGACTATGAAGTGACTACTTTTTCTCCAATTTTTCTCCTGTAAATGGGTGCATTGGTATCTTCTGTAAAAGATCCACAAGACAGAAGGATTAAAAGTTGGCAGCAGCTACGGGACAGGCAGGTTAGGAAGCTGTTTAGCACCCATCTGGAACAGGCTGGAGAAAGGGGAGGAATGATCCATTACCATAACGCTAGCAAGGAGCAGCTGCTCTCTAGTCAGCGCAGAATTCAAAGGATGATGTTTAGCCATCCTGAAGAAGAGATGCCTGGGATAAAGCAGAATTGTGCCTGCTATCAAGACATATAGCAAACTGAGTTATCTGATCTTTCCACTTGGAGAAAATAAGATTTAATCATGTAAGGATTTCCATTCCACTAGGAACTTCTCCTACAGTTGCTTCCGGAAGCCTGGACGCTATGGAAATCAATGCAGTTGGCAGGCTGGCCTATCATACTGTGTACACAGCCTTGGATAAATTGGAGTAATAAGACAAGATTTACTCTTATTACTGCATAAAATATGCTCATCCTAAAATATAACCACAATTTTTGTGCATTCTTAATCTACAGTTCAAAGCTACATTCAGTACTAGTTTCAACTTTAAAAGCACACAGCTGAACATACCTTATCACAGTAGTACTGACTGGAATCTTCCGTTGAGCTACTTTTTGTAACGTTGTCATACGTTTCTAAGAACTGTTTATCCACGCCTTCCAACGGGTAAGAGCCAGAAATGTTACCAACTCCATTGGGAGACTGAGCCAAGGCTTTAGGCGAGATATGGGTCAAAGAACTCCGCGTTGGACTGTTTCCCAATACATTCCTTCATTTAAAAAGGATAACTAAATATTACAAAGGTATCGTTATCCAGATTTTTAGATTAAATCGTAAAACAGACAAATGGACTGCCCCGTTAAAAGAGCAAGGCAACTTTATACTTAGATTTAACACCACTACTTGAAGTGAAGGGTAACAGGATTAGAATATGAGCTAAGCCTAATGTTTGATCAGTGGACATCCAGAAGAATGGAAAAAAACCCAAAACTAGAGTAGCAAAAACATTTTTAGCAAAATATTTGGCTGTTAGCAGTGAATGGCACTGGTGCAGTGGTACAGGAAATCGCAGTAACAAGAAGAGAGCTGAACCCCAGGGGAAAGGCACTTCACAGTTGCCAATCCTACCCATGAAAAGCTTTTGCCGTGATTCCACTCTCAGTCTTGCGAAGCACTTTTTTTTTTTCATTCCTCCCTCTTACGAGGGCCATCTCATCCTTATCCCTCTGGGAGAAGGTGGTGTGCAGAAAAGCATGGTAAATTGTTAAAGAAACAGGAGATGAAGTGACAATGAAAGGTTTAATTACAGTTAATATATTCCATCACTGAGGTAGTTATAACCATGTAGAAGAACCCAGAATTAAATTGGGGTGCAGACCTGGCCTAGTGATTCAAGAACCTTAAAATTCATGGATAACAAAAGTCAGTCATCAAATACCTCAAGTCTTAGAATTGGCCGAGCTGCCTGGTGGTGCGCCAAGTCCTTTCAAACACTAATTATCTACATGCCCTCTTGTGAAAAGGATGAAATGCAGACCTCTAATACAACTAAACCCCTTCTTTAACTGGACCAAACTCACAGATACCATACAAACTAGCTGCTCCGTCTTTATAAATACTACATAATACTTTGTGAAAATCTTTGTCCTGGGGAAAGCTCAGGTATAGGTCAGCCACAGTTTCCTCTCACTGACATACAGCGCTGTGTATGGCAAAACCAGTCCTAGCTACTTGAACCATTTCCAGCAGTCACTGCTAGCTGTCAATGAAGAAGTAATATTACGCTATAGAGGAATGTAGCTTCGGCTTTTAACATACAGGACTTGCATTGCAGCAAACTTTATTAATGCAAATACTTATTTCTTGGCTTGTGGAAATCTGACTACAACAAATGAAACATGCTGAAAGGTGCCATCAAGCAAATGTATTCACGCCATAATATTTCTGATGTTCAGTGTACTACATGTACTTGGCAATGGGAATGAAGTGTTTTGTGCAACATTTGCAAAATTTTCAGTTATTACAGAAAGTATATTTTCAGTATTTGGGAGATATTAGTCACTTGGTGTGCTCAATAATTTCAAAATACTTTGTAGTAGTGAACTATAATGACACTTAAAGGGATTATACTGTCAAAACTGTGTTTTCATCTGATAGCTTCCAGGAGTTTTCATGATTCCTGTGAGGATGATGTTAAGCAAGGAGGAACATTGTATATGTAAAAACATCCTAATAAGTTTTTCAGAACATAGGAATTTTGAAAAAACATTTCACTTACAAGTTGAGATTACAGATCATAATGATTTTTGCAGTGTAGAAAAAAAAATTAACAATACCAGAAAAATATGACAAATTATTTCAGTTAATGCCTTCTGGCACTATATGAAGAGTTACCAGATAAGATTACCAGTGGATTTTTGTATCATTAAACTTTTACCACTTTTTTTAACCAAGTTCTTTGGTAATAGTGATTAGGGCTCTGTTAGGACTTAAGATTTTACACATCCTGATCCAAAAGCTTCCCCCCCCCCCCCCCCCCCCAATCTTTACAATCTTCTTTTATTTGTGTCTTTTAACCATACAAGACCACTACTTTGAAAAATCAGTTCAAGTTTTGTATTTTATTACATCTCTTAAAACTAGAGATTATATAGTAGGAAGTTTAAAGAAAACTCACTTTGGTGATTCTTGTTCAGATGACCTGTTAAAAAAAAAAAAGACAAAACCAACAGTAAATGAACATAAGTTAAATCTTCAGGAAAACAAGAACTAAATTCTAATAACAATTAACAAAGCCTGCATAAAAGCCAGAAGGTGTGCTCATGGTAAATTAAAGAATACTTAATCCTCTGCTGGAAGTCTGAATCAGACAATTACGGAATTTCTGAAACACTCAACAAAAATCCCAGGGCAGCTCTAACCGCTCACTTCCACTTTTGGCACAAGCCCAACTACAGACAACGCACATCTGCTACTGCTACTTAAACTATTTAGGAGTTTACAGAGGCAATTACTTAGCAAGACACTCTACATCATTTAAGAAAGTTTTCGACGTGGATCACAATGACTACAGACATCACTGACTGTATTTTGTAGAAAGTCAAACATGGCAATATCTTTATGTACAGTTAACAAGAAATGAGCATAGGCGGTTTCAGAAGCGTGAAGTTTCTTACGCTTATTCTTATCATGTGAGAGCAGAACAGGTGTTGAGAGAGAACTTTAAGACAAAGCATAACTAAAGCACAAGTGGTTACACAGATGAGGACAATCTAGCAGGGAAAAGAAATCAAAATTTGCGGTACATAGCATTTTCCAAGGCATTCAGTTAGCTTCGTCAGAAATCACCTGAAACAGTGAGCTAAACTCTAGTACATCAATTAAAACAATAGCCATAATACTAAGATAAATTTGAAAGTAAAAGTTACCCAAAAGGTGCCTGCAAAGCAAAGTAAGTTTAAGGCAGATGGGATAGCTTTACAAATTTAATTAAGCAGTGTCCACAAAACCTGGAGTGATGTAAGTCCATGCTGGAAAAATACAAACATGAAGTAGTTCGGTTTGAATGTAGAGCTGTTGAATTGTCAAATTATAGGAGGCAATTCACAGTATGCAGTTAAAATTTCAATTATTGTTCTCTAAAACACTCAATATTAAGAATTATGTACTATGTTTCATCAAAACTACAGTAAAAACAGCAGCAGTATCGGTCTGGTTAAGTTTCCTTACATGTATTCTACAATATGAAGAATTTCTTCCTTGAGAGGCAGAGATGGTGAAGCTTGATTCCCTAAGAATTTGTGGTGGTTTTGGTTTTGTGTACTTTTAATTTTTTTTAAAGCACTAAACTTCTTCCTTTTTTAATGCAGTCATGCCCCCCCCCCCTTCTGATTCCACTGACCCCCATTCTCCCACTTATACCTGTGGTTCTCCTTGTTTGCAATCCCCATAGTATTTTTACCCCCTAAGTGCCAGCAGTGCACAGCAGATCCTTTGGGAACATACACTCACTTGCTGCCTGACCAGCCCACATCTAAATGGAACAGACAACCATTGAACTCATACTGTAATTGCTTAGTGAGAGGAGAATGGCAGTTTAAGTTTGAGTTTGTTTGGTTTTTTTTTTCTGCCTAGTCACTGACTTTCACTAATCTTGTAGAAGACTTTGCATCTTTGAAAACTTGACTCCTACATTAGATTTGACCGTAATTGTCCAAACATTCTCAAGTGGGAACAGAGGTGGACGGGCAGTGCAATGACATAAGCCTTCCTTAGGAAGTCACGCTAAAAATAAAGAAACATTGAATTTATTTTCGTTTAAGCTTATTGATTTCCTCGTGAGGCAAAGAACAATGAAACTGTACAGCTTTTCTACATTTTGCCACAGTAGAGCTACAGCTCTATTACCAAATTCTGTACAGAATTCAAGCTGCTGTAAGTTAACCCTTTCAAAAGACTTCACCAAAAATTTACACAGACAGAATTGTGATGCAAACGATGCAATGTCCCTATTTTAATACATTATCTCCCCTCTTTCCTCCCAATAGAGTGAGGTAATTTGAGACAGAAAAAAACAACTTGGGCTTCCATTCACATACTGTGTATAAACACACAGCAAATTTTTCATCATCTCAGTAATACCTCTGGAGACTTAAATGGAGGATACAAATTCTTAGTAGTATTTGCTGAAGGCTTATCTGTTAAATTATTGCACTTCAATTCAAACATATGAGCTCTGAAATAGTTACTGAATCATTCTGTAACCTTTTAAAGTGGAAGAAGGTAACAAAAAATTTGACCTAGAAAGTGACCAAATTCAAGGCTAAAAAAAATTCATCAGCTGTGTCATCCTGAAGTCCTTAGTAGCTCAGCATGCTAGAGCTGCAGAATTTTGCTCTGCAACTCAGTTAAATAGTATTTCTAACATTTAATTACTCACCAATATCATAAAGTGCCTTAAACATGAATGACTAGATGATCTTTTCTGGCTATACGACACTCTGCATTTTACTAACCTATCTTCCTCATTTCACAGCATATGACAAGGACCATATTTTAAGTCAATAAAAGACAATACTCACCAGACCAGCCATTCAACTTTTTCATTGAGAAAGAGCGCCCTTCCTTGCAAGGAAATTAAGCTTTCCATTGGTGCAGCTAACAAGCAAACACTTTAAAACTGCAGGTAGTTTCCCTTCCTTACTCCACAATATATCTAAAATGATGCCATTTCAATCTTTCACTCACTATGGATTGCTCTGTTGGTGACTATCTTCATAATAAAACTCTTTGCCCTGAAAAGTCTAACACTTCTCTTCCGTCAGGAGGACAGAAAGAAAAGGTCTTAAGGAAAGACCCCTCCTCCCCATTTTGGTGGGCCCTACCAGGGAATTCTACTATTCTGAGAACTGAGGATGATAAACTACAGCGGAGTAAAACCCCAAGAGAATAGGGACAACTGAAACAATAGCACTGTAGCAAAACTCCCCCTTTACAAACAAATGAAGGAAACATCTGTAGGTTTTGCCCTTGTGCTGTTCCTGAAGTTCTTAAAGCTTCATTTATTGTAACACCTGCAGGGCTGGGGAGATTGTATGTGCCAGCACTTCCATTATCACCTCTTTTCTGAGAGCTGACCATTAAAACTGGGATTATTATTCATAAGCCAAATAAGTGGAAGATACTTGCAGCAACGCCTTTTTGCTGCCTTTTAGAGAAATTTATATACAGAATATTCAGCATTTCTATGAACAGAACAACTGCGTAAGAAGGCCACGTAGATTCTTTGTGCTGCATACTTAAGAGTACCGTTATGGAAAAACTTGAGGACTTCATGGTATATGCAAGTTTTTCAGTGATTTTCTACAAATTCCATTCACATTTGTATGCTGCTGTGATCATCCATAAAAGGATACTTTCAGTTACTCTGCATTGCCTCTATTGACCATATTCCAGTTTACTGACTTTCTCTGAAATTTTCATGCATTCTGATACTCTGTAACTGCTTGGCTTGCTGCAAAATTTGCCTTATCGTGGATTTGGAATTCAACTTTGAGACTTTCTTTTTGGATGCGAAATGATTGTTTTTTGAACTGGCAAGGAAAGCAGAGTACATTTTAATAGGGATATATATTTAAAAAGAAAGGTTTACATGTAAGCAAAATATATACATGTACTACTTTCATGTATATTGAGTAGAAGAGCACAGTAAAACTCATAAAATCTAGTAGTCTTAAAACCCTAATTTGAAACTAACTGAAATGTTCTTAGACCCATTGTCTAGTATTAGAAGGACATCTTCCTTGAGAAAGACTGAAGTACACAAGGACAAGGGACTTTTGTGAAATGCAGCAGGTTTTGTAAGAACAAGGAATTGATCACGTCTGCATATGATTAAAAACTAAGGATAAATAACTTAGTTTAAAATGTTTTTTTTTAAAATTATTTGCAATTTTTTACTAAGAAAGTAGTTACTAGGACGTGGCTGGATACATCTGAAAGGTACTTTTATCAACAGTAATGCTTTAAAAATTTTCTTTGCAAAAGGAATTATATTTAAGTTAAAATAATGATGTGTTCCCACAGTACCTTTACCAAAGCTCACTATGCAGCTACAGTTTATTGTCTATCAAAATGGTAAACTGAAAGAATTGAACAAATGCAGCATACGTTCAGGAAATCTATTTTCAGTGCAATACCTTCACCAGATGATGCATCACACTTACACCAGGAGTGTATATGCACTTCCAGAAATTCATAGCACAGTGCAAGTGAATTTCCTTTTTGTATACTAGTTCATCATTTCATTTCCTTCCCTTCCAACGCTGGAACTGTACACATTATGCCATCTATATCACCACCAAAAGATAGTTTTTAGAATATAAGTTAAAGAGGTTTATAGCTTTGCAAGCACATTTAACTTAAACAGAAAAGCTTATGCAGGAATATGTGGCATTTTTCACAAGTAGAATTGTAGTCTCAAAGTAATTTTGGTTGGAAGGGATCTTGAGAGATCACCTAAACTCTTGTTCAAGGAACAGCCAACATCAAAGTTAGATGAGGGTGTTCAGTTCCCTGTCATGTTGCATTTTGAGGTTCTCCAAGGATGGAAACACCTCCACCTTTCTGTCAATGTGTATGAGGGCTTAACTAATCTCAGTGTGATTCCCTCTGTCCCCCTGCCAGTGCCATTTGAGCATTTCCCTTGCTGTAACTTGTGTCTATTGCCTCACGTGTTTTTGCTGTGCACCTCCAAGAAGATTTGGCTCCATATTCTTGATAACCCTCTTTTGGCAGAGTAAGGCAACAATGCGACCGACCCCTCTTCAACATCCCCCAGCCTCCTGGATCTCCTTATACATCATACGCTCTTACCTATGAATAATTAGCCAGATTCACCTCACCAATTATCTAAATATAAGATCTATAAGGCCTCATTTGTCAGTAAGTTTTTCTTACCGACTGATACTATACCTTGTCACTTAGAAATGTGTTTTACAGTAATCTTCTTTCTGGTTAAACAGAAAATTTCACAGCTAATCTTTCCTGTCAGGCCACTGAGTCTACTCTAAAAAACTACCAAAACACTTGTTCCTACGCAGTCTGCTGTTCCAAACCAGACAGACATCTTTGATTTATTTAATTACAGAGTGAACAAGAGAAACTGAATACAGTTCAAGTAGCAAGACCCTACACAGCTTTATCAGGTTACTTTTCCAAGCCAATAATCCAGTTATTTTTTCCCTTGAGATAGCACCTTATATACATAGTTAAATTTATATATTCTTACTAACAAGTATCCTTCCCACTCAGAAAAGTGTGTTCAAAACCATGAAGAAAGTCATTAAGAGGGCAAGCAATAGCTATATTAACACTCCAAACAATTCCACCTATAGTATAAAAAAGCACAAGCCATTAAACCTGAATTTACAAGGTCAAAAATAAGCTCTGCTCCTCATGTAAAGGAGAAATTGGTCCTACACAGGTAACATGAATAAGGTTATCCTGAACCACAAGGAAATCTGTTTGTTTCAGTAACTGTTTTTTGCACCTAACACCTTCTTGTCTGAAAGAAACACCAGCTTACTTTAATGAGACAACACTTGGGGCAAGTGTGGGTGTTGGCAATAACGCATGGTCTTCCCACAAAGCTGGATTAAAACTTCAAATCCATGAACTGGAAAGAGTGGAGGATACTCTTCCCTTTTCTTAGTGACCAGCAGAAAACCATGCAGCTTCTCACAGATGGGTTCTCGGAGGTTAAGATCATTGAACAACACAGTGGTTTTCAGTTTGCATTTCTTGTCATTCATTCATTCACTTTCATTTCTCATTGCACTGTGAGGTGTGAACATCTGTATCACACCTCAGGCACCAAAAGATGCTTGAGAAAAAGGAAAGGAACATACAGGGAAAATTAAAATTCAAAGCTCCTTAAATACTACTTGGTTACATGTCTTTGTGTTTTCATGGCAGACCTTGGTATTTTAAATTCACCAAGTGTTTAAAATGTGTATTACTGAAACATTTAAATCTTCAGATTTGTAATTTACATCAAATACTTGAACATAAGGAAACAAACTCATTTTAGTTGTTTAAATTTTCACTTATTTACTTGAAGGTAAAGGGTAAGCTAGTTTCTTTCAAGTTTTTTTCTGTTCTTGTAGCAGCTCATTGGTGAAGAATCCTACACATGAACTACTGGGTGTGATAAACATTGTTACTTTTTTTTTTTTCCCCCCAAAGATATCAATACCAAGAACCAGAACTTGCACTGGGGATGGACAGCACAGTCTTTCAAGACAAAACCTAACATCTGATACAAGACCAAGCATGTCAGAGTACCTAATTCCAAAATGTAATCAGTCTATTGCCCCACTTAAAGCCAACTTAGTTTTGAAGGTTACTACTTGCATCAACGATATTTTGGAATTTCCCAACCTGGTCTTGAAACCATGTCACATACTTCAGTATGACTATTTCATTTTCACTGTAGCCTTTTGCCCTTAAATGACACAGTAGCATACAGATTGCATTAGTGTCACAGAAAGGCAAATCAGTAACAACGATTTGTTCCCCTACACCAGTGAGGCTTTCCTTATCCCAGATTTGGAAACCGTAGTGGTACCTTTATCAAGATAGACTGCAACAGTGGTAATCTTCAGGTACTACACCAGGCTAAAAAAAGTAAAAATTGCAATCAAAAAGAATTCCCTGCACAAGTCCATCAGCCTGCCTTTAAAAATAACCACCTGTGGTTTAAAGCTGTTACACTGAAAGGGAAATATTTGTCTTGAATGCAACCTCTTCCAGGAGGTCTATCCAGGCTACCTGTCAGGATAGTAGATGGTCAAGATGAGCTTATGCCAGGTAGCCTGAAGCCAAGACTAGGGAAAGCCAGTTTTAACTGAAAAAACAGTTATCAAACAAGTACACTTACTAATTAGCATGTTTTAACTCAATATTATTCTTGAAATAATTTTAAAACCAAAATAATAGTAGCATCATGTGCATATGCAAGTAGGCGTGGGATAAATATAGTGACAGAGTGAGTACAACATGTAGTCAGAAGATAGACTAGATTACCTGTTCTGAACTGGTGAGGCACAGCCAATAACAAAGTGTGGTATAACACAGAAAGCAACCTATGAGACTTCAGAAGGCTCAGGGTGGGCTCCATGTCTGTGTTAGTGTTAATTTTTCAGTGGCAGTAGCAGTGAGATGAGATTCACAGCAGCAAGGCAACAAAGAGGAGAAAGAACTGACAGGGGAGGCTTCTTCACAAAGGCTGGGGAGCCCTGGGCTAAACAAAAGTCCTCTTGAAGTCCTCTTCAGCACTGTCTTTGATGACAGGTTTTGTATTGCAGCTGTGATTTGAGATAGCTGGCTTAGATAGGCAAACCTATTCATGCCCTGTGAATAAAGCTCTATTTAATATATGTTAATTTGGGATTAGAGCAATTTTTTGTCTATAATACATATGTAATAGACAGCTCCAATCTTTTCTGCAGACACTAATCTGAGAGAGAAAAATTGCTTCTTTTTACTATGAGCCTCAAATTGTACTTAAGTGTGAAAGTACCTTAGATAATTTGGGTAGCAGAAGCAGTCTAGCTACACCAAACACAATCACAAGCTTGCCCTGGCTTTCTGTAGTTCACCTACGTGCATGATTTGCTTTCTTTTTTCCAGTCACAGCCTGTAGGATGTACCTCATATATTTCAGTTAAGAGGTAGAACGTTCACACAAAGCACATTTTTAAAACAATCACTGTGTTCTTCAGAGAAACAATATAATAAATGACAAAATATTCTTGACCCTCATCTCCAGCATGCTCATTTAAAGTACTTAACAGTAAACACAGTTCTAGGTGTTGACATGTTGATACAGTACAACATATTTAAAGAAATAGAAGAAGAAATGTTAACAACTGACATGTTTTATGCTCTCTAAACTAAGAGCTGTTCCACATAATTTGTTTTCTAAATTGTGTACTGTTTTATAGAAAGAAAATAGGACTCGATTGATTCCCTTAAGTGAGTAAACACAGCAAGGAAAAAAATCTATTAAGAAAATAATTATACTTGGTATTGTCAGGAGGAAAAAAAAAAGCTGTAAAGGGAAATAAATGCAGGTGTACATACTCTGCCAACAGTGGGGGCTTCTACAGTTCTGATACCCACCAAGGTTCCTTCCAAGCATGCCTTGGTAGAATTATGTACACAGCAAGTCTTGTTATAGGAGTTTTTACGTATGTATTTGTCTCAAAAAGAACTACACCACAACAGACCAGTTTGAAGGTAGGTCTATCTTGGACCACTTGTCATTTGACAAAAAGGACTTAAGACATTACTGCGGGGCTGAAGTGAAACAGGTGAAAACTAATCTCCCCACCCCTGAAATTCTGATGGCAGCCTGAAAAATAGAAAAGAGCCATATCCCGTGCTAACTGCAGCTTGCACAGTCTTGAGCTTCAGCTACTGTAAAAGAAATTGATGTGAACATATTTAGTTTACAAAAATCAAGCAGCTGCATGATTATAATTAAGATTTGAGGTCCCAGACAACAATTCGGCAATTAAAAATCAGCATCTTACAGTTGTTTGCTAGTAGCTCTCAAAAAATGTTTCACATATTTTTTCATACCAAAGCTATTCAGAGTTATAATTAGCATTAACTAACACCTTTTTTGACAGTCTCAGACAGCAGGCTAAGCAGTAAAAAGACAGCCTTCTAAAGACAACGTATATTAGCAGGACTATGAGAAGCTACTATTGGCTCTCCCTTAATGAAAAAGAAATATTGAAATTACAAATCTGGGGTTTTTTTCCATAACATGTTTCAATTTTGTCCATTCAAATCTACTAAAGACCAGCATGGCAAAAATCGGTAAGTTGGCTTTAAAAGACTTATCAATACACTACAAGGTGTTTTATAGTTAATATCTAAATATTCCTAAAGTCTGGCAAAAGTTCAGCATAAGTGTCCATCTTTAATACTGAAGATATGCAAGTTAAACTTTTTTCTTCTAAAACAGATTTAGCTGATAGGGTAGGATTCCCTTATTCAATAAAGCATTCAGGGAAAGAAAGATTTTACTACACATATATACTTAATTTTACTTTACATCTTTCAGCAAGGGGAGTGAGGCAAGTAATGACTACTGTAAGAATATAAGAGAAGAAAAACTGGAATATGGACTAACATAAACTGTTGAAAACTTCAGCGTAGAGAAGAAACATTTTTTTTATTTGTACGGTTAGTTTATATTTTACCTCAATTGTTAAAAAGTATTAATGATCATTTTACTTCATGAAAGTCTAGCAGTCAATACAAAGGATCATTCATTCCATGCATTCTCCTTCTAAAACACACACTTCAAATTTAAATTAATCAGATTTATGCAAGCATTTTTTCAGTTACCTGCAGAGTATCAAATATTATAAACATACCCAAGAAATCAAGAATGCGTTGGGGATAAGACATATAGAAAATTTGGTTTATATGAGGTAATAACAGTAAGCTTCTCCACAGTGAGTGATATTACTCAGATACGGCATAGTCATTTAGTGCCCAGAAAATAAATGTGTTATTTTCAAATTTAGACCATCCTATTTTCACTGTCTGAGAAACAGCATAAAAGCAGGCTTTCCCACTCCATTCTCAGTAGGCATAGGATAGGTGAAACAGGAAGGAAAGGAAAAAAATACAGGGGACAAAAAGAAAAACGAAAATAAAAGAAAAAACCCAACAACGTACTAACTGGGAGGACACAATCTGCCAGTCACCAAACACAGCACGGCAACTTAGTTTTCTCTCTAAAGCTTCTACCCTCATCTCCTCCTCTTATGGTCTGCCTCTTATTATTTTTACTCAGAAAATACTTCCAAAAGTGTATAATCTGTAAATGTTAAAACACAGGAAAGACATGGCTTCCTATGTATGACTATTCACAACATCTAGAGGCATCACTTTTATATATTATCATGGTTATTACTGATACTACTAGTATTAAGGTTCATCTGACTTCCAGTCAGAAAAACAGAAAAACAACTTAAAACACCAGAGTGACAAACTCCAAATAAGCATGCAACATGTTAATTTTCCCCTTCTTTCATAGAAACCTCTGCTGTAATGTAGTAACAATATTATTGTATTAAAATTTAAAGAAAACAGTTTAAAACCAGAGTTTAAAGCTACAGTTAGTAGCTGCACACTATCACAGAGGTAGTAGGTGAGTCCTATTAGCTTCCACTAATACATTGCTTCTCAAAAGCATACATCTTGCCTTAAAGTTACTAGTGATCGCTAGAAACCATTTTCCTTTCGTAACATTACGAAGGAAGCTGCATTTTAATACACAGCATTCTCCCCGGCTGAAAGTTTTAAAGTAGCTCTGTTTTCCTTTTGAGACTGAACGATCAATGACTTTGTACATTATTCCTGAAGTTAATATTGTGTTAATCTGAAGTCACTCATTAAGAAATGCATCTGTAAGATAAGAGTGAAACCACACATAAAATGAAATATATGAGCAAACAAATAATCAGTGCACAAAGATAGGTGCCTCAAGCCCTGGAAGCAAATCTAGCAGTGGTTAGACTGCTGCAGGGGAGAACAAAGTTGGTCCTCAAGGAATACAGCAAAAATACCTCAAGGCAAAAAGCAGAGACTGCCTGTACACTAGCAATCTACAGCTCCTCTGAGGAAGAAAAAGATGGATGACTGCTAGCATTATTATGCTCTTGTGTTTACTGAAATGCAGTACCTCTTTCAACTGACGATACTGAGCTGATGAGGTGGAACATAAGTCAAATCTTTAAAGAGTTCAATAAGTCTCCCCACTCCCCCCCAAAAAAGAAAGAGTTTATAACAGGTAGGAAGGGGTTGCAGAAGCTACTAGGAAACAGGGTATTACAGATGTGAACAGGCATGCCTTAATAGCTTCACTAATTTTACTGAGAACTCGACTACTGAATATTGTTTAGGGATGAAGGATTGGTTTGTTTTTAACTTGTCATTTTGTATCATGGCAATTGCAGTTTAGGAATTTGTCAAAATAAAGCTTATGCAAACACAAAACTGTTTGAACTCATTTTAATATTATAAGTGATGATGATTGTTTTATACTAAAGCTATTTGGTTGGTTTTTTTTTTAAAAAAAACCCAAAACCAAATAGGCAATGAATTGCTTGCAGAAGGCCTTACCTCCTCTGTGGACTACGGTTCTGAGAGAACTCCGAATCACTGTCCTTCGACGTTGGAGAGCCCTTATAGGTGTAAAAAACATCCTCCGTTTCAGTAATGTAACTAATCTCATTTGTAAGGTTATCTACAGATGAGTGTCGGGGTTTACGAATTTCATGACGTAGTCTAGGACTCCGCCTTAAAAATAAGGAACACAAGCACAAGCTGGAAGATCAGAATAATTCATAAAACTTTATGAAAGTGAAATTTCTATCCTATTGCAATCTATGTCCTGAAATCTTCATGACAGGCCTATGGGTCTCACTTTAAAGAATCAGTTTTTAAGCATTTTATATGGTATCCTAGGCAATCAGTACACTGAACTGATTCGTTTTTCCCCCTCTTCTAATATGCTACCTGTATTGTTAAAGTTCTAATCATAGGATAATTCAGGTTGGAAGGGACCTATGGAGGTCACCGAGTCCAACCTTCTGCTCAAAGCAGGGTCAACTGAGGCTGCTTAAGGCTTTATCCAGTCTGATCTCAAAAACTTGAAGGGTGGAGACCGCAAAACTTCTCTAAGCAACCACTGCTCAACTGTCCTTGCGGTGAAACATTCATTATGTCCAGACAGAGCCTCTCATGTTTCAACATATACCTGTTGCCTCATCCTCCCACCATGCAACACTAAAGAACCTGGCCTCCTCCTAAGTGTTCCCAGGCTGTTATTAGGCATTTGGGAAACCCCTGCTTCTCCAGGCTGACCAAGTGCAGTTGTCTCGGCCTCTCCTCATAGGGTAAGTGCTCCAGCCTCCTGACTACCTTGGTGGCCGGTGGCCTTTGCTGAGCTCACTCCAGTTTGTCAGTGTCTTTCTTGTATTAGAGGACACAAAAGCAGCTGCAGCATTCTAATAATGTCTAATGAATGCTGAGCAAAAGGGGGATAGTCACTTCCCTTGATCTACCATCTATGCTTCTGTTAATACTGCCAGGTTGCTGTGGACTTCTTTGCTGCCAGGGCACAGCAGATAGCTCATGTACAGCTTGCTGCCTATGAAGATTACCAGGTTCTTTTCCAGACAGTTGCATAGCAGACAAAACCGTTGCACTGGGTTCTTCTTTCCCAGGACTGTGCATTTGTCTTCACTGAATGTCATACAGATCCTATTGGCCCATTTCTCCAGACTCTCACGGTCCCTTTGGATAGCAGCCCTGCCCCCAAGCTTATTGACTCATCCCCCCAGTTTGGTGTTGTCTGCAAACTTTATGAGCAAGCACTCCATTGCCTCCTCAAGGTCATAAAGACGTTAAGCAGGACAGGTCCCAAGATAGATCCCTGCAGTACTCCACTTGTTATTGGCCTCCAGGTAGAGTATGACCCATTAACAACTCCCTTCTGAGTCCAGTCATCCAACCGTTATTATTTTTTTTTTTAACCATCTTGTTGTCCACCCTTCCAGAATGTAACGTCTTAACTTGGGTATAATATTTTGGCAGACAGTATCAAAAGCCTTGCTAAAGTTGAGGTAAGTGACACCCACTCTTCTCCTGTTGTCATATATATTCTCAGAATAACAATGTTTAAATATATACGTACACACTACCTAATTATTCAGCTAGAGTACATACAATTAGAAAAGGTAGGAAGCTGGCAGGCATGGGAAAGCCTGAAACTGGATTTACCAATTAGGGGTAACAGGAGGTGATCGAGAAGGAAGGCTTTTGGTCTCTAGATGCTCAACAGATAAAGATCGTCTCATAGATGGGTTCCAAACCATTCCACCTATAACTTTTCTGCAGTACTGGCTGTTTACAGACCTGAAAAGAAATAGAAGACTGTATGTGAATTATTTTGGATAGAAAATTTAAATGACATAAAATATGCTTATGAAAGTCAATTTTATAATTCATGTGTTTTAAAGAGTCACCTGTGCTCACCCTTCCTTACTTACGCATTTGCATTCTTGCAGAGGCAGTTGCTGTCCTTCACTTGTAGCAATAAAACTGTTAATCCCTGCTACAATGCTAATCACAAGCCTCAGTAAAAATAACTTTTTTCTGGGAGTTATTTTTAACCCAATTGTGTTTAAGAAGATGGAGGGGAAAACAGGAAATTCAGTGTGTCCTATGGGTACTGAACTAAGTGCCAGACAAAACATGGTTCAAATACAGGCAAAAGATTCTAGATGTTCCCTGTTAGAACTCATAAAGAGGTAACAATTCACTAATGGCTTCACTGAGCACAGGACTACCTTAACCATCTCCCTGCTGCCTCAGCAAATAAGAGCTACACCAGACCACTCTATTTCCAGAAGGAAGCCACACGGAGTGATGTGTTCCTTATAGAACTAAACCATTAGAGAAAGATCTGACATGAAAGCAAGATCTCCAAGTCTGGACTGCTTCTTGTGACAAGAATCTGACAAGATAAGGGTTGCATCAGAACCAGAACCTTAGCTAGAAAAGCAATAAAAATACCTTGCTAATGGAATTATACAGCATAAAGAATTTTTTTAAAGTAGATCAAAATTGAGATAAACTAACTTTTATGTATCTTTTTACACAGCATTCCACAAGACAAGCAGAGAGATAAGCTGCTCATCCTCAAGTTTACAAGCCTAGGATTTCTCATGGAAAAGCAGCAATTTATGAGTTATAGAGAAATCATCTTTGGCTCACTACGTCCTGAGCTGTACCTCATGGGCAGCTGGGATAGCAGAGCATGTAAGGACTTTACTATAGAGCTGAAATGTCTCAATTTTACATAGCATAAAAACAACAAAAAAGCCAAACCAAAACAAAAAGTTGTTTATCCTGTGGATATTACTCATGCTAATATCAAACCATACATATGTTTTGCATTGTACTCCTTTTTGTTTATAAAAGAAAAAAAAGCAATCCAAGCCTTTTTTATATTCTGAAGTGTTTTACATATCTTGTTCATGATTTTAAAGCAAATTAATTCCTTCACCCTCTAAATGTGTACTTTTAAAGGTTCTCCTCATTTAAAAAACAAAGAAGGAAAACTTAACATGAAGCGACTACATATCAAAATCAGCTACCCATGTATGTTTTTAAGCTTACTAAACACACAGACCATGAACTCAGGAAAAGCTTTTGCCTGTACTATCCATTTTATTTCTGTAAGTCTTCTGAATACCAATGACAAGGCACTGACTACTCTGGCCTTCTACAAAAACAAAGACTTCTTTCTAAGAAGCCTTATATGGGTGGAGCGGAGAGGGAGAGTGGAAAAAGACGATGTACTATAAAAAAGGTGACTTGAAGAATTCCACATATTTTGCCTTCACCAGCTTTCCTTTTTTACAAGTACCTGTTCATGCATTTTCCAATGCAGGTGACTTTTGAGGTGCAACGTAACTCATGTGATGGAAACCAAAGCCCTGGCCCCAGAATCACTTTAACAATATATTCTCTAGATATTTCAGTTAAGCTACATAACAAACTCCTGAACTCCAAGTAGCTGCTCTTTATATGTCAAATACAAGGATAGTTCTCAGCTGCCAATGCTTTTCTGGAATGGGCTATAATATCTTGAAGTGACAGTTCCTTGCTCCCATGTATTACCAAGGTTATTCTTTGTGAAAAAATAGGTACATTTTTAGCTTTTCAGAAAGGAATGAGAATGTGCATAGGAGAGGTTACTCAGCATTCAGCCCAGAAACACTGAATGAACTTACCTCTCAATCTGAGATGTGATTCTGCCTTTCCTTAGAATAAGGCTTACAGGTGATTTATACAACTCAGCAGCCTAATTTAAATGGAATTCCACTAGTACCTTAAGCTAAGGAATCTAGAAGGGCACAGAGATGTGCAAATAAGAAATTGTATTAACAGTTTGCAAGAGTTTAACTATTTGAACTGATGCAGTAAATGCTAGGATATCTGCCTCACATGAGTTAAAAGAACGTAGTACAAGCAAGCTACCAATTCCAGAGGAAAACTTGTGATACTTAAGGTAGTAAAACCTGAATGTAACTTCCCTCAAAGCTGACAGAAGTTGGCTGAAAAGAACTATTGAAGATAAGTCAGTCTTAAAACCTCCAGGGTTACATGGTATGGTCAGTGGGGTTTTTGTGTGCGTGTTTGGTTTTGTGGTTTTCTTGGTTTGGTTGGTTGGTTTTGGTTTTATTGTTTGTTTGTTCTACTCAATGCAAAATTTTGTTTCCTTTCATAAGGGAGAATGCAGAATCCCTTTTTTTGTTTCGTAGCTTCCACTTGAGCTCAGAGCCATCCTTGAAAGGGAATGTGGAAACTCTTGTTGTCTCTTACAACATTCCACAATCACAAATAAGTAGGAAAGTAAAAATTTTCAATATATGACTGATAACCTTGGAAGTGGCTTGTTCACACCTTTTCTTAAATTGTTGAAGAAAATAATTTGCTGAGTGACAGTGACCAAGTTGATAGGAACTACTGAAAGTCTCCCAAAATTCCTGTTGCTTCTTAGGTACTTTAACAGTCTCTGATAGTAAAGGTTGCTGAGTCATTTCTGCCTCACTTAGATCCTAAATTTCATGCTTGTTGCTGGCGTAAATAAGGCCAAAGAATGCATTAGTACAGAGGATATAATTAAGCTGATGGAAGGTACTACAATGAACAGTTCTCCCTAGAGATTCCTTAAGAGCTTAAATAAGCAATTCACCAGTGATAACGCCTCAGAACATGAAACCACTGGAACTTTCTTAGTAACTTAGTTCAACAATGAGAGCTATCCTGCATGCTACAAGCTACTAAGAAGTTGTAACAGTAAATTTTTCAGTAATCAAATTTTTGGTAAAAATTAGCGATACTAAACAGGTACCCTTTGGAACTCATACCATTTTCTTTCTTAACATTACAAGGGCTGTTCAATGCCTGTGTGTGCATGCGTATATACAAGCATGAGGATTTTGAATCTGTTTGCAAATCTGAGAGAAATAAAGGACTCCAGGACGTGACAATCCTACAAGCTTTGAGAAAGTCACCTCCTCAAAGCCTTCACTATAGGAAGAACAAGTTCATATCACTCCATAGAGGATCTAATTCTCAAAATATAGATCTGTAAAACATTTGAAAATTAAATTACTGTTCATACAACTACTCGTTTTCACTTGCTTCAGCTATCCTCTAATACTAGGTGAAAAATATGGAATTCCACTCCAGCAGAAAACATAACAGTTTATCAGTCTTCTTACTGCTGGACAGCCCTCATGGGTGAACTGCTTCATTTACAAGCAATACTAGTCCACTTGGTATGAATTTCTGCGGTATCTAGAAAGACATGACTGTATGAAAAGCCAAACAGCCACCAAAATCTGGGAAGCTATTTGAAGTGTGATGACATCACTCAAAAGTTGAAGCTTATCCAAATAGGAAAAAGAGAATGCAATCTGACAAATTAAGTGTAAATTTAAACTGTTAAGGGAACACACTGCAAAAACCCCACAAACAAAAAGAAAACAATAAGATACTTTTCCAAAAATCATCAGAACAAGTAGGTTTCTACAGAGACTACATATGATCAAAAGACAAAAGAACCCTCCAAAATCTCACACTCAGAGAAGATAATGACATAAGACTTCCTTTTTCATTCACTATTAATATGAAAGATTTTTGGTAAGTTTCATGACAGAATTTTTCTTGGGGATGGCGATGACGGGACACAGATGAGACCATCATGACACACAACATGGCATTTGTAGCTGGATTGCTGATAAATGAAACAACAGAACAAACCAACATAATGAAAGAAATCACTGGGACTGATACTTATCAAAAAAAATCTAAAAGCCTCCAAGATGAAACAGCAGAACTACTGGAGTATAACCTCTCACTTTAGTAATTTAATCTACTCAAGATCTCAAAAAGACATTTGACAAGGTTCCTTAAACCCATAAAGAAACTAAGGAGCTAGGGAATAGGGTCCTCACTTGGAGAAATTACCTGTTCACTTGTGACATAAAAAAGAGAATAGGAAAAAATGTTTTAGATTTATCATGGAAAAAGATCAGTAGTGAAGTCTTAGACCAATATCTGTTGGGGGCTCTTCTGTTCAACATATTCACTAGTGATCTAGAGAAAAGAGTGAACAAAGTTTGCTGAAGATATTAATCACACAGAATAGCAAAAATAAAGGTCAATTGTGAAGAAGT
Source organism: Buteo buteo (assembly GCF_964188355.1). NCBI lineage: Eukaryota > Metazoa > Chordata > Aves > Accipitriformes > Accipitridae > Buteo > Buteo buteo. Next base: position 5,165,228 of record NC_134173.1, read on the forward strand.
GCAGAAGGACATTACAACATCAAGTGACTAGACGATAAACTGGCAGATGAAGTTTAATGAAGTTAGGGCCCAGTTGGTGCACATGGGAAGGAACAATCCCAGCTTCATACCACCATGAAACAACCAGCTCCACGACCAGCAGAACCCGACGAGGCAAATACAAGATTAGAAATGTCACAAAAGTGGTGACTTGAATACTTGGATGGGACAAAATTTTTCATCTCCATGTCAGTAACAAGTGGTTGGTATGACGCACTCCAGAAATTGCCCTAAAATATTAAACAGAGTGTGTATATGACACTAAGAGGTAAACAGTTCAGAGCAAATCTGTTCTGCAAATTCTGGTATTGGATCATTACCTACATGGCATTTTTACTTTCTAGTGTTTTTGAACTGAAAGAGCAAGTTGAAACAATACCAGTAAAACTTGCTTATATTCAAATAACTTTTTAGGAAATCATAAGAAAAGTTCTATTGTCACAATACCACGTTGCAGAAACTGAAACCATAGCTATATAACTTCTCAAATGGTTCACATACAAACTGGGAGACAGCTGTGGGCAGAACTGAACTCTGCCACTCTAACTTGAGCTATCACTGACACAGATCCTCCCATTTCAATTACAAAGCAAAACATGCTTTCACACAATACTTACTTTGCTGGATTTCTAGAACCCAGGGTCCAATAATGTGACAATATCTTTTTTTCATGAGGTAGTGACTTCTTTGCCTGAAAAAACGTGTGATGCTCTACACAAGATTTCCATAGATTTTTGCATGCTCTGTAATTCAACATGTTGAAGGCAACAATATGCTCTCTGGATTCATTCTGTAACAGTAGGAAATACCATGTTTCAATACATACAAGCAGATCAAACTCAGTAAACAAGCTCATAAAACAACAATAAAATTACTTTTAGCTTAAATAGGAAAAATGCATTTAGGAAAACAAAAAATCAGTGTATAGGAGATTTTGAGCTGGAGATGGCCAAAATACGACTTATATGTGACTATATGAAATTCTACTGCAAAATGGACACTTTAAAAGTTCAAGCAATACTGAAAAACTATTAAGTTTTTCAGTTTCTAATACTTAAAGTGATAATGAAAAATTTAAGCCTAGAGTGCTAAAGATTTTGTATATATGGGTGTAATATTAAACAGCTAAATATAGTTTCAGGTTTCCAGTCAGATCTTGACCTCCTATGACAAACAAAACTCTTAAATATTCCATTAAGGGTGCAACATAGAAAGGAAAAAACCCTCAATCTTTGAATTCAAACTCTTCACATAAGGCTTCAATACAATAATGTTCTTTCAAGAGTCACAGTATGCAAAAACCATCTGCCTGAGAGTGTTTTAGAAGATACTAAAGATGTTAACAGTGATCCGTCTTGGGGGAAAGAAAGTAGCTGTGATGGAACTGGAGTTGCTGCTACCACTGTTCAAATCCAATCCTGCTTTCTGGATGATAATCATGAGGCCACAATGAGGAGATCAAAAGGAAGCAGAATCCAAAGCTTGTGTGTCTTGGTGCAAACTCTTACTTGTAACTTCAGTGCCAAAGTGCCAGTGAAACACAGGTGTAACAATTGTGCCACCCACGTTTATGCCCTCGTCAACTGTAGATCTTGTTGAGCTATTTCAGATCCCGAGAGAGTTTTGCATAAGATAGGTGGATTGCAAAACCATTTTATTAAAGGACTCAGAAAGATCTAATAAAGCTCTTTCTCATACAGTCCAGCAAGAAATAGAGGTCACACCTGGATAACACCTTGATTTGTTGTTGCCATTGTCCTTTTATTTGTTCACAGCAACGGTCCCACTGGGAAGTACCTACAGACCATTTTGGCTGGAATACTCAATCTGTTTTTCTTCTATTCTTTTTGTTTCTAGGCAACATTTTACAAATGCCATGTATCAGAGATTAATGCCACATACTGCAAATCACTTTGACTAGTTCAGAGAATCTATGACTGAAGTCACTATTTTAGAAAACCAATGAGAATCTCAAGAGAAAGATAAAAAGGATTTGCCTCTTGATTTTACATAGGCACTGCAAAACATTTAACTGATTGCAGTCTTTCAGGCATGTTTTCCCTATAGTTATTAAAACATTAAAAATTTTTTTTTTTTTTGCTTTTTTTTTAAGTAGGGTTTGTTATTTGAGCCTCATGCATATTAGAACCAATTAATTTTTGTCAGTTCGCCACAGTTGCTTCTAATTAGCTCATGTAAAATAAAATGTGCAAGTACAGTGAAATTTTAACTCAGAATTTCTTGCAATGTAAAAAGCATACATCACAAAGATTTAATGATAAATGGCATTTCTGACATACTGTCTGTTGGTTGAATACCACTTGAAGTGTTTTACTACTCCAGAAGACAAATAAAAGGAAGTGTATAGATATTTTTGTTGACCTGGAGCACTGGCCTTTCAATTGCCACAAAAATCAGTATATCCAAACGTCTCAATCATACTGAAAAGTCATAGAGTAAAGATAAGGAATTAAGTACACCTAATATTCTGGTTTTAAATTTAAGTTTGAAATTAGTAACAAATTTTGCTCTCTACATCACAAGTATGTTCTTCCCAACTGTTGTAACAGAACCTTCTTAGCATCTTCTAAGTGGGCTAAAAGTTTAAATACAGACTTAACCTAGGATAAAGACTTTCAGAAGTTTCAGAAAAACTTAGTCAATTTTTAAATTAACAAAATCTTTTGTGAACATAACCATCTGGCTCACTAACAGGCCATGTTGCAAGTCATGCTATTAAATCTATGCACCGTTTTAAAGGTGAAGAGAGTTCTAGTGGGATCCAAGGAGCTAATGCCCATCATACTTCTCAACTCAAGTTCCAAAAGAACAGTATTTTAATAGTTATCAAGAAACAAGGATTAGAGAAATCTGTGGCCATTGAGGTAAAGGGAACAATTCTCAACATCTGAAGTGAGTGTCTTGCTATTTCAACATCAGGGAAAAACTTTGCATCAGATGCATGCCTATTCCATTCACAGAGAATTTGAAAATAGCTACAGCATAGCAAGTACAAATCTATTTTAATATGCAGAAAATGAAGGTGGTTTTAAGTATTAGATAAGCACAATGGAAATAAAGTTTCATTTCTGGAAGCTTTAAAATGTTGCCTGTAAACCAGCATAGTTCCTATTCCTACCTTAAATCTTGCACCCTTCATTAAGTCTACATATCATGAGCTTTTATAGCACCAGACACTCACTGATTCATCAGTCTTGCTCCCCAGTCCTTATGTAGCTCTTCAGTAGAAACAGAAATATTGCATACTTCTATCAAGTAGCTGATCAACAGACTGAAGCAGTGGGAGGGTAAAAGAAGAGATGAGTAGCAGGGAGAGAGTGAGATAAGGTAAGTTGAGTCTTCAGAACAGGGGCATAAGGAAAGAAAAAAGGAGTAAGAGAAATAAGAAGAATAAATCAATGAAACATGGCACATCTCAGATGACTGCAAATTCATAGCCTTTGAGAACTTTTTGTAGATTTTGTAACGAAACCTACACGTGACATACAAAAATGAAATGTTACAGCATTGTCACCATCTTTAATGAAATCTTGCCTATGAATACATAGTATCAGCTCTTCTTTCCCCACATTCATCCATCTTCCTGACTTTCAGCCTCATTTACCCATTTCCTCCTGTACCTTCAAACAAAAATCTGATCAATCCAAAGACCAACACCACTTCAGTCACCTGCCCTCACAAACCCCTCAAGCGACCCACTGTTCTAGAGAAAACCCCTAGTAGTCCAGCTGCCCCCTCACTCCCACTGCACTGCGACAACCAGTTTTTCCAAGCAATACCACTGAAGTACTGCAGGCTTGCTGCTCTAAATTTCAACAAAAGGGGCTAACTGACAAGGATGGATGTACCTAGAGATTTAATAGCACACCTGGTCTGCTTTTCCAGATCTACTGAGAAAGAGTAAAAAGGTCATGCGGCTGGCCTTATTTTCCCTACAGTTCTGTAGCTCTTTCAGCATGATATAGTGTGCATTACGTTAATCTCAGTGGGTTATGAAATAAAGAACTATGATCACTTAAGAGGAGATTAGTTAAAAGAATCAAGGGCCTTGATCTCTCATCATTTATCAAACGCTTAATGGAACAAACTTTAAGAATGCTGCACTCTTCAAAGGTGACACAGGTCTCCAGAAAGAAAAATTTAATTTTTGACAACAGTCAAGTCTTTATACAGTGAGCACACATATTTTATATGATCTTTAAGTCCAGAGATTATTATATATTGACAATTCTTCCATATTCCAAAAAAAACGTAGGGACACTCATTTTACTAACCACTGTTACTCACCACTCTCAGAGAATTCTGTTCCTATGTTTATTCTCACAGACACATTTGGAAGTTGCTGTCCATAAGCTTGCCCACATTTGTATACTTGAAGATACTTAGAATTTAAAATGGCTACTTATCAGTGAATTTTTAATCCTCAGATATAGAAGGTGGTAATACTTGCAAGTGTGAAACAATTACACTGAGTGTAATACAATTACACTCACAAGCTAGTAGAATGGTTTGCCAAACCCTCGTTTCTTCATACAGTGAAATATATATGAACAAGAGAAGTTTGCATATAACCAATACATTTAGAAATGTAAAGGTTGCAAAAAAAACCTTAAGACCCCTCTAGAGTGGCTTAGGACACATTCTCTCAAAAAAGAAAACAGCGTCATTTGTGCATGCTATTTGTGTAAGCATTAGTGCAGTAATACTATCTCTAGATACTTTGTTTACAAGAGCCCTGAAAATTAAGAATGTGTACATACATGCACACTCCTCAAATTTGGAAGATACCCACCAAACTTGGGGGGGGGGCAGGGGTGCCAGGGAGAGAGAAAAAAAAAAAGAAAAAAGATTAAAACATTCTCCTTTTGTGTAAAAAAAGCCTCCCTAGCAATCCGTGTTCAGCAGACCCTCTAATCAATGTGAGTCAAAAGGTATTCTTGTAACACAGCTCCTATCAGTTCAAGATGTCATTTACTACTCAAAAGAGCCTTCATATAAGTTTACATACAAGTTAACACTTACCTTTTACTATCTATTCGAGTTCTGTCCTCAAGTGAATTAAAGTATTTACATATCTACTGGTCACTAATTTCTGTATTTTTTCTGTCATATTAAATATTTGTTTCTCTTGTAAAAAGATATCTTAATTTATCTGATCATATTGTGGCAGCACAATACTGTAATCAAGATATTTTTTTTTCCCTATTGAAAAGACTAATATTACAACTGTTCTGCAAAAAGCACACAGCATTATGAAGACAACTCTTAACAGCAGAAAAATTTTACATCAGTGTTATCAACTATCTTCACCTGTTTTGCCAGCTTCTAAAGCTCTCTATGTTACAGGCAGCAGGAGGTGCACTACTCCCCTTTCCAACCTCATGTCTTTCAGCTGCAGAGCTCTCCATTTCTCCAGGAACCTTCCTTTCTCCCAGAACTCTGAGCCCCATAAGCAGAAGGGACCTCACAAAGTCCTCCTAAATAGGATAAGCAGCCTTTTAGTAGATTCACTGCATTGAGGAACTCTACAGGGCAGGGATAGCATCAAAGAAAAAAGCAGCAGATGCTGGCAAAAACATGGAAATATGCTAGGTTACTAAATACTGGAGAAAGGACAAAGATCTGCAATTCTCCCAAGTCTCCAAGGGAGAAGAAACCTGCATGGGAAAGATACAGTCCAACAGACTGAATATGGAAGAATTCAATGTTGGAAAGGAAACAAAAACGGGAAACAGAGCGAGGATAAGAGGAACAGAATAGCAAGGACAAGTTAACAAAACAGAATTTCAAAGGCAAGTTACCACAACAGAGCCTTTTGATCAGCGTTTTGTTGTCTTAACATTTAAGGCAAAAAAAATTGAACATGACCATTTGAGCAAAATAAAATTAAATGAATACTCACATGTTTTTGCCGTTGTTGTATAAAAAACTTTTTCCTTTTAAAGGAAATTTTTAATATGTTCACCCTAAAAGAAAGAAACAGACCATGAAATAGTAAACAATGTTTAGAGGGATAAAACAATGAAAAATAATACTGCGTAGAGCCTAAAAGATTACAGCTGTTAAATATTCAATGAATAGTATGCAGCCATCTCCTGTGTTGAGTGGCAAATAGGTGTCAAGAAACTCAAATGAAAAATTTTAGCTAAGAAAGGCCTTTTAAAAATTGAGTTTCTTCCTCATTCACTCTTTAAATAGTTCACATAGCAATTCTCTCCCACCAAAGCTATTCTTGCAGCAAAAACTTGATGACATCCTCTACTAAGCTGCACAAGTGTTAAATGTGTCATGTTTGTATAACTTCAGAATCATATGACAACTGTGACTAAAGGAACAAAATTTAAGACCCTAGTGACATGACAAGGTTGGTCATACATCATCTGAAATTTCCCAGAGACTTTACAGAATTGGCTTCTTAATGTGAAAATTATCATGTACTTGCATTAATAACTAAACAAACACTTAGTTAAAATCAAAACTGTAAAAGGACAGAAACTAAGAAAACTGTTAATATATTTTTCACTTCAATTATTAGCATTGCTACATAATTTATGTGGTAATTTTATACAGAACCACACATCTCTTTTCTACATATACATAGTATGAATAAAGATTTATTTATTCATAAGTAAGGATTATAATTGGAATTGGAGCTCAAGCAATTTTCATTTTAATTACCAGTTCTGCTAAATTAAACAAACTTCTAGGTACCCATGCACCTTCCTACAGCAAAACAAGATTTGTCCAAAATACCTAAGTTTTTTCTGCAATACTTCAATAACTGAAAACCTACACATTTTCAAAAAAGAAATCTGTGACCTGTGATAAGCTGGAATCACAAGGATGCATTAGGAAAGCTATTTAAGGTCTCATCAAGTCATATCTGCCTGAAAAACTACCATGAAAGGGGTTTGGAAGGTTGCTGTAAAAGTCGCAAAATATTCTTGTCAACTGATAATGTTTCACAGCACCTTAGATCTCATCAAGTATGAACTATATTGAAGGTCATCTCAGTTCTTACCACAGTTTTTGCATCACTCTCAGCAAGTGGGACAATGGCATATCATTCGTTCCCCACTACCCATGACACATACATGCTTCAGTTATAAAGCAATGTCCTTCATTGAATACAGGAGAGTATATTTGCCAGTTACAAACAAGAAAGATAATGGAACGAACAATCCCCTCCCACACAAAAGAGGTGGAAAACTGAACATGTGCCCATTTCTGAAAATGTTTTTCTCCATCAATTACAGAACCACAAAGAAACAGGAATTTCATTAACACTGTTCCTTAACTACCAGGCAAATTGTTGTGCAAGTTAATGGAAAGTTGAAATCATATCCACCTCTCCTGTTAGGCCAACTCTTGAAATACTTGCACCATTTGACTTGCTACCTCAAAGAGTAATGATCTGTATTGCTCATCTAAAACTTCTGGATTCTGAACTTCCCGACAAGTCACATAAACTTTCAGTTGTATTTACTGAGATGCAACTGATTTATATATAAAACCTTTCTTAATCCTAGTGCTACTCCACCTGAACTAGTACAACTCAAGTTTCATGCTTCTGGTTCTTTCTTACCACATTTCTTGACTCAGATTGAACTTCAACAAGTAAGTTTTTGTAGTCATTCTCAGCTTACCCAGTTGCTGTCACAGTCTGTTCTTACCCTAACACAGAGCCAGCAGAAATGCAGGACATGGAAAACTAACCTTGCAGACTAGACAAAAAACCCTGCACCCAAGAACAAAAAGGTAGCCAACATACCAAAATACCAAAACTCTCTCAATCCTTCTCCTCTCCCCTGCCCTTTTTTTAAAAAACATGATTCACTGCATGACCACATAATCACTTCAAGCCAAATCAGGGCTTTAAGTCCCTTTATTTTGACTCTTCTCTAAGTAGAGCATCTCTCTCAATTCCATTCATTCTTTTTAAAGTACAACTAAACCTATTTAATTCAGTGACAAAGAACACTTGCTAATCTGACAGTTTTATTTAACATTAACCAAAAATCATTTGCAATGTTACGCCTACAAGCTGAGTGAACGATGCATATAGCAGAATCCACAAAAAAATCCAAGAGATTAAGGTATCAAAGGATTTAGATTTAACAAATGCTTGAAGATGCCACATCCAAAACATGATCTGAATAGAATGCAGTTACTTTTATTCTAACTGGTGGCTCAGCTGCCCTTATCACTCACCAATAACCTGTCCAGTGACTATGCAACATTCACAAATCATTAAATTTCACAGTTTACTTGTAAAACGCTCAATACTTGTAGCATATTAATACCGATACATCTTTTGGGTCCCACCTTCCTATCATTTACAAGGGTCGAAATAGATTTGTCACTTAGTGGGCAACAGAATTACTCATTTCTGATCAAATTGGCAGTTCTGTCATAGCAGATAGTACTAACAGCTAGTATTTTTGACTTGAAGAAAAAAAATGTTTCTTTAGCTGTAAGTCTTACACTTTGCCATTGGAAGATTCAGCAGGAAAGGTTCCATAAAATTTGCTATGTAAGACTGTCGAGTTGTTTTTTAAGTTGTAACTAGCAATGTAGAATGTATTCCTCTAGCAGTTTCCCTGAAGTTTTCAAAGCAAAGAAACTGCATATACTGAACAGCATTTAATACAAAACCTTAACTGCTGCTGATGTAGAGAGGGCTTGTATGTTTTTGCCATTAAGATAATGTTACTTGCAAAATGAATTTGGAAATTATCACAAAACAGTTGAGCACCCCCAAGAATAACTTTCTAGAGCATAAAAAATACTGTGTTAAATCCCGAGTTATTTTTTAAACCTGTCTTGACTTGCATTGCCTCTGACTGATCAGTCAGCTCCTTACGTAGGTTGCTTTGATTGAAAATCCTCCTTTTGCCAAGACAGTATTCTCTCACTGCCTCTGTTCCTGAAAACTTTTGGTCCCCTTTGACTACTACCATATGGCAGAATTGTATTGTTGTCATCCACTAATGCTGCAGAGTATTTTACTTAAAAGTTTTGGAATGAGTGCTTTGATGGTGTTTGCTGCCACCTTGAGTTCTACCATGACTATGGTGAAGATTGCTAAGCCCATATGAAAAACTACTTACTACGAATGATGTTACATAAAAAGCCTAAATACCATTCCAATTAACTGATTTTTTTTTTTTTTTTTTTTTTGCATTCTCGGGCATATACTGTTCTGTAAGGAATCTCCTAACCTGCACACTTTCAGCCCATCCAAGATACATTAAAACTCCAGACATTACAGAAATATATCCTGCTCTGAGGTCTAAAAAGAAATTAAAATTGTATACTACAAATACAGCACAAGCTAGTCTGCTCTGGTGACTTTTTTTGTTTGCTTGTTGGGGGGGGGGGGGGGGAGGAAACAGTCATGATTTTTGCTTGAAGAATTCAAGAAGCCAGAAATAAAAATATAAAAAAGTTATCCCCTATATAGTGATTTTTTGCTCCTTTCAAGTTGTAAAGATATTTTAGAGAGAGAGTAGGAAATCTTGGAACAATTGCATTAGCTGACAGCTGAAAATATTGCTGCCTAAACCTCGTATTTTAGAGTGAAAATTATTTGAACTGAAAAATCTGTGGGGTTTTTTTCCCTCAATTTCTTTTTGTAAATGAGAATAGGTTTTTGGGAATGATGTTTTAGCATCTGTGTTTTATTCCTTTGTGCTCTCCAGGAGAAAAAGTAGCACACGAAGATGTGGATTCTTCCTGTCTTTTGTGCTATAAAGCTCTCTTTCCCTTCCCTAAAAAAAAAAAATCATATAGTCCTGGATTTTAAAATGCCATCACCATGGTTTTCAGGAATAACTATTATCCATTCATACCTTAGGTCACTAAGTTGGCAGAACAAGACTTGCAGAAGACAGAAAACGTGCCTCCAGCTGGCATATTTTAAAACTGCAGCTGTTTAAAGAAGCTGAGAGATCAACATATGAAAGGGCAGAGCTCAGGGCACAAAGATGAAAGATAAAAGTCTATTATGCTTTAGTGTGCATTAGAAATGGAAAAATACAAAATGTCATTGTGCTGTATGAAAGCATCATTGACATACATTTAGGATGGTTACAGTACATCCAAGTGAGTTGAAACACCACTCACTGCAAAGAAAAAAAAAGAAAAATCCAAAGACTGTGCAGCACATTTTCCACTAAAACTTAAATTGAAACCAATTTTATTCCTTTCCCATAGGAAATACCTGCTAGGATGTGTTCATAATGAAAGGATGGAACGACTTGAGTATTTAAGGAATATTGCTCAGAAGTATCTTTTTATGTAATTAAGGGGCAAAAAACAAGTACAGCCCATTAGAATGCACTTTTCTCTCATGATTAAGAACACTATACCATCTTACTGAAAATGTTCTCCAGAAAAAACTGTTACAATTTATATGAGGAAATTATGCATAACATGATAAAGCTATACTTTATCAAGTACACAAAACAAGTTCATACTTACTTTAAAAAAGAAAGACTGGGAAAAAGTCTTTCTGATCCAATCCAAAAACCTTAATGAAATGCCCAGCCTCCATATAATTTATAATTTATTTTATAATTTTTAGTATGGTATAGCTAATAAAGCCCATAAGTACTATAAATAATTATAGCTTAACTAATTTCTAATGTCATTCACGTTAGACTTCTTGTGCACATTGCTTCTTCATAGAGGTTATGTTCTACAGCACTATCATTCATTTTAATGTTTTCATTATCATAGAATAATGCAAAGGTCTCTCCCTTGGAGACTCGAAAACTTGTTAACATTATATAGCCTTGTTTGATGACATTTAAAAATTTGCCTAAATTATATTATCATGGTTCCAGTAAATCTGAAACTCCAAATAACTCATTTTACATTTCTTTTCCAAGGAACAATTATCTTCTTGCTGAATGACAGGATAAAATGATCAGAACATCAGCTGTTGAGCTTTACTAGTAATACTGTTGGGTTTTTGTTTTGGTTGTTTTTTTGTTTTTTTTTAAAAAGACATATTATTGGATATAACAGCAGCAAATCTCTAAGACCACAGGGTCCTCCCAATCATGTACTCACAGCTGCATGTGAATTAACTTGATCAAGACTTCACACAGTTGAACAAGTTCAAAAGTCTTAGAAAATTAAAAGGCTAGGCAACAGGTTTCATTTTTATCTCAACACAAGGAAATACCATGATACCCCATAGAGAAGAAAATTTATGTATTGTAGGCCTCTTTGGAATAAATGTTAAAGCAAATGGAAATAAGATTGAGAAGACCAGACATATTTCTTTACTAGTAAAGGAATTTACCAGGGATAGAAGCTTGTGCAAATGAGTTTTCTATATACAGCAATTCCACCAGATGCAATCCCAATCATGAGATCTAGATTATGGAGATCCTGAAAATGAAAAACACTGTAAGAACACAGATGAAGTTTGTGTCATTCCCATTTATCTACTTATAAATTCATTTTCAAGTTTTCTATACTTATATTGCTACTCCTGAGGCAAAAATTCAATCACATATTTAGATTTTTTTCTCTCATGCACCTCGTTCCTTTGATGTTATCTCTACTAGGTATTATAAACTTTCACTCATCAAAACAAGTTGCTACACTACCTTGCTACACTAGATATTCCTTAGGTCAGTATCAGACTACATTTTCAAGTCCAGCCTTATTAATTTAACCATGGGAAAGAAGTTGAAGTACTTCCCAGGATCAGTCAGGTAAATGTCACAGAGTTTTGGGAACTGAACACAAATGTTCTGATTCTAAGCCGTTTAAAACAACAAAGGAAACAATTCCTTACTTTTTCCAAAAAGGTCTTACCAACAAAGACTGGGCAGGAGATGACCACAATTCTGCATATGAGAGTATGCTACAGGAATATACACGTGTACATGAATATTTGATACACTAAACTGAATCCATTGTTAACTAAACCAAAACCTGTGCATTAGCTTAACACGTTCAACTGGAAGAATGAATCCATAGATTCACAGTCCTTTATAGGTATTGAGATACTGTCATGGTTTAACCCCAGCCAGCAACTAAGCACCACGCAGCCGCTCACTCACTACCCCCCCCCCGCAGTGGGATAGGGTAGAGAATCGGGAAAAGAAGTAAAACTCATGGGTTGAGATAAGAACAGTTTAATAGAACAGAAAAGAAGAAACTAATAATGATGATGATAACACTACTAAAACAACAATAGTAATAATAAAAGTATTGGAATATACAAGTGATGCACAATGCAATTGCTCACCATCTCCTGACCGATGCCCAGTTAGTCCCGGAGCAGCAGCGATCCCCCCACCCCTACCGTGTTATCAACGTTCTTCTCATACTGAACTCAAAACATAGCCCTATACCAGCTACTAGGAAGACAATTAACTCTATCCCAGCTGAAACCAGGACAGATACTGAAAAGGAAACACATGCTTCCATATAACCAAACACTTGAGTTAAAAGAAAAAAGAAGGGGGGGGGGGGGGGAGAAAAAAAGAAAAAGAAAAAAAAAGGGTTGGAGAAAGGACACTGAATGGTCAGTTTGAGTCTAAACCCAAACTAATGTTACAAAAGTTACAAATCTTGGCTACCCATTTCTCCATGATCAACACGTACTAATACGTTACACAAATTCCTAAACAGAGCTGAACACATGCATAAATCTACATGTAAGTGTAGAACCCCAAAACATCAGGTTTGACTCAAAAGTAGTTTCAGACTATTTGATAAAGGATGATGGCCAAAGGTAATGGATTCTCTTAAAGCCTTCAGTAGCTTAGCTGCTCCTCTAGATGGTACTCTGTGCTCAGTTAATAAAGTTTTCTTGTATGTCCAATCCCAATTTCTTTCTATTAGTAAGGTACAGAAGAAAAGAACAGGTAGCACGTGCTCTAACAATACTGTGGAAAGCCTACAATAAATCCTTTTAAAATAGTTGAATAGAAGCATGATACAGGCATATGAATGAATGAAGCTGAACCTAATTTGCAGCATGATTTACAAACCTCCAGTGAAATACCACAGCAGTTCATAGAGAATGAGGATAACCTATTTAATACATAGTGCATTAACACTGAATACTGACAAGATGAGAGGAATACCAGTCCTATCTCTGAGAGTATAATAAAAGAAAATCATCAGGTAGGTAGTAGTCCAAATACACTCAAGGTACCCCAATATCAGCTGAAATTACTGATAACTGTCAGCAACCTGCTGCCCCACTTTGCCAAGAACTGCTGCTAGAGGAGCTGGTTATATCTCCATTGGAAGAAGCTCGTGAACTGCCAGTTTATGCCAGCTTAATGCAGGAATCCAGAATTGACACCCCTTAATTTTAATACTTGGGGAGAAAACTGAAGTATTTCAGGATATTAATTGCATGTAATTTAGCTGCCCTTGCCATGATACGGCCAACCTAAAGCAGGGCAGAAACCTATATTAGCATTTGAAGCTTATTCCAGGTTCCTGTTTTTAAAAAAATCAATACTGTAAAGAAAAAGCAGCTTTAGGAGAAAAAGCTGGAAACCTACATGATTTAGCAGAAATAAAGGATTAGCTAAACACTTGATCAGGATTAATTAGGTTAAACTACTCTGTTTTCTCCAGGAGCTTTCTCAGAATAAAGTTCATTCCCTGCCCTCCCTCCTCCGCCCCAGTCCAAAACACTAATCTCCCACGCTATTTGTTACAAAGAATTCTCTTGTGTTAAACCTAAGAAATCCCAAACCAAGATTTTGGACCAGCATAAAGAGGGTCTCCCAAAAGATGATGTAGATGTGCAGTTATTTCTCTTTCAAAACACCTATGCTGTTAAATTGCTAAGAAACCAAAAAATAACATGCATATATTTTTCTTTTTACCTGTTTCTTTGTAGACATAATCATAAAAAAAAAGTAAAAAGAAAAATGATCATGCCAGGTACCTAGCTAGTTAAATACTGATTCACATTTGATTTCATTTACAATTACCATCTGGATTTTCGTAGATATGGAAATAATATTGATTCTACAAATCTTCGTGTCTCTGAGTACAAATGAAAGATGAGTTAACATCAGCCTAATTATTAGGCAGATGAGATAGTAGTCCAGAGTCAAAAGGAGATTAGGAATGAAAGAAATCTCAATACAGTTTTAAGGTATCAAATTCATTCTCCTGAGTTTCCTAACATTATTTCATTTTTGAATATTACAATTTTAGCAGTTCAGATTTATCCTCAGAGAAAAGCAGAAGTGTTTGCAGATGAAAACCAAGCTCAGATTAATTCACTAATGGAATTTTCATATTTAGCAAGTTGCTAAAAAGAAAGGTCACACTCGACTTCTGCAAAATATTTAACTATGTACCATAAAACATTAAAATTAAGGAAACTAGATAGTCATCTGTTCTTCAAGAAACATTATCCAAAAGTATCCCATTCTCAACCACCAGTACAGGAGCAGCAGCTTCTTTTGGCCATTAGTATAAAAGCCAGGTGTTACCTGGTTCCTCTGCCATATACAATCTAAGAGGACAGACTATTTTAACAGCAAAGAACTGAATCATAAGGATCCAGAGAGACAAAGCCTTTCAAAAAGCCACAGTTTAACTAGTACCCTCTAGATCTGTTCAAAGCACTTGGATCTGACAATACTGGGGGGGGGTGGGGTGGGGGGGTGTGTGATTTAAGAGCAGTACTAAGCAGGGGGAGGATAATTGGGAAGCATGGCAGACATCCCTGCCAAAGCTGGGGTATAACGTGGTAGCCTCTGTAAAAGCAGCAGCATACTGGGGAGGATGTATCTAACCTTCACTACAAACTTCAGAAAAGTGTCAACATGGGCTACCTGATGAGACCGAAGGTTGAGGAGTATTCTTCTACAGGACTGCTGCAGCAGAGGCAAAGCAAAGCACTCTGCAAATGGAAGACTATCTACCAGAAAACAATGCTGAGAACATTCACTCTGTTATAAACCAGTGCTGTCACTTTTCTTATAGGCCTTCAGGAGCATAATCAATGATAAAGTGTTGGTTGAAAGGTTTGCCTCATGGCATTCAGTCCAAACAACGACTTGTAACCAATGTTTTGGAAGTACAAAACTCCAGAGACAACCAATCACACCTCTGCTAATAACCCCACTTCTCAGGTTCTGGCAATTTACAGCTAGAGGATTTCCTGGATCAGAAACTTTTTGTACGTTTAATAGGCCGCAATGAATCATTCTGTTCCTGAACTGCCTAACTGCTTTTGATACCTATTTCACCTCGGTCATCCATTAAAATAGCAGTAATCCCCACAGTTCAATTGCAGCCACATGGAAAAAGTTCCTTTTGCTTAAACCTGTCTCTTTCTAGGGAGACTGAAGCTCCTTAAATCTCTTACTACCAAAGCAAAAAATAGTAAAAAATTGTTTGTTATTCACGTTTTCCATGCTGTTCACCTGCTACAGAAGGCTTTTGCTTAAAACATTCATGATTGTTATCCTTCTCTGTATTTTTCTTATTCCATTACCCACTTTGAGATAAGGAAAGGAGAGGAAGAACAAAACTCAACATTCAATTTATATCAAAACACAGATTTAAAAAGTGCCATGACATTTTCTGTTTTGCTTTCTATTTCCTTCCTAGCAGCTTCTAATTGCCTAGATGTTCAGTTCAAGTGCTAGAAAAAACAGACCACTTCAAATATTTTCACACTTCAAAAAAATTGAACTGTGGTAAAAAACATTAACTTAGATTGAAACAGTAGCAAGACAGTTTGCATCATATCAGCCTGGAATAGAGAAGGCTTTGATTCAAATCTGTACTCTGTTTATTCAGATCATAGAGTTTGGTGTCTGGCAGTGTAGGGGCTCATGACTAAGATTCTGACAACCCATGAGCCTCAGGTCATTAAATATGAAACAATGCACTGGGGGAGGAGGGGCAACAAAACAAAACATAAAAAAAACACTGTTTAAGTAGGTCTCTTCAGAAGGTATTTCTACACAGATGGAATAGCCCAATACACTGCAATAAAATTTCATCTAGTTGAAAATGTCTGAACCCACTCCAAACTATCCTCACTACTTGGCACTGGTATGACCACTACTGATATCCTGCATGTAGTTCGGTGGCCTGCAACTCCAGAAGGATGTTGGAAATTGAAGAACTGCCAGAAACAGCATCCCATGAATATTAAGAGAATAGCCTCATGAGGAAAGTCTTGGAACTTAAGTTGGCTTATCAAAACACTGGGCTACAAGAGAAATTAAAAGGCATAGACTGATCAAGTTAAGTGCATGTAGGGGAAATCTCAAGCGTGACAGTAAAGTGTTCTTCAATACAGCAGAAAGGTGAAAGATAACACAACGGGCAGGCAATGAACCTAGACAGAGTCAGATTTAGTAAGATGCTCATTTACCATTTAAAGGTAATCACCTTATCAGAAATTGGGAAGGCTTTTACATTGTCAGAAGACACAAGAACATAAGAAATTTGTTCACATATGCTAGAGTACTTACCCACATCCAATGCAAGTGAACCAAGGTATCTGATCACCTTTAACAGTTGTCACGTAACAGTTGCCTCTCCTGATGCTCATATCAGATGGTATGAGCACAGACAGTTCATATTTTGATCACTTCAGTTATTTCCTTTCCTTTGTACTTTTTCCCATCCCTAAAAAAGGCCTCTACTGTTTGAGCGTTGTATTTCATGAATATGAATGTAATTACAGTGGCTTTATACAGGAGTACTTTAGGAATTCTTAGAAATCTAATGCAACACTAGCTTATTTGAGGTAGCATAAAGAAAAAACAGAAGAAAACATCATGCTGAAGGAAGAAAATGACCTTTTCTATCCCTTCCATCTTTATATAAATTGATGATCTTTTTAATTAAAAAATTCTCAGTGTCAGGATTATTAATAAATCTCAGAAAAACGTTAGGAAAAACAGTAGTCATCTTCATTTAGGAAATCAATCATCTGTACTACACTTCATTAAGTTTTTATACTACAAGCTTTATGCCAAAATAATTTGCTATTACATAAAAGCACAAATGGTAATTTGCACACCAGGATGCAATTAAAAAAAAAATTGGGGGGGGATTAATCTCAGACAGCCAGTGTAATCAACCAATTAAATCCTAGTAGCCAGTGAAATACTAGGACATGCTTATCATCAATGCACACCCTGTATCTGAAAGGTTCCAAATACATTTTTAGTGGTAATCTTCCACACTGTTAGATACTGCTTAGATTTAACCTGGAGTCAGGGAATACAGGAATAAAAAAAAGAAAACCAAACACAACAAAAATACCTCTATATTCTTACCACGGTGTTAGAAATTCAGAGAAAGTAAACTTTTAAAACACCTGCCAACTACATCATAGCACTAAACAGAGCATTCATTTTCTTTCATGCTAAGACATTCATAAACTTTAGTAAACTTATTAAGTTAAGTATTTTGCAGTATTGAAACAATGTATCTTAAAAATACATTGTTACTCTTTCAAGGAGCCCTAGCTTATTTGATTGAAATTCCAGAACCCATGTTACACAGAAATTATTGTCAAATCACCCAACTCTTTAATTAAAAAATAACACATGATAAAGTCAATACTTAAACGCTACTTGTTTTACTGATATTAAGTTCATGTAAAAAGACATCTAAATTTTTTTTTTCCCAAGTGAAAAATCACAATGTAAACATACTCTACCACTGTGCAATTCCACTCCATAGAATTCAAGTGTTCGTGCTATATTTATGTAGCAGGACTCCGCTTCAGATTGCTTGAGGCCACTGAAAGAAGGGGAAAAAACTTTATATATATATATATCTATATCTATATATATATGGACCATAGTCAAAAGTAAAAAACCCATTATATTATATTTATTCCAAATGCAGAAAAACAGAAGAATCCCCCAGCCTGGTGTCTGACAAATAAACCTCATTAACTAGAGCCACGAGTTCTTCACTGGTGAATGCCCTCCTAAACTCCTCAAAAATTAAGCAAGTTATACACAATGTTACTACCCTCGCCATTTTGGACCAGTTCTTTCAGAAAAATCATTTGTATCTGTTTTGTTTAGACATGAAGAAATGATTCCCCTATAAAAGCTTCTTTTATAGCAAGAAGCTGTATCTGTAAATATTCTATATTGCATAGTCTCTCAGAAGGAAGTAATTTAGAAGAAAGATTAGAAGCAGGAATGTACTAAAAAAAGTAAGGGGGAAAAAGATGATTAAATTAGTTAAAAGTTGTGAAACTTACCAAGGAAAAGCTATCTGAGTTTATCTACAATCTATAAGTCCTAAAATACTTTTTTTCCTCCTGCTGCCAGATGTGAAATGTGCTGCAAGACTTACAAGGAGTCTATCCTCTGGTCTTCTTCAAAGCTTCTACTATTCTGAGACTTTTTTTTTCCCCAGAGGCAAAAACTCAAAAATCCCCACACCTCGAATAAATGGATCATATATCTTCATGGAAGGGCTACATGGAATCTAACAGGAGTTTTAAAAACCAAAGAATCCTATAGTAATCCCCATCTAGCTGGTTCTCCCATGCAACCTACTGACTATTCATCTGAAAGGAATGCAATGTGGCCTAAATAAGATTGCTTTAGGCATGATAACAACAGTAGCCCCTTCCAATAAACTGCAGGGCCAAGACCAGTCAAGAACTGATCAGATGAGAGGCAGCTCTAACCTGGAACCTGCCGTGGCCTATTGACATTGTGCTGTGCCCACAGTGCTCCTGGTCTCACAGCACAGATCAGCGATTCAGGCACTACAGCACGTTCAAGTAGCTGTAACAAGAGGCTGAGGGATGCGTGTAATATCTACACACATCTAAGCAGAAAAGACATCTGATATCATCCTATCATATCTGCAACTAAGTGCAGATAAAAACAACTCTTTAGTAGGTAAGCGTCCAAAACGACGTGTGTAAAATTACATTAATCAAACATGGTTTAAATACAACCTGTAAAAAGCTGACATAACATTGTGTTAAGAACTCCAGATACAAAGGCATTCCACATAAGGCAGTAATTCTCATTTTTAAAATGGGCTTTACCTCAAAAAGTGGACACCTATTACCTCCAATTAATATCCATCCTTTCAAGTTCCAGGCCATCAAAATACCATACCTTGAAACAGCCACTTAAGGAAATACTACATCATGCTCCATGAAACTGAAAGTTACCTTGAACTGGAAAGCCATTGCCAGCAGTGTGGCTTGAAGATGTCACAACATTGCAAAAAAGAGCAAAGACAAAAAAAGAGCTGTTTGTCACAATCCTGAGATAAACTGCTTACTCAGGTCTACATCTACAGTGACTACTGTCACCTTGATTTTGACAAACATTGGTAGACCTTATCTCTTTCACTGTGTCAGAAAGATAGAGGAATGCACCACAAAAAGACCATTCTATTATACAACAGGATGCTGACTATGTTTGCAAGAGTACATTATTTTCATTTTTTAAATTTTGATCAATAACTTTGTTCAGAAAGATGGGGGTACCATCTGTTGCATACCAACAAGATATGCCTGCAAATTTTAATTCTCAATTTGCATACACCATCTACACCAGACCAATCAAGACTTGTGTCTTGAAGGGCCAACAAGAAAAAGTATCTCAGCACAGACTTAGGTTTTTCTTGTTGTTGTTACACCTCCCTACTCATTTAGAGAAGAAATGAAACCTTGAGGTCCCTAAGCAGGCGGTAGTTACTTGGTGAGAGATAAACAGGCAAGAGGAAACAGGTCTTGGTGTCTCTTTCCAATTTTTAAAGCTGTTGATACTCAAGAGCTAACAAACATCATCTGGAATATAAGCATCATATCATGTTCATAGAACTATTTTCTCAGATTTTGCAAAACAACATAAAAACTAGCTAAAACAAACTTGCATTGAGCTACAACATTCAAGACATCACATGGCTTCTGAAGTCTGTATCGTGTTTCAGCAGCGCCAGCCTTTTAATTTTCCTTTGTGAAAGTTTCCCAAAGAATGGACATTAAAGAATGAAAAAGTGTAGATGTTTACAGGGCTGGCTTTGCAATCCTGTAATCTAAGAATGCCAATTTAGAAGGGATAATAATTTACAGGTATCCCATATGGTCTACAGCAAACATTATTTACTCCAGATCAGCAGAAATCTCATTCCGAAACAACACTGTTCTCCTCAAACTGTAAGAAGGTAAATTCTCCCTTTCCGTCTTTTCTTCTCAGAAGGCCTAGTAAACACCAGAACCATTCTTGTCAAGTTATGTTACTGGCACTGATCTAGTCAAAACCACATCTCAGACATAAGTATTCACTATGACTGCCAAAGGAGAATGCAAGAAATACTGCCAGGATATTCAATAATTTGTCTGCCTCTCCCTGCACTCCAAAATTAATAGGCCTGAAGAGCTAAGTTTCAAAAAAGGTGTTAAGACAATAAAGAAACATTTTTCCCTGTCCAGTCTGCTCAAGTATTTTTATTCAGAACTTCAGTTACCACCACCTATGTGAATTCAAATACAGCAATTAAACTTCTCAGTCATCAAGGCTTCGTTCTACCAAAAACACTCAATGAAAGCATCAATTTCACTGAAAGAACCCCAAAAAGAAAGGAGTCTTTCCAACAGACCCCACCACGCCTTTGTCTGGACCAATGGTAACTTCTAGTCTTTCCTCTGCAGGACATAACCAGTTTTTTATCTCTGCCTAAGATAGCACTAAATCCGTGAGTTCAACCCAACCACTTCAAGACTCTTCAGAATCTTCCCTCAGTGGTCTCTGATATAACTTCTTCCTAAAGACAAGCAGATTTATCGATGCCTGTCTACAAGTTCCCCTCTAAAAACTTCTGAGCCTACTGGAAACTGCAAATTAATTTGGAGGGAGTAGAGGCCTGAGCTGTTGTGTTCCTGAGCATGAACTGCTAGAAAAGCAGTCCAGATTAATACCTACACAGAGGGAATGGTTGCAGTTAGAGCTCAGTGGTTATCTCTTCTTTCATCCCATAAATGACAAAGCAAAGTGCATGTTCTGGACTGCTAGGCAGCCGCATGAAGTTCAGATCAACTCACTAAACCCACTAGGGGTAAGGAACCAAGAGGGAGAGGTGAGAGTACTGAAAGAAGACAAAAAAAGTTGAGGAATATCAGGGGGAGATGAAAATAGAGATATTTCAGGGTATAAACCAAAGAAATTAGGATAGTAGGGAACTAGCTCTACTGCAGTAAAGATACAGAGAGAACAAGCCCATAGAAGTTCAGATTTCATTTGCCTAAATGCTCACAGACAATTTCCTGGGTTGGCATATTTGCATTCAGCTTGCGAGTATCTGATCAACACCACTAATTCTAAAGCTGCAGTCTTACAAGAGACAAATCAGCAGGGTCAGAAAGAGTAAGGAGCAGTGGACTGGCTGGAATAATCTGTTGTAGCCTTTACATTACACTCAGGAGAGTGGCGAGAAAGCACGATGTTAATTGAAGTGTTCCTTCCCCCCATCCCCCCATAGATAGACAAAAAAAAAATCTATAGGATTTGAAAAATGGTCAAATGTCCTTGATCCAAAAAACCCCTCAAACATCTAGTACAGCGTTCTAGGTGGTTGCCATTAATAATTTACAATGCTAACTGATCTACTGGTTGTTACAGCTAGAAATTTATTTAAAAGTTTTAACACACTGGTATCATACTCTGAATATGATTAGTCTAGTACCTACATGACAAAACCAAATATTTAATTTAATAGAATATTTATATAAAATAAAACTATTTGTTGTACTGAAACTACCAAGAACTTGAGTCTTCCTTTTGTCGTGTTTTGTTTTTTTTTTTTCTTTAAAAACTCAAAAGGTGTGAGAGAACTAAAAGTTAACGTTACCTGTGTTGCTCATGTAGCGATTCTACTTTGGTAAGAAAATCTTTGTTCTGCTCTGGTATAAAGTTGTAATTTGACAGATATCCTGAATGATGTACTGAAGCATTATAGTCTCCAAGTTGTGCTGTTAGGAAACAAGAAAAACATACACAAAGTTTTCACAGTTAATTGATTATTATTTAGAAGGAATTCCTTCTCCTCATTAAAACACATACACATATGGGGAAATGCAGGAATTATGAATTATTTCCCAACAGACAAGCAATGTTGAACACCGGGAATTGTATAACATCAGTGAAAAAAGATTTTTTTCAGAACACGCTTACCATAACTATAATCTCAGGCACTGAATGACTCAGTACTTTAGTTTTTGCATCACAAGCTATAACACTACCAGACAGGCATTACATGCCATGTCAGCACAGATGTGCAGTACTGGAACATTAGAGAAAACCAAATTGCTTCAGTAAGACACAGCAAATGAAATCAATTTGATATACATTTACTTGACTGTAACATATTAGAAGTCTTCAACAAGATCTGTCACTTAGAAAGCATCTACTCTTCACAGTCAGGCAAAAATTGTTCAAACCAACTGTGGCTCTGTCCTAACAAATCAATTGTTAATCTTGTTAATCTTGCCTCAGCTGAGCAGGAGTTACTTAATGCATGAGAATTAACTGCTGATTTAAACATAACATTACTAAGCTGCTACCAAAAGTAAATATATTTTTACAGCCAAATAAACTAAAAGTTCCCTAAAACTTCATCCCTTCAAAAATGATACTAATTAGTAGATATTTTTAAATAGTTACTAGAGAAAAGCTAATTCTTATCCACAGTTGGTGGTATATCTGAAAACAAATGAAAGTATAAATGACCATAAGTTTATAGCCTCAGTCTATGCAAGTTTTCTTTAAAAGCTAGGTCAGCATAAGTTTCTATCCTGGAAGACATACATAAACCTTTTAGTTGTTATAAAGATGCAAGGTTTGGGGCAGCAGGGCAGTTGCTTCAGATAAAGTACTTGCCTATTTGCCACAAATTTACCTAGTTTTAATTAAGCAAGTAATTCTACCCCCATATTTCATGAAATCTGTCTTTTTGTTCAATTGTTGAAGAGATTAAACCCCTCAAATGATGGTACATTTAAACAAATCACTAGAACCTGTACTAATCTGCTCTTTCACTAGGGAGCATGAAGCAGTTATCATAAAGCATTAAAGCTTCCCAGAAGTTATTGGTGTGACTTGTAAATTGACACAAAAGAAAGTACTTGTATAGTCTGCAAACAATTCAGCATAGAAAGCCTCTCAACTAAATCAAAGTTAAAGAGCATACTTTTAGGAACAATACTATTACCATTATTTTCCAGAAAATGCAAAGTATAAAAGAGTGATTTAAATGATTCAGGTTGGGGGCGGGCGGAAGTTGTGGACTTCAGAAATAACTTACAGCTACAGTAACTGTGGAGTGTCTGTAATGCAGGGGATGACTAATATTTGCCATTTCCATATTCAAAAAGCATAATTTCTATGGCTTAGAAAACAGAACCACTGTGATACAAAACAATTCCCAGGCAAATGCGGTCAGAAGCTAATATAGTTGCACACCTAATTGTCAGCATCCAGGGAAATATTTAAATAAAAGAGAAAGTGGAATGATAAACACTAAGTAATCTATTTTGAATGCAGATGTTCCTGCAATGCTTAGCCCTTTGTTTTTAAAGGTAGCCTGAATTTTCAATCAGTTCACAAAATGACTGGCAAAAGACTAAATATTTACCATTACAATCAAAACACGTATTTGAACACTTCTGTCAAATAATATCTCTCTGAAGGAGAAAACAAAACAAAACAAAAATCAAAACAGAAGATCCAGAAGTAAAACAAGAAACTGAAAAAAATTTTAGGAATATCTGTGTATTAGCAAAAGTCCAAGTCTCTGCCAAGACTAAGGCAATAACAATAAAAACAAGAAGTAAAGACTTTTTGAACAAAGTATGTATGACAGCATAAAGATAAAACACAAATTCACAAATGACAGTAGTTGACTGAAGACTTTTTCCTTTATTAGCTGTTAACACAACCCATCTTTTCTATGAAACATTGTCTAGATTTTAAAGGTTTGTGGCAGCTAGCTTGAATTACATTCTTGTCAGTAGGAAGAGACCAGATTGCCAGGAATAAGGCAATGTAATTGTCCAATTTCATTTGCATTAGGTGTAAATATTGTTTACTGTAGTTTTACCTTCTCTAAAGAGGGCAACTGCTGTTCCTTCATGAATTATGAGGTAGAGTCTTCTTGCTCATCTTCCAAAAATGGAGGTTGCTCTGGTCTTTTTTCCTCTTCCTCCTAGCTACCTGAGGTCATGTCAACAAGGGGAGCAGTTTAGAGTACTATTTGCTTTTCCAACTCCCCAGCCAACTGTCACAGTTGAAGAGAAACTATAAATGACGATTAGTAGACATCTTGGAAGACTAATGATCTTGTGCAGGATTTAGTTATCCAAGTAGGAAAAAAAAAGTTAGGGCATATCAAGATCTCAGTAAGAACAAAAACCCATGAGGTTTCTACCTCTTTACTGGATTTCTCCAGAATAGAGCAGAAGGGCAGGAAATATTAAAGACCTATTTCTAATCTGAGTTTCTCCTGACATAGCTTCTGCTCTGATCACGAGCCAGCAGATACTGACTCAATGAGGAAAAAGTTACAGTAAAAAAAAGCATATTTTTATCTTTCTCCATTCTAGCCAAGAATTTGCTCTTTAATTTATTATAACTGGGAAAGAAAGTATAACTGGGAAAGAGTAAAATGAAAGAAAATCAAATGGAGGGAATGGAGGAGGGGTTGGGGAAAAAAATATCAGTTATTTGAATAACAGATTCTTGTATTTTAGTGATCTGTATCTAATATGAAAGACTTTAAAGAAGGGAATGTGATGGATTCATTTAGAAGGCTATATTCAATAAAAAGAGGACATTTATTTTATAACTCTTACTAAAAGGACAGTGCACTAGCCAAGTAGCCACAGAATAATTTTCTATGGATGAACTTCCATGTTGACATACCAAAACAGTAGTTGTACAAGTTTTCAATACAGTAAGAACTTATAATTGCTTGAAAACCAAATGAAAATCTTGAGATCATATATGTTTACAGAGGATATGAACCACCTATGCCTTATTGAAGCCTAAACAAGCCATCTTTTCTTCAGACTTTGTAAAAAGAATTGGTTCAGTTAGATGTGGTGGGTATATATTTTTTTCTCTTTCTCCTGGCAGCAGAAAGACTTTTGTGCAGGAAAGCATCAAAGAAAAGGACTAACTAAAACGAAGAAAAAAAAAAAGTACACAATTTTGTAAGATTTGGATACAGAGGAAGGGAAGACCAGGAACAAGTGAATTTATGTAGCACTGATAGATTTCAATAGAGATTCTATGGGTACACATGCATCTTCCCTGGAAAGAGAAACTCGAGTACCAGATATATTGCTGCATTAAGGGGAGGGGGGAGGGGAGTTTTACAGAGGGAAGATCTGACACATATGGAAGCAGAAAAAGCCATTGATGCCAACAAATTTTACAGTAATTACTAAGTCTTCATTTATTCAGTGGTTTCTTCCAAGAAACCATTGGTCAGTTGGCTTATATATTACAGTAAAGCAGCACTGATCTCATTTCCGTTTTCCACTACCCTAAAAGAAGGGTGCAAAAAAGACAGCCAGATTCTTCTTTGAATTGCAAACCAGAAGGATGACAGACAACAGAATTTCAGCATTGGAAATGCAAAACTGAACTGGAAAGGCCCTGAGCAACCTGATCTGACTTTGAAGACGACCCTTCCAAGCTAAATTTGCCTGTGGTTCTTTCTTACATGAAGTTATTTTTGACATCCAAGCTTTCTGCAGCATGAGCAAGATAATTATTTGTTTGGTTCCAGTTTTAGAAATTAATTTTGTTGGTTTTGAATACTAACAGAACCAAAATACCACCATTTCAATCCATCCCAATTTCTACAGGCAGCCCCAGAAAATGTAACAGTAGAAAAGATAAGCTTTTAGCTTTGTATAACTTAAAAGGTGACCAATTTTGGCTTCCCATCTATGTGATATCCTTCAAGGTAGAGAAGACAAGTTGGTCTCCAATTCTAGAGAGTTCATTTGTAAACAATAATAAAAAAATTTGCATACCAGAACCTATTTCTGCATATGGGCATTCCAAGTAACTACAGGTGTCAGAAGACAAATGTATGAATGGCTCATTAGGCATCATTTCTCATCAAGCATGATGGGAAATCATTTATAGATAATATGGACAATTTGGTCCAAAGGAATGCCTACAAGAGCTAGTCCTTGAAAACAGGTTTAATATCAACTTTCTAAAGACTTGAGAAGTGTACTAGGAAAAAATCAAGTTGTCTCACATTGAATTTGTAACTTTTTGCAGGGCTGAATAATTTAGGTTAAATGAATAAAGCACAGAAGTGAACTGGAGTCACCTGTTTTAAAAAGAGGATAATTACATAAGCAGATCAGGTTCTCAGTGGAACAGAAAATAACCAAACAATGGGACAAGTCTAGCATACAAGTTATATAACTAATTTAACTTTTATCAAGGAGTAAAAATCCTCAGGTATAAAATTGCAATCCAGGATTAAAATATAGTTAGGGTCACATGATTGGCCTCCAATTTAGGGCAGCAGTAATGACTGATGTGCTGAGATGAGAGTGAAATACAGTATTACAGGCTAATGATAAATTTGTCTTCCTATGGACACTGGGGTACAAAAAGAAGAGATACTGCCTAATCTGTACAGTTCAATCAGTTTAGACATTTTAAGTCATCGCTTCTTGCCACAAATAGAGAACAGAAGAAAGATGACGCACTGCATAGCATACACTAAAGCAGTTACTATTTCTCAACAGTAACTACAAAGTATTCAGGTATGAAAATACTTCTGGAATCAGAAAATAATCCTCTACAGCAAAATTCAGTTTCAAAGAATCAATCTAAAAATGTAGACACTTATTAAAGAGAAGCTAAAAAGGAGCACTGAAATAAGCAAAATCCATGTAGATGTAGATTAAAGATACCATGTTGAAAACGGTTATCAGAGAAAGACTTTTAAAAAGGGCCAAAACCCTCATAAGTGGATCTTGAGAGAAGGAGATGCATTTCAACAAGTGGAACCTGCATCCAAATAAGGATGAGAGCATGAACTCTAACCCACTCAACCACTGAGTAAGCAAGCATAATGTCCCCACTGGACAAGTAGAACTAGCCATCATGTGGATAAAACTAACCTGTTTTGTAAAAGGAAATAACACTTCAAAAGCCGTTAAAAAAAGTTCAATCTAGAGATGACTGTAAGTAGCTGCTTATGACCACGTATGACAGCTGGTTACTTTGTGGTAAGACAGAATGAAAAAGGAGGCATTAATAAAAGCAAAGGAATATTTGTAGACAAAAATGCCAACTATACATACACAATGGTGGTCTCCAAGCTATCTAGTACCACTGCCTTTCCAATGAAAAAGGAATCAGTCATTGTAATACTTTTTATTAAAAAAAAAAAAAATTTAAAAATCAGCTGCTCAAAATCCAGCCACAGTTAAACAACAAAAAAAATCACAAGGAAAAGGAAGAAACAAATTAGAAAGTATAAGTTATACTGAGTCACTATTTCTGCATCTCAAATGTACTTCAGAAACCGCACAGTCACAATCAGAAAAAGTATTGAAAAAGCAAAGCATAATCCAAAGTACAAAGCGTATTCTTTTTGAAAAAGTATGGGGATAAAAGACTTAAGGGAATAGTTATCAGTACTCCCAAAACATTATGAGGTTTTTCAGAACTAACGCATCTTAAAACTGCTCTGATCTTCTGTCATGTATGTTTTCTCTCAGCATTCACCACTACTCATTATCATAATACTGTACTACATGGACCGTGACCTTGGGTAACTGTTCTTTTCCCCTTTTTAGTTATGTTACACAAAAATATTTAATAGGTTCACCCACCTTAAAAATACAGAAGAATAATACCAAGTCCACGAGGCACTGTAGAAAGTCACCTCCTTCAGCTACAACACTGGCCAATAGCCCAATCTGGGGTTCTCCACTCCAGAGATTACAGCATTGTACTTTGTTTTGAAGCGTTACAGATTCAAAACAATTATTTGTGGCATAGTGGAAGAACACTAGACAAACAATACTCGAAGTAATGATCTCCTGAAGTGGCCTCTGTCTTGCCTAGCACAACTGTAAAATATAATTAAGGGAAAACAGTCCAAAACAGCTGGAGAGCTGCTGTATATCAACTATCAAGACAGTCTTAGAAGAACTGTTGTACAAAGAGATGCTAGCAAGCTCGAGAGCAGCAATCCAGACCACAGTGAACCATGTGGAAGAAAATGGGTGCATATTTCAATCAATCTCTCCAAGCAGGTTCTTATATTGGGAGTTTCACTACCATCACATAGATAACACTCTGGTACTGCTGATGACAGGTACTGTAAGACATGATAAAAGTTACCTGTCACTGAACAGCATTACTGCAGGCTTCAGAAGAACAGATGGGACATGCACGCAATCCTCAGGCTACCCAACACATCTGGTAAATAATTTCAAACACTGGGAATTTAGGTCAAAGTTCTCTTTGTTCATCCAGTCTGATTTTGATTCTGAGGCAAAAGGGCTACAGCTGCCCTGGAGAGTAGCAGGAACCTGACTGGCCTCTGAGCAAATCTCTCAGCTTACATGATGTCCTTCTGAGCACTATTTCACTTCGAAAAAACCATAGCTGGGGAGCATACACAGAGAAAAATCCCCAAATGCTAGCTATGGAAACAGGCAGGTCTGTAAATTGGGAAGTCTGAGGTTTCAATGTAATTTCTATAAAAAGAGAGAGGAACAAAATTAGGGCAAGTTAGAAGAGTCAGGCAAAAAGAAAGTTGATGGGGGAATTATGTGGTGTGACTCTCACTGTGGAGCTACTATTGACGTTCCTTTACGTCTTACAGGTCACCTCCTCCTCTGGGATATCAGCCTTCTGGCGTTCCCAAAACTCTAACAAACTCTTATGTTTCCAGAACAGCATAAGTTCCTGAGGGACTCACACACTAAGCTCAGCTTTCCTTGAACCCTCACCCTCGCTAAAGCCCATTTGAATCCCAAGCAACTAGTCAACTCCTTCCGGAACAAACTCCCAAAGATAGACAGCAGCATGCTAGAGAAACATCCTCATTCTCAAAGCAGAGCTGAGATGGGAGCAATATCACAGGAGATAAGAGAAAGACCCCAGTCATAATGAATCACTGAGAAAATGATGCTTAGGAAAAAGAAAGCTTAGAAGTATTCATAACACCTTTTGTTGGCTTTGTTGATGTGCTTTAGATTCAAGTCCCAACCCCGCAAAGGATTTACGCACATAAGAGCATATTCCCACCAAACCCATGGGACTTCTTACATTCCAATAGCTAGTCATTTAAACACTGTTCTAGAAATGAGAACTTACTACACAAAATGATAGAAAACAAGTGGTGCTAAATCAGCTTTGTGACATTTTAAATAAAAAAGCGATACAAACACTGCATAGGTCCCTCATTTAATGTTAAAGACTGTACAACATTCCCATTTTACACTAGTAAAAACCAAGACGTACGATTTATCATTAGATTTTTTTTTCAGCACGACTATCCTTCAGACTTAATGATTTCAAAATTATTTGAAATGCACCTTAACAAGTTCTCCTTAAAAAAAGGACTTCAAAATCCACTGATCATTTCTGTCACAAAGCACATTTACTGATAATAAACTAACAACTTATTCTTCAAGTGTCTGAACCATACTTGCAATCAAGTTTAGTCACATGCTATTTAGTCACAGTATTCACACCCACTTGTATTCCCCTGTAACTTAGCACCCCCTGACAACATAGTGTGGGCCACAACGGCACAGAGCAACATGTCAGAGTTTTATTTCAGAACCGCAGTGCTGAACTCAAACACCTGTGCAAAGGGCAATACAGAGCAGCAGCACTCCAGTGGGACGACAGACTTCACCACCAACTGTCCCTTTGCAAAACTCAAAGCTTGTGAAAGTCAACCATACAACTGCCACATGTGAAAACTGTAGTTAAAAAGCAAGAGCAGAAATATCAAACATCAGCCTTCATGCGCAATGAAAGACACCTGCCTCAGCCTCCCACCAGTGACAACAGCTCCACCTTTTAAATAAATAAGCATTAGATTGTCAGATAATGATGATTTCCCCTTCTGCATACAGTTAACAGAAGTTACAGAAGGAGAGAGCAGCCTGAGAACCACCAAGAAGTGGCAGGAATAAGAAACAGCTCAGGTAGAACCAATCCATGGCAACTTCAGACAATGGCTTTCTAATAAGAAGATACCTCATATCCAAAAACTTCAACCCTTCTTAATAAGTATGATTAGAAACTAAAACACCAAAAAAAACCTATTTAAAACAATTTAAGTTGATAAGAATCCTAGCAAACATGACTAAATAAGCAGACCTACACACACAGATTTCAGAAGGTCTTTCCTATGCCATCTTCTTTAGGTAAATGCCAACAACCTGGTAGCAGAACAAAAACCTTTTTTTTTTCTTCAAGGGAATATATCTTTCTGTTAAGTGTTTCATTCTTTGCCAATGCAGAGAATAAACATAGGTATTGTACAAACAGCAACAGAAAGGCCATCAGCTAGCAAAAAAGAAAGGTTTGGGTTTGGGTTTTCTTGGGGGGTTTGTTTGTTTTTAATAAAAGCCCCCCCCCAACTGGCAATAATAGCATTATCATGAGTTAAGAAAATGAGGCAAACAGCTGCATGGGAAATTCCAGAATGCACCAGGAAAGAGAAAGATTAAAACACACTAGCACCCTTCCAAAATACTCACTGACCTTCTGCTGTTCTCCTTTAGTAAAAATAACTGCATTAGTAGGTATCCAAAGCACTAAAAAGGGAATGGTCATAAAACTGAAGGGGAAAAAGAAACTACTTTGGGATTTGGGGTACACTACCTGTGGCATAATTAGTTTTAAAAATCATGTTAAGCTTGACTTTGTGATAAAATAGTTGCATTCTTCACTGTACCTTTATATTTTTGCGCTTTAGCACAATCAGGTCAACAACACTGCATTTAGCAATCCTAAAGGTTCAGAGTGTTTCAGCCTTCGAGTGCCCTACTGTGCCCCTGGGATACGGGAGCAGGGACACATTTCCTTTGGCAATAAAACTGGGACTGCTGCCTACTATGGAAAACTTGTTCTGGTTTCAACTGTTGTTATTAAGCTTGAATGTGGTTAAAGTTCCATTTAACAAAAGGGTGCACCATATGATATACTTAAACATAAAAGTGAATGTTTCACAGCCTCTTGGGATTTTCATAGAGGCCAACAGTTTATTACTTTCTCTTTTGAAAACCATATTTTAATTATTTAGCTTGGTCCTTATTTCAAGCAAAAATTACCTCAATCATTTCTGTGGACCTTGCTAGCCTTTCCATAAAGAAATGGGATAGATATAGATCAGCCAAATAATTACACAACTATTCTAGTATGTTTTCCCCAACAACCATTTTTAGAAATATACAAACTCTACTAAACCCTCAACCTGTTTGTTTGTTTCTTTAATGAGAAGGATCTTCCTCTGTTTCTTCCTTTCACTGCTTAGGATGCCTATAAGGCATAGGATCAGGTCCATTTTAGTTTTCCTACAGAAGATATTTTTCTAATATCATCCTTAGAATTCCTTTTTTCCAGTTGCAGGCAGATGAGAAGAATACAAGTTCTTGTACATAGAGTTACCTTAAATGTATTGCAAAGTGCCAGGCAGTTTTACATATCTAACAAAATTCCCTGAGAAAACATTACATAAGAACATTGGAGTTTCTTAATCATGAGTTTACCTTCCCCTTAACCGTTCTCTAGATGATCTCTTATTTCCCTGGAATGCTTTCCCGTAGCTATTGTAACACACAGTAAGTTTCATTATTTTGTTTCCAATGACAATGAAAACCTGCCTTCTTTTTGTCAGCAGTACAAGCACACATAAGTAATAACAACATTATTCTTGTATCAACTTTTTTTTTGACAGACCTAACAAGTATGCTTTTTCTATTTAGACTGTCTGAAGGCTGCTTTAATAACCTGCACCTTCTTTACAAAGCATCACCTGTAGCATTTTAAATATTCCACACAAATAGACAAGGAAAGAAATCTTTCCTTATTTTTCAGTGCCAAACAGCAAAGAAGGTAGTTGGTCAAATACATTTATTAACAAAATAATGATTAGTTATTACTTACATTGTACTGCATATGATGCCAGGACAACAGCAGAATTAATGGGGCATGACAACCTGGAAAGAGGGGAAAATATTTTTATTTAGACATAGGCTGTATAAATGTATTGTTAACAATACCTCTGCAATTAGTTCAGTACATGAAGACTCATTTATCTTCAAAGAGTATCTGATTTTTTCTCACAAAGTTTGATTGTCAAAGCACACTAGGATTGGAGATTAAAAGCTAGTTGCCATGTAACAGCTTCTTAAGAGAATGGAAGTAACGAGTCCTAAAAGGCCATGCTGATATTGTTACTGGATGCTTATTCAGGAAAGCAAAAGGAGAAGCAATTTTTATGGGGCTCTGGACGTTATTTTAATAGCTGCAGTCTGGTGTATTTAAAACTAGACACAAACACTAAAATTAGCCAAGTGCCAAGCACAAAGACAGCTCTGATCTCATGACCAATGACTCCATAGAGGAAAAAAAGCCAACACCTAAAGGCAATGTACATCAGGCAGCAAGTACTTGGACCACCTTTTCCTCTTTTTTTTTTTTTTTTTTAAAATGTACAAACACACAGAGATTGCAGGCAAAGGAACCACTGGATATATGCCCACCATGTAGGGAATATAACCCTGAAATAATGAGAAATGATAGCATAAACGGTCCTTTGCTACTCCCTCCTGATTACCACACTAGATAGCAGGTCCCCACATTTGGAATACCATGCCTGGCACACCATGTCTTGCATAAATATGTCTCAGGTTGACATTGTACCTGCAGATGCACAATTTCTCCTACAGCTCATTCGGAACAGACTACTAAACCGTTCTTCAAAAGTGAGCTATGTGAAAATTTGTGATGTTTCCTAGCAATCTGATTTTCTTTTAAAGCAGTATTTCACAAGGTACAATTTTAAAGCAATGATACCCTCAGAAAAAGGCTTTATTTTTTTTTTTAATTTTATTTTAAAAAGAATTATAGAGAAATTGAAGATTCTTCTTACTACCTTCCTTCCACAATATCAGTCTTCAATTGCAGGAAGAATAAGTGCCTAGAAAAGATTTTTTGGAAAACAAACAAACATACATTTATTTATTCTCACATTTCAAAGGTATGGTTTAAATTGTTACATGTATTAGTTCTATTTTATTAGATTTCCTGGCAAACTATACAAACAGATGAATAAAGCTTAGTGCCACTTACAAACATGCAATCATACACCCACTCACTCTCACAACAGTTTTAAAGATCTTTGTGAGTCTGTACTACAACTCCAGGACCATGGTATTAATGCCACAATGAACACTACAAAACCCAAACCATTACAGAACTGGGCTCTCTTTCTCCCAGGAACATTCATCTTGGATGTAACTTAAAAAAAAAAAATCAAACAAAAAAAACCCCCAACCCCAAACTGTGATAGTCTACGTTGAACTACCTAATGGAGAATGAGATCTCTCAAATAGCATATGCTGACAAAAAGCTCTTAAACAATTCTCCAAGAGCAGTTTAGTCTTGCTCTTACTAGTGTGTTTTACAATGTTACTTTATAGTAATACTGGAGAGTTGGGATGTGAAGAACCATGAAGAGAAGGTCTTTGAATAATTTCAGTTTCAAACAACAGAACAGCTTACATCATTATTAGCAAATACCGAAACAGGTCAATAGCTAAGTTTTCTTCAAGAAATATCATTTAACATGCTGTACTATTTATATTCTCAAGTCACTGAAATTAACAATGAAAATGTTACAAAAGTGTTACCAAAATAATGCCCGATTAATGGGTGCCTGTGAATTCTAAATTCCAAATCATGTGCACCGAACAAAACAAGTATTCAATTAAAGCCTTCTCACAAGTTAATTGAAAATTGCTTGTAATTCATGTACTCCATCACCCCAAAAACTCAGAGATAGGTTAAAGAAAGAAGACTTTAAAAGTCTACTATAAACTGCAGCATTATAGATCTTTGCGTGTTACACGTAATGGGCAAACTAGAAAACAAGAACTGTTATCTGTTCTTCCTGAAACAAAATAAACGCCACCCTCCCACGCCCTCGGCATTAAATCTACTACACATGTTCAAAAAACTGACTCAGTGTTGATACAAAACTTCTAACAGACTTAGGGTGTGCAGACAGCTTAATAATTGAACTTCCCTGGTTTTTAATCATTGCATCTGATTAAGGGATCAGAAAAGAAAAGGAGAAAAAATGCAACAGGCAAGCACATCAAGCAACGAAGGGCTCAAAAAAAAAAAAGGAATCCAAGGTGCAAATAAACCAACTGCCATCTTTGTACTGGCTTATACTTTGGCTGCATTTTGGAGTTGTAGACTGCATATAGAAGAAACCATTCATTACGAGCATCACATGAAGCTGTCAATTCCAAACACATTTAATACAAAGAGTTAAACAAAGTTATCTACCTAATAAAGCATACTTTGCCAAGCTGTGGAGATGGAAAAGGGGAGCTTTACACATTCTTAGTTCATGGAAGCAAACATCAAACAGGAGTTACCTGGTTTGTTCTTGCTGAAGTGTGTTAGGATCAGGTATAAAAAACCTTACACGGAAACGAAGGGTGCAGGGAAAACCTCCTGCAATATTTTAGAAGAACGAATCAATTTTTTTGTTTAAAAAAGAAAGAGCCTGAGGTTTTATTTCTATATTTATAGAAAAGTTACATGAGCAACCACATAGAAGTCTCATGCGTTTTTCTCATGAAACTAAAAGAAACCATAAGAAGTCTCTCCTGATCCCCCAACACCAACTATGAGAAGAAAATACTCTCAAATACTGTGATGCTTGCATTTAAAGTAATTTGTATATGCTACTTTAAATAAAAGGCATTATTTAGTTATCTTTGCCTCATAGATATTAGAAGAAAAAGCAGCAGCAAGTGTATTTGAAGCATCTCAGTTGGGATAATGCTCAATTCCATCTTATATATAAATAGAAGAAATTAACAGAAGTTCACCATGTTAACTGCACATACTTTTATTTCAATTCATATGCAATCTACAGCATATGGTAGAAATAAGAGAGCTGAAAAATATAGCTCAAGTTTCACAGCACAAATTGGGACAGTGTCACTCAGTCCTCCGAAGCCGCTATCTGGCAGGGTCACACTGGCCAGCTTGTCCTTGGTAAGCATTCTGTGTTACCCAAAGTTGTTTATAAACAAGACATACTAGGCCACCACATGCACTTGGAAGTGTGTGGTGTTAGGCTTTTGTTTGGTTGTTTTTTAATAAAACCAAACAATATTTTTTTAACTCTACTTCAGACAAGAAATCGCCAGAGCCTATACATGAAACTGGCTCCACTTCCCTCAATCAAAACCCCTCCTCTTTATCTTCCCTGTGAGGAGGAATTTACTGGCACCACAATATGACTACTGCTTTCAGGGCCAGGATGTCCAACACTGTTCAGAAGCCAGGCTTAGATGCTATTACAGCATCAAAGTTAGTGCCCTACCCGGTCTTATTAGCACTCAGGTAGCAGTAAGAGATGTAGAAAGCTCTGCTGAAAACACTGGCAGAGATAAGACTTGCTCCTAAAGAAAATCTACCATCTGGATGCACTAGTTTACAAGAACTGTATTTATTCTAGTCAT
This sequence comes from Buteo buteo, assembly GCF_964188355.1. NCBI lineage: Eukaryota > Metazoa > Chordata > Aves > Accipitriformes > Accipitridae > Buteo > Buteo buteo. Next base: position 5,201,076 of record NC_134173.1, read on the forward strand.
AAGAACACAGAAAAGCAGGACTATGCAGTTACAAACAAGATATTAAAAACAAGTCTTACCTTTTAACTGTTTTCTAATAGGTTTGTTTGGTTCAAGCCATCGCTGTGAAATGAAAAACTATTAGATGGATTAAAAATATTTACAAATAAATACTGTTTATTTATGTGTGTGTGCATGTACATGTGTGTATACATACATGTGTATGCATATATGTATTTTTATATATGTATACACACATACACATGCACACACATTTATTATTTGCTATACTTACAGGTGAATCTACTGAAGTTTCATTTTGCTGTAAACCAAAATATTCCTTCTCCGTCACACCCAACTGGTTATAGGTCATATCCAACAAAATCTGTCCAGTGTCTTGTTTCTGAAAAAGAAAACTTTAGAAGTGAAACTCTGCAACACTTGCATGTTTTAAGACACAATTCATTGAAATAAATTTGTTTTTAAAAAATGTAAGTCATTAATAAAAATAGCTGCTAATCATTGGTTCAAAGTTTCTGAGCAATAAGAACTTTATTTGATAAAAGTTGTTTTGTTTTTTTTTTTAAAAGAAGCTTTCTTTCCAAAATAGGTTAGGCATGTGAAATCTCATAATACGAACTGACATGAACTCGAGCCCTTGAGGTCAGTCCAGCAGTTTAACTCGAAGCAGACAACCTCTCCCTTGACCACGGTCTTTAGGAGCAATGCTGTTCTCCTGAGCTGTAGCCTGCAAGGATGGCTTACAGCCACATGGGGCTGCTCTGGTCCCTGCTGTCACCACCAAAGCACTCCGCTCTCTTTCCACAACAGCTGTCAAAAAGCAAAGTCAGTATACACTAGGACAGGGGGAAAAAAAGAGGAGAATGCTGTGCTCCAGCCATACGATCCTGTACTTCAGCTTCAGCTCTCACCTGCCCCTCAGCCTCCACACACTCAGTTGCCATTCAGCCACCCCACTTTCTGCCTAGATGTTCTGTGATACCTGTCTTGAGGGACAACTGGTGTAACTGGGGAATTACACAGGCAGCGGAGATCTGGGAGCATAAGCACAGTATAATTTTCCCCCAATCAAACAAGTATCTCAATGCCACGGCATTGCGGAGAGCAGATTAACCAACTTCTGCCAAAGAACACTGTGAACCAATTCTATTAAAAAATTCCAACCGCAAAAAGAAACAAACAAAAACCCCTCAACAAGATTGCAATCCTAAATATGCTAATATATAATAAATAGCTTGCAAAGCGGTGTGGCATTTTGGGTCTAGATTATTATGTATGGAATTGCTGGACAGAACAAACATCAGGTCTGTTTGCTTGGTATCTTGTCTATTCAAAAAATATAGCAAACTAATTTTTCATATGATCTTCCAAATATTCTTAAAAGCAGAAATAAACTGCACATGTGCAAAAACAATGAATTTACCTTAGACTGCAAAAGACAAGCATTTTTTTCTGAACCAAATTTCTTAAAAATTAAGTTCTGATTTAATTAAGTTCTGATCTCTTAAATTCCTTAATTTCTTAAACAACCTCTTGAAACAAAGGACTTCATGTATAAGCATCATAGTGACTACATTTTTGTGGATAGCCCCAGTCTTAGTGCATATGAGTGCTCACTTAAGCCAAGAACACAATATTGTACCCAATTCTCTTTGTCTAGACCTTGTTTATTACACAACACTGAAGTCCTGTTCAGAAGAGAGATTTATCTTTTTGTTTTTTTAAACAGGGTACCACACTGTTGTAATCGAGTGCTTTAAATAGTAACATATTCCAGTCTTCCCTTATCTCATAAAAGCATTCTTCCTATTTAAAAGATGGGAAAAGAACAAAGATTCAAGCAAAAGACACCCACTCAGCTACCTTATTTTGGAGAATGGAATATTATCCAACACTTCCTATCGCTAGAGCAGAACTCCTAGTAGCTCATTTGTGATTTGAATGCTCAGTATTTCTACATCAGGCTCCAGGTGCAAGGTAAGGTGACAACCAACTGTTGGCCTCCTGTGAAAAGCTGTGCCCGTTTTTCTGGAGCAAAGTCACCTATGAAGAAAACAACGTAGGCAACACTCGACTGTCATATGTACGAGACTACCCTTTCCCCTCCAACAGTCTCCCATCTTGTTTAACTGCCACAACGAACAAGTCTCGCAATAAACGCAAGTCCGCTCAGGCCTGTAAGTCTGTGCTGCCACCAAAAGCAGCAGCTCTGTCCCCTTCTTCCTCCCCAGCTGCGCATTCCTACTCCCCTCCTTTCAAACAGGCTACTGCTCCTTGGGATATTCCAACCACGGCACTGATCAAAACCAATTTTTTTTCTGAAATAGCATAGACCTAGATCGAGCCTAGAAACTGAAATCTCAGTGACAGGTAAGGACCATGTGACCATGCGTTCCTCATCACACACAGCCACGGCGCTGTGCATCTACCAGGCAGTTCTGTCCAGCACCATCGATGAGGTGGGCTCCGCTATAAAGACTGAGATTTGCTATCAGAGATTATGCATATATGTACAGAAGAGGGCCCTATGAAAACAGCAGATGCCACCTTAACCCTCTGAAATTATGGGCATTTCCTGATGTGAATACGTTCATCTTTAGCACTGCCTTACTATACATACCATATTCGTTTCCCCAGGGTTGTGTTTTTGTAAGCAGAATATTAAGAACACTTTCAAGTGACAGCGCATGACACCTGCACAACTCAGAAGCATAATTGCACATCTATGGTGCTTGCTTCTGACACGAGCTAAATTAGCAACTGTAGTTACATTGTGACCAAAAGCAGTAATTACAGGGGATGAGACATACACTTCACTGAAAGTGTTCGGACATCTCAGGTTTTGTTACAAATGGGGCAGGAGAAGATCACAGAGGGCAGATGCTTCTGCTAATTTTCTCTCGGAATTTCAACACGTCTGACTCCCTCCAGTCTCCTTTCTTTGCAACAGCATTATCTCCTAATTCCCTTCTCATTTTTCATGCTTCTGGTCCTTCATCCCAATTCAGATGCCTTCACTTTCTCTCTCCCCACCCTCTCACAACTGCATACCCCTTCTCCCCCAGCACACATGAATTGCTAAGCCTTCTTACTGTTTCCCCATAAAGACAAGCAAGCTCCCTCCTACAATATTCTTGCTCAACAGTCGCAGTTCTCTTTGCAGTGTTCCCATGGGTTTCCCAACCCTAAACCCAGCTGCTCAGCCAGTACTAATCTCCTCTTCCTACATACGTACTATTTCCTTCTCTTCCTCCTCTCTACATTTGCTATCAAAAGCAATTTCCAACACTACTTTTCTGTGGCTCCAGTTCTTGCTCTCAGGTATTAAAAGCATAAAGTTTCTTCCACAGTGCCTAGATAAAGCACCCACTCCAGAAATCTAAGCTAAGTACAAAATGTCATTTTAAATTGTTAAAGTCTTCTTCAGTTGTTACAATTCCCAAAGCTGAAGGTTTTTGTTGTTTTTCCTCAAGAAAACTCTATATTTACTCGGCTTTGTTTTAACACGTCCATTGTTTTTCAGCCTATACGCTTAAAAATAAAGTTACCACACAGCTCAAGCTGCACAATCTTCAATCTACTTTGCACATAAACAGTTTTGAGATCTAGGTGTAAAGTGAGGCCAGCTAAGCATGTCACATCACTGCTTTTGAATTTTGACATCCATTCCAATACAGTCCATAGCCACAGCGTACTCTAATACTACAGAGTGTCAAGTGCTTTATAACACATCGTATTTTCACTCCCCTTTGCCATAGGAAGGGGGCAAAACAACATGAACACTACTCAGCTAAACTGGGCATTAGAACCAAGTTCTCCTTAACCCTGTCAACTGTTACAGCAAGTAGTTAAGACATTCTTAATAAAGCTCTTGCCCTTTTACAGTGAGATAAAAAAAAAAATTATGCACTTTCACCTATGCTGTTACAATGACACAAGCTTTTAAGATAATCTTAAGAATTTTAAAGTTTTTTCTACTAAAAAGAAACATTTCCAAGAGGTTTACTTGTTTCCACCCTGAAAAGGACATTGAATTTACTTCATCTTCCTGACATGTACCAACCCTTATTCTGAAGTTTTAAAAGCTTCGCATCAACCACCTCATAACCACACACCATTCACCTCCATTTAAATCTGCCTTGAAATATATTTCACCTTATGTTGGATAGGCCAAAAATTAATATTTAAAGCAGTCATAACTAACATCTATTACATTCTGTCTGTGCCACAACAATTTCCTGCTATATTTAGGGAACTTAGATTAGTCAAGTTTAATTTCTAGTAAGCTACACGACTTTGAAGAGAAAGAACCCCTTCATTATTTTTAATGTCAAGTACTGCCTAGAAGCTGGGGTGATCAAAACCCACTGTCTTAAGAAGTGCATAAACATAAGTGAAGACTGTTAGTTCTTTGGAGCAGAGAGGTAATATGCAAGTAATCCTTTTCAGTTCGTTAACTTCCAGGAGGTAAGTGGTACAAAGTGACACTTTAAGAAGACAGTGCAACATATAGCACATCTCCCTGTCCCTCTCCTCTGCAAGAGCTTTGCCCCCACTTTCTGGCAATGATAACCTCACAGTTAAGCACCACCTGAGCTTTTGCAAATTCAGTCTCACTTCAGACACGATACCCATTGCCCCTCATGTGCTGTTTGAGGTCATCCTTTCCTAACTTAGCCTGTAGCAGTCATCCACCACCAAACAGCCTGCGTGCGTCCTTTGGTCCCAATATGCCTATGAGCTTGAAACAAAGTGCTACACTTTCTTTTAATTTCCACACTAATTTTACACACAGCTAATTTATTTGCTCTTCTGCTAATGCTCCTTTTCTCTTCCTGGAATTTATTTACCCACCTGATGCTCTTATTCAGAGCATGCAAGATTTTGTTTAGCTAGAATAAACAGAACAGCCTTTTCTTTCCTTAGGTCCAGACTTTTGCAGAGCATCCTAGTTGTACTTTCATTGCCTGCCTTACTGGAACTTCCCTCTTTTGTCTGCCAGTAACCAGGATCCACACATGACATTCCCCAGAGGGTGGGCCTCAATGCCAAGACTAACACTGTTAATACTTCCTTGACATTGGCTGAAGATTCCTGCCTGGTGCATAATAGCGCTCACCTTTTTCAGCACGATAACACACGAGCAGCTCAGCCTACCAGTGTTTTCCTCCTCTATTGTTTGCAACTGAAAATTGAGCTTAAAAAAAACATTACCTCATCTTATGAAAGCTATTAGTTTACACTACTGATTTCCCTCACTGCAATTACTCCTTGTTCAAGATAACCTATGCGCTACCTCATATTCCTGTATCTCTTTTACTGTTAATAATGCCTCAAACTTTATATTTTTCATTTACTGAAAAAGATTCAATAGCAACATGCTAATGAAATGTCTCAGTCAAGAACCCTATTAGTGTCCTTACACTGTTTAACATCTCCTTTTCAGCAGGATCTGCTGTCACCCCTTGAGCCAACTCCCTGCCCATCCCGTAACTCTTCCAGATTCCATACACTCCAGCACAGTATTTTCCTATGTAAAGGTCATACAAAATATTTATCCAAGCCCACAGAGTTTTGACCCACTGCATTTCTTCTGCCTCAAAAATGATTTAAAACAAACATATACATGAGGTTAGTCATTGCAATTCTAACTTTGGAAAAATCTCCCCTCCACTAATTCTTTCCTTCAGCATTTATTATGAAGTCAGGCCCCACAAAGGGCTAAGACTAACAAGCCTGCTGTAGGTCAGATCACTTTCTCACTGTCCTCAAAGGCATCATCAAATTTCATACTGCCTTACTGTTTTCTAGTCATAGAGGATACTGATCTGCCTCAATATAAAACTAAATATTTGTTGCGAGCCTGAAACTTCATACAGCCATTCTTTCAACATGCAAGGACACGGACTAGCACTAAACTGTCTTGTATTATCAAACAGTATCCACTAGGAAAACCTAGTGACAAAGATCCAACAATTCTGCATCATTGCATTTTACTGTGAGCAGTTTAAAATTTTAGAACTCACATCCACAAACAAAAAGAACCTTTAACACTTGCATCCCTGCCCATTATTTTAAACATACCAAGAGTAATTGTTGGTGTTAGTTGCAACAATCATGTTCCTTCTCAAATACTGGAAGAAGGATCTTAACTGAGATGGTAGGGAAGGAAAAAAACATACCTTACATTTTGAATTTCAAGTCGTGTAACTTTTCTCATTATTACTACCTAATCATTTTATTTCTAGAAGGAAACACTATTACTGAAAGCCAACTAGTCTAAAAGCAAAAATCACAGGTACTAAGACATAAGTGTCAACTCAGAAAGACAACACAATACAGAAGTGATCTGACACTGTAAATTTAATCCCTTCACAAAAGTCAATTTACTGGAAATTGAAAGGCATACTTCCCAAGTGGTCATTCCTGGTAACTGAGTCAAAGTAAAGCAATAATGGAAAATTCCTGCATGTCTATATCAAAAGTTACAAATAAATTTGCATTATTGCTCAATATACACCTATTAAATACACCCAAACATGGTATGTGAGCACATTCTGTATATATTAGAACAACAACTAACAGTTTTCCCCATGTGGAAAGCTTATGTATTACAGCCTGTAACATGACAGAGGTAACATCAGAGACAGAAGTGAATTAACCTTATCACAAAATTCAAACACCTGAAATTTATTGGAAGGCTTCAAGAAAACCTGGATATAATTAAAGTGCAACACAAGATACCAAGTGCAGTCAAGTCTGTCTCAAATGTGTTTTTGAAAGAGGAACATTTCCAACTCTTAGCTTATGTGCACCTTCTACCCTTTGCCTGGACTTTGGACATGTTCCATCTAAACGCTGAAACACATTACGGGGGAAAGACAAGAAAGGCCATTTCAGCCTTGCGGAGTTAACATACATTTCAATTTGGACTGTAAGCAATGTAGTGGAATGTGTCTGTACTCCCATGTGAACTTTCTTGATAATGATGACCTAAGAACAGCACATACCACAAGTTATACTGATTAACTCCTTGTGATACCATCAATAACAATTCCAGATTCATCAAAACTGTAGTATAAACACCTTTAAATAAAAACAATGGACAAAAAAGCCTATTACTTCACTACTCTGCCAATGCCAAAAATCCATGAGAAAAACGGCACCACTCTCTTGAAGTTCAGTCTTTATTTACAGTTGGTCAGGCTACTGATATTCTTTGAGATAAGCATTTTATAAGAACAAATTTGCAGAATCAAATTATGCAGCTAGCCTCAGGTTTCTCAACAGATAGAAAGTCCCTCAGATTATTTCCATAAGCAAAATCCACCTTCCTTCTTCCTTTGCCCAGTTTTAGGATACTTGGTTTTCACTCACACTGCTACAGGTACAATCACTAGGAAAAGAAAGTACCATCTAGCAGAATAATAAAGAGACCTATAGCTATAACTTGGAAAGTTTCATAAGCCCATGCAGTTTGCTAACAAAGTTTGATGAAAATCAGCTGCATGGGCTCTATAAAGAACCTGTTGCTACAGAAAGAAAAGTCATATTTCTGTTCTCCCTGTTCTCCAATTTGAGATACCATGAATGTTCTACCATTATTTTAAAGATGTCAGTACTAGTTCAAAATTTCAAAATACATACTTTTTTCTTTCCAGTGTGTCAATAGGTTGTACATTTAGACTATTTAATCTATCATCTTTGTATTAAATTTAAATCCACCTCAAATTCACTAGTCTTGAGCATCTGTGCAGTGCCAATAAAATACTAGAAATGACAACTTAGGAATATCTATTTGCTTAAATCCAAAGCAAATTTCTCTCAACTTCTTCTTACCATTGATGGGTTTTTTTCTTTGATGTCATTTTCCTATATAATCCCTCTATGCCTTTGAAAGAAAGAAATCCTTGCAGTAAGAATTCTGTGTTCAGACAGCTGCTGCATGACAAAGCAATGCTCAGTATTTTTCAGTCTGTTGTCACTAGAATGGGAGGAGTCTTCAATTCCATTTATGCTATCAAATGGATGAAGGCCAAGCTTTGAGTATTCTGCTTTTCCCCATTCACTTTCCACTATTTGTGATAGAAATGTATAATCCTGTCTATGAATGTAAAGCATACTTATGTATACATGAATATTAGTCTAATATTAGTTCAAAGTCTAACATATATCCAAACTTACAGCTTTCGTAAATCACAAGCAGGTGCCACTAGTCCACAGACATACAACTCTGAAAAATTCCCAACCTTAATTTTCCACTGATACGTTGAAGTTCTTTAAAAGCAGAAAACACTATACCCTATGCTTTAAAAGAGGTGATCCTGTTCAGTTCCAATTCTCCAAACTCAGACAGGAGAGAAAAATTCAACAGATTTCAACAATAACAGTAAAAACTGAGAAAGTAAAAAAACAGAAAAACATATTTACAACATTCACAAGACATAGTATGCCTTTTTACCCATATATCTTATCTATGTCTAGTCATTTCAGAAAGCACCTTCATTTTAATAACTTATTACTACATTAATCAATACATTGCAGTTAATTTGTCTTATAGATAATCATGCCATGTGATATGCATATTTAATTTCTTAAAAATAAAGAATTATCAGTTGAGCTGGCATCCAGAAATGAATAAAGTATGGAGCAAAATCAGATCAATAGATCAATGTCTTGATGTGAGAAACAGTTTCTCTAAAGCAACACAGAAAGACTTCACTAGTGGGGAAAAATCTGCTCAGAGCAAAACTTACTTTCCTTCAATACGTGCCTAGCTGATTCCTAGACTGACCACAGACCTGAGTTACTCTTTGCTCACAGAGATAAAACTGAATGATGTTGGCAATTAAAACAAACACACATGCACAGTCAGGCACAAACTTCACGAAGTTAAATTTTTCTGTTAACATAAGCAGAACTTGGATACAAATTTTCTAGAGCTGGCTTCAAACCCTTTTGAGAACTGGACCTTCCGACACAACCAGAGTGCAGCAAAGCCTGTTCTTCGGCAGACATCAAGGTTAGATAATCAGTAAGGGCCATCCTGGCAGATAAAGGCAGGCTCCCTCAGTACAAGTATGAAAGCTCAGTACTTGAAGAACATAAATCTTCTGGTAAACCTCTTCCTTGCATTAGCCCATAACATAGCAGCGTAGTCACCGTCCCCGCTTCTTTTCAATAAAGCAATAATGGGTCCTGCATTACCCCTATGGCAGTTCAGCATTATAACTGCAGGAAAGGAAGCCCTTCCGATTCCTGGATGAAGGAGGTAGCCAGCAGGGATAGCCTGGGGATACACTGCAGGCAGAGAGAGAAATCAGCTGGGTCTGGAGTTTCAAAGGGGTTCCTATTTACCATATTGCACACACTGCTTAAAGGATGAAGTGAGAAGCAAAAGTTCACTTGTACTGTGCTGGACTTCAGGCCAAGCTCTAAATCTAAAGCTGCATAAACGCTTGTTTACAAGGAAGAATATACTACTATGCACAGATTTCAAAAAGTTTTAAATTCCTCATTTTTCAAAAAGGGCCTTGTGCAAGGGGGTGGGCAATTATGTTAGCTCATTGACAGACAAGGCAATCCTATAGGACATGCTGGAGACTAACAATGGAAGTTGTATACTAATCTCTTGCTTCTTCTCTTGTATATCTACTCTCCTTGTACTCCATTCCCCAATCTTAGCTATTTCATATATAGATACATATGCACATATATATGTATATAAATATACATATATATAGTATATAAATATATACCAAAATATGAGACTAATTCCATATGTATTAGAATGAAAATCATCTGTTTACCTATCAAATAATTCCTATTTCAATAAATATCCAACAAAGTTCAAAAATAAAATCAGTCTGCAAAGAGAACTGTAATAATACTTAGGAAAATATAGTTTTCAGGTGAAGTTTTGAATCTCCCATACGAAAGCACCGTATAATCTGAGATACCCAACAACACAGCTTCCGCAGCAAAACACTTCTTCGCAAATAGGGTATATCGGATAAAACAAGTATCATACACACAAATTCACACAGTTATACTTAAATTCATCCACAGTTTTTCTGCACGGTCAGATAATTCTACTGAAAATTGACTGAGTGAAGGTATTTCCTTTGTTTTCATTTAAAAATGAACAAATACTTTTAATCAGTACTGAAGGGTATAAACCAAAATATTTACAGAATAAAATACAGCAAAAAAGTAGAGTATAAACCTCTGTTAATCCCCTTTCCCTCCCTGCTCCCAGATAAAGAGACTACATTGAAGTACAAAAGACTGAACAGGACTGTCCTACTAAGCCATGATGTCTTCACTATTTACATCATCTTTGCAATTCAGAAAACATGTATTGACATCACTACAGGAATTTACAAGGCCTCCTCCTTTTAACACTACTAGTCCTGTGATGGGAGAAAAGGAGGAGCACATTCAAATTTGGGAGTTCCCTTTAAATATGAATTACTTATTCATAGCTGATAATGATCACCAGATCTGTTTCTTCATCGTTCCCATATCATACAGAAGACCTTTTTCCAGATACAATCTGCATGCCATGATTTTATGACATTTCAGTTGGTTGACTTTAAATAAAATTAAAATAGCACTTCATAAATCCATTTCATAACCAGTAATTCTGCAATTTGTAATGGCAAAGCTACATCTTCAACATCTTTTGGAAATCCCATGCCTCAGAGTCCCACATTCAACCTTCTGCTTTCAAACAAATTTCTATGTATTAAAAAAAAAGTAGTTTTCCAAACTTACGTTGACTTTGAAGCTTTGTACTGAGCCATCCAAAAAGTGGACGTTACAGATTATCTCTGATCGGGTTTTCTCTTTTGGTAGTTCTGATGCTCGTATGTTATTTATCCTCCCACCTAAGGCTCGTAAACGGGAGTTCATAACTATTGCTGAATAACCTATAAAACAAAAATTATGTTTAATAACAGTTCTTATAATTCACTGTGTTTCATCTATGTTTTTTCAGAGAAACCCACAACATCATGAAGACTTCATTATACCCCAAATACCTATAGTAACAAACGCTTCTTATAGAAAAGAATAAGTTGTAAAATTAGCATGTCGTACACAAGAACATAAATGCATATATAGAGGGGCTTCCCTGTTCTAAATGTGAACATTCTGAAGAGAACCACAGATAACCCCTGCAATGTATACTTAGGCTAGGCATGGGCCATTGCCTTAGTTTAAATAAGTAAAAAACCCAAACAGCTACACTAAAGCAGGAAGGCAACGTCAAGACAAGTTTTTATCATCTGTAACTAGTAAATCCCTTACTGCTTTATACATTTCCTACATATTTCTATATTTACCATACAAGATTGACTACAATAAAACAAATAGGTTTCCTCTCAACTGACAAAACAGTCTTGAGTTAATGCAGATCACGTTTTGTCAAATAGCATTTTGTTTCAGGAATATATACACAAACACCATATGTAAGGCAACTAGAATTAACATTAAAAGCATGTCAATATTTTACAGCCTAGCATACATAAATTCATGAAGCCAGAAATTTATATCCGAGAAGAGCATCCCACAAAAAAAACCCCACCCTTTTCTTGGAGTTGGTTTTTTTTTTTTTTCTTTCTTTTTTTGGAAAAATCTTCATGAACACCAAAACAGTGAAAAGCAGTTTAAAATGAAAACAAGAAAACCCCCACCAAACAGAAAAAAGCCATTCATTGAAAAAAAGAGATTAATTAAATACAGTCAAGCCTGTAAACATTGCAAGCCTCTCTTCATTGGATCAGTTTACCAATTAACATCACAGCACATAAAGCCAGTTGGCAAGCGAAGCAGAGGATAGTTTTCCAGGTTAATTACCATACCAATTACCAAATCATACCTCACTTAAAGGCTAGCTACAAAGAGACTTGCATAATATGAGTGTTTCCTAGACTGCTGGCCAAGCTAGACAGGACCAACGTCAGGACTGTTTTGCAATCTCCCCTTATTTGTGTATCTGCCATAAAACACAGGCTGGCTTTTCTTTTAAGCAGCTAAAGAAACTGAACAATTCAGAATAAAATCACTTAAAGTTCTGAAACATCATATCTACTCACACATCACTACAAAAAGCAAATGTGAAGTGCACAAAGAGCCATGAGATGCAAAATTGTATATAGCACCAAAGGCAACAAAGCAGTGCAGTGATCCATCCTCATGTAACAATGCGTAATCTAGACTTAGAAGCAGCTATAACAATTCCCTTCTCACAGAAAACTAAGAAGTCAGACACACAAAAGCATTCAACAAGTACTCTCTTTTTCTTTTTTTTTGTCAGCCAGTTGATAGTTTGCTATTTTATATTTTCTAAAACCAAAACTGTAACTTGCCAAGTACTCATTTATTTCACCAGCACATTGCATTTTTTCCTAGGAGATCAGCAGTATTTTCCTATTCTTTCCCAAAGGTGTGGGTTTAGGGGTTTGTTTGCTTTGGCTTTTAGTTTTCTTTTGTTTATAAAAGAGGGGAAAAAAAAGGAAGAGGTGATCTTTAGGTGAATTCTGAACAGTATTTCCATATAAACCACTATACAGCCCTACTGCTTTGAAATTGTTCTTGATATACAGTCTGCAGCTAATCACAGTATGTTAATTTTCTTTTTTTTTATTACCGAAAATGGGCTTTCTTATTCAGGAATGGTTGTTGCTAAATAAAACATGCAGTTATCTAATTATCAAGGACAAACCAAAAGGTGAAGACAGATTACGACTGTGTACAAAGCCTTCAATCTCACATTCTTTAATTTTCTAGCAGCTAAGTTTTAAACTATTTATTCAGCACTGTGTTCATCTTTTACCAAAAAGCCAGGTGACTACATGAATTATATTGCAAAGTCTTTTCTCCCCTTTCCACCCTGAGAGGTCAAAAAAGAAACTTTTCACTTGCAGAAAAAGCTCTCTACCCACTAGTCCACTGATGGGTAAAAGCAGAAAGTTACTCTTCACTTTGGGCCAGCCACTAAATGAGAAAGAAGGGCTTTAGTAGCCAGGTGCTAACCTTCGTCAGCCCAGTCTTTGAGCCTCAGTCTGCGCTGTGACACCTCACGCTCCTGGAGCTTAGAGATTTCTCCACTGTTAGGAAAACGCTGTTTGACCCTTCTGCTCACACTCCCCAACCTTTCTCACTTGCGACCCCCAATGCTTCCTATCTTACACTTCCACCATTCCCTTTTTCCAAGTATTGTTCTACTTCACTTCCACCTTAGCCAGGCTGCAGCAGAGAGAATCACAGGAGTCTCCAGCACTCAGCTCCTGATCTGCCAGGAGAAAGCAAGAAAATCACGCTCAGCCCCTGCACTCCAAGTGCAGAGCACGCTACAGGATAAGCCATGCTTGGAGACTCTGTGGAAATTTTGATATCTAATCCTAATCACCCTCCAGAAGAGCATTATTTTTTCAAGTGTTACAATATAGCTCTGTCTTGCTACTCACTTGTTCAAGCTTCAAATATAGAAGATGATAAAATAGCACCAATAACATTTATATATCTATATATCTATATATATGTTTGCTATCCACAAAAAAAAAAAAACCACAAAAAAAACCCAAACCCAAACTCTTTTATAACTGTGAAAAAATAAACCTGAATAAACAAATCAATGATTTCTACTTAACTGACTGTGCATAGCAGCACAAACAATTACAGGTCCATTTCATACCAAGATCTCTCTCTGTAGAAAGCCTAGCATATCACCGGGATAACCCAGCCCATACTTGAGGTAGATTTAGTAGGCTAAGTTTAATTTTCAGGTTATGGTTGCCTATGTTTTTCATAACTTAAACCCCTAACATTTCTTCTCCTCTTATGTACCAATTTCTACATGAAATTCAACCATTGACCCCGATAAACCATATTATACTCTCTAAACCCAAGCCCAGGTCTCCATTGAATGCTGTCAACTAGACACAAGAGATGACAGGAATGTCACTCTAAAGCTGTCTGTGACAATGATGAAATTCCATTTTGAAGTTTTTCCCAAAATAGCAAGAAATGTGGATGCTGTCAAAGAGATCGTACAATATGCATCGTTATTGCTGAACTTCCACATGTCCTTCAGCTCTTTTCTATCCCATAAACCTGCTAAGAGTCTGTCTCCTAGCCTCCATAGAAGATATCCAACAACTAACAGTAACACGTACTTACATACTGCTGTTCCTTATAAAATCAGAGAGGTGCTCAGTTTTAGATTAAAGTTACGGTTGTTTTTTATGCTAGTTCTTCACAGTTACATTTATTTTAATATCTTCAGGTTATATGCTGGATGCCCCAACGGAAACAGTAATTTGGAAATCCATCACAAGAAATTCAAACCTGCTAGTATGACCAATTTGCATTGGGTTCACAAATGAAAACTTGAAATTCCTTGATTTCTGCAATTTTATGTAAAATCAAACCAGTAACACAGCCGGAATTCACGGTTTGTGTTTACAGCACGCAAAGCGCCCCAGCTGAAGCTGTCCTTGACGGAGCCAGCCGACCATGGAAACTGTGCCAAGGCCGGGATAAACGGCTGAGTGTTTGGACACCACAGCCATTAGTCAACTGGAGCTCAAACGGCCTCATCAAGCCCCAGGGAACTGCCACCAGCTGGGAGACCCGAGCAGAGAAAGCCAGACTCTCTACTTCCCACCTACGTGGCCTTCAACATTACTCTGCCAACGCACGGCAAGCTGCTGAAGGAGCTGGTTTACGGGTGTCACGCCGCAGGCCTACGCCATTTTGCGTGTCCCAGCTTAACGTGCCGTACGCTCAGTAACTCTGTGAGGAAACAACACTGCAAATCCCTAGTCTAAAGGGCAGGGGAAGGAGAAAAGAAGAGAGGTGAGCAGCTGCATTATTAGCGCCTGCTCTACTACTATTCTTCCATATATGACCTGCGTTTAAATCTGTATTTTAAATAGGTCCAGATTACCAAAATGGCTGATCAACCTCAGTGCAATATAAAGGGGTACGTGGAAGCACGTGAAGCAACCTGCAATGGCAACTGCTTTTGGGATAGGCAGAGGGTCACCGAGATCTCAGGCAAGACCCCGATGCCGGCTCTAAACACCGGCGACCAGCCTCCAGCAACCAGGACCAGCCATTACATGCCAATCCCAGCTCCCGCTTTGTAGCCTCGAGCGGGAGGCTAATTCACAAAACAAAGCAACAAAAAACCGTAAGACAAATTTGAACGTTATCAACAAGTGAATAGTTTAATAATTATTGCCCTTTCCCTAAAACAAACATCTTCAATCCAGAAAGTTGAGAGTTATATTTTAATTAAAAAACAAACAAAACCACCCGCAAGACACAGTTATTTTCACCCTGAGGTATAAAACAAACACATGAAATTCTATCCCATAATCAAACCATGCAACAGGCTTACAGGAGCAACAAATACAGCTACAGAAAGAAGTTAATGTTTTCCAAGTACATTAAACACATTTCTGGACAAGTTTGGTTATGCATGCCTTCTTCTACAATAACACTGCAGTCAAGCGGAACAAAAATAACATGTTTTCCTCATCTTTTGTATTGAAGACTGACTTTTAAAAAGACTTTTTCCAAATCAGCATGTAATTGCTTTCCAACTCACTTAAGAATTGTTGGTGAAGAAACTTATGACCTGATTCTCAGTATAGCTACCATTAATGTGTTTGTTACCAAGGAATTAAATCAAGTGTAGATTTGCTGAGTATATACTGAGGACCTTCTATATATAATCACACTGTATATAACGTAATAGTTTTGGAAAAAAAAAATAATTCATTATCACCATTTCATTGGGTAAATGGGGTTATTTCTACTCCTGCAAGTGGGTGCATGCATGTTTTTTCTAGAAGGGGACTAAGACTGCACTCTTAGAGTTCTCAGAGTTTCTTTATAGTCATGACTGAAAATATATAGTTCCATGTCGGACTCTTGAAAATCGTAAATAATGCAGAATCTGTGGGAATGTCATTTTTAAAAGGATAGTGCTTCTAACGCACTTTCATTGTCTGAGTAACCACCCCGACAAGGAAGGAAGAAGCTGTAGTACTAAAGACATGGCCAAGTCTTGTATGTCCTTTCAATAACAGTTACATTTTAGGGTTACCTGTTGCTTTAATTTAAAAGATATGAAATAAAGTAAGTAGGAATATAAAGAAGTATAACAAATTAAAAGTGTCTTTGTATCAATGTATAGCCCTAAGATGACCAACACAAATGCTCTTCAGCATGTAGTAGCTCTCCCTATTTGCTGGTTAAAATAATCTCCCAAATTATCATCAGAAAAACCAACCCTAGTGAACCTGAAATTTTTGTAGTAATCTATATTCTGATCATTATTCCCATGTAGTTAAGAATTATTTACACACCTCAAAGCCATGTCTATCATCAATGCATCTTAGTGAGCGTTAAATTATCCAGCCAGATTTTCCAAATATAAGTCTGAAGTTTAACTCAACACCTATGAAAACCAGCTTCTGTTTTCACCTTCTGTGGAGGAAATGCTTCATCTATTCTACATTCCCAATGAGAAACTAGATATGTTCCCATTAATATAAAATTCCACTCTAATATTTCACAGGAAAATCCCATGAGGTATTTAACCACAATACAATATCTGCAAGTTTCTATACAAATTACAGGGCATTACTAAAGCAACAACCAAAGTAAAAGATAAACTTCATTTTGAGCAATGTGTCCAGGTTATCACTTGCTCCGTATCTGTAGTTATTTCCCACAAACTTTTCTTGACACATTGATCATAAATTATATAGAAAGTAAACTGGAAGCCAGAAGTATCGCAACATGATGAAACTTCATATCACTTGAAAAAATCAATTAAAATATAAACATAGAACAAGCATGAAAGCCTTACAGCTTACGGTATAAAAATACCTCCAAATTGAGATACAAAGAATAAAAGACCTCTTACAGCATCTTGTTACTTAGAAGCAGAATAAATGTTAACATCCATGCTGAAAGTTTGTGTGCTTGTAGACACACACGCAACCTCCAAAGCAGTACTGCAAGTTTTCCAACCTTTACTCTTAAGACAGACAGCAATATCATTATAATAGTAGCTCTTCAGCCCCAAATTAAAATCAACTTCAAAAAAATTAAAGATGCAGTTTTCTTATATTTGCTTCCACTGGCTAACATCTGTGATATATTCCAGCACAGTAACATTATTTACCTGTCATATAAATAATGACTAGCTCTAGCAAAGTATTCTGAGATGTTTATCAAAAATTGCATGAAAAAGGTTTCAGTCATTCTAGTTATCATGTTAAGTTTTCCAGAAAAACAGATCTTACAGGCAGAGATTCTTTACAGAAAATGAGTCCATTAAGGAAAAAAAAAAATTATAAGCATAGGCGTTTTAAAGTTATACCTTAAATAGGTATGAAAATACCTGTATTAGCATATATTCTTGTACATATTGCCAGCCCAATATTTATGGAGAACTAGTATAGAACAGAGTAAAGAAAAAAGCTCTTCCATAGCAAAATATAATGATACCTCTTCTTCATCTGACAGTTCTTTATCCACAAATAAACCTTCAGGGTACACCGTATATACGATGATATCTCTATTTGCTTATTTAGAATGTACTTGAAAGCATTTTAGTTTCAACGAAGGTAGTTAGGAGGAGAAATGCTTCAATTTAAAACCAAAAACCAAGCCACAAGTAATTTTGAATACTCTTTCCTTTGCTAACCTCCACAAAATTGGAACCTAACTTTTTATTTTACTTTTAAAAGCCAGTAAGTGGACAAACGATTGTTCCTATGTCTAGAAATCAGGAACCTACCTAATTCTCAGTAGTCAGTGCCTCTAAGAAGAAAATCCAATATATGCAGTTGAATAGATTTAAAAAATCCCCACACCACTACAAGAGGTTAGGTGCTTAATTAGCGCATAAGATTGAGTTAAGTGCTTTGCAAGCCTTCCCTGCACTTCATTTAGCTTTCCATTATAATATATCTCTAGTAAACTCATATTGTGAAGTGTTTTCAAGAGAAATCCAGGTATTTTGAACTCTGGATTCAGCAAGAACACACATGAACGTCAAAGATGGACTGGAGGAGGTGGGCAGGAGAAGAAATAAGCCGGAGTTTTAGTTCTAGCATTACACTTTATCTTGATTGACATGTCCCAAAGATCCCACTAAGCCAATAACACACTGAAGGTAATGCAAGCACTGTGAGAAGCTGCAAATACCTGGTGCAGATAAACCATGCAGCACAGTAAGCCACCCACTCAATTCAATCCTGCTGCCTGGTACATACATACACTCATGCAGCTGGACTGGGGACAACACTTCTGTTGGGGACCATCCAGTCTCCCAGAACGTGGCAGAGAGGGCCTTGATGGCAGACTCAGAACTCTCAAAATACTGTATAGATGTAACAGAAAAGGCTTTACTCTCTTCAGACCGTTACTATACATTAATATTGGTTAAGTTACAGAAAACAGACCTGCACTTAAAACGACAGAATAACAACACTAAGTAAATGAATTATCCTTGAAAAAAAGAAAAAGTCATGTCAAATATTTGTTCTGTACATATATTTTATATAAATATATATTCATTCCGAGACAAGTTTTAGAGACAAAGGCTCTACTTCAACTTTTCTCAGTTTCTTCTTCCTCTTCCCCCTCCCCTTTTTTCAAAAGGTTTGCATACCAACAATTCTTGCTGTTAAGACCGAAGAGGACACAGACTGGCTAGCAATAAAGCAGGACAGGATCCTATTACAGGTTAATAAAGATTATTTGGCAAAAATAATGATTCTTTACATAGTCAGAGTCTTTGCATGTGGGGAAAAAAAGAATCATCTCAGCCTCTCAGCAACACATTCAACAGCAAGACTGGTTATCTGAAAACTTAATCTTGAAATCAGATAACCTAGAGGTAATTAAATTCTAGAAGAGTTTACTGGTAGAAAAACAATACTGATCTTCGATTTCAGTACTTGGGTTCTTAACATCCTTTAATCCAACTTCTGAGGAAAATACTCTGGTTGCATTTGCAAAGGATCAAACCAGATTGTATGAATGACCCTTCAAACTTCAAGGGTGTGAATCTGGTCATGCCAACTTCACTGATGCTACTTTACGTACATAGAATTAAACCGTGCACCTAAGTAATGGCAGGATCCAATGTGTCATCTTACACAGCATGAAGCATTACTGTTAGACCTTAGATACTGGATTAGCACTAGTACAGAGATACCATCTACTGCATGCAGAATGAGTGAGAGAAGAAAAACAAATGGGAGGAAAAAGCAACTGAAGTAATAGCAGAGACCTGCTCCCTACACTGTTCAAGTACTATAAAATACAGATGAGAACAAAACACACTTGTAATGCTTTCTCATTTTCAGTAGTTTTTATTGCTCATGTAAGAGATCTTTATGATGTTTATTTTTATAAACCCATTTATAAAATAAACACCTTAAGCCAGCATGTTCAGGGCAGTAACAGCTCATTGCTCCATTTCCTGCACTGTGCCAATCGAAGAATTCAGGAACTCTACAGCTTCCTCTATCGCCTGCCTCAGCTTTAAACCACACCACGGCACAATAGAAAACCATCTCACCAAAAAAATGCAACAGCTAGCGCTAATTTATATCCTAAATAATGCCTTTTGGGGGCTACAAACAACAATGAGGGAACTCAATTTAGAAACTGCAGATTGAAAGTCAAAGTTCACCTTCCTCAGCTTGATAGTGTCTTATGTTAAGAACACTGAAGAGTGGAAGAACATGAAAAGCCAAGTCAAAGGGGAAGCTGAGCATTGCAGTACCCAACTACCAACATTTCCCATAAATAGTTCAGGATAGGCTGATGTATACGAAGGCAATTTTCTTTAAAACTAACTGCCATGTTGTAAAATCAAATAATCAAATACGAAGCTGTGTCCACACCTGCAGTATTTGGGTAAGCAAATAATGCCATTAGTTTATATATAATAAATAATTTATGCCTTCAAATTT
The DNA here is from genome assembly GCF_964188355.1 of Buteo buteo. Taxonomy (NCBI): domain Eukaryota; kingdom Metazoa; phylum Chordata; class Aves; order Accipitriformes; family Accipitridae; genus Buteo; species Buteo buteo. The sequence goes on from NC_134173.1 coordinate 5,221,088, forward strand.
TCAAAACCAAGTAAGTATGCATTCACCACTGAATTTTACAAAGACAAGCTACTAAAATATTCTGAAACCTCAGGTATCGAGTTAATTACCATAACAAAATTTAAATACAAAAAGACCTCACATTCCATTAGCAGGCAATAAACTGTATTTCATGAAACTATTGTATGACAGATGAGAACCATCATGTCAATTTTACTGCCAAGTAAAGTTCTGATAATTGAACAGAATTTTAAATCATCTGCATTACAGATTCAGGAAGGGATGCAGAAAAACAAATAACCAAAAGCTCTCTATAAGGATTAAAACAGATATATCCAAACCATACTTTTAAAGGGGAAATTCTACTGATTTACTATATCCATAGCATTATACTAGTCAAACAGTCTAGAAACTACCTGTGCTAATTCTACTGATCTTAAACACAGAAAAAAAACTTAAAGTAAACCAGTGACTATCCACACAGATGACACACTATCCACTAGGCTTGCAGGGCAATACTAATCTCTACCTCCTCTAGTGTAAAATAAATAAATAGAAATTTCACTTTTGAGAAACCACAGTGACAAAACTTTGCTGAGAATGTCAGAAAAGCATCAAGTCACCATATCATGTTCCCCACCTGAGACATGCTGTTTTCTGACAGAGGACAACAGTTCAAAGTTACTATCTGCAAGTTAAACGACTACTGATCTACACTGAAACGACGTTTCATTTGCTGATGCAGCATGATGGCCTATAAATAAAATAATAAAAAAATCACAGTATGCAGGCAATAATACCTCTTATGAGTCAACTCCTACAGGTGTGTTCAAAAAAAAAGCTTTCAAAAACAAGCCTCTCCTCTTATCTCAACAGCATGTCCAAAGTAATTTTTTTCTATATATTAGCCAGTCCAATAAAAGATCTCCTTCCACAATATTTGCCTCTGATTAACACATTACATTTTTTATGTCAAAGCTACAGTTACCAAACATTTCATTCTTTTCAACAAGACTGATGTTATCGTACCTCGCATTTCATCCTCTTTCTTTAGAGTAAAAGAAGTTTAAGATGTTTTTTAGAGCAGTAAAGAAGCAGTTCATAGGCAGAACAGAATAGAGACAGAACAGAGTATAGACTCAACACAAGGCTGTGAATCTAAGTGTCCATATTCTATTTCTGATGTTGTCACTAACAGCATTTTGTGAACAGGTCACTTTCCTCCTCTCCAAATTGAACAAGGATCATGACTGAAGTAATTGCCAAAGCATAATTTTTAAAAACTTGGAAAAAGCAGGCAGCATGCTGTAGATAACTGGATCATGAATAAAAAAACTTAAGAACATGTTGTTACAATGCTATCTACTTCCATAGCATGACTGAAGAGACTTTCTACGAAAGAACCAAAGGGAGCTTAAATCCACCATCTCAGATGCTACTGGCAGTGATGACTGATTTCCATTGCCAAGGGGGGAAGAGAAGGAGAACAAACACCTTAATCATGGCCGTGACAGTATTAATGCCACAGAAAGCTAACTCCACTTTTAAAGAAAACGGATATTCCACACGAATTTTACTGATGCATTTTTGCAAAACCTGAGAAATAGCCTGAATTTACAGATGACTGAGGTTTCTTTCTTGTTGTGGGCACAGTTGAGTAGTGGATCAAGACTGTGAAATCTACCTGCCACTTGAAAAGGGGATGAAAAGCAAATAGAAAATAAAGAGCAAGAGGAGCGAATTCAGAACATCATACAGCACTATGCAAAGCCTGCACTAGTGAAGTTGCCACCTTAGAATAATTTTGTATTTTCAATTAAAGTCTCCTCACCTAGACTTTTAATCAATGAAATTGTGAAAAGTTTGGAAGTGCTGGGATCTCCAGCTGCCTGAGGTTTATTTGAAGTATTCAGATATAAAATAAAGCCATTAGTAGTGATGCCTTCACAAGCTTACACACATGCAACATCAGGTCTCCCTACATCAAAACAAAAACTGCATATTTGCCCATCATTACTGTTAAAGATTTCTAATACTGCCCACACATTAGCTAAAACAGTTTTTATTGCTTTCACAAACCTCAGCAGCAGGCAAGCAACAGCTACCAAGACCAATGACAAAAGTTTTTTGCTGCAAATAGTACTCAGGTGACAAACTCAAACAGGTTCTTAAGCAATTTTTAATTATATGCTAGATTTTGATCAGAACTCTTGATCCCATACAAGACAAAGCCAAATTAAAGTTTTGCACTGTCACCCAGTGTTTTCCATTGATGGTTGTTAATCAGTCTGCTTCTCAACACAACATAGGACTGTGCGCCATTCAAACTTGGAAGAAAAAGTTTCATCGCTGGCAGAAAAAAAACCCAGTCCATATTTTATGCAAGAAAACTTTCCTGTTGGAGAAACATCCAGATGTCAGAAGAAAGCCTATCTTGTAAATTGTGTTAGTGAACACAAAACACTCTTTAGATGAGTTATCTTTCTGCACCCAGACTTTTCTTTCAGACCTTAAATTTTCAAACATGATGGAACTGTTTTCTATACATTCATGCTTCATCTATTTTATAATCCATGTTCTGCCATGAGCTTTTAAAATATATTCTCTCAAGCATGACAGAGGACTTCCGCTATAAAGCTTACGGCCACAAAAGGTCCCCAAAGGGATCTGGAACAAAGCACTGGAAATCATGCAGTTCACCACAGAATACTATTGAAAAAGATAAAATGGTAGAATAACTTAACCACAGCAATTCTTCCTTTAAAAAAAAGGAGGCACACAATAGCAGTCAGAAAATTAAAAGTTATGTTATGAAGGGAATTTAAAACTAACAACCTAACTTCAAGCTATAAGGACAGAAAAAATTTCTTTTAGACACTATAGTTGTATTAAATTTATCCTCCAGGACCGTTCAAAACAACACAAGTTCAGAAGATCCTTAAGTCTCACAAAACTGATTTGTTTGAAGGAATTACACAAAGTTCTACCTCTCTAACTACAGGAAAGAACTTGAAAATGTGTTGCAAAAGTCTTGCAACTCAGAGCCAGAACCTAAACAACATGATGAAATTAAAACACCTCCTGATACTTTGATCATAACTGTTACATATTCAGATTAGCAAAACCGAAGGGGGTCATGTATGAAGATTATTTGCCATGTGAAGGAACTGGGGGAGAACTTCTCCAAAAAGTTTACAAATGTGGTGATTTGTAAGTCTTCAAGAAAAAAAAGCAAATAGACACTGAGAAAAGCCAGCCTGCAAACATCTGCACTTTGTAAACAACTGTCATGGAAGAACGGTTTTCTGCTATTCTTTCCTCTTTATCTTCATCTCATCTTCCTCCCTTTTTATGACTGGCTGACAAATTTATATCTTAAGCTTACCAAAGCACACCTTTTTTTTCTTCCCCCTTTGGTTTATTGCAGAGACTTCAAAACATCTACGATCACATCAATTTGTTATCTGCTATCTAATAAGATCAAACTGTTTGCCAGGACCTGCAGTGGCACTGACTGCGCATAGTTTTTGCACAAGTCCCTCTCCTGCATGAAGAGATTAGGTAAACAAAAAAAGAGCAACACTGCCACCCAAAATGGCTAGCCATTTTTCCAATCCCTGCACATGCTTGGGTGTCCTCACTTTAAAAGAAGAAAGCAATTCCTACACACAGTGAAGAAAAAAATAGAGTAAACATAGGACGGGACACGTCCTAGCTTGCAAACAATCTGTGTTTTCTGTTTTTCCATGAGCATTTAAACAGTGTATGCTTTAGACCAGCAAAATCTAAACGTTTACATCTTTACATCCCTGTTAGGCAATTTTTTCATCACCCTACAGCATTAACACGCACCTCCTAACCGCAGCTTACCGTGCCACAAGGAAACCATTCTGAAAAACATTAATCTAAAATAGATGCTCCTGTGTCTTCCCTCCATCACAAATGCAATGATCTTTTGGTCAGCTCCTCCCTTTCAACAAATTAATTCACTTAAGCCCCAAAATAGTCAAAAAGCAGCCGCTCGGTCAGCATGCAACGTGGTTCTGGTGCCAAGCTTAGCCACAAGCTGCTGGCTAGCCGGGTCCCAGGCAGCACGAAACACCTCCCTGGACCCGGGCAGGCAGAGCACCCTTCCACCATCTCAGGGTGGGTGAGAATATTAGGCCAACTTTTAGGCAAACACCTTCCAAATCCTCTGCCATGAAGCTACCAAAATGATACACTTATTTTTCTCAGTTATGTGAGCTTTAATTCACAGCGCTGGCAAAGAGATAAGTCTGCCTGTTCCAGTGGCTACAACTGATGTGGACAGGCTCAGGCTCTGTTCTGACAGCTGGCAGCCAACTCCAAATCAAGCGGAACATACTGGGAACCTGGAAACCTGAGGCCAGTGAAGGGGATGCCCACGAGAAGGCCAAGGGAAGATGGCTTGCATTCACAGCGAGCAGGAACCATGCAAGACACAACTGGAGTTTGGGGGAAGTAAAATGGAACAGGGTAGAGTGGGATTTTTGGAAAGGTGACTTGCTAAAGAGCTGCTTGCTCAACTCCTTTGGGTTTGGTTTTTTGTTTTCTTTTAAGGATTTTTGGCATTTTCTTGGGTTGGTTGTTGTCCCTTCAACTCTCCTACTAACATATAGTGCCTTCACAAGTAATTCAAGCCCACTTAGGTGGTTTTTGTTCATTTTTAACACAGCTATCCAACAAATGAGCATTTATAACAAAGCTTCCTGTTGCTATCTGAAGTAATGCAAGTCTCTTGAACGTCATATTTACAAGCTTGCTAAAGCTCCCATGCATAGCCAGCCTCACAATTCACAGAATTAAACAACCTCCTTGTTTGAAATTGCATCTCTATTATCCACTATATAGCAACTGCTTCTATTTTTCAGAGTCTTAAACCTGGGGACTAGTTTAGTTTTTACATTTCAAATCACTTAATACAGGAGACAAGGCCAGGTGTTTTTAAACACACACAAACCAAAGTTTGCCAAGTAGATCTGACGTTCCCCAATCCTTCCTATTCCAGCTTTTGTATTCCTGGCTGGCAGGTAGAATATGTATCTACTTCCTGCAAAGCAATCTTAGCATGCTGTGGCAACCGATTACAGAGGAATGCAGGCACTAGGCCAGCATTGGTGGTTTATACTGAAACAAGCAAAAAAGGGAGAGCTTTGCTTACAGTGCTGAGATCCGGTATCTCTCTCCCAGTTACCCCACCATTAGGCGCTTTCGCATGGCAGTGATAATGAGGAATGCCTCCTGACAGGCAAATTCCTCCAACTTAAAGTGGGAAGGCTGGGACAGGCAAAGAGGGAGTTGACTGCAGCACCTTATCAGGTCAGAGCTATGATCACAGAACAGTTGGACTGAGAAATAAGACAGAAGTCCACAACCGCTAATGCTTTCTTTCCTTAGTGTTTCTTTCACAACCCTGCAATACACCAAAACTATATTTTAAAGGAAAGGCATCAAAACAAGGACTGCTTGAAAACACAATACTGTGTTTCTGGTTTTGCTTAAGACTAGTCAATTGACCAAAAGCAAGTAATACAGCAAATCAATAAACAAAACAGCTCATTTCCCTGGAAAGAACTGATTGTCATGACAGCTTTAAAGGAGAAATTAATTTGAAATCAATTCTTCAAACAATGTTGTCAAGCTTATTTTACCTCATTAACTGAATAAAGGAGATTAACAACTTGATTTTGAAAGCTATTAGCTAAACCTTTATATAGATTTCTAATATTTAAGCTTGTGTTGTGATCAGTAACAAAGGTAATGACCCCTATTCCAGATTGCCTACCCTAAATTACACCTGTGTAAAAATACTTGGCTTAGCTTATTTAATCTTAATTGCTTTCCTCGTGCAAAATGTACCTTGTCATGACCAGGTAAGTGGTCTGCTTGCCCACAAGAGCTTTCTGAATGTGACATCAATATTTACACATGCTGAATGCACTCAACCCCCACCTGATCTTTGGAATCAAAGTACAAATTCTGGCCTATGCCACATACACTTTCCTACCATTAATAAAACCTAGAATTTCACCTAAACAAGTTTGTCCCTTGCAAAAACAGGGTGGGGATTCAACTTCAGCAGGTAACAGGAATTAACTGCCAAATCTAGCCAAAACTTCACCAAAATTGGTAAGCAAGGTATCTAACCCTCAACCAGGGTAAATTCATGCAGTAGTACTGTCCCCCTTTTGAAGCAATATGACAAGAACAGGAATCCTTTCAAAGTAAAGGCAATTTGCAAGACTAGACAGAATAAGCAGTAGAACAGTTTTGTTGGGGACTGAATGCAACAACAGGCTGGCTGCCTACTCTGAGCCAGCAAATGCAAAGCAGCCAAAGAGAAGCTCAGCAGCATGCTTGAAAGGGAAGTCTAAGAGAACTTCATAGCGGAGCTCTGGCTGGGAAGCAGTTCAAAACCTTGAGGAAAAACAAAAAAAAAAAACAACAAAACAAAACAACCCACAAAAGAAATGCCTCCTGGTTTAATTCTTATTGTGTTCACAAAGAAAGGGCTCCCCTTCCCATAAATTTCCAAATCATTATATCAGATGATGTTCAAATGAAAAAATAAATCAGAATCGATAAGGCTAATTGAATCAACGATTAGTGCAGGCTCTGAAGAGTATAAGGAGTTTCAAGTAGAATAAGTAGAAGATCAGACATGAAAACAAGTACTGGATGAATAAAAGCATAACGGGATAGGTTGGAACAAAGCAAACAGTAATGAGTATGACAGCAATGCAGAGAGTGGAAGAAGAAGAAATTAGATATGATAGTGGAGGGGACTTATCTGGTACCTTTAAAATAATGAATAAAGTTTGTTCCTAAGGAGCTAGATCAGAGCTGGGGGGGGGGGGGGAGGATTTAGGATGGGTGATGTTCTCATTTGTACAAAATTCCTACTAGCACCATTAAAAAAAAAAGTGAGGGTTTAGACCATCAATTACTCTGAAATACAAGACAGGTTTGGGGTGGGGTTTTTTTGTTGGGGCTTTGGCATTTGTTAGGTTTTTTTAAATACTCTTTGAAATTTCAGCATCTTTTGTGGGTTTCCCTTGATAAATATTAGATAGTATGATTTCATGCTGAGCCTGAAACGTTTCCTTGACAGCACTGCTTTTTAGTCCTAGTCAATCTCAAAGTTATCTGCACAGTTGGGTAAGGATTCAGATGCATCTCATTCAACTGTTTGGCGTTATCTTCCTGCTGAATTTGTCCTCTTTTTATCCACCATTACTCAAATACATAGTGTACAGACAGCTGACTAACACTGACCACATATGCACCTTACCTTCTGTGCCAGACATGCACTGCTACACTTAAATACAGATCTTAACTTCTTGTTTTCCAAACAGATAAAGGTTTGACCTGCTGAAGTATAAAATATTTTGTCAGCATTCACTTTTAATGCTTCCAGACCAATTCCTCAGCTCCACTCTGTTACCATCGCCAGAAAGATGAAGAGGAAGGAAAGAAAAGAAAAGGAAATGAAAACCTCAGAACAAAGATGACATCTCTGTCCGGCAGCATCGTCACAACCATCATCACAGACCATACTAATTACTTTCTTCCACCCCAGGCCTCCAACCATATTTCAGTATACAACAGTTTAGCAAACTATTTTCCTCCTACCTCCAAGGACTTTACATTCAATCACCAATATTAAAACATTAAGGAAAAAAACTGGCAATATTGTCAAAGACATACAAAATTAAACTAGTACACTGTAGCATAGTAAGCTTGTAAGAAAAGTGTAGATACGTGTGGACTATGTGCATTCTTGCTTGAGCAGGTTAAATCAGAGGAATCATACTGTAATTTGCTCCATAAGAAAAACAATATTAACTGTTTTGATTAATTAATCAAACATTTGGAAGGTAAAGAGCAGGACATCAAAACAGGTGAAGTTAAGTCCTTATGAGGCTGTAGCACCTTTTCCTAAATTTATGAGTCCAGCTACTACTAAGTTTATTCCAGTTCCCTCTTCATCAACTTTACTGTTACCAAGTCTAAGAAATTTAGTATTAAAATACCACTCTCATTACAAATGCAGTAAAGAAAGGATTAAAAATGTTTATGAGCAAAGGAGTCATGTATCTTCTGGAATAATACTGAAAGGCAAAATAAAGGAAATTAAAGGAAGAAAAGATAAAAATTAATTTTGGTTTATTACAGCCAACTAAGACATCATCTGAAGCATTATTTAAGAGCCCCCCCCAAAAAAAACAGCCCCCCCCAAAAAAAACACCAACCCCAAAACCAAACAAAAAAAAAAACCTGTGTCTGTTTCTGTGTAAAACATACCTTTCTCCAAAACTCAAACCACAGGTTTGAGATGGCCACTTTCCTCTGGTTTCCAGCCATGCACACTTCCAAAACTGGACCACAAACTAGGCTCTAAAACTGAGTTTGGAAGCAATTCCCAGCCTTGCTGGGTCTCCTCCCACTCCCTGAAGAGAGCAGCTCCAGGGTCCCAAACCCCAGCACACCCCTGCCCACGCCGTCAAACCATGCCATGCTGCTGCCACTAAAACCGAACGCGGACGTTCAAGCAACTCGTTAACCACACGGCCAGAATTCCCCGCCAGTGCATGAGAAGCAGGTTCACAAACAACGCCAAGAGATGGTGTTTCCAGAGCACCCATGAGGTGTGCTAACACAGGAGGTTTGCAGTCTCATCGCTGAGAAAAAACCCCAGGAGAATCCTGGGGGCTGCCTGCCTGGAAAAAAAGGACTCATTGCCAGTAGTGGGCATTTAAAACCACCGACTGCTTTATTTTAGGGCTAGTCCATTTGAGGACCTTTTCCCTCCTTTCCTTCCTGCCCCGCCAAAGGAAGCCATCACCAAAATTACTATATTTGTAATTGTGCAAACAGTAGTTAATTATAAATCTAGCAATCAATACAGAAAGATGACAGCACGCCAGTGCCTGAAGCAGTGCTATCTGTTTGAACATGGTCTGTGATGGCTGCAATTAAGGAGTCAGGGAATAGTAAGAAACATCTATATTAAACATCTTGCAGACAAGCACAATGGAAACACCTTGCTCCCCACTTCAAGAACAGGTCCTAAAGTGGTAAGGTGCCAGAGGAAAAAAAAAAAAATATGGTTGATCTAAACACAAGGGAAAATAAAGATATCAAACAATAAAAGAAAAAAATAAAATCAATAGCAACAACACAGGAGGTAAAAAATTAGAAAGTTTTTACTTAAGAGAAATGCTGACCTTGTAACAGTTTTTTCCCTGCTGAAATGCTTTTACTAAGACAATTGCCAAGGTTTCCCATTAAGAGGGCTGGGGGGGGGAAGGAGAGCCTAAGAGCAGCAGCCAAATTCAGAGGTAAGGGAGAAGGAGTCATTATAAAACGGGCTTATTAAGTATATCCATATATAAGTATTCAGCTTTGATTGCAAGGTATCCAAACATTTTGATTGAAACAGTATCCAAAAGTTGCTAAACAAACTCAACCCAAATTATAACTTAGCCAAGTAGTCCCTACGCTTAATTTTACATGTATGTCAGACACAGGTTAACACATAAGGTTTTGAATATTTAAGTATATTTTTCTATGAAGTAGCTTACAGGACTTTGTTATCTCCAGTAAGAGATACTTAAGTTCAATTCTGAAATTCAGGTCTAAATTTTTAGGTTTTCTGCTGCATTGTACACATTTCATGTATTATACATGCAGACATCACCATGCTAATACATGTCTTAGGATTATATCCTAAGCCAGTGCACAGCAGAATTTCCTTGGCAAAATTTGAAAGGCTAGTTAGCATGGTGTTACAAAGAATGTCAAAAGAGCACATTGACTTTTGAATGATTTCTAAAATGAACTGCTGGGACAAGACCAAGAAGACTTGCTGCAGGAAGCCCAACCACTACAGCTGGTCAGTTTGGAAGAAACAAAACAGAAAAAAAAAACCAACAGGATTTATCTACCTCAAAGTGTCTTGAAACATATATATCTCCACTATTTATAAATTTGTCTTAACATGCTCAATTTGTTCTGCAACAAATATATATCAATATGTATATTATGTGTCTATATATACACACACAAAGCCATAAAATCTTCTTCATTCAGGCATTCATCATTTACATATAATCAATAATAAACCAAAAAAAGGGTATTTGGTACTACTAGTCAAATGCTTTCTGATTATATTTGAAACTAGGTTTTTAAACAGTACTCTAGCAGCATGGTGTGCATCAAGCAAAATCCTATAGGAGGCAACTTGACTGAGAGCTCCTTCCTCATTTTAGACTGCTGTCATATAAATAAAAATAACTGAGTATCAGTATTATAGTGGTTTCTCTAATATAGAGCAACAGTGTCAACTCCCTTAATAAGGGTATCGTTTTGTGTTGGTAAAAATTTGCATTGGTGGGCTGACCTACCTCCCACATTTATTTTTCAATGGAATAAAAAATTATTACTCTAACAAGATTAATGTTATTTTCATTCAGCCATCACCAATATTTTAGAAAAACATGGCTATATATGACCTAGATCATAGACAAATCTAGGTTGGAAGGGATCTCTGGAGATCACCTGGTCTAACTGTTCTTGAAAGCAGGGCTTTAAAATAGATTTTCCAAGGTCCCATCAGGTCAAACCTTGAATATATCCAGCAAGAAAGACTCCACCACTTCTCTAGGCAACGTATTGCAGGGTTTAATAGTTCTCAAGGTAAAGACTTTTTTTTCCCTTATATCCAAGCATCTAATTTAAAAACAAACAAAGCAACCCAAAACCAAACAAAAAAACCTACAAAAAACCACAAACAAACAAAACAACACAAACCCCCTCCAAATAAAAGAAGGACTAAACAGGTAGTTTAGTACACCAACAATTTCCTCCTCAAATTTCAACATACTAACCTAACGTATCCCATTGTCCTATAATATAGTTTAAGCATGAAGTGAAAACTGAAATCTCTGTGTTGCAGAAATTATCCAACACTGGACAACTGTCATGTCTTAACACTAGCAATGCAGCAGGAACTGACAGACATTAGAAGTTAACATCTGCAGAATATGTATTTCAAGTCACTACAGTTTATAATACATGTAACTGCTCAAGTTATTTATTTATCATTAATTTGGTAACACATCAGTGATCCCTTTTGGTGGCTACCTCTGGCACCGTTCACTGTCTTACTGAGTCGCATAGGCACGTCAGGATGCCTCTGAAGATGTACGTACTACTACTCTCATCTCTTATGATGCTAGACTGCCACTTCTCCAAGCCTGAGCTCCTCCTCTCTTCTGCTCCCAAATCCCAAGCCTTCGAGTCCCACACGTGCTTCCGTACTGCCAGTCCCCTCTCTTGCCTTGCCCAGCCATTACTTAGAGGATGTAGAGTGAGGCAACATAGGTAGTGGTTGAACCCAAGTCAAGCACCTGCTTGCTCATTAGCCTGTGGGCAAACCAACATATACACTTGCTGAGCCTCACACTGAAGCCCTATCCTTAGGGCAGGCACCAACCTTTTTATATAATTCCCAGCTTAATGTCTTTAAGACATCTCAATTTATTTTTTTTTTTAATCTAAAATACGTTGAAATTAACCAAGAGTCAGACATTACTGGAGTAGGGATGGACAACCACTATGCTCTTTAGACAACAAAACAGGCTCAGGAGTTGAACGTTCATTTGATCCAATGTTGCTTTAGGTCACCTGACAGCACATCAAAGTTAAAAGTACTGAAGAAAGAGAAACTTTCACCTTGTTTACTTGTCACACATCAACAGCCAAAAGGGATCTCAACAGATGGAAAGGAAGGACACTAATAAAGCCAGGCTTGTCACGCTGTCCGACCTTATCTGCTGGCAAGAGGCACAGCCGCTGATTGCCTTGAAGCTGCCATCTAATCAATCCAGTAAAACAGGCTTTTTGGTTTTTTTATTACCCATGTTAAGAGTTCAACTTTGCCTTATAAGGTACAGCAAATGGTTGTAAAGCCAGTTTTTCTCCTCACTGCCAGAAAGAAAAGCAAACGAGCTTCAATGAACCGTGCGAGCCATCTTTAACCAAGAAAGGCCATTACACAATTTTGGGTGTGTGCACCTGGCAGCTGAGGACCATCGACATGCACAGGACTGACCCCATGTCGCGACCGTCCACACAACCGAGATGACACCTACGGGAACACTGTCTTCAGAGCTCCTGTACCATTTGGCCTACAATCTACTTCTGTAGAGAAAGTTGTAAGGATAAGCATGTTATTAATTAATTATTAATATTTGGGCTTAGAAGTAATTTTACTTAAGTAGTGGAGGGGATAAAACCAAGTTTGGCATTTAAGTTAATGTGTTCTGTTTACAAATATTTGGGGGATGGGAGGCAGAGGGAAAAACAGAGGACACAAAAAAAAGCTACTTTTGCCTTTGGTAAATGAGATGATAAAAGCGCTACAGCGGTGGGCACTGGGTAGACTAAGCAACATGCAGATTTATTGTCTTCATAAAAGCTTAACACAGCTTGTATTTGTCTTTGGCTGCTTGCTTTGACACCCAAAAGAGAAATTTTAAACCAGTTCTCTTATAGCAAGAAAGATTTACTTCCTGGGTAGTTAGAAAAAAAACAAATACAGATGACCCTAGCACACAACATGACACTACTCCAAGTCAGTCAAACATAGCACACTCCGGTTAACAAGTAACAGAGTTTGTAACTGATAATAGTAACAAAATCGCTTGCTCTTGAGAGTACCTGATGACAGAGCTAACTTTAGACCCCAGTACATCAGATTGTAGAGGCTCACTTGTTAACACTGCAGTTCAATTCATTAATTAATCTCAGCAGATGCTATTGGAACAGTATGTTATCCATCAAAACTCCTTTTAATAAAGGGTCAGAGTCCTCCTTCACAATCTAAGGAAAATGGGTAACACATTATGAGTAAGCTTGGTTTCCTATATAAAAAGATCACAACTCCTCTATAATAATTTTGCTCCAAGAGGATGTTGTATTTTTTGAAGAAACATTATTTATGTCATGTTTTCAGAATCAAGAATTCAACACAAATAACAGGAAGTTATTCTAGTGATGAATTACCTTTATTACTAGGTCTATTCTGAATGTACCCAGCTTCATATTCCACTGAATCATGCTGTTTGATTGCCACAAAACCTTTGATTGCTCACAAGTCAGATATATCTGTTTAGAAATCAAGTACAGTTAGATAAGTGACACTTACTGTAAAACCAAATGTACCGCTATCTCAGGATCTGAAGCCAATATAATCAGCTCAATATAAATTAACATGTAATAAACAGGGTTTACCAATTCACCACAGATTTTAAACAACTCTGTAATTGTGTTCTGTTCATATAAGGAGAAATAACTAATTTTACATTGCAGAACAGAGTTAAGCGTAGTACTTCTACCACATCAAAATGCAAGAATTTCACAATTAATAAAAGCAAAAAAAAAAAAAAAAATCCCGCAATGAAAGAGGCAGGAACGTGTTTCAGCAGCCAGGCCACAGTGCAAACCTGGAGCAGGGCTTCCAGCAGTTTTGCTCTAAAGTCAGGTAACAAAACAAGCAATCAGTGGAAACAGGCAACAAACTTCTTCCTAGAATGCTCAGTGAAACACTTGGATAGAAAAGAACAAAAAAAGAGTCTCCCATCTTTAGCTAAGGAGTTAGAAATCAAGTGTGTAAATTCACCTTCACATTATGTAATATATGCATAAGAAATTAAATCTCTAAGGAAATGGGGGAAAAGTATTCAAAGCACTGTATTTGCACTTGAGCATTTACCAAACATGTGAAGCTTGTGTCAAAAGGGTAATATCACATAGCCCTCTGTTACTAGTAAGGACATAGATAGTTTCACTACAACAAGATGTCAAAGATCCTATGCTGAATGCAACTGCATATTTGTAAATAGCCAGCTGGGGTATCAACGTGGCACTGAATTATTGTATAGTAATGTACCAGAAAAGCCCATGCTATTAATAAAAGTTGTCTGTTACCATTACACTGGTGGATAGGTGTTTGTTTCACGCTTTAAAAAAAATGTGATGTTGCAAGCCTGTGCATTCAGCTACAACAAACGTATGACGCTCCCTATTCATTCCAGGGAGATACTACCTGATATACGCAGCAGACTGGTTAGGAGCAGAACCTTGGTAGGCAATTAAGTGCTTCTTAATTGAATAGTAACAGCATGCTCACATGCGCCATCAGTTATTTGGTACCTTTGGTCAAAGGTACCGCATATCAGGACAGAATAAATGAAAAGTTTATTAGTTTTCAGACAAAGAAAGTCATATCTGCTCAGAAAAGGCGCAAGACAAAAGAAAACACAACCTTTCCCATTATTAAACACTGAATCACTTCCTAGTTACCAAAAAACCCACTGTGTTCCCCTTAATCCTGGAGCCTTATCAGCTCCCAGGTGCCAAATCACCAGCTTCCTTCAGATAGATATCTTTTTCTCCAGGTGTGCATTTTCAATATGAATAGGAAACATACATAACCAAAACTGGAAAATTAACTTAAAATCCACTGAATTTAATGAAAGGAAAGCTACAGTTAAGACAGCTGCTTTACTACAAGAATATTGCTAGGGAGTTCTGAAATCTGTCAGGGATTTTTGGTCTCTTGCCACATCAGTAGTGTGCCCTGACTGGTGCGGTCCCGCAGACTCTCCCTCAGCTTATGAAACCTTCTGGCAACAACTTCAAAGAACAACTGTGTTGCTAAAGTCAAACAAATCTGAAAGCAAGAAGAATCAGTTGCTGAAGGTTTGTTGGTTTTTTTTAATAAAAAAACCTCCACCATGGCGGCAAATATAAAAAACCCCACACTTGTGTGCAGTCTTATTAAAAGCTACTGTTAATTTAATATACATGAAGTACAGTATCACAAGAATTTTCACAGTTGAAGAGTTGCCCAATATTTACAAATCTGAATTTACTCAGTGACACCTCAAACTGCGTATTAAAAGTATTGATTATGCCACCAATTGTTTCCACAATTATAAATTGTAAAAAAATAATTTGTAATTATATCACTGGCTTTCAACACTGTAACAGCTATTAAATGCTGCTTATGTCCACAAGCAGCCTAAGCTGTGTTGTTCTACTATTGCTTTTTAAAAATTATTTTATTAAATACACAGACAATTTAAGTTTTTAACCAGGTATTCAAACTCACACATGACTAAATTCTTAGCAAGTTTTTCAGATGTCACACAAAACAAATTATATTTACAGAAACATGTTTTGAAGGGAAAAAGGTTTATGATCCTTAATACGATAGGATCTTTCTGTAAAAAGATTCCCAAAAGACATGATCTCTTTTCAAACTAATCCTGGATAGAATAACACACAAGATGATTTTGAGAGTAGCTTATGCTCTACCCAAACTAAAATTCACCAATGAGTTTCCATCAAGCGAAAATTGTGACACTATTTTTACCAGGCATCTGAGAAAGCCATAGTTGAAGGTTGCAATGGGCAGAAGAGAGACCAAAATTGCAGCTGGGTTTACTGTATCATTTAAGTTAACAGAAGGATGGTTCTAATAAATAATTGTATTGATTCATGAATGAATTGAGAGAATGAAGATTTAAAACTAAGTTAGGCATGCGCAAGGGTGGAGATCTTCATTAAACGACAGTAGTCCAGAGAGTACCGTGTGAAAGAGCAAACTATCAGAGTTCAAGAATTTTATCTTCTTAAAGCCTTCTGCTAATTAACAAAATCCATTGACACGCTGGACCCAAAAATAAGAAGCCAGGGACATGAAAAAAGTTTGAACTATACCGTAACTATGGAGTTAATCCACACTGCAGGCCAGGATGTTAGCCAAATTTTTTAAATGAGTTTCCAAGGTGCTTTAATAAATCCTTACTGAGATATATATATATATATGTATACATGACTTAACATACGTGGCAAAAATAGAAATTGTTCCATCCTATAACAACCACTGAAAGCCAATCAGGACAATCTGTGCTCACTAGGTTGCTCAAAAACACCTTTCTTTCCTATAGTAAACATGGACTAACACATTCTGAAATAATATGAAGATAAGGCAAGCTGTACTTTAGCATGTGCTAGCTGATCTTCAAGTTGACCAAAGTACAACCTGCTTTATCTACAGACTAGAGATCTTTAATGTGTTATTTAGAACATTAGCAACACTTTCAAGAAGTTGCCCTCTTCCAGACAAACCACTAGCACTGAAGCAACCACAGCAATCAAAAAATCCTTGCATGTGCTTAACTTCAGGTACATGTCCAAGTTTGCCTACAACCAAAAGCTGTGCCTCTACCTGTACGATTATAGTTCAAGAAGTGCAGTCCTTTCCCATCTAGGTAAGAATATGAAAAAAACAGACAATTGCAAAAGTTATGAAAAGCATTTACACCGATACAGATGTAGAAATAGAAGCCAACTGCACATACACGTCAAATACCTGGGATAAAAATAAGTAGCTTTAAAAAAAACAACACCAAAACTCAGTGAAAGAGCAGAGACCAGACCTCTGCATACCCAGGGTCAATCCCTGGGAGATGCCCCACGTTGAACAACAGGATCCATATTCACACAACTGTGGGCAAAACAACGCAAGAACAACACTACAGTACAAAAGCCCACGCGTATACAAGTCACAGCTCAGGTTCCCAGCTTTGATTCATAAAACACGTCACTCCACAGAGCGTAACTGTATCACATAACTTGCTAGGGAAATAGCCGTGGTTACTCACCACAGTTTGGTGTTACGAACCGCTTGCTCTCTATAATGCTACATACACCAGATTAAAATCTGTCTGGGGGCAGAGGGAGAGGACAGCGGGAAATCAATGAACAAGATGTCAAATCTTAACTACTTTTGTACTTTAAAGTGCAAACAAAACAGCGTTTGACTTAGTAGTGAAATACGTCACTGGTGATTTCAGTTGCTTACAACTGCTCTTTTTCCAAAGCTATTTTTTAAAATCTTGTTTAGGTTAAAAAAACAAAACCAACTGGTTAACAGTGTAACTAATAAATGACTTAGAAAAGGAGCTTTTTCTTCTTCCAATACAAAAAATGAAAAGGTAGCTTTACTGTGTGCACATGCCATGTTTTACTTGTTATTTAAAACATATTGTTGAGGCATCCAGCTTTGGTTAGTACTACTGGCATCTGTCAGAATTACTAAAATTAAAGCTGCTACCAAACCATTGTAACCGCATTTGCCAGCTACAAAGGTTGAAGCATTTTATTTCACACCAATTTTACCATTTCTTCTCTTTCAGAAAATAAAAAAATAAAAGTGAAGCACACTTTAGTATTGTCCACCTTGCCATTTCAGAAATGAAACCTTTTAGCTTGTTTGAAAGGTTATGTGAACTTAAAGGAAAAGTACGTAATTAGTTTCGTATTACATTACAATGGAAGAGCAATGTAGAGTTAGAATCACTTTCCGTACATCCAGTTTTCTTCTTCTTGCAGAGAACTTAAAAATATATTGTTTTCACCTCAAGTGATAAAAAACCTCTCCAACCCGTTGTAAAACGTTACCACCCACTCTGATAACACGCATGTACAGGTTTGAATTAAGGACTGGCTTTTGCTTCCATTTTTCATTAATTTCTATGAGCAGCATCACTAAACTTTAGCGGGGAAGTTCTAAAAAGAAAAACAAGAGATTCCTACGACTGGTATGTTACTGCCTTAATACTGCACAGTATTGATTAAGAATAGTTATCTAACCAGCTCAGAGTGCACAAGCCACTAGGTTGAATTAGGAAGATAAAAACTGGTTCTTGATAAAGATGATAGAAAGTAGGTGGCCGTGGCAAGGGTTACTACATTACCTCTTGAAACATACTGATCTGGTCAATACAAGCAAGCATGCAACATACTACTTTGGCTGTATTTCTACTTTGCAATGCAAGGAAAAGTATCTGTTTCACTTTTGGCGACACACCACCTTTCAAGCCCCAAATTCCTTCTGCTAGAAAAGGGATTATGATCACTTAGCTTGAAGAGCTCCTTTCAATTTCAGATTCTGAAAAACATGGTTTCCTCAGCAGGGCTTTTAGTCATACTTCAAAGTTTGGGACACTCTCTCTCTCTCCCCGCAACATACGTTGCTGTAAGTGTTTGTATGAAACCTAAACTTGCCAAGAGAGGGAACTGATGAAATTACAGCCAATATGGCAAATTAACTTACGCCTGTACCATGTGCAAGCTTCACTGTTTCTTGCCAAGTCCGTGTTGTCTGCAAAACAGCGTTACTTATCTACTATTCTTTAATCTTCATATCCAAGAGAGTTTTGTGGAAGTTTAGCAGGGGGAAGCTAGTCACAGAAGTCAACCGGATTAGCCCCGTCCTAATGATCTTCATTTCAAACAGATGCAATTAGGATAATGTGCTGGCTTCGGACTAAGGGCCCTACAGCCCACAGAGATCTACCACATCCCTTATGCAGTAATACGCTCTCCTGCTAAATCAACAGTGAGGCTTCTCGGACAGAGGAACTGCATTTATTAAAAGGAGAGGTGTTGTTATTCAATGAAGACGCATGCTGAGACAACATAGCAAGGCCACGTGAGAAGGCACTCGTACCGTGGACGTGTGCCAGCCAAAGCTGGAGGAACTCTCAGAACAGTGAAAAGGCAGATACATTTCTGCCTGAACCTTTTCCAAATTTTCCTGGAAACCAATTTAAAAATACCTCACATCTTATTGAGGACTGCCAGATGGAGAATCTGTATTCCAAACGTATGCCCAGAGCCCAGATTTTGCTTGGACTTCTCCAATTTGCAAGCCAAGAGCACACGGGACTCACCAGACGAGCAACAGTACAGCAGTGCACTGAGCACCTATGAGGTTGTGAAGTTTCTGTTGAATCTTCCTGGCTTAGCAGATGGGAACCCTTTCTTTCCATTACTCATGTGCAATATTTAGAAATCTAAAACATAAAATCTAGCAGTTAGGCATGACCAGTGGTTTCAGCACAGTTCAAGTGACTGAATTATGTAAGGAAGTATCAGAATTTCCCTTAGGGAGTAGGCTCTTCAAGATTTTGAATGCAGTTTGCCAACAGGAGGAAAAATTAAGACCAAAAAAAGCTTTATAAAAAGTAAGCTATTGGAGAATGTTTTCTATAGTATCTGTTTTCCTAGCATTTCATGAAGTATTTTCTGTGCAGGGATATGAAAAGAAGAAACAAAAGGAATACAAAGTCCTATACAGGACGCCCGAGTAAGTTTCATATTACAATGCTAATAATAGAAGTAAGAACCCAGTAAGGTTCAGTACATGCTGATATGAAGGCAACAGTATCTTAGGATATAGGGAGATTAGAATAAATTATCTCAAGGTAAGTCAGGATGGAACTTGCAGCACATCTGTTACTCCACTCCAACTGCCTCTGTGCCTGCTCTTTCCCCTCAGTAAACACCCCGACAGAAGAATAACTTACCTCCCATTAATTCACACTTGTCATGAGGTAAGACCATACACACCTTCTGATTTTTAGGCCTTAACAAGAAAACACTACAGCTCATGAAAAGCATCCAACTCCAAAACAAAAACGCAGGCAGAGTGTTTCTGGCTGATACTGACACTTCCATGTAGTCTGGACTAAGTTGCCTAAACCCTGCCTTTCCTGTGGGCTTAACAGATGACCCTAGTTCAGAATTGCCTGTTGATTGATTTAAGTAGCTTCCTACTCAAGTGAAAGCCATCCCATGTTCTAGCCCAAGGTATCCAATGCTCCCATCGGGGGCTGAAATGTCAGAGCTATGGATTCTCACCACCAGCCAGACACCTGCAAGCTGGATGTACTAGTGCTCATCAACATTGTGCCAATCCCCCTTGTTGACTAACCCCGTGCACTTAACACCGTAGAACAAGATATACATTGCACTGCTACACAAAGGTAGCCAGAAGATAAGAGAAACCAACACTACAAGCTAACATCAACTAATATGAGGAGGACTTAAAAGAAATAATTTTTGCCTTGTATACTCAAAGCTGTAGTTTTGGGAAAACAGCTGAAAAATGTTGTTCTCTTGCTTTTCCACTTTAGTGCAAACTTTTCAGTAGATGACCACATGCTGTTGCCTCTGACAGCAACCAGTTCTCAACTTCATGGTTATAAAGCTTACTGAATTGTTTCTCATTCAAAAAAAACCACACCACAAGGTTCCTACAAAACTTACAACGCACATTTACCGTATTTAAAATAATATGGTTGTCGACAGCAGTCCTCATCACCATTAACCTTCAGTTTACTTTTAACTGCTTGATTTGTAGTGAACAAATAGCCCTATGTATAGATGCCAGCACAACAAATACTATTTGTGAACACACAAAGTGACAAAATAGAAGAACTGCTCACTGTTCCCGCATTTAGTCCACCCTGGAGAATTTAACGTGACTTCTGTACACAACACTTTCGGTGTCATGCCTACGTAAGGTTGCTCTTTTAGCATCTATGTAAAGCTACCATTTACTCATGAGTACAAAAAGTACTAAGTCACAGCTTAGAAGTGTATGGACAACTGTCTCTACTATAATACTGACTATTAAAAAATCCCACTCAAGAGCTTTAGAAATTAGTTGCTATTTTAGACCACTGGACTGGATGAAAACAAGATTTATCACGTGACAAGCCATGAATGTATGTATGCAAGAAGGTGATGTTACTACCACACTAGCTTTTTCATTATCATCTTCTGCATTAAGCATATTACACCAATAAAACAAATTGATAAATTACAAAGCAATTATGGACCTTTCTGGATATGCTATTAAATTACAAAGTTCACTTAACTATAGTCTTATTACAGTCTTAGTTTGTACTAAAAGTATTTTGGAGGCTTAGGGGTAAAAAGTTAAGTACTGTACAGTACAACATGTTACTGTGATATTACTCAAAATTTCTGTCCCGAAATCATGAACTAACTGTCCCTGTCTTAGAAGTGATAATGGACACATAAGAAATGCTTATTAAATCGCAGAGAGATATGACAAGTGTTATGAGTTTTTCCAGGAATCTACTGCCAGCAATATTAGAGTGTTTAATGAAACAAAATCAATCTTATCAACACAAGCTGATTCTTCAAATGAGCTGTTCTGTTAAGTGTACTTAGAAATATGTGGAATATTACATTTTTTCTTATGAACAAAAAACCAAAGATGTATTAGACATTTGTCACCAACCCATCAAGACATTTTTGCCACAAGATAGTGCCAGAGAATGTCAGCATCATAAAAATTTAGTATTAGTATTTCATTAGCAAGTTTTTCTTGATATGGTAATTAAACAGACCTTTCTTCCCCACATTCCTGCTTGTTAACGGTTTACTTTACGATCAAAACTGCCCAGGTAATAGGGACAATTTGTTTCTTCTACAGAGTAGATTCAGATAAACTACAAAAAAAAAAAAATAGTGAAAGAGCAACTCCCCTCCAAAGCTAAGTAAGTATTCCACACATCTAAATTCACTTTTTATGAATAACTTTTCTATGCAATACTGTGCAGAATTAGTACTTCAGTAATATATATATTTCTACCAAAAAGACAGTTTTGGATGATCAAAGTAGCAGTACCGGTATTTAATATTATCAAAGTACTGATTTGTTCAGATTTCTATTACATAGATATTAGACCAGTAGCAATTTGTCCAACAAGCTGTACAGCCACGAGGGAAGTAACCACCCTAGCAGGGAAAACCAAAAAAACCCCCTGTATCTTCGAAAGAGAGGAAAGCAACAGAAGGAGAGGCTGACTAACTACTTCAGATAATGTCAGTAAAGAGAGGAAATGAGAAACGCTCTAAGATGAAGGGGAATATTATATTAAAAGAAATACCATCTTCTACTGCCATTGCATGTTTCACCAACAAGGTAACTTGTTTTCACACTTCATGTATATATATATATATATATATGTTAGATATATTGTGGATATAGATACGGATAAACTATGTATTGAAGATTTTTCTATCTGTAAATCAGCACCTGAAATGCTGAAGGTAACCACTGCGGAGACCCGGCAGCCTTCGAGGTGAGCTACCTCCCGGCACATCCAGTACCACAGACCGCTTATCTCCGGGCTTTCAGTTCTGAGCCCTTGGCAGACCCGTGCCGAGCAGCCGTCCGTCTGTCTGTCCGTCCGGGCAGGGGCACGGGCGCTCCTCTCCTAACCCCCCCCCACAGCACCCGGCGCTCGGACGGGCTCCAAAAAAACCCACCAAACTCTTCGGCGAGCTGCTCCGCCAACGTTTTGGGGGAAGAAAAAGTCGGATGAGGGAAGGAACCAAACCAGCTCTATAGCAGGAGTCAGCAAAGGCAAGCGCAGGAGCGACGGGACGGGACCGGACCTTCTCCGGTGTCCCGTTCCGTTCCCCCCCCTCGCCCCGGGGACCCGGCGGTGCCCACCTGCCCAGCCGGCGGGCCGCACCGCCCTCACGCCCCCGCCGAAAACACGAAGCGCGGAGCGGGGAACAGACCACGGAGGGACCCCGCGGGGCAGCACGCTACAAGCTGACAGCCAGCCCGGCACCGCCGCTCACCTTCCCGCTCGCTTTTCCCTCCCCTCACCCCCGCTCCAGCTCCACCGGGAGCAACCCTCGCCCACCGCCGTTCTCCCCCGGGGCCAGCTGCCCGCCCGGCCACTCCACCGGCCGAGGAGAAAGAGAAAAGCACAGAAGCAGCCCCGGCGGCGGCGGCGGCGGCACCACCACCGCCTCCCTGAGGCGCCCCGGCGGCGCCAACTTTCCCCTCAGCCCGGTTTCCACCGCCCCTCACCGCTCCCGCCGCCGCCCCGCCCGGTACCTGCCGCGCTGCTGCTGCCGCCGCCGCCGCCCCGCTGCCCCCGGGGGCGCAGAAGGCCGTTAAGGCCGTTACGGCCGTTACGGCCGCCGCGCGGACTGAGGCGAGCAGGTGCGGAGCGCGAGACCGCGGAACCGACCCCGCCGCTCCCGCCGCCGGCTCCTGCGCCTGGGCTGGGCGGGGCGGGGCGGGGCGGGGCGGGGCGAGGAGCCCCTGTTAGCCCGCGCCCGCCCCCTAGCGGAGCGACGGCCCCCCCCCCCTTGCAACTCCCTGCTTCGGCTCCACTCGGATGCCTTCGGCACTTTCCGGAAGGGGGAATGGGAGAGGCGGGGTGGGGTGAAGGGAGTGGACTCACTCCCGCCGCGCATGCGCCCTAGCGGCGGTTGTCTGGCGGGCACCTGTCCCCACACGGCGGCCGCCATGGCGGGCCTGGTCCCGGTCCCGGTCGCTCCCGGATTCCTCCACCAGCGGGAGGGGAGAGCCGGAGCTGGCCTGCCTGCGGCGTGGGGGCCGTACCTCCTGGCTTGCGGGGCACGTAGGAGCCCTAAGGCGCGGCTTCAGAGGTTGGCATGAGATCGGCGGGGCCTGCCTCAAGCCACTTGAGGCCCAGGCCCCGCTGGCAGACTCTGAGAGGAACCTGGTGTCCGCTTGCGTTATCGCCCGGGTTAGTAACGAGGCAAACGCGGAGGCTGGCGAAGGTTCGTCCAAGAAAGCACAGCCCACCCACTCGCTTCTACTGAAGGGAGGAGGACGGGCCTGGCCGCCGGTGAGGCCAGGGGCTGAGGTTCCCCAGAAGGCATGGGGAGGAGCACTGGCCGTGCCTCCCGCTTTCTTCTCGCCTTCCTACTTCTTACAGGGCATGCGGCAGCACCGTGTGGAGGGACTAGCTCAGGTCTCGCAAGCGGTGTAACTGTGTCAGAGTAACTCTACACCCATGCTAATTAACTGAGCCTTTCAGCAGAGCTAATTAACTGAAGCAGAATACTTCAATGGCCAAGAAATCCGGTGGTATGTTTTCTCCAGTGGCAAAGACAGTTGAAGAAATTTCCAGATGCTTGTTCCTGCTCTTGTGGCACAGTTGTGCTAATGCGACTGTAAATGAGATCAGTGAAACAGTCCAGGTTAGGGCGTACACAAAAACTCTCCAAAAACATATGAAACTTGGATGCTATTTTCCTGATCTGTTTCAGCCCCTGTCCTCAGACATCTCCATTAACACAAATGAAGGGGTGGGAGCTGGGAGTGAACTGCTGTGACAGAAGGTCAGTGCGAGAGACACAGATCCAGAGAAAACTGGAGACATGCCAGAGAAAAGTGTATCAGACTATTCTTTGATGTGGCTATATTGTTTCAAATTCCAAAACTGCCCTTTCCAAACTTAATTTAGGGACCTCTGTGCTGCATTACATAGTATAAATATGCCTGCAGTGGAGATGTGGCTTTCCAAAATGCAACTTGGCTCTTGCAAGTCTGCCGTTCCTTGGTATGCCACTTTGCTGGCTAGTTTGAGTGAAGTAACTTGAAGGTAGCAACTCCAGATGCAGTGAAAGCAGAAGAATGGGAGCCAGTTTGTGCATGTCTACACAACATTGCCTGTCTAAATTCGAGTTCTGGGAGAAGCGTAGCTGTATCACATGTTTTCCCACCAGGGACAATGCACACTGCTGCTCAGCATGGCTGATTCACAGGGTTTTTCAGATTTCCTGCAGATTCCTCTGGACAGTGCTGTCTTACGCTCATGAACATGTTCACCTACCCTGAAGAGCGATCTATCCAAAAGTCTTGACTGAGGAAGCCATCTAATAATCTAATCCCTCTTCATTTATAAAAGGTGCATAGACTTAATCTTCCACACATTTAAATCCTAATGAAATATTCAAAGTCAACAGGCTTCATTCTAGTTAACTGGTTCTGAGACTCAAAGTGGGAATAAGTTAATTTGTTAACTCTGTAACGTTCCTCCAGAGTGTGAGAGTATTTAACTCTGAAATGATAGAGTTTGTAAAAAAGCACTGTCATTGCCATCCCGGATCAGCCCCTTAGGTCAGTGTGTTTCCACCAGAATGTCTCCTACTTAATGAGTGAGGATGAGACCCCTCTAACACTTTGTGTGCCATGGAAGGAAGTTAAACTTCCTTTAAATTGATAGTCTGCATTTCCCAAACAGTCGAAGTACTTTGTAAGCAATAGTTATCACCTCTTCCTTTAGAGGGAATGCAGTAAAATGTGCTGCATGACAGATACATGAAGTTAACACATGGCCAAGGGCCAAGCTGCTGATCCCTTTATTTAAATGAAGGTTACCACATCTTGCCCTCCACATAGTCCCACGTAAGTCTTTGGGAGCATTAATTTAGTGACATGATAGCCAATACTTTCCAGTTAATCATTGTCAGGACCTGATGACTTTTAGAGATGAAATACGAGTGTATCGGGCATTTGATTTAGTTGTACAATTCCTATGTTTCCAGTAGGACCAAAGCTGTTCAGTGGACAACTCTTCCACTACAACATCAGAAATTATACTTTTGGACCTTGAAGGAAATACGTAATCCCAGTCTTCTCATATATTAAAACTATTACCTGTTATATTAAGAGCTGTCAGTCATACCAGCAAAGAAGAGCCTCCCCCGCTCTGTTGACTGGGAGTTGTAAATTTAATGGGAACAAACAACAGCTTTCTATTACACACAACTACTTGCAGCTCTGAAATTCTGTTCTTGGCAAGTGCTTTCCCAAATTCCTTGGTTGTATGGAAAGGCAGAGAATCCTAAGCTTAAGAGCAGAGAAGAAGGAATGTAATAGCTATGATTGCCACACACAGGATACCATAGGAGCGCTAGTGAATTTCTCCCACTAACAGATGATCTCTCCCACCAAATGTGATAACAGCTAATAACAAAATAGCTATGTTTCAAACACACTTCTGTATGTGAGTGTTCCTACACAATACCTATTTGTTAAAAATGTGCTAAATTAGATATATATTAATTCATTACCTGTAAGTAATTTTCCTATCACACAATCAAAAATTTGGACAGAATACTAACTCCATGAAAATAACAGCCTGAAATTAGAAAGAAAAAAACACTCCCCTCAAAAAAAAACCAAAAACAAAAACAAAAAAAAACACACAACCACACAAACAAAAAAAACCAAAAAAAAAACCCCAAAAAACCAAAAAACCCCACACCAAAACCCCCCCAAAACAAAACCCAAACAAAACCCAAACAAACAAACAAACAAAAAGAATCAAAAACCAAACAAACAACAACAAAACCCAGGAAAAAGGTTGTCTCTGTTAATTTTACCTTTTGTCGGAGAGGCATTATTATTTTCTGTAATTACATAAACACACTACTTTTTGCAGGATTGTCTCCCATTCACTGCATGTCACAACAGCTGCCTTCACTGCACATGTTAACACCTACAAATTGGATGGCTACTCTCATCCTGTTGAGTACCCAGATGAAGACATCTAGGACACAGTTTTTCAACTCTCAGTTCCTGCGTGTGTTTATTCACATGTCTGAGCACTTCTTCAAATAAAAAAAAAAAAAATCACAGCCTGAACCTCCATTCAGTTTACACAGAAAAGGAAAGCACTCAGTTGCTGCTCAGAGGGAAGAAGTCCTGCTAGAGTCACTTCCTCAGTATCACCCAGAAGTACTGTTGCAGTAGCAAACGTCTCTGATAGCAGTTTGCACAGCTACCTAGACAGGAATCAGGTCCTGATTAAAACTAGGTAAGGAAAAAAATTGTGGGTAGTGTTACTTTTAAAATAGATAAATTCTCCAGTTAGAGTAACTTGTAGCGATACGAGGAAAAGTGTAGCACTGTAAAAAGTTGAGGGAGAATAGAAAGCTGCTTATTTGAGCAGCATAGCCAGCTTGTTCATGAAACCACAGTCTAATTCCACAGCTTAGACCAGTTTTCTTTTCTCAGCGTTAGTAGCCAGGGAAAGATTAACAGGAAGAAGTCCCGATCACTGCTGGGCTGTGACTTAATGGAGGTACAGCACAGAGCATGTTTTAAGAGAGGTATAAAATGTTTCTGTTACACTTAGTATCCAGTTTTGGACAAGGTAGAGGAAAGAAGTATGAATAACTGATTCAGCAAACAAGTCTAATGGGGAAAAGTTAAAGATTTGGACAGGCTAGGGATAAGCACAAGACAAAGACAACTACCTTCAGTCATGTACTATGTCCCCCGTGGCTGGGATGAAGTGCAAACACCTTCATTCAAAGCAAAGATTACAATAACATGTTAGAACAAATCTTTCCAGATTTAAACCAAACTACCTAGGCAAATGGCAGAACCTCTTTCACTGCATGTTTTAAGTGCAGCTTAAGTAAATATCCTGTATCTAGGGGTTGAACCCTTATTAGAGAAGGGTAAAGAAAAAGACTTCCTGAGGCCTCCATCAATCCATGTCTGTAGTCTGTATGACCTGTGGAGGGAAAATGCTTTAGGCTTGTGTTGTCAAGACCAGCAAGCCTCTACTGAGTAAATATGCATATGTGGTAAATATCTGTGTGTGTGTGTGTATATGTGCGCACACATAGATTTTCAGAAGTTAATCAGCCAAATTTAAGAGGAATTCTTTCATGTCAGCAAAAGACTCCTTGCTGTCAGAATCATGGACAAGCTAAAGCTTCTCAATAGATAGTTACAAAGAGGGGAGGTTGTGTGTTTGTTGTTAGTTAACAATTCTTTACCCTAACTCTTCTTCTTGAAAAGGCTAAATCATGCTTAAACTCAGTTCAGCTTGAGACAGAAGCTCATGATGGGAAACTTCACCCCAGATAATTAAATTCTGGCACAGTTGTAACTGAAACTGGACCTTTATAAGGAAAACGTTTGGCAATCTGAGCTGTAGATGTTGTGGTCACTCTGCCTTATAGATAGATTTGCATATGTGTGCACAGAATAAGTTTCACTCCACTTCCAGAGGCACTAAAGTTCTAACAACCATCCTTATCTCAAGTTCATGAGATATATTTTGAAGTCTCAGTCTTTTAAAAACATAAACCAACAATGAACTTTCCAAAAAACCCTAAGTGGCTTAAGGTATATTCACACTATCACAAAACGCTGGTTTAAGTGGCTACAGGCTGGGAGTGTACACATAGGCAGTGAATGTTGCTCAGCAGTTAGACAGTAACTTGTCTGGCCAAAGTAATTTATGTGCTTGCACAGTCTTCGTGGATGTTATCCTCCTCCCACACTTTGGCTGAGATTGTCAAAAGTGCCTACATTTACTTATAAGCACGTATGAAGTAAATCATGTTACGTGCTGATTCGTGATATATGCATTATGAAACATTGGTTAAACAGTGGAAGGGTACGTGAAAAAAATGACACTGGGGCTGTACCTACAATGTTGCTCTTAGTCCTAAACAGTGAAAATGTACCAGACTATAAAAATGTATTTCTAAGGGAAACTTTGAAAGTACAATCAACTCAAGTGTTTAAACTCAGGCAGAACATTGTGGATTAAAATGTGTTGCTGGGAAATTAATCTGTGTGTACACACATAGAAAATTAAGTAATCATTTTTATCTCTACTTCGATTATCTGATCAATAGTATGGTGGATATGTATTTACATGAATATTGGCCTTTCTGTCACTGACAAATATGCATCTCAAATTATCTTTTTGGCTTGGTCTCCCTTTACTCCTCCTTATGGCCACTCAATGATTTCCTCTTATCAGCAATATATAATTATTGTAAATTATGAGAGAGGGACACATATTGTTATAACTCACATATTTTTCTTGCATTCACCTATAACAGTATTTCCCTACTTCAGGATATATGTTTTTGAATCTAAAAAAATACCATTCATAGGAAAGAAGTGTCAAATAATTTTTGCTTTGTCTAAAATTTGAAAATGTTTTACATTTAGCAATTAACAATGAAAAGCATATTTAAATGGATCTTATTTAGATGAACCCAGTATATATATTTAATATAGCTGCACAAGAGGAACAACGTGGCACTATGCTAATTTTCTGTAAAACATATTTTGTTTCTTTCAAAATTACCACTCCCTAAAGTGTAACAGGAGCCCATTTTAGGTTCTGTGTCATTTGAATTTGAGATGGAACATTGAAGAAAGCTGCTTTAATTGAAGCTTGAAAGATATGGAATTGAGCCTTCAGGGAGTGTTGGGCACTTTTCTTGTCATTCTGGTTGATTGATTTGCATTATGTAGGTGGGGAATGTTGTTGATCAGGCTGTCCATTTTAATTTTGTACTGGTTGTGTCAGCTTTAAAGTGAAGTACAAGCTCAGCTTTAAAGTGAGGGGAGAGCATACAAGCTATAGAACAGACTGCACTGCTGGTCAAAATAAGTAAAATAGCAGCATTTACACTCTTCTGAAAAGTACGATATTTAAGTCAACTTAGAATATCATATGCTGCAATACATTATCATTAGTCTCCTGTATTGCATAAGCGCCTTCTCTTTTTTGGTTTTCTGATTCACATGTATATGAACAAGCTGGAAGAAAAGTCTTTAAACTTAACAAGTCACTTTCCTGGTTCCTTGGGAAATACTGCTCTGAATTTAGCAGACAGCCAACAAGACTTAATGATGACACTTGTTATGTCCCCTAAAGGAAAAAAAAAACCCAAAGCTTATTTTACTGTTCTGATTTACATTGCAATGTATGCCAAACATAACCTGGCTGCCATCAGATCACCGTGTCTTGCCACTGCTTGATTTCCTGTCAAATCATTCTATTTAAAAGGGGCTGAATCAGTCTCCTAATTTGTTGCTACATGCACATCTATTGTAATCAGACTTTCTTTAAAAAAACAAAAGCAAAACAACTCCACGCTTACTAGTTTTCTGTGAAACATTTCTGCCCAGAGTGTTTAACTGGGTAACTGTTCTTGCTGTGTTGCTGGTAATACTGCTGTGACTATTGTGAAAACCAAAAGCACCTTCCAACAGATGGCATATAGGCCAATTAATGACATTAGAGCTTCTGCGTTATTTGGCATCCTACATGAATGGAACAAATAGCCTTCCCTTTTGCCTGTGTTATCATACAGCAGTGTTCATTAATGCTCTCAAAAATGGGGGGAAAAAAAAAAATCAGGTCCCTCTTCCCACCCACTCCCCACACCCTGACAAGAAAACCATATGTTTCAGGAGATGATTAGTAATAGAGCAGCTTCTTTCTGAAGGTCACAATTAATGCAAAAAATAAAACCTTAACTATATTTCTGTTAAGAGGTTGTTAATGAAATGTGCAAATGCCTCAGCATTTTCATATTCAACACATTTCAGTCCAGTAGCACACAGGCTTATAATGTACCTAAGGGGAGAAGACACGAAGAATTAGGTCTGGAGTCTGGGGAAGGCAACAGCTTGACTAGACTAATTGATTTCCAGACTGATGTTTTAAAAATCTATACAGTGAAAATACTAATGAGGCCCTATTTTGGAGGGAGGAGGAGAAGTTGTTCTAAATTTAACTATCAACTTCCAGTAACTTTCAGTTACTGAGAGGTCTTATGCTCCAGGTATTTAGGTTGTAAAGCAGCTGGAAAGGGTTTTCTTCCTATGAGTCCTCCAAACATATCTTGTATATACCTGGCTCTATTTGTTGTGACATGCACAAAAAGCAGTATGTGTCAGAGGACTTAGAAGCTGGATGTTGTAGCATTAAACTTACAGATGCCCAGCTCTGGAGTAAAATTAGGACTCCTACTGCTTCGACAGAGTATGTAGGACAAGTTTCCAGCTCGTGTTGAACTGTCAACACATCGAGTAGGGAGTGCTTGGTCAACATCTTCAGCAAAGAGATGCTGGTGTTAGTGGTAGGAAGTGCTCCCTACACAGGTACCCATTAAGTC
Source organism: Buteo buteo (assembly GCF_964188355.1). NCBI lineage: Eukaryota > Metazoa > Chordata > Aves > Accipitriformes > Accipitridae > Buteo > Buteo buteo. The sequence goes on from NC_134173.1 coordinate 5,251,763, forward strand.
TCACATCTCTGCCTCAGGTGCTCCAGAGAGGCACCTCTTGAACATAGGTAGGATTTATGTCCCTTATTTCTGGATTCTAATCAGGACCAGGTATTATCTGAGCTGTGGTTTCACAGCCCTGTTAGTTGAAATGTGAGTATCTGCAGGAGCGCATCTCAAGGGACATAGACTGTGCATTATCAAAATCAGGTGCCCCTAAAGTCTCTGATTTGCTGCCTTATAAACACTAAGGGTTATAATGCAGGAGTTTTAAATTTAGTCCAAGGCCCAGTCTAGGCTTTCTAAACACCCATGTTGTATCTGGCCTTTCATGCTGTTCATACTTATCCTGACTTTTGTGAGAAATGTTCTGAAGCTCTGAAGGGGCTATCATCATTCTGTGGATTACACACATAGAGAGAAGAACTAGAAGAGAACATTAAACCTGCAGAGTCATGCACGACCAAGTTAGGAAATACAGGTGTTAAAATCATTCACAGATTTAAAATTCTGCCCTCCTAGCTAAGTTCTCAACTACAGGGTCCCATTTAATATTGGAATGTTACATATTCCTTGTCACAAAGCTATCTTGGGGGGGGCAGGGGGTGGGACACACATTATTTAACCCTTCTAATGTATTGGCCAGTTTTGAGAAGAAACATAACCTCTTGAGTTTTTCCTCTTTGTTGCAAAACCGTTTCCCAAGTTCAACATGATTTCTCAGAAGTTAGAATTTGGGGCAGTGCAAAGCTACCCAGACAACGGTGATTAGTCCACCTCTCCCTGAATCACCTCGTGATGGCGTTTGCATTGACCCTGGTGTCCTTGCGAGGCAAAAATAAGAAAACATGTCCAGAGAGAAGGAAAAGATGGTTTTGTCGCAGCCTGGCCTTAGATTGGCTTAGGCTGCCCTGGCTCTGTGCTGAGTAAATGCTTGTGGATAGCAGAAGTCTATTGAGTAATGAGAGGCAGTGGGAGGGCAAGGAGAGGAAACAGGAGGAAGGGATAACAGACTTTGAAATTTCTTATATTAAGTGGTTTGGAACGGGGATATTCACGTTGTTATTTGTCACTGGCTATTTCTTTTGTTCAGGCATGATAGAGGCTTGGATGTCTTTAGTCTGCTATGAATGTTTCTATTGCTTTTCTGTACAAAGTGGGCCAAAGGATGTTAAGTGCTTTGCTGCTGTTTTGGACTGTTAGGTCCGTCCTTTAGATCCTTAGATTGACTCGTTCTTTTCCAGACTAAAGAAGAACAAGATTTGTTATCCAGGTCCCTGCACTGCAGTCAAGTGCTCTCATTCCTAATTATTCCAAGCGGAGTGAGACACATTCCCCAGAATGACCAGGTGCCTAAACAACCTTTTTGAATTGCTTTAGTTAGAGAAAGAAGTCAAATCATAATTTCCTACTTTCCTAGTAAAGGATCAAAGCCAGCATTTCTAGATTAAACATGTGGTAAGAGTGGCATCTAATGGCTCTGAAATCCTCAGGATGGGGGCGGGGGGGCACGCTGATTTTTGAAGGATCACAATATAGAAGTTTTGCCATTTTTATGAGGAAGTACAGGAAAGAAACAAGGATTTTGGATGTCACCAGGCACCTAGTTCCACTGGGAACTGCAGTTTTCGGTGCTCAGAATCATGTGGATCCTCTGTGGAGCTAGCTTGCCGGTATGAACAGTTCGAGTACTTTTGGTTAAGTACCATTTCTATAAATAAACAAGTGTATAGCGCCATCACATGTTCTTCTTTTCCTGCCTTCCACTCCATATCGGACTTCTATAATTCTAGAATTACAAATATGACATAATCACCAACATTTCCGCTGGTAACATTACTATCTGTGTAAAGCCCGATAGCTAACAAAAACTGTTTTCAAAGCAGAGCTGATCTCATTGCTGATGCTTGTGCATAAAGATGTTTTGGCATGATAAGATTCTGTATAAACTGATGTGTTTGTTATTGAAACATACCTTAAGTTTTCATATCTATTCAAAAGGGAAAAGAAAAAAAAGATAGTAACTTCTTTCCTGGATGGAAATGGCAAAGCAAAAGGATTTTTGAAATCTTCTAATCTATGACTATTTTAAGTACAGAAAGAAATAAATTAAGCTGATAAGAGTAGGCTATTTGGCCTTTATGCAAATAAATTTCAGTTGTTCCACTACAACAGAAGATGCTTCTCCTCCAAACCTTTCTTTATGAGTCAATAGGTCCAAGTAGCAAATGTCAAGCACTGCCATAAACTGGTACGCTACCATCTTGGAATTTCAGATAAGACTCTGTCAAAAAACTGTCAAAGAACAAACCACAAAATAAAGGGGGGAATTGCTTACAGTGGGTTAGTGACTGCTGTTCTATTAAGAGAATTAATTGGAACAAAATAACTACAATTATAGGTAGGAACTATAATGGGAACTTGAATGAAATATATATAGTTATATGACCCACTAATGACTCAAAAAAAAGCCATAAGATGAATGAGTCACCAAGTTTTAAATATAGTTCCCTGCTGCAATAGTTTTATCATCAGACAAGGCTCCACTTGAATTAAAGGGGAGCAAGGGCTATCTGATGGGGTCCTACAGCCATGCCTCAGTGATTCGTACGCTGACAACAAAGGCAGAGGCTACACAAGTAGTTTCTATTATAAGTGAGGTGAGACAGAAACGTTTGCAAAGGGATGACTCAGTGATCAGAGGGCTTTCAGTTTGACTGCGATACAGTGGTTCAGATAAATGCCTTCATTATTTTCTATAGCCTGTGACCTTTCCTGCTTCATAAATAGTAACATTTATTTTTCTGCACAATATTTATTTTAACATCGTCACTATTGATTTCACTGTATTTCATCAGTTGTTCCAATTGTAAAGTTAGGCTCACTTGCTAATATAAGATCAGCAGCTTTCTAAAGGCAAAGAAAATAATGAAGTTGTGCTACAATTTTAACAGCTGGGAACAGAAATAGCCTTTGACACAATGCTTATAAAGTAATTTTTTTACTACATGACACAATTTGTTTTTAAAGAACTGTGATGTGTCTTACAGACACATGTCTGGCAAAACAAAGTCATGAGAGGGGTAAAACAAACAAAATGACCTCTGCTTTGCTGGCCACCAGAACAGCACAGGAAAGGAAGTGAAGAATTTTACAAGGTCTTTTGGAAACATAAAGCCAGAGACTATATTGCAAATGTTCTTACTATCTTTTGCAGTGCTGTCTCTGAAGGTCATTTCTAATTTCAGCCACAATTTGCATGAAGTGAAGAAGTAATACAGATAGCCTGCTAGAAAGTTTCTGCATTTGGGGCACCATATATTGCTACAAGGATCTTCTGAGAGCTTATATGCAAAAGTACATCTCACTACTTCAAGAGATTTCTTTGCACATTTGAAGAAGTTAAAGGAAACTTCAAAATAATGATAAAAAATGGTAACCTATTTCTCCTTTTTCCCATTTCCTCTCTCTTGCACCACATATGCATACTTCTAAAGAGATAAGAGGAATGAACTTCATTGCCACTCTGCTGCAGAAGTCCACAGAGACAAACTTAAACAATGATTTTTTTCTCAAAATAAATAAAACTGAAAGCAACCGTATTTCCCTGGAAAAAAAATGGCATAATTTACTGATATGAAAAATAAATAAAGCACATAAATAAAAAGCATCTGGTCTTTAAAAGCTGTTAAGAACCCAGCCCAGCCAGCCTTTCTCATGTCTACAGTTCAAATAAATTGGCTTCCTCTTCAGGGTGAACATGGGATGAAAGCACAGGGCTTGTCTCTTGGCGTGGGTGATTACCGCGCACCATTGCCCGAGCTCATCCTGCCAAAGCAATAGAGCTCAGAGTTTAAGCTGCCATTCAATCCCTAGTTTAGCACAAGCTGTTTATAAGCTCTCCAGTAGCTTGTTAATACAACAGCATTTACATTGGTTATAATGACACCAAAGGACTAAATTAAGAGAGAATATTTTAACTGTACTCAAATTTAACTTGTCTTTTGTTGCTATTCAGATCAGCTGGTCTGTATGTAACCTCGTCTTGAAAACATATATGTAAAAATAGGAGGTTCACGGATAAAACTAGTCCAGAAATATAACAGTATTCTGCATGAGAGTGTGCATGCCTGGCTAATTTGTTCCTGTCAATATCAAGACAACTGTTACATGCACTGAGTTTCTTTGAGTTAGCATGTTCAATAAATTCAACCCTGGCAACAGTGCTGATGTCTAGCATTAGGGTTACAGACCATACATCCATAAAAGTCTTTTCTCCAATCTATTCTGAAATTCTGGCAGTGCAGCTCAGAGAAGGGAAGAGATATAGCAGGCCTGAAGCAAATGATGAAGAGCTTGCGATCTCCCCGCGCTTATTTATGTGACAAGTCCTAAAGACAAGTCGGCATTTCCTGCAAGTCACGTGCGTCTGGGAGTCTTTGGAGATTTGTGGCAGAGAGGGTGATGCATCCTCTCGTTTGTAAGCTGTGCATGCCTTTTAGGGGTTTCATTGGTCTATCCAGGGTTCCCTCGCAGTTAAATTTCTTGCTGTCTCTTCCACACACTGAGGCAATTGCCACAATGGAAGATGTGTGTGTTACACATTTAGACATATATTCATGAAAAGCCTAGTATTTTTAAAACCATGCATTTTCAAATAACCTGCTTTCACACTATTCATAGCTTAGTGTAGAATTAAATAAATTTAGTAGTCCATGCTAGAATAGGAGTATTTAGATTATGAACTGTTTTGTGGGATTAACTATAGAAAGCTACTGCCATTACCTTTGCAAGATGAAACGATGGAAAAGTGTGGTTGATATCCTCAATATCAAAAGTGAAAATATTATTGGTGGTAGCACAGATTTTCACATCAAAAGCATGTAAATGCTCAGAACTATTTATTTACTTTTTATAGTTAAGACCTAGGAAAAAAGTCTTAAGTAAAATATTATAACTGTAATTTTTTTGGTGGGCTTATTATGAGGAGCTTGGTGAAGTTTTTTAAAGAATTATTTGAAGAAATTGACAGCAGTAATTTCTTTAACATTGAAGCAAAACTTATGCCATTTTCATATAAAAAGTAGATCCCTTAGAAATATTTTTTGTCTATTTTGTGTGCCAAAGAGAATTTCTTTCAATGCAATGCTCTACTGCTGAAAATAGTATTCTGCCAAGGGTGTAAAATGTAATATGAAATGAAGATGGATTTTCATGAAATTTTTCAGCCAGGCAGACCTTGGTATATACCAGAAATCAATAACCGTTTTAGTCTCTTTTAAATCTTGTTATTTATTTCTATTCTAATAGAGGGAGGGAATAAGAAGCCCCCTGGTGACAAAACTAATATCTTTGTATTGAAATGGATATTAAAAAAGCACAGTATGTACTTAGGGACTCTAAACTGCACATACTCGTGTGCTTTGTTCCGTGCCCATAAAGAGTCCCATGGAAGCTGAAGAGGACTGTTCATATGCATAAAGTTAAAGCATATTCCTAAGCACTTGTAAGCTGAAGGGCTATTTTAACAAATGCATTAAGGATCCATCATCCTTTTCCCTTTATGCTTATATTTCCTGTGAAAAGAGCACTCTGTATCTTAAATCTTTTTCATCAGACAAAACTGCTCTGGAACTCTATACATCACAGGAAGGGAAATGAAATGCAGGAAATAAAAATCACTCTCAACCCCATTGTATAAGAAGTTTACTGTGGGACGTGTTCTTTCAATACCTTAAAGCCACTCCTCCAGGCTGGATTTCAGGGGACAATGTGAGAGTATGAGCTTTGAAAGTGAAACCAGGGCTCTGAGCACTGGAAAGCATTGGCCGTCAGTCACTTCTGAGGAAAACTTGAAAAGGATTAATGCAACAAAATAAATTGAGCATGAATTCAAATGACTTGGTCAAGCTGAATCAGAGCAAAAGTTTCTATGATGCCGACGGCCTGGGAAAACAGGCTTTGCTGTTTTGTAATGGTACAATCTACTTTTTGAAAAAAGCCAACAGCATGTGTTGCTGTTTCTGGTAATTCCAAAAATCTTCTTTTACACAGAAGACTGAGATTTTGTGATTTAATAGCCCACTTCAAAAGGCAGGCAGAAAACCATACCTGCCCACAAACTATATTTTCTATTTATTTTATCATTTGCAGAAGTACACCATTACAGAAGAAATAGCTTGAAAGGAAAAAGACAACTGGGCCTATAGATGAGTGGGGTTCCAGGCTTAATTCTAGGGCTTTTAGCTGAAAAGAATTGACCTTATAGTTAATATAAGATGGTATGATCAACCAAATAAAACTTTCCATTCTGAAACTGCAGCGTATTTGTTTGGAGTGTGTGGAAAAGGGGAAAACACTTTTAATATGATCATACATTTAGCTGGGAATGAGAAAATAGATTATATTTAAAGAATGCTTTTTCTGGTGGCTGGGAGTGAGGTTCAGAAACAAATCCCTTAAACTGCTATTATTAGCCATCTCAGAGGAGAGAAATATTTTATATGACTCTGCCCCAGTTTGAAGACCTCTCAGTAATACAAAGAAATTAAAGTAAAACTATATGAAAGTCATTTGTCCTAATTTCTAGCGCCTACTAAAGTGATCCATATTGAAAATCTAATCTAAGGAATGATGCTTTAAAGGACTAGTTCCCTGCTCCTAAACATAAAACATTCTTCCCATCACCTCTTCTCCTTTGCCACAGAGAGGCTGTTGTGATTTTGTTTTATACTCCCAATATAAAGGTAATGCTATAATCTTAATAGGAGCTGGGAATGTTTAAAATTCAAGATAAAGTTTCTAGGCATAAATGCAGAATTGTATTGGGTCGCAATCTACAAGCATCATTTTATTTTCTTGTTATGTTAATTCATTGGTGGCAGGTTAGGTGCAGTCTCCCAGTTCAACTTACATTCAGTAAATAGCTAAAGAAAAAGCCTAGCAATTAATCTGATGAGGTGATAACCCTTCAGAAAATCCTCCCCTTCAGAAAACTGCCTCCTATGTTCTCAGTACTCTGGAAAACAGATGGAAAATACTGTAAAGAGTGAAAATTACCAGAAATGTGTGGCAATTAAAAAAAAAAAAAGAAAATTAGGAAGCATGCATGAAACTGCAGTATAACATTTCCTGTGATGGCACCAAAAGCGCATGAAGATTTAAGAAAAAAAATAAAAAGAAACAAATCTCAGGGTGTCCTGAAAGTTGTTGAAGGACTTTGAGGCAGGAAAGCCACTTACAGCCAAAAATACTGTGGATTTCTGCCAACCTTGTCTTTCTAGGTTTGTGTCAGTCCATATTTTCCCTGACTTTCTGTTGGCTACTTGCCTTTTCAGTACTTTAACTAAAGGGTAAGAAATAAAGCTATAATTGGCCAGCGGACCATACTGATGAGTCAATACACTGCTTCCTTGGAGGCCAAAAATACCTTTCGCATGATGCAATGGCGGACTTTTATTTTAATTGACAACTAGTGGTATAGTCAGTGTCTACGCTAAAAACTAATGATCTGGACACTTGAGGCACAGAGGTGCGGAGGAGACAGAGGCATTCATAGCCATTACTTACCAGTGACATCCCGTCACATGGATACACTGTATGACGTAGCTGCAGAGATTACAGGTTTCTATTGGGTAAAATTCAAGAAGACAGCATTTGCAGAGAGAAGTAAGATTTTATTAGATAAACTGATAGAGGTCAAAGCATGCTCTGCTTGGTCATGGAATCTCATGGCTATAGCATATACCAGCAAGGTCTCTAGCATCTTTCTAAACAGAAAAGATATCGCTTCCATTTCTGCCTGCATTATGAGGATTTTAACCCTGTATTTACAAGTAATTTACGGTGCTTGATGATTAACAAGAACAGGATCAAGCCCCAGCTCAGCCCTGCTCCCTTGCTAGCACTAGCAGTAATAAAGAACTGCTGTTCTTTAGAAAATGAGTACAAAGTCATTGTTGGATGCAAAAGGAAATGTGTGTTGAGTAAAGTCAACACTTGAACTGAAGAGAGGGTGTGAACAACAGTACATAGATATTTCTGAGTAACTTTGTGCGTGAATGTACCAGTTGTGAGAGAGGAGTGTTTTGTGGCAGGTAACTCATGGATGAGTCAGGAGCAACTCTGGTGACAAACCTGCCGGAAGAGTAATTCGCATAAACCTGTCACATTAAAACTGCCTTTAAAGGTATGTATGTCTGTGACATCAAATACTCACTCTGAAAATCCACAGGTAAAAAAAAAAAAAAAAAATCTTCACAAGTCAGAGAGCTGGTATCAGTCTGACCACAAGAGCCAAACCTGTAAAAATGTCCTGAAGTTACCAAAAGCACATAAGAAAGTTATGAACAAGATGGTCATTCTCAAAGCAAGCTGGAGAGAAAAAGAACTTTCAGAGCCCTAGAACTTCTGGGAGTCTGTAAGGTTATGGAAATGCTGCTGCAGGTTTTGTTTCCTTTTTTTTCCCCCCCTCTTTTTCTCTAAATCGGAATGACAGCATAAAATAGAAATAAAATTCGCTTTTAACCTCACAAACCCCTAATTCTCTCGTCCCCCGGCTTTGACAGAAAAGGCCGCTTCTTTTTCCGTTTCGCAATTCCCAATTTTTAAGGCTATTTTCCCCCTTTTCGGTTCGGGGGGGGAGGCGCTGGGGCGCGCTCCCTCCAGTCCTTTGGCGCCCTCTGGCGGCGCAGCGCCGCCGCGTCCCCCCGAGCCGCCGTCTCGGCGGGGGAGGAGGGAGGGAGGCTGGGGGGGGGGGGGGGGGTGTCTTTCGCCCCCCCCAAAAAAAGACCATTTCTACAGAAAAAGCCCATCCCGCCCGTGCTGCTCCGTTCACGCTGGGTGGTACTTACAAAGGCTTGTACCTGCTGAGAAACAAACGCATTCCTTCCTTTGCGGGAGGTGTGCCCTCTACAGGGAAACGCACCTGGGGGTCCCCGGTAGTCCTTCAGCTTCCTCTCTTCGCAACAAAGTAGTTTCCATAAAGCTGCAAACTTACAGCCTTCGAGCTTTCCCTTTCCTGTAGAAATGCCCCAGTCTTGAAGCTCTGAATCAAACAAAAAGCTGGGAACTGGATGCCCGGGACTCGAAGCCCAGCACAGCCTCTCCCGCATCCGACGCCTTTGGAAGACATCCACGCTGCAGGACGGCCTGCCGGCCTTAGTCATGGGCCAGGAACCTGTTTACACTAGGTTACGGCGTGGTAATAATAGTTTACAACTTCTGGAAATGAAAGGGGTTTGATTTGGGTGGTTTGGGGGGTTTGTTGTTTCTTTTTTTTCTAAACTATGTGACATTAGCTGTAAAGAAAACAGTGGAACTCCCAGCTGTATTAGCCCGGGTAAACTGAGCTGAGAGTTTGTTGTTGCTTGTGCTCCTGCGGTTTCTGGTGTGTTGACACTGAAATCATGTGCAGTAATAGCCAAAACAGTTAAACACAAAATACAAATCCCATATCTAAGGATCTCATTCCATAGCTCTGTTTTTCCTCCCTCCCCAAACCCCTTTCTAATGTGTATTGCAACCGTTCCACTGCACAGTCCCTTCTTTTGAGGTTTTCTTGAAGAGTTCTGCCTTTTTCCACAGAAAGCAGCTTACCATTTCCCAAGGATTCTCCCAAATGGTCTGCATCGCTTTTGCTACTTATCTTTGTTACGCTAATGCATTTTTATAAGTGTGTTTGAGCTTCACAATGTAGATCAAATTAGATGGCCTGAGAGTAGTAATGTAAATTAAGATGAGGGCAAATAGAAGAATAGGTGTGATACATGTTGTGTACTGAACTGCTGGAAGTAGTCAGCTGCTCAGTAGCAAGCAGAGCTTAAAATCGAGACTGAACAGAGAGGAGTTAATAGCAGACAGGGGAGCTAACAGCACAGAGAGAAAGAGGAGGAATAGGAGTGTGACTACTCCATCATGTGGCATGCTCTTGTCTGTGTCTGGCACGATGGGAGGAGGTATGTTATTGAGCAAGCAGTACTTTTTCTCATTGCCTATAATTACAGATACACCCGTAACTGCACGCACAAGCTTATCAAAAAGAGGATTTCACCTCCCTTTGGACATGAGCAATGCTGTGATAGCTTCTGTTACAGGTAATACCTTTGTGGAGGTGCAGTTTGGTGGAATTCTCCAGAAAGCTGTAAAGTCTTAATTTTAGTTTTCAAGCCACTGTGGCAAGCTGGTCTAAATTATTCAGTGCTGCAGCCCAGATACCAGTTCTGGGTCACCTCGTGTGATGGCAACCCTCTCCACTCTCAGGAGTCCAACAACGATAGCAGTATATTCAGACACGTACAGGCATAATTGCGGGTTATGCACACGATAGCCCTGTCTCTATCTCCCTACTGTTTATACACCTGCAGAGTCTAAGGAAGAAGAGCAGCTCAGGAGTCACCTATAAATCACTTGTGTTTAGGCAATGCCACACAGGTCACCTTCTGCCACATGCAACTGAGATTGCGAAGCCAGCTATTGCTCCATCTGCCTTGCTGGTAGGACCAAGGATTTACCTCCCCTGCAACTCTGAGGAGATTCAAATCCTAGCTCCAAATAAGGCATATTGGACAAAAAAGCACCAAACATCAGTCTCTTGTATAAGCTGAGAGCAGAAACTCTAAGATCTATAAGTTATAACTGCTTATGCCTTACTTGTGGCAAAGACTTGACCTGACTTACATGCCTATATCCAGGACAGTGTCCATGGCTGTAATTCTTCCAGCCAAGAGCTAGATTCCTAGCTTTCTCCGAACTGCCAACTCAGTCCCTGAGCTTCTCCTTGGAATTTCCTACTGTGATAACCGTTTGTCTCCTTGATCAGTAATACAGCTGTCAATACGTGTAAAGGCTTGCTGGACTGAGGGTTGGGGTTGGATCCATCTCTCCCCTGAAGGCAACAGAAAGCTTCTTCCTGACAGTGCTAGAAGTGCAAAGGGGCTACAGAGATCTAGCTAAAGCAAATAGAGAGTACACCCCACCCATTCTTTCACAGCATTTTCCCTCCCTGACACTGGATAAAGAAGGAGTCGTCCTTTACCACTGAGCATTAAAATCACCACAGCTAGGTAAAATTAATATTCTTTTGTGACATTTAAAGAAACAGAGCTGGATCAGCAAAACGTATCAGTAACAGGCTTGACCAAGTATTTATGACATTCACTGTTATTTTCTAGTAATATTTTTATTATTATCTACCTTTCCCTAAGACAGTTAAAGTGAATAGGAACATGGTCAATACAAGCACAAATTTTCAACCTCCTATTTATTCAAAACAAGGTGTATTGCATTAATTTAATATGGGTTTTAAACATTTATTTACCTCTATTATCTTTCAATTGTAAATCTCACAAAGTCAGCTTCAAACATTCCTGTTGAATTTTGTCCGTGACTTCAATGAAGCTATAATTTTGATCCTTACTTAACCATTGAAATAAAGAAACACGAGCAACTGGGATAGTGCATGGATGCTTTATGTAGCCCCATATGAAAGATACTTCTGTTTTCTTTCAACAAAAGTCATTCAAGATCCCCTGAGCCTGAAGGTTCCCTCCCATTTCTTCTTAATCTTTCTCCTACGCAGTTGTTTTCATCCATGCCCAAATAGCAAGGCATACAAAGTCTGTTTATATGGGATGAGATTAATTGCCAAGACATGAACAGTTTGAAGGTTGCTACCCTGCTGACTTCTGGATTTTAGACCCAAGTTCAATTTTAAGCTCTTCCAGTTGTTGATGCTGAGATAACAGTCATTTCTCTTATTTTTAGCCATGAGCAGCTTTGAAATTAACATTTATTTGGTGCTGAATCTTGCATTTGTTTCCAGCATAGGAATAAGACTTTCCCCACATGCATTTGGCTGCGTTGATCCTTAATTAGAAAAAGGAAAGAACAGATACGCATTTTTGAGAATTGAGTTAATATTTGCTTGCACTTCATTAACTAATGCCAAATGCAGGAAGGAAGTAAACGTTCCATTCTTTAAGAAAACTAATGAATGAAAGCGCATTACAATGTGGAAAAAATAACACAGGAAACATAATTACAGGCAGAAAGGGTATTATTCCAGTTCTGACACTGGAAAAGAAGAGGGAAAGCAAAGTATAACTAACTTCAGTTTCGGTCAGCTCACACCGTTACTAGTGTTGTTTTACGGTAACGTTAGAAATGTAGCTGTTTCCATAGAAAGAAATTCTGGGTCTGGGTCTACCCTCGCTTTCCCTGGGTGTACGGTGCCCTGCCCGTGGTAGTAGTGACTTGAGCTCTGCCTGCTCGCAGACCTAGACGACGTGCTGGTGAAGTGCCGGCTGGCCCGGCTGCACTGTCATTTACTGCAGCTGCTGCTGTAGATGAGCTCTGAGGGTCCTGCGTGGACAGAGAGAGCCGTGGCTTCCCGGAGCCGTGAGGTTTTCATCCATGGCATCGTCTAGAAACTCGTGCTGCAAATCACCTAGTACTGTGATGGGGTGCCAGCGTCTGAGCAGCGATGGTCTCTGAAGATAAAACCGAGCAACCTTCCTCTGCTCCCAGTCATCCCTGTCAACCGGTGACCGACTGGGACCCTTGTTGGCCACAGCCGTGCTGAAATCCGATGTTGAGTGCCGCTGTGATGGCCGTGCCTCCGTGATGATCCCTGCCTCCCCACTGGGCTTGTGGCCGGTGACAGGGCGGTAGACTGCCCTACACACATGTAGAACAACAATAAGCCTGGATATCTCATCATCTGCCTACAGCTGTTTATAAAACTGAAAGGCTAATAGTAACACTATCCAAAATAGAAGTGAACTAAGTATCAAATGTACAATGCCTCTTGGGATAAATAAATCATGTGAGTCACAGGGAGCTGCAATAGCAGAGGCTGTTGAAGTTCAGAAAGGAACAGGGGTGTAAATGTCGTCGCCTTTTAGGGACTGTATACTTGAAGGAAGATGCCATCACAACATGCTGTCCTTTACTTCGATTTTCTGAACCTCGATGGTTTTGTGCTCAGCTGAAAGGGAAATCCACAAGAGCTTTGCGCACCGGGGTTCTCCATAAGGCTGTAATGTTGTCTGCTTTTGTTTTGGGGATCAAAGGACAGGGTCTGGTATCTCCTCACCACAGTATATGGCCTGATGAGAGTAAGGCACAACTTTGTTTCAAGGGCTTTACCTTTTTCCAGTTCTTTAAGGTTCTAAATGTCTTCAGCTTTCAATCACAGCAACGCACAGAGTGCCCGGCACCTTGCAATAACAAATCCCTAACCTGCTGCTGTGGAAGCTGGAGCTCCAAAATTAATCAGGGCAGGATTTCATTTACGATTTTATTTTCCATGCAGAACTTTCAGTAATCTGCTGATATTTGTAACAGTATAAAAACATTGGTAAACAAATATTCACTACGTGCATTCACTCAACTGGGTTTCTACATCACACTAAAAAAAATAAACAAAAACACCTTTCTGGAGGCCATTAGTATCTATAAGCATCTGAAATACTGTCCTGGGAACGGATGGTCCCTGAAGAAATGCTAAGCTCCCTGGCTAATCTCTAGCTTGCCCACTGGAAATACTCACACTTGGTAAGGTAAAGCATAGCTGAATGCTGGACTGCTACTTCACGTGCAGACTTGTGGAAACTCCTGATGGAAGACTGGAAGCTATGGCTTGGGGTGGACTTGCCCAACCCTGTGTATTAGGGACACATTCTCTTCAGACTTGGGTGGCTCTCCTTGAGATTTACACTCAGTGCTAATCAATAAACAATATGTGAATTTGAGGAGCGGGTTCGAGGACAAGGATGATTTAGGTGCTGCAGAGAGCACAGAGTACAACCCCATGGCTTCAGCCCTAAGACAACTGGAAAATGCAAAGTGACGGTGCAAGCAGCAGGCAACTGAGACTTAGTCCTGTACCAGATCCTATCCTTCTGGAAACGAAAGGACATTCCTAAAGGTATGAGCCTGGCAGGGTTCAGTAGCAAGGAAGCCTGTATTTTCCTCCTCCTGCCCTGCGCCAGCTCGGGCCCCGGTGCTGGAGGGAGCAGGACGTAGGAATTGCACTCCAGGGAATTACAGCACTGAAGCCTCCAGCATTTCTGCAGGAAGGCAGGGAAGGGAGGGTGCAGAACACACCTCACCTTTTACCTTGTCTATATGAGTCGATCCTCAGGATGAACTGACGTGAAATAGTGGGGTAGCCTCAACAGAACTGCTACTTTTTCTTTTAAAAAGAGATATATTTATTTACACCATGAATCCAACAGTGGTTCAGTGATGACTGCAATATCGCCAAGCTTCCCGAAGGTAAAACCACAGCTGGGATTAGATGTACAGCTAACATAATCCATGAAAGCTTTTTTGAAGCCCATGCTAATTTACATGGCTTCATCTTGTGTGATCTGTGGAAAGACAACCTCAGAATGGCAAAGCCACTAGGGAAGGAAGGACAAAAGAAAGTTAGTAACCTTCACTTTGAGGTTTGGTTTGGTTTTTTTTTTACTTTTGCAGGTTTCTGCCTCAAATTAACATTGGCTAATGAAGTTCTTTGCTGTGAACAGTAGGTCGATTACTGTAAGGATTACATTTGCCTTTAATGAAGTGAATCTTACTGCTATTGCTCCTGCTCAAGGATATCCTAATAAATGAAGTCTCGCATCCTAATGAGTTTCAGCCATATTAGAAAATTATGAATAAAAAAAAATTCCAAAAATAATTTTTAATTACGCAGGGATTGTTCCCAAAGCGAATCCATCTCAGACAGGAAGGTGGCTTTTTAAATACCTGCTGGTTTAAGAAGAACCATTTCCAAAGGGATCATTAGAAAATTCATCTTTTAGAGATGCAACACTCATGGCACCAATTAATTATTGAAGCTGGAAATTAGCATAGCTTTAGTACCAAAATAGATACAAAATAGTTGTTAGAACACAAGCATCTAAAATAGAAAGTCTGATTTGTTTCTTCTCGGTTATACCAGTAAAGCAGAAATTAGACTTTGGCCTATGAGCACTTCCTTAAAAATAATCTTTCCTATCTGCAAAATTAAGACTGTGAGATGAAACATACCTTAGACAAAAATACCTTAATTATTGTGAAGTGTCAAAGCATCACTGAAATAACTGGAGCTGTACTGATAAATCCCAGCAGAGCGCCTGAGCCATCTGGGTTTCTGTGCAGAAGAGAACTGCAGTTCCATACCTGCCTGTTCTACGGCTATTTCAAACTCCACATGGCTCCTCCTGACACTAAAGCAAGCCCAGTCTGAATCCATCAGGCATTTTCCTTATTAACCTGCCAGTCTCTGTTATCCTGTTCTCTGCTTCTGATTTTAAGCTCCATTCTTGCATCTAATAACCGGTCTGATGATCTCAGCTGAGTTAAACAGCTCAGTTTTTTCATACAGTAGCTAATCCATCTTTGTGCAGCCATGCAGAAGTAACGCTGATAACTACCGCAGTACTTCTGCTTCAGCGACAAGGCAACGAAAGCCGTGAGAGCGGATAAAGTGCCTCTGAACTCATGTCCATAGGGTATAAATCCAAGCTGGAAAATCTAACCAGACTTCCACCTGAGTGGGAGGAGGCCTGGTTAATTTGATTAGAAAGTGGCTATGGTGCCCGTTCCTGCTACCGCTGCTAAAATCGTATTAGATGAGGGCAAAAAATGGAGATGACACATTTGTAAACAATCTAAAAAGAAGCAGTCTCCAAATTTACCTGTTCCACGACCTTCCAATGCATTTACAACAGGGGATGTGGGTTTTCTTATGAGTGTTTTTCCAACAATAGAAAATGACTTGATGTCAACTTCTGTTTTCGAATGGCACGGACCGAGTTGGGCGTAGGAGGAAGGAGCCAGCCAAGAGGAAATTTGAGGCTTTTTAGTTTCCCACTGTAAGCAGGTATGCATTGACTGTACGGCTTCCAAAGGCGTATGCTGCAAGTCAGCATTAATAATAGCTCACAAAAATGTGGCTAAACCTGTATAATACACAAGATGTAGTCATAGCACCCTATAGGACAGCACCCATTATAGTGCAACCTCTAGCTGCCTAAGTAATAAACCCTCCACCTCCTCCAAGTCCACCACATTTACACCCTATTTGTTTCTAAAACTCCTCAGTCCCAACCTTGAAAGAACGAACATGTCTGAGAGAGGCAGCGGAAGTCAGGGTGATAGGGGATTTTCCAACGAAATGTTTTTACTGGAGAATTCCATTTCTGAGAACTCAAATGTTTCTCCAAAGTGTAACTGTTAAAAAAATAAATTACCCAAAACTGCCAACAGAACAAAGTATGTTGAGAGGACACATGATAGGCTATGGTGCTCCCACAGCTCGTAATACTTGTGGGTTTTTCAGTGGGATTCCTGCATGACCTTGCCACATGGAATAAAAAACCCCCTCAGGGTCCTGCCACAGAAACAAGGGTCTGGTAACCCTGGGGTTTAACTTCACTGCAACTTAGCTTTCGGCTCTGCAGTACAGAGCTTGCAAGCCTCAAATCCCAGTTGACTCAACCAGTGGTTTCCAGATTTTTATCTCACAACTGGTCCCTCCTCTCACTGGATCTTAAAAGCCACATGGAAGCCATGGAAAGTGGACTTTCAAGCTCAATTTCATTCATAAACAAAACATTTTGACTGTTTCCAAAACATGGGTTTTTTCTGCCACTGTGAAACATTTTGAAACGTTTGTTTTCCTCTGGAGTGAAATATTTGTCCTTTTTCAGAGTTTTTGGATTCCCAATAAACATGGAAATTCTCATCTCAGTCAGCTTCTACTGAAGTCCAAAAGTGGAAAGAAAGAAAGAAGAAAAAAAAAACCAAACCCCAGCAGCATCCGCTACTTGGGAAAGCTGTGGAGCTTTCCGTTCCTAACAGCAGAATCGCATTGCTGGTTAGAAAGAGCAACACCCAGAATGGTTTTGCGTCAGAAACATGGATGAACAGGAACAGCTATGGCCTTTGTCATTATAATCAGAAAAAAAAATAAAGACTTGATCCCTTTACTTATATAAACTAAACATTTTGTATTTCCCTGCTTTTCATCTAAGGGCTTTCTTTGTATCTTAGCCAGTGGATAAGAAATTAGTCAAGAGGTTTGAGATGATGTGAAAAGAAAAAAAAAATCTGCTAGACCTGCCTTTTTTCAGATGTTTGGAACTTGTAGGAGCAATTAGTGCTTTGTTACAATAATTGAAAATGCTTATCTTCTGAGCTGACATACTTGATGCATGAATCCGATTACTTTATGCACTTAGTAGGGATTAGAAGAGGGAAAAAAAGAAAAAAATAGTAAGTTTTTTTTCTCATACAGGGTTGCAGGGTTTTGGAGAGGGTTCTTTTTTAATTTTTATTTTACTTAAGAACAGAAGGCTGCAATGTCCTCAAGTTCTCCAAAAGTCAGTTCCAAATCACTTTTGCTTTGGATTCATTGAAATTTTTCCCTTCAGGAAACTCAATTTTTGACATTTTATTTGGATTCACTAAAATTTTATTTTTGAATACTGTGGAGGAGGAGAAAGTTATCTCTGATACACTTTGGTCTGGTGTCCTAAGGAAATAAGGATTACATTATCATGCTTTCAGTGTGCTGCTTTGCTTCCCTGTCCTCCCCCTCTCTTCCCACACCCCCAAAAGTTTTTGAATCTAGTTTTGATCAAATCTGTCAGAAAGTTCTGCAATTCTTACAATCTCAGGAAAGAAGGCTGGTGAGTAAAGTTGGAAAAGAAACACTATTCATACGCCATTAAGGGTAGAAAACCAAATATACATCTTACTAAATGTGGGAGAATCTGCACTAGTTTCTTATTACAGTCCCACCACTTACAGAACAGCTTGTTACCAGTGTTGGGGAGTTCAGGCTGCCTGCATGATGGTCTCCTGGCTGAATGCATAGGGTTAAACCAAAAGCTTTAAAGAAACAGCAAAATAGAGACAAGGATAAGGTTCTGAAGAAACAATAGGGAAGCCAAATATTGAGAAATTGCCTTCAGCTGGCAATGGTCTAAAAGGATGTTTTCTTCCCACAATTCAACACAGGGAAAAAAAAAAAAAGAGAGAGAGAGAGAAAACAAAGAAAAAAGGATGATCCCAAACTGTTGCTACATCTTGGATCTAGAAATCTAAGGACACTAAATGATCTGTGAGTATTACTGAGAAGTTTCAAGTACACAAAGAGAGGCCCTGGCAGAGAAGAAAAACCCTCCCCATCACTCTGCAGGTTGCTCCCAGCCAGTGATGGAGATCTAGGTCAAAAGGAATGTATGTGTATTTTTTAGGAAATATTTAGAGATGGGGAAGTGGATCTGTTTCATCCTTTGCTATAACGTATTGTGTATGTGAGTAGAAGGTTCAGTAATGCTCTGAAGAAACTTTTCACCAGTTATTAGTAAAACACTAATATTGTCTTCCACAGAAGTGGCCTTAAATCTCCAAATGCAGCTAGGCTTTTCTGTGAACCGGACAGACAGGGTACGGCAATACTGGAATCCCACCAGGAACGGTTGCACTAGGTGCTCACACAGCCCGAGGCAGAGGGAGAGTAAAGATCACATTTAAGAATGGTTGAAAGGAGCAATTAAAAAAAAAGCACAGGTTGAACCGCAAGCCTGAGAGAAACACGGTGTTAAGCCAAAAGCCATTTTAGAAGAAAAAAAAAAATTGAAACACCAGTTCTTAAAATCATTGATAGAGGAAACAAGTCTTCTTTGGAGTAGCCTTTTGTCCCACCCCACCATTTTCTCTACGAAACAAAAGTCTCGACCGTAAGTGGTTCTTATGCAGGTTTGCTGCCTGTGTGATACATTTTTAGGGGCACAAAGGAGCCAAGGGAGAGCGTGACTGCCTGTGCAAGGCGACATAAACTAGTAGGGTGTATGGAGCGCTCTGGAGCAACTGCCCCGTGACACTATTCCCCCATAGTAAGCAAAAGCAGGATAAACTAGTCTGCAATTACCAAGGGGGTTAATTCACTCCTTTAAACATAAATGTAGATCTAAAATGAGATTATATTACATCAGAAACAAGGTGAAGTTTGAAGATATTTGTTGGAATTTGGCTTAATGACTCTTTTGTCATTGTAATTCACACCTTTCACCTTGCTAATATCTAGCAATTGCAAATTGGCACACTACCAGAAAATGAAAGTAGCATCTTTCACCTGTCCTTCCTGTTTGCTTTATCTGTTCTTTCCTATTTTTTTCCACATATTTTGCAGACATGGTGGATTTTCTCTTAAAAGCTGCTAGTCCATTTCCAATTTGTAACCACTGTACAGCCAGCTCCCCCTCATTTGTTTTTAAAATGAGCTTTCTTTTGTTAAGCTTATAATTTCAAAAAAAAACCCCTATGCAACTTGGTGCGTTTTACACTCGCTGGCTGACAGTGGATTACAGAAAAGACCCGTGATTCCTTATTTTGTCATATTTCCACCCATGACACATAGCCTACAAGTGTTTTGTTAAAGATGACAAAGAAATTCATGGGGGCTGTGTCCAGAGGTACCACAAGTTATCAGAGCTTTTCTAAAGCCAGAATAGAGCCAGCACCCCGATCCTGTCTTTGCAGAGACTCAGAAGGAAAGCTCAAGCCACGAGCTGGTCAGCCAGTATATGGAGCTTTATATGAGGGGTTTCCAGCCGCGACCTTCTCCACCGTGGGATGGGTAGAGCACACGGCTGGCAGCAGGTCTGCAGTGGCACGGGGGTGAAATCCCTGAGATACGAGGAAAGAAGGCAGCGCAGGCTGTTTTGAAGGTGGTTGGTATTGCTGAGCTGGGCTGGGACCCAGCTGCCCGCCTAGCCGGGTCCCCTCCCACGGTGGGTAGCCCACAGCCCTGGAGAAGCTGTTATCATCCGTCACCACCAATTACTCACAGAAATTCTCCTCCCTTTAGTTCTCCAGCAGATGTCTTGTGGCTCAGACTCAGGAAAATCGCTACACCCCTCTTGGACACAGCAGATGCATCTTCCAGTGGCACAAAAAGCAAGGAAGAAATTTCCCATGTCCTTATAAAGTCAAATTTTCCATGTACGCCGTCATGTGAACTGCCAGGAGAGGAACTGCCCTGTTTCACTTAACATGTGCAGGCTGCACTGCCACTGTGCCCGGGGGGGCATGGTAATATCCACTACACCTATATATTTCTATAGCCCATAGTATGTTGTTTATTAAGTATCCTTCCCAGCAGAATCATCAGTGCTCATCAGACCAGAGAGGAGAGGAGTCCCTTTTTCCAGGAAGCTTATCCTCTCAAGATTCCAGTTTCATGAATCAGATTTCTGTTTAACTCATTTTATCTGACACAAAACACAGCAGATAGATACATTCCATGCAGAGAAGTAACAGTGGGAAACAATGCAAGCATCCTTCTAGAGGGAAGAAGATAGTATATCAAGTCTAATTTGATAGCTGTCTTTCCTTCAGGCTCACAGAACTTGCCAAGTAGATGCACTCTGCTGTCAGTTTTTAGCTTTCCCTCTCTTCCTTATCACTCTGTTAGGAATCAACACTCATGTTTTGAAAACACCCGCACCCCAGTTTAGGAAAGGACTAGGGCTATGGGGGCAGCAGGAAGAATTTGTAAGAGTTTTGTTATGGTGCTGACATGTTCTCAGCAGATATAGGAACGTACTGGATTCAAACAATGCCTTGCAGATCTGTTTTCCTCCCTTGGTTAAGCAAGATTTAATCTGGTAAAATGCATGATGGCCACCTTTAAAAAATATATGGTATGAAAATACCAAATTGTGTATCTGAGATTAAAATACAGCCCTGCCTTTTCACTGACAGCATGTGGTGCATGCTGTTTGCTTACTCATCTCAGTAACTACTCTGGTGCATCCTTCCAGGTTTTCAATATTAGATTATCTGAGCATCTAAAATCAAGCCGATGGAATGAGTCACCTGATAGATTATTGCCTAGTGAAAAAAAAGCACAGGCTTGTCATTATATTTGCCTACAAAGCAGCATGCACACCAAAAGCTGACTGATAAATACCAGCAGGGTTTCTAATGGAGAATCAGAGCGAATCACACCAGCAAGGTGGTCCGAGTAAAGCTACGGGACTGTAGCCTGGCTCTTTTCCTTCCAAAATGATGGAAAGTGTTACCTGAGGTTCAACAGGTAATGCAGACTATGTTTCCACACAGCTTTGGACCGAGCGCTCGCAGCAGGGCTGGATGCCTCCAGCTGAGCCTGCAGGCAGCGGGACGGGCAGGCACGCTTCTCCACCAGGAGGCCTTTGGAGGTAAAAACCATCTGTGGTGGGTCGACCCTGGCTGGGCACCAGGTGCCCACCAAAACTGTCCTATCAGTGCCCTCCTCAGCTGGACAGGGGAGAGAAAATATAATCAAAGGCTTGGGGGTTGAGGTAAGGATGGGGAGAGATCACTCACCAGTTACTGTCACGGGCAAACCAGACTCAACTCAGGGAAATTAGTTTCATTTATTACCAATCAAAGCAAAGTAGGGTAATGAGAAATAAAAGCTAAATCTTAAAACCTTCCTCCCCCTTCTCAGGCTTAACTTTACTGCTGATTTTCTCTACCTCCTCACCCCCAGCAGTGCAGGGGGACAGGGAATGGGGGTTGGGGTTGGTTCTTCACACCTTGTCTCTGCTGCTCCTTCCTCCTCAGGGGGAGGAGGACTCCTCCTCACTCGGCCCCTGTGCTGGCATGGGGTCCCTCCCATGGGAGACAGTCCTCCACAAACTTCTCCAGTGTGGGTCCTTCCCATGGGCTACAGTTCTTCATGAACTGCTCCAGCGTGGGTCCCTTCCCCGGGCTGCAGTCCTTCAGGCACAGACCGCTCCAGTGTGGGTCCCCTGCAGGGTCACAAGTCCTGCCAGAAAACCTGCGCCAGCGTGGGCTTCCCACGGGGTCCCAGCCTCCTTCAGGCACCCACCTGCTCCAGCGTGGGGTCCTCCCCGGGCTGCAGGTGGAGATCTGCTCCCCCGTGGACCTCCCTGGACTGCAGGGGGACAGCCTGCCTCACCGTGGTCTTCCCCACGGGCTGCAGGGGAATCTCTGCTCCGGCGCCTGGAGCATCTCCTCCCCTCCTGCACTGACCTGGGGGTCTGCAGGGCTGGTGCGCTCACATGTTCTC
Source organism: Buteo buteo (assembly GCF_964188355.1). Classification (NCBI taxonomy): domain Eukaryota; kingdom Metazoa; phylum Chordata; class Aves; order Accipitriformes; family Accipitridae; genus Buteo; species Buteo buteo. The sequence continues at coordinate 5,273,823 of NC_134173.1, forward strand.
ACTCCTCTCTCTGGCTGCAGTTGCTGTTCCACAACACCTTTTTCCCCTTCTTAAATCTGTTCTCCAGAGGCACTACCACCATCGCTGTTGCCAGTAGCGGGTCCATCATGGAGCCGGCTGGCATTGGCTCTGTCAGATATAGGGGAAGCTTCTAGCAGCTTCTCACAGAAACCACCCTTGTAACCCCACCGCTACCGAAACCTTGCCATGCAAACTCAACACAGCATCCCACCCTTCTGGCCTCCCTGGAGGAAGGGGACACATCTAAACAGTTGGCCACCAGCCCTCATCCCAGCCCTTACCCTCCCATGGCCAAGAGAGGGACCCTCTCTGATCGACAGCGAGAGGCAGCTGGTATTGCGGAGGAAGGAAAAAAAAAAAAAAAAAACAAGGAAGCAGGGGTAAAACCGGCACTTATGATACCGAGGTGTGGAAGGAAGGAAGACAACTTGCCGGAGCCCTCCCACAACATATAAACAAATGGCACAGGCGAAATCCAAAATGGCAAAGCAGAACCACATTTTCCATAGGCTTTTCAGTCATAGAAGCCATGACTACTAGCTATTAAAACAGACTTAATGGCCGAGAGCTTCCTGTCATCTCAGGTGGTTACAAAAATAACAGGGACGCAGGCGCTGCCGGCCCGTCCTGTGTCATGACCATGGCAGATGTCACCCTGCACGCGCGGAGAACGCCGCAGCTCCGGAGCGGTAATGGTCCCTCGCTGCTCCCGAGGGCAACCCCCATGGATAGCACAGCACCTCCTACAGAAACGTGCTTTTTCCCCCCCCCCGCCCTGAGTAATTTCTCTTTAACGAAGCATAACAAAGTTGCCCAGTATTGCCTTCTCTGACCGTGAATTACTGCTTGTAGGAAGGTGGGGTAGCTCCTTCCTGCAGGACTATGATGAGAGGAAAGGACCTGCCCTCATTTATTTAATAAATAAAATAAAGTTGCATGAAAATGAAAAATACCCTTAATGAAAGGTGTTGGATTTTTTTTTTTTTCTTAATAAAAAAAGCAAAATCCAAATCGGAATAGTCTCCCAAATACTTCTGATAAACCTCAAAATTTCCACCCAGTGTTGAAGGAAAATTGTTATGGAAAACATTTCTGAAGCCAAATAGAATTCTGTATTTATTAATAGGAAAAGTTCAAAAGATTAATCACACAGATTCTTTGACATTTCATCTTGCAAATGCATAATCCTGATAAGAGAAACGTTTTGGCAAGAGCACCCTCACTGCTGAATACACGATGGTTACTCTGGAAGAGGGAACAAGAGCTAGCTTGTTGGAATGGCACTTCAAATGCAGAAGAAAAGCAGGTTTTACCGAGCACTGGTTCTAGACACTTCTGTAGAAGTTTGTTTGTCTTACAGATGTGAATGAAGTAGGAGCTGCAGTCCAAGTTCTTGGACTACCTCTGACACGGCGCCAGCAGGAGGAATGAATGTAGAAAAGCCATCTCATCCTTGCCATTTATTTTTTCTCTCTCTCGTTCCTGCTGCTTTTAACGTTGGCAGAGGATTCTCTAGGGGGGGGATCGTAAGGCCATTTGTCTCTGAAGCACAGAGATCAACAGGCAGCTCAACGAAAACCACACCGGGGGAAGAGAAATCCAAACTGCAAGCCAGCAAGGTGAGCTACTATTTCCACCCATGTTTTTTCAAGGGATTAGTTATTAATAAAGATTTAACTAAGCTCTGCTTTGCCTGTGCAGCTGCAATATTAATAATAGACATGCATCTTGTAGATCTCTTTTATTTCCTCCATGACAGGGCTGCAGCAGTGAATATAGCTCTGGGCTGTTTCTATATTACTGAAATTCATATCATTGTGATTTTTTGACCCTTTTCCGCCATTATCATTAGAAAGAAAAATGGAAAAGTGTTTCTTCTACTCAGACTCTGCTGTCGCTCCCCATGCCCACTGTGTATTATCTGCCTCCTCATTATCTGGACCACAACAATAAAAGTACTGAAAGAAACACAGACAAAAACCCTGGAGCTAACTTACAATACCTGACGTTGCATATTGCCTAACTAGCCAATTCCCTTTTGCAATCGGATTTTGATTTGATACCATGGCTGGAAATCTTGAAATTGTTTTTGATTCTGACCTTACTTCTGCCTTTCTCTTGTTTACGTACTTTTGTCACCTCTAGAAGCTTGGAGCTTTATTTCCTTTGTTTTGATTCCACAAATATTCATGGTTTAGGTTGCATGAATGTCTGAGGTTTCTAGAAAAGACTAAACCTAGTTTTTTGGGACAACGCACAAACTTCCAACTGCTATATTAAACCCTTTTTAGTAACAACGCCTAAAACATGCATCAGTATGGAAATTTTTAGTTGATAACATTTATTTTTTTTCCTGGATAGGAGTTACCTCAAACTTCAGGACACCTTAAATTCTGGCCTAATAAAGTACTATTAGCTCTACCCCAAAATCCATCCCTGTGTCTTCCCAGCGTGGGAAGGAGGCCAGAGGGGATGGGCATCCGTTACCTTCCCGGCAACACCAGAGGAGCTGCAGGGACTTTATTCACAAGTGGCTTGGAAACAGGCCAGCTACAGTATGTGGAAGCCATGTGAAATGCATATGGCAGTCTTGGTCTTTTGAGCTGTTGAGTTCTGACAGTATAACACCAAATAAAAAAAAAAAAAAAAAAAACCCACAAAAAAACGACATCAGATTTGACCTTCTCTGGTTCTGAACAAAACAAGCGTAATATCAAGGAGGTTTTTGGCTTTCGTGTCTCTTCCATCTAATACGTGCCTCCCTAGTAAACGTTTTACAGATCCCAGTGGTTTCTGTGGAGCAGAAACAAATGTTACAACAAACAAATCCAAAGGAAAAGGTTTGGGTTTTGGTGTGTTGGGTTGGTTGGGTTTTGTTTTGTTTTTTATCCCCTCTTCATTCTTTTGTCCAGAAATGACAAAATTGATTCCCAACTTGGAACACAATTGTTATGACAATAAATCAGTTGACTTCACTGCTGCTGTGCCATCCAAAATGACTTTGTAATCTGGAAAAAAATAATTGTGCTGAGGAGAAAGGGAGCAATGGCCATTTCCCAGGCTTTTTTGACCTTCTGAGCAAGAATTGGAACTTGCCTAGTGGTTTAGATGCTAATCTGTCTACCCAGTGTGTGGGTGTGCTCTGAGTCACAGCCAACATGTGCACTCACTTCTAAAACAGGGCTTCCTAAATATTTTTGCAAGGGTAACTTTTGTTTAACTTTCATTTGGCAGAGTCCCACACTGGGAATGGTCAAAAGCTCAGGAAGGACCATATGTTGTATATGGAGCTGCTAAGAACAACTTTGAAAGTTTTCAGACCTTTTTGTCTCAAACTGAAGAAGAAAAGCCCCCCCCTTCTCCCAACATGAATTAAGATACCGCTTTTTTCTCACCCACTTGCCAGCAAACCACATCTGTCAGGCTTCAAGTGCTCAACAACAACTGTCTGTCCACAGCGAAGATAAATGTCTAATTTTTTTTTATTTTTTTTTTTGGCTTTTGCAGTATTTATTTCTTTAGTCCATGCCTAGTTACTAAAACTCAAGGGGCATTCTGCTGAGGACGTTCCAGGCAACTGTAACTGTGCAAGTACTGAGCAAACAGGATACAGTGGCCATATACAGGCAGAAGGCACCGTAGAGATTTGTGCAAAGAGAAGTAATTTTTTTTTATTGTTCTGCTTATTACATAACTGGGAACATGGATAATGAACATGTTTCAGTCAGAGCATCACAGGTGTTACAAATTGCTTTCTCTCTCAGAGGCCCTATTATTAACCCAGTTACTGCTGGTAATAATACCTGCTGCTCTGCAAATAAGCCTGAAAAAAAGCACTGGGGCCAGATTCAATAAAGGGCTTAGGTGACTCAGCATAAGTTGGTGTAATACCCCATATTTAAGATCTCAGGCCTTCGAGCAGAGTCTGAATCCTGAGCAATAGATCTATAAAGCTCACAAAGAGTGTTAGGTGCCTGCAATAACAACCCCAAGCAGCTTAACATGCACCTGCTTAGACCTAGCCAATAAAGCTGGCTGGGTGGGGAGAGGAACCTTAAAACCCACCTGGCAGACCTGTGAGGAGATACTTGCATTCAGTCAGGATCTGCAAACCAGATCCCTTCCGAAATATAGCTTTGTGGGCTTTTTTTTTTTTTTCCCCCCCTTTTCTTCCCTTCAGAGAAGGCTTCCCTTAGGCTTTTTAATGTTCTTCCTTTGCCACGCATTTATAAAACACCCTGCTGCTAAAGCTGTAACCTGGGGAGTGGATGTCCCGAGTTTGGTTCCCTGCTTTGGCTGCCCAATGTGCGTGGGACCCCCCCCGGGTCCTTGCCTCCCCAGAGATTATGCAATTAGCAGCTCTAAAGTAGGTCAGTATGAGTGGGCTGGAGGGATACGCTCCTCATCCTCCAGCTGCAACTGTGCAGAAAACAATTCGAGATTCATTAGTCCATAAAGCGAAAGAGCACATTAAGCAACCGAGTCATGTTTTCTCATGCTCAGGACACTCACCTGGCATGAGGGCAACCAGGTTTCTGGCCCTTGTCTACGCTTGATTTTGTGTTTTAACCAGTGGCAGTTGTACGTGAACGACAAGAAAAAGAGGTCCCAGCAGGGGAACCAAAACCCAGGGATGTCACTGGAGCGAGTGCTGTAACCACCAGCAGGCTGGTGGCACGGCTGGAGCAGGGCTGCATTGCCAGGGTAGCCTCTCTCCTGCTGGCCAGGCTTTCTCTCGAGAGGCTGAGCAGATCTGAACCCAACTCTATTTGCATCCAAATAGATTTGAATATTCCCTATTCAAATAGGGAATGAAAATTTCCAAGTCCTCTAAGCAATTAAGCAGGCTGCCGCGTAGCGCTCGGGCTGAGGAGAGGAATTTTGCGTTTCGGCAGCAAACAGCGACAGCCGCTGCGCCTGATGGGGTGAGGAATAGGTCCCTGAAAGCTGAGCGTGCTCCGAGGACACTTGTGGGACCGACTGTCTCTACAGTAGGCTTAGTTAGGGATGCGTACAAAGCAAGCCTTCAGTTGCTCACTCAACTCCACCAAGGTTGGGACAACTCAGGACATGCACAGAAGTACAGCTCCAAGCTCCTGGTAAACTTAAGAGCAAATAAGTCCTTGAACTTCACGACCACCGGCTTTGTTGGGATTTTAGTCTTAAGTGTTTCAGTTGGGTCAAGACCCGGATCAGAAACTCTCGTATGGATTTGACACCTGTCTCCTTTTTATACGAGTGGCAATGGATAGAGCCCCCTGCAGACTGCGGCACTCCAAGCTAGACCGTCCCTCTGGAAGGAAACACCAGTTACCCCGTTACAGCTTTGACTCCGTGGTGATGCAGTTGACAGCATAACCGGGCCAAAAATATGACAGCAGAATTGGGTTTATTTTTCAGAGGCAAGGTCATGCTGTAGGATTGTGAGGCTAAATGCAAGTAAGCAGACCCCTCACTGCCAACAGCTCCACGTGGCCAATGCAGTAGAGCCTCTATCCCTTGGAAACCCAGCACGGCAAAAACCTCACAGATGTGATGAAGAAAAACCCTCCAAAGAGTCGGAAACCTTTCCAGACCCAGAAGCTCAGTGGTCCAGAGATGCGTACACCTTTGAGATGCAAAGTATATGCTGAGCGGTATGGCAAACGTATTCCAAATCCATTTTAAAACCTCTTTTTGCTGTTTTCTTCCTCAACGTCGTTGCCCTTCCTCACAAAGCTTCCATGATGTTGCCCTTCCATGTTACCACAGCAGCAGAAACAGCAAAACATTAAACACAAAGATGCCATGTGGGCAAAGTCCCTGCATCCTCCGGGGTGGTGAGCAGCATTTATGGAGCTGCCAGGCCTCCGGAGGAGCTCCGGTTCCTTTTCCATCTGAGCCTGGCACATTTCTGGGACAACTAAGACCATCTGTGTGCGAAACAAGTGGCCAGCACTGCTTATACCCACTATGTGTTTTTCAGAGAAGCATTTAGTGGTCCATCTATTCCGTTTAAAAGTTTCCTCAAATATACTTCTCAGTAACCTTTGACTGGTACAATTGTCCTTCTTGTATTTCTACCTGGGCTCCACACTTGCACTGCATAAGCCCTTCTTCCAGAGATCAGTCAACATAGAGGAATTCACACAGAAATATCTTCCGATGTGGTGTTGAGATGAAGAGCATGTGTATTACTTTGGGGTTGTTTTCAGTTTATTTTTTCTTCCTTTGAACATATCTGATCTTCAAAAAGTAAGGAGTGATATAGACTTCATTTCCTATTAGCTGACTACAGCTATGGATTGGATTGACATACACTGATGTGTTAATTTGGCAAGTTATCAAAAAATCAGAGCCATAGAAGCTGACAGTCAGGCAGCACAGTTTCCTGGAAAACAGATTTCCTTATATAAATCTTTTGTTTTGACAATATGACAGGTCTGTTCAAGAACAGTAACTGTACTGGGACAGTATATTTTGATTTCTCTAAGAAAGACACTCAATTTAACACTGCATGACATTTTGATTTAAAATGTGCCTTAACTGGAACTTACAGGGTGTGCGTTAGATGGATCAAAAATTGATTCCCTGGTAGATCTTTAAAAGGTAGCTTTCCATGAGGAGATAATTAGGGCTGGTTTTCTTGGGGTGTAACTGGGACCAGTTTTAATATGACATGATTGTATATGTCAATCCACAATCCAAACAAACAAACAAACAAAATCTGAAGTCTTCACTGGCAAATTTGGTAGGTGACTGAAAAAAATCAATGGGGTCATTAAGAGGCAATCACTCCTGATTTGAGGGTGAACATTCATTTAAATGGCCAGTCTAAAAAAATGCATTCTGATATGATCAAAAGATTCTTTTTAAAGACTCTTCCTAGACAATAACCACATTTTTTTCTCCTCAAGACATATAGAGAACAGAGGCCTCCCACATTTTCCCATCAGCACACACATAATACCACAGTGCTGCTCTTAAGCAGCCAGTATAAAATATATTCATTTTAGAATGTTTTTTCAAATCTGAAATGTAAGCAAGCCATTCTGAAAGTGTATGTTTGACATTTCATGGCTGGGAAAACATAATCATCAAAACCAAGCAAACAAACAAACAAAACCCCATCACCCCAAACACAAATCTTTTTGGGTTGAAATTTCCTTGCTTGGTTTCAACTTAAAGGTGATTGTCTTTTGGAAAGGTTGAAAAAAATAATTTCAGTAGGTATTAATTGTGTGACAGATAACTAAAGTACAAGCACAAAAGTGCTTTGTATTTTAAACAAAGTTGTTCAAACTAATCTTGTTCTGCCCAAAGTTACTTTCTTTTCCCTCCTTTTTTTTTTTTTTTCTTTTTTTTGTATCTGGGCTCTGGGAATGTACAAATATTACCAAAAGGAGCAGACTAACAGAAGATATTCAAAATACATGAAAAATTATGAAACCATTATTAAAATAAACAATAACACAGAGGGAGAAGTGCAAAAGGATAGCTTATGTTATTTTTCTTTGAAATTTACATTTTCAAAGAGGCTATTTAGGAACATATAGGACTACGTCACATAGTTGAGAAGTCTGTTTACCACTGTTCCAGAAGAAACTGCATTTATTACATACATTTTGCTTTCTAAGAGGAGTAAAATCCATTGTAATGGCTAATTTAGTATATTTTCCTTTGAAAACCATCTCTGCCAAGAAGGGATTTTTGAATGGCTTCCAAAAGACTGATCAGGTGGCGTGCTGAGCCTAGTTAGGTAGCTGTGCCTATATGCAATACGTACACCTCCCACAGCATTGTTTTGACAACTAATAGTTTTTGAGACAGGAAGAAAGCCCACAACAGTAGCGAGAGTTGGTGGGATCTTAGATCTTAACCTCTGTGATGCTGTTTCAGGACATTTTATCTTCCTGGTCTTGTCATACCTGTCACGAGACAATCTCCTGGAGACATACCTGACACCAGACGTTACTAATCAGTAGTTTGCCCCAACTGCCTGGTGCAACAGAGTGACAGACCACAGAAAATCCCAGCTAATATTCACAAGGAAAGAGCAGTATTTGCCTGTGGAGTGAATGCCCTGGTAGTACAGCACTGGACCTTCATGGACCTATGAAAAAATGTCCCATGACTAACTATGAGCTAATTTTTCAATGTTGTAACCATCCTGGTGTGTCTTGGAGGACAAAAAAACCCAAAAAACCCTAAATGTCCTAGTTTTCCCTTGAAAGACGTTTAGGGAGACAAAAGACATTAAGCAGAAGACACATGGAAGCGCGTCATCACTGACAGCTAGACCATAGGTTCAGGTACTAAGTTTCAAGTTTCTTGTTGACTTCACATAGCAACAGATACAAAGCCAACAGCTCCCAACAAGTAGCTGCAGCCTCCCAAAGATGTACCATGCCCATTTTGCTTAGCAGAAAGGATTTCTTAAAAGACTTAGGTTTTTTTATTTATAAGCTAAAATCTGCCACAGGTTGAGGTTTTGGAGCAGTCCAAGAAAGCACTTAATTTTGAGCTGAAATGCATCGCCTGCTGAAGCACAATTTGACCCTTTACAGCCAGAATGGGCCCATTCAGTGCTCAATTTGTATTTTTAACAAGTCAGATACATGTACTACCTGTTCCTAGCAAGTGCTTAATACCCTAAACGCAACAAGGCTGGTCCTCCACATAGTCCTTTCTTCAGCCCATGGGGTAACTCCATCAGCTTCATGGAGGGGGGTCACTGCTGATTCATGCCACCAAAAGGTGTAATTAGAGGACTCAGTTTGTCCATCCTGGGGTATTACATGGCTTCCTTCTTCCTATGGATTTATTTCCTTTGAGTTTGATTTGATTTTTTCCACGCAAATTTTTCAGCCTCTACAGTGCAGCATAGTACTTTTCTGCAAAATTGAGGGCCAAACTGAGATTGAGAAATCTCCCTTTCCCTCTTACACACATGCAAAAGCAATGACACACAGTATAAAGTTGCATTTCGTATACAAAACTGAGCAATTTGAGAGCTCCAGTTACCTTTTATGTCTTCCGTAAAAGGCAATTGGATGATTTTAACCCAGTATGACTTGTTTCCTTTTTAACATTACAGTGAACAACAGAAAAGGAAAAAAAAAAAAAAAAAAGAAATCGGTCCATGAAAGGGAAAAAACACTCACTTATATCACTTAGGTTACAGTAAAGCTAAAATTAAATTAGTGTCATCCTGCTTTCTAAAATCCTTTAATAGGACACTAGGCAGCAGAAAGGAAAGCATCACTGGTTTTTTTACAGCACAGATATCATAACTCCAGGTTTCATTTGAACTCTATTACAGTCAGTTGGTTACGAGCAGGCTGGCTCCTAAGTCAGCTCAGCAGGATGTTGTACGTAAGGAAAATTTTTAACTGTCTGTCGCCTTTTGCACATGGGTCTTTGTAGGGGGTAGAAAACAAGGCAAAACAGAAAACATCTCTCCACAGGTAAACTGCATCTTTGCTGACATCCCTGTCCTATTCTGCTCTTGCTACCCAACATAAAACCCTGTACAAAGTGACATTTTTACATCCAGAACAAAGACGATCCTTCCATCTGGAGTAAGTTTTAAATAACATCCTCGTGAAGTTGCCAAAACAAGCTGGGCTACTCAAAAGGCAACGTTTCTTGAGTTCAAAGAGAGAAGGTTTTTTTGCACTGAACTTTGTTCTGGCAGTGTACTGAAGTGGCTTCAGGACATACTAATTCCGTTTCTACCTTTGCTTAATATTTTGTTCAGACAAGTCCAGTCCAGACTTAGTTACCCGACTTCATTGTAGTCAGCTACATTTCTACCTTTCTGTCATACTCGTCTCTAGCAACCTGGCTTGGTGTTTTTCAGAAGTCTTTTAAAACATTCCTAATCATATTAAAAGCAAACACGTACAGCTTTTTTTGTTGCTGTTGTTCTTTCTTGCCTGTGTTACATTTTCGAGTAATAAAAATAAAATTTCTGGTTAGCAAAGAAGTTCTGTGACAGCTTCCTTTGGGGAAGGAGGAATGGATTTGGGAATATTTGCACTGTACCATAACTCTCAGCTGACATTTGGATAAAGTATTAGAAAGCTAGCTGATGCCTTAGGAAAGAGGCTTTGCATTGTCAAAAGAAAAGACGTTGGTTTTAATCATACTGTCTTTCCAGAAAATGCTTTCACAGCACTCCAGTCTGCCACTCAAGTTACTAAATCAAAGCTCGTTGTTCACATTCTCCGCCACACAAGCAGCCCCACACCACAGCACTTTGCAAATACAAGTGGAAAGTCAAAGATTAAAGCAAGTGTCTTCATGACGCTCCTATATCAGAATTCTTCATACAAGTATCCTTTCTTTTGCTTGCAAGTACGCTAATCATATTTCAGTTGCATGCCTACAATATAAAGTTAATAGCTTCCTTATTTCCTTATTTTAGCATTTCCCCTCTACTCCCTCTGCCTTTTCAATTATACTGGCTAGATCATTTCTTTCATTTCCTTTCTCCAGCATCCTGTTTTCATTTCTTATTAAAAAAAATCATATTTGGTCACTTACACTTTTCTTGAGGGTAAGCACACGACAGCAGCATCTCTTGCTCCACCATGGTGCTGACTGTTGCAGAGGTCAGTGGTCTTTTGAATAGCGCTTTAAGAAAATATTTTGGAAAGCTAAGCTCACTCATGCAAGCTTCTGATCTTCTCCAGTACTCTTGGCTTCTGTGTGTTGTCACATGTTATCCTCCCTCCTGAGAAACCTGTGAAACAGGTCTGGCAACACACATCTTGTGTGTCAGAAGAGTTTTAATTGATTCATTGCAACAGGTACCCACCCTCATTAAAAAAAAGTTGCTGAAAGGAGTAGTCTCTTAGCGCCTCATTTGAAATTACAGAACCTACGGAATGTCACAGCTGGTGCACTTTAAAGGGAAACTACTTGATGGCTTTGCGAATATACAGGAAATAATTTAAAATCAATCCTACACGCCAAATAACCCACAGCTAGCGGTATAATTCGGCTGCTCTGCGCTGTGGGAGAGCAGGAATCCTCCTGCTGTCCACCGAGGTGGCGAGGGCTGCCACTGCATCTCCCCGAGGCACGATTCCTGGTGGGACAACCCAACTCCACCTCTCTGCTACAGAGGCCTCTGCCTCCACCAACTCTGATTGCTGCTGATGCGAACAAATGGGGTGGACCTGATTTCTGAGAAACGCAGCCTCGGGAACCCGGGGTTAATATTGCCTCAGTGTTTGCAGAGGGGATTCCTCCATGCAGCGATGACGGAGGTTGCTCTGCCTTTTTACCTATCCGGGGCTCAGTGAGAAGCCCCCAGCACTGCCCTGCAAACCCCCCACAGCTGTTGCCATTTATTTGTTACCCCCGTGACCAAGCGGGATTGCAGGTGGGCCCTCGTGAGGACCTGTATCGCATCTCCTCGTACCCCCATAGCAGTTTCCTACTGCTGTTGCTCTTGCAAGCTGGTGATACCATCGTCAAGCGCGAGCAAGGCTGTGGTTAGCAAGGAACCAAAAAGCAGGAGACGCAGGATTTATGCCTGACTCTGCCTCTAATTTGCCCTGTCACCTTGGGCAAATGGCTTTACCTCTCAGTGTTTCTGTTTCCCCATCTCTAACGCATGCATAATTATAGTTCCCTTTCTTTGGAAAATGCTTTGAAATCTGTGTACAAAATGCAGCATGAAAGAGGAAGCTATCATTACTGCACACTTGTAAAATATTGGGATGAGGCAGACAATAAGCAGTGAGCATTTGAGATTTCATGCTTGTAAAGTGTTGTGTTTTAAGAGGAACTTGACCTTATTGTAATACTGGTTTAAAAAAAAAAGATACTCCTACAGAATTTGGCAAAAGTTCAGCTTCTGTTTTCACAGTGGAACGCTGAAAGAAAAGTCTAAATCAATTCTCACTTCTAGGAACATTACGCCCTCCTGGAAACAGCAAGTCCACCAGAGGTTCCTCGGTGGAAAATTACATAATACGGCAATTTCCTGCTTTTCTCTCACCTGGGTAAATAAAATCTCTCATTTTGCAGCCTGTGAGTACTTACGTTATACTCAATAGGTCTAAATACCCATCCTCTTTCTCTTACTCTCTCTTTGAAAACTAAAACTCAACAAAGCTTACAAAGATTGGCTTTTTCTTTTTCATGTGCAAGTAAGCTTAAACAGATTGATGCAAAGTTGTGTTTTCCAGAGGTTGAATTCACTGACATGAGAGCCTTGTGCTTGTTTTAATACTTCAGCGAACAAAATGAGGGAGGTGCTTGTATTCGCCCCACTTCTACAGCGTTGCTCAATGAGGGGCCTTCCTCAATGAGGAGGATTGTAAAGGGCATGACAGTGATTTAATTTTCCCCTGGAGTTTAGAGCAAATAATTTTTCACATGCTTTACTCGGGAAGACAGCAGCTGCTGGGCTGAGAGAAGTGCAGGATGGAGCTGCCTTGGCTCTCCTGCCTCTGCTTCTGCTGCCATAATCCACGCGCTTTCAGCCTGAAGACACCTCAAGTGATGGCAACACTCTTGAGATGATATACTGAGGACCCATATAAGGTTGAAAACTAAGACAAACTTGCAAAAGCTTTCAGGAATTATGTTGTCTGTGTTGTCTGTGAAAAGCAAAGTTACTGCTTTTCTCCCTCTGCATCCCTTTTTCTGTAAGACAGCTCTCAACAGAAATTTGTTTATGGACTGTCCCGCTTAGACTAAAATCCTGGGTAATTCTTAACATGGGCAAAAGCCCGGAGATTAAGCTGGGCAATGCTGAAGTGAAGAAAAGTGGCTGTGGGCAAATAGCTTTTTGTGAAATGCCCCTTGATTGCACGTTAGTACTGGCACATTCTGAAAGCTTACCTGAGTCTTGAAACATAATTCTCTACATGACTTAACATGGCCAGCCAGGTTTATTACAGACCAGGAGAATGGTAAACGTATAACCTACTTGCTTCTTACTCCATAATCCATTAACTTCAGAGCCATGTTCTAAGATGTCCTAAGGTTACTGCACTGACGATTTATAGTATGAAGTGAATCACTTCGAGCTGCAAGCTCAGAAACCCTTGGAAGTACATTTGCAGAAGGGCATGCATTTATTTGTATTTTCTGAATACATACAGTCACAGTAGGTGACTTCTCAAAAATCACATTCTTATGACATTAGCAAACTCATACCAGGTATCAGATTAGCACGGTCTGATTGGCATTTCAGTGGAAAGGACTGTTACGAAAGAGGAAAGGCTTCTTGTAGAGAGATAATACAAAAATTGCATAAGAAATCCTTTAAAAAATTTTTTAATCTCTTTCTGTGTTGAGCTGTAGTTCTTCCTGTGGATGAAACAGGACAGGATTTAAGGCAGTTACCCAGCCTTTGGAAATGCAAGGCACAATGTGAGTTGACTCCAACTTTTTACAGCATGAAGTGAAAAACAGCAATTGAAGCTAGGCTTTTTTTTTGGTGCTTGAGATAACATTTGGATGAGTGAACGCATTTGGTTAAACATCAAATCCTAAAAATCTGAAAACCATCTAATAAGCTAAGTGAACCACTACTGTCAACTGCAGCAAAAACACTAGGAAGAGTCAAGTTTACATACAAGACCATTCTGTTGTAATTATGAAATTAAAGTATGAAGTGATAGCACCCATTTATGTCTTTGGACAGACTCCAGGCATTCAAACTGATGCATACATTTGTGTGTGAGTTATTGCAAAGAGCGTTCAAATGACAAACATCCCATAATTATGGTGCTTGATCTTCCAAGAAGCTCATATCTGTCATTATAATCATTGTCTGAAAAAACAGTGCAGGTTTACAGTAACTGTGCAATTCACGCTTGTCTCCACTTCTGTCACTGAAGTGACAAAATGACTAAGTCACGCTCACATCTGCTTCCTTATAATGCTGCATTTGTCCTCACCCCGATATCTGGGCATAACCTACAATTATGTGTCATTAGCTTTCCGTGGAACTGATCAAAGGTTGTCCAATTCAAGGCTGATTTGGGAATATGCCAAAAGACTGAGGGTGGACCCTAACTGGCATAAGATGGAGCAGGTTTAAGCAATTGTTTCTTTAAACAGCACAGGTTTCCCACTTCGGGTAATAACTCTGTTACCCAGTGCAATGTGAAGATGAAATCCTGAATATATTGGTCCACGGAGGCACGTGATGGTGTCATCCAGACCATTTGGGTAATCTTTATTTTCCTCTTCTAACTGAAGCACCCTAAAAATGCTTAATTCAGCAGAATAGCGTTCGTTTGAAAAAGGCTTTCGGGTATTACTGCAAAGCATCTGCTGCTTGCGCAGCAAGTGCTCCAGGACTTCGGCGAGGGGAGGAAAGGGAGCCAGGGCTCTCTTCGGAAGGGATGAAGCTCACCTGGGGAGAAATGATGCTGAAACTGCTGCCTCGGCCTGGAAGCAGCGAGCCGTGAGGTTATAATACACAAAGACGCAAAGCGTGGTGTTACGTATCCACGTAAGAGTACTCCAAGAGTACTCCAAGAGTACTCATCCACGCCAACCCTGTGCAGGACCCGCAGCTGCTGTGTGCAACAGGCTTTAAGGAAGATTTCTCTTGTGGCATCCATGTGTTTAGCGTGAGAGGCTGCGTCCTCGCTCTGTGATTCCGACACCTGCGGTGTAAATCCCTTTATGTGAGGTGGTCAGCCCAGACTCTCTCCATAGTCAGAGACACCTAGACTTTTTTGCCTTTTTTTTTCCTTTTTTGTGCTTTTTTTTCCTGTTTTGCGCTTTGTGCACTGACTCACTCTCTGTTGTCTGTAAAGGGGACCTACGGTGACCTGCTCTGAGGTGAGCCTCTACATTTACTAAGATGAATTTTGCTTTTCAAAGACTGCACAAAACCAAAGAAAGTTGCATTTACTCTTCTAGCTGCACTTTTCCATTCCTTTTCTCAGACAGGGGGATGAACAGTTTCCGCTAAGTTGTGCCCTGCGGACTCTAGGATGACCCTGGGACATATTTCATCCTCCTGAGACCTACTACTTGCACCCTAAAAAGTAAGAGGAGCCACAAGGCAATACACAGTAATACCACTGCTGAACATGTCACTGCCTAGAAGCAAAAGTAGGGGACCTGTGTGGAACACTTGAAATTTATCCCAGAATAAGATTTCCTGAAGATCATATAAATCTCTTGTAATATTTATGGGTTTTTTTACTTTAAATTAAACAGCAACTCAACATTTTGATTTCTCAAGATCACAGATCCAAAGCCATGACATATTTTTAGGCAAAATCTAATTCAAGCATCCACTGGGAGGGTAATTTCTGTGTGACACGTATCCGCTGTCAGACACAGTGCAGATTTCTGCAGAGCAAACAGTGGTAAGATAACTTGGCACGCTGGCTACTTCATCTGGAGTCTTTTCAAGGAATGCAGCTTTAAATACTTGCCCATTCAACACTACTATCAAAGTTTTTCCTCCTAAGCTGACAGTTCCTTTAGATTAATGAGCAGAAATCCCATCAGGCTGAAAGGACCATGGGAGTGAAATCAGCCTGCCGAGCTGCTGCAGAAACCTGAAGGGATCCAGGGACAAAAGGCTACGAGGAAGTGATGTGCTTTCCCATTCTCTTTGAGGGTGATGCAATGTGCTTCTAATCCGGCGCTATTTTTTTTTTTTTTCCCCAGCTTCAGCTCAAGGGATCAACAAACACACCTGAAGGCATGAGGGATGTGTTTAAACAAAGGAGATGTGAACAGATTCAAACCTCAGACTTAAAAACAGGCAAACGAAAAGACTGCATAAGGCAAAAAGGAGGCAGCTGCAGTAATTGCAAGGGCAAAACCGTGCAGAATAATGAATCCAGTAATAAACTGCTGCCAGCACACACAGATTTCCAGTTAACACTGCGTGCTGTTCCACTGCCTAATCCTGCCTGTTGAGGCGGGCACAGTCTGGAAGATTGGGGTTTAAGTATTAAGTTCTCTTTCCAACTTGTTTTCTCTCCGTATTTGGTTATGTTGTGGTGCGAGTTTCTGGTCAATGGGCTGGTGAAACGAGAGTTGATGCACTGAGAGTCTACTTCTGCTCTGTACCCGCATTTGCAGCAGGTCCCCTCAGAGCCCGACTGACCTGCTTTGAATCCAGATTCAGGATTTCTCGGGGTTCGTCCAGCCATTACAGACGAAAGTGCACTGAGATGCTCGGTGGGCTGACATCGCTCAAGTCTGTGGCTGTTTTCTTTGCCAGTAGTGAATCACGCTAATCCCGCGTGGATAAAAGAAAGTCAGATGTAAACTGTGAAAGTCCCGTGTTAAAGTCAGAAAAGCATACTCTGCAAGTCAAGATTTTTCTTGCTGAAAAAGGTAGGGAGAGGTACATAACCAAGTGCCAGCCCTGGAACTCTTTATAATGACAAATAAAGGCAATACATAAGTTCCTTTTTAATGCTGCTACATTAAACAGAAAAGGAAGGACTACCTTAGTTGCCTCATTCAAAATGTATAGATAGAGAACGAGTTCTCCACCACTGGTTGTGCTTGGACCATTTTCCACGGTTAACCTCTGCGGATCACCCTAAACCAAAGGAGCCGGGAAGCCCAATTAATTTAATTCCAGAAGGCAGGATAGCTGGAGAAAAGAGGGCATGGATAGTTCCCTTGGTCATGGAAACCCTCAGATAGTTGTTCTCCTCAGAGCCCATTTGCAGCTGCTCCCACCACCTAGAGCATCTACGTGTACATCAGGGGCAAGAAGCCTCTTTGAGCAGTGCTGGGAAAGCGAAGCTGGCTTAAAAACCACTCTTGTACATATCCTCCTCTCACTGTTTGTCATTTTATGTGAATGCCTGGATTTTCATCTGTTTTTCAACTACAATTAGCATAAACTGGCACTTCCTCACCCTTAGTGCTGAAAATTATTTTTGTCAGGAACAAAAAAAACCAGAAAGGTATAATAATGAGAGGAAGAGGATAGTCTTGACTATTAGTCAGTGCATGTAGCCAAGTTCTTTTAGAAAACAGTAATTAAGCATAAATAGATTAGATAATTCTAATCTTTGCTAGAAATGGTAGGTTAAAACTACAGGGCACACTGAGGGTATTAAATATACAGAAGACCCCTAGTACAATTGCATATATGTGAAATAAAAAAGGGGATTATTCCAAGGGGGAAAAAAACCCAACCACAAACGTTCATTTAAAAAAAAAATCATAAAACTGATCATTTAGGGTGTAGGAGGTTGCTCAGAGTTAGTTGGAGGGTTTAATTAGGGCTGCATTTCTTGGATGAGTAAGCTTCTTGACTTCTTTTCAATGTGCTGACCAGAGGACATGTGTAAGCTTCACTGTATTTAGTAAATACCTTAGGGTAGATGAATTCCAAGTGACAGCCACATGGTTTCATGCAGCAAAATGGTGACTTGTCATCCCCATCAAGTTATCATCACACAAAATGTCAACAAAGAAATGGCTATGTTACTGGCAAGTGAGTGTGACACCTTGATGACACGGAGTGGCATTTAGCTTCTTTTCCGCAGGTATAAGCCTCAGAAGTGTGACTCCTTCCTAACTTAGTTTTAAATCCCATCATTTCTTTTATCTTAATACTCATTTTCACAAGCGTGACTCTTCCACACCCACTACAAGCAGGCAGCCCCTATGAACTGTATCTTCAAATTTTGAGAAGACCTAATGCACCAAAGGAGCCTGAACAGGGAAAATGCCTTGCGGAGGCAACCCAAATTTAGGCAGTCTCTGATTAAAGCTTTAACCCTACTAGATCATTTGTGTTGTGTCCAACAGCTGAAGCAAATTTGAAGCTCCAAATGCATTAGGCTTGATGCTCCAGGAAGGAGCCAGAAATGCCCCCGTGAAACTCCATTCTGGACTAGGGAGCCAGATGTGTCCACGCAGATCAGCAGAGAAAACATCCCCCACCGAGAGAGCAAGGCGACTTAAAAAATCAGGTAAGTGTTCAGTTAGATATTTGTTAGACTTAGATGAAAGGCAGTGACACGCTGGGTACAAATTAGCTTAGAGAAGGATAGCAGGAAACTAATTTTAACACTGCATAGGATCAGTATTTCAAGAATATGATTTCTGGAGATATGTTCGCTGCTGAATTTAATCAGTATTCACTTATGTTCATTACATACAGATGCTGTTTTGTCTTACACACAAGACTCCAGCTTCCTCACATCTAAGTGTGATATGCTTAATAACTCAGCCCTTTGAAGTACTGTATCTATTGATGTCTTTGCAGCTAGCCATAGACCTGTGATTTTAAGAATTCTTTTATATTTCCAAATACTCTCTGCAGCAGGGGATGACATCTAGCTTATTATCCACTCTGCTACTGATTTCTTTGGCATCTGTGCTTTGCTTCCTGGGGATCAGGAGTTTTGATCAAGGATGTAAATAAAAAATACAGTCTAGGCTCAACTTTTTTTTTTCTTCATTCAGGTAACTAGATGTATGTCATGGTTTAACCCCCAGCTGGCAACTAAGTACCACGCAGCCGCTCGCTCACTCCCTGTCCCCCCCAAGCGGGATGGCGGAAAGAACTGGGAAAAATAAAAGTAAAACTTGTGGATTGAGATAAAGACAGTTTAATAGGACAGAAAGGAAGAAAATAATGGTAATAATAATAATAGTAATAAAATGACAACAATAATAATAAAAGAATTGGAATATACAAACCAAGTGACACACGATGCAATTGCTCACCCCTCGCCAACCGATACCCAGTTAGTTCCCGAGCAGCGAGCCTCCCCTCTTGGCCAGCTCCCCCCAGTTTATATACTGGGCATGACGTCACACGGTATGGAATATCCCTTTGGCCAGTTGGGGTCAGCTGTCCTGGCTGTGTCCCCTCCCAACGCCTTGTGCCCCTCCAGCCTTCTTGCTGGCTGGGCATGAGAAGCTGAAAAATCCTTGACTTAGTCTAAGCACGACTTAGCAACAACTGAAAACATCACTGTGTTATCAACATTCTTCTCATACTGAATCCAAAACAGAGCACTATACCAGCTACTAGGAAGAAAATTAACTCTGTCCCAGCCAAAACTGGGACAATGTAAAAGTTCAACATGTTGTCCAATAGAAGAGGTTGTTCTAGAAGGTGTCCAAGACCACTAAGTAAACATGACTGTTTAAAAGAGAATTTTTTTAATGCTTGATCTGACATTACCTTTCAAAAGGCAAAATACTTATTCACATAGCTATTCAATTTAACTTCGCTAATGAAATAATTCCAATTCAGTTTCTTACAACTGTCATTCTGGTTTTATAGTAGCTTCTTTTGACTGAAGAAAATAAGAAAAGTATAGTTCTATTTTTTACACTACTTTATGCATATATACAGTTCTAATATTATGCTTCAAATTACCAAAAAATGTCATCCCTTTGTGGCTTATCAAAGGAGTTCTGTGATATAATGCCAACATATACTTCTCAGTATTTCTGCTGTTAATTACCCTGATCCTATAAATCTACCCCGATGCCGTGATTTAAAGTCTTATTGTTCTTGGTGAAGTCACATGTACCAGCATGGAAAGTGAAGGCATTAGCTAGTGGGTCTTACAACTGTTTTATAAAAACACTAAATTTTAGGAGCTAACAGAATGCCATTACAGCAGAAGACGTTAACATTTCCTGGAAAACAATTCAAACTTGCTTATTATCTGCACAAGGATACCTTTCTGCCTTTGAAGAGAGTGCCTCAAAAAGAAAGCACAAATATAACATTGAAGAGTCTGAAATAATACATTGTCTTAAGGTGCTTTCTTGCATTATGCTCATCATCTTAACAGTTCTTAGTATCGCAAACTTTCTTCAAATTTGAAACTTAGGAAAACTTTGTGTTATTTGGGTAGCTCTATGGTATGCTCCAAGTAATGCCTTTAGCTATTCCTTTGGAACAGTATGATTTTTTGCTGACCTTGTAGAACTGTTTTAATCTTCGTTAGCAATGCTGCTGCTGACATGCAAATGAAAAGAATAGGCTTTTGTTCAGTTTGTTATACCAGTTTTGTAAGAGCTACCAGGAATTAAAAACCAGACTTTAGTTTTGAGACAGGCACATAAAACTTGACTACTCATCACACAGTGCATCGGCTGATTTAAACGTCAAGTATAAACACTCAACCCAAAGACGGTAAGTCCAACCAAAGACGATCGCAGCATGAGGCATTGCGATGGCATGATGATGACAGATGTTCTAGACTTTTTATAAGTATAACTGAAACAGACTGTTAGGGTGAGGAAATTCAGAACAACACTCGCCTACTTGTAAAAGCAGAGAGGGATTGTTTTCATGTTTTAAATTCTAATCTTACCAGTATATTTACTCTAAATAAAAGGATTTCATGATATTGAAGCCAGAAGAATGTTAAGTCATGAATTCTAACCAAAATAGCTGATAACACAGGTTAAGCTGTGAGCTGATGGAAGCGTTTCATTACTGTTTCTTTGATAACTTGCAATGCCTTATTCTTACAGCGACAATGCTGCTGTTCTGTTATTTGATTTTTTTAAAATTATTATTTGGGATTTACTATTATTATTTAATTATTTTTTTTATTTAAATAATCTATGTTTTGCCATCTGACCTTTTTTGATATGCCCTTAAGGACCAGATACAGTTTGTAATTGAGTGAGTCTGAAAAACAGAAGTGGAATGATGGTCCACTGGTAATTGAGTAAATGAATGGGATAAAGTAATTAAAAGGAAATTGTTCCTATTCTTATTTAGCATATATTGTATGCCTTGAGAAAAAGGGGTCTTTTTCTGTGTTTGTTGCTGGATGTAAATACCAGTCATTACTGCAGTCTAAGCCCAGTGCTGTGTAGCAAAGGCTTTAGAAAGAAGTGTGAACTACCACTGTGTGTTGTGCATTTCTGCTTTTAAGCCCAGATATTCTGTTCAGTTATTTACATCAATGTCATATTTGTTCCATTAACAATTTTTTACAGAGTGATAGAAAACCAGATACAAAAAAAATTGGGAATCCAGCTGATACCCTCTCTTTGAGCAAAGATACACTAACCGAAAAAAAACCCAAACCCAAACCACCTTTTATAGGATATTTTGGACGCCTTATTTCATCAGTCAGTGGTACCTCAGCATATAATATTCAACAGCTAATGATGTAAACAGATGGGACTTTTTGCTAATGTGAGTCAGCTTCATATTAATGATGCATCTTCATTAGCATTTTAGTCCAGATCAGGAGGGCGTGCTGAACTGACTCTCCCGGTTCCTGTGCTTTGGTTTGGTCTAAGAGAGTGTGAATTGCATCAAACTCCAGCCCCAAATAGGCATTCATCCCGTGGAGTAAAAAAAAATCCCTGAGAGAGATAGTGGGGATGGTGTGTAGAGCCACTCCTATTGCTCTGCACTGATTGCTAATGTAGTGCTCAGCGCTACTCCTTCGGTAAAACGTTGGGGGTTTTTTTGGTGATCAAAACACATTGCCTCCACGAGAATATATTCTGTAAAAATAAAGTGCTCTGGGGGAACAGGCCATATTTTTGGAGGGAAGGAATGGGAGAATGATTGAAAAAATTCACTACTGTGAAACTGACTGGGGTGTGAAGGTTGGGGGCTTTTTTGATTGACTTGGTTCCAATTTCTTATGGGATTTTTGCTTTTGCTGTGTATTATGCTAAGAATTTGAGTATTTCAACGTTAGCAAAAATATATTTCAAAGTTATTTTTCTGTTTCCAAATGAGAGCATTTTGCCTCTAAGTAAAAGAAAATAAAAATGAAGTTTTCATCTAAATCAGTGCTGAAACTCCCACGCTTTTGAAATATCAGAATTTCTTATGGGAATAAATTTCATTTTCCAGAAAGCTCTCTTTTTAAACTATTGCTGAACTGGCACTAGTATACCAGATATGGCTGAGCACAGGTTTCGTAACAAAATTATATACTCCATTTTGGTGGCTGCTGCTACCTAGAAATCCTTCGGTCTATTGTGAGTTGTTCTTTTCCAGGAAAAGGCAGCAGAAAATTAACCTGTACATCCGAATTTGTGGTAAATGCCCGAGGAGCCTCACCTTTGCTCCCGTTAGCTTGTTCTCCTACAACAAATGATGCAGCGCTCTGTATTCATGAAGTTTTGTGCATTTGCAAAGAGTCAAAGGAAAGCAAATTTCTTTCTAGTGGTGCCAGGCTCTGCCCCTTCCAAGGAAGCGCGTTGCTGAGAATGCAGAAGAGCAAACGTTCCCTTCCTTTCCTCGCCTGATGCCCCGCCACCACCCACAGCATTTGGGCTCCTCCCAAGGTCAAAAATGACAATCGTTTCTCTTCTCGCCCTGGAAGAGGTAGCATTAAAAGCATTAACATGAAGGCGTGTGAATCTTGGAGAGCATGGAGCTCGCCTGCTCTGCCAATGCAGTGGAAAGATTTATAGTTTCTAATTTATTTGGGTTGCACCACTTTTAATGTGGTAAAAAAAATATATTGGCTTTTTTTTTTTTAATCCTGCTACAGCTGTTCCCATACAGGAGTAGGTAGATGTTATAATGCGCTTTTTAGGATAGTCAAATAACAGTGTGCACAATCAAGTTTGTGCTTATAGAGCCAGTTGAATAGTCGTCTTGGTACAAAACATCTGGGCAAGGCTTGGGGCATTTTTGCGGGGCAGCTTGGGTGAGGAAAGGGCTTTGCATTTGACCCCGGTTACGGCCGTCATTCTGTGGGCCTCCTGGTTTTATTGGGCACTGTCTCAGCTCGGTTTCTGTGCAACTTCTCCCTCCTGCCACCCAGCAGGAGGGTTAACATTTCCACTTTACAAAACCCTCCTGTGATTTCAGCTTGGAGACTGGGGAAGAGGTGGTGAGAGGGATACCCCAAAGCAGCAGAGGGGGAAAAGATGCTCAAGATGAAGGCAGCAATGCTCAGCTGAATGGGGCAGGCAAAGGCAACCCAAGAGAAATTGGAGTGGTTTTTGTTGTTTTTTTTTATCGCCCTGCCGTGAGCAACAGCAGCTGAGGGTTGATCTCGCGACTCCACGAGACGCGATGGCAGGATCGGAGCTGGAGAGGGTCTGACTCAGCCTCCTGGTCAGCGGGGCTGGAAGTGCCAGGGCTGCCCTGCTGCGGCTGTTGGGGTAACCCAAAGGCAACAACCTCGCTTGGGTAATGCCCAGGCTTTCAAACAGTTTCCTAATCTGTGGGCAGCCACCCTGCTGTGTCAGGCTATTAAGGAGAGAGAGGCGTCTTCTCCAGGAATGGCCATCTTCCTTTTCTCCTCGTTCAGTGTCAGCAGCTCCTTTTCCTGCCTTTGCTGAGGCATGGAGGGAAAAAAAAAAAAAAAAATCTGAATAAAGCTGCTGTTTATACTGGAGGGAAAAGAGAAGGTTGATATATTAACAACAAATTAAAGAACTTCCTGAAGGTCATGTTAAGACACGCTTCCTTACACCGACTTCAATTAGTGAACGGAGTCTCAGATTGCTTTGGAACTTTGCCTGTGTCTAAGAGCCTTTTCTTAACCCTTGGCTTGACTAGTTCTCAAAAATCAAATTGCAAACGATTAAAAAAATCAGTTTGCCAGCACCACTGTGCACGAAGCAAATGTTACTTCTACCTCTTGCTAAAAAACAGGCAATCAAAATGCCCTGTGACTCAGTTATTCATGAATTGGTCTAGTTTTCCTGTGAAAACTATAAAGAAAATTTCAAATTGCTTGTACGCCTCAGCAAATCCATTTTTAACCACCTCAGCCTTATTTTTGGAATGAGCTTTCATGAGCACATAAGCAGCCAGTCCTTCTCATTTTTATACTTTTCATTTTGTCTGGGTTGGGGGGAAATATGTGTCATTTATAAATTAGCTTATTATAGCCTTGTGTTGAGCTCATATGGGGAGCATCACCGATATAAATTAGATTCCTTCATTATTTTAAATTGTAGTCCTAACAGAGGAGCTAGCAGCTAAATACACAATTATATACTCATAATAACATGACTCTGACCAAAGGGCAGTGGGGAGATGTAAGACGCTGAGTGAGCCAACTGGTCAAGCAACAACAAAAGTCCTTTTTACAGCCAGTCATCTCCCCCAGGGCTTCCTTGAAACCTAAAGAGCATTGTTTACATTAGAAAAGCTTCTTACAAAGGAAGCCCAGGCTGGGTTATGACCACTGGCTAACCATTAGGTGGGGATTTCGCCCTCCCTTCACAGCTCCGGTGATACCTGGCAGCCTTGGCTTGCCCTGAATATTGGGCTGACCTTTAGATGCCTGCCTATCCCTGTGTACAGGAAAATATATGACTGTGATAGTGCAATGACTGATGGTTTTCCAATAAAGTATTATACCAGATCCCTGGGACTTTGGGTTAAAGTTTTTGATGCTGTTTTTAAGGAGATCTGGGATGGTTCTGCTCTGGGAAATAGGAAGCTGAACGCAAGCAGCCAAAAGAGCTTGGTACTTACTAGGCACCCTGAAGGATAGGTCCTGCTTGGAAAAGTCTCATGAGTTGAGAGTTAATCATTCAAAGAAAAGGGAAACGATAGCAACAAGATGTAGGTCGTGCTCTGGAAGAGCAGATTAGGGATGGATCGTTTGCAAATGCCATCCAGCTGGCAGCCATTCTCTCCCTCTTTGTAATAAAACACACTTAGTATTTGCTATCAGCATGAACACCATTTAAGATTATGTATAGGCTGGACTTGCAAAGCGTGGCTTTTCCAGAGGCGCAGAATTTGTTAGCTTGTCTTCATTGCACATTTAGAAGTATGATACAGAGCCATCAGTATGTACTGCAGTGTAGGATAGGGTAAAAGACATCCATCACATTTGTTATTGAGGTAGGTAAAGAAATTCTTTATCTCAGAGCTCCATTTCATCAGCATTATGAGACATTTCACACTTGTGAGAAGTCTCGCAATATATCTATACACATGCATTTATGTAATGTTCTTAAAATATATCATCTCATCAAAAAAGTTGGTGATGAACTCAGCTCATGAAGAACTGCAAAACCCCACACTACTGCACATTTAATGAGGAGACAGCAGAACACGAGCTCAGATTTTACTCACGCTGTGCTTACACTACTCCTCAATTAGAGCAACGCGAATGAGATTAAAGCAAGAGCCCAAATTGTCAGACTCATTGCCCACTGTAAGAGGAAGAAGGGGATTTCATTCCTCCCTCTTCTTATCAGGCAGAAAAACCTACCGAGGCGAGTGCTTACGCACCCCACAGAAGGATCATACATCCTCCATGCACTGAGCTCCTTGTGAAAGATCCTGCCCTCTGGGTCTACTCCAGCCCGAGGGAATAGCCTGGAGCAAAGGATGTAGGGGTGTGTTTAGTTTGCATGGCCTACTCCTTTGCCACTAGAAAAACAGGCCCAAAATAATTTCCTCGGGCTCTTTCCATTGATTCTTACCTGAAGGTGCTGTAAAAATCCGATACAAGAAAGTTAAATATGCAAGCACCACTCACAGACCCACTTCCCAATGGTGTGAAGGAGAGAGGAGATAAAAGTGCCTAAAAAGTGGGGGCATGGATGATGACACATGTTTCCAAAGTACCAGTATTAAAAAAAAAAAAAAAGGAAAGAAAAGTGAGTCTAAACTTGAGTAATGTTCGGCTGCAATACACAGCAACCACAGCATATTTCACATACAAGCCTGTGAGGAAATATAGCCTCTTCTCAAATTCCCTAGCTGGCACATTGTCAGAGGGCACTGTTTCCTTCACTGCTTGTTCAGCATAAGAGTCAGTAACATCATTATTTTTCTCAACAGTTACACGTATGTATTTCCAAAAGATTTTTCTGGCGTTTATCTGGATGCTTTGGGACACTCTGGCTTTGAAAGAGAAGGTCCGCGTGCACCTATCTGTCAATCAGGGGCATCTTTTAATTAGGGTGACAGAAACACCTGCCGTGTGAAAACAGGCGGTTCAGATGTCGATTATTCCTCTCTGCCATCAGGTAAGACCAAGGCCGTCTTGCATCAGAGCATATCGCAGGGACCTGCGGAAGACTCGGTCCCAGAGCAAATCTCCGTCTAACCCCTGGGGGAAGGGGTTACCAGGTCATTTGTCAATCACGCTCAGGAGCCGAGAGCTGGAGGGCAGGGATTCCCATCACCCTGGGGCAGTTTAAAGGGATATACTAAATGTAGGCAAAGGATATGAAATTAGATGCAATAGGAAAAGCAAGGCTGATTACCTATGGGCCTTCTAGAAGGCTGTGCCACAGCCTCGGGGAGGGAGGAGAAGGCTCCTCGGGACACCACGTGCACTGGATCGTGCTTGTGTCCTTGCTTATAAGCAGAGCCAGTTAGCCTTTTTTTTTTTTTTTCTCCTTCAGCAATAAAACTGGGGGAAAAATCAACAGAAAAGAAAGTCTGTTGGCTCAGATCAAGCCAGATGAACTTATTATAGCTTTCTTGTCAAAATAGGGGGAAAAAAATTGTTCTGGACAGCACAGGAATTCAGTCATGTTTATTGCTAGCGATGGCCAAAATTATAGTGTCGTGCATTTTATGTATTGGCACATAAGGACCTGGCACATTCTCCTGTTATCAGTCAACCCTCTGATTCAGTAAAAGCCAGAGGAATTCGATTAATCCACTTCCCCTGCTATTTTGGGGGGACAGCTGATGTCTGATCACAAAGTGCTCAGAGGTACACGGTGACCCTAAGCAAAGGAAATCAAGAAAACAGGACTCCTGGTGCCCTGACTGGAATAGGTATGCAAGAACTGGGCACGAACCACTTCATGATCTAGGGCAGGCACAGGCACCAGGGAGGTGAAAGGCAGGGAGCTCAAGGCAAGAAGAAGAGGCGCTGTCAGGGACACGAGCGTGCGATGCAACGTGGCAGCAGAAGGGAGCCAGCCAAAAAGGCATCTCATCGGAGAGGCAAGACGTGAAACCTTCCCGAGGTGACCAGCAAAACCGCGCGGAGGTCTGGGCATCCCTCTGCTAGAAAGCAAATCCTGAGTCAAAGGGAGGTCAAGCGGTACCAGCAATGATCTCCGGGCTGGGAAGACCGATTTGAGGAAAATTAAGAGAGCCTGGGTAAGCTATAGGCAGTTTCTGGGACAAGACTATTTGAAGGGTGAAAAGGTGAAAAAGGGAGACAAATCACTTAAGGCAGAGCAAGCAGTATGACTGGGATCGTTATGTATTTGTATAGCACTTAAAGATTGCTCAGAAATTTTATAGAACAAATAAAAGTTCATAGTCTGAGACTTGCAGTCTAGTCAGAGGCATGACAGGGCACACGACTTGACTCAAAAAGTGGAAGGAAAGAAAATGGAGGGATATTACTATATCCCTCAAGGATATAATAATAAGTAATATGTTGAAACTAAGACAGGACAA
Organism: Buteo buteo; assembly: GCF_964188355.1. Classification (NCBI taxonomy): domain Eukaryota; kingdom Metazoa; phylum Chordata; class Aves; order Accipitriformes; family Accipitridae; genus Buteo; species Buteo buteo. The sequence continues at coordinate 5,301,151 of NC_134173.1, forward strand.
ACTTAAACTGAGCATTAAAATTCAAATAGATCATTAGGGCCATAGCAAAATCTCCCAAGAAAATTGATGAAATATTCCATTTATCACACCTAGTAAAATGCCATATACAGTATCACCTGGGAAATGAACGAAGTGATCTCTCCCTGGAGGAGTTCACAAAGTGTTTCATGCAGGCGAAGGAGCACAGACCGGGTCTCAGCAAGGAGCACACAGAAACGATGCAAACAGCAGAGCGCTGGACACGAGCGTCAGCCTTTGCAGACATTGTTTGCTTTGTCCACAGAAAACACAGAATGACAACTACTGTCATACAAAGCCCCATTACACCAGGGATATATCACTAGAATGGGGTTTTCATAAATAGGAAGCGCATTTTTGGAAGCTCCATTTCTGTTATATGAAGCGTAAGGGCTGGGACCATATTCTGATTTCCAGAGAGAGATACGGGCTTGATTCTTTACCATCTTGCTTCCCAGTAAATCATTTAATACCATGAAGTTTGTAATGCAATTCTGTGTCACAACACAACATCACACTTACTTTATAGCTGTTCAAAAGACAAGCTAGGATGCAAAATAGCTGATCTTTATTATCATTCTTCTCTGAGATTTAAATATTGGATGCATGCAAGACCAGACACCTTACAGCAATTTTATGCCAGGAAGTCCACGGGAGTCATTACTAATTACACGGGAGTTAGATCAGGATCAGCTCTTAGGGCAATTTTATTGATTTCCTCATTCTATTTCAGATTCCTTACACACGTTCCTCACTGGCTTAGCAACAGTGAAAGTAATGATCAGCTTTATTACCTAGAAAAGTTGGGGCAGAAAGAGAGGGAGACGTCTCTCACATTCAGCACAGCAAAACGCCTCTGAGAGTAAAGTGGACAACATCTTCATTGTTAGGTGCAGTGAAGAGATTTGCAAAATATGTCATCTTTCAAACCAAATTTCATTATTGTGCTTTCCAAATCATATTCCACTAGTAAACATATTTCTCAAGGACTTGATGCATCAGCCACAATTTTGTTTCCCTACAGCAACTTGCTTAGGAGTCTAGAAACTGATAACTCCAGAACTGACTGAATGGTCCCAGTAGCGTAGGATGTTTTTTCCAGTGTGGCTGAGCCTGAACATACTTGCTTTTGAATAGATAAGATAAATAGAACAGATAAAGTTTGCCATCTAGAGGAACTGTACAGAAATCCACTTTTCTTTCTACTGAATCTGTTCTTACAGTTACACTTGTGAGCATAAGCAGACCAACAAAAGCAAGCGACACATTTTGGTATTGGTTATAACTAGCCAACTATTGCAGAGATGTAAACAAAATGATAGGGAACACTGCCTTCAATTTGCTATTTTTGCCATCCAACTTCTCCCTCTTTTTGCATCCTGTAGAAGGACTCCTGCTCCATCTTGCATTAACAAATACTCAAAGGTGATGTCCCCTTCCTACCTCTTTCTGTGCAATAATGAGAAAGGACAGCAGACAGGTGAATCTCTGCCCTGATATTTTGGTGAAGTGTAGTTTGGAGGATGGATAAGATGCCCCCCCCAAAGTCCCAGCAAACCTGAGTTATCCCATAGTCCGATGGAGCCCCGTGGATGTTTCCTAGATAAGAGACATAAGCAGCTTCTCTTTTGCAGAGCTTGCTGCTCCCAATGCTGACGCACAATATGAAAGCTTGGGGCTCAATACCCTCATCTGCTTCAAGGGACTGAAATATCAACTTCTCCCTTTTCCAAGAAACCATCCTCTGCTCTCCACAGAAAGCCAGAGTCTTTAAACCATGGAGAAGGTCAAAGGTCAAGGGCACCTTACCTCATTCACCTGTGGATCAATGGAAATAATTAAGTCCCATCACCTGTGTGTGGTTTTTATGTCAAACAGCAGAGAAAAAAAAAAAAAAACAAACATATAAGCAGCCCTCAGAGCCAGATCTGTAACAGGATGGGTCCTAGACCCCATGGAGTTTATAGATCTTAGCCAAGATCTTCAACTACTAGACCTCAGCTCTGAGTAACCTACCCTCTGAAACAGGTTACTCGGTGGAGAATAGGGCTGTGAAGTGTCCTACTGCACAGCCCAGCACGCTCCCCGTGGGGCTTGCTGCCGTCTCCCACCAGCCCCAGCACCCTCCTCACCTCCAAGAGGAGCTGCAAGCTGACTGAGCCCCAGGTGTCGGCCCTGGAGACTCTGACAAGACTCCATACCGGGGTGGAAAGGGCAGAGGCTAGCAAACGAGAGCTGCAAATGAAGCAGCGAGTTACGGGGCAATGGCTTCGAGCGGGAGCATGGGAACAGAAAGGGACCTAGGCCACGAGGTGTTGCAGCTGCCTGAGAAACGCAGTGGATAAACCAAGAGGAAGATGGTCTAGCTGTGGTCTGGTAAAACCTCACAGGCACATTGCAGTCCCTGGGCAGGACACGTCCCTGCGGTGGGAGTCGCGGAGCAGCCACGTGTTCCTTATTTGCTTGGTAAAGTCGACGGGATTTCCAACCCTGCAGCGGTGCGTGCAGGATGGAGTGGGAGGAAGGTGCCCACGGTGGGCAGGCATGAATGCGTCCAGGCGGCGAGGCCAAGGAAAATCAGGTCTCCTGCTCTTCAGGTGAAATCGAGCTGCCCTGACTGTCTGCAATCCCGTCGAGGCTGCTGTGCCACTCACTCTCGTCAAACATGCAAAGCGACTCCCAGCTACTTTCTCTTGCATAAGAGTGTGTTAGGTAAGCACCAGCACGGTGGTGCAATTATTTGTCTAGGCACAAGGTCATTGACACTGTTTGTTAAAATGCCTCAATTTCAGACCTTAGCTTCTGCCTCAAGCACAGATGCTTCAAAGAGATTATAAGAAGAGCGAGTACCACTTTCATTTCGCTGGATGGAAAGTAATATCTCCTTCCAGCTTCAGGCGCAGCAGGGTAAAACAGTAAACAGAGCTTCACATTAATTTCCATTACATTTGGTAGGGAAGACTTAGTATAATTAAGCAAATAGCTCTGTCCTGCTTCTTTTGAAATCAAAAAGAGTTTTGCCTTTTACAGAAATTAAAACCAGAAAAGTTGCTGTGCTTTTGCCCTTTCACGGGCACACTGATATCGGAAGAGTCACGTCTTGGTGGAAGTCAATGAGATGCTGCCGTCTTACATCAGGGGCGAATGCAACTGATCGTGAGCTCTCGTCCTTCAGGCTAATTACAAGCTCATCAGTTCAGGGATTCTTCTGAGTTCACTTTTAGGGATCAGTGTGTTAATCCTCTGAACCGTAATTTTTAGCATTGCGATGGCGTACCTCAGGACCTACGTTTAACTTCTGAATTACCACTCCTTTGGGCTGGGAAGCTGGTGACAATTAGATGAGTCGTCCCCAGTTCAGTGCTGGCCTGATACATTACCCACCCTGCTGTACCCTATTGTTTAATCATACCTCAATCCTCTTAATGAGACTCATTAATCTTTCTTTCAAGTTTCATTCTATTTCCTGCTTTACTGAGATTTATGATGAAAGAAAGAGAAACGCTGCTAATTGATCCCCTTCAGGTGACATTATCTCCTGCAAGAGCATCAATCAGTGGTGGCAAACATCTGTTTGACAAGAATTTTCCTTTTTATATTCCGCTTTGGAAATTTTAAGAACAGCTAAAGCTCTGCTGATAAAGGATGAGCAATACGCAGCCTTCATCTGAGAAATTACAAGTACAGGGAACATGGTGATAGAAATCTCTCAGATGTCTGGCAGCTTGGTCACAGTGATTATAAGATCTAGTTGACCAGGCTGGCAAAACCTTTTCATCAAGAGCTGTCCTTTGCACATTAACCTACATGTGTATAAGCCTCTGAACACAACATCCCTAACAGCCTGTGTGCACAGCCGTGTCAGCCGAAGGAAGACAAAAGTTTCCAAGTTTAGCTATTTATTGAAAGAGCAAGAAAGGAGCAATCGTCTCGGTCCTTGGCCCACATCAGTTACTTGGCAGACAGAAAAACACGGGGAGAAAAGCAGCAGAACTGACTGACCGCGCACATCCAGGCTCGTACAGAAGCGGACCGACCGCTTTGGTCCATCAAAGTAGTTATTGCTGCTTTCTGGCCCAGACGGAAAATGCTCCAGACTGCCACACAAGGTTCAGGCCTCGAGGACGCTGATATGCCTCAATTTCCCGGAGCAGCCTCCCAGGGACCCCCACTATCCCTGCCCAGCCCCAAGGATCCAGCTCAGCTCCATCTGGGCGCCCCGTCCAGCCCTGCAATGGCCTGGGGATGAATTATGCTAGAATTAGGGATCCTTTCTGATCCCTTCATCACCTGTCAGGAATTGTGCAGATATAATTGTGCAGATATATTTGGCGCTGGCCTAGGGTTGAGGGACTGATCTGAAAACCTCTCAAGGGCTCTCCTCCCTCCATTTTGCTATCCTTCTCTAATATACTGGGCTCACATTCATCCTTGAGATCGATCGTGTTTCACCACAATATTCAGTTCTTGGGAATCTTCCAAGTCATCTGCTGGAAGAGCCCAGCTTTGTGCAGCTCCCTGTAGTTCAGCTAGATAATATGCATATGTGGATGCCGCTTCAAAGGGAAGAAGAGCCCATAAAAGCAAGAAATGTTGACTGACTAACAACCTCTGTCTGGTTATAAAAGACTTGGCTGCAAGGACACCCTACTGTATTTTCAGATTCACAAACCTCAGCTGCTGTGCCTGTGCCTTGTAATACTTCATAACAGAAAAAAAGAAACGAAAAAGTTGGAAATTATTTCCAGCTTTGCGGTCTCAGCAGACAAAGATTTTTGGCTCTACAACTTCTTCCCAATAAAACCATCCTACTGAGTCTGGTTCTTCATCACCTTGGAATTCATGTAGGTTATTCATCACCCGAGCACTGGGATTTCAGAACGATACTGAGGGAGGATTCTCTGCTCCCATGTGATTATGGTTTTTATACACGGGTTGCATCAGGACAAATAAGCATGCCAGGTGCCAGGGAGAGAAAAATGAGGCTGCTCAGTGGTTCAGCCCTTATTTCGTTCCCGTGATTGCCTGAAAATCTCATTGACCTGTTCTGCCTGATTCACACTTTCTGCATTGTATATGCTAAAGAGAGAAACACAAAGATACAGCTGTCAAGAGCTCTCAGCTTCCCTTTTCCTGCTGGCAGTGAAAAAAGCTGATTAACTGCTTTCAGATGCAGTTAATTTAGTAAATTAGGAAGTGGTACACCTTTGTCTAAACTTTCAGAAGTACTTGGGCTGCACAGCTATTTGATTGTTGGACCGTTCAATCAACCCAATTTTTATTGAGTGTTCAGCTCATACTTCTAGAAAAATCAGATTTGTTAAGTATCCAAAACTGGGCATACAGAAATGGAAACGCTTCAGCCACGCAGCAGCTTTCTGAACATTGTGAAGATCCATTTAGACCATACTGAGGGAAGCAAATATGATTACCTCCAACGTTCTAGAGGAGACAGGAGTTTACCCAGCAGAAAGGAGTTTAATTCTGCTGCTGACTTCGCTCAGACCAAGGCTTCAGCCACATTCCAGCTTTGCAAAGAATGTATTAAACATGCCCCTCCTATCTGCAAAACTAGAAAAAAACACCTTTTCCTTGATTGAGTCAAAAAGGGAATCAGCCAGTAAGTCCATGGTAATAGACTTATGCCCTGTACTCAGTGTAAGTTTTCATTTAAAACTAAATTCAGAGCCAGTCTTTAGGGAGCAGAAGTGGATGTATCGTGGCCAAGTCTCTAAACTGATGGATCCATTCTTATAATAATGTAACATTTTGACCCAGCTTGCCAGAGAAACGGTACGTGCATGAACTGTATGACCCTTCTCACTCATTCAGCACAAGAGCGGACGGAGAACATCGTTCAGCCCTGTAGCTCAGGGGCAGATTTGTTGGGTTATCTGGTTTAAATCTTCGGGCATTCAGCAAAGGATAGTTGAAGTCACTCATCATACTTCTCGCTGGAGAGGAAAGTTTGAGGGTTGCAGCCCATGATGTATGAGGAGAGAGCGGGGGAGCGGGTTTCTTCAGCCTGGAGAAGAGAGAGCTGAGGGCAGGGTGTACGATCACCGACGCGTTGTGGGGAGAGAGAAGACTTCTCAAAGGTGCACAGTGAAAGGCTGAGAGGCAACAGTCAGAAGCTGAATTTCTGAGAGGATCTAAAGAACGATTTCTCCACCAGGAGGGTGGAAAAGCACAGGAAGAGGTTGCCCAGAAAGGTTGTTGGAGATACTCGAAACTCGACTGGATACAGCCCTGAGAAACCTGATCGAGCCCTGAAGCTTGGAGCAGCGTGTTGAACGCGGGCACCTTCCGAAGTCCCTTCACCTACAGTTAACCTGACATTGACAACTCGATAACCAAGAGGCTAGCCAGAAATTAATGAACGTTAACAGCACTGAAAACAAAATTTCACATGAATGAATTCACGTAAAGCCCATCGTATTAACTTTTAAGATCTTATTAAGATTCTATTGCATTGCAACATACTTTTTGGCTAATTAGCTGAGAAAACAACTCATTTATAATCACAGTGAAGTCCACATCATTGTAGTCTGATGACACTAGTGTTCATGCAGCTTTATTTTTAGATAGAAATGAGAAATAACTGAAAGCTGGAGGGGAGACCTCACTTTTAAGGCAGCATTTCCCAATTCCCAAGTCCCTTCATGAATTTGTAGCCGCATTTCCAGCTGGATTCTGGGCTCATGGCTCCTATTGCCCTAAGGGCACTAGGGAGTCACAGACTCTTGTTCTACTGACAGCCTCTTAAGAGGTTTCATCTCCTCTGCCATTCATGATCATACATCCTTCTTCTGACAGCTGCAGTTATTACTTCCACAGAAAATCCAGGTTAAGAAAGGCTGAGTGTATATCAAAATAATGCCAGCATCCAGAGGTCAAAAATCATGATGTTTCTGAACCAGTAAGTCTTGCTACAGCTGGAAAGCTTTTCAGCTTTTCATTGCAAGATTAAGGTCAGAAATTTCCTCTTTCTGAGAAGAAGTGTGTCCCTTTGTGAGGCCTCCCCCTCCCAGTTCTGCACCCAGATATGATTTTAAGGTCCATGATTTTAAGGTCCATGATTTTAAGGTTTACTTTGTTGTGTAACATCTTTGATTAGTAGCTTTATCACCATGTCCATATCCAGCATGAGTCACTTTTTTAAGAATAAGCTGACAACAATATGATTTCAGATCCGGCAGGTAGTGGGCTGCAATAACAAGAATTGGTAGGATGAACTATAGTATGGGGCTTCACAGACCTAGAAATTGCTTTTATTTATATTAATGCATTCTAGAGGCTTAGATAATTTTATTTAGTTTCATTATTCACTTTTATTTTCATGTTCTTTCTAAACTGAGTTTTGATTTTTTTTTTGCCTATAGAGAATGCTGTAGACAGCAAAAGTATTCCATTATTTCATTAAAAAAAAATTCCATTATTTTGCTATGTTCCAGCACTTGCCATCTGATACCACTTTGCCTCTCAATCTCTATCTGTTCCTCGTGGCATAAAGCTTATCACCAAAGACTTAAAAAGAATAACAACAAACACTTAAAATCTCCTAATATGGGCAGTTTCTGAGAGATATGTGCGCATATGCTAAGGGAATTGTATTCCAGCAAGCGTTCCTCTCCACACATAATGTGATGCCTGACTATATGCCTCCCCTCTAACTGCTGAATCACTCTGGATTTTCTTCGCTTTGACAAATGTCACGGCCATTTTTCCAAATGACCGATCGGGTAATATCACTGTATGGCTAACCCGTAGTCTTTCAGCTCAGAAAGCTGTGTCTTGTTTAGGCTTTTTCAAAGCTAAATTCCTCTTAGAAAATGGGAATTATAATTTTTAAAGTATTTTGCCCATCAGTGTTTTGGGGCTGATGGATGAAATTAGAAGAAATACAAGAGGGGGTGGAATGATCCTCCCAATCCAAATGTTCTTATTTGAAGCAGAATATTTATTTAATGTAAGTGCAGATAAGTATGCTAATTGCAATACCTGACAATCTCATTTAGATCATATATACCTTCTTAAATACATGATTACTTAGCTTCTTAAATACGTGATTGCTGGCTTGTATTGTTTTTGCACTTAGAGAAAAGGTCTGGTAGGAATCCACTTGCATTTTTCGTAATGTTTCATGCATGCCTCTGATGATACACACAGCGCTCAATCTTGCTTGACTAATTTAACCAATTGTTTGAGGTTACCCACTCAATGAAACGTCAGATTCTCTCTTCCTCGACATATTCTTCACTTCACATGTAAATAGCTCCAAATTACCATGCTGTGCCAGTGGGAAAGGCACGCGAGATTGAATGAATACCAAATGACTGCATGACGCCAGTATAAGACGACATAAAATAGCACGAGAACTTGACAAAGGACTTCCCTCAGATACAGCACGGGCCGGCAGTGGCGGATTTCAGCGTCCCTGGGACAAATTTTGAGTGGGGCACAGCGGAGCCAGGTCCCACAGCGTCTGGAGAAGGGACACGGACCCCCGCTCCTGGGTCTGCGCCCCTGGGAGCTGCTCAGAGTTCAGCCAGCTTATCTGTCGTAAGCTGCTCCTTAGCGTATGACCAAAGAGAGAGGGTATAAAGCTGCATTACAAAACTTTATCCTGCACTTCCACACGCCTGAGGACTCATTCTGTCTGCAGGGACAGCCGCCATTTGGTTGGCAGGGGTCTGATACAAAAGATGGGGTGTCACATCCCATGCTCCCTCAGAAAAAACTGTGCAGGCTTTTTTTCTGAGTATTTGCCAAGACTAAAAGCAAAATAGTTTAGCCTATTTAGGCTTCTTGTGCTTGAATATATATATATCTGAGTAGATGCAAACTCTCCTAGACAATGAGTGTTTGCAAGCTGTGCCCAGCTCCCGTAGCTTAGGTCTTTTTTTCTAATTGACTAGACATTACTGAGGAACACTGTAGCTTTTTACAAGTACTGACTGACAGATAAAGCAACTCAGATGAGAACCTTCTCTTTTCAAGTGTATTAAACAATTACATTAAGCTTTGGATAGCAAGTCAAACACAGAAATCTTGCGTTCTTGTTCCTTAAAACAGAATAAAGATGAACATTTGACACAAGACAAATTCAATTTCATTTCAGTATTGAAGGGTTCGCTGGAAGAAATCTTTTGAATATGACAGTAAATACAAAGGCTCTGAGTATAAGCAACAGGCCAAAGCATTTGGCTAAACCAGTGAAATTACAAATATCTAATATATGACTCACTGGGAATCACATCCATGAACGATGGATACCTCAGAGGCTCTTCTCCATTTGCAGAAGTGAATAGATGGGTTCAGCAGTGCAGGACCTTCTGCAGTCTTCCAGTTTTGTTTTGCTTCGGGAAATAATAACTCACAAACTTTTCAATAGCTTTATCTGATTCATCTGTTATAAGCACAGAAAACAACAGACTTGACATTAGATCATGGCTGGCTTTTCAAACACAGCCTCATGGAAAACACAGCCCTTTCAGAAACCAAAAGCTGATTTCACTTTTGGACTGAGGAACCATCTCTGCATTAACAATCCTGGCCAGAGTTCTTTAATCCAGATGGGACACTTACCTCTGAAAAACAGCAAAAAGCATGAGACGGGCTCAAAGACGGAATATACTGGTTATCTAGGAGAAGCTGAGGTTGACGTCCAGATTTGCAGTGTGTTGACAAGTTCTGGTTGCAAGTTTGGAATAGATTGGCTCACAGAAGAAACTGGGTTTAACATAGAAATGCACCTAATCATAGACTATCCATGAGCCATGCAAGGCAAGAGGCTCTTCATTTGAGATCAATGTCATTTCAAATTTGCCATGAAACTGCTGTACTAAATCAAATGCCCTGATTTCTCACATTTTGTCTTACTTGGTGGGTATTTGAGAAACCCCTCAGCAATTTTCAGTGGCAAATGCTACAACATGCGTTTTTTTGTTTGTCCCCTTTCCCCATCCTGCCTTTGCTATAGTCTGTTCCCCAACAGCATAATTCTTGAATATCACCCTTCCAGGATGACTTCACAGCAGCAGCAGAAAAAAGACTAACTAACTTGTTCTGTGACACATATTTCTGGGATTATTACACAGAGGCTTCTGAGGTACCTCTGCACATGGCAGTGATGCTCAAGGATGCCCCATGTCAACATCTCTCCCTGTCCGCAGTCGTAAGTGAGCCACTTCGCTCCTCATTCAGGGCACCTGCCTATTTTCTTTTCCACTGGAAGGAACCCACAACCGTCATCACACTGAGTAAGCAGCAAAGCCAGTTGACACGAAAGGGAGGGAAGAAAGGGCTCTTAAATGGCACCTTGCTTAAGAGGCACCTCTCTGCTGATGACTTACTCTGAGTTCTCTGAATCTGATTTATGGGCCTGAGGATACCTGCGTCCTTCCTTTCCTAAAAAAATTACAAACTGGTGGCGGAGGCACGCATATCACTACTTTGTTTTAAACTTTGACCATAAGAGATGCCACTTTTGTTTCCCTCCCACATTTTTTCCTTGTCACTCTGGCCTTGTGCTGGCACACCTAACAAGAAGTCAGAAACGTGGGTTCGTTCCCATTTCTGCTTTTGAGGACTCAAACTCGTGTTTCCTCTAATAGCCTATCCCAAAGCATGCTTGGGGTGTTGTCCTCTATTCTTGCTGAAGTTCCACCTCGTACAAGTCTCCGTAACCCGCTGTCTCCCATGCCCAGCAGAGAGGAGGAGCGCTCTGCCTTCTCCTCCCTTCTCCGCGGGCTGTGTCTATGTTTTGGCCAAGTAGCTGCCTCGTGACAGCTGTATCACCAGAGACGGGGACGTACCCACATCTTTCACCTCCATAGGAGTGACCTACCTGTCGGGTTACAGACTCACGCTCTTCCCCTCCCACCCTCCGTGAATCCAACACGAACGAGTACCTCAGCGGTACGTGCGGATCCTGCCTCTCCGTTCCCATAACCCTCTCTCTCCGGCCCAGTGAATCACAGAGCGTTTTCCGTGTAAACCTCATGAGAAGGGGAGGATAAGCCTTCCCTGTGATTCCCACACACACCCAGCCCTGGTAACTCTCCAGTCTCGCCTACTGACTGATGGGTTAGGCAGAGGAGAAAGATGGTGTTGGATCCCTCCAGGCAAAGGAGGGGGAGAAGAAGAACCTTCCCTTCTCCAACACCCTCGGTGAGAGCTCCAACTTCTGGATAACAGAGATGGCTCCAACAGGACTGCCTCTGGACATATTTTAAAGGAAACCAGCGATTATTAGTGCATTTTGTGCAGGGCCTGGGCTGAGCGTGCAACCGACTGGCATGCTGACTAGACAGACGGAGGGCAGCAGTGCGATAGCTGGAGGAACACCTCACCTGTGAATCCCAGCAGCGATGAGACATCCCTTCTGTCCTGAGCCACGTGCTCGCCCCGTGAGCCCGGCAAAGCCTCCGAGCAGAACTTAGCATCTCATGAGCTCGAAGGTCAAGAATGCAACCACCACCAGTAGACACGTCAAGCACAATATATAGTTTATTGGTTTCATTTCCAAGAAAGTTAAAAACCAGACTGAAGAAGAAATGCATAGCATAATCTCTACAATTTATGAACTACAATCATATTCTTTATGCAGTCCTTCCTTTTGATTTGTGTATAATTTTGACAGAAGGGTGACCTAAAATTGTGACCATATTTTGAAGGATGCCATTGAAAGTATATAAATCACAAACTGTATCTGAAATATCTTAGTCATATCAGGGAACACAGAGTTCGGAGGCTTCTCCTAAAAATGCTGATTTCTGTTCTGTGATTTTGGCCTCCTGGCTATTATTAGAGCTTGTAATAATCATCATTTTTGCCTTGAGATTTGGGAAGGAGTTAAGTCCCACAGAAGATGGACTGTGTCTGAATAATTCATTCTAAGGAAATACAGACTTAGTTTTCAAATATATAGAGGACTTCCTACATACAGCACTCTGGAAATACGCTATTAAGTACACATCTTATCCATAGAAGGTAAATATATATCTGCAATTAGTCCAAAGATTTAATTTTGCAGCAATGGGTGTACTTAGATGAAAGAGTCTGCCTTCATATGAATTTGTCTTTTTTCTATATACTGACAATTGAGAAGTCACCCCCTTACAGAACATCTAATCTTTCTATGTAATATACACAGTGTTTTGAAGTGTTTACGCCCTTTTCATTCCTGCAGCACCTGGGTTTGTATTATGCCAGCTTTCTCTTTCTTTGAATTTTTTTTCACATTATGGGAGGGATGTTCTTTCTACAAAACTTACAGTGCATGTCATTTAAAAGTGACTCTTCCTACTTCAAGATTTTCCCCAGAGTATTGGCACTGAGAAGAATTTGTCTTCATTGATGGGAAGACATCTCAATACTGGCGGGGACACTCCACTTACTAGAAGGGAAATATTATCTTTTGTTGAGATGAAAGATTCCTTATGTCTCTTCCATCAATCTGAAGCGTTGTGACATTTCCTATCACTGTAGCACAAGGATGTTCCTTCTGGGAAATGCACAGAATATACTAATGAGTATGTTCATACATCAGAGAAAATCCTTTTTTCCCCCTGTAAAATGACAAAATTATGCTTGATCTAATATTACTAAGCCACAGCAGAGAGAAAGTGTAATTGCCTGTAAATAATAGGTCAAAATGACCAAGCATGACATTTTTAAAGTTCAAATCCTCCCATCCCTAGTTATCCTACATTGCATTAAGGCTATTCACAAACAGTATTTGTCAAGCCACTGTGTACCAAAGTGACTTATTTTGTAGTAAATCCAATAACAAGTGAAACAGAGCTAGCTGAGGTTTGCTTTCAATTTCCTTTTCTAACTTCTGTGCCATTTTAAACAAATGACATACTGGTGAGGTGAAGAGGACAGAGCAAAGCACCAGAGATCACCTGAAGGTCAGCATACAGCAGGTCTCTTCATATTAAATTTGCCAGAGTTGCACTGGCTTTCTATCCAACAAAACAATGTTCTGCATAACAGAAAGGCAAAGAGTGAAACAGTTAAAAGAGATTTAGATACCAGGAAACTGCTTTTCAAGGTTCCAGAAAGCCTTCTCATTACAACATCAGATAATTGACTATTAGACAGATAAACCCCCTGCTTTTCAAAGCAGACATCAAGGAGCAGTGCTCGGGCTCTGAAGTGGAAGGTACAACTCTCAAAACTGATCCTCAGTTTACATACATATGAAACGTCTCTCTCTTTCCATGTATCTTATGGCAGGTTGTAAGAAACAGATAATGTCTCTTCTCATTTCCATTACAAAGCTCTGCTGAGAGACTAAGAGTCTGCTCCTGCTGTAGTGAGTAAAACCAGTTCTTCAAAAGAACAAAAAAAAAAAAAAAAGAAAGAAGAAACCAGGTAAAAAAAAAAAAAAGAAGAGAAAGAAAAAAGACCATCTTTGAATTCTGATTCGCACACTGCGCTTCCCTTTTCCCATTGTATGTCGCTCTGCGGTAGTCGCTCCCCGTTCGGGATGACTGTTTGACCAATACTTTCACAAAGCCGCTTGCTCCCCTCCAGGGTTATACTCAAACAACTCAAGGATTGCTTCAGCCAGAAGCACTTTCACACAGTTTGAGCCAAAATTGCCCCCAGGAAGACTTAAATCATGCTGGTTGAGAGTTCTGATGGTGCTTTTAACGGGGTCAAACTTTCACTTCCCAAATGGCAATAGAGCACCAATCTTGGAGAATTTCCTCTTCCAGAAGGACTTCCTGGAAGCATGAAATTGCTCTGTGGCTGGTTGGACACATGTTGGGGGTCATAAAACACCTGGCCTCAATGTGTTCAGTCTTGCATTACATCAACTTTCCGTGTGTTTTTTTGCTGTGTGGCTTGCTGTATTTAGTTTTTTAATTTTCACAATAATGGATATTTCAGACTAAGTCCTAGGTTTCAGACGTTTGCTCTCAGAAATCAGAAAGCATGAGTCATATTTGCGAGACTAAAGAATTAAAAGCCTTCTGAGAAGGACATTATTCAAAGGCACAAAGAGTAAGAAAAAAAGAATACTTTGACCTGTTTGGGATGGAGAAGCATCCAAACTGTCAAGAGTTCCCTTAAGTGGCCATCAGAGACCACTGAGGATAAACAAAGTTTGTATAGAAAACATGACTGTATTAGTTGAAAAATCTCTAATTAGAAAAAATGTGTCAACACTCACAAATACGTAAGGAAACAAGTGTGGGGGAAGTCATCCCATAAAATAAATCAGATGGAAAAGTAGCAAATGGGAGCAAGAGAAAGAAGTTGAGAACAAATGGATGAAATTGCTTCACAGGGAATGTGTTTTGCAAATGGCGTATTGAATCTTCATTGATCTTTATGCCTCTCTGGCATCCTCACACACCACTTTTGAAGAGGGAAACACAGATTTCTCAATAACAGTTCCCTCTTCTCCGGTGCTTTCAGACTGTCTACACATCACCTTCAGTTTTATTTTTGAAAAGGTGAATGGACTGTACTCTCATGCCGCTCCCCCACTGTTCCCTTCCCACCCACATTGTTTCTAAAATATGTCCTGCATCCTCTCTCTCAAATGTGGTTTTAACAAAGCAACATAAGGAAGTAGTGTATTATTGTGTTTACTTTCCTTCATTGAGATGTGGGTTTCTGACAATGATGTTGGGCTTGTTTTGGGAGTCATCCACCAGTAAAACTTGATCAAACCTGTTGCATCCTGAAGCAATTGAGCAAAATAGAGTTATGGCTGCTGTAACCTAATCACAAGCAAAAACATGTAGGTGAGCTGTAATTATCAAGGTTCTGCCATCTGATAACATTTACAGCAAACAGAAAATTAAAAGACTTAAACCAGAAGCAAATGAGTGGAAGCTTTTTCCTTTTTTTTAATAACTGACTACTGAATTTTCCCTGGGGTTGCATATATATCTCATCTCCATCGGAGAATCTATCCTGAACATTTTTCTTCACTGGATGTCGGGGGCTGAATTTCTGTATTCTCCTTCAGCACTGGAAGTACTTGAGACCCAACTGATAAAATATCTGGAAGGGATGAGCGCAAGGGCTGGTTCATCAGGTATATGCCAAAGTTTGTCTGAAAAAAAGCAAAATACTTATTGAGATGCAACTCATGTTACAGTAATCAGATCTATAGAGGATCTCACAACCCAGATACGTTTAGAAAACCAATATTGCTTTAAGAATAAGGAGGTATGTACTATCTCCATGTAATTAAGAACATTTTAAACTAATTAACTATAATAGACTGGTAAACAAAAGCTAACCCCATGCTATTCAAGAATAATACCTAAGTAAGTGGATAAATAACGTAGTATTTCATCATGAGTTCCACAGTATCATGTAAGTAATTAACACTCCCTCACCGTCTTGTCATTCAATGACTGTTCTGCCTTCTTGACAAATACAGTTAATGCATTATCACAGATAAGGCTAAGCAGCACGAGGATGCATGTATGTTCAAACAGTGAGGAAAAGTCTTGCATCTTCTACCATGAATTATTCGCTTTGTTAACAGAACTTTGTTCTGTCTAGCCTTTGTGAATTTCCCTTCATTTGTTTTTATGAATATTTTAGTACATCGTACAGAAAATATTCAGAAAGTTTGTTTTATTAGGACTACCACTTGTTATCTGTCATTACCTGTGAAGCCATCCTACATAAATATTAGAAATACTTAGATGTGTGTCCTTGTGATACTGGATAATAAAGAAAAGGGGAAGAGAATAACCACCTCACCCACTGACCATACAACCCTCGCAGGCACTGAAAACCTGATCTGGGTGTCTGCACTTTTACGTGTGGTCTTGATCTTAAGCACGTTGAACGTTACAGTCGTAGCAGTGGACAGCTGGGTGTGATCTGGAAATGTCACGGTAAGAGACTGGTGTGGTTTCATGGTTTGCTTTTCCAACAGTGGAGAATTTAGAAATGCACAAGAAACAGACTTGCAATCTCATGATAATATTTTGCAAACAATTAGAAAATAGTTAATTAAAGAAAGATGTAAAGTAAGAAATAAAGGAATGCTGAAGACCATGTTAAATTGGTAATTGATTTGTATACTTCAGAATGTCTTTGTTCTTCAAACTGAGGACCTTGGAAACCCAATACTAATTTTCTTGTCTTTTTTTTACGGGTTTCAATAAAAAGTATTTTGATTTGGTAGGCTGCAGCCAAAATGTACCAGTCACTCTAAAGTGTAAAGTAAATAAATAAGCAAATGAAATTCATTAAAAACAAAACTCTATTCTCCTTCTCCATTTCCTGATTACATTTACTGCCACCGTTCAGATAGATTATCCTGAAACTGAGGGAATTAAATTTACAGCAGGTTTAGAAAAATACAGTAGGTAAAAGGAATTGCAATAAATTAAAAAAATAGTGTTAGCTGCATTTAAGGGAGCATATTTGTCAGACTAAATATAAAGGCAGTATGTTTTCTCCTGTTCTTACACTGTATAATTAAATTAAAAAAATAGTGTTAGCTGAATTTAAGGGAGCATATTTGACAGACTAAATATGAAGGCAGTATGTTTTCTCCTGTTCTTGCACTGTTTAATTAAATAAAGATACAGTAATGAGGTAACATGAAACAGCTTTTAGTCTTTGAAGAATTAGTGAAAGCTAAGGCTGAGACCTACTCCCAAGTACGAGAGATGGTGTAAAGCAGAGATCTATCCAAACATGGCCTCAGACTCTGAATTTGGGTCTTTCCGTTTCATTTGTAACCTAAACATTAAAAAGAAAAACAGCTTCCAAGCAGAGGTTTTTTTGGCTATTTCTGCTATTCCTTCATCTCACTGGCATTTCATATATATGGGGTATGAGTTGGGCCCGATCCAGCCTATCCTATTAATGACACTTTTTGGATACCTGTGACCATAATGGTGTCAACACTGGTGGACACAGGGTAGAGCCTTACGGTCAGTGTCGTAGTATTTAATGCTGCGGAACGACAGTAGCACAGCAAGATCCCAATCCTCTAGCACAGTGACTGCGTTGGATCAATCATGATGGTAAAATGATAAGTTAGGAACTGTTTCATTTAAAATATGAAAGTACATAGTATTATTTTTCCATTCTTGCTTTTCTCTTATTTGTTGACAAGCTGTGGTTTCTCTATTGGCATAAATGATATGTTTTTCAATCTTGTGGTTAATAACCTGGATTTACTTTCTATACCCTAGTGCAAAAATGACAGTTGCCATAATTTCGTTGTTTTAAAAAATCAGGGAATCATAAAACACATATTGTAAAACGACTATTAGTCCTTGCTGCACCACATTTCACGCAGGAAGGAATTTTATAACTCATCTGTGTAAATGAACTTATTTGATACATGAGAAGTTTTATTTATATTTACTGTATTGATATCTTGATTTATCTTAAAACAAGACTAAAATAAAGCTGGGCAGATTGTTCACTGTGAAGAATTTCATTCACCAATTTTTCTATTGTTGTGAATCATTTAGCAAGATTTTTTTCCTTAAAGCACTTTAAACCGTTCAGAATTATTTAAGAAAAGGCAAGTGTCAATACATCTTATCTTCAGGTGTTCTCAAATACTGTTTTAATATTGGTCCTTAGTATTTCCCTACTGTGATTGGGCATTTAAAATCTCATAGTATTTTTTTCAGTGCTGAGTCTGGGTGATGCCTACAGAGTTTTCATGGTGATGGTATACTGACGGTATACATATTTTAGTACTAATACCTGCTTGGAATTACTGACCTCTTTCATTTGTGAATGTTCTTAAGACCAAAATTTAGCTTGTGATTACCAGAAGCAGATTTGATATCTTTTAAGTAAATTTCCTTGTTTTTTTCAATAATTACAAATCTTTGACTCAGCAAATACTGATAATAGCACGCCCCCGCCCCCCCCAGCAATGACAAAAGCTGTGCATCCTGCCACTCCAGCTCTGTTTCAAGAGAACGATAAAATGTAGAAGTTGGCCCTTCTCACTTTTCACTGTTGAAAAATGAGGCTTTCAGACACAGAGATTACAGCCTGCAGAGTTATTACAATGAACTGCATAATCTCTTTCTGCTGTTGCTACCTTTTCCTGACTTCAAGGGCATTTTATTCTGCATATAACCTCCCCGGAACACACCTAGAACTGGGCAGGGAGTACTGGGCTGTGAATTCTATGGCTTTATCTGCTCGGTCTTCTGATGGCAGTAGGGGCTCTTCCCATCATTCTTAAACTTCAGAGGGACAAAACCTGTAAAGCTTCTTGATTAGTAAAAAGCACAACACTTCACTGCTGGGAGAAACAGATAAACTGTTCTTATTCTTGCCAACAGTGAATCATATGATAGTCATCGCACTCAAAGGAGGAGCTATAAAATGCTGTCATTCTTGCATGTTGTCTCAAGTACACTTACTGGATCAACAGTAATATGCGCTGCTTAGATATTCACTGACAGAGAAATATCCTGGGTGCAGTATCTCCTTTGTAAGATAGAAACCTGAGGTGTTGCATCTGACAAAGGCTGAGATGAGATGCCTTCAAGCTACAGCTCCTAAACAATCAGTTAATTCAGACTAGCACTTGGTAGGGAAAATGCCCTGCTGGGATGTGTAACAAGCACATAAGTAATACTGCATGCTAAAACTTAGCTTTGAATGGATGAGTTCTGGATTTCGCCCCTGGATGTAGCTCTCAGCTGCCTTCTCCCAGTAAATAAATTTACCTGTTCACATCTGCTCATTTTATACATAAAATAACATAACCTCCCCTCCATGCAAAGGTTTGGAAGATGCAATTATTAAAGCCAATTTTTTTTTTCTGACGTAAGGATGTTTTATCAGCTCCGGATTCACCAAAACTTATTTGCAAAGCCTTACAAAATAGAACAGTGGAAGAACTGACTTTCAACATGCTGGTTTTTCATATTGGAAAAAAGGGAAACTTTTAACTTGGTGTCAACCCCCCCATCTTGTTCTGCTGAAAATATCTGGACAGCAGAATGTTTTCCTAAGAACTGATTTTCCTTTGCTCTACCTTAAATAAAATGCATTTTCCAGTTCAACCGTCAATGAGAAAAAAGAACCATATTAATTCAGAGGTCTATTAATTACATCAATCACTGTTTGCAAATGTTCCAGATCTTTGGATGAAAAGCATTGCATAGTGTAAAGCCCTGCGTTACTATGAAAATGATGATAATGATGCATCAGATAAGAGAAGTCATTTGCTATCCTTGCTAACGTTTCAGTAAGCAATCCAAAGGCACGGCATCTGATTCTGCAGGGAAAGAAGCTCTCCCAAGGCAAAATGAGATACATAAAGGAGGATCAACAGCCTGCAGGAAAAAAAACACAAGCCTTTTAGTGTATGAGGGCATGTGCAAACATAATGGATTTCCCTTGATGTACTGCTATCCATACATTTATGCTGGGGCAGACTGCTAATGCAATTCCCTTTGCTACCTCGACAGCAAGTCCCAGCTTATAGCACTGCTGCAAATCTACCCACAGGGCTTCCGCTATTGTTAGCGTTAAACTGCATCTGCAGAACACAGAAGACGGGCAAGAATTCAATGTTCTCTCCTTTCTGTCTATGTGTGTTTTGCATCAGGTGGTGACGCACGTGAAACAGCGTGTGGCTATTTTTATGCTATTTGCTTAATGTGGTTATCTAGTCTTTCGTAGTCTCCTGCAGTAACAGAGAGAGCTCTGTCACAGAAGGAGAGCTCATTTTTCCTTCTCAGTCAAAAATTACAGAAGGAATCCTTAACGAGTGTTTCTTCAGAACTGATGGCAGCAGAGCTCAAGTTCGCTTTGTAGAGGTGTTTGCATTTTATTTCAAACAATGTGATAAAAGGTTTCATACAAAGTAGCTGGCTAGGCTTCAGCACCCTGCTTTACATTTATTGGGAAACATGCAAATTGCTTGTATGGCTAATTACAGTAGCTGGTTCTGACTTTCAGCTGCAATCCACCTATGCAAAGCCTCAATCTTTCAGCTTGGAGCAGCAGGTTCTCAGAGTCTCAGAGGGATGGAGAAAAATATGATTTCAGAAATAAATATCGAACCACCTCTTACAAGCCTTACTTTATTCAGCTCATTACTGAAGTTCTTTGGCAGTGCTGTCATTTGGGCTACCAGTTTGATAAAGTTCGATATATTTTTCCAGGTTGGTGTTCTTGAAAAATCAAAACAAAATGGTAAATATTGACATCTGGCTCTCTTGTTAAGCATTCAGGATTTGCTAGTCATTCATATGTGCGGTATCTTTAACATTTTGGAAATGAAGCAACTGCAACAGCCTTTCAAAAATACCAGTTCCCCTTTTACTGGGAAATTAGTGTAAATCTTATTCCGCTGCATTTGGGGTTTGTAGTTCAAATCGCATTATTGTCAGCTGGGAACAAACACTGCTAAATTCCTTCGCTGAATCTGTATGTGATAAAAAAAGAAAAAGGAGTCTATTAGATGACTCCTTAACAGAAAAGCGCATGCTAGAGACATGAGTCACCAAAGCATTAGCTCTGCAATTTAACGCAGTCACATGAACTGGATGTTCTTTCTCTCTCCCTGCTGCGAACTGTGAAAGGTTTGGATCGATGTCCTCTGCTAGGCCTGCTTAGCACACTGAAGATGCCAGAGTCCTTGAGTGCTGCTCACTGATAACCGGCTCGTGACCGTCACCCCCCAGATGACGTGCAGGAGGGATGGGCTCTGAGATCTTAGACCAGTTCAGGCAAAACTACCAGTTCAAACTATTTCTTTCAGGTGTCAAAGCTAAGCCAGAGGACTTGGCCTTACGCAGAGCAGGGCATGCTCACAAGGTTCCATCCGCCAGCAGCGCTGAAGGCTGGGAAAAATAAAAAAAGCTGAAGGCCTGGTTCTCTGCCGCGTGAATATTGTTGTGACTGTGCTCTGCAGCGCCTCGCCTTGCCACGCGTCTTTTATCTGGCGCCAGGTTGTTCTCAAGAGGCCGGATTGCTCTCTTTGCCTTCGTTCTGTTTGAAGGAGTTACTTGGTTCTAGGAGTGCTTGTATCAAGAACAACTTTGCATCGCTGAGTTAATCAGAACGAAAGAGAAGCTCCTCTTTGCTGTGGGAAATGTGCAGAAGACGCTTCGCCTGTCCTGAGAATCTGTGTCCAGGGTAAGGTTTTGTTGCCATTAAAGAAGGTCCCTGAATACAGAGCGCTTTCCCTCTACGGAGGATTCAAGTCATAATCCAGTAAAACTCACGGGGGTAAAGTCCTCTGCCATACTGCACCCCACGTGGCAGCTGGGCAGCATCCCTGCCCGGAGTGCCAGAACACGCTCCGATGCGTCCCACGTGTTCCAGCTGTGGCTCACCGTTACCTGGAGAGGGCTCTCGTCCTCAGGCGACCCACCACGGCCAGGAGCTCCACTCACAAAGGCGCCCGTTGGCTGGGACCAGCTGGATGCCAGAGCCTGCTGTGCAACCCCAAGTCATCTCAGGTCAGCGGGAAGCTGTGCCTGGGCAGCCAGCCCCTGCCTGCTCCCTTCAAACTGGTCTCGCTCCGCACCAGGCGGCTGGCTCCGAGACGGAGCCGGCAGAGCCGTTCACCGAGGATAACATCCATTGAAAATGTAGCCCTTTGTTTGCTTAATGAGTCACTGAGGCGAATCGATTTATTATTTTTTTTTTTTTTCCAAACAAAGAATGCATTATTTCTCACTTGTTTGTGCATTGTTTGGGTGAATGATGTTCAACCTATTTGTTATCGCTCTGCCCCTGTGCTGTGCCCAGTCTCTGGTGTTCGGCTGGTATTGGCGAGGCTTCTGAGCCCTGACTGGCTAACGAACTTCTACAACACAAGCTTAACAAACAGGAAGCAATGAATTTAGAGTAAGGATTTTCAGCTAAATAAATACTTATAAGGAGATCTGTGAAGCTTTTGGGATGCTGAACTGTCTAGCCATCACCTGAGCACTCTCGATTCCAAGAAGCAATGCAACCTTAGGAAGCAGAAGGACTCCAAATGAACGCTTGTATTTCACACTTATTCTTCAGTCACTTTCTTAATCAATTACTCCTGCTTTGATTATATTCACATCTGCTCTGTTTTTCCTGCTAAGTAGCTTGTCACAGTAAGAATAAAGTTTAGTCTTACGAGCTAACTGTATCATTTCAAACACTTTCTGATTTTTTCTGCAGATTTCTCTCCTTGAATGACATCAGTGCATCAGCTCGTGTTTTTCAAGACCAAAATAAACACACTGTAAAGCAGTACATACTGAATAAAAGCAAGCACAGTAAAAAATAATGCATATTAATAGTCAATTTCTGAATAAAAAACATGTTGAGCATTTTATGGAAATAAACCATGTCATGTCTGGGTTGTAAGTGCATCCTCTTTTTACTGAAAAAACAAATGGTGACAATTAGCATAACAACTTAATTGTGAATATTCTTTCAGCAGGTATTTCACTATGCATGCAACAAAGACGCTACATCTTACACATACATCTACACATACAGCTATTTTGGAGTACTATACTGACCTTTCTACCTCTGGCAGCTGACAGAGACTGCAGAAATTCTTTATTTCGTTCCCCAGACTGTTGATCAATGCAGATTATTTGACACCTGCTACACGGACCCACAACCTGCAATTTTAGTTAAAGAAGATTCATGGCTATATATCAAACCAGTACAACACAGAACAGTACAAGCTTCTGACCATCATAATAACTTAAACACATAACTTTCACATATCTTTCCTGTGTTTTTTTATGCTTTCATTACGTATGAGGCCAGGCCTGTTCGCCTAATGTAGTAGCTACATTTTCAAAGGGTTTACTTGCAAAGGTCTCACTGAATTTTGAATGCGCTTTTTGCTTTTGTTTTCTTTTTTTAAGGAAAACTTTCCCAGAGAGAGAATCTGAGAAATACTGAACATTTACATATTTGTATTTCCTGATGGCTTCACTTCATCTACGGGCTGGCAGGGCTACATGCCCAAAAGAGAACTGAATACGAAATTAAGCCAGCGCCTCAGGATTTAACCCAAGGAGGATTTTCTTGGGTTTGTTTTATATTGTTTCAGTGCAGCTGAAATGCACAATGTCTTTCTTATATGCGTGGCACTCGTAGATAATCAGAATGCAAAATGTGACTTTTCACAAGTTTACATAATCAGAAGGAATAAAGAGATCCTCTAGTCTAACATCATATGTAATACAGCGCATGGACCTTAAAGTTAATTCTTTTTTGAACTACGGTGCCTTTTTAGGGAAAAAAACCTTGCCACAAATTTCTTCTTAAAGCATTGAAATGAAGAAGGAAGACATATTGCCATTTTACTTAATATTGTACCCCTAACTGTAGCAAAGCTGTACGTTATAGAAACTAACTGTTCTTACAGTATGCCAATATATACATTCTACGTTTGTAAAATGTGTCATAAATTTCAAATAGGGCAAATATTTAAACCTTACACCACAAACATTTTTATAGGCTGAGCTGAAGTGTTATTTAATTTTTTTCTAGATACATCTAGAACTGCTTGTACAACTCTTCAGCGTAAGCATCAAACCTATACAATTAGCTCAGCTTTTTTTCAGAAGATGATTTTCCACAGCTTTAATATTTTATTGAAAGAACAAGAAAACAAGACAGAGAATGAAACCTTTTTCCCTGCTTTGCTTTGTTCAACAGCTGCTTCTACCATTTTCCTGGCATCAAGCACCATTAACATAATTTCTACTGTTACTACATCAGTATTTGAATAAGGACCTAGCAGAGACTGGAAAAGACAATGCAAGTTGCATAAGCCTTTCTATTTTCAGCTTGCAATCCTAAAGTATTTCAATGCCAGAAACACAAATACCTTTTTATTTTGTAGTTTTACAGTATCTTCCACAACAGGATCCTGGGCTGAGTTCCCTAGCGCAACTCCAGCCTCCAACAAGCTACACACCAAGGACTTTGTCCTTTGTATTCCTCATCTCCTACATAAAGAAATTTTTCCTCAGTTTTCTGTAACTCATATTACAGCTTACTGATCAAAGTGCACCTAAGAAGAGAGCAGATAAGCCATATTTTCCACCCTTACTGAAAAAATGGCCTTTCCATTTCTTACAGTATGCTGACCAGAAAGAAATAGGAGCGATGTGTATCACAGCTGCTAGATTTGACCCTAGCACTTCTGTTATTCACACCTTCATTATCATCCCTAAGAAAACAATGAATAATCCACTTTCACATCCTAGGCAATGCATTTGCAAATACATATTTCATAACTAAGAACCAGACAAATCCAACAGAACATGTAATACATGTGTGCATCATTCCCTTAGGTTTCAAGTGTAGCTTCTTTATGGATCCTTTGTTGGAAGTTTTTCTCAAAAAATGCATTTGCCAACAAAGTCTGACTCTTCAGCATTTTCCTTACAGTACAAAGCAGATTATGTTGTTACATATGATACGAAGCATAACATATGAAAAAACCCTACCAGGCTAGACTTAGAAACATGTCTTGAATGGAGATTAGGATGAAATGTATACAACAGAGGGCAA
The DNA here is from genome assembly GCF_964188355.1 of Buteo buteo. NCBI lineage: Eukaryota > Metazoa > Chordata > Aves > Accipitriformes > Accipitridae > Buteo > Buteo buteo. Next base: position 5,325,685 of record NC_134173.1, read on the forward strand.
TAGACAGTGATTGTTCACTTGTATTCGTGTCCAGTCTTTTGGCAATCAGTTGCTTGATGTGCAGCAATCAAGCAAGGTTACATTTGGACTATTATGCTTAACAGCAACCAGTATTCTCTGGTGACATGCTAGCTAAATGTTTGCTGTAAACTCTGCCTCAAAACAGTGATTATTATTCTGCTCAGTTGGACAGAGGTGGGAAATATTGTGAATTATGAAATTTTAAAAAAGGGTGTGGGGAAATATGTCAAAACCTTTCAATTATATTGAAGCATGTTTGCCACAGGTCACAGCATGGTTGTTTTTTTTTTTTTTTTTACACACTTCATAAATTTCATCTGCACTAACTGTGCCGCCCATGTTCCAGTCAAAGGCTTGCAAAAAGTACCCTGTCTCCAGGGGTCAAAATACTTTGTGATAGACTGGGACTAGGACAAGAGAGATGAGTTCGCACCTGGAATCGCAGAGCGCCTATTGAAATCTCAGCCCACTCTTCCTCTTCAAAGGACTCTGGTGCACTGATGACAATGTTGGCACGGAAACGTCGGATTAATTCCTCTATTTCCAATGGCTCTTCCAATCTGTCTCACAGAGTTGACAGAGAAAAAGAAAAATAAGGTTTATTAACTAGTTCTGCACTATATGTTTGTGCTGTAAGAATCTAGTGGCTAATATGATTCAGCAAATGTTTCTCCAGAACAACCTGGACCAAGTTTTATTACAAAGGCTATGAAAATGGAACAAAGTATTTAACTACAATTTGTAATCCTCTAGGTTGTTTCTTCAGAGGTGTAACCTGGAACTGCAGGTATGAAAGCACGTCGACAGGCGATTGTGAACAATGCATATGAGAAAAGTCCTTATTAGGTATCATATGTAAGGCTAATGGTAACAAATGAAAAGATCTTTTGAGTTAGCAATCATTTGGCTCATTAAATGCTTCTAAAAAGAAGGCAAATAGAAACATATTCTGCAGATGCTGCAATGGCAAAAGGGAGAAAAACAGCTCATGCTGAAGGTGAAAAAGGCCAGTAAAGGCATTTTATGAGAGAATGTATTCCTCGTATTATTATTATTTGCCTTTGGGATGCAGCAGATTGCACCAAATGATCGGTGTTTTGAAAAAATTAATCTCTGTGTGGCGATGTCTCCACCTCTTTACAAGCATTTGAACTGCCAGAGTGTAGATTTGTGTCAGTGCGGAGAACATATATAAGGCAGGCAGAGCAGCAAACTGCATACAAATATCAGAAATCTGGCTGCACCTTTGAATTGTCATTCTTCACTCTTCTAAAGGAGAACCTGACCAATACGAGAAAAAAAGCCCTAAAATTTGCAAGAGAGTTGTTTCACTGCCATTGTTAGTGGGGAAGAGCATTTATTTTTTGCATTAGCCATTACGGACATGAACAATTTTTGATAATCCATCAGTTGTGGTCTGACAACTTTGGGATATGACACTCTACAGCAAAGGCAGAAACCTGGGTAAGTAGTGAAGAGAGAAGCTTCTGTCTGGAAAAAAAAAAAATTTTAAAAAAGTGAGGACATACAGTTTAAAATATGTTTTAATTAAAATGAAGAAAAAACATGCAAAATCAAAGTACAGGGAAAACTGTTCACATCAAGCAGTCTGGGCAGAAGAGGCCTGTTAGATGAAAAAAAGAGCTTGATTTTATTTAAAATAGTCTGGATGATCTTCTTTAGCAGACAAATGCGCATAAGGATAAGCTGCCTGGGCAGATTTTCAGTCAAACCACACAAGCCCAGCTCCACCAAGCCCTGGCTGTTCACAAGGGCTCCAGCAGCCTGGGGGGTAGAAAGTGGGATGGGAAGCTGAAAAGCTACAGGTTTTCCCTCGAGATCCCACAAGCAATCCCATGGCTGAGACACAATCCGTAACGATTACGGGAGACAGGAGCCAACAGAAGGTGCAGACTATGCTGATGCTCAAACAGACAAGGAGAAAAATAGCAGTTAGTCATGAACAAGTTCACTTATGCTGTTGTTCTTCCTAGCTTTGCTGTGGGCTCTTGGAGCTCGGGTGCTGCGTGGCCTCTAGTTTTGAATGCATTTTGTGACATGTAAGTGACTGCCACCCCAGCCGGTACCAGCGGGGCATCAAAAGCCCCGGTAACCTCAGAGCTGGGCCTGTGGCGTTCTGAGCCAGCTGTTGAAAACTAATTTGAGTTTCTACTATTTTATCCCTTGGTGCTGATCCTCAAAGACTGCGGTGCCCCTACTCCTAGTCTCTGCCTTCAACCTGCTCAGGCTCACCTCCAAAATACCTCACCTCTCTTGCACCTATCCCCAGTCCTCAGAACTGCTTCTAATTACTTGGCAGCATGTATCTGAGTAAATTCCCATTATTTCCCCTCCCTCAAAACATGCATTGGTTGGATGGAGTGACAGGCACCTTCGTCCTGCAAATCTCAAAAAGGATCTGTTGTGAAAATCTGTGTAATTTGCCAAAGCCGCGTTAGGTACTTTGGACCCTTCATGATAGTGGGCCCTGCAATGCAGAACGCATTTATTTAACAGACAAACTTGAAAATGAATATTTGCATCTTCAGGGGTGTATTTCTAACAAGAACATTTGAGCATAAGGCCAGGCCATGGGGACTTTAATGGAGGTAACCTGAAGAGAGACAGATGTCTCCATGTACATGTAGCTCTCCAACAGTATGTTACATTCTGATTTTTAGTTAAATTGCTGATTCTGTTTTAGATCACCTCCCAAAAGCCAAGTGCAAACTGGAAGATTAATTTTTACTTACAGAAGATACAAACAAAGAGAAATTAAAACTCAATTGAAGATTGAAATTGTTTTATAAATCTTAGCAGGTTTCCATTAAACAAAAACAAACCCACATGCCAAGAAGCTAAGTAATACTTTCTAAAAAAGAAAAACATTTAATAAAGGCCCATATGTGCAGATTCTTGAAAGTACATTGCGCAGTTCAGTATTTGGAAAGTTCACACACCATGGTTTAGTACCAGTGCAGAATGAGGGCGCTGTATATCTATGCTGAATGCCTTTCCTGAGCACCCTGAGAAAGCACTGCATGGCAAAATAGGGAGGAGTTTTTCAACTTGTGCTACAGAGTGGGAAACAAGTTGCTTCTCGGGCACCATGGCAGCTCCAGTCACATCTGGAGTTTCCTTTGAAGAAAAGATGATTACAAGCCTAGTTGTACTGGAAGACAATAGGTGTAAAATCAGTGTATCATCTGACATTGCATGTTTTACCAAAGTTCCCTGTCCTCCCTCAGCCTCACTTGCTGCTCCCTGTGGAGCCTTACTCTTCTTCTTTGCACTCAGATCCCATGTCTGGAAGGTTCCTCACTGAGTCTCACCACGGAAAAAGCCCAGTCTGAGTAAGGGACGCCTGCGAGTGTTGTTCTCCCAAGGAGATGTAACCCGGCCAGTCAAGCCTCAAAAGAAGGGATTAACTTTCACAGAAAGGGTAGTCAAAATGGCTGAGAGATGGACTGATACAAACCTTTTCCACGCATTTTTCGCAGAGGAGCACTGCCATGATATCCTAAAATTGCCCAACTGTCTTCTCCTAAAGAAAGAAACCCTCAGGCGATGCAGGCTCCAGGGGTCTGTAGTGATGCTTCATTCAGTCAGTGGTTTTAAATCCTGAAGGTATATACGTATCCTCCTACAGCGCTCTCTCTCTCTCTCTCCCTCCTCTACTCAAACCAGGAATTTCAGTGCAGGAGGCATGTTTGGTGGGTGACTAACAGGAGAGAAGATGACTCCAAGCAGAGCCTGGGAAGTTTGGTGAGACAGCAAAAGGGGGCTCAGAGACAAATGCAGGGGCTGTGGGATGCAGAGCTATGATGGAGGCCTTGAGGGCAGATTTTCTGTGGAATTTGAGCCTGTCCTAGTTATATTCAAGAAACAACAACTTTCTATTGTCAGTATACAAAAATTTAGTTGGTAATGTATTCCTTATCTTGGAACTCTGGGCTAGCTCAATGTTTCATTTGCTGCTTCTATCTCCCATTTTTGTACAAGTAAAGCCAAATTCAATTAAGAAATGAAATTAATCCAGTCCTGCAAGTAGTTTTAAAATATTTCTGTTGTGAATGTTTGCTCTAAATCTTAATCCTTCCCATAGGAAAGAAATAGTTCAGTGAGTAGCAAGATTTTGTATTTTCATCTGCCAGATTATTTATGTTGAGAAAACCTAATTGTTCTTGTTCTTCCCACAAATAGAAGTTGGCCGGCTCCCAATAATCTCCTGCCACCAAATCATTTGACAAGAATTTTGTTTAACTTTTCCTAAAGATGACTGGCAGACAGATTGTGTTCAAGCTTTTAATCCAAATTCTCAGAAGTCAAACAGGAATGAGTAATTATAGCAGTTTAGTACATATATATATTTGTTGAACATTGAAAAGTAACCATCTCTAAATTTCCAGATAAAACAGTTATATTGGCATCTTATGGCAAGATTCTGGAATCCAAGACCGCTGAGAGACACTTGGAGACAGAAGGATCTTACCTTGCAGAAATATGTTCTTTCAGCTGCAGAATGCTTGCTACATTTATCAGGAGGTATTGTGCTTCATTCACAAGAGAGAGTGAGATGTTTGCAGCAGATGCTAGACCTAAAAAAATCAATCCAACATTCTAAAGTGATCGTTAAAAATCAGGAAGATTATACTAGTAATTTCACCTCATCTTTCCTTTGACCTCTTATTCATTCTCATTAAAAAATTATTCATTTGGCTCCAGGCACTAAGGAAAGATTCCAAGAATCCCCTCAAACCTGTAAATGATAATGATGTAATGCATTTAGAAACCGAGACAGAGCTGAGATTTTACCAAATTTGTGAAACAATTTACAAGAGCAATATCTATGGATTTTCGATGCTCTTTCAATTTGATCCTTTTTAGAATGAAATTTAATCTAAGAATAAATACTTTGTTTCTAGATATTTCATGATCAGTTTTCAAAATGATCATTGAGTTTCCAGACAAAATCATGGTCATAATGACACCCCCACCCCCCAGACTGGTGTATCTGTACATTTTCACCAAACGTAAGAAGTAGAAGGGCAGCACAAATACAGTTTGGGTATACCTGTACCCTTTGAAACCTACTAGATCAATATCGGATGACTCTTTCACCCTTTATGAGGGTAGTTTTATATTCAGTATGAAGTCCATGAGCTTGATGTTTACTAAGTGAGGAATCACAAATATTTTTAAGAATGAGAACATACCTTTGATATTTTTCTGATGCGACTTCTTTTTCATGTCCGAACTTTGTCTTATCAAGCGACATGGACGACCAAGAAACATAGAGAACCAGCCAGCAATTCTTTCTCCACAGTCATATGTTTTTACCCTATTATGAGAAAAGAGGGACTTAACAAAATTTGATTGCCCAAACATTAATTTGCAAAACTGAAGACACATTACTAAGATGTTTATTCTGCTTCTTTCAATACAAAATACAGAATCTGTATTGTCTGATGCGAAATTCTGCATAATTTTGTCTCCCCATTTCCTCAACTTTACTCTGTTACTCTTGAAGTTAACATTCACGAGATCTAATTTAGTTTTATACAGAAAATTACTGTGGAATAAAGGACTAAATAATCATAATGCTCAAGACAGTGACTCTGAAGTACAGTAACTGGTAGCCCATATTATAATATTGCAATACAGTATTATGAAAAAGTTACTTTCTGGTCTGTGCTTTTTACTAAAACAAAGAGGATTAATCTGAGTTGAATTTAAGATTGCCCCACTATGCCACACTGTATGTAATTTTTAATGATCCCACCAGGTACAATGATGTTAATTCCATAATTTAATTCCTGTTATTGCAGACATTCCACATTAAAACATGGCTCCACTAGCAGAGCCCAAATAGCTCTCTATCTAAAGATGATTTCCATTGCTAGTAAATTGTCTAGTAAGTTATGCAAGGCTGGCAATAGATTTGCCTTCTTTACCTGGGTGTAATCTCTCCTAGAGGGCTTTTGAGATCACCTCTCTCAGTTCAGGAGGGGCACAGATCGGACCAGCGGGAAGTGATCCTATTTGCCATTTGATTCCTCAGCCCTGAGTAATCTTAACGTCAAGCTTTTAAAAAGCAGGCATCTGGTTTAAGTTTGTTGTCTGGGTTCCCCTCACAGGTATCGGAAAGAGGTAAATAGTTCCCATCCATATTAGACCTCAGGACGGGATGACTCTCACTCTGGGAGTGTTTAACTCTATTGATTACAAAAGGAGATTTGACTAACACCTAACTTTAAAATGGCATAAACAGGTAAGAGGAATGTAAATTCTCATGCCCATCTAGGCAGGATTCTTGTAGCAAGGAAAGTGAAGTAGCAGTGGTCCTAGGCTCACCTTGTTGTCCTACCCAGCCAAAGAAGCTGATCTGCATGGAAATAATTTGCTCTGTGAAACAAGAAGACAGCTCCTCGCAGCAAAAGATGATGCAAATGATGCTTAGCCCTAGGACTGACAGAGGAAGTAGCTTGGCTTCACGAAATGCTTTGTAGGTTCAACTGAGTTACACAGGTAGAAAGCCAGGACAAGTGAAATCAAAGGGATTTTATAATCCTGCAGGGATTAGGCAGCTCTTCAGCGCTTGTTCTGAATTTTGATTGTGGTACAGCTCTGCGTCCCTCTCCCCACCCTGAGACTGGACAGATGCCAACATCTAGCCAGTGATGTCCTAGAAACGAAATGAGTCTCTGGTACTATGAGATGCAGGCACTGTGGCAAGAGGCCAAAAGGTGAGTCTCCACGTGAGATTTCATAGTCTGAGCTGAGCGGTTCTCATGTCCTTGCTGGTTGCTGCGTTAGGGAGAAGGCTGCTAACGAGAAGGCATGAATCTTCCATGGTAACAGTACAGGTGATACAAGTTCCCCCGATATTTTTTCCCACCCAAACAGAGGTGCTAGGGGTATTTAAATTCTCTCTGGAGCCAAATGCCTCCAGTAGCCTGCTGGGACTTAATACTGCATAAATCAGAACAAAATTTTGCCCACTTTTTTATTTGCTTACTATTTTGAGTCACAGCGGCTGAGTTAGAGACAGGCAGCATTCTTAGTATTTCATCAAATGTCACGGTGTAGTTTTTGTATTCCAAGACTCCTGTGTTTTCAAATTGCTTCCCCTTATCATCAGACCATTTTCTGAGCAAGTACCATCATCTCTTCAAGGTCTGTTTCAAAGTCTTTCTGTTGTAGCTCAATTCTACTCATTTTCTGCTTGTGTTTATTTTTCTGGAGTATTACTTTACATCTGTCAGCATTACATTTCATTTGGCACATGTCAGGCAATTTATAAAGGAGGGCCTGGTTCTCTCAGGTTCACTCGCTGTTTGCCTTGAGTCCCTCACTCATCTTCCTATTATGTCTTTTAGCTTCAGTGCGTTACAGCTGGTCCCTCTCGCTAGGTAATTTATAGAACAAGAAACAAGGACAGCTGAAGTCTGAATATTGATCCCAAGGGATATAATACATAGATTTACGCACAACAGGCTCAGTTCACCTTGGTTTTAGCTACACCTTTGTCTTCTTCTACCACTGATACCCTTCTCTTGATCTCTTTGATATTGTGGCCTGTCAAAGAGGAGGCTGTGTCCCTGCCTATTTCAGCAGCACACTAACCTTGAGCATTTAGGGTCTTCTACAACATCAATAACCTTAACATCACTAGCTTCTCCTTGCATCTGTCCACTGTCAGATATTATACTAGAAAGCCATGTCCCTCCGACGTGAGCCGCACATGCTGATGGACAGCCCCTGCTGAGATGAAGGCTAACACTGATGAATTGTTTCACAAGGAAAACTTGGGCTCATTAAACTTTCGTGGATGCTGTGAAATTAAACTTCCTCACGTGACTGCTTGCAGATTCTACATCATGTGCTTTTCTCAGCTGTCTCAGTGTAAATCCAGAATAACCACCTAGGCCAACAGAACTGGATGAAATCACAGCATCATAAAGCAGAATCAATAAGCGGAAAATGCCTTCAGTAGGGGTTTCTTCTGAATAAAAGCCTTTTAACAAAGACTTTTGGTCCCACTGCTCACCTCGGATACTGCAGAAAAGACCCCAGACCACAAATCACCTCCTGTCCTACTGCAAAGCACTGTTTTGCTCCTATTTCTCATTTTTTGGCCCTGCAGGCTCCCCTGCTGAAACACGGGAACCTGGCATGAAGTGCTGTTGGATCTCTGAGCAGTTTCAGAGCCTCATCAATGTTGTCCACTCCTTCTGCCTTACTTTCTGCCTTGTTTATTTGCTAATCACAGTCCACTCCATGCAATTTGTCTTGCATCTCCCCTTTCTTTGCCATTCTGTCCTTTTTCATGGGAAACTAAGCAGTTTCCCATGAAAATTTCCTATTTCATACATTAAAAATGACACAGTCAGTGACATGAAAGACAAGCTACAATAAATAGTATGGCAGCAAATTATATGCACACAGAGAGAAAGACAACCTAGGCTATTTTACAGCCTGTAATAGATGGGCTAACCATGGGGAGGCTAAGGATGAGTCAACACTAAGGGAAGTGGGACAGATGGATAAAACAAATGACTCTTGGGTGAATTCCACTACCTGAGGAAAATACACTTCTGAGGAAAAGATCCTCTTTATCATCTGAATAGCTAGTAGAAAAGAAGGAGAAGATGATTTCCTGTACGGCTCCGTGGGGAAAATGGCCACGTCTTCTGCTGGTTTGTTTATGTTACCCTCAGAGATGCAAATGTAGATGGCTACGAAGAATTAGTATACCTTGGTTAAAAGAAGACATAAATCTGTAACTGGCTCTTTTAGTTGGACTTACCAAGAGACTTGGTGAAAAGAAACATAGTAGATAATGCAAATGTACTTTAGGAAGGTACTTGATACACTGCCACTCAGAAAACTTAATGAGACTGGGAAGTACTTAGAAAATATGATGGATAAACACTTAAGTTCACTGATAGGAAATTAATTTATTCATAATGTTATATTTTACTGAAGTGGTATGTGTCTTGATTAGAGGTAATGTTATTTCACACACTCACCTGCAATCTTCCCGAGATTGTTAAGGGGACACTGATCAACATGGGTGGTCAAAACAAAATTAAAAAGGGTTGTAAATACAGAAAGCTGTTTATAACTTCTGCAGATTCTAGCAATTTTGAATCTGCGCAGCATGAAATCAGCAAAGCTGCCAGCACCATTACTGTCAAATGAAGGAACTGAATTCCAGTCCTGCTGAGGCCCCCAGTTGGCATTTGGAAGTAACTGGGGACAGCCTTCCCTTTTCTCATCCTTGGAGCAAGTAAAAAAAAAGATCTCCCTTATTCAAGTGAGTGCCAAGTCATCACAGTCTCTTGTACTGTCCTTCCCCCCGCTTTTTCATTTTTATTATTTTTTACTGTGTTCTACCAGACATGCTGGGCATGCCAAATTACCTATCTAAATCTGTCTTCTCCTGGTCCACTAAGTCATTCATTGTTTCCCACCCTCCCCCTCTTTTTTTAAGGACTTCTGCCCCTGTGTGTCCATGCGATCATGTCCTGAGTGTCATTACAGTGATTTTCAGCTTTGATTCCTCTCTGCTCTCACTCACCTGTGTGAACAGACTTTACTCTCACAGATCACAGCCTCTTTTCCAGGATTTTCTTCTAGTGATACAGATATTGGTTCCATACCTAGATGGGCAGAGAGAAAACCATATTTAAAGAAAACATTTATGCAGAATCATAGGCTCATGAAAAAAGTTCTTCTTTTTGCACCTGTTCACAATCACAGCAGTGTCCCAAATAACCTGACAAAAATTCTTTCTTTTTGCTAGAATTACATCCTCTGCCTGCAGGTGGCTCCAAATGATAATGCAAAGAGCAAAGGCTGCAGATGACCTTGGTACCCAAACCGCGTTAAGGAATACACAATTTCAGCTTTGAGTGACTTCATTCTCTGTGTATCTCGGGCAATGAAACTGGCACAGAATTACTGCCTCAGTCATGGTTTCTGTTGAAAGGATGAGTTTATCACTGTTGTGGCCCATCTAGCACATCAGGAGATGAGGTTAATCACTGTCAGGTTGGGTTTTTTTGGAGTGGTGGGATGGAGTGATCTGAAAGGTGAAAGGTGGAGGGGGGAAAGAGAAAAAATAAGCACAGGCTGTTCAAGGAAAGAAATGTAATGTATCATAAAACTATGATAATTTAAAGATAAAATGTATGGAAATGACTAATGAGAGAATTATTCCCATCCATCCATCTCTAAGTTTAACCCAGATGAGGAATCCCTGGTAATGATCTATGTTAACAACTTCTTCCATAGTTTTCTTATCTTGAACAGAATTAGCCAAGGAGATGGAAAGGCTACTGTGGTTTACTAGAAGCGAAAAGAAAAGCTGTACTACTTTGCTTTCTGTTAATTGAAAACAATAATCTTAAATGACAAAGGGTTTTACTTTGCAGCTGCAATAAATCCAACTCTTCCATTATACTGCAACATATACCAGCAAAGACTGATCTCCCATATCCCAGCTTTATAACAGCACATTTTGATTTTACTCACTACTTCCTGTTTATATTATTGTAGTACGAGTAAGACTCAAGCTCTTCCAGCTCTATGATATCGTGAAATCAAATTGTTTTATTCTCTTCTGAAGAGTAATGAAATGTAGTTCAGACTCACTATATCCCAACTATCAGCTCTGTTCCACGCACAGTTTACAAAACAGAAAGTCGTCTACTCCTTTTTCAGTTAATGATGTTAGTATACTTCAGAAGTGAAGACCGAGGGGGAAAAGCTAGGTTCACTTCGGAAAATAAAACATGTAATAAATGCATTGAACTCACTTGCACCCACCTGAAAAAGAAGCCAATGTTACCATCTTACAGACTAGAACTAATGTAATGCTCTTGTACTTTGAAACAATTAAACATTAGCATTATTCCTTCAGGAAAAGAAGAGTTCAAAAGGTTTCATCCTGTATGCATCCTTAGCTGTTATACCTTTTAAGAATACTTTCTAAGCAAGGCATACTCACAGAATTTCTTAAAATAGTCTCAGGGCTTTAAAAAGCCCTGCTTTTATACACCAGCAAGTGTATCACATTTTTATTGAACAGTACACATTTTACAGTGATGTTTAGGTCAGTTAAACATTGTTAATTACAATTTTATTCTATCTTAAGGCAAAAAAATAAAGCAGAATATTGCCAGTTACTAAAATGTAAAAGCTGTCATTCTCCATGGTCATTTGCTTGATAATAAAATTCACAGATGTGCTCACAGTATTAATATAAAAAAAAAATTCTTGTCTTTATAGTTCCTATTTTCAGTCAATGAGAAAAATCAGAGGTCTGTTATTTCAATAGACTGAAATATAAACTATTCATGTATATTCTTTCATCAGTGTATGCACTTAATTCCCATTATTTTTACTGGCAGTAACACATGACTATTTGAAGGCACAATAAACTCCATAAAGTGTAATTATTTGCTCAGTTTTGCGAGCATCATTCTACTCCAGTATTCTAAAGGGTCTTCACAAGACTCAAAATTTCTCCCTCTGTGCAGTGGCAAACCAATGCCCAACTTGCCAGAGTAATGCTGACTGTTAGCTAAAATGGAAAGATAGAAATTAGTCTTCTACAGAAATGGATTCTCAGCCAAATTCTGTTTGGCTGACTTTTGTGTAGGTCAGGAACAAACCCAGTGTAATCCGTGCGCCCATGTATTTAATGGAGCAGGACAACAAGATTTCCCTTGATTCCCACTCAAGTAATACAGCTTCTAGAAATAAAGGCACTTGCTCCTGCCCACCTTTAAGGTGCTGGGAGCCTAACCGTTAACTGCCGTTGATATAGAAGAAGTTGTTTTTCCTCCATGGGGGCTTATTTAGAGTTACACTGATTTTCTCAAAGTGGGTCCTGTGATAGCAAGGGTTCGTTACACTCTTCACGTCAAAAAGGATAGGAAATGCCCATTAATAACCACATAGCCTAAGAAAATAATTCTGACAACATTAATAAATGCAGTTTCTCAAAATTAAAATCTTACTCCCTCTCCCGAAGGAAAGAGAGACCAAGCACAAGCCCTTCCTCTCCCTCTGCTCTCCCTTACCCCCTTCCTCAGGGATCAGGGGAATACCTGGAGCTCCCCAGCTGCCATGCAAGGCAACTAATTTTGCAGGCAAGCCAGGGAAAGATCCTAAGCCTTCAAGCAGTTTTGGCCATGTCTAGAGCCCCAGTTTCATGTCCTTGCTACCCACAGCGGTGGCAGGATGGCAGGGCTGGGTCAGACAGCGGGTCTGCCCACCCAAGTCTGGTTGTTAGACGGGCTACGGAGACACCCAACACGCAGGGGTTAAAGAAAGAACCTGAAGTGGTGTCTCAGCACACGGAGGACTCAGCAAAAGGTATTAAAGTAGTTACTGTCACACTGAATCACGCTGACAATTTTATTTTGTTGGACAGAGAAGACAGAGAATATTAAACCATATTGAAATAAAATAGCCATAAACAAATTTTCCACTAATGAAAAGTTCTAGAGGGAGAGGAAAGCGCGTGCCTGGAGGGGGAGAGAGAAGAGACTTATTATGCTTTAAAAGCGGCACAGATAAAGTCTTCACTGTAATCAAATAGTGTAACAGCAGAATGTTCTTTAAAAACGCCGCACACTTCAGCTAGGTGGGATTCGCCCCACTCGGCTTTAGGCACTTACCAGAGGCACCTAATCCAGCAGCAGAGTTGCCTTAGGCTCTCTCTGTTGGAGAGAGACAACTCCAGACAGCAAAGCGCACTCTAGATGGAGATCATTGCCCCAGCCTGCTCTCACAACGAGAAAAGCGCGGATGACAGCAGGGAAACCGGTAGAGAAAGCCGAGTGTTACAGCCTCCTCGCAGAGGAGCGGGACTGTGAGGGCAGGGGGAGGAGAGGGGGAGTTGGAGAAACAAAACCCAGCTTGGGAAGATGCACGCTACCGTGGCTGAGGAAAGGCAGCTTGCGTGGGAGGCAGCCAGTGGGAGAAATAACTCACAAAGCTGGAAGAGACCTGGAGGTGGCTGTGATCAGCAGGCTAAGAGCTACAAATCTGAAATAACGTTAGCCACCGACACAGGCCGGTTGAAGGCTTTGAGCTGCAGCCCGGTTCATCAGAGGTCTACTGCTCCTCACCACGCTGATCGCTGCTCCAGCTACACATGCGGCGCTCAGCTTCGGGTCCTAAATTAGCAACAAACTACCGACGGGCTGGCAAGAGTGCTGACAAAAGCAACAGTGATTAACATGGGATTTTCAAGGAAAGAGTCAACTTACTAAATTAAATTTGTCTGCCATGAAATGATTCAAGCGGGAGATATAACAATGACCCGTGTATGTGAAGGGATAAAAGAAAAATTTAAAAATTTAACACCAACAAACAAATCATGCATTTAGACTGCAGGTAAGAGGAAAGAGAACAGAATAAATATTGTAACAACTTCCTACAGATTCATCTGCTCAGTCTTACCCTGCTGGTTCTTATGTGTTCCCATCACTGTGCTATCTCATGAGCAGTAAGCTCTGGAATAGTCTCCCCAAGCAAATAAGAGCCACTATCTCACTGTCAAGCATTAAAAAAGCACCACAGGTTGCAAGAACACCATGAGAGTGAAAAATAGCAGGACTATTATAAAAAGAGGGCCCAGACCACCTTATCGGCTAGGATTATTGGTATCTAGAATCATTATACAAAGAATAAAATGACTCTACTCTTATACACTGGGTGTACCAAAGCAGGTTATAAATAAATGCCAACCGTGTTTCTGTTAGAGCACGCTGGAGATCTGATCTGATTGCTTTGGGGCAGAAAAGTGATCCATAGACTTGGTCAATCACTTCTGGGTACACATGGTTCTTGCTTTCATCAGAAGGAAAGTGAATGACAGTGAAAACTCAAAAAATGACACAAAGTAAAATGTAGGATTTAAAGGTGAATTTCACCCTGGACCTAACTATGGCAAGAGATTGTAAATCTCATTGAGAAATGGGTGCCTTGACTGTCGTTTTTGTCTGAGAAAACTTCTTCCTGACTCCCCGAAGTATGTCAGTGCAGGTATTACTGACAGGCAAACATACTAATGGATATGCACTTGTCCGAACAATGTCGTACTAGCAAGGAAAAAAGTGAGGAACGTACTCGGAAGAGCAGAATGAAGCAATCAGAAGGCCCAACAGAGCTGAACCTCTGAAAATGTGAAGGATAAATGGAGAAAGTTTGGACAAGACTTCACACTGTGTCTGCAAGCAAGAGGTACGGGCAGAAAGGAAGAGAGATAGTAAGGAACTGAATTTCTAGAAATAATTAGTTCTGAAGCACTTGGTAATCTAAAAGTTGTGAGAGAAGGCCATCTATGCAACTGTACTACAAAAATTTGAGGTGCAAGGTGCTCCACATAGAATTGAACTGCATTAACAATACCTTTTCAAAGAAAGATTATAGAGGGAAGAGCGGAAAATAGCAGCGTTTGTTGCAATGAGCCAGTCTGGAATCCCTAAGAGGAGACTAGATTGTGTTTGGGATCTGAGACACACACACAAAATCACACAAAACTAGTGGAAGTACCCAAACGTACATTTGACAAACCTATTTCACACAAAAGACATCAACTGGTCAGACTTAATTTTATGGGGAGTGCTCTGACAGATGGAGAGGACAACTGTAATGTACAAGCAGAAAGGAGACTGTAGTTACAGATCCACTCATGGATTTCTAATAAAGTGTAAAAAATCTGAACATAGGTTCCCCCGTTTTGCTCTAGCTACTGAAAATGTGGGCACATATATTATTAATGGTTAAGACATACAGGCTGAGTAAATGTTAGACCCCAGGGAGATGATGAGCACCATTCACACGCATGCAAACTCGGCATTAATAATGACTTTTGTGGAATACAAACCTGTTCCAGCGTTCAGTGCTAACAGCACTGTTAGCAAAATAAATAATTTGCACCCCCAAGTAGCAAAGGGCTTTCTGTAATACTTAGATAAGTCTTTTTTCTTTTTTTTTCCCCTCAGTAGAGAAGAAAAAGGGTTTTGATGAATCCAAAGAAGCCCAAACATCATGAAATATTTGCCTGCAAGTGCAAGCATTTAACTGAGATAAATGTCTGGTCCTTATTTTAATCCATGCTAATTTCCACTGAAGGCTCTACCCCTCTAATCCCACAGCTGGAAGGAGGAGGACAGCTATAAAATGGGAAGGTCTTTGGCCAGGGTGTTTGATGTTAGACTCCTCCTATTCCTTTACCTTTGCTGCATTAACAGTCCTTTCAGGCTGGTGGACTTCATGATGTGGAGAGATACACTAGTCAGTAAATTTGCACATCTGTCAGTTCATTACTCTTTCCTGGAGCATCCACTTTATGATTGCACATAGGGAGTCACTGTCCCAACAGCAAGCTAGGAAACTACCCAGGGCTGTATATTACAGCTTGCTTTGCCCACAGCTCGTAGCAGAATTTGTCCATGAAGTCAGTACGCACACACAGCATTCAGTCGTTTGGTGGGTGCATCGTGATGGTCTGAGAAATTATAGCCAACGGCTCAAATTAAAGAACTTCGGTGGAGAAGGTGGCCTCTGTAAAAGCACTGGAGTTGTGTGAACAGGAAAATGTGGCTGAAGAAGAGGGTCCCATGGAGGGTGGGACCATGCTTCTCCAAAGCCAAAATTCCTTATCTTAAGAAACCATGAGAAGAAGCGCAACGTATTATGCCTGAAGGAAAGGCCAAAAATAGTGGTCATGCCTGCAGGGAGAGAGAAGCAACTCCCCGACGACCGCCCAAGCCCACTGACCCATTTCCAGAGAATCCTGGGAATGTGAACTGTGCATGTCAAGACCACCGACTCATTCTGGAACATTCTTGAGCTCACAGTGCGCTTGCTCAATGATGGCAAATCCCCACCTGCAGGGGTGGACCCTCTAGGTATAAAAGAAGGGAGGATGAGCTCTCGGTGTGCCCTCCAGAACTGGATCTCTAGACTGGCTGGACTAACACTGGACCCAGGACCGGTGAAATCCTTTCCTTCTCTCTCCCCCCTCCTCACCCTCACCTCTTTTTCTCTCTCTTTTTTCCACAGTCCCTACACCTCATCCTTTTAAAGATAAACCATTGACCAAGTCTAGGACTAGGAGCGGATCCAGCTGCCCCTGGGCTCCTCTCTGAGAAGGAGTCTAGAAAGCAAGGGGGTCTGCTCTGAACCTCCTGACTCAACGAGAGGGGTCTCCTTATTTTCTTCTCTGAATCGATCCCCAAATAAGCAAGGCTTACGTATGATTAGCATGTGTTGTACAGTTTACTGACATAGTTTCATGTTCCTTTTTCTGTTTCTTTTTCTATACCTCCCTTCTCCTTTCAAACAGTGGCTTAATGACATGATGCAAGGTTCATATTGGTAAGTTCACTTGTACTTGGTCAAGGTTAGCTTGGTTAAATAAATGTTGATTGTTGTTTGAACTCCCCTGGTGGTGTTTCACCTTAATTCTGACAAAGGAAATCCATGAACCTGAGTCACTCCAACCCTGGGACGCAAAATGCATGCAGGTGTCTCTGCCCAGAAGTTTGACACCAATAATGAAGGGGAGAAATGGATATTGTTTACTAACCTTCTGCCTGAATGACCATAATTTTTTGCTTCAGATCAATTGAGGGATTTACAAGACACAATCTTGGCTCCTGCTTCTGAGTCATGCAGACTCCATTCTGGTTTACAACCATCCAGTTTCGGTCATACAGCAAACCCTGGTTTCCTACTGGCCATTCTGTAACCTGGGAAAGCATCAGGAGGGGATACAAAGGTTTAGAAAATGTTAGCTGCATTAATAGATTCACGCTGAAAAGAAAAGTGAGGGAAAAGAAACCATTAATGAAATTCTTTGAAATCAGGAAAACTTGTGCACGCCAATGTCAGCCTTTAATAAGAGAAGCCCTAATTGCAAATCAAAGACAAAGATATCACTGCACAAAGCTGACAAAACAAAACGAAGTTACTATAATTTGTTACATATTATCATACACTTTGATTTCACAGAGCTGTAAGAATAGAGTAAACAATCTCTGAAACACTTGGAGAACTGTTTTCAGTTTAATACTCAGCCATTTACAGGACCTTCCCCCAACAATTTTCTTTTAATTTACAAAGCATGGACATTTCATGGGAGTTTGTCCTGGTTTCAGCTGGGATAGAGTTAATTTTCTTTCTAGTAGCTAGTATAGTGCTATGTTTTGGATTTAGTATGAGAAGAATGTTGAAAACACACTGATGTTTTTAGTCATTGCTAAGTAGTGTTTATGCCAAGTCAGGGATTTTTCAGCTTCTCATGCCCAACCGGCAATAAGGCTGGAGGGGCACAAGAAATTGGGAGGGGACACAGCCAGGACAGCTGACCCAAACTGGCCAAAGTGGTATTGCACACCATGTGACATCATGCCCAGTATGTAAACTGGGAGGAGTTGGCCTGGGGGGGATCGCTGCTCGGGAACTGACTGGGCATTCGTCAGCAAGTGGTGAGCAATTGCATTGTGCGTCACTTGTTTTGTATATTTCAATACTTTTATTATTATTACTGTCATTTTATTATTGTTATTATCATCATTATTATTTGCTTCCTTTCTTTCCTATTAAACTGTCTTTATCTCAACCCACGAGTTTTACTTTTTTTTTCCGATTCTCTCCCCCATCCTACTGGGGGCGAAGTGAGCGAGCGGCTGCGTGGTGCTTAGTTGCTGGCTGAGGTTAAACCTTGACGGAGTTGTATGAACTAGCACAAAACTAAACAAACAAAAAGCAAGAAAAATGGGAAATTCAAAATTCTGACAAAACTTATTTTTCATAAAACTGGAACCACTTTATCATTAATCTGTTCGAGAAAACCTCCACCACTGAGGCTTCTGGTTTAGCTAGGAGCATAATAGTTTCTCCAGATCCCCTTACAACAAAACACATTGTCTTCTTTGCCATCCATTCTTCCATTACTTCCATAACACTCTTTACATCCAATAGTCTATACAAGCATATTGTCCTTGCTTTCATGTACATTTTTCTGGTGAAAAGAACATCTGTTACTGATGCTACACAGATGGTAATCTTGACATCCAAAAAGAGAGCAATTTTAGTAATGCCTTTGGGCGATATTAATAACTGCTTTCTCCTTCAGAATGTTAAAATATTAATACCATTCTTTTAACATAAAGCTGGGCATTTAAACATATTGCTTCAGCTCATATATGCTTTCTAGTCACAGTTGAATATGGAGAAAAGTTAACTACAGCTGAACTTTGTTGAATTCTTGTAGAAAAGCTTAGTGCACCTCACACGAATTAACTGGCAAAAGACTTTAGCAAGAAGTACTGAGAAAAATATATGTCAAGCACAGCCTGATGCTCTGAAGAAAAGCATGGCTGGAAGCACTGGTTGGATTAATTAAAAATCACATTTTTGTTTAGCATGTGCTCTATCCAAAACCCCACAGAACCCACAATATCCCATTCTTATTAACTTTTCCAGGTTTTCTAGGAGCCTGCAGCAGTAGCTTGACACCGACGGCCTGACTAGAGAAAGCTGAGGGCAAGCACTCTGGAACTGAAAACTTAAAGCATTAAAGCTGAACTCTGAATAATTTGGCCACAGTGCTATCAACTGTACTGAATACAGAAAATACATGGAAAAATTTTATAGTGAAGAAATGTATTTTATCAACCTACTTTATTTATAATATTCTTTAGCGGTTTTCTAAGTGAGCATGGATGAAAAATTCAGTCAAAAATGGAAACTTTAGGTCTGATAGTGTCATCTGAAACTACACTGTGCAAGGACCTCAAACTGTCAGCACCTAAATGATGGGAACCTTTGCCCTGTCTTTTTAGGAGAGGAATCATAGCCCAAAGACTGCAATATCAGCTGAAGAACAGACTTTTGTTCTTGCTGGAAATTCCTTGGAGAGGCCAGTATTTTTTTTGGTTATCCTGTATAATTAGATTACAAAATCCATTTGAAAAGCTGGTGATCATCTGAGAGCTGCAAGAATTTCCTGCTAACAAATTTTCCTTCCAAAACAGAAGATCACTAATTAGTTATATATCCTCCCATGGATCCAACAGATCTTTACAGGATTTGCGAGATATAGAGAGCAGAATAAACTAAAAGAGCAGAAAAAGAGAAAAAGAGCACAAAGATTCCTAGCTGCCTATTGTAACATTCAGTTGTTTTTGT
Source organism: Buteo buteo (assembly GCF_964188355.1). Classification (NCBI taxonomy): domain Eukaryota; kingdom Metazoa; phylum Chordata; class Aves; order Accipitriformes; family Accipitridae; genus Buteo; species Buteo buteo. The sequence goes on from NC_134173.1 coordinate 5,344,927, forward strand.
TCCATTTCAGGACAGTTATCTTATTCAGGAAATAGCTTAAGTGTTTGCTTACCCTGCACTGAAGGCAAGAGGTTTTATGAGCAAAACAAAACATTCTCTCCTTAATCAGAGCTTCAGCTAATTCTTACACGCTGATAGGCATTGTGGGGAAAGCCCAGCTAACTAGGTAGCAGATATTTGGAAATAATCAACACCTTCCATTCAAAATAGCTCTGGCAGATCCAAAATAATGGCAACTAACTCCATGCTCCACTCGGAGGTGCAGCACACTGCTATAGGTCCTCAGCCCGTTTTTCCCCTTTCTCTGGGTGTTTGCCATTGTAGTAAGAGTCAGACATACATGTGCCCTACAGTGAGTCCCTGTCCTCCCGTGGATGCCCCCCACACACCGTCAAGTGCCCTCCTTCCTCTCCACTTGTCAACTTTTACTGTATTGCCCGTGTTGCTAGGACCCCAATAAATAAAGTTGCAACAACAAAATAACTGTGTACCCTGCCTTGGACAGAGCTGGTTTGTCGCTAATACTGATACTGGAGACGAGCACGGGAGAACATATACATTTCTATTCTTAGTACTTGGGCTCGCAACCTGTGCAGACCGTCTCCTGCCATTATTTCTAAGAGGCTGAAGGGATTGTTAAATAATTACAAGCAACAGAACAGAGCAGTTCAAGCAAAGTCTGCCTGCTCTGCTTTCATCTGAGACTTGAGAAGAGTGGTTCAATTTGGCTCCCTCGGATTATGTCTGACACGCCTGCCCAAGGCTAGCAGATACGACACAGGCTGCAAAGACGATCCACGTCCCCGTAGTCCAGCAGCAGGAGGTCAGGCAGGGCACTCAAATGTCACTAAATACCTATATTCGGGCAACCAATACAGTGAAGTAAAGCAACCAATGAAGCTTACCGCGAAGTAAAATAAAACAGGTTAGCATACATGGCAGTAAGCAATACTGCATTACGTAGCTCCTCACTTGATTCCCTGAAGTTGACTGCCCATCTCTGACTACTGAGAGAAATTAGGAGGTGAGGATAGAAAGAAAGCAGGGACACCATGATTCTACTGATAGATGGTAGCATACACCTTCATTCCCAGCATGGCAGGTGGGCTAATCGTCCAACATAAGGTCTTCTCTGCCTGTCATAAGTGAGGCTTATTGCATAGTACAGCCAATACATGGTATTGTCCTACCCGCTTTAGTCCATTTTTCCTACTGTAAAGTAAGAATATCCATTGTGAAAACATGGTTTTGCTTTTTTCAGAATTTTCTTTAAAATATTTTAGGCTGCATTTCTCCATAGCTCACAGTAATGTCATCATGAGGGCTAACACAATTTTTGAACACATTAAAGGAGTCACTGAATAGGTTTTAAATTATGCAAATTTAAAATTGTTAGTGGTCTTACGTATAATTTATCCACTGATCGCTAGGAATTTGCATTGTATTTTAAATTAAAAGCTAATCTGTCTTCTGTGTTGAGATGCAATTTTTATACTCTGAAATCTACTGCAAGAATAATAAAGTTATTAATGTTTAAAGTCCTAACCTTTTTCACTGGGCACATTGCATTATGTAATTATGCAAAATTCATTGGCATGAGAGATGTTCGTGTTTAAAAATGGATGTTTAAAACTTGGGTTTATGTTGGAAAAGAAGAAAAAAGTGGTCTGGGATGGAGGTTACTCCTCTTCTCTGCCTGTCCCCATTTCATAAAATAATTGTAGGGAAAAGAAAGAGCATTTAAGAAGTTGAGTTAGAATATTCTGCCCTCAGCTTCCTGCGCCATGTGTACAAAACCCATGGAACAAGACTGAACAGAGACCGTCCCATGGCAAGGAACACTTTATAAAACACTGTAGGAACTAACTGACCTGCTGATGATCTTCATGCCAAGCTTTATCCCCCCAGCTGCGAAAGCACTCCGCACTCTTATTTTCTCTGGAGGTCAAGCACCTCCCATACTAAACCACTTAGAATAGAACAGAGAAATCAGAGTTTAGGAGAGGAGGAGATTATGTGACTCTAAAGAGGAGATTAAACAGCTGTGAGTTTGTATTCGCATCCTCACCGAGTTTGTCCTCCTGCCGCTAATCAAGTCATCTATCCTGCAACCAGTAAGTCAGCGGGCAGATTTCACTGGCAGATGGGCTGGGTCCTGCACACACAGTTAGCTGGAATTTTCCACTGCACATATTATTTTAGGCAAATGCAAGCAATCATGTACTTACAATAAAGCCTATTTACTACACATGCTAAATGTCTGACCTCCCATACCAGCTGGAGGCCTGCACTTGAACTTACAAATCTGTGAGATTCTGATCTCAAGTATCCAAGTATCACAAGATGAGTGAATTTATTGCTGCCCAGTATCTAAACCACTTTCACCTTTTCACAGCAGCTAGCTTAGAGCTACCCTATAACTGATAAACATGGAGATCAAATTTTTAATTGGGAAAATACTTTTCTAGACTTCCAACAACTACAAAGCATCTAAAGGTATTTTAGATTTAAAACATGAAACTGAATTTCAGTTCTTGGATTCTAACTGAAGACCAAGGAAACTACAAGCTACATGATTATTACTTCAGAAGACCATGAGTTTACTAAAGTAAGGGGATAATAGAATGTTAAGTGTGAAGTCTCTATGACAAAGACCACTAAGAGAATGGCAAAGGTATAATTTTTTACAGCATTCAGTCTTTTCATGATAAAGCACCATAATGATGCTGGTATAATCAATATTTTAGAAGGCAAAATGATTTTCAGGATTTGATTCCATTTAATTGTGGTAAGATTTCTCTAGGATGTCTTGCTTCAAACTCCAGTGCAGCATGGGTTATTTTCCCGTTTCAAGTTGATACAGGCCAAGGTTGCAGAAATGACATATGTAGCTTTGTGGAGGTTAGTGCACTCTGCAGTTAGCGATGCTGTGGGTTCTGCCAGCGATGGCTTTCTGTTCTATGCTTACTCATCGGGAAGAGACCAAGCCACTGCCTGATTTAGAACGGGATTAACTGAGTTTTAAAGCTCATTACAAATAGTGGGCTGTAAATTGCCATTTTTACCTCTTCTATAGGCAGACAGTGAGACTGACAGACCTTTCACAGGCTGGTTATAAATGTACAACAGGTCTAGAAGTGCCACTCAGACTTCTGGGAAGAAAAAAAATGAAGAATGCCTGGTGGACAGGAAGAAGGTCACAAAAGCACACACATTTTCTTTGGGGATTTACTTCAATATAGAAGATTGTGAAAATCAAAATACTCCTTTGACTTCATCTCCTGGCCTGCTCTCCTTATCCATTGAAAGACCTTTGTCAGCGGATCTATTAGGTCAACGTCCACTGTTCTTTCACATGTACTTGTGTATTTTCTATGAACTAAGTGGAAATGCACAAAAAATGTTCTTTGAGAAGAGGAGGAGAAGAACTAAATGCTATTTATAGTGAACTTCCAGTCCCTTCCAATACCATATACTAAATCCAATATATGCTTAATTGTAAATCAGTCTTTGGCAGTACAGGCTCTGTCAGTGCTTAGCTTACTGGGTTCTAATGTGGCTGATGCTTTGTTATCAAAAACTATCAAAACAGACTTCAAAAATGACTAGGCATGCAAATCTAAACCTCATAATGTAGCTGCAGTTTTAATATCTATTTTAAAATTACTCAAATCAGCTAGGGTTAGCTGTGTAATCCAAGTTGCCTTGGACTCCTCTTATAGTCAATGGAAAGAGACAGAAATATCCAGAAGCATTTCATTTTTCCTACTGCAGATGTGTATTTTATGATAAAATGAATTAGTAGGTATCAATCTCTCACTGCTTACAGAATAATATATAACTTTAGAGAGGTAAGTTGAGGTAAGATGAACCCTGTTTTCACGCCATTAACACATGCCTGGCACAAGAAGTATGCATGAGGCATGGGGATTTTCCCCCTCCATCTAAAATTACATCTGTCTGCCAGGGAGTACCAGGTTTATATGAATTTATCACCTAGAGTCATTTCCACTCACAGAGCTTGAAGAGAAGAAACCTGGTTCAGCTTGTAGGGAAACATAAGCTTTCTTTCATGCTGAGGTACGTCTTACCTGTTCCTGGGCACAATCACTTCAAAGCCTTCCTAGCACTGAATGTTGCGGTGCGTATCTCACAACACCAGCCTGCACGTTAAAAATAGAACTTAACCCCAAAGGGGCCTGAATACTGCTACAACATATTTCAGCAGCTTCTGTAGTGGGCTTCTGTAATACAGCTATAATAAATGCAAGACTTAAACAAAGGTTAAAACATTTTCACGTGAAATGTGGGATTACTTTGATTTTCTAAACAGTTTGATTTAGCAGGAGGCTAATAAGGGGTGGAAATTGTTTGTTCAGGTCTCATCTAATACTCAAGGTTATGCCTGTGAATTAACGACATCATAAGCCAAAACAAATTTAAAAATACAGATGTTTTGTTGATCATTTAACAGTGTTTGCCTTAATTCCCCAGCCTCTTTTTGCATTAAGAAAAAAAAAGATAAATCATGATCAAATCAGCTGAGAAGCCATATTTTAAATGCAGGTGATTTGTCACTGGATTTGACCCCAATTTTCACTCAGATGTGAGACAGTGACCTATACCAGTAAGTTTTCATAGGGAAAGTTATACAGTTATTGACATTCATTTAATCACTTCCCAGTATGGTACTAAGCAGAGTCACATTCTAGGTCATGTGTGGGCCATATACCTATTTCATCGTGCATTATTTAAAAAAAAAAAGTCACAGCTAAGGTGACGATATTATTAACTTGGTAAAAAAGCAATTAAAATCTTCAAAGAGTGAACTTTCAAATAGTGCAGCAACACTTAAATGTCATATTTCTGTTGCAAATGTATTTTTAATGATAACATTTCTTTGTAATGTAAATCAGCTTCCTCTCAATTATAACATGTTAATCAAGTTATTTCTCAATTGCTGCCTACCCATCATTGCCTACAAGTCCATCACATGTCATTCTGTAAAAGCATACTAATTACTTGATTATATTTTAGTCAAGTTTTGTAAATCCAACTATTTTCTCCAAGACTGCATATTATGTGCAGATTTGTCCGTTGGGGGGGAGGAGAGAGCAGAAAACATATTTGCATCCTGTAACTTCAGCCTAATTGAAAATCCTTCAAAGTACCTTAGCATGCAGGACTTGATCCTAGAAATTGGAGAAAAGGAAAAATGGGTATCCTAGAAATTGGACAAAAGGAAATATGGGTACGTACACACTGCCTCCTAATATCTCATGCACATGCTATTCCTGGTTGACATGCCCGACAGCGGTAAGGAAAAACACAACGTTGAGATGAATATTTGATTCAAAGCGCATACCTCAAATGCAGAGCAGGATTTGATTGGGTAGAGGTAAATGTTGGTGACAGTGATGGGCTTGCCACCTCTTCTGTATGTTGGTACTGCGGTCTCAGAAACAGCTGACCTTATGCTTTCCACCTCAGCCTCCGGTGGCTGCCAGTTGACAGTTGTCTTTGTTGCTGACGAATTATTCTCGAGTTCTGTGTCCGAGATGTGCGGTATAGGAGACAATTTATCTGCACTGTTAAAGGAAGGGTGGTCATCTGGGAGAGACTCCATCGTCAGCTTTGTAGAAGACAACTGGAAGGGAATCTCAGTGTCCGATTTGGAGAGTCTGGTGGCTATGATGAATTTCAAAAAAGACTGTGCATCTTCAAAAGAAGACATGTAGCCAAAGGATATTCTCACAGAACCAGTGGGACGTCCATCAACCAGGTCTATATCATCTCCACAGACATGGCCAGCCTAGTTTGAAATAGGAAGAAAACCAGAGAGCTATTATGACAGACTTTGTTTTATTTCCCTCTAATTTTACATAGTTATTCACAAGTCTCTTAATTATAACCTGAAAAACTGTTTTCAAAAATACAAAGTTAACTCATGAATACAAGAAAAAAAATGGAGAAAAAAATCCCAACTATCTTATTATTTACTCAAACTGGGAAGAAAATCGTTTTGAGATGCTTGTCCTATTCTACCTTAAGGCAAGAGAGATTTCTCAAAAACATGTCAAGAATCACAAAAAGGTTGTATGTCCCAGGATGGCCTGTTAGCTAGGGCAGTCTCCAGGTATATTCCGGTCTCATCTGCGTAGTTCACTGGGATTTAAACCGGGATATTACATTCAGATAAGTGAACAAACCATTGAGACTGCTGATTTTTCTGGGGCAGTTTGCATGATATTCGCTGTCAGAACAGTTCCATTTTATACCATCAGAGGTTTGTTCATGGCTCGTGTTAAATAGTCCAATGGACAGCTATACAGCTGAGAACTGTTCTGGGATATTAGCAAAGCAGAGACTTGAATCTAGAGCTCCAACATCCAAAGTGACTTCCCTTGTCATTGAGATATGCAATAAATCTGTCTTGCTGCTCCAGTCAACACATCGCTTTCAGGATGGAAGGAACTAGCCTTCCTCCCAGCACTTCCTCCTTTGAAGAACACAGGTTTCCACTCGTGAAAATTTTTTGTGAAAAATCCCTCAAATACCCTAATAGTGACCTCCATGTAGATACCCTTCTATTTGATACACCTTTCATACAGCACTTTCTGGAAAACACTTCCTTAGAGCAGAAGTTTCTCCTTGCCTAAGTGGGTCAGTGAATGCTGCCACTCGCCTCCAGTGAGATGAGCTAGAGACCCCACTGCTCATCCATCTAATATCAGCTCACCGGTGTCCTAAATCAGCACCCTTATTCCTCTAAGTGCAGCAGCTGTTTCTTTTTTTCCCTCAGCATTTCATTTATTTACGCATTTCTGTTACATAAAAATGGAAGTGTGAATAGTTTATTTACATGAGGGCTTTTTTAAGCAAGAAGTGTCACAGTTCAATGAACACAGATGCCATTTATGCAAGGAGAAATAAAAAAAATCCCTCTATGTCAAAGCATGCAATATAGTAGTAAATATTTTAATGCAGCATGATGTAGTTTTTATCCTTGACAATAGAGCAGAAGCAACATTTGCAAAATTAGGTTGCATCTGTTAGTATACATGTAACTCTTCTGCCAAGTATTGATTGATTGACTGAGGAGAGAGGTTCGTGCTGTGCAAGTGAGTAAACGAGTTCCTACGTAACTTCCTAAGAAAACTAACCACACTTCTCCAGGGACCCTTGAGGGTCCTCCTTCACAGGCATTTTATACATGGAAATCTTCATCAGGAAAGGAAGAATACAGTCAGCACCCTGGGAAAAGGCGAGACCGAAGTATATGTGGAAATACTGTGATAAAAGATGCCTTCCCCTACACAGTACTGTTGTCAATAACTCATCCAGATCCTTCTCAAAGGACTGATGGGAGGGGAGTGTCCCAAAATAACGACTGTTTGACTGCACCACCTCATCATACAACTTTTGGCAGATTAAGTCTCTTTTTATAAGTTTGAGTTTTGCCTACCCCCAATTAAATGATACAGGCGTGTAAGAGGCCACCCACTCCTTAGCAAAATCCTCCTTACGTAAGGAGATCCAAGAGCATTGCAGCTGGTCATTTGGCATTTTGCACTTCAGCAGAAGGGTAGACCTTCTTTTACTTTCTCAGAGAGAGCTTCCATGGCAAATCAAAGCACCATTTTGCCAAGGAAGGTATTAAAGAGCTCTGTCCCTTTAAGAACTTGTGCTATCAGTCTTGCATGTAAATGTGTTTGCAGAAGTTATCTAAATGTCTCTGTGAAATTATAAGGGAGCTATAATATCAATACAGCTATTATAATTTTTTATCTTTTGAAGAACACCATTAATAAAATTCCAGATTTTTCTGTATTAATTTACTGTGATTTCAAACTCTGACAAATATGCAGACATGAAGCCTCCCCCACTTCATTGTAATACATCCTGCTACACAACTTTTAATGACAGTTTATGGAAAATATTAGTCATCTAGAAAAAAAGTCATTACATTCATGTTCTAACAATCTAACACACCAATAATCTAGGTAAACGTCATCTAAATTTACTTCACTCTCTGAGATTCACTGTGTATTCTCATTTGTTGTTTCTTGTGCAATTTGTGTATGTGTTTTAAACTGTAGCATCCAACAGCAATACGTCTATAATACTTGAGCATTCTTAAGTACAATTAAGGATACTTAATGAACAACATGAGATGAATTGTCCAGGAACTTCTGTTCTGCAGGAAGTCTGGATTTCATGTAATTCCAAATCAGAACAAGAAGCCACAATTTCATATTTTCCAGTGAAATAAAAACAAGCAACACATACTGCTTTGGGTCCATCACATGATTTCTTTTCAACACGCCATTTCAATGAACTGAATTTCAGTTCATTTAGTTCTTTAACATGGCAATTGAGTTGAAAGGTCAGAGAAAGCAAATCATATTTACCATCATTCTTAAAGTTGCAAAGACTGAAAACCACAGGACATGATATACCTACTTTAGCTTTTAACTACTTAGGGGTGGTTTTTTCTGATACAGAGCCACACTTTCTTCTCCCCTTCAAACTTCCCACCTTTAGGAAATTGAGAACTCATTGCCAGAAGATGTCTCCTGGGTCACTGAATCTAGGTATTTTCCATGGGCTATTTATCATGTAATCTCATTCAGAAACTAACCTGCAGGTTCCTTTGGATGTCTTCATTGCTTATACCCAAATGCATCTGGCAGGCTCCCGTGTTACAGAAGCAACCTGTGCGGACATGTATGTTGTAGAGACTGGCCATCTTGTCCACCTTCCCGATTCAGCAGGAGATATGACACAGAAGAATGAAAAACAGACATTTTAAAGTTGTGGTCAACAAGATACAATGTTCTAAAGGTACAAATCAGTTGGAGGTAAATTACCTCTCTAAATTATTAACAACTTACTGTAGCTTTTATCACTCCCATTCACGTTTAGGATTTTTCAGCCTTGTTATTTCAGCTGAAAGAAAACAGTGGTGGAAACAGAAATGCTTACCTTGGCATTGAGAAAGAGTGCACACAACACACACACACAGAGCGTATCAGTTCAGGTCCTGATCCTGTTAATGCTAGTAGATGTGCTTAACTTTAAACCTGTGAACAGGTTCGTTCACATCAGTAGTGCTAATTACAAGCCTGAAGTCAAGTGTCATTCAGTGTCTTGACAGAACCATCACCTACAACTGCCTCTGCAGAGACTGGAGAGAGGCCTGGGGCACCTCTTCAGTCAGCTAAAGAAAACCTTCTTCTCCAAAGATCTGAAACGGAAAGTCCTCATTGCAGATACTGACTATATCTGTGGGATTTTGGCACATGAGTGCTTGAAGAATCAGCCCCCCCCCAGTAGGGAAGAACATCTGACAGGGCAGGGACTAAACTGGAATACCTCCTTGAGTCTTCTTCCACATACAACCACCCAGTCTACCAAGTCCCTGGTGTACTTTTTCCTTGTGCTGTGCTGTTCTGCGTTATACCATTTCTTTATCATCCACTAAATACTGAATGGGCAGAAATACAATACCTGATGACAAACTAGCATGAATAAATTATGTGAAGGAATGAAAAAGATGTGCAAAGAGAACAGAAGCACGTGTCTATACGTGCCTCGGAAGGAGACGCGTATACGCGTGCACCGGGAGGACGGCACCGGCAGGGCAGCACCGCAGAGGAGAGACACAGATTGTCAGGGTTCCGTAGCGCAGCTAAGAAACAACGGAAGCACACCGTGGGGATCCTCTTAGCACAGCTGAGAAACCATGGAAGCACACTGCAGGGATCTGAAAACGCTTTGTGTTGATTTCAAAAAGCAACAACAGCAGCCGGTAAGGTTAGCTGAGCAGGTACGGCTAGCGCCAGTTATTTCTTTGACAACAAATGATGAACATTCCCAGTAAGGACTGGGAGAAAGGACAGTCAAAACGGTCAGAAAGCACGAAACCTGGCACATTCTATCGCTACCACAGACTTCCAGAACAACCTCGCACAAGCTGCATTAACCTCTCTGTGCTTTTGCTCCTTTTTCTGCAAAAAGGAGGGCTGAGAGCTCTGAGAAAAACCATGCCGCAGAGCGAGAGGACCCGCCACGCCGGTGGCACAACCCTCCTCGCGGGGAGCTCAGGCTCAGCTACGCGTGGAGAGACAGCTCAGCCAAAAGGGCCAGGAATGGACGTGTCGACCATCTCAAACTAGCCGCTTTCCTAACCGTGAGCTCATGCTTTATCTGCCTGAGGTATCGATGTAAACATTCTACCTAGTTTTTCTAGCCGGCTTAATCTCTATTAGCTTTTATTACTTTTAACAGAAATTCTCTTTGTAGAGTATAATAGCCCAATATATGTAGCAAATACTTTCTGGCATAATTCAGCGTATCTTCTGTCTCTTATCTTCTGATGTCATCAATCTTCTGATGTCAGCATATCTTCTGACATCTCTGAGTTTAACTGTGTGAGATACCAAGCACCTTTAATTTCACTATCTCAGTAGCTTAAAAAAACAAGCCTTCTATTAGAACTTACTCCAGGCTGAAATAATTCAACCTAAGCAGTGTTTAGTTCCGCTAAAAACAGTTCAAACAGCATACGATTTTTAATTTTTTTTTTCATATGCGGAGCACAAGGTACTCTGCACAAAAATGTGCTGTATACACAGAAGAAATCCTACATCATTATAGTGCACAAGTTCTCAAATTCCCACTTAAATATGTTCTGCGCCACTAGTTCAGTTCAAAATGGTATGGTTCTCAAATGGAGACACAATCAAAATAACTCCATATATCCAGACTTGGACAGCAGAGAATAGAATCAGTCCCAAGATCCCTATTCACGATTAATGCCTTGGAGAATACCCTGTGTTCAAAGCATGTTTCTCAAATCAAAGTTATAGTAAAAGGCATCTGTTGAGAAAGACTGTTGTGGTGCCATTAGCTTTGTTTTGTCAGAAGACTTCAATCTGGGAGCAGTGACATTTTCTTGACTTCTTTTTTCATTTAGATGAGAAAAGTTGTCATCCTGGCATAACACGGTTTGTCATGGTGCTAGTGACTCATGGGTGGATCTATTGTTCTGTTAATGATGACAAGCAAGGCAAAAATCATGACACATACTTCACTATTGAATTCGTACGGTGTTTGGGCTTATTTGCTCAGTATACAAAAAAATTTAAAATATATAATCTTTTTATTATTATTACTTTTTGAAGAAACATTGATGGGGTAACCTTGCTTATCAAAGTGTATGTAGCGTAATGAAATTTCCATGACACAACTTCAAGGAATTGCTAACAAGATTTTTTAAAAAATCTTTTTGATTTTGTCAAATAAATTATTACTGTTCTTTAATGAACAGTAATTTCATTCTAGTGGTGCGATCCAATGCCCTTCTCCGACAATACTTTTAATTGCGATATATATGAATCTGTACAGTAGACAAGGATTATTGATACATAACAACATATGAACATCAGAGGAATATAGGGAATTGTGGTTCAGGAGAACAAAGGTAAGTTATCCATAGCTTTAGTATTAATCAAACTCCGTTATCACCAATGTGATAACACTCACAGGTCTTGGGAGCATGATGCACACTTTGCCTTGCAAACGATGACACCATGGAAAGAATCAGTGCGGGCAGCACTGGAAATCTATCTGTCCCTTGAATGCGTGCTCGACTTTTCCTTGGACATATGCTTCTATTTCTTCTTGTTTAGTTTCACCCTAGAAATATGCTACTTGGGGAGTTAATTTAATCTCTCTCTGCAGTGCTACCACATAGCAAAACAAATAGAACATAAAACATCTGTTACAGTTATTTCAATGAAGAAAAGCTTATTTAAATAAAGCACATCTTTAAAATTACCATAAGGAGCAATAATGGGTGTTGAGCTCAGGGTTATGAAATACAGAACGCTGCTTGCAGCGCTGTGTAACAGCGGCAGCTGACTTTTGGGAGCCAGGCATACGTTCATCAGTGAAGCATGAATGGTACTAATGGTAAGTACACAGCTTAATGTACTCAGATTGTCAGTTTTGGTGTTTCCACGGGTCTGATATTTGGAACTATTGTGCCTTGGTCTTTCAGAGCTTAAAGAATACAATTAAACTGCAAAACACATTCAGAAATCTTGCAGCATTTTTACTGATGTCAGTCGGTGAGGACATGGTAATGAAGCCATCACGACATCTTAGAGTCCTGTCCCTCTGTCCCCTTGGCATTCATTACTTTTTCCGAAGCTCTCTACTGTGGGCCAGATCCTGCAGGTTGCTTCACACCCCAACGCTTCTGATGTCAGGTTGTCTTGATTTTTGACAAGCAAAAGGTGCTTTTCGCACTTCCAGGCTGTGGTCTTCAAGTTTAATAAACACACATGAATGCAGTTCATTAAATAAATTTTAAAATAGTTCTTTTTTTTAGAGATAATTTCTAATTTAAGCACAGCTGTCTTCCTCAGTGAGCTTTCCTTTAGTGTTGCCAGAATGACCAAATGCTCTCGTTTAGGTTTTTTTCATAGTGCTCTATCTGATAAATACTATTAAAATTTTAATTTTTTTAATATAAAAAATATTGAGGTTGAGAGGGGTTTTTTTTTCCCCTGGTTTTAATGTATTACCCTACAATAGTCCCCTCTTGGATATCTGGTATTTTAGTTCACACTGAGCAGCTGGATAGCTCTGAAAAGAAGTGAGATTCTGGTGTGTTCTGATTTCCCATTCTGTCACACAGCTGCACTGGTGACTTCTCTGCCTTTGCTAAATGACTGACTTCTGCTATCCATTCCCTTCGCGGCCTCTGTGGCAGCCAGCTGAAGGGTGTAAGCTTTTCTCTGGCTTCAGGCTCCATTGAAATAAGTCTGAGAATGATGCTTACTGTAGGTAGATATACATACTAAGTGATAGTAAAGATTTACAAATAGCACATAATTTTGCATGATACCTAATCAACTAAATCTAAGATTTTCACTAAGAATGATGGATTCTTCAGGAGCCCCTGCTGAAGTCATTCCTATAGGATCCAATTCTGTAGCTCTTATTCAAGCAAGTACTTCTTATTTGTGCGAGTTATTTTACTGAGTATCACAAGAATTATTCACATGAATAAAGGAAGTTTTTCTAATAAATCGTGAAGTGTCCCCAAAACCCCCAAATTATATAAGTCAATACTGGCAGGTACTGTCCTTCAGGAATTGGGATTGGGACTTCTCATTCTACTTTCTACAATGCCCAAATTTCAGAGCAGTTTGTCTGTCTGATGGATTTGCTCATTACAAGAATTTCACTGCACACCACTGATGGCTGGTTATAAAACAGGCTTCAAGACACTGTTCTCCACATCCACTGGTAAATTAATTCACTGATTCATGGCATGGAATTGGAGAGAAAGTAAGCTAGCTCTTTCTGTCATCCAGCATTTGACTGTGAAATGTTGTTGCTGATGCAAATGCATACTTAATCTTGTTTAATACAATTTAATAAAAAGTAGGTCAGAAGAAAAAAAAAAAATATCAGCACTTGTTTCCATATCATTTAGTAGGGGAAAAAAGCATTTTAGATGAGTTACAGTATCATTAAACTGTTTTAACTGCATGGCTTCCTGCAACAGAGGCATTTTTTCCCATGCCAGGGAAAAAATTTCTACGTGGGCAGGTTCCCACAGTATTGATGAATCTGATCCTCTCCTTCTTATTGCATCTCTAGTTGTTGACAATGTTTTAAACTAACTGGAGAGTGGATGTAAATCTCCCTTCAGTCTACCTCCATTCATCACTCACTGACCAAAATCCCATTGGTAGAAGGCAGTGAGGTATTAGACAGAGATACTGAAATTTACTGAAATTGTCAAACTCAGTGTCCTGGTAGTGGAAATGCTAGCTTATCAGGAACTTTGCAGTCAATGTGATAATTTTCTCTGCCAGTTTCAAAGGCAGTCAAATAGCAGGTAAGATTGCATGGGAGAGAAGCAAGCTGGAAACTTCAGCATAACTCAGAATATGTGGTTTGCAATTCTGCGGGTATTCTCACTTGGAAGATGCCACATACATAGCAAACTGCAGGTCCTCCATGCTTAAAGGAGTAACAATAATTTTACATTTCTGAGATCCAGAAGCTAGAAGATACTTTGGGGATGGGGTGGCTAAAAGGAAGAAAACAAACACAGGCTTGATTGTTAATGGATGACCTCACTGCTTTTGCAACTGCTTTTTTCTTCCCTGTAGTACATGTGATGAATTAGGGTATGGACTTATTTAGAACATATATAAACTTCATGAATCCGAGATCCAGCTATTTGAAACGGAAAGGGCTGATGAGTAGGCTAAACAGCTTGGTTTTCTTTGATTTGGCATCTCAACGGCCACAGGTCTCTCCAATCAATGGCATTTTCCTGAGCTTTACTTATTTATTTATTTATTTTTTTACCTGCATTCACTGACAGTCAAAGTCTGGTTTGAGAAAATGACATCAGGGAAAGGATGGATTCCAGGAAGAAAAGCAAAGCAAAGGAACCCAAGCCGTCCGGGGCTTCCTAACTCCAACTTTAACAGAGCATTCCCTTGTGACTCATAGGAAAAGGTCTGTATTGCTACATCCCATTGAGCATCCCTAGCTATTTTGTAGGCTAAAGGCTTTGGGTCAGACTAGTACTAGTCAGAGAAGTGGAAGCGAGACGCAAACAACACAGAAGACTAAGCTATAACTCCTATCAAGAGGGGATAAAGGGGAATGTAGCAGACTAATAGAAATGGAAACAATGCCTAGGAATAAAAAGGTGCAGTGCATGATACTGAAAATCTAGTGACAGACTTAATTCATGTCCCAGCCAAAACCCTCTCCATGTTTTCCTCTTTCTCTTAAATCACTTAAATCCTTTTTTGTCTGTATTTGTCTCCTAAAAATGGGGACAATATATCACAGGGAGGTTGTGGGGTTAAAAACCCATCATGGACTGTGTTGATATATTACTTTAATTACGGCCATACAGGGTCCTATATAGGATTTGTGTGGGGGGCAGGAAGATGCAAGGAAGGTAATAGAGAAGGTGGGGCCAGGCTCTCTTTATCTTCGAAGGATTCAGATGGTGGACTGAAACTGGACACTGCAGGCATTCAAAAGCAGCTGATCTGCTTTCACCAAGATCAAGAAAAAAGGATCCAGCAGAGGCTGTCAAAAGTGCAGTCCTTTTGCTGGTACCGTGCGGTTTCTTTTCACATCTCTCCCCTGTGTAACAAGGTGTGTAGCTTAGAGCCACAGTTTGGCCCTGTTACTAAATGGAAAATATTTAGCCTTCCTCATTCATCTGAGATTCTTTCATCTGAATGACTATGAGCATCTTATTTTATCTTCTTTCCAGTTTCCTTAGCAACATGCAAGGACACTCCAGAGAAGCAGTGTCAGCCAACACCTTCAGTCTAGGCTTTCGTGAAGCTTTCTAACCTTGACCAGCTCTGATGAGCAGTTTAATACTAGGCAATTTCAAGCATACTATCTCACATGCACCTCTGTCCCTCCGCAATGAGATATTACAGAAAGCAACTCAGCCTGTACTCTGTCACTACTTCCTCAGCAAGAAGAGAGCTTCATTACCTACTAAGTTTTGCATTTATCACACCGAGTCTCTCAAGTACAGCATCTCCTTATGCTCAGTCAGTGATCCTCTACCTAGATCAATGAAATTGTCTCCTGTGTTGCGAGCCCCTTGTAAGGGCTCTCTTTGAGTACCCAGGGCCATGTCACCAAATGTAAGCAAAGATGCAGATTGTAATGGCATTTCTTGCCAGTTTGAAGCAACAAGGTGCCATGAATTGACAAGCCCTTGCGGTTTGCTGCATTGCTGCCATCTCCCTGCTTACGAGACATCCACAGCGCCATTGGAAACTAATTGGAACCAAGGAAATTAGTGGACGTTCAACAGGAATCTTCGCAACAATCTTTTTCTCCTTGTAATCCTGTTTGCATTCTATTGTGCTTGTCCATCTCCTGTCCCTGGCTTCCTGAAATCAATGGCTAAATCCATAGCTAAAATCAATAGTGAGCAATCACCCCAGCAATTTTTAGGTAGCTGTTGGGAAGATGGCCAAAAATCCCATTAGGAAAGTTAAGAACACTTTTCTTTCCCTGAGTCATCAAAATTAATATAATGAGTGGTTATGCTTCTAAAAGCATTAGCGTAACTAGTGCAGAGTCATTTGACCATCTCTGCAAAGATGTTCTTAGCTGGAATTAACAAATGCTGGATTTCCATTTTCTGTAGCCCAGAGGAAAAAAATGCTGCACTTTTCCACCTGCAAAATGGAATGACTGTTTCCCACAAAAGTAAAAAGTAACAGATGGAAAAAACATAAAAGGATTAAAGTTTGAAGAACAACAAACATCTCTTGCTTAATAACTTTCTATGAAGATTTATTTCACAGAGATTAAATAAAGTAGAAAGTATCCCTCGTCATTGCTTAACAGCAACTCACTTCCTCCTGTAGGGACATGGTATGAATTTCCAGACAGGCACTGATAGCTACTACCAGGCTCCGGCCAGTAATCTGATCAAATTGACCTGGTAACAGCTTCCCGTGCATGTGAAATGCTGTAGCTCCTTTTTTTTTCCACTCGTCTAGTTCGCATGTTGTCATCGCTCTATTTCTGTACCTATATACCAGACGTACAGTGCCCTGGAGCTAATCTACTCATGAAACAGAGGGTACTGGCTAAGACACAAACAGCAATTATTTCAAGAAATCTACCCACTTCAGGTGTTGGATGGTCCCTTTTATAGTGTAACAGTAAGTAGCGCGTATATACAAATGTATTCACCACTTGATATATGAAGATTTGCCAGTATTTAACATATTTTCTCTGCACTCCTGTGAGGTTAGAATAAGTGGGGAAGACAGACACTGAATCCCTCAAGGTGACACCGAAAGACTACAGCAGAAAGCGAGGATTTCACCTGACCAAAGTGGCTATCACCATTTTATTTATCTTGAGCAACTACTTTTATGTGCATTTCCCATCCTGCCTCACACCACTTTGTCCCACGTTACTTCTGTTTGCAGGCTTGTCCGAATCCAAACAGACAGAATAACTTCTACCTGCTTATATTGCTCCGTCTCTTCCCTGGTTGCACCTCTCCCATACAACACCATTTCAGACTACTTGTTCAACTCTCCTCTGCCTCTGATGGCTGGAATCTCCTTTTTTTTTTCTGCTTTCCTGCCCAAACTGGTGTCTCTTTGCCCAATCCATGTGATAATGGACTTTGGGCTGCACTGTGGGAAATTTAGGTTAATCATCAGGAAATATCTTGTAGTAGTGAATACAGCTAAGTTCCAGAACAAACTGCCTCCAGAGGCTGCAAAAAGGTTCAGGTAAAGATGATCCTATCTTGGCACACAGTGATGATGGGTAACATCTCACAGTCCCTGCAATCCTAAGATCTGTTTTTTCCCCTCCACATCTCAAACCACAGGGATGGATTTGCCTTGGCTGCTAAGCTGCTGACAAGACAATTCGCTGCCATAGGATGCTTTGGATGCAGAAGGGTAAATGGGGTTAAAAAAGCAAAATTTCTTTTGTTTCTTGGGGGAGTCTCATTCTGGTTTTGCCCTCTTCTTATACTGCTAGCATGTGAACACTGGCAGAAAGAGGCTACCAGGGTAGAGAAGGTGCCACGGGGCCACACATTCCGATGGAAGACTGTGGTCGTCACTTCAGAATGACAGAAAGTAAAGGCAGGAAAGGAAAAAACCAACAGTGGGTCATTGAGTCTATCCTTACAGTAACTCAAGGGAGGTTGAGATAGAAGGAAGGTGGGTGACGCAGTGGGCAGATGCTAAAGTAAGAGCAGTCATCAGATTGCATTACAGATTTGTGCTGAAGGGACACACACTGGAAGTTATCTGCTGAGAAGTGTTGATAGGTTTTTTTATTGAGAAATGGATGAAGAAAGATAAGTTCAAAGCCTAGACCTCCCTTCACTCTCTCTGGGTTGATGAGAGTGAGCCAGGACATGCTAATGTAGGCTCCCAGACAAAACTGATCATAATCTATCGGAGCAAGGTTCTCAGTCTCGAGAAGCAAAACTCATCCATATGCAACGCTGCAGAAGAGCCTTCCTTAGGCAAACCAAAATGTTTACGTTCTCTATCTTTGGCAGCTGATTCCTGCTATAGCAGTTTGTCTATCACACACAAGTGTGCAGTGGCAGACAAGAAGGCTGAGACTGCTAATGGACTGATGCTCATTCCCTTCCTGACAGGATTTTTAGGAGGTGTGGCAAGCTTATATGGATACCAAGGGAACTTTTGCAGGTGAGACAATCACAGCAAGCTACTTCTGTTTAGCTTCAGGCTCCAGGCAAAGGAGGCAGCGTGAAAAAGCAGAGCAAGAAAGGGAGCTGGTAATCCACAGCTGAAATGGTGGCCATTTTTCAAAAGATAGCTATGATGGTTTGCTCACTTTTTTAAGCCCATGACACACAGGAGGAAAAAAAATATTGTCTCAGAAGACCAGGGTGAAAAAAGAAAAAGTTTGATAAGGGAAGTGCTATTTTTCAGTGGGGGCAGAAAACACTGAACTGGAAGCTCTGACTGGGTAAGAGGTCTCCAGGGCATACAATTCAACAAATGTTTCAGGTGAAATTCCATCTGCCCATCCCTGCCTCTTACGCCTTTCCCCTCCTCCAGCTCCCAAACTGACTTTGCAGACTGAAATGTGAAAGGATTACAAAATTACTCTACAATTATCTACTGAGTGTACAAAGAACACTTCAGAGGTCTCTTCTCCCTATCAGAACAAAGAGGAAAACTTAAAATGATATTGGCACAAAAGGTCCCCCATAGCAGAGATGGTGATTTTTTTCAAATCTGCAAATGGAAGAGAACATACAACTTTGCACTTTGACCTGATTTGTAAGAGATCCCACTTTTTGTGTGTGTATGATTGTTGTTTCAAATCAATGTTGTTCCCTTACAGCTGTTCCATCTCCTCTTTGGCATTCAAACAAAGCTAGAACCTCATAGAGTCGTAGGCAAGGTTTTGATAAAAAAAGACGGCAAGGATGCAAACTGAAGCTGAGTCATTGCTGTCAAACAGTGTTTCAGAGATTGGAAGGACTTGGGGATGTATAAACACATGCCATTCATATATGCTGAAGACTGCAGCAGGTTTATGTCCTGGACCTGTCAAGTACTCATCATGAACCCCTGTTCATAACCAGGGTTTTTTGGTGCTGCAGTGCAAATAAACACATAACATAAAATGACAGACGTGCTACTGCAGAGGACAGGCAGCTTGCGTGAAAAGAATACAGGTATCCTCCCAAGTAATTTCAAGAACAAATTACTACCAATAGTAGTCTACAAGACAGCTTTACTGAAGGAAATAATTTTAATGGGAAGTATTTGGTGCAGCTCAAAGGAGGAAATTTAATGTAGTTTTAGTGCCCAAAGACAAGAGGTTTATGGAGATTTCAAAACCGTAGTAGTTTTACCCCTAGATAAAGAAATGTTTCATGAAAAATCTGAAGAAAAAACAAAGCTTTTGAGTGACTATTGGTGTTTGGAGCCTGTAAGTCCCTCTTCTTTAATTGTTTTAATTACCATTTAGATTAAACTAACTAAACCGGTAATTAAACTGTCAATCAAATCAATGATACATATAGTATACAAAGCAAGTTTATTCCAAATATAAGACCCTAAAACAGTGATACCCTTCAACAATCACAAAGAAACAGTTAAATGAAAAAGCAATAGCAATTCAACTTCCACAATTATTTCACTCCCACCTTATCACTTCTTCACATCCAAGTGTTCTATATCATATATATTGGGACAGGAGGCTGTCAAAAACGCTGCCATCCCTGAGAGTACAATCATGGTATCGTTTCATTTGTGCCCCTCACTTTAATGAAATGCTCTCATTTGATCTTGAGTACTGCAATGAAGGTTTTACTCAAGGATGAACCTGAGATTGTGGCTATTTCCTATTGGTGCAGTTGACCCCACGTATGTAATTCAAGCATGTTTGTGTTTAGTGGCACAATCTTGTTAGCTCTGGTAATTAAACTCTGATAACAGTGAGAAATGGATTTCAATAATAGAAGCAGGTAAGAACAGCTTTCCTCCCAAATGCTACACGGATGAAGGACATTTTTTCGCCGCTTTCATTTTTCAGTGGCGGTGTTAAATGTCATGTATTTCAACACACGCCTTTCACGTTCTAAATATCTTGGACTTAGTTCAGAGTTTTGAATATCATGTAAATTATGTAAATCTTGAGGCTTAAATGTAAGCTTGGTATCCTCTGAAGACACTGTCTACTTATGAAGTCTTTCTTGCCAATCTCAAAGGGTCTGAATAAACTGCTCCAAACCTCGTCATGATATTTTCTCTGGAATCAGTTAGTCAGATTGCCCTTTTCAGGCTACCAAATGCTAATGTCCAGCCACACTGTGCCCTCTAATAGGCAATGGGCACATAACAATTGCCTGTCAGAAAGACAAATAGAACTGGTTGGATGCCTGGCTATAAGTAATTAATTATAGATGGGATATCATCCATAAAGGAATAGGACATTCTGTCATTTCTCTTTTAATATACTAGCTGAAGTACAACCTGAGTCATTAATTGGTGTCCACTAGTAGTAGGTATGTCAGAGAGAAATGTCATCCAATTTTCCCTTCACTAAAAATTCCCCAAAATGTTTTCTGGGAGCCTTCTGAAACTGTTCTCCTAACTCTACTAGATTGCATTTGGAGACTAACCAGTGAATCCACACGAATGTGCAGATCACAGACATGACCAAACTAGAGGACACTATTTCATTTCTAAACCATTAACAGAAGTATTAGATTTAAATTTGATTTGAATAAACCTATCTAATTTTAGACATGCACACAGGTATGAAGATGAGATTGTATTGTCAGTTTGATGAAGCTTACTCTCTGCTGTATGTATTTTGTTTGTAATCATAAAGAAGCAGCAAACATTTTTCTCCCCCATAACTGCTGTAAGATGTCTATGAAAGAATTTCATTCCATAAAGAAGACAATTATATATATATCACACGTATTATAGCTTTGGAAAGAATAGTGCTGTTGCTTGGTAATTTCTAAAAGTCATTAAATTGCGCATTATTTTAATTAAACAAAGTAATCTAACAGGCACTGCAGATGTGACTGGTATGCATTTGAAAACTTTATAGTTCTTCATTCTACGTACTCATGCCAGAAATGACGAGAATCTGGTGAATAGCACAATCCAGATGATACAGATCAATAAAGAAACTTTTAACGAGCAGCCACTGCAAACAGCCACAATGGAGGCATAAGACTATAAAATGTTTTTTTCTTTGAGGGTACAGTTGATTTTAAAGAAGTGAAACAGCCAAGAGCCATTTTTACATAGAAATTGTGCAAATCAGAAGTGCAAAAAAAGGTTTTGGTTTTAACCAAAGGACAGAGGCAACATCAGAGCATTTGCGGAGTGTTTTACCCACCCAGCTGTGTTAGTATCTCCAGTCTTTTCTGAACATTGCCACACGTATTCAAGACTGTATAAATGGCTAATTCACTCCTAAAATGTGGGATTCTTTGAAATGAAATGTTTTGAATATTTGAGACTATTTGGTACCATAGTCCAAAAAAAGGCCTATGTGAAGAAGAGCTTCTCCAGTACTATACGTTTGCCCATCCCATGTTCATCGATGTGGTAAGTGCCTTAGAAAAATTTGTAAAACTCCATATTGACAGGCTACTAACTAACTAGTTCACTTCTGTTCTCCTTTGTGTATATATGGATCCCCTCTTGTATTCTCCTAGACATGTCTCTGCGCTCCCCTCGTTACCCAGTTCTTCTCTCCGGCAGAGGAGTGCTGAGGAACACCTTTTGCAGCACTCCCACTCTCTCCCTAAAGGTCCAGAATTATCAGCCACCAAGAGCAATGCAGCTGCCACTACTGCTGGCAGAGGGAGGTAGTCGCTGACACAGATGGTGCCAGTTATTGACAGCTTCTAAAAAATCAAGGTCATACGCTTGAACATGACTTGTAGGCTTATTCAATCATCAGCCAGTGAGAAACAGAAGAAATAAGCAAAACTAGAGCACTGTGGCTTTTCTGACTTCTGCTGATGAGCAAGTGAGCCACGTTACCCTATGTTGCCCACTGCCTACACGGTGCACATACATACATGATTATGGTCATACACCATTACCTCTCTACTGCAGGTAGAAAAGGTTCACAAAGTTTCATCTTACAGATACTCAGTATACCTGACGGATAAAGGCTAGCGAAAGCTGTTGAGAAAGACAGCGTTTAAGGATTTTTTGAGACTGAATCTCACTCCTTACACTGATCGTTCAAGTTTATTCAATGCTTCCTCAGGAATATTACAAGAATGTAATTATTAGAACTGAAGGGAAAAGAGAACTCCTCTTTCATGAGTGACTACAATATTTTGAGATCTGATTTCACTTGTATGTCACAGCTCCAAGGCAGTCTCTTATATCAGCTTTTCTAGATTTGCTCTTCAATTCCCAGTTTTGAGTACTCTAGAGAAGGAAGTCAGCAAGAAACCAAACCGCCTAGTCAATGCATCCTGTTAAAAAAGTCCACTTCCAAACTTCCTATGTGTAGAGCATTAAATTTGTAAGATATTGGCTTTAGCTATTATGTACTTTGCATTGTGCTAGTGCTATTTATTGGATTCTCTTTCTCCTACTTTAAAAATGGTTTGTATATATTGTGCAGAGCTACGAAGAAACAAAACCAAAACCTCAGAAGGGACCACTATGGACAAAGTATTTCCTTTAGAATACAGAACTCATTGTGAATATGCTTAAAATATAAACATAACGCTTAGTTAAGGCAAGAGAAAAACATACCTGTGAAAAGCCGATCACCTCTCCGTTTTCATCGAGCACATTAAAATTAATGATTGGACCCTGGACATCAGGATTGCTGAAATCTGTGTCGCTGTAAATACGTACTACAGGAGCCCCATTGGCATATTTTAAGGTAGACAGCACAGTATAGGTGTAGTGAGCTAATGTGAAGGTATGCTGTTTTATTTTCTCCATTCCACCTACAAAAGAAAAGTGCATGTATGTGTCAGATGCCTTATTTTTATAGAAATGTAAAAAAAGAATGATTTTTCAGAATGGTGTAGTGGGAGGTAACTAGCAAAAAATTGGTATTTTGGGGTTCCTTTAAATGAATATACAATTTGCAGAAGTTTCTTTCCTCACACAAAAGCTTCAGAAGTAGTGTTGTACCAAGGATTTATCTACAATTTATCTACTGTAGAAATCTAAAGTTACACTGAAATGAATTCATGCGCATTACAACACTGATAGTTCCAAGCTATACATATCACTAAGACGTTCTGGCACAGTTAATTTGAAAAGCAAGTTTTGCTCCAGTTCTGGCTCTGGAGATCATGGGAACGAGGCATCAATTCTAGCACAGCACAAAAAGCAAATTGCTCTGGCAAAATAAAAATAATAAAATTCTAAATGAAATTACAAAAGACAAGTGTTAGTCTACAAGGAATTTACTTGAATACTGAAGAAATATTCTTCCAAGCCCACTCTTCTTTTTGCAGAAGAAAAAGAAAGAGGATGTTGTGAATGCCTCATGGACTACACCCATGCAATCTATTTGCTCCAGAGAAGCTTTGCAGAGAAGTTTTCACAGAACTTGGCCCGGAAAAAGCATAAAGAGGAAATATGTTGTCTGTCATTGGTTTGGGTTTTTTTTTTTTTTTTTTTGCTACACTGAGGAGTTCAGAAAAGAGGACTGCAGAGATTTCCTGACAGATGGAGACCTCTTCTACATCTCTGCTTTCTGAGAGGACGCTGTGGCTCTGTTAGATGTCCCTATTGAAATGGCTTCTCATTCTTGTATTCAGAGGATATGCCATAGGATGATATACCATGGTCACCTATGGCTTTGGGGATATTTTGGTTCTCTGCAGGAAACTAAAAGAGAATTGTCAGATACAAAAGCAGCCATTTCAGTCAAAGGAGAACATATATAATCTGAAATGAAGAAGTAGGTTGTGATGTTCACTGGGATAAACCACTGACAGGAGACAAGTAACTGGGTATGACAATAAATACGGTACAAGAAAAGGAATAACGCTAACACTAACCCTAATCAAACAGTAATTTATCACATAGAACAAGTAAAGTACAGGCAATCTTCAATGTAAAAACTGAAAATCTATGAATTTGCATCTTTATGGAACACAATTAGAAGATAACAATAAGATCTCAAAGTATTGCAAGAAACACAGGGAGATACCTGAAGGCTAACAACATGTTTAAACCCAATCAAATGTCTGCTGGAGACAGCTGGAATTTTGGCTGAAAATCCAAAGTGCTTTCTATTATGCATATTATACATTGCGCTATGGTGGGCCTACATTGTGGAAAAGAAAAAAAAAAGCAAGTAATTTCCTCAAAAGCCTCCTGAAGTAGCACAATATTTTTCTGCCTGTGTTTTAGACCCAGAGTATTTTCTGTAATGTTGAGTATCTTATTTGAGGTACATGAGCATTTCTGTAACTAAAAAGATGTTTGACATTTTCTTTTGCTTTCTTTTTTTAAACTGTGTAACTACGAGTCTCCCACGTCTGCGCATACCATTTTTATATCTAAGTATCTGGAAACTTCTACCGTCTGATATAACCACCCTTGGACAGAAATCTTGTAATCTGATTGTTGACTTTTGTCATAAATCTGCTTGCTGCCTTTAGTCATAAAAAGACTGTGTCATTTATGAATGTATACAAAGGAAAAAAATAAGATATCTTTCTCCTGACATACTGAAGAATTACAGCAACTTCTGTTATTTCATGTTCCTTCAAGTTTCTATATTATGTGCTATCTCCTTTAGATAAGCTAGGAGAGCAGACAGTAAAAGCATAGAAATAGATTAGATATAAGGTGGAAGTACATTTTTTGGTGCTAAAGAATAATAAAGAGGAATAAGATATTTAATGAGATACTAACACACAAAGCACTTTCAAGGAAGGTTGCCAGAAGCTAATCAGTACAATTTCTAGATGTTAGCCACAGTAAACTTGGCAAGCATCTCTAGAACATTTTGGTCTGAAAGATGATTTGTATTTTCAGAGGTTTCGAGAATAAAAGATTGCCTAGTCAGAGATGTCCTAGTCATTGTTTGGTAGAAGTTAAGAGTCTTGAAATAGTAAAAAAAAAATAATAAAAAAAAGTTATTTCTCAGCATCTGCCAGAAAGTAGCTGTCTTAAGAGAAGTGACTGCCTTGTCAGCTCCTGAGACGTCTGTAATGTCCTGATTCAGAGCTTTTCCAAATTGGCAGGAATCTTTTAATGGAAGATTAAACTACTGTCCTTGTGTCTTGTTGAAGAAATCTCTTATTCAGAAATTTCAGTCTCTCATTCACAGCAATCATCCTGCTATCATTTCTATATTGTCTTCAGCCATTCTCTTTTAAAGTTGCTTAATCACATTTCCTTGTTCATTAGTGAGAAGCTGATGAGCCTCTTAATTATTTATTCTGACAAATCCAAATGCTATAGCCTGCAGTTGCTTTGCTGCCCCGTGACTGGAGAGCGGAAGCAGTGTTGCCAGGGTCCCGTATTTTTAAGTAGCAGAATAGGTTGTGATTAGGTCTGATGTCACAGAAAACCCTGTGAAACAAATGCCGGCAATCTGAAGTTTGTTCTGACAGAAAAAGGGGTATATTCAGAAAATAGTTGTGATTTATTTTTATTTTGCTAAACAAAATGATCTGTACTGTATCCTGCATAAATCCAGTGCTTACCTCATCTCCCTCTCCCTGCTAGGGAAAAGAATATGAAGAAGAGAAAATAAAACCCAGGACAAATCTTTGGTCTCTAACATGATCTGAGGACTTGCATTATTGCATCTAGTCTCATATTTAGGGTGACAAAAATAAAACTCATTGCTTGACTGAGCCTGTCTAAGGTAAACGAGAAGGTAATCTTCTATATTATGGCTGAACTGTTATTTATTACCTTATTGCATTCCTGCATTTTAAACTCTGGTTTTATGCCCAGTTCCTTAACTCTGAATACTTGGAGACTCTTCCCTAGCTACCTGTTTGGGGATAAAAGAAGTAGCACACCTTAAGCCTTTGGGAAGACTTACAGCTTGGAAAAATCACCAGTACTTCATCTTGCAAAGGTGCTGGGAAGGACTCAAGTGCCCTGACTCCCTCTCACTTTATGGATTTTATTCCTTATCACTGCATTTTTTCATTAAGGTGAATTGCATCTAGTTGCTCCTAAAAATGATTTTAAAATGAAGAGCAATTTATGCGCTCTGTAATTTGGATCAGAATGAATCTGATGTAGTCTAAATTACACCGGTTGAAGGCTATCTAATACCATTCACTGTATTTATGTGTGTAGGAACACATTCAGCACAAAGGATGCTCTCATTAATGACTTACTTCTTCCTATGGTAGAAATGTAAGGACTTCCCTGTCAAAAGGGAAACTCCTGCACTTATGTGGATTAATATGCCCCTTATTAATTTGTCATACGTGTATGTGTTTTGACTTTACATTAAGCCAGACATGATCATTTAATTAATTCTTCTTCCCTATAGCACCTCATTTTTCACACTATTTGTTGCCACAATGAATGCCATATATTTCTGCAGTAGCAAAGTTATGGAGCAGAAGAGATTCACAAAGCAAGCTTGTACTTTTGTGTACAAACCTCCTGGGCAAAGACCTCTAAGTGAACCTGTGGAGATGCTGTTAAACCTCATATTGCTGATGTATGTTTGTACATTACGTCCTGACACATTACCACTATCTCAGACCTACTGTCCCATCTTATACTTCCATTTAGGTACTGTTACGGAAACTGATACTGTTCCAGTACGGAAAATTCAGAGTGCCAGTGCATTGGATAACCCATGGATACATGTACAATGTCAGCTCTTCCCTAGGAATTGCATGTGTGCATATGCCTATCCGTAGAGACTGTGAGACAGTTCAGTCATCTGTAAGAGAAAGGTAAGTTATCTCACATTTTTAAGAGGGTTCAAACTATGTGCATTCAAACTATGCACAGTTGTCACCACAGTACTGTAAATCCACTGCTTGGCTTGCCTGGTGATAACTTCTTGTATTTGCCTTACCTCTGTCTTATTATCTGCTTGTTATATGCAAAATACAGTAAGATTTTATTTTTCCAGTGGAATTTTATCTAATCACAGAAATATGAGATACACAGATGTCCAGTAAGTATTCAGTATAGAATGCTCTCGAGCCAGCGTAGACCTGGTTTTGCATTACATAAATGGCAAACATGTAATGGCATACAATCTCCTCTCTGAAACAACCAGGATTTCAGTAGCTCAGATGTTCAAATGTTAGTTCTTCCTGCAAGAACTGTAGACAGATAGGCGTATGTCAACATCTATAAAAGATTTTGAATACAGAGATTAAGATAAAGCAGAGACTGAAATTGAGCCTCTAGAATGAAAGCTCTGGTGCTTAAGGTTTTCAGGCTGTACTCAGAAACCTCTGTGATCTGCATTCACATACAGTTCTTATCTCTCTTATGAGAAATTAAATACTGCAGATAAGGAAGAAGGGAGCCATAAATCAAATATAGAGTTATTTTTCTAACTTGATGGGAAAAACCCACAGAAATTGAGGTTTACGAGAACAAATTCTCTGTTACTCTAGTAAATCCAAACTCACATATATCTTTGGATAAGAAAAAGATCAATGATGTGATTCATTATTCTTCAGCATTACCTAACAGATAGCAAAGAGGCAGAGAAATGATGAGCTGAAATCTCAGCAAACCAATCAGCAGAGAGTGAAAACCAAGAGGTAGCCACCTTCTAATAAATCCCAAACGAGACAGATCACCATGTGGGACCTGTGAGTCAATGTGCTAATGAAGCCATGGAACCTGTAAATCCTGTCAAACATTTGGAGTCCTTCCTTTGCTTCCTTCAAGAAGCGTACATTAAGATTCATTTCTGGGCTTTTTTTGGTGTTCTTTTATGCGTAGAACTGAATGTCTCCGACTGAAGTCTGTCACCTGCTTAGTGTTATTCTCCCAAAGAACATCTCCCGAGGATGAACTTGGTAATGGTAGCTTCATATATCTCCTTTGCAAATGTGAGTGCTTTGGCTTAAAATCACATTAAACAATGTATTCTAACCACTGCTATTTTTTAGCAATCCTGCTTCAGACAAAACACTGCAAACATGACAATGAAACATTCACATGATGATCCAACCCCCTGCCCCCAATGTGCAACCCTGAAATGTTATAAATACAATACTAGAAGAGCAAATAATAAGAAAAAAAATATAATAAACCTTGCTCATTTGTCCTCTGGTAGAGCTCCTACATTCATCAATAAAAATATTAAATATACGCTTTCCTGGTGTTATTTTTCCCCTAAATTATGAGAACAGCTGTCCTAAGTCAGACCAAATCTAGCTACTGCCTGTCTCCCACAGTGAGGAGTAGCAGATGCCTAGAGGAAAAAATATATGAAAAAAAAAATGTAACTTCTAAGCAGCTACAACTGATAGGTTAAAGATTAAATAAACAGAATATAAATCAAAAATACATGAAAATGAGCTTACAGGTTGGCTAACAGCATCTAAAAATTACTTTTAAAAACAGAACTAAGGGTATAAGAGCCCCTCATGGAATTTAAGCATTGAATTTCATACATTATCACTTCCTTGGAGTCAACAAAAGGAGCTCTTCTAATGTAATAGCATTCCAATATTGGTCATAACCGTTAGCAAATCTAGTTCAATAAAACTCAACATAAAACACTGTAACCGGCTTATCAGCAAATTCGTAAAACCATCCATCATCCACAATCACAGACAATGCAGAGAGCATGGACAGACTGCAAACCCCGTATTCACACTGACTCACATCAACAGTCCAACCAACTTGATCTATAAAACACACGTAACAAAAATTGATTTGGGGAACACAAAGTGGGGTGGACCATGACCTTTTCTGCAACTGAGGTGACTGCACTGGTGAGCAAGAAGGGAAAAAATCTGTGTCCCCCGATGTCATTTGTACTTCCAAAAAAAATAATACCTTGCCATGCATAGATTAGAGCAGGCTTCCATGTAACAAAAAGAATTACATTAAAAGGAAATTTCAGTTATGAAACTATGTAAATTTTGGGGGGGTGAAAAGTACATAGTTTTGTTTGAAAGTACATAATTAAGTTGCAACAGTCCATCTCACAAGATCAGTGTCCAGACTGAAACTTTAGATGGACTCCTGCAACTTAATTATCTACTTTCTATGTGTCCAAAATGGAGCGGCATGTTGCACTCTCAACACTACTAAATCCATGCAGAATTCAATGGGTAATAGGGGGACCTTTTACACTCTCAACACTAATTCTTTGCATAATAGCTTAAATCTTTTTATTCTCCTCCTTCTCCCACACCATCTCAATAGTTTAAGACTGTGGGAAGCAACTGCTTAATCCTCTATTCAGAATGTTATACCAAAAGCAAACATGAAACACATATTTGGTGTTTATCTTAATGAACAGAAGGCTCTTTGATGCCCCATCTCCCACTTCTTTAGAGCAGCTAATTCAAGCTCTGTTTTCACACAGTGAGGGAAGTTAGAAGTCTTTGTTCTGAATAAAACGAGCAGCACATTCTGAAAGAAGCAGCTCCTAATTTTCAAACATCATACTTCGCCTTTTTTTTTTAAATTTCCTGGGAGTAGTATAAGAGAGGGGAAGTTGTATGTGCCAGCTGGCTGACTCACTTTTAGTATAACTGTTTTAATTACAGGTACAATCCAATTTCGGTTAACTGCTTGTTAGACTGAAAACTCTCTAATAATTCAAATAAGCTCCAGGTAAGATACATTGAATTTACTGTTTGCTATTGTTATGAGGTTCTTTTTTGAGCCAGAGTAGGGGGTGTGTGTGTATGTCTGTCCATCCTTTTTTTTTCTTCCATGAGCCCAAGCCATACTCTCAGCAGAAGAAATAATTTCAGGATGACTTTTCAAACCATAAAACCAGCAACATAAAAGACGAATGGGGAGGCTTTCTTAAAAAGGTAGACTGTTTTGCACACCGCATGGAAGCAGCATTCAAAGCGCAGCTCCAGAGTGCTGGATGACATGAGCCCACAGAGGTTTCTGCGAGAACAACAGAATCATCCCTAAAAGAACGTATTTATGTGATACTCACATTTTACCTCTAAAGGCTTTATCTCCCAAGGTTTTTCCCAGTCCAGCAGAACAACTTCTGCTTATGATTCTGTCATCTTAATGACTAAATGCAAGAGAAGCTCGTACTATAAAAGCACATGAATTCTCCCGGTAGCTGTTAGAAACCCGAATATAACATACAGGCCTGTTTTCTGCTTTGTTATAAAAGTGGCTTTGTCCTTTGTTTAATGGACCCTGCTATGCACAATTCCTTGAAGTCAGCATGTGAAAGCTTTACTACTGCTTGTTTCCTGGTATTTTCAGCTCCCAACAGTTAGACTGCTAATATGAGGCAGAGCATGAAACTGTTTCTTTGTCTCAAAGCTACAGTCATGGGGATTTAGAAAAGGTAAGAAGGGGCAGTAAGTCTTATGTTTTCAAGTCAATAAGACTAATTCGGCACTGACTTTGCATGAACACTTACTGATTTATTTATTTATCTACTTATTTGAGTCAGCAACAACTTTCTAATCACTTTAACGTAGTAGGAGTGAAACCTTTCTCATCTTCTGCTTAGCCAGAGACTATGATACTATCATCAGGTCTGCAGTTAAGCACAATTCTTCCCTCAAATAACTTTTCTATAAGAGCCAGTCACCGGTACTACTTGATGGTCTCATGATGTTCTAATGGCTCCGCAGTTTTGTGGGTTGTTTGTTTTGGTTTTTGTTTTCCCCTGAGGGGAGCTGCAGACCAATGGAGACAAATTACCTGCACCAAAAATAAGCTGAATATAAAGATAAATCCAAATGTGTTTTTCTTAGGAGGAAATCTCTCCCTCAGCATCAAGAGAACCCTTTAAAATATTCTGAAAACCCAGCCAGCTTCTTTCTTTTTCTCCCTAAGATGACAGATCCCAATCTGAAGTCTTGCTAGGCTATAAATCAGTTCTGCTTCAACGCTCACCATGCCTGCATTAGGTGAAAAAGAATGGGTAATCGTGTGCTCAAACCTTACACTTCAGTACCCACCGGTTTGACTCTACCTTCTTACGGGTTTTACATTAGCAATCTTTTTTACGTAACATTTCTGGAATTTCTCTGTCAGCGAAACACTTTGGTGCCCAAGGCAGGATATCGATTTGCATTCCAGGTTTTCCCTGCCTTATAATATTGGTTGGACACCTTCCTTCTTTTTCTCTGGCAATCTCTGAACCAGGGCTGTGACTGCCAGTGTATGAAGCAGTGGGGATGCTCTATGTCTGCTCTTCTGCAGCCTTTGTATCCCACTCTTTCTACGGCTCCACAGAAATTGCCCATCACAGCATCAAAGGAAATACCACAACTTGGTTTAATTAAATCAAGAAGTACGATACAGAAAAAGAAATGTTTCCAGACAACAAATTCTAAGGCATGACGCTGACTAGTGATGGAACAAGCTAAAAATACATGCAGTTTTTCCATTCTGTATCTGCAACATTCAGAAATATTGAAAGTTCACAAAATAAGCTCTAGCCATTATTATTAACAGAACACTATTATTCTTAGTGCAATTTTGGATTTATTGATATTCATAATTTTATCACAGCCTGAAAGGATGCTTTGCCATTTGTTTTGCATTCTCAGACTAGGTCTCTGCTGGGTAATGTTTTTATAATAATAGCTACCATGGAGGGAACAAACAGTGTCATTCATGAAACAGAGGTAATAAAGCAGCTACAATGAATTCTAAAAACTGCTTTGAAATTTCCTCGATTTGATGCCTTAATCATAAGGAAGCATGCAGTCAATATTGAAAAGCGCTCAGGATTCTTGGACCTCATCCTAAACTGAATTATACCAGGACTTGTCCCAAGCTTTTTAAACAGGCAAATGCTGGTTTAATAAATATCTACATTAACACCACAAAAGAGACCTTTAGCTAAACATTTCAGGAACCCCTGAATTCTTTAATTTTTTACTGCCATGTTTATCGACCCTCCCTCAAGGTCACAGCATTAACTCTGCTTTACATCATTCACTGTTCTTGTGAGGACCAAAGGGTGACCCGCTGACACATTTTCCTTCATGTGGCCATTTTTTCTGCCTGGATGTGGCAGGCTCAGATCTCTTGAAGGTCATTGGCGAGGTTTGTTAGATAGTGAGATGTGTGAATATACAGAACGTTTCACAGATAGTGAAAGGAAAAACTGAGAGCAAAAAATGGCTACTTTGCCACAATGCTGAACACTCTCAACACACAGGTTTGAGCAATGATATTACAGTCCCAGTTTCACTTCTCAAGAGTTCATTCACTAAAAGTGAGATGCCAATACTTCTAAAGTACAGCCACTGCTGTGGCACACTCAGCAATAACCTCTGTAAGAGAGTACCAGTATTTTTATAACGTCCTGCAGTGTTGGCTGGCATAAATTAACTTTTGGCAGGTTGTCATTACATTGCTCATTCCTATGAGCTTCTGAAATCCACTGCACCTAAAATATTGTGTGCCCTCCGAGTCATGAGAGTGATGAGTAACAAGGTAGTGTCGTGGAGAAAGACTGAACATCTGTAAATTTGTAAGCACAGGATAGGTATTTTAATCAATTGCAAGTCCAATGTGCAGATCTACTAAACAGAAGACTGGAAGAGAAACCTAAGGTAGAAAGTATGAATATAATAAAGTAATTTATTCTAGTTTTTGCTTCCTTCTAAAGACTGTAGGTTGTGTGCTTCAGAAAGAATTAACCCCTTGGTTATTAAGAATTAATCTCTTGGTATTACATCAGCTTTGATAAGCTATAACACCATAAATCAGTCAGAATCTGTACTTCAGATTCAGTTCAGAAGAGCTGAAGTACTTCAAGACATGAGCAATTCTGATGTGTACCACATGCTGTCTCATGCTGTAAATCAAGACCTACGGTAAACTAGAGAACTGCCCCTGAAGACAGACTTAGCCAAGGTTAGAAGAAAATACTGATCTGAGCAAGGCATCGGTGAAGGATGAATGCTACCAGCTCAGAGGGAGCCGCTGTCAGGGAAGAGAAGCGAGGCAGCGCGCACTTAGGAAGCCCTGGCCTTTTCCCACGGCAACCTGGTACACCTGAGCTCTGCACAAGTGTGGGAAAAAGAGCAGGGGCTGCCGCTTGCTGGTGTGTCAAATGAGGGACTTTGCAGTTAAGGTGTAAACACAAAGATTAAAAATGGCTTAAAAAAAAAACATTTTCCCCATCGTTTCCATTTCAGGTATTTTTAACAACAGGAAGGTTTTAGAAAGGAAGGTCCAACTTAAGGCACTGTTCCCAAATTTCCCTTTTCAGGTGAGGAAGAGAAGGCAAGATGGCAGAGGTTCCCTTCCCACCAAGTAGGGATGAAGCTACAACACTCGCGAGGGGTGAGAGGGCCCAGATTCACTTATCTCTTCCCTTGAGGGGCTTCAGACTCTAGTTTGTCACAAGGCATAACAATAAAACAATACATTTTACTTCCTTGGATTCTCTGGAGCTCTCCATGTTTGGAATGCTTTTTCTTACATCCTGACACAATATTACCAAAGTGGTAATACTGGCTACTGCTATTCAAACTGTGCTACGAGATCTAGATTTTAAGATGTTAAAGAACACTATTGGGTCTAATGAAGGGAAAAATCAAAAATACAGCTCTTTTTGTGTTTTCTGGTTATTTAGTATTATCTGCCATACACTTCTTTCTTTCTCTGATGCGGCGTATTTGCTAAAGAAATCTAGAATGCAGAAACAGCCCCCTTTTATTATTTGATAAATGGAAATATTCAGAAAATATTGGGGGCTTTACCAAGGAATGAAGAAATTTAAGGAAATAAATACAGAGATAATCCTTGTAACTTTCTGTTTCATTCTTGTTCCACCAATGAGAAGTGCTGTCTTGCTACTATAAATGAAAAGTATGACCATGAAAAGAGCTTCATATTTAAAGCATCATGAAATAAAAATCTTTAGAAATGAATCACAGTATATACAGCTACTATGCCTACCAGACACTGAACGTTACTACTGACAGCAAAGAAAGTTGACGCAAGCTTAGCTGCATGACCTTTGACTGCACAGAGATGCACGATATGCACATTTCATAATGAGAAGCAAAGAATCTGTTTTATTGCCTTAGCCTTGAATTACAAAAATTTGTTGAAATTTCTTCATCTAATACTCCTTTTTTTTTTTCCACGTTGAAAGATGCTTAACTCAATATATGAGACAAATTGAATGGCTTCAATCACACGAGACCCCTTCTTAGAAAACCTTGCCTTGGCTTAGTCTCTCTAGCTGAGCGGTTGGGAGCTCTGTTTTGCAGTTGAAATGACTCAATCCTTTTAAAGATTATTATTTAGTCTAATTTGTTTATTAGGTGACTTTATGCAACAGGTATCCTCTTCTGAACCGAACTAACCAGAACGGCTATTTCGGGCTGCCCAAGCTTCTACTATTCCTAGAATCAACCTTTCTGGGCTGACCAGGCCTCTGGTGGTCTTAGATTTCCAGGAGATGATTCTACAGGAACTACATCACCCTACCGTGGTACTTTGCAAGAGATACAAGACACTTAATTTAAAACAGCAGATAACTTCAGACAGATTAGGACTGCAGTGATTAATCAAACTGTTCAAACATTTGACTGCAAACCCAAGAGGAAAACTTTGATAATTAAGAAGTGTGAATTTAAATGCATGGCAATGCATTTAAAGGCTGCATGGGTCAAACATTCACGTGGGTGCATTTCATGCAGAACTAGTACATTCATTTACCTCCCTGCAACTCTTCTACCTTCTTGCATATGGCAGGATATGAGGAAAAGCAATATGTAAGTGATCAGTCCCGTTTCATTTTATGAGAACAATAACGGTCCTACAATATTTTGCGGGTTCCCACCCACAAAATCTTTTTACTGGTACTCAGTGACATTTTTCCAAGGACCTCCTCAATAATTTTTAAGCGTTCAAGAACATCTTCAATGTTTATTATAATGGTTTGAACTTACTGAGCAGTTTTCAACAGGGAAATTTTACTAAATCAGTGAGACCAAAATGCAACTGCTAGCACACCAACCTTGGTGTGTCGTTCTATTTTAGGGTGTCCTAAAGTGACACCACGATCAGATGAAGTTGTTATCAGATAATGTTAGCCTGGATGGTGATATGGCTTCTCTACCCTTTTCCCTTTCATTATAATTCCCATTATGACTCTCACCAGAGAGCTTTCTCAAATGAGAAGACATCAATACAACTACGAAGAGAGATCAGAAAGACGCAGGATATGCCGGCCTTTTGTGGCCGTGGTAGGCAGTCAACCTGAACTCCCCAGGAGAGACAGAGCAGTACTGACAGCTACACAGCAAGTCCTTTTTCAGGCAGCTGCTGAAACTTCAGCGGTCTGGAGATGGTCTGAGAGGTTTTTTACACTGGTCAGCAATTTTGCTTTTTCTTTGTCTTCTCACCTACTTTTAAGACCATGCTCTCCAGAGTATGAGAAGGCTTAGCATCTGACATACCTCTTGCTTTCTGTTCTTTCTAATAGCACTGTGTTCAATCCTTTTTTTTAAAAATTATTCTTCCTAGCTATTCTAATATCATAACCTCCACACCGTGTGAGAAGTGATAGAAAACCTACATTTTGCTCTTAAGAGAGACTCTGTAGTGACTCAGAGAGTTCTACTCTCTCACCAACTTAAGACAGATGTTTCACAGGATTAAAACACCCCTCGTAAAGCTGGAGAACAAATAGATAGATGAGTAAATAAATGTTGGCTCAAGCACTTCTTTCCTTCTGTGTCTCTGAACACGCAAGAAATAAATTGATTAATATCCTCAAGTTATGATGAATCACACAATTTTTCTAGGATCAGTGGAAGTGGCAAGAAGTTGGAACACTTCACCTGTCTTGAACACAGAACAGTAAAGGAAAAAGGAAGGTATTATAAATGGAAGGGTCAGAAACATTATAATTTTATGGTCCTGCCCAGACTTGGCTCACTCGTAAGGTCAAACCAATCAATCGATCAAAAAAAAAAAAAAAAAAAAAAAAAAAAAAGCTTTCTTTTTGAGGCCTTGACAATGCAGGTCTTGCCAAATGTACTCATTACACCTCTTCCCGTTTTTCTTTCTTTATCGGAATAATGCTGACAAGTTCAGTATTCGATCTACTATAAAAGCTTAGATCCTTCTCTATCAGAGCAGATAACAAGATGCATTGCTAACAAGACAGCATGCTGATTATTTCTGACTAAAAATTGAACCTTGAAGGCTCACTTTGTTCAACAGCCAGAGACAGCAACCGCAGTCTATTTTCTTCTGCAACCTACCGAACATTGACTCAACTCACACTACACTTTCTTGTAACATATGATGAGCTCTGTCATGAAGGATTAATTTGTTTCCTACATCTTATCCAGCTCTTTCTCTTCCCTCATTTCCACAACTCTTTATGGATAATATTCACCGAACTTGGGTATGTGCAATATATTTGTAATTTTTTCTGAAGATATTTGGTAAAACAGAAGTTAAACACATCACTAGACTTGTCTTCTATTTTTGCTTTTTGACTACGCTGGTATTAGTTTCCTCCACAGATTTTGTCTCTTGATCTATATGCAGGGAAGAGACGGAGGCATGTGTCGGGGGCGTCAGGCAGTTTAATGTCAGTTGCTTGTAAGCCAGGTTAGTCAGTAATGTATTCAGAGCATATTAAAGCCGACAGGATCCTCTGCAGCTGTAAAGCTCTCCTGCAGCAATCAGCAAGAATATCTTTCCATACGCTACGCATTGCTGAGATGCGGGCCCACCTTTTCAAGACATTTTGAAATTCCTCCGTGCTAACTGAATGCACCCCATCCAACTTTAGTTCTTTATTTTTTGTATTTTGTTTTGCAGCAGAAACAGGAGTATTTGACCCAAAGACAGAGGCCGGATCAGCCTGTTTCACACAGCTACTTGTGGAGCGGACATTTATTTAAAACTCTCCCTGTCAGAACAGAATGATCTATTAGGACCACAAAATGTCATGATGCCCAGAGACAGATTTTGAGAATTTCTGCTTTCATGAACAGGAAGACACTTTCAAGACTAATTTATGAAATGGAGAGCAAAATCTATCTTTAAAACCTCTTAACACAGCCATAAAAATGTATTGCTTTTAAACACCTATGATGTTATTCAATTAATGGATTGGTATTGCTACTCTCAATTTATAAATTCCAATTTATAAAACTCTCAGCCTCTTTTTTCTACCCTTCTTGTTCTCATGCTCCCCCTTCTATTAACCTCCAGCTTTTATAGATTATTAAAGAAAATCAGGAATGTTCTCTGGCAGTTACACTGAATTGTATTTTAAATAATGTAGTCACTTTTCCCCTTAGAGAGGAGAGTCAGCAATTTAGAACTTAGAACAATCTAAGGGCATGTCCATTTTTATAAAAGCAATGAAATCAATATGCTAAAATCATAAAATATGTCATTAATTAGTTTCAGACGGAAATTTATCCATTATTGTTATACTCAATTCTCACTTTTAGTTAATGGTAGGTGGCAAATGGTGTTCTGCTTATCAAGAAACTATGATAGTGATACTTTCTAATTATCATATCAGGAAGGAAGCTGAAGTATCCAGATCTTCTAGCTAATAAAAACTCTAAGAAATGTTTGTTTCAAAGACATTCAAATCTTTCATTCCCATGCAAACTTTTTGTGAATAGTGAAATGTAGGATCTATTAAGTAAAACATTTAAAATACAATGAAATAAATACTAAATACTATATCTAGATAGCTTATAGTAAGTACTATATCTAGATGGCTTGATAGAATAATTTTAGACTTTCTCCTGTAAAATGTTATATTAAAATAAACACATTTCAGTGAGACAGATGACCCCTCAGACAGCTCTCCAGTGAAAATTATAACCAGTTCTAGTCTCTTCCTCCCTCCCAGTCCATTTGCTTATTCAAAAGATTGAGCAAATCAAAGGGGGGAAAGCTGATTTATTATTAGTGTTACTATTATTTTATATTTAGAAACCATTACTTCTAGGAAAAAGAGGATTAGAATGTGGGACTCAATTAATCCCTAGGCATCTGCAATAGCATTTCCACCCTTTTTGTTTAATTTTCTATTTCAAGGAGATGTCCAGGTCATGTAAAATCACTTCTTTTTCAAAAATAACTCAAGTTTGGCTTGGTTTTATAATATTTTTCTCTTTGTCTTTTTTTTTTTGCTTTTGTTGGTTTTGTTTGGTTTTTAAATAACTCTTGTGTTTGTTAAGGGATCTACTCTTGTCTTTATGTCTATGATAAATTCAACCAATTCTTGGAAAGAAAAGTAGCAGCCCCAGAAGAAAACCAGAGACAAAAAGTAATCTGATGGCTGGTCCGTACACACGCGCTCCCACACAGAAACCCACTAATTGTGATAAATAAAATACCATCTGTCAAAAACATGTCATGTAAGTAAAAATGGAAAAAAATTTTCTTAGTGGGCTTTAGTGAAGAAAGACTTATTTAAAAATCACTTTCTGGTTTGTGGATTAAGAGGGGAGCTGCCACAGTCTGGAGAGATGTTATACTTTATCCTTAAGCTTTTCAGCAGTACAACTTTCTGTGTCAAGTTTCTCCTTCTGCCAGGCCTCCTCCTCTCCCTCCCTCTCAAGCATTTTCATGTTTTTTTTCTATTGGTTCTGTTCCTGTACTGTTGCTCCTCTCCAGACCTTTCATGTACCAGCAGAGGTGAGACTACTTGCTTCTGTTGCTAATCCACACTATATGAACAATGTCCACAGAATCACCCACTCTCTGAACCTCACAAGCAGCATTTTTTTCACAAATACAATCAAAACCAGAGTTGGAGATCTCACAAATCAAGTTCAAATCCGCTCATGTAACTTCCAATGTATTTCTTCTTGTAATTGGGTCAGAAACTTTGAAGAGGTCCCTCCTAAGTCCCTGGGTCAACACCTGAAAACGTAGGTGTGTCCGTGAAATGTATGTACATTCACTTTTCTTCCCTGTTAAATGTTCAAATACTTACTTGAAGGATGGACCATGCAGTATTATTTACCTCCTGTATTCCAAATACAATTCTACTCTATAAAATAAATAAATCAAGACTGGCTTTCAAGCAGAGAGATGATGCAAGTAATAATCATTGGGGTTGAAAAAAATCACATTTTCAAGTTCTTTTCTATAAGCACGAAGACAAGAAATGTATTCGTGTTAACATAATAAAATTAAGTAGCATTTATAGTCTCAAGAGTCTAGGCATTTGCTATTTAGGAAGGATACCACACAGCATAAGACTATGAGAACAGTGGAAGAGTTAGAAATGCTAGGCGTCAGTCTGTGGCTTACTGTAACTGCCTTGCCCCATACTTTTTAGAATGGCAGTTCCTCCAAATAAAGATCATAGTCTTTTTAAAAGCAAACCAAGGCCATATTGAGATCTCATTTAAAGTGGTATCAATCTAGGAGAAATCCGTGACTCAAATTTAACCTCACCCTTATTTTCTGCTGCATTCATAAAAATTTCTTAACATACATACAACTACTCTAAACATACTCAAAATGCAGGCTATTAATCTTCTAAATTATTTATACAGATTTGGTTGTATTCCTTTACCAGTTTTCCCTTAACTGTATTTCCTATTTATTGCATGGGCTTTATTCTTTCTACACTGCTGAAGCTCTGCATTTTCATAACGCAGAAACTTTCAAGTGGCAAGGTGATTCATAGACTACTTGGAATGTTACTTTTTAGATGCTTATCTTGGGGAGGAATAAATGGGAATGAGAAATAATATTCCAAATCTGGAATAATTTCAGAATCTTCCAGCTGATTTTTATTGTTTACCAGTATGTGATCACACTGCTGCTGGGAGTGGGTGGAAAGTAACAGGGGACAATTCCTCTTAAAAAAAAAAAAGAAAAGATTTATCAGAAAATGTAAGTTCCAGCGTAGCTGTGTGAGAGATGAAATAAATACCAATGCATTGCAGAACTCATAAAGAACTCATAAAGCAAGTCCTCAGGGCTTGCTGTTACTTCTCGCCTTCTGCTTTCTGAATATCGACAGCTTATGTTTTTAAGATTTTTTCTGAAACAATGAGCTAGAAAACTAAAGCACTTTTTTTAAAAAAGGATGTTCTTAGTCATGTGAATATAAAACAAAGCTTTAAGGAACATGTCAATTATCTCAGACTTGTGAAAAAAATCTGAACTGCTGAGGTCACTGAACCTGCACTTATTTTGAAAGCATTCTTAAACCTCTGGTCCATTACTTCAAATGTATAAATATATACATTGTAATTTCATATCTTGTGCTCTATTAATCCCATAAACTAACCTGAAACAGAGTAGCACAAAAGTACTCCCAATAAACATAAAAACACAAACGGTGTTTCAGAATACCCTCTTTCCCACTGGCTGAGGAATCAAATGTGTCTTGTCAAACACCGGGGATCTGACAGATCAAAACTTTGAGACATGAAAGGAAGGAGAGAAGGGACAGCCTCACAAGACGCGGCAGTTAGCCAGACTCAGCCTGGGTGCTCTACAAGGACACTGCGAAAACAGGCGCTGCCCACAGACACACAGCATTGGGATAAGCTGCGCGACTAATACAAGGGGTGGTTTTAGCTGCAAAACAGTTGTACTTCGGCTCCTAATGACACAACTGTGAATCTGTATATTTATGAATATTCTGCAATATTAAAAAAAAAAAAAAAAAAAACAAAAAACAAAACACCAAAAAAACCCAACCCAAGAACAAACAACACACACACACACGGCGGCTTCCAGCCTGCAATAATCCATGCCCTCGCTGGCTATAAGGTCTTCCTACACAGAAAGCCCTAAATGCCAGCAAAAGCCACGCGTGGGACGGGTCAGCAGCTCTGACCTGCCACAGGTCACCCGGCTTCCTTGGCACCATCGTCTCACTCGCCTGCAAGGAGTTTCCTAGCAGAGCGGTCCATCTGACCTGGGCTTGTGTTGCCCTTGCTTTATTCTCCTTGTCCCTGCTGGGACAGTTCACGGGTTGAAGGTGGCAACTCTGTTTTGGTCTCTGCGTAACAGCATAAGGTCTCTCAAACCAGAATACTTAGATGCTGCAAGCAGTTTTCTATATAAATGTGAAAACAGGACTGGAAGGAAGAGGGAGATCTCTGGCTCTTTTCTGTACTGAAGTAAGAGGGAAGATGTGTGACAACAAGCAAGTGCCCAAATACATGTATTAAACCTCTGTAAATTCTTGCATTAATATTATGCAATACGTAACACCAAGGAAGTTTTTAAAACATGGCACTGACGTCACAAAAAGTCACATTTTTCTTAAAATATAAAGCACCATGCTTTACAAGACAATTTCCAATTTCCACCTCCAAACAATACCGCTCTCAAGTTGAGAGTATTTGAGCCGAATCTCCTCCTAACCTCGCTAAAACAATTGCAGTGAATCAAATCACAGTGAAACTTTGTCTTCCTACGCAGGCACATAGCTCCCACTGAATGCTGTAGGAATTGGACATGCTCAGAGACATGCCACGCTCAGCTTCTTCAGCTTGACTATGACCACAGCTGCACTGTGTATCTTGGACAAGCATGAAAATCTCAAAGAGAGCAAGGCTTTTTTTTTTTTTGCCTGGGCTCTAATTTCCATGACTCATGGGTAAATCAGCTTACCTATGCTTCTTCAAAGACTGCAAGCTCTGTAGCTTCCCTTTTCTTGTCTGCTCATTTGCGTGGCTACACATCTGTTAAACTGTTTCTGAAACCAAAGGCATTCAATGCCTAAAACTAATATTCTTCAGGATCATTGAATATAAGAATGCAGGTTTTCACTACAAAAAAACCCCAAACCTATAAGGTGCTCAAAATAAGGGTGGTAAAAGCCCTTCATACGATAAGTTAGACAGCAGCAGCTGAGTTTCTCGGCAGCCAAGTCGCACAGCTGCTGTACTCCAAAAGCTCTTCTTGCTCGGCTTCAGTCCTCAGAAACATCCCACCAGAAGAATGTGTTGAAAAAAGCGGACCAGAAAAAAGGTCCACT
Source organism: Buteo buteo (assembly GCF_964188355.1). Lineage (NCBI taxonomy): Eukaryota > Metazoa > Chordata > Aves > Accipitriformes > Accipitridae > Buteo > Buteo buteo. Next base: position 5,387,134 of record NC_134173.1, read on the forward strand.
TCTTTTCAAAAGCCATTAGATCGGTATCAGGTGATATGATACTTTGCACTTCTAAAAGTAGTTGGCAGCCTGATTTCCTATTCAAGATGGCATTATGTCTCATACCGTGACAGTCACAAATACTGAACTTGGGTGCTTTTGCTGGATTGTGGGCTGTAAACTACCATTTTTTTCTAGTTAAATAAAATGTGTTCAGAAGAAATAATGCTATAAAAAGAGAGAGAAGGGCTGAAGATGTATCCAGTGTCCCACAGACTGTATCTGAAGAAAAGCTTTCTTGTGTTGACTAGCAAACAGGAAAGCGATGCTGAAAAGAGAAATTAAACATTTATGAGGAAAAGATGAATGAGCTTTAAAAAAATTATACTAAAGCTGTGCCATTTGTCAGGGTTTTGAAGGAATCCTGAGAATAAGAGCTTAGGGGCTTTGAGTAGCTTGTTATATAGGTTCCCCCCCCTCCGATTCATGAGGCAGCTTATATTTTACAGCTAGCTTCCTTCAGACAGTTTTGTCAATCCTGCACTTTGTTCTTCTGCTTAGAAAGATTTTATTCAAACACTGTTGCAGGTGGTCCACTCTTAAGAGTAAAAGAAACCTCCCAAAACTGTGCAGAAAAGATTAGCTTTGGCTCATATTTTTACCACAAATATTTTGCCAATATTTTACACTTTTTCTTTAAAAAAACAGGCAATTTAGCCCAATTAACTGGGTGGTTTCAATACAAAAAATGGATTTAAATAAAAAAAGTTTGCAGGTACCTAAGCTGAGATAAAGTACAGTTTTAAATTTCAGAGGATATTTTTATTATCTCTAAGCAGGTGACAGCTACTGCCAGGTATAAGAACTATCCTTCTTCCTCCACTCCAGCCTTCAGTCTTCTTTAACTTTTCTAAGCTTTGAAATGAAGATGTTCTTAATACCAGAGAAAGAGGCTTTGCATATGAAACGAATTATTAAACTCACATGAGACGCCTCCATTTCGGAGATGAGGGATTGCACGAAAGAAAGATACACTGTGATCTTTCCCTTCTTGTCACCTTCATATTAAAACAAATGCTGTATCATTATTGGGAAGGGTTTGTCCAAGGTCACTCAGTTGTTCAGCACTTACAAGCTGGCAGCCCATCACAGGCAGAAGCGGCACAGCTAATCATTACTGATGCTGGCAGTCTCCACCCTCGCTAATGCTACTCGTTCTGTCAGGCAGTGCCTGGCTTGTCGCAGGCAAACGTAATTATTCTTTGAGCCGTGCTTCAGATCCGCAGCTGAAGGGAGCTGTTTGATGCTAGACCACAACTAAGTACCAAACGGTGTCATGCCTATTACAGAACATGCGAGTCAACAACTACTGTTTAATTAGGCTTAAATCTTCCCAGCCGAGGCAGAAGATGAATGCCAAGCCATGCGCTGGGGATCTCGGAAGGAAAGCACCTCGCCTCCTCCCACGCGTGGAATGGCTGAAGGGCTGCCTTCTAGATGCTGCTCTACCTCCCAAAGAGGGCTCCCTCCTGGATGGCGTCGATCCCGTCTTCAGGAGATGGGTGAACGACTCAATTACTCAGCTTCTGCTGTTACCGTCAGGCAGAACTACACAAGCTACAAGATTTCCTGGCTCTAGAGCCTCACAGAAAATTCCCTCTGCTCTGCTAACATAAAAAACCATTTCCCCCCCCATTTTCTTTATTACTTCTCTTCAAAATTTGTAGTTGTAACTGAAACTTGACACTATTTAAATGACAACTGGATTTATTAACATGAAACTAGGTATTTGAGTTTTCAGCCAAAACCTTTAAAACATGAACATTTTGGAGATGAAAAAGAATTCTGTTTAAAAGACTTACAACATTACATTGACTATCATTTTAACCCCATTGGTCAAAATATGTATCAATTAGTAAGTTCAAAAACAGGAGAAGTAAACAAGTGTCCCACGAACTGCAAAGTCCTGAAAAAGTTTTGCCCAGACTTTCAGTAACAATTATAACGCTCCCTACTTTCAAGGAATTTTATCCCTTTATGAAAACTTCTTCTGGAGGTGGAGATGTCTTCATTAGTTCATTTGAAAGTATTTAGATTTTACTACTCAAAAATTCCAGAGATGTATGATTTAATACTATTTTTAAGATTACTGAATGCTCTCCTAGTTAATGTTGCCAAATTGACAAATACACCTGGAATGCTACACACATTATATAGAGAAAGACCAAAGTAAGCACTGCTGAGGTTGTTTATCTGCCAGGAACTGCTGTTGCATCAAAAATTCCCATAAAGAATAGCCTGCTCCATGATGTTAGTAGAACACACAAAAGCCATCGACTACTAACATCTTATAGTTATGCTTCTTTTCGGTAGCTTGACAATTCAAAATTAGCATTGATTTAAAACTCTCCTTCTGATAAGGATCAATACATAAAACATATCTCTGTAAGTACTGTTTACTGAGGAAAACACTAAAAAACAATAACAAAGATGAAAGCACTTGTTTTGTGAAGATATGTTGGGCTGCTTTGAGCAAGACACTTTTTAAAAACAAATTTGTAAAGGGGGTGTATGCATATTTATGTAGATACCTTCACACTTTGCAATTATGTCTATTTTATCACATATCAGTTTTACTCAGTCTGAGCAAAGCTCACTATCCACAGACTGCTCCTCTTCCCCCTTAATTATGATGTACATAACAAATTTTGTTTGATGTATAAACAGGTGTATTTTCCAGAAAAAAGGTTTAATAAATGGGGTCTAAAGTGAAGATATTCTGCTTAAAAAATTACTGCAACACCACCCCCTTAAATTGCTTGAAATCAAAAACTTCATTAAGACCTCAGTCCTGGAAATAATTTATTAAATGTCATTAATAGTTATATTCTTGTAAGAGACTCTTTATAGAAAAGCCTGATAAAATCAAATCCATTGGGCTGCCTAGCAATTACTGTGAAAGTCCAGATAGGTTAAGAGAGAATTTTTCCTTTTTGGAGGTTGGGGGCTTTTCTTGCTTTCATATGGGGTTCTATATCCAGCTCATAACTCTCTTCTAATTGCTAGCACATGGTTAAAAATGTAATGGAAAAGCTTTTATTTTCTATTAAATCCTTGATAGCTTTTTCAAGAAGGGCTAAACTCTAAATACTTAAGATTAGTTTCAATAACCATTTTTTACTATGCCCATAAAAAGCTTACACGCTCCATTTTCGTCCCTTGCTACCATTCCCATATGTGTAGCACAGACTCTTTCTTCCCAAAATGGTACACTGACACCATGAACCACAAGAATAACCCAATTCCTGATTCTGTGCTCATGGAAATCAATGAGAATTTTTTTAGTGATTTAAATTAATCCTGAATCAGATACGTAGTCTACATTCCTGAATGCCCATTTTTACCCAGGTGCTGATGGACTTGTCCAGCTTTTCAGAAATGCTCCAAATCACAGTTAGGATTAGTCACTGAAAAAAATTAGTTTTAACCTGACAAAAAAAATTCAATTTCATGTCAAACAAAATGTTTCAAGTATTGCCTTCTTCAAGCTCAAGAATGGTCCATCCCAGCAAGCAGGAAACCAAGAAAAGGCAGCAGGAGACTTGCATGGATGAACAAGAAGCTCCTCACTAAACTAAAACCATAAAAAGTACAGAGGTGTAAACAGGGCCAGGTGACCCAGGAGGGATACAGAGCCATGGTCTGAGCAGGCAGGAATGTGATTAGGAATTTGGTGAGGGATGTAATGGGTAACAAGAAGGACTTCTACAAGCAGACGCCCTGGTGAGGAAGGACACTGAAAAGGCTAAGGGTCTCAACACCTTCTTTGCCTCAGTCTTTACTGGTGAGCCTCACCTTCAGGAATCCCAGGCTGTGAGGCCAGAGGGAAAGCCTAGTCCAAGGAAGACGTACCATCAGTGGTGCAGGATCAAGTTAGGGACCCCTTAAAATAAATGGCATAAACAAGTCCGTGGACCCTGATGAGATGCACCCATGAGGGCTGAGGGAGGTGGTTGATGTCACTTGCAAGGCCAATTCTGATCATCTTTGAAAGATCTTGGTGACTGGAAGAAGTGCCCAAAGACTGGAGGAAAGCAAATGTCACTCCTATCTTCAAGAAGAGCAAGAAGGACGACTCGGGGAATTACAGGCTGGTCAGCCTCACCTCAGTCCCTGGGGAGGTAATACAGCAAATGAGTCTGGAAACCATCTCCACACACATGAAGGACAAGAAGGGGATCAGGGGTGGTCAGCATGGATTTACAAAGAAGAAATCATGCTTAACCAACCTCATAGCCTTCTTCAATGGCATGACCGATTTGGTGAATGAGGGGAGAGCAGGGGATGATGTTTATCTGGACTTTAGCAAGGTTTTTGACACTGTTCCCCATAACATCCTCACAGACAAGCTGATGAAGTACAGGCTAGATAAGTAGACAGTGAGGTGGACTGAAAACTGGCTTAACTGCCAGACTTAGAGGGTTGTGTTCAATGGCACAAAGTCCACCGTGAAGCTAGTCACTAGCCCACGTGTTGATACCGAGTCCTTTGCTGTCTAACAACTTTATTAATGACCTGGACAATGGGATGGCATGCACACTCGACAAATTTGCAGATGATACAACACATGATTGTGCTGCCATCCAGAGGGACCTTGACAGGCTGGAGAACTGGAAAAAGGAACCTCATGAAGATCAACACAGAGAAATGCAAAGTCCTGCATTTGGGTAGGAGTAAACCCAGGCACCAGTACAGGCCAGGGTCTGACTGGCTGGAAAGCAGCTTTGCAGAAAAGGATCTGGATGTCCTAGTGGACAGCAAGCTGACCACAAGCCAGCAATGTGCCCTTGTGGCAAAGAAGGTAAATGGTATCCTGGGCTGTATTACACCGGTGGAGGTGATCCTTCCCCTCTATTCAGCACTGGTGAGGCCACATCTGGTGTGCTGCATCCAGTTCTGAGCTCCCCAGTACAAGAGATACGGATATACTGGAATGAGCCTAGCGGAGGGCTACAACGATAAATAAGGGACTGCAGCATCTCTAATAGGAGGAGAGGCTGAGAGAGCTGGAACTGTTTAGCCTGGAGAATAGATGGCTCAGGGAGGATCTTCTCCATGTGTATAAATACCCAAAGGGAGGGTGCAAAGAAGATGAAGCAAGACTTTTCTCAGTGGTGCCCAGTAACAGGACAAGAGGCAATAAGAACAAACTGAAACACAGGAAATTGCATTTAAACATCAGAAAAAACTTGCCAGAAAGCCCTCAGCCTTGAGCTGGGAGGGCTGTTTGTCTTCATTCTATTGAGTAATGCATTTAGTCCCTATGAGGGTCTAGAAAAGACATTACAGACTCATTCATTGATACAAGCAAAAGGCAAAAAGGGCTACCTATTTATGCTGCTAGTTTAGTTTTCTAATGATATATCCACTGTTCTTTCATACAGACACAGTGACTAACAGCTTTAATAACCTGTAAGCAGCCAGACTTGATTACAACTCTCTTCATTGTATTATAAAATTCAGCCTCTTTAAAGAGAAAGTAGGGTTTCTATACAGCTGATCAGGAACCAGAATTCCTCTTATATATGAAATTCCAACATATTAAAAAGTAATTCTGATTTGAATTGCAAATATAAAGTGATTAAACTTCTGTGAAGTGAAAATTTAAAAAAACCCACACAATTCATGCCCATGAACAAGCATCTTCTCAATAATTTATAAACAAGCTTTAAGGAAGCAGTTGCTGGGGTTGCTGAAGAGTTTGCACTCACTGGCCTAATCAAGTGTCTTTCCATCACATTAAGTGACATAACTCAAAAATTCACCATGTTGGTTTGTTCTGATTCCTGTATACTTCTAAAGTTAGTGAAAAACCACATCTTGCTAATTACATTTTGAGAGCATTTAACAAGATGTATGAAAACTACTACCTTGTAATCCACAAGAAAAACCACATAAATAAAAATATTTCCACATTTTGTAGATACAAGACACAATAACATTTCTTACAAAAAAAACCCCAAACACCAGAAATTGCACATTTACACAAAACGTTTACATTTCATGAAAATTAAATATGAGAGAATAATTTGTTTAGTAACAACATTTCTGACAAATAACATCAGCAAACGAAGGCTACATCAATATCATCAAGAAGCTTTGCAGAAGACTTAGCTCTTTCTGGAGTTACCTTTCTGAGACTTGGTAGACTCTCAGTTGGCCACAACACACAAACAGAAGGAAAATCAGTTTCTGGATTTAAGAGCAGCTGAGTGAAAGTCTTCACAATTCCTTGGGAACATGCCTTATCACAAACCACCATGGGCACTGCTTGAGGGACAAGGAAGAGAGTTGCCAACTTTTCCTTTTAGCTGTATTCTACCAGGTTCATCAAATAAGAAAAAGGCTCCAATGTGGGCACATAAGGACTTCTTATGGACTTACTGGAAGAAGGAAATCACCTGTGTAAGATACCACCTCATAACAAATCACATGGTCCTTATGGATTTTCCACGTTTCCTGGAAGACTAGCTTCAGTGCACAGAGGTTGCTTGGATGCCTTGGATCACTATTGCCAAGTTAAACAGGAAAAAAAGGCTTTTTCTGGAGGAAAACACTTGCAGCTCAGTTAAAGCCAAGAAAACAAAACCCTGAGACTAACAAAGTTTCTTCCTTTATAAAGGAATCCTCCCCTATGGTGGACAGAATAAGATCTCTATTTCCTAGCAAAACCCTTCTCATAAAGATCTGTAGGCCATGGATAACTGGACATAAACTATGCTAGCTCCAAGGCTATATATGTTGTAATAAATCCTGTACAGCTTCAAAATTATCATACAGATGTCCTAATACCACTTTTTACCTTTCTTCTTTTACTTTCATATGCCCTAAGCTCAGTACTAAGTACAGGTCATCCAGACCTGGGTTTCACCTACACCAGCTCACCAAAACTAGCCTGAGGTTTGTTATTTATATATTCACTTACTGAAATAAGTAATAACATATTCAAAGTATTGTGATACCTTGGCATTAAGCAGGCTCAATTAAGATATGAATACTGGATTAATTTGCTACTTTTATTTAGAGTAGGGTGTTATAATTTACCTGCAACATAACAGCACAGTATGGTAAATCCAAAGATTTCTGCTACTCCTAGTCAAGTCACACTGAGATACTAAAAATTAAAATTCTCTCCCCCCCCCCCCCCCCCCCAAAAGAAGCAGTAAGTACAGCCACAACAAATTCTCCATAAAGGTAGTCTCTGGGGTCCTGGCAAGTGGGAGATGAATCTCAGCCCTTCTCATAGCTTAAAAGCAATTCCAGCTGCTGCCATCAGGCAACGTGACAATTCTAACTGAGCCTCGCGTTGCACTCAGCAGCCTCTGCTTGGGCGCGCCCTGCAAGGTCCTTCCAAAATTTAAATGTTTTATTCCATCACCACTCGCTGATGGACACAGAAAACTGACAAAATCCACCGAACAGTCTGCTGATGACAGACTGCTGACGCACAACTCCGCAAAATCTTCCCAGTAAAGAACCACATGCACGCAAACCACTACAGAGGGCTCATGTACCTCACGGTCGATGCTTACTCCCGTTCTTTTTCCCCAACCTGCACCCTTCAGCCCCAGAAATACAACCCAGGTATCTCGGATTATATCTGTTCCCTTTTAAGGATGCGGAGAAATCAAGTGACAAGAGGAGACAGAAGGTACCACGGCTCACCCAGCTCCTCTGGGGCAAGTAAGACCTGCAGCAACTTAGAGAACACTTCTGACTGGTCAGTATTGTTGGGAAAGTTGGGATAAGGAGTTAACAGCAGCATTTTTGTCAGACATAGGCACATACTATCCTTCGCCACTCCTGGTGTTTGTTTGTTTGTTTTTTTTCAGAAGTATGTAGTGTTACACTGCCTTCAAGGTAGAAGGAAAGTATCGATGATGTTGCCCATGCTTTAATTTTCTTCCCCTTGTCCTCCCAGGCCTCAGTTCCCTTTTAAATATAAGCCCAGAAGAAGTTTGTAAAAATTGCTCCTAATTCTCTTCTGACATGAGTATAAGACACAAAGAATGAAAAGGTAGTCAAAGATTGTTAACAGGAGAATGGGAAGCAGTCTTTAAGTGTCTCCTTCACCCCATGTTGTAAAGTAGATATGGATGCTTTCTTTAAATCTCAAGGCATTAACACTGCTTCATAGCCATTCCGCCAGTTTCATTAATTGCATTTCTATTCCAATCATTTCATAAGCAGACTGTACTTATAATCTGGCTATTTATCCTAATGTTTGATGTTTCTGACTCACATAAATACATTATGTTTGAATGCAGAGAAGTACTTTGCATGACAAATTTGAGATTTCTGCCGGAAACACTTGACTGAAATTTATTTTTGCTATCCATAGGGAATAAGCCTCTACATTATTTCATTGTTATTCACATTTTGGTAATCGCATTAGGAACCTCTACTAAGAAATGAAATGGCAATGTGCCTTTCTTTCCTCTAAGAGCAAACGTCTCCCTCCCCCTCCCAAAAGCACAGACCTTGAAAAAGCATTAGAAAATTAAAAAGCCAACAGAAATAAAATGATGTATCTATGTTTGAATATTCATTAAAACACAACATTGCTTAGTCACTGCTCGCCATTTGGATGATGCATGGTGCTTAGGCAAGCTTAATGCAATAATGGGAATTCAGTCTTGTTCTTACGGGGTGGGTGTAGACTTTAGTGGACAGATTCCTAACGGTGCTCAGCTGTCCTAATTGCATTAATATTGTTAGGCCATAAACCATCCTACATCAGTTGATGATCTGACTTTATGTTGTAAATAAGACCACAGAGAAATAGTAACAGATTTCATTTCTGGGCTTTATTCAGATCCGTCTTGATGTTCCTCATTCTATCCAGCAGCTGCTCTACCTACATTGCTTTATACTAAAAACCACATGCCTGAGTTGTTTACTGGAGTTATTTGCCCTTGGCACTGTTTGCCCTTTGCTTCTGTATTGTTATACTCTTCTATCCCAGAGACTTCCTTTAGCAGTTCCCGCGCTGGCAGAAAATTTACCGCACTTTATCTCATTCTGTATAGCTATTATCAAACATCACAAGCACAAGAAAGGATGACATAAAAATATCTTTGGGCTACTAAAACCCATGAGTCCAATTCATCTCTTGTTTCACCTCACAAATCGCAGCGATCTGTTAATTGTGTCCCCCGCTGCTTTTAGATTTTGTGAGCATCAAATCACAGCAAGTTTCTTCTCTGGAATCTGCTGAAAGAAACAACAAAAACTACAACTAAACAAAAAATGCTGCCTCTACTCTTAACCTTTTCAGTTTTCTAATCTGAATACCTGACATATTTCCTGCCACCTGAACATTTGGCAGCACTTGAGAATCTCCTTTGCTTTGTTATACCATCTCACAGCTCCCATTGATTGCATTTCCACCAGCTAACTAGCAGGAAACCCTAGTTTTCTGTACTTGGAAAAAATATGAACACAAAGTCATGGTGAAAATGGAAGCCTAGGAGAACACACAGCCTCGCACCCCAAGCGTAGCCATTCTGCTGAACCAGTTGTGCCTGTGTTCAGAGTGTGAAGAGGAGGTTGTTGAACTGGACATGTTGAACACCATGGGCACCCTTCCCAGCTGTGACCCAATGCCTGAGGCTCAGCCCCATCACAGGACAGCAGATGGCAGACATAAGCACCCACAAGACATCACCTCCCAGTAGCATCTCACATACTGGAACAGAAATAAGTGGGAAGATTTAGTATTTTTTTATGTATACAAATAAATTAGTGGGGGAGGAACATAATGCAAATAATCATTTTGTCCACGAGCTCAAGACACCTGGCAAATCCAACTCCCTAAATATCAAATCTCATCATGAGATCTACACAAATAACTCCCACGTAATGCTGCCCTGCAACTGGGCTTGCACTGTAAGTATTTCAGCATACCGCCTTCCTTTTTCCCATTCTATAACCTTCTGTGCTGGATGCAGCCATCGGCCTGATCTTTTCATCCTCTGATTAGCTGGCGACAGATGCTGCTCCCCAGTTCTCTCCAGCCACAACTCAGGAAGCCAGCCATATACCCTTCCCACAACCCTTTATGCTATACATTTGCTTACAGCATGACTTGAGATCTTTCATGTTGGAGAGTGAAATAATTTGGAGGCCTGTCAAAACCAGGACTTTAAAAATCATCCATTATATTTTAGCTTGTTGCAGCGTAAAAAATAAAGCACAGTTGCAAATCGCACGTAAGACTGCTACCTATATAGAAATGTTATTTTATAGGAGCAAAAATCTCAAAAAGTAATGAAAAAGTTATGGTTTGTTCTAGAAAACTCATGAAGTTGGGTCAAATCCTGCACACCTTAATGAAAATAGTTGCTCAAGTAACAGCGAGGCTGGTTCAACTTTTTGCATTATCAGCGTATGATGGCTGTGCAGAGCTATCTAGTTTGCTTAGCTGATTGTGCTGGTTTTGGCTGGGATGGAGTTAATTTTCTTCATAGTAGCCAGCATGGGGCTCCGTTTTGGATTTGTGCTGAAAACAGGGTTGATAACACAGGGATGTTTTGGTTCCTGCTGAGCAGGGCTTACCCAGAGCCAAGGGTTGTTCTGCTTCTCCCCCCACCCCACCAACGAGGAGGCTGGGGGGGCACAAGGGGTTGGGGGGGACACAGGCTGGGACAGCTGATCCCGACTGACCCCAGGGGTATTCCAGACCATAGGACATCGTGCTCAGCAGATAAAAGCTGGGGGAAGAAGGAGGAAGGGGGGACATTTGGAGTGATGGCGTTTGTCTTCCCAAGTCACCGTCAGGCGTGCTGGAGCCCTGCTGTCCTGGAGATGGCTGAACACCTGCCTGCCCGTGGGAAGTGGTGGATGAATTCCTTGTTTTGCTTTGGTTGTGTGCGCAGCTTTTGCTTTACCTATTAAACTGTCTTTATCTCAGCCCACGAGTTTTACTTTTTTTTTTATTCTCCTCCCCATCCCACTGAGGCAGGGAGTGGGGGGGAGGAATGAGCGAGCGGCTGCATGGTGGTGCTGACTTGCCAGCTGGGGTTAAACCATGACACTGATACTTCTTGAAAAGGATAAAAATTCCTTCTAGATTTGCTATCAATGTAACGTCCACTAGTCATGTAGTGCGTATTAGTGCTAAAGATAGATAAGTGGCTTAATAATTTAATAAGACTGATTAATAGAAACATGTCAACACATTTAACTGGGTAATTATTATCTTTGCATTACGTTTCTCACAATTAAACTAGCCAAATCTAAACATCCACAAGAATTACACACACCAAGAAAAAGATATTCTGGAGTTTGAACTTCATTGTTTTCCTTAATAATTGGATGTACCGAGCAGTTCGACTGCCCAGATCAGCAATGCATTTTGGCTAGCTCAAGGCCCCCTCATTGATCTTTTGCACGCATGGTAAATTAGTCAGTATGACAGCAGCTTGCAGCCCCCAATTCCTTTTAATGTTTTTTTTTCTTATTGAATCAAGTGGCATAGGAACAATTGGATTGTCCTCTCAGTTTCTTTTCCTGTTTTTCCCCCCCTTTCTTGAACACTGGTTTAATTCCCCTGGTGACTTGCTTCTAAGAATAGCAAAGACCCTGTGGAACAGCAGGAAGAGAAGGCACCATGGGAATGCTTTAAACACAGCAAACACTGCAAAATCAAACATATGTGGGAAAACACACATTTTGTGTTCTGCTAAGCACGGTTTTAAATCCACACAAGCATCCTTTTTTTTTTTGATAGGCAGAAACACATCCCTAAAGGATGCCATTGCTTATTTTAGTTTCTGTTCATGTGAGCACTCTTTTGTGCTGCTGCTCATCCCTGAGCACCCTCCAATTCTGGGGACGTACTTGTGTGATGAGGTAATCAGGACTGCATTACGTATTTTGGATTATAAGAAACAACTGATTTACAGGGTGGCACTTGAGTATTTTCCACATTATTCTCCAGGATAGTCCATGCAGCTTCTGTTCTCCACCCATATCATCTTAATATAAAATTAGGGGAGATTTTAGGTCTCAAATACCTTTGGACCTGACTCATGTTTTTTAGATTATATTGATATGAAGTTCAAGCCTCTAGCAGCTTCTGTCAGACTACACATCACACCAGCTATAGAAGAGGCTATAAGCCAGAAGCGGCAAACTCCGTAACTGTCACCCATAGCCCTAACAAGGATCGTGAATTCGAGCATTCAGCCAGAGTATTTGATGATTTTCATTTATGGAGGCAGAGGCAGATGAAACTTAGGTTAGTAGGTTGGGCTGCCAACTGCCAGAGCTCAGAAGTAGGTACACTGACTACTCAGCCTCTAGGCATCAACTCTGGCCAAGATTTGGGGTAGATGTCTGGAAATAAAAATCTCTTAATCACTTCACCAACAGTGATGATGGTGAATTAGCAGATCTTGCGAACCAGAGCCTAAGTGAAATCTAACTGAGTTTCAGGTCCGTCTAGAAGATCACCTTATTTGTCTCAAAATAAAAAGTAGATATTCTCATATCAAATCAATAAAGACAGTGGAGAAGAAAGAAATTATAACAAAAAACCTAATGATACTTGTTCTAAATGAAATCGTGTTGAAAAAATAGTCAAAAACACCTCCATGAACACAGATGAACCTAGTTTCCTAAAAACAACAACAACAAAAAACCTGTCACTAATGTGAAGAGGAAAAGGGGAAAAATAAATGTAAGAAATTAAAAACAGGTCCCTGGAAGCACTCTGAAAAGGCGCTGGCCTGTTGCTTTCAAATACCCACATAACATAATTTTTTGGTATACTTTAAGAAAATAATACACTTGGGCTCAGGCTCTCTACTAGTTAGAAGCTGAGTTTCACTGCTTAACATATAGTCACAATAAGGAAAATAAACTATTGTTGTGATTATGGGATCTATATTGAAAAGAAACCTTTCAAAACAGACATCCTCCTCTGTCCCAAAACTGGATCAAACAACACAACTGTGATCATCCAACATACCCTGTCATCTGCTCACTCATCTAGAATCAATTTGCTCCAATTTTTCTTTATAGAGTATAGAAAGAAAATCATACCACTTTACAGTGTTGCAAAAATTTATGAAAATTTATTTATATAAATAAAACCAGCTCAATAATTCTGATCCCCAGCCTTGCCCTTTAATTTCTGGGATGAAGTTCTTTTATGGTGTGAACTCCTAGCCATGTCCAAGGAGTGAAACTAGCTCAGTTGTTAGGGGTCAGTACTCTGAAGATATTTCGCAAACCCACCTATAAATGGCAGCTTTTCAAACAGCATCTCCATGATCTTGGCCAAAGATTTAGGGGCAAGTGATGTCAACTATCATACCTCCGCTAACATCAATAAACTATGACAGTTTGTACTGGGTGAGGACTCCCCACAGGATCATGAATAGTGGTTGCCCTGCACAGTGCTGTAATTATTTAGGTCATTAGAAAAGGGGTGTAGTATGCTGCCATGTCAGAAGTGTGGCATTTTCACCTTATTTTACACTGACTTGGAACATCATGCCTGAAATATAGAATGGTGCTGCTAGACACTCAGAGGAGCGAATAGCTTTTTATTCCTTAAAGGTTTTGCCAGTGTGGCTATGGTACCAAGATCCTTCTAACATAAAGAGGGTTTACATCAGCTCTTGTGACAACAGCTCTACCTAGTTTGCTTAGTGAAATAATTACATACACACCTGGCACCCCTTATGCCAACATCGCTCGACTGTAAAAAAATGACAGTCCTCTGACTGGCGTAGTTAGGCTGAGAAAATTTGCATCGGCGATCTTACCTCCCTAAATCCCTGTGATTTGTACTATTTATTAATGATAAAATGATAAAAAGAAAAAAGAAAGGGGAAAGGAGGGGAGGAGAAAGGAGGAGCAGAGGAAAAACTTAGAAAAATATTTTTCCAGCTGTCATAGAACTGCAACATTTGCAATTAAAGTAGCTCACAAGTGGAGATCCTTTGCCCAGTGTGAAGTGAAAGCTTCTTTTCATGGAAATTAGGATGTGGGTGAAAATGGGGGAATAGGGGATGTGATATGGGTGAACAGGTGTGTGGATCTTAAATCTGAAGTTTGGCTGAGGTGCACAAGTAGACTTGAAAGCATAACAGACCTAAAATGGCCATTATCAATGCATATAAACCCAGAGTAAAGCAAAATGAATACTTTTAGCAACATAGGACAAGAACTGATCAAAATAGGTTCAGTGAACACTTACTTCAGAGAATAGTGAACTTTCACCTGAATAAAGCCAATCTGAAAAATTTCACTGCTATAGCAGGCCTCTCATAAGAGGGACTCACCTCTTTTAAAATGATTCAACTGTCCCCTGAAAAATGAACATTAGAAGACAGGTGCTTTTTAAAATATATTTTACCAGTAGCAATTGTGAGAAAATATGCTCACTCCAACCAGGTGTATGAGATGCTTCTTAGTCTTCTGAATCCACAGGTTACCTGAAAACGCCAAGACTGATTTTTAAATATTTCATGACCTTTTTTGGGGAGATGTAATCATCTGTGTTTTCAGTTCTTTTCCACCTCAGAGCTTTTCCACCTCCGCAAGGCTATGCCCACCCCAAGGTGGGTGGGTGTCTCCAGGGAGGGCAGCGAGGCTGGAGCGGAGAAGAAGCAGCAGGGCTGCCGGGCACACTCCCGGGAGCATCCTGAGCCCAAGGGGCACTTGCTGTTATCTCCGTCTCTGCGACCGCCAGGCATTTGCTCATTCCACCACTGACCGACTCTAAGTGTTTAAACCTCAACTAGAGCAGCTAGCGTACAAGCGTTGAAACCGTATCTAGAACGGCTCTGTTGAGAGCCACCAAAAACTCAGCGAAGGTGACAGGTGAGGCAGAAGTTTATCGAAAAACTGCGAGTGTGGAGCATTAGATGTGAAACCAGTCACTGTAGGTAGAAGAACTCTTCTGATTATATCCTGTAATTTCTTTCTTTCCATTCTATATTGACTGAATCAAAATCGGTGGAGACTAACTACAGTTATTATGTGATTTGCAATTAGTCCTGTTCATCTACCATGGATCATAAACTCCTTTATTCTCTTGTTCTCCGATAAGCACATCTTTGCTAAAGTAGTGTAGTAGTTCAACAGGAAGCAACCTTAGTGAGACGATAGGAAAATTTTATTTTGCTTTTATTAATTTTGTTTCTCTTGATATACTACTTAATGTTTCTTCCCAAATAATAGATTTATTGCTCCAGCACATCTAAAAGCTTCAAAGTACTCATTTCTATATTAGCAGGTCTCCCTTCAGAGGTGTAAGAAAAGACGTTGTAGGACCTGAGGAAGAGAATGCTAGTTAACGTTTTGCCAGTAGATGTCTCTGCTAAACACACTGGAGGGAAGAGGAGTTTGAAACTTCAGCAAACCAAGTGGCAGTTTGCAACCTTCAGCTGAAGAGCAGGGGGAGAACCAACTAGGTCACTAGCAATTTCTGAAGACTGTTCTTACATAGCCACAATAAAAATGGGGTTTGCTTAAAAACTCGGTGACTCCCAAGTTAATTAAGTATTAATTTTGTCTCCTGATATTATCTCGCTGAGTAAGAAGAATTCACGAAAGGCTAAGCTTATGTATTAATATTCTTGACAGAAGTTATGAATGTAGTCTTGGGGGAAAAAACATTTTTATCATTTAAATTCTAGCTTTTATGAAAACAAGCAGTCCATTCCTACTTCCAACAGAACTTTCTTTACTTAATATTTCTCTTCAAACTAAAAAATCAGTATGTGGAAGAATAAATTTTAGTTTTAGGCTGAAATAATGCAGTACATGGTAGAATAATTATGCCCCAATGGATAACATTCAGAGGTTCTTACATTTTCTTAACATCTATATGTTATTTGGTAATGGTCTTATTTGCAAAAGCACAGCTTCTAAGCAAAGAAACTAATATTAGTTTCTCATAATTGGCACTTGCCGTTAACATACAGCGTGATTTTCTGATTAATAATGAAAAAAAGATCTCAAAAGGCGCAGATCAGCTGGAAAAGCATCTGCTTAAAATACACACACATAATTAGAAGAGAACGTCAAACAGACTTGATTACATATTTCATGGGTATGTGTCAAAGAGTGTAAAGCATTTGACTTAACCCCAGGGTGACTTCAAGAGGATTTACTCTATCTAGTGTTTGTGATTAGTACCACATAATCTGGATCTGCTGAACAAGTAGAGTTTCACACAATATGCAAATTTCCTTTCGCTTTAATTTAGCCCCTTTGGATTTAGCATAAAATCTCTGTGTTGCATGAAGGGCTGAAACAGCTGGATCCAGTTAGCTAGGAAATTAAAAATGTAATAAATGAAATAAGGTAATCCTTGCTATGGTAGCCAGCACGCACTAGAATGGGACCCTGAGATCTGCTGAGGGATGGCTAAAGTGCACATCCCTAATGCCAGCCAGACCTTCACCTGCAAATGCCAAAACGCTGATCCCTTGTCTAATCACAGTATGCTCTAGTTTTTCGTATAACTAAATTTATTTCACCGCCCTGTCAAGGTTCATCTTCCAGGTGCATGTCGGTAAGAAAACTGTTCACGTATCAGTCAAGGAAATTAGTATCTACAAGGTAACATTTTATTTCCTTTTTACTATATCAAGATATGGCAAAATTAATTAGCAATATATTATATTGTTTAAAATGTAATGGAATTAATTTATGTGTAAATTTTATTCTCCATTTCCCTTTCAGTTTTGTTTTTTAGCTGAAAGTATACAAAGACAATTCTTGAGTATTTCTTATACAGGTTTTAGGAATACAACTGAACAAGATTTTAATTTTTTTCCCATTTTAAAAGGATATTCCAAGAACAACAAGGACCCTAATCTGATCAATCAATTTAAGCATCAGAAAGTCTTTGGAAGGTCTGCACCCAAGTCTAAAAGCCCTCACTTCTGTTCTGCTTTGAAAAATACGGTCCCACAGGAATTTATATCTATCTCTTAGCAATGATAATGACAACTTTGCGGTGAAAATGACAATTCCTTCAGATCCTAACTATATCTGACACAGAAAACGATCTAGGGAGAAGGGTATTACAGACAGAAAGCACTTCTTCTCGAAGACATCCTTTGGCCATGCGTAGGCAATGCTGGATCGGTGTAGGAACCAGGGGATCAGAGTTTCATTACTCTTGACTGCTGTTAATATTCCTATGGCCTTTATTGAAGAGTTGGGTCTTATGCCCATTCTCTCTTGACGTAGGCTACAACAATTTCTCCCACTTTATTTATTGAAAGTGATGGATTTCACAATGCTACCTCAGGCAGAACTGGGAAGAGATTCTGTATCTACAGTAAAAAAGGTAGGCCACATCCATTAATTCAAACTTAACTTCCAAATACATCGTATGTGCCTGGCTGTATTTCCAGACAGTTGCACAAGACTGCCTCACCTACTTGCTCATTTTGTAATACTGATTCTTTAATTGTTT
The DNA here is from genome assembly GCF_964188355.1 of Buteo buteo. NCBI lineage: Eukaryota > Metazoa > Chordata > Aves > Accipitriformes > Accipitridae > Buteo > Buteo buteo. The sequence goes on from NC_134173.1 coordinate 5,404,619, forward strand.
TCATTTCACCTACAGCCATTAGCAAATGTGTGCTCTGTTGAGCATGCCTTTCCTAATAAATTAAGCACAGTCCCAACAACGGCTTCTTTTGATGCAAAAGAACCAACTGAGCCTTCTTTCCTCCTAATCCGCTTTAACCAGTCATTTGAAAATGAAAACGATCACAGACTTCTGAAGTCAGCTGTACATACACACTCTTTATGTAAGACATCTTTTTGACTGTTTTACCATAACAGGGACGTTCTCACCCTGGAGACAAAGTTTTTTTGCCTTTGCAAGACAGTTTGTCTGCTGTCAGACTGTGAGCCTTTCCCTCTCAGAGAAAGCAACATCTACCTGAACAAGCTTGGATTTGAAGCACGCAATATACGTTGCAAATCAGAAATCACTCACAGAATAATAGACAGATAAGGGTTTCACAAATAGAAAACCTCATGCTGAGCCTTCACACTCCTCAGGCTTCTTCCAGTGCATTCCCTGTTCTGCTTTACTGGTTTATTTCAACCATGAGAAATGTAGAACCTGCCCTTCCCAACACAAGCCACAGATCTAAGGGAAGGTAAAAAACCCAAACCACTATTTCCACCTCAACTAATCTGACAGTTCAGCTTTCTAGTCCCAACGGGACCATTAGCAGGAAAGTTATGTAAAAGTGAAGAAATGTCCTCTACCACACTAAGCTAATCGTCTAACCTCCCTTAACAGACAATGAGAAGAACTGGTATTACTGGCTGTAACTCCTCTCATTCTAAATTTCCAAAAGAGGTCAGAGGGATCGAGCTGGTGAAGTACTGTCTGTTCCACTGATTGCAATGGGAATCTAAATGGTCACCTCAGATGTAGGTGCTGACAGCAACATAAGATAAATCCCACCCAGAGTTTAAATGCAGATCTGGAAATACATTTAGTTACCCAACTCCCTGCTCCCCTGAAGATTATCTATAGGATTTAATAGAAGTCAAGTACATTTTGTGGCCGAGGAAAGGAACTCAAGTCTCCCAAGTCCTCATCTAGCTCTCTGGTCATTACATTAGCCTTCTTTTCATGGCCCCATTGACTTCAATGGAAGCATTCATAAGAGTGCCCACACATACGAGGTCCTCGCAGTGAAACACAATCTCTGAAAATGAACCTGAAAATGAACAAGTGCAGGTCAATACTGTGCAGAGGTTCTGCTTCATCAGTAGGTCAGGGCTTAGTTTCACAGCAACTACCTGATGTAAGGCAGAAACCTCACCTTTCTTGTATTATCCCATGTGCAGTAAGGTCCACAGAATTGCAAGAAATTTACACTGTATAGTTGGGGTTCATATTAGTAAAACCTTGTTCAATGGATGATCTGAATAGGAATGAGGCTCCACAGTTTAAGTCAGGGATAAATGGGATTCACATGCAATGTAATAAAAACCATACTGATTGCTTAATCATTTGCTGTAGTACTATTAAAAAAACCTCAATCTCTTTGGTTAGGAACACAATGGTTTATTTTGAACTAAATAAATAGAGTAGATATAGAAATAGATTAATCACTGCAGTTTATTAAATGTTCTCCCATCTTGCTTTCCTGGTTGTATACTATTGTGTACCTCTCCTGATTTCAGTGATAGAGCAGTGAGAGAGCAGGCCCAGGATTTTATCATTCTTGTTAGATCACCACCCACTATCTTGAAGAAACTGAACAACTAACATGGACAAACTCTGCTCTTATCAGCTCATTAACAACTCTGATTTATAGCTACCCCAGCTCAATGGGGACATCCACATTCTTATGTCACCAACCAGGGTTGGGAAAAAAAAAAGATTAGCAGAGACAGAAATGTACAACTAATGACCATACTCCTGTCTTAAATCCTGTATTTGGGAACAACCGGTGTAGGAGTGCAGTTTGCCGCTCCTCAGGATCCAGAAAAATAGTTCTTTTAATTCACTGGCTCTTTTGGCATTTCTGGGGGCTTTAGTAAAGTCAACACTGTGACCCACAACACAATATAACTGAGGATACTAACATGTCCAGCAGCTGCCATATTCCCCGTGCAAATGCTGTTCTTCCTATTTCTTCCCCATGTCTGTTTGGTTTTGGTTTGTGGTTTTTTTTTTCTCTAATGATTTAACCAACAGTTAGATGAAGGTGTATAAATCGTACAAAAAGCAAAGTGCATACTGTGGTCTTAATTATTGCAGGTTCCAGTAACTTCAGAAGTAATTCCTGATCTACAATATGGAAGTGTAACTAGTAGGACACCCAATACTCTTCTTCATCTAGGGATTAAACTAGACACATAAAGAAGGATGGAAGAGGAAAGACAGGCACAGGCCACGCTAACTAGCATACAAGAGACTCTTCTGCTGCCAACAGGGCAGGGTTAAGGCTTCCTTGGTGAGAAAAATGAGATCAGCGACTCCCACATCCTTCCCTGTGGAAACACATGAGGCCCACCAAACCAAATCTGCCTGAAGTTTCTCCTTGTAGCCTTTAATATTTGGGACCTGCAACGTACACAGCCCTGCCAAAGGAGAAGTTCTCGGTAGCTGCAGACCTCAAGTGCTCAGTTATCCCCGAGTGACGAGCGAGAAGCCTGCCAGTGTTGGACACTGACGCTCCCTGCCATTTCTTGCCTCGGCAAGCCGCAGCCAATGCAAGAGCACCTGTGGGGATCCCCCAGTTATTAGCTGCCCCAGAATCCTCTTCCCAGAAGTCTTCCAAGCATGAAAAGACTCAGCTACAAATCTGTCCCCTGTAATAACCCTGGATGCCATCAAATGCCTTCACCGCAGAAGTCTTGTTAACTCTTTTGTCTGAACACAGAACAATTATCTCTTGCCAAGAGTATATTTTCTGTCAGCTGTGCTGCACTTTTTCTTCATCAGCTCAGCTTACAATAAAGACATTTTCCCCTTCTTTTACTTCCTAAGAAGCATATTTTTCTCTCCAGCTGTATTATGCAAAAACACCCAAGACATTTATGTGCAGTACTGCCTCTTCCTGTGTTTTCTCTACAGGTCTGAGGAATGACTCTGACATTTTTGGTTCTTCCCTAGGTCTCTTCACAGATTAGGCAGTTTGTGAATGCAATCCACATCAATATTAGCAAATGCATACTAAAAAAACCCAAAACATAAAAGCAGTTTTTATTTCCAGAAAGAAACCTTATATACAGATTAAACTCTGCAAAGGCAGCCTTGGCAGGATTTCTTTTGGCAACTCACTTTTTTAAAGCTTCTCAAATCATGCTCTAGCTGTTCTGCTCTGCTTTCAAGGGTACAGATGATGGCTAGTTTGCATTAGTCAAGTCACAAAAGAAAGCTAGGAAAACCTGGACTGACGTAACATGCTAGCAGCAAGAACCGTTAGCAGTAAATAAATAACTCAATTTCTAGTTTGTTGTCTAAACCAAGTTCATTTTGGGACAGAAATTTAAAAACAGAAACAGTCACCTCACTACCCATGAAAGGAGAGGAGAGATTTTTGTCTTTTGACATACCAGTAGTGTCATTATCTGGGAATCAGAACACCTTTGGATTTTAAGCTCTTATGCACTCCCTTCACATTTCAAAGTCAAACTTTTCTTTCTGATGCCAGAATTTAAAATGCCTTCTTTTTAGTGTATCCATATTTTCCTATTTAGAGTGTGGATGGAGCATCTTCTCCGTACTGTCAACTCATCAAACATTTTTTTCTCGGGGGGGGGGGGGGGAATCCAACAACCCATAAGTCTCTCTCAAGTACAGTTAGAGAAGGTGTTTATAATGAGCAGTGAAGTAAGGTTGTTAGTACAAATTGCCCAGGTTTCTTTTACATTAAAGTTCATCTTGTGGCAAATGGTTAGCATAGAGAAAGTAAAAATTCATTAGTGACTCATTCTCTCTCTTAAACCAAGGGAAGGATTTCCCCCTAAAATGAAGAATTTCATAAATGCCAGCCAAAATGGAACAAAATGGAACATCCACTTCTGGCACACCTATAGATCATAAGCCAGAACACACGTATTAATGTCATCAATCTTATGATTTTTAAAAGAAAAATTCCAAATGCATTAAAATTATGAATGAAAGCAGCACCAAGGAGGAAAGCAGTAAAATTCACAAGCATCACACCCATGGTCCAAGGTTAGGTGACATGCCCAGATAATGGGAGGATGAAGTCACAAATTCCATATAGGAGAAGAAATCCCAGTAATCCCTGCCAATCTGACTGAGGAGAAAATTCTTTTCTGGCCCTAAACTGGATGACTTGCATAACTCTAAGTGTTTAAACACAACACATGAGAATCTATGCAGTATCACTAAACACAGGCTGCCCAACATCCCGTCACTGGCTGCAATCAGTCCTTGATCTACCAGAGGATGACAAAAATTATTACAGGGCAAAACACAACTCAAAAGTCCCAAAGACCAAGTTAAAAATCAAAGTTAGCCTCACCATTTAGCATCCTGCACTATATTTTGCTTTGGCTGTTATGTGGTACAATTGCCTTTATGAAAGCCAACACAACCTTAACTCTCCAACAACCAATGAAGCATCCAGTGAATTTAAAAACAACTTTCAATTCATCATCCTTAGGAGACTTAGATTACATTTTAAAATTTCTTCCAATACATATATTTCCTTGTGAAGAGAACAAATGTTTCCTGAACAGACATTGTAATTAAAGTGCTCCTTGTAACATAATTGCAAATGACGTACCTTAGTTTCCTTTGTAAAACTGATGAAAATTTACTAATAAAAACACATACCAGCTAAGGTTAAATTTAAAAATCATATAGATGCAAGACCTCTGAAAATGGCTCAAATATACACACACATCACGATGTAACTCTGGCATGAAATATGCCTTGTTGTTAAATGGAAGTTGAGACAGGTCAAGGATTTAGTCAGACGATATCAGACTCAAAAACAGATCTCTCTTTTTCACACCACTGCCTAATGCTGAAACTTTGATTTACCTTCTATTAATTATCTCCCTCCCCATCTTCAGTAATTACACTGGTACAACCCAGCTACAGTGCACCCCACAAGAACTTCAGCAGTGCTTTTATTACACAGAAGGACACGATTAATAACAACTATACTTTTTTTTTTTATTTTGCTTGTTTCTACTCCAGGCTACTTCCAACCCAGAATGAGAATCTTTGTGTTGGGGGAGTGCAAAGCAAATACTCCAGGAGCTACAGCAAAGGGAGATTCAGAATTGGTTCAATATCTGACAGTGCATTTTGCCACTGAAAACTCTGACCGTTGAAGTGGAAAAAATATGCATAAAGTGGTTTAAAACAAATCTGCAGTCCTTCTGGATTATGAAGTGTTTCTACAGCATGCCACAGTTTTGTCGTACACACACAAATGCCAATAATCTCTGTTCAAAAGGAACAGCGGCCCTTTGACAGAAATTAAATAACCTGCAAAACTCCAACGTTCTCAATGATGTGCAGGGGAGAAAAGGACGGCGAGAGGAAAACGGCAATTGCAAAGCACTGAATCTCTTGGTGCATCGGTCCCGCCAGGCACAGATATATTCAACGCCTGTACAAACTGAGGAGCTAAACGTTTGGTAAGGTAAACTGCTCCGGACAGCAGGTATGGCTGTGTAGGCTGCGGTGCTACACGGCAGGCGCCCAGGTAGCCTTGATCTCACAGCCAACGCAGAAGGACCAACAGAGATGTGACGGGGCTGAGGAAGCTGGAGCACTGCAGTCACCCTTCACACCAGCTTCAAAGAGCGGGCACACAAAATGCATGGTGCTTTTTTTTTTTATTTCTCTTCTGTAGGATTAAATTCTAATTAAAAAACCCACAGCAGATGGAAATTTTTGTACTTACATGCACACACACGTAAGCATAATCACTAAGTTTTAGCATGAAGGGAGATGTTGAAAGTTCCTACTCATCTGGAACACAAGCTTAATTCATCTCGGGTCATGGATAATGGTGTAGGACTAGCCTGACTTTGCGGAAAATTCTTGGATCATGTGGTGATTAAAATCCTTTACAGAATTTAATTTCTTCTTCCACTGTGGGTTCGTGTAAGTTACTCTCATCTCTTATAGATGTAAAGAGGCAGTGCTGGCACATCTGCTTTTCAGGATGGCACTCCAGAATTTGACTAGAGACCACCAAAGTACCTAGGCTACACCAGCAGTGCAGAAGCTTTAAAATTCAAATATTTGTCAAAATCATTTTTTATTTATTTTTTCAAATTTTTCCTCAGTGTAGGTTTCTTCTTGTTTACTCTTTCAGCCTATATTTTTCTCATCTTTCTTTATCTTTCTACATTTTAGCACTGTGGAAAAAATACATTTTTAAATTGGAAATAAAAATATTCCTCAATTTTTATTTTTTATTTTTTTACAAAAGGACTACAAGTGTGAAAATTTGAAGCCACATTCACATTTTCGGCATCCTTGGCACCTGAAAGGTCTTAACATACTATTTATTCATGTCTCTATTCTACCCTTTCATCCTGATATCCACTTTTTTCAGGTTCAGGGCTAAGTATTCCCCTCAGTCTAGTATCAAGAGATTTTTCAATTGTTTAGTGAAATAGGTACCAATAGGAGGTTTAGATGGATGAGAAATGCAGCGGAGGAGATGCTATCATCAACTCTCCCGTTATGGCAGGCAATGCTCCTACACATTAAACCAAAGCAGTCAGCCCTCTTTACAAGGGAACGCGTTTGTTTAAGATTGCACATTTTTCAGAAGCATTTTATACTACAAGAACGTATACTAAAGGCTGGTTTCCGATCCCTGGTCTCCACACAGAGCATCATAAAGCAAAGCATCCTCACTTGTTGGGGCTCAGTCAGACTCCTGCTGAAGTGGATGAAAACTCTGCTATTGATTTCCACGTGCGCAAGACCTCAAGCATCTAACAGAATACTCCTCACAAAAGTCTTCCATTGCGACAAAGAAGCAGCTAGAATCCATCAGATAAATCCTGACAATAAACTTCCACAGACACTAGCTGAAATTATACCAGCCTGAAAAATGCATAGTTAGTGTCACTGTGGACTCAGGCCTCTTACATCATGATGCACTTTATGCCTTTATATAGGAAATCAAAGAGCGTACCGGAGAAGGGAGGTGCAGACATGGCACATTAACTGTGCGCATACCTGAGCATGAAACGCATATTTCGGGAACATATTTTGTTAACCTGGTACACTCCACATGTGGAAGCGTGCCATGGTGCAAGCCTCCTGCACAGCCAGTGGTGCAAGCTTCCCTGGCCAGGTGACATCTCCTGCCCCTTCCCGGAGAATCCCGGACCCACGGCAGCGATCACAGAGAGGTTGTGCATTTGGGGTGCTGAGCCAAACAAGCAGCAGGCTAACCCAGAGTCGACAAGGCATATGAGTGTCACCCTTCACATAGAGCTTCTGGCTTGAAGATCAGCTCTAAGTTTCATTTGGGACTTCAGCGTTTTTGTGTGTGTATTTGCAGAGAACGGTCTGGATACTTTTTTTTTTTTTCCCCTAACCAGGCTGGAATAACTCAATACATAAGACCTGAATAAACCAGTGACAGTGAAGTCTGATCTTCACACTGATGAACATGGATAGTAAATCTAGAAAGGAAAATTAAGCTACAGCCATAGAAAATATGATCAGGCTTGTGCCCCGAGTATAAATCTGGAACTTCACTCTTCAGTATTAGAGTTATGTTAACTGACCTGTGAGTTTTTCCAGAACTTCAAATCCATGTTTCAGAGCAATGATATCAAGAAAAGAGACTGTGCCATCTTCAAACCTAAAGAATGGAATAAATGAGCACAGTAAACAAATCATGCAGCTACGGTACAGACTTTAAATCTATTTTGAGTTATTGCTTTATATTCAGTGAATCTAACTTGCAGAGTGGGAACTCCTCCCTTAGGGATTCATCTGTCAGTCTTGTGGTGTCCTGTAAGGCAAAAACATATTCTTCAAAGCTACAGAGGTTCATATGAACAGTTGCTTGCACACAGAAAGTTGTATTTTCCCCTGCGTGGGCTACTTGTGGGTTTTGGATTTTTAAAGTAACGGGTAACAGCTATGTCTTATGAGCTAATGTCACAAGGTCCTAAATGACCTTCTGACAATGTCGGGAATAGGTGAGGAGACAGGTAGAGACGTTGTGTTTGCCCCCCCACTCCAACATGATTACATCTAACTCAGTTGAGTTAGAAGGCAAGAGACCTTCCTTATCTGGAGCAAAGAGGGAGATCACTAACAAATCTCCCTCCACGTGATCCTCCTGGAAATTAAAAATAACTGACCAATAACATGAGCACTGTACAAAGGTGGGGGAAAAGGCGCATCTCCTACCAACATCTTTTAAAGACGACACCAAATGGAAACAAAAATGCCGGATTTGATGAACTACTGCAGCCACTCGCACAGTTCAGAAGGAGAAGGTGCTGCTCCAAGGTGGGGATGTCTTCAGGGAATGGTGCCCAAGAGAATTTTGAGGGGGCAGAAGGGACACCATATCAAGCATCAAAATATGTTTTATTTAGGCTTTGTGTGCACCGCAGCCCACAAGAAGTTTTAAGGAGTGATCGTTCAGCTTGCTTCACCACAAAGGGGAACGCGGAATCACGCTGACAACTGATGACGTCAAAACTGTACAGAACTCGCTAACGTGTAAGGCTGAACCTGGGGTCACAGCAAGTCTCTAAGAAGGCAGGAGCTATTTCCAAAACTGTAACAGTTAATGCTGGAAATGAACACACCAGCAACAACCCCAAATCTCATGGTTCAAGTTTAAAATTAAATTCTGACCATGAGGATGAGACCTTCCTGGGGACCTTGTGTTCCCCTGAATGTTTCTCAGAAAGGTCTGAGGATGCCCACATTGAAAAGTGAGATAAGAACAGCTTAATAATGAAAGTAAAATTAAAATATAACAACAATAAAATATAATACTAATGAAAATGAATATAACAAAGAGAGAGAAATAAAACCCAAGAAAAAAAACAAGTGATGCACAATGCAACTGCTCACCACCTGCTGATTGATGCCTGAACAGTGATCCATCGCTCCCAGCCACCTCCCCCCAGCCTAAATCCTGAGCATGACGTCTGATGATACGGAATATCCCTTTGGGTAGCTCGGGTCAGCTATCCTGGCCATGCTCCCTCCCAGCTTCTTGTGCACCTGCTCGCTGGCAGAGCACGAGAAAATGAAAATTCCTTAACTTAGGATAAGCACTACTTAGCAACAACTAAAACATCAGTGTGTTATCAACATTATGCTCCCACTAAACCCAAAACACACTGTACTGGCTACTAAGAAGAAAATTAATTCTACCCCAGCCGAAACCAGGACACTGGACAACATGGAGCACAACAGAAGCACTCTTGGGCAAGACGACTTTACATCCACACATAATAGACAAGAAAATAGGGCATTACTTTTTTTTTTGCTGGATATATATAATTTTTCATAATGCATGTAAAAAGCTTTTGGTGCCACAATTAAGTATGTATTATGAAAAGGCTCAAAGGTTAAAAGTGTCAGACTTCAAATGCTTTTTCTTTAATAAAATAAACCTCAATAGAATAGCATAATAGCTCTCACTTCTACAGTGATTTTTCTTACTTATATTCAATTTTTCTATAGTTATCAAATAATTTAAACACTGCAAGTGACACTGTCAGGTGAAGGACATATAAAGCTTCCAAAAAATATCTGGTAAAGTTCCACTCAAAAGAATAATGCAAGAGTATTGTGTATATGGTAATATGTTCAGCTGGGATGAAAGAAGACAGATAGAGGCAGCAAATAAATATAAACCAAGTGGTAAGAGAAAAGTGGTGGTCTGCTACAAGGATGAATGGCCCAAAAGAGACCACTCATGCTCACATATTTCAACACAACATAGGCCAAAGAATCCTTCTAAGGAATTTCTGAATCTTGCCTAGTAATAATTAATAGCAAAGTCTGTTGCTCCTGAACTTCAGGGAAGAAACCTCACTGGCTGTCAGTGATTAAATTTAAAGTGGTCACTTGTGATTTGAAAGAGACCTAACACCAGGAATGTTTTCACAGAGACCTGTGGACCAGTATCTGAGGGAAGCAATACTCTATCCCAAAAGCCAGAAAAATTGAGGGAGGAGGAGGAAGAAGAGATAAGGCAGAGGCTAACAGTAGTTTTGGAATTAAATGCAGAAAAACATTAAAAATTTGCACTGGCTGCAGGAAATGTCACAGTGGTCTGACACGGCTGCCAAGGACAGATTACAGAAAGGATCTGTGAGGGTGAATTGACCTGCCCTGCTCAGTTACTGGCAATGGCCAGCAAAGCAAATAAAACACCGGGAACTAAAGACCAGATCAGAGACACTGGCACTGAGCCCATCAAGAAGACTGCACGACCCTCAACAACCTTATCATTATCAGAATAGAAAAGCACTTGAAAGGGCAACAAAGGTGCCAGCCTAGATCTTCAAAGGCCTCCAAATCTTACCTGTAGTAAAAGGGGAAGCAAAAATTGGATTTCTGTTCAGTAGATGTGATTATTAACTAAGCAGACAACTGCAGTACTTCCATTGCTAAGCAATAGAAGAGATGCATGAACCATGTTACTGTTCTAAGATCTTAAAGATTTTTATGGAAATAGCCCAGAGCTTAGGAATCTCTTTCCATTCAGAAAAAAGAAAGCAAACACAATTGTGGGGTTTTGGTCGAACATTATGCTCCAGAACAGCACAATCGTGGCGGTATATGCATTCTGCATTGTTTTGTCAGACCCGTGTTATTTATTCTTTCTGAATCACAAAAAAATTGCCTGCTGGGAGCTCCATTGCAAGAACCAGAAGCCATGAAAGAATTGAAAATAATGCTAAAAATATTTGCTCAAAGATATGGTAAAGTCTCTCTTCTTACAATTTAGACATGGACTATTTTGCAACATTCCCCTCTTGTATTTTGTATGTTCATATGGCCCCTTCTATTTCTATATTACCAGCTTTCCTTTTCTGATAAAAAAAGCACTAACACTTCGTTATTCGTATAATATGTATATTTACACTACTTTCAGTGCACTTGACTCTCATGTATATTCTTCAGATTTACTGAACACCTGATTCACAATTTCATGTAAAAATTTACAGGAATGATCTATAAATTCTGATATTTAGCAAATCTATAAATTCTGATATTTAGCAAATTAAGCCTTAAGTGCTACAGCAATTTTACTTACTACCATCGCAAAACATGATGCTATGAAAGGTAGCTATTCCCCTCTTGACACAAAAAGAGTGTGCTCTCAGAATATCTAAGTGTATTTAAGATTAAGAGCAAACATGCTCCTTACATTGCAAAACATTGACTTCAATGGCTACTTTTCTGTTTGATGCAATTGATGCTTCAAATGAATTGTTTCCCTACTCAATGGCAGTTCCAGTGTTAGAATAATCAGTTTAGGATGAAGTTCATTTGAATGCCGGTCTAGAAGCCGTTTCCTGAAGTAATAAAGGTTTTGCAGCTGATGATGTATAAGGGATACTAAGAGAGGCTTATACTGCAGAATACCAACCCAAGAAACAACAAGCTTACCTCTCTTATCTAGTTCTTATTATAATTGATCCCACTTAATCACATCTGGGATGAGCTCAATTGCTTAGCTGATTGTGTTTGTGAAAAGCTGATAGCACTTCACATTAACCTGCTATCCGACCAACTGGTTAAACAGCTCGTGGCATAATAAAAAACAGAGCAGCTTGCCTAAATCTATCAAGGAGTTATGAAGCTGATGAGCTGCTCTTCTTTTCCAAGTCACACAAGACCTCTGCTTTTTCCTTTGAGTCACGAGAGAAAACTATTGCTTACTGAGAGAGGTCCCACCTTTAGGATCTCCCTAGAGATGGAGATAGGCTAGTCTTTCTTTGAATCCTTTTTCAACTGGTTGTTGTGACACTTCTGTTAAGCTTCTGCATACAAATGTTATTTTCTAAAGCCACCATCCCACACTTCAGGGCAACTGAAACAAGGAAGGAAACTGTGACATCTTGGGGAGTTTGAATTCATCCTCTCCTCAGCCAGGTCACCTTTACAGGGAAAAAAGATGACAAGAGTCATGGCCTGGGCAGATATGATTGGAAATAAAGTTCTTAAGGGCTAAACAAGCAACTCTTGTTTAAAGAGAAGATTTATGAGTAAAATTTGGTGGAAGGCAAAAATAATACCCTGGAGTTGGACAGCACTGACTTAAGTCAGGAGTACAAAAGGGCCCTCAAAACCAATCAGCCAATGCTGAAGTGGTGAAATATCTTGCATACATAAGCTATTCTGTATATGGAAGGTATACAAGGCACGGCTTTTAGGTATTTTGGGTGGGAGCGCCTGCCTCTGCATTCTGGGAAGGCTGACTTGCTTAGCAGGCAGATGAGTGGTTCAGCTGGTTTTTTTTCAATTCATTTGCCCAGACAAAGTAAGTCCAGACACAGAGCACATGTGCAATTTCTGCCCAGAGCACAGTCCAGAGCTTTGAAACTCTGATAAAAATCCCATCACAAGGTCAAAAATAATCCTGCTCATTTGAGAGCATTGCTGAGTCAATGCAAAGTGCAACGAAGGAGCGCAGCGGGGAACATCACTGTCAGCCAGCTTCCACTCTCCTCTACACTGGGGTAATGACTCCATTTAGGTCAAATGAGCAGAAGTCATTCCTGAGTTTCTAAAGCAGGTAAGAGTGAAACCAAATCCACAGAGAAAGCATATTTCTTGAATAAGCTGCTTTTCTTTTCTTTTTTCTTTTTTTCAAACACTCCTCAAGAGTGGAGCCGCCCTTTGAAGTGAGATGTTACACGAGTTCCTTTCATCTTTTCAATTCATTTATTTTCATCTAATTAAAAAGTACAACAATACAGAGAGGTTCTTGGTATGCATTTAAAAGTAGTTCATTCAGATCCTATTTTTCACGTCTTAGAGATATTCCATATTACCTCCACATGAAACAACTGTCTTGGCAAATTTAAGTTTTACATATCATACATTTACTTGTTTATTCTAAATTGACATTTGCTGGAATTACAATAGCACCAAGGGTATACAGTGTCAAGCTTATGGCTGTAGGAACAGGCTGATTTCAGTCATATTTGTGTTCTTAGGTTAGTAATTGCCATCTCTGATATTAGCAAGAGAATGGATCTTAATTGGTCTCACTGCTTTCCAACATCAAAACCCAACATTTGCAAAAGCAGCTATATTTGTTTTGCTTTTCTCTAACTTAAAATACATCATTACCAGCCTATGAAACCTTTAGGGCCCTGTTCTGCTCTTCAGCACGTCTATCAGCTCCTCCTGAGACAAAGTTCTCAGGTACCTTTCCAGGGTGTTTGTGGCTCTCCAGAGGACACGCTCCCCTCGGTCTGGCTTTGTCTCCCACAGATGATGCTCTTCATTTTTAGCAATTTGCCAGTTGTCTGCATTAGTCACCTTCTTAACTGGGTGAAACCCTGGTCACGTTAACACCAACAGCCGAATTTTAAGGCAGCATCACACAAGACCAAGCGTTTATCTGTAGGCTTTTTGATCCACTACTAGTAAAACCTTTGGAACAGGATCTAATCCTCAGATCACTAACCTCAAGTACACACTCCCTTTGGATTAAATATCTTTGTTTCACATGGTGAATGCCACTGAAGCAAGTAAGTAGGAGATAGCCTGTTGTAACAGGCATGTGTTCTATCATTAAACTACGCTTTCATAATAATCTAACTTTTGCATAACTGCCTGCACAGGAGTATGCTACAGTAAGCCAAGAATTTAAATGCTAGGAGGGCAGTAATAAATTATAGACCTCTGAATAAGACACCTACTCTCACCACTTCAGCAACTCCTTTTTACCTCTGTTAGTGGCACATTACACGTTCATGAGCAATGATTGTTTCTCACACAATGAAAAGAGAATGCTTATCTGCTGCCTGAACAACTGCCACTTGTGGAGGAGAAAACTGAACAAATAAATCAATCCATTTTTATTTCTCAAATGTCCCTCTGCATCTCTCCCTTATGTGCAATTTGGTGAACTTCTAACTGGTAACTTTGCTCACTACCTATATCTAGAAAAATCTTCCCCTTTTGCACCAAAAGATTAGCAATCCTTGAGTCTGTTACTCAAATCAGTCTGAATGACACATTCTGATTTTGCAGATTATCAGCTCCTCAAGGCTCTGCCTTTCAGTAAAAATCACACTTCTGACAACTATGCACCACAATTACTTTCAGCTGTATGCAATTTTTTAATAAAATCAGATTTCTCCTACTAATATCATTTTTACAACTAATAGTTTACAATATATATTTTTTTTAAGTATTTATACAAGAGCTCTGCCTGTAAGCATTTAAATCAAGCAACGATGAATAAGTTGTATCTCAGGGATAACATACTCCCCCACCAACCCCTACATGGACCCTCCAAAGTAAAAAAATAATAAAACTACTTTCATTTTCCCCACCAGAAGAGTCATTGGTCACAAAAAAACCCTGCACTGCATTTGTCACTGGCCAAAGGTTCGCTTCCAAATTCACGAAACAGGCCACTGTGGTTTCATGGCATTGATGGAGCAGAGGGGGAGAAGGTAAATAATCTTTTCCTTTAAAATTCCACCATGCAAAGGGGTATTTCCTTGAGGTATATTACATTTAAGTCTTCAGGAACATGAGGTCTGCTGATTAACTGGCCTCAAAGAATAATATGTTCAACTATCAGCTAGTTAGCTTGCAATTTATACTCATTGATCTTAACTTGTAACTTATTAATGTTGACAAGAACTCCATTAAGGTGCAATTCAGCGTGAGCAAGTGTATTGCAAATGATTCCTGTGTCTGTCTGAGTGTTTAACATTTGATATGCATTATTCTCCCATGATTAAATATCAATAATCCAAATGTTCACACCTCTGCTTCCCACGGGAAGGCAATATCCAGATATAACCCCAAGTAATAGTTAAAGCGAGCAATTTGCAAAGTGTATTTGCATAAACTGTTCACTGATCACTTATGAGTAATGAATCATTAATAAAAATTCAAAGCCCTTTCTTTGATTTTCTCCTTAGGATGAAAGAAAGAATGAAAGACATTCTGGAGATAAATTTTTCAGAGGCAATAATCTGACCAGCTGTAATCATTTGTCCATGTTCAGTATAAACAGATTTGTTTATTTCCTCATGAAGATTGAGATGCAATCTTTCATCCTTAAACAGGTGCATTTGGGGATAAAGAATAACTTTGTAATGAACTGGTAAAGACAAATCAATTTAAAATTTGGCAGACAAAAAAGGCTCCACTTGAACACGAATTTATTCTTAAAAATCCACATGTAAAAATACCCCTGTCTAATCACGTGTGTCAGCGAGGCAGACCCAGATCAATGACCTCGGATAATGTTAGCAGTAACTTATCCTCAGATAATAGAGAAAAATACTCCTATGACTGCTTTCCAATGGGTGGCCTCCATTTTATAGAAAGGTCTGTGCCTCAAAGCAGGGGTTACTGCAGTGCATAAGCCTTATTTCCACTGCAGATAAAAGTGAATCCAGCAAAACTTCTGAGCACTTTATTTCCTCAGTTGGGGGGTGGCGTGGTGTTTGAAAAGACTTCTCTGATCCCATCCAGAAAACTTCTTTCTCTAGCAATAAAAAATTCTTTCCGGACCTAATTTTCAGAGGCCATGTAGACCTAAGACTAGCATAATCCATTCGTGGCTGTGAATGAAAACACGTTCTTCACTATTAAGCCCATCGTGTTAAACCATTCCGTGTTGAGCCACCACTTGGGGCAGGTTTACTCTTCCTTCACGGCAACCTGAAAACTAACTTAAAGAATTTCCAATGTTGGTACTGCCAATAAGACAGAGGCTCAAAATGTGCTTATGACGATGTGGGATCTGGATAGGCTGGGCTGATGGGCTGAGGCCAACTGTATGATCTTCCACTGGAAACGAGGGAAGCGTTGAAGGCATCACACACCAACTGGACTCTGAACCACACATCCACACGGCAGCTGCCTTCATGGGAAACTGCACTTTTAGCATCTTTCCACTCATCACCGACTCAGATAAATTACATGCAAGAAATCATTTTCTTTTTTATAAAGTGGAATGAGTATTAAGTGGATGTCAGAAGCATTCATGCATGTGCTGAATATTTAATAGCTGTCAGTAAGAATATAATGTTATCAGTGTTTGTTGTCTTTTGCTTCTGATGTGAATGTGCACATATGTGGAACTGCCTGTAGTTGGTGGCATATGCCAACTACAAGTAGTTACAAGTAAGTACTAAGCAGCTAAATTCAGTGTATTGTATGATATATGTACCAACAACACCCTGTGTACCCAGAAAGGCTGGCAGCTTGATAGGACTGGCATTATTAAATTACTGCTATAAAACAACTTAAGTTCAGAATAAGGTCTAATTAGCTAGTTTGCATGTTGAGACCTTTGTGATAACAGTAAAATCGTCAAAGCAGAATGAGAAAACACAAATACAAGGAAGGCTTCAGCTAATAAGGCATTCCAAGATATACACGCAACCTTTTTAGGCCTACAGGGTGCAGCCAACTGAGACTTTCATGAGGAAAAAAAAATTAAAAAAAAAAAATATTCTTTCCACCCTGCACTCATGCTTGGAAAAAAAAAAAAATTACATAGTAAGATATGCTATACCAAACCAGGTGCATCTTGGTAATCAACCCTTTTACTATAAAACCTACCAAGCTATGTTTCCACTTTGAGACCTCAGATTTTCAGCATTGTTATGAGGCTTGCTAAGACTTCATACTACCCTGTGAGGCCAACAGGTAGCATCTCACTCGTGAGATGAGGACAGGGAAGTTGAAGAAGTGAATGACTTTTCTTTCCAAGGACCTACTCTGATTTGCCAAGCTTGGTCTGGATAGTGGGAGTTACCAAATTTCCAGAAAATTGAACTCACAACAGTGATACTGAATTAGCAAGTACACCTAATTTCTCAGTGGTTTAAGTAGCCTGCAGCTTATACTACAGAAAGCCAAGAACCCTTTCCATGCAACTGCCTCTCCTCTTCAACAGGAGGGCAGTGATGGAGACCCCAGGAATATCAGGTGCTCACGTATAAACACAGGTAGCTGCTTTAGCTTTCACAGGTGTCCTGGACTTGCACTGATAAGGTCAGTAACTAGAAGAAGTTCTGGAGGTCTTCCAGTCATCCGAGTCCAGAAGAAAGGATCACCTCAACTAATGATTCCTTCATGGACTCAGGAAAATTCTGGCATGTTACCTGGCATTGCTGATGCTTCAAGTAGGGAGCACAGAGAGATGATTCCTATCGCTGGCTTTGACAGAAAAGAGCACGAGTCAGGTAGATGGGGAGTCAGCAAGGTAAAGAAACAGCAGTGGGTTAGGAGTATGTGTATCAAGAGAGAAATAAAAAGTTTAATATTCATAGAAGCATTTGTTATGTAAGTTATATCATCCCAGCTATCATCCAAATGGAAAACAGGATAATGAGTGGGTGGAAAAAGCAGAGATGTTTATAAGCTAAGACAAAGTACGTGGGCTACAAAATAGAGGGATTAGAGCCTCTGTAGGACGCTTGACATTAGTCTGTGGTAGAAAAATAACCACAAATAGAAAACACGTCCTAAAGAAAACACATAAATATAAGAGAGATGGTGGTGAAGAAAACAGAAATGTTTTGAATTGAGATCTCTTTAGTGAGATGTTCAAAACAAGCAGGACTAGTTGCTGAGATTCTGCTACAGGCTATGTAGCTATGCAGGAAAAACCAGATACTTTTCTACCACTCTCACAGAAATAAATACTATAACTTTCCTACAAGCAAAACCAAGATAACAGAAATGGTTAGGTTCAATTGCTCCTTAACATCAGAGCCAAAACCAAACAAAACCTGCTACAAATAAAATAATTATCTGAAAAACAGCTTTTACAGTTATACAATACACGATGGAAGACTTTGACTGATAGAAACCCTGGTCAGAGGGATTAGAAGTTTATGTGGCACAGACAGATAAGCAGCCTCAAAGGAGGTTCTGAATGTGATAGGGGCAAAATAAGACATTAATGAAATTACTTGGTCAGGAAAACTGAACTGAAGTCATCAGATACTTAGATATAGATGAGACCTAAAATTACTTGAAGGTGAGATTCAAAAATGCATAGAATTTGCATCCCAAAAGAATGAAAAAAGAAAGAAAATGAACTTTAGATAAAGCCTCCAGCAAAAACCTGCACCAAAAAAAAAAAAAAAACAAAAAACCTCTGAAGAGAGATTTTAGCACTGCTTATAAAACCTGATATGGAATCAGAAAAAGTGCTGCTCAGCGAAGGAAGCTACAGCTGGAAAGATAGAAAGCACAGGGATAGTGAGAATTCCCAAGAGCCAAGCCCTGACAAAGCAAATTAAACTGAACAGCAAACTATTCTTTATATAAAATCAAAGAAAAATATAAATAATATATAATAACACACATAATATATAATGAAATAAGGAATATAAATAAAAAGAAAAGGGTTGTGATTATTATTCAAGAAGCAAAGAGCTGGAAGAGGAAAAAGGCTCTGAAAACTAAATGAGTACTTGGCTTCAGTTTTTAACAAGGACTCTGATGAAAAACATAGGTCAGGACAGGGTGACTCATGGCTGAAAGCGCGTGGAAAGTGTGAAAATCGGTTATTGCAACTGGTGTGGAAACTCACTTCAAAGGTTTTAATGTACTTGAACACAGGCAGACAGACAAACTATGTCCCAGAATAGTAAGAAATTGGCATGAAAAACTCCCAAGTCCAATAACACAGGCCAGTAAACAAATTTGTCAAATCAGGACTGGAAAACAGAAAGCACAATATTTCTACTGAAGAAAGGGAAACAGAGTGATCCAGGCAACAACACATCTGTTAGCTTGACCTCCGTGTTATGTATGTCTGAAAACAAGTTCTGAATAAAAGGACAATTAAATGAGTGAAAAAACCCACGTTCAAATGCGCCATGGATTGTGCCAATGGAAAATCAAGCCCAGAGAGGCTGCCATTTTAAGAGCACATTATTTTTCTAGGCAAAGGAAATGCAGAACTAATTTATCTGGATTTCAGTAAAACATTACCTCTAGTGCCATATGAGAAGCTATTAAAGAATAAGGAATATTAGAAGAGTGCTACAGTAGGCTAAGAAATTGTGCTGAAAGGGGACCTACTAAGCTAGGATAAGGTTACCTGTTTAGTTCCTCAAGCAGTGGTTTTGGGACAAGGATCTCTTTTAGTAGTCTCAGTAATGATCCTGGCATAAAAGGTAGGAATGTGAAGATAAAACAGGCTGCTGAAGTGAAATCTGGAGACTGTCAATGCAGAGGATAGGGCTGTGTATTGTGTGCAGTAAGAAACAGATAATGTTGAAAACCCTAAAACCAGAAACAAGATTAAACGTATAATATGCTATAATGTATGATAAATACATCATCATGTATAAACCCTATTATGCAGTTAGGGATTACTGACATTAACTTCTGCCATGAACTGCAAGAGTGTCATCTGAAACATCAGATTTATTAGTCGATCAGATCAGTTATCAGCCATCAGCACGACAGACAAGAAAACGTGCGAGGACTTACAGATAGAAAAATATTAGCACCATTAATAAAGGTCTGATAAGATTTTCTGTGCCATGCTGCGTATGATGATCAGGGAAAAAGAAAGCACATCTTATAGAAGTGTTCAGTTCGCTTAGTACGGAAATTTAAGGCTAAGCAGAACTGCTCTTGGTAGATCTAGAGATGGAAAAGGTGGGTAACAACCAGGGAGGAAAAAGAGCTACAGGACAAAATGCAGATAAATGACCAAACTGACCACAAGGTAATACAGACTGCAAATTAGAAGTCTCTTGTCCATCAAAGATATGAAATTACAGAACAATTTTCCAACAGGAGTAGCAGGAACAAACCAAAACCAACATGCCCTCCCTTCCCTGTGCCAAAGGTCTCCCCCTCATTCTGCACACAGACTGAGTATAGAGAAGGGATTATATAGTGTGGGTGTCTTTAACTGCAAAGAGGTTGATTACACGACCTGGAAGGTTTTTGCACCTCCTAAGAATCCAATAAAAGGAAATGCCAGAATAGCAACTCATCTCACTTTATGAAACTGCATATGAAAATAACAAACACAGAAGTTTGTAACTTTGGGAACCCCTGAAAACCCCGGAGTCATCCCTCTTGACGATTTTCCTCTGACCAAGTCAGTTCCATTTGACACCCAATTAAGGTGCCACTGTCTTGCGCAACATCAGTTGTATAGACTACTGAGAAAAGAGCAAAAGAAATGCTTAATAACAGCTTTTTTTTTCTTACAAATTTGTATGCATGTTTTACCAGCCTGACAATACACCACATTGACTAGTTCCATATGCTTCCAGTAAGGAAGGTCTCCAGTAGTGGTGGTGAGGAATAAAAAGATAATTTTATTTAGATTAATTGTCATGGAAGTAAGAGGTGATCTTGACAGCTGTATGTTTTTATAAAATGATGTTAACGCAGTAAAAATAGAAATACCCACCTCCATGAATGTTTTTTTCACGTAAAAGCACAGAAAACCTCTCTGCCTCAACCATACCATACACAAAAGAATTGTCAAGAAAGGAAAATTCTACAGTGACATTGTAATACAAAATACTTATTTGAAAAACTCAACGTGCACCAATACAGTAGTCATCTATTGTCTCTTACTAATAAAAGCACTTTCAAAATTCAGCACTGTCCTGGTTTCGGCTGGGATAGAGTTAATTGTCTTCCTAGTAGCTGGTATAGTGCTATGTCTTGGATTTAGTATGAGAAGAATGTTGATAACACAGTGATGTTTTTAGATATTGCTAAGTAGTGTTTATACTAAATCAAGCATTTTTCAGCTTCTCATGCCCAGCCAGCAAGAGCTGGAAGGCGCAAGAATTTGGAAGGGGACACAGCCAGGACAAACTGTCCAAAGGGATAGTCCATACCATGTGACATCACGCCCAGTATCTGAACTGGGGGGAGTTGGCCGGGGTGGGGCGGATCGCTGCTCAGGGACTAACCGGCGAGTGGTGGGCAATTGCATTGTGCATCACTTGTTTTTGTATAATCCAAATCTTTTATTATTATTATTATTGTCATTATTATAATTTTTTTTTTCCTTTCTGTCCTATTAAACTGTCTTTATCTCAACCCATAAGTTTTACTTTTTTTTCCCTGATTCTCTCCCCCATCCCACTGGGCGGTGGGGGAGCGAGCAAGCAGCTGTGTGGTGCTTAGTTGCCAGCTGGGGTTAAATCACAACAGTCCATTTTGGCACCCAACATGGGGCTCGATGGGTTGAGGTAACGACAAATCAGACTGGAACATGTTAGAACAAATTTGTTGTAAGCATTCATTATATTGGTTCAATAGTCATTGGTCACAAAGTTGATTTATTCGCTCTCAAAGTTGGTGCGCTTGTTCTTAAAGTTGCCTTATGTAATACCTGATTTGCAGCGTATGCTCCCTGTTGTGCTGTTTATCACCTGTGGGATCTGGGCTAGAGTTATCGTGTTATTGTACTTTGTAACAGTGGCTTATAATACTATAGAACTACTGGTCTTGAAACTAATCTGGCATTTGTACTCAGCGTTGCTGTCTTCTCCATACTTCGGGAGCCATCTATCAGAAACTATTAATAATTACACTCTTTACCTTTTCTCCTTGGAGAGACAATCTATGGGGGAGACACATTCCTTCACCTTCCCCTTCTCCTCCAGGCAAATTACAATAGCTCTTGAAAATTTGGAATATCCTTGGGATGTTCAAACCAGCATGTTCCTCTTGCTGTGTCTCCTGAATGTGTTCCAGGTCTTGTTTAAGGTTAAACAACTATTTAAGAATATCACCCAGAGATCTGCCCTGAGGCTGGATAATCAGGGGTGACATGGCATATGGGAGAACACGGGCAGGTATCTAGAGAACGTCTCACCTCCAGAGGGGCAGCTCGCTGCTCGGGAACTAACTGGGCATCGGTTGGCAAATAGTGAACAGTTGCATTGTGCATCAGTTGGTTTGTATATTCCAATTCTTTTGTTATTATTATTGTATTTTTATTACTATTATTATCATTATCATCATCGTCATTATTTTCTTCCTTTCTGTCCTATTAAACTGTCTTTATCTCAACCCACAGGTTTTACTTTTTTTTTTTTTTTTTTTCCCTTCAATTCTCTCCCCCATCCCACTGGGTAGGGGGGGAAGAGAGCGAGTGGCTGCGTGGTGCTTAGTTGCTGGCTGGGGTTAAACCACAACAAGCTCTCAATGAGTTTATAATCCTCCTGGTTGGAAATATATTGAGGTTTTGTATATACTACGAACAGAATACCAGTAAGTATAAGACAAGAAGGTTGCATGCAAGTTTCACAGAATTGCATCTCCCCACCACAGAAAAACAGGTATGTTTTCTATAAAAAACCCACCAGAGAAGAGTTTCTCATAGTTCATTTCGCAACGAAAGACTAACCATGGCTGAAATGAAACTACTTGCTCTTCCACTTCTTTGATGTTTCGGGTACAGTACATAGATATTTCAGGGACATGCAGCCAGGTAACTGATGTTTGTAAAATAATAGGCAGTGAAGATGTCTGGCATGAGTAGAAATGTCAAGTAAAAGAAGAGCTGAGGTTGCTCCAAATATAATACTGTCTCTTTAGACTTGCTACCACTGACGAGAACTAAATATGGCAGAAAGCAGGTATCTCTGCATGCAGGGAATTCATAATAATATACAGAAGAAAGTACAATCGCACTTGAAAGTATGCTTAGTATTATACAAGTAATGAAATACTTTGCAAAAACAGAGTCTTAGGAAGATAAGAAACAAAGCAAAAACAAAATTCACATTAATTGAGTTGACATAGGCTCTGCAACTCGGCGAAAAGGGCGCTGCGGTGTTATACCACAGCGCAATCATAAGCGGCACACAGCATTGCCACCCACAGCTTGGCTGTCAGACTCTTGAATTTCCCAGTACAAAGGAAAATAGTTTGCATTAACAGAATGGGAGTTCTCTGACAGCAGAAAGTTCCCCAGTTGAAAACAAATATGAATTTGGAGAGAAAGGGGACATGGAATTGCCATTCACAAATACCATATACACTTTTTAGGGAAATACAGGAAGCATAGTAGTATGAAGCCTAAAATACCCCCCATCCAGTATTTTGGTGGTCAGAGGAACCCATGATTTTAAATTTAGTTCAATACTAGTCTTCTATCAGAGAGCAGAAATCTGGGATTTCATACGGCAGTCTCTTGTGGCACCTTAAAATGACACAAACAGTAGGTCACTGCAAAGTTTTGCCTTCAAAACAATTATTCACATAATGAATTCCAAATATATTTCAGATATTTTAATCTCAATATATGTAGAAGACCCCATAAAAAACCTGATAAGGCTTGTCAGGCCATTCAGCATTTTGATATATCAGCTATGCTTTTGGAAGACTTCTTTCCTCTACCCTCCCTTCCCCATATATGTTAACGTTTGCTTTACTGGATATAATTACTGAAAAAAACCCAGCTGAGATTAGATTTCAGTTATAATTAATGATGAATGTGTTAAAGTATTATGATATTGTTTATCACACTGCTTGCAATGTAATTTAGTGCAATAATACTAAGACTTGCTATGTGACAGTTATTTAGCATTTAAGTCTTCTTAAGATGCTCTGCAGAGTATCCTGAATGTTAACTATGGGAAGATTATTTTATACAAAAGCAGCTTCAGGCAAAATGTAGCGACAAGTTGCTAGAGCCCAGCAAAAGCTCTTAAATCTTATGTCATCTACAAGCTGAAATATAATAATTAAATAATCTAGACATGTTGTAAAGCTAATGAGAAATCCAAAGGATAAAATTAAAAATTGACATTAATAGGGCAGCTTAACTATATGAGGGAAAAAAACAGTCTTTGTTCTTTGTGATACAATTTCTGAAGAGATATCTTCCTTTTCAATGTGTACATACACAGAAAAGATTGAAACTTAAGATCCTGGAGGAAAAAAAGAAAGTAATAACTTTGGATGCCACAGACAGACAGCTCAGGGTATTTTAAGGTAAGTCTTAGCTGTCCCAGTTTGTTGGGTTTTTTTCCTCTTTGTAGCCACTAAATTAATTTTGTTTTCACCTCAGACATAGTCCTAAAGAATTTTCTACTCTCAGGGGGTCCTCGTTGCATATTCACTTGTATTCTTGCGAGTCCTGTCTCCAGCCTGAGGCTTTCTGCTGCAACGAAGGTGCAAGTTTGCCCTGAGGAGCTGTGTCCCAGCACAGCACAGAGCTGCTCTCAGTGACCTCCGTCCTCAAAGGAAAGCAATAGTTTTTACATGTGCTGCTCTTGACTAAACGAAGTTAACCGATTGCTACATGTCTTTACCAGGAAGATAATCAGGCATGGAGGGAAACAACCAAGAATATATTCATTATTTTTGTAGTTAGCGTGGTTAAAATGAAAGTTTTAGTGCTCAGAGGAAGTCTAGATGCAAGGTCTAGTTTAAGAAAAATTGTACAAGTACATAGAAAATCAGTTCATTTGGGGATATTGTTTTCACGTTGTGACATGCTGAAGACTCATATTTAAAGTTCAAACTTCACAACGGAATTTGTTCATTTTGCTGTAATTTCTCACTGTGCCGTAGCATTCTGTGCACATATGACATGGCATGTACAATTTATTAATGTGTTGTAATTTCATTCTCCTAAACTCAAATATACTTCAGGGACATGACTCTAGCCTCTCATTAAAAAGCACAGTTCTCCACAAATTATTCTGAAAACAAACCAAATACTAAAAGCGCTTATAGCTCAACTGAGACATAAAATACACATAATCTTTCATGAAGTCCTGCCATTCTTGTAGAAACAATTCTAAACCATCATTACTTTAGTATAAACATATAAATAAATACTACTAACATCTTGTTGCTATGTCTGAACTGCAAAAAAAAAAAAAACCTATCTGCAATTCCTTTTCAGTTGTAACCTATTAAAATAACTGATCAACTGTGTTTTCATAACAAGCATGTTCTCTAGATTTTAGAGTGTCTAGAAAAGTAACCCTTTTTAGGGTATTTTGTGTCTAATATTGTATATTTTTGGAGAAGGGATATACCTGATAATACACCATCAAGAACATTTTGCCTAATGCAGTTTTGCATTTACTGAGGTTTTTAAAGCTACATTTATTATTGGAATTCAGTGCTACAGATACCATGTTTAATAGAACTTGACTAATGTTTTTGTTCAATTAGCTATCATACCATCTATTAAAATTCTGGTGTTCAAACTCATTGGAGCCATTTCAAAGGCTCCTTTGAGAAAACCAGAATACATTAGTGAGGTAAGTGGAAGATTTTCAAGAGGTACAACATCTGATATTGGCACATCCATCATCACAAAAAGCTTGGAAAATTTTAAGCTATGCGAAGTTTTTTACCACCTTCTGTCACCATAATAACAAATGCAAATGATGGAATGGACTGATGATAATATCAATTATCCAGAGAGATGGATATTGATCAGCCAGAGAGATCCTGGTAAAATTTGACTTTTAAGGAGCAGTTGGTCCCAGGCCTGGCAAGTCTGGCTACTGATTTAAAGGTGAGTCCCAGAGCTTTTGAATTGTTCTAATGACAACCCTGCTAGCAGCAGCAAGCTCTACGGGCAAATTTGTCAAGGACTGTAATCAGAATTTGCGACTCTTTCTCCCCCACCTTCTCCCTACGCTAGCAGGTAGATGTCACCAGGTTTGTGCAGGTAGGCTGAGAAAAAGCACCGTGCTCATTACTTCTGCCTACAGCACCCGTGTCCACAGAGGGAACTGGTGCCTGAGGGGTTTTCTGGAGAGACTGGCAGGGACACACACTGCATGCTCCCATCGTGGGACGTCCTTATGGAGTACTGGTGCCTATATGCAAGTTCTCTGTCCTTTAGATCTTGCACTTTTCCTTGGTCTCGACAGGTGCCACTCGCTATGTTGCGTTTGCTCGCACTTTTTCCTCAAAAAGATTGAAGCTACTATTCCTAATTTAAAGACAAAAAATAATTAAGGTTTTCATTAATGTTAAGGGAGTCATCTTGACTTCCTTCCCTGCTTTCAGGCAGATATGTGGCACTCGGTTCAGTTTACGACCAAGCTAAATCCCTGCAAACCATCCTCTGATACGGAGAACGTGACTTGAGTCATTTCGGATTTCTTTCCTATATATCCATGAGATATACATCCTTAATGTTCATCCTGATTAGGATAAATTGGACACTTTCCAAACAATTGCTCACAAGCACCTGCTCAGGAACACGTTCAACGATTCAACTCAGCCAGCTACCTTGCACCACTCTGCACTGTAGGTCAGCTCAATGCTGCTAACTACAGTTAACAGGTTATAAATTAATACCTTGTGTCCTACCATGGACATTCCCATAAAGAGATGATAATGAAATACAAGCAATGTACATTAACCTAAATGCAAAATGCAACTGTAAGTTTATTATCTCCATTTGCATGTTTTCCTCAGTTACTATTTAAAACCAAATCTTAGTGCAGCTCTGACTGACCTTTTTACAGTGCCCACATACGGAAGATAAATATTGCTCTCCTGCTTTATGAAGGTGAACTGGAGCTTAAAAAGAAAAGAGCTGCGGTTCCCATTTTGAGAGATTATGGTTTCTGTTTTCAGGTGCTGGGAATAGCTACTGTTCTGCCAACTAACATCAATGTTGGATTTCAGAGTTTAACGTGGGCTGGGGAAATAAAATCTGCAGCCACTTTCAAAAACTGTGTTAAACAGCAAAGATACTTATCCTAAATTCAAACAAATAAAAATTTTATGGAACTTGAAAGATGATCCAGATCTCTCAAATCCTAAGAATTTCCTTTAATCATAGGCTATTACTCCTTTGTGGAGTCAAAGTACACTGTCAGATTGCATACTGAATAACAAACAGCAAGTAATCAGTATTATGTACATCTAAGACACAAAGCTGCGCAGAGAGACTGTCTAAAACCAGGATTTCATCTGGAATAGGACAAGAATTCCCTAAAGCGAGTAGAGAAAGAGAAAATATTTAGCCTCGGAGTCTCTGAAAAGCACAATTAACATGACTGTTTAACATGCAAGGATTGCTTTAAAGTATCAAGGGACTATTTGAAGGCAACATAAAGAAGCTACCAAATAAAACCCATTATAAACAACAATACCATCATACAGACTACGCTGTGCGTAGCCTCTCCTGTCAGCAAAACGGTGTACCTTTTGAGAGGCATGTGACCAGGTAACACGGTCTTATTAATATCAGTGGAGTACTTTCAGTCAGAATAAGCAGCAGCGGAGCACCACAGAGCATTTCTTAATTTGTAAGACACAAAACAGAGTCTCCTTTCTTTTCTAGATCGCTTGTTCTCTTTTTCTTTTTATAAAGGGCTGACGAATCCTTCCAGAACAAGACAGTGTAGGTGCAGTTCTTGGGAACAGCAGGTACATACATACACACACTTGCTCTAAGCAAACAAGACCTGGCACATCTTAGCTGTTCTACCTCCTGAGGTGTTTCGACACACACTGATAAGCCCACGGCCAATATTTGTGCTAAATAAGGGCCAAGTCTTTGCACCGCTCCCTCTCAGAGACACTGGGTCCTCAATGTTCTGGAAGACTTTGTCCTTCTCTGGAAAAGCATCTGCTGTGTTTAGTCAATCCAGCGGCCATACATCTCTCTTACCATAGAGGTACAAATTAACTGTGCTTGCCCAGGTATAAATCATTTATATTTAAGGAAGTAGCGTTGTTAGGAGCAAACGGTCTCTGTAACCTAACGGAAGATAAATTCCACATAAGAAAAAAAGTCTTATTCTAGGAGGCTGCTTTGAAGTTGAACCAGCTAAACCGCATTATTTTCCAGTGAGAAAACATGCTGATAAAACCCTTCATTTAAGCAAAATATGTCGTAAAGGACAGAAAAAAATCCATGTTTACTTCCAACGCAGTCAGCTAAAATCTCATTCTTCAACAACGAACACATTATGGCAAGAGGAGGTTAGAGATAAACTAAATTGAATATAGCGTAATTATATATAATTGTAATTGTACTGGTAATTATTTTTCTTAATTTGAGTCTTTATCAAATGGCTGAGGAAATATTTATAATGTAATTGTTATGCACACTGGCACAATCGTAATTCACACTGCAAATACAGGGCATTCTCTAAAGCTTTTCTTAAGAGTCAAGTATAATCAGGGGATTGTGAAACAAAACCAGAAAAACAATGGAGTGAAAACAGAATGAGTCAACATTTCATTGGGATAATCTTACAAGGAAGATCATAAAAAATGTAATTTATAAAAAAAGCCTGCAAAACTGTCACTAGTATTTAGTCTGAATGTCAACATTTTCTACCAACGCAGGGTTTCTGCAAACAGGATTATTACTGATACATCTCATATATGCCAAGAAGGTCTTATTCTCTTAGGAAGCTGCTATAAGGCAATGCTAAAAGGGAAAAGACAAACTTTGAACTTTTCTGTCATAAAGAAATTCTCATTTTAAATGGTAATCAAATTGCCAGGATGAAAAGGATTCAAGGTTTTATTACTCTGTTGACTATATTTTCCCAGCATTCAGGGAAGTAATTGAAATAAAAATATTAAGACACAATGTTGGAAATAGTACAAGATAATGCTGTCTTCTCGGATCTGCCCAGAGACTGCAAGAAGACCCAGCAGGGACCTGAACTTCCAAACCTAACTGGGGCTGTCTAGATATGTACATTATTAAACAAATAGAGAAAACACAGTAGACACCATGCCTCACTGAATTTTAGTTGCCTGAGGTTGCAGAATCAAGTTTGTCTTTGAGTGTAAGATGCTGTCTAAAAATCAATCATTAACCTAAACAGTGTTTACTTATACTAGGTATATTGAAATTAAAAAAAAAAACATAGTTTTAAAATGATACTGCTAAATGTATTTTTATTCTTCCTTTTAGGATTAGGGTTTATTCAAAGGTACATTATAAAGGAGATCATCTCACTTTTCCTGTGCAGCTTAATGTCATGCAAAGACTGTCAAAAAAGTCTTTTTTTCCTTTTTTTCTGCAAACTGAAAGAGATGCCAAAGATATTTTCCCCTATGGAAATTAGACAAATGGTACTGTCATTGCCTTCTCTTTTTCCTGCAGATCTGTAATGCATATAGTAATTACATCACCATGGGATGTCAAATCACTGTGGTATATGAAGCCAGAAAGTCTCTGTTGCAATTGATAACTATATGTTCCAGTATGAATGAAGTTTTACTGTGCTTTGTTTTAAATTTAAGAATCAAATTTCATCCCTACAATAAGGCTATTCCCTAGAAATTAAACTTTGTTAGAATTCTGGTTTTGGCTTAAGGAGAAATGGGAAAGAAGCAGAAGCAGCTGTCTGGATATCTATTTATTTTCAGTGGAGCACCAGCAAATGCTGCCTGATTTAATGGTATCTAAACCTTTTAAGGCAAGTTTTATAAACAGAGGTAAACAGATTTCCCAGCTGTACCTGTTCGTCCAATAAATTAGGTTACTGCAATTTAGGAGCCTTGCCTCACTTGCATTTTAGACTACTGTGACTACAACAACTCCCATGTCCTCAGAGTCTCAGGGGCAAGAATTTGGCTGAATGCTTCTTGTTACAGCCCCATGCACAGCCTGGACCACAGAAGCAGGCTTAAAACCTGCTCCTCTTCTGTTTGTGAAATGAAAACAGCTGGGTTCAACGTTTGGGTTTTGGCCTCTTCCCTAAAAGAAAACTTTGGAGTAGAGAATTTGTCAAGTATTTGGGTTTTCAGCGGAAACTGAATGGGCACAAGAACAGTGTAAATAATCTTGTATCAACACTTCAAAAAAGCAGTGTATGCCTGGAAAGTTACCAGTTTGAAATTAAGTGATTAATCAGCTATTATAACAGAAAGAGTTAAGATCCACATTATTTATTCTGAGGACAGCATCACTCAAAGACCTTCTGAATCACAAGGAGCCCTAGAACAGTCAAGCCACTACAAGTTTACTGAGTTGATACGCTGATTTTTCTGTAACATCAAGTTCTTGCAACATTTTCTAAACTTTAATCTGTAGCTGTAATCAATATGCACTTCAGCACAGCCCAGAGAAAAGGCGAGGAGGAGACATGGCTTCTATTTTTACTTTCTGTACAGTGAAGTCTACAGACACGCTGACAGCAAGGCAGGGCAAATCGTCCGGCAAAATTAGAAAGGAATACAGTATCGTAGCTATCGCTCGCCCTTTGATGGTGCACACTGGTCAGTCTGTTTGCCAGGTCACTGCCTGAGACGCTGTGTGGCCAGCCAGAATTCAAAGGCAAAGGATGCAAGATAGGGCTTACACAGAGGACCATGCAGAATCAAAAAATTAACCTGTCATGAGACACAGGATCCCACACCTCTGTTACTCTGGATATTGGCTACCGGCTTTGATCTCCAGTAGGCTCAGAGGACGAAAGAGTTCTCAGTTTAAGCTGGAGGAAAAAAAATATTTGTCATGCAATATGCTGCATCCATCCCTATGGCTTAGATATTGTCTGGTCAGTAATTCCATGAAAAAAAATCACTAGTGGCACGCTCTCCTTCTTGTTTGTCTGTATACAGTTTTCCTTTTCACACATGTCATTTGCACCTTGAAAATGTGTTAACAGTGCAATTTGTGGACATAAATATAGTGAGCGAATACTACTCTTCCTCCACCCCCTTCAGGACACCCACACAAGAGCAGATTTGACAGACGTGTCGAGTATTTTCACACCTTTTCAATATGCCACTATAGATTTAAAAGTATCTGAATGAACCCCGCATGGTATTTAATGATGGTTGGGCTTTCCTTGTTAAATTCTTTGTGTACCTGAGGAAAAAAGTTTCAGAAATGTTAAATTAATGGATTATTAATCTTTAACTTGGGAAAGCAGCAGAGATAAGAAAAGTTTACTTAAATAAGATGTTCTGCTGAGAATTCTTATGATCATATAAATTTTTAACATTCCTGCAGCCATTTAAATAGCTGAAGGTAGATCTCGTTGGTTCTTATAACAGCTTCATTAACTACAAAATGATCTCTTCAAGATTCACATTCCCCCCTTTAGCTCATAATTTAAATAAACCAGGCTAGGATAAGAAATCTTCCTTTATCTTTGACTCACAGTTCTGATTGCCAAGCATTTGTGTTCATCAGACAGGAAGGGAGATTAAATGAGAACTTATTCAGTGCACCCTGCATGGGAGAAGTATGTGTTAATTTACATTTTCTTGCACATGGAGAACTGAAATAAAACCCATATTTGCTATACTGTAACCATAGTTATACTGTAAGTTTGATTCATCAAATAATCCAAATTCCTGAAAATTTCATATAGTTGATCTTAAAAGGTAGCACATCCACTAAGGTATGCATACTATCGCATTAAGGATTTGGTGACAATGTTAATAGCATGCAGGTATTAGAGAAATTTTTAGGGAACACAAAATGAATATATCCACATTCCTATACAGGTTTCATATAAATGAAGACTGCAGGTGTGTTCATACTGTGGACATTCATCTTCGTATACTTTACTCCATAATAGAAAGATTTACAGAAAATATTTAGGATGTCTGCTACAAACTGGCACACTAACAACTTAGGAGACAATTCTCCTTTAATGAGGGAACATAGCACAGTGATTCACATTTGGTATAGAAACTGAACACATTCAGATGTCTTCTTGGCTGGAATTAAAGTTTTACATCAATTCCATAAATAATCTTTACCTGTGCTCTGTTGAGAACTTACATAAGCAACAACACAGTTTAAAGAATACAAACAAAAAAATGATAAAGGTGCTCAACCTTCTTGGAAATGCAGTCATGTTACTGAGATACAGTTGGCTTCATTATATCCTATTATTTAAAACATTTTGCATGCCAAGTCCTTTATCAAGTTCTGGTTAGCCACACCGCAGCATTTAGTCCTCAGTAAAATTTCAAATTGCACCTTGCATCTCTGTGCGTAAAACTCATTGTAAACCCACCACGTGGTAACAGAGAACAGGAGGAGTTACTGCTGCATGAAATTGTTACATCTAGAGTGTATACTTACACGCAGTCAAAGCTTGCAGGGAGGAATTTTTCCATAATTATCTGTCTACTCGTAAATCAACTATGGTTTCTTGCTTACGTGTGTGCTGATATATATTCACAGATATAAAATTCCAAATTCTTTAGAAAATGTCAGCTGAAGTGCTCGGTCCTGCTTCTTTTTTTTGATATAATTTAATCATCACATTCATTAACTGTCAAGAGTGTAATTCTTATGAACAATTAGAGAGGTGGTTTTCCTGTTCATCCCCAATTCTGTAGCAGTCTGCCTAAGAAAAATCCCAGAAATGTCTAGATGGAGAATCAATGATAATTTGTGCATTTTGAAAATCGATTTAAATTATTAAAAGAGATTAAATTTGGCATATAGAATGTAATCAAAGGTCTCCTGTTGAGTCCAACAGGAGATGACTTGGGCCAAGAGGCCACTACACAGCAGTTCTGTTGCTCCCCTCCCAAAGAGCTTACGCTATTCTTATTTACCGCATCACATTTTGAAAGCCTGCAAATACTCTCCCTAGGTTTTCACCACAACGGACTACAACCTCTCTGGGGCTACGTGTGTTATGCTGGCAACTGGCCATACTAAAGCAAGGACAAAAAAAATATATTTGAAATCTTGAAAGTTATGGTGACAGGAAAATGAAAAAAATACTTTGACCTTGTAAACACTACAGCAGCTTTAGTATGAAATTATTAGTAAACGTTGAACATTTTTATGCTAACCATGAAAATATGACTAAATATTAAAACTTACACAAAATACAAGTTACATGTAAATCAAAGGAGAATTATGAAGTTTCAACAAAATATTCCATTTTGACTGAAAGATGTCTGCCTTTTACGTTAAGAAGTCACCTAAAGTGATGCTTTCCCATGAAATATTTGCATTTCAGGGAAACAGCAGTCAAAATTGTGACAAATTACTTCAATAATACTTTTCAGAAAGAGCAAGATGTCGATAGAGATTCTGGCAACTTCAGATAGTAACTTTTAAAAAAGAAGTGAAACATAATGCTATTTGTGGAATATTTAATACCTTCAGAAAGGTGTCCATGTGTTTTCACTATATAATGCAGAAAATAAAAACTGCATCCAAAAAATCTGATACCTAATTAATTAGATTAAGGGTAGGAATCTCGGCCAAGCAAGATTCCTATGCTACTATTCAATGTGACTCTGCAGAATACGATTTTCCATATAGGAAGAACAGTTGAAGATGAACATGTATTAAAGTAACTGTGAGCAAATATCTGATCTTGGATAAAAAAAGCAAATTTCCAAAAGACAGATTTTGTATATGACATCTCCTTCCAGAAACATCCAGGTAATTCAGAGGAGCATTTCTACTTCATGGAAAGCAAGGTGATTTTTAGGATGTCCACCTGATCGAGCTATGCTAACGCAAATCCAGAAAGAGAAGACAGAATATTTCAGTTGGAAGGGACCTACAACGATCATCTAGTCCTGCTGGCTGACCACTTCAGGGCTGACCAAAAGTTAAAGCATGTTATTACAGGCATTGTCCAAATGCCTCTTAAACACCAACAGGCTTAGGGCCTTGACCACCTCTCTAGGAAGCTTTTTCCAGTGTTTGACAACCCTCTCGGTAAAGAAATGCTTCCTAATGTCCATTCCAAACCTCCCCTGGCACAGCTTTGAACCATTCCCATGTGTCCTATCACTGGATCCCAGGGAGAAGAGCTCAGCACCTCCCTCTGCACATCCCCTCCTCAAGAAGCAGTAGAGAGCAACGAGGTGGCCCCTCAGCCTACTTTTCTCCAAACTAGACAAGCCCAAAGTCTTCAGCCGCTCCTCGCGGGACACTCCTTCCAGCCCTTTCACCAGCTTTGTTGCCCTCCTCCGGACGCATTCAAGGACCTTCACATCCTTCTTAAATTGTGGGGCCCAGAATTGCACACAGTACTCAAGGTAAGGCTGTGCCAACGCTGAACACAGCGGGATAATCGCCTCTTTTGACCGGCTGGTTATGCTGGGGTTGATGCAGTTTGCCCTCCTGGCTGCCAAGGCACACCGCTGACTCCTATCGAGCCTGCTGTCAAGCGGCACCCCCAGATCCTTTTCTGCAGGGTTGCTCTCCAGCCACTCCTCTCCCAGTTTATACTTGTGCCCAGCGTTACTCCGTCCTAGGTACAGAATCCAGCATTTGGACTTGTTAAATCTCATCCCATTAATCATTGTCCAATGCTGCAACCTATCTAGATCCCTCTGTAAGGCATCATGTCCCTCCAGAAAGTTAACAGCACCTCCCAGTTTGGTATCAGTAGCAAACTTGTTAATGGTGCATTCAACTCCTGAATCCAGATCATCCATAAATACATTGAACAGAACTGGCCCTAGAGTTAAACCCTGAGGAACATCGCTGGTGACCGGTTGCTAGCTAGATGTAGCCCCATTCACTACAACCTTTTGAGACCTGTCCCTCAGCCAGTTCGTCACCTAGCACACTGTGAACGCGCTCATCCCACAGCTGGATGATGTGTGCAGAAGGACGTTGTGAGGGACAGTATCAAAAGCCTTACTAAAATCCAGAAAAACTACATCCACCGCCTTTCCTTTATCCACTAAGCGGGTGACCTTATCATAGAAGGATATCAAATTAAACAGGACTTTCCCTTTGTGAACCCATCTTGACTGTGCCTGATGTTGTATTATTCTTTAAATGCCTTCAAAGGTACCCAGCATAATCTACTCCATAATTTTTCCAAGAACTGAGGTTAGACTAACAGGTCTGTCCCTGGGTCTTCCCTTGTCCTTTTTGTAGATTGGAAGAACACTGGCCAGCTTCCAGTCAGCAGGGGCCTCCCCAGACTCCCAAGACTTTTGGTAAATGATCGAGAGGGGTCCTGCCATAACATCCACTAGCTCCTTCAGTCCTCTGGGAGGAATCCCATCAGGCCCCATGGACTAATGAACATTCAGCTGATACAGCTGGTCCCTTACAATTTCAGCATCCACAAATGGAAAATCACTGTTCCCACCCTTGCGATCTTCCAACTCAGGGGACTGGGCGGCCCGAGGTCTATCAGTATTACTAAAGACAGGCAAAAACCACATGGAATGCCTCAGCCTTTTCATCATCCCTATTAGTCAGATGACCATCTTCAACAAGTATTGGTCCAATGTTTTCTTTAGACCTGCTCTTGCTATTAACATACCTAAAAAAGCCCTTCTTGTTACCTGAAACAACTCTAGCCAGTTTCAACTCTAACTGAGCTTTGGCCTTTCGTGTCTTCTCCCTGCATATACAAACCACAGCTCTGTCATCTTCCTGCGAAGCCTGACCTCGCTTCCAGAGATCGTACAATTTCTTTTTCCCCTTCAGCTCCACAAGGAGTTCCCTGTTCAGCCAAGCAGGTCTTCTGCTCTGCTTGCTTGACTTACGACACAGTGGAATTGCCTACTCCTGTGCTTCTAAAAGGTGGTTCTTATAACAGTGAACGGCTAAATAGGAGGGGACTGTTTCCTACTCAGATGTGCAATATCCAAAAGAGACAGAGTCACAGCTAAGTTTATGATACTCAACAAAACAACATACAGCATCCTTATTCTCTTATACAAACCAAGTTTTAATATTCAGACCATTGGACCCAAAATGCTAATGTCTCACTGCATTACTGGCGCTTCCTAAACTACGCTGGCAGTCAAACCAGCATGAAATCTATTTCTTTAAAAGAAAGAACAGTCTCATGCGTAAACACCTGACATGCAAAGCCTTATTTGGAAAGATATCTGTCACACAGAGATGTGATTTGAACTATACTAGAACCGAGTAGTCAAGATGAAACTAGAAAAATGTTACAAATTATTATCAGTAACAGATGATTAGACACAACTTGGTGTCCACATATTGGTATTCCACAGTGAAGGATTATATTTCTTATATGCATACACATGCTTTGTTTAATTTGATAAAAGCTCATGCAAGGTTTATTTTATCTTTTGTCTTTCTCAAGACAAAGTCAGAAAATGTAAGGCTAACAATGACTCTGGCTCTTTAATTGGATACAGGCCTTCTAAACTAACCCATCATAACAAAATACAGGAAAAACGTATATACACAACAAACAAGAACTAAACATAATCTGACATGAACAACATCCTTCTTTAATACCGATGAGGACTTCAAAGCAGCTGCCTTCATTTGTATACTGACAGCAGAAAAACTTAAAAAAAAGAAAAACCACTTTGCTTTTGTAGGAAGGGTTAACTGGGTTACCGTTACTTTGCATTAATTTATGGTTTTGCCCAAGAGGATGGACCGTGCTAAATCTGTCACTGACAAAAGCAGCGTGCCATTTTTCTCACTTGAACTGGTCATACATTAGTGTAGCTAAGATCAACCAAGACACTTCTAATTTAGGCCAAACTGATATACAGTTTGATAAGATATATTCTTATCATATATTCTTATATATATTCTTATAAGACTATATCTTATCAAACTGAGTGATAAGAAGAGTTAGATTCATACTAACCATTTTTTAGCAGTGGATGTTATAAAGAAAATCCACGCAGTCTATATGCTGAACGTACAAACTGTTGGCATCAGCAGCAATCAAAGAAAAAAAAAAAAAGCCACTTCAGAGTACTACCTGAAAACATAACTGCAAAACGTCTGCCATAAAGTATGAAATAGGACATACAATCCTTTCAGCATCAGTATTTTCCCCGCTGTAACTCTAGAACTTTTTATCATAAAATTCACTGAAAATAAAGCTATTAACAATCATTTGACACAGTTATTAAGCCATAGCAGGTGTTATTTGATAATATAAATGCCTAGATATGGAAAAAGTAGATTATAATAATGCTAGACAATTTCTCTGAATTTTTTAATTGAACATGAACAGACTGAAATGTGACAGCCAAGTGTTTAATCAAATCTGAGTATTTCCTGTTTTGGAAACTGTTGCTTATATGTGAAAGTCAAGAAAGACTGTAAAACCTTTTTTTTCTCAAGAGCATCAATATTTTCCTTTTTCTTCTGAATTAAATCTGAGAAGCCTGTAGATGTTTCTTTCACGAGTTCCCAAGAGCACAACTGCCAGATGCACTCTTGCATATATTTGACTAGTAAGAAGATGAAAAAAAAAACCCCAAAAAACTCATGCTTGTACTTGTAATCTTCAAATACTAGACTGAGTGGTATCATCCAAACATTTAAACTACTCTGTTTCTATGTATCTCTTTTTCCCCACTAGAAAGCCAGTGACCACTACACTTTTTTTAAAAAGTAGCTTTTTGTAGCTTAGCTATAAATAAAATGAAAGTAATATGGGTATCACATAAGAAGTCACATAATCTGAGTCATTAAATTTAAGATGGTTTTGTGAGTCTTCTGCTATTAACAGACAAACCTCTGTGGGCATTTCAGCTTGCTCTCTTGTATTCTGACTTTATTTAGACTGCAAAAATATATCCTCCTCTTAAATGGTAAGACTTGTCTCTGATGATACTGACAAGAATAAGTCTGATGAAGAATACCTTTCAAAAAAGATTTTAGAAGCATGATTCTGGGTGGAAGGAAGTCACTGGACTAGAAAAAAATCCAGTGGAGGTGAAGTTCTCTTTCGAAACATCACATATATGGTTGCCACATGATATATGAAGGTGTCTCAGTCTCCTTTTGTGGAGCCTTTATGGTGAGTTCATGGATCTCGAGGGATCCATGCACAGCAGGCTGAAAACCACTGATTTTTAGCACCTTCTTTCTGAAAAGGGCAAATAACAGTGAGCAAGAATGGTTAATATCAACTCATGACACTATAGTGCATTAGTATGTTGTAGTAGAGGAGATGCTTCGTCGTTTGTGGTCAGGCATTTCCTGACATAACCTTAGTATCAGTTTCTATTAGAGGAGTAGACTTTTTCATTGTATAATGATTATCTGCATTAAGGATAAAATGTTAAAAGAAATGACCTAGCCCCATCCCATTTTGGAAGAACTAGATTTGGATTGCATTCAACCAGTAATTTTAATTGCCAGGCGCTCCACCATGCCTCCCTCTGCCCCCTACCCACCAAAAAGAATAACCCAAACCCACACAAGCAGTAGGGGGACATGATCTGCTATAAAGGGAAAAAACCAAGTATTTCCTAAGAGTTTTGCTTCAAAAAGGATTCACACAGAAATACAGCACTGCAATTAGCATAAACCTATTCTACTTAAAGTACAAGCTGAAGTCCCTGTTAATGCTCAGAGAAGTTTCTGAACTAGAGATTGACTTAAATACATATGCTTCAGTCCTTTTCTGAATTGGAGAATAGGCATCAATAATCCCCTCCCCACTGCTTTCATTGCTCTGCATTCCTCTGGTTTAAAATCCAACTCAATACACTTTCCTAAGTCTAAAAGTTGTTCCCTGTCACCGTTCCCGCAGAGAGGCCTGGGTGGGTGATGTCTACTCTCCTCCCCCCACACCTTCTCCTCTACGCATCCAAACCAGTCCTTGATTTACCCAGCACAAATACCCCAGTTCTGTGCAAAACCCACAGCTGCTTTGGAGCCCACTGCAGCAGCGGCCGCGCAGAAGACATGTCAGAAGCACTGGTACACGTCGACGGGAACGGCTCTGACCCAAAACTCGTGACAGCTTCTGATGAGCCGTCACCACCCATTTGCAGATTGGAGACACGTGAAGAGACAGAGACGTTGAGCCATATTTCTGAATTTCCCTGCCTGCTGCTAAGAGTTGATGAAGAAAACCTCTTCCCAAGGCTGCCCCCCCCCCCCCATCCTGCCTGAAGGACCCCCCCTCCTGTGGGTGAATCAGCTGTGGGAGCTTTCTGCACATCGCAAGCTGCACTCTGGAAACCGAGATTAAACTCATTCCAAAGGAGCCAATAAAGTTTCAGTAGCCAGCTCGGAACAATTTCAGCATCACTGTGGAAGCATTTAAAACACACACACACACACACACACACACGCCAGAGGATGCGGAGCACATAAAAACTAGGTTAACATAATGTTAAATATCTAAATTGACCCCCTGATACTAGTTACAGCTCTTCCGTATGTCTGCCTTAGCTCATGCTTTTGTCTCTAAGACTTCAGGACTCAAACAAAGAGCATTATACTAATTATATACTATACCATGGAGTATTTACAGCAATTCCTGTACCTAAGAACTGCCTGAGGTAAAAAGAGAGAGCAAAAGCTTTAATTCCTGCACTTTGAAGTAAATCAATCCCTTAACATTATCTGAACAGGACTTATATGTTGTAAATATTGTCTGGGTCAAAAAGCCAGTCTCACCCTTTTACACGCTAATATCAAGATACTCTAAGTACACAATACAAATGGTGAAGAAAAAAAAAGTGTGATTTTCATGCCAAACAAGTTACCATTGTTTTTGCTCATATATCAAACAGGTTAATCACAAATGTAAAATCTACAAAGCACAATAAAAAGTGTACAATAAATTTATCACCAGAAAACAAATGCTGTAAAATCCCAATAGCTGGTGCTAGAAATTCACAAAGACTCTCAAAGAAGACTTAAGGAAAAGGTTTGATTCTAAATTTGAGCATAAGAACTCCCTAGGGCAAAACTATGTCACGACAACTGGCTAGCCACAACGACTGCAAAGACACATCATGGTTCAGGCAGAATTTTTACTGTATTTAATCAAAGGCAAAATCAGGTCCTGGTATATAACAGAACTCCTTTCTTTCTTGCTATCATCTCAAAACACTTTACATTTTAAGAAAAATGCAGTTTATAATGAGCTCCAAATTTCCCTCTTTTATTTAAAAATGAATGCATTGTAGCTCCCTAGCAAATTATAAGGTTTATTTCATAAGTCAATAATTTGGTGCCAGTCATATACTGGGATGGAAGTGCTTAACAACACAGACTGATGTTTGATGTGATTTACACGAGCCTCTGTGCACTAGGCATGTGACTACATTAGGCACATGACTGCTACTGGCTTTCAATGAGACTTTGCCAACGGAAGAAGAAATATGCTTAGTTTAGTTCAGCTTACTTCCAAGTAAGAGAATCCACAGTACAGTTTAAAATTATTTGCATTTACGTTTTTTATTAATTTCATTTTGCTGAACATTTTTAAAAAGCATGCAAGATCTGCTACCTCCCCTGCCTGAAAAAAAAACACTTTCCCCTGTGTTTATTTCCATACTGTAGATTGCAGCCTAGCACAAAGACACTCCACTGTGCCTAAATATAGTATCTTCCTCAGAGGCAATGTAAGTTGGCTGGCATGGATGGCTGTGGCACTGTGGCTACATTGCATTGAGGACTTCAAATGATCTGATTAAAAGTAGTTTGGGAATCTGCACATTGTAACCGCATCCTGCAATAGACCCAAACATTTAGACATTAACCAATATGATGCCTGTCTTTTTGGCTCATTCCTAGCATTTACAGCTCTAAGCCCTATATGTGACCCACTGCAGATTGGGATTTCCCAACTATGCAATAGGAAACACTGAGGATGAAAACACAACTCCAATCTTATTTCTCCCTGGCACACAGGGAAGAGTTTACTCAGTAGAGCACCTTCTTCTGTGGCTCTGGACTCTGTAAAACATGGGAGCAGGCACTTCAGGAGTAGAGCGGCAGGCGATTCATTTTTTTTTTCCAAAATCTCTGCTGGCAGAGCCTGGTAGTTACAGCTGACTTTGTACTCAGGGAGGTGTCTCTGCAGGAAGCACTGAACTAGGGTTTTGTATAGCCTGGAAGACCCTAATCACCAATCTTCTCCAGCTGTGTAGCTAAAAAGAAATGCAACATCAGCTGCTCAAAAGTTCAAGAATAAGGCTGTCTTCAAAACTGATAGGGGCTTTCAAGGCAAGAGGTTGAGAATATAAGTGAGGACATCCAAAAGTCATATAAATGAACAGAGGTAGGGCTGACTACACAAAGCCATCACCACCAACTGTATTGCCTGTCTGAAGTTTTACCTACGTTGTTGCTTCTCTTTGGGTGACTGCCTACTAATCCAAGTTCACAAACATGTTTTTAAGTGTTTGCTTGTGCTCTACAAGCATTTATCAGAGGCACTGCTTTCAGTTTATCCCAGATTCAGCAATTTAAGGTGAATCCCATGGTGAACCAAGATCAAAAGTGATCCCCACAGGATTCTGTTTGGCTCACAGATTTATAATATTCAGTTTATTCTGACTATGCTGAGTTTTCTGGCAATGAAACAACTTCACCATTGAAAAAAATAACCACCTGGAGGATTAGAGGGCAAAATGACATATGAATGCATCCTTAATGGTGGGAGTTAGAAAAAAAATTAAGCAAAACTTTCCTTTGCATCAAATACTGAAGAAGATGGCTGGCTGCAGTGATGGCTGGCAGAAAAACACAGCAAATGTCAACTGCCACTTTGGATGTCCTAAGAAGTAACAAGACAGACTGCATGAAGTTTTCCAGCAGATACATACACTTTGGCAGAGAAGGGAAAGAGCAACAGGTTACCTGAACCTTCTTACAGTTTACTCAGAAAGCAAAAACACTCCCTTTCTTTTATTTTTCCACAGCCCTTCTTTCAAAAAACAGTTGCAAAAGTTGTCAGAATTAAGTTCTATCAGCTAAATGGAAGGACTTTGCCTGCCTTTCAGACAGGGAGAGCAGCTGTGCGAGTCCTACACAGTTGTGCTCAATGGCCTCTGGCCTCTCATCTCTGCAGGATGGGGTGGCAATGGGGGATGAGGGGAAGGAAGAGACTTGCTCACCTTCTTGTTGCCTGTTCAGGCTTATGAGTCCCTGTCAGTGGGTGCAATAGGTCTGTCAGGTGCAGAGGGCAATCTCACGGTGCAAACGCCCATTAGAAATTAAGTGAAGACCCCTGTCACCTCCCAAGTATCTCACCTGAAAGTCATCACTGCTGTTTGAAAGGACATTTGTTCAGGAATGTTATAGATTTGGAAATTCCCCCATAAGTGGTCCTGTTTGGAGATCTCGAAACATCACAAAAATGTGGAAGCAGCATAACAAAATGCTTGAACAAAACGTACTAGTCAACAGGGTGATACTTGAGCCCACTTACCACATTAAAGCAGTCATGGGTAGATGGACAGAGCCCACGAGTGTGGAGTCGATGGGCGCACACTAGGTTACAAGGTGAGCACGTGTTTAAGCATTGTGCTCTTCTAAACATGGTCCAGTCCTTATGTGATTTCTCAGCACTATGAAGAGTTTCTATGGAATAAACCAGCACCTGACTCGATATTCTTTCTTTCTATACTTACAGAAACATGCAGTAATGCTAAAGAGACAACTTCAAGCAGAAGACCAGCTTTTTGCCAAGCGGTTCTCAAGCTGCTCTATATCCAGCACCCAGCCTCAGGATTTTGTCTCCAGCTCCAGCTCTTGGGATCCTAGCAATAGCTCTCGTCTCTATCTTTCTGCCTCCATTTTCCACTCCTTCCTTCCCTTCCCCTCAGCATGCAAAAACTCAGCATGCAATTGAGGATCCAAACCATGTCACTATACCCAGACCTGCATAGACATGCGCAGAATTGTCCCAGTGATCTCTATAGCATAGTTCTCCGCTATAGTACATACATGGGTGGGACCTACTTAAGGACATTTCCTGCACAACTGAAGACATCTAACCTTTTATCTGCAGGTCATACACACCAGCCACTGAATCACCTCAAAAATAAAAGCTACAGAATCAAGAATAAAGAAACCTGCTTTGGTTAAGTACAATGCATCATAGATTACAAAAGTGTGGGTGTTGCTTTGGGGCTGTTAAACCATTCAAGCAGCAGAGGCAAGAGCCACTAAAACTCATCAGGGACAGCCACTAAAACTCATCAGGGACAAAGTCATGCCATCTGGATTTCCAAAGCTTTTGAAAATGCATTTGGAAATGAAAAACACACAACAGCTAATGCACTAGATATTTCACACTGGTAGACTAAGATGCAGATATCCAATTTACAGATAACGCAACAACTTCCTTTCCCTTAGTCATAAATTCCAGGATGATCGGATTCTGAATAGCACTCCCAGATACAAAAGAAAAATAGGGCAGATGATGAATATTTTATCGCTGAATTCTTGCTATACATAATCATATTATTTTATTATCTCATGCTGTGCAGAAAAAAACATGGGAAATGAGGCTAGATTTGTGAATGATAATAATAACTTGTCAAGCTGTTTGATGCAAGGATGAAAATACAATAAACATGATTTTAAAAGTTGAGATAGGAAGACTGGCTACTGCCGTGAAATGGGAAAACGTGAAAGTGATTTAAGGGTATTAAAGGAATGTAAAAGAGACTGTGATAGAATAATTTATATAGCAAGAACAACAAAATAAAGTACAACAAACACTAGCAAAAGCTGTATCTATTAAGACAAAAGGTAACCATTTTGACAGTCCTGGGAAGAAAAGATGAATAAACACCCTCCTATTACACATCTCCACTCAAGTTTCACCTTGACTTAGAAAAAGCCATTTCCTTACTACACTGCACTTTGATTATGCATGGATGGGGAATACCTTCTGCTAACAGTATTCAGATACACATACTCTAATCCACTTTTCCAGGGGTATTTGTCAGAGTTCAAGTTTCCTTATGAATTACCACATGAAATGACATGTTTCAGTGTATTCAATCCCAATGTTAATCCAGCACTATAAACAAGCTTTTATAAAAAAACAATTTTAAGAAACCAACCTTTGGAAATCACAGAGACATGCCCAAAGAGAGAATGCAGATGGAGCTCGGCAGAGCGCAGAATCACTCACAAAAGCACAGAGGCTGGAAAGGACTCCTGGGGATGTCTAGTCCAACCTCCTGCCCAAAGCATATCCAGGTGGAGCAGGTTGCTCAGGGCTTTCTCCAGGTGGGTTTGGATACCTCCAATGAGGGAGGGTCCTTACTACAATTTGGCAGGGATAACACCTGGCTAAAGTTGCTGTTTATAGGAGAAATAATAACCCAGGTGTTTCAGTCACTAGCAAAGAAATGAAAACGTGACCCACACATAAGGTAATCATATTAGTTTTGGCCATGGTGGCCTGGCATTTCATTTGAAGTGTAGTAGTTCTGTTCCTAACTGCTTGCTTTCTCTATTTTATTATCAGGAAAACACTTTAAAAAGATAACAAAGCAAAACCCATAAGATGTGAAAGATTAAAAAAAAAAAAAACCAACACAAATTTGGATGACATAGCTTGGAGGACATTGATTGAGAATTTCAATGCTGTTGGTTTTATTTTTCAAGAAAGTGGTTATCCTTGTTCCTGACCTATCGTTGAAAACTTCAGGCCTCTCCAGGTAGAACTTTAAGTCTCCACAGTTCACTAGGGATTACAGACAGCATCAATAAGGCTCTAAACATGAACTTTTAAATATTAGGTTTTCAAATAATAACCAAAGGATTAGATGAGGACAAATGTAAATATTTACCTATGTACAATGACTC
The DNA here is from genome assembly GCF_964188355.1 of Buteo buteo. Taxonomy (NCBI): domain Eukaryota; kingdom Metazoa; phylum Chordata; class Aves; order Accipitriformes; family Accipitridae; genus Buteo; species Buteo buteo. Next base: position 5,449,194 of record NC_134173.1, read on the forward strand.
AGACTGTCTGCATGACACTTTGGTGTCTAACAGGAACTAGTATCACATGCCTGGGTATCCAGCTGTCAGATTTGATTATTTTAGTTAGGTTCCCTCATACCCAGATTAGACACTCTGTAGACAGCCTGAGAGAGAAATCAAATTGGACAAATTCCTTTGTTTATAACTCTGTAGTAGAAAAAGGTTAAAGCAGGTCCTTAGTCTGATCCAGTAAAAAAAGCCCTTGAAAGCAGTGGGAGCCTCATATACCTGAAAGGCTTGTAATTAGTCAACCTCTGAAAACTCCTGAAAAAGATACCAGAGATAGAGCTCCCCTCAAGGTTCCCACTTACCTTTCCCTGCTTAATTAAAAAAAAGTATAAAAGCAGAATTGAGATCTAAAATGCATTTCAGATATTTTTATCCACTATGCAATCTCAGCAGTCGTGTGTCAATTACCTCTAGAAAAGCCACTCAGAAATTAGAGCCTGCTCAGGTCAAATTAAAGCAGGTTTTCTCCTTGGCTTGCAGGTGATGCAGGAGCACCTTAGGGTCCCATGATTTTTATGCCCTTTCATCCTGACTTTCAGTGAGTGCTGCAATTCAACGCCTTTTTGGTTTGAAAAACCAGAAACAGAGGTCAGAATGCCAATGTTTCCCTGTTGTTTTTATTTCTAAATTAAGATATTAACTGGATATTCACCGTACCAATTTCTGTTTCAGAAATAAGGCATGGCCTTGTATGGCAAAAGAGCCAAGCTAACATGGCCAGCCTCTGCATTTACCAGTCCAGAACCAAAACCCCACAGCAGCACTCAGAGCACACACCTAGAAGAGGTGCACACACACGAAGCATCATTATGCATTACTACATGTACAGTGACAGGTCAGACTTTTACATCACGGGAGATGCAGGACATTGTGCTGCTGAATACACATCCATAAATAAATGCAAGGCATGAATGGCTTCTTTTATCATTTCCCCTTTTCATCTCTAGCCTCTCCCAAGGACTATGATTTAATATTAAACGCTTATGTCAAGCATTTCCTTTGTGCAGATGTACTGGATGTGAGACAGGAAGGAAAACCCTTTACTGCATTTATGTAAGCTGTTGCTGGCATGAGGGAGAGAGGCAGAGAGACCAAGCATCACTAAGAGCAGCATTTCAATTTGTTAAGGGACTGGGGAGACTTATCCATTGCCCTGCATTTCCCTATGTGTGTATGTTTGACTTCCTTTAGGTGTCCTGTATTTTCTGTAGGAGAGCTTCACAGCTTCTCCAGAACCTCAGTCAGGGAATAAGAGCACTACAAATATTTGTCCTAGGTAATTTATCTTACCGCATGGATTATTCTGATAAAGCTTCTCTTGAGAGTAAAGCATGCCACCTTTCCAGTGAAATACATGGACCTTACTTTCCAATTTCACTGAGGGTCATTATACTGTGTGATCAACCTTGGCCTGGCTGCTCCAGGTACAGAGCTTCAAAAACAAATCAGGCTTCCACTGAGGTACTTTAAATATAAATTAAAAAATGCATGCACTGACCTTTATGTGACTGAATGAAGCCTTATATTTTTACCAGTTGTAACAAACTAGATCAGGGAAGGAAGGTATATATTTCAGATGATGTTCTTTAGACAGGAAAAAAGAATACTAAGAAGAAAACAGAGTTAGACGTGAAATACCTATCCAACTGCATAAAGAAGCATAGGTGTCACAGCCCAGTGCATGCACCAACCCCAAGACATTTGTGTGATGCAAACAGTATCAGTAAAAACCCCTGTTTTGTTAAACAAAGCCTTACCTTTCTGCTATAGATTTCCTTGGGAAATAAAAATCCTCTCCTGCGAGGTAGGCAGCTGCAGTTCCACCTCCGAAATAGGTTTTCCTCAAGAGAGGGGCAATCCGGTTGTTTACCAGTAATGCTCCTAAACCAGTTGGGAATCCAAAGATTTTATAGAATGAGATGGGGATAAAGTCAGCTTGGTGAACTCCCAAGTCTAACGGAGAACTGCTTACATATGAAGCTGCATCTAATAGGACAAACCACTTCCCTGGTATATTGATGGGGCAGAGTTTTCCAGATTTTATGTCCTGTATCCATGAAAGGGGATATTTGGTACCAGAAAAATTGCTCTGAGCTGGATAAGAGAAAAGATGAGGTGTTGTGCAGTTTTGTTCTTCAGCTGGTAACCTGTTCTTTTCTGATAACAAGATTTCCTTTGGTTTTATTGGAACAGACAAGACATTCATTGAGGCAGTTATCCCCCTCATACCCACCACAGATGTGTGGCTGTCAGTTAGGTAACAAAATCGACTGCTGGGTTGTTTTGTGCCTTCAGGTATCCAAGGGAATGCTTCTGCTACCAGTTTAAGTGCAGCTGTGCATCCAGATGTGAAAATGATGGTATAATCTTCAGCAGTAGTGTGAAAGTGTTGCAATATTCTGAAAAATAGGAAAAAAAATCCAATTATTTTCCGATTTTTCTATTTTATTGCTGTGTGATATATTTTGTTTTTCCTCAGCATAAATTCTTCTGCTTTGACACCTGATATGAATAGAAGTAGACAAGTGTTGCCAAATAGCACAGTAAACTTCAGCAAGTGTAACCCAGATCATTTTGCCCACAAGAGACTCCTTCCAGTGCTACAGTGAACGTGGCTGTGTTTTAAGGATAGAAGCCAATTCTGCCTGGCTCTGAATAGACTGGCCAGTCTGGTCCCTCAGTGGGATCAGAATCATGCCTGCATACGATTAAACTTACACTGTCCTTGAGACAGCCCAGTTCTATTTGCAAATTATTAAGGTTTTCAGTTTACAAAGTATTTGGAGCAGACAGAATATCTTTCAGTTTAAAAAAAAAAATCTACTTAAATACTGAGCTTCCCAATTAAGGGTCACGGGATTCAATAGGGAAACTTTAGGATACAGCTTTGCTCCTTGCTTATATTATTAGCAACAGAAACAGAAGACAGCAAGAAGCAACATATGCTTCCTATGTGCCTTATGCACCGAAGGCTGTAATCTCTGTAGTCCACAGAGATAGCCTAAACCAGAAGCAACCTAATGTCTTCCAATCAGCCAGACTATGAAAATTTAAGCAAGCCAGTCTCTTGAGACACCTCTACACTACACACTCATTGAAGCTTGGACGGCACCTCATTGACTCTAAACTACCTTTTGTGAACATTATCTAACACACCTTTTGGTACCCATGCTAGCTTGTGTATCTATTACAGTTTTGCGGTGTACAAGATGGGTCTTTCCAGAGGCTGAGGAACAGCTTCAATTCAGTCACCTTTCTTACCTTTTTCACCTGACAAACTTGCTCTGAATTAACTTTTATAAAACTCTTACCAATATTAACAGGAAATGTAACAACCACCTGAGAGACACCAGCTTCAGTGCACGGAGCAGAGCAAACAAAATTGAACCAGAGCATGAATGTTGCTGCCCAGCAATGCTGTCTGGTTTTCAATCAGGGTAAGATGTAACCGGCTTTCTCAGGGCATCTCTCCTGCTGCAGAGCATTTCTGTGAGCAACATATCAGTGCTCTCCAAGCAGCTGGCACGCTGATCTGTGCAATTCCAAGGTACAGACCAGCGTTTGGAGAGTCTATGAACTCTGGTTCCCAGTGTGTATCATTAACAGTTTGCATATTTTATATAACAACAATTAAGTATCCAACTTTCTATGTTTTTAACTCTGTGAGCACTAGGACAAGTTATGTATTCACGTGTATGTGCACACACAGCATACCTTTTGAGTTAAAAAGCTAGGTGACTGAAGCAAATTCTTAATACATAACGTCTTCATAAGGGCAAGCTGACAAAAGCAGCAACAAAAGCATGCTGAAGACTCTTATCAAGACTGCTCCTCTTCTACTCTCTACGTTTTCTCTGCTCTCCTCCCCAGTCAGCCGCTTTGTGCCACACAGGCTGAGTGGGAGGTGAGACACAGCTCGGCAAAATGTCAAATTTTGCTCAGGAATAACAACCCGCAGTTCTCCACAGGAACAGTACTTGTTTACCACAGGACTTAATTTGACCAAAAGACACTGTAAAATGACAATAGCTGGGATGCAGGAATGGTGGATCGGGATTTAATAATGGGATGCTGTTGCCCAACCATGAATATCAGAGCCAGTGAGTACTTTTAGTAAACATTTTTGCAACTTTACAAAACAATAAATATTATTTGGGGTTGTTTAGGCTTACAAATAGTGACAGGTCTATGTTTAATTCATAAATGAGAGAGACAAAGCTCATGCACACCGGTAGTATTTTAACTATATTTAGTTTTAAATTATTAAAATTCAGAAGCAGCTGAACAGTTCTAAAATAAAATCCATGATGTAACACTGATGCATTTACCTATTCAGTTCAGTACCAGAAATTGACTTTCACATGAAAAAAATCAAACTTTAGGGTAAAATTTTCAAAAATGCCCACATGAATTAGAGCCATTTTTTTAAAGACTTTTAAGTCCTAAAGCTAGAGAAACAACCAAGTTACATTTCTGATTGACTTAAACAGGAAATAGGTTCTTTTGTGAATCTCACCAGGTACCTATTTGCATTTTGGGTCTCTCAATGCCTTGTAAAATTGCTATGACTCCAGTATTTGCAAAAGAGGTAGAATTTTCAAAGTCAGACTTACATTTTGGCTGAACTATTTCTAATGTTAAAAAAGGAAAATAAATAAATAAAGCAGTAGCAACTGAGTTAAGGGAATTTCCTTCTCCAGAATGACTTCTGATGTGCAGAGCAGAAAAGCTGTGAGCACCTCAGAATAAGCTTTATAAAATGAATACCACAAACTCCTGAACTAGAGCAGCACTGCTGTGATAAAATCAGAGTACTTAGGGACAGAAAACTGCAACACATCTGAACGACTTCTGCAGCCCACAATACTACATCCTCTGTTTTGACATGAATATTGGGAAGCACTGGCTATTACACAGAGAATTCCTAATGCTCTCTGTCTTCGTGTAAGACATACCCCATTACAGTGAAATGCAGTTCACTTTTATTACACTCCTGGAAGATTTATAGCCATATATAAGGTCATCGTTGGCAGCAGGACTAAAGACTTGCGGTAGAAAACTGATAGTTTGATCTACTATAGCTCACAGCTGCAAACAGCAGTGGTGTTTTATAGTATTACAAATTTCCACTTTTCAAAGGACTCTTTGGAAGAAATGACTACAGATAATTGTTTCATTAAACATACTGATACAGTTGTGCCATCACAGGGAAGACGGCAGAAAGGCTGAGAAACTTGACCCAGTACCTTGCTTTCAGGCTGGCAAGGTGGGAGAGGAAGATGCACGCTCCATCTTCGCAGTACATCGAAGACCCACCATGACCGGCCACTTCTTGTCCCCCTCTTCTCACCTCCCCAAAAACACACCGATCACAACACAAGGAGATCAATAACGCATGGCCAAGAAGCCTGTCCAGGGAGAAGCCACTGAAAACACCTTCACCTGACCATACTTCCCTGTGCACGCTTGTATTCTCAGACCTCTCTGTTAGCTGGTGTTTAATCCTTTTTAAAAAGTTGCCATGAGAGTTTTGTATCTTCATGACTGCAGCTGAGCCAAAATGCCTTACTACTCTAAAGTAAACACTGGTAGGGAAAGTCAATTAATTTTCCACCAAGCTTGCTGTCTCATTTTACACATTTAATACACACATAATTAATAATGGGCTTTATATTTAAAGATGTCTATAATCAAGTCATATATTTTGAGGGAGTAGTAATATTATCTATTTTATCTAATCCAACAGCCTGCATTAATACTTTAATTAGAACTAGACACTCCAGATTGCCACTGGCAGCTCTGCGGAAGGTAAAAGCTACCGATTTGTTCAGCTACCTTAGGTAGACAGTGTCACCCAAAGGCAGATGAAAGGGATACCCTCCAAAGCTGCTGCCTGGCTGCTATTACCTCATGCAAGAAACCCTATGTTCCTCCTCGCCACCAGCTCTTCGTTTGTGGCTCTCAGCAGCAGATCAGAAGCAGCACTCCCACAAAGGTACAGATGTCCGTACCATACCATTTCCATTACAGCCTCACAAAATTCAGTTGATTTACATGGCTTTTATTCCATGCTTCTAGGCTTTAAATACTTCTAAAATATGCTTTAAATCAATTTCTCCACTCTCTTTAAATTTACCATTTTGCAAACACCTGTAAAAACCTGAACAGCAAATTATATTGCTCGGTTTGGGTCCTTCCACACTTTAACTCCTATTGGTGCAAACATTGCAATTTCTAGTTGGCAAGATCAAGATATGGCCAAGGAGTTTGTGATTTTCATGTTTTATATTTGTATTCACATTTTTATTTAGATTGTATATGAGCTTTCATAAATACTGTCAGTACAATGATTTTCTGGCCAGTAGCTGATCTAGCTAAAAAAGACCCCTTTTAAAAGTTTAAGTATTGCCTTTGTAACAAGAGATTCAGATTTGAAGACAGAAATGTATTTATTCAACAATACAAGTTTACGTAGCACTTTATAAAGGCTACTTTTCAGCTGCACATTTACATATAAAGTTTTTTTCTTATTATAAAATTTTTCCATTGTCATGCTACCCATGAACACAAATCTAGTTTGGACCTGTATTGAGAGATGCTTAGCTTGAGCCTCAGAAATTTCATCACATTGCTTTCTGCTCTATAGAAACTCTGAAAATATGTAACATACTGTTGTTTAAGGAATAGGTTTTGTATGAATGACAATTAAGAAAAAAATTACTTCTGAGTCAAACAAGCTATTTAATTTGATTTAGAATTTTATTTTTTTTTTTAAGTTAGAGGGTACCACTTTTCATAACTGGCGTTTTAATCCTTTCTGCACACAAGTGCAAGTGAGAAGTACAGACAGTGGCTGCATCTACATTTCTGGGTAAGAGCATTTTAACCTTACTCATTTATTAATTAAGGGTCAGCTCCAGCTATCAAAGCAAGCAACTGAAAAACTCCTGTCAACTTCAGTGAGGGATCCTAAGGTCTTGTAAACTGCTGTGGTTGTTACAGACAGCAGGACCTGCACCCTGCTTTTAGACTTAACATGTAGCGGTAGTTCTTCTGTACATGTTTTTCTCTCTATGTATATGAAGAAAAAAGGAACGGAAGATGTGGGTATCCTCATTCAAGCCAATGCAGAAGGATACCGTAAAGAAGCACACACTGCTTAACATACAACCCAAATTTTCCTTAACTTCTCTCACTGACAGAAGTGACAGCTTAACTTAGCTAGTTCCAGCTATATCCATAAGGGGAATACTCTGGCTTAACAAACTAAAAAGACAAGCCTTCTGGGTAGGAAATGTCTTCTATCTTATTTTGTAAAGACAAGGTCTATTCAATCCACCATGTCACAGCACTGAGCTATATTCTCATTGTCAATTCCCAATCCAAACAAAAGCAAACTGAAATCTCTGAATATTTTTAAGAATCAAATATATTTAAGCAGGAAAAAAAATCTACCAAATTTGTCTTCCTCCAGAAAAACATTAATTTAATGAAAAAAGCCCTTGCAGAGGTTTGGGTTTTTTCTCTTAAAGCAATGTTTTCAACAGAAATCTACGTCATATCATCTCTGTGACCTGTGCAGCTAACCCAGCAGAGGTCCATCAAATTGAAGGATTTGCCCATGGATTAATACCTGCATAAGGAAGAGCACTGGGATAAATAATCCTTTATAGTTCTGTCTCAAAGTTTGCACAGTCCCCTTTTTTGTTTCAGTTTCCTTTCTCGTACTGACAACACACAAATTTAAACCTTTCAGAGCACATGCTAACTGTGAAACAGGCACACACTGCTCTATTTATCCTCGCTGGTTACATCCACATAAACTTGTTTTCTGACCATTTTACTCAAAAGACAATCATTCTGAACCCAGCTTCTTCCCATTTCTGCTTGCATGAGAGTGATTAGGATCTCACCCATTTACACAACTGCTGCTTATGGCAACGCTGAAATTAGTTCCCTGAACGTATGAAAGAAATTATTAGCTAGAATGCACCTCATAAGCTCCACTTGGCATAGGTAGGTGATGGAAAAATCCCTCCCTTTCTATTTGAAAGCATTACTTTCTTCAGGCATTGACACTCAGCCGTCTGAACTGAAGCATTATAATCCATTACATTTATTCTCCTAGGCACTGCCCAAATCACTGGAGACACACTGTGGAAATATCCGTTTGCTTACAAAGGGTCATAGTTGCTCTTCACCAAATAAATCCCCTCTCCAATTCTGCAAAGCTGGCAGCACAACAGAATGCCTGGAGTTTCCCTTGCACATCTTTAGAAGAGCAGGAACCCTTTAACGGCTACAAAATGTCATCTTGCAGGAAAAGATGCTTTGATGAACAACAGCTATGAGAAGCACACACCCTGACCGAAAGGTGTTGACCCTCATTACAAAGTGCACATCCAGAAGGTGTTCGGTGTCACACAGGGCATACTGAAAGAGCAAACTAAAATTTAGGGTGGTATTATGGCACCGCATATAACTAGAAGAGTAAAACAGTCAGAAGGAATCATGAAAACCATAAAATCTGATTCTGCAGGCTAACTGTTGATACAGTTTGTTCTAACAGACAAATGTAGCTCCTCTCACTGACAGAAGCCTACAACTCCTATAACTTTCTAGATGTGGCAGAAACCCCTGGGTAATTGTTTCCTTTGAAATTAAATAGTTATTTTTCTGTGTAGAGAGGGAAGATCAATAGCTACATGATTTTAAAACCACTTTGTGGATATTTTTTGTGAGTAAGATCAGCCAGATCCGTTGACTCGAGTGCTTGAACAACTGCCAAAGATTTGTAAAAACACTCGTGAATCCTGGTATTTTCATTAATTAGGACACAAATGACTCTGCAAATTTATACCATAGGTTCTTCAAATGAAAATTCACCACCTGCTAGTTGAGTCAACCAGGAAGGAAATGGAAAAAATAACCCACATTTTAGGCAACCATTTAAGGAGGACTAGCCATAAACATCAAACAGCTCATGAACAAACCCATTCCAAACTGTATTTGGACAAACTAATTGCCAAGTAGAAAACTACAAGTGAATCTGAATCAGTTTGTAAATCATTCATGTATTAGAAGTCAAAGTATTTTTGCAGCAAATCTTAGGAGTCACCATGAGGAATCAAAATTAAAACCAAACATAGGAAGATTTTGTACACAGACTAGCATATTGCCTCAGTTGCCGTCTAGGCAACTACAGCATGAGATGTTTTCATCACAGTATTTTCTTCACAAGATATAGCAAACAACTAAGGTCACTGTATTTTCCCTTTCCAAACTCCTCTAACCTAGCAGAGACCGTAAGTTTTTTATTTAGGCATCCCCTGAGCAGAAACAAAGAACGCATCAAGATTCACTTCAATGGTGAACACTCAAGACAGCACAGAGGTATCTTTTCTACCAGTAGTAGGTGTAATGTCCTATTCACAGGCTACGCGAACAAATCAAAGGGTGTGCGTATGGAAATTCACATCACCTTAAAGCATCTACACCGTGGACGCCAGAACACATCACCCTTTAGAGTCCCTCAAAAGCCACAGGCTCCACAGCCAGCAGCTCACCTGACCTAAGCTAGAAGTCTACTTCAGGCTGAGATGTCTCGCCCTGGACATGTCTAATTCTATCCGTTGCCTGCCAAAGGCATCCAAATGCCTTGTGCATCATACACAGCTACTCTTACCCAGCTCAACCTCAGCTTCAGGATCTTTGGAGCACAATGACGTGCCTTTCCGATCTTACTCAGTAAGTCCTGATCTCTAACCTTTCCACATGTTCTGAGCTCCTGCCGGAGAGCTTTGTTCCTCAGTGTTTCAGTCTCTAATTAATTCTGCTAATGCCAGCAAGCATCACTGGCGTGAGGCCTGCCTACCTACCCTAGGGATATTTGCTGGTAACTGGTCAGAAGTTACTTCACTTTGTTTTCTGATTCTTGAAAAGTGGAGCGTGACAGTTGGCTATTTTCCAGCAGTATAAACTTGTAAAGGCTGTTTCAGAAAAAAAAAGATAAAAAGAAAAAAAAAAAGCACACTTAGGTGTTCTGACAGTTACACACTCTCAAGTTTTTACAGTGCTTAACCTTTTAAGTAACCTCGGGTAAGAAATTAAATGTTCTTTAAGGTGTTAAAAAAAACTTCATAAGCTAGACTTTTTCTTTCTTTTTTTTTTCCTTTTTTTTTGTGAAAATAACATACCATTGCTTGCAATTTTCTTTTAACATTATTCTTTGTTTAACTTTTCTTTAATAGAATTTGTTTCTAGATCAGATTTGGCTTTTAAACTGTGTACTTCTGTGATCTCTCCAGCTATGGGGGGTTTGGGTTTTTTTTTTTTTGTAGTGGTTTTGCAACCAGTTAAAAAACTACAGCAAATTTTTTTCTGAAACAGCATGCTACATACTCTAGACACTGTGACCCTAGTCAATCTCTTTTCCCTGTTGGTGTCAGAGAATGGACATGTGACAACCAGTAGTTATCTACAACCCATTTACAAAATGGATTTGCCATCAAAACCAAGTAAGTTTGACTTATTTGCACATTGGATTTTGGATTGTAAAGTGCAAGTAACTAAGCATAGTTTTGAAAGCATAACCCAGCATTTCTCATACTATCCAGCAACAGTTAGGTTTATTCTGTGGTGCAGGAGTCAAGCACAGACATATGCTCATTACTTATTGAGTCTTCCATTACTTATTTAGTCTTTGCATTTTTACTTTGGGGTGGTATTGCCTGGGACTAAGGTAGGCTTGAGAGGCAGTAGGAGAGCAGTTGTGTAGATGAGCCGGTGCAACTACTGTTTACTGGGGGCTTCTCCACGTTGGTTTCAAGCAAGTCCATTCCTGAGCTGCGCTGGGGATCAAAGCACAGCAGTTGTGACAAGGTGTGCTGGTCCCAAACGCTCCCACACAGCTAGCAATCTTCTCCCACCGTCTTCCTTCTGAAGTTTAAGGACTCACGTGTCTGACACAGCTAGACTCAATCACTGGTTTTTTATCAGACAATGGATACACCAGGGTCTATAGCCTGTGAAGAGCAGAGCTGCCTGCCTCCTTGGTAGGACGCACCACTTGGCAGACGTCTTCCCAATGCTGAGATCCATCTTATGGTTCCTACTCCAATTCCTGCTCTGAAACAAAGCCTTGATCCTAATCTTGAAATATATCAACCGCAAATGAAGATAGCTATATCAGTGATCACATATGTATTGCTCACTTTTTAATATTAACCTGTTCCTTTGGAAAAATTGCAAAATACAAGATGAAAGGAAATGGACAAAGACAAAATATTTACTTGTCAGAAGGAGTCAACTAAAATGGACCCATAGCAGTGATGAAGTACTCTGATCCCACACATCCAGAAGCTCAGAAACTGACCATTTCCAGCATAACCTTTCAGATCCACCTCTTCAACGTATTTCCACAATATGACTGATGGCCTGACTACAAAAAATTATTACACCCCTAGTCAGAGCTTTCTTGCCTAAGGGAAATAATAAAAAAAAAAAGATGAAGAAGGGATAATTTCTTGCAATTCATAAAAGGCCTGTACAGCAAGTTCACATTTACTTGGGAAACACTTAGTCCCAGAACTTCAGAGGTACTCAGGTGCTTAAGCGGGAATTAGATGATTTTGTGAATCTGGGCCTCAGTTACTATGGTGACAGGGACTATGGCAAACACTCGTACATAAATAGTCCTTATTTCATCAACAGTTGCTTTTCAAGTACTATGCTTTTGTCTGGAAACGGCTTTAGATGAAGATGTTAACCTGAAATCACCTGAGTCTGCTTTCAAAATACAGAGGACTTACATAAATCTATTCATGCATTTCAACAGCATTTTACTTTACATGGCATAGGTATCCCAGGCAAATTAGACAAATCCCCAACAGCCATTTGTACTTTCCCTGGCTCTGGGGAAAAGCCACGAGTGTGAAGTCTGGAAGACTGCTGGCCACCATTCATTTGCCATTTGTTTTTCATGTGGTGTGATGGCCCACCTCAGCAGCGTAGCTCTGGTTTTGCTTTCTAGGAAGAACATTGAAGCATTTTACACAAAAATGCAAAAACCTCCTATCAGTATGAAGGGCAGTCACAGTAATGTGAAGAGCTGAGCCAGTAATCCTTGGCACATGAGTTCCTGAAACCTGCAGGACCCTCATACTTTGGTAAAACAGTGGACTATCCAATCACTTGTGAGTTAGAAATAACACGATACTATGAACGTTAGTGAAACCATCCTGGTGAGAATAATTACAGAAACACTTAAGAGTGAAAGGGTTTTCTACTTGTTTGTTGAACTGACCAAAGGATTCTCAGTGCCAGTGTGCACTTGCTGCACCCTGTTCACACTGAGCCACATTCATGTTTTGGCTCAAACAGCCCCAAGATTTCCCAAAAACTATGAATGGATGTTTGTTCATATGGGAAACATCATTTCTGCCTGTCAAGCTGCTCTTCATTCACTTTAAATCCTGACAACTGTGCTTTCAGTGCTTCTGGCAATTGAGGCAGAAACTGTTCTACACATGATGGATGCAACAAGGCATAAATGACTGTTGAGGGATACTGTTGGCTTGCCTTAAAACAGAACCTGGTTGCAATCCACGACAAACACATTAGGGAACAAGAAACAATAAAAGCATTTTAAGAAGCTCACAAGTGGCATTTTTAGAATCATGAAGTGAAAGCAGCTTAAAGGGAACTTAACTTAAAACCTATAGCATCACAAAACCTTCATATAAATGCCATTGCCTTACTAATTGAACAGAAAATATTAATCAAACTCAGGAACCAGCCACTGCGTATGTGAGAGGGAGCTAAGAGAAATATTTTGCAATTTGCTGCAATCCTTCCCGTATTATCTGAGGATCATTCTGTTCAAAGCAAAATGGACATGCAAATTATAAACTGAAAGTAAGTAATACTGCTTAAAGTGTCCCATTAGTTAAATCTGATATGAAATAAAACTGCTATTGATTAGAAAGTTCACCCCAGAGGATGTATGTTAAGTAACACTTCCTTTTTGCAATTTGTGCTGCCTGGCAGCAGCAAACCTCATGAAATCAAAAGTAACTAAAAAGTATACTAACAACCATAATTTCCTATAATCCTTCTACACTGCATCCTCATCTTGTAGAGCTGCTAGGCAGAAAACCTGAGCCAGAAAATGTAGTAGCTGCCTTCGATTTCTCTTTTTCTCACTGTCTAGCTCCTAGGAGATAGAAACCTGACCTAAGAGGCCAGGAAATCCAGATGTGAGAAGGTCAGTCCATATGTGGGAATAGACACCTATGTCCCATATATTCTGGGAGACATTCTGAATAGCAAATTCATTGTTGCTGTGAATGACTGCAGCCTCGCTAGAGCCAACTACAACAGGTAAGGAGCAATACTTAGGAATCTGTTTCTGTCTTCCCAAGTATGCCACCCTGCACAGCAAAGCCACAAAAAAAAATCAGGTCAGGGAAAGATTCTCAAAATGAACAGAGGACTACACACACGTGTAGGATATTGCCATGCACAGGATGACATACCCTGCTCAGCTGAAACAAAACACTCAGCATCTTGTGGGAAGAGACCCACAGATCACACCTTCAAAACAGTGACAAAGTTGACTTTTTAAGTTTGAGAGTTTTTACAAAATAAAACCAGAAAAAAACGGGATGGAAAAACCTCATCATGTTTGACTTCTTTGAAGGGGTTATTTTAAATGGGATGACCAACAGCTAAGAACACTTGCAAAATTCCTCCTTCTGATTCCACGGATCAAGGGCCTTAAAAAACCAAAAGAAAGTAACATGTTGCAGCTGGCAACTGAAATCTGCATTGTAGCCTTTCAGCGCTCAAGTTGACACCTATGTATGTTGAGGTAGAAAAGCAGGAAAACTGATTCTTCCTGATTACACGTAGATACACGGAAATTGCCAAATTCAGACTTGGCTAACTTCACAATACTGTCCATGCTCATGCACCAACAAAAATTTTATTCCTCATGACAAGATTTCTTAAATTTTGTTGTTGTTGAGGGGAGAGGTTAATTATTATTCTTGTTATTACTGGTAAATTTGTGGTCATTGCTGCAGAACTAATAGTTGTGACAACACTGATGCAATTCCTGTCGGTGTATGCGCGTGTAGGGGCACATGTGTTGTTGCATACTCACAGCTGCATAAAGGGAAGCCCTCTACCCTTAATTAACTTTCAAGGAAAAACATGGTCTAGAATTTATTGCTGCTGGGATCCAAAAGTCCTGAAAGTGTATTCAAGCTAAAATGAAAGACTGGGTATATTCATGCATTACCTTGTACAGTGATGAAACCCTTTTGGGAAAAACGTAATTGAGTGAATAAATCTTTCACTAGACATGGGTTTAACCTATAACCCTCTTGCATTAGTGAATCTAAGCATTCTACAAATTCATCAAAATTAGAAAGCTTTATTATTAACTGAAAAAAATATATTCCACAAAAACTAGAAATTGCAGCAGCCTTTGTGTTACTCTGCAGCATCACATTACAATAGCCTAGCTGTTGTGAAAGTGATCTCAAATACAAACCAGATGGGGTGTGAGCAGTAAGATCTGATCAGAGATTTAGAGATCTACCAAAGCTGTCCTTCACAGCCCTGGGCTAAAATGCCAGCAGGATCAGGTCAGATTTCATACCCATAAAGCAGGAGAACAGAATTCCAAGATGTTTACTTTACAAAGGTTTTTCAGATAAAATCTACTGTCTTTTCTGCTCTGTGTACTTTTTAACTCTACTTATCATGACTTCAACACTATTTCTGAAGAATTGTCACACCTCCGATGCTTTGATATTAGCTTTAGTAACATCTAATATCATGAGGAGTGGAATGAAAAGTGCAGAATATATTTGATGAATATTTATTCAGCGTTTTAAAGACACTCATGATACGTGTGTCTGTGCCCTTTGTACATTGCTTTCTGCAAACATCCCAGCAAATGTACAATGGGGATGAATGATTACAGACTGTTCTAGGAAAGCAAATACTGAACTTGTAATTGTACACTGGAAATCTGATTCTAAGGGCTATGTTCTAAAAGCCAAAGGCAGAAGCTTAGCACGCACCTTATGTCTCATCAAAGGGTTCACATTTTGAATTGCAAGATCTCAAAATTAATTACTGGCAAGCATTCCATCCAACAAGGATGTCAGCAGAAATTATTTGGAGAATAACAAACCACACTGAAGAACAGTCTAATTTTTATGGGCAATTTCCAGAACAAGAGATATGAAATCCCTAACACAGAATAAATAATTACGTTCTTTGCCCAGCTTACTGTCACCAGCTCACTAGGAATTTGTCCAGAAATGGACACCAAAAGGCGACTTTTTTGCAGAAGCCATATTTAAAAGACAATTAAATCCCAGAGGGATGTGTGAAAGTCCATCGTACTGCAGTACATATTTTTAGCTATTACAATTTCAGATTTCATTAAGTGTTTGTTCAGTGTGACAGGGCAGCAGGAGATAAGTGCTCTGGTGTATCATTTCATACTTTTTTATCATCTGTCTAGACCATCTGGCTGCAACTCAACACTGCATGCCCCTAAAACAAAGGTAGATGCATAAATTGTCAAGAGATGCTATCAAAGTAAGTTACCTATGAATATTAGCAGAAGGAGACAGAAACAGTAAGTGGTCCACTATTAAAAGCAGAAGGGCTCTTTCCAAATGTACTTCGCTTGTGATTCAAAGATAATTAAATGTGATGGGTACAAAGTATTTTATATTGTTGCTGCTTATTCACATTATAGATCTATTGCGCTCTTTTTCATTACGCATGATTTTTAAACAAGTTTTTGAAAAGGGCAAGAATTGCACATGTATTTTCAAACTTACAGTTTAATTCTTGTATCGCCCTGCCTTTTGAAACTCTGCCATTCCCTTGCATAACAATATTTTCATAACAATATTTTCACAGCAATATAAAAATAAAGGTATTGTGACAGCCCGCTGCACAAAACCTTCAAGAAAGCAAATACCTTTACTTAACCCAAGTATTAGGCAAAATCTTGCTCTGTTGAGATTGGACAGCCATCAGTCAGGCTTTCATTCAAGATATGTAGACGTTGTCCACTAGGCCAGTGCTCATCACACTATGTTTGACACTCCATGTATTGCTACAAGTCTGTGTGGCTCAGAGTAGCTTTGGCCACTTTACTTCTGGTTGCTCAACTCTTGCTACTCATTAGAGAGCTGCTATCAGGCTCACCAGCAAAGGGTTAGAACTGCGAATCAGCCCTCAGTAATTCACAGACCTGTCTTACAATATTGTTTAGACCACTGCTCCTATAGAAAGTTTGCTGAGACTTCAGTACATTCCAGTTAGGTTCTTACAGTTACAGGCAAGAATCTTACACCCCCAAATTTTTTCTGTTCTAAAAGAACCTACCAATATTTTTGTCTGTCTTTTCATTCCCACTAGCTAAAATCAAAATAGTTATCTTTACAACAAAACAGCTCCCTCAGCAGAAACCAGAAGCGGTGGAAGTCACTTAGTGGACATCTCTGTTCCAGGGTGTTGCAGTTCCCAGGGAGCTCCTGCGGTTAAAGGGGTGTTTCTGCACACTGCCACGAGCTGGGTAATTTCTGTATGCTACCGAGACCTCGCTCTAAACCATTCACTCCCACTGAAACAACCACCACCACTTTTATTGCACTCATTGTACATTTTGGTTAGAGGTCCACTTATATCAAAATGTCATATTGCCTGTAGTAATCCAGACACAAGAGCTTAACAAAAGAATATGAAAGATATAAAGCTCTGTTTATACTTATTGCTGAGGTACTGCTTCAAATTTATGTAGGGATGCACTACTGCTGATATCCCACCTTTGTACCGTGTAAAGAACTTCATACAGCTCTCCGAATACCTCTCTGAAGGCAGAACACCCACAATGGCTGCTTATAAAGCAGATTCTGCTGCAGCGTGTCACTTTTCAGCTGACAGATGTTGGGCAGGTTCTCCAATTCTCTGCATAGAGCTACTGATTGATTTGTTTCTTTTCTTGAAGCAGGAAGGTTACTGCTTCCTCTGCTGCTGTCTTCCCCTCCTCCTTCCCATTTGGCAGCTATTACAGAAAACTCCTGCAGCAACAGCTATCACTTCAAATCCTGTCTATTTTTCACTGGAAGCAGCAGATGTACCCATAACACTTCACTAAAGTTAGTAAGGGAGTGTTGACATGACATATCTGTACTACAAGATCACTGCAGATTTATTGGGTGCTTAAGCCTCGGTTCAGAAGAGTATTTAAGCATGTCTTTAACTTTTGATGCTTACCCATTGTTTTCAATTTGTCTACAATTACAAACATAAGTAAAAAACTTGTACTGAGACATTATACAGTAAGGTCACATTCATCTTCAGTCTTCCTCAACCCCTATAAATTACTCAAATGTCTTAAATGTCATAACAATTTTATAAGTGATTCAATATTTCTTTATTCAATGTTGAGTCACACTGATTATTTTTGTTTAACCACAGGCCAAGCAGCACAATGAAAGTAGGCTGTCACTCCTCTTATTGCCAGCAGGCTGGCAGTAAAGGGGGAGATACTGAGCAGAACTATAATGAGTTTTGGCATAGCCTTTTCTGTTTTTCTTTCTTTGTGTGAATGTCCTGTTGTGGAGGTCTCTAAGAAACACTTCCAGGTAGAGAGATTCTAAATAAGAAAAGCTACTTTGTTTATAGTATTCCTTCAATTTGCAGTGCAGTCTGCTAAGATTTCCGTGTCTACACACTCCTTTAAATGTAACTTTCAAGGTTAATTTTTATCAAAATAATGCCACTTACCAACTTTTAATAATCATATTTTATATTTTATATTAATTATTAACAATACACAAATATTATAATTGATATATTTTTATATTATTGCACTTTTTAGTGCAAGTTTTTTGAAAACTGGAACTGTTTCCATTGCCTTCATGCTTCATCTAACATATGACTAAGATTAACAGATAAAGACTGAGCTTAAAAAAAACCACCCCCAAAACCATCTCCCAAAATCTCACTTCCTTTTGCCATGAACTAGGAGTACAGACACACACTTGGTCATTGTTGTCATTTAGTTATTTGCAATCTTTTATTACACAAGAAGCTCGGCTCACCCACAGGATCCCACTGTGAGAGATGCTGTGCGCACGCAGTACAAACTAAATTCCCCGAAGAACTTTGGGATGACTCTGATTGCCTTCTGATTCCCAAGAAAGCCTGCATGTGCTGCAGACTCGGCAAGTTTTACAGCACAGCCTTGAAAAACACTGTACAACTCAGCAGACTGCAAGAAGCAAAATCAAACAGAAATCTTGTTTTGCTTAGATAAATGTCTGTGTGCATGCACAGAGACAAAAAATACTTTAAGCTAGGGAGAAACACATGTAAATAAAAAGAAAATTACTCCAGAATATTTGTAAAGCTTTACAAGATCTGAAAAGCTATGCAAACGAACAGAGCTTCTATGAGCTCCCCAGATAAAGCTGTTGATTTAAGAGAAGGAAAAAACTTACACTCTTGTGATATCTACTTTAATCAGTGCATAAGACTTCATGTGGACACATGGAGATCATTTGCGGCTTTATTGTCCTCGTTGTTCTCATGAGGATTAAACTTATTGTTATTCTTAGATATTGCTCAGCAACATTACAAAGAAGAAAAAAATATACATCTGCCACAAAGTTGCATTCCTTTCTGATCCACAGAGGTACTATTATTTCACTCTGAATGAGAAAACAAACAGAGGTTTGCTTTTAAGTCATGATACTTAGGTGCTAAAAGTGTTTATTTATTTTGTACAATAACTCAATAAGCATTTTTACCTAACATATTGAGTAACAACTGAACAATCAGGGAATTCAACAACTTAGGGGTTTGTTTTCTCCCCTTGATCTCTTTTTTCCCCTTCTGCTTTTGCAGAATATTTGGTAACCGATGTTCAGAAATCCAGGTCAGAAAAACACAAGCATTACAATGTACTCACACATATTCTGTTGCTCTTGTACATCCACTGTTATCTACAGCAATCAAGGTATGCTGCACTTTGATCCTTTGTTATTCTTAGAAAGCTAAAATCTGAAGTCCTTACACAGGCTAAACTCTTCGCCTTTTCTCTGCATGGGTGGTAAGATTTAGGCATTTAAGCTATTAAGTGTCATATGCGAGATACTGCAAATTGACAATCTTGCTAGCAATTCCACTACATTTGTGCCAAATAAAGACTGTTAAGATAAGAAGGTGGTGAGTGTGAGCATTTATTTCTCTTGCGTATGTCCCAAACAAATTACCAGTATTATTTCATTTCAGCCATTTCTTTCCACTAAGTCTTTTGAAGAAAAATAAATAAATAAATAAATAAATCAACCAATCAATCAATCACTGCTTTGAATTCCTCTAAGCTTGAATTAAAGTACTTTCACACAACTTACTATAACATTCCAAGGTATGCCTGTTCCTATCTGTCCACAAGGCCAAAGTTTCTAATTTAACACATCTTCCTTAGCATGCTCTCCTCGGGAACTCGGGAAGGCTCGCTAGGCCTTAGCATAAGTCTAATGAGTTGGGCAGTGAAGCGACCCTCGCCTGTGCCAGGAACTCTTAGCCAGCTACGACAGGGAGATATGCTGGGCGTCTCAAGGACTCCTGCTGCCCGGCGGGGGACGGCAGTAGAGATAGCCTGTTCTCATAACAACCTGCAGCCGGTTCTTTCTCAAAACAACCTTGAGACATAACAGTCCTCCCCTCACAATCTTGGAGCATCCCGTATCTATGTTTTCAGTTATTCTCCAACAGCCTCGGAATTTTCCAGCGCAGCCGGGATTCTAGAAATTTGTTCATGATGAAAGTCAATCACCTCCCGAACCTACAAAGAGAGGTACTGAGTGAGGCTCTTTGAGCTCTCCTGGACCGCAGCGGGCTGTGACCAGCATCCCTCTCTGAGTGGGACACCTCTCAGAGCTCGCAAACTTTCCTGTTTGCAAAAATTGTAGGTCTGTCACCGAAAGCTGACACGACCTGGGCTGATTCTCTCCGCTCCTTGAGGCTCGACCCTTTGCCTGTTGACAAAGATGCCAAAGCATTTGAAGTGAACATTTTCACTAACCTCAAGGGGAATTTTTAATGGGTATACCTCTTTTTCTCTCTTTCACTTTCTTTTACTCTCTTTTACTCTCTTATATGTATTTCTCTTAGTGTCTTTATGCACGTGCGTGTACTAACCTGAATAGTCTATAGTAAGTATGTTATAGCAAGTATATTACAAGTTATTACTCTCAAAGTTATACTTAAATTACTGTCATGATTTTTGTTCAAGTGTGAATGAATTTTAGGCTGCTCTTATACTCATAATCCCTTTAGATATAAACCGTTGCCCAAGTCTGGGACTAGGAGTCGATCCAGCCGCACCTAGACTCCAACAGGAGTTTAGAAAGCAAGGGGGTCTTCTCTGAACCTTGTGACTCAATGGGAGGGTCTCCCCTACTTTTCCACATTCCCGATCTTTGCACAAATCACAAGAAATTAATTCTAACTTGATTTTTCTTTGCAATATTTCCTTTTACCCTATTATATTGTGGTCTCTATATACATAATAGTTTAGTCTGATTCTAACTTAATTTTCTCAAGTGCATTTCATTCATGTAGTAAGTAATGAAGTGAACCTTCCCATCGAATTCTGTGAAGTTGCACTTCTCTATAAATTTGTATTAAATCATTTTTCTATTGCTAATACAATTGAAGGTGATTCTTTAAGCAATCCAAACTCCTCTCTTTCTCTTTAAATGCCCCCCGCAATGCCAACTTGTTGCCCCCGAGTAGCTCTCCCCCATCTCAACTGAACCAAAATGGGTATTTTGTTCTCAAGGCTCATTGTGGTCTTGTTACTTAACACTTCTCGTCCACTGCCAAGGTTTTGACTCTTGACTCTGTGCCACAAACGTCACCACTTTCTCATGCATTTTCAAATGTTCCCATTTCTGCTCTAGAAAAAGCTTGTAGCAAACATCCATTAGCAGAATATCCACTTACGGATATTTGATTACAAGTCCCCCTTGTTGCATTCCACCCCCGCCACTCCCCAGAATAAATATTCTTTCAGCAAGTGGGACACTGGCACTGTTACTTCTCATGTTGATCTCTCTTGTCTACTGGGTCTACTATGCTCCTTTAAACATCTGTGCCCACCTGCAGTCTCTGCTCTTAAACCTAGATAATAAATTTTTCAGGAAAGAGACTACCTTCCCCAGACACTACCTAACATACCCAGTACCACAGTATGAATCAGGTATTTTATGCACTATCAGAGCACAAATAAAAAAGAGATGCATGGTAAACATTTGTACCCTAAATGTTTGAATGCAATCCAAAATGCATAAAAAACATGAAGATTTTGGAAGCCCAATTTGATAGCACATCTGAAATTCAGGCTACCTACTAACGCTGATAACAGCTTAACACATTTAACTGTTTTTTAATCAATAACTAATTATGTTTTAAACTGATATTACTTTAACTGATAATTTTATTGAAGTGATTCACCCAAGAAATCACATAGAGGATGTGTGAAAATGGAGATCTCCTCTCTCCAAATTACTAGATAAAGCCTGCTTCTGTCAGCAGTAGAATCTGAAATGTTTCACTATCAGCATGATGCTAAAGAGGTACTTATTAGTACCCACAAAAGAAAATAAAAACTTTATGTGAAAGCTACCCAGAGACCTATAATATTTTTTAAACCATGAAACTTAGCTACATCATCTACTGTTTGCTCTCAGTATCAGAAAGCAAGAGAGTATACTAATGGGCACAGCCAGGAACTATTAAGATAAATTATTATAAAAGAGTTCAACATTAATAAAACAGGAGTAACTGACCAAAAAACACACATACACACACAAAAGGAAAAGGTTCAATGAAGAAGCTTCATTTTGAGGTTACAGCATAGTGGTTTCAAGTGATGTGTTATTCTCTTTGGAAGTAACAAATCGTACTGCTAAAATAAGACATCCACAGGGAAAAAGAAGCTTACTAATGATAAATCATTGTAATAGAAAAGCAACCAGATTAAAAGAGTACTTCATTAAAAGATACACTTTTTTTTTCTGATAAGACAAAAATGCCATCAGAAATACCATATTGCAGTACACAAACCCCCATCTCTTCCAAGAAGCCTCTGAAATACTAAGCTATTATTTTTAGATACCAAATGTAATTAAAGCACAACCACTTTAAGTGCAGTCTAAGCTGGATTAATCAATAATGCATCAATCCCATGCTCAAAATAGCAGGTCACTGTCACCAGGGTCTAGCAGGTATCATATCTGGGAAAAAGTGAGCACAAAGTGAGCACAGAACGTTTACAATTCACCAAATATACAATGGACCAAACTTCACAGTCTTTACAAATTCCAGGGTCAGGCAAGTCTCGTGGGAGAATAACTGAGCACTTGGTTGCTGAGTGAGGCCAAGGTAATTCTGCCAAATGTAAGTAGTTAACCAGCTCTTACCACCAGGGGTTTGGTTAGCTCTATAAAGTTTTAGTAATCAAGTAACATTCCCTTTCAGATAAAGATACAAATCTACAAAAGGAAATATGAGTCAGCAGGATGCCCCGGCAGCCAAGGCAAGCAGTGTCCTGGGCTGGATTACCAGAGCACAACCCATCATCCTCTTCTACTAAGTGATTCTCCATTTCGGCTGGGATAGAGTTAATTTTCTTCCTAGTAGCTGGTACAGTGCTGTGTTTTGGGTTCAGTATGAGAAGAATGCTGATAACACACTGATGTTTTCAGTTGTTGCTAAGTGATATTTAGCCTAAGTCAAGGATTTTTCAGCTTCTCGTGCCCAGCCAGCAAGAAGGCTGGAGCGGCGCAAGAAGTTGGACACAGCCAGGACAGCTGACCCAAACTGGCCAAAGGGGTATTCCATACCATGTGACGTCATGTCCAGTATGTAAACTGGGGGGACTTGCCCTGGACGAAGGGAGGAATCTCTGCTCAGGAACTAACGGGGCATTGGTCAGTGAGTGATGAGCAATTGCATTGTGCATCGCTTGTTTTGTATGTTCCAATCCTTTTATTATTATTAATGTCATTTTATTATTGTTATTATCATTATTAGTTTCTTCGTTTCTGTGCTGTTAAACTGTTCTTATCTCAACCCATGAGTTCCACTTGTTTTTTCCCGATTGTCTCCCCCATCCCACTGGGTGGAGGGGTAAGTCAGTGGTTGCGTGGGGCTTAGTTGCTGGCTAGGGTTAAATCACAACGGTGATCATTAGACCACATCAGGAGTACTGCAGTTTTGGCCCCCCAGAACATGAAGAGTGATGATCAGATGCAGCTAGTTCAGTGGAGGGACATGAAGGTGGAGCATGTACCCCACAGGGAGAGGTTTTTAGCCTGGAAAAGTGAAGGCTTTGGGGGGGTCTAATAGCAGCCTTCCAGTACCTCTGAGGACGTCATCAAGAAGACAGAGCTAGGCTCTTCACAGCAGTGCAGCAGATGTGTTATCCCAGATGGCAACAGATAAATGGAATTATTTTCTGGAGTGGAGGCCTGACACCGTGGAAGTTTAAGCAGGCTAAGAGCAGCTCATCAAAATCTGTCCATATCTGTGTGGGTCTTTCTGGCATCCACCACCAGAGCTACCTGCAAGTCCTACAGGAGAAAACAGAAGGCAGCAAAAAAGGCCAGTGGATCTAGTCTTCCACTGGTGCCTCCTAAAACAAAGCATTTCAAATCATAATTCACTTTCTGTCCACCTTCCTTTCTATGGCTTCAGCTATGTCTGCCAAGTACAAAATCCAAGGAAAAGAGTTTGGAATGAAGTTTTCTATGGCCTGAGGTTTGCGTGTCAGTATATCTTTCTTCATCAGTCAGTCCTTCAGAGGAAATAATTGTTTTGAACTAATAAAACAATGAAGAAAATCTGGTACCAATCCATATTCTGTATAATAGCTTTTGAATGTGTTTTTTTCTCATTTCCCAGATTTCATTGTATCACCTTTTTGTGTGAGTATTAGATTTATGCTTGTAAAAATTTGAATTCAGATATAAAAATCATGGTAATTTTGCATGTGCAAGATGAGGAGTTCTGGCAGCAAACGAACTTTTAAATACAGACCATTACAGATTTGCAGAAGCCAGAAGAGCTTGTCACTTTGTGTAGTCTGTGGACAGATTAAAAGTTCCCATCCTAAACAGTCTCTGATATACAATTTTTATGTTTTTTAACCATTTTCCAAGGAAAAAAAATGCATGTGTTTACTGCATTTTGCATAGCTTTTTGTGAAATAGCTTATCAGTAGGCATGATTGACTGAATTGGCTTGTTGCTGCTCAAAAAAAATTGACAATGCACTTGGCTGATTTTAACTCCTAATACCACTCAAAAATTTCCTGGCTAATTATACTTTTGCAAATGTAGAAAACCCACATGCAGCGTTCTAAAGACATTAAGTTGCAGTTTTATTGCACTGATGGCTTATTGATTAGGGAAATGTTTTACACATACAAAACCAGCAAAAAACCTCTGTATCTGCATGTAGGAGAGAGTCCTATGAGAAATATTTTATGTTCTTTTAATATAACTAGGAGGGAAGCAGCCAAGAAAATAGCAAGCTATATTAAGGAAAACATTACAAGAGATAGCACATGAAAAGATTTTTTTGAAAAAAAAGTCTGGAGCAAACACCACATATAGTTAATCTCCAAGTCACCTCCAGCTTATAGCTCAGACTGTTGTACAATCACCAGGAAAAAGCACTTTGATCAAGGAATCTACTTTTTATTTAAGGGATGCAACCAATGAAGTACTTACATGTGTTTAAACACATCAGTTTTCAGACTCAAATTTTATCTAAGGGCAGGATCACTATCGATGGAAATCCTGTGGGTCCAGTCCTCAGACACAGCAAGTCAAGCACAAGTTGTTGGAAATAATCCCCACTGAAAGCAGGCACTGACATCAGTTGAGGATCTCACTTTGGTTTGCACAAGTGAGCAAGAGCCAGAGGGATTCTGCAAGCATCCTCATTATGAGGATGATTTATGAAACAACCCCATTAGCACAGGGTAAGCTGTGCCTTCTCAGCTTCAAGAAAGTTTGACTCAAGAAGACAGTTTAGCTGTACACATTTTCACATTTTTATTATATTGTTTATCTTTTCATTAAGTCAAAGGAATTTTCTCCACTTACAGAGACATCTTGACCTTGCAATAAAGTCCAAAACACTAAAAGCCTCCCTTGATTTCACCCTGAGATGGAGTGGGGTAAACCACTAAATATTTCTCCAAGGGCTTTGGGAGATGTACTTGCTGGGAGTTACAGGAATATAGGATCTCACAGAAAAGTTCAGCACAGTGAAGCAACATCTCTTTTCTTAGCAACTTTGGCTGTGTAGTGGATATCAAAGATGTGTGCTTATTTAAAAAGCTTTGGATAGTACATGCTTTGGATAGTAACACGTTAAATGTTTAAAATTATGAAGCCCTATTCCGCTGCCTTCTGTTGTAGCTTACCTATAATCAGCACCTCTACTTACCCATGTTCAACTAATTGGTAGTCCTATTCAGAAATGTCAGCAAGAAATACGATTACTTGAAAAGAAGCACATTTATATAACATTAAATCAACAGCTAATTAATGTAGCAAATAACCACTGCATTTTCATTATAATCATGTAATCATTCTAAGTGTATTGGTTATAGCAACAGTCAATTTTATTACACAGATATATCTCTGTTTTGATTATGTTGTTAAAACGTAACTATACGGCTAGCTGTTTCATGTATTAGAATATTCAACAGCCTAATATCACATTCTTCCACCTGTTTGGGTTACGATATTCATTTGATTGGACTTTAAGATGTACCCCTGGAATTATCATGAGCATTAGCCGATAAAGGAAGAGAACAAGATATATTGATGGAAGACAGAGTAATGCAGTACCACAGCATGCTCATGCATAATACAGACAGCCATTTATTTCCCTCAAGTAATAATAAAAAGGTTCATAAAGATACTAAGCTTTGCCATTGTGCCTGTAGAGCCAATTTTAGTACGTGTATTTGTAGCCAAAAGGGTCCTGCAAAACTTCCACAGCAACCAAACCATTGAGAGTCCTAGAGATGACTTCTTTATGATGCATAGGCAATCTACTCCAAAAGAACAAGCTATGGACTTGCTTCCCTACGGTACTGACCAGCACTGAGACCCATTGCACTGCCTGGTAAACCTCTTTTACTTGTCCAGAACATCAGCACTAGCTAAACTTATGTCAAAACATCTCCATTTCTCCAAGTTTCTTGGAACTGTGGACATCTACTCATTACCCGCTCCCTATCCGGAGGGATATACCATTGCCCTGCTACTCAGCAGTGGTATTACCCACAACGCAGAATGGCACCCACACTGCCAAGCAAGAAAGAAAATGCAAATCGTATTTTCAGCCCGCCCAGGCTCCCAAAGGAATGCAGCCATGGGGGGAAATGTTCCTACTGAGCACAAACGTACCTTTCACATCACAGTGCTGCTTCCATTTCTTTGGTACTATCTGGAACTCTAGCCCTAGAAGCATCAATAAGTTGATCAGGAGTTAAATAGATTAGAAGAGGTCTTCCTAAGACAAGGTCTTAGAAAACCGGAGTGAAATGTAGCTAAATCTGTCATTACAACTCAAACACTTGACCAGGACACATTTTCTCCTCAAAGTCTGTTAACCAACTATTCCTGACTTTGCTCATCAGAAGTTTTTTGCAAGTAATTACAGCATACTTTGTATGAACAAATTTGTCAATGGCAAAAATTCTTTTTACCATTTTATAAACTCTTTGACTGTTCTTTAATCACGGTATTAAGTTCAGTCACCTGAGCCACCACAGTGGCTCTAAACTTCTAAAAAAGAAAAAAATCAGCTAGCTAAGCAAAAAATAATGAGGGTCTATGACCTCGTCTGTGGACATATTACGGTGTTTACATCCATTTCTACAAAAAGAAGAACCCAGAACATTTCCCCTGTTGGCAAATGCCTAGCCATTAAATACTTGGTGGAAATACAAGTAAGTAGGTTCATTTCTGACGGAACATTGGCAGGGGATCTCAAGATTTCTTTGATTCTCTCCAGAGAGCCAAAGGGCCTAGAAGCCATGGTGAGGTGAGAGCCTCAGAATGTGGTCTCCTAAGTTGAAATTCACTTTTAAGATGCTGAAACAAAAAGCACAAGTGTTCATTTTATTTTTTTAAAGTGTTTAATTGAATTTCCTGCACATGCAATTCCAAAACATTCTGCTTTTGGCGAATACAGCTAGTCACCCAGTGTCAGATTCATGACAGGCAGCATTTCTATGCATGTGAAGAAAGAACCAAGGGCAAGAACAGAGGCAAAATAAAGGTAGAAACACTACAGAATGGTCACCAACACCCTTTCTGTGGTGCTGCCTTTCTCTTTGGCCAACATGAATTTCCAGGCTATTAGGAAGTAATTCTTCCTAATATTGCCCCATAGTTCTCATGTTTCTGCTGGGAGGAAATTTTCTTCTGGGCAGATACAGTCAATTCAACTCATGACAACATCTAAAAAGCGAGCAAAAAGAATGGACTGTACGGGGAAAAAGAGAAACAACAACAAAAATATTCATTGCTTGCTGTGATTGTGATTAAATGACACATCACCACACACTGGACTGAGTAGACCCAGGATATTCAGCACAGACAGAGAGGTCAATATCTGTCCAAACTCATTTTCATTTGACATGAGACATGATAGTTCAGTGGGACTGAATTGTCAGGTACCTAACATTATTACGGAGACCTTGTACCTTGCCCTACCAGGTAAGCTGTTCCAATGAAAGAAGCTCATTTCAAAATCCACTGCCAGGTACCTTGCCATTTACCAAGGACTTCAGAGATGCAAGTGCCAAGACAGTTTGAAACCAATTCATTTATTTAACTATGAGTGATATCACTAAACACAAAAAGGTAAAATTCTAAAATACGCTATCTGGCCCAAGAGTTCCTGAGCCAAAGGTCACTGGATGCTGGAAAAGTATAGAAGGAAAGTATCACAAACTGATTCCCTTATTCTTCCCTAGGTGTCTGCTATTGATACTGAGCTAATGCCTTATGCTAAAGTTAAAGTGTTGGTGTGGGACTCAGATGATCAAATTTTGGTCAAATGGTGCAACTTTCATTTCCTATGCAACTTTGAACAAACCACATGCTTTCTCTGCTTTCCCCCAAACATACCTAGAAACTACGCAATTGTCAGCATCATACTCCCTATCTGATGAGAACATATCTCATTAATGTTTACAGTAGCAAAGCTCCCACCACCAAATCCAAGCATTACAGATCTGTAGCTGCAATATGAATCATTGCCACCTTCTCTATTTTTAAGCAGCCACATTTTAAGCCACAAATAAATACAAAATTCTAGTGCAAAGTGGGCCCAATCTGAAAAGTTTGGTCTCAGTTGTATGTCCCTACTTAGGACTATTCAGACAAACTTTTTTATCTATTCTACATATATTATTTAACAAAGAGTAGGTCTCGCCTTACTAATGCTCAGTTTTGGTGGACACATTTCCAACACTATCTTAACATGGTATCTCAACACTTACAAAACTTATTATATTTTATACTGCTACAAGATTATCATTACTATAAATAAACTATTTTTCTCCTACCTAGGTGCTCCCAGCTCTAAGGAAACACTCTGAAGCCTGAAAAAAAAACAATGTTGGGACTGATACTGTTTAACATCTTCATCAACAATCTGGAGAACGGGATGGAATGCACCCTCAGCAAAGCTCATGAATGATATCGTAGTAGGGAGACTGGTTAATGTCAGAGGGCAGAGCTGCATCCAAAAGGACCTTGACAGGCTGAGGAAACCGGCTGACAAACCTCACAAAGTTCAGAGATAAATAAGTTCTGCTCCTGAGATGGAACAAGGCAGTGCATCAGCACAGACTGAGGACCAACTGACTAGGCAGCATCTCTGCAGAAAAGGACCTGGTCCTGGTATAAAAGTTGAGTATAAGCAACCAGTGCACTCGTGTGGCAGTGAATGCCAACCAGATACTGGGCAGTACTAATAATAGCGTAGATAGCTGGTCCAGTGATTATTCCTATTGCCCAGCACTCAAAAGGTGTCTAGAAGACTGTGTCCAGTTCTGCATCTTCAGTGTAAGAGAGATCTGCAAACTGGAGTGAGTTCAGCAGTGGCCCACTAAAATGGCCAGGAGCTTGAAGCACGTGTCCTATGAAGAGAGACTGAAGATTGGTGTTTGCTCAGCCTGGAGAAGAGGAGGCTTCAGGGGACCTCATTACTGTCTTCCGTTGTAAAAAAGAGGGAAGTTACAGGTAAGATAGAGCCAGACTCTTCTCAGACATACACAGTCAAAGGATAAGAGGCAACAATCACAGCTGCAGCAAGGAAAATTCTGATCAAAGATAAAGAAGAAAGTCTTCCCCACGAGCGCAGTCAATCACTGGAACAGGTTTCCCAGACAGGCTGTGTAATCTCCATCCTTGGAGATAAAACTCTAGTAGACATGGCCCTGAGCAACCTGACCTAGCTTTTGAAGCTAGCTATCTTTTGAGACCCGAGGGACTCCAGAGGTCCCTTCCAACCTGAATTATTGTACGACTCTGTATTTTAAAAGTGAAACTATGCAAAATCATTATGATATGCTGTAAGGAGGTAGAACTTTTCTGCTGCTTTGTAGAAAAGCAATTGAAACTGAACTCACCTCTGGGAGGCAGAGGAGAGGGGGCAGAAGGGTGTATCTGATATTGGGATTCCCACAACATTTTAAAAAAGGTGGAAGGAGAAAAAAACAGAGAGGCGTTTGAGAGGAAACAAGTTACAAAACCACTGGGGCTACGACAACAGAATTTCTGCCAACCAACAACCTCTGACTGGAAGACAACTAAGAGGACTCAAGAGCCAAATGAATGGGGGAGGCTTACAGAAAAACAGTTCCTTCTACGCTAAGGGCTTTAAAAGTCAACAGGGTCAGTTTAAAATTGATCCATTGTCATTTTATAGGCAGTGAGTGAAAAGACCGCTGGGTGGATGTAATGTAATCACAGCTGTTCAGTCCCGTGAGCAGCGTGAGGCTGCATTCTGCAATAGCTGGAAGCAGCAGGTAGCCTCTTGCTGGAAGCCCTACTAAGAGAAAATTGCCACTGCTGATCCTCATGCTGCTGTTGAATTTGATGGGAATTTTCACTGCATAAATGACTGCAGGATCATAGCTTATATTAAAACAGCATAAACATAAAGAAACATGTTTTAACTTCAGAAGTATATGGCTCCCAGTGGTTTCTAACCAACAGGAGCTCTGTGTCAAAGGGCAAATTTGGCTTCTAGCTTACTGTTGCATTACCTAGTTGATGTTCATAAAAAGGAGGAAACAAAAAAAGGAAAAAGGCATATGCATTCATGGATATATGTCTGACTCAGTGATGACCTTTCATTCTGATAAATTGCTGATTTTCCAAATATTGGAAACAATGTATTTATCACATGGAAACTGACTGATGTGTTGGCAACATCCTTTTCAAAAACCTCTGTGCCAGCCAAATGTCAAAGTCTGTTATTTCATGTTAAATGGATTTATCCAATTCTCTTGCAAGTCAGTGCACAGCCTGACCTTAGGTAGGAACTCCAATAAGGAAGCCTGTGCAAGGGAGCCTGAGAACAAGCACATATTAGTCAAATTCCAAAGTACTTTAAATTCATAACTAGCCTGTACAACACAATCATGTAGATAAATCTCTAACAAATATTCTACCAATATCCTACTTTAGTGAGCATTCTAAGGAGTAAAGCACTCTGCTTCTTCTTTTCTTGACTGCGGCAATGGAAAGGAGAAAACTATCAATGCTCGCCCATGCAACACTCACTCTGAAGGCAGTTCAACTAAATGCATTGTACTAGGCTGAGCTGGAGCTTCCCTTGATATATCGAGTCATCTGTCTAATGGGAGCATTTCCTCTCTTCCTACGCGGAAATTTGAAATTAACTACCTTTTTTCTTACTTCCTGTTTCAATATCAAAGAAGGTGACAGTTCTTGTCACGCTTCTTTAGACATATTGTTCTGACATTGGGAGGTGAAGGAAAAAAAAAAAAAAGGGAAATTTTGCTGTACATCAGATTTTTTCTGCCTCTCCGGTATCTGTTCCATCACTATCCTTGAGGGAAAATATCTGTTACCTGATGAAGAGTCCTCCTTCCTTCTTTAGATCCTGTTTCCCTCTGGAATAGCCTTCATTTTACTGTACTGGCATATTAGATGCCCTTTATTTTCTCTCCTTTCAGCATGTTTAGGTTTTACCCTACACAGGCTTCTTTTTCACTTTAAGTCTAAAGAAATATGAAATAAAGGGCAGTGAAATGTCTTCTTAGAGACAACAGCTACAACTTTTTCCTAGTCAGCTGAAGGATTTCTAACTGCGTCTAGAGATTTCATGCAAAGCGTGCATGTACATACCCTGTATGCAATTTGTACGTATCTTGTTTGCAAGAAGAGCTCATTCAACCCTTTACCTAGGCACATATTTACAGATATTTTGCTCTATTTTTGACCCAAGCTTAAAACCTCTTCTATCAATAATCAAGAAAATTGAAATAAGGGACCAAACCGTAAGACTGTTTTCTTTAAATCCAAAATATAAGGAAGATATATATGTGAACAAGAACCTTTGATAACCAAGAAGTTGGGACAGACGATCAAAAAAATCCCCAAACCCTAACAGTGATTTTTACTCTTATGATGGATTTTAATTCTAAGCTACAGCTGTATAAAGTCCTTGAAAGTTATTAAAAGTTGTTCTTCCCAATCAAAAATATTAACAAATTGTCTTAACTATATTTTGCCACCAGCATTGATAGCTATCCTAGCCAAACCTAAAGGCTCAGTCATTTTGCTTCAAAGCTGTAAGGTTCTTATATGTGTAA
This sequence comes from Buteo buteo, assembly GCF_964188355.1. NCBI lineage: Eukaryota > Metazoa > Chordata > Aves > Accipitriformes > Accipitridae > Buteo > Buteo buteo. The sequence continues at coordinate 5,481,214 of NC_134173.1, forward strand.
TCAATTTGACTTGCTTGTAGATAATTAAATACTAGCAAGTGACGAAAACTAGACAAGATGTATTGATTTCAATTGGATAAAAACTCAGACATGTTCTCTGTGATTGTTCAATATGTAAAAACCTCTCAGAACACCACCAATGTCTTGCAGTTTGAAAATTATGGTAAATGTTATGATGAAGTCAAGAAAGATACATGTATAAATCCTTCCCTCTTTGGAAAAAGACTGTACTCTTATAAATAGTTCCAAGGCAACATCTAACTATTAGATCAGTAAGAATGGTGGCACTGACTTCTGTCCAAGTGCGAGATTCAAAAATCACTGAAGTTCCTGGGTCTGACAAAAGGTGGCTCTTATTAATCCCCCAATTAATAAAAGCTCTAAATCCCTGTTTGGATCATCGTGAAAAGTGAGCAAACTGTCTTGACATTCACTACAGGTGTTAAAAACCAATTGCTTCTAACTGAAAATACCACCTGCAACTCTGAACTCTTATTTCCAGCTCAGTAAAATAATCGAGAACTTTTCAACTTCTAATACTCCTATCACTAGCAATTATACTTCAGTGTTCTATGAAGATGGAGATGTATCTGTTCCTTGCAGTAACAGATCACTGCATTGCTGTAAATAAACAACTGTACATACAAATAAAATGTAATCTCATGACACAAGCAAGTCTTAAAAGTTAGCTCTTCAAATTTCAAAGGTATTTTATCTTCTCTTTGATACTTAGGCAAAGAATTACATGTATACTGGTTGTGACTGAACATGAACTTCAAAATCACTATTCCCAAATACAGCAGAACTGAAAATTCTTTTGAGGAAATGGAAGTCCTGTGTCATTCTGAGCAGACATGTCCACATGGTGTTTAAAAGTTATTTTTAATTCCAGTTAAAATAACAGGAAACCTTCTCAGGTGTCAAAAGACACTGACTACTTACAGCTCCTGATGCAACTGGAAAAAATGGGATTTTCACAACATGTAATTTGGACATGACATAAGGTGCAAACTATAAAACCTACCTCATGAAAATAGACCTGATTAGAAAACAGAACTATTTTAATGAATATGGGTCTTCTTCATTTGCAAAGATGACAAATTTTCACTTCTTACCTTTCTGCCCAAAGCCACAAAAATTCAAATTGGACTGAAATTCAAATATGACTTACTCCCCTTTCCCAGCCAATGTCTTCCATGTTGACTGATTCCATTATGCTACCGAGAGAGACTTCCAGCAGTTTGTTAGAAATAAAACAAGATAAAATCTTACTGTTCATAGCTGGTTATGAGGGAAAATATTTCCTAAGAATGCTCTGTGATCTGTTATCTTCCACACGAAGGGAACAGCTATGGTGTTCTTGGGGTCTTAAATAATGGTTTCAGGGTATCATTTGAAGATGGCATTTTTCTACTTATTTACTTCTTCTCTATTAAAAAGCAAGTCAGGTCAAGCCTCCAGCCTCACAGAGGTGCATTGTATCAGAGAAGAGAAAGTTGTGATGATGTCCAAGGCATTAAGAAAAATGACTTGTCAGTTGCCACAGAATGCCACAGGACTTTCAGTGGTCGCCAATTTTTTTTTTTCTCCCATCAACAGCCATTTGCAGATAGACTTACTAAATCCAGAAGCTTTCCCCAACTTTCAGAATACATTAATCCTGCAGCAACAGATACAGAGCATCATTCCTGGTGAAAAAGATTCTTTGTTGATGGCCATACAAAAACAACATTAATTCATTTCAGAGGACTGACTTTCAGCATTGTGGTGTATTTCTATATACACCCCTTATTGTAATTCAAAGAAAGAACTTAGAAAAAAGAATTATTATAAAATATGGCTTCTTTTGCCAAGGGGGAAAAACCCCATACATGGCTTAAGTAGGTGATCTGAGACTTCGACCTTTTCAGTAAACTTACAAACAAGCTTTGCACATTCCACTGTTTCATCTGGCACACATTTGTACTCGTGTGGGTTAAGGCACCCTAGCTTAAACTGAGTATTACCTTGCTCTATATGCAATTTTATTGATTTCAGTGGGAACTATTAGTGGAAGCAAACAGTACAAAACACGTGCCAGGGTCTCTAAGGTGTCTCCCTATCTTAGAAAACATTTTTTTATAAATATGTGTGTTCCATGGGAGTATCTTCAGTACTGTTTATAAAAGTTTTAGTATATTCCAGTCCACACCACAGTTCCTTTGCATCTCAGATACCATCTCATATCCTGTAAACTCAACTTTCTTTGCCACTATTTAACTGCCTACATTGAAAACAAATGAACAAAAATTAGGCCATACTTTTTTACATGCATCCTTTCTTTCTGGCATATGCACGTGTCAGTTTTACTCAACTGGCTGAACAATCTCTTTTGATTAAAATCCCCCCTGTTTATATATGCTAGCAACAGAAGTGCAGCATATGTCAGTTATTTTCATGCATCTCAAACCTCTTTGAGTCACTTATTCCAAATTACAGATCTTTATTCTGTAGAAGGAAAATGTGCTGTTCATCTCTGGGTGCAGAGCCTTTAAAACATCAATAAAGACATGAAAACACTGTGCAGTGCTAAGTCAAATGCCTATCAGAAGTCTACTATGCCAAGAGCTCTTTCTACCAATTAGGAAATGGTCTCAAGCAAATAAGATCTGTTTTCTGTGAAATCATGTTGATTTGCATTAATAAAGTTGCTATCCTTTAATACTTCACTGATTGACTCTTTCATATATATTTCAGTACAGATGTCAAGCTAACTGGTATAAAGTTACTTGAGCTTCACTGGAGAATGAATACTTTTGAACTGTACAAAGCCTGGGCATTGTAAATGACACATTTGGAGTCCCCAACAAGCTACATAAATGTCAGCATGGTCCTGTACATATTTTCCTCTTCAATAAGTTATTAGGTTCACTTTTTCTTTTTGTCTATCCAAGCCATCTGTGTGTTGGAGAAATTAGTTCCAAATGTGTGTAATTTAAAATGCATCGTTTTTCACAATGTGTGCAATCAGACTTGAATTACTTAGAAATTATCAATGCAAGCTGCCTCACTTAACCCTTTGAAGGGAAAGAACATGGAAGGATAAAAAAGCATATCCAGGCAGTGGACTAAGTAACTGAAATCAAGGCAGAAGAGGTCACAGTGACAAAACCCTGACCTCACCTCATTGCCAAGACCAAAATGCCCAGGTCACAGAGGCAATGCAAATTAGCTCACAAAGAAGCCATTGTTAATTGCGGCATGGGCATCAATTATTAACTTGTATTGCTAGTCATAACCCGAGGTTTTCATAGATAGTTCCCAAGTGACTGTGTACCCTTCCCTCCTACATAAGGGGGAAAAAAGAACAAAAAGTACAAAAAAAGGGCTATTCTAGACTGGGGGGGGTCCCCTCTTAGAAAAAGTAATGGATTTCACTGGCACAAGTAACAAGACTGATCCTCCCAGTCAGCATCACTGTAAATTAGCAAACTCCTTAAAGCCAATGAACTTATACATATATGGGCAAGTGGGCACAAGTCGTGTCGTCCCCCCCCCCCCTTTTTTTTTTTTGAGGTGTGGAAAGGGCACAAAATTTCACAGAGGAGGAAAAGAAAAACCAACATCAATTACTTTGCATAACTTGTCCATACTTAAAGGTACACAGCTTTAATACAGTTATTTAAAAGGTTGAATTAAAACACAGTAAAACCCGTACACACTTTGCTAGTGTTTGCTAGCTTAAAGGACAAAGCAAGGGGAGCAAGGTCTGAGAGTTAGAACACTGGTTGGGAACTCAGAAAATGGTGGTTTGTTTCCATGAGCTTCCTGGACGCCTCATTCATCACCACTCTGTTTTACTCACTTCAAGCAAATATTTCAGAAGGGCTATGATGAAGGCAAAAGCATTACTGGCTGTGAACACCCCTTTCCCCCACATTTCAGAAGAACAAACAATAGAAACATCACTACAAACAGAGCTTAAACCTCAACTGTATGCATGATGCTTTGCAATGATGTAGCACACTTTCAAATGACTTAGAGTGCAATTTTGAGTACTCACAAGGCCCTAGGTTTTGTTAACTGCACTTGTGTGTAGACTTTACAGAATTTTTGCAGCATTTATTTCACAGCAAACCATCAAAAGGAGTATGTGCTGCTTGTATAAGCATGAGATACTTATTCTAAGAAAACGCCAATCTGTAACCTTGGCCACAAACTGTCCAAAGACAAAAGACACACTCCTTCTGTAACGATGACCATGATAAAGTTTGGCTGCATGTACTGCAAAAATTAAATCTTGGGGGTTTTTTTCTGAAATAATTTGTTCCAGTATATTATTTTCCACTCAGATATCTTAAAATGATAAAAAGTATCCTCTTATTAAGCCTCAGAACACCTCTGTAACTCTGTGAGATATTACCTTCACATTTTACATGGAGAGAAACAGGTTCCAAGAAGCTAAAACAGATACCTAGCTAAAACAGACAGCTAGCATCACACAATTTGGTGTATTAGGAAGAATTCTAATTCTTGCAAACTCCAAACCTATGATTAGCTGTCTAACTTCTAATATAACTAATGTTTTAACCTTGCTAATCAACATCTCACAGAAGATTTGTAATACCTGGAATATTGCCAGGTTACATACACAGAGATCTACAAACTGCAAACTTTTAAGATACATTATCAATAACAATAATAATCAGCTGAATACCTTGTGGTACATTTAAGGGACAATGTAACATAAAAGTCTCAAATGATCTGAAGAAACTGGGTACTCCAAAGTTTGATCTAGCAAGCTATAAAAAGCAAGGCTGCTTCAACATGGAAACCCCACTTAAGAATTTAAATAAGGTAGTATTTTAATCGTACAGCACAACAGTTATTCAGTTTTTGAGAATTTAACCTAACAGAATTAAATTTCAGCAACTCAGTGAAGTGTACACTTGCTGAATTAAAATATGTTGGATTTCATTTGCACTGCTGTGTTGAGCATATTACCTACAGTATCACATTTCTGGTTCGTGGCTTAACTTCAGACATACCCTAAACCTGTATTTTGAATAGTCTAGCTTGTGGGTCACCATCAATACTGCAGGACTACACTCTGCTACTACCACATGTTACCATCAGGAGAACACCTCAGACAGGAGTATGCTAATAAGACTACAACCAACATATTTCCCTCTCTCCCCAGTACTTACTATTCACTGAAGTACATTCCTGCTTTACAATGTTTTAAGATGTATTAAATGTACTAATGATGCAGCTGGCACATTAGTAGTTGTCCCATGGTTGAGTTTAACTCTGAGTGTGAACAGCAAAGTATACACAAGGGAAGCTTGTATTTACATGCACAAATATGCCTAATGCTAATTAGGCAGAATGGTGGACGAGGGTGTAACTCGTTGCAACATTTCCTATTCTACATTTCACCACTGCAGCTGGGGCTCCTTCACACTCACTTGCCTAAATATTTTCCTTTAATGAGTTTTCTTAGGTGGGAAATATATTCCCTCTATAAACTTCCTTCCCAGACTTCTCAGAAAATAAAATTTACTCTCTCCTTTTTAAACAGACCCAAGCACAGGGAGAAAAATTATTCATTGTATATATCAATTTCCTTGCTGCTGATAAGGCAACTGTCCTGTGCAAATGAAAGATTCAGCTGAAGTTTTCCCTGTTCTATTAACACTAGCTGAGCTGTAGCCTTAAGAACTGCGTTGGGAGCCCCAGTACAGGTGAGATTATCTTTCCTCTTTCTCATACCTGCTTGCTTGAGTTGCAGTGATGAAGGCATTTGTGAAAGAAAGAAGTGAGCAGGCAGACCTCTTGGTTTAATTTTTAACACTGAAGTCCAGCTTACGCTGTTGGGAGCTAGGGCAAAAGTTTTACCATTTCGTGGCTTGTACAGCTATGGGTAACTGCAAAACAACAGCCCTTAGCCTCATCCTACACCACCATTAAAAAGCTGTCTAGCACATTTTCTCAAGTTAAGAACATTTTAATGTAGCCTAAACTCTCTCCACAACTCCAACGTGGGAAAGCTTCACAGCTATACTGAACTGTGTATAAAAATAACTATGTATCTGTTTGTCTTACAAGTTTTTAATAATATAAACTCAATAAATAGTTTTATTTCTCCAACGATTTTGAGCTGTTCTAAAAATTTGTAAATTCAAAAGAAGCTAAAGAACAGGCTGTGAAACACTCAGATATGCTGCTGTCACCACTTCTTCTTCCCTAAAGGGGCTACAGCACAGACAAAAACAATGCACAGGCTTCTGCAAATAAGAGCTCTTCTTATTTTCACTTATTCAGCAGAGAGATGGACAGTAACACCATATATTCCTACCTAGCTACTTAAAACATCAGCTCTGCGCTGAGAATTATATTGTCTCTTACTAATCTATTATTTCACAGCCTCCACAAAAGTAAGCTTTAAGTAGGCTTGTGAAGCAGAACAAAATTCTTATTTTACACCTTTCTTGTCATGGCCTGCTTTTTTTGTGAGCAAAATCTATTCCTTTTTTAAGGCTGGACTCCAAATTAAATAATGTGCCAACCTTTTAATTTGTCCTCACTACATATTGTCTCCAGTCACATGTACTGTAGCTGTTCATATTGATCATACCATAGTTGTTTATATTGATCATGGGAAACTTAGTGCCCCACGGTTGGAAGTAAAAGAAATACAGTGACAAAGAACAACACTATCTTATCCCTCTTCTTCCTCATGAAAAAACACTGACTCTTTGAAAACTGGGGATTCTCCAAACCCTATCTCCACAACTCTCTGTGGCTCTCAGAAAACTTTCTAAAAGAACGGCCTTCAGCATGCTTCAGATGGTAGCAAGTTTCCAGATATTATTAACCAGACACTCCAGCACTGCTCCACAAGGCTAAGTACTCCCTGTCTTCTTCCTTGCTCAAATCAACTCAAATATTGTACAGGAACAAGGAAGTGAAAATATTTTCAGATAATCCATATAGTTGCACATACATTTGTCATGTCATGTTGCTTTCTTTCTTGGTTATGGTAGTAACAAGCCATTTTCCTTTAAATAGGATTATTAGTTATTATCATTTATAAGATATCTTATGCTTCAGCTCTCCTGAAAAAAGAAACCCCTTCTTGGTTCATTTTGCTTATGAAAGATAAGGAGACCAGAGTTAGAGGATATTAGTACATATTTGGTACTGGCAACACATCCCCATGCGGTCTGGGAGACAATCCATTGCATAACAACTGCACAGATTTCAGTACAAAAGTCAAATGAAATAGTCCACCCCGCCTTTTACAGTATGTCCAAGTTACAGGGCACACATAAACAAAGACATACTGTCTGAGAACTGAACACATAAGTTATCAAAAGAAATTAGAGGCCGCTTACAGCAGTATAGTCTCTAGTTCTGTGCATATAGAATAAACTGTAAAAACTGAAGTGAACTTTTCTCATCAAGAATGAGAATCCTTCGTAATTTACATACACAGACTTGCAGCTATTATCAAATAATGGAAGCAGTCCAATTGCTACCATTTGTGCTCAAAGCTGCACGGCATTTATACTGTGCGATCAATCTGAGATGCTTACATATAGATAATTAAATTCAAAACCAGTGACAAAAGGAAGACAAGTTTGGATCGATTCTCACTGGATAAAAACCCAGACTCCATATCAATTTATGTATCCACTATTATAAACACCTTTATATATTACATATATCTGGGGGCTAAAATAGTTTACCAGAACAACAGTGCACATCTTCCTGTGCTTGGTAGCAAACCAATTCTAGTGACTTAGGCAGAAACAGACTAATTTTTGTATTGCAACAGCTGCAAAGGCGTACATCTTCCAGGTAGTATTATGAGTCTTTGCAGTTACCAAAGTAAGAAAAGTTCACAGGTAATTGTTCCAGATTTTCTACAAAACCAAATGCTGAACAGGAAAGGGTTTGGGGAGAACAGGGTTTCTTGAATCCACAAATGTTTGTGATTTTATTTTCCATGTTTCACACAGGATAAACTCAATCACATTAGGAGAGGTAAAAGGAAATCCCTGAATAGCTAAAACCCCATTACAATATGAACCACAGTGTTTATTATGCAAGACTCTGAGCTTTAACTCCCTTGTCTGCAAGACTGAGACCTCATGTAAATTCCACTATCGTACAATCTAGGTGAAAGAGAGAGAGAGAAAATGTGCATCTTCCTTCTTCCTCCACTTTGTACTTGTTTCCCACATAACTAACACTAATTGGATAAAAGCAATATTTTAGGGACCAAGTCTCTTCATCAATGGTTAGTGGCATGCTGGGGAAAAAAAGAAGTTTCAAACCCTTGGCGCAAATCAGGCAGAATAGATTGCTTAGGAAAATATTTTTCGGGACCTTCACTAGACACGCATACATAGGCTCTACTTTATAATTTTCTACTTCATGCATTATTTTCCCTCTGATTATCCAAGCTAAACTCTGTTGTTGGTGCAACTTCTCTGCCCTGTTGTTACAAGCAAATTGTCACAATAAAAACTCACAGAAGATCAGAAAGCCAAACCCCAGTGACAATTTTAGCCTCTTGGGGGATGGGGAGTAACTTCATGCCACGACACAGCCTCTGGTAGTATCTCTACCTCAAGTTCCTCCTGAGGATGCTGTCAAATTTCAAATCAGCGTGAATCAGAGACCTCTGGTACAGGGAAAAACAGATGCTGGGTTTCTCAGTTGCAGTTGAAATAGCCCCAAATAAGTATCTCCAGTGGGGAAAAAAGTGGGCAGGCTGCTGCTATGAAGCATGCCAGCTGTCAGGAGCCAAGCCACACACGAGCACCAGTCAAGCCAAATGCCTATTTGAGCCTGTGGTGGTGCATTTTTTCCCCCTCTCCAGGCTGATTTACAAACTCGGGAAGGCTCGCTAGGCCTTAGCGTAAGTGTAATGAGTTGGGCAGTGAAGTGACCCTCGCCTGTGCCAGGAACTCTTACCCAGCTACGACAGGGAGATATGCTGGGCGTCTCAAGGACTCCTGCTGCCCGGCGGGGGACGGCAGTAGAGATAGCCTGTTCTCATAACAACCTGCAGCCAGTTCTTTCTCAAAACAACCTTGAGACATTACGATCCTCCCCTCACAATCTTGGAGCATCCCATATCTATGTTTTCAGTTATTCTCAGACAGTCTCAGAATAGAATAGAAAAGCCAACACAACCTGGGCTGATACTCTCCGCTCCATGAGGCTCAACCCTTTGCTCGTTTAGACAAATGCCGAAGCATTCAAAGTGAACCTTTTCACTGACCTCAAGGGGAATTTTTAACAAGTATATCTCTTTTATTCTTTTACTCTCTTATATGTATATCTCTTAGTGTCTTTATGCACACACATGTGCTAACCTGAATAGTCTATAGTAAGTATGTTATAGCAAGTATATTGTAAGTTATTACTTTCAAATACATACTTAGATTTTGGTCATGATTTTTATTCAACTGTGAATGAATTTTAGGCTGCTATTATACTCATAATACCTTTAGATATAAACTGTTGCCCAAGTCTGGGACTAGAAGTCGATCCTGCCACACCTAGACTCCGAGAGGAGTTTAGAAAGCAAGGGGGTCTTCTCTGAACCTCATGACTCAACAGCAGGTTCTTCCTTACCCTTTCCCACATTCCCAATCTTTGCACAGATCACAAGAAATTAATTCTTTGTAACATTTCCTTTTACTCTATTACCTTTTCAGTCCCTATATATGTAAGTTTAGTTTGATTCTAATTTAGTTTTTCTGTGTGTATTTTATCCATGTAGTAAGTAAGAGAGTAAACCTTGCCATCAAATTCTGTGAAGTTGCACTTTCATATAAATTTCTATTAAATCATTTTTCTCTTGCTAATACAAATGGAGGTGATTCTTTAAATGATCTGAACCCCTTTCTCTCTCTCTTTAAATTCCCCCCGCCGCGATAAAGCCTACTACAAGCCTACTGTACTCTTCACTAGTACTGTCAATCCAGAAGCTTTCAAAAGTGAAAAGGGAGATACTGCAAGTCTCCCAATATTTACAGCTACCATGTCAGGTTTCCTTTTAGGAGCAGAAGTCACAGCTGTGGCCTTTAATACCCGCAATGTCACAATTTTAATTTCACAGTCAGTGCAAGCAGTGTTCCTCTTGTAGACAAGAGTGCCAAGTCTTTGCACAGACATGAGACACAGGCCAAGGCACAGGACTGGAGTCCCACAGAGGCAGAAATGCAGGAATCTTACATTCTGTTCTGTGGTTTGGGTTTGTTTTGTTATTATTTGGTTAGCAGTTTATTCAATGCAGAGTATTTTTTATAAGTCTGCTGCTATTACACAATTCTGATGTCCACAGCATCCTTTTCAAATCTTTTTAAGGCAGGCGCCTGGCTAGAAGGTAGGGGCTGTTGCTTTTCTAGCAGCTCTTCAGAAGCAGTGGGGCTGATTTGAAGATCTATTTTACATAGACAATACATAGACAATATCAGGAATCAGCAATCTCATATAGTTGTTTCTAACTGGGAAATATGTCTCAAAGTAATGCAGCTGATGGTGAAATCACTGAAAAGGGGATGAAGAGTTAGAACATTCAAGTAAAACCAATGCAGCCTATGAAGTGAGAAAAAACCACTTTAGATAGAAAACAAGCAGGAAAAAAATTAAGATCACAGAAAACAGTGATGAATGGCAGTATGTCTTTTATCCTTAAAGTATAACTCTTCCCTGGACAATAATATGAGATCAGTCTTATCCTCTGTGATAAGCTAGAGGAGAGAAAAGAATGTCGAAAGTCCTAAAATCTGGAACTCAGCAGCAAAAACTGCAAAAATGGCTGAGAAACTTCTCAACCAGAATTTCTTCTAAAACTTGCATTTAAAGGGTGGGCTAGGGTAGTGGAGAAAAATATAACCAATAAAAATAAAATCATGGCAGCCACATAACCATATAAGAGCCCTCTGGGGTTTCAAGATTATTTTAGGACCTCTCATTTCAGTCTGCTCCACAGAAATAGACAAATCGCATATGTAAAGACCAAAGAGTTTTCCTTCTCAGTAGCCTACCACCCACAGATTTGAATTTGGTATGTTTTTTTCCCTTCACATTACTAGTCTTCTAGACACATCACAGGCACTACACAGGTATAAAAGAACACAAAAATAGGGTTCTGTATTCAATGCTGCCCTGCCTTGCAAAGCTCTTTCCTGTAGCCATATCACCTGCCCACAGTAGCAGAAGGAAAACATAATAATCCCTTTGCACTGTTATTAAATCAGCAGATAAACCTGTGAGCAAATATCTAGAGGAGAGTGGCTAAGGAAGAAACATCTATTCAAGAAATGTAGAAAATATATGATTAAATTTACTAGAACCCTATTTCCAGTTCATTAATCATTTTGGCCTGATACAAACTGCTGCTGGGACCTAGAAAAGAGTACACAGACCCACTATTTAATTTTGCATCTGACTAGTAGTTCTCCACTCCTGACTTGCATCCCTTTCTCTGTCTTTAGTTTTATTTCAGATAACTCAGCTATGTGCTTAGGTGGTCATTTTTATCAGCAGCCCTAGTTCACCGTACCCACTGCAGGTAGCTTATGTAATTTATGTTTTTAATTTTTCTGCAAAGCACCTACTACAATGGTGAGAGGCTCCATTTAAAATTACCTACATAAATAAGCAAATATAATACCATTAGCATATAACAGATTGTGCTTATCAAACTATAAACACTGTAGGTTCAGAAAGTTCAGTGGCAGCATGACTACCAATGCACCAGAGGAACATGTATTAATTTTCTAATAGGTCTTACAGACCCTAAAATGTTGCATAACACAGTAATAATCTTCTCACAATTTGCTAGGAAGAATTTAAGATTCTCATTTTCTTCTTTACACTGTATCAGTAGCTTTTCCTGGGCAAGATGCTTGTGCTAGACCCAAAAGCATAAAAGTTGCATACAGCCAAAAACTCCCCCGACACCATTAACAGTGGGAATAATGTACAAGACAGGTTGAGAGCTATGTGCCCAGAGAGCTATGTTCTCTACCAAGGGATACCCAGGATCCTGGACTTTCCAGCCCCAGATCCACAAGTCAGTGCAAGTCTCAAGCAATCTGAGCACCCGCTCAGAGCACCGACAGAAGGGCACATTCCAGGGGAGTACTTGACATCTTCCGTACCCACTTTCAGAGACAGGACACCAGCCGATCAGGGACCGGAGGCATGCCGCACGCTACAGCCATTATTACGAGCTGCTGTGAATCTGGCAGCAGTGGTTTTGACCATCTCCATTTGCTTGCCCTGCTGCCTGCCAAAAACTACCCATCTTTGCCACAGCTGGCACTGAGCGTATGTGCGTGTCTCCACTGCTTCAGCACCACATCCAGCATCTGGGCTTGAAATGACTGTCAGCGGCTCCAGTCTGCTGGCTCTGCTTCCAAGGGTGAACCTCTAGAAGAGGCACGAGAAGAGCCCATGGGAGAGAGTAGCAGCACACGACCAAAGCTGGTAGAGCATGATTTATGTCACAACTCATCTCGCGGCTCCCGTAAAAGCTGCCTTCAAGTACTTTGCTACAGCAGAACGAAGGAAAGATAAGTCTGCTGGCCTCTGTTCACCAAATAGTATTTTGTTGGTTTTTCTTTTCCTTCTAGAAAGTGGCACTGATCTGTATGCTACACAGAATAAATCACAAGGGCGATTTCTTTCACTGTGGTTGTAAAGACAAGTTTAGCAACATTTATATTTTGCTGTGATTGAACCTTCCCACAGAGCTGCCATTCACAAATTTTAAATGACTTGCAATATGCTTTGCACCTCAGTAATTATATTCTAAGTTATCGAGTTCACTCACGCTCTCTTTTTCTAGCAACCCACGCATGCTTGAGAGAAATTACTTCTGAACACGCTTAATTTTAAAGTCTTCATTTTACACACTGTATGTAATCAAACTTTTATTAAACATTGCCAAGCAATCTGTCTCATTTAAAATGAGCTGCTAGAAGAGGTAAAGGTCCATTAAGCTGTTAATTGCACACTATAACTCTGATTTCTTGAAAAGTTATGTTGAATATAGTTTCCCCAAATGCTTAATTCCATACTTACCTAATTCTACTGCCATAGCTACTACATTGGTCAGGTATATGGTAACATACCGATACGGCCACGCCAGCAAAATTCTCCCATGTAGAAAGAGGAAGCAAAAAAAGAGCATTTCATTTCCATTTCTCTTGTTTGAGTTTGATATGGGGAATTTCACTGTACAGGTACAAAACACAATTCTGCTAATGTAAAAATACAAGTACACCCTAAAGGCAGAGTGCTTCTGCTACAGTAATGGCTTAAGTGATTTGAGAGCTCAAATTCATTGCAAGTAAACCTCAGTTAGACTTGAAAATGAAAGTCAAGCAAGTGACATAGAAAATGTTATAGGCCACTGTTTTTAAATTACTTATAATGGAGGTCAAAAAATACTTTAGGCCGTGAAAATAAAACTGAGGTGACTCCAAAACATATAAGCCACATACAAACATTTTCCAAAAGATTGCCACCTCTTATATACGGTTCAGAAATGGTTTGAATGCAGGTCTTTGTATGTAAAAACCACCATCAAAACATTTAAATTTGACTATACCAAACTCAAGAAACAGAAATGCTTTTTACGTACTAGCTAATTAACTAGACCTTCATATCATGTAGCCTTGTAAAAAATAATAGTATTTCTCATTCTTAAATGACTTTATATCCATCTTTGTTTTAGTTTGTAGTAACTTGAATCATATGATCATGAAATTAGAGAGAGTGGAAAAGGATGAAGCATACATTAAGTTCTCTCAAAAGGCATATAACTCAAAGCACAGTATCACATGAAAGCTGCCAGTTATTTTTCCTTTTTTTCCCCTATTCAATCGGCTGTGCAGACCTCTTCGCGACACTGAGAATGAAGTAATTAGCACTGGTATGTGTAAATTTATTACGGCTAGTAGGAGACTCTTTGTCAGGGTAATCTCTTTCCTCCAAGCCTTATGATCTGTCCATAGGAACACCTTCAGCCACCTGGCTTTCCTGTGTCTTGTCAAAGCCATGCAGTTTAAAAACGGCAGAGCACCCTCCCAGCAAAAATTTGTGGTCAATCCCTTCCCACTTTGGAAGGCCTGTGACAGCTCTGAATTGCCAGGCATGGCTTTCTCACATACAGCAACATTCTTCACTGCACTGTCCACAGGGGACAACCACAACCAACAACCCCTCAGCAGAAACACCAGAATCCAGATGCTTTAGCCCTTTCACTGATACTCGTGCTTACAGCTCTGACTTTCATGGGCCACAACCAGGAAGAAGGTTATCTTAGCTCTTTTTCACACAATAGAAAAAAAACATCCAAAGAAATCAAAAGGGCCCCAAATTTACAAAAGAAAACAGCATGAGTATTTTGTTAAGTACAAACAGCCCTGAAACATATCAGCTCTATCTTTCAAATTACAATAGCTGTTCAGGGCCTGAGACTTCAGATTAAGAGAATTAAATTTCCAAAACTCAGTGGAGTGTGTGCTTATTTAATTAAAAGCAGACAGAATTTCATTTGCACTTCATTGTTAGGAATACCACCTATAATATCACATTTTGGCAGTGCAGCTTAACTCCAATTTATACTAAAAGCATACTTCATCAAACTAATTCTGAAGTTCATTACAAACGCTAAATGCCAGTACTATTTGCTATAGCGATCCCATCCCATTTGGATGTTTAAACAGGCAAACATGGTCAGATAAACTTGGAGCGGCTTGTGAATGTTTTACGCTTTTTTTAGATGAAGTCTTCTGTATTTGACCTGCCACTGTGAGCCACATTACGTATCCTTGATTTTAAATTTTCACAGGTATGGCTCAAGGTGTTGAAAAACTACAGAACTTTCTTGCTTGTACCGGTGCCTACAAAGTACATCAGGTTATTTTACTTCCCTCTCACAAATGAAGCAGCATATTATAGTCATTACTGGACTATATCCCACACAGCAAGGATTTCTCACTGATAGAAATTTACCCTTGTGCACTGCCTTCGGACAATGCTTATGGCCCAGACTGTGCCCTTGTAAGGCTGGCACGTGGTAAAACTTTCTCCCACCCAAAGGAGAAACAGGGAGACTTGAAGAGAAGGAACAACATCCCATTTACTGAGACAGCCACTCAGGAGAGGTGGAACGTGCTACTGGAAAGTCAGAGGCCTCCCTCTTTCATCTGAGCAGCTATGTCAGCCAAATAGGAGGGAGGAGAGGCACTGCTCCTACCTATTTTGGTTCAGGCAAGTTTGGTTACCTGACCTACAACCATGGTTGTTTAGGCTTCTTCCTTGGCTAAGGTAGTCTGTTGCTGACAGATTTACAAATTCCTTTCAATCTACTACCGCAACACATTTAACTCCTCACAAATAAACACCGGCAAAGTTTATGCTGGAGTCATGGACAATAATGCAGAAATTATCTGCTTGTAGCACACTGTTTACATAGGAGGAATCCAACCAAGAAGAGTTAGGAGGTCTGGTTTAATCCAGGCTCAGTCACTGCCTTCATATGCTGTCTCAGCCACAACACTTCAGAGGTCTGTACAGTTTCTTACTCCAGTTCAAAAGCACAGTAATACCCAAAGAGCTAAAAAGGCAGGCTGTAATAACAGTTATTGTAAATGTGTAGTTACATAATTGCAGACAAAATTCAAGTGATCAAAACCATCCATAAATACCTTTTACAGGGGAGGAAACATTTCCGAAGTATGTTACTAAAAAAAACCCACATTATACTGTGTATATGATATTAATGAAGTTCACATTAAGCATTCTGCCATAATTGAAGTTCTACATCTGTGGCCTGCTGTTCAGTCCTTGCAATGCCAGACAGGTACTTTCCAGTAAGCTTGTACAAGGGGACTTCAGGGTTTGGGGCGTATTGGTGTGGGACTAAAGGGTTTCCAGCACTGCAGGGCCAGCAGAGCAGCTCTTGTCTAACAGAACATTTTGGATTTCTAGTTTTCACTTTCCGCAGGAAGACAGATCTGTGTGAAATAAAACAACCTTCAGCTTTTACAAATTTACAGCAAGATTGTAAGCATCTTCAGACAAGCTCTTACTGGCAGGCAGATCTTGTTTTGCTGTTGCAAGGAACTTGGCATGGACAGCAAGTGAACTGGAGGTTTTGCAGCAGGCTCACCAGAGAGCCAGAATCCTAAAAGATGGCTGACTGGGACACCACACAGGATTTTGGCACGAGAATTTTGGAACCAACAGGTCAGTGAAATTTTTCTTAGCAGGGCAAAAGTAACTAGGATTCTGCCTCACACCTGTGCTGTAGAGTGCTTCCCTTTTTTGCACAAAAGCCTCAGCATTATATTCCAGAGGTCAGTTTCAGTATCGTTCATCATGTTTGTTCTTTTGGTGGTTTGGTTTTTTTTTTTCCTTCCTGCAAGACAACACTGTTTTCATACATAGTTTACTCAGAAGTCAGAAAAATCTGCTCTGTGAACACTGATAGATTTTCCAAATAAGTGATTCATAGCTCTAAAGCCTCCTTTATCGCATGAGAGGAATTGTGCAAAAAAATATAGCGAAATATTAAACACTTTAAATAAGGTAAAAAAGACAAACTAAAAGAAGTGATAAGAGGATGGCTGAGAATAGCCTGAGTATTGAAAAACTCCTTTGAACACTATTGACTGTGAACACTGGATTCATCACAAGCCTAGGGAGTCTTCGTAAAATCTAAAGCACGCACACCTTACTCCTCTAAACAGTCTTGCCATCCAAAAGCTTTCAATAAATTCTTAAGTATTAGCAACATGTTATTGAGCTGGTACTCAATAATACTAATGATGCAATTTTCTTCTGCCTTGACACATACCAAATATACTAATAAAATCTAGCAAATTAAACCTGGATTCACTAGATGTTATTAACCTTAATATAAAGGAGACAGTTCTGTTCCAAGTCTTGCTTCATTTATCTTTCATATTTCTGTATCTTACCATGACTCATGCTGCTTCTTAAAGGCACCCTTTAATTTCAAGGACACCATCTTTGCTTACAACCTTAGTATTGTTTAAATAATAAAGTTTAAAACAAGTGAGAAACTTGAATTAATGAAATAAGCAGAGAAACAAAGGAAAGAATAAAGAAACTTAGAAGAAACTCATTAATATTGCCAGCATATACTACAAAGGTCTATCTGAGTTTTAGGCACTTATTTGCTGCATATTTTCAAACTACCAATGAAAGCTAGTGCATTTAGCTTCAAAGAACTAGATGCTCAAAGTGATCAAGTTAATCAAATAATTTTCTCTCCTTCAAGTCAATGTGGTTTCCCACACAATACCTCTCTGTACAAAATCTCACAGTCTTCTTTCATTTTTGCTCCATTCATATCACTATCAACCAGTTTATGGACTACACTATCCCTTTCAGCCTAGCATGAAACTTCAGAAAAAAAACAAACAGGAAAAATCATCTTCCAACAAATTTATTACATTCTAGAAGAATCCCCACAAAGACATGCTTTCTTTCATCCTGGAAATCCATTGTGCCTGCAGCTTTCCTCTATTCATTTGAAATGCCCGTGCCATTTCCTTACCTTCACAATACTTTTTGTCTTCTCCTAGCACCCAGAACATTTGATCAGGTCACATCACCATTTAAAGAATCTTTTATTCTGTCACAATTACCATACCGTTGATTGCCATACTGCAGGACTTATTTCAATGACCCCATTCTATTTTGGCTACACATTTCAGAAAGATGAAGGCAATGCAGAACAAGCCCAGAGACAGGGTCAATGAGATTGGGGTAGAGGATGAAGACTACACCTTGAAAGTAGAATCTAGAGGAGCTTATCTTCTTCAACCTACGAAAACAAGAGAATGGGACAGGTCTCCTCTATATAAATGCATCAGAAGGGGTTAATGGTAGGAAAGACCACAGAAGCCTATAGGCAACACAAAATTTTGATGCAGAAACGAAAGGACACTGGCTTCTCATGAGCCAGTGGAAGAGAGAGTTTTCTAGCCCTCCCACTGGGAAAGATCATCAATAGCAGATTAAAAGTACCCTGTAATAGCAGGAGGTGAGACACAAAAAAACTGAAGGTCACATGCATTCCCATACTCTTGAACCATACCAGCTGGGATGTGTTTCTGACCTGGCTTTCCTGAAACCTGGCACCCTCAAACCCTTACTGGGCCCTCACACTCTCATTTCATCCCTGCTCAGGCTAAGGTGGCTGGTGTGCACCACGTCATTACCCCTTGCCAGTCACTGCCCAACCTTCTGCACTCCCTGTTCTCAGTTTCTTCCGCTCGACCCTGCTGTTGCAATGCTTCTACTGGCTCCGCTCCCTTTGGATTTTAACACATCACCCAGGCAGCCTGGAAGCTGTGCAGCTGCCCTGCTTTTTGCCACAGAAAGGTTCAAATTTTCAGCAGGGCATCAATGACCTCGGTTACAAGCCGTAATATATTTAATGAACACAGATAGTTGGCATCTGCCTGTGGCCAAGTGGGTTCTCAGTGTTGAGGGGAGAAAAAAAAGCAACAACCACTAACAGATGTAGGATATCAACTGAGAATTTCATCAAGACAGCAGGTTGCAGAGGGCAGCAAAATAGAAAACAAAAAACAGTGTTAGGACTACAGCATCTAGCATGGGTGCTGTAAATAACCTGTTCATTAGAGAAAGAGAAAGCTGAAGGCATGTGCCATTGTTTGGCAAAGCAAATGTGTTTGCTCTGTCTGTAAGAAGACTGGATGAGCTACAGACAGTCTGGAACAACGCATAAAAGCCAATGGCATTATCAGAGATGAGAAGGCAGCTGCA
This sequence comes from Buteo buteo, assembly GCF_964188355.1. NCBI lineage: Eukaryota > Metazoa > Chordata > Aves > Accipitriformes > Accipitridae > Buteo > Buteo buteo. Next base: position 5,500,054 of record NC_134173.1, read on the forward strand.
GTTACACTTGATGTAACAGGGACAGAAGATAATTCTCAGGCTAGATCACAACTGCGAGAAAAAAAAAAAAGTAATGAAATCACTCGAACACTGCAGAGTCACCTGCCCCCAAAGTTACTACACTTGCAGATCATATCTGCCTCTGGAGAAAAAATAATGGAAGTTCCTGAATACATCGCTATATTCAGGAGGTTAGAAGTTCACCAGTAGTTTAGAAATATATATATATTCAAAATGTAAATAATACGCCATGAACTAGTTAGCCCCTGCTCATGATAAAAAAATATAAGCAACACTAATAGCTATTCACTTAGATGGACTTTATAATAAAACCATTTCAGTGCATACCAGTGTTTAAAGTGCTAAAAATCAAAACAGGATCATGAAGTGTGTGCAACAAAAACAGTACCAAAGAGCTGAGGAAACAGAACAGTAAGTAGAGTCGGAACTGACATGCTTTCAGATGGGTATTTTGGGTTTGTGTGGCGGGGTTTTGGTAGCAGGGGAGGGGGCTACAAGGGTGGCTCCTGTGAGAAGCTGCTAGAAGCTTCCCCGGCTCCAAGTCAGACCCGCCGCTGGCCCAGGCCGAGCCCATCGGCGACGGCGGTAGCGCCTCTGGGAGAACAGATTTAAGAAGGGGAACCTGCAGTGAGTAGGGGATTGGAATGTGAGAGGAACCCCTCTGCAGATACCGAGGGCAGGGAAGGAGGAGGGGATGCCCCCGCCGCCTGTGGTGTAGATGGCAGGCTGTGTCCCCCAGCCCTCGGAGGGGAGCGGGGGAGCAGATGCCCACCTGCAGCCCGGGGAGAGAGGAGCCAACGCCGGAGCAGGGGGATGGATACCCCCAAGATAGCCGCCGCTCTGTGGGGAAGCCCGCGCTGGAGCAGGCTGTGCCTGAAGGACTGCAGCCCGTGGGAGGGAACCTACACTGGAGCAGTTCGTGAAGAACTGCAGCCCGTGGGAAGGACTCACCTTGGAGAAGTTCATGAAGAACTGCCTCCCGTGGGAGGGAGCCCACGCTGGAGCAGGAAGAGTGAGGAGTCCTGCCCCTGAAGAGGGTAAAGCAGCAGAGACAAGGTGTGATGAACTGACCACAATCCCCATTCCCCGTCCCCCTGCACCGCTGAGGGGGAGGAGGGAGAGAAAATCGGGAGTGGAGTCGAGCCTGGGAAGGAGGGTGGGGTGGGGGGAAGGTGTTTTAAGATTTGGGTTTACTTCTCATTATCCCTGTTTGGATTTGATTTGTAGTAAATTAAATTTATTTTGGTTTTTGCCCAAGTCGAGTCTGGTTTTTGCCTGTGACCATAAGTGGTGAGTGATCCCTCCTTGTCCTTGTCTCGACCCAGGCACGTTTCCTTATGTTTTCTCCTACTCATCCCACTGCGGGGGAGGAGTGAGTGAATGGCTTCATGGTTCTTTGTTGTTGGCTGGGCTTAAACCATGACAGTGGGGAAAAAAGACTCATAACGCAAATGATGACTGTTTAAGGACTCAAGTCTGCTGGTTAAAACTGTAGCAAGGTGGGGCTCAGGTAGCAAATATAAGGATGACTGCAAAAAGCTCTGCCTTTCAGCAGAAGTGACACCAGGAATTTCAGATTCATTGAGACACAGATGCCACCAGGGAAGCCCTTGGGAATGCTGTAGTGTCTCTTCAACAGCTTAATTATAACAACACATGAAGTATTCAGATTGCTTTACAAGTTAAATGAATAAGGTTCAAAATGGAGCTCAATACCAGGTTTGCTAACTTCACAGAAAGATTATTAGAGACTACTTTAAAAGGTGCAGTAATAAATTATCTCTGTGCTTCTAATAACATAGATGAATTAGTCTTTCCCAGGGTTATGATGTTAAATATAAGATAAGATAGAAACAGCATAGGTTAAACTTTCATTGGTTATGCACTTCTCGGTAGAGGATCACTGAGTAAGTTTCCGATGGTGGAGCAAAACAGAAAGTGTCTGCAGTCTTCAGAAAAATTAGACATAGGAAAAATATCAGCTGAATTTTGGACAACATAGATAACTCAGGATGGCATTCAAAATTTCTTAACTTGAAGCAAATGGAGCACCTCTTCAATGCTACATAACTTACACTGAGAAACAGAAGGACACTGAAGTCAAAACCAAGTTGTCAAGCACAGCAGGTGCACACAGGGGACGGCAGAAATTATTTTTGTGCTAAATATCCAGTCTTCTGAAAGCTTTATTTAAAATACAAACAATCATCTAGGCCAGTAATGAAGTTGTCAGATTCCCCTGGAGCTAGTAAAGGAACTGCTAGTGTTCCTAACAGCTAGACAGGACTATGTTAACTACTCACTAAACAGCTAGGGCAACAAGTGTTACCAGAAAAGTCACAGACTGGTGTCTCACTATACTGCTTCTTAGGAAGCAACCGCAAATCCAGAAGAGGGAGGAACACTGCATTTCTTCTACAAGTATTATACAGCTAGGGAGTGTAAAATGTTTCCATATAAACCCTGAAAGAAACGAAGGGATGAAGAAAAGGGAAAAATGGGATTTGTATTGGGGAAATTGCGCTGTTTTTATCAGTGTATTTTGTTCCAGTTGGAATATCTCGTTCATCAGCTCAGGTGCCCTCTCACAGACTTCCCCGCGGACACAGAGGCCATCAGGTCCCTGTCAAAAGAGCAGCTGAGGAGACAGCGAGGCTGTGTGCATTTAAGAAACGCCAACTAACATGGTGGTCTGAACCCAAGTAAGCCTGTACCGCTCTCCCTACTCTGAATGTTATTTGGAGAGCAATGGCACAGCAAGATTGCTTTTAAACTTATTCTTCATTGCTTCTTTGCAACAGCCACGTCATAAAAGCAGATTCCTGAGGTTTTTTTCTGAATTGGGAAGGAAAAAAATTAAAGGTCATATCCACCCTTTTTCAGACCTCTTTGCAAAACACCTTCTAACCAGCCATACAAATTAAACTCAGAATTGCCCAGAAGCATTTCATCCTTTATGTTCATAAACTAGCAACCTTGACCTCCAGATTTTAATTTATTTTACTGAAATATTTATTTCTTTCAATAAATGAAGCATTCCAGATTTGGCTCTCTTGGCAACAAAGATTGCTCAAAGAGCATGATCATGAACATACAAATTTCATTTACTGCAATCTCTTCATATAAACCATGAAGGTATAAAGCTGACTACCAGAAGAGTAACAGACAGTATTAGCAAATTCCTTTCTAAAGCTTCAGTTTATCAAGTTAATGGTTAATGAATTTATTAAAACAGAGATGAAAGTCCAGGAGCAAAGTTCCAAAGTAAAACAGACTGATATAATCAGTTCTTAAAGCAATCTCCTAACTCATTAAAAAATAACAGTATATGTTACCCTGTCCAGAAACTTTTTACTACCTTGCATAGGATTGCAAAGAGTAAACCCACCAAAAGTAATGGATTGACTCCTAGAAACAACTGTTTATAAAATGGAGTCCCTTGTCTTCATTTTAAGTTTACTATCCATCCCACTAGCTGTTTTATTTTAGTGCTAAGGAGAAAAGAAATAGGTTCACACAGTTGCATAAAAGGCTAGGTGTGGCCAAGGAGAAAAGAAGAAGCATCTGCACCAAAGCTATTGCTCTGTCGTCGCTCGGTGCACAACAGAGCACAGAGGTGGGATCTCAGCCAGCGCACTGTGGGCACACTGGGACTGTTTCATTGCATGCCTACATACAATCAGTACGTGAGGAAAAAGATCACCCCTCTTGCCTATTACTAAGCTCTTCCAAAAAATCTATCCATTATTCGTAATTAGCTTCTAATGCCTCTCCCATTTGCCATGTACAGAGTCACCCCAGTGAGCACTGTCGCCTTTTGCTAGACTTCACTGACTGTGGTATTTCAGACTTGCCCTGCTCAGCAGCGGGCTCAAGAAAAGCAGCATTTGCAAATGGCGTTACAGGACAAGCATGCAAAAGGGCTGAACCATCCTAGTTTTGAAACAAGGTTTTCCAGTTGATAGGTACCATTAACGAGGACAGGACGCAGTGCTCAGATGTCACTCATCCGTATGGTCTCCCGTCGATGACCTTTGCAAAGGACAAATCAATACTAAGCAGATACTGCATCTACTATTTCTTACTGTGTAGGAAAGGTCAACCAATTTTCATGTATGTATCAGTTCTAACATTACTGTTTTCAGACACAGAACTGCTTAAACCTGGGAATAAAGAAAAAATTCTTACCTTGCACATAGCACCATTTCTTTTAAAAAAAAAGACTTGGAATGGAAACTTATTTCACAAGCAAGGTATAATGCTTATAGAAGAAATGTAAAGCTTTACCTTGCTATTGTGAAATGATCTCTACAAATACAATGTAAATGAAATTATAAACAGCACTTATAAGACCGCTTCCTTAGCAAAATCCAGTAGCACCTGTGTGTTTTACCACAGAAGCAAATATTTTTTTTAAGTATTAAGCCATTTACATTCATTTTGTGCATGCCCACTGCACCTGTTTCGTTCGTATGTGCAGGCCACAGAAATCATTCTCCTCTTATAGTTACTTAGATGGCATATTTTGAGAGAGGCCTTTATAGAAATACACTTTTTGGTTCTGTATTTAAACTTGATCCCATTTAGCTCAATGTCAAATCCTTTTAACTTCAGTGAGAAAATTCTATAATACAAATATTGCCACAGTCTCTGAGTTGCCTGGTGCTGAATTCTTAGCTGAAATTTTTTGCTTTTTTTTAATATATATTTGAATTCTCAAAGTATGATTAAGTTTAACATTTCATAGTACCTGAAAGTTCAAGGATGAACATCAAAACTCTATTGAATTCAACAACACTGTGTTTAAATGAAAAAGTATCCTGTTGTATATCTTAAACACACCACAAACATAAAACAACACTAAAACTTCAGTCTGGCTCTGATTAGAAGACACTGCTGCACTATTTGATATTGCAAGTGTAAGATCTACAAGGACAATATTTTAAAATATTCAGAAAACTAGTATTTTAAAACATTTGCATATAGGAAAAGGGTTATTTAATACTCAATATAATGAATTTCTGAGTTGCATTATCTGCAGCATTGTAAGGAGATATTGCACTCATGTTCTTTAGCGGTATGGAAGTGGAGCAATGGCATTTCCATACATCCATAAGCAAAGTCATAAAAGGATCTATAATCTTTTGATGAATACATTTAATACATTTCAGTAAGGCTTATTATAGTTCTTGCTTCCTCTTCTCGGCGTCACTCATGGTTAATGTAGAGATACACACAATGTTAAAAAAGTCTCAGCAGTTCATTTCAAGTAAAGAGAAGCAATGTTTTTAAGAATAAAATACTTATTCTTACTCTTATTGTACTTGAATTGGTCAAGAGGTAAGCTGTTTTGGTTATTGTAATTTTGTAAATCATAGAAAACATCCACTGACAAAAATATTTAATATTTATATTCTTGCAAATCCATGTTCTCAGAGTGGTTTCTGTCTGTCAAGCAAATATGAAGGCAAAACTAAATCATACAGCTTTGTACTGTGGAACAGTGTACACTGCCAGATTAGGAAAGTCTATTCTGATGTTGCTATCACCAGTATCGACAAATATAAATCAAAAATTAAGCTTTTTGTTTATTTTTAATTAGTTGCTTGTGTCATCTCATCAGAAAATCAAATTTAGAATTTTTTTTTTTTTAAATCATACTGTCCTGGAGTCAAACACTGAAAAAAAGACATACTTCTGGCTGCAGCCATGTGCCAAAAGCAGAATTATAAGCAAGCAATTCATTTTAAGATTTCTGAAACTACCCACTGAATTATTCTTTCACTGAGGAAATCCAATCTATGCACTGTGATACAGGACAGCACTGTCTGTCTCCTTGTCTTGTCATATTGCTTATTTTGATTTGCTGCAATGGCAAGGAAGTATAGATTTTTAATATACTTTTATTGCCTTTTAGATAGCTGACTTACTGACAGTGTTTTTGGGGCATTTTCTTCCTGAATTTTTATGACTGTCTTTTTGATGACTATGCTTTTTAAATTTTTATTGGGGAATAATGGCTGAATTTCTATAGGGATAGATGACAAATTTTGTTAGGAGCAATACTAAAAATGTTCATTTGGATGCAGAGAGATTTTTTTTTTCCAAAAACAAAAAAAAAAAAACAAAAAAAAAAAACCAAAAAAACCTAATACAAACACTGGTATAGTTCTTGTCGTCTCCCATCCTGCTCTTATAGAATTCTCATGCTTTTTTAAAGCAAGATCCAAAATAAAACAAGCTGAAGATTTCAGCTCTTTTAAAGTAATCTATATAAGTTACATGGTGAAAGTCTGTTTCCTTGCTCCCTAACAATGAAGAACATAGAGTACAATAGTAATTCTTCTAGAAACAGCTACACTTTCTACTGTGCCTTCATAAGAAGAACGATAAAATGGCAACATTGAAATATCACTGAGAGTAAATGGAAACCAGAATGCTAATGCTGCACGTGACCACACAGGTAAGCTCAGGAGACTCTGCAGGACTGTAGGTATTGCTGTACCTGGCTATAAGTGTCTGCTTTTGAAAACAGCTATTCCTCACAGATAGTCTCTTTCATTTCATTTGGCCCTACATTAATAGGTTGTCATCCTGCACAGCATGAGAGGGCTGCAGAAGAAGCAAAAATAAATACTTTCTCCAGAAAGTTGAGGCAGGGGACGGAGACAGGACAGGTTATAGCCAGCAGCATCTTCCAGCTAGAAAGCTTGTTTTTCACACCCTCATAAAAGTGCAGTCAGACAAAAAGCAGCAGAGAGGTGTAAGGCAGATTTTCCTCATTACAACTATGAACATTACAATGCTATAGTACCATCGCTATTGATCTGAATTCTGTGATGTGTTTTGGAGAAATCTTTGCTTTTAAGGAAGATGATAAAACAAAAAGGAATCCATGACACTTCTTTCTTTGCACAAAGAATGCCATTAAAGCAGGCACATAAACTCAAAACATACATATTCTTCAATGAAGACATATTTTATAAAACAGCAAGAGTTACCTAAAACAACCCCCTAAAACCAATAACCAAGTACTTTAGTGGTATATTTCTTCACGGTGTAAACTAATGGCAAAAAGTGTACTTTCAGCACACTATCCTGAGCTTTCAGGGGGACACCTTATTTAGAAATTCAGTTCACTTTCCTGCCCATACCCAGAATCCCCAACACTCAACTTTACCTTTTCTTTTTCTTTTTGCTCTTAAAAATCGCACTAAAACTACTTTAAAAGGTATTTTATTACTCCAACAGAAGTAAGTACCTGCTGTAAAACAATGTACACATTCCCATAAGCTTTTTATAAATTCTCACAAGCCATTACGCCCTATTTAATTTCATCTGAATTTTAACCATGTCCTTGCACTTAGTTCCACCTTACTATCTTACCATACCATCTCACTAATAATCGCTTTTGAGATTCCAACTTCTATATCTTAATTAAAACTGTGGACTTATATTACAGCACTAATTTAACTACAGGACTTTGAGAATTGGGGCTTCTCGGAGAAAAAGAACTTTGTCCAACACTTGACTGTCCAAGTACCTTGTGTTTTAAAAGTGAGGTGTTTTCTTTACATGTGACAGATGACCCTCAGAAAATGACATCACATCAAAGTCATCAAAACAGCACAGGCCTAATCAAAATGAAAACTATGAAGTGCATCATACAACATCTGAAAGAAAGATTATTCTACCTGTATCGGACATGCTCGATTGTGTCATATGTCAGCTTGCTGCTGATATTCTGACTATGAGGGTTGCCTAGGAGACAACAGAGATATAGAAGTTAATCGTTAATCACAATTTTGCTATTAATTTTTTCTTTTATGAAAGTATTACACCAAGACAGCCTGAAAAGATGACAAAGAAAGATTTAACATATACTTCACAGCAATGCCCTGAAGCTCCTTAGAGCAGTTAGTTGAGAGAAGGGACATATAACAGAAGAAAGCAATTATGACAGACCTTGAAACTTCAGCTGGATCTCTTACTAATACTTAGGCAGTTCCCTTAAAAAGAAAATGTAACTGCATATGCACAAACGTACTAGGAAAAACTACACTCAGAATGCACATTCATAAATACATTTGCGCACTAGCTAAGAAGCAATTTAGAAGAGACAGCATCTGGAGATAATTGACATTCGTGATTGGACACCAGGACTATCCCTGGGTTTTTTTAGTGTCTGAAATTCAAATAGCTCATGAAAATATAAATTTTATTGCAAAATTAGTAGCCACCTTAGCACAGCTCAGCACATGCATGTATTAACAATTAAGACAGCACATAATAAGGGCATGCATTTATCTTCTTGAGCAAAAAAAGATTACAACAATATCCACACAGGCACAGTACACTTCCCTATTAGTAAATGCTTGAAGAACATGCCTAAACAGTTTGGAAACAGAACAAGAAAAAAATTGCTATATTAATACGTTTTTTGCAGTATTTTGCTACAATATTAGCTACTCTCTTTTTAGAATTTCAAAATCACCCTGCTGAAAGTTATTGAGTGAAGGTGTTGAAAAGAATAATAAATTTAGACCTCAGACCCAAAAATAATACTTAGCTTTTTCATGTCTGATGTTGCATTTCTGTAATTTCCAATTCAAATATTCTCAATTTAGAAGTGAGAATCTCTCTTACTTACATTACTTTCCCTCATTTACACATGCAACAGCTAAACTGCAGTTCTTCAGGCCTGTGGATTATCACCAAGAAAATAAAAAAAGCTGCAAGTCAAACTCCCCTTTCACTCACATCTGTATCTGTTAAATGAACTCTTTTCATACAACAGTTACTGCCCTCAGAGTACCAGAGACGTAACTGAAAAAAAAGAGATTTGACCATACTAGAGGTCTCATTATCGTTTCAGATGAAAGCAGTATTAAAAAAGATACAATTTGTTCTCCCACAGCATTATAGGTACTATGCAACTGGCAGCACTACTATTTCTATTCACAAGCACTCAATTGATTAACAAATTAATTTTTTTTCCACCACTGATGTTACTTATTATAAGGGTTGAGCCCAATGTTGTTTGAAATAACTAAGATCAGAGCGCATACATTTCACTTTACAATGGCTGTAGTGACAGAACATTAATTTTAATATCACTGACATGTAGTTGAATGTAATCAAATCAATGTATCTTGTTATAACAGCAAAAAACCCTATCCCAATCAAAAACAACATCTATTTCGTAGCGGATCTTAAATCCACTCTCTGGATCCTGGCCTCGCTAGCATTCGGGAAACAAAAGAGGGGGAATTGACACGTACAACAGCACATTGACAATGAAAACTACCCAGAACTCTCAAGTGGCTTGCCCAGGTGATAAGCACAAATGTGCTGGTGCTTGAGCGAGCACAGTTTTCTTTTAAAGCAGTGCTACCTAGTTCCCAAGTGAGGAATCACTTTGCTCTGTGTATCAGGGAGCACAAGAAAAACACAAAACTAGGAAAAAGGACACATAGCCCACAGATAGTAACACACAATAAGAAATTTTGATTACTTCAGTGGGACTACTCACAGCATATATAGATAATACTATACAGTATATTTTTTTTTTCTGGTTGAGCATGAATCACTCTAATGCAAACTGTCTCACACAGTAACAACATTTTCTAAACAGTGGGTGATGCTGCCTTTGTATAAAAGCACATTCAGTGTGTGGTTCTTGGCTAGATAATAATGCCAGAAAGATATGAAAGGTTTAAGTAGAGGATCTGGGGACAAAATACTTATAAGAGGTGCTGAAGTGCCCACATCCACAGCTGTAATAGCTAAATCTCCACCCAGATACTGCATAATTCTGTAGATATTTTTACTCACATTCTTATGTACAAGACTGCTTTGGCAATACAGATGCTTTTTGCTGAATATGCACCAAAGTTGAACAGTCTGGGAGAGGTATAGCACCTATTCCCTGCCTAAATTCACTTGGGAACTTTGAGCTAAGCTTTCTTTTAAATAAAATGCTTATACTGAGCCGCAGTATAACCCCCTGTGTTGACTCTCACTGAGAGGGTGGTGGTTCTGGATTCTGGTCCTTGCATAAGATATTGTTTTTGCATTTTGCACGGAAAAAACACCCACTGAACTAACAGTGCTCAGAGCTACATTGTATTTGTTTATCCCCAGCATGGTGGCCTAACCCCGGGGCAACAGAGTCATGCTCCTTTGATTTTTCTTCTTCACCAGCACAGACAGGTCCTTGGCCACCAAAGAACAAAGCTAGGGGTGACACAAAGGGACGATGGCTCTTTTGTAAAATCATTGGTCTTCCAACTACTCTATAGCAGTGTTAAAAAACCTGCGGAAGTACTCTTCCAAGAACTCAAGAGGCACAGGTTTGATCTATTTAGATAGAAACTTGAGAAGAATAATGGGAACGCTGTTTTGCACTTACCATAAACGTTGTTTCTGAGGTCATCAGTAAAAGCTTTAAGTAGACTCTCTGGGAAAAGTGCTGAACCGGCATGGTCAAGGTAAGTAATCCCTAAAATAAAAAATACTAGATTCAATTTTTTAAATATTTAATTCCATTTTCTCCCACAGACTACGTTGTGAAGTGCACCATTCAAACACCCCTAGTGCAGTACACCACATAAAAAGTCAATTTCCCTAAACTTTCTGGGGTATGATATTTCTCTGCCTGACTTAGAGGTCTCTACAGCTCTCAAAAAATGCTCCTCAAATATGTTCCAACAGTCAGGCTATATTCACAGCAAGGCATCCTTCATTCACTTAGCAGAAAAAAAAACGGATACAAGAGAAGCCAAATATTTTGACTGCATCTTTACAATTTTTAATTAAAACCAAAATATTTTAAGAGGTCATTCCTTCCATGTTTAGATTACACATTCTTTGGAAGAGAAAAATCTTTTTGTTCTGCCTGTAGAAGACTTAGCAAGCTGGTGCCTTCAGTCACACACAGTACCTTGTTGCTCCTAGGCACTACTGACTATGAAAACTACCATTACCACAATGACAATTATTATTATTAACAACAACAACACTAGTGTTGCCTCCTTGCCGACAAATGAAGCTACTCTCTCAAGAACTGACAAGGCCTAAATCATGTTTGAAGCCCAAAGACAGGACTAGTTTAAGTTTTAATGTATTTAAATTATTTCTTGCCACTCTGCTGCACTTAACATTCAATTCATTTTTAAAATCTCCTTTTTTATTATTAAGCTACTGCAAAACTTTTAAATAAATGCTTATTGGAAACGAAGGCTTTTTCATGTTTGGCCATTTTCGATTTCTTAATCTTTAGCAATTATTCTTCCATTTCTCCAGTGTGTTTCACGCCCTTTATTAGTTTTTTTCATTTCACTTACCTTAAGTATTTCAACCTATTTCAAATTTTAATAATGATGAATATGATTAAGATTAGAATTTATTAAGTCTTTTAAAGGCCTTCCCTTTCCACGGGGATTTAAAACTGAGTTAAGCTTTAAACAAGAAGCCTCGACACTTAGAAATACATATTATTATATATTATGTTGCTGTAGCAGTGATTCAGTGGGTAACGGTGTGAGGTAGTGCTAGTGATAAAACCAATCCAGACACCCATCCCTTCTCTTATTTTCAAAAGAGAAAAGCCCTCCCCCGCCTTACGATTTGCCAACTTACAGTTTCTAGCAAAAGCAGAATTTTTAACAATGGCCTGAAGTCAACCAAGTGTTTTGAGGTGCTTTGAGGGGTGGAGCGTGGACAAAACCTGGGTCGATTTACTAGATGTACAGACATTTTAGGTTTTCGCTGGTTTTTTTCTGAAATCCTAGAAAGCTTCTCCCAAGCGGTATGAAGCGGCACGCTCGCCATGGCCGCCCCGAGGCCCGCGCGGCCCACGCCTTGGCACCAAACGCCTCCGCCCTGAGGGGGAGCTGAAGCGGGGAAGCAACGGCCACGACCACCGGGGGCCCAGCTCAACGGCGGCGGTCGGGGCTATAAACGACCCACGGTCACTGGCTACGGCTGGGATTGCCAGGAAAGGCCGGCCTAGAGCTGAGAAAGGGAAGAGGCATCCCTGAGCCAGGAAGATGGAGGAAGGACCGCTGTCCTGGAGGCGACCATCCCGGCCAACGCTCTTTCTCAACGCAGGCCCCCGCAGAGGTGCCATTTGGCTCGTTAGCTCTTATCGGCACGGCGAGCACAGCCGCTGGAGGCAGACAACCGATGGATTTGGATCCTTCCAGCCCTGAGGAGATTGACGGCATCGAAGTGATAACACAACCGTACAGCACGAGGAAAAACCAGGCAACCGGCTGAGGCTCCTCAAACCCAAACTATCCACCGACAAGGGGATATGGGTCCTTGCTGCCCCGACCGACGCTCCTGTGAGGCAACGTGGACTAAAAGATCTCTAAGTAAAGGCCCCCTAAGCGGTTTTTCAAATTTGATTTGTTGCGTAGCTCATTATGAAGGACCATATTGCAGTGCTGTGAAATGGACATAAAAAAACCAGCCTGTCATTTTTTAAATCCTCCTCTGGTTGTATTACTTCGAAAATGTGGGAGGACATTTGGCTGAGGAAGGAAAAATTATTAATTCTTAAACTTTAATGCTGCTGTTTAATTGAAAACAGAGAACAGCATTTAACACTCTCTCTCTACTGCCCAAAAAAAGAAATAGGCTCTCTCATCATTTGAGACTGCACTGAAACAAATATCTTGCTATTGCACTTTTATGGTGTAGTTTTTTCCTTCCTGTCTTACTTCAATAAAACTATATTTCTAAAGGAAAGAAAAAAAATGTGGCACATGCATAACACTGGCAAAGAAAAGAACATTAATAACTTTCATTGTGCTTTTTCCCTGGTTTAATAACATTTGCTATTTTAACTTTATTGAACGCACATTAACCAAAGAGATTTGTCAGTATATACAGAATAATACAGTTTCCCCTGTTTCACTGTGGTATTTAGTATATAGGCTGTCAGCACTATGAAATTATACTGTGTACAGGAAATAACAGGAGAAAGAAAATATAATATGATCAACCAAAAGAAAATTAAAATGCAATATCCATCAGGACATGGTTTCATTGCTCAGGGAAAATGTAAAATTAACTTTCAGTTTAATTTACATACTATTACATTTGGAATGTGTAACTGACCTCATTGATCTAATAATATACCAACTATTTGATAAAATCACATTTCAGAAGGAGGGGGTTTTTTTTATAGGAGTATCGAAAACCATTCAATGTGTCGGCATTAGTTACGGAAAGTTATTCAGCAAGAGTATCGGTTCATAAGCTGTAATATTCATATGCTAATATTCTTGCAGATTAATTTTACATGGGAAACTCTTTGGGAACCAGCGCAGGCCAGTCTGTCCTGCTGAAGAAAACCCCAGCCCAGCTCTCTGTTCTCCTTCTGTGCTACAATTCACCTCTTAATAAAGCATCCACCATCTCTGCATGCCTGCCTTGGTTCTTTGTAAAACTTCACGAGAGCACGTGCACATACAGCCTCAGGAATGCCAGGGGACCATTCAGCTTGACTGAATATTTCTATCTCTTAAATGAAAAAAGATAAAGATAATTTAATTTGGAGCATTTTAAAATTAGAGCTTAAGACCAGGTGAGAACTTAACCGTACATAGTCTGACTGCCTGCAAAACACCCAAGGCAAAAAGAAACTATCTGGATTAATATTTTGGAGCCAAAATACCTGCTTCTGACAAGAGCATGCTTTCCTAAAAGGTAACTCCACCTGACTGAAGAAATTTAAAGACATCATCTGACCAACTGACAGTAGAACAAGGTGGTTATGTCTTCATTAAATCTTTTAGTAATTATTAAGCTTTGTATATGCCTACCACCCAGAGGATGTTCTAGAGGGGCAGGAGCACAGAGGGACCATGGAGGCAGTCCCTACAATGGCCTGGTGGCACATGGAGAGTAAGCTTTTTCCTCCTTCACACCCCACCCGTAAACCCACGCCTGGCCACCCAGCTCCCACCTGGCTAAATTACTACTTTGGTATTATGTAATCTGCTCTTTTAATCCCTGAAATTGTTCTTGGTGCTTCATAGTTCTGAACTTTGACTGAATATCACTTCCAGAAACGACGACTTTACCTACATTCCGTGTGGCTGCTCCATGTCCACCTCCTTAACCTTTTGCCATCCTGTGATTCTACCACATTCACCAAAACAAACCAACCTGCACTGTGGCTTCACAGCTATTTCTTACAGCCACAGCACTCCAAAATTCCTGCATTCCAGCTGATTACAGGCTGCCAGCTACATTGCTGAAAGTTTCATAATGAAGAATGAAATGTGTAGTTACAAGGCAGCAACGGTACAGAGTCATGAATTTTGATTGGCGGATATAATTGCAATTCAGTGGGATTATATACACAATATTACTTGTAAAGTAGATACAGCCAATGCCCCGGGGGAGACAGTATATATCTTAAGTACAGCAATATTAATAAAACCAGCATGAAATAGATTATATGAAAACAAGCTGAAGGCAAAATGAAGCATTATATGTCAAAAGATAAATATGAGAGATTTTCATACACCAAACCAAAAGCAAGATAACAACCAAGTGTCAAAATAGGGAGGAGAGGGCTCTACAGAGGTTGTAGACAAGTGTGATATCATTTGGACACAGTAAGGTTTTAACAAGTAAAGGTACCTCAGGTTATTTTAGTCATCTAAGTCAGATGCCCTTTAGAGGCAGCTCCCTCTTTCCATTGACTGCATAAGAACTTAGCTCCCCCCAGGGATGCTCCTAAATTAAATGTCAAAAGTACCTTTAACTATGTAATACATGTAACCTTTGTAAAAGTGCCTGAAATCTCACAGTGATACAGTGCATGATATGCCCACACACTGTATAGACAGATAAAGATCCTGGTTGTGCAAAACCATTAATGAAGTACCTTAAACGCAAAAAAAAAAAAAAAAAAAAATCCTACTAATATGGCTTGAGAATTGCTTTTGCTGGATATTTTCTGGATTAAACATTTAGTGAATATTGTTACCTGTACCCTCAGGTCCTGTTTGGCATCAATTTAGACAAAAGCTATCAAAACCAGAGTATGTTTTCTGAATAACAATGTGCCACTCACCTAAACGCTCCTGCTCTGCTAGACGAGGTAATGTTTTGTTTCCCTTGCTTTGGGCCAAGGAGCTCTTCAAAAGACCACAAAACCATAGTGCTTGATGGACAAGGCCTGAATAGTTACCATGCAGTTAAAGGAGACACTGTTCCTCAGCATGATTTGATTTAATTGCTACAGACCCGGTGAAGTAAAGCAGCAGTCAGGCTGCAGCCATGGGGCACATTCTGCTTCCCACTGTCAGTCCACTGAGTTCATCAATTCGAGTAATCACAGCTCAACCTGACTGCCAAATGCTGATCCTCACTGGACTGTGAGCAACTTGGATAACGGTATCGATATTTTAAGGGCCACTAACAAGTTACTGAGTTCTGTGGGAAACTGGTATTTAATTAATGTATTTTAGTGTTTGACTTGATGGAGTGATTACAAAAAGCAAAGCATGAAATGTGCAATTACATTTATCTGTAATAAGTCCCCATTATTCTTCTCCACGTGCTATTGGCTTGCATTATTTGCTCTCATTTCATTATTACCTACAGCAAAGCAGACAGAACATTAAAACAGTTTACAGTCAATACCATACACCCTCTTCACTTGCTGTACTCCTCAGCAGGGGCCATACTGACTCCACAAAAGCTATTTAGGTGGCTAGAGTTATTCCAGTAAGCACTGGCACTATTCTATATACATGAGCCCCTACTTGCAGCTTGCTTACAGCTTGCCAGTATTGAGGTCTATGTAAGCGCAAAAGAAAGCAAGGCTTTCACATTTATTAAGAAGTCACATCCAACCCTATGAAATGTATCTTTCACAACTACAGAAAAAAAAAATTACATGCCATGAAATTTCATCATTTGCCAGCTTCTGTGCTAAATGAGACCACAGTAGAGGGATCAATCAGCACCCACCTTCTTTCATTTGGCCTACCCGTAAGACACAGCTTTATTCAGTGCTCACTTTTTGCTCACTGGGGCGTGATTAAATATCGACTGCAGTCAGTGATGTTATTTCCACAGACACCTTTAATGGCTTGTGTAAGACCAGCTGAAGCCTTACCTGTGGGTATGAATCAGAGGTACCTCAGCTACATGTGAATAACACACTGCAGCCTACCGTCTCGTCGCCTTTGGATGAAATATAAATCACAAGTGATTCATGTTTATGCAAGTCTTCAAACAACTGTAACTCACCCAAACCCAAACTAGCTTTCACACCTCCCTAGTGAATATACTACCATCCTTCAGTCTCTTTTTTTTTTCCCCTTTCTCTCTGATGCAATTGATCAAATGAAAGAAGAGTTGAAAGAGAACATGTCCCCCGTTCTTCTACTACTGGAAAATGCTTTTGTTAGTTTTGCTGAAATTTTCACAGAAACATTCACTTTTATGTAGGAAAGAGACATTCAGAATTTCTACTGGAGATAAAAAGGTGATGGTAAAAAGCAATGTTTAAGGAATCTTAATAATAATTGTTTATAACAGCGGTCATTAGCTAAACATTCTAGTAGCATTCTCCTGCTCCTCTTTTCTTCCCATTCTTCCCATAAAACAGCCACAGGCTTACAACAACATGCCAAGATAATGTTTGAAACTGACTTTTCTAGTCAGTTCTATTTCTTGCTCTGTGACCTGAATTAATTGGATTCATATAAAATCTAGGACAAATTAATGGCTCTAACTATTCCCTGAAAAAATACACCAAATGAAAAGTGAAGTGATATATAGAAAGCCTTTTAAATTATTTTATGGGTTTCCAAAAACACTAGGAGAAGACAAACCAAGTTCAAAATAACAGAAAACCAAAAAGTAACCCTTATCTTCTCCCTTGTCCCTTAAAACTCGTTTCATTACACAGAAATACTCACATCACTATGAGCTTCTGGCAGCTAGAGTCTTGGGTTGAACATGCAACCACAGCAATAATTAAATGCCCGCATGAGAACTGGAACAAGCAATGAACACTGAATGACAGGCAGCAAAAATCGGTTATCCCAACCGTTGAAGCCCTACAGAAATACTTCCCAGCCGTCACTTCTTCCTGATGACAAGACAACATGTAATGCCTTGTTTGGCAAACGCAACGGTACCTCTGCTGGCTTTTTCTGGCAAAGAGAAGGGGCTGCTACTGCAAACCAGTAGTAAAGTTATTCTCCAGGGGAAGTTCTTCACACAAGGTTCCCCACAGACAATTAGAGCCCTTGATTTATTTATACCATCCAGCAAACAGTCCATTGCCAGGAACGGATACTGAAGATCAATTTCAGGGACATAAGAATAAGAGAAACATAAGTTCCCTTTCAGCATAAATTTGGACTATCTTTCAGAGACAAATACGTAAAACCAAATAACCACATTACCAAGAGGAACTGTATGTAAATTCAAAGACTGTGAAATGAAGAGTGTGAGGACTGTTGGCCAGGACCCCACTCTCATAAGACGAGAGGACTAAGATTGTCCTGGCCCACAGTGGGCAGTCCTTTGCTACAACAGGTAACTACACTCATCACCCAAGCTACTTCCATCTGAAAAATAGGTAGGTCGTTAGTCTACCTTGCTCAAACCAGAACAGTGCTTCAGAATTGCATCCTCCTAGTAAGAAACTACATCCTATCCTCTAGACTATGTTTTTTCATGGTCAGTGTATTCTCATATCTCCCACATCGTCATCGTTTTGCTTTAATACCTACCTTCACCCACTTGGCTTCAACAGGTATTTCTCCCTTGACAAGCCAGTAGCACCTCTCCACCTGATCTGGCTAAAAATGCCATCTTCCTTTACTTCTAATGCATGATAAATCTGACAATCCATTCCAGGCCCAGTGGTACCTCTTCCAGCTGATAGCCCTTTCTGTGGGAGCGACAGGGGAATGGAGAGCATGGGGTGGGGAAGCAGGATGCACATTCCAGAAGAAGATCTCCGAATTTTGAAAAGCTAGAGTAATTCTCCCTAACTTTACTGGAAAAATACCTCCTCAGACCAATACATCCATATCTCTTGGCTTACACTCCTAACTGCCACTCCTTACTTGGTTTACACTCCTAATTGTTCTAGGAGTCAGAAAAAAACAGCATTATTAAACCGGGAAGAGGTTTAATGCTTGAAAAGTCCACATATAATGCTTGACCAAGATCTCCTGTATCACCTTTTCACCAGTAAGCAGTCACCAATGTAAACCGAAACCACAAACAGGAGACAGCAACAATTCTTCAGTGTGCTTTCTATAGTACGAAAAAATGTTAAGTGTAGGAGTTTCAGTATCACTTCTGAGTAACTACTTAAGATTTATATAATGTATGGTGGGAATTTCATTTTAATAAGACACAGAAATACTGAGATGTTATTAGGGAGATAAGAAGTATGCATGAAAAACTACATGTAAGCTTTTCTAGTGCATATGTATTGAGTTAATCTAAACATTTTTCCATCATAATATCTTTTGGCAGCAATTCCCCACAGAGCAAGCCAGTTTAACTTTTACTTCATAATAATTTGATCCAAGCTGCTACCTCAAGTGAAACTTACTCAACTATAAACAGACCAATCTAAATGATAAGATTATGCTCAATTGCTTTACCTTTACTGAAGTTCACAGACAGCATTAGATATACAGACGACAATAATACAACTCATTAAATAAATTTATTTCTTATTTGGGGATTTTTGTGAAATGAGAAATATTTTGTAAAATTTTTCAAGACTGACTGTAATTTCCTAATAGCTCCACAAACAATGTAATACTTCAGTACAAAAAGCTTCACCTAATTGGAAAAAAAGATTTTTCCCACTCATAAATATCTAACAGACACAAACAGGTTTCTGTCAATAATTTAATAGGAATGTAATTATACATTGGCAAAAATGTTCTGTTAAAACCTTACTATATTTGGCCTAAATTAGTTTCTACAGCTTATTTTCCATTTATTAGGGTTCTTCTCAAGCATAGATTCAAAGTATTCAACAACCATTTCCAGGAATGTGCTAGGAATGAAAAAGTACATTTATCAAAAAATAATGTTATAGTAAACCACAGTTTTTAATTCTGAAGCAGTAGGACAACTGCAGAGATTTGTTAACTAGTTCTGACAAAAGTAGCAAAATACCAGCTTCCTAATGACTAGGCCTGAACGCAGCAGTATGTGAGAGAAATCCTACCTAACACAGGCCTACTTGTAATAGGAATAACAGCATGTGGCTTCCAGATATTCTATTTCTTTTAATTTCACTGATGTCTGGCATGTTATAGCTTACTAAAAAACCCTAAAAATCACTTAAGTTGTTGACACAAGCACATAGTTGATGACCCTCTTTCTAAAGGACTGTTAACCTGTGACACAGCTTTTGGAGGTTTGGACATTACTCTGAATCTACCTTTGGACAGCAAAAATCCACTGCTGGATACTGCCATACAGCTGTTTAGAAGGAGGAGTTTGTGGCTCTTCCAGAGACATTACCTTGCATTGGGTACAGACATTATCATTTCAGAGCTCAGGTTCTCTGACCTCTGAAGGGCTGCAATGGGACAAAAAAGTCTTTTCCAAAGTTCAGTGAGTCAAAAGGAACCCAAGCAAAGTCTGATTGAGTCTCCAGCTGTACTACAATGAATAACCAGAGCAGAACTTTCCCTTCAGGTCACAGAGACCGCAACTCTGTGGAAGAGAAGCAAGCTCTGTTCAAACATGAAAACATGCATCAGGGTCTGATTCAGAGCCTTTGAAGTAATTATGAGGCTCTGCTGAACTCTGTATGAGTTAAACCATTAACAAATACGCTATAATCAGCACTTCCTAAACATACCGCACTGATTACCTTTTTGGTTCCAGGCCAAGTTAAAGAGCTGGGTTATGATCTGCACAGAAGCTTCAATGACCTTTGAAACAAGTGAAATTCTCCTTTCTAGAATAAGATATGCTGGGCTTCTCATATTGCTATCTCCTCATATGGCATCTACAGCACATCTTCAGTCTCTGGGGTATGCATGCACTCTCTAGAAGTCCAGGTATCAATTCAAAAAGTGAAACATTTTTAATAATACATTGACAAAAGGAGTAGAAGGGCTATAACAGAGGCAACAGCAACAGAATCTCAAAATGACATAAATCAGCTTACTAGAGTCACTTACATCAAATGAAGAACTGCTCCAGAAGTGTATTCAAGGCATCCAGGTGATTGTTTCCTCCAAGCACATAATACACCCCTTTATTTACAAATATGCACTGATACGCCTGTGTATGCAGTACTGAGATGGGTATATGAAGTACATCAGTATCCCTTTAAGAGGACAATTAGCGTTTTCATGTTGCTTCTTGTGGCAGAACATAAGGAAAAGCAGGTGTGAATCTGGAGACTCTCTTCTCTTACAGCTCTCCTCCACCTTCTCTTCTCTACCACTTCTCTAACTTTATATTTTGATATTTTTGGCAAAGTGATAACTTAGAAGTCATCACACCTGCTTTCAGTCTCACTTAATCTAAATTAAAGTCTACAAAACAGCATCAACACTCAACAAAAACAATACCAACTTTTGGTAACATACCAAAGTTGGGTTTTTTTTTTGTCAGAGCTTCTTTTCTTAAGGAAAGAAAAGATACTTTATGTTAAATGCCCCTTCCCTTCCTCCCAAATAAGACAGACCAAAAAAAAGGTATCTAAAATATCTACGTTAACCATAGTTACTGCTGGATATCTCTGAAGAGAGTTAGGCACACTTCTAACTTGAATAAATTTGCATTCACTAGAGAATTCCACTACAGGGGACTGAGTTCTAATGCTGTTCAGCAAACTGCAAGTCCATTCAATCAACTACTCTTCCCCTTTGCAACTTTACTTTGTTTATCAAGATGCTCTATGTTTAAATAAAAGTAGGATTTGGGGCACCTATGAAGTTAATCCGATTTATGCTAGTACTAAGAGAATACAAATATCTGAGCATCATGAACCCAATAATAGACTGACAGTACTGATACAAATATAGAGAATTTCATGTTTGGTAACAACCTTCCACTGGATACGTTTGCCTACAAAAATGAGTTTCGCAGTTGCTCCTTTTTTTTTTTTATGGACCCAGCAATAAAGCAATTACAACTTTATCCCAATTTTATAACCATACACCTAAAGAATATTTTTCTGTGCTTCACTAAATCATGGTATAATTCTTCTCAATTAAAGGGCTTCTTTCAATACTAACAACATTAGAAATGAAAGAGAATTATAATTTCACCATAAATTATTCAAAGCACTAAATACAAATGGCCTCATTAACACTAGACTAGCTTTGAGAATGAATAAAAGATTATGCATAGAAAAACAAATACTCCAGTTTCCCTAATCTCTGAACTCTGAGCTTGAAATCACAACTCTGCCAGGACACCAGCTATCGTGTTTTGCCTCAAGGCAGCTGAGAAAACGTTATGCAATTAAAAATCAAGGTTTTCCCCCACAAAATGTGTAGTCTTGCTATATTTGAATAAATGACAAGACCAGACACGACACTCATACAACATATTTTACTCAGTTTATGACACAAGATACTTGAAAATACTATCTAGATAAAACCACGCATAGCATACTCTGCCTCCAGAACTGACTACAGGATTGGATCTCGAGTATGAGTACCAATTTCATATCTGGAGTCTCCATAACCATCATAACCACACTGAAGTCCTGGAGTTCCCTACCCACACTAAAGCCTGGTCCTTCTTTACAGACCTCTTCTACTGATGCTGTACAAAACACAGATTGCTGAACACGCTTACTTCTTACGTGGGCAAAGGATGTCAGGTGGCAAGTAGAGAGTTATGCAAGCTAAGAAATTCAGGAATTGATACTGTAACGTGAAGCAAGGATGGAGAGGAATTTTAAGTGGGGTGAACATTATTTATGACAATGAATGATCAAATTAATAACGAACAGTATTATCATAAATGGAAAAGTAATAGTAATTTGCTAATATTTCAGAGCTAATTTCTGCGCTGTTAATTTTCAAATGCTTCCTCAGACTTGTTAGTCTAAAACTGTAACTAGAAATAACATGACAGAATACTATTGAGTTTCTGTAATGAGCTTTTACTGTATCCTGAAAATTTCTACTTTTTTTCTAATTTGTGCTGCGGGCATAATATTACCATATTCCCCCAAAGCAAATATGTTTAAGGCAACAATAGTACTTTTCATTCTTATTACTTGCATTTTAAAGCTACTTATTTGTCATTAAGATGAAATTTATTTGTAACTTCTGTTTATTTTTAGCAAAACTGCATGAACATTTTTCACCAAAAGGATCACCCACAGGAGATGTAAAAATGAAACACTTAAACATATCAAAACCACCTTCTAAAACAGCTAGTAAAGGTTCCCAGTGGAGCACAGAAAGGCCAAGGTATGGGTCAGGGGGTTGGAAAATGTAAGGGAAAAGATTGTAACTCTAAGCAAAGGAAGCACAAAATCAAATTGTTTCAATACAAACTTAAATTTTAAAATGAGTATGTTAGGGCGCCCTCATTTGTGTCCTTAGTTACAGTTACCTCAGGAAGGACCTGATTTTCAAAGAATTCTAAGATCTCATCCATTGCAAATCTGGTTCAGTCAGATGTCTCAATCTGCCCCACCACCCTTCAAATTAGAGTATCCAAAATTCAAACACATAAGGGGGAAAAAAATCTTGATCAAAATATTTTATCACAATGATAACTCAAAGACTGCATCTAACCCAATGCATACAACAATTGGTTCTACATGTTTCATTCCAGATCCATTTACTTCTAAAAACTGCTCTCCAAATTTGTGCCATAAATACCAGAATGGGAATGATCCCTATTATGTCATGTAGTCACCAGCATAACGCAGGTAATGGCTCCCTGACAGTCAACCTAGAACGAACCCAGGTAATTAGCTGCACAGAACATCACGCAGGTTTCATGTGAGATAACTGCTTTGAGGAAGTTTGTTTCCAGATGGACAGTGAGCACTCCTCACTATTTTGTATAAACACCAGATACCTGGTACTTTGCCTCCACAGAAAGTCAGGATAAATTGATAAAGTGAACCTCATAAGATCAGTTATTGCAGTGCACACAGATTTATTTTTATTTTTTATTTTTTCTACAGCAGCAAACTAGGGGCTTCCCTTCTCCAAATTCTGCTGACAGACAGATACAAGAAAGGCATTAAGTGTAAATTTTACTCCATGACCACCCTATGCTCTTTTCCCCCTACCCTCCTTCCAATTTGAGACACATTTATTTCCTTCTGCTAAGAATGATAACTGTTAGGCACTTTGTGTTCTCACCACAGTGAGACTAAAATTCCTGGATTTATATATATATATATACACACAACAATTTATTTATGTTTCTATTTATATATATACACCCATTGTAATGACTGTTCAGTGGAAAGACAATAGGAAACAATCAGTTTAGATAGGAATAGGTTCTTCCTTATATGACTTTTTTTCTCTAGTCTTTCATTTTTTCTCATATCATATGCCTGTCTACAAGCTGGGAACCCCAACCAACATATATCCAGAGACTACGTACATTAGACTAGACTGCTGTTTTCTTCTGAGCCATTCCACAAAGAATACATAGTGCAGTGAAGTAGATTCAATGCACACAACACTGTCCGTAACTCATTTAAATTAAGAGCTTAAACAGTAAAGTTTCTCCTCTGGATTCAGCTATTTCTATTCTCCAACTATGGGAAAATTCAATCTACAGCCAAAAAAAAAAAAAAGGAGATGCGTAGTGACTAGAAAGACTGCAAGTCATGTAGATAGATTATTAAAAAAAAAAAAGTAGTATAAAAACTAATCTCTTGTCCTAAAGGAAAAAAAAAGAAAGCTCCCTTCCACACCCCACTCCTCATATCTGGAAGCTTTTTAAAACTATATTATAAATCTCAATTTTATTCATTTGAGAAATTCTCATGCTGTTTCAATACAACCCATGTAAGAACCCAGACAATTTTTAAAGACACAATAAATTCTATAAACATAAAGTTTAGGAGGCATTTGCAGAAGTGGGAACTAGCCAAAGGCAGGTTTTCCCCCTAACTTCCAATACCCACTCATTATAAACAGTTTTACGTGTAACATTGAAATACAAAAACTGAAGGAGATCATTGTACATAACTGCCATTAGATTAGTTTAGTATGTAATCACATTTCTACCACTAGAATGGAAGGAAACAGAAGCAGGAGTGCCTGATATTAGAGGTTGAATGTACCAACAAGGTATCTAGTATTCAGATTTGAAGATTTGATCAGACACTTTTGGAAACGTGACAGCTGTCACGAGATTATTTGGTACAGTTTCCCCCACTTCAGTGGCACTGAAGTTTATCCAGGAAGCGCTGCAGTATAATCCTCATGACACTTTACGAGTACACCTGTCCTTCTCTGT
Organism: Buteo buteo; assembly: GCF_964188355.1. NCBI lineage: Eukaryota > Metazoa > Chordata > Aves > Accipitriformes > Accipitridae > Buteo > Buteo buteo. The sequence goes on from NC_134173.1 coordinate 5,524,561, forward strand.
ACTTGCAGAAATGGAAGAAAAACTGATTAAAGTTCCGATGGTAACAGCTATTTAATCTCTCAGGAGCTGTCACGCTCAGTGATGCAAAGCTCGGAGAATCGACCAAGTGCCTCCAAACAAGTGTTATACACCGTGAACTCTGCAACAGTCCACACATTCAAAGGAACAGAGGTTTTCATAATTTTTTTTTTTAATGGGTAGCTTCAGCTTCCATAAGCTAAAAAGCTGGATTTTCCTTTCATTAGAGCTAATCAGAAAATAAATATTCCAATGAAAGCAGGTGTTTTAAAGTTTGACATTTGGGGGGTAAGGAGGGGAAGATTTCTGCCAACTCTTGAAAAATACCAGATGGAAAGGAAACAGTAAAAAAAGTACTGATGTACCTCATTAGGATTTATACTTTTTCATCATTCACAAAGTAGTCAACCTGATACTATTACAGGCTTCTAAGGATAACCGAGAGGGTGAGTTACGAGAGGGAGAAACAGATGGCTTCACCCATTAGAGAGCATTTCACTGGACTAGACCCACCCTTTGGGCAAGCTGATATTGAAAAACTGGGGGTGGAGGGAGGGTTTGTTTTTATACAGCCTACATTTCAAGGAGGGTTCCTACAGTGCCACAGGAAGGCTTTGTCTTCTCTCCCCAGATCTCTCCTAGTGGGTCAGATGAAGCTGGGGCCACAGTAGTGCCCACTAGAAGACAGTCCTGGTTCCACAGCCCTGCGGTGTAGTGATGCTCTCTGTGCTCTGCAGATGAGCTTCACCGAGCCTGAACATAAGGCAGCTCCTAATAAAATCATCATTACTTCCTTCCTCACTCCCAGAAGTCTGGTTTCTTTCCAAGCAGTAGTTTATAACCAAAGATCACTTTAAATACTATTTTCCAACCCAAAACCCCCACGCTTCTACAGAAACAGAAGACAGAAAGTTTAAAACTAAATTTGACAGTGAGCTATGAAAATTACTATTGAAAAAGCTCTTTGTGACATGAAAAGGAATACTAAAGCAGCTTACTTTTTGTCCCAGACATCTGCCTCCTTTCCCCTTCCTCATATCCCACCTCTTCCTTCAGCTCAGTGTTTTACAGACACTGGAGAAGCTTTAAAGAATGCAACTGAAGTGGGAATCCCCACTCATGATCAACCCTTCTCAAGGAGAATATTTCACAGTATCAAACCCTAAACTGTTATGATTAAAAAAAAAAAAAAGAGTGCTTCCCAAGGAATAGATTTCCTTTATGTCAGAGTTACAATTGCAGTGTTTTGTTCATAGGAGAACCACTTCAATGCATAGTAATCCCTTCAATGCTGTAGAGCCATTAGAAAGGTGTGAGTACATCAATAGCTGCTATTCTAATTAATGAAAAGCTAAATTTCCACCTAAATCCAAAATCAGAGCCCTTACTCTGGGTCTACTCTACAGAAGAAAAACAAATTACTAATTTTATGGTAAGGGAAGTTATTCTATTACTCTGGAACTGACCCTGAAGAACAAAGAGCACATACAACTGCTCGTGCCATGACATTTTAGCCAAATTCCACTTTAGAGAGTTTCACCCAAGCATGAATTTGGAACAGTTTCACTGAAATCCGCAATTCATTTCCCCAAGAAATGACAGATTTATAGTTGTGGTTTCAACAAGACCTACATCAAAGACAACTTCCACACAAAAGTTAAAAAAAGAAAGAAACAAAGAAAGATTCTCACAAAGACTCCAGCTTTGCAAATTAAGATGGCTTTTGGGGACATTTAATGTACACAGCAAGTGATTTTCCCATTACAACTGTCATAATTTTTCTCCCTTCCTTCTGCATTTCTGCTCTTGTTGAGTTTGGAAAGATACTAAGACAGTTCACTGATCGAATATTAACTAGACAGTTAACAATCCTTAAAACAGAGGGCTTAATTTCATTGCCAGAAAAAAAACTGGCAGGAACATGCACCTCAGTCAAATCAGAAATAGTTGTAAACAACAGAACAGAAAGGAGTTTCTGAGTGCCACTCACAGGGGCTGGTCTGTCCCAGGAAAAAGGAGTCAGCTGCAGTGTAGTTCAGATGTGTCACTCTATTTCCTTAGTCTATCATCTTCAAAATAGACATTTGCAGCCACCTCTTAAAGGTTATTTTTGCATTTTTATGTCTCTTGCATGTAATTTCATGTTACCCAAAACATATCTTACATGGTTTTTAGTTTATTTCATAGGTACTGCAAGTCTTCCAATTCACTTCTAATCTATTTAAATGGCATATGTTTTTCTTCACTTATACTAGCATTAAATTATCTCCTTTTTAGAAGGGCAACCAGTCATCCTGCATTTGTATTATTAGGCTGTCTCGGCAGCACTGTACCTCTCGCTAAACGACTATGCTGAGGTGGTAAGCAGAGGATTATTATCATATTGCTACACTTCATGACCACCCTCCACAATAATGTTACTTCTCAGGCATTCACATTCTTAAGGGAATGCATTTAAAAGCTGTTATTCATTAATCAAATGTTTCATTTGCTTGTGAACACAAACTCTATGATCAAGTAACAATGGAGTGCAATCAACTATGTACAGTTTTGTCTGAACATCAATTCGGTCAGCTTCCCAGCTACGCAATACTAGCGAGTTTATGTAGCATGTCTGCGGCTGGCAAAGGCTCCTTTTTCATGCAGTCTTTAATTTTACTCCATTCAGTCCATCAGGTAGGGAGGTCTTGCTAGTTAACCACTTTATTTATCTGCTTTTATGCAGTCTCATAAGAAGGCAACATGAAGTATCAGAGCAAATTGTTCATCACAACTGAGATCAGACAGGGTATTAAGAAGTGTCTCCCATTCTGCTCACTGGGCTTACGCACTCCTAAATTGATTAAATCTGTAACAAATATTTTCCTAGTGTGTGATGAATCAAAGACAATGACAGATATTTAAAAAGTTGCATACTGACAGAGCAGCTGAGTAACATTTTGTTTTGTGAAAATTCTAATTGTTTACATTAAAAGAAATTATAGGCAGATATACAAATAATAAAAATATGACTCTGAGTCACATGTTTAATAAGTTACTTTTTAAGTTACACTCCTAATAAGTTACTCGGGAAATGAATGGCACAGCAGATGAACAGTGTATTTTACTCAACAGCAATACAAAATCCTATTTTTTTAAAAGAAAGGCAACATATGTTTGTACCCATTACTGATACCACCAGTTCCAAATTACTGAATTATGACAACTTTAATGCATTGTGTGGCATGAACATAAAAATGTGGAAAATCCTGGTCTTCAATTTCTTCCACAGGAAGAAATAAGAGGATAAACTTTCTGATGACTGTGTAACTTCATCTGACCTGTTCATAAGTTTGCAAAGGGGTACGAACAGTGAAATTTGGTGTTTAATTGTGCATTAATGAAATTAATTCACACAACATTAATTTAATTGATGAATATTTCTTCAAATGAGCTTCCTGTCATCTTTCCAAATTTTAATTTAGGACATTACGCTCCATATTGCCAGAAGAAGTAAGCTTAGTTGTGCAATCGTCCTTCCCCAGCTAACCATGTCACCAAAAGATCACATCCTTGGATATCTCTCTCTTTTAAGAAGACCTTAAGTGACAAAATTCCTGCCCAGTCATGTTCTTAGCTTTCTTTTAAAAGCATTTTAGATCCTGTTGCTCCAGGGACTAATCTGAATAAGCACAGAAACCACATCTTTTTTACTTCTTTTGTAAAAGACACATTCCCCTGGCTGCTACGAGAAAGGAGTCATCATTCTGTACAATCCTGAAAGTTAAGAAGGGGGAAATAAAACACCAGTGAGAGAAAGATTTCTCTCCCAAAGACCTGCTTCCAATTTTATATGTGTATTTCATCCACCAGAAAAAAAGTGACTTGACACTTTCTTGCACGACACTCTCCCAACAGCTGCCTGCCTGGGGTCGCATCCCCACCGCAGGCACTTTGCAGACCATCGCTTCTCTACGGCAGGACAGAAGGCGAAGGGGCAAAGTGCACCATGGCACAGGATCTATCTGGGCTGCCACGAATACTGGCAAGAGAGTCACAACTTGCCTCATTAGCAATGAAACTAATTAAGTCTGACTTTCTACTGCTTTGTGGCCTGTCTTTATGCCTCCCTGCCCTACTATACCCCTGTTTCTCCACAACTCTGACACCCCTTTCCCACACCAGTTCTTGACACCTCCTTTTTCATAATACCTCCACGAAACACAACTCCTCCTAACAAATGTGACAGGAACCAGCCTGTGGTTCTCAGTAAGCAGACATGGTAACACTATCAGCATAATTAACTTAGGAAGAGAAAAAAAATTACACCAACCCTGAGCTGACATATTCCTAAGAAGAATTATTTTTTTTTTTTAGTTGTTTTTAAGTTTCTAAGTTCAGTGAGGTATAAAAATTTAAAAAAAACCACCTTACTAGTATTTTAGTGTGACATAAAGGAAAACATCAGCATTGATGGCTTGGGCCAAGACAACCTAATATAAAAAGCCTGATACATTTGAGAGCTCAGCATCCTACTTCCTAAGTATCACCTCTGAGTGAAGCATCCCACTAGCCTCCTGCTCTGCAAATATATTGTGCTGTCTACTCATTTATCAACCTTTCATATCAGTGCTTTTTATTATGCAGTACTCTGCAGTATGGTCTTCCTGAATTCAATGACAGTCTTTTCACATCCAAGCGACATCTCTGCAGCATCTCTCTGATACCAAGTATGCAATGAATCAAGCCGATCAACAAAAAATGACCTCTCACCTCTCTGTTTGTCTTTTTGTCCTTAGACTGGGAGTGCCCTTGAATTCTGGCAAGCAGCTCAGATATGGGAATTGCTATCGTAACATATAATAGAAATTTCAAGAGCTTCATGTGCCAGGTTCTGGTTTTGCAGAGGAAATTCCAATATAAGCGCAGAGACACCAGAAGCAGATCATATCTGTCTGCAAACTTACATACACTCTTTAATTAATAATCTTACATTTCTTATTTAAAAAAAAAGAACACCACAAACCAAAACAGATATACATCGTATGGAAATACACAGAAATAGGCTGGAAAGAAATCAATACACATCTCACATACAGCAACATCATAACAATGGAGGAGGACAAACAGGAGAATCTAAGAGGAAGCAAAGGCAATGGAAGGAAGAAAGCACCACTGACGTGGGATTTTGTAGGAACAAGATTTTGGTGCATTTCCAATTTTTGCATAAGAGATAACAAAGCATCTTGTGCTTTTCTAAATAAAACACCTGCTTGTTTCAATACTTTCATACACTAATATACATCTTGTGCAGATATTTCTTTTAGAAATAATGTATCTTTTCATTAAAAGTGCATTTTTTTTAAATGTGTGGCTGATACGCTGCAGCACCTATGGAGTTCCATAAAGTAGTTTTCCAAATCCAGTATTTTTTTTTAATATCTACATGTTGATTTAAAAAATCTAATGTCTGTATATGATTATTTCCTGTTGTAAAGAATCTAGTCCCAACTCATCAACTATTTATTTCTAAAACATACCTGAAAATTCTAGGTTCATGTCAACTGTATCAGGTTTATAGGGTTTGGTACTTTTTTTTGCTCAACATTTCAGTATTCCAGACAGAGTTTTAAATGTCTTGTACTATGTGACACAGGCGATTACAGAGCCAGTGTAATGGTGCAGTGAACATCTTTATATGGGTATTACACCACCAAATCTGAAGTTAAAAATTAATGATATATATATTACTCTGAGTAATACAATTCAAGAAAGAGAAGACATTACCTGTATCATTCAGGGAATTTTTTTCCTCTAACTAAACTTTAAAGTAACTAAAACTTTATTCAGTGCTGAAATATTACAATGACAGTATCACTGTCCACTCTTTACTAAGACCTACATCCATCACAAAAAGCAAAAGACCACCCAGCTCTGGGTGATCAACTGAAACACCAGTCCTGCACAGAGCAGACCACCAATAGCTTTCTGAATCCTGAAAAGCAAGGTAAGAAATTCCTTAATAGTTCCTTAATAGACATAGTTACTTCTATGTAGGCAGAGGAAAACATCTGAAACTAATGCACAGTTGCTGTTACTGCATTTGGTACTAAATCCACTTTATGTTCCACACACGCTTCCTCTTTGATATCAATTCTTTAGATAATAGCTTATTTAGATAACTGCTGCTGACTTGAAATCGACAGGAAGCATTAAGCCTTTACATGAGCATATATACTGTTTTTTACAAAACAGTTGTCACATAGTTATGCAGTTACACTTCCCCTACCACAGCTTCTTTTTATGATACCTTCTCCACCCACTAAATGAACCTTCCCAGATGTCTTCTAGCATTTCAAACTGTCCAAGAGCAGCCTCCTTCAAGAAATATAATTTCTTTTGCTTTCTTTTCCCTGCCAAATTAAAAAAAAAAGTGTTTCACAAAATCAAATCATGTTGTGACAAAGGGGCTACAGAGGACAGGAGCAGGTTACCAGCCAGAGATCTCACAGCTGCTGAGGAGAGGAACAAGCCTTGCACCGTAGTAGGAAGAGGAGCTCTCACCTTTAGACACCAAAACAAGAGGTTTAGAAGATTTCTTCTCTGTTCAGGCTGAGCTAGAGATGAGATAACTCAGTGAGACTTACTCTCCAGCACAATTAGCAGCTCTTCTAACGACACAGGAACTTCCAACAAGACAACAAAAGCAGCCTTATACTTCCCCAACCCATTGCTTTTGCTGCCTTTGTGTAGAAGAGGTAAACAGTGGATTAAGATTAACATATGCCAATCCCTGCACATGGGTGAAATCATTTTACCTTTCTGGGAGATGCTGTCTCTCCCAGGACTGTAGCTGCCTAGCTTAATTCTGATCAGCAATGGGTGGGTGGGCTTGAGGGAACTCACAACTAAGTATCGCATCTGACTGTAAAATGGCACATGCCTTGCTTCTGGTTCAGCACAAACCTTAGACAACAATGAATCAAAATAAACTTATCCCTCGTTATCAAATTTGTTTTTAAATGGCATAATGAGACTTGTACATTGCTAACTTCCTCAAAGAACAATATTGGTCAAAGAACCTAACTACAAATGTTTTGCTGAACACACACAGTCACTTAATCTTCAAGAAAAAGAAAATAGAGATTCATCCACAGTTAAAAATTATTAATAATTAGGAAATCAGCAGAAAGTAACATAAACACAAGCAGAAGTAGACAGCTACCAGATCAAACAGAATGGTCTTAAAAAAAAAAAACCAAAAAAACCCCAAACCTCTGCAGATGTAAAAAAAAAAAAAGAAAAATCAAATTATTTTAGGATACAAAAAGTATTCCAAATAGTTGGGGTTTTTTTAATAAAAGAAAAAAACCTCAGACACAAGGCTGGTGGAATTTCTGGTTTGACAAAGTAAGCAAACTGGCATAGCAGTAGAGAAACTGAGGTCACACCTACATTTGCAATCAAGAGGTGAGCACAACTGTTCAGGCTCACAGTACACTCATCTTCACAAGTTTCATAAAATGTGAGCATCAGCTACCTATCAATAAAATTACTCTGAGCTGCCACACCAGAATGCATTTCCTATTTCTGAAATTCAGCCAAAACACCAGATTACCCCAAATGTGACAAAACAGATAGGCTTTTCTGTTCTCAGAGGACAGAGCTGACCTTTGCTAACCGAGCCACTGAGTACTAACTGAAGTGCACAGAGAAGACCTACTTTTCCCATTCTCCCACTTCCAGGAAAAGTCTCAGTGCAAATAATTACCAGCAATATGGGTAAAAAGTCTTATTTTTGTGTGAGGTCAGATGCAGTACTCAGCTATTCCTTAACCAAACAATAAAATAAGCTCTCGCACAGGTGACCAGTTCATGGGACATCATTTGAGTTTCAAAGAAACAAAGGCCAATTCTGTTACTCAAAGCTTAGTCAGCCTTTCCTTTTTGTTTAACAAGCCAGCTACATTACTATTGTTAGTTGTATGTAATCACACATATCGCAAATGCTCATACTAAGGTAACACATGATTTGTCACATGACTGTTATTGAAGTACAGAACAGTGACTGATTTGACACTGAATGTGACAGTGCATCTTACCTCAGTTAAATACTATCTTCAAATAGTCAGCAGCCCTTAAAGAATACGTGATCACTAATACAGGCTGGTTTTTATTTGGGGGATGGGTATCCACTGCTTATCGCTCTTGGAAAGCTCCCACTGAAACGGACACAGCTATCTTAGAGGAGAATACTGGCACACAGCTGAAACTGGAAAGGTATCTTGGGATTAAACGCTGCATCGCAAATCACATGTCAGCTTTTTCTTTTTTAAAACCACGGTACAAATTGAAGCTGATATTTTCTTTGCTATGATAAACATCACAGAAGCATATTCATCCCCATTACTTAACAACAGAACCTATAAACTCCCGCTGATTTCTTTATCCATTTCTAAAGCACAGTTTACAATCCTACATTGCAGATAAGGGTACACTGCTCACAAGATTAAAGTCAAGGTCACATATTGCGCATATGCTGCTGCCCGTGAAACAGGGATCCGTTTCACAGACTCCACATATATTTTTAGAAGGGGCTGCTCTAGCCATCAGCTAACAGCCCTTCAATTATAAAAGTGAAGATAAACTTTGGCTTAAAAGGTAAAATTTAAGGCTTCTGTGCCGAAACAGACAGACCCCTGCTGATTGAAGGAGATAAAGTAGTTCCTTTTATTCCTTCACAAAACCTGAAGGGGAAATCCCCAACACACTCAGTACGAGCCTAACTTTCTTTCTGATGGAGCCAAGAGTGAAACTCCCACAGACTTTGATAGGACCACAGGTAGACCACCTTTGAAAAATCCTGAGTTTACAGTACGTCAGGTAGCCAGTGTTCCCTACACACATCTGTTGTACCTTCTTCTCAACAGGCACTTGTGCAACTATTCATACTAGAGCTACAACAGAAGCACGAGCACCATGCAAGCAGAGGTTTATAACACAGAAAAGGTTTCTGCCTTCCCCAGAGAAAACCATTTGCACAAGATGTCCTTAGTTGATGCCACCAAATATCAGCAAGCACGAAGAAGTGAATACATTGATATGCGACAATTATTATTATCACATGCTGCTTGTAAGAAGATGACACTTCCAAAATTGAGGATTAGGCTTACATCATGGATATCTGAGGAGGGACTCCAAAAATTCTGTTGACATAAAAAGTGAGCAGCAAAATCTGGATTTTTATCCAACTTTAATGATGGAAAGATCTTTGAGGCAAGCCCCAAATAAACACATTACTGTTAACTACTTAAGAACAGAGCTCATTCTCCTAGGTCTAGTGGAACTAGTTAAGATTGCTCTTTACTACAAGGGATTAAAATTGCCGCACCTTTGTGCAGTAGGGAGACACCCAGCAGAGATCAACCCCATCAACAGGTTCCCTAGTGAATCAGTGTTTGTACAATCAGGACACTGTAATCGGGACCTACCCTTAAAGCTGTCCTGAGGCCACCAGAGATGTAAAACTTCTACCTCATCCCCCAGCCTGCATGTTCTGGCAGGTCACTGAAAATGCTTAAGTAGCTAAATGCCTGAAAGTCCCACTAATTTTTTATAAGTCACTTGGAGAAGGCCCCTTTACTTACTATTGCTGCTGCCAACCTGTACCTCAGCCACCTCTCCTTTGCCTTATTTCAGCAAGGCAACAAAGACCTCGAGCTTTAAAAGGCATTTCATAACATCAACATCAGTGTGTCAAGACCTTCAGCACGTGGGGATACAGACAGCTACATGGCTAAATAAAAGGAGGCCAAGGAACAAGTACAAGCAACATGCTTATCATCCCCACTGCCCCGCTGTCAGCCAGTTCCTGGACTCTGTCCTGGACTAGTCCAACTAGTCAGCTCTGAGACAAACAGACCTGTATGGCAGGGGACGCCTAGCCTTACACAGTTGGCCTAGGAATCTGCCCCTGGACACCTTTCATTTGGCCCTACTGGCATCACTTGAAGGCTTGACTAGAGGAGATACGCCCCTGTTTCTAAGATAAGAATCCCAGACAGGACACTATATGTATGTACAGTGATCAGTTAAGGACACTGATCTTTCTCACGGGGGTGACAAGCTTTCAAGACGAATGGATGACAATTTATGAATTGAGTAACACGTTAAAATTCTGAAGGGTAAAACAAAGGGCAGAAGGAATTCACAACCTAGGTCACCTTACCACAGACTATTATGTGATTTCAATTAGCTAATATTATGACAGATTCTACTTTATACCCCGTACTTGGTTTTGTTTACCTTTTTCTGGAAATATTCTAAATTATCTATCATCCGTATATCATTATAGTAAGTTGCATGACCAAAGTGTAACTCAGTAGCCTACATTAGCCAAAACATTTTCAAGTGGAGGTGAACTCCTAATGCTTTGCCTTTGCAGTGACCTCTATTTGGGAACCCGGACTGATCCACCAGACATCATTCGTTACCAGATACACTTCATTTCAAAACCAGTGAGCCTCCAGAGAAACGAGCCTGAGTCCCAGGAGTTTTGAAAAGTCATCCGCTTAAATGTCTAAACAATGTTTGCAGTTAGTTACAAAACACCCACTTTTCAGAATCTTGGCCTGAGCTTAGGACAAGCAGTTTCTTGTTATCAAACTTTCACTGATGCAATATGACTAATACCAGACTGTGAAATTAACTTACTGAATCTTAAAGAAAAAGTTCCTCAAACTGCTGCTTGAACCTAAGTTTTCCTGCACCCCTCTAGAGGCAAAGAGTAACTCCATTCTCTACTAAAGACCCGAGCGTGAGAAAGCCTGCACTCCATCACCAAAATTCAAAGACATGACAAAAAGGGGCAGTAACACGAAACTCTTTCTATTAAGAGTGGCCTAAATAACAGTTTCAGGACACTCAAACCGATGTTATTTACTCTGCTCTCCTACTCTGTTTTTCCCCTAAGTCTTTTGAAGCGCTGATATCGCAGGCATCGATACCTCTTTAAGCGCAACAAATTATTGTAGTATACCCCTCACGATCAGATTTGAAGTGATATTGTATTGAAGTAATACTGTTCAAGCAACGATTAATGCTGGGGGGGGGGGGGGGGAGAAATCTATACGACCTGCAAAAGCAGTTTAGAAAGACCGGCCTAACCACAGACCTTCCCTAGACGAAGGGTCCGTTTTAATTCGCCTTTTCCCCCGCCCTCTTCTCAACATCTCCCCTTTGCGCCTGGCTGCGGTCCCCAAACCCCGCTCCTGAACTCGGGGGACGCTTCTGCCGGAGGGGAGGGAGAGGAGAGGGGGAGACCCCGGGGCCCCCCCCGGCCGTGTTCGCTGAGGGGGCTGCGGCGAGGCGAGGCCGGTGTTTTCTGCCAGCGGCCGCCCCCCCCACCCACCCACCCGCCGTCCCCCGCCGCTCCCTCGCACCTCAAACTTTGCCGCCCGGGGGGACGAGGCGAGGCCGGGCCCGGGCCTTTCCCGCCCCGGGGCTCACCCTCCGCGGCCCTGCCCGTCCCTCACCCGCCCCTCCGGGCTGCCCGCGGTACCTCGGAGCCGGGGGAATTCGCTCTCCCGGAGGCCGCGCAGGCCGCCGCCGTAACCGTACTCGTAACCGGCGGGGCAGGCGGCCTGGAAGGCTCGGAAAGAGAGCAGCTCCCCCCGCGGCGCCCCGGCCATACCGCCGGGCTGGCTATAAGGCGGGAAGCGGGCAGAGAAACTCTGACAGAAACACCGAGCGCGGCTCCGAGCCTTCCCGCCGGCAGCGCTGCGGGCAGGTACTGCCACCGGACCGGCACGGCACGGCACGGCCCGGCCCGGCCGCGCCTCCCGCCTCCCGCCCCGCCTGCCTTCGCCTCGGCCCGGGGCCGTCCGGCCGTGGACGGAGGCCAGGAGAGGGAGGCCTGGCCCGCTCGCCAGCAGACAGGCCCACCGGTCCGGTCGTCCGAAAGGGGCCGCGGGCAGCGGAGTCGTCTCTTCCCCGGGTTCCTCACCGGGAGCCGGGCACCAAAGCGGGGAGATCGATCCCCCCCCCCGAGCCCACGGAGCCAAGCAGAGCCGGCGCAGCGTGAAGCGCAAGGCCGTCGGGTTTGGCTCCGGAGTAACCGTCCCCTCCTGCTGAGGCACCCTGTTGAAAATAGGGGTAGCTCCTGGAAGCGTCTTTTCCCTAAAATTTCCAAATCCAGCGCTCGAGTTTCCCTCCTTTCCTCTAGATGACGCCTCTTCCACTGCTGCTAATAGGTAGGGGAAGTCGCTTTCTCACCCCTTGGGTTTGGTGTGTGATGGTCCTGCATCACGCCTAGCTGGCTCTGCTGGCCGGAGATGCCATGCACTGGTCAATCTATAGGGCCGTGGGTGGCCAAAAGCCTGAGGAGTGGCGTGGGCTGGTCGTCAGCTGTAGAGAGAGCGGCAGACATTCATGTAAAAGCCTTTGCTTTGTAGGATAAGCTGTAACCATACACACACACACACAAAAATCATAGCCAAAGGAACGTTGGGGTTTGTTATCAAATGGGGTTTTTTGCCTGACATACTGTTTGCAACAGGTTTTTCTACTCACAGCTCTGCAATCCGTAGAGCATTAAATGACACACACACACCCCCAGTCCAATACTAAAATAAAACTGCACGCATTAGGATGGATCTGCATCCAAATTCTGGTAAGGCAGACTCTTTAGTTAGATTGTTTGAAATACTATCAATTGGTTATCAGTGAAATGGGAAACTACCAAGAACACTCTTCGGCCCAAATTGAACCGTAAAGATTTTCATTTACAAGGTGGTACTGAATAAAAGCCACGCAGAAAATTAAAAAATAAGCCTGACATGAAATAGCATGCTAATACGCTCCCTACTTTATATATTGGGATGTTTTGCCTGGTTTAAACACATAGTCCTGGCTCCAAGATGCTGCAGAATATTTCTGTAATGCTATAAGAATATGTTTGTCCCTGACTCTGTATTCATGACTGGGGCAGGTATATAGTACTGCATCTTATTCCTGGATGTAGCACTACATTTTCTGGCCCAGCTGATGATCTCACCAAAACTAATTACCAAATGAACTATAACTTATGCATTTCCTTCCAGGTGAACAAAACACCTCTGAGGAAAAAGAAGTTGCCACCAAGTAGAGGAATGTTTTTAGCTGATCTTCTGAAGTAATTTTCTTTTTAAAACCAGAACCCTGCACTAAATACCTTTTTTTTATTTTAATATTTATGCATTGCAATTTAGAAGAGCCTATGCCATCACTATGACCTTTTTTTTTACTGCAGGTATATGTAGAAAATACCTGCCATGGATTTTCCCTCATATTTCTAGCTTCCTGTTATCAATTTCCAGAGCAATTTATTTATATTGATCACTATGCATAGTTCCCTTACCATTTTCATGTATTGTTTATGCCAAATAGTTGTTTTCACTTCCTTATTGAACCAAGACTAGTTTTCCCCACCAAAACAGTCCTTTTTCTTGATGACAGAATGCAGCTTTCTGATCTTAAAATAAATTCATCTTAAGGATCTAATTTCCATTCACATTTTTGTATAAAAATGGTTCCTCACAGTGGATTTCTGTCTTTTCTTTTTCCTCCTGATTTTGGAAGATTAGTCCTTTGGAAGCAACACACGCATGGAGATAGTACTAATTGCGAATGTGCTCTGTTTGCATATTGCATGTAACCTGGTGATCATCACTGATTGTTGGGAAGCTACCAATTTCCGATACAGGGCTTAGTTCATCTTCATCCACCATAAAGGCTGACCAGAATCTTCTAAATAACAAGAGGCATTAAGGTCACTCTGTGTTAGTATATAAGTTTTGATGTTTGAAAATTAGCATAACTTGTAAAAACTAAGTAGGTTTTACTGCTGAATATTTCTGAGGTAAAAGCTGGAGATTTCGTGGAATTTCCACATGAAACCGTAGTTTTTCCATCTGGACATTGCAGATTTGTATTTACAGAGTAACTTTTCCTCTTCTCTGGTTATTAAGTGAAGCCAGGGGATCAGTCCATGGAAGCACATTAATTAAATTATATACGCTGGTGGACAGGTATGCCTAGAGAGTCATGTTCACAAAACTGTAAAGTGATAAAATGCTGCTAGGGCAAGGATCACTGTGCACGTGCACCGGGCACACAAATTGCATACATTATCCCCCCCACCCATGCGCACACACGCACAGTTTTGCAGGTTGTTTTTTTAATGGAGGCTCAGTAGCAGAAACAGAGCCATTTAACTTGCTCTTTCCGAGTTTTAGCAAAGGGAAATAATGCCTCCAGGTAATTTAGTTAGTAGGTTCTTGGTTCGTAAGTGTTAATATGTAACACTGCCATTGCTTGGAAGATGTTACAAAATAGGAAAAGGGGTTTTTTAATCCCTTCAATGAACTGTGACAATGCTGCCTTTTTTCTCTCTAGCAACTATTCAAGAGCACTGTAAGAAACGGGAAGTAACAGCCTCTGCACAAATACTATGTAAACAACTAAAAAAACCATACGCTTCTCTGTAAAGGGGTTGCTCTGTCCTCTTGCAGCTCTATAGAAGAGCAATGGGACTGCAGTGTTGGTTCTTTAGGGTCTATTTCAATGCAGATGATAAACCGTCATCATAATACAACTACATGATGGTAGGGTATAGAGAAGATGGTGTTTGCTGGAAGGACAAAAGACAATGGACACAAGCTGGAATAAGGGAAATTCTGACTAGATATAAGTTTAAAAAAAAAATTCCCATGAGAGTGGTCAAACACCAGAGCACATTCCTCAGAGAGGCTGTGGAATCTCCATCCTTCGAGAGATTCAGAACCCACCAGGACATAGCCCTGAGCAACCTCCTCCAGCTGAACATGTTTTGAGAAGGAGGTTGGACAGGAGACCTCCAGGGGTCCCTTCCAACCACTGTAGTTCTATAATGATTAATTCTGATGATCAGCAAAGTATTTCTAAAAGTAATTAATATTTGGCTGTTAGCACCAGCTCTCAGATAGCCTAGCTAACAAGAAAGGGTTGTCCTGGGGCAGGAGCATGGATTGCATAACCTCCAGCACGTTTTGTGACTGTATTTCTAATACATCCTACTTGTATACAAACCAACTGAACAGCATTAAACACGGGCAGGATCTCTATGAGTTGCAAATATGCAGTAAAGGTGATTCTGCTCAAAGAAAAAAAATAATACCCTGCCTGTTTGGCTTATTAGAACAAGCAATGGATTATTCACATTGCCCAAATTATTTAAGAAACAGAGTTACAGAATGGTTGAGGTTGAAAGGGACCTCTGAAGGTTGCCTATTCCAGCCTGCCCCAGTCTACTTATTTGTGGTTACTCGCTGTTATGCCACTGGTCTCCAGTAACAATCGCACCTTTTATAACGACGACAGCAATTGACAGCTACTATACAAAAATACTGCACATCACATTAAGTCCAGTCATCATAAACTTCCAGTTCTGAACCCTGTCACACCCAGCTTGCTTCACCATTGTGTGACTATTCCAAGACACGTCGTACAGTCTCCCCCTTTGACAAAGCTTTACTGACAAGGCTGGTGTAAAATATATAGGCTAATGCTGTAGAAAGTCACGAGCTCAGGCTTTGTCTCTGCCACTGGTCTACTGTATGAGCAGGAGAGGTTATCCCTTCCTTGTAGTAGCCTTAGGTATAAATTAATGAAAACTGTGAATCAGAGCTTATGGACATGACTGGATATTGTAGTAAAGGGTTAAGCAGCTTGGAATTATGTAACACAAAGCATGCAGAGTATTAAGAACCAGCATAATGCAGTATACGTGAAAACTGCAAGAAAGGTCTTGGAATGGAGAGGTTTTGCTCCCGGGCAGGATTTTTGCCAGCAGAAAGCCAGATTCTGCTCTGATCCTCCATGGACACTGAAAGCATTAGTGGAAATGAATGCTACAGCCATTAAACGATTGCACAGAGGTCAGCACAGGCACAGCCTCGCCTGTGTGGTTGTATGTTAGGAAAAGCATTACTAGCTCATTGCAGCCCAGATCACACTTGCTACACGTTTAGGTATGACATAACCCTTCTCATTTGTTCATTATAGACAAAACGAGTTTTCACCCTGCTGTATTCTTTTTCATGTTGAGTCATGGAACAATAAAATAAAGACTATTTTGCTCATTGCAGAGACATCCTGATGTGTGCACACACTGCTCCAGTCTCTGATTAGTTAACTGGTTGATCTGAAAAGATGTGCAGTATCAGAAACTAATGCAGTTGCCTACTGACTGTAAACAGTTATTTATTGGCTATAAGGAAAACTATCTAATTCACCACATGTTTACAGCTAGTTACAAGAAACCCACTTCTTATATGGCCCTTTGAGCCTACCAGTTATAAAAAGCTGCTAAGGCATGTATGGCAAAAGTCAAGTTTACAACTTCTAGTTTATCCCTGCATACGTTTAAAGAAAGCCCAAAACTATACACAAGAAAAAAACCCTGGTTATTTTTTCACTGACATCTGATACTCTGTTTTGCACAGGGATCATTGTCTTTAGTGTTAAAAATGGCCATGTTTCTCCTCAGAATTAGGGCTGATCATTGTGAACTGTTTAGACTGTTGGTCTGTGGTGATCTTCCACTCGGTGGGGGAAAAAAAAAAAAAAAGTCCTTTACATACACAAACCCTCAGCAATTATACTCCAGTTGTAGCAGAAGCAGGCATGAAAGTACAGTTTTTGTGGCTTAAGTGGAAGGAGGCTATTGATTCAAATCACAGAAGATGCTTCAGCACTTGAAGGACTATCTCCAGCCCTGAAGTAGGTTGGCAAGAGCGTTGCCATGGGCTTCAGTGAAACTTGGGATTTACTGCTAAAAAACTTATTAGCAGAAGAATCACCGAGAGAGATAGCTGTCCCTGCTTGCTGGCTTGGTGCATGTTCCCCGATGCTGTCAGGGCTGTGACTAATGGCACCCTTATATGCTTAGTGGCACCCCAATAGCTGAGGAGAAGCATTTTAGGAAGGGACCGTGAGAGCAGACAGGGAAGCAACCCCTCACACCACTGCACGGCGCGGTGGGAAAAGCGCAGCCCTGGCGGAGGCATAACGATATAAACTTTTGCATTCTCCAGCCCATGGTGGTCAACCACTTCCAAGACCGTACAGCCGTGCTGTGTACAGCCATACTGCTTAATCCTTCCCCCATGAGGGTCAACGTTTCTAAACAAACCCAGATCAGCAGGTTGAGAAGATTCCTGAGCCAGCAGAGCAAGAAGCTTGAGCAGAAACACAGGTACCATGGTGATTTGGTGGGACTAGCCATGCAGCCAGCAGGACGGGTCACCTCTCGGTTCCCCGCCCTTTTTGCCCTCCCTTTCCACTAATGCTCACCATTTCTTTGTAGCTTCAGACTGCATGTACTACCCCCTTCCTCCTCCAGTCTATGTGCAGCACACTTTCTCTTCCAGCTGTCTTTAAATTTGGCTAATCCTTGCCTGCCAGTGGTGATTCCTGAGACAGAACCCCATCCCTTAAAAAAATAGCAACTGTCAGGAGGTGGAAAAGGAATCTCTCGATGGCACGGCTGGCATGCTCTGCCCTGTTTCCACACTCTTCTTTAGGCCTGTGTGTTTAAACTGTAAACTCTGGGACAGAAACCCTTTTTTCTACTATTACCAAATGCACTTGTTCAGTGTTGGATGCAATCAGCCCCTGTTCCAAGGCAAACCCCAGTCCCCACCTTAGGTAGCAGGTGATGAGCATCTAATGGGTTTAGGCCATAAGCACTGACGCTTGATGAAAGTATTTAATTCCTGCAAGTGTTACTATTAAACTTTATGTTCAAAGGGTTTAACAGTTATTAAAATATCATTTATTGCAACAGCATGACAAAGCTTTGTGTTGCTAACGAGAATCCAGAAGTTCAAAGGAAGACTTGATCACATAAGCCTCTGCTTTCAAGAGGCTGATTGTGTTGCAAATATGATGTGCACAAGTTTGACAAACAGCAACTAGGCCGTCTCTCATTAAGTCATTTTGGCTAAAGCAGATTTCAGTGGAAAGACATCTGCATGCACCCTAAGAGTCAGGCAGGGGGCAGTGGATGGAGGCTTGAGGAAAACTGAAGGACTGAAGGAAACACAAACCCAAAAGTTATTTTAACAAGAGGGACCAAACCCAACATGTTTGAAGAACTTTATACCCCATATGGAGACCAGAAGTGAATATGGTTTGGGATTCAGGTTTTACCGCTTGTCCTCACTCATATCACCTGCCCAGACAGGGCAGTTTTATCAGGAGACATCTGTTACAAATCAGTACTGCGCACAGAAATCAACATGAATGATAACGCAGGGCTGGGTTTAAAATGATAGGTTTCATATCATAGCACATCCACTATGACTAGAATTTGCAAATTCATGCAGCATACTAACGCTTTTTGCTTTTAATATAATGCATCCAGAAAATATAAACACTTTCGATCTCTGACAGGGCTACAAGTGTCACAAAGATATTTCACACTGAATTATTAATGTGGATTGGAGAGTCATAATCTTGCTCATTGAGGCTTAGTGATACTGACTTTAAATGGCAAACAGCTTTTTACAGTTATGAAATCTAAAATGTTTCGTATATCCACATGCAGAAGTGGAGAGAAGATTTCTGTACTGCGTAATAGATGCAACACATCCACGTATGTGTTGTTTATAACCATGAAGTTTACAATTTATACCTGTTATCACAAGCTACCAAAAAACATTCCCAGCAGTTCAGCTTTAACACGCTGGCAACTTTGTCAAAAATTTAATTCTCTCTTCCTTTGAAATAGCTTTGCAGACTTAAATATGTACCTAAATATGCAATAATGTTTCTCATCCCACTTCCCATTCTTAAAGGCTTGCCATTATCATTTGATTGTTCAGCTTGAAAAATTCAGAATCTTTTGTGCAGACTAAAAACCAATATGAAACAAATATATGATGAGCTACTGTCACCAGTTGAGCTTCATTATTTTCCATATATTGCTCTGAATTATTTTATTTTTAAGTACTCACTGTGTCTGTTAGGTAGTATATTTGACATCTCTCTTCAAACACAAAGCTAAAGTGTATTTGATGCTGTTGACCAATTTTGCCACTTCTGGTAGCACAGTGAGGTATTTTGAATGGTGATTTTCATGAGAAATTTTTGCTGTACAAAATCTTCCACATAAAAATATTAATTTCCAAACAGAAGTGCTTTCACTTTGAAGACACGTTTACCTTTAGTTTCTGAAGTGCAAGTGGGTGGTGGGGAAAACAAAGATCACCTTTGTTAATTTAAAATAATCCTGTTCTTAGTGAGTTTTGACAGTCTTTTCTGTGCTTGCAGATGGGTTCCAAGCTATAGCAGACAGTTCACTACAGTAAAAAATATTTACTCTATGCAGAGACTTTTACATAAGATCTAGGTGTTAATATTTTTCCTTGAAAATGTTGAAAACACATTGTAAGAAGATATTGCCTCCAGCTTGGCACTAGAAACTTTAATGAAGCGATTATTGCTGGTCTTTTTAATTTGGCCTTTTCCAGAGTGGTTTCTACTAGCCTGCAATTAAAAAAATAAAAAAATAAACATTTTAGGTCTTGTCTTTGATGGAGTCTCAAGTACCTGAAATTCTTCTATACTAAATTCTGAAAGGCACTGCAGCCTTCATTCATGGCTTTAGAAATATTGCTTAGGAGTCTTACTTTATGTAAGACAATAATGTATACCATCAGCAATGATAAGTAAGTTAGATATGATACACTGATCAGTGGCCAGGGTTTCACACACCTGTAATCAATCTATTAGGCAAAACTGAACTGAGAGAAAGAAAACACAGAATATTAGTATGCATCTGTGATTCTGCAGCACAGTGCAATAGATTGCACCAGAGGAGGGAGAAATGCAGCTGGGATTGACAAAGTAATTAGAAGAACAGAAAAGGGAAGGTCCTAGGTTCCTGTTGTGGTTTAACCCAGCAGGCAGCTAAACACCACACAGCCATTTGCTCATTCCCCACCAATGGGATAGGGGAGAGAATCGGGAAAAAGATTAAACCAGGACAATAATATCCACCCCTTATTCTATACCATCTACAGCATGCCTAGGTCCCACACTTTCCAATATATCCCAATTAATCACCACCACCTTTCCTGTGCTTTGATATATACAGACAGATACCATTCCCTAGTCTATGTGCCATCCTTCTAAAATGTCCAGAGTTCATTTAGTCCATGACTTTGGGCTCCATCTGTCATAACAGTCCTTCAGGGCAAGAGAGATTGTGTGTGGTGGTGGATTGTTGCATACCGATGCCAGCTTTGGTTCCATCATTGCTGCACTTTGCTTGGTTTCATCAGAATTCATTCTTCATCAATCTGGGTAATTCTTACTGTAATACTGTTGATATGGCATATGACAATTATAGTAATGATGACATACAGTACTATATAGCAATTAACATCATACAATTTAATTCATTGGGTATTCTCACCTAAAATTAAATCCCCTTGAGGCACACATCAGATTTCCCCATCCTTCCGCATCACCCACTGCATACACCCAGGTCCTTGAGCAAAACCAGTCCCACAGATGGGTTTGCCTTTGCCTGAGGCAGGAGTAACTCAGACTTTCTTCCCCAGCATGTTTTCCTATGCACTACAGGGACTTTATCCCCTTCTACAGTATGTAAAAGTTCTGACTGGGCAGGGCCAGCCTCATTGGCAGATCCTCTGGTGTTGACTAACCAGGTGGCTTTTGCTAAATCTGTATCCCAATGTTTGAGTGTCCCATTACCCATTGCTCTCAGCATAATCTTTAACAGTCCATTGTATTGTTTGATTTTCCTGGAGGCTGGTGCACGATAGGGGATGGGGATATACCCACCCAACGCCATGCTCTTTGGCCCAGGTGTCTATGGGTTTGTTTCAGAAAAGAGTCCTGTTGTCTGAGTCAATTTTTTCTGGGGTGCTGTGTCACCATAAGATTTGCCTTTCAAGGCCCAGGATAGTGTTCTGGGCAGTGGCATGGGGCACAGGATACGTTTTCAGCCAGCCAGTGGTTTCTTCCACCATTGTAAGCACATGGCACTTGCCTTGGCGAGTTTGTGGGAGTGTGATACAGTCAATCTGCCAGGCTTCCCCATATTTATATTTCAGCCATTGCCCTCCATACCACAGGGGTTTTAACTACTTGGCTTGCTTAATTGCAGCACATGTTTCACATTCATGGATAACCTGCGCAATAGTGTCCACGGTCAAGTCCACCCCTCGATCACAAGCCCACCTATATGTTGCACATCTTCCTGAGGTATCATGGGCCCACCAAGCTATAAATAATTCACCCTTGTGTTGCCAGGCCAGATCCACCTGAGCCACTTCAGTCTTAGCAGCCTGATGCCCCTGATGGTTGTTTTGATGTTCTTCAGTGGCCTGACTCTTGGGTACACGAGCATCTACATGACGTACTTGTACAATCAGATTCTCTACACGGGATGCAATATCTTGCCACAGTGCGGCCGCCCAGATGGATTTACCTCCGCGCTGCCAGTTGCTCTGCTTCCATTGCTGTAACCGCCCCCACAGGGCATTTGCCACCATCCATGAGTCAGTATAGAGATAGAGCACTGGCCACTTTTCCCTTTCAGCAATATCTAAAGCTAGCTGGATGGCCTTCACTTCTGCAAATTGGCTCCATTTACCTTCTCCTTCAGCAGTTTCTGTGACTTGTCGTATAGGACTCCATACAGCAGCCTTCCACCTCCAACAGTTTCCTACAATGCGACAGGACCCATCAGTGAAGAGGGCATACTGCCTTTCATTTTCTGGCAGTTCTAGCGAGCCTTGGATCCTCCGTATCCCTGACTCCAAAACCTCAGGGGTCAGCCTCAGGTCTCCCACGGTGCTTTCTGCCAGAGGCTCCAGGCAGGGCCATTCTCCCCAGCTGTGGTGCAGAGCACATTTTTTACATCTTGTCCTGCACAGACTGGCCCATGGGCTACTGCACGAACAACCTCCCGTTTAATTTGTTCAAAAGCTCATCGTTGCTCAGGGCCCCATTAGCAATTGTTCTTCTTCCAGGTTGCTTGAGAGAGAGGGCTTACAATCAGGCTGTAATTTGGAATATGCATTCTCCAAAAACCCACAACGCCTAAGAAAGCTTGTGTTTCCTTTTTACTGGTCAGCGGAAACATAGCTGCTATTTTGTTGAGAGACCAGGAGGGTGGACAGCTTAATTTCCTCTGTCTCCAAGGCAGCTATACCAAAAGCCACTGATACCCCTTTGGGTCCTTAAAATACCCTCTGCTGAAATAGTCCACGCCAAGGATGCACGGAGCCTCTGGGCCAGTCACAATGCAGTGTTTCTGCCAGTCATTCCCAGTTAGGCTTACTTCAGCCTCCAATACAATTAACTGTTGGGATCCCCTTGTGTGTTAGTGCATTTTTTCCCCCTCTCCAGGCTGATTTACAAACTCGGGAAGTCTCACCAGGCCTTAGCATAAGTCTAATGAGTCGGGTAGTTAAGCGACCCTCGCCTGTGCCAGGAACTCTTACCCAGCTACGACAGGGAGATATGCTGGGCGTCTCAAGGACTCCTGCTGCCCGGCGGGGGACGGCAGTAGAGATAGCCTGTTCTCATAACAACCTGCAGCCAGTTCTTTCTCAAAACAACCTTGAGACATAACAGTCCTCCCCTCACAATCTTGGAGCATCCCGTATCTATGTTTTCAGTTATTCTCAGACAGTCTCAGGGCTTTCCTTATCTGCACATGAAACGGTACCAGCGCAGCTGTGATTCCAGCAATTTGTTGATGACAAAAGTCAATCATCTCCCGAACCTATAAAAAGCAGTACTAAGTAAGGCCCTTTGAGCTCTCCTGGACCGCAGCGGGCTGCGACCAGCATCTCCCTCTGAGTGGGGCACACCTCTCAGAGCTCGCAAACTTTCCTGTTTGCAAAAATCGTAGGTCCGTCACTGAAAGCTGACACGACCTGGGCTGATTCTCTCCGCTCCTTGAGGCTCGACCCTTCGCCTGTTGACAAAGATGCTGAAGCATTCAAAGTGAACCTTTTCACTGACCTCAAGGGGAATTTTTAACAGGTATACCTCTTTTATTCTCTTTCACTTTCTTTTACTCTCTTATACGTATATCTCTTACTGTCTTTATGCATGTGTGTGTACTAACCTGAGTAGTCTATAGTAAGTATATTATAGCAAGTATATTATAAGTTATTACTCTCAAAGTTATACTTAAATTACTGTCATGATTTTTGTTCAACTGTGAATGAATTTTAGGCTGCTATTATACTAATACTCCCTTTAGATATAAACCGTTGCCCAAGTCTGGGACTAGGAGTCGATCCAGCCGCACCTAGACTCCAACAGGAGTTTAGAAAGCAAGGGGGTCTTCTCTGAACCTCGTGACTCAACGGGAGGGTTTCCCTTACCCTTTTACTCTATTAGACATAAACCGTTGCCCAAGTCTGGGACTAGGAGTCGATCCAGCCGCACCTAGACTCCAATAGGAGTTTAGAAAGCAAGGGGGTCTTCTCTGAACCTCGTGACTCAACGGGAGGGTCTCCCCTACTTTTCCACATTCCTGATGTTTGCACAAATCACAAGAAATTAATTCTAACTTGATTTTTCTTTTTAATATTTCCTTTTACCTTATTACATTTTGGTCTCTATATACATAAGTTTAGTCTGACTCTAACTTAATTTTCCTGAGTGCATTTCACCCCTGTACTAATAGAGCGAACCTTGCCATCAAATTCTGTGAAGTCGCACTTTCATATAAATTTCTACTAAATCATTTTTCTATTACTAATACAATTAGAGGTGATTCTTTAAGTGATCCGAACCTCTTTTGTCTCTCATTCCCCCCACAACACCCTGCCACTCCAGAAATACAGATGGGTTCTGCCCCTTTATAGTTTGATGGCATTAGTGTAGACTGTGCACCAGTGTCCACTAGAGCCTTATACTCCTGTGGCTCTGATGTACCAGGCCATCGAATCCACACAGTCCAATAAACCCAGTTGTCCTTTTCTTCCACCTGGCTGGAGGCAGGGCCCCTCTAATTCTGGCCGTAGTATTCGTTACTCACTTGTAAATATGAATCAGAACTCCCTTTATTAAGATTGGAAGTAAGATTAGCCCTTCTACTCTGTCTGGGGCACTGCCACGGGAAACTGGAGCAGCAGTTTTCCCGGAAGACACCCTCCCCCCTTTTTTGATTGTTTTTCCTTGCAACATATATACCCATGCCTCTAGGGTTGAGGCAGATTTTCCATCCCGCTTCCTCATGTCCCACTTCTCCATGGTCACACAGTGTCACGACCGGGGCTGAACAGACCCGGGAGTCGTGCTTAGTTCAGAATTCCCTTGGGCTAAATTAAGGTGAAGCGACACCAAATGATCAGTTAAACATTTTTTCATGGCAGAAGCAAACTGAACTCTCTCAATTACTATCCTTATCTCGAATTCCTCACGTTCCCAGGTTTTGGCACCAAAAAGACTGTGGTGGGTTGACCCTGGCTGGGGGCCAGGTGCCCACCAAAGCTGTTCTATCACTCCCCCCCACAGTTGGACAGGGAAGAGAAAATAGAACAAAGGGCTTGTGGGTCGAGATAAGGACAGGGAGAGATCACTCAACCAATTACTGTCATGGGCAAAACAGACTCAACTTCGGGAAAACTAACTTAATTTATTACCAATCAATGAGAGTACGGTAATGAGAAATAAAACCAAATCTTAAAATACCTTCCCCCCCACCACTCCCTTCATTCCCGGGCACAGCTTCACTCCTAGATTCTCTACCTACCCAACCCCAGTGGTGCAGGGGGCGGGGGGGGAATGGAGTTTACGGTCAGTTCATCACACCTTGTCTCTGCTGCTTCATCCTCTTCAGGGGCAGGACTACTCACAGTCTTCCCCTGCTCCAGCGTGGGGTCCCTCCCGTGGGAGACAGTCTTCCACAAACTTCTCCAACGTGGGTCCTTCCCGTGGGCTGCAGTTCTTCACAAACTGCTCCAGCATGGGTCCCTTCCCTGGGCTGCAGTCCTTCAGGCACAGACTGCTCCAGCGTGGGTCCCCTGCGGGGTCACAAGTCCTGCCAGAAAACCTGCTCCACGGTGGGCTCCTCTCTCCACAGATCCACAGGTCCTGCCAGGAACCTGCTCCAGCCCAGGCTTCCCACGGGGTCCCAGCCTCCTTCCCAGCCTCCCCCCCCACCTGCTCCGGCGTGGGGTCCTCCCCGGGCTGCAGGTGGAGATCTGCTCCCCCGTGGACCTCCCTGGGCTGCAGGGGGACAGCCTGCCTCACCATGGTCTTCCCCACGGGCTGCAGGGGAATCTCTGCTCCGGCGCCTGGAGCATCTCCTCCCCTCCTTCTGCACTGACCTGGGGGTCTGCAGGGCTGGTTCTCTTACATGTTCTCACTCCTCTCTCTGGCTGCAGTTTCTGTGCCTGCCGCAACTTTTTTCCCTTCTTAAATCTGTTATCCCAGAGGCAATACTACTATTGCTGATGGGCTCAGCCTTGGCCAGCGGTGGGTCTGTCTTGGAGCCGGCTGGCATTGGCTCCATGGGACATAGGGGAAGCTTCTAGCAGCTTCTCACAGAAGCCACCCCTGTAACCTCCTCACTACCAAAACCTTGCCACACAAACCCAATGCAGGAGGCATAACAGTAGGTGGTGCAGTTTCTCACAACAGGAATTGGCATGAAACTACCTCAGTGAACTGTGTAACCTGTGGTAACCATATACATCAGTTCAGGGAATAAGGAGATCCCTCCTGTTGAGTCAGGAGGTTCAGAGTGGACCCCCTTGCTTTCTAGACTCCTTCTCAGAGAGGAGCCAAGGGGTGGCTGGATCCACTCCTAGTGCCAGACTTGGTCAATGGGTTTATGTCTAAAAGGAATGTGTAGGGATTATGAAAGGGGAAAGAGAGAGAAAGGAAAAAAGAAAGATTTCACCAGTCCTGGGTCCAGAGTTGGTCCAGTCAGCCAAGGGGTCCAGTTCTGGTGGGCACGTGCATGGGACTTCAGTTTGTGTCCTTTTATCATCCTTGCCCTTCCTTCGGGTGGGCACTCAAACTCATTAGGCTAACTGTCACGTGGGGTTTGTGCTTTCAGAACCTTTGGGAAATGGGTCAGTGGGCCTGGGGTCGTTTGCAGAGTAACTTCTCCTTCCCTACAGACGTGACCATTGTTTGATCTTTGGCCGTGCAGGGGGAGCTGCCCTGCCCAGCATATCACAACAGCGTATCAGAACACGGAGCTGCCCACCCTCTGGCACGCTCTCCCCTTATGCAGAACTTGCCCCTCCACAATGTTTGAGACATTAACTCTGTCAGTCTGTCACACACAGGTAAAACCACGGGGTGGTCCATGGCGTGTAACCCACTATATTCTCTCTCTTCAGCAGAGGAATGCTTACTCCTAATAGCTGAAATACTGGTCCGTACAGGTGGGGAGTAGGACATATCCTCTTTGAATTGCTGGAACTCCTGGGACAGTTTCTCCACAGCCGAGAAGCAGGGCCATAGGGAGGAAGAGAGGCTTTGTATTGCCAGAGTTGGCCAGTCAATTCGTCCACTGTTGGTGTCTGTCTTTCCAGGTCAGTACTGCCAATGGGTTGTCATAGGATGATGGTGCACTCCATACCAACTTCTGCCACATGGGTCATGGACATTGGGCTTCTTCAGGATCTCTGGGTAATTGTGCATTGTCTGGGTCAGAATAAATCATCTCTAGCACAGCTAATTCCCTCAGATACCGGATACCTCTCTCTGTGGTGGTCCACTTGCCTGGGTGACACATAACATCTTACTTGAAGGAGTATCTTTCCTTCACACTTGACAAGTTGTCTCCAGAGGCTGAGGGCTTATGTTCCTTTTTCAATTGCCTTGTCAATGCCACCTTCCCTAGAAAGAGATCCCAGCTGCTTGGCTTCCCTACCCTCTAATTCCAGACTACCGGCCCTGTTATCTCAGCATTGGAGCAGCCAGATGACAATGTGCTTGCCTGGACAATGGCTAAAATCTTTTTGCATATCCTGCAGCTCACTCAGGGATAGGGATGGAGAGGTTACCACCTTATAAATGAGTTCTGCCACTTCCTCCTCTTCTTCTCATGATGGCCCTGCTTTGGGGTAGCCTGCCTCATCCACCTCTTCCTCCTTCCCCTTCTTAGTAGGAGTGTCTTTCCTTGCTAGAATGAACTGACTTTCCCATCTAATATTTCTTCTTGTGTATAGGGGTGACTCATACTGGCACGGTTTGGTTCCCTGGTTCAGCCACAGTGCCTGTCAACTAGAGCTGGAGCTAGCCACAGTGCCCATCATGGGCATTGGAGCAGCCGCGGTGCCTGTCGCCTAGAGTTGGAGCATCCGCAGCGCCTGTCACCTAGAGCTGGAGCTAGCCGCAGTGCCTGTCACCTGAAGCTGGAGTAGACGCAGTGGCTGTCGTGGACGTTGGAACATCCGCAGTGCCTGTCGCCTGGAGCTGGAGCTAGCCGCAGTGGCTGTCGTCTACAGTTGGAGCATCCGCAGTGCCTGTCGCCAGAGTTGCAGCAAGCACGGTGCCTGTTGCCGTTGTTGGTGCAGTCATAGTGCCTGCTTCTGGGGTTGGAGCAGCCACAGTGCCTGTTACCGGGGTTGGAAAGGCAGCAGTGCCTATCTGAGAATAGAAAAGAATCATTAAGTTTGGAAAAGACCTCTAGGATCAAGTCCAACCGTCAACCCAACACCACCATACCCACTAAATCACGTCCTTAAGTGCCTCATATATGTTTTTTGAAGACCTCCAAGATCATCGAGTCCAACCATCATCCATGCCCACTAAACCATGTCCTGAAGTACCCCGTCTATGTGCTTTTTGAATACCTCCAGGGATGGTGACTCAACCACTTCCCTGGGCAGCCTGTTCCAATGTTTGACAGCCCTCTCAGTAAAAAAATTTTTCCTAATATCTAACCTAAATCTCCCTTGCCTCAACTTGAGGCCATTTCCTCTCGTCCTATCACCAGCTACCAGCCATTCAGTACCTCAGCCTTTTCCTCATCTTTGGTGGCAATGTTCCCCTCTGCATCCAAGAGAGGATGGATATCCTCCCTGGCTATCTTTTTGTTGTTAACATATTTGTAAAAACATTTTTTCTCTCTTACAACAGTGGCCAGATTGAATTCTAGCTGAGTTTTTGCCTTTCTAATTTTCTTTCTGCATGACCTAACAAGATCCCTGTACTCCTCGTGAGTTGCCTGCCCTTTCTTCCAAAGACAGTAAACTCTCCTTTTTTCTTGAATCCCAGCAAAAGCTTCCTGTTCAGCCAGGCCGGTCTTCTTCCCCGATGGTTCGCCTTGCGGCGCATGGGAATAGCCTGCTCCTGAGCCTTTAAGACTTCCTTCTTGAAGAATGTCCAGCCTTCCTGGACCCCTTCTCCCTTCAGAACTGGCTCCCAAGGGACTCTCTCAACCAGTGTCCTGAACAGGCCAAAGTTTGCCTTTCGTAAGTCCATAGTAGTGTTTTTGCTGACCACCTTCCTTACCTCACCAAAAATCAAGAATTCTATCGTTTCACAGTCTCTAAGCCTAAGACAGGCTCCAACGACCACATCTCCCACCAGTCCTTCTCTGTTTGTAAACAGTATATCTAACAAGGCTCCTCCCGTGGTAGGGTCACCTACCAGCTGTGTCAGGAAATTATCTTCCACACACTCCAAGAACCTCCTAGGCTGCTTGCTCTCTGCCGTGTTGTATTTCCAGCAGATATCTGGAAAGTTGAAGTCCCCCACGAGAACAAGGGCACACGATTGTGAGACTGTTGTCAACTGCTTGTAGAATGTTTCATCTGCCTCATCAACCTGGTTGGGTGGTCTATAACAGACTCCCAGCATGATATCTGCCTTGTTGGCTTTCCCCCTCATCCTTACCCATAAGCACTTCACCTTATCATCACAATCGTGGGGCTCTGTACAATCAAAACACTCCCTAACGTAGAGAGCCACCCCACCACCTCTCCTTCCTTGCCTATCCCTTCTGAATATCTTATAGCCATCCATTGCAGCACTCCAGTCATGACAGTCATCCCACCATGTTTCTGTGATGGCAACTACATCATATCTATCCTGCTGCACAAAGGCTTCCAGCTCCTCCTGTTTATTGCCCATGCTGCGTGCATTGGCATAGATGCACTTGAGCTGGGCTATCAATTCCACCCCCAACATCGGCATGCCGCCCCTAGGCTCATCTCTGGTGAGCCTAGTTTTATCCCCTTCCCCCTTCTAACCTAGTCTAACCCAACTCATGAGCGTAAATCCTTTTCCCCCTTTGAGACAGCTGGACTCCATCTGTTGCCAGCAGGCCCATTGCCATGTAAACCTCCCCATGATCAAAAAACCCCAAATTCCACTAATGGCACCAGCCTCTGAGCCACGTGTTAATCAGGTGCATTTTCCGGTTCCTGTCGGTATATTTCCCTGTCACTGAAGGGATTGAGGAAAACACTCCTCCCTGTTGCCAGGAAAACTGTCACCAGGGCTGGAGGAGCAGCAGCAGTGACTGTCTTGAATGTTGGAGCATCCGCAGTGCCTGTCGTCTAGAGTTGGAGCATCCGCAGTGCCTGTCATTTTGTTGTCAGATCCAGATACCTTTTCTTCACCTCGAGGGCAATGAATAGTATTGAACAGGGCTCAGTGGGCATGGGCCAGGCCCCAGCGCGTTGTAGTGATTTGTGTCTCTCTGGAATTGCTAGGGTGACGGCATACTTTTAAAAAATATTTTTCTAGGTTTTCAGGATTCTGCACTTGTTCAGGGGTGAAGTTCCAAAACATTGGAGATGTCCACTGTCCTAGGTACTTGCCCATGCTGTCTCACACACCTTGCCACTCAAAACTATACATCCTCAGGGCAGATCTCTTGGTGGTATTCTTAACTAGTTGTTTAACCTTAAACCAGACCTGAAACACATTCAGGAGACATAGCAATAGGATCATGCTGATTTGAACATCCTAAGGATATTAAAAATTCTCAAGAGCTGTTTTAACTAGCCTGGAGGAGAAAGGGAAGGTAAAGGAGGAGGGGAAAGTGTCCTCCCTTGTCACCCCCCGTAGATTGGCTCTCTGAGGAGAGAAGGTAAAGAGTGTAATTATTAATAGTTTCCGAGAGATGGTTCCCGAAGTACAGAGATGTCAGCAATGCTGAGTACAAATACCAGATTAGTCTCACGACCAGTAATGTTATCATATCATAAGCCACTGTTACACAATACAGCAAAATGATAACCTTAATCCAGCCCCCAGAAATGATAAACAGCACAACAGGAAACATATACAGCAAGTAAGGTGTTACATATCACAACTCTGAGAACAAGCACAACAACTCTGAGAGCAAATAAATCAATATTGTGACCAGCGACTATTAAACTAATATAATGAATGCTTATAACAAATTTGTTCTCTTCGCATGCCACGTTGGGTGTCAAAAAGGACTGTTGTGGTTTAACCCAGCAGGCAGCTAGACATCATGCAGCTGTTTGCTCACTCCCGCCAGTGGGATGGGGGACAGAATCGGAAAAAAGGTAAAACTCGTGGGTTGAGATAAAGACAGTCTAATAGGACAGAAAAGGAAAACAATAATAATTATTATAAAAGAATATACAAAACAAGTGATGCATAATGTAATTGCTCACCACCCGCTGACCGATGCCCAGCCAGTTTCCAAGCAGTGGGCTGCCACCTCCCAGCCAACTCCCCCCAGTTTTATTTTTCAGCATGACACCATATGGTCTGGAATATCCCTTTGGCCAGTTTGGGTCAGCTGTCCCACCTGCGTTCCCTCTGTCCCGATCCAATGTCAGGGAAAGTTTGGGTATGATCCCAAGACCGAGATTAAGACACAAACGAGGTCAAATGCCGTATACCCAAAAGAGTTTTTATTATCAAAAGTATCAAAAGTAGAAAATAGTAGCAATAGGATAGAACGAAAGAAAGGGCAGAAATGAAGCAAGCAGTCGGGATAGAGTTGCAAGGATAGTCACCACCATGGATCCAGTGGCATCCCGTTGGTCCTCAGTCTTCAATTCTTCGGTGATGGGTGCACACCATGGCTTGTCTCAACGGTTTTTTATAGGGCGTATTTTGATGAGGTATGCACATATGTATTGTTCATGCATTGTTCACACGCTGCAGGTTTCGTCTGTTACACGACCTTCACGTGATCAACACCAGAAACCAGTATCTTATCTAAGACTACAGTTTCCGTGAGAATGCTAGCCTCCACGTTCTTGCATGTTTGTCGGCTTCCTCTCCTGGATGCCTCAGTGGCCTAATAATTGTCCTTATGGACAGAGGAATGTCCTGCTTAGGCAGGCCATCTCAGAGACAAAGGGCTCGAGATAAGCAGTCCACAATTCTTGAGATGAATGGCTTGAGATGACAGTCTAGTCTCTCACACCTAACAATCTTTGAGACAAAAGGGCTCGAGATAACAATTCAGTCTCTCACACCCTCCCAGCTTCTTGTCCCCCTCCTCCCCCCCAGCCTCCTTGCTGGCAGGGCAGTATGAGAAGCTGAAAAGTCCCTGACTTTTAGTGTAAGCACTTTCTCAGCAACAACTAAAACATCAGTGTGTTATCAACATTCTTCTCATACGAAATCCAAAACAGAGCACTATACCAGGTACTAGGAAGAAAATTAACTCTATCCCAGCTAAAACCAGGACAGTTCCAAGTATTTTAACAGCCACATTTCCCATGGATTACACATTTAACCCTTGAGCACCTCTGAAAATGCAGACCTCCATGACTCATGTTTTGTAAATGCTTTTATAAGAGCATGTGGGAGTTTTGGGTTTCTGAATACACGGTAAGTCTTTGGCATATTTTCACTTAATCAGAGACTCTTCAGAAGTATTTCAGAGCAGGCTTTGATAGAAAACCCTCTTGGTTACCCTGCTGTTTTGTGCAGAGGAGGTGTCTGAAAGCTGGTGAAGAAGAGCAGTTGTGTAACTGCTGATCTACACTCAGATTTCCATTGACCATGACATTTAACCTCAGCTGACTAGATCAGCACAACAGTTGATAAAATTGCTAAAGAGAAGTGGTGGTCTGACTCACCCGTGAAGCTTCAGACAACTCATTTACTGCTGGCACAAAGGCTTGGCTCCCACGGGCGTTTCAACATGAGGCAGTGTGGCATCTCAGGCTTCTTCTGCTTAGAGGCAGTGTCCTCTCCAAATATCCCCATAGGCTCTTTCCTGTAACACGTGGGTAGAATTAAGGAAGCAGCCACAGAAATCAGCTCATCAGGAAGCAATTTAAACTAATAGGAACAAATCACAGACAGAAGATGGGGAGATTAAGCTTATAGGGAACTAAATTCAGTGCAGATCACCCGCTTGCCTCAAATCTGGCTGGAAAGAAAACTGCTTTCTCCAGTTAGTGTTGTGAACAAGTGCACTGGCAAGTGATAACTCCCAAAAGTTAGTGCTTATAGGGTTCCACCAGGGTGCCCAAATCCCTAATTCAAAACTGGGACTTGAAACCATACTGCACAGGCCTGCTATAAACACAGAGTTCACTGGGTCTTCTGCAGTAGAGGTTCCCTTAGTGCTTATAGTCTGGTGGCAGATTACATACCACAGAAAAATATTTCATCTCAGTGGACTGCATTAAACCTGGTGAATCTGACTCCAGAGCATTGTGTGTCTTGAACCTTCTTCCCACTCTCTATTCACTATCAAACACATTTTTAACTTTGTACATTATCTACTTCTGGATAGAAAAGGACCATACCGCTTGTAACAAAAGAGCTGAGTCCCAAGATCACTGGCATCAGTGAGGGGCATTAGAAGCACTTTCTTGGACTCTAATGACTTCAGAGTTTGATTCAAGTCTGTGGTTTGTAATAGTCAAGAGCTACATTGCCTAGCCAGAGAGGAATAATCACCTCATGCTGAGTCTAAGATGACGTATAATAGAAATAAGATTAAATTACTGCACAATAAAACTTGTGCCAATTTACAGGTTAGGGTTTAGAGTCAAATGTGCTGCAGCAACACTCCAAACCTTCTTACATTTCAAGCTATACCCTTTAAAAGTTTTCATTTAAATTTTTTATGCTTCACTTTATAAAAAATTAAGAGAAAGAGAGTTTTCCCGCAGTTAAGAAGTACTCCGTGTACTTTTAGAAGGGGCTGCGTTTTTTAAAATGTTGGGAGGTAGCATTCTGTAATTGGAGTTGACACTTGGCAAAGTGAACATGCACACTTGACCCTGCCAGGATGTCTCTCATCTTGCCTCCACGCATGTGGGCACATCCTTCTACAGCATCTGACTGGCAGGCAGCAGCCCTCAGTCAGCTCTTCAGCTTGCCGAAATATCTGGGTAGAGCGCTGGAAGCAGTCAGACGGTATTTATAGTATACAACAAAGAATCAGGGGATTTGTGAAAAGGAAATGAAAGAGGAGCAATTTCTGGCTTCCTTCAAATTCATAGAAAATATTAATAGCATAAGGAAGTAAGAAAATTTTGCATAAAAGTGAAAGGCCAGGGAGAAACACAAAGCAAGCTCCCTTTTAAACAACAAAGAGACATCTACCTGCCAACTGTCACGTAAGCGAAAGGAGTTAATGTCAGACCTTGACAGGCAAGTCTGAAAAATTTGTTACACTGATAGTGCTCAGACTTTTTTTTTTTTGTCTTTACAAGGCCCTTTTAGACAGTAGCAAATGAAGAAATAGAAGGAAACGGAAGCTTTGTAAATAAGACAAAGAGGGCAAATCAAGTCAATCTCATAAAGGTTATGACATGAATATAATGAATATAAATGAAAACCTATTACCCACAGCAACAAGAAGTTACTTCTGGGATTTCTCTTTGAATGACATACCTGAGCCTATTCCAGCTTTTCCATAGCTAGCCAAAACTGGATAGATAAATCTCTCTGTGCTGGCAGTCTCAGCGTGTTTGCTGCGTGGGTCTGGCAGCAGTGCTCACAGCCTTGTGCTGACAACACGAAAAGCCCACAGTTTCTAAGAATCAGAGATTCTTTAAGTTGTAATAAGAAGTCACTGTCACTTTGGAAAAACGTTGCCATACAGCTTCGCATCAAATTTTTCAGCAGCCGAGTCACCCGAAGTCATTCTATATACATCATGTGAGTTCTTCAGTCAGAAGGCTGGGTCAGGTACTGACTGAAAAGATGATCTACTTCGCTTGATGAGATGCAGCCAAGGCCTTTTGTGTTCGTTCGTAGTCCAAGAATTTCTTGATAGCAGCAACTGTGTGGTAGTTAATGTTAATAAAAGCATTTATATGTCCCCCTGCACCTAATCAGAACTAACACCATGCAGATCCTATAAATTATAACAAGCTACATTTTTGTTCATTAAAACTGTGTGTAAATAAAGAAAATGTCACTCATCCACATTCCAGTTTTTAGTGTGGTTAATAAAGAGAGACATTAGCTTGCAGCAGAAGAGACAGCACCATGCCAATGTTTGCAAAACTGTTATTGGCAAAGAAAATAATTTATTTGCAATAATACATTCTTTACGTTTTTGAATCTGGATACATATCCAAAAGTTGAAGAAAAGAATATGCAAAGTCAGTTAATTTATTTATGAAATATGTATGATTAGAAGCTTGCTTCTAATTAGGTCATACAATTACAATAAGTCTCTTTGAATCAAGACTTTGCCTTTGATAACAATGAACAAGCTTCCAAGCATAAAGCACAACAAAAAATTACAAAAGCAACTACTGATTTTTTTCAACTATTTCTTGCTAAGAATGGCAATCCTTCAAAACTACTGTGAACTGCATTGGCGTACACCGTTTATTTATGTATCGATCATAAAGGCAAAACTAACAGGATCACTGGTCTTGTATGCAGGAATTCAAGGAAGGATTCAGCCTTAGTAGATCCAGACCTCCAAGCATCTGCCCCAGCCCCTCATTTCTTGTGCTATGCGTCTACCATACAAGAGATTATTTTTCCTAAACCCAAGTCTCCCATTTTGCAGGCCAACAAAAATTAGGAATACTACAGAAATATATGAGGGCTTTCAGGAATTTAAAAAAGGGGTTGTGGAAGGCAAAAATAATTTCTTGGCACTCTTAGCAAACTGTTAAGCAGGCTAAAAGGGAAGAGTCAAAAGGGCTATCGCCTCTTTCATAAGAATGTGCATATTTATAGGATTCAGGGAGAGGGGGAAGGAAATCAAGATCAGGACCACGCCACTTCCACTGAGTCAATGGTAAAGTTGACCTTCAAGAGCAGGACAGGCTGTTTATCACAGGAGGGGTATGCATAGTTTTGTGACTCAATAAAATATCAAAGGCTTAGCAGACGTATGCTTTGTTCTGCTTTTGCAAACTTTCATTTATCTTATGTACAGTAAAAAAAAAAATTAACCTTACACAAAGAGACAAGTAAAATTCTATGCAATACAGAACCCAGACTTACCTGAGATTTTGAAGTTCCCACATCACTTTACTCATCAGTAAGCTCAGGTAAGACAACGTGACAAAGTACAAGCGTGGGATCCTTATTGTTACACAAGACAGCAAGAAAATGTATTAAAAAAACCCAGAACATTTCAATGGTCAGAGACAGCTTCATGGCAGCAATAGATGAAACCAGCCTCTCTTCACTTCACACACTTTTCCCATTCTAGTAGGGAGAAAGAGATAGTTGCACTTATCTCAAGGATACAGAAGGAAATCTCTTTCATGCTGTAAGAACTTGAAAAGTGAAATTCTTGAAATGTGTATTTCTTCAAACAACACTCAGAAAAATAAAAAAACCTCCAAGCCTGTCATTCCAGGTTGTGCAAACCCTGCAAGGCCTACTGCTGCCACCACACCACACCCCCAGTATATATATTTCTCAACATCTATGAGTACTGCATAATAAAGCAATTAATAATAATACTTTGGCTTATATAGTGCTTCTCAACTGAAGTTATCAAAATACTTCACAAAGCTTAACATTCAGAAGGGATTTAAAGCCTCAGTACTCCACAGCATAAACCAGCCTTAATATGAGGCAAAAAAACCAGTAGGGAGAAATGCCAAATTATTATTTCAAAATCTCTTTGCTTTGGTATTCTCACACCTTTCTCTGGAGCATATATTACTGATCCTTGTTAGGGACCAAACAATGTTTGGTCAAAAAGATAATGACTTTTGTTCCTACTCTGTTTTTTAGACAGGAAGGCCATGAGATATGGCTGAGATACCATTGTATAAAACCAAACCGCCTTTGAGTTGATCAGATAGAATGATTTAGGTACCACCAGAAACACAGACCTACAGTATAAATTTCCCCTTTCTCAGTCCTGTGCTTTGACCAGTAGATCACACTCATGCTCCCTAAAGCCTAATGCCATTCAGCAGTTTCACAGCTGTGGTCTAAAATATTGTATCCGACACTATTCGTAGCATAGAAAGAAATAAAGTATTACTACATATATACCTCAAAGATCCATATATTATTCTCTTTTATGATAATCTTTCATAACATAACTAGCGGTGCTTCTTTGTATTGCTGTGTACTGAAACAGGTTCCATTCTTAAAGTAGAAAACCAAGATAAAGCAAAAAAATCGGTTTTATATTTCATATGATGATTCCTGAAATTAGAAATATACTCTTTTTTTTTAAAATTACTGATGTTCATTGCTGCATTGCAAAAAAGTGAAAGATTAAGGAGGTTTGTCACCTTCTATTAAGAACTAAATCTGTTTAAATAACAAGAGACCTACTTGTCACAGTATTTGTCATAACTGTCATGCTACATCCTAACAGAATAATGAAAAACAATTGTCTTTGCCTTGCACACATGCAATAATCATCCCTGAAATCCTTCCAAATCCTGATGCAGGTGATGTCAATAGAAAGGATCAGAAAGTGGTCTGAGTGATGCTGGGGGATGCGGAGGAGCTATACTGGCAGATGCAGGCAGAGGATATTTTGAACAGAGCTTTATCCCCATTATGCACAGCTCTGCCCTAAGTTTCCAAGCTACATACTGCAGCCAGGATAAAACCAGTGATTTAGGAAATGTTGCAGAAAATTTGAACATTGTGAGCAAAATCCTTTCGTAGATCCACTGTCCCTAGAGCCACAGCCAGGACTCTAAATCTTGAGTAAGTCTTGGCATTCATGAGCCAACAACATTAGCACACTTGTGCTATTACATATAACTACTATAATAAATATCATAATGTTAATTTAGTAAAAGTGATTCCATTTCCCATTCTTAGTTTAACAGCAAGGCTACGTATGAAAAGCTTATGTGGCAAAACTGTACACACTATTGCCATAATACCTATTGTTGAGTGAGCTACTTAATTTAGGTTTTTAAGCAAGTTGGGGAAGC
Source organism: Buteo buteo (assembly GCF_964188355.1). NCBI lineage: Eukaryota > Metazoa > Chordata > Aves > Accipitriformes > Accipitridae > Buteo > Buteo buteo. Next base: position 5,561,940 of record NC_134173.1, read on the forward strand.
AACTCTCTTTGGCAGAATCCTGTTTTCCTCCCTTCTTAACTTTTTTTGTTAATTTTTATCTTTTAAAGCGCAACTCCGGCTGCTCTGAACTGATCTCATTCCTGACACACAGCTCCCCTGACCTGCGAGCCGTTGCCCTTCCTTCAGCAGGTGCTCACCGCGCACACAGAACTTTGCAACAGATCTGGGGTTCCTTTCATTTACTAGGATGAAGAACGGACTACACCAAGGACACTGACATCACTTCCAATGAGATGTCATGTAAAGCAGAAGGCTTAATCCATACTCGGCAAGGCCCCCGTGGCCTGAAGCAGAAAGCAAAAATGAGGTCTGGAAGAGCAAAATTCAAAACCAGAAAAGCCTCAATAACGTTCGTTTCATTACACACTAAATATTTATAAGATTGACAAAATCAGTATTCTACAGCATACTGCCTTGTGCTGGGAAAATTAGTCGATAATACTAGAAGACAGAGAGAAATTAGCCAAGTGACGAAGGCTGTGCCTGTGGTACATCTGTGTGTCAAAGCTGCCAACACTGTCACGCTGGAGAACGTTGCCCGCTGCATCCCTTAACCCAAGCCCCCTCCTGTCTGAAGAGCTGGGTGACCCGGTGACAGAAAGCACCAATTTCTTGGCCTCCACAAGCAACATCTGTGGGGGAAAAGGCTCCTGTACTGAGTGATGTAGAAAGCTTTTACCTTTTTGGTAGCCTGAGTTTCTCATGCACAGCCTGAAGATGTCATTACCAGTTCCCCTGAATTTGTCTGTACTGAATCGTAGAAAGTGTTTCGACGTTTTTGCATTTCTGTCTGACATTAATCGGGGTTAATTGATGATAATGGTAAGGGTAATTAGTTTTAACAGGCATTAAGTCCCATACCCCAAGCCTCTTATGACTGAAATAGAGCAGCAGTCAAAATGTGGCATGAAAAATAACACAGCAATATCCAGTTATCTGCAAATGTAGGGGGGTGGGGATTACATATGCATTTGTATGCACTTGCATATGTTTGTGTGTATCAGACTGCTTTAGAAACAGCGAAGTCTTGTCCAGCGTGCAATTCATTGCTTTTTTGTTATTGATGTTGGCTGAAATGCAGCAAGCTGAGGTTTGCCAACAAACCCTCCAGCATCAGGTTGGGAAGTTGCACCACTTTGTCCAGGAAGAAACAATTCCTTGAACTATCATTTGAAATTGCATGAAGCTGTGAGTTCCAAGTTTGCAAAGCTTAGCTAAATCTTGTAGGGTTTGTTGGTTTGGGTTTTTTTTCCCCAAGTTGTGTGAAACATCCTGTTTGAGAATAGGAGAGACAGTAAAGTCAAAAGCAGAAGCTACAGTTCATCTGACTAGTGCAGCAGCTTGAAACCTCAGGCAGGAGCTGTCACACTGAGAACTGAGATGACAACATGCAAAAATTAAAATACTCTGTCTCATTTGGTCTTCCTACACACCCATTCCATCTCCTCTCCCATCAAAGATTTCCTTTTTGTAAGCCTGGCACCCTTGGGTTGGTATCAAGCTGTTTGGGACTTGTCTCCCTAAGGGCATGTTCAGGTGACCCACAACAGCTGTACCAACCAGCCACCTCCCATCGTCCTGCTGAGCAGCCAAGACTGGCATACACATTGTGTGCTGGGACCTAGGTTTCCACACATTATTACAATTACTGTTTGATTGAAATATCAGAAAAAAACCCCAAACGCCAAAAATCAGTGTTAGCCCAGTTTTACTGGTAAGCGCAGTAAAGCACAAAAGATGGGTGAAACTATCGGTCTGTGAAGTTCAGCAGAGAATGGAGAAAACCACATATCCTGTTCAGGCCACAAGAGCACCTTTAATTGTAGAGGCAGGGCAGAACAATCATCTCATACTGAGGTTAATGCAATTCACATTTACAAAATCAACTTGTCCCAGAAAGCTTGACAAATATTTGAGATTGAGACACAAATATTTGAGAAGGCAGGAGATTGTCTTCTCTGGATGAAGGGGTGACCGTTCCCAGGACTACAGCACAGCAGTAACTGCTGTGACTTCTGTGCCTGGGCTGATGGAAGACAACTGGGGATGTGATCGCAGTGTGACGAGGAAAGTTTACGGTTGGACCGCATAAAAGCCTGATCCTAAATTTTCCTGAAGTCTATAAAATAGGTATTTAAATAGTAATGCAGGCAGCAAGCACTTGTAATCCCACTGAGTTCTATTACTTCTGAATGTGCTCAGCACTTTTGAACACTAAGCTATTTATTTGTTTGTCTGTATGTAGGTACAGACACACTTTTCCGTATCTTGCCTTAGACAAGCAAACTTGACAACACAGGATTTAGTCTTTCCACTGTCTCACCCTAAAATGCTATTATAACTCCTTTAAAAGGAACAGTCTTCCTTCACTTCTGTTTTCATGGGAATAATCTGGGTTTCATATATCAATAGCAAGACAAACCAGAGAAGACATTTTACAATTTCATTATCACCTACTTGAGCCTGGAGCATGAAAGCTGGATGGCCACTTAGCTCACACTTGGGTTACAGAGCCAACATAAGTGAAAGATGATTATAATTCCAGTCCAGGCTTGAGACTGAGAAATGAGGTGACTGTTGGCAAGGTGTCCCATCCCTCCCCAGCTTTCTGTACATTTTTCCCAAACAGCTTTCAGTCTACTGATAACTCCACGTAACTAAGTTGTATCACTCAAAACTAAGTTATACCACTCCCCTACTTACAGGAACACACAATCCAATCCAAGGATTTTTAAGTGGTTTATGAATGCTGGCACTATGAACATCATCACAACTACCCTGTGAGAGGAATTGGGCATTACTACCATACAACAGATTTCAAAGTCACCAGGGAACTTTTTGGGACACCTGGGCATACTGCCAGTTGTATAGGTTCATCTAGTACACTGTAAAATAAGACCAAAAGTAACTGGCTATGATCCTGTAGCCACCCTGTGCAATGCAGGCCAGAGGAATCCCCTGAATTAATTCCTTTTCTGTCTAAAGAACATCTTTTTTGGGGAAAAAGAAAACCCCACACAATCTCGCTATGGCAACTTCCAGTTATGGGCAATCTACAACCACCTTTGTGAAATTGTTCCAATTCCCAAAGACCTCATGGTTAAAACAAAAGAACAGTTCAGCTCTAGCATAATAGAATATAATCAAGTATTATCGCTCTTTTCCAAAATGCACACAGTAATATTAGGATCCTAATTTAATAGATGAAATTCCTATATTTAAAGAAGTGTCCTGATATTCAAAACATCATTTTTAAATGAAAACATCCTAAACACAAAGCTCTGTTGAATACTGATGAGATATTACTCAGGTAAACTCTCTACATAGCTTAGTGTCACTTAAATGCTATAGGCAAGACCTTTAGCCTTATTGCTTGTCAAAAACCAGACATGAACAATCAGAATCCTTAGAAAATGTCATGTTTGATGCTGCCTCTGTTATCATCCCATCTAGCACAACACTCGTCTTTCAACTCCCTTTAGACACTGCTTCATAACAAATATTTTCCAGAAGTTTTGTAGATAGAAGATAATATAAAATATTGACTCCATTAATATTTAAGATTCCAGGAAACCTGTGGCAGAAGAGGTTTCCAGCTTAAGCCCAATGCCTCCTTAAACCAGGCATCAGGAACATCAGCAGAAATGTTAATTTCTTGCCAGTGAAGCACAATCACGAACCTCCAGGCCTGGTTTGAAGAGAGTGAGCTCTTTTGACACATCTAGGAACATGAAGTGTTGTGGCAAGTTTAAAACCAATAGTCCTTTCTCCTTACTATAAGAATAAAATCTTTCCTTTTAGCTAATTATTTCTGGGTTTGAACCTGGGGAAGTACATCCCTGCAGCCTCCAATCTCAGTGTTTTTCTGAGCCTTCAGGAGCTGGAGGATTAATTTTTATAACAAGCTCCTAACAGTGCCTGGCAGAATGCATCTGCAGTCATGAGCTCTCTAGCAGAACAGACCCACAGCACCCAAGTTCTTTGGATCTCCATTCTTGAGGGCCAGCTTTATGTTAAAATAGAAAGTCATTTAAAAAATAATCAGAAGAGACTTACTTCCTCTGGGAATAGTTCAGGTCTACTACTGTCCTTAAAAGGAATTCTTGATGCATTTTTACTAAATGCCTTCACTTAGAAGGTTTTACTCCAGGATCCTAATATTTCCTTATCTCCTTTGAATCTTTTGTGAGGGTAAAGCAGGATGCTAAGGTGGGTGAGTGGGTGGAGAAAGGCAAAGATAAGAGATTAAGTTCCCTAATTTTGATGAGACAAGCACTCACTATGCAGAGAAGGATGTAAAGAAAATGAAAACATTTATAGTGGACTATTTCTTTCATCTGTGAGCTGATTAAACAACTTCCAGGGAAGTAGTTTTCTACTGAAAGATGCCAAGTCAATGAAATTTAGATGTGTGACATGTAGTAGTATTATAAAATGCTGACAAAGAGTTATCATGGCTTCTTGATACAGTTGGAATGGTTTGTTTTTAACCACACACCAAAGTCAAATGCACATTTACTCACAACAAGACATTTTCACTGTGGATTGCATTGTTTAAATTTCTCATCGTGATCTGGGAAGAAATTAAATTTTGATAAATCCTGCCATTTCCTAAAGAACGGACATTCTGTTCCTTGACTAGCTCTGTTTAGTACGTCTTCATACATGCACTGCAGACTTGTTTGGTTTGTAAATAATCTCTCCTAGCTCCTTTCCTTATTCAATTCTTCATAATCCTGCTGCGTTCTTTTTCAAGAATACTCATTACTCATAAATGTTTTTTGCCAAATCTTGTCCCGAGGTATTCCAGCATAGCCTCAAGGCTTCCAATTGTGCTTTCCATGACAGTTATCCTCTCTTTTGCCTTTGATATGTTTCGTGAATGGTTCTTAACAAACAATTCTGTTGATAAAGTACTGGAAAAAGAAATCAAAGCATCTCTTAGCAGTGGTACCTCTGCAGGGCAAACAGGAATAAAGCACAGTAAAAGTGTATTTGTGTCACTCAAATTAGCAGATGTGAGTCTGAAAGTGCTCTGCAAGAGATATGGTGAGAAAAGCCACCACTTTAATGTAGGTTCATTTCAGAAAAGCACTATACTTTAGGAGAAATAACTCTATCCCACTAGAAGTGTTTTTCAAGATCCAAATGACTATCTTTAGGCTCATGAAAGTGACTCTTACACTAATAGATTGCAATTTTTTAAGGACAGGTAGAAGTACAGAAAATAAATGGAAAAGTGGATACACGATTTCTCTGAACAGGGTTTGCTAAATACTGCAAATACAAGTATTTCTGGAGTTCTTAGTTACCTGTTTTGAAAAGCATAATCAATATGAGGAAAAATATAGGGCCATTAGCTTTGAGACCTCTGTGCATTACTGCCAAAGAAAGATGTTAAATGTGGCATCAGCATCCTACTTGGTATAGTCACAACATTAGATTAAAGGGGGAGAAATAGTCCAGTTCAACATTCTGGCAGAAGTGGAACAGAGGGTAATGTGAGTTTCTTATCTCTGAAAGACCTCTTCTGCTTGCTAACTCTCCTTGCCTCTTCATGTTATTTAAAATCAGTAACAAATGCTTCATTTCATTGCCAGCCTCATTACAGCAGTCTTGGGAAACAACCGGACAGGTGTCTGAAAACAAGCACACTGAAGAAGCTTAAGTAATTTTAATCAATACTATTTCAGATATAAACTATCTTAATATAGGATTAAAAAAACCTAGGAAAATAGTGCCACTGAATGATATTCACCTGCACTCAAAACCACTCCAGCTAGTCTTCAGGTTTGAATATTTTGTGATTTCACACATCTGATACCACTGACATATCACTATTGAGCTACAGACAAAGACAATACACAGGTAGTATTTCAACTGACTCTGATATCAACCCTAGATTGTAAATTGGCTGCACCACAACAAGTTCAAAGGAAGAAAAAAAAAAAGAACAAAACCAAACCCCAACAGTTTGATGCTGAGCTGATGGTTAAGAAGCAGAGTATGCCACAGGTAAGTAGTAGGGCCCATTTTGTTCAGCATCTTCATCAGCAGATTTGGTAGCAACAGAGCACATCCTCAGCAGATCTATGAGGACGTTCAGTCCAGAAAGACCTTGAGAAACTTGGGAGCCTCAAGAAGCTCAGCAAAAAGCACGAAGTATTGCACTGGGGATGAGGTGACCTCGCGTGTCAGCACAGCTGGAAGACAACTGGCTGAGGGGTAGCGCAGCTAAAAAGGACCTGGGGGCTGCAGTGAACACTTGGTCAAACACGACCCAACGCTGTGCTGTCACTGTCAGTGCAGGAAACCGGTGCTGGGCTACAGGAGGTAAAGCTTTGCTCTCATCGCTGCTGAGACTGCAGTTGGAATGTTGTGTCCTGTTTTCAGCCTCCCAGTTCAAGACAGATGCTGAGAAACTGGAGAGGGTCCAGTAGGGTGCTATCGAGTTGGCTGGGACCTAGAGCTGCTCCTCAGAAGCTGTGTGCTAAGACAGCTGGACTTGGTCTGATGAAGAGAAGCCTAAGGGGTAATTTGCTAACAGCCTAAATTGCATTAAAGAGTTAAAAGACAACGGAACCAACTTCTCCATGACGGCAGACAGTATAAAATAAGGGGAAATGGCCAAAACCTGCAACTTGAGAGGTTCAAACTGCACAACAGGAAAAAATTCTTTACTAGGACAGTAGCGCAGCACTGGAATGAATTCTTTTTTGAGATGATGACAATTTTTGCAGGGTTTTCTTACCTGGCTACATAAAACCACTGCTAAAATCTCCTCCAGTGTTGGAGACACATGCTTTTAAGTGGTTGAAGTAGACAGTACTTTGGCAGTAGTTGAAGTAGACAACCTCCAGAGATCAACACTTCTACAACTGTGTCATCAGTTGCTGATGGTCTGTCTGCAGCTCTTATCAAGGACACAGAGCTGGCTTAACCCAGTTCTCCTCCCTCTTTTCCAGTTGAAAGAACTGTCATAACAGACAACTCTTCTTTCATCTCTCAAGACTGATCTAATTTTTCCAACACTAACACCAACCTATTTTGGAAGCATGTGAGGCAACACTAATGGAGTGCCTCAAAGCAATCCCTGAAAAGCTCCCAGTCAGCAAAACAACTGCGCATCTATTTCTACCACCCTTATTAGTATGCTCTAGATTTAGTGAATTCTTGCTGATTTTAACAGGACTGTTCAGCACAGATCTAGGGCAATAGGGAGGCCTTAATATAGCCAGCCTCTATTTCCACTTCCAGCAAGAACACATGAAGGTTTTTACATATACAGCATTTAAATGTCATAATAAAGACTGCTTTAGAAACACTCATGTTAGAATAGAATTTGAGAGCATCTTCAGTTCTGCACAGCTTTAATTTTCACATCCCCTGGGGGATTCTTATCAGTCATGAAAAATGTTCTGGAGAAAAACTTTGTTTCTTTAGAAGTTTCAAACTCTCAAGCATGCTTTTTGGACACTTGCCTAGGTAACAAGTTTCCATACTAGGAAAGCAAAGGGAGATTAATACACAGTAAAGAGAAATACTTTATATTTTTTAAGTTTTTTTTTTCTCATAAGGCTGACATCAAAAGAATGTACTGAACTTAACACAGATGTTTCAGTTGATCCATCCTGAAGTATTCATGGTAGACAAATTTTGGACATTGATTTTTGTTACCAACATGGCACAAAGATGTTTTTCAATTTGAAAATTATCTCACATGCAGAAATCATATACTGCTTAATTCTACTTCAAAATTTCAAGCTAATGCTATATATGCCATCATGAAGGCGGCAACTATAAATTTATACACAGCAATACATAATTCCTAATTATTAGGAAATATAAGGGCTTTACCATAATTATTTTAATCTGTGTGGTTTTTTCTGTAGTCATTTATATTCCATAGGTTCTTTTCATATATGTCCGACTAGGAATGGAAATACACAGTGTATGCAATGCCAATACTCCTTTTTCTTCCTATTTTGAGAGCTGACCTCACTCCTTTGAGGTTAGAGAAACTGAGAGCCTTATGTCATATCAGCCACGTATGTGGTGCAAAGCAGCCTGTCACCTGCCTTCTGCGATTTTTTACTATACGGTTCTCCAAACCAGAAGGAAAAAATAAAAATCCAGTCAGTCACTGTGCTTAAGTTGAGAAATGCCTCTTTCATTAGGCAACTTAAATTTAAAATATGAATCAGTTAACCTTAGTTTCATGAGGAATTTCGGGGGCTTCTTCCACAAAAATAAAGATAATTTTTATGAAAAGTTTTCAGATGTGGAACTAGGCATTGGCTCAGCTGATACAGGTCATCAATTATTGAAAGTTTGAGCACTTACTGTATTCTGTTTTTGCCTACTCTTCTTGACAAAATGAAATGATTGAAAACCCCCATGCTGTTCCATTAAAGGTATCCTGAAAAGGGGAAAAGGAACCTCCAAGTGTGCTGATACAATAATTTGCCTTTTTGGTTGTGGTTTTTGTTTTTTGGGTTTTGTTTGTTTGTTTTTAATCCCACTGGCTCACAGGAAAGTAGAATTAGATTTTCCCATAAAAATGTCTAAATAATAGCTTGCCCTGTTTTCAGGGGATTAAAAAAAAAAGTCAAAGAATTACATCCACGGAGTGTTCCTTTGCCCTCCAGAACATCTCTCAGTCCGCTACAGCACATATCAAGTGGAGCCACGGTGTCTGCTGATGTTCAGCGTCTGCTCTGGGTGGGGAACTTCAGAGCCTGGCAGGGAGCTTATGCTGTTGCCATGCAGAAGCAGAGGGGAACATTTGATCCAGTGTTATTTCAGTTCTGCAACTACCTTCTGCTAAGCCTGGTATGTGTATGATAAAGTTATTTTAATCTGTTGTTTATTCCTTTGTTTCTTGTTTTATTTTTAGCTATATAAAAGAAAAATGTTTGAAGTAATAAAGGCCAGCTGCTATAGTATTACTTACTTGTTAGGACAGTATTTCAAATGCCTGTTGTATTCCTTTATCTGCGATTACAATACCTTGTGGAGCCTCAGTTGCTGCAGCACCAACCTATAATTATGATCGTTCAATCAATATTATAGATTTAAAAAATAAGTAGCTTTTCTTCTGTTCCTTATCTTGTAATCAGAGTAACGTTCAATTTGTATATACAGACATGCTCTTGGCATCTGTGAGGTTTTTCTTCCTCCTTTCAATACTGCACACCAGCTCATCACGGCATCATTCCAGTTTCATTCAAGGTGAGAAAATGCCTACCTCATTAGGAGAAAAAACCAAACAACTCCAAACCAATGAACTGAGTCACCAGAAAAAGCAGGATATCAAAGCCCAGCTGGGAACAGCACAAAACAGCTTTCAGCCCTGTCACACTGTAGGAGCAGATGCCTTGAGGAGTGCAGACTTCAGGCACCAGAGAGTGACACTTATACCTGCTCTTAACTGTATTCATCCCACTTCGGTGAGAAAATACATCTTGTTCCCAAGCAGATTTGTATCTGCTCCACATGCAGCCCCTTCACACCTCACAACGCCACGGTCCTCCTTTCTTGTCACCCACAGGTCCCTCGGCTCACACTGCTCCCCTTGTAACAGCCTTATACCAGGCAGTGAAACTGGTGTCCAGTTCCTGAGATTGCTTCCCCCAGTCTCTTTAACTAGAGGTTGTGTTTGGGATATCCAACTGAACATGAGACCAGGCTGTTGCTAACCAGGAAGGGAAAGCAAAAGCTTCCACCTTCACTCAAGCGGGAAACAAAGTAATTCAGTGGGCGATGAAGACACCCAGTCTCCTACATACCAGTAAAGCCCTCTGCCTGGCCACCTCTTCTCTGAAGCCTGTAGATACTAAATCTTTGAGACAACTATCCTGCAATAAGTTTGATTGAAATAGGCCACTAAGCTTAACAGTTTTTGTGGATAGAGACCTACGTAGTCTCTTTGGGCAGGTGAGGAGTTGGCTGGCAAAAGGAAGAGTCTCCACTATTGCTGGAGTTTATCATCACCTCCCTTAAAGACAGAGCTGCCAAGCAGATGAAACAGTGATAGAGCTTGACCGGCTTGCTTGTCCTGGCTGAAAGTAATTCACTGCTATCCAAGCCTGCCTCTGGTGGTAACTGCACTGTGCTTTCTCCCTTCCCCGCCTCCATTTAAATGCAGCACATTGCTGTGGTATCTCAAGCACTGCGTGTTTGAATGCCTTTAACACAAGTAGTCTCAGGGTGCGCTTGTTAAGTATTCTGCCTATGAACTTTGAGACACTCTACAATCTGTTGTACAAGATATGCAAAATCCTTGGTCAAGACCATATTTATGTCTACTGAGCTGGAAGCCAAAAGGAAAGATCGACTTTGTAGCTTCCCTAGGGATTCCTCTCCTCTTGGTTGGTACCTCAAGAACTGCACAGCTTCTCCTCTCCTTCACTGTGCTTTCTTCACTGATTATAACAAGACCTGGGCAAGAAAGAAAAACCTGGGTAAAGATAACTGGCTCATGAAGTGCCAGGGTAGATTCCCAGCTGGGATAAGCAGGCATAGCTCTACGTGGTCCGTAAAATCTACATCCATTTGCATCATCTGCAGATCCATCTGCTGCCTTCAGAGAGCGAAAAAGGTTCTTTCTCAAATGGAGAGAAGATAAAGGCCATGCCCAGTGGACTGAGCCTTCCTCCCTTCCGCCCAGCTAGGTGACAGGTTCCTTTTGTCTCCACAGTAAATTCACACCTTATGCTATTGTGCTGGGTCTGGCTGAGATGGAGTTAATTCTCCCCATAGCAGCCCTCATAGTGCTGTGCTCTGTATCGGTACCTAGAAAGGTGCTGATAACACACCAGTGTTTCGGCTACTGCTGAGCAGTGCTCGCACAACACCAAAGCTGTCTCTCCAACATTTCTCCCCTTCCCCTCATTGGCAGACTGCGGCTGGGCAAGATCTTGGGAGGCGACATAGCCAGGACAGCTGACCCAAAGTGACCAAACAGGTATTCCATACCAGATGACATCTGCTCTGCTATAAAAGCTAAGTAAAGGGAGATGGAAGGCGGGGGGACATTTGTTACTTTACGTTTGTCTCCTAGAGCAACCGCTATGCATACTGAAGCCCTGCTTCCCAGAAAGTGGCCAGACATCACCTGCTGATGGGAAGTAGAGAATAAAATCTTTTGGTTTCCTTTGCTTTCACGCACAGCCTTTGCTTTTGCTTTATTAAACTGTCCTTATCTCAACCCACAAGCCTTTCATTATATTTTCTCTCCCCCATCCAGCTGAGGAGGGGAGCAATAGAGCAGCTTTAGTGGGTACCTGGCGTCCAGCCAGGGTCAAACCCACCACACTATCCACTGTGAAATGTTTATCTGAGATTCTAGTATAATACCTGTTATTCTGTTATTGAATCATACTCAGCACACCATGGTTAGGCAAGTCAGGAAAGGGAGGTGATGTCAAGAAGGAATCAGCACAGGACAAGGGTCAGGAGTTGTGCACCAAAGACTACATTCTACTGAGAGTTGTTTAGCCCACTCCGGCTGCAGATCAAGTGAAATCTGGCTTTGTGAAAAGTGTTGAGGCAACATTTTTTTCACCAATTATATAAGTGCTCCTCTGTCATACAGATGCTTGTTGGGTAAGCAACACTTACTAGGGTGGTACTTATTTCTTTATCATCGTTATCATCTGTGTGCTCATAAACCCAGAATGGTACCATAAAAGGAAGATTTTAATGCTGATGGAAACACAGTTGGATGTCAAGATTATGTAGCAAAGTTCCCATATACATGGATTACACTTTCTCCTTCAACAGAAGGTAGCTACTTTTGAAACTCTGAAACAAATAGGGACGCCCTACTGTAGCTTGAAATTATGAAGTAATGGGATAAATCTGAGATATTGCCCCTATCTAAAAGGTAATACAGTGCTCTTTGCATAAATGGGAATTTCACATAGGCAACTGAATGGATAAAATATTTAGGGGTAGGAATAAAAAGAAACCTCAATAAGAGAGCCAAATTTAATTTAGAAGCAGGGATAAGTATGATAAAAATGGATATAGGCAGATGGAACAGACTGAAACATCTCTCTAGGGAAAGGTTAATATTGTTAAGATGAATATCCTAAACTACTGTATATTTTTAGCTCCTTAGCAGTATACGCATCATATGGTTTCCAGTAAGGTGGTGCTGTTGGTTTACTCTCAAACTGAAGTTTCTTATAAAGAGTTTACAAGATCTAGCATTACCAAAAGTGTGTTCCATCTCAGAAAATGAATAGGCATTGCTTCATTTGTATCAAAATGATTCCTCACAATGTTTGCATTCCAGAGAGTACAGCACCACGACAGGATAAAAACTGTAGGTAAAATAACTAGAAAACTAAGTAAAAAAAAACCCCTAGAAAACTAAGTAAAAAAAAAAAGGATCCCCCCCGCTTCTCTTCACTGGGTGAGGCATCTACCCATTAGAAAAGTTAGCAAGTACAAAAGGTAATCAATAGCAGTGGTGCAAAGCAGTATTCAAATTTGCTGATTTTTTGTTGTTGTTTTGAGTAAGCTTTAGTAACACTGGTAAGAACTTCTCCATTTTATATTCAGCTACCCTAGGCATTGTCCGTGATGCAGTGTAAAAATCTTTCAAAAAGACAGTGTAAGAGTCCTAACTGTTTAGGAGGTGATGGGAAGTGCAACTCCTGACTGAAATCTGGGGGACAACAGGTCTATAGAAAAGCCTAAGGAATCTGTTGACTCCTGACAACAGTTTTGTCTTTCAAAGGCACCAAATTCTGCCCCCACCCCGTCCCACTTGGTGTTTCTCCACTGGGGCTTTTAACAAGTTCTCCGAATCTTGCATCTGGCCCTGCTGGCAGAGCCTCTGGCATGACCTTTCTCAGCACAGTTTGTCTGTACTCTGAGTAAGCAGGTTTTCCTTCTTCTCCTGATGCTTTGTGGTAGAACAGGCAAAGGATTTATTCCTTTGACTCAAGAGGCCTAAAAAGTGTTTGGTGGAAACTTGACAGCTGATATCCCTGACATTCCCAATATGGCCTTACTCAAACCAGGGGTTTTGGATCCTGCTCTGAAATTCCACAAATCTTTGGCTTTTCCTAATGTGGTTCCAGTGACCAGGACTTCTGTTCAGCAAAGCCACTCCGAAGATAAAGATGTGCCTAAAGGTAAATTTGGCCTTAAACGCTTTCCTGACTGGGGAAGGCAAACAGAAGAAGCAGCATGGAAAGGCAAAGGCTTCTCTGATGAAATGGAAGCACACAGAAAACGTCTGATTTTGATCTCTAGTACTAGAATCCATTGATTCATACAGCTGTATTTGTGAGGAATTACTCCTGATTTATACCTGTGCAAAATCTTAAAACATATTCCAAACCAGGTGTAGAAACTGTGGGCCCAGTTCACCCCTGTACTACTTTGTTTTGACATCTGTATCAACCTACTGACACCAAGAGACTAAAGTGGGCACAGTGAGCAAACACCCTAATTAAGCTTTTGGATGCTGGCTTTGCTATCCCTCATCACTTGTGGTTTTCTTAGGGAAAAAAACAGACTAATGAAGTTTGAGATTGTCTAGCTCCTCAAAGTCTGAAGGAATTCAGAGGAGGAGCTTCTGTTTTGGTCTGCCTGTATTTTGCGTTTCAGATTTCCTTTGCTCACAATACGCAAGAATAAGATTTTGAACAGGCAAATAAAGGTTTTTCCTCTACTTCCAATGCTGTCCCTACCCTGTTCACCTTTCCCAGTCAAAGAAATAGCCTGCTGTCACTGATCTCCTTGTATTTTACAATAGGGTTGTAGATTATAGTCTGGTTTTATATAACACTACTCTTTACCTCTTTGGTAATACAATTCTTTCCACCTTTTCGGTAACTCCAGAGTTGAGTGAACCAGACAGCAAATATTATGATGATCACTCAAATGTGTTACTGCCTGTCTGGAGGAATAGTTATGATAAGCACCTACCGAAAGATCACACTTCATTAAGTACATGTATAATGCGCTAAAGAAGATTGTATAAACATGCACCTATAGCAGGGGACTTCTAAATACTCAGAGAAAATGCACACATGCCTACAGAGACAACCAAAATCATCTTCTGCTTGCAATAAAATCACATCTAAAGCTGGCAGCAATATGTCAATCAAAATCACCTGCTGCACAGTGAGAAATGCATGAAGTCTATATTACTCAAGTCACCACAGGATAAAATGCAGTTTACTTGCCTATCCTGTCCTTTGCTAAACATCTTTCTCTCGCCCTCCAGGGTGGAACAACAGACTTTGCCAGTTGTCCCATCAGTCAGAGCTTTATGAGACTATCGTTCCCGCGCCTTAGATTTCAGCGAGACAAGCTCAGGATGAATCTGCTGACCACACATTTGCGCCCAAGGCAAAGAAAAGCCAGGCAGACTTCATATTCACAAAGCCACTGTACAAAGGCGTTCAGATCTTTCTGATGCTCTTAATTTCCTGCTGAAGAAAAGCAGTCATTTCACTGAAGGCTAAGGAAAACACAAGGTGTACTTTATCTCAGATATCGCTGGGATAAATACAATAAATTTAATTACTTGGCCATCTGAATTCAATACATAAATCATAAGATAGCTTGGTTGACTTGTGATTGGTAATCTATTATAAATATATTTATTTATTCCTATTTGTGTCACTGAGAAATCTGCATGCCTTTGGAAGAAAAAAAAATCATACTTGGGTTTAGTTGCTCTTATTTATACTGATATATGCAGATTTAAACAGTTTATGTGGAATTTAAAAATAAATTGCATCAGGTTCTCCAGATGCTGGAAATAACTTACTTTGCCTGTCCTGCAGCATTACTAGTTGTTTATCATTTCAAAGTTCACAAGGTAATTGCCTCATTATCTGTTCATCTAATTTCACAGAGAAATGACAATCCCTAGCTGCTGAGGTCATGGCCCATCAAAAATTATACTGTCTCTAATTTTATATCCGATCTCTGGCAGATCTTAATTTGCTTATCTCAGTTCTTATATATTGACTAAATTGCTGAATTCTATTAAAATCTCCACCAGCTGCCCAAGATTTAAGACTGGACTACTGAATTGAGACTTATTGAATTATTAAGACATTATTGCCAACGTGAACCAGTAAAACAATAATTAAAATATACAAGATTAATATGCCTTTTAGTTTCCTGTATACCATTTGAATTCGGTCTGAATGTGGCTCTGTACACACATACATAAAATATCCTATCACCTCAGTTAGCATGACAAAAACATGTCTCTCTGGATTTTTTTCCTTTATACAGTTACAGTGACCTTAGCTGCAAGAGCTTTGAGAAATAAAAGTAATATTACAATCATTGTGCAAATTTTCTTGGGTGGATAGTGTAATATTTTTCAAGTTGTATTTTCCTATATAATGCTTTAGGTTGAATCCTCTGAAATGTTATTTGCTGTACATACTGAAGATCACTTTCTCTAAAGAGTTATACTTAATACTGTTTTTAGCTTCCTACTTTAATCTCCAAGCCTGTCCATGTTCCCTCCACAAAGAGAATGGCAGATACTGTGGTGATGGTCACTCTTGGATTCAGGGTTTCCATTTTTAGCACTGCTACCACATTTCTGTTGCTGGAGGAGGGAAAGATCTTGCACAAGGCAACAAAAACAGTATTTAATAAATCCCTGTTGACCAAGCATTGCTTGATCTCACAGGTCATTGGGAAATTTGACCTCTTCACATCCCCCCTCATCCTCCTGCATCCTCACTGAGTGGGACTGTTGACCCCTAGGAGATCCCCCTTGATTAGATTGCTCCCCAAAAGTATTATCTTACTCTGCTCCCGTATTACAGTGCTAAGTGCTATACTTTTCCTACTTCTCTTTCCACAAACCTCTCGCTTCTGATAGCAGTTGCATCTCTGCCACCATTGGGATCCCAGCAGTTAAAAGGACTACCCACATAAACGAGAGGCAGTGATAGTTGCTGCCTCTTCTTCACTACTCACAAATCTCTAAATTTGGAGACAAGTGTGTTGCTGCTAGATTTCTGTTCCCAGTGCCTGTTGACCGGCACCTCTGCTTCACCATTTTGTCACAGCAAAACTAAGCTAAAGCACATGTCCATAAAAGATCATTTTGTTTCTGAAGAGCAGGTTCCCAAGGTGACTTGCAGCCTTATCATTTCCTACTAGAGCACAAAAGTTGACTTTAAATGAAAGATGTAATAGAGAAAACAGATCATCTAAATATGCCCAGAAAGACTGATTCTTCACTGGAGGAAAGATTTAACTTCTCATTACCATTTTTCTTACATGGCAGAAATATAAAGTCAAAGAATTTTGTAGCATTCATCACCAAAGGGGGGGGGGGGGGGGGGGGAAGACAAAAGATGCTTACCAGCACCTCCCACAGTGCTGCTAAGTGGGTGTGCATGGAAGTCGAGAGATGATTAATCACAGGGCTGAAAGATCAGGTTTTCAGAAGCTGTTTTAGATATCCTTGGTACTTCATCATCAGCTTGGTACTGTGCAGCAGAGAGGAAAGTCAGGCATCAGAATCAATGCGCCCTGAGGTCACTTGCCCCTTATGCCTTGCTGGAGGTAGAACTTTGATTGCTTTTGTTCTTGTAAGTCATTTGGCAGTTTGTTCAAAATCTGGCACTGCATCACTTTCTGTTGGTGACTTCACTTGTGCATCTTTAGTGATAGCCTCAGAAGTGCCCTGTTATGATGTTTCACATTCAGGGTGTTCTGGAGCTTGGCCTGTTTCAGGAAAGTGAGGAGATCTTGCTACATGCTTGTTTAGGGGCCAGGAGGGAAGGGAGGAAAATATACTGCTGTGACAAAGTGTTATTTATATCCCATTGGTGCTCTGGGTTAAGGAACCGAAATCCTGTCACTGGGACTACAGGGTGAGAAGGAACACAAAAGGAAACAACAGTCCATCTGGAAAGGGTAGAAACGAATGTAGCAAGGCGCATGGGAGGTTACTGGAATAGCACATGGTACAATCACATCAAGAAGGCACTGAGACTGTGTGGTGAACTTGCTGGGGTTTTAGATAGGATATGCTGTACGCCAGCTTTTGTAGTGTTCTGCACATTAAAGCCTTAAGTGTGAACCTAATAAACTTCGTACAAAATATAACAACTATATTCTCCCCTTCCCCTTGCTCCCACAGTTTGGACCAAACTTAACATGAAGATAAACCAAGCTTTTAAGGGAATCATGAGGGAAGTCTAAGAAAAAATTTGCATCCCACAAAGCAGAATATATTTGGATATATATATATATATATTTCCTCCTGGGTCCATTCTTAAGCTATGTAACATAGCTCATAATTAAAACAAAGCAAAATTCCACCTGGCATTTGTGCTTCACCCCTATAACAAGAAAAAGAGGTTCTCAGCCTCATGGATGTTTCATTCATTTGTGCTTGAACCTACACCATGCAGGGAAATGCGTTCAAATATAAAGCTGCTTTTATTTTAATCACAGAATCATAGCATCATTTGGGTTGAAGGGACCTTAAAGATCAACTAGTTCCAACTGCCCACATCTCTAACTCCTCTTGTTTATTCCCCATGCACAGTTTGTTTTCACGGACTCCATCTTCCAGGGCATCTAACAGGAGACTCATTCGATAAGAGTATTTAATTAAAACTGAGTGAATGTATATTGACTGGGAATCAATTTCTTTTTTTTCTTCAAATGGTTTATGAGCAAGTACTCATTTCTATTAACGTATTCCTTAATGGAAGGTATTTGCCAACTAGTTTGGACATACTATTTTTGATGTCAGCAAACTGTTCCATTTTGTCTGCTTGCTCTTCATGGTTCATAACTAGTCCTAAATTAACAGACAATATTTTTGCTTCCTGATTAAGTATATGAAACTTTTTAAACAAACGACAACAAAACGATAAATAGCAAATACTGAATTAATGAATAACAAACACCACACTTCTGGTAAGAACCATTTGATGAAAAATCACCTACACCAAGGAATCATGAATCATCCAGAACTCATGAGCATTTTCAAGAGTATCTGGCAGTTGTTACAAACAACAAATAATACAGCTAAAGAACAGCTACAGAATGAAGCAAGCCTATTTATTCAGAATTGCGTTGATGAACCCACATTTCCTTCATCCAGTATTTATAGTCCCATAAGTATCTTCCTCCCCACTGCTACAAAAAGTTTTGAAATATCTTCTTTCCTCTTACTCTGGCCTCAGACAATTACAAACAAACATGATGTTAAGCTTAGCACAACACAATTATTCAGAATCTGCTTTTTGTGTTACATGAATAATGTGGTACAGGTGTTCCCAGCAATGCGCACTTTCTTCACTGAGGTGATGAGTCTCTCTGGCTGCTACCTCAGCAACCTGCTAGTTACAGTTTACGTAGCCTGTTATTTACATAAAGGGTCCTGGCTAGCAGGCTATTGAAAACACTTTTAATTGTATTGCGAGCTTGAAGAAGCAGGCATGCAACTCCAGCGCCTGCTGTCTCCTCTTAACTTCACCTTTACCTTCCATTTCACAATGTCGGGTTGTCTTTTTGCTCTCACAGCTTAATAGATTACGAGCAGATACAGAAGCATGTTCTTGTAGGGATTTTTGTTTGCTATTTTTCCAAATTTTTTCTTCTTTTGACAACATAATGGGGTTTTCTGCACTGAAATTTTGTTTTGGAAATCAGTGATCATAAGAATACATAAAAATATAAGAAAACCCATACTGAGTTAGGTAAAAGGTTTATATAGCCTAGCATCTGCCTCCAGTCATATCCTAATTGCTCACACCTAAGGAAGAATGAAGGGAGGCACATAGCAACACTGGCCCAGCATCCTCTCTTAACTTCAGGTGCTACCTGCTTTAAGGGCTTTCTGAAGTGGAGGTGGTGCCTTTAACATTTAATAACCTTAGCCTTACTTCCAGTAGTGTGGCCAATTGTTTTTTTCAAATTTGAGAACTTTAGGGTCCATCGGACTCTATAGCCAGGCATTGCACAGCTCAACGTGGCTGTGCCACAGGGCAGTTCTCTGTTTGGTTTGAACCTGGTCCATGCTATTTTTATTTGATGCCCTGCAGTCCTTGTATATACAAACCTTTTATTCCTGTTAAAATAAATATTAGCTGACTTTTATATAACAATATCAGATCACAATGCATGTTGTCAATGAGATTATTGTCATCTGTGTGTTATCAAAGACAAACAGACAGTACAAGAATAGGCTGGGCGGAGGTGATAGGAGGTCGACAGCAGAGATCCTTCCCAGTGCACTAACGTGAGGACTCTAACCATCGCTTTTCACCATCAGTCGTGCTTACAGCCAAAGACAGCCTCCCTAACATCGCCTCTCCCCTCAAAGCACACAAATTCCAAACCTCATTAAAATAACAACATTCATTTGTCTGCCCGGGAGGAGGCCAGGCTGTCTTCGGGTCCTCTCAGGATAACCCTGGATGCCTGGCAGACCAAAAAGCGCTGCAGAGGCACAGCGTGCTCCTTGCCGAGGAGACAAAGCAGAGACACCCGAGCCCACTTACACGCGGGCACAGATCCATCTGTCAAACCCTCTGGGCGGCGAAGCTGATGAAGAACAGACCCTGCACTGCCACTACGGGTTAAAGCATCAGCTGTGAAGTAGTCCAGATCCTGAAAAGACTTCCCTGGGACTGTTCAGCTGAGCAAAGGTAACCTGGGCGCAGGGCTCTCATCTATCAGAGCCTGAACACACGTGAAATCGTCAGGGCTGGGTCAGCGTACCCTGCCCGTGTTTGAAGACTGCCAGACACATCCTCTGACAATATAAAGCAACAACTAAAGTTATTCGGCCTCAGATCTGACTGGAAAATTTCCAAGGTTAAGTTTTTCAAAATCCAGGGTGCCATTGTTTGAAATGAAACATCTCACAAAACCAAAGAGCGGGCTGCAGCATATTCAGGATGCTGTCAATGGCCAGAGCAAAAGAGGTCAAGCAAAAAACCCCACCACAGAAGAGCCAATAACCTTACAATTAGGCCATAGGAAAGACCTAGGTATTTGCCCCAGTTCTGAATCGGGGAGGAGTTTTTAACCAGCATTTCCTTAGTAGCCAGCATATTGCCTGCTCTGTGAACAGCAGCTCTGTTGCCGACAATTGCATTTCACAAGATGCTGAGAAGATTTGGCTCAAAGGACAGCAAGTGGGCCAAGACTGAATAAGAAAATTAGATAATAGCAGGCACATGCATAAAGTCCTTATTCTTGGGAAAAAAACAACACTTCTCTGGGTAGGTTTTAACCAGTTAATTTTAAGCCAGCAAAAGAAGATATTCCTGAATAAACATAAGTCATGCCAGTCTTTATGTTGTGTATTAAATAAAACAGTTCCCACTATGTGCACATTGTGTAATATTGCTGAAAAAGCGTCAAGGGATGGAGATCCTACCAAGCATCGTCACATCCCCTTGATGAGGTGTCTCCTATCTAATTTTCTTAGGATCCTGCTGCTGGAAATGTTATTGCTCTGATTAGGCCTGTTTACATGTTAGCCATTTTCTGCCGATCCAAAGATGAACATGTTTTGGAAATCTATGATTAAAGCTATTTGCTTTAACTTAGATGTTGATACTACTTGTGATGTAGTGCCTGCCATAATTCTAAGGTATTCCCTGCAGAGATAAATCTGAAGGAAATGAGTATTTTATCCAGAGCTTGCCACGGAAAATTACAAATGCATAAAAAACAATCTTTGTAGCTTAATATGAACAGTGCAGCATCCTAATTCTATACAGTTGTGTAGAACTTGTTTTTATGTAGATTGCACTTCATCTCGTTAACTACCATCATATAAACAACATCATTAGTATTCTGAAAGATTGTCTTAATAAAACAAGTATATAACATTGTGTTGCTTTATCTGTGCTCAGAAATCACTATCATTTTAATTTTATACAGGAGTACAACTATTGCTGCCATATTACTATACTTGGACCAGATTCTGCTGCTGCCTTGCCTTTGAAAACAGTCCCACTAGCCTGGCTGCAAATGGCAAAGAAAGGATTTCGCACTCGGACAAATATCACTTTGGTCAGAAGGAAAGAATAACCAAATTTTTTACTACTGTCTCTGAAGCTAAAAGGCACTTTAGTGCCCAGGCAAGTGCTTCTGCTCTTTGCAGCAGGTGGAACCAGATAAATCAATTGCATAAATTCAGCAGCTCTTCTCAGCCAATTCACATGAACAAGGTCCATCCCACTAACTGGAAGCTGGAAAATCCTGCTCTAGGTCTGCACAGAACTAATTGGTTTGCAGCAAGTTTCACGCATTTTTTCATTTTAAACAAACCTCTGAAGCCTCATAAATCCAGGTTTACCATGTTTATAAAGCTACAGACCTCCCAATTTGTACTCTAATTATGTTTTGTTATTGTTATTATCAGCTTATTCTTGCTATGAATGTTTTTGTATCACTTGAAATTGATGCTAATACTCCCTGACATATAGCCTGACATGTATTAAGAATGCAGAAAATGAAATGACAGAACTAATTAAAAATCCATCTGTTCAGTTAATTTAGAGGTGTGCCAAACAGTTCAAATGAGGCTTGGTCAGCAGCAAATCACATCCACCTGTACCATTTGCTTAGCAGTTACTGTCCTGAGTAATGTTATTTCCTTAGAAACACTCCTACTATTCAGTTCAGAGACTGCACACTGAGCAGTGAGAGCATGAAAAACACAGCTATTACTCTTGAACAGAAATAGTACACGTAAAAATGTAGTATGAGCCTACTAAATGAAAAAAAGACATACAACAAAATGCTGTATATCATGTTGACTCACTCCATTAATTGTAATGACTGTGCCTCCAAGACATGGAACAATCACATCAGTATTACCTATAGAGATATTGCAGTTCTCTATCCAGGAAAAATTTCCCCCTTAATGTCAATGGTCTGTGCTTTTCTCTCCTGTAAGCCCATCAAAGTTAATAGAGTTGTACCAAGAATACATTTGGTCCCATCTGATTATGGCACACTGAACATGTTATCTTATAGCCTGGCTGCTGTGTTATTGCTTTACATGCAAAAAACGTAATAATTCAAAAAGCATTCAACTGGCAAGCTAGATCTTTTTTCTTTTAAAAAGAAAGGAAAATAAGCATGTTTCAGTCTGGTGAGCAGCGGTCTGTTATGTGGCAGAACTATATTATCACAGATTAGGCATATTTCCTCTGTACCAAAGAAATTTTGCTAGGATAAGAAAAGCATCTGTGTAAAATAAGCTACTCAGCATTTTCTTCCTGCTTGTTCTGCAGTGAACTTTCCTCCAGCAGGTACCACTTGGATCTGCATTCCAGACTCCAGGGAAGGCAGTGCGTGCACACTCCCGTGCGCAGAGGGACTCCCTTAGCCGGTCACTTTGACTTTTGAAAGCTGCAACCAGTGGACAACTTTAAAGAGTTTAAAGCAGACAGCAGCCACCTGCTTTTAGCGTGAAACTAACAAAACAGCCATTAAGGAACAGCAAAACAGCAGGTTCAATGACACGAACCAACTATTTCTCACCAGCATAAACTTTTGCCATTTCCCGTGCTCAGCATGGTTGCAGGTCAGCACTTTTATCACTGTTCCCCAAATTCTAATTTTTGTTTACACAAAGTGTCCTTCTGGTACACTTGGGAATCTAACAAGCCCTGAGCAAGCACAAAGACACCGCAAGCTGCAGCAGAGCCAGGACGGGGAAGCCCACCAGAACCAAGACCTCAGGGTACCAGCTCCCATGGCCAGGCATGGAGTCATCTATGGGGCATCTTGCACGTTACCTCCCTAAACACGGACATTAGGAAGGACCCTCATGGATGCACACCCTTTGACGTGCTTTTCTATATTGCTACGAATCAAGAGAATGAGCATCACATCGCAGAAGCAGTGGGGAAGGGGAGGCAGAGAGCAGAGCTGCTGGCTGAGGGCCACAGGGTCAGCGTGGGCAAACTCAACACAGAAGGCCCGGGGGAAGGGATGCAAGAACGCTTTTACTGTCAGAGGGAGATCGGGGACTTTAAACCCATGACTTCGCAATGGCAGAGCAGGCGTTAAGAGAAAAGTGGGCAACAAAGATGAGAAAAAAAGTTTGGACCAGCTGAAGCAGAAAGAGGGATGGGAAGCAGGACCCTAGCAAGCCCCCTGAGTAGGAACACACCTGCTGGCAATCCTTTAGTTGCAATGGGAGTATTTCTCTCCTGTTTATTCCAAAATCACTAATACAAAAGCTATATCTCTAGCTATATTAAACCTGCAAAAGTGTGATGTCCTATTCTATACAGGTTTGTATTAGGGAGAGGGGTGTTCATTTCAAAAGCGTTCACTGAGCAAGGAAGCGACATTAGTATTTCGCTAATTCACTGGGATACTGGTCATTGTATGTTCAACTGATGTCTGGGATAGCAGGAAGCTGACTATGCACAGAGGTGTAAAAGACAGGCTAGTGAGAAATGCTGTATTGATCCCAGAATGTGGGATCTGATTAGCACTTTAGTTATCTTCTATTGTCAACAGAAATAATCATTTACCATCCTTTTCAGTGACAGCAACTCATTGACAGACAAAAAAAAGTGTCTCACAACTGATTTATATCTCTCACTAGAATAAATTTAAACTCCAACAACCAGCTGGGGGGCATCACTATTAGTGACTAACAAAAGACAGGTTGCTAAAACTCTAGGTTCCAAAAAATGTAATGATTTGTCAGTCATTTGAAAAATAACATCTCAGCTTGCCCTCTGTGCGTAATGTGGCTTTGGGGATTGAGGGGGACAGATGTACTAGATGCTGCTGCTGCTGCCTTTGGGACCATTTTCTTAGACAGTCCTATGGGAATCTCATCTACAGTTACAGCTATACCTTGGTGTTTCTGGTCCAAGCCATAGCTCCTACTATATAGTCAAGTATTTTTAGGATTCCCACAGTAAAGGTGATAAGGTTGTGACCCTAAGTCATCTTTTCTGGGCTTTCTCTGCCCAATATTGGGGCAGAGCTGACCCCAGCCTGTTCTTACACACCCATACCAAGAGCCAGCTGTGAGAGCATACGCTCATTTTAGAGCAGGGTCTTAACCCTAAGCACTGAAATTCAGAGAGGAGTTATTTAACCACAAAGAACAGGGAGAGCACCGAGTTTGCACTCTCAGTCCCCAGCGTGGAAGATCTTCCTGCTCATATACCACGTTAATGAGCTTGAGTGGAAAAAACCAGACTGGTTCTGTTTTGGCCAGTGGGGTAGATCCAGGCTTCCAGCATCTGACCTGGTAAGTATTTTGCTCAAAATGGGAGAGCTTCAATAGGAGAGACCAAGTCCCTGGGGTCTTGTTGGGGCACTCTAGCCAGCTGGTTGTGGTGTAAATAGATGGTTGTCTTAGATCCAGATCCCAAACGGAGATTAAAAAGAAGGGCAGCACAGGAGCTTGGTCTCCTGTCTTGTGGATGAACACTCCACCTGGGAGGCCCTTCTTCTCCTTGCTGGGCTTTGTGTGAGGCTCATACCAGCAGCTGTGCTCCCACTCACACCTCACAGGTGACACCAGCATTGCCCTGCCTGGTTTGAGGGTTTCAATACAAATTTAACTGCTGAGCTGTTTGATGCCAGCAGGACTGATTGATTACATTCAACAGCAAATGATGCAGAGAAATACAGGCACTTCAGGGTTTAGGTTGACTCCAGGTTTTGGAGCTAGAACTAGTGGTAGTTACCAGCCTACCTGACTCTAAAGCCTTGTTAAGGCACAGGAAGGATGAGGGAATATAATTTTATATTTTAGAAGGTAAACTCATTAGTAGAGGTGTAAGGGCAAGGTGAAAACTCCATTTATAGAAGAGAGGATGGTACAGCTCAGTCAAGATTTAGGTGATGATCGCTGAGTCTTAAGAAGTGTTCAGTTACATTTCTGTAGCACCATCTTCCAAAAAACTTCTCCCCCTCTAAAGAAAAGATACAATCAGTAAGCAATACATGTGCTGCTTTCCCACAACAATTGCACTTCTGTCATTTCTCATCAACTCTAGGAAAAGATTTGCGTGATGACAAATCTATAGTGTCTATGTACCCTGGGGAAAATTAGCATGCCATTATGATTTATGTTAATATTTGGTTTATTTCCCAGTCAAACATTTGCTGTTTTTTTTTTTTAAATGTGGGATAAATTAACTCTAATCAAATCAATATTATGGGTATTGAATTGTTTTGTTGCTTTCAGATAACTTCCTTGATAACTTTTGTAATCTAGAAATCCTGTGTCTGAAATACCTATTATAAAGTTGTGAAGCTGAAGGGCTGTACTCCTAACAGCCCAGACTCCAAACTCCTTGAGGTCACAGCATTGTGCAGGGAGTTGATGTCTGATGGAACGCGAGTGTTTCCCTCACACAAAAGCAACATCCACATTCGCTGCTAGGAAGAGACTTGATTCAGTGAGCCAGTACTCCAGGAAAACGTTATCAAAGATTTAGGTCTATCTTAGAGCATTCTCTGGGAATATTTCCTGCAATCACAGTTAGGTCAAGGCTGTCCACCCCCATTGCCTCATCTGATATCAAATGCTGTTTTCAAGGGTTTCCAGGTGTGCATGCCATGACCATTGAATTCTGCCATGATCTGAAACCCACTTAGAGAAGCCCCGAGACTGAGGAAGCTGCAAGCATCACTATTTTAGCCCAGACGGATTTATAGAGTGGTTGTAAACCCATGGAACATTCTGAAAAGACAGATTCATGCCATCTGAGTGAAGAATTGAGCTTGGGGTTCGTTTAGCATATTATTCCCTGCAAATTGTTTCAATATTTTTTAAATACCCAGGAAAAGTTCTCTCCCCTAAATTGCTGGAAAGTACCTCTCGTTTTTCAAGCACAGGTGTACAGTATGCATATCTTTATCCTTTGTACATTGTTGACACTGCTTCACATTTCTACACCCCACAATGGACTGAAATCCAAGTTCCTCATTTTGTCTCTCAATATATTTATACTGCACAGTTTAAAAAAACTTGATGTTACTGTTATTAAATGTTAGATCCAATTTAACATTTACTCTCTGAAACGTATTTATAGCAGCAAATAGGTTTTTTTCTCTTCATTTATGCAACATTTTGCCTAATGAGCTAAAACTTACTGATTCATTTTATTTTACTGAATGAAGATATTCGTATGCAGTGAGAACATTCTTGTTAAAAGGGTAAGCCTGGTAACCAAGATTCACTGAGCCAAGAACTAAAGGCTATGTGCATAGCAGTGTAATTTAGCATTTGCTCAATGGATATATGGTCAAAGTTAGTTAACTGTCACGAAGACAGCAGAGTGGCGAGGCTGGAAAAACAGTGCTGCACATTTTAACATACATCTCATTTTTCTTTCCTAGCACCTACATTCCTGACCACAGCACATAGCGTATATTGAATTATAACCACAAAGCTATCATTTCCTGTTTTAAAATTCTCTCTCCAATTCTAGTGTCCACTTGCTAAAAAAACATAATGAAAAATTTAGGACAGAGAAGCACAAAAAAATACTGAAGGACCAGAGAAAATGTCCTTTAGCGAAAGAACTCCATCAGTTTATACTATCGGAAAGAAACATAAGACATGGCGTCGCAACACAATCTTTTCTTTGCAGGGAAAGAAAAGCATTGAGGAGGTGGTTCTTAATCAGATAAGAAAGGGCCAATACCTGGAAGCTGATACTCAACAAATTTGTATTTGAACTAAGATGTTCCTTGAAAATTGATCAACTATTGGAACAAATTTCAAGGAGAGGTGACTTCACCCTCACTTGTTATCGCTGTCAAGCAGAACACTGCTGCTCAGAGGGGCGACCGGAGGCACCCCCAGTGCCCACCACCCTCCTACGTGCTGCTGCCCTCGAAGCACACCTCAGCCTCCTGCTGCACACCCACCTGCAACAGCTTCAAGCACAGGCAGAGCAAACTCCAGCCTGCTGCTCAACAAGGCAACTTATCTTCTGTCAAACGCAAGTTATTCAGCTCAGTACGGCAAAAGGAAACTAGGCAAAATAGAATACCCGAAATTCGGAAGTCAGGCAGCAGGGCTTCCTATCAGCCTCAGTGCACAGCTAATACCCACCATATGCTAGCTCCTTCACAGAAGCGTGCCCTCTGGTACAGCAAAATATTTATGTCACCCACCACTTCTATACTGGAGTATTGTCCAAGCATTCCTGACACTTCGTAAACTATAGCTAAGCAGCAGAAGGGTTATACGGATTTCACAGTCTGCAGAACAGTTGAGTAGCTTGCCTGAAGTCACAGATGTCTAAACAAAGAATTTACAGGAAAGCGTCCTAATCCCAATGTGGAGAAGTCAACCCTAAAATCACAGTGTCCTGATTATAATATAGAAACACTGAACACGCAGAGCGGGATGAACAAGCCAATTCCTTGGGACTCATCTGCTGAGGCTTTCCCTCTGGGTGAATTTCCACCCAATTCTTTCTGCTCCATAGACTATTTAAGTGGAAGACTGGCATATTTCCAGGGAGAACCTGACTGCAAATGTAGATTTTTTTTTATTTTTTTTTTTTTTTAAAGATGATGGAAAATTAAGACCCTGAGAACACTGGGCCAGATCCATAAGGGGTGGAAGTTTGCTATAATTACTGACTTGGAGACCTAAAATGTAGACAAATAGATGTCTAAAGTGGGGGCTTTTTCAATTCACTATGATGTGAATGATTCATCTACTGTGCTAAGGAGACGTTCAACTCTGCGTCTGCTGCAGTTTGCTTCTTTGCAAAAGCCCAGAATAAACCTCACTAACCACAGCCAGGTGCAAAGTTTGCACTATTCCATAACATTTGGGTTCCAGGATTTGACATGATGGAAGGGGAAGACTAACAAAACTTAGATCTTGTTTCCAGCTGAGACAACTTTAAGTTTGGGCAAGACACTTGAAACAAAAGTGTTGGTCCTTGGGAGCTAAGCTAGGCTCCTAGGCAGTTTCCTGTGGTTTCAAGGTTAGACCTAAATCCAAACTAATACTGTTAACTTTTCTAAGTAGCTTAATGAGTTTGTGGGTTGGAGCCTCAGACGGTGTTTGCTTAAAGTATTCTGGGATCCTCGGTAAATTGACACTAGGGAAGTGTGCCGTATTGCTCTTTACTCCCATTTTGGTAATATTTAAGCTTGCATTCATTTTACAGTATTTAAAAATACATATCCCCCGATGCGCTTATTGTTAAATATTCAGCCCAATTGAATATTCCTTAGACAGATAACTGATCATTTTACAGTACTGTGTTTAGATCAGAGAAATTAATAACATCAAATTGCAGCCCAAAGTGATTTATACATTTGAATTCCTGACCATATTCAAGCCTATTACAGTGACAGATTTGATCATCCTCTGGTTTCATTGCTGTAAAAATATGCATTTCCTTTTTGTCTTACTGGAAGTTTTCACCAAGAAGCAACTCTTCAACCAGGAATTCCCAAACATTAGACCAATGGACTTCTGCTTACCCTCAGAATGTCCCATGGACCACAATGCAGCCTCATCATCCAAACTTTGATTTAAAAAAAATCAATTTTTTCTGTTCTGTGTGGTTCCATAAGCCATGTTACCACAGCCTGCTGGCTCTGTTAGGGAGACAGCACTAAGAGTAAAATCAATAGCATTACCATACTTGACGGCCTTCAAGTTTTTGTTCCCAAGAGAGGGGGAGAGCACATTTTCCCTGTTTTGATGCTCCATTCTCAGGCTGGTCCTTGGGCTCCTTTCCTTGTCCCTCTCCCTTATTTTTTCCAACAAATAATAATACAGGAAAAAGCTACACAGCAATGATTCCCTACCAAAAAGGTTACCCATGCAAAATTTTTGAGTTACTCTTCAGATACCTCCCCCACCCCTTTTTCCTCTTGCCAATTATAATGTACTTAAGATTAAAGTATGATTTTTTTTCTTTGAAGAAGAGATGAATGTGTTTTCCCACTTTACTAATTACAACATGATATATGAGGCAGAAAGCCTTGCGAGAGGTAGCACAGCATGCAAGTGCAGATGAATAATAATTAGGCTCACATGTTTTAGAAATTAAGATTTTTATTAGAAGGCTGTTATTTGAAAGTTTTAGTGCTGTGTGTAAGTGCAGTTACTATAAGTGGGCTTTTTTTTTTTTAAATCCAATCAACCAAGTCTTGCTTATAACATAGGGGCTTCAGCTAACTCTCAGTAAATTCAAAGACTTCCACTGACTTCAAAGGGAGTTGACTCAAGCCCTAGAAAAAGGATTTGTAAAAGTGATTAGTGTCAGGGCTTTGTTTTAGAGCTAAATTGTAACTAACCACAAAAAATGGTTTTATTATAAAGATTTAATACGCATCTGGGAATAAGAATTTCTCTTCCAGTTATTGTAAGACACCCAACACCAAGGGAGAAAGGAGAGTCCTATCGCTTTGTTATAACCCACCCTTTCTTCGTTGTTGGTAAGTTTGTGCTGTCTTTCAGCAATACAACAGCATAACAGAACAGTATTTGTACTACCAAAATGTTGTACATCTCCAGGGGCATACTGGGAGTGAATCCCTAGAAAGATGACTAGCCAGATTATGCAAACCCATCTTTTCCAGCAGGCATAGAACAACATGTATCCCTAGCTTCACTCACCTAACCTTAAAAAAACCCCAAAAACCATTGCTGCCCCCAGGTGAAGTCCCTATAATAAATCCCCTCTATTCCTACAGCCCAGTGTTTCCATGAATTATAAAGCTATTCAGCACAGCAGAAGGTTGATTACACCAAGCAGGAGCACCAGAGACTCTTGGTTTGGCTGTGCTGATCCAAACTGCCCTTCTCACTTTAAGCCGCCAATTCTCTGAATGAGTCACTTCACATAACTGGAGTGAGATAGTCCTTAGTTATGAACAGTATCCTCACCATACACGTTTCAGGCACTGTATCTCTTGCCTCCCCATTCTCCTTCAGTCTTGTATAGATCCAGCTCAAGGCTCACTATTAATTTAATCCCCTTATCCTGCACCCAGATCTGTACCCACAGGGAAACATACAGGTCTCCATAAAGATCGCAAGGTCCGCTAGCACTGAGTAGATTCTAGGACAAGGGACTCCAATATTATTCATTGCTTTAAGCCAAGCCTACCTTTTAGCATTAAAGAACTGCCTGGCAGTTTCTTAAAAGACCTTGAGAAACAGATTTTTAAAATGCTGTAAAAAAATTAATCTGAGCAACCAAGACAGCATTTGTGATTATTGAAAGCTCACAAGTTATGATTTATAAGTGTAATTACTGAAAACTTAAATTGTCAGTATGGACACACTCAGTCTGCAACCCACGGCGAGAAGTCCTTCAAGCCTTGTATACCAACCCAAACCAACCTTAAACCAAGGAGGTCAGGCACTGATACTGGTGTAATAGCGGTAGCACAGCGTTCAGAGTGCTCTTTGCAGACCACAGTGAAGCCTGGGTTGCAACATGTGGTGTTACAAGCAGCCACTCTAGTTCAAAGCTAGTTTTGGGCACACAGCACCTTTCACAGCAGTACAGGTACAGCAGATGGCAACATATGAAAGAGTGCAGCTCTAACAGTGCTTTATTTATACTGCGAGCATTTCCAAGCATTTAATGCTTTAAGTGTAAAAAAAAGTCTGGAAGAAAGAAGAAACAGCATGCACGGTAGCTATGTGCTAAAGCTACTATGTTCAAGTCCAGGTTCAAGCCTTCTCGAATTCTGTTGATGTGTCACTTTGGGATTTGGGTTCATCTTAAAAATCCAGAAGTGACAGTGTGGGGAGCTGACCAGAGACCTGCAGCCACAGCATAACACGAGCTGTACGCCGGGTCGCGCCAAGCAGCAGGCAGGGTAAAACGTCTGCGTTTGAACCTGAAAACGCTGGTGATGCCCACAGCTTTGAATATGCTTTTGTTTTAGAATCAAATTAGCATAGTTGTTCTCAAATGCATTTCTTCCTAATAAGATCTCCAGAAACAGCATGACACTGACAAGTATACTGACATACAAGAGCTTTTTACCCACCGCTCCTTCGAAAGGAGGTATTTAACTCTGCTGGGAATCAAGGGCTTCTCCATATCTGTTTGCAGTAGGTTAACTATTGATTTTAACTGCTTAAAGTTTAACAGAGCTTTAGTAAATTTCATATCGATCTATTAAACTTAATCATTATTGGTTTTATGGGTTCTGTTAAAACATATAGTGGCCAGGTGTCCCAGTCAATACCTCTATACTGTTTTCAATTAACTCACTTCGGGGGGGGGGGGGGGGAAATCTATGGAACATATCACTGGATATTTATTTTGCTAGTCCATGTCTTGACTGCTTATGCAACTGACCAAATCAATTTTTAAAACAATGTAACACAGATGCAAACTATCATTGAAATTCAGGAGGAGTCTTCCGGTATTAACTGCTTAAGGTTGCACTAAACATACGAAGCAATGCAAACACCAATAATCTGTTTTAGTTCATTCCCAGTTTCATTTTCTCAAAAGATTATGGTGTACACATGTTTGTTTGCACTGCATTGTGGATCCTTCATAAAAAAAGAGTTCTGAGCTTACCAAGTGGAATTAAAAAATGGTGTTAGACATTGCAGCAGCTCTGCCAATAACAGGAAAGAGAAGATTTGCTCAGTGTCTAAAATGCCTACATGGCATGAGGGAAAGCAATCTTAATTTAAAACGGTGCAGTTCCAAAGTGGTTTTGTTGTTGTTTTTAAGATACCACATTTCTTTGCTAGCTTTCATGGAAATTATTCTCCTTTGTTACAAAGATGGGAAAAACCCATCCTTTTCTCTCATTCAGGACCACACTAGTATTGTCAAAGATCTTTCTTATGGTTTATTTCAGCCAATGAAAGTGTGGCCTGCCAGTTTCACATCAAGCTTATCACAGCTGGTACAAATCATTCCTGTCCATCACAGCTGCAATATACCTCAGTCATCCCCTGAAATCTAGAGAGAATGCTTTAATCATTTTACTGACTTCTGCTGGTGTTCTGGCACTGCAGAACTATTAAGAAAAAGAAAAGTTCTACAACTAGGTCAGATGTATTGTTGGCATAATAAATCAGTTTGTTTAAAACCTGGTTTATTCTACTTTGCAGTTTTGGAAAGTGCTAAAGGTACATACTTCAAGCTGCAGTATTTAAAAAGCAACTCCTTCCTATTTTTCTCATTTCCTTTCCTTTTGCCTGATCATACATGTTTTGAGTTTCATGATGCAAATCCAATTATGAAGCAGCCTATGGGGATAACACATCTATTCAGAAGAGTCACTGGACAATTGAAGTGGACAAAATCTAACATAACCCTAATCTAGATTTTAAAATAGCTAGTTTCCAGAAGACTATTGTATCCACAGGTAAAGTGGGAGATACATTTAATTTAATTTATGCCTTCTGTATTTGCCAACACAATTTATCTATTCAAGTTTCAGGAATGGCATTTTTAACCACATGAGTAGAACAAATCCAATTCTGTACCTACAATGCATTTTGCAAGTGAAAGAAGTGCCAATTGAGTCTATAAGCCTGGAGGCAAATGTTACCCCAGTTAAAACACAGTTAGACAATGTACCTGTGTAAGTTACATGGTACAGCTTGCGTTGCCAGTATTAAGAGATAAACTATCACAGAATATCCATTTCTTCAGTAAGTCAAGGGGAGAAAAGTGCAGAAGTGAAGATCCACAGAGCTGGCAGTAAATCCTGTAAAACGGTGATTTAGCAAAGATCCCCCACCTTTTTTTTTTTTTTTAAGAGATGAGTTACTAGGGTTTTGATCACAAGTACATCAGACATGTTCCAGTAAATCTATTTTGCCTAACTTCCATAGTAAGAAAAGGGACAAAATGAGAGCTAGCTCCGCTAGTTAAAGTTCTCCTTTAATTCTGTAAAGGTATGATTAGGCATTCAATTTCTCTTTTTTGTTTTGTGTACATTTTATAATATCTGTTCTGCAGCTGCCTTTCTTAGCTTTTATGTTATATTTGTATGTTCATTTAATCAGGACTTAAAGTGAACAAAATTATAAAAGTTCCATTCCCCCATATTTTCTGTAGGGAGAAGTTTACCATACTGCATAGATCAGAAAGCCAAAAAGTCAAACTAACAGAACAGCCATCATCATTCAGAGCTCAGAGTCTATCAGGTTTTTTATTGACTTTCATCTTGAACTAAAAACTCAGTTTTCTTATTACCTTCTAAGGGGCTCAGAATGGGTGTAGGTTTGTCTGTAGCTCAAAAACCACCCTCGCAATGTCCTAAAAATGTGGAAATTGCTTATCGGAAAAGGATTACAGCTTTCCATGGCAGATCCAGGAGGCAATAAGATACCACTGCATTACCTCCTGTTTAATGTAGGATACCAGTTATTAACGCAGCACAACCTACTGTTTTCATGATAATGGTTCTTTCAGTTGTAAAATTGTGACAATCAAACTAAAGCATTCATTTTGCTAAGTGTATGAAGAGAAATTGTAAATTAATATTCCTAAATAAACTAACAGGAGGGAAATAAAAGGTCTAAGTAAATTATTCTGGTTACCAGAGGAAAACAAAGCATGATAGAGTTGACTAATATGGAAAACAGGACCAACTTCTTTATTTGGTAAGGTTCTACTCTGAAAGTAGCTAATTATATCTGAATTTAGAAACCCCCCATTGGAACTGAATGTGAGGATGTGAACTGGTTGTTGTGGTAAGAGACTTGAATGTCACGACCATGGCAGACTACTTATGTCTTTCTCAAAGAAAAAGCTTCCAAAGCTCATGATACTTTGGGGGGGGGGGGGGGGGGGGCAGTTCTGTGGTTTGGGTTTTTTTTTTAAAAACAAACAAACAACAAGCCCCTCATTATATACCTATGAAGGTCATAGAAGTTACCAGAGGAAATGTGGGACAGGCCAAAGAAGTTTGAGGAACGGGTCCAGAGAAATTTTTATAAAGGGTTTCTTTGACAAAAATCCAGTTCTACACACAAACCTTTTTAGGTAAAGACAATCACAGGGCCACAATAAATACATGAGATAGAGGATGTTTAACTGATGACATGTAAAGATTTTAAGCCAGGTGGAGACTCTAACTCCCCTTACAAAAGGAAACCAGACTGCAGGCACAAGAAAAATGACTGTCAGTAGTGGAAAAGGACATTTGAAGACTCATTGACAAGCTTTTGCAAATAAACTATTGAATTAACAGGCTTTCTCTCGTTTCACCTACTCTTATGGCTAGATAACTTGTGAATACACATCAAGAGACATGCATTTCTTGATTTAAAAAAACCAAACCCAAACATATGACAATAAACTTATGCCCCTCTTTCCACCCCCTTCCACCTCTTCTGTTCCCATCATAAAAAAAAATATATCACATACTTTTTTAATGGTGCAACCAGTTCCAGGAATCAAAACTGTTTGCTCAGAACCGAGACACGATCAGGCATATTTTCTCTTGCAGCCTAAGTTTTAAAGGGTTTAAAAGACAGCCAGATGGAATAAATTAGATGATCTTTGGCCTCTTTCAGAAAACAGTGACTCAATCTATCATAGAGCAACTCTCCAGATTATTTATTGGGATGCTTGTCTCCTAACAAAAACGTCAGCAAGCTTCTAATTGTGTTAGGTTCAGATAAAAGGAAGTTCCAGGTTGGCTCGAGCAAGAAGGCAGCTGAAGTCTGCTCTGCATTTAGCAACCATGAACCACAAAAGAAAAAATATGTGCTTACGTCTGCCTCCCGAGAGAGGCGATAAAATGCTTTAGCCACTATTAAAGCAGATTACCTCCCTCTTTAAGGAGGCCCTGCTTACAGCAAATGCAGTTGATGTGCTTATTACCTAAGGTGGCTTACGTCCACGTCCCTGCCGCAGGGCAGTGCCGCGTCTCCCAAAGGCGGCATGCCACCCTCCTCATGCGCTAACGCAGACCTTCTTTTCCAGTTCCCTGGAAGCTAGGCCAGCCTTCCCCAGCACAGCAGCCTGGGAAGTCTGGCTGGGGCTGTGGGAGAGGCACCCTGCTGCTGTGCACCCACCGGGGCTGCATCGTCTGCCTGGAGAGGCTGAACTCAAGGGAGCCTTGATACAAGGTACAATCCACTCCCGCAACCTGGCGTCACCCCCAGTTCCCATCCCATGGTCTCCATCACCCACGACTCAAAAGACAGATGCTATGAGACTGTTGAAGTATTGAGTTATGCATCAGATATGCTTATTAAGAAATCAGCAATAAGTAAAAGAAATACTTCATCTGCAGAAGACAGAAACCTCTCTCCGGCATTATTAACAACTGCTTAAATCCTACTCCCTCTCCCCCCAAAAAAACAGGTGAAGATTTAGAATTTTTTTCCAGTATGAAAATCTACGAGAGAAAACAGACAAGCATAAATATTGCCTGCAAATCCCTGACATGCTGAGAGTAGCTCTTGGGACTATGAGCAGCTCATATTGTGCCGCCCAAATAAACTGAGTCATCCTCTCTCTAGACACTGTTACCTAATTCAGCCTGCATGATTTGACCTTGGAGTTCATAAAAGTACATTGGAACAGAAAAGATCTCAGAGAGCCCATAAACCTAACAGAAAATTTGAGAGTTTTGACGAGAAATTGCCTTTTTCTCTCTGGAGAAGAAATAGATCAGTTTGTGGGAGTCTTGTGTGCACACAGTCGCCATCACGCTAACTTTTCACTTCGCTTGTGGATGTACATTTGCAGGTGTACAGCATATGTCTTATCAGTGACCAGCACTATGTCCTGAATACACTGACCCTGCCTGCAGCACTGAACTCTGACACAGCAGTAGGTACAGTATCATTTAACCCTGAAAGGGTGGACAGAGCACTGGAGGGGTGATGAGGCTGAGTACATGATGTACAATATCACAGGTAAGATTCAAACCATTCATTTGCAATCTAAAAATGCTTCCTTCAGCATGAAAGATTTACCCCTTAATTCAACTTCTGAAATGTTTAATTCTCTGCATAACCTCTAGCAGCTTGTTTCCAAATATCTCTGCAGCTGAAATACACAGCCATCTGATTAGGCAAATCCACATTCATTCCTACTCACCACAAACCTCATCACCTGTCTTACCCCTGCTCCTCCTACCTTCATTCTGAAGGTCAGCAGGGTTCAGTTGGAAGGGGGTCTATAACATCTCTGGGGCATTAACATTTTGTGACTCTCTTCTACCCTTACAGAATTTACACTCTGTCCTGCTGTAGCTAGTTGTAAGTACATAGCCCTGAAACACCATGTGTAGTCTGACTCAAAGTTTCAAGCCCAAGTAAAACGAAAAGCTAGACAGAGAGCTTGTTTTCCATATTAGCATGAAAGGATGACAGGACAGTTTTACATACCACTCAGCATACATATCGCCTTTTGCTTTAACTTGACACAGGCCAGACTTCTGTCTTTTCAGAAAGACATATGCAGAGATAAACTTCAGGGCTAGAAAGACTTTGTGCTAACTAGCTAACCATTCATAGTCAGTTTAAATGAGAGCGCATCCCTCCTGGTTTGGATTAGCTTTTTGGTAAACAAGTTTTCAATGCACAAAGATAACATTACAAGGAATATCTGGAATGCTCTGAATAACTTATGCAAAAGCTATTAAACAATCCCTCTGTCAGTGTCCTTCATAACTTGTCACATATATTTAAATGCTAGAATCACATTTCTACCTGTAAATTTTGCTTCTATAAGAGCATATTTCTCTCCATTCCTTTTTCAGAAGCTGTATCTGAGCCACAAAAGTGTGACAACAATCCACAGCATGGATCACTTAGTTTAAGCAGAACCAGAAAACTTGAAGTCACATATAAAGACAGTATTACCCTTTTCCCATAAGACCGCTGAAGTCAGGTCATAATGAACAAGGGACAAAAATAATTAGGAAGAAAGTTATTACCTTCTGAAGGGGGAAAGTAAACCAAACATTATCCAGAAGAGTAGCTGCTGTACTAAGGAAAACCAGAGCAACACTTTCATCCAAGCAACACAACTATCAAAGCCTACTGCCAGACCCACAGAGCTGGGAAGGTAAGGGAGAACACCACCAGCATTTATAACATTCTCACAGGCATCTGCATTTTATTAAAGCTCAGAGGGTGGTCAGGTGTGATCTATCAAGTAGGCTGCCCGGAGTTAAAACCCATTAAGCAGCTTCAGGAATTGCTATTGGGCATGTTCATCAACTGCTGAGTGTTCTCTTTGAGTGTTTATGGAGTTTCCTATTTATCTGAATTTCACTGGTCCCTGCATACCCATAGAGAGAATATTCTAATTTATTTTAAGCCTCACAAATCCCAACACTTAATCCTATGCTAAACAGAGCTTGTGGCTTACATTAAGACAAAAACTCAAGACGGGTTACCTGTGAGGATTATTGAGAACCTTTGGGAAGAAAATGGGGTTTGGGGTCGTCCTCCTAAAGGGCAGGTATGAGTTAGTTCTCCTAACTGATAGATGAGGGTCTCTCGTCTGACCTTGAGCTTCTGTAATGATAGCAATTATGCAGTCTTTCCTGACGGTTTGTTCTTTGTCAGTTTTGCTTTGTACTGGAAAGTTTTCCCTGATAACAAAGTTACATTTCCCCCCTCCGCTTGAAGCCCTTGGCTTCTTATCTTCCTCTGTAGATTAATCATCCATGACTGTAACATGCTTAATGTAGAAATTGCATCTCCCCTTGATCATCTTATTTCTTGACCGGACATGCCCAACTCTGATTTTTTCCTTGTACATTCTTATTTTCCAGACCATTTACTAATGCTTTGCTATCTCTAAATTTCTTCAATTTGTCTGTCTTTCAAAAAATGTGGCACCCATAATAAAGTGAGGAACTCTGTGAGAGCAATGAGTTCTTACTTGTAAAAGTGACAGTGTAGCATAATGTCACTCTTGCTTTTCATATTATGCTGACATAGTATTTGCGTGTTGTTTTGATCCATTATCATCCTCACTGCTCAAACATCTTTTCACTGTACATCTTATGGCTGACTGAAACTCAAAAGGTATCAAATGTGCACTGTAGGTAGAGCTGTCAGAGCAACTGGTTGTCAGGATTTGATTCTAGAGAGAGCACACTGTATCTGTCGTATAAATCAACTGAAAGGGTGATGGAAAACGTAAA
Source organism: Buteo buteo (assembly GCF_964188355.1). Taxonomy (NCBI): domain Eukaryota; kingdom Metazoa; phylum Chordata; class Aves; order Accipitriformes; family Accipitridae; genus Buteo; species Buteo buteo. Next base: position 5,600,082 of record NC_134173.1, read on the forward strand.
CTAGTTCATCAAGAACCATGAAGGTATGGGAGACCTGCTAGCTATGAGATTATTTAGGAAGGAAATAGAAAAGAAAACTGAAGAAGGAAGGAAAAAAACAAATGGAAAGGGCAAAGTTTAAATAAATCTAAACCAGGTAATAATTCAAATTTAATTTGGGAGATAAGATACAAATTGTATGGGCTTATTAGATTGATTAATTACCTCTTTCCCAGAACTTCCATCCAAATGTGCCAACATCCCTGCTCACTCATGTTGTATTTACATATGTAAGTATGTATGATTGTTCCTCTGGAGTTCAGAGTACAGGTGCTTGTAAAATAAACCTCAAACATGGCATGGGAGACATTCATGTTTATTTTCTCTCAATTTCTATATTTTAAGTATAAAATATACTTACAAAATAATGACTCATATTATGGGTATTAAATGCCAGTCTTGTAAACTCAGCCAGCTTCTGAGGGTTCTAACCAAGGAAATTAAGGTTCTGTGGAATAAATTGAGATGTCTGTTGTATCCATAGAGCCTCCATTGTCTTCAAGTTATGTTCTCAATGACACTGAGCAAAATGTACAGCTGCAACTAAGTTAGTAAGTCTTGTTTATGTGCAATGGAGCCCAGCCCTACTAGAATATTAGGAAAATAAAGCAGTATTTTTTTTTTTTTGTTAGTGAAGGTAGCAGATAGATACTTCAATGCAAAGATCTGCACAAAGATCAAGGGAAGAAGAGGGAGCATTTTAGGCTCCCATTTTTCCAAACAAAAGTGCACTTGAAGATTCCATTTTACTTTCTGAATTCAGTCCTCCTTTTGTTCTCCAACTTTGCATTTCAGGAAGATGCTGCTGAAATTCAGATGACGTGGGTTTTTCTCTAAATATTTTCTCTTCCACTTCAATATTGTTTAAACAGACAGGTATGCATTCCTACTACTGTTTCAAGACATTCAGTATCTTGTTTTTGATCGTGTCACAGGATAGCTCAAAATCATGTGCACAAATCTTTAATGTTCTAATAATTCATTGCAGAAAGTTCTTGCCTCTTCTCTTAAAAGTTATATTGGCATGCTTAAGCAACTACAGTCATGTTCTGCTCTAATGCAGGAGCAAGCATGACAGATTTGCAGTCAGAATATACTGCTTTTCTTCTGCCAAAGCGCTCTACGGAGCACACCTGGAAGCAAGGTCTTTTCTCCGATGAGTGGCAGAAGCTTCAAGCTCCCAGGTGTCCCAAGTGTCATTTCTTCCCTCAGAGGCAAACCACCACTGATCTAGGAACTGCCAGTAGCTGATTTCCATAAGACACAGTCTTGATTAGGATCAATAACAGTCACTATTAATTTGTGTAGAGTTAATTGTCATTCCTCAGGTGATGCTAAACTAAAAGAGAAGAGAGCTCATTTTCTGTTGTCTTTCCATTCTCTAGGCTGCACAATGGATGTGAGAGCATCTGGGCACTCTGCTTGCTGCTCAGGTGTGCCGATGTGGAGAATCACTCCTCAGATCTTTTGGCCATCCACCACATATGTTTAGATGATAGTGTTTCCTGCAAGTAAAGTCAGGAACAGATTGTTGGCATGTGAAGATCCACCACCTCATACAGCATGGAGTTATCTGGGTCAGCAAGAAGAGAATTAGTAAAAGCAGCTCTTTTTTGAATTAAAGTTGATTGGAAATATTCTCTCCATAAAATTTATGATGGCCTCAACACACAAGGGAGAGGCTTAGACCTATGTTTTTATTTCAGTTTCTTGTTATGAATCATTTGTCATGACCAGCTAACATGCTAAAGGGAACTGTTGTCTCATATAGTGGTTTTCTGTGGCTAAAGGCTTCGTTCCAGCTAACATATCCCTGTTGAGCTTCTCTGCCAGCTTTTGGACATAATGTCAATGTTTTACTGATCTTTACTAGACTTGCTCAGAGAAAAACAGATTTTAAGGGACCACACTCACCATCCCATTTCACCTTATCAGTAATCATTCAAACATCACAGCTTGTGCCATTATAAGAGACAACTGGGTTGTTTTGTTTTGTTTTGTTTTGTTTTAAGGACTACCTTTCCCCAGGTACCTCTGTCTGGGCAGTGTTTCACTGGGGCATTAACGCCCAGTCTGGGCTGCACTGTCGCTCTGCGGACAGCGCGATGGAGAGGAACTGAAGGCAATTTTCAGAAATGACTGAGACCACAAAAGAGCTGGAAGTCACAGGGTTTTGTGAGAAAGTTTCCATCCCTAGCCCGAACAAATTCAAGCCTATAATTGCTACCAAAGCAGGTTGGATCAGTTCAAAAATTGTCAGTGGCTTTTTGGAAGAGGCATGGATTTCCATGACTTTTTTAGAAATCTCAGAAACAGGCTCATGGCATGTTATTGCATGTACCTATGGTTTTCATGGTCTTGAGAGGAGAATTTGGAAGGAAAGTTATTTTTGCCCCCCATTGGAACTTTTGGGGGGAAACAACTCAGCCTCTGATTTGGAAGGTTAGGAGTTGATTTTGCCCATGTGTTCTCAGTGAGAATTTTCTCACTGTCTCCAGTGGGCTAAAGATTGGGCCATAAATCAAAAATCATGTTGAAACATGGGTAAGTGATATGGACACTATTGATAAACTGGTCATTGGGATTTTGATGAAAATTTACTACAAATCTTTAACTCTATAACTATCCTTTGCATCCTCCTGTTTTAGTTGTATCATCATGCACAAAGGACATATTCTTTATAGAATATTGGAACGACCATAGTCATTTAGATAAAAATACGGTGTGAGGTCTGTAAGCAGTTGGTAGTGAGGGTAAGCCATTTACCACACATTCCCCTCCCCACGTGGATATAAAAACAAATGTTCTACATTGGAGTACTTGGCATGTACAATTGTGCTATTTACTCAAGTCTGCTCTGTCTTGCAGTCGCAACTGTTTGTTAGTCATTGTTCTCTTGATGGTTCCTTCAGTACATTCATCTTTCTCTAAAAACTGTTTGGTTTCAGGCTTGCAGTTGTGGACACTCTTTTCCTCCTTCAAATATTCTGGTCAGAATTTTTAAGAGATCTTTAGGGATCAGGCCCCCAGTATGAGAAGCGAGGAGAACTGCATACCTTACTTTCTTAAGCATGGTTGAAAATCCCACTCTTCACTCGTGCAAGGTCAGGACTAAAAGGTTAAAAAAGATATACTTTCAGGCCATAATCTTGCAAGAATTTAGGTACACAAGTTGAATTAGGCGTGCGCAGAAGCATTTGCAGTATGTGGATTTAAATGGAAATTTGATTAGAAAAGGACCTTTATATATGCAAGGAAATGCCATTTTGAAGGAACATTTTAATACACTAGTGTGTCTGGGTTTCCTAGGTACTTAGCAATGGAAAAAGCCAAACTTTTTAGCTCCGGTATAGCTTTGGATTAGCAAGCAGGTTCTGCACACACATTGTATTTTATATACCGTGAACAGTTTCCTCTTTATTAATCCAGCATGCAAGGCTTTCATTTCTTACTGAGGCCCATCTTTTTATTTCTTGCAGATTTTAAAATCTGTTGTGTTGGCACTTTACTTCTTGGAGACCACTGGTGTCATTTTCTCCAAATTGTTAGCGTAAACAGTCTGTAACTTGAGTAAGCCAAATGTGGGTGTATTAATCTTCCTAGTGCCAGCTAAGCAAGCCTGGCAAGGCACAGTTTAATTCTGATATGAGAAAAGTAGTAAATAATAATCTGTTGGTGGTTTTTTCCCTTTTTAGTGCTGAAAGACCCGGATCCTTGTAAGTATATTTGGCTCTTGTAAGTTAAAAGATGAATAGAAGATGAAGGAAATTCTTTTTAAAATCGTATACAGGAGCAAGGATGAGAAAGTTAGGAAAGGAAAAGAACAGCATGGAGTATTTTAAATAGTGGTCAAAAGGGAGACTAGCATATCCAGACAGCTGGCATCATCAGCGTGAGTTAAAGGCTGACTCTGTTACATCAAATAAAGGAACACATGACTTAATGAGTGTTCTGCAAGATAAATAAACTAAAAACTGACTACTGTCAGACATCATTCAAGATATCTGCCACTCTCCTTAGGAGAAGTCTGCCTCACAAGCCACTACATCAACTTCAGCATATGGTTGCATCGCGAGATGTCCTCCTGTACTGTTACCATGGGGTAGTCCAGGTCAGATTTGTGTGGGATGCTCAAGCCTGACTTTCAGGACTGAGAGTGTAATTCAAGTCTCAAAGCTTGCTCTGTATTAGCAGAAGGTGTGGTGGCAGATTTCCCACTCCTCGAGTTGAATGTCAGGAGCTGTTACTTCCACAGCAATGTTCCCCCATCCCCTGCAGCCCACAGATAGAGCTCACTGGGTTTCTGGATCAGGATAGATGGCACAGAGATGCGGGAGAGCAGGAGGCAGGGTGATGCCAAGGGAAGGATCCAAACCGTCCTGGCAGCAGTGTGCTTCAAACAAGAAAATATGGAGAGCCTCAGACAGTCAGTAATGCCATATTTGCAAGGACATCTCTGGGGCTTCAGGAACGTGCGTGGACAACTTGCTTCCCCCAAAACATTCAAAACATCCAGGGAGATTATCAGCACTGTGGAGCTGATTTCATGCTTTCTCCCAGGAGGGTAAATATCTCTCCTTTCATTCATAACCAGGGAGCAGAGAGAAGATCCCATCACATGCCCGTTCCAGCAAAGCTCACATGTAATCTGAATCCCCATGGAATTACTAAACCCTGTGTTTATGGGCTTTATATTCATGCTCCACCCAGTGCTTAAATCCTTTGCTGGGTGGGGGCTGGAGCTCCCTGCCATCTGAGCATGGGTTACCAGGGAAAGGACAGCCTAACATAACACCAGCTTCAGCCTCATAAAAATGTCACGGATCAATTCACCTACAGGCTTCAGTATGACCTCAAATAAATCACTGAAGACCTCAAGCTTTTGAGATCCAAGCACTCTTAATTACTCTTGATGTGAACAGGATGAAATGGGTTGCTCAATATCCTACCATCCCCAAAGTTTCAGTATTTACATCTATTGAAGGGGTTTGCAGACACACAGAGCCCTGGATTGCTGTAATATGTTCTCCTTGACAGGAGGTGATAAAATTCCTTGGGAAAATAGGGTTGAGTAATCCATCCCAGAAGCTTTACACACAATAATTATTTACTACTGTGCTTTCAGGCTTCTCAGACACACAGTCTTCCACCCTGCGGAAGAGTACTGATGCACTCTGTCAGAGCTCTGGTGTTGCCATATGAGGTCAACAGCACATTTCAGAAAGGCTCTGAAATCTTTGCTCTGCTTTGTTGGGGTTCTGTTTTGTGAGAGGCAGGATCCTCCCTGATCTGCGGTGGCCGTTCTCCTCCTAGCAGAACAAAATCCAGCTCCTTCCTTCCAGACCTAGACAGCCAGCTTAAACCTACTGCTCGCTGCTCCACACTAACAGCAGAGAATCTCATAGCTGCTGCTTTTCTCTGGGCAACAGAACAGCAGAGAGAAGAGTGGGAGGGACGCTGCTGAATCCTAGCAAAAGCATTTCTGGCTTTGTGCAAATAGGTAAACACATGCTTTCAAATTTTTAAAGTAAAATTTACTGTAGCTGCAAAGATGTTTGCTGTTTAAAAGAAAGCATTACCTTCTCCTGCTTGAAATCAATAATTAACATTGCATTTTCTCTGACATTCCTGAAATGAACACAAATAATCATATATACACAAACAACAATAATCTGTCAATCACAGCCCATCACTATTTGTTCTAGAAGTGGACGAGGCCAACATATGGGACAAGAGCCAGTAAGAAAAATAATACTGCAGGAAGCTTTAATGCTTACTGTAACCACAGCCTGAAGCATCAGCATTTCAGACATCAATAATTTACAGGAATAGATAATGACAATAGCTTGGTTCAACTTCTCATATGTCCCACAGGAAATAAATTGACTCAGGTAACTGGAGATACACTGCAGTGAGTTCTGAAGTACCAAATTCTGTAAATTTGGGTCTAGCACTCTTTCTGACGCTGCTAACAGATGTGAGGGTTGGGCTCAAGTCTGTGACGTAAGGGGCAGTCTTGCCATTTATTTCAAGAGGCTTTTCAATAAGGCCCTTCATGGCATTTCTCAAGAGGCTTAAAGTACTAAACCAAATCATCAGCTTAGTCTTCAAAGAGGAAATGCTTCACTTTGTCCATTCGCAAAAATTTAGACACTTCTGGGATGTCAGGCAGCAAACATTAAACCCAAGCGAGACATTATTGTCCCACTGAAATAAATGGGCATTTCATCATTGGTTCTGAGACTAATTTCCTATGGTGGCAACATACAAACACAGAAACAAAAGGAGGAGGATCCACAGGTGTTTTAAGGAAAGTCTATACCCACGCTTCTTAAGTGAAAAGTAAAATCTACTTTAAAATTGAGAAATTTTAACATTGAGACAGAAGTACAGCAGCAGAAAGCTAATGTAATTGCCTTTTTCTACAATGGCAATGTATTTTTAAATATCTTCAATTCTTTTTCTTTTAAATAAAATACGGTGAAATAATAGAACAAGAACAAAACGCTATCAAATTATAACGAAACCAGCTACTTTAATCCGCAGGTGACAGAACCAATACCACCTTCATGCTTTATTGAAATGTGTTATAGATGGGCTCAATTTCCTTATTCCCTCTGCTTCAGGACAGCTCACTGTTTAAGACTAAGAAGCAACAGCACAGTAAGGTTGGACTGGTACTGGGCAAAGGAAAGTCATTAGAACAAGCAAGAAGCTGAATGATAAAGAATCTATATAATGTCTTTGTTTTCCATGTCTGACATATGCGTCACTTTTTACTAATCTAATATCTATGTTCTCATCACTTTGAACCAAACTTAGTTCTAACTCCCAGGTCTCTTCTCTATTGATCTGTGTGGCACCTTGTTCAGGTCCCGAGTAAGTGCCAAGCCTACACATTCAAATGGCAAGAGATTTAAATCAGTCGTGAGATTGGTTTTGAAATCATGAGAATCTAAATCAAATCAGACAGTGTTTTTTCTTTATATATTTACCCTCCATTTTTGTGACTTCTGAATGTTAGTTTTCAAAATCTGCAGCTGTGACAGCTAGAAAGCCTTTGGAATTGGAGCAGACATTTGTATGCACTCGTGTGACTACTGATGCTTTATGAAACACAAGCGATATCATGAAACACAAGCAGCATCATGAAGCACGTAACACATCTTAAGTTAATACGACAAGGCCTGTTGTGAGAGATTTCCTATCTAAATAAAGCACTCTGCCTCTTTGGGGTTTTGAGCTAGATCTTAAGATTTTTCTGTCCAAAACTAATAACTCTTCTGGTTCATATTTAAGATATGTTCATATGTTTATCAACAAACAGGTATTTAGCAGTAAAAGATCAGAGAAAACCTTAAGAAGGCAGGATAGACTTCTTGACATTGCAAAAATTCACTCATTTTTATTTCTGGACTGAAACCGTTGGCACTGTGGTGCTGCTGCAGGTACACAGCTGATGGAAGCGGAGCTGGGGACAAGGCAGCCCTGGAAAGCCTGGGTGAGGCCTTTCCCAACCACAGCCCCTGTGGTATGAAGGGGACCGATCTCATCGCGTGTCCATGAGCTGCTGTGGACCTAAGCTGGGGTAGATGAGGAAACAGAAGCAGTGGGCCCATCCGCACACAGTTCTTTGGAGCGGACTACCTGTAGACCCCAGCTTCCCGAAGGTGGCTGTAATCCCACCAGGTTCCCGGCACATGAGGGTCACCCCGGGAGGGAATGTGTCTCCCAGACCCTCTTTGGGCTTTTTGCTTCCTGCTCCTCTGATCCGTGGCTAAAGAACAGATGCTCAAAGATGCCCAGGTGCCCTTCTTCCATGGGTTTGACCGTCCGTCAAGCTGAAAGTAGCTCAAGAACAGCCACACGGACCAGCAACGCACCTGACCCATCGGTCTGACTCCAATCACAGGCTGTACGTGCCCCCGTTACACACAGGGGACACGAACCCCGCAGGCGATGCCATTTACATGGGCAGCCTGAAATGGAGAGGGCTGTGCTCCTGACCACTTTGGAGACCACTCTTGTTGAGTGCTGTAGATATAGTCATCAGTTGTTTTGGCTCCACTAGGGATGTAGGCTAAATTACTACAATCTGCCATTTCTGCTAGGTTTTCATAAGTGTTCAGTGCCTGCAGCTGGGTTGGGTATGCAGAAGAATCCAGCTGCAAATTAACCACTGGAGTGTTTTCTAAAAGCAGCTTTTACTGGGTGGCAAATGCATTTGAAAATCTAGGAAGAAGAGGCAGGCTATAGAGCTCGACAGGGCAAAGATGTGCATCTTCAGGGCCGGTCAACACCCTCCTAACTCCATGCTTGTTCCCATCTCCACATGTAGTCTTCCCCCACAATTGAAAGCAATGAGATCGAAGCGCCTGTGAAGGAGCAACTCTCTCTTAGTTGTTCAGATAAGCTCTGAAATACTTTGAAGATCTATCTCTGACAAAGAGTACAAGTCCTTTGAAAAATCTAAAGCAAAAGAAATAAGGACCTCTGTCTCCCAGCCTCTCCATGGAAGAAGTCAAGAAAAAATGGGGTGGGGAGCAGAGGTTTCACCAACCCATTTATTATCAATCACAAAGGCATCTTCTAACAAATCATCAACTTAATTCAAACACGCTGAATTTACATTTCACTTAATTTCCTTTCAAGGTTGTTACAGGTAATATAACAACATGGTCATTGTTTTAACTCCACAGGGATGTTGTCAAGGCAGTATATTACAATATATGAAGTTAAAAAAGCCATGTTGCCAAATTTATATTATTATGTCATTTAGTTCCCAGTGCCATAAATTTCAGGTGGCAAGTTTAGCATTTTGAGCAATTCATCTGGAAAAGTGACAGTATATTTATTTCTACCTTATTTCTCCTCTGTGTTCACATAATAGAAGTAACTGGAAAGCTATAGCGCACCTGTAATGTAATAAATACAGCACTGCATAAGATATTTGGAAGCCTGTGACAAGGCAAAACTATAAATGTAGTCCTCAATAAATCTCAGGTTTGGTATAGTACCTGTTGACCAATGCCATTTCCTCTGCTTAAATATTGTGCAAATGAGTTCTGGGGCAGATTTATTGGGGAAGGGGGAGAATTGAGAAAGGGGTTTTAGTCCCAACTATTAATCTTAGTGGTGCAATGCCCTCTTTCTTTTTCAGATGGCTCGGGGTAAGTCCAAAGCTACTTTACCAGTTACACCGGGGCTCTACCTGCCTCTGGCATGTGATATGCATCACAGATGTGTATGCCGTAGGCACATTATTCAGCGGCAGCTCTTGTTTGTGATAAATGCAGGTGGTCCACCTATATATTCAGTACTTTTTTTTCTGATTGGCATAAACTGACCCTCAGTAATTTGTTATTAGGAAGCTCCAGCTTCACAGAATTGACATTATGATACCCATAATATTTTCATAATCTGTGAAGGCTAACAAGTGTTACTATGGAGTAAGCACTCCTGTCCTTTCATGAAGTGCTTGATAGAATTGGACCTTCTCTAGAGGTAGGATATGATTAATATAACCTCACCCCCAGATCTAAGAATACTTTGATTATTTGCCCAGATAATTAAAGCTGTTTACTTGTTCCATGAAAGGCCAATTTAAACAGATTGTGAACCTTAGCCTAGGGAGCATTCAAGATTGCTGCAGCTTGTTACCGGCAAAGGATGAATTTTAATACTACCATAATTATTTCATCATTATGAACATACTGAGGTTGGTACAGATGCTTCCTAAAAATGGGATTATGATCTAAGTGTGCTGCAGATATACAGAAAGCTGTCAGCTATTTCATCAGCCTGCCTCAAGGCTAGAAATAAATTATTCTTTAAGGAAATGTGGAACACTGACTATAACCTTTAAACAGCTAAGGGAATTATGTTAACAAATATAAATATGCACATGTATGCAGCTTAGCAGAATGACCAAATTACTATCATTTGGGGCATCCAAACACACGTTAAGGTATATGATTTCTTTCCCTGCAGGTTCTGATATTACACTTTTCTTTCTTAATACTAAGTTCATCAGTATTCTCTTAGGCCTCATGGGAAAATGAATTATTAGAGGCAGGGATGATAGCCAAAAGGCACAGGGTGTAAAATCTTTGCACGGGGCTTGCAGGAAAGGAAGAGGATGCGTTATAGGGTCATGTCTATGTCGGAGGTTACGCCTTTATCAGGTACAATGCAAATTTAGCTTGCATTATTTTTGTTCCTTTAACTCTCTCTGTGGGCATCCATATTCAGAAGTAAGAGAGAATTTTTTGCCTCTGGGATTAACCAGAAGAGCTGCTGGGGACTTAGGAGGAGTGATATCAGCAGGCCCTTCTTCTGAGAAGGATGCTATGAGTTACAGGAATGACTTGCATTAACAGACTGAGTGGGTGCTCTTAATCCTCTTCAGTGCAATTGCCAAGGTTAGACAAAGTGACTGGTAAGCAACCTCTCCTATCTTCACTTGGGTCACAAATTCAAGCTTTTCTGTATGAGTACAGAACTAGTGATTGCCTTAAAATAAATAAATAAGGAAATAAATAAGGAAATAAATATTGATGTGGGACTGTGGAGAGGTCTGAAATGTCTGTCTGCACACTCAGACCTCTGCATACTTCTCATGGCCTTTCAGGAGTCTTAGTTTTCATTGGTAGTGAAGATCAACAGATTTTATATGGAAGGTTTTTTCTTCCAGTTTACATTTTATTATAGAACTAGCTGATACCGACAAACATCAAAATGATTTTGTTTTAAAGGCAAAAAAAGGGGTGGAGGGAATCCAGACTAGTAGTCCATTTGCAGTTCCAATAGGACCTCTCATTTTCCCCCTCTAATTGCTGGCATAACCTTCAAAATGGGATGTCACTACTGCCCAGTGGCAGGGAAAGGTCTTCTGTGGAACAATATACTCCCACAGAGGGCAATTACATAGATAAAGAAAAGGGAAGATGGAAACAGTACTCGGTTAATGAGATATAAAATAGTGGAAAGGTAGCAAAAATACATTTGAAGGGGAACATATGAATTCATGTGGGGCCTATTTGATCTGGTTTACACATTCACTGATATTTTAACAGAATGTATTGCTGGTCCATTACTATAATACCAAATTCCACCCAAGTATCACATAGATTTATTATTTTTTACATAAAAATACTTTGCAGAAAATAATTTTTAAATGTTCCTCAATTCAGGACACTGAATTTTGTCTTTGAAAATGTTACACATTAAGTTGCTAAGGTAGTATTTTGCCCCTCTTCCTATGCTTGCCTCTATTTTGTTCAGCTGGGTATAGCTTAGATGAAGCATAGTGGGCTACATTTTTTGTATTCTTGACAGCAGGAAACAAAACAGCAGGGAAAGAAACAAAACAAAAACCTTAGCTGTTAAGAAAATCAAGAAATCTCTGCTAAATGAGTCAGCAAGGTCTAGATCCTTGCTCTTCACACAGTCATGTGCAGAAGTGACTCTGTCACAAGAAATCCTTTTAAAGAATTACATTTTTAGGTAGAAGCATGAAAATAAAAAATAGGGGTTTAACACCATTTGATCTCTTCTCCAACATAATCTAATGCTTTGCTAGAAAGCACTGACATGCCAGGATGCGAGCCCCTTTGATTTTAAAGTAAATAGGAAATGAGAAAAACAACAAAAAGCATCCCTAACCTCTAATTGCTAAATCGACTTTTCCATTTGTTCAGTTTAGTTAACAAAAAACTAAAAATCGGAGTGAACTTCTGATACATGAAATGTATTAATTAGAGTAAGCTAAGGAGGTATCTGTCCTCAGAAGACCATATGGCTTAGAAGTAAGTAATTCCACATCACTGGTTTGCTGGCAATAATGGAGTGAGGCGGAAGAATGAATTAATTTTAAATCACATCCATAAGGGAATGGATTGTTCAGAATGTTCTTTGTGCCACACAATGACTGTAATTTTAAACTGCTAATACCTTACAATGAGACCCATAAATGGGTTATTTCTTGCCTTTCATGGGGCCAAATTCTGCTCTTTTGATCTTCTCGTGTAGCTGTTATTAAGATCAGTGGAAGTGGAGCCAGCTTTTACAAGTGTAGGATTTGTTTGAAGTCTATTTGGACACAGTCAGATAAAGCCGGGCTGCCCAGCTCAGCTGTTCCTCCCCACGTGCCACAAAGTGCACACAGCATTGGGTTGTGCAAATAGTGGGCTCTTGCCTAACTACTCCCTCTTCCCATCCATTAGCAGTCTTTTGGGTCAGGTTTTGCCTTCACTTTCTTTTTTTGCAATCCTGGTTAGCTCAATGGGTCTCTCTCTATCACGGGTTGCCTGTGCTGGGGCCAACATGCCTGACGAGCAAATTCCCTGGAAAATGTAAAATGTGAGAATGTGTCTTTGAAGCATAGGATGCATCTGACAAAGCTGAAAATACGGCTATAAATTTAAATTGTTCAAAGTATTGCACATCATTACCTGGAGAAGAAAGCCGTTGTTTTTGTTGTTGCATGTTATACATTGTACAGCCAAGCCAGAGACCTTGATCTGCAGGATCAATAGGAGATTAAAATCTCCACTATGTCAGGAGCTATGTTATTCACCGGCAGCATCTACCACGTTGGCTGATGTTGGCTGATTTATATATGGGAGCACGGGTACGGGCACTTAATTAAATACAACCGAATTACAATGACCATAGCTTTGAAAGACTGAAACTTAAGTGATAACACTGCATGGCTTCTCCATTTTCTTCCTAGTTTCAAGCCTCCCTGACCAGAGAGGCACCACATCGTGGCCCCAAGAGCAGCTGGGCGGGGGGTATGAACCGTGACGCATGCAGGGTCAACCTGCCCTGACGGGATGACTGCCCACAACCTTGGCAAGGCATAACCCACCCCTGGGGCTATGGCCCAGATGTGCAAAGGTAGTTGCATGTCCTAAACCTCGCTGGTGTCACCAATGGGCAAACCTCTCGAGGTCTAGATGCTGTTTAATCTACAAAAGGATCTGCCAAAACCACCTAAGGAGCATCTACAGCCATAACTGAAGCTCCACACATCCTGCTTAAGTTGCCAACTCACCCTGAAGACCCCTGAAAACCAGAGGTGCTCGAGTTCTCATTGGCAAAGGTCCCACAAATCTGCCAGTGATGCCCTGCGCAGCTGTAACCTGCAAACCAGGTGCTGCCTTGCCAATCCTGCCTGATCGGCTGGGCTCTGTACAAAATGAGACGGGATGTGAGGCAGCCCTCCGCTTTCAGAAAACAGCTAGAAAATTTGGATGTAGGCGATCTGGGTTAAATTCAATCCTCTCGTTAAAGGGATCTGAGTCCATCTCTAGGCAACTGCTAGCCATTATACCATACAGTAGTCAACCATGGAGCATTAGTCATCTTCCCTGGTGGGACTGCTCCCTCTCATGTGACATATCTAAAATATCTAGACCACAATGAATGCTTTTTAGCTCTGAAAGCTACGCTGTTTCACTTACTATTAAACTAAATAAAGCATTTACTGGTGTGTGTAATGGCACTCAGGTTTCCCTGACCCACATTACTAAACAACAGAGACAGGACCAAGCCCCTTTGTAAGGTGAATATTTAAATTTTCCATGCCAGGCACAGGAGCTCCAATGAGAAGAACTCAGAGGGAATCACCTACTGTCGGAGGACGGAGTAATTCCTTTTGTGCCACTGCAGGAAAATCTTTCAGGGGGAGGTACTCTAGCTAAACCCTGCTAATGCATCAGCTGCACTTCTGTGCAGGTATGGCCTTGAGATCTCTACTCTCTTCTACAAAAGATAAATGTGAGATCAGGATTATTAACTGCGTTAATGTAGAGAAGCGGACAGAGAAATACGGTATGATCTAGAGGGGGTCCATAGGAAACTGGAAGGAATTATACTGATGCTTTCCCACATCATTAATTTTTGTGTTCAGGTGTATTCTTCTCTGAAGGCATTCATCAGCAATCATATACCATGCAAATGTGCTTCTTTTTTCTCATATGGAATCAGAAAACATGCACCTGCACTTTTTTTTTCCTGTATTGTTTTCCATGAAGTGCATTTGTAAAAGAGTAAAATTGACTAGAAGAGTTCTGTGATCCTGTTAGTTCAGAGATAAGCATCCTACTCAATTCCTTTCTGTAGCTAAAAGTGTCAAAATGATGGAAAGACGCAGAAGAACAGTGGCAGAAATAGAAGTTTGATGGGGTGAAGGAACAGAACAGAAAGATTGGAAGAGGCTAAAAAAACCTTCAATGATCTTTGCATATATATAGGCAGTTTAGAAAACATTGTCCTGGTGGGAATGTATCCACCGAAGTCTAATCAGCCCCTGAAATTCTACCAACAACAGCCCAGAACAACAGCTAGGTCACAAGAAAGGAGATCAGCTCAATTTTTTGGGGTCCTCACTGAGACTGAAACTTCAGCTCATGTCCCACAAGCTGGAGAACCTGAACTATGACAGGGGGCTCCTCAAAAATGAGCAATACTTGTGTGCTTACAAGCAGTAAGCTCCACCAAGGATTTTAAACAAGCAGCTCTTCAGAAAGGGATCCTCAGCATATCTACAGCATAGCCTGGTTGCAGGGGGAACGGGTGCCGGGGTGGATGAATGAGAGCCTGGTGTGTTGGGAGCACGCATCTGAGCCCAGGGCAAGCTCAGCTCACAGAATATCACTTGCCTCCTGCTTAGGTTTGGCTGACCTCAATCCCAGTGGTGTTGTGGGGTACCCTCCTTTCTCTGTTTTCTGCCTTCGCAGCTCCCATGCAGTCAGTGAGAGACAAAGCGTTGAGGTATGAAGCAGCTACTGTTCATGTCAGTTGGTGTAAATTGCCAAAGGAGGAGGCAACTTGTGGATCCTCTATTTCTCCCTCGCCTGTCTCTGCTTCACTCACTTCTTAGTTTTCCTTATAAAAGTAACAAAGATTCATCTTAGTGATCAGCTCCAGCCCAGTTCCAGCCAGTTGCCTTTGTAAAGAAATTGCCTCAACCGTACCAAAATATGTGGGCAAAACAAGAATGACTTGGTCTTAACCAGTTCTCTTTGTCACAGTGAGATGACTACAGAGGTCTCTTTTTTTGGCAGGGCATCCCCACTTTTTTCCCAGAATCACTGAGGCACATGAAGGCTCTCCACAAAGAAGTGAGAGATGAAAAACGAGTCATGGAGGGACTGTCATGGACAGAGGTAATGGCCCCAAGTCTCATTTGCCCTGAGGTTGCTTTATGTTCTGCTGCATGTGTGAATGGACCTCAGAGTGTACCTGAAAAAAATAAATCTGTTCATACCTCTCTGGCACTGCTAGGATGCTGCAGTGGGTCACAGCATGAATTGAAACAGACAGTCTGTCTTTCGGCTGGGACTTGAACTGTGTTTTGCTTTTACTGCATACAGGCAGTATCCTAATGGAAGAAAAATTTAACAGGACGGCACTGAGCAGCTCATGGAGAAACACAGACTCCCCCCAGAAGCGGAACAAAATGTCTCAAGTCTGGCTCTTGGTGAAGCACCCTATATTCTCTGCCAGTGCTTACTTGACAGAAAAACTGCCAGCCATAGCAGTCAAATGTGCAGTACTTTGTCTTGCAGAATCTGTTGCTGCCACACTCTGCAAACACACTCTCCCCAGGCAGCAATTGCAATAGGTATTGTATCAACATAGCAGCCAGCCCTAACAAACTTTTGTTCCCAGATAGACTTATTCAGCTGTCTTTGTTTTGCTCCACTGTAGTGTTACGTAAGAAACCACAGAGAAGTCCAAATCCTCTGAAACTAGCCAGTGGTAGAGTGGTATGATGGTAAATAAAAGTGATGGCTGCTGGACAACCTTGATTCTGTCCCAGACCTCGACTTATTTTGGGA
This sequence comes from Buteo buteo, assembly GCF_964188355.1. NCBI lineage: Eukaryota > Metazoa > Chordata > Aves > Accipitriformes > Accipitridae > Buteo > Buteo buteo. Next base: position 5,615,969 of record NC_134173.1, read on the forward strand.
CCATACGCAAGCCATTTTATCACTTTGTGCATTTTTTGCCTGCAGGACTCTTCCTTTGCTTTGGCTGCTCAGATGGTCCTCTTTCCAAATGAGTCTGCATCTCCGGATTCTTGTCCAAACCACACAATAAATAAATGAACAGTAATAAATGGCACCTCTTGAAAAGTGTCTTAGCAACACAGGAGCAGACTGGATAAAACAAGGGCACTCCTGTGCACTTTTACCATGGGAAAAGTACGTATGAGCTAAGATGGGTGTCATCCTCCCACTGGGTGAATCAGAATGGCTGCATCAAGTGAGAAAGGACTAGCAATCTGTGCAGCGCTCTGACTGCGCTGCAACACCAGCCAGCCCTGGAGACGATGGGGAGACAATTTAATAGCAGTGTGCTGCAATACGCTGAGAGAGGTGGACACTTCTAGGGTAAAGTGCTGCTGCCGCGTGGTCCCCTCCTAGCTGACGAGAGTTGAAGAACGAGCCCTTATTGTTGCTCTAGGTAACACGGCTGCTCCGAGTTATTACTAATCTTTACATGGTACCAGGAGTGCTGACACAAATCCAAAAGAAATTTTTAAACGACAGCCTCAAAGATACAGCAGAATAAAAAGATAAGGGCTGGGAGCTAAGTCAGAAGCAATCAAGCCTCCAGCTTCATTGCTTACTGTAGAAAATATGGACTGTAATTGGAAAAGTTTTAAGCTGTATCTCACAGCAATTTGTGCAACTGAGAAGCCTGATAAACACAAATTAGCCTTGCTTCTTACAATTTCAGAGTCATTATTGATAGTTTTAATGCATTACACAGATAGAATAAGAAGAAAAATGATGGCAGCAGCGTTTGGTATCATTTATTTTTTTTATCAACCCACGGAAGCTTTTATTTGGGGAAAATACAAAGCTGAAATGTTTTCTCATATTTCAGGTTTACATTTTCTCAGAGAGTAGACTCTAATTTCCCATTGTTAGATATCTGAAAGGTTCTTATTTCATATTTAAGTTAAATATTTTATTTGCAGAACTCTTGCAATTTTGTCTCTATGCATGTATGCACCTAATTGGAGAATAAAGGTCATAAGTGTTAGTCATTCATGGAGAATGATTAACTATTACACAATAGATCCACATATCTATTCTTAATATTCCTGTACATTTATTCATTTTATGGTAAATTTAAGAAGCATCTATAGTGCATTATTACTTTTTTTTTTTTAGATAAATGCTCTATAAACAGCCGAGACTATAAAGCTAGCTGAAGTCTACACTGTTTGGTCTCAAAAATTCAATACACTGCAGTAAGCGGGAAAGATTAAGTGACTTGAGTTCAGTAGTTTAAAAATATTTTCCAAGTCTTCTCTGTGAGAGGCTAGAGATTGTTCACATGACTTTCTCCCACAGAATTACGATCACAGAAAGCAAGCAATTACTTTTTCATACTCAGTCCAGAAAAGAACACTTGCATTGAAAGAAAACTGCTGAAGTTGTACAGTTCAGCACTCCAGCAATAAGAGATACCACATTTGCCACCCATTAGCATCACTTTATCAGTATCACCGTTCTACAGATGGGAAATCCTAACACAGAGAGATGAAGGTAAAAAATACCCACTAATTCTGGTTGCTCTGTCTGAAATACCTTGGACCTACTTTTTTAAAGGATTTACTGTATACAGCAGCTAGCGTATCAAAAGAGTTTCCATGGATTTGAACAGCATTTGAAAGTTATCACTATTTCTGCAAATGAGATCAAATGGATATCAAATCAGATAGCCAGAAAATGAAGAAAACATAGTAAAAAGACCACCTGTGAAATACCTGCTTTACATGATTTTCTTTCCGCAGTGTCTTTTTCTGCATTTTCTTTCTGCAATGCCTTTATTCATTAACTGCACCTCTTCCAAATCCTGCATGTCTCCCAAAATCTGTGGCTGGTATCCTGCAGAAAAAGAAGCCGCATTCATTAAAAATTGCACACCACCAGGAAACTGAAAATTGAACATAAAACTGGTTGATGCTTTCCTATATGAAAATTTTTGTCTTGTAAATCTGTGATGTATTGAAAGCAAATATTTTTGAGGAATGTACTGGCTTGAGTGCTTTGAATTTTTTTTATTTTTTTTTTGCTTAACTACAAAATGTTAGATTGTCATAGTTCCAGAATAATACAGTTATGATTTATATCACTTATTTCAGATGTATTTTATTTTATGGTGTAACAATGTTCAAAGGGATAAATGTCAAAACTATATCCAATTTTTTGAACATTATGAGTGAGAAACCTGTCACCTGACTTGACTTTTTTTCACACTTTAGTCTGAAAAGTGATTTTTTTTCAATTCTTTGGTTTCCTTTGCCTTTTCAGAACATTCCCGCCATCCCCAATCATGGAATTTCAGAATGTCCTACAAACTGGAAAGGTCAGATTTTGCAAATGTCACAAGGCTCTTTAACACTCATATACGAAGTCTGTTTTTAAAGTTGGGCGCTCTGGGCTCTTCTTTTCTGCTTCTTTGCTCATCAATTTCCATTTTCCTCACTGCATCCTAAGATGTCGCTATATTTATTTTCCAGCTTCCTTCACCATCTTCATCCAGCTCTGTTGGTCCCTATTTCCAGTCTTTGTTCGCATCCCACTCATGACATCTATTTTTTCAATTGCTTGCCAGCCTCCTCCCCTCTTTCTCTTTCCTAAGGAGCTCCTTGACAAACTCCTCTTTTCTCCACAGGCTTGTTTTTTTCTTCCCTTGCTTTCAGACGAAGCAGATTTTTCTTCTGAGGTCCAGCACAATGGCACGGAGAGCTCTGAAACCATTTTGTTACTCATAGTCCAGTTGGCCAAACGAAGCCGATAACACTGCTGCTTACAGCTGTACTTGCCGGCTGTCATTGTACAGCATCACACTGGATTGTGCTCACCATAGATAGGAAGTTTGGGGAATTTTACCTGTTAGCAATGACCATTTTTAAACAGACATTTTTAAACAGCTTATTCCTTGTACAAATACAAGATGTACCTCCCTGTCATAACAGTCTCTCCCAAACAAACTTCTTGACCTTGCTTCAGGTAATGAGGAAAGGAAAATAAAAATTACTGATGCTTAAAGAAAAAGACTGTCAAGTACCATTTTGTTTTTCAGCTTATGTGAAATAACCTACGTTTCTCAGGCATTGTTCCTCAAAACAGCTGCAATGTCTTGAAAATAAATACCTAAATAAACCCTAGAAAAGCAGCCAGAGGCAGGCATCTTAGCATGAAAATTTTAGACATTAGTAGTTAAAAGCTTGACAAAGTTATAAGAAACTGAGGGGAGTTTCAAGGGCAACATCCACCAATTTTAATAATAGGCAGTGCTATCCGCTCCACTGATAATAAAATACAAAGTGAAATAACCCATGAGTAAAGCAATATGTTAGCAACGGTGTTAGCAGATATTAGTCTCCCTCTGGTCAAATCCTTCTGGCCCAACATTAAACCTACAGGCTAGTAGAAAACAATTGACAACATGCTTTGGGATTGAATTAGAGGCTTCTAGCTTCTAAAGTTACCTTACCCTTTTTTTGCTTAAATCACACAAGCATATGCTTGAGTTTCCACTGGTAATATGAACCCTGCTTGAACCTGAGCTGACCTGTACAGAGCCAGCTAAAATGCCTAGGTATTTATGTTACAATTTATAAAGAAAATCCAGATAAAACACCCACCGTGATGAAGGAACCGGCTATACCAACACTGGCAGTGAGCAGGACATAATACAAAATAATTTGTGTTACATGGCAGTCTGGACAGAGTTTCTGAAGGATGTTTTAAAAGTTGCCAACGTTGTATCTCTCCTTAGCAATTATTTAAAAAAAAAAAAAAAACAACAAAAAAAACCAACAACCAAAAAAACAAGAGGGAAAAGTTGTGGCTTAGGTATATTTTGCATGGGGTTTACTGAGAATATTCCGTCTCAGCAGAATAACAGTGACTGATAATGACTGAAATGTTATTTCTTTTGTAGCAGCATTTGGCTTTATTTGCATCAATCATGAGAGTTCATTCAGTCTTTTTTATTAGGTTGGGATGTAACGAATACAGAGTGGCTGGCAGAAAACTCGGTCTGCTCTGGAGGAACAAACTGTGTGGGCTGAGTCTCATCAAAGCCATTGTGCTGATCATGGTTATGCAGATAATGGTTAATATCTGTTCAGGAAAAAAATTTTCTTTTGATCCCTTTTTGTTTTTTATTTTTAAGGAGGAGTGAATATCTCCTGACTCTGCCTAATCCTCCATTCACTTGTTGAAAAAAAAGTCCTATTTTAATTTGGCTGAAAGAGGGACATAATGGGGTTCACTCCTCACACTGAGCTAATTACAGATCTTGGGCAGCTCTTACACTGTTCGACTGTGGACTAGTGCAGTCATTAGTGCCTGTGCTCTTGAGTCCACTGAGGTGTGTGGTTTGGGATGCCAGTAAATTTTGACAAAGTGGTCCATCTTCCCCGAAGCCAATTTGTGAGCTGCACGTGAATTCACGCATGAAGCAGCTGCAGCCCAGGCTCGGACCCCGGCTCCAGCCTCAGCTAATATTAGTTGCATGGTCTGACATTGACTGTTTATAAATTGCCACCAATAATTATTAGCTAGCATGCTCAATGGAGGGGGAAGATCATCATGAAATAAGACAAAGGGTGTTAAATGACAAAATGCAACAGCACACTAACATACTAATGCATCTAGAATTTGCCACAGATACAACAGACTCTAAGAAGTCATTCAAGCAAGAATTTGTTTTCTTCTAAAAGGAGGTGAAACTATGAAAAGGCATAGGAAGATGAAGGTCTATATTTATCTTAATATATTGGGGCCAAACAAATTATATTTGCAAGATCCAGGACACGTTTCACTCACCAGCCTAAAACTTACTGAAAAAGAACAAGCCACGACACAGATATAGAAAATACTCCACTCCTAGGAAGAAAGACTTGTTTGCAAGATAATTGGCTTCATATGTGAAATCAAAAAGGGAGACTTTTTTGAAGCATTTATAGCAGACTTCAGTGCAGCAAGTCTGACATGCAGTTTGGATGGTTTGTACAATCTCTAATGTAAGATCAGATTGTAATGGGCCTCAGAGACATGCAACAGAGATAAAAAATACTTTTGAAAACAGGCTTAAAGATAACAGAATAAGCAACCGAAATTTGCCAGCCTGCAGAACGTACTGAGATCAGATTACAAGTGTGATTTCTCTTTTTTCTGCTCCTCAGTGCCACAGTGGACTAAGTTTAAAAGCAAAATAAAACAAAACCCAGGAATATGCAGAAGCAAAGTAGAAGTGAACCTGCAAGAGGAAACAGTGTTTTCCAGGTTGAAACAAAGAATGCGAAGAGAACAGAGATAAGCACAGAACTGAGCACTAACCTGCATTGGGCAGAGTTGCTCTCTCTGCAAAGAAATAAAACCATTAGTGCACAGCCTCACTGACAGTACCTAAAGAGAAAAAAAGGTATACATATGTAAGGAAATAGATTAGTAACTTGTAGAAATTGCTCAAAACAGTCACATCCACTGACTGGGATACTACCTGGAAGCATCGACACTCAGGAGATCTCACAAGTGAGTGTGATATCTGAAGTTTGAGTGAAAGGTTTGAAGAGAAAATGTAGGCATAAGGAAAGATATAACAATGATACATTGCAGAAGTTATTCCCAGAGTGGGTGGGTGTGAATGGGGCATAAAGGTAAGACACAGTCTTGAAAGCAGAACGATTGGAATTGTTTCAAAAATTCTAGGGCTGAATATATGTACAGTACTGAATACCGATTACAGTTTATTTTATAGAAGAACAGGCAGTCAAGAAGGTGGCAAACATGGAGATTCAATAAAAAAAGGAAAAGAGTAGTCATGGTTTCAGCAAGTAGCCAAATATGGGAAGAAAGCTTTCTCAAGTTTCAGAAAGCTTGGTAACAAAGAAAAATGCATAGAAGTATATGAAAAAGAAAAGATATAAAAAGTGTTGCTTTGATACTACTCATCCAAATAAATAAAAAAAAAATTAGCAGGTATCATATTGGTTTAGATCTGTTAGTGCTGGAACAGTTGTGAACTGCTTCTCAATTCGTATTCCCATAACTTAGAAATAGCACTGACTGCCCATTTATTTCCCCATCTATATAACCAAGCATCCCATTAGGGTTTTTTAGTCACAGAATTTTGGGGGAATCTTTTATTGAATACTCATCCACTGTGACCATAACATATTCTGCAAATTTTCTGCTTTTAAATTTTTATATGTTTTGGCCGGCCTTTCACCTTCCTTTAGATTAAGTGTGGGGTCTGCATTTGGGAGACAAGCTTTTTTGGAAACAGCCTGGCTTACTGAACAGTAAAACTTTTCTGTTGGGCTGGCACCACCTAATCATTACTTTTCACTTTAAATATTTGTGCAACCTTAAAATGTCATCAGTGACATTTATATTAATTGCTAGATCACAGATGAGAAGGATTGTTTTGCCTCTAGACACAAAATTCCTGCTGGCCCCTACAAATCATGAAAATGTTACATTATTTTATGAAAGAACCCAGAAAAAATAACACTTCTAATCTTTAATCAGACACTCAGATTCATTAACGGAGAAATGCAAGTGCAGGGAATTTATGCTCAGTCTCAAAAGGGAGCATACTCTGTACAAAAAAAGCCTTTGGAAAAATCCTAGCATTCACTGAGAATGTATCACTGGCCTTTTTTAAATGCTTATAACTTGGTGAATATGAGCAGACTTTCACAGAGATGGCATAAGAAAAAGCTATAAGCAACAGATGTCAGGGATTTCCTTGTGGGGAACACTGGGTAATTTTTGGTAAAGCAGGACGCAGCATGACTAATAAGCGTTATTGAGGAAATAGACATTGACCACAGATTTGAGGTGGATCTGCCCAGGCTTTCAACTCCAATGAACTCTCCCCTCCTCCAAGACAAAAGGCTTTAAAGTCAGAGAAGCCAGGTTTTACTGTAGTATTAACTAAGATCCTTAACTTTTCTGAAGAGAGAAAATCCAAAGTGACTATGCCAGCTGGAGTATAAATATCAACAATTAAATTAAAAGGTTCATAAATCACTCCTCCTTCCCACTGTGTCCTTGCAGATGAGTCATTCCCTCAAACCTATTTTCAATGACAATTCAGTGACTCTCTGAATTGCAGCAAAATCTGCCTAGCAACTCCTGGTCCCCGGGAAGTTTTTCAGGAGGAATTGACAGTCCACTGCCTGAACAACCCGCAGGCTCCCAGCTCCGGAGTTGCATCCTCCTCTCTGCCACGTGCAGCGGGTCCGAACTGAGACAGGCTCAGTTCCCTACCACACTGGATCACTGTCCTCTCCCTCCTGGGAATTTCACTCAATTCAGGCTTTTTAAAGAAACACAACACTACTGTAAAATAAAAAAATAAAAATGAAAAAAGAAGTATAAAAACTGATAATAGTATTGTGCATCACTAATGTAACTGGGGTCATGAAACAAAGCTGACAGGAGCTTGATGGAGACAAACCAGAGAAGGTAGCTCTTCACGTAGAATGCAGCAGAGTCCTCATACTCCTTCCCAAAAGATATTTTGGATGCCAAAAATTTTACAGAGGTACAAGGGGAGGCTGAACAACTATTTGGAATAAAACTCCACTGAAGGTTACCAAGCTCAAGAAATCTTCAGAGCTGCAAATAATTGGATGCTGGGAGAGTATGAGGGTAAATATCATGCACTTGCCTTGTTCTTTTCCCTAGGAGTCAACTTATGGCCACTGCTGGGATGGAATGCTGGACTAGCACTTTGGTCTGAACCAGCACAGGTCTTCATAGGTTTTTGCATAACCAAGAAAAACGCACAAACTATTCATATTTCAAACCAAAGATATGGACACTTCCAAGCTCAGCACACAGTGCATCTTGTGCTTCTCAGCACACATATATCTTTGTAGGACTTTATATCTCAGTAGGACTTTATTGATACAGTGCAGACCACAGACACATCACTACAGCAGATTCTTATTAGAAATATAGCCAGATGTATCTGTATGTACATGTGCATGTATGTATACATGTATGTATCTATCTATCTACCTACGTACCTACCTACCTATCATTTTTTAGCCCATCTCTGTGTTCTGAGCATCTTTCAGTCAGAAATCTCTTCCTTCCTCCATTATCACAACCAGCATCAATCTTAGAGTGCAGGATACATTAAACACCAATTACAGCTTTTTATTCTGCAGGTGAGCTTACTTGTTTAGTTTTGTTTTGTTTCCAGTCACGGTGCATTTGCTGCTTTTATTCCTCAGAATCCCTAGCTTGGATTATTTTTCCTCCAGTTAAGGGTTGCTTCACATAAAAGCAGACTGCAAACATATCATTTTTAGATGAGCCACCTGGATATTATCACTGCTGTTATCTTTTCCTACTTTTGTATCATTGCACATCTTTCTTTACCAGATGTTTACAAAGTCTCTGTGGATCACCTTTCTTACCATTTGCCGAGAGCATGAGCACCAGACTCTGGTTTAATTATGTCAGGGCTGGTCACTTCTTTTTTCTCTAGCACATTAGAAGATAAGTCAACCCATAAGGAATGGCTTCTCAATCTGAGAAACTGATCTTTCTCCCAGTGAATCAGCAACTACACATAGGGTTGGGCTCCAAAGAGGGAAGGAAACCTTATGCATAATGAAATGAATGTTATTTTGAAAATACTCTTTATATGTTTCATAAATATAATAATGATGGACCAGATGGGGAAGTTTCATTGTAATGTACAACACAGACTTCAACTATGTATTATTTATTATTATTTTATTTTATTATTATTGTATTGTATTGTATTATTTTATTTTATTTTATTTTATTTAAATCTACCTATCACCCTCTAGCCTGTGAAGTGTGTAGCTCAGCGTGACATGTCAAGATCCTGACACCCTTGCAGAGACACCAGCTTGCATGACAAGAAGGAGTTGGTGGTGGTTGGCCCATCAGCACCAACTGCCAATATCAGGAACTACATGAACCCAGAAAGCAAGCCAAAGGAGTGGCCAGCACTCAAATACCAGGAGATTAAATCAACACTGCAGGATCCAGGACAAGGAGCAAACACCAAATCAGGGAAAAATTTACTGTCTGAAGGCACAACAAGCAATCACTAGGCAATGCCTAACTAGATCAGGTTTACCTACACTTAGTTATTAGGGAAGAAGACAGTGAAGGCTTGCTACTGCTAGCCCCAAAGGACTAGTAATCTAGATAAGAACATAAACTATTGATCTAAGACTTCTCTTGAGGTACCAACTGCAGAAACTTCCAAGTCCCAAACAGACCTGGTAGTCTAAAACCAGTACTGCTGTATTTACTGCTTGTTGCAGATTTTTGAATAGAGCTTAGTCCACATAGGCCTTGTAAAGTAGTATAATTAAGTTGTGCAAATGGTACAAATACTGAATTTCACCAAATTCTGTCTTTTGTTGCACTGAAATAACTCATTATGATCAGCAGTTTGAAGCACATAAGCAAGGGAGATATTTTGTGTCTCCTAACTACCTAACTGTGACAGAAGCCAAAATCAGCCAATGTTTTGCAATGGAACTGCCTAGACCTTTTCTTTATAATGAGATCCCCAAAGAAGACCGAAAGACTTTGAAATTCAGAAAGCAATGTTTTACTAGAGCTTGAACCAAAACAAAAAAATTTAATAGAAAAAGCTCAAAATTACCAATTCAAGCAGAATAGAAATAAAAAGGTTTCCTAAACATGTCTTCCTCAGTTATAGGCTTGGTTTCAGTCAACTCAGTGACTTTCTAAGTTTGTCACAAACTTGACTAATCCCCCCTGATCCCTAGGAAGTCCTTTCCACCAGCCTCCGAAGTCTGTCTGTCTGCTCCTCCTGAGCTGCAGGCTCCCGGCTCTGTGCTGTAACTCTTCTACGTGCCACACTCAGCTGTCTTGCAAAGTTTTTCCACCCACATATGCCCAGCTGCTGGATAGACAGGAACCATCTGCTTTACCCTCCAAGGGGCTGCACCTGACCTAGCCTTCATAAAGGGACATCCTACAGCTGTGAACAAAGGAGCAAAAAAAACCATCATTCCTGTCCACTGTGCAAAACTTCAACAATTTAATGATAACCTGGTTTTTTATGGATTTTAGTATAAAGGGAAATGCTAACCCTAACAGATGCAGTATCACCCTAAAATTAGTTTTTTCTGCAATATAAGACTTAGACAAAACAACACTGTTACTATCTATATCCATATATATTTGACAGCAAGGATGAATATGTTAGCCATAGCCTTTGTAAAGATCTGATAAAGGAAGAGGTGGCGTAGAGCAGCAGCAATTAGATTTTACACTTCTTTGTGAAGTTGATGCAACACAAAGTAAGACGTGTTCTTTAAATGTTAAAACACAGTAAATACATAAATGTGTCAGATGCCAGCATTGTGGAACTGGAACAGAAAGGGATACCTGAATGAAATGTCTTAGAATAGCAGAAGACACTGATACGTTGGGAAAGGAAAGCAGTGTAAAGTTTTGAATACGGGTATAAGATGGCTACGTGGAAGGGCCAGAAAAGTGAGGTTAACAGCTGAACATATGCTAACCGTGGTGGTTCCTCTGGTTCAGTGCGAGGTATGAAGGATGAGAGCTCTCCAAAAGCATAGAAAAGGATGGGCATGGGAGACAAAGAAGGGGAAAAGGACCTGGGTCTCATATGGAATCGGACCCAAGCAGCTTGCACGTGCCTTAAGCAAAGGAGTTATTGGGCTTAAGTTCAAGGCCAGTGCTGAAAATACATAGCATAAACCAGTCTGTCAGACTCTGCACAGGATTTTACAATCTGATGTTAATAGGAAGGCTGGGTGCCTTCCCACTCCATGGTGGCTTCTGTGATCAGGGTGGTGTGGCCTGAAGCAAGCAGGGAGATATGCTATGACCTGGTACGCTTCTACCTCTTGCGTACCCTTTAGCTTTAGCTTAGGGGAAACTAAAAGGAAAATGCAACATTATACAACAGCCAACATTATATGAGCTACCAGCATGACTGTCAGGAGTGGGAAACTAGTAGGCTCAAATGGCAAGGATTCAAAAGAACAGCTCAAGGCCATTTATTTGCCTGCCTTATATGGATTAAACAATTAAAATAATGTTTCAACTTAAATACTATCAAGCTAATTTATTTCAATTTCACCTAGTAAATTAAAAAATCAAACATTTAAAATCATGCCACAATATAAAAGAAATCGGTAGATCCACAGGCTCAAAATTGAAATCACGGAATCAGTATGACGTGTACTCAGATTCACGACAACTGTTTCATTTTTATAAAGGAAAACTCTAACCTGACACAGGCAGCACCCCTTAAAAGTGGGTACTTTTGCAATATAATGTGACAATATCCCTACATGAGGTTGGAGTAGACTAGTAAGGTGCAAACATTTGAAGATAGGCTTCTCCATAGCCAGTAAAGATTTGGCAATAATATTGAATTAAACATGCCTCACACTTGGCTCACTGAGAACATTTCATTTCAACAGAATTGCAGTGTTCACTAATGACTGAAACCTTATTATTTTTGTTAAAATTGTCTGGTATTTGGCTTTATTTGCTTCAGTCATGGGAGTTCGTTCAGTCTTTCTTTTTTATTAGTTTGGGATATAAGGGCTAGTAAAAGCTCTGTCAGCTCTTGAGGAACAAACCGTGTGGGCTGAATCTCATCAAATTCACTGATGTTATGCTGATCATGTTTAATATCTGTTCAGGGATGTAAAAACTTTTTTCCAGGAGTGAAATTGTACTGAGTCTGCCCAGTACCCATGAAAGGAAGCTAATCTAAGGGCAACTGAGGGAATACTATTCACTTGTTAAAAATTCCTATTTTAAACAGATTCTAAAGTTGGCTCTAAGCAAAGACACTTTTTCCAGATTAATAACCCTCTCCTTTCTCAGAATCCTGAGCAGATTTACATAGAGCCCTAAAGTCAGTTCATAAAACATGTTTAAACTGGCGGAAGAGAATTTTATTATAGAAAAAAGTTCACTCTTTTTGAACCTATACAAAAATGTACTCAATATTTCTATTATATAAGGGAGCCCAAACCTATGGATGTGTTTATTATTTACTACCTCCTTTCTGTTAAAATATATTTTTAAAGGCAGCCTTCCCATATACTCAAATTATTCAATTTCATATCAAAGTGCTGAAAGAGATGCCTCTTTTTAAACCTCTCCTTTAAAGAAAATAAATCAAGAGGCTAGAAGAGTGTCCTATAGCAATTTATTCGCAGCTCTGACTTTCCAAAAGACGTAAAATCAAAATGAGCCTGAGACTTGCATATGCAGGTCCCTGAAGAAGTGAGACAATCTGTAAACCTGCTTTCTCCTTTTCAGGTGCTTGCAGAGCTCCTCGGCTATTCCTCTGCCTGATCTTCTCCCTCTGAGATCTCAAGCTGCCAGTCTCCCTCCTTTCATTTCTTTGCCTTTCCTCGGTACATGTGTATCTCCCCCGCTCTCTGCCACCGCTCTTTTCTTATGTCTGCCAAGGATCTTTCTCCTTTTCAGGCATCCCTGCAGCTGGAGCAGAGCCCTCCCTTTTACACCTGCAGTAGCCCAGCTATCCCAGCAAACATCTGGGAGTGGGGGACACTAACCAGCTGTGACACCTCCCAAGTGCTGCCGAGCCTCTCCTGTTCCCCGAGCGTCAAGGAGAAAATGCCTCCTGGATGGATGCTGCAGGAGGAAGGCTGGACCGTCGACGAGGCAACGAGGGAGCAAAAGGTCTGATTTCCAAGATCCCAAATGCTCCTCACGAAGCACAGCGTGCCCTTGTTGAGCACTGCTTTCTGTGGGATGTTGGCTGTTCCGTAACTTTTTGGGTCAGATATATACTGCAGCTAAAAGTTCTGGCCTGTTCAGATAACTCATTTAGCAGAACTAGAATCCCAAGTGATTAGTTTTCTGAGGAAAATCTTCTACTGAAATATTCTGTGTCACATTCCTCCTATCCTTTAATCTATAGGCAGTGCCTTGAAAACTTATTTGGAGGTAATTTGAATTTAAAAGAAGAAATAAATCCACCCAAATCATCCCAACAGCAGCTGACTTCACTAATCAAGAAAGATTTTTACATAGCCAGGGATCTTTCATCAAAGACATCATGAAACCTTCAGTGGAGTCACTCAGGACTTTGCAGGATATTATAAAGCATCTTTCATTCAAGCCCTGTCTAAAATTCATTATTAAACTAAGACTGTCAGAAAATGAGGATGAGGTTGGGCAAGTCTTGTGTGAAAGTAAGGGGCTGTGCTCTTGCACAGAGCCGCAAACAATTCCAGCATCCGTACTCCAACCTGGCACCCGCCGTGGGCAACCCCGGAGGAGAGACCCTGCTGCCCTCAGCCGTGCTCACCCGTAGTCCCCTGCTAACGTGGCACAAACGCTCTTGCAGGCACTGTGAGGTGGCCTGTTTGTTCTCACCACCTGATTTTCACACCCATAATATTCAACTTATGCACTAAAGGGTTGCCTCTGTTGACATTTTCTGTTTGGTTTTGATTTTGGAGTTTTTAACTATGACGGACCTGACTGCCTCAATTCCTAGAGTAAAATCTCAGAGACATCTCACTGAGTGGGAGGATTTTAGCTTAATCTCCCACCGAAATGAGGCTTGTTTCGTCGCTCATTCTGCACATGTAGGTACAAGCTGGTCTCCTGCTTTCTAATCCATTGCTGAATTTCAATCAAATTTGACAAAGATTCTGTGAGTTTGGTGAAAATGAGGCAGCAAGCTAAAGGGCCGTTAGTTCCCCACTGTGAAGAAGACGAGTAAGATCACAATCTTATTCTTAGGCAATCAGAGACTCAAACAGTTGAGAGAGAGAGAAAGAGGGAGATATGTTGAAAGCCAGGCTTTTTGCTTCCTCTGGCCAAGGAACTACTCTCTCCATTGTTTCTTTCTATTCCTGAAACCGGGACCCCCATCATTCCTGCCACACCAGACATTACAATTCCACATGCTTTATAGAGAACAGAGTGCCTTCCGGTTTCCAAAACTTTGTTTTGATTTATTTTTATTTCTTCATTTTTTTTAATAGTTGGAGAAAAATCTGTGGAGGAAGCAAGAGCTGCGAGAAAGAGAGCCTGTAACTGCTTGTGAACCGAAACGATGGCATTTTGCTGAAGTTGTCCTGGTGATATCTTATATGTCAGTGGTCACTTCTGGGTGAATTATTGCCCATTACTGCTCTGCATTATTTTGTTCCCATCCGTTGGCTCTGTAAATAGTATGGCAGGTGCAGGTGACGAACTGCATGGTTCGATGCTCAGCTCTTACTGACCAAAGGGCTTCCAGGAAACACTGAGTTGCTCAGAGACCTAGCTGCGAGGCAAGTCCGAATCACTTTTGACAAAAAAGAAAAACCTTGGTTAATAGAACAAATGTGGATCTTTTCTGCTTATGGTTTAGGGTAATCCTTTGTGTCCTTGAATTAGGAAGGCCAATGTCATGCCAGCTGTATTGGCATGCTTGAAAATTCAGCCTTTAGCACAGAATAATGATGAAACTTGGCTTTATAGGAGAAATTCTGATTGAGTTCCAAAGATGAAAATATACCCCCCCAAAATAGAAATAATGTTAGTAATTAGCTAAAAAAGAGTGAGATTCAATGACTTAATAGTACCATTCAAAGAGTTTTAAGCTCTTTATAATTAAGAAAAAGTTTAGAAGAACAGAATATGAACTCTCCTGTTATGAATGGAGGTAGTTTGCTAGGGGTGTTTTGGCAGCAAAGTAATTCCCAAAATAGAGTACTGGATTCACTCCCAGCTAAAAGGAGCAAAACTTGCAGATGTTGCTAATGCAGACAAAACCCAGAACATATATATGTGACCAGATGCGGCAATTCTAAGAATTGCATCTGGCACAGAACATGCGGCTGTTTCAGCATCACACCAAGAAGTGTTACTCACTACTTATGTACCATATCTTTCAGAAGGCCCTGATTCAGCAAACAATTTAAATACATGCTTAACTTAAATATGTAAGTACTCCCAGTGGGATTACTCATATGCAGAGGGACATGTTTAAGCAACTTGCTGAATCAAATAATAAACCCCCTAACAATGTGATCTGACTATGAGTCAACTGACTAACAAGATTCACCATTTTTTCCCGGAGACAAAAGCTCTTTTATTTTTCTGTACTTTATTTGCTGCACTCTATTTCCTTCAGATTTATTTCTTCTCTTGGGTTTTGGTTTGCCTGCTTCCTATTGTTATTGTTCATCAAATATTTCATATACAAGTGCTTTCCAAAACAAGGCAATCAATCCAGAGCAACATATTTGCAGTAATACATAATTAACTGAGTATTTTTCTGTCATGCAATGGCTGTAGGATTTACAAAATTATTTTCTGCATTCATTTATGCTGATAAGCTAGAAAAGTAAATAAAATTCCATGCAAAAACCTAAAGAGAGCAATAGATGATACTTATTTGGCCTCACATTATGCATAGCTACATTTTTGATTTTCAATTATATTCACAACATGATGAGGAGTTGTTAGGAAATTATCCACTTCACTTCACTACTTTCTTCTTTCTTCAGCTCTGGACTATCCCATCTGTCTTGCATTCATGAATTTTCTGTCTGAGGACTACCAGCGATGGTGCAATGCAAAGGCTTGAGGGTATTGATTGATCATGGGAAATCAGCAGATGCCAATGTTTCCTTAAATTAAAAAAAAACGTACAACGCGATTTCCTGCTCCTAACAAAGGAGGTAAGAGACCCGTTGGTCAAATATTATAATAATCCTTTCCCTTTTTTGTTCTTACTTTATTTCCCTCTTTCTCTGTGATTTTCTTCAACACTAAGACTGCTCAAGACCATCAGTGTAAAGGAAGCGATACGAAAGCATTGCTTGTTCCCATTGCCACACAGGAGAACTGACTGGGAGACACTTTCAGAAGGGCCATCGTCTTCTTGCCCACTGCTGGCCCTGCCATCCTCACTCCCCGGCCTCTCTTCTCACCACCCAGGTCTCCCGAGCCAATTTAATGTGCTAACACAGCAACTGGCTAGCCAGAGTTGTCACTGCTTTTGCTTTCTGCCGTCAGGGAGGTCCATGGCAGTTCACGGACAGGTCTGGTGATCACCAGAGCCAGCCCAAGACAACTGGTGGGAATGCATGGCCATGAGCAGGGTGGCCAGTGGGAGGGGGAGGTGGGAAATCCCTCACTGAACAGCATGCGGCTCTTCAGCTGATCCACAAAACCATATGCTTAAGATGGTGCAGGTTTCCCAAAGAATTTGAACAAGAGACACTGGCAGTATCCAGTTTTGCTGGATAAAATTTCCCTATGTGGTCAAGGGATCAAATAGTGCCATGTCTCCTAAGGAAGAGCCCAGAGCCCCCACTTCCACATGTTCTGCAAACACTGCTATGGGCAGCTGGGGACTGGAGAGAAAAAAAAAAATCACAGCAGATTGGCAATAGTTTACATGCAAAAAGGAGTTTAATTCTTTAAACTGTTGGTAGTGAGTTATTTACCTAGCTCTAATGCTTTACCTACAAGAACATTACGAGGATTAGCTGATGTTTGTGAAGTGCTTTATGGATGAAAGTACTAAGTGTCCAGGACAGAGGCTACTGACACCAATTGCTTTCTGGCATTCTGCATTATATATGCAAGGGAAGCAATGAATTTAAACAGGTTTACTAAAACCCATTTGATTAGAAAAGAAATCACTCGTGAAATGCTTAAAGGCAAAGCTCCTCACAGGGAAAGAGGACAGTCCGTTCCCTCGTTCTGGTGCAGTAGGACACAGTAGCCCTTGCCATCTAAATAACATGCTTTAAATCTGCTAGGTGTGTGAGAAAACTCATTCACCAGATGCAGCAATGCTGTGAAATCCTTCCCCTGAGAACTAAAAAGCAGCAGATTGCAGTTAAGGATTTCATGATGCATCCTAGAAGACAGCCCTTTCGAAGCTGAGCGGAGGGGTCACTAGGCCATATGCCCTGGGAGCAGGTCACCCGATTAATCTCCATTTAGGAGAGCAGAATAATTGGCCTCTGAAGTAAAAGGTGCTCATTCAGATAAAATCTAGATGTTGTAAACTTTGAGATTTACCTATTCCTAGTTATTAACCTTCATCAGATTTAATTAAGCCCTGTGCAGAAAGCACAAGCACTGAGAGATTTTATACCCATGTCATATTTTCTGAAGGGAGGCTACATACAATGTCCTCTACCCCTTTTGGTTTGCTGAGTGGGAATTCTGTCATCCAGTGTTTTCCTGCACACAGTGGAGAACATCTCAGAGTACTCTATCTGGTGTAACCTACATTTCTGCAGTTCACAGGGAACATTAAACATCAACACTTAATTCAGGAACCCTAGTTATAGTTGCCATATGTCTGTTTACATCAATTCTTCTGTGTAATCCCTCTATTAGCACTAAATATCTGACCAAGTGTGAGAAGCTCCCTACTTCAGAGAGAGGACACATAGCCCTGAGTATTTTGTTCAGTGTCTCCGCCAGCAGAGCACATCTGCATATTGAAATTTTACCTGGATATCCACTGTCAACGCATTGATGGATACTGAAGTTACTGGCATGGTAGAGCCATACATGACCTAAACCTCAGTAACACAGCATTTTGCATTCAATCCAATTATTTCATTGGAAAGATGTCTAAAAAAAGACATCTAAAAAACGGACCCTTTAAGATTCACAATTGAGTCAGACATAGCTGAGGTGAAGCTGATGTGAGAGGATCATATCCCAAACTTTTTACTGGGAAGCTCTGTTCCAAGAAAAATCTATGAGAGCTGTAGCTTGTTTGTCCATACAAAAATCGGGAAACATTTTTGAAGTAAGTTTATCAATTTGAGGAGTATTGTACCATGCCACAAAAACTGGAGAGACTGTAAAATGGCAGAGTATGTGATTTTTTTATTGCTGCATTTCCTGCCTAGATTTCTGCAGTCCCTGGAGGTTTTATAGTGCTTCAGTGATTCATTTACAAGTCCCATGTT
This sequence comes from Buteo buteo, assembly GCF_964188355.1. Taxonomy (NCBI): domain Eukaryota; kingdom Metazoa; phylum Chordata; class Aves; order Accipitriformes; family Accipitridae; genus Buteo; species Buteo buteo. Next base: position 5,634,025 of record NC_134173.1, read on the forward strand.
TGCAAGTGGCATGAATGCAGTATTAAAACCTACAACGGTCATTTGCAAACTGTAGTCTTTTTTGTCTGTAGGGAGCCAAGCAGCTCCATGATACTGTTGGCAAGAATGCCTTAAAGCATGGAACTGGAACTGTCGCTGATGAGACTGCTGCATTAGAAAAAGCCATCATCAGACCCAGCAGGCAGAAGCATCACCAGAAATACAAGAAGAAGGGAGAAAAGGAACTACTGCTGCTGTAGAAATAGCCACCACACAGGACTTGACATCCTCACCAAGAGAGTAGAAAAAAGATCCGCCACTACTGTGGTCCAAGGTTACTTGTAATGAGATCTGCTAGCCATTTCATGAGACTCCTGGGATGTTTGGGAGGGATGACTTTGAGAGGACTGTAGGAGGCTGTGAGGGAGGGTAACAAGGTCTCTCTCTGCAGCTCATCTCTCCCTCTCCTGAGGTGCCTATCATCTGCCCCGTCACATGCAGATACCCTATCTTCATCTCCTGCAAGGCGCAGCGCGTGGTCCCTGAACAGCTGCTGTTTACCGCGATGTGCCTCCCGTGCATTGCACATGGGGCGTGGGGGGTACAGACCAAGGGAAAAAAGGGGTTGTTGGACTTTTTGCCTGATAAATCCCCTTCACAGACCCCAACACGAGCATAGGTCAGTGCAAAAAGGAGGCAGTTCTTTCAGCAGGAGCACTAACCTCTTTTTGCATAAGCAAGAGAGTCATTTTGTCACTTAAGGCCAGAAGGCAGAGCTGCACGCAGGATGAATGGGTGAAAGCTTCAAAACCTCTCTGAGATGGGAAGAAAAACACACTGTTTTGCTGAAAGTATCAGCCTTCCGGAGCTTCCTTCCCCTGAGGTTCAATGTAGCCCTGCTTATTGTATGCCAAACAAGACAGGGAACTTTGTTCACTGAGTGGGAAGTTAGAAATGTTTCCAGGAGCACTGTCATCACTGCCATCTTCACCCACAGGTTCAGAGATGACTCAGTGCATCTGAGGATGCTACTTTTGGAAACCAAGCTGAGCATGTGCTTGTGCCAGAGATGGGGCTGAGGTCAGGCCTGCTAAACAGGCGTAGCCTTAGCCCCATCAGTCATACACTAGTTCTAGGTGTTGGGGTTATTTGACTTCTTTAATTGAAGAGAAAGGGGGGCTGTGTATTATGGTTCTGCTGATAAAGTCATTACAAGTCAGCCTAACCAGATCTGGCCGTGAATCAATGGTCAGAAATTGTCTGGGTATATCATTCAAATTATGTGAATGCATCGTGGGTCTGTATTTGAATGATCATGTACTTTTTACTTTCAAAGACTGATATGTAAAATCTCTGCAGCATCTTCAGGCTTCAGGAAATAACATAAAAAAGGCTACATCTTTTCTTTGAATGCTGTACTGTTTCCATTGCCAAGCTGTTACTCTCTCAAAGAGGGGAAAATTGTTCTCCTTTAAGCTTATTTGACCTTATTTGTTTTATACTAGTAAAGATATCTGCTATTTCTAAAAATTGTTAATGACCATACTTAAAAATATCTAGAAATCAAGTCCATTTTTAAATAAAACCACATTTTTCCTGATTGTATCTCAAATGCTAGATCTGTGATGAAGGCAGGAAAAAGCAGCATGAACTGCTCCACTGGAGCAGCAGAAGAAAAGAAATCACCTAAGTAAGATTTGCTAATACCAGATTGGGTGGCATGGTACGTTCCAAGTGTTTAAAAATAACAGTATGACATTAGTGTATCAATGGTGCAAAATCAAAGGACCGCTGTCCTGGTTGGTAGGTCAGGAGTCTGGCATACACTGCTATTTTAAGTGGTAATAAAGTCTTTACAGTGACAGTGTAACTAAGAAAAAGCTTCTAGAAAAATTGTTGCTCTGTTACACCAGTGACTGAAGGAAAATTTTAGTTGCAAGGCTTGCTGTGCATTGCAGGTTGAATCTGCCCTACTTGCCATGTATTCGTTCTGGCAAAAAACCGCACATGTAAATGTTCACAAGCAACATGAGCAGGTACTTGAGTAAAATCTGTTAGTCGAGCAAGGTAGCATGCCTGTGTCTAGTTATTATCACTTGGCTCTGGGGGCAAAGTGAGATGATTGTGGAATTGGCTGCCATAGTAATTATTCTATATTTGTCACTGCATTTGTGACTTCCATGTTAATACCAGTGAAATTGAAAAGCTTATAAAAGTAGGAGCCTGCTCTGTCAAGCATAGAGATATCTGAATGAGAAGTCCATGAAGTTTTATATTTTGTTTTCTTACATATGAATCAAATCTCTCAGATTTTTCAAAGGTAATGAAATCCATCACCCATCTTCAAAAGTCTTAACCTAAACTTTAAAAGTCCTCTTTCCTTGGTTCCCAGTAAAATGGACAAATTTCTCTCATTAAAAGATTTCACGATCAGAATTTTGTACAGTGTGAATTTCCTGTTAAAGTTTTGCCATTAATTAAATATAGAAATGGCAGAGTAACTCTCAGAGTGGATCATTTTAAGTCTTCTAAGAGGATTAAAATATCTGATTCAGAGACACAGCCATTAGATGGATGACTTTTCAGAGTGAAGCAAAGCTCAGCCCTGCTCTGATGTTTATCCTGAAACTTCTATACATATTAAAGTTTACTTTGAAGGTATGTTGCCAGTGTGTTGACTCTGTATTTCAGCAATACTGAATGTGATTTCTCATACTTAAAGTGACTTTTACTTTATTCAGTAAGACATATGAAGCTATAAATAAGGAATGGGATTTTTTTTAGCTATGTTCCCAATGGCTTAAGTTTACTGGGACTTTTGAAAGGCTTGCTGATGCTCCGCTTCAGGATTAGATTCGGAAAATAACCAGACATTTTCACATTCTAATGCTGAAAGGAAGAATGTATTACTGCTGCTGTTCATATGGCATTGCTACCTGGAGCTCAAACCTGACCCTTGTGCCCAGCACAGTGCAAAGCCTCAGCATGACAGGTCCTTCACCTAACAGCTCACCTTGTCTAGATGAGATATGATGTATCTAAGTAACATCTATCATTTACATATTTTCCCCAGTGGGGATGGCCATCATTTTGCCCAAACACTTTGTTGATGATACATCAATTAGCAAAAAAAGAGGTCAAGAACCTTGAATTACTCCTAACTGGTAGCAAGCTAAATTAGCTGTTGAACTTCCAGTGTTATTTCCATTTCAGCAATAAACTGCAGCACATTGTCTTCCTGAACTGTATTGTATATTCTTTTGTAGAAAGAAAAACAGTCACAGAAAAATAGCTGCATATGGTTAAAAGCATCATTCCAGAATTTGTGCTGAGACACAACCAAGGTATGTCAGCATGCTTGTGCTCAGTCTGTCTGCTGCTTTTTTCAATTTTTGCATAAATTAAAGCAAGCGAGTAAAACCTAAATACGTGAGACAGAATTGGACATCCTTAGTCACCTGTGACTCAGCGATAAACTAGACTCTGATCCAAAATCAAGCAGAGCTCCAACAGTCTTTACAAGCTCTTTGCTAAACTCTCATCAAACCAAGATAGAAGTTTTCAGGCTCTGGCCCGGATGAAAATTAAAATTGTGGCAAAATTTATGATTAAAAGAAATAAATGAGTGGTCACTCCTCTTGAATTCATTGGGCATGAATATTACCTTCTTGGAAGTGACAGCTGGAGGAAAGTCTTCAGGCTCTGCTCAGACCATAACACACTCCCTATGGCTTTCCGTGGAGACGTGGCAACACTGTTTATCAGAGAATTAGTTGAACACACTAACTGTACTGTGTTAACACAGGAGACTACTATTTACAGTGGACAGCTGGAACTGGAAAGCACTTCATGGGGCTGCAACTACACTGGTACCATTTGTCTCATTCTGGATCTGTATTTCTTTTTTCTATCACAGACTCTTTCACCTTAGAGAATCACAACCTTCTCAAGAGTGCAGGGGTCTTCAGCAGAAGATGCTTAACCCAACACTGGCTTGTCTTGTAATTTTCTCAAAAACCTTCAACCATACAAGAAATAAATAGAGTTGAAGTGTTGAGGTGAATTTACCAAGCTGTGCTACCACTGCATTTATATTCATTCATTCATTCATTCATTCATTCAGCTCTTCAAGTTACTAGGTTACTTGCACGAGCCTCAGTGATTTAGTTTATAAGCATAGCATCAAAGCTTACCAGCTACATAGGAAAAAGGGTGTGATCTCTTAGAGAGTCTCATATTTTAAAATCTCTGTGGTCTGTTTTGTGCTTAGGACTGCAAAGCTGTTTTCAAGCCTCGAACAGCAGAAATTACTTTTGTACATTCCTTTCTTAGAGGACATAGATGGAAATGAGTTTTTTGTTTGGGTTTGTTGTTTGGTTTTTTTTTCTTAAGTATGTTTTTTATCTGGTCAAGGGGCAAGCTACATGTTGTAAAGGCTTTCACACCCTGGAGGCATATCTTGAGGCAGATGCTTAGGAACCAGCCCTTGCAGACGAAGTTGGGTTCTGTAAAACATGCGTGTCTGTGAGCACGCCTGTCTCTCCTTGCTCTATTTCTTTTCAGGACTTTTCAAGAGGAGATTCACTGAATATTGAAGAAGGAAGGGGACAGTCCTTCCATCTCTGTCACTAACTTCCTGAATTACTTCCTCCGCTCAAACCTGGCAATGTGTGTTGGATGGACAATGAAACAGATCCTCAACTGCTAAAAAACAGCCACTGATGTCCTTTAACTGATAGCCACATTAAGAGTCTGTCCCACTCCAGTGGGTGTCTGATGATGTATGTTGCAGAGCGAATGTATGTGAATCTCTCTGCAGTTTATATATAAAACATGTTGGTAAAGCTCACTTTCTATAGGTATATTAATCTCATTGTCTCCAGCTTTTTATGGTTCATGGAGTGCACTAACCAGTTCGCTCATATGAATAAGAAGCATTGAGAGCAACTGAGTTATTGAAAGCTTTTGTCTGAACAACATCACCGTACTAAACAGCCAGATGCATGTGGTGCTCTGTTTTGTTTAACACATCCCTGTTTATTCCCATAGAAAAGCCAAGCCATCGCTTCTAAATTTGTCATCTAATCTCCACCATCACACAAGCCCCAAGATTTCTGAGGTTATTAGAGTTGCACATTTTTCCCTGATAAAATATTAAGAAGTTAGGTTCAAGTTACTGAACATAAAAATATAGATCAATACTAAAAGCAAGAAAATGAGAGCATTAAAGAGAAATTGATGTAAAAATACACATTCAATATCACCACCCTCAAACACTTCCCTTTGCACTGAAATTTATATTTTGAATCCAAGTATGGGGTTCATGTTTACTGTTTTCTTGGAAAAACAGAATAATTTTGATAAAACCAAGCAGAACTCCACAACAGTTAATTGTATTTCCATACCACATGTGATTACAAAGAGAGTAGTAGTGATAAGGATATTCCCTTGACATGACTACCTATTCCATCCCATACTCTTCAATAACCATTCTTTAAATAGTGGGACACTCACAGGGTTTAATTTTCCCAAACTTATCCTATCTATGCACAGAATAGAAGTAGTGATTAATTTTTCAAAAGGCTTTGTTAAAGCCTTCACTGTTGAAAAATTATGCAGTAGGAATGATAACGCAAAACATGATCATTGCTGTTGTCTTTATAATGCTTTCTCTTCTGAACTATTGGATTTCACCAGTGGATATGTCTAAATACTAAGTAGAAATTGGTACCTGTTAAGCTGAACATCAGATTTTTTTGAACCAAGAAACAAATATTGCCAGAACTGAAGCTTTTGCCAATAATAACCTTGGGAGAATAGAAATCTTTATGTTGAAAAGTCATCACATGCATAGCTGGTTTTTAATGCCTTTTGTTATTGTTTTTGTAACATTAAATAACTAGAAGTTTGTGCACCAGAACAACAGATTGTACCAAGAAGGAAGGCACACCACACCTTCCAGAAAGCAGTGATCAGGTCCTGGCATGATGATATTTTGCCCTGAATTTTAATGCACAACAAGAAACAAGGAAAATAGCAGTCATGGCTGTAGCTAATCACTAAGCACCAGAGCCACAGAGAGCGAGAAGATGACAATTCCCCAGATGCCCTTCCCATTCAATTTTCTGTGCCTTTGGCACTGTCTGTAACTACTTATGCTGAATCTCATGACCTAAATGCACAGGGGGTACCTTTTTTTAATCATCTAGCTGTAGAAGGAAGACATGGTTTAAAACAGCACAACCCAGTGCCAGGAATGAGAACTTTTAGGAAATGATCTTGCCTCTTGGCGATGTCAGTGCCAAAACTAATGTCCTAATCTTAAACCACTGAATACTATAGCTATAAAACTACAAAATAAGGAGAGGGAGGAAGCCAAGCAATTCTGTATTACAAAGCATTGCCAAGCTATATGGATTTAGTACGTGGGCATAAACACTCAGGGCAGGGCAGGGCAGGGGCAAGCTACTTGCAAAAAGCTTACTCAATTTCACACTCAGCTTTCAGGCTGAAAGCAACTAAAGAGTTTCTGGCTGGTTAGCACAGGTCACACTAGTGAAAATATGGGCTAGCAAGCAAACTGCAAGTCTAAGTTTCCCAGGGGGTTTCTATTTAGTTTGCTAACCCACAGAGCAACCCCTCTCAGTATATCATTAGTACTATTACCTGCACCCTCTGGACCAGAGCTTGTATGTGCATGTTTACTTGTCATGCAATTGCACCTTTATTTCCTACACTTATTCCTGAGATGAAGCATGAAAGATAAATTCTAAAAGAAAAAAACAGATCAGATGTGCCTGTAGTTTCTTACCCCTTTCTCCTCCCTCCCTTCTATATTTAAGGCCTTATTTAATAAATTCATTCACATATCTTTAGGATTGTGCCTCAAGTTATGTTTGTGCCAGTCTTAGGATGTCACTTGTACTACTGATACCCCACCTTTGGTAACGTTCTTTAATAATAAGTACTACCCTGGGCACCCTATGGTATTCTTTGATCCCTCAGTACCACACTTACACCCATACTTTATTCCTTTCTGTGCTAAGCCTCATGACAGATGTCTGTTGTATGTCTCCCTTTAGTGTGCATAAAAGCAGCAACGGTTTTGATTTGCCCTTTGATCCTTTGAATTTTACTTTGCTTTAATCAAAGGCTGACAAAGCATTATGGCAAGACTGCATGAGAGCAGGTGTCCAGGGGAAGCACAAGTGTACGGTGTGCCCTCTGTATTAAGCAGTATCAAAATAGTGTCCCTCTCCAAAATGAAGATAAGTTTGAAGAAAAAGGATAACAGATAGAGCCTTTTTCATGTAAAATGGGGACATCCATGATGTTTCTCTAAGCACAGAAAGGTAATATGGGTACCTATAGCAACTAGATATTCCCATTCTGCTCCAGGTAATCATTTAGAAAAATTAAAACTGTCTCACATAAGTATGTGGAGATTACGAAAATGGTAGGCAACAGTGCAAGGATAGAAATGGAACTAAAATAAAATTATTTTAAAATATACCCTCTATGCAAGATGTCAAGTCCTAGTCAGATTATAAAAAGGATTAAATAACTTCAAAGGAAAATTAATACATAAAGTTGATTCTTAATATCAGAACCTGGTCTGCCTGAGCACAAATGCTATAGTTTCTTTAGATCTCAAAAATGTTAATTCCTTTTTGCCTGCTACCAGCACAAATTGCCTTGCTTGATGAAGGACAAATGCCCATCAAGTAATTTGTCAGTTTTTACCTCGCTAAAACCTCTGTGTTTCTTTACAAGACAGAAAATATAAGGAAGGTAGATGCTGACATATGATAAACTGTCATCATTTTACTGGAGATATTCAGTAATTCTCTTGTGGCTATTTATAGTCATGCTGGAATTTAGGAAGATTTACCAACCTGCTGATATTGCCTGCCCTGTGGAAAAAAATAAACCTCCTTACATGTCTCAAATGTTTTTTAAAGCAGTGAATAAAAATGCAGTAAGAACTGAATGTTCAGAATTTTTACAGCATCTTTTTATCCCTCCAATTATTTGTTTTTTATATTTTAATCTCAGTCATTTTATGTTGCAGTAGATTTGTGTTTTCTGAACACAATCCTGAACTAAATTGCAGCTAGTCTTATTCTTTCCCAGACTTCATTCATTTTCAATCATCTATAGAACTTAACTGCCCTATGAAAACTGTGCAGTTTTTAATTAAGTTTATTTTAGGAGCCCCAAACTAAGGACACAGTGTAGTGCTAAAGAAATCTAAACGTTAAATAGTGCAAATGAAAGCTAGATCATTTTAGTGGTGTTTTTGCTTTGAAAACAAAATAGGACCAGAATGCCCAACTCTTTCAGTCTTGAAAGAAAGATCTTATCCTGAGCTAATATAATTACAATTAAGTTAAAAACAAACTGATAGTTTCCACAGTTCTTTAATTAGACCAGAATTAACTGAGAGTTATTTTTCTTATGCCAGATTTTCCCCAGCCTCTAGGACTTTTTCAGAGCATCCTGACTTCAGAGCAAATGAAACAACTATTCAGTATGCCACTACAGGGTTTCTAGCGTTAATTTCTAATGTGAGTCTCCTGTTAGCTTTTGTTGGTTTTTAGTATCACCCAGATACACGTTTTTAATCATGAGCATTGCAGTGACAGTTGTTGTGTTCACTGGTTGGGACAGAATAACGAGAACTCCTGGCCAGATCTCTGGGATTAAGGGTGATAATAAATTGTATTAGATGTAGACCTGTAGTACAGCATGAAACAACATGAGATTTCACAGATATCTTGTGTCAACAGAGGAATGGCACGACTTAGGAATTGCTGGTCCCTTTCTGGGCTCCGAGGAGAACTGGTCTATGTTGGCCACAGCCTATTATGTCTGTCTTGCTCCCTGTTTCTTTCCCACCTCTGGTTCCTCGTTTCACAACCCATTTCTGTCGTCAGGTTGCTTATCCACCTCCTCATTGCCTACAACCAGTCTCCTCAACCTCATCTCAATCTTTCTCCAGACTTCCAGGGTCTGGCCCTCCATGTGTTGTTGCCTTTATCCATGTGCCACCTTCTACTATTTAGCCTCGACAGCACCTCAGAGCAATGTCCCTTTTAAGCCTCATGAGACATCCTTGCCTCCTCAGAATTTATCTTGATTCCCAGTTCCAAACTAGGTGTTCCGCAGGATTTTATATCTAATATCTTCCCACAGGAATAAAGGGATGGGATCTTACAGTCCAGACGCCTTTCTTTTTTACTGAAGGAAACTACTTCCTAAATCAGATCAAACTCCAGACAAAAATTAAATATTGTCTGTTCCAGACCTCCTTTAACTTCCAGACCAAACTTAACCAGATTCATTTATACCCTTTTCCTTTGTGCCAATATTGCCCACACCCCGTGTTAACTGATTTACTTACAGCCAGCAAGCATGTCCTCTTCTCTATTTTTACTAAACTAAATAAACTATGCTCTAAACTAAATAGATCATGCTCTTCTAATCGCCCTCCTCTAAGTAAAGTTTTACATCACCCATTCATTTTAATCGTCCTGCTCTGCACCTGTTCAAGTCTGGATTCATCTTCATTAAACATAACCATCCAGAATAGAACAAAATATTGCAGACACGGTCTTAGACATTAGCACTACTACTTTCCTTTCTGTACTGGAGATGCTACTTCTCAAGCTTTCACATCTATTTTTGAGGCTATATATCTCAGACTGATGTCTCATATATTCTTATAATAGACTAATACTCCCAGTTCCTTTATCCTCATCAATTCTTAAGAGTTGACAAATTCCAAATTTATTGATGAAATTTGTGTATTCATCCCTAATCCCACTTCCAGCTATTGTACTGAATCCTATCTGTGCCACCCCAGTTGCCAGTGATATTCTGAAGTGTACCCTGAATGGTATTCTAACTCTTCTTGAATATTGTCAGTGCCTCACAATTGCTTGTTATCAGCACATTTAGCACACTGCCATTTTTGGTGTCAAGGTCATTAATAAAAATATTTAATGAGTTCTGTCTCAAGACTGATCTTTTAGGAGTAATCACTCTACAGTCAGATAGATGCGCTTTCAGGACAATCTGGAGCTCCCTCTCTCATTTTTTCCTTATAATCTTATAATTCTTCTATAAAAACTGCATCTTTTACAGTTTAACTAATAGTTTCCTATGTGACATCCAGCTGAAGAAAAGACAGACTAAGAAAATGCAGTATCTCTAATGTGTAAAACCAACTCCCTAACAAAGAAAGGTGTGAAGTCAGTATACTGTGAGGCATCTTCAGCAGAATCAAGTTATATTTTATCCCCTTTTCACTCACTTTATGCTTTTAGTTATTCTTCCCACAAACATTTCTGCGAAGACATACCATGCCTAGGAGGCCAAACACATGAACCTCGTTATAACACACACACACACCCCCCCGCCTCATCTCAAAGATTTTTATGGTGTTTGTTATTATTTTGTCATACGGTCCAAACCCACAACATAATAGCTCTGTTCAAACTCCTTGCTATGAATCTCCCAGACTCATGTGTCAATTCTTTCTGTGTTCTGTAACATGCGGTGTATCTGACCATGGTGGCTCAAGTGCACTGTGCTCTTTGTATGCTGCTTCCAGTTCAGATGAGCTTATTTCCAGTTCTGAACTCTCACCTCCTTTACACATCCTGCCCTTGACACTGTACTAAACATCCCATCCTCCTTATAGAGGCCGGTGTCTATTAGCTGGCTCTGCAGATGTTCAAAATCAAGAACCACTGATTCAGCTGCGATAAAAAATATTCAGCACATCTGCAAACCAGATCTCACAGGCTGAAGTAGGATCTGAAAAAGTGAGTAGCCCCCAGTCAGCAATCATTTGCCTCACTTCGCCCAGGAGGAGAGAGAATCCCATTCCCAAGGCCAGAGAATTCAGTTATTTAATTTGTCCTCAACCCACAATTCTCAGTCCAAGCCTATGTGTGTGCCCAGATGGTCCTGTTCTCCTGCTAGCCTTGCCTGTAGTTATTCCCTGATGTGAACTGGCTCCAGGGCTTCAAGCAAGCTAGCTACACCTAGTCCACCACTAATTTTCTGTGCGAAGGAAGGGCTTGCAGGGATGTTTTCAAAGCAAGTGGCAGTCAGGCTAGCAGCAATGCAGCTGCGAAGGACATGGCTCACAGCTCTGGCTCTTAGGCTGGCTCTCTAGCTGACACTTAACAGAAACCACATGAAACCGAGGACAAGATCACAGTTCTGAAAAGCAAGTTTAAGGCAAGATGATCCATCTTCCAGCTGAAGCTGGGATTTAAGGACGCACCAGTGCTACCATTTTAATTCGGGGCCAGAACACAAACTGGAGCCCCAACCTGCTGAGCACCCACACTGCTTACCTGCTGATTTGTAATCTAGCATGTGTCAGCCGGTGATCATGCAGGGCTGGGGGATGCAAGTAGTTGGCACTGGCCATGCTCAAAACGACTCATCACTCCATCTTCAAAGGGTGGCCCAGCAGGCTTGGCCCCTTCTTCCATAACATCCCACTCTTAGCATCTCACCACAAAAATGAGATCCCTGTATTGGAAAAAACTGAGCTAGACAAGAATGCTAGTGGACTCCATCGTAGGAGAAAAAGGGTCTCGGAGAGTTAGGCTGCTTGGGACAGTGGAGTAGACAAGACTGGATAGGACCCCACAGAAGCTAGAGCAGACAGCTTGCATGCCAGTTGCTCAAGCATCTGAAGAAACTCAAGGCCACCTTCCTGCAGAGCCATCAGAGGGATATCACGCACCCCTGGGCTCCTTTAAAACCACAAATAGTGTCAAAACAGTGGAGGAATCTTGGCCACTGCGAACAAGCATAGCAGGCTCTGACTATAAATGGTTTGTTCAAAGTCAAGTAGGAAACCTGTTGGCACAAAAGGGAAGAAAGCTCATTTTTTCCAAATTTCAGAGATAATTTCAGCCATATTTGTTCATGCTTTAAAAGAAAAATTAAAGCTTTACAGTTGAAGATGGATGAACTATTCATAGCAAATAATGTAGCCATCAAACATAGACTTTTAGTCACTTTATGTATTATCAATGAGTAGCCTGATTTTTATGAATATGCTCGTTAGTTGTAATTGTTTAACAAATGATTTATCTGAAAAAGTTTCATCCCCTGAGTTGTCTCTGATCTACTTGCTCTTTGATTATTCACTAGATGTGGTACATGATTACTTTGCTCCCTCATAGAATAAGTGAAATATTATCAGTATCTGTGAACACTTGCAGCATGAATATTCATTTGTGATTGCACATGTTAAATGACTTGTCATTAAAGGCATCCATTATTCCACTGTGAAGAGTAGTTTGACTCTTTTTTTTAAAATAAATGTAATTTATTGTGGCATCTATTCATTAGAAAGGTAACTTCAAAAATACAACTAAGTAATTACGTTTAAATGTTAATTCATCCCTTGCTGCAAATATTTTTCCTTTTAAATACACATTTTAAATGATGTTATAAACATAGAAATGGGCTTCTTAACTCTTGCAGAGCCGAACACACCTTTCAGCATGGATTATCTTCAGAGAATCAGCATGTCTATGCTGAAACCCAGCTCTACGATAACAATTTGCATTCACATATACTATTGTTTCCTGAAAGAATTTACACTGTAGGACACTGAGAAAAGTAGCGCCCAAAAGTTAAAGAGAAAAAAACAGAAACAGGGAGAAATTGTAGACATTCACAGGAAAAAACAAATTCTCCAGGAAATAGAAAAATGCCATAAAGTAAACAAGGTGAAGTGCTGTGGAACAGTTAAAAAATTTGACAGCAAAGAAAAGCTTGTAACAATAAATTACTAAAGAAAGAAGGACAATGAAGCTAGAAACTCTGCTTATAATTCAGGCATATTAAAGGAAACTTCAGATCTGTGTAAAAGGCTGGCTTTAATCTATTTGTTTACACTGGAAAATACTACACATTGTCTTTAATTTTTTTTTTCTTTATCCAGAAATAGCACTCTGAGCACTAATTCTGTGCTGTTTCAATTGCTTCTCACATGTAAAATCAATATCTGCCAAATATGGCATACCAAGTGAGGGAGTGACAAATAATGGACCACAATATGATTTGTTGGGAGTGTTTCTGACATTCTGCTAAAGAATTTGGTTTTAAACACTCCAGTGTCTGGGGTACCCACAGTGAATTGCCCTTATAAAAGCTGTGCTAAAATTTTTAAAAAACAAAACTTCAAGACCCGCACAAAGAAATTCAGATCCCTGCTTGGGGCCACAGAATTCCAGGGAATGTTTATAATACTTGCATAAAATACTTTCATACAGCTCAGTAGGATGTTGAGAGTCTCTTACGTAGTCACTGTTGCCAATGAAAGTATAGAATTTTTTTATTAACCGTGAGAAAATCAAGCAGATTATGTGATAAAAGGTAATGTAAGTTAAAGCTTTTTCATCCATAAAACAGAATAATAATATAATATATTACTATTATATTATAAAATATAAAAAGAATAGCAAAACATGGGTGCAAAAGGCAAGTGTCTCTTTGGAAGATGTTACCTGCTCACTTACTGCAGCAATTACTAAGTAGAGGTAGATCAGTGGGAGAAATAGGAGGCTTTCTCAGATATGTCTCCAAAAGGAGGAAAAAAACCTGCACTCTAAGCCTACAAATAGCAATTCAGAATGGGCCAAGAAGCACCCAGTGGATTAGACACCATCGGGGAATGAACTGCATAAAAGAGTCCAGAAACTAAAACCTGGGACTTACTGTGAAGGAATACAAGGCTGAAGAGACTGACTCAGACCACTGTGTTCTAAATACTGTATATCTTCCATCAGGAAGATGGAGATATTTGACAAAGCAGGCATTTAGAGCTTGGGCTTGGCATCCATGAAAAATCCTACCAGAAATCTCACTCTCGCTCTTTGCTTTTTAGCTTTAGCTCTAAGATTATGGAGATATCTTATCCATGGGCTTCAACAGAAAATGTTCATTATCTACCACTGGAGAACTACACTGGGTACCTGGAAACAGAAAAACAGAGGAAAAGGTGATAGAACAGTCAGAGCCACTAAGGAATCCAGTGTGTTTAGAGTACCTACAACTGCAGGAGCAAACAGGGAAAGATCCAAACAAGAATTTGATATCTTTGTGAAGTTGGGTAGAGCCACAGCAAAGAATGATAACATGTTTTAATATGCAGAGTGAAAAATAGAGCAGACACATAGTGTGGAAGCAAATGCAGACCAAAACAGTAGCCTGCTTTTGGACAGAGTTGCTATATTTGTGAAAACCAAAATAATTTTCCAAAAGGCTGTAAACAAGAATAAAATGGACCAATAAGAACAGAAGTGTATATATCCTCCAGAAAGAAAAAGATTCAGCAACAATCAAGATCATTATAATAGCGTCACTAAAGATTTCCTAGTGGAAGAATTAGGTCCAGCAACTTGAATAGTACCTTGACTATAAATGGAGCATGTGTTAATTTTAAATTGGACAGTAGACATCAGGTCCAGTTCCACATCAAAATTACAATTAAAAATTGAAAAGAAAACCTAGTCATGTGGAACACAGGTGGTAAATCTAACATTTTACATTGGAAAGCCTACTTCTAGTGTAAATATTTGTGAGTTGGTTATTAAGAGAAGGAAAATCCTGAAAGATTATGAAAATTGGCTCTGTCATCTTTCCTATGCTCCACTCTATGTAACTGAGCTTGATTTTAGGACTAATATCTTGAAAATTTTGCTGCATATGAAGCTTAGGGTACCAAAAGTAAACCAAGGTATTTGAATGTCTCACTGTAAATTATTCCTGTCTGGTTCTTTAGTCCTAGTATAGATGTTTAAAATTTCCAAAATATAACTGAAGTTATGCTGCCTATGCTCATCTTTTTATAGAAATATTATTCATACCACACAGATTGAAGACAAATTGCCTCAATAAATTGTGTTATTTCATGCAACAGTGGGTATAACATTGTTGTTCTTATTGTGTTGGCATCATTGGAAAGATATTTGATGGTTGTAATGTCATAGAGATTTTTTTTTTTTCAGTTTAGCACCATGCAGTTTATTGCTTTTAGCTGATGTTTTGATTTTTGTTCCCCTGCCACCAGATACCCCATTTAAAAATCATAATCATATGACTTCCTTTATGGTGAATGAGTACTACTTTGTAAAAATCCCTAATAGAATTTAATTGAATTCATTGGAGTTTTCAGCAGTTCATTCCATCCTGGAATAAGAAAAGATGCAAATTTCTCCCTCTCTAAACTAGTGGTGAAAACATGTTTATTATGAGACTTATGAATAGAAGACTTTCTTAGATTCTCACTTGCAATACTGTACCATCAGTTACTGGAATCTTACTGGCTTAAAAAATTTTGCAGGCATGAAGTAGTTGCTGAAGCTACAGGAGCCAGCAGGAAAACCCAAATCCCAGTATTTTCCTCTCAGGTTTAAAAAAAATCTCATCTGAAGCCTGACTGGTTTATTGATTGCTTGATTTTGTCCAAATTGGCAATGCAGTAGAAGAATTGCATGAGGAATATTGGGAATTTTCTGTATTTTGGCTAAATTTCTTCATAAATATTGTATCTCTAGCCAGGGTGCTGGGTATCTATTCACTGATAACATTATTCTATGTGGATAGAGTTGAATGAACAGGATTCAAAAAGGAATAATATTTCAAAATCTGAAAGAACTAAGGCAACTTGTACTACTTTCTCCAAGTCAGGATACAGTCCAAAATGGATGGCAACACCCTCTCTCTAAAATAATTTCTTGTCTTTCTTGTGAGTTTCCAAATATATGACAAAAAAAGAGTGAGAAAAAAGAGACAAATATAGATGCTGATAATTATAGAAAAAGCCTTCTGGCACGTCCAGAAATAGAACGCAAACTTCTGACTCATAGGTCTGCATCCTGGCCACCGCACCACACTGCATCTCCCAGAGACTTATTTTTATTGAGTAAATGAATATTTCATAAATATTAAGATTGAAATGTATAGTAAAAATGTCACCAAAATCTCATTTTAAGTACTGTTAAGAGTTTACTGTGTTTATACACATTTTAAAATAATGCCCCATAAGAAAGCCCCCAGACTGCAAGTTGTTACATCATTTCATTACTAAAGCTTAATGTTTTATAAATCATCAATGTTAATCTATCTGACCTGGGCTATGAAAATCTTTCAAGTGCAAGTAATTGGAATTTTGCAAGGATTTTTATTTTATTAGGAAATACAAAAACGCGAAATGATTAAGGTGTTTTCATGAACAGAGACAGTATCATGCTATTGTGAATGAAATTAGCTTTAGCTTAACATTTTGTCAACATAGAGGAAAGCTGCCTGTGTCCCTGGCCTTCATTATCCATTCTCTCTGACTTCATTGCATTTAGGAAGACATTTTGTAAACAGTCTGAAGGAGATTTTAATTAAATAAGCCTAAATACAAAACTTTGTATTTTCTAAGAAATATATGGGTTGGTGTCCTGAATGTGTGCCCCACGTAGGTAATACTCAGTTCACTGAGTTCTAGAAGCTCACTTGGCACTTTTTGCACACAAGTATCTCCCTGTTCCTTGGATACATAAATTATAAGGAAAGAATACAAGTTTGGGAAGCACAAGAAATACAGATCTAGAGCCCTGCAAGTATGCAGATTTGTAGAAACAATAGACGTATATAGAAACGTACTTTATATGTTATGACTTTTTTGGGGGGGAACAGTACGGTTTTATATTTTAACAGATTTTAATAAATGAGAAAGTAGAGTGTTTGGGGTTTGTGGAACATTGTTTTCCCTTCTCTGAGCACAGGCAACCAAGGACGATCTACTTGGCACAGAGGAAACCGATCTTCAGGAGAATAGCCTAGCTACAGCCAGTGACAGTAAATGGGCAACAAAAGGAGACAGAAAAAATCAGCTCCTATTTAGTTCAAAATCTAAATGTTGAGAACAAAATGAATCAAAATGCCAGAAGAAATTAAGAATATGCCGGGCATACAGGCGAAGAGATGTTCAGACTGCTTGCTTATGAGCACACGTTTCACTTATTCACTGAAGCGGGAAGGGGACATATTAATCAAATGTTTAAAAACTTGATATATTAGAAGGAATGAAACAGCAAAAACAATGGAGGAAGGGTGTTCTTGCTCATCCACCACTCCCAAGTCATTGACCGCCTTTGACCAAAAGGTCTTAAATCGTCATGCACCAGCATTCCAACAGAAAAAATCACAATATGGATACAGCCAGCATGTTCATCCTTCCATCAAATCTGAGTGCAGAGTGAGGTCCAAAAGTACTCTTTAATAATGGGGGGGGGGGGGGAGGATTAATTATGAGGGGGCCTTTCTCTCTGACTGACAGATGTTTCAGCAAAAACTACACTTCTGTCTCTGGAACTTGTAAAACTATAGATGAATATTTCCTGACCTGTAACTGTGTTTGACCTGGGGGCATTGTATACCACAGAAAGTGCTTGATTATCAGGCTAGAGGTGCCTAATTCAATGGAAGTGATCGAGTCTGATTTACATTTCTTATGTGGAAACAGAATCAAATATATAACTATGTAGCCAGTATGTTCTAGACTTGGTGCTTTAATAGGTCCAACTTAGAAATGCTGAAAATAATTATGAATTAAATCAGTCAAGAGAAAAAAAATAAACAGAAGCATCTGAGAGATGACTGGAACTATTTCATATTCTATTCAAAATCCACAGTCCAAAAAAGTGGAAAAATATCCACACTGCCTAAAAAGCAACTTAGTAAGGGAAAAAAGCAGGTACAAAATTATATTCATTTTATATACGTATGTATATGTATTTTAAAAATGGAACAGAGGGAATATATCCATAACTACTCAAAGTATTCTGTGGTTCATTATTTTAAAATGTGTATAAACACAGGGTAAACTCTCAACATAGTGCTCATAACAAGATTTTGATAAGAATACTGTTCATTCCTTTGTTTAATATTTATGAAATAAGCATTTACTTAGTGAAAGTAAGCCTTTAAGTGAAGCAGAGTGGTTCTATGACCAGAGTGAAATGAATATAAATAATATAAGTTAGAAACTAAGAGCTATAGAAAATATATAAAAGGAGGAAAAAGGGAAATGATGAAAAACCTCTAGTCAGCAGAGTTAAGAACAATGCAAATGAGACTTTTAAGTAAACTAGGAACAAAAGAAATCCTGAAAACAGTGTCAGTCCATTTATTTTTAGACAGAAATTCTGTTCTCCTCTGTCTGGGCTGAACTCAGAATGACACCGCAACAACGATGCAGTCTCAGTGCAGGGGGACGTGGTAGACTTATCCTGGTTAATGCAGGAAAGGCAAAGCGGTCTGTCAGAACTGTGCTTTTCCAGCAGTGGGATGATGCAGCTAAGCCCTGTGCTGACGAGGGTGCTGCGATAGTTCCCACACTACCAGTACTCCGGTCACTGCTGCTTAACCGCTTCCTTAAGTGAGGTGTTTCTAAAGGAGCACATCCATGTAACTTGGATTTTAGACAGGAGCTGATTTTTGTTGTCTTGAGCTTCCTACTGGGAGCTACGTCTTAACCGTTCGTTTGTTTGTTTTCTCTGAAGACCTCCTGGCAGGCTGTGTGGAGAGGACCTCTGTAAGATCTGGCATTCCCACCTCACCTATAGCATGCCAGCAGACAGCTGGAGAAGAGCTGCCTTGTTAACCTTCCAGCAAAATTGCGGAGAGACAGAAACCTGGAAGTTCAAAGAGTACTGACCTGCAGACTGCTAAGTGCCTGGCTCCTTAGCAATCCAAACTCTCATGTGAATCTGGGGAAACAAGCCAGGAAGGCTACTAAGGAGCTAGGAACACCAAGGGACACAGGGTCTTCAGTTATGGATCAGAGAGTCATGTGAATTGCCCCAGAGTCGTGATTTTTGGCCTTTCCTTTTCCAAGAAGATTTCTTGATCTGTCAGGGCTTGATTGCATACTCAAAAGTGAATGCATTGCAAATCCTGTGCAAAAAAACATGTCTACACAGGTCCTGACATCAGCTAGAGGAAGAGGTAGCCTAGGAGACTGTTATTTTAATGGAGATGACTTAAGCTCTAGCTTCTCTATTGAGGAGAAGGAAAAAATAAATCCCAGCACAGGGCACAAAGAAGTTTTAGGCAGTGTAAGGTGGAAGAAATCATCAGGAGCGTGTTATTGCAGATGGGAAAATACAATGGGAATGGCATTGCTAGTCCCACAGACACAGTGCACCTAAAGATGTTCATGCACTCATCCAATGCCACTGTGCTCCAGGCAATGATTTGGTTAGGCTGGGGCTTGGGGGTCAACGGTTGGACCATCAGTATGGCAGCATTGCTTGTGCAGGAATAGCAAGCCATTTAGAGTAGGGCAGTAGAAAGGGGAAGTCAGAGGGATTTCTGTAGGATCTGTAGCCAGAGGAAGGCACTGTCTGGAATTCCTGGATGGAGGCTTGGGAGCAGGTCTCAGACATCACAGGCTCTGTCATCACCTTGTACCTAGCAACATGCTCTTCAGACCTACCCTCAGTCCCACAATACCAAGGTCTAGAGATCTTGTTTCCATTTTGACAGACACTACACATACCTAAAGGGTAGAAGGACTTCTCTGCCCAGAGTAGTTTGGTAGACACAAGAAAAATCATTTTTAAACAACCATCAAATTGAAGCCTGTTACTTTTTAAGTCCTTTCTGGTCCACAAAGAACACAGGACTTTTAAGAATGATTTGTTTGCAAGCTGTCTGTTCCTTCTCCCAAACAGTGCACTGTTGATCAGTAATCTATAGCCTTGCTTAGTCCCATCTCAGAGTTTTTGTTTCTCTGTCAGTGTGATGTCCATCTACACCCATCTAAGGCAACCTTTCACGTGATTTGGGAATGCTCAGCACTTTTTCAAGTCAAGTCTTTCCTTTTCTCAGGACTACTTCCGACCACACAGAGCTGATTTCACACTGCTGTGAGTCCCATGCCAACGCTAAGTTTCCAGCTCAGTTCCTCACAACATGCCTGAACTAAAACCTGCAGTACAGTCTTCCAAAAATGGCACCATCCCAGCTTTACTTTGTGGCATACTTAATTCTCTTAAAGCCCAGGGCATTTCAGCAATGTTGGACTGGAAAATCAATGCAGTTTTACACTGCATTGAAGGTCATGTCTGAAGGTCTTTTATATTAAGCAGTCATAGGCCTGTGTTTCCAGAAGTTACATGATTTTGGAGTTTTCAGTTTTACAGGTGCTTAATCAAAAAGGCTGTAAAGAATTAGTTTTCTCTGAAACTACTAAGGATCTGCCTTAGAAATCAACTCTTACAGAAAGAAGAAAATGGTTTAAAAAAAAAAGAGGCAAATGAAAAGAGGAAGGGGACCGAAAACTTTGGGGCATTGTCTCATTGTTTTTCCTACAGTAATTTTTTTTCCCCATTTTTTAAAACAAATTGATTTTTGGTGAGTGCATCAAATTTCTCTTTTCCTTTCTCTGTCTCTCTTGGAATATGCTGTTAGAACAGTTACCTCAGACACATGTATTTTAAACTATTTACTTTAAAGTGTGATTTGCATACTGCCAAGTATTCAAATGTAGTTGTAATTACGGTGGTTGGGAGTGACAAACACCAGGAGACCACCTATCAAGCTAATTTATCTCTCTATCTGTATCAATATCAATCCACTCACTGTTCTTCTTTTACAGTATCAGAGATAATATGGTATTTACAGTGTTATATATTTGCCAGATGCATGTTGATTAAGGGAGAGGATATGTGTCTTTGGCTGGTTTCTTCATTCAGCTGTCTTAAGAAATACTCAAAAGTAATTTCCATTAACTACTGTGCTATTTACTGGTGAGGACAGAAATGGTCATTAGTGACTCCCTGCTGCTGAATGCATCCCTCCACTTGTTCATCATAATTCTTGGGGAAGGTTTGCTTTAAAATAGGAAAAGAACGCTAAAAGGAACTTTATGGATCATTGTTCCAAACTCGCTGCCTTGTCGCAAATGCCAGCATAGACTGACATTTATTTTTAAGCTTAGGATGTGAGTTTTAACAGCTGAAGCAAAATCCATATGGGAGCAAAAGGAACACATTTTCTATCAGAAACTTCAGAAAAAGGGGAAAAGAGCAGTCAAGAGTCCAACTAATTTGGTATTCTCTTAAAAACCTAGGCCTGGGTTATCAACATCTTAAACCAGGAAAAGTTTCTGGAAGATTTCTTTTACACCTTTTCTGTTTCCTTCTTCGTGCCAGTGTGACGTGTAGAACTGTCTGGAATAGGATAGGAATGGTGTCTCCCCAGGGAAACACGGGGAAAGGACTCGGTGCTTGCCCATGGCCTGTGCCATCCTATGCTGTTTCAAAAAGCTTGGGCAAAGAGACCTGATGTGCTTGTTAAAGTAGCTGTCAGCACCTTAGCCTCCCTAGGGCTGAATTTATTTAACGAATCATTTTAGGATGTACTGACCTTGCTTGGGCCTTCCTGGGTCATATTTTCCAATAGATGAACTATTCTTGAACAGTTTCTCCATTCTGTAGGACAAAAATAGGCTTTTCTTTAACAGCAGATGAGCACTGTCCCACCTAGCTATTCCACAACCAGTATATTTACTGCACAACCAGTATGTTTATTGTGGAAGTTGGGAGAAAATGTCACTTAGCATTGTTTTTATAGTTCTCTTATTTTTCTCTCGCAGTATCTCAAGATTGTAGCAGAATACTGAGTCTTGTTCCCCATGAACATTGTGATAAAAAAGCAGTAAGTTGCATTTATTCTTTTCCTATAGTATTTTTTACTTTCCCCACAGCATTCTGGCTGTTCAGGAATGTGACAAACCTTATCTTGCTGGGAAGTAACTAGAGGATGATTTTTTGCGGGAGTTCAGCCCTGCTTAAGACATATGATGCGAATACACACAAGGCAGCAGTTTTCAAACATACCCATATATATGATGGGCTCAAAACCATCAATAAATTGATCCATGGAGATGAGTGGTATGGTAAAAAAGCAATACGAGCCATTTCCATGAATCACTGCACTTTTGGCAAATTCATGTGCTTAATCACTAGTGAGAGCAGTCTCTTTTAGGCAGACTGTCTTGCAAAGGTACCAAATTATTTTTCCTTCCATGCAAAATTCCCTGTTAGTCTTTTAAATAGACTCTCCTCTCCAAAAGAGCATATGAAATATTCCTTTAAATATAGAGACACCTAAAACCTACCATAAATTGATGCTAACATGCATATCAAAGTTTTTCTATGGAACTGTATAATGCCAGAAGCACTTTTCTTTTTCATAAAAATCTTAATGAAGCTTAAAACAGCAACTTCTAACATCTTTACTTAGAGATATAGCACCTTGTAGCTTTTTTTAATAAATCTGCTCACTGATTTCTTTAATTACATGCAAAAAAGTGTATAGGTTTATATACACATCAAATTAATAAAGTGATGTTATCTAGGCAAACGACAGTCTAGCACATGGGGAAGATCTATTAAAACAGGAATGAGGCCCTGTGCTGACTCCGTGAACTCTGACTGCTCTGAGAGGAGCAATGAGATTTATGACTTACAAGCGAGCTGTCCTCTCCACCGAGAAACTTCCTCACATTCCAAAAAGCATCTACTCTCCTCAGGAATTTTTTTGTTTTCTTTCTCATTTGGGGAAATTCTCATTATTTTTCAGCATTTTAGGTTAGGAAGTACTGTTCAGGTATGGGTTACAGCCAACAGAAAACTAGAGGAAAATTCCATTTTACATCCACACGATTGTGACCAGTGGGGAGGCTTGTGGTTTGCAATATTAAAGGAAATGCACAGTCTTTGCAAGTATAGGGTCTTAGTTATTTCCTTTCTTCAAGGAATGATAATGCAGTAAATCATACACCTATGAAGTTTTATTAAATATTTATCATAAAGATTTACCAGCCTTATTAGTTTCACCTCTGCCAGCAGTGGAGCTTTCACAAAATGGAATGTGATTTCTATTTTCCACTTCTCAGCCTTTGACTACAATGCATTAAGACAATACAATGATTTATTTTTCCAGATGTGTTTTTCTTTCTTTGAGCATAATTTTCTTCCTGGTTTTAATTTTACACTTGACTGAGGTGTATAAACTGAAGGAGCTGAGGTAGTTTTGGGCAAATACATAGGTGGGTTACAAAATGCTTGAATCGTCATTTTGAAAAAAACAGTTGCAGCTATAAGATGATTATCTGGAGTCTGAATACAATTTATTTAAAAAAAACCCCATGATTCATAGCAGTGGCACAGCAGTGGTGTAAGCAGCACTCCTCCCAGCTTAAATGAAGTGATGGGCTCTGGAGATATATGCTCCATTTCTAACTTGACCTCAGGCTTTCTGACTCAGGTAAGACAGAGGTGACCAGACAAGGGCATAGGGAGGAAATTGGAAGTGCAAACATGGTTTGGGTTAAAGCAGACTCTTTCTTTGATTGTCTACTACCCTGGTTTCCTAAGTGTTGTCACTTTATATATTCACACTGTTGTGGTTATCTCCTCCACAGGAACCTCACGTGCTTTGTCTTACTAACTTTTGAATGCACCAACCAGTAGCAACCAAATCTGACAGAAATGTAGACAACTTGGAAAAAAAGTTTGTACAAGCTTCATGTACATAAACAGCCATCTAGGAAAGAAAGCCCCAAGGGAAAAAATACAGAATCACAGAATGGTTGAGGTTGGAAGAGCCCTCTGGAGGTCATCTAGTCCAAAAGCCGTGCTCAGGCAGGTCTGCCTAGAGCTGTGATTGCCAAGGACTGTGTCCAGATGGCTTTTGAATATCTTCAAGGATGGAGACTCCACAGCTTCTTTGGGCACTCCGTTCCAGTGTTCAATCACACTCACATGAAAAAAAAGTGTTTTCTGATGTTCAGGAGGCTTTTCATGTGTTTCAATTTGTGCCCACTGCCTTTTGTCCTGGAACAAGGCAAGGGGACCTTGAGGACAGTGGGACCTCACCCTTCATTCAACAGTGAGAATCCAAATGAGACAAACAGCTCTTAAAAATGCCTCAAGTTGCAACTATGCTAAATATGAAGTGAGACTAATGAGTCAGAACCGGAGTTTGGATTGTCTTTATTATGCAGATAGTCAGTTTGTTATTTTAGGTCAACATCCTGGGTATATACTACTCTATGCAATGGGAGACCTGCTTTCTGCCTTGATCTGTCTGTCTTCCTCAAGCAGCCTAACAAGATTTCAGGCTTTTTTCAAGGCAGCCAAGCAAGTTTGCTGGGCACTTCTGGCATTTTCTAAATGAAATCAACACAGAATTATTAACTAAAGCCATTCTTGAGCTTAATAACCTGAAAGATGGTCCCAGTCCTTGCAAGTTGTCCTCCCCACAGCATTGTGTCTGACTGCTTTTGTTTGCTACAAATAACTGCTCAGCAGCGATGCCTCCCAGTTAAGCCTCTGGGCTCCTCAGCTCCATGACTGTGTCTTCCATTGACTTGCTATAACATTGACCACAGGACTGGCTCGCGTCTGAGCACAGGCAGGTTGTGGGACAAGCCTGCTGAGTTTCTGCCCACCCATTTGTAAATGGGAAGCCTGTGGCCTGCAACCCTCTTGTGTACAGGTCACTGCCTGAGGAATGTCTGTTCTCTCCTGACCTGAGACTACTGGATGTTCTCCAAACCAGTGTGGTACTCCCACATCTCCTTAGGTAGCAACTCCATCCTGTGGCAGCAATACAGGATGGAAGATTTAGACTAGCACTAGGTAGCTGAAATCCATGTGCACCTTCAATCCCATCTTGCTATTGTACTGGCATTGACTCCTTCTGTGGTGGCCATAGGTTTGAAGCTTGGTTTCAAACTGCATGAACAAATATTTTGTGCTGTTTTGAATTATTCATAGATTTCATTATCCCACTATTTATAAAATCCTACTCCCTATTAATGCATTTGTCTGTAAAACAGCATTAAACATGCAAATAACACTAACTCTGCAAAAGAAAACAATGACTGACTAAGAAGGTCTGTCTTCACTGAGACCTTATGCCATTGCCTGCACATTGAAGTAGCTATAAATATCCCCTCTTTCTAGGTCCTCCATCCTTCTTAAAGTCAGAGAAAGAAGGGAGCATGGCATGGACGAGCAGGAGGGGAGAAGCAGCCCTGGTTGTGTCCACGGGCTCAAGAGAGGTACCCAGGTAAAGCTACTGATGCAGAGGTGGCAGAAGCTGTGAAAGCTTCCCTTGAAATGACGTTGCTCACCTCCTGACCTTGATTTGTAATTCCTACTGCCCAGCCCTGTGCCACCTCCTCGGGTCTTGTACTTGCCAAAGCAGGAACCCCAACTTCACTAATTATCCAGTGACTCTAAGCCTATGCCACAGACCACCCACCCGTATCAAACCAGCTCAGGGTCACAGGCCTTGAGCTGCTTTATTGCTGAAAGCAAAAAAAAAACCAAAAAAACCCAGTTTGTTGCTGTACAAAGACATTACAGGGCATGTGGGATATCTTGCTCAGAACTAGCTCAAGTATTGGTTGAGGGTTCATCTCTTTTTAATACAGGAAGGCATATCAAGTTTCCCTTGTACTATTAAAATCTGTATCTTTGTGAATTCATTTACCCACACGTTCAGAAAACAAGTTCACTTAGTGGGGTAATTCTCCTTCCCCAAGCCTTGAATTTCACTTCCTTACCTTCTACTACCTATGGCTTTTCTTTCATTTGGGAAGTAACTGTTTCTGACAGCTCATTAATTGGTCTCCTATATTGCAGTTAGGAATAAGAAATGTCCCATTTGCTTCCAGCTTGTGCTGCTCTCATGGTATTTATTTGTGAACTCTCTCTTTGAGCTTTTCATGCCTTTCTAGCTAAACCCTCCATTCCTTTAATGTTCTGGATTTTCTGTCATGTCCAGACTGCACACCATCCACAAATTAAAGGCTTGTATTACATTACTTCTTTTGCTTGGTAAATTCTATTTGCTTTAATCATAGCTTAATTCTGTGCCTCCTCCTTTTAAGATATGTACCAAGATACAGGTACTCAAAATTGCAAGCCTAGCTCTTCAGTCTTATATCAGTCAAAGAGTCGTCTATGTTTTTCTCTCCTTTATGTAATCTCTGCTAAAATGCATCTCTCTTTATATGTATTCATACATTTTCAGACAGAACACAATACTCCTCAGATTTCTGCAATACAGTTTCATAGTCAGCCTCCTGTGTCTGGGGTATCTGAAAACTATGAAGAAAATTTGCTGCTTCAGAATCTGCTATTATCAGAAATAGGGCTACCTCCACCTGCCTCCTTCCTTACAGCCCCTACTTAGAGATACGGTGTAAAGTGCTGTTCTCCAGAGTTTCAATACTGGTGGGCATTGTTTTTTAAATCTCCTTTATCTCTGGCACCACGTGCTGTCCATCAATCACTCAGAGCCAAAGATTTTAACAAAGAAATGTTTCTTACCACATCCAAGTTCTAACAGACCAGCACAGTATATTATGGGTTTCTGCATAAAACAATAACCTGTTGACCAATTCGTACCAGAAACTTCTAAGGCTCCCTACAAGCTCTGTAACACTAGAGCTGCTGTGGTTTTATTACTTTTTTTTCTGAAACTATTCTGAGTTGATCTCTATGCTGTTTGGTGGTGGTGGAGTTTTAAAGCTCTTTGTTTTGGGTTTGCGTGGTGGGGTTTTGGTAGCAGGGGAGGGGGCTACAGGGGTGGCTCCTGTGAGAAGCTGCTAGAAGCTTCCCCAGCTCCAAGTGGGGCCCATCTCTAGCCCAGGCTGAGCCCATCAGCGACAGTGGTAACACCTGTGGGAGAACAGATTTAAGAGGGGAAACCTGCAGCAGGGGAGGAGATTGGAATGTGAGAAGAACCCCTCTGCAGATACTGAGGTTGGTGAAGGAAGGGATGCCCTTGCAGCCTGTGGTGAGATGGCAGGCTGTCCCCCCCCCAGCCCATGGAGGGGACCAGATGCCCCCCAAGATGGCTGTGACTCCATGGGAAAGCCTGTGCTGGAGCAGCTTGTGCCTGAAGGACTGCAGCCCATAGGCATGACCCATACCAGAGAAGTTCACAGATGATTGTCTCCTGTGGGAGGGACCCCATGCTGGATCAGGGGAAGAGTGAGGAGGAAGGAGCGGCAGAGACAAGGTGTGATGAACTGATGCCAACCCCCATTCCCCGTCCCCCTGCGCTGCTCTAGGGGAAAGGAGGTAGAGAAAATGGGGAGTGAAGTTAAGCCCAGGAAGAAGGGAGGGGTGGGGTGAAGGTTTTTTAAGATTTGGGTTTACTTCCCATTATCCTTATTTTGATTTGATTGGTAGTAAATTAAATTGATTTTGTTTCTTCCCCCAGTTGAGTCTGGTTTTTGCCCATGACCATAACTGGTGAGTGATCCCTCCCTGTCCTTGTCTTGATCCATGAGCTTTTCATTGTATTTGCTCCTCCTCATTCCACTGGGGGGGAGGACTGAGCAAGCGGCTGTGTGGTGCTTTGTTACTGGCTGAGCTTAAGCCACAACACTCCTATACAGAGCTTCACCTCAAATACTACCCTTTACACTGATACCATTAATACATTTCCTATGGGAAATGGAAAGGCATGGAAACTTCACAGAGAAAATGTCTTAAGAAAATGTTCAAATCAATCTTTCACTATTGCTTCATTACTGCCACCCGCCCCCCCAATAGATTTCATGCAAATATTCAGAAATTCCACAAAGGGTTCTTCCAGATAAGAAAATGTCACTCTACTCAATCCAAGTCTGAGGTGTTGTGCATTCTCAGGAGCTTTTGATGTTTTCCCACCACTGAATTTTCCAAAGAAAGGAGGTAGCTAACATCCCTTGTTTATACCCACACAGGGCAAGGGGAAAAAATACACTTGCCATTTGCTGAGCAAAGACTGAAGGCAAGCTAGAATGGCAATTAGATTTTCAAAGCTTTATCAGCTTTGGTAGATGAAATGCTGATTATGATTTATCTTTGTGGTGATTTTGAAGGTGTGTTTAGCTTCCTGCTGCTTACCATCCCTGAATTTGGATGTCAAAATCTCAGAGGGCAGACTCAGGAGCCCTAGTACAATCTAAGGTAAGAGGAGTAGGAGCCATCCCATCCTATCCAGAAGCCTGCACAAGTAGACTGGGCCAATGTGCATTCACTTACTCATGAGTAACCTTTATCTTTAGACCCCTCTTTGCCAGAGAAGGAGAGAACTGCTCCTTGCTAACCCCCACTATGCAGCAATGCCTCCCTGTCAGAGATTGCTACAGCTGGTAATCTGCAGGTAGAAGAGTTCACAAGAGTAGGCTCTACCTCACCTGAGGGAAAATGCATTTAAACTGTTTACACTGACCTAGCTGACCTTGCCTGAAGCAAATTAGGGAGTGTTCACCACTGCTGTTGGTGGCTGCTCCTCCACCCTGTCCCACCATGCTGTGACTGGGAGAGGTCACCAGCTCAGGGCCACAGTGGAAGAACTTTGGGACATGGTTGGAAGCCTGTATTTGTGTGAGTTAGACTCTTGGGAGCACTCCTAAATGATACAGGACAGTCCCTGTCTCAAAGGTCACTGGACTTTTGATCCACCTGCCTGAGGCAGTTTGTGTGGAGGAGTCACAGGTGAAAATAATTGGTACTGACTGCCAGCAAAAATCCTCTGAAGAGGTCAAATTGGTGGATAAAGGTTCTTGTGGAATGGGGCTCAGGATGGAAAGACTCTTGCAATAGTGATGGAATTTGATATATCAGGTGGAAAACAAGAACTATTTTCATTGTTGGTTGAAGTGAAAATATGGGAGATGCAAATTATTCACAGAAGGAATCTGCTCCTTCCTTGCTGACATAATCAAATAATACAAATACACTAATTTAATACATTTGGCAAATTCTCTGTGTACTCAACAGTTAATGTTTCAAATAATAAATATAATTTCTTATTATTAAAATCAAAGTAACTTGAGTATGTGTCTCCTGTTTCCATGCTAAAGGACTACATCCTGTCTGTTCTTGTTATCACATACCAGAAATAGTAACACATCTTCTACATGTCAGTTTAAAAATAAAAAGGCATGTTTTTCCTGACAACCTTTACATGAAACTTGATTTAAAATTTTTAGGTCAATTCCAGAAATCTGATGCTTCATGCATTATTTTCTGAAAGGAGAAATTCATTATGGTAACTTAGATTATCAAATCTGTCAGATCATGCATGAATTTAAATATAGAAGTGGGAGTGAATTAGTTTATGGGTCAGATTTATAAGCATAAGGGTAAACTAGACTTAATACAGCAGAATTTGACTCTGATTAATTCACAGATAGCCATCTCTTCAAATATAGTCAGAAGTGACTGTCCATGCAGTGGACATGAGGTAAGTGCACAACCATTAAGTAATACTTATGTTCCACTGAGATATTTTTATTCTGTTTTGTGTTTTCACTTCGCTTGTCCTGCTAAGTAACATTTTTGTTCATGTTGTAGTTCAATTATTTTGAAAGCAGGATGTGAAATCCAGTGCAAAAAGAATCTGTGATCAGAGCTAGGAATAATTTGTTCTGTTGTGAAGGACTTTAAGTTTTCTATTTTTTCCTAATATTCTGTTTATTAATTGGATTTAGATCATGAAATACTAAAAAGGTACAATAATGTAAAATGTTAAGGTGCTGTCAGATATTTTAACACAACAGAGTAATAAGAATTTGCATTTATCTTAAAATATACTTCTGAATGTGGAAGCATAAAATGATATTGCAATTGATTCTCATTTTGTGAAATTGCTCATTGGTCCAAGGTTGTCAAGGGCAATGAGAATTGTGCCTAAATCTGTGATCAAGAAGCAGGAGGAAAATGACAGAAAGAAAATCTGAATTGACAGAAAAACATCAGAAGAGCTGATGATGGAAGGGCTGAAGATGCACGAAATGGGAATTGACATCATTAAGCCGAAAGAAGCATTTTAAGTTGAGTACATGGGTTGAGAAATTACTAGAGACAATTAAAGATGATATGATCTAAGCTCTCCTGGTGAAAAACCACACTCACATCACTGCAAGTAAGTTCTGATCCACTATAAGTCAGTAGTCCCTTCCTAATAAACAGTCAGCCAAATACATACTTAAGTAAAGAGAGAGCAAAATACAGTCAACTATGGACCTGATCCTAGTTTGGCCATAGGTCATTCTTGGCACAGCTCAGGGCACAGAATTTGGAAAAGAGAAGGTAGAAACAAAAGGAAAAATAGCCTTCTTCATAGGAAACCCTACAGACACCCATGGAAAGTAGAGACCCTCACACCATGGAGGAGAATAAGAAGGAACAGAAAAAATGAAGGCAACTTGAAGGAGAGAACAAAAAGATGGAATATAATGACTTAGCAAAATCTTCTTTTCCCTTTTTGGCACAATCATAAGGGCAAAGTTCCAGCTGCCTCCAAAATACCTAAAATAAACACATTCTCCAGCTTCTTTCCTTATTTCCATAAAAGCCTTAGTATTCTATAACTATATTGTTCTTATGGGAAAGCCATTTTTTCTGCTTACATTACTTTTTTTTGTGCCATCCTTTCTTTTCTCCATCCACTTCTCACACCTTTTTGGGTTTATTTTTCTTTCCTTTTTCTCTAGTTTGTAATCACCCTTCCCCCTCCCCACCTTTTTCTTATTTCTAGACTGGCTTATTGCTACATACCTAGTTTGCATCTCTTCTCTTTTTTCTTTGACCCCTCCTGCTAGCACAAAACCACACAGAGAAGCAAGCTGAGAGACTTTTGTTACTTCCATCACTACCTCTTGTCTCTCAATGCATTAATAAGCCTTACTGCTACTAACCAGCCACACCTGGGGCCTCAACCCACACCACTGCCCATAGACACAGAGGCTTTTTTAAGCTTAGCCCAGTGCCCTCAAATCTCTTTTTTTTTGGCTATGATGTAGGAGTGCTGGTCTTGAGCTCGGCCACAGTTATGCCTGGCCATGGATGGTTCTGATCTGTAGTCTGATCTTCCAGCTTAATCTTGGACCTGCTCTGTCATGATGGACCTGCCCAGCAGTCACTGGACTTGATCTTGTCCCTGACTTCCAGGTTGAATTCACAGAAAACTTGCCTGAGGATCGGGACTCTTGCCTGCACCTGACCATGATTTCTAGGCCTGTTTTGTTCACCTCACTTGGGTGTTGTGGGATGAATGTTACCCCCCTTGGTTTCTTGTTCCCTGTCCTTAAGGGAGCTGCTGGTCCTTGCTGCTCCTTGACACCTGGTCTGTTGAGTTCTAGGATATTTCTTACTCTCTACAAAATCTAGCTTTATCCTAGAAGTTAAGGAATTGCTTCCATTAAACAAACAAACAAAAAACTCTTCTGACTAATTAATATCCTTGGGATGCAAAAATTTAAAAAGCTCACCAGATTTTTTTAAAAAAACAACAACTGATTCCTTAAGAAAATCCTGCTGATAGTTTTTTACATGCACAATGTCAGAACAGGGGAAACTTCATGTCTTTCTGTCACAAGCATCAGAGAAAGAAAGCAAGACCAAAAAGAGAAAGCTTGTGCACTTGTGAGTGGAGCAGGAGTCTGCTACGTTTTGCTGTTCTATTTTATTGGCTTGATCCTGCCAATGGTGTCCTGTAGCACTTGCTATGAGCTACTGTACATGTCTTCCAAAGTCAAGCAATCCTATTCTTATTGTCCACAACATATTTGCTATAAGTACTTGAGATGAGTTGTAATCTCTGACCCACTGTATATGATGGGAAACACAGACTTGACAAATGAAGAGCGAGCTTCGACTTTTTTCTGACAAATGAAGAACACAGACTGACAGCCAAATGAGAAATCCATTCTAGTCTCCTTTTAAAATGGATGAACCTGTCAGTAATCTTCTCAGTCAGATAAGAATTACCAATAAGTCTGAACAGATAGCCTACCAAAGTTTAATAAATAAACTAATAGTATGGGGGAAGAGCTAGTGTCATTCTGATGCATTGGAAAGAGCTTGTAGAGGTCAGCCTTGTATGTATGGTACCAGGTACCAAAATAAGAAGCATGCTCACTTTTTAAAATGTAATTGTAATTTCAGAAGTCATTGAAGTGGAATGTCATTTTGAGAACTTGTTGATTGTTTTCTGGGAGAAGTACGTTCGGCGGCAAGAGACAAGTCACTCTGCATAGCTCCTGGTAAGTTTGTGACATAGCTGTTGAAATGTAGAAGGCGAATGGGGGTAATACGGCTTTCACAAAAGCCCATCAGTCCTAGCCTATGTGACATCCTTGGAAGGACTCAGGAAATAGACTGGTGCTGTTACTCAATAGTACAAAGCAATTAATTGGAAAAAATAAACAAGTGCTCATCACTGTCATCTAGAGATACATATTTACCAATTTATCCCAGAAAGGACTGTTCACAGCTTAAGTGGCTGCAGTATAAATGAATGTTGACAAAGTTAGGTATGACATCCATCCACAAAACCCCTTACAAGGCAAGGTATCACAAGTAATCCTTAATACTTTGAGCAGTTTTGACAGGAAGCACTTAAATACAGCTGTGACTCTGGACTACTGATCACAATGGGCATTTCCTCTGATAGAGAGTAGAAACTTTCATATTAATAGGGAACTTAAGATAACAGCTACTTCTCTGCTGAAGGAGAAGGGATTTCCCTCTGTAACTCCATCATTTGTCTGTCTGGTTTCCAGCTCAGCTGCTCTGCCTCAGCGTGGAACAAAAGATTTGCTCACAAGTGCTCATTATTAGCCTGGTTTATGTTAATTCAAACTGGTATGTAAAATTGTATCCAGATCTATCACAATGCTAATAATTTTAGAGGAAAAATATGATAATGCATGTCATATTTCTATTAATTTGTAGTTAGATATTTAAAATTGCTGTTGGTTGCATGAAACTGCAATCAAATAGCAAACAAAACTCATTCAACATCACACAGTATTAGGAATGTTTAGCTTTTTAAAGACATGTGGGCTAGTATAATTATGATGCCTTTGATAACAATTGGCAAAATGCATAAAATATTAATAAAAATATCAATAATATATAAGATCATAAGACTACTCAGGTTGGTCATCTAGTCTGAAGTGTTTCATTTCAGTGTTGTTTGATATTTTTTCAATTCAAAAGCCTGTATTATCTTTTATTTCCTGGTCACATTTTTTGAATTCTAATGTCATACACTTGTGAAATACCTTTTTTCACAAATGCAGTAAATCATACTATTAAAACCCATGGAACACATGTTTCTATCGTGCGGTACAACAGAAAATGAAGTTGCAAGGCCACAGCCCTTACACAGTAATAGGTAATCAGGAAATCATTTCTCAAAAGCCATAGTGTGAAGGCATTGGCCTATCTGTGATCTCTGGGGATTTCCCAACCATCTTGAAGTACTATTTATTGCTTGCACCTCTGTACTGAATTTAAGAGTGTATATTAAATGAATGTTTTGATAGGTTCTGTGAAAAGTTCCCCCGAAATGTCCATAACTTGTGAAGTGGTGAGTGGACTCCCATCACACCTGGGCAGGACTCATGGACTTTACCATTCTCGGGTGAAGCAGACAAAAGCCTGGACAAAAGGGACAGTCAGAGGATCTCAAATGGACAATTAATATATTATTGGAACAATAAATATATTTCAATTTCTGTGAGATAATATTATTAGAAAAATCTGCTTATTGGCCTGAAATTAACTTTCTAACTTACACTAATAAAACCAGCATCTGCATGTATCAATAGCAAGGACAGAAAGACTGGCATCATGCCTCTTTCAGGCATGTCACTAACATGAACCATTCAATTGATGCTTGGTGATTTAGAAAGGATTTCTTCATTATGTCCCTATCCAGGTAAAGACAGAGAAGAGGAAAGAAGAGAAAACAGAATATTTCAGTTGGAAGGGACCTGCAACAGTCATCTGGTCCAACTGCCTGACCACTTCAGAACTGACCAAGCTAAAGCATGTTATTAAGGGCATTGTCCAAAAGCCTCTAAAACACTGACAGGCTTGGGGCATTGACCACCTCTCTAGGAAGTCTGTTACAGTGTTTGACCAGCCTCTCGGTAAAGAAATGCTTCCTCATGTGTAATCTGAACATCCCCTGATGCAGCTTTGAACCACTCTCATGCTGTCCTGTCACTGGGTACCAGAGAGAAGAGCTCAGCACCCCCCTCTGCATATCCCCTCCTCAAGAAGCTCTGGAGAGGAATGAGGTGGCCCCTCAGGCTCCTCTTCTCCAAACTAAACAAGCCCAAAGGCTTTAGCTGCTCCTCATAGGACATTCCTTCCAGCCCTTTCACCAGCTTTGTTGCCCTCCTCTGGATGCACTCAGGGACCTTCACATCCTTCTCAAATTGTGGGGCCCAGAACCACACACACTACTCAAGACAAGGCCGTAATAATAGGTTCACTTCATGTTGGCTACAGCATGGCTTTAGGGGAACGGTACTAAACAGCAGCGGACATCTGCAGACATCCCACCAGGCTGAGAGGGAAGCAAGTTGCTCTTCAGCTGGGTGCACCCCGCAGTAGAAATTTTAAAGAGATACTACTGGCAGGCAAGGGTTCATGGTGACCTGGTTCATACCTGTCAGCAGTATAAGAACATTGAATGCATTACCCAAACTGAAGTTTTTATCTCTCTGCCTCAAAGATTACTTTGCTGCTCTGTCAGTGTACATGATTTGTGTGTTTCATAATGAACCAAACACAATGTATGTTTTCCTCTGGACCGCCTGAATGAAAACCGGAGGAAAGCTGCCCAGCACTAACTGTTTGCAGCAACAGTGACACCCTGAAGCAATATAATGACCTGTGAAGAGTGATTTTGTTTATGTCAGTTTAGATGCTCTGTCTTGTTATCTCAATAACCTTTCTGACTACCTTTGTTTTTTGAGCAATTTAGACAATTATTTATAAAGTATATATACTGTCTTCTGGAAAAAGGGTTTCTATGGGAGCTCTTCACATACTAAAAATCCTGGTTTTAACCCTTGTCATGATTTCCATCCATTTAAAAGTAGGTCCAAGCTGTAAAACTGTTTCCCAGCATGCAAATGACTTGAGTGCCAAGTTATGCTTGTAAATCAGACATCAAATATGCAGATCCCGTGACACAGCAACTGAAATGTACATTTCAAAAGATATACTGGCGTTTAAGCATTTTGTGTTTAGGTGTTCCTGAATACCACCAGTGTGTGTGCTTTTCATAATCCAACTATAAAGCCATTCATCAAAGGGCTTTTTTCTTCTGGAGAAGTGGAATTAAAAATAATAGGTCTGTGCAAATTTGGGAAAGTCAACAGGGCCACAGAGTTGTAATTGACAGTAAAAACTGCCCTGCTGTTACTGGGCATGGAGCGGCTCAGGGAACTGGTAATGGTCAGAGACTTGCATACTGGATGGACCTGTCTTTTATGGTAAATTGGCACTTCTGCAAGAGTGCAAAATGATTCATAAATATTAGAAGCCAATAAGAGTTCATGTAAATACATGTTAACTGAGATGCAGTTTCTTGAAAATGAACTGAAATTAAAGAAAATATTTAATAACATAATGTATAAAACATTACCCCCACTTTAATGTATAAAACATTTCCCCAACTTAGTTATGGCAGGAATCAAGGCTCCAAGCAGCACAGAGTTTATTTCCAATGTCTTTACTCCCCTTTGTGTGGCTGTGAATAATTTTGTATATATTTAATTTTAAAAAAAGGGAGACATGATCCAAATCCTGTAAACTTGGATTCAATCGTTAGACTGCTGAACAATTCGGTTCACAGAAGAAACTGGAGAAGTAACGTGCAGAAGCTGAGCCTGCACAGAGAGAGAAGAGGATCTTCTTCCTCTGAGTCCTTTGAGAAGCTCGCTAAAGGAACTACATCCTCTTATTTTAATTTCTACTTCATATGAGAGATTTGGAAAGCTCATTACTCCTCCAGTTCCTCTGCTGTAAACCCGTAGGAAGCACCTCTTTCTCTGCAGGAGGAAAAAGATTTCAAATACAGGATAATGAAATTGTTGTTTGGTTCTGAGAATGCCTTTTTCTCTTTAATGAATGATTAATTTAGCAAAGATGTTCCAGCTCCAACCAACACTTGGATTCAAAATATTTTACCCACTCCTCTATTTCAGCCAATAGTGATTGGGAAGCTAGAGCACAGAGATAACTGGTATGCTCCTGAGAGCCCCCGCGGGAGTGCTCCAAAGGTGTCTGCAAGACCAGAGCCGCTCTCTAAATGTTAGAGAATGGAACTGGGCACTCCACACTCCCTGCCATATTACACCGATGATTCTGGTATCAGGCAATTTGGCCATCATGACGTGTTCAGCTAGGCTGCCTGCAGTCTCCATGTAGACAGCTGGGTCACACACCATCCTCCCTGTGGGTACCAAGGCCAGTGTTTAGGAGCAACCATTACAAAGCCCGGTACCTCCACAACTCTCATTCCAGATGGCTTCGTCTACTGCCAGGTATCAGCAAACGATACTAGTTTGAGTAAGTGTCTGTCTTAGCATCGCTTTACATACTGGAGCGTATCCCTCTACTAGTTGCTATATGTACTCCTGCTTATCTCAGTGTAACAGTGGTGCTGAAGCACAGCTTGTATACCAGTTGAAGTTGCGGATCCAACAGCCTGGCCTGCATTTGCTCTCATCGTTTATGGGACAATGCCAATTCAAAATCAGAAGTCATAAACAGACTTGTTTAATTACAATTGTTAATAGCACTGTAGACAGAAGTAAAACACTTTTTAAAAGCTCGCTTATTTCTCTGCACTTAAATTCTCCACTTTTTTCCCAACTTCTTTTGAGCTAGACAATGAAAATGTAAAAAGGTGTCTGAAGTTTTTCTATTTATCTGCTTAAGAACAACTTTCACAGGATTTATTCTTAGTTGCAGAGTATTTCTGGGGGTGATAAGTCGGGTAGAAGCTTGCTTCTGTAACATCTAAGTGTTTGCCGGATTTTGTCAGCTGTTTAAGACAAATGTGACCCTCCGACAGCCCTCATCAACAAAACGCTGCGAGTAGCTTCCATTTGGATCAAGAACGAACATCGTCTGCTGGCACCGCTCTCTGCGAGCCACGCTTCTGTATTAAAGGCGAGGCTGGATGCAGTTTTACTCCTTTTAATGAAAATAAGTAGGGTTCTCGGCCTCCCAGCTTGTTGCTGGTGCCCTCCTCAACGCTACTGCGCGAGGCGTACGTGCCACCGCTGCGCAGCAGCGTTCCATTAACAAAACGCCGGCCGCCTTCCAGCACGCCCGAGTTTTGCTCCCCCGACCTGAGCTCCCTGTACCCCACGGGTGCCCTGCGAGAGGGCTCCGCGCGGGATGGGGCTGGGGAGGACCCCGCAGCCTAGAAAGCGAGCGCCTGGGT
Organism: Buteo buteo; assembly: GCF_964188355.1. Classification (NCBI taxonomy): domain Eukaryota; kingdom Metazoa; phylum Chordata; class Aves; order Accipitriformes; family Accipitridae; genus Buteo; species Buteo buteo. The sequence continues at coordinate 5,671,381 of NC_134173.1, forward strand.
CCCGCACGGAGCCGCCTGCCGGGGGACCCCCGGGGGACCCCTCGCCGGCACTTCTCCCCCGTTGAGCCCGTCCCTCTCCGCAGCCGGCGGTACCGCCGCGGAGATTCCCTCCCACGCGGGGCTCCTACCCGCGGGGGCGGCTCTCCCCTCCGCTGCCGCTCCGCCCCTTAGCCCCCCGTGCCCCGGAGCGTCCCCGCTCCCCCCCGGCCCGCAGCGGCGGGCGGCGGGGGGCGCCCGCGGGCGGCGGCGGCGGCGGGAGCGCGGGCGCGGGGGTGGCCGAGGAGCGGCGGCGGCGGCGGCGGCGGCGTGAACGCGGCTGCAGAGCCCCAGCGAGCCGCGGGAACGGCGAGCGCCGCGCCGCGCCGCGCCCGCCGCAGCCGGAGCCGGAGCCGGAGCCGGGCGAGGAGCGAGCCCGGCCGCCCGGAGCCGCCGGGGAGAGGCTCGTCGGCCGCGGCAGCCCCGCGGGGAGGCAGCGAGGGGGCCCCTCGCCGAAAGAGCGAACAACACCCCCCCCACCACCGCCACCGCTCTCCCGCCCCGCCGCCTCCGCCCGCCCCCCAGCGAAGAGAAACAAAACAAAACCCCGGCACCGCCACGCTCTCCCTCCTTCTCCTCTTGGCATTTGGTGGTTGTTTTTTTATTATTATTTTTTCTTTTTTTTTTTTAAATTTTTTTTCTTGGGGATTCTCCTTTCTCCTGCCAGACTGACTTGCACCTTCTTGATAATTTCTCTTCCCCTCGTTTTTTTATACTCTTCTCCCTGCTTCCAAACCCTGTGTCTGTGTGTTTCAATACTATCACAACCTCTGCTAAAAATAGATCTTTTTATATACCCTTCCTCCTCTCTGACCCCATCCAACACCCCTTGTTAAGGTGAGTTGTGTCTTTTCATCACTTTTTTCCTTGTGTGTTGGTCTTTGGTTTTTTTCGGTTTGGTTTTTTTTTTTTTTTTCTTCCTCCCCTTTAGGGCAGGTTTTAGGGAGGAGGGGATGTGGAGGAGAGAATTTCGTGGGGAGTCAGGCATGTTTGCAAAGCCTTATTTTCCCTTCTGCAGCCTCAGCATCATTCCGGACTGCTCCCTTTTATCCCAAGGATGGAGCTAGCTGATGAAAGTGGGGAACTACTCTTCCTTAGCACTGCATGCTTGGGAGCCACAGCAACAGCAGGAAAAAAAAAACAAACCTTCTCTTTTTTCCTTCGCCCCCCTCCGTCCCCCCCATTCCCTCCTCCTTTCTGTGTTTTGTTGTGGTTTAGGGTTGGTTTTGTTTTTTTTTTGTGGGGTGGTTTTTGTTTGGTTAGGGTTTTTTGTTTTGTTTTGGGTTGGTTTTTTTTGGTTTGGGTTTTTTTTTTTTTTTTGGTGTGTGTGTATGCTTGGTTTCTGTTTTTAAGCAATACGCAGGGGACTTGGAAAGAATTGCATGTGATGTCGGGGGAGCAAGTGTGCGTGTGCACGTGTGTCTTGAGTGTGTGTGTGTATGCGTGCATATGTATGTGTGAAGTGCATTTGTATTTTGTGTTCATGGGATGATTGATAAAGCTTCCAAACAGCCACTGTACATAGGGTGAGGAGCACGGCACGGACTGCTGATGGAGAAATCGGTCAGGGATGCAGGAAAGCTACAGAGCTCTCCACAGAGTTCGGTCCCTTGTGCTCCAGGACATCTTTCCATAGATCATTACTGGCACCTTCAAGGTGATGGCTCTCATTCCTCTCCTGGCTCCTCAGTAGAGGAGTGCCGAGAGGGAAAACTTTAGGGCTAACGTGAATTGATAGCATTTCTGTTCCTTCAGCAGCCCGAGACAGTGTTATTCCAGGGATAAGTGGGGAAAATAGCATTGTGATCCGGAGCAAATGGATCATTTGCTGTCACAAATTAGTGTTCAGTGAGAAAAAGAGAGATGAAACATTATTAGTTTGGCCAGCCAGCAGAAGCATTGCAGCCCGGTTTACTTCCCAATTCCAAAGTTGTTTTGGACTGTTTTTCTTTCTTCAGCTCTTCAGCTAACTGTTCCTTTTGACAACAGAAATGTGTTTCTACAGTAGAACAGTCTATTATAAATCTGCTGGGGAACGATTTATTGTTCAGAGACAATCAAGTAATTTATCTGTTTCATAGATTTCCCCCAGTCTTTTAGTGTGCTTTCAACTATGTATTTTTACCTATGTGTGTGAAGTGGGGTAATATAGATTTTAGTTGCATTTTACCAAGGAGTTAAGGCATAACTTGCAGGGTGCCATTTGCAAAGTGTCACTTATTGTAAAGCAAAATAACAGCCCCTAGCTCTTTTTCATGGATTTTTCGCATCTCCCTCGTTTGTTTCAGAACAAGCAGGTGATTTTGCTTAAGAACTTGGAAGGAAAACTGACTTCACAACGATACACAGTTTCAAATATTCAGAGCTCAAAATCACTACACTTTTCTGACTGTGAAACTTGAATTTGTTTATGAAAGCTAGTGGATCCAAAGTACACGAAAGAGCACTTCGTATACGTAGTTTTCTAACAGGTTGAATCATTTTTTGCATCTAAAAGTTTACAAATGCACTAAAAAGGTTGCTGTCGTCTGTGTTTGGAGGCCTCTGTGCTCTGTGGATACAGGAACAGTAATGTTGCCTGTCTAGTTAATGCAATTCCAAAATAACAGATCTTTTCACATGCTGCGTAGATGACATTCAACAAAAATGAGCAGTCATGGAAGTAGTCTTGTGCTATCAAGGGTCATTTCATCATTTCTTTTTCTTGTTAGCCTAAATTAAAATATTTTACACAAGTTTGCCTTGGGTTTTTTTTTTTTTTTTCTGCTGTGGCTGGCTGATGTTGTGAAAGTAGGAAGCATGCTTTGAGTGAGTTGTGCCATTCCTAATGCTTGATAGCAGTGAGGGGAGAAGCACCTGATGTGCTTTGTACATCCCTGAAGGTATGCAGGAGTGAGAAAACGAGATGGAAAACCAGCACAGTGCACTAGCAGTTTAAATAAATAAGTAAGGGTGATGCATGTTAGCTTGTCAGCTGCTGTTCTGCTGAACTCTTGACTACTGGCTAAACACATTTTCTTGGTAAGCACTGCGATGGGATACAATTTTTCTGATTTGACAGAGTTTGCTGTTAAAGTCACATCTGGCACAGGACAGCTCTTGTTCTGTTGATAAAAATCATGCCTCCTCATTTTAATCCGGAGAAGGCTGAAATATCCACAACTACTGAAGTCACTAGGAGTCACTTGTGTTCAGCACTTGTTAGCATTTTTCATGTCAACATGTCAGGATTTAGGATATTTCCAAAGGATACAATTGCCAACAGATCTGTAATGTCTCATTTTGTTTAGATTTTACGTTAGGTACATATAGTATGTTTACAAGTCAATGTTTTCTTTTACCGCAGCAAGACTAAAATGTGTCAGGAAATGGAAAACTTTTAGCATTGTTTTTTCTGCTGGGCTTTTAAAGAGAATTCTCTTGGTATCCTTTAGCTGTTTGTGAAAAAGCAGTGCTCACTTCACAAATCTATGCCCTAAGTTCCTTACGCTGGTTGATTAGCTGTTGACATTGGGGAAGGAAAAAAATATATGGATGGAATGTTTGTACAAAAAAAAAAAAGAGCAAGTCATATGTTTTTCTATCGTTAACAACTGAAAGACCAGAGTGCTTTCAGCTGGATATGAAAATGCTGAAGCAAGGTTAACATTGAGTTTGATCTGGTGATCATTCCCACTGATGCGAATGGCAGCACACCAACACTTAGGTTACTCTATAACGTACTAACCTAGATTAAAGGCCCCTTTCATTTATGTTTTGATGCTTGGATAAAACCTCAAACCTTGGATTTATTCCCCTCTAAAGCCATTTTTGCTCTTGAAACAAGCCTTATAAAGCTGTGAACTGCTATAAACAAAGTAATGGAGGGAGACTTCAGAAGTCACTCTGACTTTGTAGAGCTTATTGCTGTAAAAGTAAGGTGGGATTTCTCTCTACTGTTAGCCAACTGAAATGATTTTCTTGCATTATTGCACTTTATTATCCTGCAATATCAGTCTAAAATACTTAGTCCAAGGAGTTTTTATTCTGTGGATATGGTGCTTCCACAAATGAAGAATGTGTATATTTTGTCTTGTCCTAAACTACAACTAACCCATCAGTTTCAGTTGTATTGTGTCATGGGGCAAAATTACTGTTTCATTTGGACATACTTATTGAGGAAGCTATCTCGATCCCGGATTTTCTTAAGTTTTTAACAAAGGAAACAAAAACTATCACAGCGTTGACTGGGATTTTTGGGGTCCAGTGGTATTATCTACATCCATGCAGAATGCAATCACAATGTACATTAAAAAGCAGTAGCATAATCCATCTGAAAACAAATGAATATGTCTTTCTCTGTAAATCCCTCTTTCTTTATTAGTTTTAAATGGTACTATGTGTGTGTTTCACTCTGAGTGTATATTTGTAATTTTAAAATGTTTAGATGATTGAGGTTACTTTATGCAAAGCTGACTTTTTATTTGCATTTTGTCTGCTAGAAATATACTTTTTGTGACAAAATAGATTTTTTTTTTTTTTCCTGCTGTACTTGCTTACACATAGAAGGAATTAAGTATTTTCCTCCTGGGAACCATGTATAACTCTGAAGAGCCAGGTGCCGAACAGAGCTACAAGCCGCTACCTTCCCAGTCTTGGTGAATGTGGAAAAGTGTCATGGGTAATAAGTGCTCGTGCATGGCAGGGAAAGGAAGAGCGTGGCTCTTGGGAAAGCAGACTATAACTATCCAGTGCTGGAGTGGCTGTGTGCTCCAGGGCTAAAATAGCAAGTCGCTTCCCCACCCTTAACGGTGTTAAACTCCTCTATCTTGCGGTTTGCATTCAGTGATCTGCTTGGTTTTCCCTTTGTATTAGAGTAGATATGGAGGACTTAATTACAGTCTGGTAGTGCTAACACAGCTCTCTGATGACAGCTGTTTGTAGGAGGTCAAATGGAAAATAATTGTGGAGGGGAGTCTCTAGCTACAGTGTTTCTTCCTTGTGGTATGTTTTCATTTACACCAGTTTTCCCTGGATTTGCATCCAGCTATAATACCCTACTTGCCTGCGTAGGCTGGAGGCTGCTTTGTGTGGAGAAAGTGTTTGTAGGAAGGGGAAAAAGAATATTATTGTTAACTTCAGACAACACAATGTAACAGCTGCACCAAGTCCAACCAAATGCAAGAATACCTGTGGCTTTGTAGGTAAAACTTTCAGCATTTGCTTGGCATGAATACGAGGTTTCATACTTCATGAGAGGAGACACATTTTTAAGCGTAATTCAAAAGGAATGCTCTTTTCAGGATGAGACTAGGTATTAGTAAGTCCCTATGACCACCCTTGTCCTGTGGGATCTGTTTGGAGCAGCCCAGTTAACTCCTGGTTAAAGTGGGGTGGGGCCAGTTTCTCCCATTCGATCCACTACTGTAACTCCATACTTGTAAGTGGGTACCTATTCCAGCGCTGCAGTGGTATCAGTAACAAAATTTAAGCTTTGTTTATAGGGCAAAATATATAACGCACTATTGATTTCTGCTAACGGGCAATGCTTTTAACAGGGTCTATGATTCCAGTCATTCTGATTATGGATCCGTTTACCTTGCAACATCCGTGACTTTCTCATCTACGCATTAGATATATTAAAATGCTGTGGACACTTATAGGCTCTAAGGAAGCAAAATGCTTATCTTCTGTAAATGATAGATAAAATCCTTAATTTGTTATTTCATTTGTTATTGTGGAGGTGCGGATGGTTCAGGACCACCCCTTATTTGATTAAAATTTGTCTCTTAGTTTGCTTAAAAATAGTTATAAAAGGATTTATTATTATTAATTTTAGACAGTCTCTTCTGTATGCATTTAAAAAAATGTTTAGTTTCATAATGAGGTTTTGGGGTAGGCCACTGACGCGTGATGAGAACTTAGCCCTCTTAATGACTGGTTGTTATCATACTTTCATTAATATAAATGACATATATAGTGATAAGGTCTTTTTCAAACTTACTGGCACTTTGCATACAACAATCTCTTTTATAATGAGTCATCTGGAGGTCCCATAAAGATTATTTTTTTCTTGATCTGCAGTGAAACTATGAAAACTTTAAGCAAATCAAAGTAGTAGTTATTTGAGCTCTGGTAGAATAAAACAGCCATGAATGTATGGTTCCCTTATCAGTCATACCATTGCCATCTTTACACCTGGGTGAGTTCAGTATAAAACATTTACAAGCCAGCCTTAGCAGTCTGGGGCAATACCTTTAGGTCACGATAGCTGCTTCAGTAATCCCAGCAGAGATACACCAGTACTCAATGACAACGTGGTGAAAGAGAGGGAGTATCAGCTGGGAAGTAAATAGGGCCTTGAGGTGGGCTTAGAAAGCCCCTCAGGAAAAACAAAAAAGTCTGTCTTTCTGGAGGAGAAGTCAGCATGTGGCCATGACGTACTTCTAAGCTTCCTTGGACTTAAGGGCTGTTTCTATACATGACAAAATCCCAGTGGTTTACCAGCAGTGCAGAATCCTAATGAAATTTATATAATCCAGCAGAGGCTGTAAAGGGAGCAGAAGAAGAGAACTTCGCAAGTGTAGTACTTATATTTAGATAAGAATGTAAATGGTTCTTTCTCCTGCTGTGATACCAATGGACAAGTGTGCTCTGTTTCATTTGTGTACCTTTTGAAAAGGTTTATACATTTTAACTTATAGTAATGAATGGGAAGTGATTTAGACCAGAAAAATATGGAAATTCAAAGTTAAGGCTTATCTTGCACTTAACCATTATAGAGGCATGGTCAATGTCTTGGGAGTGCTTGTTGCAGCTCTGACAAACACCTCCTAAAGTGGCATTGAAGGTGGGATTTGTGTAATGCTTTTCCTAACTGTAAAATGGGATGGCATAGTTAAGGCTAAATTCAGCAATTCCTATTCATGTTAAATAGTTCCTCAACTTCCGTGGGATTGCTTGCCTAAGCGAGAGACTCATAGAACAGTGACAACAGGGAAGGTGTGAAGTATTATTATTATTATTATTATTATTTTTATTATTATTATTATCTCAGAGAAGCTTGTATGAGATGGCTCATGTTCCGGGCAGTCTGCATCACTAGATCAAAATTCCTTGGCACTTTCACTTGATTTCTGCAATGCATCACTGCTAATTCTGTGGCAGGATGAAATTAATTGAAAGTCCTTTCTAAAATCTGAGGTCTAAATAAAGGACATGTTAAATATAGGAATATTTTAAATATATTAATTGTATATGATAGTTCAAATTTAATGTTTAGCTGTATGTTTCTGGATGTCCATCTATGTGCAAGAAATTATTTTTGGATTTTCACCTAATATAAAAATACTTTATGAATTCTAGAAGCAGATAAATGCTTCATAGGTAGTTCTTAGACATGTCAGAGTTGAGACAGTGGCAAGACACTGAACAGGCTGCCCAGAGAAGTTGTGGATGCCCCATACCTGGAAGTGTTCAAGCTTGGGTTGGATGGGGCTTTGAGCAAACTATCTGGTGGAACATGTCCCTGCAGATTGCAGGAGGCTTGGACTAAATGATCTTTAAAGGTCCCTTCCAACTCAAACTAGTCTATGATTCTATGTTACAGACATCAACTAATTAGCCATCACAGCAACTCCGCCTTGGGTTTTGTAGTACATAGGCAAAATTTTAAGTAGCAGTAATAGTAAAATGAGAGACCATGAGAGCATAATTTATTTTTCCTTCTCTTTTCTTTTTATAGTTAGCTCTCAGTGGTAATGTGGGGTAGAGACTAGAAAAGAATTGTAGATTTGACTGTTCCCAGCCATTGGCTTAGTTTTAAGGCTCTTTACATCTTTTTGAGTGGGGATCGGTGCTTGTATTAGCATTTGGGATTGGCAGGATTCCCCTGCCTGGCAATACGGAAGAATCTGGGAAGGGGAGGATTTTGTGATTCTTTCAAGTCTGAAGGTAAAATCTGCAGTGCCATATGGATAATATCAGATCATCCACTCCTCTGAGATCTTTCCAGTACATATTGCAAAGGCAAGCTCAGGCTAGATCTTCAAGGCCAAAATCTTAAAAGCAACTTCTAAATTTGCACTCTCACTCAGATTTTGCTTGTGTGTTGCACCTGTGTGTGCAGCCTAGAGATGTAAGCGATGGGAGGCAGAATCAGGGATAGGAAAGTAGCTGGAATCAAGGAAAGGATTTAGCAAAAGGGTAATAAAGTACATTTATGAGCAAAAATGTGAAAAGGTAAGTGTGGCGGTGTCCTTAAGAGAGGATGGAAGAGAAAGGCATTGCACAGAGATGGAATTAATAAGATTTAACAGAATGTGAGAGATAAAAAGCCCAAGACCAATATCAAGAGATGGAGGCTGGACTGGAAGAGAGACAGCACAACTAATGGTAGAAGGCGAAAAGACAGGCTGAAAGGGAGCTGTACACTATCAATTTAAAGTATAGTTTCAAGATCAGCTTAAGCTGATCTAAATTCCAGCTGCTTCTGCAAAGGGAGTCCTGCACACTCACTCCTTCCTCCGAATGATGTGCTGCAACTGGTAATACGAAAAAAAGAAAAATTCATACAGATCAGATCCTTAATCCAGCTGACTAACTGCTCATATTAACATTACAGCTGCCTCAAGGCAAAGAGGCTGGGGGGGGCGGACATAGGAAAGGGCAGCATAAAATTGACTTACGCTGATGACAGATCTGTGCTCTTGGTCTGAAAGTCCTGGTGAGATTCTGAGTTAGAAATTATTTAGAAGAGAGGCTGGCTAGGAAGACTTGGAGTGGTAACACAAAGAAAGGAAGAAGCCCCCTGGGACAGTATTTATAGTGAGCAGTTTAGGCGGCTGCATGCAAAGGAAAAAAAGATGCTCAAAACACTTAGGAGGCGAAATCAAGCATTTAAAAATTACAAAGAGCTGGTATTTTTGTTGCCTGTGTATTTAATTCAGCATCCATAGGCATGCCTGCTGATGCAGTCTTTAATTACATGATCAAGTGGGGCTTTTTTCCCTCTGGACAGCTTGCAGAAAGGGTGGCAGAGGCTCCAGGAGTACCATACCCTTCACGAGTGGCTACCCTGTCCCTGTGACCTCTGTTGAGCAGAGCAGTGCCTGTGACTTGGGGCTTACTTCACCTCCTTGGATCGTGAATGACAAAGTCCAGTGCTCAGCAGTCCCACCGGTAGCTCCACACTTCCCTCTCACATCCTTCATGTACATCTCCTTCATGGGCCCCAGCGTGTTTCATACTGACTTGTACTGCTTTTTATTAATCCAGTATTTATGGCTCCCAAACAAAACATGTTTTGTCTCTTTTTGCCTCACAGCTGCACCTGCAATGTGCTATACATGTGCAGCATGTGTTAAGCTTACTTTTAAATGGTAATGTATGCTTCAAGTTTCTCTTGGAATAAGAAGAAACAATATAGAAAAATAAAAAGAAATTCATTATAAAATGCCTTCAGAGAAAAGGAGGCAAAGATTAGAATATGTTTTGTAATAAATGAAATACAAAGCTCTTAGGTCTTCTTGGCTACATTTTAATGATTATTTTTTTAAAAATACTAAATGGGGAGATTAGATTATGCACAAATACACACACACACACACACACACACACACACACACACACACAAAACCACGTTATGGATTCCACTCTTTGAAGGAACGGGTTGAAAAAGAACAGTTTACCCAGCCCTGTGAGAAATAAGATGCTGGCAGATGATGTCATGCTGTCTAGACTAGAATAAAAGTTGTATCTTAAAAAATCTTACCTAACTTATTTAAATAAAATATTTCAAAATTCTAAGAAATCAGAAGTGCTAGGTGATGATGTTAGATTTTACTTTGATCATGTTCTATGGGTTCTGGTGTCTTTTCATAACATATTTTTAAAATGCTTCTTTTTTTCCCTTTAAGCATACCTGTGGAGAATTGCATAATCATAAGAAGATATGACTGATTCTTCTGGGTTATCAAGTTCAGTCCCTTGCTCTTGCAGCCAAGATATCATATAATTCCTTTCATGTACTGATCAAACTCCTTCTTAGAACTACTCAGGGATTTTTTTAGTTCCCATACTACCATTTGGAGGCTGTTTTGGTATTCTGGTTTCTTTTCCCCTTAAATATGTTCGTGGCCCGCTTATATTACTTTGTTCTCGGTCTAATCTTGTACTTCAGCTTCAGTGGCTTTTTCTGCACAGTGTTAACTGCCCCAAAGTATGGAGCCGTCCTGCTTGCTGTCTTCCTGTGCTAGGCTTAAAAAGCAAAGTTCTTGCCTGACAGAGTTCAGCTCTGGTAAGGACTGCTAAATTCTTGTGAAGGATAGACAATGGTGTAAAGTTAGACATAATAGGGTTCTGGTCATGCTCCTCGTTCCTGTGATGACTATCCTTAAACCAGTCTGCAGTACTGACCTTCAGAGAGTGAGTGATATGTCAAGTGCCTTACCCACATTTCTCTTTGGGAGTAGGTTTGGTCTTCCAGTGCATAGTGCTCTATGGGTTTTTTGCAGACTCATTTTCATTTGGCTTAGTTCTGGGTTCTCACTATAAATAGTTCAAGTATGACAGAAGGAACCTTTGTTTATAGTTTGAAAAAAAATCCTGTTTCTACTTGGGATTAAATTTCAATTGATGAGAGTTGATACTTTAACATTTAAACAGATACAAAATTCTAAGCATTAATCTTTCAAATAGGAGGTAGCCATTATGCTCTAAGCAAAATTATTTTCAAATCACACTGTCTAATAATCTGACCTGGTTTGGGCTGGGATAGAGTTAATTTTCTTCCTAGTAGCTGGTATAGTGCTATGTTTTGGGTTCAGTATGAGAAGAATGTTGATAACACACTGATGTTTTCAGTTCTTGCTAAGTAGTGTTTATACTAAGTCAAGGATTTTTCAGCTTCTCATCACCAGCCAGCAAGAAGGCTGGAGGGGCACAAGAAGTTGGGAGGGGACACGGCCAGGACAGCTGACCCCAACTGGCCAACGGGGTATTCCATACCATGTGACGTCATGCCCAGTATATAAACTGGGGGCAGTTGGCCGGGGGGGGGGATTGCTGCTCAGGAACTAACTGGGCATCGGTCAATTGCATTGTGTATCACTTGTTTTGTATATTCCAATCCTTTTTATTATTTTGGTCATTTTATTATTGTTATTATTATCATTATTAGTTTCTTCCTTTCTGTTCTATTAAACTGTCTTTATCTCAACCCATGAGTTTTACTTTTTTTTCAATTCTCCCCCCCTATCCCACTGGGTGGGTGGGGGAATGAGTGAGCGGCTGCGTGGTGCTTAGTTGCTGGCTGGGGTTAAACCACGACATAGTCCTAATCAAGAATGCATTGGATTTCCTGTGGATTTACCACTTGTACTTCATTTGGGAAGATAGAAATTAGTAAGTTTTGATTCTGGACTCATTTTCTAATTTTAAAATTACTGAGAAAAGGAACGTGTATATTTTATTTTTGTTCCTTGAAGTATAATGTAAACAGAGGACAGGAAATAAAAGTGGCTGGCCTTTTTATGTTTCAAGAATTTACTTGAAATAGCTTTATTTTGAAAAGTGGCCAGGCAGTTGGGCTAAATGATGATTGTATGTCCCTTCCAACTGAAATATTCTATTCTATTAATTCGTGATATTTTCAGTTTGATTTTTCTGTTCTTTCTCAAAAACCAAGGAGTAAAGTGATGATGTTGAAACTTTTAAATTGTTTGCAGCTTTAAAGTCATTGCACCTATGCGTGAAATATTTTAACCAACATTTCACCTGGAAGGGTGAATGCTCTCTAGTTAGATTGATATGACCGTCACTGTCTTTAACCAGGTATATACAAACTATTTTATACATTACTGTGTTATACAGGTAGGTTAGTATTTCCCTAATGTGGAATTATTGCATCTGTCATTTAAAAAAACCCCGCCTTCCTATATTACTTGTCATTAATCTTCTGTCGGAAGATTAATATGGGTAGATAAGATACAGTTCTGTTATTTATTAGATATTTAAAAGTACCACAATAAGTAGTATCTAAAATGACAATGCTACAATAATACTACAATAAGCACTATCTAAAACAGTAAAATCCCACAGTGAACGAAGCAGCTGGAACTGTAACTCCAGCAGCTGCCCAACACCAGACACTCCTTTCTGCTTTCTCCTGGGCCTGTTGACATTTGCCTTGCCTGCAGAATGACTATGCATGTTATCTACAAGGTGTTAGTCCATTAGTAATGAGCAACCTTTAATCCTGGTGTAGACATCCTTTTCATGGAAAAGGGTGTGTGTCACACCGTTAAGATTTAAGTATACCTACACGGGCAAATAACTTCATTCACTGGATTTGTCCCTTTTAACCTAGCAGGGCTGCAGTTTCTCATTTGACTGTTTGTAGGAGTAAGCTCTGAGTCATATTTGTCCTTCAGACCTGGGCATGGAAGGGATTCAAGATCTGTAGGGGAATAGACTGCCAGCATGTGCATGCACAAAGGTTGGGGCTGGGAAGAAGCCTGGAGTCCTTTGCACTAACTCTATTCAGAAAACCAGAATGTTTATGCTAGCTGAAAAGAATGTAGCAATGTACACAGAAGTGTTGTTTAGGTTGCTGGTATTAAAAAAAAAAAACAACAGGTTTTTTTTATTAAAAAATGAACTATTGATCTGGAAAAAAAAATATTATAATAATATGTCATGGCGATGTGTGACCTGTTTTCCTAGGATGCTTTCGATGCTTTTTGGTTTTCAAAATTTTTTTCCACATGCTGTTGCTATGGTAAGAATCAACACATCAGGGAGAGGTATCATAACAAATGTCATAACAAATAACCTGTAAGAGCTTTGCATTTCCTGGGACAGCACAGAGTCACTTTGGATTTTCAAGTGAAGCCCTGTCAAAAGAGTTTTCAGACTGTGGGTAGCATCTCTCTTTTTGTATTCATGGACTACTTTTGCATGGCCGAAACAAATCAAGAAAGTCAACCTTTTTATCAATAAGGTTATTATTAACTACAAACAAATTCTCACCTCCTTTAGAAAAGTTTAGGTGTTTTATAAATCAGGAAAGAAAATATAAAGAAAAAAAGCCAGAAGGGAATGTGATGGGGTAATGGAGATGAAGCTAAGAAAAGCAAAATTAGAGATTTCCAGCTTTTGTGGGGGGGCAGGGAGGGAAGATATAGCCCAAGGTTTACTCAATTTGACTTTTAGGAATCAAGTCATAATAAAATTGGATGAGTACAAGAACTTGGAAATACCAGCTGTGGCCTATCATGGCATGCCAAGCTCCTACATGGTAAAGATTGATCAAAGTATTTGAGTATTGAAAAACAGGTGGCATCTTCAGATGGTTCCAGACCTAATTGCTGCAACTCCATTACCAAGAGTACTTGTGTACCACAGCCTGCTAAACAGAGATCCTCTTGAAGAGTTTTGAATTTACTGAACAGAAGTTACCTACATTTCAAAATGTGATGAACTAATCTTATCACATGAGATGAAGCTCTACTTAGTACCCTTTTAAAATAGTAACTGTAGTTACAGATTGGTTATATGCATGGGAAGAAGTGGAGAGGGGATTGGAGACTCCAAGTTTGTCTGAGTAGCTGAAGCCACAGGAGATGACAGGCAGTGGCTCTGCTGGAAGATCAGGAGATCAAAGAAAGTCTTTACTCAGTGTTGGAAGAGAGTGGTTTTACCATGTGACAAGGCTACCTCCCAGTCCGCAGCAGGATGCTGGGGAAAAAATTTTGAGAGGGCTGCTGGTCCCCTCCTGAGTTATGGACTTTGAATATAGGAGACTCTAGTCTGATCTCTGTCCATTAGATAGCCAGAACTAGGGGGATTGGCCAAGAGAGTTTAGTCCAAATTTAATATTTCTCACCACAGACCTGAGGGGTTTTTTATATAAATGGTCCCATCAATCCAGATGTGGCTCTAAATTATCACCTAAATACCACGTAGAAGAGTAGCTCTGTACTATTAAACCATTTAAAATGGAACGTACAAAAAAATGTTTAGTTAGAGGTTTAGTTAAGTCTTCAGGCTACAATGACTTCATCTACTTTGAAGCAGGCACCTCCTCAGTTGCAGAGTTGGTGGCCTCACGCCGAGCCCAGTATTCCTTCGGAATCATGCAGAGTTTGCATTGCAATAGTGTTTCCAGTGTTTTAGCAGTGTGGCAGGCTTGCCTTCAAATGTCCTGGCTGCAGTTTGCTCACAGTAACCTTGTTCAGACCCACCTACGTGTTTCAAGGGTTAGCTTTCTGCTGTTAAGCCTGCTGGATATTTTGATCCAACATACCAGATCTCACTTGCAGGCTGGTTTGCAAACTTCCCAAGCAGCAGAGTCATGGTGAAGGTGCCTCCTTGGCAGAGGAGGGACTCTATTCCTCCTGAGGGATGCTGCTGAAGGCCAGCAATCCTGGCCATCCTGAGCTTGGATGGTCCTCCTGACTACTAGTATAAGTGCTTTCACATAGTGTGAAGACAGTGGAGTTCAAGAATAACTAGAGTGAGGAAGCAGGGGGATCAGGTGGCTGAAAACTTAGGCCCCTTGGAAAATCCCCCTCTAAGAGGTTTCAGTCTCTAACTTCTATCAATATTAAAAAGGATTTTATGTCAAGGACCTCTCTGAAAATCCTGCTAACCTTCTGTCTTTGTCAGTATTAGATGTGGATATTTTAAATCAGTGTGCAGAATTTCTGTTGTTTTTCTGAAAGCCTGATGGCAGTCTGCTGCTTGCCTTCCTCCTCTTGTCTCCATTAACTCGTGTCCATTTGCTGATATCAGCCATGTCTGCCATGGGGCTGAAAAGCTCAAAATACAATCCAGTCCCTACAAGTTTCTTCCAGATATGTGCCTGGACAGATGAGGAGGACATTGAACATGAGGAGGAGACCACAGATTATCTGTGATGGGCCCCAGGGAGACTTTTGACATAGTCCAACCATAGGAGTCAGTCAATGGCTGGACCTTCTTAGACAACTAAGACACTTGAAATCTACACAAGTTTGTAGAAAACTAGGCTTCTTTAATACCCTCTCTGTAATGCTTTTGTTCATAACCCTGACATATGGTAACTACCCACATCTTTCATGCGTACCCTTGGCATTTAGGGAAGCTTGGTACTCTGCAGACCTTTGTTTTCTGCTGCAACTTTTGTTAGAATTGTGTTAATTTTCACTGTTGTTACAACTTCTGGTGCATTTTGAATAGTCATATATTTCACTAAATAGTTTATTTAAAATGCTTCTTTGAGAAGGGTGTTATTGTGAGGTTTAAAGTGTGGAAGGTCTGAATGAAAAGCAACATTCTTCTTTCTAGCCCTGTTTTGAGGGTGTCTTCTGACACATGAAACTTTCATTATACTTTAATTATTGATGGGAAGCATTTTCTTACCAGCATAGCACTTACACACAGTGAAATCACTTTTCAGGAGAAATTACTGCAAGCAATTTTTGGATGAGTTTCAGTTTTGCAAATTGCTTAGGTTTTTTTCTTTGTTTTTTTCTTAGTACCCCATAAATTAAAGCACAAATGATAAGCAAGATCGTTATGCTGTCATGAATCACTCAAGTTCTAATGGCCTAATGCACTAAGCCTTAATTAGTAATATTGTATTTTTAAAAAGACAATATTGTGAATGAAACCTGAACATGCACTGTTTTATAACTGGGCTTCCCAGAAGATTTTAAATGGATTTCTCTTCTTAGTATGTTTTTAAATAATTGATACGGCCACTTCAAGCCCTTAGTAGACAAACGAATTATTGGCTGCCAGTGACAGAATTTGGTTTGGGCATAATAACTTCACAGAGACATGGCACTGCATACATCTGCTGCTCTAATTAGAAAGTTTGCCTAGGGTGCTTGTATCAGAAAGAGTGGGAAAAAATAGTGCTGCACAATCTGTTGTAACGGAGTGATTCCTGCAAAATGTGATTTATACAAGATTTCTGGTTAACGCTTTCACTTCTGCTGGAACACTCAGATGCCATTTCAGCAAATTTTATACAGGCAGTACTGAATTGGCCTTACCTGAATGGGCTGCCTGCTTGGAAATGCCACTGTTGTATGCTAGATTTAGGGCCTTCAACTGCATTGGTCCATGGTGCAAAAGACCGTTGCTGCTCTGTTCTACAGAAGTCTGCTAACAAGCCCTTGAGCTGCTCCAGCACAGAGAATAAGCCAGCAATTACAGTTCCCTGGTGCTGTGTCCCTTTATGGCAGATAAGCTTTCAGTTTATGCTTTTTTACATAGGCAGTGAAAATCAGGATTAACAGCATAAAAGGAGTTTTGGTAGTCCAGCAACATTTTCTGGGGGAAACTTGTTAAGCTGGGGCCGAAAGCAGTTGCTCTGGGACAGTGATCAAGAGCATCTCATCTAACCAGGGAGCATACACCACTTGAAACCAAGCCCTTCTTACTAAAGCGGTTGTATCTCATCCAGTCAAATGGCATTCGGGTCAAAATAAATAGCTGTGGTTATGGGGAGAATTCATCAGAAGTGTACAAGAGAGGCTTTTGCTTGCTTGCTGACTTTAATTTACCAATTCACCAAATGTTTCCTGGGAAAGGATCAGTTTCAACAAATACCTGTTTTTAAACACACAGCAGGAGTTTGTTGTCATGGAACTATAATTTATTGCAGCTTTCTGGAGAAATGTGGTAGGCTTGGTGGAGAGTATAGGCAGCTAGGTTCTGTTCTCCTTAGACCTCATTTAAGTTAATAAATAATTCCAGTACAAGGCACTTTAAGGGCGCTGAAAGTAAAGTGGAATTTGATTTAAAGAAAAGGAATTATCCCAAAAAACATTTATGCCTTGGAGAAAGTGAAATGTGATCAGCCATGTGAAATTCTGTGTTATCAACCAATCCGAACGTTTCAGAGAGAAGATCAATGTCTTAAAGGCAAGTACAGGTGTTATGGGAGATGCAACTCTATTTTACATGCCAAATTATCTGTTCATAGTATGGCACTGCGGAACAGCAAAGAGGCAAAGCAGCTCTTCAGGTATGGTGATGAAATGTTTGTAAAAGCAAAATCAGATGTCAGAAATCAGAGAAATGTAGTAACTTGATATGAAGGTGTACTCCTGAATATCTGTTGTTCTTTTGAATTTTCCTTATCGATTTCTTTACAAAGGGACAGAAAGGATGAAGCAGTATGATGCTGAGGGATCTCATTTATAGAGCATCCTGTGTGACATACAGCTGGATTTAAATTTCTTTCTTTTACAGTTTTAGGCTTTAGCTAATCCAAGTACTTAAGTATGTTGTTAACTCTATGGTCAGTGTAACTCTTATTTATCTTTTTTCAAGATCACAGGTATCTAGAATATGCATACCTTAATAAATTTGTGGATAAATAGCATAAAGTCTTTATCTTATTTCCCTGAAATATCAGAAATTTCCTAAATAATGAAAAGATAGTGGTTTTGTGCCAGGATTTGGGGGAGGAGGGAATTAGAAAGGAAAGGAGGAGAGGTATTTGGGGGGGGGGGGGGGGGTGGAGGGGGTGGAATTAGAAAGGAAAGGAGGAGAGGAAGCCACAAATTGTTGTCATTTATTTGTTCCCCCAGCAGCAAACACCTAAAAATCAAGGAAACCTGATTAGAATGATGAGAGAGACTTTAGATCACCTGGTGTTGAAGTTAAGTTTATTTTCCCTGTAAGGCATGCTTAAAGCATTCTATTTATGGGTATTTGAGGGTTTTTTAAAGTTTAATTTCCACTGAACTGAAATATATGGTTCTAGGGAGGATCTCATAAAGGAGGTCTATATAAAATTCCTTTCTTATCCTTCTAAATGATTCTGCTCTTCAGTGGGTCATTAGCTTTTTTGCAGTATACTATGTTCATTTGTGGACTAACTTTTGACATATGTGTTATTCATGTTGTGACTGGTGATCAAGTTTCATCAATGATTTCACTGCTCAAAAGAACATTAGAAAGCATGAAGAACGTTGTTTTGAATACACTGGTACTCTACATGCTTATTCATGTTGGGCATACTCCACGACTTTTTGCATATCCTTTCTAAATCACTCCTGATACACAAGTGAAATTGAATTAATTATAGAATGATATTCCATCTTCAGCAAAGACATGTTCCATTCCTGTTTGTCCTGCTTGCCTCATCAGCACAAAAGACCATATATACAGGCAATTTCTTTTCTACCCTTCTCAAGTCCCCAGACAATGGTACAAGACCAAAAGGATAACAGGAGCCAGTTTTTATGCTCAAGTTCCTTCCTCCATTTCAGAAATGATCACTCTTCAAAAAAGAATTGAAAATCAGAAGCTGATGGTCAAAAAGTGCAAGTGTGGCTAAAACCTAATGTGGCAGGTTGGAGATGTTTCCACGGTACCTTGTTTCCATAGCCTGAAGTTCCGGGGACTTAACGTTTTTCAATGAACTTGACTTACTGACCAACCAGTGTCCCCTGGTATAAGGAGCAGCCTTATCCCTTTTTTAGTGGATCATGGGAATCTGATGGCCAACAGCATCATGGAAGATCTAGGCAAGCTAGAGAAAGGAATGGGAGTACATACATTTCAAACCACATGTGGGAAACACTTCCAAGTGCAAGTGTTCTGGCTTTGACTAACTGGAAAAACTTTTCTGTTGGACTTTTTCATGGGAAGCAAGTTTTTTTCTGCCAGAGTGGGGTGAAAAAGGCAGGTGGAGATGGGCAGGGAGTATTATCACCAAAGTATTGTTCTATTGAAATGATACAAAGTGTTCAGTCTAGCCCTTATGCCATAGCACCACATGAGCAGGATGTGCCATAGCCTGATAGGAGCCTGATAGGAAGGATGAGCAGCCAAAACCCCAGCTACACATCTTTTTGGGCACTTGTTAGTAGGCACTAAAGATTCCTTGGATCTTATCTGTAGCTGCAACAGAGAGCTGAATCAAGTGCAATACTTGAGAACAATAAGGAAAAAAATCACTAAATATTTTGAGTGTAATAGAACTATATGCCAGCAGGTAGCAGGGGTTCACGGAACATGATCCCTCGTTAAGCCATTATATATGTATTCATACAGGTGGATATATGAAAAATAGAATACAAGAGCTTAGAATTTATATGGTGTTCTTACCAGAAAAGAGGACAGCACTTGTTAAAAAACCCAGTTAGTTATTTTTTATGCCACAAGACCTAAAGACTGGCTGAAGAAAAATTAAAAAATGCTGGCAGCTGACTCTGAAAGGATCTTACAGTAGCTGATTTATAGGCACACTTTCTCATCCAGTACCGATTTTGAAGGTACCGATTTTTGATAATCATTTGAAGGGGCCAAATGTACAGTTCTCTATTAAAGCTCTGTTACTCTGTTGCAGTGCAACTTACTGCAGGCTAAAGAGCTGGACTACAAACTGGAATAAGCACTAAGAAAATGGCTAAGATCTTATTCTTAATAAAGTAGCTCTCAAACAGAAATAGTAGAAGGAAATGCAGAAAATGAGAGATCACTCAAAAAATCTAGTTGTATATCACTATTTTCACCTGCTGATGCAAATTATACTTACGCTGGGGTTGGGAAAGCAGATAGTAAGACACCCTGGTCTCAAATATTTGTTGTGTAATAAGCAACGTTATCTGCAATGTCCCTCCTTTTTGGTGTAAGAATACAGTAGGGTATGGGAGAGTGTAGGAGTCACCTCAGTATATTTTCATTAGCATTTCTTTTGAGGAGGGCTGCCATCCTGCCTGGGGTCCTAGAGATATCCTTAAATACTTGAAGCATATTTTCTGCTGGTTGGAGAGTAGGTTGGGTAGTCAAATTCATATGAAGTGGGGACTTAATGAATAAGAGTGCCTCATGTAGATGCTTAGAGAAAATTCCTCCTCCTGACCTCGCTCTTGTGAGAATTATTTTGAGGAAGAATAATCCAGGCCAGTATTTGGCAATTGCTCTGTTACAACTGAGATTTATTCAATCTGCTATCTGCCTAGATATTCACAGTTTTCACAAAACTCAAGCTTGAGAAATGCACATATGTGTACAGGCACTGTGTATTTTATTTATGCATGGAAATACACTTGTATGTTCTGTGTAGAGAATCAGGTTGCAATTTCCTTATTCAAACCTCAATGTAGTTATAGTCTTCTGTGGTTTTGA
This sequence comes from Buteo buteo, assembly GCF_964188355.1. Taxonomy (NCBI): domain Eukaryota; kingdom Metazoa; phylum Chordata; class Aves; order Accipitriformes; family Accipitridae; genus Buteo; species Buteo buteo. The sequence goes on from NC_134173.1 coordinate 5,691,529, forward strand.
TTTTTGTTGTAGAACTTCTCACAGACAGCTTTACTGGGGTTTTATTATGAGTCATGGTAGTCTGCTAGTCTCATCTGTTTTCTGTCTAATCTCATCTGTAAACTTTAAAATGATATTGGGTTTCCTTTTTACAGAAATTTTAACCAGTGGGATAAAATATAAAGCATTACTAAGATATTGCCATTCAGTGTAATTTAGTTTAGCTAGTATGCTTGCTTTGGAGTCCATCCTAGTAGCTAACATGCACAAGCACTGAGGTTTGTGACTGTGTGGTAAGCTCAGTGTTGAAATCCCTCTTATTTGTTTCACCATTTTGAACACTTTAACATATTCCACCACAAGGTCTCTTGCTGCACAGAAATATTTTAAATGGCTCTGTTAGAGCAAGTTCAAAGGAAGAGCTCTCTGACATGTATTCTTCAAAGCAAGACTACATTTCTCCACAACAAAAAAAATGTGTCTTACCTCTCCCCCTTCCTACTGTGAGTTGTGCCAGAGCTGTCATTTTTTCAGTAGGGATTGTTTATAAAAAGGACCTATATTCTGCTGTTCAGCACACTAGAAACCCTTTAGTTTTCAGTTTCAGTGTATAAATATTGATTTTGTACCTCACTGGTTTTGTTAGTTAACTCAAAGGTGATAGCATTTTTGTTGAATAAATGTCTTTAAGGAAATAAAATACTGTACCTTCCTAAAAACTATGTGCTTGTTTCATAAAGTGAACATTTAATCCCAGCAGATAAATGCAGTCTGTTTGAGGTATTCTGGATTGGATGTGATGTGTTTTGTTACTTAAGAAAGCCATCCTCAAAAATGACCACAGATGGCTGTTTATGATCAAGCTATGCAAAATTTACATGCAGATTCGAGTTAAAATCATCAAAGCACTTGATTCTGTTAGATATGTGTAACTATTCTTGATGCATCTCCTGTAGCAGTTTACTCAATTCTTTTAATGTAACTTTAGATTAAACATAAGTATTATTGCTCATTAGAAAGTCCTAGATTTTGCAGGGCCCACTCGGCTTCAGATTTCAGCATGTCAAGAAATTAGGAACCGAGGATGAGTTAGAACCTGGGAAGGGTCCCATGCTTTGATCCAGTGAAAGTGCTTTTTATAAAAAGGCCTTAAAGCTAATTATCCATGGAAACACTGCACTTTGAACCTTGGGCTCAAGCTGTGTGATTTGATTCCTAGAAGCCACATTTGTGGCTTGGTGACCAACCCCTTGCTCCTATTCCTGTGAACCTGACTTCAGAACTCCAGCCAGTTGGAAAACACTCTGTAACCAGAATGAGAACAGCCTCAGGCTTGCAAAGATTACAGATAGAGGATACCTGGTAATGTGAAAAATCAGCCTCACTGGTGTATATTTCAACACTTCTCTGAAAGCTCAGTTTTGCAGGTTGCTGAGCATTGCTCAGCCACCATTAATTTCTCCTGAAACCAGTGGACCAAACCCTCAGCTTCATAAATCAGTGAAACTGCTACTGTCCCAAATATATGCTTGATTACTACAGAAAAAAAATCACATCAAAGCTGGAGATGGTCTGAATTTTCAGGTCTGCATATTTTATGTCTGCAGTTCTACCAACGCTATTTGATACTAGGAAAAGTTTCTGATCAAACCCGAGGGGGGGAGGGGGGGTGTTGCTCATAGATTAGGAAGTTCCTTTTTTTTTATTTTTGCGAAATTTTTTTCCTTTTCTTTCTAAGCATTGTGTGTCTCACTCCTCCTCCATTGATAATAAGGTGTGGAAAGCCTCATCTGACTTATCAGCAATTCTTCTCTTCTTTCAAGTACATTCAGATGAGAGTTGATGAGTACCACCAGTCATATGATATAACCAGGTAGCAACATTTCAGCTACACTGGGCAGGTATTCTCTGCCTCAGACTTGATGAATGCAGACTTGATGGTGTTCCCCAGCAAATACAAGAAACAGATTGTCTTCATTGCATTGAGTTTTTCTAAGAGGTTGTGGAAAGAAACTTGGGGAGAGTGAACACAGCAATTCACATCACCCAATAATATCTCCTGCTTTTGTCACAAATACCACAAGTTTGACAAACACAGAAAAGAGCAAGGGGGGAATGGAAAATGAAAGGGAAACAAGTATTCTTGTGTCTGCACTTCTCCTCCTCCTACAGCCTTTTGGAGAGTCTCATGAAGCACTCCATGCCAAGTAAGGTTTTTCACCCTGTGAGCCCTGGAAGCTTATCCATAGGGTTCCCCAGTAACTCCCACAGTCTCGCCTACATGAAGAATGCCAGCTCAAGGCTTACTGTCAGGCAGCTTTTCGTGCATTAGTGAATCCCAGTATTTCAGACTTGCAAGAAGGCACTCAAGACACCCTGCTCGGAGCCACTACTTTTTTAATGTTGTTCCTTTCATATTTATTTTTGAAGCTATGCAGCAGGGCATCCGATCCTAGCTCTCTCCTTTCTCTGCCAGGCTTTCATGCCTTCCTGTTTCATCGTCATCATGGCATTTCACACTCAGCTGCAGTGCCTTCGTGACTCAACTGCACGCTTTGTCTGGGGCAGCAATCTGACTCTAGCTGTGCAGCATGTCTTCACAGGTGCAGTGGTGACAATTTTATCTGCCTTTTAGTCCATAGCTAGGAGTGAATGTTCTTGCTATGCTATTTATTTAGTCAGAATCTGGGTCTTACATCTTTCCCTTTGGATTGTACCTGGACATAAAGAAGGCTTGACTTTTCACAGCTCTTTTATAGTTTAATGTACTGCAGTTCCTTTGGTCACTGAAAGTGTCAACTTTACTATAGGGAAACACCGCCTTGCTAGCCATCTCAACGAAGATGAAGATATTGCCTCTCCATAACTGTCTTCCTAATCCTTTAAGCCTTTCCCAACCCAAATTCCTGTCAAATTCACAGGAGTGCAAGAAATCTAGGATAACAACTTACAACAATTACCAATCCGGTCTCTGAATAATGCAATAGTTGTATAAATATTGAAGGTAGGATTCTACATTTCTGTTTGCATTATTTCTGGCAACTAATCCTTCAAGAAGCCAAGGGGTTCATATGTGAGAAGTGCTGCTAGCTTACGTAACCTTGTTCTGATGTTTGTTTTCATTGCAAATACTTGTGTGGCTATAGACAAAAAATAATTGCAGCTAAAGATTCCATCCACTATTTATTCATTTTTTAACTTTTTAATTGTCTTTTATTTGTGGCACAATAGCTAGCAAAGCAGCTGCTTCAGCATATATTATTTGAGATAACTTTCTATTTTTGAAGGTAGGGACTGTGTAAAAATGTTTTGAATAATGACCTTTGGGGTATGGCAGTACTACACAAATCTTACTGTCAATAGAGCTAGTAGGAAGAAAAACAGTTGAGAGAACACATTAGTGCTCCAAAGCACATACTGTTAGTTCCACAAGCAAATACTTACTGAGCTGACAAACATTGGGCAAGGTTTGCCTTGCTGCAGTATAAGTGAGTGCAGCTTCTCATTCCCATTTTAAAACAATATTTGCAATTAAATGTCTAACCAAAATATATATACATAAAGCAGACTTATTGATAACTACTGGTTCAAACCTTCTCAGCACGTGTGCACCCCAATCTCCTCCTTTCCAGAGTCTTGGCTTTGTACTGCTCAGCATCCATTTCCTGCTATGTATTGGTTCTCAGCATCTGACGAAATTAGGGGGAGAAAACACTTAGAAAAAGAAAGCGCTTTGCTCCCTTCTTCAAAAACAAAACTAATATTCTAAAACAAATGTAAAAAACCCAAACAACCCAGACTTAAGATGTTAAACATGGACAGTTGGAGACATGGGCCACTGATAAGGCTGTAGCTTTTCATACCCTTGCTCTTGCTCTGTGCTCCTCCCAGGTAAAAGCAGAGTTCCTAGCAGTGTTTTCACAAAGGATGTGCCATGAGCAGTCAAGCAGCCAGTTTTCTAAGAGACTGATGTACAACCATCAATATTCTTGATTAATTTTGAACTTTCTGATACAAAATAAACTGCTTATTTTGATTACCATGATGCCCACGGAAATCTGTGTAGGAATCTGTGTTGAACATAACCCATGTGACAAATGCAGATCTTTTGCCCATTTAGAGTGACTTAGAAAGATGCATAGAGGACCCAAGCTCTCAAAGGCACCAAACTCCCACAAAGTTTTCTGTGAGCCTTCACATAAATACCTTTGAGGATCTCAGTCTTGCCCTTTTGATAACCCAACCTGAACTGATGTACCTAAGCTTTGAAGCAAGCACTGCACTGAAATACTATTTTGTGAACCAACATCTATCACAATAAGGCTTCTTTTAGCATCAATGAAATATGCAACTTAGGATGGGAAGCCTCTTCAGCCAACCGTTGATGATAAATATCATGTATTTCCCTTCTTTAAGCTCTTGAGCAGCTGCCTTAAGCACATCTGTTAGTCAATGTAGAGAGCTGGGAACTTCCAGAGGGCCATTCAATTATTAAATGGATTGAGTTACCCTCAGTTTTAAGAGGATGATAACCCCCCCTGGTAAATGAAGTGTTTTAATTTGTCCTGCAAAGACTTAAGTAACATTTCTGTGGGAATATAAATAATAATTGTTACATGGATCACAATAGTTTTCAGATATGATCCTACAGACCCCCAGGCATCTGTGGACTACTCCTGAGGGATCTCTGAAAGGTAATTAACAACAGCAACCCACTGGTAGAAAATTTTATTCTGTTATCTAGGGATCAGAAAATTATTGGGGAATATAAACAGAAAAACATTGAAAAACAGAGAGCTGCTGCATCAGAGCCTAATGATATTAGCAGTTGAAGAAACATGTTAAATTATGATGCAAACAAAGATATTCCTTAGATATCTCAAAATGATAAGGTGTTCTGTCGACATGTCTGTAGACAATAATGATCTTACACCACTTCCTCCTGGGAGCTCTATTTCCTATGTGACTACATTTTCACAGGGCTAACTGAAGCTGCATTTCTCCTAAAACCAGTTGTCCTGAAATAGGTCTGTGATTCTGAGTCAGTTCTTCCAGTCTTATATTTATGAGAAATAGGACGTTTGAAGTGAGGTGCTGCAATTGTCCATAAGACTGCCTGTAGTATCTGATTGTCCAGTGCGTAGAGTGAAACTTTTCAAGAGGTTGACTCTTTAAGCTAATTCTGTTCACGCTGATGGCAGTGAATACAAGTAAAAAGCCATATAAAGAGACAGAAGCAGCTCAACTCAGAAGACCACAGCCAGTGAAAGCAACAGGAACATTCAAACAAGTGTTGCAGGAGCTTTTATTTTGAGGGCATACTGTCAGAGAGGGGAGCACTGATTCACCTTTATTTACTGTCCAGCAGCATTTGGAGAGTATTCCCCTTTCTCCTACTTGTATCCATTCAGATTTGTGCATAATTGCCCTGCCTGAGGTTCTCATAACTAACCAAGAAGAACAATTTACATTAGCAACTTTATAGAGAACTGTGTAGGTAGAGTGATGCAGGCAGTCGATTTATGTTATTGACTGCATGAATCAGAAGAATAAGAAAAAAACCACACAAAAGGATTTTGTTCAGAAAATGAAAATCTATAAAGGAAAATAAAACATCCACCCCAATATTTAGTTTAATCTGAAGTAAAAATTGTGCTTATGCAGCATTTGGGGTTTTAAACTTTTCTATAGACACACAGCTAGTTTTACAAATAAAAATATGATAGAAATACATCTAGTTTACTCAGAAACAAACATTAGAATGGTTAATTTACAGCTGCCTAGATTTTTTTTTTCATACACAGACCAAAAAAGCCAAGCCTTTGTACTGAATTCAGGCTGAATTTTGCCAGGGCTGGCCCATGGGCCTTTTTCTTAGGTGGTCAGCAGGGTAGCATGCCCAGACCCAGCATCTCCAGTGTTAGACTATGGCAAGTGTTAAGATTGAAAAGGTTTATGATTTTTCTTTCCTTTTTCTTTTTTTTCTTCAGGGGCATGAAAACATTTCTGATGCAACTGCAGTTGTCTTAAGAGGTCAAATGTCTAGTAACCGGAAAATGGGGAACATTTGATATTATAGTCTGAGTCAGGCTTTGTGTATGCTTTGTAAATGGCTGCTTAGTTATACAGAAATAAATGGAGAGCTTCAAATTCATATCTTGTCTTGTTAGCACATGGATATGCCATTCAAATTATGCAAAAAGCCTTGGCTATGAAATGCTCCTGGGGTATGGTAATCTGATAATAACCAAACACCATGGAGTAGTCTTATAATTTTTTATAAAACCTTATTAATTATGTGAGAAAAAGTATGTGGAGGAAGATGAGATTGGTCATTTGGAACAGCTCCTCTTCAGGTTGTTAATCTCTTCTCTTAAATGTTTATCAGCTACTCTGACTTCCTCAGTGAAATCACTTTTGGGAGTTAACCTGTGCTGTGTGTGAGCAGTGTGACTTAATGGAGGAAAAAGAATGATGCAAACCCCCGAATTTTCTTAAAATAGGGAGTGACAGATTTGTCATTTTGGTAGTGACTTTTTCCTCCTTTCCTTTTGCCATACAAGTAGTCAGCAGGCTTGAATTTTGAGCAAGTCATTAATCGCATGTGCGTGTGTGTGTGTTGCAAGGTTGAAGTGCACATGGTCAGTTCTTCAAAGGAGCTCAAGACCTAAAGCCTCTTTATGTGTCACGGACTAAGATCAGGGCTCACTCTGGTAAGCTTTTATAAAAAGCTGGACATAAAAGAATGCAAACTGGGGTCTCACCTGGTATGAAAGCATGCTCCATAGATTGATTCTGCAGAAATAGACCCAGGAAAAACTTCATGAGGCAGATACTTCCCTCCAGGGTGGCACTTTAGCAAACCATTAGATTTTCATGGAAGTGGTTTCTGTAAGCTATTAAATCAGCGAACTGTTCTTGGCCAATTTCCCTTCTCAGTTCTTGGAGACCTCTCTTAGAGCATCAATGTGTAATGCTACAATAAAAAGAGAACAGTAAAGTCAGAGTTCATGTGGCTCACCTCTTCTCTATCCCCATGTCTATAGACTATAAGATGTGACCTCTGCAGTCATTTGTTGTTCCCCCAGAAAGTTTCTGAAATATCCCTACTTGTGAGATGATTCTCCAGTTCTTTATCCTGAACCTACAAAAATGTTTGGATAGCTGTGCTGCTACACTGAAGTTCTGGCAGGAAAAAAAAACAGTTGATCTCTCTGCTGCATGATGATCCCTACATAGGCAAGGAGTTCCACATTCGGGTTCAAGACTAAGTCTGGGCTGCTGGTTGTCAGCATTTATGGTAGCAGTTGCAAGCTTTCAGGTGACATCAGGAGCATGCTAACATTTTGAATGATGAACTCACTGGAGACTACCTGTTCTTGTGCAAATCCTACTCTGGTCTGGGTTCTAGTGTGTCTCCTCTGAAACCCGTGTATGTTTGTATACAGGTATTAACAAAGTCAATGGACATCTTAAATGACAAGCTGTTTCTTTCCCCTTCCAAATCAGTTTCACTTACAGGGAAGGCACACTGTAGACCAAACAACCAATATGTGTATTTCAATCAAGTGAGGTACTTCAGTAAGCAGTTGGAGGATCCACTGAATGAAGGCCATTGACAATGCTAGTTAACATTAACCATTCTGAGCACTGAATCTTCCCACTTGTAGTGAAGTTCTTTATGAATCCGTTGCATTAGATGTTTCATCATTAGAACTCTTTAGGAGTGAATTATGATAGTGGCGGTGCTGCTGCTTCTTTAGTGGATGGAGGGTGCATCAGGGATGTCTCATAAATAACCAGAGATGGTTTCATGGTTCAGACTCTGAGTTTTGGCAGATGTGATTACTGGTCTGAGGTCTACTCTTGTCACAGGTTGTTTTTTGTATGAGCATCATGTCTTAGTTTTCTAGCAATAAAATAGTAATTGGCATTTTCTTCACCAAAAGGGTTATCAAACACTGGGGAACAGGCTGCCGAGGGAAGTGGTTGTCACCATCTCTGGAGGTATTTAAAAGACATGTAGATGTGGCGCTTAGGGACATTGTTTAGTGATGGAGTTGGCAGTGTTAGGTTTATGGTTGGACTCAATGATCTTAAGGGTCTTTTCCAACCTAAATGATTGTATGATTTATTTTTAGGGGGAGTGGCTTGGATTACATGATTGTAAGTAGTGTGTCAGAACCGAGATAAATATTAGAAGTAAGTTTAAAAAGCCAATGAAACAAAACTGAATGAAATTAATGAAGAAAGGCAGCATTTCAGTCCTTAGTTCTACATTTACATTGTAGAGTTTTATCTCCAAACACATTCAGCACAATCTTTTAAAATAGTAAATTGTCTTCAGAAAATTATTACTCAATCATTATTCAAACAAATTCAGTTAGTTCTCATTTGGTGCTTTCACACTTAATTTTCATTTTAGTTCATGAGAACCATGAAATTATTCTACCTGTTAAAATAAGCATATGAGAATAAAAATAACACCTAGACTCAGATATTTATTTAACTTATTACCTATAAATGCTTTATTTTGTCCCTTCATAGAATTTTGAAAAAAGAAAAGTTACGGCTAATTCAAGAATAGTGAATATTTTTGCACCATGAGATAGTGTACATACACAACTTTTAAAAGTTTTGAAACTTTTTTTGGAGAGAAAGGTTAAAACTTTTGTCTTGAAGTCTTCAAAGGGTAGTATGGAACATAAAGTGGAACACAGCTGAGAAAACATCTGGTTAAATATGTTTTGAGGTGACCTACAGAAGATATAGATGGTTTTTGATGCTTTGTTTGTTTGGGTTGTTTGGGGTTTTTTTGCTTTACATCAGAACATTAATCTTTCACATGTTCAACCCCATGTAATCAAGATAGCTCATGTTTGCAATGCACAAAATCTGCATGTCCGGTCCTGAACTGTCAGTCAAGCTGATAAGTATGTGTCCTGTTGACCGTTTCTGTCAGAACAAAGGTGGTGATAGGAATCATAATTTTATTTTTTTTGCTAAAAACATTTCAAAATGATTCATTGGCTTGAATAATTTTTTTTCTGTTCAGACACTTCTCATTTTTAACATCTTAAGAAGAGTCTAATTTAAATGAATGTAAATTTAAGCTGTTATTTCCCTTACCAAACTAACCCTTCTATAATTCTGCATCATGGGCTTTCTCTTCCATCTTCCATACTACTATTACTGCTGTTACTTTCATAGCAACAGTGACTTTCTCCTTGTATACCTGACTAGGTATTATTCTGTCCTGAATTTATGTCCACCCTCTGTTTAAAGGAGAAATATTTGTTCTTCATATTCTTACACTATTCCAAATCTTTAGGCAAAGTAATGGTTACAGAGTATATTAGGACACCACTTTGACTATGAATAATTCATGCCAGCATGCTTTCTCTCTGTGTACATTTGGCTCAGTAGCACAATGTAGCGATAGTGATGCTGAGGCTGTAGATTTCACTGGCAGTTCAAGAAGAGCTGTTAGATATGGCTTTTAGGGTTCTTACTCTCATTCAGTTTTATTTAACTTCTGGTCAGGTACCTCATCTGAGGTTTCACAACCTGTCTCCGTACTGCATTAGTCTTGTGCTACCAGATACCATTTCAGAGACTCCAAGAAGTTTTGCAATGTACAGCAGATTAATGTAGCAAGAGATCAGGTCCAACTAAGTACGATATTTGAGATAAAGTGTAAAGACATAGTGTGTATTTATTTTTAAAGTTTTTTCTTAATTATTTTTATGTGTAATAATGCTTTTATTTTTTATTGGGTGTAGTGACAGTATCAGTTACCTATGGTGGGTTTGTTGGTTAAGAACAAGCTTTTGCTGCAGTACAGAGTTGTGATACTTTAGGTTGAGTGATTCACCCTGGAAAACAGTATTTTAGGTGAACCAGAGGCTAGAACAGTGGAATGATAAATGAGCTGATTCACTAACCTCGTTCATGCGGCTAGCTAATAATACCTCTGTATTGGTCTGCATTGACTCCCCTGGCGAATGCAGACAGATAGGGTTACTACTTTGCTGTATTTTTTATTTGATTTTCTTCTTCCTTTTTTCATATTCTTGTGAGAAATACTGAAAATTATATACTGGAGCTAAAGCTTGCAAGAGGAAGTTGGTATCCTATTTGTCAAGAATACAAAAGTTAACTATTAAATTGTTGTTTGAACCTCTGACACAAGCTTTGTCAAACTCATTCTTCCTGCCCACTATGCTCAAGTTATTACTAATGACCTGTGCTTTAAATGATGTAGAAAGCATGGCCTTTTCTTGAAGGAAGCCTCTGTGAGATGTATTGTTGGATAGAGTTGTTGACTGATTTAGGAGTTTCAATTCCATCCTTTCTCTGAAACCTTAGCAATCTGCTGAAATGAATGAATGAATGAATGTTAACCGTAGCCTCCCTTTTATCCTTCATTGCCTATCTCTTTGCTTGCTGATGCTTTTTACTCAGAGCACTTCTTCACCTGCCATTCTGGGAAAGTCTTAACTCACCAGTGATGCTTTTGAAACTCAGGAGCATCACAGTGCAGTATAGTTAATAACAACACCTTCCTATCTCATGGATTTAGTACTTACTGTAACCACTAGCAACTTAATTTCCTAGGTGTATAGCATAACGTGAAATCTATCTGCCTTTTGATTTGTCCAGAAATTAACATTGCCAGCTGGATTGATTAAGAGTGTGCTGCAGTCCTTGATGTCACATGTGAGATCCACATGTGGATATGGAATTACAGGTTGGGCACAATTTCTGCCATGGCCAGAACATTACACTAGTCACGTTTTCACTAGCTGGTTGGACTAAGGCTGGCCTGTCAGTCAGTGCACTTGGGTAATGGGGGCAAGAACTGAGTTTTGATTCTGCAGCACTCACCGTCTCACCAGCAGAAAGAAAGGGTCTCCTCTGCAGCACAGGCATCATTGCCCTGATGAAGGCAGTACATCCCACCACATATTTCACCAATAGCTCCTCTCTCCTGCAGTTTCCCCTAGAACAGAAGCCTTGCTGGCTCCTCTGGCTTTGGTGTGCTCTCCCTCCTGCCTCTCCAGCTGCCTGCCTGTGGCCACAGCAGGGCACTAACCCCAACCTGGCTCCTAAACTGATAAGCCATGCAGCTTATCAACTCCTGTTCTGTTTCTTGTGCCACTTGCTGGCAACCTGGCTGCCCAGAGACATGTCTGGAGGATGTATGATTTACAGCTGTCGCACAGAGCATGAAGCTCTTTTCCATTCCCATAATGGCTTTTTGCTTTTCTTTTTGAAAACAATACTGCTAGTATTTTCCAGGAAAAAGCTTCCGAATAAACACTTTTCCTCCCACTTTGGTTTGATTCGAAAATAGAATTTTCAGCAAAGTATGAACACCAGCAGAAATCAATGTTCTTTTACTTCCTTTCCTTTTTTTTTTTAAATGCTGTATCTCCCTTCCCCCACAAACAAATCCCAAATCAAAAAGTCAGGAAAATATTTTCAGTTTTCTTTTTGTCACCATCATTTGTATAACAAAACTTTTTTTGTGTAACAAAACTTTGTATGATGGAATGTCTGGACTTGTCCTTGGCTAAGTGATTTTGAATAGGAAAAACTTCTGTGGGAGAACCAGTGTAAAAGTTGGCATGTACAGTGATTCTTTGTTGTTAAATACTTTGGCAAATAACTACATGTTGACAGTAAAGTAATGGCACAGGAAGTGGATAAATATTTTCAATATATAGCCCCTGATGTTTGAAGTCAACCTCCTTGTTACTAGCAGAAAATGGGACATCTTCACAGAACCACAATGATAATTTCACTTCTCACTGTGACAAAGAGGAAGGGAAAAATTCTCGGGAGGTAAGATAAACAGGAAATTTCACTGCAGCATTAGGCACCAAGAATAGTGAGGTACTATTTTGAAGAAAAATGTTGCAAATGCTGTGATAACTGGCATTATTTTTGAGTTAGTATTCATGAAGTTTATAAGTAATTAGGATATGTTGTTACCGTTGCAGCTGAATTTTAACTCTACAGTATTTTAGCATGCTCTTTTTTCTTTGACCTAAATCCGTCTAATTTTTTGTCTTCGTTAAAAGCACAGAACAAAAACACTATTGTGTCTTAGGCTGTGCTCAGGCAGATCAAGGAAGTTTGCATTGCTAAGCAAAGCCATATACATTTTAGTTAGCCCAGAAATGTTTGAACTCCACACAATTAAGTGAGATGAGTGTCCACGTGATGGAAATGTTAACTGTTTTTGCTTAAACCTGTTTGTAAAACAGACAGTCCAATGGGGGAACAAAAGAGGGGAAAAAAAATCTGAAAATGTAATCAGGCATAATAACACTTAAGCTTAGAGAGGAGAAAAGCATTTCATTTGTATATGTAAATGAAATGTCATTACAGTTCAGTGTCTTCAGGACAGTTCTTCACTTATGTTGGTTAACATTAGTGTTTCTTAAAGATGATTTAATATATATTTGAAAGCTTTTTTTTTTAACTGATAGATTATGCAGAAGAGCATGGCTGCAGTTTTGCAGATATCACACAATCAGCACTTCCCAGTCCTGTGATTAAGATTTCTATTCTAACCAGAAGAAAGTGGAATATATTTCAAAATGCTGTGAAAAATAACAGAATACCCTACGTGCTAACACATTCAAGACAATTGCTCACGATGTTATTAGGTTTTGTTTTGTTCCTTGAAAGTTTGTTCTACTTACTCTCTTTAAAAGACATGTTTTTGATTAAAAACGTGCTGGGTTTTTCCCCCCCCCTTAAAGCAGAGATCTTAGATCTCTTGATAGGGCAGGATCACCAGCTGCCTTACAAGCTTTCACCCAGGCATGCCTCCCTGATGCCTCATGGCCCTAACTGAGAGAAACTGTCCTCGCAGCCTGTCTTGGGTTCAGCCCAGCCGGTAACGAAGCACCGGGCAGCCGATCCCTCACTCCCCGCCCCGGCCACGGTGGGATGAGGAGAAAATATGAAGGCAGGCTCGTGGGTCGAGACAAGGACAGGGAGGGATCGCTCCCCGCTTATGGTCACGGGCAAAAGACAGGCTCAGCTTGGGGAAGAAGCAAAATCGATTTCATTTACCACCAATCGCATCAAAACAAGGGTAATGAGAAGTAAAACCAAGCCTTAGAGCAGCTTCCCCCCACCCCTCCCTCCTTCCCGCCTCAACTCGGCTCCCGGTTCTCTCCACCTCCTCCCCTCAGCGGCGCTGGGGAGCAGGGGACGGGCCTCAGCCCCTCATACCTTGGCTCTGCCGCTCCTTCCTCCTCAGGGCGAGGAAGACTCCTCCTCACTCGTCCCCGGCTCCGCCGTGGGGTCCGTCCCACGGGAGACAGCCCTTCACCAACTTCTCCAGCGTGAGTCCTTCCCGCGGGCTGCAGTTCCTCACAGACTTCCCTGGCGCGGGTCCTTTCCGCGGGCCGGTCTTCAGTCACGGACTGCCTCAGCGCGGGCTTTACCACAGAGTCGCGGCCATTTTGGGGGGCATCCGCTCCCCCGCTCCCCTCCGTGGGCTGGGGGGGGACAGCCTGCCGCCTCCCCACGGGCTGCAGGGGCATCCCCTCCTCCTTCCCTGCCCTCGGTATCTGCGGAGGGGTTCCTCTCACACTCCAGTCCCCCTACTCACTGCAGGTTCCCCTTCTTAAATCCACCGCTGTTGCTGATGGGCTCAGCCTTGGCCAGAGGCGGGTCCCACTTGCAGCCGAGGAAGCTTCTAGAAGCTTCTCACAGGAGCCAGCCCGGCAGCCCCCTCCCCTGCTACCAAAACCGCGCCACGCAAACCCAGAACAGAGCCCAGTGGGTATGTCGCTGTCTGCTCACAAGCCTTGTCCTCGGAATAAGCTGTAAAACTAAAGGCCACGTAACGCCAAAGCAGGAGGAAACGCCTGCTAGGAGATGGAGTGGCCACCAGTTCTTTGTTAATATGGCTAATGGGCTGGAATTCTAGGAGAAAGGCTGATGTGAAGATTTGAGTGTTTCTCATCTGCAGCGTGAACCAAACAGGAGGAACAGAATTTTAAGTACAAGTAGTTTTGAAGGTTTCGGAATGGAGCAGATCCTGCAAACTATGCTGCCCATTGCAATCTTTATTGGCTGCTGGGTGCTTGAAGATCCTCCAGTCTCCCAACACATGCATAGACCTCTGGTTCACATCTTCTTTTGCAAGATGCAACACTTAGATCCTTCTGTAAATATGAAAAGTTATCAGTAACATGTTTTAAACTTTTCCAATAAGCTCCATTTTTTTTTTCTATCTTCAAAACTCCTTTATGCACCTTTTCATGAAGTGTTTTTCTACACTGGATCTACAATTCACTGTCAAATGTACATGCACCAGCTACCTATAGAGTTTTTTCTAAGAGTATCTGTAGCCACCAGACAGCTTGCTTCTGGGCTTTGTTTGCTTGCAACCCTCCTACAGATAAACCTATGGACAAATAAAACACCTCTGAAATGCGATGAACCTCTGAATGGAGAATTCCACATAAGAACAATGGCACACGCATAATCTTGCTGCAAAAAGAAGACACTTGACAAGCTAGAAGCCCTGCTCATGGTGTCTTACCTTCTCCCATCTGGGTCAATTTCTGTGGATTGAGATACGGAGGTAGAGAGTTCCTTTTATTTCCAGGAGAAGTATTTTCCAGGCAGATTTAAGGAAGATGTAACTCCAGACTGAACTTTTTGGTATCCTGGTTGTATGCAGAGAGCACTGGTGTAGCCATACCAGAGTGAATTCCATGAGGCGCATTATTTCTGAAGGTAGGCAAAAAGAAAGGAAGGTCTGCTCACCCTGTTTCAGGATTGTTTTATCACATCTTTATTCCACAGTGAGGAATGTGTTGATACTCATATGGTTTTAAACTGGTGGCCCAGATAAAAAGAGGTATGTATCATCTTGCAATACCTAAGCCACCCAGTCTCCTTCTCATTGCTTTTGTTATTTTCTTGGACATTTTCCACCTCCCTCCATGACATCTCCTGGTTTTAGACATTTTAGAGGCATGTTGGTTTTAGCACGGCAGGGTTTCAGGTGTGCTGATGATGAAGTGGCCTAATTGTAAATGTTGGCAGTGCTGTGTCAAATGTGATTGTATGATATTTATTATGAACGCACGTTATTATGCTTTCCATATTTTGTCCTTTTTTGACTCTGAATTGTCTGATGGTTTTGTCATCTGACAGATTTTTTTTTTTTTTTTTTGGTCCCTGGAGGTTTAGAGTTAGCTAAGCATGGTCACAACTGACATCATCTCATGTCAGTGACAGTCCTTGCTTTGAGTGGG
The DNA here is from genome assembly GCF_964188355.1 of Buteo buteo. Taxonomy (NCBI): domain Eukaryota; kingdom Metazoa; phylum Chordata; class Aves; order Accipitriformes; family Accipitridae; genus Buteo; species Buteo buteo. The sequence goes on from NC_134173.1 coordinate 5,706,801, forward strand.
AGATTAGATGACCTCCAGAGGTTTTTTCCAACCATCATTTCTATGATTCATCATGTATTAGTCATTCATTTTCTGTGTATCAAAGGTGTCCTTAACTTTATATGCTTCCTGTGACTTCTTAAGCTTGCAATGGTGGGGGAAGTCATATTCTGCTGCTCAACAGCAGGTTGAGATACCCAAGAGACACAAACGCCTCTTAGTGGCAGGGAATGCCACGTTCAGATGGCGTGTGTTGTTATTAAAAATCTGAGTCCCTCTGTAGTTGGTGCCTGATCTTTCCCCCAGGGAAGAATCCTTGCACACTCACAGTCATGGGGGAGATCTAAGAAATTGTTCCTTCAGATCAATTTCAGTGATTGAAAAGCATCACATTTTGTGCACAGATGTGTGAGTTTGGTAAGGTGGATAAATAGCAGACAGGAAGAAAAGAAATTGCCTAACTGGAGAGCAGTGGTAGCAGTGGAACTCAGTTCACTGGGGTTTCTCCTGTGCTATGCCAGCTGCAATGTTGACAAAGCAGTGGAGTTATTTGAGACTGGTAGGTGTGACCTGGACCCTTGATATTTGTTTATAAAGAAGTTTGCAGAACTGTAAGTATGCTACATATATTGCTGTATTTATTGGGCCAAAGTGTGGTATCACACTGACACCACCTCTGGCAGACCCTGTACCTGTGCACTTTCACGTGGCAGGAGATAAACAGATTGGCAGTGGGTAAGGGGAAAATGAGAATCAGTTGGGGAATGATGAAGGTTGTTTAATGAGCTGAAGATAAAAAATGAATAAAATTTAAATGCATATCTTGGCTAAGTGAGAGACAGATGGAAGAAATCTACAAATTTTGGGGGTGTGAAAGCTCTCCTGGAAAATGCAGCTCTGTTGAAATCAAAATACTTCACAAAAGCAGGTCAACTGCAGTAGACTTTTGTTTCAAAAAAATAAAAAAGACTGTCAGACAGAACACATTTTAATATTTTTGAGTACATCTTTTTTAATTCTTAGTTTTGAAGTGATTCTTTCAATTCATTTTTTTATCTATTTTGATTTCTTTAGAAATAAGTGCAAACAATAAACAAATACACAAAAGAGCCATGGAATTTTCCTTCCAAGATTATTTGAAGTGTTACAGTTTTGCTGTAATTTGGAGCAAAGCCAGAGTATAAAATCCTTGGAAATTGCTATCATCCGTTCAGTTCCCAGGGGGCCTGAGAAGGGCTCGTGCTCTGAATTGCACTACAGCTAGTATCTCTTGAGATGCAGAAGCACCACTAATTGCCAGTAGCCCTACTACAGCTCATTTGCTTTGCACTCCGGATTCCAAAGGACTGAATGTGCAAGTGGTTTCAACATCCCGCTATGCCGGATGTCCAGCTGTAGTGGTACTGCTTCTCCTGTCAGACTGCACTGAAAAGTAGAAGCCTTGTTCTTTTTTGCCCCATGTGCTGTGCCTAATCTCTTTCAGGATCAAAACAATTGTAAGGGAAGATTTTTGTATTGACACTTTCTGGGGACTATATAAGAGATTTAGTAGAGCTTTTCTTTAGCTGCCTTCCTTCTTCTGTAAGATCTGTTACCAGGTGACTGGGATAAGTGATGACTGGTATGTCTTGCAAGAAACAGCTCAGTTCTGCTATTGGCTATTAACTAATTGTTTTATACCATTGAGAGATTCTTCGTGTGTTTGTACATGAAGGGTTCTGTGATGCAATCTGGTGTTTGAGTGTTTAAGGTGTCATTTAGTGCTGAAGTAGTTATTGTTCTTGTAGGAATTCACAGGAAAAGTGTCTTGGAAAAATGGTTGCTGTCACTGTATACTTAACACACTCTATGATAAAACTTTTGCATTACAGTAAGTTGGTTTGTATTTTAACAGACAAATTTCATCGCCTTTCATTATGTCTTGTACATAGGATATTTAAAGAAAGGCATAGTTAGGACCTCATTAGAAGTCAAACAATTGAATGAGCTTTTGAATTGAGCATGAAAACTCGAGAAAAAAGACTTGTAATTTTCGTCCTGGTTCTGGTCTTGCAAAGCAACGTTTGGATTCACGTGGTATGAGAAATTTAGCATGATCCATTCAGCACCTTTCTTTCCTTTTTGCTGCAGTGCTGTCATTACTATGAAATCCATGTTCAGGGACTTTTTTCCTTTCAGACATGCACATTGCTTGCACTGTGGATAATTGGTTATGTATTGGTAGCATGGGAAGAAGACTTTTCATAAGTGCTTGCAAAGACACTGCTTGGCAGAACTACAGTAGATAGCTACTTTAGCAGTGGTTTTTAAAACTAATTTATGAGTTTGTCTTTTTTAGACATAGTGACTTTTAAACTAACAAATACAAATTTCTGTATGGTTTAAAGACATCATATGGCATTTTTAAGTGCTACTCAAGAGTATTGTCTGCATTCAAAATCAGTGGCCAATTTACTTTGGGGAATCGAGGAGCTAGGTGTTCTACCTAGCTATCTTTTCAGCAGATTCCTTACTAGAAAGGAAAGTAAATTTGTCCCTGTTAAACCTTTAAAGAGAATATTCTGTTGTATTAGTGGGGTTAAATGTTTTGAAATGATAAAGTACTTTTTAAATTCAAATACATTACTTGGGGGTGGGGAAGCAAAAGAAAGATTTAGCATTTCTATACCTATGCAGGGAAGGTACTTAAAGGCTATTGTGTCTTTAACAGATAATTAGCATACATAACGTGGCAATTTGCAAGTTACAGACCGCATTAAAGTCAAAGTCACAATTAGAACTACAACTGTAAATAGCGCAAAAACTGGAGCTGTCTTCAAAATGAGACATTAAGAAGTTCAGAAAATATTTTTTTTTCTGTTCTTTTGTTTGTTTGCTAATGAAAAGGACCAAGACTCAGTTGTATATGAAATAAAAAGAATTATGTACAGAAAGCATCTAGTAGCTTTACAAAATATCTCCTGAATGGATTGCTTAGGTGCATCATATAATCTAAATTTTGTCAAGCAAAGCTCTTTGTGCATGACAAAGAGATTTTCTAATAATAGAGGCAAAGGAGGAGCCAGAAATCTATGCCAATCTAATGAGAAAACAGCTTATGAACTCAGCTTCATTTAGGACTAAGACCAATGTAATACCAAGATGAGGGCCATTAAAGTTTATTAAATTTGTCTAACAATATCAGCCAGAATTAGTTAAAAAAATACATGGGTTATTTATTAAATATATACAATCTGGAGCTAGTTTGCTTTCAAATCTCTCCCATGAAAAGTAGTCCTTTATGATGAGTTCAAAAAGTTGTCATTAAACGGCTAGACCAAATGTATTTTAAAGTACTTAAGGAGATATTTCATACAGTAGCAGGAAGCAATGTGTGTTCCTGTTGCGATGCTTTTGCATTCATGAGAGAAAAATGTTTTTTTTTAATATGCAAATATTGAATTTGTAAAATATATGTAGAAAAGCTCTAATAAGATCCTAGGAGCTCCACTTCAAGGCTTAGCTTGTAGAAACATTTGTGTGAGGTGCAGATGAGACCCTCCAAAACAGATAAGCCAGACAATTGTGCTTCATCAAGCATAGTCATGAAGGAGAATCTTCAAAGGGATGGAGGCACATGCCTCAGCCGCAGCCACCTTCTGACTGGCAGGGTCTTTAACAGACAATTAGCTGTCCTGAAGGTTGCCATCTGTGGTGGGGAGGACTGTTTCTTGGCAATGGGATGCTGGGAAGGCCCACTGCTAGCTGACTTAGTCCTGGCTGACCACAGACCTGGGAGCTGGCTGTGCTGGTCTTTCAGTGGGCCAAGATCCAGGGCTGGTGGGTAACACACAAAAGTCATAGCCGTTGGTCTTCTAGTACTAATTGGTCCTGATCTAAAAACCCTTCGCAGAGCAGGCCCAGGTTACTCAGAGTAACATGGTTCCTGAGTGATCATAGCCTTTTCTCAAGGTGTGTTTTGGTAACTCCATCAAACATGAGCCTCAGGTAGGCAGAGGCCATCACGCCTTCTTTTCTGCAAACGGGCTGCAAATGTGACATTCCCTGTTGCTCATGATGGTTGGCCTTCAGAGCAAAGTGCCATGCTTATTCAGGTGTAGTCTTGCCATAGACAACCACAGGAAGGTACAATGTGAAGGTAGAGATAAATACTTAATTTAGATCTTCTCAAACATTTAAAAAAGCAATTAGTTCTTGGCATTTTACCCATGTAGGGGACATAGAAAAAGATGTGTTCTCTTAATGACTGAGGATTTTCATTTTTGAACCTGTGTCTTCTGTATCTTTTGCTGATCTTTTCCATGAGTCACTTAATTGCTGCCTCACACAAGCCTTTGTGGAGTAAGCTGAAGCTGTGCAGCAGTCCTCAAGCCCATGGATAAGCAGAGGGAGCATGCTGAGAGGTTATAATAATAGACATGCCGACTGCTCTGTTAAAAACCTTGGCTTGTCCCTGAGTCTGTCAAAGATTTCTGCAGTATCTTGCCTCTTTTCAGAACCCCTAGACAAGCCAGAGCGATCGCGCGCAGTAAGAACCATTCCTCCTCAAACCCTTACTAGTCTTTCACTGCTACTTTTGTACTAGAGAAGCCCTTAAAAGGAGTGTTCAGAATGTATTGATTCTCTTTTTTCCCCCTTCTCTTCAAAACACCCAGAAAGATTTTATTTACATTTCAATATGTTTATTTAGTTAATCTTACGGACAGAAACTCACATTTCTGTCAGGGACATTTCCAGCTCAGTGGCCCATCTTGGAGAGTAGCAGAGTATGAAAATAGATTTACTGGAATCTACTGCTAGGGAATATATCCCATAATGTCATCTTTATTGCTGTTTGTATGTAAGCTACAGACATACTTCAGGCCTCATACATGGTGAAGACAGAGCCACGGGGTGGGGGGTTAGTTAGCTTGTGCTACTTTAAGAATTTAAATATCACAATAATAGTAGTATACCTTGCTGCTTTTATAATAACTTTGAATGTAGTATTTTTAGCTTATGTTCAGTGGTGTCCATGAATCAATGCTAATCAGTTGATGGGTTGACAGGGCTACAGTTTTCTGAATTTAAAAAAATGAATCATTAGTAGGATGAAGAGTCAGCATTCTTTATGGAAAGAGTAACCTTTTTTTCAAATCCAATTAATAAAGACAGTATTGATTTAATTAAAAAAACCCCTTGCCATCCCTTGGGTAGGATGGAATTCAGTTCCTATTTCACTTGTTTCTTGGTGATTATGGAGCAAAGAAAACTCGAGACATGTTGAGTTATAGTTTTACCAGAAGAGCGTAAAGCAGTAGTGGGTCAGATTATTTTTGTTGATAGCTGGGTAAAACTCCTGTGTGTTCTAATTTACAGACTCTTTAGCTGTTAAACTACTAGTTTAGAACAATTTTTTTCTTAGAGGATTAATTCTTTTGTAGATGAGAGCATTACTAATATAACTTGTTGATCCTAAAACAACTGGACACATTAAAAAAGTAGGGAGTTCAAACAGTTGCTTCTAGCAATAGACTCTTTCAAAAGAAATAAAGCATAACCAAGTTACAATTGTATTAACAAAAAATCGTAAAATTATAATTAAATTCATTCAAAATCTGTGAAGAAAAAACACTCCCTGATGTACCAAAATCACTCATAAAAATTAATAACAATTATATGAGATCCCTGAGCTTGCTTCAGTTTTATGAAGAGGCAGCTATTCACAGGATAAGAAGAATTCTTGTATTTTTATGTACAGAAGTGTCAGTTTTGGAAACCATACATAAGTAAAAGAAGTGGATGCATGTGCCACCAAGTAGAGGACGTGTTGCACACACATTCTGTTAAAATACAGTGGTTTACACTTGTCTACAGCTTATTATTATGGTTACTTATTTCAGCTGGCATCATTCACACCATCTACAAACTAGTTGTATGTAAGCAGCATGGCACAGCATTGGTGACTTTTTCTATAGGCTGAAGAGAAATACAGAATGACCAGATAATACAAGAACACAGTAATCCTGAGCTACCAATTATTGTGGGTGTTGTTTTCTTTAATTAAGGTCAGCTAGGTTTGTTGTCCTAAAAACATCTGTTACAGCTCGTGGAGGATTTGTGGTTTTTTTGACAGGAACTATTCAGTTGTTCTGTATTAATGTAGATGGTCCCTTCTAGATTTTCAGGACTGCTTTAGGGTTTAAAATCTGTTTGTCAGAAATGCTGTAGAAGCCATGATAAGATGTTTTTCCTTACATAACTTCCATTTTTCATACCTTACCATCTTAAAAACAGCAGGAGAAAAAAAAAATCACCCTAAAACAAAACAAATTGCCATGCAGCAAGATATATCCTAACCTATCAGTTTAAAAAATGAAGGATGTAACTTTTCTTACAAACCAAGGGGCAGCATCACTCCTACCTTAATTTTTATCACTCTTTCTGCACATGTTTCTGTTGCTGTGGCAGTAAATCTTTGCCCTTGTGATCTCTCGTGCTAGAGGTTATCTCCTCTAGCTTCTGGGATTTTGAAGCTTGTTGTCTTCATTCATGATTCAGAGGACAGTGGGGCTTGCAGCAGTGAACAGAGCTCTTTCATAACCAGCCATCTGTGAAGAGTCGCTGAGGAGGGCAATATCCACCATCATCATGGATGGATGAATAGGAGTAATGGTGAATAGGGATTACGCAATCAATTTTTTTTCGGTCCTGTGTGGTAGGTTGTTTGTTATTGAAGAGTCCTCAGAGAAAGACGTTTCCCTGGCTGACATACCCTGTCCTTCATTTCCAGGCAGCTTCGCAACCGTTTCCAAGCTGGAGAGTTCCCGTAGAGCGTAGTCTCTTTGCTCTGCTGTTCCTCTGAAAGCAGCGACCCTAGATCTGTAGTGCCTAAACAAACATACACTTGTTTACAAGAAGCATTTATAAAGGGGATGATTCCCCCACTACCCAGCTATAGCAGTGATGAGGTTTATGGTTTTCATTTCCCAGCTAGAGCAGCTGAGTAACATAAATAGCATTTGCCCTTTTTACTTAATGAGCTTTTTGGAAATCTGAAATTATATTCTTCCTTTTTAGACTGACTCCTGAATCCTTCCATTTTTAAAAAAGTTGTAACTCTTGTTGAAGTAATTTTCTGGAGGAAAAACCACTCTGAAGAACTCCCAGTATGTCCTCCTGCCAAGGAAGTTTTTTTCTCTTCCAGATTGTCTGATCCTCAGGTTCCTGTAGATCAGTTGCACATTTGCTTTGTGAGTTCTGATGGAAAAAAACAAAATGATGTAATCTTTTGAAAGTGTTTTTTTTTTTACTTCTTAGCTGCACATATGGATATTATTTGTCAACATTTTCTAATCAGTGTGGTTAGTCAATGTATACCAGTTGTAGAACTGGAATGGCTAGACCCATGCAAGATCCATGCAGAGCTACCCAGGACCTTGCTCATTACATTTGCAACAGGCATCCTGTGATCACTCTGAAGTTGCAAGAATCAGTTATTTTGTATTCAAGACATTTTGTATTCATTTCATGTGTGTGGTGCTCACTCACCTGAAAAAGATGTTTTGATGACTCTGGTTCTAGTCAAAGGTAGAGTACATAATAAACATAGCTCCAGAGGCAGATCTGGGGTTCCCTGCAGGATATTATCCTCAGGTTGGATCATTATAGCAGTTCTGCTCCTACAGTGAAAATCTCGATCCTGTGTAAAAGTTTCGTAACTACTAATCACACTGGGATGATGCAGTAAGAGCTGCTTTTTGTTAAACACTGCTGTCCTACCACTGAAGCTTATAATACACGTTTTTCTCCCCAGGAGTATAATTGGACTGTAGGCTTTTGTAGCAAACTACAAAATGGTCCAAACCTCTTCTCGATGAATTTCTACTAAGGTTTTCGTTTCACGCAACGCAAAGAGTATAGACCATAACTAATAAGGCTACATGGCGCTACCTTGCCCATGGAGAACAGCTGACTGTTGCCATCCAGACAGAATTTTACTTTACCTGCAAGCCTTTGAATGTTAGAGATGCTAAGCCTCAGCATAACAGAACCTCTCCAAAATCTATGAGATCTTTTGTGTACGGTACTGAATACCGAAGTAGACTGCTGCAGTAGTAGTGCTGTTTTATATAAATTTTAAAACTACATATGTTGCTAAATATAAACAATTCATAGGTTTATAAACATAGCCCTGTAGGAATGTGACAATACTTCTGATGTCTCAGAACACAGCATTTTTTTATTTGATGTTTCTTTTCAGTTGACAGATAAATCAACTCAAAAGTAGCCAGACGGTTCCCAGTTGAATATGAATTTGAGAGGGCTGATGCACATTGCTTAGTCTAAAAGTCTAAAATAAGTTACTCTAAAGCTATTTGCTCTGAAGTTGCCAGACTTTACAGGATATACATAAATAACTTTGTGCAAAACTTGAATCCACTCTCCGTGTTAAGCCATATGCCAATTTCAAGATCTCCAGCACAAGAGCATTAGACATATGGACCATTCCCTAATATTTCTGTGGAGCACATGTTTGATAGGAGGCTGTAGCTCGTGCCTGCTGGGGACTGAGTCAATGGAGTGACTTCTGTTCACCTCCACAGACTACTGGTCGGGCACCATCTGCCTGGGTTGTTCCCCATCTTGGTGGTAGACATCTGATTATTTGCGAACAGGATCAGGTCTTACATAATATTGTAGTGTTTCTAAGGGGCCATTAAAATATGCAGAGTAGAAGTGATTGTTTGGATAACAGTCTGAATAAAACAAAGAAAGAACAAAAATTGTTGTATAAAATTCCCAGTAATGAAGGAGAAACTGTGTTAGTAAGCTGATTTCTCAGAGAAAAACATTTTATAAACAGGTAAATCCTTCAGAAGAATGCAGGACTTGCTCATAAGAAAAAAATACTGGAAAACTCAAGGAATCTGAGAAAGGGGGATGAGAGAAAAGAAAGCTGTTTTCCTTCCCTTCCCCCACTTATTTTGACCAGAGAGACCCTATGTATCATACGCCACTTGACACTTTCAGGAATGATCTTACTGTCCAGATGGCTTACAGAGCGCTTCACTAGTAAAGAAAATAATCAATAGGATGAGATATTAAAAAGGGAATTTTTCCCCTACTTACTCCAGGCAGCATTGTCAACTCTCTATTGAATTTATGATCTACAGGAAATTAAACGCTGACAGCATCACCAGCAAAGATAAGCATATATTGCTCAGGGTTAATGACTTGCTAGATTTTCTAAATCAAGCTATGTATACATTAGTACCTCAGATTTTTATCAAGTGACTGTTGGCAAGTAACCATGGATAATGATAGCAAATGAAAATTCCTTTTATAAATGACAGAGTCGTGCTGTTACATTTTAAGCTCTGGATTTCCAAATGTCAGCCTACTGTCCTGGCAGAGCTCATTTACATGTGTGCAGTATTTTGTTTGAATAACATAATTGTTATGTCACCCACTTTTGCACACACTTACAGAGTCCTAGAAAGGGAATTAGAAATGCTGAAGCAGTTTGCAGTCCAGCAGATTTGGAACCGTGTGCCCATGGTTGACTCCAAATTCATAATTAAGCATCTAAATTAATGGTTCTATTTACAAAGATGCTGGGCTCCCAGGAGTTCCTTTATTTGCTTGAGATATACTGATCTTAAAATTAGGCACCAGCTCATGGTTTCTGCAGCTCTAATCAGATGTTTTTCTTAACTTTCCAACTTCCCCAGAGCCGCAGGCCCCTTCGAGCTTGAGGCATAAACAGGTTGATTGAGCCTGGGACTTTTTAGTTTGCTTCTGTTTTAAATCATGTCGTAGGGACAGGCTGGTGGCCGATTGGTATCCTTTTCCTTTCAGCAATATCAAAGACTAGTTGCCTTTCAGGAGTTGCCTTGTTGACATACTGGAGGGAGGCTCTTTGATCACCAGGTTGTGATGTCCTTTGTGAAAGCTACCCCACAAGGCTGGTCATGATCAGTGGGAATTGGCTGATAAGGAAAAAGCTGTTGTGACACATACACAGACAGAAGAGCATTGCTGCTGTCGACATTTAGGTTATCTCTTCAGTCACTGGGAAAAAAAGAGACACGCAAAATGTTCTGAATCTTGTGGAGGAGCCTATGGGTTTCCACTGGCCACAGGGGGAACCTCATTTATCAATCTAAACTAGGTATCTGAAGTTCATGCAGGAACTCTCCAGTCTGGCTGAGTCGGAGTTACTGTAGATACTGTTAGTATACTGTTGTCTTTACGCTACCTATGTAATCTATTCATTTTTCACTAAAATTGAAGGAGGGAGCTGCAAACCAGTTTTGGGTTTTGGTGGTTATTTTTTTTTTTTTGGTGAGGAAACAGAGAGGCAAAAAAAAGCAGTTTTGCCAAAACTGCAGGAAGAATCTGCAGGGCAAAGAACATCTCCTTCGGGATGCATAATGATGGTACATACATCTCCTTTCCTTTTCTTCCTTCCAGGGCCTCTATTGAGGCCCTGGTCAGACACAACCTTCCCTTGCTTGTCTGAGCTGAAAAGATTAAAGCCTAGATTGGTTTTGTATGCTTGGTTGGTACTGATATATTTATTTTTTTTTAAACTGTATTACTTGAAACCTCTGGGGGTGACACAACAGAAGGAGGAATAAAATCCAGGTCAAGTACATAACATTACAGAGCACTGGCACTGGGTTGTCAGGAGAAAAACAAAATAAATACAGTGTATGAGTAAATTTTCCTTAGAAGACGTACAAGAAAATAAGAATTTTTGTAATAAACTTTTCCCCCTCTTGCTGCTTCATGTCTGAGGCATTTTGTGGCTTTATCAGTGTTTTACAAACAAAATTACAAGCGTCCAAATAAGGTGGCAGACCAAATAGAGTCAATACAGACTGGAAAATGAAAACAAATCGACCCTCTGTTCGTATGCTTCTCCCCCTCCCACCACTGCTATCCTCTCAAATGCCTATCAGTCAAAGCCACGGCCAACAAAGTAACTCAGAGATAGGATTAAATAGAAGAAACATTCTTCATTGCTGCTTTGAAGGGTGCTGAAGGCTTGTTATGAAAGACAAATGCCGTGACTGTAACACAGGCGCAAGCACCCTTGTAGTAACAGCTCTTCTCGCCCAAGAGTTAACGGGGTTCAAACCATTTTGGTTTATCAGCCAGATGAAAAGCCAAAGAAATTCACTTTGGCAAAAAGAAGAGTAGCAGTCTAACCCCCTCATGTTACCTATCTGTTAGTGAGCCTTTAAAAAAACTCCCCTGTAAACTTAAATTTGGCATAATTCCAAGAGTGCAGTTTGTCAGCATCACTGATAAGTGCACTTTGGCACAAACAGAAAAAAGGCAAATAATACTATATGAAAATTCATTAAATTTCATAAGTCTGTCACTGTCTTTAAGTGAAGAACAGCCTATGAATGAAAATGTATGAAACAATTGTAATGTGGCAGATTCAAAGCAGGTGAAAAGCCAGTACCTTATCACAGTTGCAGGTTTTGGTGGCAGCTTGGGCCTTAGCAGTCTTCACTTTTATGACCATCGGAATAACAATGGTACTAACAAGAAAAATATCGATAGGAATGCAAGCTCTCCTATTTCAGTCTTTGACTGTTTCCCTTTGTGTTTTGGATAGGTTAACTAAGTATATTTCTATTGAGGGGCAATTCAGGCAATTTCTTTCTTAATAAAACAAAAGTACATGTTTGCTGGGTAAAAAAATTAGTCGTCTTTCACATTAAATCTAGAATCCATTTAGCAAGTCAAAGACTGATCTAGCACTCTGACACCTAAAAGCAAGGGGACTCAATTTCTAGTCTCACAGAAAAATATTGAGAACATAGAGGGAAGAAGAGGGTTCTTTCAGTTGTGGAAGAGATGCTGTCTTTTCTGCTCTGGCCCTGTGGAGTCAGGGCTCCCCTTGCTTCTGAGTAGTAGCTGTGGTAGCCCCCCGTTTGCACGCTGCAATCTTCAAGGAAAGGTTTTCCTTTCAGAACACATACATTGTTGGAGAGAGAACTAATTCTTGTATTTCTGGTTGCTGCATGTGACAGGCTAATCATTTGAAAACTGTACATGTTAAGTCTTGGATGAGCAGGTTATGAAACACACTAGTGATGGGGAAAATTGCTATAGTGTACTTGAATGCATTAAAAAAACCCCAAACATTTCAGAAAATACTCAAAGACAGTTTTCCAGTTGTTCCAGGATCAGATTTTCAGATAGATTGGTGATAAGTCTATGGAAGATCAACTGCTAAAAATTTGTTTCTAGAGAGACTTCAAGTTGCAACCAGTCAGACTGTAGGGATGTGTTATGGTGTTACGTACCTAAAGATGCTGGTAGGCCTGTAATGGGAATCCAAAGTACAACAGTCACAGAATTTAGTCCAGGTTAGGTATCTAAATACTGCTAAAAATTGTAGCAAGCACCTACATGCTTCTTTTGGCAGAAATAAATACCTCTTAAAATCATGCTAGAAACTGCTAAGGAATGGTCTAAATGTCTATCCTACTGTTTTTATTAGTGACCTTAGCAAAAAAAAAAAGAGAGACAGAAAAAATGGCCCGATACTCTCACAATACAGGAGGAAAATGGGATCAGCTTGAGGGGTGAAGTAATATCAGTGGAATGGAATTTAACAGTGAAATTTGCAAGGTTATGCATTTAGGGCCTCATAAAAAGATCTGAACTTGTCTGGAAGAGATAGTAGGCTAAGTGGCAGCAAAAAAAAGCTATTTTCTATGGAGAGGTTTAAAGAGCCTGGCTTCTTAGTCTAGAAAAACAAAAGGCTGAGAGCAGACATTATTATTCTCTGTTACAACATCAAGAAAGTAAACTTTTGAGATGAATGAACTAAGTAAGGGACTGCATTGGCACAAAGAAAAAGTGGGTATGAACAGGAAACAAATTTAAAGATTATTAACTATCAGAGGAATGGGTTTCTGCAAAAGCCTTCCAATATCAGCAGAAAAAAACCCAGCTAGTTTTAACATGGAGGTTATGGTGTTTGTAAAAGGCTTGGCCTGGTGTTACTGGGTGGAACTCATGTCCCAGGAGGGGAGAAGTAGGAGGTCTTTAGAGTTTTTAATTCTTGAGGTCTTTTTAGTACTTTGTGTACTATACCATAGGCTTTAAAGTGTTAATAAAATCAGTTCTTAGCAAAATTCTCCTTAAACACTAACCCATCTTAATTTTCAAAAAATGGATAGACTTTTTCTGTTTGTGGTGGTGGTGATGATGATGATTATTATTATTATTATTTTGTTGTTGTTGTTGTTGAAGGCAACATGGATAATCATAATGTGTGACACATTTCAACCAATGTATTTTTTGAAGAAACTTCTAAGTGGCTAAAACTAAGTTTTAGTATGTTAGTTTTATCACATTTGCAATTATTAAAGAGTGAGTATTTCTAAATGTGGTGGATGTCTGTATATGTGCTCATCACTAGAATCTTTATTTATAGAATTTATTTAGGACTACTGACCTCGGTTTATGCTTGCCTGTTGCATGATCATCACCTACCGAGTTCCCAGGAAAATTATGAACGTAATCTGGGCTTCCCTAGTGTGTTCTACTGGCATGTCCCATCCATGGTCTGTAAGTATTTTAGTCACTGATCAGTCTAGTCATTGCTCAGTTGTTTCTACTGAAGAAATAATTTGGTATTGGGCATGCTTGAAGTACCACTGGTAGGAGCTCTGTTGTGTTATGTGTAACACAAAGAAGTTAGTCTGTTCATGAGCTAAAAGATGTTATGAGATCCAGCAGATCATTTTATCTTGTAATTCCTATGTCAGGGTTTGGATCTGCCTTGGTCATTTGCCTTGTAGCTGTTTGCTAGCTACAGTTTCTAAAATATTTCCCCCTCCTCCCAGTAAAATTTTGTGGGTTTTCTCTTTTTTTTTTTTACCTGTGTTTTTTCTTTTCTCTTCCATCTTCCTGGATGCCTTGTTATTTATTCTCTTTCATTTATACATTGGAAGTAAATAAATAGTTGCTCAGGAGCTATCTTAACCCAATGGCATTCCACACTGTATACCCCAGTTTTTGACTACCTTCTGAGACGTAAAAAGACTTTGTTGATTTAAGCCAGCTTTCAGGTACTGTTGGTAGATCAAAAAGACTTTATATAGTCCAAGAAGATGATTGCAATTTCACTTAAAGCTACCTCAGAAGGGGAATAAAATATGTTATAGTTGTTCTGTCTTTTAGATACTGTGGTCCACAGCTGAACAAGATTTTCAGAAGAAGGACTCAAATTCTGAAACTCTTTTCTGTTAAAAACTCTAGTAATTAGGGTTAATCTCATTCTTCTGGGAGTTACAACCCCTGCAGGTGTGAACAAACTGTGACAGAGAGGAGGTGATTATTTTACAAAAAAAAAGGCAAGGTGATAATACAAAATGGAATTCAGATAACAGATACATAGGGAAAAATGCTGTCATGATGATGGAGCCACAATCCAAAATCACCTTCATGGCTAGCGAGGAAAATATGGAGAAATAATAATACTTTGCAGTACTAAAAATCATGCTATTGCTAGTTTGTAAAAAGATGCATCTAAAGAAAAGACAACTCAGTGCTCTATGTATGAGTACGAATACTAGCCATTCTTATTTTTCTTGACCCCTCATTGTACAAGTCCCAGATGAAAAAAAGTACTGAGGTTGCTTTGCATCAGTAACACTTGAGTTAGCATCTATTAAGAGAATTTAGGACATTCAGACTTCAAAGCAATTGTTCCAGATTTCTGCAAATTCCAGCACTTGTCACTACACTAGCATCAGGGGCTATGATTTAGAATTTATTTAGTGTTGTGGTTTGTTTTCTGGGTTTTGGGGGTTTTGTGTTTGTTTGGGGTTTTTTTCCCCCCAAAACCATGGAGCAAAGAGTCCTATCTACACTTCAGCTAGTCCACTCACGTATCTGGAGTATATATTTTGGAGTATATTTGCTTTCTGGAATAAGGTGAAAAAAGCCTTGTCATAAACTGTATGTTTCATTATGTATTTAAGAAAGAAAATTGTTTTGTACTCCCAAGAAAGGTTGTAAGTTGGGTAGATAAAAAGAAAAGCAAGTAAAAAAGTTACCAGAGATAGCCTAAGCCTCAGATGTATGTTCTACTGGATTGATGCTGATTTAGGAAGCATTCTTACTTATTTTGTTATGTTTAGAAGAGATCTGCAGAATTCCTGAGAGGCAGCAGCCTGATGTTGAATTAGGTACATCCAGTAAGATAAAGTCCTAACATATCACAAACAATAATAGCTAATATTACTCTTTGTGACATACAGTGGAACAGATTCTCTTACTTGCTGAATCATTAGATTATCTTGTAAAAGAAACACTGAGAATAATGACATAAATTAAATTCTGTATCCTGAAGTAAAAAAGCATCTTTTCTAACAGTGTAAGGGCTGAATACTGAACACTGTTGTATGCACAGAAGAACATAAGATAAGGGGAAGTGCGGAAATACAACAGGGTCAAGAGAAGCTACCTTTGGAGGTCTCGTTCATGGCCATCGACTAGAAAGCTATGATAAGAGAGATTTTCTTTTGAGTTCCATTTCCAACCAGAAAATTTCAAAGGCAAAACATCACCTCAGCTCAGCCAGAAATTGCTGTTTCTGGTCTTTTTTTCAACCCACCATTGGCATAATGGGAAGAAGAAAATCATTGCATTTTAATTCAAAACATTTTGTCTAATTAAACTGAATCAAACTGTATTTTAAAATATTTGGCCCATGCCAAACAGCTTATTTTGTCTGTTATATTCTGATTTTTTTACCTCATTCTTACTGTGTTACCATTTTCCTGTCTGCAGCTTCTGTAAAGGTACTGCATTCTGTTTGTTCTCCTACCTTCCTGTTGACAACACTGGTGTTTAAGTCCTGTAAACTGACATAGTATTGCCATGTTTCATGATTTTTCCTCAGATGTCCATTGTAACTTCAGCTTTCTTTAGAAAAACCACGTTTCTAGCCATCCCTGCTACAGAAAAAAGCTTGGAAAACTGATTCCACATACATTTTTTAAAAAGACCATAAAAATATCTATTAGATATTTTTAGATATCTCTTAGATATTTTTAATGTTATTTTAGGAAGTAAAAAATGTCTTTTACAGCTCAAGACATTATCTCCTTTTCTGTGGCTTTTTGCTACTTTGGAAATGTTATGTGGTGTCAAGATGAATAATGTGGAATCACAGTAATATCACTGCTGTATCTAGAGAGACAGAGGTACATGGCATTCCTGTCTTGTTTTGTGGTTTACTTGTGCTATGTAGTTAGAGCAGTAGTCTGGGGTGGCATATAGCCAGGAAGATAACTAGAGGTCTTTTCAGAAGCTGGATTCATAGTAATAAATTGCTTCTTTTTTTTTAGTCACTGTTTTCCATAGCGACTCTGTTGAAATAGAGCAGAGCTTCTGATGGAAGTGTGGAAGGCTATGTCTCACTCCCTTGCCCTTTCTTTGGCAGAAAGAGAAATTAGGACAGGGTATTTTACACTGCTTAAATTACAGTGCTCTGTGCTTCTGCGTTATCATGTAGAGCAGAAACTTAACCAGGTGGCCAGCAGAGTCCTTTGGAGAAGTGTGTCTGTCCCCATTAGCTGTGGATGACAGCTGAGAGAGAACAGCAACCTTAAGCATGGGTGTGTTGGATACTATCCTCATCCTTCCTTCCTTCCTTCCTTCCTTCCTTCCTTCCTTCCTTCCTTCCTTCCTTCCTTCCTTTCTTCCTCCCTCCCTCCATCCCTCCCTCCCCCCCTTCCTTCCTTCCTTCCTTTCTTCCTTCCTTCTATGGTGTCTTGAACACCTTGGAAGTTGGTGCTGGTCCAGGTGATGAATTACAGACCTATGTAAGAGACTGTATTTTTTTACTATAGCCACCTCATGTGTTCATGTATTACCAGTTCATCTTCCTCAGCATAATTGAGTATTCAGGACTTTGGAGTCGCTTCAGACCACCAATTTTATTTTCAAAAGAGCAAGCAATCCAGCACAGTGCTGCTTCTTTTTATTTAAACCACAGCCGCTGTATCTATATTCAAGAGCTGCCACAGAACACCGCTTGCAAGCAATCTTCTGTCCAGAAGCGAGTAGGTTAGGCTAGCAGCACACCCTGCACTCAGAAAAAACTCGATTCCCAAGCCAGTCAGCATCTTCCCGTTCTCCTTAGGCACTCCACCTCATTGATTTCAAACTGCAAGTACCTTTCCAGAAACACCCCGTTAGGGGATTTGCTACTTAGATGGGAAACTCATTGTATTAAATATCTTTGCTGTGTCGTACCAGTGGTTTTTAAGCAGACGTCTCCATTGATCTCACCGGGGAGTCTGCTTTAAACCAATGGCATAATTTGGCTCTTTAGCAGTAAGGTTTGTTCAAATAAGAGCAATCTCTGTTACAGTCACAGGAATGCTTCCACACTGAATGAATCAACGTGCCTTCTATTTTAAACCTGACTTTGAATTGCCATCCTGCCCATCTCAAAATAAAAGTTTCAACAACTCTGTATTTCTTATTGCATGCCTAACACATTTGAGTGTAACTGGGACAAGATAGCATTGAAATGCAAAAGCTTGGGAAAAGGAGGTGGTATTTTCTTTCTCGGAGCAACTGCAGCATTCATGTTGAGAAACAGCTCTGTGCCCCACCATTAATCTCAGGTGATGGTACTGCAGCCCCATGTCATGAAGTCCTGCATAGGTCAGGTAATTTGTGATTTAGCCCAGTCTTTAGACCACTATAAATACATGTCTTAACAAAAATAGGGCATTCAGGAGATGGTCTTCATTGTTTGTTCTCTTTCACTACCCTGGCACTGTCATCTGTCTGTACATACACCAGATACCCCGGAGGCACAGAAAACAAAAGCTTTGCTATAGGCATTTGTTCCCAGACCAAACGAGGAATTAAGTGCTTTCCTAGACATACATACTTTCAAAGGCAATAATCATAAAGGGATCACCTAGTTTTACATAGAAGATGGCAGGAAGTACTTCCAGCAGGATGTGTAAGATCCAGTGCAGTTCCTGAGAAAAGGGTACAACATATGGCAGCGTATTGGTGGAGCCGCAAGCAATCTGTTTGCAGCCTTATCTCAGCCCCAGCTCCTTATCAGGCTATCTTCTATAGATGTGCAGATCCTGCAGAGAAAGGCATTATTAGTAGCTGTAATTGCTTCCTATGCTGGAGTAGACCATTTAAAGAACTACTGTATGGAAAATGTCAACACCAGAGCTGCATCTGATGAAGAATGGTGACAACCAGAGACATGCTTTTCCATGGCCAGACTGCGGTTTTATGTTTAGGTTATGGAAAAATCAGTAATGTTTTAAAACACATTTTCTCATCTATTAAGCAGTACGTATTAAAGAAACTATTAGACAAGACATAAAGGTTCAACACTGACTATTCATGTTTTTAATCTGTAATTTAACTGGGAAGTCCTACCCCACCCACGTTTGGTTTTGTTTGGTTTTTTTAAAATTATGTCTTCCCCTTACAGTGGACTTGAAGGTCTGTTTAAATACTGCTTATTAAAATGAGTGGGTATTGAAATTTTCTGTTCAACCAAGTTCCCACCACCATTTTTTAATTGTTGTTTTTTTCCAAAATTATACTTTTCTTTGCTGGGTTAGCAAACACTTTAAAATAGTCAATTTACTCAGTTGAGATGTGGTTTAAAAATGAGCAGCAGTATCCAAATTGTCTGTTGGATAAACTTTGTCATTCTGTTTTACACAGTTTTGCAGATTCTAATATTCACTCACAGGTATAATTTAAGATATCCACCCAAACACAGTGATAATTATAATAAGCAAGTACTTCCTTAGGAGGTTCAGAGATAATTTTCCTCTGTTCTGTCAGTTAGCAAAATGCTATACATGTGTTACGGAATAAAACAGTGTAACATCTAGTAAGCCTTTAATGAAGATCTTCAAAAGCTATCTGGATTAGTCCTGGGCAACTGGCTATAGGTGGCCCTGCTTGAGCAGGGGGCTGGATCAGATGACCTCCAGAGGTCCTTTCCAGCCTCAGCAATGCTGTGAGTCTTGTGATTCTGTAATGGTGTAATATCGTTCTCTTTATTCGTTAGTGAGCATGTCACCACTTTACATTTAAAATGCGCTGACCTGCTGAAGTATTTATTGCATACCGTTGAAACATGAGGGTGGTTTGTTTGGGGTTTTTAAAATATTAAAACTACTACATTCTCTTATTTTAAATAGAGAGCATAGATGTCTTCTTCATGAGTACCTGATGCTGAGCTCAATCATACCACCATAGCTCAGGAGTAACTCACTAGCTTCTATCATTACAGTAGCATATAAGCTGAAGGGTGATGGAAAATCTTGCCTGCCGTACATATTTTTCCCTGTGTCATAATTTTAAAAAATTGCTGGGTTTTGCTGCATAAATCATACAAGTCCCTACCATGGTTTTTTTTCAGATTTTCTGGGCTGCCTTCAACAGCAAGGAAAACTAGTATCCCTTGTTTTCTTCATTTGGGAGTCCTTCCTGTATAAAACAAGCAGGTTAAACCTATATTCTAGGGTGGGTTTTTAATGATTTTAAATAGTTATTTACTCACAGGTGCAAAAAATTGGTTTCTGTTGAGCAGCTTTACCTGTAAGGAAGAGCTTGATCTCTGTGAAGACCTGAGTACACATCTGTGCTATAGATTTTAGTGTTGTATAGAGATAGCAGAGTGAATTTTAAATAGCTAGCTTGAATAGTCAATGCAGTCTCGTCACAAAAGCACAGAGCTCAGTTCAGGGTCATAACTTCATTTTCAGCATGTGTGGAGTCTGTGCTGCTTAGTACAAATTCTTCTGATACTCAGAAAGCTCATTTAAAGCAAAAGTGTAGCTGCACCAGATCTTGTTATAGAAGTCAGTGTCACAACTGCTGACACCATTCCCCAAAGGGGGAGCAGCTGACAGCCATCTGAGGAACCTCTCCAAATACACGGATTTGGGGAGAGAGAGTGTCTTTTCCTGCAGTTCTGTGTTCCCGTAGAGTGGCTGAGTAGGCTACTTAGAAATCTAGCCCAAGTGGTGATGTTCTTAGTGTGATAGATCAAACTTTTGCTTCTTTAACAGGCCATGGAACTGCATCAAAAAAAAAAAAGGGGGGGGGGGCATTTTAAAGTGTGTTATGAAAATTAAAGAACGGAAATATTTATGTTCTGGTCTTGTGAGTCAGAGTTGCATTTTGGCAGGAGGTCTCAGAATATGGTGGGTATGATGGCAGTATAGTAAGTGTGATTTTCAGCTGAGGAAAATTTAACACTATCTCTGTGACTGAGAATCAGATGGAAGTGTCGGTTTTCACTTACCTTTTTATCACAAAAGCAAAGCAAGGACACATTTGTCAGAGTGTGCCAAACTGGGCACTCATTAGAGGGCAAAAAGAGAAAGATTCAGCAGTAAAACATACTGAGCAGGACAGGGCAGGAGAACAGAGTTGTGAGCATATTTACAGAAGCCATAGATTATCAACCCTGGTACATCTCAGAGTCCAGTTGTATCAGTGGAGGTAGCCATGCGCTTCTGTACCCAGGCTGATGGTACAGCTTCAGGTCAGGAACACAACACTGTGCAGAACCTGCTGCTCTTTCTGCAGAAACCTTCCCTAAGTAAGAGCTTTCCCAAATCTCTGAAGCATTTGGAGATAGCAGCTTTGTATCTGTTAGCCATCAATCAGTACCAATATTCAGTGGCATAGTAAGTGCCTGATACTTCTGACATTTAGGTGTCCTGTCACACTTGTTCTGTGATCTTCTTTAGTCATTGCTTGTTTTGGATTCTTTATGCTTGCTTTATAACTAATGTTTGCATTTTGCCATGTCAGTCATTACAAACCTCTAAGCCAAAGGCAAATTTCAGTCCAGCAAACTTGCCATCCCCTTTGTACAAGAGGTTTCGCATTGCTTCTTCAGTATGGGGAGATGTGAATCAAAGTCCTAGCTCCAAATATTTTTAAGCTCTGGAATAACTGATATCCAGATATTTCATTTTGGGCTTGTTTTTCCACTTACACTTTGTTGTTCTCTTATGTGAGCAACAAGGGCTTTTTCAGGCATCTGTGGAGCTTAGCAGAACAAACAGGCTCCTAGTCCTAGGGGAACAGAAGAACGGTGGCTGTGTGCCACCGTTTTTGTTTCATAAGGTGCTCCCCTGACTAGGACTAAGACTTCTCTTTGTCAGTGCCCATCTCAAGCCTTTAAGGGAAATGACCTATCAGTTTTTGGGTAGCTGCATTAAAAAAAAAGAACTTACTGTCTATCTGTCAGGAGAGGGGATTAGTTAAATGGGAGCAACAGAGAGCTCAGCAAAACTCCTCGGCTAAAAAGAGAGTTCTTCATAACTTGTAGCAGTGCTCCTCTTTGTCCCAGCAGAAGTGTCTCCTGTTCCTGTCCCCTCTGTTTCAATATTACATTTAACACAACACTACAGGGAAATGCATGCCCTCGTTCCTTTTAATGCCATTAATTCACTACCTTTAGAAACATTACAAGATTATCTGTGGGATTTCAGGGTGATGTTGTGAAACCATTGGGGGTCATAAATGCTGTGCCTCCAAACTTTCCTAACATAGAGCAGTAGGATTTCAGTTGATTCAAGGTCCTAATTGTTTGTGGGTGGCACTCAAATATTTTTCTGGGCTGTGGAAGTAAAATATCAGGCATTTCCAGTCTTGAGTGCTGTTGTAAACAGTAGCTCTTGTGCTCACTGGGAATACACTGCAAATGCACTTCTCCTTCCTTGCATTTTAAAATCACTTTAGAAATTATCCTGTAAATTCCATGCATTGCAACTCCATTCTGGCAGATCACAATTTGTGAGAAAATGGGAAAATTAACTTTTTGACCAAGGAGGAGAAGAGGAGGAGCCTGAACTGTCTCAGTCCTACTATTAATTCCACATTTACTAAACTCTTAAGCTTAATAGTAGTCATGTTCATCCAGGTAGAGGAATTTTCTTGATTAACATTAGGTATATTGGAAAGTACAGGAGCATCAAGCCTGAATGAGCACTTAAGTGACCACGGAAGTGCCATGGGGAGGATTCTGTTAATCCTTCTTTTCACTTGGCAGCACCCTCTTTGGATGTGAGAGTATCCCAAGCATTTGTTGTTGAAAGGAGGAAGGGAAAGGAGAGATCAGCTGTTGGACCAGGGCCCCTGACCATTGCCTTTTAGACAACATAAGAACTGAGCTGCATTTTGTACACTAGGCACTGATAGAAGCCCTTCCCTTAATGGATTTTTGTTTTTTTTTTCGGGGTAGGTGCTTTTTCTGGGAGTGCATTATGGAGGGTTATGTAATACATTGTGAATATGCCAGATACCAATAATGAGGCCAGTGCTACTCCCATCAAAACCAATGGCAAATTGGTCTACTTCATCAGAAGATGGACTTTTAGGTTTAAAATGGTTTGAGAGAAGATGACTGTTCCTTTTCATTATTTTTCTTTTCTTATTACTCCCTTTTTTCCCTTTTCAGTGCCATTACCATATGGATTTAATCCTGTTCCACGTCCATTAGCCACTAGTGTTGCATTAATGTGAGCTGGCTGTATAAGATCCTCCTTGGTGTACGGTCCTAACTCCCATGGCATGTGTAACAAAAGCAGCTTGGTTCCCCATGGCTTCTGTCACTCACTCCTAATGTATTTACCCACCCTGCCCACTTTTTCTAATCAGTTTTATCACTGGCTATATTAATGCTGCCCCTGAATAATGACTGGAGTTGGAGATACGAAGTATTGAAAATTGAGTCTGAAAAGACCAGAAGCTGGAAACAGATGGAAAAACCTTCCTGAGGGTGGTGTGTTCTTCTTAAGAACTGTAATCTAGCACTATTCAATGATTTTAAGTGATCCGATTACCAAAAAGAAGAAATGGTTCTAATAACTATATGTTTAAATGATCTTAAGAACCCTTTTTTCCCTCCCCCAAGTACTGTAATTCGTTACATCTGTTTTGATTACTTTTGCAACCTGCTCTTTTCCTTTGGCAGTTTTGCTATACTTTGTGAATATAATGGTAATACTTTAGCTTGAATACTTTTTTTAGTTTGATGAAAACAAAGTATTTGTTTTTCATTTTATATTGGTCTACGGAATGCAATATAATATTTCCTCAGTATTCATATTGAAATTGTCAGATGTGTATGTGCACTGTCGAAATCATTGTAGAATGTTAAATAAATTGTGACATCTGTGAGCAGCCTAGAATGACAAAGAAGGATGACTACAAGTTTGTGGATAATGAATGTAATGGCATGACGAATAGCCAAGGAAACATGTGAAATAATTTTCAAATATGCCCATTTTTTCCCCAGTTCTGCACCACACACTCTTGCCCTCCAAAACGAGCTTGCGCATTTTGAGTAGTGTGTATGTGTGAATTTGTAAAATAGAGAGCTGATAGTTTTTACTCGGGAAGGAGCTATTCCTTTCAAAACTTTTATATTTACAGAGAAAAGACAAAAATTTAAGAAGACATTGTTTATGTAAATATGGACACTTATCTCAGGATCCCCATAGCCAGTGGCGCACGTGCATACCCCGTTTGCATGTTCATTTCAGAGGAGACTATACCAGCCCCCTCTGCCGAAGACCACGAGGTCAGAGGGTGACGGTGGGGGATAGGGACCGAATCTGGCCCGATGTCTGGTTGGTCTTGGGCAGGTCCTTCACAGGCTCTCGGCCACCCACCTGCCTGGTGGGTTTGCATTGCTGCCCACCGCTGACTACTGTAACAGAAGCTCACTGGGGGCTCTCAGGGAAAGGTCGTGTCGTCGTCCCCCCGGGGCCCTGAGACAAAAGAGCAGCTGGTCCCGTCCTCCAGCTGGTCTCCAATTGTGGAGTTTAGTTACATTTAATGGGAATTAATGCAGACGGGATGAGACTCACATGCATTTGTAGGGTACATGTCCATCAAGAAAATAAACAGGGAATTCTGCAAGTTGCATTCAACAGAGAGCTTTAATTCAGGTCATGTTGCAGTCCAAATCCGATGAGAAAACTGTGGTTTATACAGTTTATCCTTTTAGTAGCGTTATCCTTATAGAAGAACCCAGGGGAAAGCTAAAATGAAAGCAATTCTAGCAGGTGTTTTGTATAAAGATGTTTACTACTAAACTAACCAAATCTGATGTATAATATAGCAGTTACTGTATTAAAGTTGCTTAATCTATGAAGCACATTCTGTTTTATTTTATTGCTGGACAGGATCCTTCTGTTACTGAAATTTTTAGTGGAATTGGTAACCAATTATGTTTCCATGTTGTAAAATTTACCACATTCCTACAGTAGGGGATAATACTGATTATTCATATATACATTTGTTTAACCTTCCTTGATTTGTATGTAGTGCATCCATTACTGCATCAGGGACATGGTTCTCTGTTGTTAATTTTCCTAAAATAAATGTTGAAATACTGTCACAAGGAATGATATGGGTAAATTCCATTTTGTTCATGCAAGTGAAATGATCATTGCATCTTGGAAAATCTCCAACTGATACTCTTCCATGGAAACAAAATCTTATCAAGGGGTAGAGAGTTCCACTAGGAATTTTAATACCAAAGAAAGTTAATTTTTCTTTTTTTTTTTTTTTTTTTTTTTTGAGGGGGCGGGTGGGCGGGGGGTTGTGTGGATACTCCTAACTGTAGTATGCCCTAACTGCAAAGTGTGTGACACTGAAAAGATAAAAATAAAACAAATTACTTGCAGTCTGAAGCCATGTCTTATATGCAGAGGTAGGAACTGGTTTGGTTTTTTTTTAAATATGCAGAATGACTGACTGGAGGCTAACAGTAATAATTATTAAAATCAAATGCCATTGTATTCTAACCATTGCAATCATTCAACTGTTACAGGTGAAATCCCAGCTACTGAAATCAAGGGAAAAAACCCCACTAAATGCCTTGAATGGGGCAAAATTATTCCCTGGGAGTAATTTGATCTCTAACACAATTTTTTTCTCTGATACAGGATCTGGATCAAGTTATTACCTATAATGTCTAGATAATGTTGTGAAAACATGGAGATTTCTAACAGCACTAGGTGTTCTTAGTAATTAATAATGTGGCCTTGAGCACTTTTGCATGAATGGTAGAAAGTTGATATTTTCAGGCAGGTATTGATCGGACGGAATTTGGGTCATACTTGTAGGAGGCTGTAGAAGAATAGTCTCTTCCAGGCAAAGCCTCATGCAGCAGCCTGTTTGTTAAGATTACACTAGGCTTATTTTTTATTTTATTTTATGAAAAATGACTCCTGCTGTCACAAGGTCAGTTCCTTTGCAGTGCCATCTGCAATATATTCAGTGTTCCTTGTAGTCACTGAAAGGTCTTTCTCTGCCCATTGCACCTGAAAAAAAAAAAAAAAAGCTTTTCAGAGTTGAAGATTAAGCATGGCTTGGGAACGTCTGTTTGAAATGTTTACATTTGATTCACTCGGCTCACGAATTACAGTTCTTGTTCTATCTTTTGCCTGTATGACTTTTCAGCTGCAAAACAGAGCTCCAGCATTGTGGATAGGGAACTGAAGATAGATGACATACAGGCAAAAATATAATTTTATATATGCCAGAAGGCAACAGAAGATTTGACTTGGAGATGTTCTCAATCAGATCTGAAGAGCAAAATAAATGTGGAGGATCAGCAGTATAAAGAAGTAATGAATAGCAAATTACACATAGTTGTCATAAAGCAATGTTTAAGCTCTTCTACTGGCTGAAATAGGATCATGTGACTTAGTAAATGAAAATGCAAAATAATATCATTAATTTATATACCATTTTGCAAATTCCTGGCACTCTCATTGCTTTACATTGCTCTGTCTGTGCTTGCAAGTTTGCTCAGATTCAGCCACCTTACAGATGGGCAGTAGGTAACAGCTTCATAGCATACTGCAAAACAGTGGGAAGGAGGGGGAATTTTGCCAAAGATATTGACATAAACCTCTCAAGAAAAATGCTGCAGAGCAAGCAAGAAATGCAGTTTTAAATACATATGGATGCGTTCACACATGGGCAGGCTATATGTAATCTATTTCATCAGTTGTAAGCTGGTAGGATGAAAAGCTATGATTTTACTGATTCTAGGCATCTCAGACCTGGCGCATCTTCCTTTGTGGGGAAGCAGAGGCTTTAAGAAAACTACCTTCAGGGCAAAGAGATTTTTAAAGGTTATGAATATGTAGCCTGGAAGGCTTAAGTTTATAGATGAAACTATTATAGCTGGATATGGAAGAATAACCTGCAGACAAAAATAGTGCTCACCGCCTGGCATTTCAAACATATCACATTGCCGGTCATTTTTTCAACATGTGGGGCTACAGCCAAGTGTCAAGTTTAATTGCAGTCACTGTATATTATCAGTATGGGACTAGATGATGAATTTTTCGCTCATGGTTGTGAGCAGTTAATAAAATGGTAAGTTGGACTTGCAGTGCATTCTCATGTATTTGTTTTAAACTTACAGATCCTTAAAATTCTTCACTTTTTCAATTAGAAATAATGATAGTAGCTGTTGTTCACTCTTCTTTCCCTTTTACTCTGTCCCTTCCTTTTATCAGAGAAGAACAAGGTAATAACAGAAAGCAAAAATGAAGAAACATCCACTGACAGGCTTTTTAAAATAAGACCCTTTTATTGAAGAAGGAATTTTAGACTATTTTTTTCCCAAGCCCTGTCCATTGGTCTTCAATGACTTACTGTGAAGCTGGCTTCAGCGCCACAGGGGCTCCAGAAATGCCTGTAATTTCTTTCCCATAGTGGGTCATCAAAGATTGAAACATTGAGATGAGAACTGCTGATCATGTTTTTCTTCCATCTGATTTGGGTGGGATGATAGTACATCCATTACAGAATTAAGAGCTTGCCTTAATACATAGCTTGGCATTTTGCCATGCAAATGGCCATAGACCAACTCTGCTGAATATTTGTGCTGGCTTGTGGTGCTGGCAGTGGGTGGTGGTATGATTTTGAGCAAGCAAAGGCTGAATATCTAATTCATTTTGTCTGGTTTTCTTGATTCTCAGTTGAATCAACAATGACTCAGTAGCTTCAGTGTAACAATGATTGTTGGAGGTTATTTCAGTGTGCATTTTGGCATACGAATCTGTATTCAGAGTTAAATAATCAAGCTTTATATGGATACTCTATGAAACTGAGAAGTTGAATACAGTCCTGACCTTATTCAGGTCTGTGCCAAAGCCTGCACCAACTTCCTGAGGGCTGGGAACTCTCATCGCATTGTACATAACAATGATTTTAAGGAATTGCCACTTAAGATCAATTGCCTCTTTAAATATGGCATAGATACTTAAAAGGCTTAACTGGGAAACATCACAACCATGTGTGGGAAAATTGACACACTTTTCCAACATTATCAGAACAAATAAAGCTGTAGGCACATATTTTCCTTGGCCTGCCATAAAGCATCATAAGGAAAACATTGCATTCACATTAGAGAGTGGTAGGTGCAAGAACTTAATCTGGTCACCACAGGCAAGAGCATCTGGACTTTTTGGGGGTGGTGAAGAGTACTGCTTATTGCTTGGGGATAACGTGGCAACATGGCAAAATTCTGTTATGTAGAGCAAAGGTAAGATGTACCGTTGTGATGTGGTCACGTATGTACGCCAGCATGTTTGCTGACACCACTTTCTGGGATAAGCAGTGATAGAAACCAAGGTTTCAGAAGTTTCATGCGGATTGATGGACATGTTAATAACTTCAAGCAGTACTTTTCCCTGTTTTCAAGTATTAGTTCATGTAACATTAGAAATGAGTTATGAACAGGATAAATTGGTTCAGTTACTTACACTTCCACTTTAAATACCACCTCTTTTAAAAGACCCTGCTGTAATTATTTTATTTCACAGAATATTCAGATATTGACAATTACTATTTAGAGTCTAATTCTGCTGTAGCTATGTTACTCTAAGGACCAGAATTCAGATGAGAACCCAGGTCTTCTGTACATACTTCTGGAAATCCATTTCCAGGATAACAGAAAAAAATGCATTTACTGTCTCTGTAAATGCTCACACAATACAAGGTGACCTCCAGGTGATTTTTAACCATTTGAACTTTTCCCTCTCTTTGTTCTCTTGCAGTGAATAAGACAGATTGGAAAGGTTCTTAGAAATGTTGAATTTTCCCCCGCTATTTAAAATAAGAAATGTCAGAAACACTTGTTCTGATTCTTATTTTTGGAATACTTAGTGGAAATCTTAAAGATGTATATTGCAAGTTCTCACACTTTAAGCTGAGAGACAAAAGTGTTAACAAAAAAATCTCTTCTCCAAAATGTCAATCATTGGAGTTGTAGAATTTTTTAAAGAAACAAAGAATTTGTGTATCTAACAACAACAACAACAAATGCTTTTATTTACCCAACTTTTGTTTACTGGTTTTCATACTGTCCTTTTTTCATGAGTTGCCTTGTCATTGTAGTTTAATAAGGTAAATAAATGTTGAACTTTAATCGGAAAAAAGTAGAAAAGTAGAACTTATTCTTCGTAAAAAAAAAAAAAAAAAAAGATTTTTCATCCTCCTTGATTTTTTACACAAGGCAAAGAAACAGGACAAAATACCAGCCCGATTGCATGCTCTTTGCTGGTCCCCTTTACAGGCAGGTCTTTATTTATTAGAGGGCATCCAGAATAACTTTAAATCCAATTTAAAAGGTTTTGCAGAAAACTTCCCTGCCTCCCTTGCACATCCAGCCTTGGTCATAGTTTGGTTTCTTAAAATGTGATGGATTAGGATTTGTCATTTGTTTTTTCCTCCCAGGTGGTGGACAATGCATATTGGTTAGGTACTGTACTGCACTGGTGTCAAATACAACACAAGAAAAAGTCATGATTGGTTCAAAATGAATCACCACTGATAATAATCCATGCAGGATGAAATCTACACTTTTCAGTGGGTCTTTCTGCCATTCAAGTGAACAAACCAGGCCTTTTATTTCTGTGGAATATCTGCTGGACTGGACCCTTTCTGGTGGTTACTCATGTACTCTCCCAGAAACTGTACTTTAGAGCAAGTCTGTATAAATATGCTATTTAATGGATAAATGGATAGAAGTTAATGCTGTTGATGTTACACAGACTACTATTACGTTACCTATTTTAAGGCCTTAAAGTTGGAAAGAGAACAGTTCGAAAACAATTTTGTGTTAAAAGCAAGCCAGAGCATTTGTTATAAATGGTAATTCAGACCTTTTACTTACAGATATGAGGCATGCAGCGCATAGTCTATTTGACCTGGTTTTGATAAAATGGGGAAATGATAAAGCTGGAAAGAATAGCTTCATAGTGTTCATTGCCTCAGGATTGATTTAGATTTATGCAGCATGGCACGTATTTTATATGATTAGCTTATTTTTATTAGTATCAGCATTGGCTTTTTACCTAGTCACAATTACAGTTTCATCTCTGTAAATAAAACCAGCTGTAACACATTCTTCTGTCCTTTCCCTGATTATCCTGCAACCCCAGTTTTATTGGATATCAACCAATTTTGCCCACTTACTCTGATCTTGCAGTAGTTTATTCAGATTGTGTGTGTCATGCTCATCGTTTTCCTGTATTGTTCATGTTTCTACAGTCAATCCTTGTGTTTTGCTTTTTAAATAGCATGATTCATCTGTAGCTGTCACACCAGTTTACTAAGAATGACATTGTATCTTTAGAGAAAATAAGGCTTAGAGGAGTTGTGTGATGTAGAGGTTAAAGGCAGCAAAAGATTTCAGATCTTTTAATTTGCATACACTGCCTACCCAGTCAAGCTATTTAGATATTATAATCCTTACAGTAACAGTGAAAATCTAGGGGAGAGAGGAAAATTCAGGAAAGAAAATAATCTAACCCAGAACCGCATGCTTTTGTGTGTGTGTGTGTGTATGTAGTATGCTATAGGGTTCAGTAATTAGGAAAAGAGATACACCATCCCTTAACCTTTAATAGTTTGCAAATGGTTTGATGGAGATAGAGAATCAGGGCGGAAGGATGTGGTTAGATTAGTTTGGGATGGATGTGGTGTCAGCATGCATAGAATTTTTTATTAAAATTGCGGACTGATGGCAGTGGTTGTGGCTACTTGTAACACAGCCAGGAACTGAGTGGAGTGCTTTTTTTCTTACAACAGAGTGGTAGTGCATCTCAGGTAGAAGTGACCACAGCCTCTGTGGTACCACATTGCATGGTGATTTAAGGTATGAGCAAGAGTCCTGCAGGAACTGTCTTCAGATCACCAGTCACTATTCTCTTCTGGCTGCTATTGGAATTGGAGACATTTTTCCACCCCCTAAAAAGCAATTAATTACTGGCTGAGTCTGAATATTCTTCATTATTTAGGTTCATGTTATATCAGTAGAAAGACTATCTGAGTCAGAATATGCTTATGGATGCTCTCTATATCTTTAGAGGAAGAAGTAATCTGCTCTTGCTTAAATCAGCTATGTCTTGTCCTTACACATCAGTTCAGCATCTACCAGCATCTCCAATATAAATCCTTGTAGAAGCTGAAGTAATCTATAGCTGTACTGTGCAAAAGAAATTTGGAACTGAGTTGGATTTTATGTTTTCATGCTTGTAATACTGGAATGACTTCTTTTGTGTTCTAAATTTATTTACACCTCCAACCTAAAGTACAGTTTTGCCCTTTTGGGTCTTTTGAGAGGACCACTCACTAAAAATTATGAGGTAGCTGGAAATGGGATTTACGGTCCGCATTCACTCTGTTGGCTAATACAATTTTTTCAGACCTATTCAGCTTATGCAAGCTCCATGTAATGTGCTGTTCTATTCCCTGGCAGAAAGACATCAAGAAATACTATAATTTTAAGAGACTGTTCGAGGGATCCTACATTTTTATGAGAAATTTTTGTTTGTTTATTTTATATATTCACTGTAATACACTGCATATGGTCTTAATTCTGCATGCTCTACTCAGTCAAAATTTCCCATAGAGGACATTTTGGACTCGTCAAGACTTGCAAGTTTAAGTCCCATGGATCTTAACAAATAAGAATGTATCGCAACTGAGAACAGTCAGAACTTCACAAAATCATTAGTCAACACTTTGCAGAATGCAGAAAAATATCTCTGTTCCACTCAAAGCCTAATTATTGTATTGCAGAATTTTGAGACACTAATAAGGACGTATTGAGCTTTTGCAAGCCTATTGCCAGTAGGCAATTTATTATTCAATAAATCCTCCACCCATGATCAGCTAGCTAATGGAAAGTGCTCCAGACTTGAAGTAACAGCATGTTCTTTCTCTATTAGCACAATGTTTGCATTAGAAAGATCAATCAGAATATTTATTAGCACAATATCTACAGAAGAATATTCCGACTGACTCTGGATTGTTGGAAAATTATATATTTTACATCAGGCTTCAAAATAGCCCCCTGGGCTTTGACCATGGGCTAGTTTTTCTACTAGTTTTATCTTCAGGGCAAGAATTTTCTTGTTTGTTTTTTCTGCATCTGTTGTTAATGTGTATTGAACTTCTTCCTCAACAATAAAAATCTGAGTTTGTTCTTTATGTATTCCTTCTAGACATACACTGCTTTCCACAGTATCTCTCTGTAGCTTCTTTAAGCTTCTTCTCTGCCAGCTACCTTAGCTGTGGGGACAACTCTCACATGGCATTTCAGCAAGTGTATTGCCAAGACAGAGCTGGAGTCTGGTGCTGCTCTAGAGAGACCTGTGTGACTCCTTTGTGGAGACAAATGCACAAGGGTATCATGATGTTGTTGAAATCAGGGCATTGTACCCAGAGAATTAGCATTCAGTTTCTATAGATGGATGAGTAGATAGATTGTTTTGATTATTTCTTTTTTCCACTAAGCTTGAGCTCACCATTTCATTAACAGAAGTACCACATGGATCTGATTAATTAAATGTTAAATCTTTTATTTCATTAGTCCTCGCTTGCACTGCCAACCTTAGCCCACGTTAAATTGAGAGCACAAGTGAAAAGACCTATTTGTTGTCCAGTTCTTTTGTTAGGCATGGTTACTTTTTGCATGAATCTGCTTACTGAATTATGTCTCATCTTGCAGCAGGTAGCCCAGAAACAAACGAGAGTCTAAAATTGCATTCAGCTGTTAATAGATAGTTTATATTTATACCTTAGCCTACAGCTAAGACTGCTTCTGTATGAGAAGTGTTGGAACTGTACTTGCCACTAAATTACTGTCAAGTTCCTCCTATCTTGTAAGAAGAATATGTACACCTATGCTGCCTTTTGAAAGTTGCCCTGAGTCAGCACACAGTATTGCCAAATTATTTGTCGATCCAGATAAACGGTGATCTTTTAGACAAGGTCTTAGATATTTCCTGAGGAATATTTCCTCCAGAGCGTGCAGGACCCAGAATATAGACTGGCTTGGGCAGTCCAATGTCTACAGCATTTCTCTAGGTATGCTGCAGTCTGCCTGTGGGTGGATTTTGGAGAACAACTAACCTCCTTGCTACTTCTGAGACATAATTGCAGACTGTGACTGCCGACTGAGACTCTAATTCCACTGCTGTGGACGTATGGTGACTTCTGGTGACTGGGGACAAATACCGACAAGGAGGTCCTCTCATACTGGTGTGTGAAAGTTTTGCAGACACAAGAGAGGTGTGCTCCCAGGTTGCCAAACACAAAGAGCAATGCATGTTATATACTTACCCACCATTTTAGATGCTTATTATAACAGGTTAGATGCTTAATATAACAAGTTTCTAACATTTTGAGCTCTCCACTATTTGTAAATATTAATTCTTAAGAGACCTCTTCATTCTAAATGAATTCTGGGGAATAAGACAGGGTAGAAAAGAAGTGCAATACTGACAATTTAGTCCATGGCTTCATCATGAATAAGCAAAAAGGACTTAAATGTTTGGGACTTGCCGTGTTGCCAGATCCATAGGAGGTGTGGGAGCTAGGTTTATAAGGCTTGGCAAGACACCTTAGCACACATCATCTTGAAAGTTTAGAGGGACAATAGACCTTATATAGGATATCACTTGGTTTCCATATATCCTACCAGGCACTTGCTTTTAGGATGCCATTTATTTGTTAGGCAGCACTGAGGGACATAAGCATTCAAGTACACCTTGGAAAGAAGAGTACTCATGTCTGTAAGTCTTTTATTTCATTAGGGTGCACCAAGTATCCCCCTGTCTATCATTTCATTTGCCAGAGTTTTCAATGTGCCATTAATGCCAGTGCTGGTAACGATGTGTCCAGATTACCTTGGAGGTAGGGATAACAACAACAACAACAACAACAACAACAACAAAAAGCAAAGGTGAAAGTATGCGAGAGGAAGTAGATTTTTATTCTCATTGTGTTGCAACTCACTGAGTCACTGGGCTTGAAATGAGATCCCTGGATTTGCACTTCTTTCTCACGTCTTGCTCAGCTGAGATGTGAAAGCTTCCCCATCTTAAGTTAATTAAAGAGCTTCCATTAATGCAAATTTGTTTGAAATTAAGCTTCCATGCTGCGTGCACAGGGAAGAAAAAGTTGGCAGATTCCAGTGCCACAAAACTGCACATGCATCTATGTGCCTCTTTAGGGCCTGAAATCACCTTTGGAGTCCAGCTTTTATGTACACGTGAAAATCATCATCACTGAGATACAATTCTCTCATGGAGTGCTCATTGCAGTGAGGTCCTGGCCTGCACATCTGTAAAAGCTGCTTTTTTTTGGACATGACAATTAATGCCAACTGCAGGAGATGTAGCAATTTGCATTAGTTTGCTAGTTTAATTACTAGTTTAATTTGTCCCTTGTGCAAGAACTTCCAAAACCACCTTGGTACTCTCTAAGACTGTATGGGTGGTTTTCCTGCCAGCCATTTCTCACTCCTAATTTAATCCTTTCACACTTTGTATTAGACCACCAGGACAGGATTTTCCATCTGCCCCACAGTGTGTATTCCTGTGAGGATATTGATTCACTCCAGCTCCGTGAGTAAGTGTGGTGACCTTACCAGATATCCAGTGTCTTCGGTCAGTCAGGGATTCATTTTACAAGATACGTCAAGCCATATACCAAGATGAGGCTACCTCTTATGTTATCAGAGGGTAAGGTGAAAGCTGTAATACTGGCAAGAGGACTCTCAGACCTCAGTTTGGAAGCCATACCCTTTTTCATTCTCAGACTTAAATGGAGTGAAAGAGAGTTGTCACCCGGATGAGGATACAACTGCCAGGCATCTTTAACGATTGCACTGATTTTTCTTCTGCCCTCCACTGTGCCGCTTTCTAGGGTATCTCTCCTGAATGTATTGTGAGCATTATTTATGTTCACTGGGGGATATAAATTGCAAGCACACAGCTAACTGTGATGACCCAGATTGTTTTTCTGTGCAAGTAAGTCTCCCATTCAGGATTATCTGAATGTAAATACGGTGTGTCCTCTGATCAGAATAAGGAAGACTTTAAAACTTCATTTATCTATCAGGTGTGAAGGGAAACCCTACACCAGCTAGGCATCATGGGTCTCTAGTTTTTAGAAACTGATAGAGATTTTTCATCATTTACATGCTAAAGTACTCTCAGGGAGATTATACTGCATCAAAAGACTTGCAATTAAGACATCATTTGAGTAGAGTAACGCTGCACAAAATCTTTGATTTTAAATCAAATTAGAAAAGGAAGCCATATTTTCCCTCTAAATAAAAGTGAAAGGTAACATTTTGTAGATAGCCTCGCAGATCTCAAACTGCTGGTCGTCTTGGCAAAATGCTGGGGACAGCATGCCTTTCTTATTGAACATAGATCATGGGCTTGTAAAAATGTTGTAGTGAAGGTGAATAGTCTGATAGCTGAAAATGTTAACCTCCCCACTGCTGTTTCTGGGCTGGACATACACCATCTGTGCTTCCTATTAGCATTGCCTGCTGTGGCATGCACCTCCTCATCACTAGATGAGGATTAGGTTTTCATTTCTTCAGTATAGCCTCTGATCAATGTCACGGCTGCCCTCAACCCTCGAAAAATGTATTCCGTACCTAAGGAAAAATAATACTTTTGAGATGAAATGTGAATAAACAAGCTTTGTTCCCCCCTTAGACCAGGGGAGTAGGTTCCAGTGGGTGTATAGTGGCTGTAATGGAAGCAGAGGGAGGCCCTTCGTTTGACTGCTTAAATGAAAGCGTCCTTCACACAGTCAGATGCTCAGGAGGATGAACTTGCTTTGGACTCTAGGAGCGTGTGATGCAAGGTGCTGAGCTCTTCTGAACAGTGGGCCTGTGGAATCTGACACAGTTCTTCCCATTCCTAACATAGAGATATCCAGGCCACAGAAAGGGGATTATGCCTAGCACTAATTAGTACCCTTGCTAGCCTTCTTGCTAGAACCTGTGAGCATCCTGTGTGCTATGGGGCCTGAATTCTCCGTTGTGCTCAGAGATGGGACCCTGATTCCCCTTTGCTTTGGTGTTACCTGATTCTCTGGTATCTGGCCCAAGTATTTACATCTGTGCTGGCAGATAGCTATAAAAAGTATAATTAGAAAGAATTTATCATTATTTTGCATAGATAAATGGTACATTGTTTGGTAAATGACGCCAAAGGGCAAAAGGCATAATTGAAACAGATCCAGTTCTTGCTGGATTTGGACTGATCACAGGGGTAGAGCAATCTGTTGCTGTCATTGCCCTTGATGTGTCCAGTATGGATAAAAAGAGGATGTTGCACCAAACACTGATACAAAACCTAAACAGTGAGTTTTATTCACTGGGGCTTTCATACCGGCTTAGTTCATGATCATTACATTCATAAGCAATGAAAATAAGAAAAGTAAATGAATGGATTAGAGCAAGTCAGTGGAATATAATGCTTGAAAGATTGAATTATTTAAAAGAAAATAGAAGATGAACTGTGAAGGTTTTATTTTCCTTTTTGAATCAAACTTCAAAATATTCTCTGAGCCACTAAATTAGACAGGCAGATTTATGTTTTGTTTCTTGAGTTTTTATGAGTGGCACAGCTACATGGGCATTGAACCACTTTGGAGACAGACAGAAAAAAAAGTACTGAATGACAAATGCCTTTATTCCTGCTGACTTGCAGAAAAATCAGCCAAAAATAAATAATTCTTAGAATGTAATGAAGAAAGCTTGCAGTGCTATTTTACCAATAGGACATGGTATCCCAAAGAGGGTAAACATTTTAACAAAATGTACGAGCTTTTTGTTATCATCCTTTGATTCATATTTTTCTTTTCAATATACTCAGTTGTTCCATGAATTCTCAGTAGTGCAGTACCCAACAGTACCTTTGAATTAAAACAGATGGCTATACTACTATAGGTTTCTCTGCAGCATAGCTTAAAGATGCTGACTGTTTTTGCAACACAGATTTGTTTCATGTTGCAAAACCAAGCAAATGTCTTTCTAATGTGATGTCCTCATGTGGGCCATTGAGACTAATCAAATCATATTAAAAACCCAAATTTCTTCTTTTTTTCCCCCTTTGCCTTTCCCTGTACAGCAGTTAGCCATCATACGATGCTCATACATTGCATTGAAAATTTTATCTTGGAAAAATCACTGTGAGGTTTTGAGGAATATCTTTATTTTCCTCAGTGGGATGGTCTTTCATTCTGTCTAACAATAAAATAGCACATTTATATGCACACAGCCTGCCTTGTGTTTATAGTATTTTGCATTATTTGGTTTTTTTTTTCACTGAGTGTGAATAGTCTTTAGTGTTGCAGTGTTAAGAAACAAATCAGGTCCAAATACCCCTTTAAAATTAAAAGAAAAGGTTGGATGACTGAAGAGAAGAGGATGATAAGAGCTTAAGACTAGTTGTTGTTGTCAGTGGGTCAGTGTGTTTGGCAGAGATTGGGAGAAATTTCAGTCAGTGTGAATTTGATGTGTCCTGTCAGCTTAGTTCATCTTGTACGTCTTTTTTGCTTTCTGAGGAGTCATAATGCCATGCTGATTTGTGCCAGTAGCAAACTATAACATGTTCAAGCAAACATAGCTCCTTGAGAAGGTGGTAGAAAGCAAAGCACAACCCATTTGTCAGTACTTGCTCAAGCCTCTGCCAACAAATCGTGGCTTCCTCAAGGTAGGGAGCTTTTCCTCTTTTTGGAGGGTACCATCACAAACTGCTAGATACGATTGGTCCAGCTGTAGGTTTTAATGCTTAAAATGACAAATCTAATAAGGTCACAAGTGGATCAAGCTCTGCTGAATCTTGCTCCAGCGGTGTAAAAGGTTATAGTGTCCTGTGGTCTGTGCCATCTATCCTCCAGTGGACAAGGGCCCTAGAGCAGAAATAACAGAAGGGAGCGTGTATCAGCTTCTCAGCTACTGCAAATCACAGTCCAACGTATCTGCTTCAACTGCCGTTGCATTAATATACCAGGCTGTCAGCTGGAGCCTCTAAAGAACAGGCAGCTTTGCTACAGGAAGATGAACTTCCAGGAGAAGTGGGAAAAGAGAGGGTTCAACCAGTCAACGGCTGCATCTTAAATCTCTGTTGTTCATCTCTTCTTGAGACATTGGTAAAAGGCCAAGACTAGAATAAGCATGGTGCTCAAATTTAGTTGCACAATTGATGTCCTGTTTCCTTTTCTCCCCCCACCCCCGCCAGTTTGTCGCTTTTTGTTGTTTCGGCACGGGAAAGGCTGACAAACAGTTTCTGGGCTATCATAACTTCTGCTTGTTTGGTGAGCAAATTTAATCCCACAAGAATCTTTTGTATATTCTTCCTAAATAGCTAGAGGAGTACCATCGTCTTTAAGGCTGCAGAATACACTCACCAGGAATAACTGAAAAGATTGTAACATCTATCCAGAACAATAATTCCCGGAAGTTTGAAAAGAGTTTAATAAAGCAACTTTAAAAGACCTTTTACAGTAGAAAATTTGTGTGTCCATCATGCTTTAAGACAGGGGAATTTGAAGGATAAAGCTGAGCAAGGTGACAATTGACATTTCTTTTCTTCTACTGTCTGCCAGTCCAACCATTATATCCAGCATATATGTACTACTGAGCAGCTCATATTTTTTACAAAACGTCAGAAGTTAATGATACAATATGGCTATCCTTAAATATTTCCTTAAATTTCCATCTTACCTGTATGGTATTACTCAATAAATGTATGAGAATTTGAAGATCAGTTCTGGAAGCCTTACATTAGCCTTCAGATTCACCGAATAATAGCCTGCCTGAGCAAAATGATAATGCAACGTTTTCACTGACAAATTCACCAAAGACAGGGGTTTTTTTTTTTCATTTTGCAAATACCAGCATGCTGATCTTTGTTCATGGATATTAATATCATGACAAAGTTTGTGAAAATGGTATTTCTGAAACACTGCCAAGCTTTGTGACTGCAAAGCTTCAGGGCCATATTTTCTGCCTTGAGTGAACTCAGAAAGCTCAGTGGAAAAATCAGTGGATCCCTCACATGTAACCATGGAAAGATTCCTCCATAGGAATATGTTCAGATGGGATTTTTCAAGGAGCCTAAAGGAATTAAGTGCCTTGTTTATATATCTGTGCAAAATTGCATTGTCAATCAGTACTTTCATCCCACAGCTGTTAGAGAAGATAGCAAAGCTCCCCTTTGATGCATAGATGCCCTGTAACTTAAATCACAGTTTGGGGGAACACATATGTCAGTCAGGCATGGCTGATCAAATTACTGAGCACACTGGCTCCATATGCATATTGCCTTTTTTAAAGTTGTTATTAGGCAAACAAAAACTACGGTCTCTCCTTTTTTGTCTCATTTGCAGAGTGAGAGTGTAAGAGAGAACTTCACCTGGAGCTCAGCAGCCCTTGGATTTGGCATGGGATGCTTTTTCACTCTGCTAATATTTTTTTAATAGAATACAAGTCAGTAATACCTTGCGTGTGCTGGATTAGTAAGGCAGCCCTGCATAGCCCTGCCAAAACAATCTCTTCTATGCGATTCTCTTGTTTCAGTCCCTTCTCTGTTTGCTCTGATGTTGCCAAGACAGAAATGCTGACAATGGTGTGGAGTAGGAAAGGGGAGGTGGAAAAGAAGATAGGGGATTACAAAATCCCAACAAACAGTGATCCTGAGAAGCTGATACAGTACAGAGAGATATTTAGTCCTGAAATTATTTAAGCCACCTTGTAAAGCTCCACTTAGAATGTCCTGTTCCCATATACATGAATGGGGAATGATGTTTTGCTGGTGTTCCATCTTTTTGCTGTCCTGTTCTCTGTTCTTCTCTTCCCTCTACTTATTTCATTACTGATTGTCTGAAGGTCTTGCAGGCTAGTAGGTGTAGATGAAGCTAGCACTGACAAGTGCTGTAACTGGCCTTTTCATTTTTGCTTCTGAGTGCATGTGGATTAGCTGTCACTCTTTCTGGTATTTATACCTCTGGCACTGATGAAGATACTAGGCTTACTGCTTGAAAGCCTTTCCATTTAGGGAAGACTTTTTTTTAACACTGTAACAATTCTGGTTTCTACTAATAAAATAAGAAGCAAACAAGAGCCTCAGTAATTACAGTACAAACAATAATCCAAAGATAATTTATATTACTGTGTCCTCCCACTTTTGTGCTGCTAGATGGGCAAATTTTTCAACTCCTGTGGTAATCTATATGAGCCAGAAGGCATTTTTCACTAAGCTCTACAGCATGTATTTTTTTGCCTTTGGACAGCTCCGGGAAGGAGGCAGGATGCTGGGGCCCCTATGAACTAGCTGAATTGGCTTTATTTACACAGGCAGCTTCTCGAGTGAAACAGGTCTTGTTGCACAACTACAGCTCAATATATGAGTTACAGAATCCAGCCAATTCTGTAAATATTTAGGAGGACTACCTGACTGCAGTATGTTAATTTGGGGGTTGTCTCACCCAGCTTTCAGTGTCTAGTCTAAGCTGTTTTAAGTTCTCTCCAGATGAATATTTGTTGCTTTCTGTTGATTGCAGCCACACAATGCAGTATGACACAATATGTATATGTTTACAACTAGGTGGTTATCTCAGCTTGTATCTATGTATAAGCATTCATAGATTATTGTAAATTTAAGAATAAAATTTTCCATGTTTAATTATTGATCATGTTTAATGTGCAGCTAACAAGATTTATTTTTGAAGGGGCTGTTATAGCTTGGGATTTTTCTATGCATCAGCAAAGTGAAGCAGGTTAAACCTCTCCACTGAAATGAGATATGAGGATATATCAAATCGTTTAATCACTTGTCTAATTTTAAGTGCAAAAGCAGTCTTGTGTTTTGCTTATGTCATTAAAAAAAAGGGAGTACTGAAGGACTTGCCTGGCTTACAGCAGTAAACATACATACTTTTATTTCACAGAAGCACAGAACCATTGAGGTTGGAAGGAACCTCTTGGGATCATCCAGTTCACCCCTCTTACTCAAGCAGGCTCAACTAGAGCAGGTTGCCCAGGACCCTGTCCAGCTGGGTTTTGAATATCTCCACAGAACGAGACCCCACAATCTCTCTAAGCAATTGGTTCCAGTGTTTTTAGCAATACCCATTGCTATCAATTGTTAAATAATGTAGTACAACATATGGTAAGAGTGAAGCTAAGATATAAGGGGTTTTTTTTGAACTTAAGAAATAATGTCTTCAAATGCATGCAAGATCACTTGATGGAAACTATCCATAAAAAACTGCACATCTGAACCTCACCTTGCTCTCAAAAAAGGGATTATAAAGTATAATGGAAGTACAGATGATTGTTTTCTTTTGCATTATCTACATTTCCTGTGGTTTCAGAGCTGGGGTTTTGCTGCTGGCTGGAAGACATAGTAGCTCTAGACATTCCTTTGAAAATAAAATGTGGGATTTAGAATGGGAGAGGTTTTTTACCTGTATGAAGGTTTGTTTTTTTCCCCTAGTATTTACATTGGTTTTTCACATATATTTCTTTCACTATGTGAATAAACAATTTACATGAACATCCTTACTGATGTGTGCAATATAAGGAGTTCTTTGATGGCAATCAGTTTTACATATCCTTCAATTCCTAAAGGTGTTTGGATGTTTGGGAACATTGTATGGATTTGTAACATTCCCTAGAGATTGTAGGCCCGTGAACTGTATCCACAAATACTTTTCTATGATAGATATATAGGCTGTATTATTCTTGTAGTAAATAAGAAAATGTAATTTAATTTAAAATAGTTTAATTGATAATTTTAGGTTATTCTTTGTGTCTGTGTGTGAACATGTTAAGGTGGAAACCGATAACAAAAATATACATGGAATTTTGCAGGGTACCAGGTGTCTTTTGTGAGACATGAAAAATAAACACATATATACTGAAGAGAAACATGCTAAACCCAAAGAGTGAAGTATTCATTTGGGCAGTAAATATTATAAGTACAGGTGGTAAAATCTTTGCTAAAATAAAATATTTAATGTGGGCATTATGTCTATAAAATGGGACTGCAAGCATCAACTAGGTTATGCAACAAGAAGAAAGAACCAACAGAAAATGTGAAGAGTTGCTAAGATAAACAAAACCAGAAGTGTCTTAGAAACCAGGGAAAGTTCTTTCTCTCTAGAGGGGACAAAGGTGAACAAGCATGTGTTTCAAAAGCAGGCATTTTATTTTGTTCAGACTAGTTCTTTCAGGATTATGCAGGTGATCCAAGAAGATGTGACCAGCGAGAGGGTAACCTTGGAGGGAATTCATGGCTGTATGCCAGCCTTTAGGCAGGCAAACTCAGGTCCAAGGGCAGTAGTGCACCTATGCACTAGTCTGCAGGTGTACAAACCGATACTTTTCGGTGGAAGCAAGAATAAACAGCTCCTGCATGCAGCTAAACAGTACTAGTTGAAAGCTTGATCAGAGGCTTTGGGCAGAATGAAATCTTAGAGAGAAGCTACAAAGACTGTGGCTTGTGCTTGGTAGCAGAAATGCCAGCTGCAGGCTATAGAAGCAGCTGGTCTGAGAATCTGCGACTATGACCCTGAAAAGGAGGAAAAGGGAAGACTTCTTGGGCACAGGGCTTGTTGTAACAGAAAACCTGAGCAGAAGAAAACCCTGCTTGTTTTTCTTCTTTTCTTTCTGCTGCATTCAGGGAAACAGGACTTGTTGCTTTTTTAAAATTCTCTTTCCCTTTGTGTGTATGTGTGTAAGCAGCATTACGCTTAACCAAAGTGCTTATAATCTGTTTCTTACTTTAGTGGAAACAAATCTGTTTCTTACTTTAGTAGAAACAACATTATAAAGGCCCCACTTTTGGGTAATGTTCAAGCCAAGAAACCAATAATAGCAATAACAATAATTCTGTCACCACTGCACATCTGTGAAAATCTCTCCTATGATCAGATCTGAATAGCCTACACTGAATGACATTAGAGTTTTATTGAAGAAGATGAAACTAGTCCTTTCTTCTAGGAGTAAATCTCTGAAGTGAGGAACAGGAAGGTCTACACAATAGTGAAACCCAGGGGCTGCATTTGGAAAACTTTACTATGACTGAAAAACATTATCTTATAAGTAATCTCACTGAATTTAGATAAGAAGTATGCTACTCAATGAGTGTGAATCAGCTAGCCTCTGATCCAAAGTAGAAGACTTCGAGGAGCCAATATTTATTTGTTTATAACTCTAAGTAAGTGCCTTAAAGATATTCTTTAATCTTGCTGAATAATTAGAGTATAGATCTGTGCTGTGCATTGTGCTCCACTTTGAAAGGAATATACAGATAATAACAGAGCGCATCAGAGGAAAATATTCGGAGCTCTGTGTTTGTTAAATAGCTCGTAGCCCTGCAGATTGGTGTTGCTCAGGAAGGTACGCTTTTTCCACCCTGTGGACCTCAACATGAAATGGTGTGATAAGGTAAGATGGCAAAAGACCACGTTTAAATCCTGCCAGGGTAACCATTGGTAACTGGCCTATTTGGGCGTTGTGACTGCTTGGGAAAACACAAGCAGATTTTTTTTGTTGTTCAGAAACAGGAGCCAAAACTGAGAAATACTGACCAATAGATGTGCTGATCCAATGGGGCTGGGCTGAGGACAGTCTGAAAAGACAGAGTGCATTTGTATTGAGTAGAACTGGTGCCTTGAAAGGCAGGTACAGAAAATGAATAGTTTGAGGGCAGTGCTTGTGAGCCAGGAGGACTTTTATTGTGTTCCTCTGGGGTAGCTGAGGGCTCAAATTCAGTAGTTTCGTCCCTGTCAGACCATTGTAACTGGGAGCCAAATCAATTCTTCTTTGTTTAAGAACAGTTCTGGGAATGCTTGATCGATATTCACTTCCCCTTTTGCCTCTTTACACAGCTAAGTGATTTGTACTTTTATTGTGGTATATAGCATTTGTTATTCACAGACCTCATTGCACAGTGTTTATCACCTGAGAAGTCTAGGACTTAGAAGAACACTTTATTTGATCTACGTGGAACTGTCAACTAAAGGATGTATTTTTCTTCAGAGCGAGATCTAAAGTCTTATTTTATAAAACAACCATGTTGAATTACACAGAGAAGAGATGGACAATTTACAATTAACAAGTTAATCACAATTTAAAGTTGGTTTTTTTCCTGGAATGCAAACGAGATGGA
This sequence comes from Buteo buteo, assembly GCF_964188355.1. Lineage (NCBI taxonomy): Eukaryota > Metazoa > Chordata > Aves > Accipitriformes > Accipitridae > Buteo > Buteo buteo. Next base: position 5,750,348 of record NC_134173.1, read on the forward strand.
AAGGACCATACCCTCTGTTGCGGGTGACAATACAGCAAACCCATCACCTGTATTCTTGGCCATTCTTGAGTCCTTCAGGGAGCCTTCAGCCCTCAACAATGGTATGCCACTGTCTGTAATCACTTTGGGTGGAAAGCAATAGGAACATCTAAATAATTGCTCAAAATCACAGGGAGTTGTGAAAGCCACTCTCTAGCTACCCAAATGCCAAGTGGCACGGAACAAAAAGGGGTTCACTCCAACTTGCTCCACTCAAAAGTATGGAGCAATTTAAGCTTTCCAAAGCCCACAGGGTTTAGCGGGGAAAAGGTCTTGCGAGTCAAGCTTGTGTTAGCTGACAAATTCCTGCACAATCGACACAGAGCCAAGAACTTTGCCTGTTGTCTTACCTTTGATGCTTTGCACCCTGTGGTAATACCTCTCCCCCTTTCTCCCAGAAGTATCTGATATGTTACTGAGCCTTTAGCCTCATAAAGGGATAATAATACTCTTGAGGTGGCTACCAGTACAGCAAACCTGTCATGGGGCTATGTTTATTGCCTGAATATACCTTGCCTTGCATGCTTAGTGAAAGGGTGACCAGTCTTTTCTGCCTCTGAGATTTCTTGGTTAGGTAACAGCCAGTAATTCAGTCATGCTCTCATTCAGTGAGTGAATTCAGTGAAAATACTCAGTTCCTTTTAGTAACGGCCATTATTTTTTCCACCACATGTCAAAGAAAAGGTGATCTTGAACTCCTGCACCTTGTTGGATATCTGCAAAATTTCTTCCACTTATTATACATTCTTCTAGCACATAATGCACCATCTATATTTTAAGATTAACTCCAGAGAGCAGAGGAGTACCTTCCAGACATCATTTTCCAATCTTCCCTCTTTTTTTAGCTTTGGCTTCTTTGAAATTAAATCATGAACTTTTGGAGCTATTCCTCAGAATAGCTGAGGTCCCCTGCTAGCAATTCCAAACAAAGTAAGCCTAAGCAGAAGTCTTGATCCAGTTCATCTTCCTTCAAAGTAAACTTTGCTGCAATGGGATGCTTTGGTTCAGAGAATCTGAACTACCTGTGCTTCTCAAATGAATGGCTCTTTTGCGGCCAGGGAGGGGGATCATACAGTGACAACTGCCTTTGAAATTTCACAATTCCCAAGACTTTGAGGGGCCGAGTTACTTATGCAGAACAGTCATTCTGTCCACCTAGATGGTAATTTAGGGATGTGAAATGATCTCTCTCTAAAAGTAAGCCACTGGCAAGCATATGGATTCAGGTGTTCATATAATAAGCTTTATCTGGAATACAGAGGCCACACTCTACAATGGGCATTGCTCTTCACGGTGTGTTTCGAACCCAAAGCCTTCTCTGGTTTAGCTGCTCTATCAGACTAAGAAATTCTTGTGGTAGGAGCAATTCTGTGTTGAAATCCTTCACAGCAGACTTCTTTACCTATGTGACTTGGCTATTGATGCTCTCAATATGATAGCTTGATACATGGCATTTCTTATAAATCATTATTTTCAAAGATTGTATTTCTGTCTCAAGTCAGTATCACTTCTTGAAGGGAGCAGTTTAGTTATGCATCAGAGGATAAACACTGAAAATCTTTGAAAAGCAGATTCTTTGCTAAACCAGAGTGATGCAGTGCTTTTCCGTAACTCTTCACATGCCACTTAAAACCTGCCTTTTGAAGTAGCCCAGCTGCAGTCTGTTCTCTAGCTAGTGTGACTACAGCCATTTGCACTTACAGTTTTCAGAAGGTGTTGCCATAGGCAATTTTATTTTCTACAAGATTATAAGGCCAGACATTATTCTTATCACTGTGAATCTAAAATATTTCTCACACAAAATTATTTACCGACAAAGTCCATAGAATTATTTTCTTTCTCCCAAGCAAAATTTTTTTGTTCAAATAAGTAATGAGTCTTCTGGACTTTTAGTTATTTTTTGCATTATCATGGGAGGTTTTCAAAGACAGAAAGAAGAATTAAGCCTCTGTCTCTCTGATTTTTCACTGAGTTGATGTTTCCAGTGAATAGACTCCTGAGTATCCTCTAGGTCTTTGAAAATCTTCCACATGATTCTTTTCATTCTTTGTGCATCCATTTCCCTGGCACTGCTGCTTTTCAAACCTCTATAGAAACTCTCATGTGAACCTGGAGGAAATATGTGCTCTATAGTCAACTCCTAATTGCCCTACTGGGCCCATCTCATTAAACGTAATGTCTTATTATCCATCTATATCTTAGCCTTCAAACATAAAATGTGACCTTGGGCTGTGAACCTGCTACTAACTGTACAAGATCAGATTTCACTACAGCTTGCACAAGAGATCTTCAAGGGGAAACTAAGGTATCTAAAAAAGGGTTTTAATGATTGAGTAGGTGACCTCAGTGAGCTACAGGATCAAAGCACCTGACGTACTATCTCACCATTTTGTGAAACAAATAGCTGCATTTTATACCACTTCTGACCGTTAAAAGCTTGATGTCTTTTTCCCAAGAATCAGTGAACAAAGAACCTAAGCTTTATCGTTGCACATCAAAGCACTCAGACTCATGTGCAATTAACCCAATTGTCATTCTGCCCCTTCAGGATAAGTAAAGCCAGTGACTGGGTCCCATAACTGCTATGGTCTTGGCAATCATAAATCAGTGAAAATTATGAAGCATTTTCTGATGGAAGAAAGTTCCTCCACAGGATAAACAGTAGCCCCAAAAGCCTTTGTGGACAGCAGCAACCATTTCTCCTTGGGTTTGGCCATATAAAAGTCTCACTACATGTAGTTGTAAAAATACTGTACATTCATTAAATGGTGTTCTCATGAGTCTATATCTGGCTTCTGGAGATATAAAATATGTAAAATTTTGACTTAGGAAAAAGTCTGACTGTTTTTATCAAATACCTACTAATAAATAGTAAATGCCTCCTCCATGTGACGTACTAAAGATGATACTGTCCCTTTACACAAGTGACAATACTAATAGAGCTAGAAAAATGCCACCATTGTGACTAAGGTTTCTATTCAAGAACATAATTTTAAACATCTGAAAGACTACCATATGAAAACTTGTATGTTGATAATCTGGTAATCTAGGCTAACAATACAAGTACTAAGAACAGTATTTATTTTTATATATAAATGCATACACACATGCACACACACATACAAACACACACATATAAACACAACAGCTGTCAAAATGAAAACAAAATGAAGCGGTCAAATATAAAATTGATGAGTAGACACAGGGAGTTAGGAGAAAAAAATCACAAACCTGACTCATTATGGTTGAAGAATAATGATTCAAGATACAATATTAAAGACTGAAACCTTTTCTTTTCCTCTTGAATCAATTAGCCAAAACGTACTGTTAAACCACAAATACAGCACTCGTTAAATATTGCTCCAGGAAGGAAATACTTCCCTTGCCTCCCAGTATAGCATGTAATAACATCAGAGGACAAAAGGATGGTAGATGAAGTCTTACAGTAGATGATTGATTACTTCCTCCTCTGGTACTTGCAAAGCTGGAGGCTCATGGTCATGGAGACTACCGTGTGAAGAAGAGAACCATGTGAAGCTGGACTAGATTAACTGGATTTGGCCATGCATTTCCCATGGACTACCTCTTCCTTTATGGTGGCTAAGTCGGATACTCGCAGAAATCCTCGACACTTTATTACACACTGTTATCCTCATGGATGACATGGTACGATTGCTTTTTTTCTGTGCCTCTTAGATCTTTCTTCACTTAGTTACCTGTAAAGGTAAGAATTGACTTTGTCAAAAGCCATGTATTATAGAGAGGACTGCAAAAGGTGTTAGTGAAGAGGTGGTGAGAAGTCTGCTTGAAAGGTGAATGAAGCATCCTCTGCAGTGGATACTTTACAGCAGGCTTCTTGAACTCAGCAAAGTAGGGGATGTTTCCAAAATAGCATATAGAGCTTAACAGATACAATTGGTCCAATTCAGATGTAACATAAATAGAAGCAGACAGAGGGAGTAAGCAATACTCTCTTGTGTTCGTGCTAGAGAGTCTAAGGTGGTGTCACTTGTATAGCAAAGCAACTGGAGAACAGAGCTGAAACAGGAAAGGTGACTTGCAGGAAGAGAAATACAGAGCATAGTGCAGGACTCTTACTGGTTTGGGAAGACAGGCAGATGGGAAAGAAAATATGCACTATGTAGGCCTGAGGCTGAGCCTTGATAAGTTTGGCTGTTTGATGAGTCTCTCCGTAGGTTCTTCCAAGTTCAGCTTTGTGTAAGCAGTGATCTTATTCAATGGCACTCTCTCGTGGACCAAGTTTGGCTCATGGGCTACCACATGAAGAAGCCTGGCACAAGGACATGAAAATGTGCCTGTGTGCTACCTATATGGAGATGCTTGTGGTGCCAGTCAGTGCTGCAGATAGTTGCAACCTACTTACTGAAATAGCCTTCCACTTTTACTAAGGAAGAAAGCCAGCTTTGCTCTACCGTTTTCTGGAGCTGGGATCTACAACTGTTTCCAAAATTATTTATGCACATCACAGGTCACAAGTTGTACCCCCTGCTAAGTTAGGAACTCATAAATTATCTTGATGTAAAAAGAAAAAAATCAGAATACTTTTTGAAAGGTAGGAAAGAGATTAGCTCAAGTATTAGTTTAATTAATGTTATGCAATTAATTCTGTCTGGAAGAATGAAAAATAGAGTAGAAAAATGAAAGCAAATGTTACAGGTGAGCATGCAAGCCTTGGAAAATATGTCCTCTGTAAATGGGAGACTTACCAAGGGAAAACAGATACAACATGATTTCAAGGGAAGTTCTGTAAATCTTTTTCCTCAATGTATTGTTTACTTTCCTAGATAGTCTTCTGTATGTCAAAGGAAACATTCCCATTAGTAAATGTAAAGTGAATTATTCATATTGTAAGTTAAGTCCTTAAAACTTGAAGTATTTCTTGCAAAATTAAAAGAACTGATTGAAGAAATGTTATGTAGAGAGCTTGTTCTTAATCTCAGCTGCATAGCATTCATTATCATGCTTCAAAAATGCATGGAGGGATCTTTCATTAGGTGCAGTATTGCTTCTGACAGCACAAATTAAATCTACCTACAGTGGATGTTGCCTGTTACTGGATGGAAACATTTATTAGGTCTAGTATGTGCTGCTCCAACAGACAGTGAAAAAGATACACAATTGGTTGCAATCAAAATACAAAAGAAAAACATTACAATAATGTTCCTTACTTGCGTAGTTATCAGTAATCCATGGAGAATATAAAAAATCACTTTTAATGTATATACAGCTGTACAAGTGTCTATGCATTTTGAAATTAATATAAACGCCTGTGTATTTAATCAATAACACACCTCACATCAAAACTGTCCAACTCCATTTCTTCCAACATATTTGTAGCATCAGAATTCACATCCCTAAATAGTATCATGTGCTAATTTTTTTAGAAATAACAGCTATGGAATAGTTTGTGAAAAACATTTACCGTATAGTTACTTATAAATCACTTCTGGCATTTAGATCAAAAGAGCACTGCAGGATGTCCTCGATTCGCCCTGCCCTACATATCAGAGGTATGGGCTGGGCTGAACCGTGTGTTATGTAGAATTCCAAATTGGTGTTTCTACTTGTTTGCAGCTATAGGATGCTATGTGGCAAAATCCAGTTCTTTCTCCTGCATCTCTGAAGAGCCTCAGAGAAGCAGCAGCCAGAGAAACACTTGTCCTTTTGCTGTTGTGGATCAGAAATGCTAGCAGTGCAGCTGATGAGCCCTTCTGGAGCTGTTCAGCAAGCACATATTTGCACCAAAATATGAGGCAGAGAGTTTTGTTGCCCTTTATATGTGAGGAGTTAAAGACAGTACATGAAGTAATGAGTCTCAACAAGAAAATAAAATGGTAGCACTAGAGCTTAGAGAGATGGATTCCCAGGCCACACTTTTTTAACTGTCCTTGGCATAGTGAATGAATTAAAAAGCAAGGGGGCCTGGGGGGACGGATACCAAACACTATGAGGCTGTGTAGTGACTGTTGGCTTCTTTTGTACTGTATATGAAAGTCATCCAGATCCTGGCAAAAAAGAAAGCGGAATCTTGATTTCAAGCTTGGTGTTGAATGGGCAACTAGACTGCCTACTTGTGGGTAAAAATGACAGTTTGTTTTCAGATGGAGGTTTTGGTGGGGTTTCTGTATGAAATTCTGCCTCTCTAAGAAAGATAAGAGTTTCCTTCCCCAGCATAAGTGACTGGTGCTAACAGTCCAAGACAAGCCTTCATGGCAGTTATTCCTCTCTAGAGCTCTTCAGAAATTGTAATTTCTATTTCACCAGAAGCTCTGATTCCAATATTTTCCTTTCCAAAACAGAATACAACACCAAGTGACACTGTCACTTTGTCTCTGAAACAAAGCTGTAGGGAGAAAAGAGTACACAGAGATATTAATATAAATAAATAAGTTAATATTTTTCTGTTCATGAGCAGCTTAGTATGTACATGTCATTGTATGCTGCTGTGCAGTGGAAGTACTCTGAGGAACTGACCTCTTTCTACCTGTATTTATTAGGACTAAAGAATCTAAGTCTGAAAATACAAACCTGTTCCATCTCAATCATATATAATTAGCTTTTTCTCCTACCAGAGTCTTTACTGGAACTCCCAATGACTTCAGTAGAAGCAGCACTAAGACCTAAATTCCTTAAAATTAAATGACACTGCAAGAGCAATACTCCTCCTGTTCCCAAAATGGACTAATACATTGATTTTGAATTCATGGTTTGGAGAATCAATCACAGATAAATGTTTTTTTGAGGCAGGAATTAGAAGTATAGCAGTGGGAGAATGCTTTAAATGAATTGTTTATATTGTCTGCCAACAATTACTTGTTTTTGTAATTCAGCATTACTCATGTTGATAAATTAGAATTATATATTGTAAAATGGCATGACATCTGTTCTATGGGGGCAGAGGAATGCTGATGTGAAAGCCCCTCTTAATGAGGAGCAGTTGATATATGTGCGAGCACTTTTATAATTTTGTCAAACAACATAAAAGCGTTATTCTGGATTTACTAGCAGGAAATAAAATCCAAATTGAAATAAGATTTTTAAATGGCACAAAATCCCAACACTTCATGTCACCAATAAAAAACCCACACATCCCACTAAACAGGAAGTCTTAAAGTTGCAGTACTATCTTGTATGCAAAATCAAAAATATTATTTACTCAAGCAAAACTCCTGTCTGTGTTACTGCCACTGGAGAATGAATAAATATCATTCTCTGTATTGTCTTTGTTATAATTTAATCACAATTATTGATAGAAACACTCACTTCAGCATATCCTTTTAAACATGTCTGTAGGGGCTGAATCCTGACGTCTTGCCATCCTTCCATCTTGAAACCTCAGTGAGGTTTTAGGTCAGTAATGATTCACATGCAGTTTGAGGCAGTTTCAGGACACTCACATTTTTAGTGTTCATATGTTAGAAGCATAATCCTGAATATTCTGTTGAGTCAAGTTATGGTTATTGACTCTTGAAATACAGATGATAAGTGTTGTTCCTTTTTTCCATTTTGGAATGGAATATTTATGACCAAACACTACTTCTTATTTGATCCATCTCATCAACTTTAATGGAGAGCAACAGACAGGGTTTGGCCAGTGGGCATATAATGTTGAAACCCAGACAATTCCAACTTTTATCATGTTCACATCTTTGCATCAATGTCTGCAGGGCAGTCAGTTGTTTTCAGTCAATTTTTGTGGTCCACCAATGCTTTTAGCTTCATATAGTCCATTTTTTGTTTCTTTTAAAAACTAATTCATCTCTCTCAGTGCTGACACTGGCTCTTCCTTTAGCTAGTTTTGGGACAGAGGAACGTGATGCAGGCAGTAACTTTTTCAGAAGCAGGTCTCCTTGTTCGGTGTGTTGCTTGTTTCTCTGTCTGTGGAAAAGTAAATGTACTTACAAATGTCTTCAAAGGAAGACAAAGCCCTCTCCTCCTCCTCCTCATTAATAAAAAAGAGAACCTCTTAGTAGAGTGTGAGCTGCTTGGGACAAGATAAATGATGTTTTTATTAAAATTAGTCAACCAAACTGTTTTGTATAGTTTGGGTTGTATTAAAACATATTTTTCTTTCTAAAAGGCAAGCGTGATGACTGCCTAATCAAGAATTAAAATAATTCCAAGTATTATTGACAAATTGTCTACAGACAAAGAAGAGAGCTTATTAGCCAAATTGTGAACAGAATCTGCAAGTGAGAAGGTGGGACCTGGTGGTGTCTGTCTGGCAAGCAGGAGCTCACTGACTTTAGCATGTAAATCAGCATGGTATAGTTGATAACACTGATGAGGATCACCTCTTCTTTTGGAAGAAGAGCTCAGAATTACTGCAAAATGGGGTTACCATACAGTGTTTAGAGTCATCTATCTAAATCACATCATTGACAGGTATTCTGCCCTTGAGCAGCAAAACATATTTAGAGGGAAGGGAAGCCAAAGGCTGTGTTTAGCCTACCACTGCTCTGCTGTGATTTCCCACATCCTGGCCCAAAGGGTAGCCTGTATCCTGCTCTCCTTTCTGTCCCTTAATGCAGAAAGGAAGAAAAGGAACATTTCTCTGGTGTTTCTCCCCCTCACTTCTAGGAGGAGGGAATAAGCTCAGCCCGTGGAAGAAAGGTAGAATTGAATTTGAGGCGAAAGGCAGGTGTTGGCTTAAAAAGCATGACGTGATGTGATTTGGGGTGAGGAAAAGCAGTGGTTTACAGTTCAGGGCATTGAGTTATCTGTTACAAGGATTGGTAACCAAAAATGTATTTGTTACTGGAATATAGCAATACTGTGTGGTCTGAAAACACAGTAAGGGCTGTCAGGCAGGAGAATCTGACCAGAAAAATGTATTAATGTCTCAGGCAGTAGTCTGAGTCCAGTCATGTTTTTTGATAGCTGTGATCAGGTTAGCCTGTTGTCTTACTTCTACCTCAGATTGCCAGGGAAGGGAACTGCTGAAGAAAAAGCACAGTCAAACAGCTAATGGCTTCTGGCCTGGGAGATCTGGAGAACTGAGCTCTTTTCTCTTCCAGGTTTGGAGAAATGTTGCACTCCCAGCCAGTGTGCCAGCACTTTATTTCATATGGTCATTTCTCGCTGTGCAGCAAGACTGGATTAAATTGTGCTAGAAACTGCAAAGAACCAGCTCAGGAATCGGGGAAGCTGAGTGCTCCCACTCAGGCTATTTACTTCATCTATTCCTCTGATTTATGGATGTAGTGGGGGATTGACCTTATCATGTTTGAAAACCTGAAATCCCATAAGAAATGTCAGGATACTGAGTTACAAACAGGCCAGTTTGAAGTTGAAGTTTAGATACTGTAGATTTCTGTGCATGTGCAGGTAAGACCTGTCCTGAAAAGAGATTAGCTCCTCCAGTTACGTTGGGTAAAGGAACAGACCTAATGCACGTGTTAGGGCTTTTAACTTACACTGATCAGAATTTTATCAACTTGATATTGCAATTGTAAATATAGAAATCTTTCAAAATTCACAATATAGTGTCCTAGGTGATTTGTGGAAGTAAAATACCTAGAAATCTTTTACATTAACCATGCATACATTTTTATGTGCTTTCATTTCAGGTCTGATACACTGATTTGTGTATGATCTGGATGCACCCGTTGTTTTAGAGTAATCAACCTGATTATAATTTCCCCTTTTTAGTCTCCTTGAAAACAACCCTAAACCCAAACAAAAATAACAATTTTCTCATCTTCTGGGGTAACGTGCAAATGAACTGCTGACTCATAAGTGCTTGTGTTTTGCACAGATTGCCAGCCTGGGAAAAAATGATGAGAGACTGTAACATTCTGTAGCTTTTGAATTTTGTGGATGCCATTTGCTAATATGTATGTGGGGTTTATGTCAGTGAAGGAGTCAGTATTTTATCCTCTAGGCCCTCCATTTAAAAAATTAACTTGTGATTAATTGCTGCATGCTTTCATTACTGCAATGTAGATGGATTTTAAAAGCCTTTTGACAAAAAATACACCTTGGGGTATTTTAAATGCAGTAGCTGTAGAGCACTCTGTAGTTTTATTTTGTATTTTTCATAGTCATAGTGATTGAAAAATCAACTTCAGTTAGGGTCACAGGATAATAACATCAATTCTGTTCTTCTCCAAAGTTTGATTTTCTGTTTGTGTTTAAGAAGCTGACAACCATATCTGAAACTCATTGATTATCTGCTTATAATAGCTCATTGTCTTGACGGAACAGATCAACAAACCTTTTCCACTTTGCTGAATGTATTCCAAATAGCAGCAAAATGGGGCCAAAGATATTTGAAATTCAATTAGAATAATGATAATCTGCTTTATTTATTCTGAAAAAAAAAATATTTAAAGAGTAACTTGTGATCCATTTAAATGGATCCTGATTTTAGATGAAATTAATTGTTCTCTTCACTGGTCTAAAGAGTATATTTATGTGGGGGTTCTAGCATTGCCTCATAGTTTTATTTGGTTTTTCTCATCTTAAACATCTTAAAACAGCGCATGCATTCAATTAATGTTATTTAATCTACTAAATCTAAACTTTTCTCTCCTAGATTTTTTAAAAATTTTGTAAAATCCATTGCCCCACACCAATATTCCAGAGTCATCCATGTAACTTGATATTTGCTACTTCCTCATTAAGTCTCACCAGATTAACATCGTTATTCAAGTGGGTAGGGTTGGACGGCTTTCTTTCTTTCTTTGTATTTAAAATCCAAATAATCTGCTGGCTATTCTTGCTCCAGTTCCATGGCCTTCTAATCTGTCCAAACACACCAGAAAACAGAAATGTATCCTTTCTATGGCAAAACCAAGGCAACCCAGAGAATGTCTCTGCTGAAGAACAGAATTGACTGTTACAAATGAAAACAAATTGATAAATTACAGTTTGCAAATCACTGCAATAGGAAATTAATGTAGTGGCTTGGAATAAACCAGATTTCAGCAGTTTTGGACAATTGCTTACCACCATCTGCAAAAGAAAATTTTGTTTCTTTGACATTGAACGTACAGACATTTTTATATAAACATAATCGAATCCTTTAAAGAATCTGCATTTGATCACAAAAGAATGAAATGATACTTCACAATGGATCTCATAAATGTGATACTTATACATGAACAGGCCCACTGATTTACCTCTGATTTTTGAAGAACTTTGAAAAGCAAAGTAGAAAGAAATTTAATGCTCTGCTGTTCATTTTGGGAAGCAAGTGTTTGAGCCATGTGCTGTAAGTGACTCAAATCTGGATGTTTGAATTTCTTATCAATATTTTGACAGAATGGATGTAATACACAGCCTTAAAATCAGTTAAAATGGTGGGCCAGGATGCCTGTGAATATAGCTAAAAGATGTGTATCATCCTAGGGTACTGCCACTTGGTTTTGGTACTTGATCACAGCAAAAAGCAGCAGTGAAATTTGGAGCTAGCAGAAAAAGATTTTGTTTGAAGAAGTAACAGTTTTAGTGCTTAGTCCTCTGATGTTAGTAACGTGTGAAAACCTAGAGAAATTTTGGTATCAGTACATCTACCCTGCATTAGTCCCTATAAACACTTAGAATAACTAACCAGAGCTCTGCTGTGATGGGGCAGCATTGCAGCATCATGCTCTGAGACTGCTATCAAGAAAATGCATGCGAGCTCATCTTTCACTTTTAAATGAGTCAGGTTTCCCTTGGAGCCTTTTGGTTAGAAGAAAGAAATAAATACTTACCAAAGGCTACTGATAAAATCTACACTTTTTCTTCTTCTTTTTTTTTTTTTTTTTTGTAACAGGAGAATGTGCAACCTCCCTTCTGGCAAAAAGATGTAAATTGTGAATTTTAAGAAACAAATCCTGCTGCACAGCAGGTTTAGACAGGCTGCTACAGTTGGGGCCTTAAGGCGTTCTGTGGCTTCCCTGTGGTAAGCCATGGTTCTCATTTGTAAAGCCAGGAGAATTCCCACTGTTGCTATAATCATATGCATGATCCTTCTTCCATCTCAGTGCTCCCAGCATCAGTTAAAAAAGAAAAATAGGCCAAATGTTGGTTGTTATGTAGTCACCTATCCAAAAGCTTAGGAACTTGGTATATTTTGCAGGATTTAATTTTGTCCTCAGGAAAAGAATTAAGCTTTTCAATGGAAATCTTAAAAAAAAAAGGGGGGGGGAAGTGTTGAGCCGCTGAGCTGGTGAATGTTTTCCTGATTCAGGCATGGCAGTAAAGGCATCAGAATTTATTTTTGTTGAGATTTTTTTAGGTAAAACATTCTCATCCTCCCATGAACTCTAGGTTTCCAAATGTGGAAAATCCTTTCAGAAAAGGCATGAGTACATACCATGATCCTTGCCATGGTATACTCTCCCATGTTCGATCAGCTTGGTGCTTGTTGACTTCCTGTCCAGAGTTTGATTCTGCATCTCTACTATTAACAGCCTTTGATGGACTCATTTCAGAGTGTCCTTTTGATTCCCTTTATTCTTTGATACCCAGAAAATATAAGTCAGTGAGTTTCACCGGTCAGTTATGTTTTATTGGTAAAAGTACTTTGGTTTCTTTCAAGTCTTCCCTTTGAAAATTTCATCTTATATCCTCTCCTTCCTGTATTGTGAAAAAGGTTGAATATCTGTTCCATACTTACCTTCTCTGGGTCTTTTATGAAGCTGTAAACCTCTGTCTTTCCCCTCTCTGTTCTCTGTCATTTCTTTTTCATTGTTAAGGAGCGCTAGTCTGCCACTTCTTGCCCGCTGTGGAAGCTGTTTTGGAAATTCCATTGTGCCTGCTGCCCTCCCGTGTAGAAGCAGGGAAAAGCCTAGGTTGGAAGGCACCTCTGGAGTACATCTGAGCCCACCTACAGTTGACAGCAAGGGATTGCATTAGGTTATCCATTGGCCCAACAAGTCCTGAATTACTTCCAGCAAGGGAGATTCCACCAGTTCTCTGGACAACCCGCTCCAACGCTTGGTTGTTCTCACAGTGAAGAAGTTTTTCATATAGACTGATGAAATTTCCCTTTGAAGCAACTGATGCCCTTTGCTTCTTGTCCTGTCGCTGTGTCCTTCTTCTCTATAACTAACTTTTAGGTATTGAGAGAATGTGATTAGACTTCTCTCTGCCCCTTCTCTTCTTTAGGTTGAGCAAACTGAATTCGTTCAACCTTTCAACACACATCAAGGTCTCCAACCCTCTAATCAACTTGGTGGCCCTTCACTGGACGATCTCCAATATTTCAATGTCTCTTTTGAAGTGGGGGTCCAAAACTGGACACATTATTCCAAGTGTGACCTAACAAATGCCAAATGAAACAGTGACAATCATTCATCTGTTGATTTTAATTTGGCTGATGCAGTCGAGGCCCCAGGCTGGTTTCATTGCTGCAGGGATGCATACCCCATCCAGTCAGTCCCTGGCCTGCACTGCTGCTTGGGATTATTTCATCCCAGGTGCAGGATGTTGTAATTATCTTTGTTAAACATCATTCAATTTGTGTTGGCCCCATCTTCCAGCCTGTTGAGATCTCTGTATGGGGTAGTATATAATATATACCTCGCTGTGCGTTACTCTATTCTTTCTCACAGAGTGTGGAGCAGAACTGTGTGCATCAGTGAAGGTATGGGTCCATGCTAGTTTTGCACAATAGCATAATAATAACAAATAAATAGTAATAACAAATAAATAATAATAACATAATAATAATGTACAATTATGCTGATATTAATTATTATTATTAGTTGTTATTATTTACTTGTTATAATTTGTTTTCTATTTTGTTCTCTGTTCTTTTACTGGTTATATTTGCTTTTTTGACCACCACTGCAGCTGACTGGAAGTTTTCATAAAACTGTCCATGGTGATTCTGAGATCTGTTTCCTCAACAGAAATAGTTAATTCAGACCCAGCAGTGTATTTGAATAGTAAGAGGGCATTTTCTTCTCCATATATATTCCTTTGAATTTATCAACACTGAATATCATCTATTATTTTATTGCCTAGTTTTTCAGCTTTGAAAAGAGACAGCTGAGATGGGATATGGTTAAATGTGAAATGGGAATGTTAAACAAAAAAAAGTGTTCAGTGTTTCTCACAATTCAAGAAACAGAAGTCATCAAAAAAAGTTGCAGAATTTTTAAAACATAAGGAAATACTTTTCTTTCTACACTATTTTAGATGCTGAAAGTATGTATGATTTCAGTGTAAGTTGGAAAAATATATTTAAAAGTGATGTCTCCACACTGATTAAGGACAAAACAGTCCAGGCTCAGAAAGTCCCAAACACAATGATTACTAAAATCTCTTTACTTGATTGATTCTTAATTTTTTTTTCACCATGAGTATCTGTTTTTAGCTGTTGTCAAAGGTAGAGTACTGGAGTATATGTTGTGATCTAGTGTAGCCATTTCATGTTACACTTCTGAAGAAAACCTTCATCAACTGCTCAGTCCATCTTAGATTGAAGTTTCCTGAACAATTCTGTAATGTTTACTTCCTTTTGTTTCTAAAGGCCCTCAGGGAACCAAATGTTGCTCTTAATTGTAAAACATAGCCCTAGAAAACTGATGAATAGCATGTAATCTATTTAGAAGGAAATCATGGTGAGAAAGTTCATTGACAAATGAATGTGCACAGAACTGTGTTGGAAAGATTCACGAGCAGCTGCTCGTATACAAGTGCTTTAAGTGTAGTAGTGATCAGGATATGTATAAGAAACAAGCTTTTTAAAATCACTGAAATTTGGGACTAGATATTGACATCATTTTTTTAATAAACACTGGGGAGCATCCACAGACTGTATTTTCAAGCAGTATATGGCTGAAATAACTAGTAATGCTTATATGACTTTATGTTTTATTTTGGGGATGTCACACATAGCAAATTTACACCCTGTGTCTCCCTTCTTTGTTTACACAGAGGACCACTCCATTTTTAAAACTCCCTTGTCTTTTCCTAGACATCATTCGCTTTATTTGCTAGATATTTGTTACTCATCCTTTGGTATGCTTTCCTATTAGGAGTGCATAAATTCTAATATTTTTGTTGCTAGAATTTCTGGCAAGTTGTCATATTTTCTTCTTTCACTAGCAAATAATGGAAGCATACCCTTGGTTGGGTCTTGCAGCTAGTTCTGAGATGTAGAGTGAAGAGTCCTGGTTTGGGGTTGAGATATTCTCTCCCTCCTGCTTCCTTTTCTGCTTTTACGAAAGAGGGTGGAGATGAGATCAAGCACTGTAAACTTGTATTGCCACTGAAGGAAGTGATCCTGTCCTCCTTCCACCCCACTGCTTTATTCCCTTGCCTGTGTTCTCTCTGATGTTGCCACAAGTGTTTCTGGAAGGAATTGGCCTGGGTTAAACCCACAAAGGCAGCAACATTAACAGAGAGATCCAGGACTACATTTGGTAGCAGCATCTGTTCATGCCAGCTTAAAGTGTCAACACTATAGCTTAAACAGGTTTTATTTGCTAATATTTGCAACTTCAATGAGCAGCTTTTACACTTCCAAATGACTGTATAACAGGGTAATCGCACATATCTATGTCAGAACTAGTCCCTTGAATTGGTACTGAACGTCTAAATCTGTTAATTTGGGGTTTGCTATTCTGACCTTTGATAGAGAAATAAATAAATGTGGCTTTAACAGTAGAGCCTGTAAGACCTCAAAAAGTAGTATATAAGAGGTTAATTTCTGATTTTCCCCCCATGAAGTTGCTTGAATGTTCCCCATTGAGCTTCTTGTTAGTGTAGAAGTCAGCTTCTTACTAAATAAAATGGTATCAGTAAGTGCTTGTTAGCTGAAGAGATGGCCTGTAACTGCACATTTAAGTTAATTTTAGCAACTATTCAGACAAATTCTCACCTCCTCCCTTTCACAGATATGTTCTAATTCCCTAGGAAAAAGGCAGAAAAAAGCCTGAAAAGGATGTTTCCAATTAGTGTGGCTTACATATTTAAATTCTGTCTCTCTCTGCCAGATAATTGAATAAAATGTGATACATTCTTTTGATCTTTGTCGAGATGATGTAGGCTGTAGATACTGTTTCGTTATACAGTTCATGTTGACATAGATAGTATTATGCCACTTATAGCTTCTTTGGTGCAGCTCTGGAATCAAGTGTTCAACAGTGATTAATGACCAAGAATACACAGACCTACTATTGAGTCTAGGATCTCTCTAATCTCTGCTCCTGTTCTTTCTCTCAATTCCAGAATTAGTTAATGCGGCTTCTGTGAACACAGCATTTCTGGTGACTTGTCATACAGCTTGTACTGCCAGCAGTTACCATAGTGGTAGCATAGAGCTAATGATCATTAAAATCTCAGTTGTCTTATCTTTGGGGTAAGGGTATCTTTGATGCCCTTCCTCTGCCTTGCAATTTTTTATTTAGTGTTTAATACAGAAAAGGCTTTTAAACCTGTGCTAGACTTTTTTTTTTCAGTCCTTACACACTATACAATCAATTAATACCCTTTGATATGTTATGCCAATTAAGTGATATGTGTGTTAACATAAATATTTAATTGTTAAAGGAGAGATCACTTTGTCCTAAAGCTTTAATTAAATTAGATGCTTTTCAGATGATTGCCAAGATGAAACAGTCCATTATGAACATTTGCCACTGCAGGAGATTTCTGCTTATTGAAAGACAAAAGGGTAATTTCATCTAGGATTGTTGCAAACTGTACGAGTCCTTCATACTGATAAGGGAATTCTCCCTCTTTTAACCTTGATATGTGCTGTAGTAATGAATTTATGAATCTTTAAATTCAGTCACATCATTAAAGTTGGGATATGATGTTAGTACTGTCAAGTAAATGATAAGGATGAAAATTTATCTACATAACAGTTAAAGAGATCAGAGTCAATACCAATTTGTCAATAATTACCATTGCTTTAAAAAGCAAAACTAACGTGATAAAAGTAGACAGCTATGGGTCTTTATTGTATACCAGCTGGATTCTGATTATATCTAATGACGTAGTCTTCACATAGCAAACTGGAGTTTTAGGAAAACTAAATATCCTTGACACTGGGCTGCTGGGGCACCTAAACTGTAACTCCCGAGATACCTTCATGGTAATATAGAATCTAAGTGTTTCATTATCAACCCAAAATGTTTCTGGTTTGGGGCAAAAAGTTCCCGTATTGGAGTTTTGCCTAATTATCTGAACATCTTCCACAGATCAGAATCCTGTTTTTTGATATGCTGTAGACTCTGTAGTCATGCGTATATCTCCCACTGAAAACACGTCACAGCGGTTTCCTTCAAAATATAGTACAGCTATACATAATGTATGATAAGACTAGAGAGATGTGCTATGTGAATCAAAGTTTGAATGTCCTAGTTTTCCAGATATTATTATTTATTCACTATGTTTTTAAAGGAGCTCTGATTAAGAATCATGTCAACTGTGACAAGCCATAAAGTCAAGCAAGACTTTCAGCGAGAACCTGAAAAAGACTCTCTCTGAACATGTTTTAATATTAAAATCAGTATTGGGGAACCTGGTTCTTATTTTGCCAGGGGGAGGAGGATTGCATCAATAGAATCCTACTTGCTGACAGCATGTTGTCACTGAAGATCTTAGGGCAAGGAAATTCAAAGCACAATAGATTTTCTCTTTGTGTTGGACACGGCAGTTCTTACTCAAATGGTTGGTCTGTATTTGCTTCTTTGTATTTGTTGACCAGGTCTCCAAAAGAAAGGATGCAAAAATTCAGCCCTCCTTGTCACCTTGGGACATACTGCTAAGTAGCTGAATGCCTGGCTTGACCTGAAGTCTTATCTGCCTCCTTGCTCTGCAGAGCATACAAATGTCAGCAAGGCTGTTTAAATATAAAATAAACAGCTCAGCTTCACATCTGAGTGCAATCCTGTTGTGGGACTGGACCTTCTCGGGTTACCTGAAATATTTCCCTCCCCCAGTATCAGACTGCTGGAGTCTACTTGAAATTTTAGGCTAAATGCAGTTCTTATGTAGGCTGCAGCCTTGTGGACATGCCAGCCATATCCTTAGTTGCTTACTGTCCGGGGTAGACACCTTGAAATAGTCAACAGTGTGTCTGATGCTAAGGTGTCTAGATTAAAATGGAAGTGAAAATCAAACACCTTGCTATTTCTGCAGGAATACTGGGAAGGGTTCTCTCAATAATGTGAGATGCTTTTCTGTTTTGCTGTAGGGCAAGATGTGACTGCTTAAGCAGGGATGAGGGATTTCTGTTGTTCCTGGGGTCGTGTCCAAGGAGATAGTGAAGGAACAGATTGGTGGAAGTGCTTTTAGGGTCCCAGGCATGGAAAAAATCTGAAATGAATTACATTAGGTACTTGGATAATTCTGTTGTCATGTTGTTGTCTTTAATAAAAACTCTTTACTGAGCAGTATATTATTAAGTGTATTTATTGAGCAATAAACAAAATTTATTGGATAATTTCTGTATTTTTATAGTTGATGGTAGCTGCAAAAAAAGAGAGCAGTGCAAAACTGGTTTACATACTTTGAATGATCAAGAATTGATTCTGTTTTATTTAAGAATTTTAAGTATCATTAAAGTAGTAAGCTAGAGAAGGTGCTGTTTGGCTGAGTGCTTTACTACCCACTAGCAAGGCAGCTGATAAATCTCTGTTGAAAAATCATTTGAAAACCTAATACATGGGATGAGTGCTTACTGGGTTATGGATGTTCATGTTCACTTTTCTAGCTGTATTTTTTTGCTCTGCTGGGGACAGTAAAAGGAGAAAAGGACTGGTGGGAGTGCAGGAGCATGAGGGTCAGGTTGAGAAAGTGGGAAGAAATCAGACCAGTGATGGGAAATGCATAGGTTTTCTTACAGATGTGAGCAGAGAGTCAATGTGGTGTCTGCATAAACAGCAAAGGAAATGTGCACATTTTAGATGCATTCAAGGCTGACTTTTCAGTCTGAAGTTATTGCAGTTTTGCATATGCTGGCTGAAGAGAAGGAAGTTAACAAGTCACAAGACAGGCTACAATACCATGATTGTGTTTTTTTTCTGGAAAATCATCCTAATTTTGAGTGGGATTGACTTTATGCTTTTGGATCTACTGAAACTGAGAGTACTGGGTATCTAAGTCCTTTGCCCAGGGCAGAGAGGATGAATGGACAGACCAGTTACTCCTCTGGCTGCACTGGATCCCAGTGGCTGCCATGACCCAGCTGCAGCCTGGGCAGAAGGATTTGGCAACCAGAGGGCTGGGAGCTGCTCTCAGGGCACTCCTGCTCAGGCAAGGGGAAAGGCAGTCCTTGGGGGAGATAGATAGGAGAGAGAGCGCTGGAGGACACTGGAGTGCGAGGTGCCTACAAAATAAAGGAGCAGACCCATGGAGTGGGGAGGGATCAGGGAAAGCAGGCATTATGCTTTCCTTATGCTTAATGCCCCATTTCTCATTGGAAAGGGTGGGCCTTGCTGCCCCATCTCTGCCCTTGCCAAGTGGCAGTGCTGGATCTGAGGCAGAATTGACAAGAGCAAGACAGTCAAGGAAAACCTGTTCTTCGTCTCCTGCCAGCTTCCCTTCCTCGTGCTGCCCTGCCCATGCCTGCCCTCACTAACTGGAGTAAGGCTGGAGGGCAAGGCATTTCTATTCGCTCGAGGAGGTGAACCTCACATGTCAACAGCACTGTGCGGCTGGTTTTGTCAGGGAAATTGTGTGCAATGGGAGCTGAGCTGGGCATGGGCAACCTAGAGTAATCTCTGAATCTAAGTGTAGAGAGGACCACACGTGACAGTCTGCAGAGAAGATTCTCCAAGGCCACTAAAAATGCCATAAGCTTGGACATCTGCTTGACAGCTGACTTCAGCTGTTAACTGAGATATCCGCATTTAAAGAGCTTGCCTGCTCATAGCACGTGCAAGGCTGCATGGGAGGTGCAGCGGGATTGCTTTTGATGCCTTCTGCCAATGGAGGGGAAGGCAAATTGGCACACAACAGGCACAGGTGCACTCCCTGTTGTGTGCCACTTTGCCCTCCCTCTGCCCATGTCCTCATTCCTCTCCTTGCTGATGATGCTTAGCAAAGCATCATCACAGTTAGACAAAGTTGGTGTGGATTCAGTGAGCTGGCCTTACTGGCTCCAGAGTGACTGAAAATGCTGCTACCCAGGGAAAATTCTGCACAGGAATGGTTCATGCCCTTCTTCCTCATGTCACGTTGTCCTGGGGCTGTACAAAACACAAGCATGCATACACTGCATTTAGCCAGTTGCAGAATCTGATGCCAACCATCTTGCACTGTATAATAATGAAATGTGGGGAAAGCATAGTTTTTGCCACGTTTTAAGAATAAACAACCCCTTTAAATTAGAACTTGAGCCTGCAGAAACAAGTGACTTTTGTGAGAATGGGCTTGTGATCCTAAAGCAGTCATGCATACCCACCTAGTGAATTGGAGTAACCCAAATAAAATCAAGAATAGAACTCTGGGGAGAGAGGATATTTGGTTTGTATATACATTATTCTTGCAGATTGGTGCCAGCTTACCACATTGATGGGGTTTTGTGAATACAGTCTTTGCAAATAACTGCATATGCAAACTCTTTGTTTGCAAATTTGGAACTCAGCTGAAAATTGAGCCTTAAGCAAATTTCTTCATAGCTATATACTAAAAACTGTCTGATGCCCTGTATAATGCAATGAAGAAGCTCAGGCAGAACATTGATCTGCACTGACGGCATTTGTATTTTTTTATTGTTACCTCTGTGCTGTCCCTGTGATTCAGTATGATGTGGGTGAGATGTTTGTACTAGTACACAGGAAACCCTTGAACATAGAAAATAGATCACATTCCCAAGGGGGAACAGCAAAATGACATGAGATCCGTAGAATAAGGAATAACTAAAATTGCCCAATTATTTAAACTGAGGTATTTTTCTATCAATATAAGATCTCGCTGAGCTTCCGGAGCATAATTTAGAGTACGCATTTTGCCTGCAGTTCATGATATAAATATTTTATATGATCTCCCACACTATTAGAATAATAGAGGTAGTGTTATTTAATCCACTCCTGGCAAAGCAGATGCTTGCCAGAATGCATAAAGCACTCAAGGAACTCTTTTTGTTGTACTTGAAACTAGTTGGTAGAATGATTTATCTGAAGTTAGACTCCTCATTGTGGAAGTGGATTTGATGATGCTTGTGAGACACAATTTAAGGTTGTGTTGAAGGCTCATTAAAAAATATGTAGTCAATGGAAATGTTGTTAACAACAGAAGGATGAAAAAAGCCTCCCTAAAAGGTAAGCAGGTAAAGCAAAAATCTTGCCTGGGGAGGAGGCTGGGAGAGACTCCATGCCTGTGAGTTCTTTGAGTTGAGCTTAGTAGAAATTGTGACCACAGATAAGTGGAGTTGAATACACCTTTTGAAAAGCAGTTGCAAGCGTAGGAACTACAAGCCTTAGCAGAGAGCATGCAAGTGCTGTGATTTCTGCGTAGTGATCTCAGAAAGTGTGTTGCAACCTGGCAGGGCTGGAGAAGTTTAAAGTTTAATAAAGCTTTTTCTAAAAATACAACCTTTGGAGTACTTTAATACCTCTCGTGACAGTCATTGTCTCTATTATTCTTTACCTGCAGCACACGTTTCAGTTCCCTATAGCTGATATACTCAAGACTACAGTCCTTGGGTCTGAGGTGGGTATCTGAGTGTCATAGGAGTTAGGATAGGTGCTCCAAATACTCCTTCTCTAGCTTCCATTTCTACAAAGTGGAGGGGAGATGAATATTGATTGCGAAGCGCTATAATTTTGCACAGTTGAGCCAGGGTTTAGTAACCAGAATGGGATTGTTGCTAAAATCCTATGGAAAACATTTGATGCTATTCCCTTTTCCCCTGAGGTGATTGTGCCTAAAACTGTAATGCGTAAGGAATGATAGAAAGAGGACTATTTGTTGTGTGCATTTGTTAGGTGATACTATGTCATTCAGCCCTGTTCTGTTTATTTACACATTGTTTTTCATGCTTATTGTAGTTTTTATTAATGTGTTTGATAACATGACATCAGCTGCAAGGCAGAAATGTTTGCTCTGTTGGGGTTTCGTTAAACTTTTCAGTATAGATTAAAAAACTTCAGCAGCCCCTGGATGGATAGGCTTGAGCTGGAAATTTACGTGTGAGTAACAAATATTATAATGCAGATGAGCCAGACAGGAGAAAGGGAAATTTATAAGGGACTGCTCTGGCAGTATTAATCTGCCTCATGTAGACTGCGTGATGAATCATCCCACATTGCCACAAGGACTGCTGCTGCTGCTGCTGAGCTCTGCCAGCAAGTGGGACAATAAAAAGTGTGCATGGAAGGGTGGAGGGGAGGGCACATGTGAGGGATTAGGAAAGAGACAAAGAAGGAACAGCTATTTAAAACTGGACATCTCAAGCCTGGCCAGTAGTTCGTGTTATATATAATTCAGCCAATTCATTGGGTAAATCATTTCATATGCTCCATGAAATGCAATTTGCTTCCATGGCCAAGCATGACAAAGGTTTCACAGAATTGCAGTTGGCAAAGAGCTCTTCTAGGATAGTTAATTCAGCGCCTGTGAGATTGCTGAGGCATCTTGTCAGAACATTAAATAATCACACAATGTCATGAGGGAATATCTAATTAAGAGCCCAATTTCTCAAGGGTCTGAGTACCTGTTACAATGTACTGAGAACCCTTAATTCCCACCGACAAGAGCTGCAGCTTAGGGTGTTCCCAGCAGGCTTTTAATAGGTTTGTGCCCTTACTTCATGTGGCTGGGCTAAGTCCAGGCCAGTCAGGTGAAGCGACAGTAATCAAACAAGACAAGATAATGACAAATAAGGTTACATCCCAGCAGGAATGTTATTACTTGCAGATGATGGAACATACCCTGGTGTGAAGTCCCTGGAAAAATTAGGGCCAGATTTAAGGGTGCACTCTTAGGGGTTAAATTTGTACCTTTGAGAAAGATCCACCTGTATTCATCCAGTGCAAAAGATGTGTGAAAGGCAACATGAATCCTTTATCGGCCCAGACTGTCATCCTGTGGCAACAAGTGACAGAGTTCCCATCCACAGTTCGGTCCCAAGGACTTCAGTGATTTAGACGACCTCATGAGGGCTGTCTGCCTTACAAAGGCAAACACATTTCATCCAGTGTTTGGGAAGCATAAAAGTTGAGTAGAGTCATTTCGGGGAAATCTGTGTGCTGAAGTTCCCTGAGCAGCATTCTAGGTGTGACTCAAGGGATAGAACAAAATTTGAGGTGGACAGATGGAGATGTATCAGTAAGACTTTTTTCCCTTCTTACACACCTGCAGCTATCTAAAGGAGAAGAATGTTAGATGCAATCAGAAGAGAATAGACATTGTATTTTGGCTTATGATACTTCTCTTTCTTAGGCAGAGATGAGGGTAGAAATGGTGTTCTTTTTTTGGTATGAAGAAGTGTTACAAAAGGAGTAAATGAGAAAGAGCATGGCATTATGTTAAGCACTTCTGGAAGAGTGAAAAGTTAAAATCAATCTCTGTGTTGTCAGGCTCTTAAGTGAGGAATGATGCATTAGACTACCTGATTTTATTTGATTTGTTGGGAAACTAGAGCTGCTGTGCTGTTTCTTGAACGGAATTACAGGCTTCATTTAAAGAGAGATGCAAAGCGCACACATCATTCTGGAAGAGATCAACATAAGCGTTTTCTATATCATGAGTAATGTTTACTGGAAGAAATCAAATTACTGTTACAGAGACCATCTGTTTTCTTTGCATGCAATCATGTAAGTGTTTTAGGACAAGCCATCCTTTTTAATCAATTGTGAATCTCTTGTGGGAAGGCACTGTTTTCTGTAATAAAATCTATTTTTATGATAAATGTAAGAGTTTTAAATACTGGTTTCTTCTGCATAAATATAGTGTACATATTGTTCATAATATAAAGAGTAGGGTGTACAGCATTAGTTATTATCTGTCAAGAACTTAATTTTAGGGCTTTTTGGGTAGCTGTTTTTGGATATTTTTTGGATCTGCAACTCATTGGTGTTCAACTGTTATAGCAAATAACATAATGAGTAATACGGTCAATTTATAGCCTGGGAAATTGCTTCCTACCTACATTTAGTAAATGTAGTATATAGGGTCTCTATTTTGTAACACACCTACTGTGAGAAAAGTGAATACTGGGGAAGATGATTGTCCATTCTCTAAATGCTTACACTTGGAAAGACTGAAGAAAAAAACATGTGGCTTGTTGGAAAATAACCCTATGGAATGACATTAGAGGAACTTGAATTTATGGTGTAAGAAGTCAGCGACGGAGTGTGAGATACACTTCATGTTTAAGGGTGGCACATTCATAGATGTATATGGTCCCGTTCATTTTAGTGGATGCTTAATTCAGCCTGCCATTTGATTTTTTTATCACTTCTGTCAGCTTCCCTGATTCATATATTGTCTTTGGGTGCACAGAGACTCATAGAATCATAGAACGGTTTGGGTTGGAAGGGACCTTAAAGATCATCTAGTTCCAGCCCCCCTGCCATGGGCAGAGACACCTTCCACTGAACCAGGTTGCTCAAAGTCCCATCCAGCCCGGCCTTGAACACTGCCAGGGATGGGGCAGCCACAACTTCTCAGGGCAACCTGTTCCAGTGCCTCACCACCCTCACAGTAAAGAATTTCTTCCTAATATCTAATCTAAATCTACCCTCTTTCAGTTTAAAACTGTTACCCCTTGTCTTGTCACTCATGCCCTTGTACAAAGTCCCTCCCCAGCTTTCCTGTAGGCCCCCTTTAGGTACTGGCAGGCTGCTATAAGGTCTCCCTGGAGCCTTCTCTTCTCCAGGCTCAACAACCCCAACTCTCTCAGCCTGTCCTCATAGGGGAGGTGCTCCAGCCCCCTGATCATCTTCGTAGCCCTTCTGGTGGTTGCTCTTGAATTCAGAGGAAGCTGAAGGTCTGCATCTTAAGCAAAGTCTCCTCTGATTTTAAAAGAAGCTGTGTATGTGCAATATTGGAAGTTGTGTTGTATTGTATCAAATGCCCCTGAAATAAAAGAAAGGAACAAGAACTGTGAATAATACAATTGGAAATTCCCTGAGAAGTTTGGCTGTCTTTCTCAATGAGGTCGGCAAGCCTGAATTTCATTTGTTCAGACATGTTCAAATCAATGGTATTTTGTCTGAATAATTAAGCTGCTTACTCAGGCTTGAAAAGTGTATGGTGCTAAATTCTTGCTTTTTCTTGGATAAACATGAAGAGGCAAAGAGGGAGAAACAGATGAAGCATGCACCTGGAAAATTGATAATGCCTACACTCTGGTGTCCCAGATGGTCCCTGGAAGCTTTCTGCCCAGGGAAACATCTGGTGACATGAAAGGTCCCTATAAGTCCTTTTGTGAAGGCTGGACTCAAGATCTCCATGTCCTATCTATTCCCACTTACTGTAGTGTCACTTGTGAACTGCCAGTATGTGGCACAGGGAAAGCTGTCTACCAAACTGCGCTAATCAATCCTAGCACCTACCTAGACCTGGAGCTTACCTAGATCAGTCAAGAGTCTGATGAGAACTAGCTTGTCAGTTAATCTTCTTTTATCAGTCTGCATTAATTCAGTAAAAGGAAAAAAGCAGAACAAGGTGAATGGCTTACAAAATCATATAAATAATAGAGAGTGAAAGATAAAATAAAAAATAGAAATGCAATTAGTAGTGGTCTAACAGTTTTACCCTGTTCACAGTATTTTCTATTCAAATTCAGCATCTCTTCTTTCAGGAAAGTATTAAATATGAGATAAATTGCTACTTTTATTTTTTTTCCTGGTTTTTCTTTTTACTTCCACCCTTCTTTTATTCAGAGGGAAGAAAACTGCAGGCAAATGAAGTATTTCGTAGAATCACAGAATCGTGTTGGTTAGAACAGACCTCTGGAGGGCATCAACAACGTCCTAGTTCAAGTAAGAGGAGGTTAAATAACATTGCTCAGAGCCTTGTTCAGTGTAGATTATCTACAAGGATGGAGATTCACCAGCCTCTCCCAACTACCTGTTCCTCAGTCTTTCTTTTGCTGCTGATGTTCCCTGAGAAGCTTATCTGGTTGCTCCTCGTGTCCCTCACCAGTTTCAAGTCCAGCTGAGGTCTGGCTTCCCCAGTTTCATCCAAGCAGGCCAGAACAAGGAAGTTCTGCACTGGTCCCAAGTAACCCTCCCAGCGTCTTCATCCTCTGTCTGTCCACGCTGCCCTTCTGCTGTGCCTGCACGACTTTCCACATGGCGAGCTGGGAAGTCCCTGTGAGCCGGGGAGGCTGTGTTCAGCAAGCAGCTTGCTCTTCTGGGCCCCTTTGCTGTCTTGGTTTTCAGGAGTCACATTTCAGTTTAGGCTGTCAAAAAAAATTGATGCAAATGTTGGGTTTAGATTTTTCAGGTCATCCTTCTTACTTCCCACTCTTCCATCTTCACATCCCCAAATCTTTTTTAGAGACATATAGAAGTGTAATCTGAAGGATATAAAAACATTGTATTTCTACAAGTTTTTTAGCATGATTTTTCATTTGTATTTGAGTAAATTTACTATACTTTTTTTTGTTTGTTTCGAAGTTGCCAAGTATTTGACTTCTTTTTCTGGAATTTTTTTTTTTTTTTAACCAGAACTTTGGAACAGTCACCATGAGTTCTCTAACGGCTTCAGTAGAATAGGCACTATATTTTCCAGTTGTATGGTCTGGTTTTATCCAAGAAAGATATATTGATGTATTTTCAATTGTCATAGAAGATATTGGATTAGTTCTAAGAACTGTAAATGTCAACACTGCTGCTTGGAAATTATCATATTTTTATTATTAAGAAATAATTCAGCAAAATTACTTAATTTGCCTAGTGGTAAAGAAAGTGGTAAACTATGAATTACTGTTGTCATAGTTACACTGTATTTTGATATAGTAGTTGTGTTCGTCTAAACAGTAATAAAATAATTTGCTCAATGAGCAATTACAATAAATATCTTAAAATAAAAGTGCAGAACTCCTGACTCCATTTTAAGTGCAGTAAGTAGAGAATACTGCTGTTTATTTCAAGAATTTCCTGTGTCTGCTGTGCTGATTACACTGAAGTGGGAATCAATGACAAGGTGCCATATAGGAGACTTTATTTATAGTAGCTTTAGAACTGATCTAAAGTGAGATGATAGATTTTGATACCCATGACCTTTAATAGAAAAATCTCTAAAGAGAAGTTTCCAATTTCACCTCCAAAGTTACCCCTAGTGAAAGTCCTTTGTATTTTAGGCTTTATGAGGCAATTAAAATAATTACCCATTCTTGGTTGGGTTCTTTCTTTTCTCTGAATTATTCCAGTCTCTTGACTGTTCAGTTGACAAATCAGAAAAATTATGCAGGGAAGCTCTGAAATCCTCAAAGCCAGGCATTTGCCCGTTTCTGCTTTTAATAATGTTCTTAAGTGCAGTATGTTTGGAGGTTTGCATGTTTGCTTTTCTCCACTTGATCCATGGCAGCCCAGTGGTCGTAGAGGATGTGATTCGTGTGTGCGTTCTGAATTCTCCTCTTCCGCTTCTCTACCAGATGCACTGATTTTCTGAAGGAAGTGGAGCAGAAAAGTGCCATAGATGATTATCATGCTTGACTTTGAACTGGTCTCCCACAGTTCACTTGGTGGTACAGGGAGGAAAAGAGGGAAACAGAAATGCTTGGTCACCATTCTGAAATATATTTAGGTCTGGCCAGTTCATCTTTAAAGAGGAAAAGTCTATAGGTATTAAAAAAAAAACCACAAAAACAATGAATAATCTTTAAGGAAGACATTCTGGGGTGAAAAACAAGTAGAAAATATAATTTAGAGAAGGTACAGGAAAGAGAATATGCATAGGCTGATGAGACTGAATTAATATTTCAGAAGGGATCATGGTCATTGCTGTAGTACCTGAACAGTGGGATAGAAACTTTAAAAATAAATGCATTTAACACTGATGAAAGAAAAACTTACTTGAAATGTGCCCAGTTAACTAGTAGAATTGATTGACATAAGATTCTATTGAGTAAAACACTGGAAAGTCTCACACATATTATTTCTCTACAACTAAATAGGGCAGCATAAAAGATTCTGGCACTTACTAAGCAATAATCCCCCCCAGCTGCTTATTTGGAACCCATCTCTTGGGGGTTTTATTCCTCAATATTGGCTACTGTTGAAGGCAGGAGGTAGGAACTACTTGAATTATAGTATGATTGGAAATGATTGTCCCAGTGCCTTCATATGCCACATATGATCTCTATATCTTCTCTATCACAGGAAACCATCTTACACCCAGAGCAAGAAACGTAAATTCACTTGGCTGTCCCATATCTCTAAGGGACCTGATGCATGAGTGGACTAGAGAAAGGAAAGAGAGAGAAAATCCCAAGACCTACAGATCATCTTGCTGGCAGGGTGAGTAAATGTCCCGGCATCTCAGTCTTGCATTGTCAGGTACACAACGAGTGATCCTGCCTTAAGCGTTGCCTCAGGAATTTCCTCTCCAGTAATTTTTGAGAAAAAGATGATAAAAATGTCTCCTGTTTCCAGGTCTCTGACACTGGTGCCCCACATACGTTCAGAAGTACTAAGCCAGACATCTCCTGTATTTTCAGTTTAAGCCTTGAATACGGATTTAATAGAATAGGCAGTTCTGTGTTGTGGGTTTTTTTTATGCACGTTGTGCTGTTAAGGCTCTTTTCAAATTGAGTGGGTGAAAAAGAAATATCTAACTACTACCGAATCTGTCCAAACTCCTCATGACTCAAAAAGAGATCCAAGAGAGGAAAGAAAGGAAGAAAACTCATTTTCCTGGTGCTCACTGTACTTAGACTCCTACAGATCTGGGCCTGTGTTCCCTGCTTTCCCTAGGCAATTTTTTCTTGCTTACAAAATGCAATGGAAAAAATTACCTAGCTGAGAAGCAAATGTGTAGTCAACTTATGTGATAGTCAGAACCTAATTATATGATCCCCTTTTCTTTCTGGGTTCACCTGTTCCAAAATGTGGTAGAGGTAGAGACCACAGCAGAGTCTGGAGCATTTTCTCCAGTTCGTGTGAGCCGGGAGGTCTGTCAAGTACGAACAAGCCAATCCAATAGATTCAAGAGTCCCATGTACAGAGGATGACTTATTTTTCAAAAAGATGATCCAAATCAAAACAGATGACTAAAATGGCAGAAAATAAAATAAAAAAAAACCCACAAAACCAACCCGAAGATTACCTTGGAGTTCTCCATCTGGTGGTTTGTGCCTCTACAAAAGACATAATAAAAATGTTGCCTTCCTCCATTGGGATGGCTGAAACTCCTTCTGAGCGTGTGCTTCCCCACTGTATTTGGTCCTGCCCATTTCTGCACCCTCAACATTGACAAGGCCCTATCTGCTCCTGTCTTCTGTGCTGGAGCAAAAAGCATGAGCTGAATGAGTAGAGCAAACCCATCTTCACTGCAACCCAGGCCCAGTGGACACTTTTTAAGGAAAATGTACAGCAGCTGGATTACGGTTTTAGCTGTGTGACAGCCCACCCCAGCTAGGAACCTTAAGGCAATTTGCCAGAGCCTGCAACACGATAGAACAAAACGAAGGATATTCCAGCGGACAAGTATTTTCCTGCCAACAGCTCTCTGATATGCATTGCAATATCTAGCAGTATAATAGTGCCTTTACAATTGCTACTAGATGATGTGTTTAGTATAATATTAGGCTGTTTTTCTTAGCATCCAAGCAATGTTTCGACTTTGATGAAAGTCTGCTTTTTCCTACTGCACATTCTTTGAGGGGATCTGTGTAAACATCAAAGCTGTCTGGACTTTGCCTTACTCTCCAGTTAGAAAAAGGGGAATTTTGCTATTTTTGCTTTTTGTTTTGTTTTGGGCTTTTTTGTGTTCAGTAAGTACTACTCTGAGTGTGCTGAAAGATTATTCTGGTGCACAGAATTTTTACAGAAATCGGGTTATTCCCTTGCTCACTCTGAACCCAATGGCAACAGCAACAACAGCCCTGTTCGCTGTTGCTGGACTCTGGAATCTATAGGGAAAGGTGTTCAGGGGCTGAAGAGTCACTTTTCTGCTCTAGCAGCTGCTTCTTGCCTCCTTGCGGAAAAGGCAGTGGAGCAGATAAAGCCGGTGGGCACAGGTTTGTCCATACTTCATAAATAACACAATGTCTTCTTCAACAATGTAATTACACCCTCTTGTTTTAATACAGTAGTTACTTTCTGAACCACCACTTATTTCCCCCTTAGTTCTACTTTGGTTTATATAATATCTGTGCAATGGAGATGGGCTTGACATGCATTGACACAGTGATGCCATCAAGTGAGGGCCAGTAAGACTGAGAACAATAAAGGTGCTCAGTAAGGGTGTCAACATAGTTGAAGGTTAAAGTTAATATTATCTTTAGTCTTAAAACCATTTCTATGTGTATTGCTTTTGCAATCCAGGTATAAAATAAAAAAGTCCTCAAACTCAGATCTTATTGAAGCTTCATGAGCATTACTACAGGGAAAATAAGAAGTTGGTAAATGATTAAATATATAATTAAAGGTTTCACATTTAATCCTGTCACTGCAGTGATTTATGGTTTCCATTATTTTGTCTAAGTAATGCACTCCTTTTTTTCTAGTGTTTTTTCTTTCCTTCATTGTTGTTAGTGTCTCTGATCTTATGGTAAGGAAATTTATCACAAGGACAACATTTTTGTCCTCAGCTGCAAAGTACAGAGGAGAGTTAAATCAAAATATAGAAGATGCAATACACTTCCCACTGCAGTTGGTGAATTGTGAAGTGTTTAAAATGTTGGGCCAGAAATGCTTTACGTGTAAGAACAAAGGGCAGGATGTAATCTCTGTGCTTCTCTGCTGTCATATTTAGGGCTGAAACAGGTGTCTTCAGTAGCCATTCCCAGGAAGGCTCAATAAAGACATAGGGCTGGGACACACAATCTCCCTCTGTAGTGCATGCCAGAATTGGGTGGAAACCTGCAAACGCAGCAGAAACTGCCTTGAAATAGCCTATAGCAAAGGCTGAGAAGAGCCCAGTGCCTACAGGCTGCAGAGTCCGGGCTCTTCTCTGGAGGTAGGTCCCCATAGCAGAGTTTTTTAAATGGACTCATCAGGCTTTGTGGTCATCATTGCAGCCTGACAGATATGTGGGATCTCATTGCTTGTGTGAAACCGAGGGCTCTTCCCTTCCTTACCAAGTTGTCCAGTCGCTGGGCTGTGCTATCCTCTCGCGAGGTTTTCTGCCAGCTGCATGAAATTTGCCACTTTGCTCTGGCAGGGCTGTAGCGGGAGTAGTGGACTGCTCCCCACTCCTGTTTTGCAGACCATTTTGTAGTTCTACTAGGAAAGGGGTGTCCACACCACCTCAGGGTGGGGAGAGCCTGGAAACGAGATCCCTCACACTCGAGTGCTCCAGCTGTACGTTTGTGGAATACGGGATACTACCTCCTCCAGCCGTGACCTAAAAACCAAGGTATTTTCTGAGGAGTGCAAATCTGCCTGTGCCTGTTAGGTGTATGCTGAGCAGATCTGAGATTTTGGGGCTTAGGTGTTGTTTCAGGGTTGCAGGGTCTCCTGAATTTGAGATGAGCACCTTGTTGCTGAGGTGGAGCAGTTTGTGGGACTTTATTAAAGACAGAGTGAAAAATGAGCTTCAGCAGCCACTGAACAAGCATTTTCTCATCACAGTTTTCATATTCAGACACGTAAATTTGTAGGTGGTCCAAACTTCCTCTTGACCAAGAACCACTTGAAGAAATGAGATTTCTTCTCCTACCAACATATGGTACTAAGATTCTTCTCTTGGAGTCATTTCACACAAGGGCTGCTGTTCTTTTCCAGACTATTGCAGGATAAAATAGCTTAGGTTTTATTTCTAGTTGAGCGTTTGAATTCGCACCCATGTTAACTTCACCTAGAGCTGTTAACCTGAGCAGAAAAATATGTTGTCTTGTCTTCACTGTTTTAACCTTCATATGGCTTATAGATGCACTTATTGACAGTTCACAGCAATGTTTAATACAGTTTAATTACGCTGTGTTGAAGGTATTGTAAGTTACATTCTCCATACTATTGTATAATGTTATTGTGTTTCTTCTTATTCTTTGTCTCACTGAAAACATTGGGGCCATTTTGTTTAAATCCTCTGCAGCAGTTACAGTAGAAACTTCTGAGAAGAAGAGATCATTACAGAATTGTAGCAGAATAAAAGAGCATAAAAGTGAGTTTTCTGAAGAAATGGTTATGTAGAAAGGACTTATGTTTTATCTTTCTTTAGCATGTCTCTGTCTTTTGGGCAAGCTTTTCATTGCCCTAGTATTTTTCAGCTATTCTTTTTTGTTGTTGTTTCTTTCTTTGCTTTGGATTTGGGTCTTTTTTGGGGGTGGGGGGGTAGGGGATGGGGATTGTGGTTTTTTTGCCTGGTACAGTGTTTTAAGGTAGGTAATCAACACGAACACGCTGTTCCAAGAAGTTGTAAGAAGTCATAACTGCAGTACTGCCTTTCTTAACATTTTTTGAGGATGATATCACTGCTTTTTGAGCAAATGTGTGTTTGTTTTAGGGAAAGACTTGTTCACATGAAACTTGTGATTTTTCCTTGAGTGATAATAGCTAGTTGAAGATCTAGCAATCCGCATGAGACGTTCCTGTTACTCTACTCGATCACCAGACCTTTAATTGGCAGCCTGGCATTTTCCCTGCCATCACAGTCCCTATTTGAATCAGAGGTCCCTCAAAATTTCCTAACAGTTTTCTTCAGATCTGACTAACTTAATTAACAGTTGGTCATTACCTCTCCTTCAGAATAATAATTAAATATGTGCAGCAAATCCAGGCCTACAGCAGTATTGTGTTATACCGTCTTATTCACCTCTTGCTATTGTTGAAAGTCTCTTGGTGTAACTCATTTTACGGGGACAAAAAATAAGTGTAGTATCAGCTACCCTTTAGGATGGTTGAGGTTTCTAGTCTTGCACTGGGAAGCGCAGGTGTAGGTCACCTCACAGCGAGGCGAATG
This sequence comes from Buteo buteo, assembly GCF_964188355.1. Classification (NCBI taxonomy): domain Eukaryota; kingdom Metazoa; phylum Chordata; class Aves; order Accipitriformes; family Accipitridae; genus Buteo; species Buteo buteo. The sequence goes on from NC_134173.1 coordinate 5,783,378, forward strand.
GTCCCGGTGATTTCAGTGGGCTTCCTTGTGTGAGTCGGAGTTTAAAGAGATCAGCATTCGCCTGCCTCATGAGAAGCTTCCAGAAGAGCATTGCTATGTCCCGCCGTCCATAATATTTGGCCTTGCATGTGCTTAGCAGTGAATAATTTGTATTTTTGAACCATCATATACATGCTTATTTTGACAACGCTCTGGTTGTTGGTTTTTTTTAATTTATCAGACAAATGCCACCTTTTCACATTAATTGAACACCTTTTGCTTCTTCTGAGTCATAGAAACCTAGTGTGTTAATTTATTTGAGCTTGAGTATTACTGCCCTTTTACTGTTTATGATCGAAAGTGTTAGCAAGATCCTTGGGGCAAACTCTTTGCTGGAATGAAATGGCACGGGTTATTTGAATTCAACTGGCTGAGCCATTCCAATATACAGCAGAGGGGAATTTGGCCTCTGGTCCATATGCCGATGGACTATACTGGAAGTTTTACCTACACTACTGGTATATGAAAGAGTACAAGTTTGCAGGCAGAGTATTTTTTCTGTCTTCTGCCTGACTCAGTATTGGTTGGACTCTCTAGATGCTACTGCATTACATTTGCACATTTAAATTAAAGAGACAGAGTAGACATTTTCATGGACTGGGAAATCACGTGCAAATTTTGAGGCCTGTAGTGTAGGATAGAAAAATTACAGTTGAGATCCCTGACAATGCAAGTTCAAAACAGAAACCTTGCTGCTCAGATGGGAGTCCTGTTGAGGTAGAAAAGGTCCTTTTTTTGTATCTCATAGTACATCTTTTTGCCTTTTTAGCACGCAGCTGTTATGTGATATTACGGCTATTTCTTCAGAAAGCATGGGCACAGCTTGCTTTCTGTAGATCACAAGGAACAACAGACTTATTTTCTAAAATGCATATATTCTGTTATGCATTGCTGAATAGAGGGTTCAAGCGGCTAGGAGGAGTTGATTCAATGAGAAGTTTACGCAGACGAGAGTTAGCATTGTGATGTGAATGGATGTGTGAATTTGTATTGCTTACTTGCTTCCAGGCTAAACTTTTGTGTCACAAGAACCTCAAGCCAAGAGAGGCCTCAGGACCTGCATGAAGGCAGTTTTTCTGGGAGGGGATTATCACTTTTTTGATCACTGAGTTCTTTAGGAACTTTGATAGGCATCATGTAAAGCTTCTGGCTGAAGCAGCCCATCTGCAATTTGACTTGGTAAGCAGAGAACACGCAGGGAGCTGGGCTGCTGCCCAATGCCTCTGACATGGCATCAGGCAGACCTGGTCACTGGGTGAAATACCCACAGCTGGTTTATGCCATTTCAAACACAGTACAACGTTGTGCAAAAACCAGACACGGAAGCTTTTCCTGTAATTTTCTCCTGTTCTGCTGTGCTGAGCCCAGATGATATAATTCACCTGCTCTCATCATATATTTGCTACAGAGGAATAAAGTGCCATACCCAAGAGCTGCTTGAGTCAGGCTGTCCTGGAATTTGTGGCAGGGACCCTACTTTCTTGTAACGCTGTAATGTACCAGGATGAAGATTTGTAGCAGAATGGGATGCACTCAGAGAGAGAAATAAATGATGTTAAATTTAATGATTGTATCATATACCCTGATTCTCACTTTCCAGATTTTCAATAAAAAACCTATAAAAATTACTATAAACACTTTGCAAATATTATTAGGTTAACCTGGACTGTTAGTATTCAGGAAAGCAGCACAAGTGGTCTGGAACTCCATAGCCAGACCTTTTGATGTGACAGAAAGGCAACATTTCTCTTTCTAACCACCTAATCCATGCAAGAAAAAATGACTGAGAGAAAGACTCAATTTATTTCCCACAAACCAGTAACAGCTACCTTTTCCTGCTTACCTCCCACTGCATCTGCTTTGATGAAATAATTGCATTCATTCTTGCTGAAATATTAGCATGAAATAATTAATATTTGCATTTAAAGCAATGTGTATTTGAGCATCATAGTTAATACTATGTTAAGGTGGAAGATGTTATTTTATTCACTGTTTCTGGCAACCCAAGGTTATACCTAGAGCTGAAGTTTATTAAATTGCTCTTCCAATTGTAAGCAATAAAAATGCTTCTGTTTTGCAAGACAAATAGTGAACTTGGGGTACCATTATTTAGCAGCTTTTAAACATTGACAGCAAGGTAGCAATTGCTCTGTGGCATTATGGAGTTTTACAGCCTAGCCTAATACATAATCATGCTTTTGATGGATATGAAATAAGACTGGAAAGCATGGCAGCTGTTTTAGTGAGGCTTTTTCCTTTTTTTGTGATATACAGTTTTGTGGAGTGGGAGGGGAGAAGAAGGTAGAGTGAACAGGAATCCCTGGGGAATTTTTGAGGCTGAATGGATGGAAAACAATTCTGATGGGTTTGATAGGAAAACGACTGGCTTCCTCACTTGTGTGATTGCCTCTGGCTGTTAAGAGGCAGTAAAACTTCATTGATGGGCAAGAAAGATGCTTTGTAGCAATAAAGATTAAAGGTTAATGAAAATGAGAGGAATCTTAAGTAAACAAGGAAAGCCTGTGGGAAAGGCCAGAGTGGCTGGGGCAATATTCAAGTACACAAAGTAAATCTGGGAGATGGGGAGAAAGAGAGTTGGTGTGATGGGATTGATAATATTTTTGTTCCCACAATCTTTGGGATTTATTCACTGTTGTGTCTTTATGCATATAAACATACCTCCTGCCAGCCAGGGTTTGAGTGTATCTGACTCAACTTACTAAATTAAATTTTTCTCCATATTCACCAAAACTTTTTGAGAAAAATACTCTAAATTACAACCTAAGGTAACTTAAATGGGTTTCTGTTAAAATGGAGAGATCTTTAAGTAAGCAAATTGAATATTAAATCCATATCCACACAGCTCTCTCGCCTTTTGGCTTTCTTTTTCCTCAAGCAAGCCTGGACTAGCCTGGGAGATTTTACTGAGTTCAAATGCATTAAATATATTGATCTGCAGAAAGCTTTGGCGTCAGGCTGTCTGTAGCCTGTGTCATGCTGTTGGAAAGGAAATGCTTTTGCCTCTGTCTACAGAAGAAACAAAATAAAAAACATTATCAGGGTTTCAAATCACTGTGGAAGCTGGAGAGGCCAGGGGAATTGGCTAACAGCAGCTGTGTTGCAATTAGTGGGGAAGAGCTTGGCTAAAAGCAGCACTGATTCTTTTTAGCATCTCAGAAAACTTTAAACAGTGTATTTTTGGAAAAATTATTTGTTCAGAAATAACCTATATAGTCAGTATAAACCTTCTCACCAGGGTCAGCAGCATTTTGGAGGGAACACTTTACTTGTCCTTTCCCATTTATAACATCATGTTCTTTCTTCATAATGAGGTTCTCTTGATGTCAGTACAGTCTTCATTGAGTTCTAGACTACCTTCAACCTGTAAGGGGACCATATAAAGCCACTTAATTTTGCCTCCTATTTTTCTTTACTTTTTCAATAAGTTGCTTAGGTTCAGTGATTTAGCCCCATGAGTCTCTTAGCACTTAATCAGGTGAAAGGTTAGTTATGCAAATAGTGCTCCCCTTGCAATAACAACTCATGCAAATTGTCCTTCATCAACGTCTCACAAGAGAACTAAGTCCAGGATCCAGCTACAACAGGGACTGAATGGTTGTAGTTTTTCCATCATAGAGTTTAATGGAAAAAAAGTGACTTTGGTCATTGAAACCAATCTGGGTTCACCAAAAATAGTTAGAGGATATGACTGCTGTCCTGAGACACTTCCTACTCCATTGAATAATGACTTTCTTTCCCTCAGTAACTGCCTGAAGAAACTTTTCCTTTAATCAGGCCCAAACAGGACTTTCAAACACCTTTTGCTGCTCTGCATAAACACGTCCCCTTCCAGTATCCTCCACCTTAACACTACACACTACACAAAACTCCCCTGCACCCACCAACACCAACACACATTTCCCTCAACCCATCACACTCCCCTTTTCCCTGCCAGACAGCACAGAGCCACTTACTGCACTTTGCCACATAGGACATCTTCTACCGCTATTATGAGCAACCCTTGCACGTGCCTCTCCCTAATGTGCAGGTTTCATGTAGCCACAGGTACCTCAAGTCCTGCCTCTTCCCTCCTGAATGTAGTGTAAAGCAGTGCAATGGGGAGTGCCAAAACGAATGGCGGTGGCATGGCACCCCTCTCCTGAGCTAGCCACATTGGATTTGAGAATTAGGCATGCTTCTGGTTGCTGTCCGCTCGCCAGAGAGGGGAGTTGGTCTGAGTTTTGGGGTTTTTTTTTAAATGTTGCTATATGAATGTTCAACTTTTTTTTTTTCCCTAAAACATTTCTGTAAGTATTTCCACTCTTATGGTAGTTCACACCTCAGTGCAGACATTGCAGCTGTTTTATATGCTTTTTATTTTACTTAGGTAACATATACTCTCATAAAGTAGGCAGACTTCCCTTGAAAATTTCTTTAGGGATCTGTTTTTCTGAGTGTCAGTGCCACCTCCACAGGTGCTGCTGTTTTGCTTTCTTAATTGTGGTGTTTGATTACCCTCCCAAAGAGGAGGAGAACCTTCCTGAAAGGCCCAGGTGAAAGCTCTCTTCTCATTACAGCCAGTTCTTAGCTGGTGCCCACCAGTCAGCACTGGAGTTTGCATATGCTGTGGAGCTCTGCTGGAGTGAGAAAAGTAAACTCATCTGGTAAGATATAAGTGCTTTGTAAATGCATGTTGGATGTGTTTCCTAGGTTATATCTTGTGGTTAGATATCATAAACATATAAAATAATATCTAGTTTCCTGAAGGAAGTGTTTTACTGGAGTGGTTTATTTGTGTTATCCTTCTGCTTTGAAATGCATTATCATATTGTGCGTAAATAATGGTGCTGATGGGGTGAATTAAAATTATTTTCTGTTGTGTAGCTCTATAATATCTTCTCTGTGGTAATGAACAAAGAGGGATTGGAAGCTCTCTTTGCCCTTCTTCAGTATCGGGGCTGAGGTGATTTATTTGAAGAAAATAATAGGGCTGCTTAGTCTATCTGGCACTAGTGGCTTAGGGTCAGAGGAAGGCTGAGGGGGCTGAGATGTGGGTGAGATGGGGAAGAAGAGGAGAGATTTGAAGTTGTTTCTTGAATTACATGAACACTGGTGCTATTTGCTCTTTGATCAGTGTGACCTCTGCTATTTAGTAGAAACTTAAATTAGGAATATAGGATTGGAAGGCACCTCCTGAGTCATCCTGTCTTTTCTCTTGCCATCACAGCTGCTGTAGTATATAAATCCCTTTGAGAAAGCTGTCATAGTCAGTCTTCAATTTAGCAGGGCTCTTTGCTCTGTTATAAGCTGGTTGTTCCCCAGCTGAGTTCCTGTGGAAATTAGAAACCTTCTAATTTTTAGCGAAGGCAAGTTCAAAGCCAGTTTGTTAGTATTTGTTTTACTGCCAGTATTGTCCCTTAGCTTAAATGGTTTTGCCTCTCTGTTGTGTGCGAAACTTTCTCAGGTTTTGTTTTTGTGAGAGTTAACAAGCTAAGGCCTTTGAAATGTGTCTCTTCAGGTAAGTGGGGTGGGGAGGTGGGTTTTGCTCTTGTTTCGCTATTTTGATTAGGTGTTCTGTCTTTTTTTTTTTCCATTTTTTAAATTGTTCCTGTTTTAGGATGTGTTAAAGCTATGATCACTCACCATTTCAAATGATTTTTCCACCAGTTTCTGCAGGATTGATGCTTCCTAATGTAAACACATTTCTTGATATATCTTGGGCTCTCCTGCAGAGAGCGAGCTTATTGGTAGCTTGTAGGCATCCTGAGGAAGATGAATCTCCCCTAGCTTCGTTTATCTGTCTGAACTAGGCACCTTGGGCTGTCTGTACAGTTACTACATAGAAATAGGTCAGATTAATCTCACCCTAGCTCTACCTATTTTAGGCATCTAATTTAGGATGAAAGGAATCATACCCTAAATCTTTGAGAATCGTGGAAGCCTAAAGTGGTTTGTGTTGATGAGAATTTCTGCATTTAATCAGAATAATCCTACTTCTTGTGACTGACAGATTAGCTCCTGGTTTATAGTGGTAATTCTTGTTACTGTCTATGAGTGCATTTACTTCTATATATAATGGGAACATGCTAGAATATAATGGTACTGCTTCTCTGTTCTTAATGCATGATATCAAATGAAGACAAAAGCTAAGACCTGCTGTAGACCTGCTTGTACAAAATTGACCTATTTTCTATATGTTTCTGGAATAGTAGACATGGAGGGCTGATTCTGCACTTAATCTTGCTAAAGTCATGGATTTTTGAACTCTCTCCAAGACTTGAAGGCAGACGTTCATTGTTGGCAAAGCAGAAGTCTCTCAGACAAAGATGGTTTTTCCAGCTGCTTAAAGCTGTTAGATGTCAGACATGGCAGTGGGACTCTCTGGCTGCTGCCAAGGAGTATAGGAAGGCAGACAGAGGACCTCAGACAGCGTAAGACTTTGTTGTTAATGATGTCAGTAGAAAAACACTTTCTGCTATCTGACCTACTAATTAATATTCAAGTAATATCATTGAGGACCTAGAGTAGATCAAGAATTTTCAAGGTTGGTCAGTGCTACACAGACCTTGAAGGAAGTACAAAAGTGTTCAAACCGCTTGAAGGCCAATTTTCAATCTCACGCTAAAGCCAAGGATCAGCTTGGGCTTGTATCGATTTAATGTTCTCAGTCAATCTCTTTTCTAAGGAGGCAACGATGTCTGTAAAGGCTTGCTGAATGACAGTTATTCAGAATTATTTGTAACAGCCTATTTGGAAGTGCTTCACAGTTGTCCACAAGCCTTGTAAGCAGTGTTTCAGGCAATATACTCAAAGCTAGTACAAGACTATAAAAAAGTGGCTTCTCCAACACATACACTGGTGGTCAGTGATGATCGTAAGAGTTAATGACTCTACTTGTACTTAATGTGTCTAGCCTGGTGCACACCTGCAGCCCACATTCCGTGCACACACACACACACCACACTACTCCCCTGCCCTGGAATTTCTCATCCAGAATGACGGGTCTTTTAAACCAAGGAATACGGCCCTCCTGGGCTGGAGGGCAGTGTAGGCTGGGGAAACACTTTCCCCTTTGCTGGGGAAAGGGGTAACATGTTCCTTTGTTTGCAGATGGTATCTGTTCAGAGCTGCTCAGATACACAGAGAGGTGAGATGTATAAGAGGAGCGAATGCAGCCGAGATAGTCCAAAGCCTTTGGATGAGCTGGTGGTCTGTGTGGATGAGGGTGGGGTAGGCAGTTGTGTTCTTTGGTAAGTGCATCCCAAATGAATGGAGATGCTGTTATTGCTGTGAAATTTAAGGGGAATGAAATTCCGTGGAGGACATTGAAAGATGTTTGGATTAGGCATTATGTCTTGCTCGCACCATCCCATGCAAATGGAGGTCCCACTGATAGGTTTGTCTTCTGAGGAAGAAAATGAAGTGTCTAGCTTTTGTGTGTTGCTACTTTATAGGTTTTGCAATATTGATTTGTTTACTTTCTTAGCAGAGTTGCACTTTCTGAAATGATGATAACATTAATCCAGTTTACATCTGCCGATATGATGGCTGTGCATCACCTTGATGGTTTATGAATGGACAAAACCAATTTTATTACTGTGTTATTCTTACAAGTCACTCTACTGTTTGACTTGGCATGCATGGACTTTGCTGTACAATTGTGCTTCTGGGGCAGAGCTGATGGATGCCATCCAGAGTCTGTTCCTGTTGAGAAGCAGCTACCAGAGCCTTTTGATGTCACTGCAGAATTTCTCTACTTCTTTATCCTTGCAGTTGCTACTATGGTTGTAGGACTAAGGAATTATTTTTAGGGCAGTGTGGCTCGTCTAATACTATGTTCCTGCTCAAGGTGTAGAACTCGTGTAGGATCTACTTCTTAATTAATAGCACTGCCCTATGTAGTCTAATGCTGCTGTTCCCAATTAATATCAGTCTTTTCACTATCATTCATATCACACTTCATTATCACTTCATATCCCACTTTTTACTATCATTCCATTGCCACCTTGCTTGAAGACTTGTAAGCCAACTACAAATGGTGAGAGCTCATTTGGCTGTACCTGTTGTTATGGCAGGAAAGCTGTAGGGGTTGCCATAGAGCAACTGTTTAGCCTATTTCATTCATTTATAACCTAGCCTCGTGGGTTTCCACAATGCTGTTGTATCTTTTACCTTGGGAATAATATCTGCTGTAATTATGAGTATTGTAAGGGCTGGAGTTTCACAGTACCATAATGCTTGTGTTATCCATCTCTTGTGCAGTATCATCTGTGGCTGTAGTCTAAGGATCGCCATCTGCCTTTAGAAGACTACCGTGGGGGTTTGCCTTTGGTGATAAGAAGTTGACCTTGATGCCCTTTTCAGACCTAGAATACTGTGTTTGGAACATACTGGCTTTGTTTTGCTGGCTTTTAAAGCACTTAAACCTTTCTTCCCTTCAAGACTTACTAGTGAAGTTGTGGGGTGTGTTTTAGAACTAGCTCTGATCTGAGGGTCATCCTACACATTGTGAGTCCAATTTATAATCACTGGCTTGTGTGACACTCTTGAAAGATGAAATACTTTCCTTGCTTTATGTAAACCTAGCCTCATCAGTAATCCCTTCTTCTGTGGTATGACAAAAGAGGTTTCCTCCCTACCCCTGTGAACAAGTGCAACTAATAACTTGAGCTTCTTGCTGTATTGGAATTGCCACAAATCCTACTAATCTATGTAAAAACAACTACAAAAAAAAAAATCTAGACAGCATGTATCTGGAAAAGGGAGTTGGATACTCTCAAATCTGAAATGCGTACCTTGGAATGTACTCATTTAGGTACTACAGTACTGCTTCATTTCAAACTGGTAGCATTTCAGAAATTTAAAATCTTCCCTGCAGGTTATGTGTGTTAGTTCAGAATCGTGTCTATATACACATAGGCAAAAATACAGGCTGGATATGCAGACTGATACCTCTGTAGTTACTTAAAGGTCTCTTAAGACATCTCAAGTCTGACCATGTGAGCTGCTTGCTTTGTTCCTCTAGTAGTTTCCCCCAAACGACCTGCTCTGCCTCTCTCTATGGACTGATTTTTATCAGTTCTTGGATTGCTGGAGAGGTGCTGATCGTCCTCAGACAGTACTTGGAACAATAGAACGAAGAACAATGTGAAAACTAATGCAGCTAGGGAAGAGAAAGGAGGCCAGTCCACGCAGTTGTTCCTTTACAAAATACAGGTAATCTCTTACTGAGAGAGATGAGGATAAGGAGCAAAGATGCCTACTTCAGGTGTAAAATGTTTTGACTGCTGAAGTGTTTAAGTTATGAGTTTAAGGAGATATAATAGTTAGAAAACTTACTTGCAATCAGGTCTCTTCAGACATTTTACAGAGGAGCAATGTGGATGATTCTAGTTCAGCTTTATGAAACCTGTAGAGGTTTTGAAATTTGTCATTTTGTGCTTTGAAGGAAAACCACACCTTTTGGACAGTGCTAAATCAGTTCATGTCAAAAGGTTGATTTCCAGTCTTGAGTCCAGTTGATTAAATAGAATTTTGAAGCCACAAAAGCTATTGGACAAAATATTATCATATTACTGAAGGATTTCAACTTCTAGAAAACAGTATGTTTGACAGAACATTTATTCAAAAATTTCAACCCAGAACCTTGTGGTCGTAAGACCAACTAATTGTCTAATATTAGACAACCATTGTAGGCAATAGTATGATCTGATTAGACTATATAATGATAAAATTCTAACATGCTAATAAGATTTATTTTTAATTGGTTTACAAATGTAAACAAGTGTTAATCCCCTTCTCTTTTCTCTTTTTTTTTTTTTTTGTTGTTGTTCCTCAAGTATGCTGGAAACAAAAATTTATAAAAGAAAGCACTCTTGCTCTTTGATATCCAGGCTGACACTTTAAAGGTGATTTAAATTTTAAATGGAATTAGTTTTAGTAAACTGCACATCAGCTGAGAACAGTATGAGTCCCTTGTTAAAATGGTTCATTAGATAACGGGCAGTAAGAAAAAAAAATCAGAACACTAAGTTTGATGTCAAAGAAGAATATAAGTTTTGGTTTAATTGTAGTACCTGAAACTGTGTACTGTCTTAAGTTTCTGAGGGATCACCACATGAAAGACTGTTTATGAATTATGATATGACTATGGATAAACTTTAACACATTAAATAAAACTTGACAATGTCTAGGGAGAATAATGTCCTCAAGATGGATTGGAGTATGGGACGTATCTATGAAAACTTCCTAGCAAGAATAGTACTTCCTCATGAAAATATGCATGCTACTTGTTGCTTGTAATCAAGGAAATCCCACATTTGAAAATGTTAAATGCAGATTTTGTTGGAATAAAAATACAAGATTTTTGCTAGAACATGCATGCTTTAAGGGGAAAAGATTTAAATACAATATATTAGATAGGTGCTTCTGTAAGAGTGTGGTAAGTGTCATATAAAAGCCTCTAAAATAGGTCTCTTCAGCAGCAAATCGAAGGACCACATTCATGTTGCAAGATTGACCCATATGATCCACTGGACTTCCGTCTTCTTTCCATGCTCCCAAAACCACTTTGCTATGAGGGCCCCATGAGTTTAGTGGCAGAGGGCTGTCAACCTAGGATGATCATGACTGGGTTGGGCTGGAAACAAACAAACAAAAAAGGTGGAGGGTCACATACTTTTGTGTTTAATTTCCTCTGCTGTTTTTCTCCACAAATCTCCCTGTTCTCACCAGCACCTTGGATCTCCTGCAATGCCTTGCTCTGTTTCGTCTGCGTGGCATCTGCAGTAGCTGATGGAAGACCTAATACAGGAGGAGCTTTGGTGTAGGATTCCAGTATAGGAGGTTTTAGAGCATGTACCCACTCTTTCTTCCAGCTGTCCTGGGTTACAAGGGTGCTCTCACCAACTGCTATAGGCCAAGTCTCTGACATGGCTAGCATGAGGCTGGTATGGTAGGAGTAAGGGAAGGATGGAGACAGCAAGAGAAAAACTGAAGTGGAGCCCTCCAGCTTCTTGTATCTTCAGAAGTGGACTGGGATGCTCTCTATGGTGGGAGCAGGAACATAGAGGCAGCAGAGAACAAAGTGGCAAACATGGAGGTGTATTGAGCCAGGGCACTAGGAATGAATATGTGAACTTCTCTGCTATCAGACTAGTACATGTCTCATTTGCTTTGTTTTTATCTGATCCTTCAGACTGTAACTCTCTGGATCTGCATTTTTAATAACTTTTCTATAACTCTGTTTGGAGTACTTTTTCTTACTGTCCTAGGTACACTATTGTACTACCCAAGAACAGTAATTTTTGCATTCTTTATTCAGACTAAAATATTTTACGTGTTCTATTGGAACCTTAAGATGTATTTTGGGTAGACTCAGGCAATCAGTTGAATCCAGTTTTTTGCTGAGAAATAAAAAATTATCGTCTGAGTGCAGAGAAAAGCTAGACACATTAAAAAATTATAAAAAACCTTGAAAGAAATATATTGTTAGATGTGTGAACAAAATATTTTCCAGATTTCTCCTTCAGTTTCCCATTACCATGCAAGACTACAGTTTGCAGCTGTTCTGTAGCTCTCTGTGGAGAATTTGTCCAGTTCTGTGTGGCATGGGATACAGCAGTCTGAGCATTGCTGGAGTGCTCAAATTCAAAATATTCTTCAACTTCTAAGAAAAAACTCACTTCAGGCTTCTGAAGGCCAATGTGACATAATGTATATATGTGGATTTCTGAGCCATGGAAACCCTCGGCTGGTGCATATGTTGGTGTTAGTACAGGTCAAATGTGTTTTCTGGAAGTCTACAACCTGCATGTGTCCTCACCTACATCAGCCAAAACCATATATCCACAAACAAAAACTGTAATTCTTCCCTGTTCCTTTGGAAGCTCTGTGACCATCACCACAGGAACTGTAGTTGTTCTTTTTTTGTCAGTGCACAAGAAAGTGGTATCCAGGGAAAGTGTATGTACCAGGCAGAGGAATGTTAGTACCAGGCTTCTGCTGCATTAAACACAGCATGCCATTCCTTGTCTAAAAGAAATCTTTTCTATCAATACCAGGTCTTGGAGATCCTAGCATCTTTGAGATTTTTAGTTCATAAATGTTGCTCTATGAAAAGTCTCCCTAAGTCATATGGTCTGGTCCCATATCAGTTTTTAATTTCAAAACCTGATTTTTAGGAATGCTACTTAAACGGCAGTCTGTGCTGAACAGGAACAGATTAGCATTGCTTTGCTAGGAGGAAGGCAAGCATTGATACCTCCATTGCTCTGGTGTAGTGACAAGAGCCACCTTTTGCTCTTAAAACTGGAGGTGTAAAGTTCTTTCAGCTACAGAAGATGACTGTGAAGTTTTGGCATCTTTTTGTTTCACGTTTGCCCAGCATCAAATACGATGGGGTCTGGGCCTGTGATTAGGACTTCTAAATGCTGTGGTGTATCAACAAAAATGGTTCTAAGTAGAAATTTCAAAACTGGCTGTAACTTGGTGTCAGTCCTAATGGCATGGCTTATTGAAAATGTTTATCATGTGTTTCTGAAAAATATCCATGTGATTCTAATATTGCATAGATCATAACTATTAATGACTTGCTCAGTGGCAGTCAACAGACCTAAAGCAAGGGAGACGACATATGAGAGCAGGCTTTGTGTTCATTTAGTCCAAAGAGACAGTCTAGGGTTTTTTCTCAAGCTAGCTGCTGCCACTTTCCCTCTGCTGAGGGGATGAGAGCCCTCAACATCCTTTGTTTTACAATAAATAAGTCTAAATTATTTTTTTTAAGATGTAAGTTGCATCCACACTACCACAGTCTTTGCCTTTTCAATGAGCAGCCTGGGAGATGAGGCAAAACCTATTAAAATTTACTATGGCTTTCCCAAAAGACCCTGGAACAAGACATAAGGAGAAAGAAGTGGATCCATTACAACCTTAGATAACAGAGCAATTCTTACAAAATACATGGACAGGCTGCATTGTGGGATGAGGGGGTGGATGTTCTGGATTTTGGGTTTCGTTGGTTTTTTGACAGGTGCTATATAGTATACTTGAGGGCCCCAATGGACAGTTCACTTTTCTCTTTTTGTTCCCATTCTGAAGTACCAGGAAAACAACTGTAATCCTTTCTCGCTTCCCTTCTGGCAATATTATAATATATATTTCCTGGGCATCTTCTGAGGTAAATGTAACAAGTGTTAGCACATAGCTATTAAGTTTTCTAAGACTGCAAAATAGCTGTTCCTGTCTGTCCATTCTCAGTCTTGTAATAAAGCACCTTTTAACTACAAAATCTATCAAGGTTATATGCAAGTCCTCACATTCTGTGTTTTCCCATTCCACTCCCTGTTAAGCCTCAAATGTACAAAATAACATCAATGTCAGCCATTACTCTAGATTCATGCATGCACAACTGAGAGTATAGTAGAATCCTTTTTTTATGGTTTCATCATGGGACTCAATACAACCTTTGCTGTTCAATACTAATTTTGATACTTGTCCAGGATGAGATCTAGAATCCAGGTGCTGTTTCAATCATGTTTTGTACTTGGTAGTATAAATTATTATTGACTTTGGTTTAAGCTTAGAATTTGTTCCACCCTGCACTGTTTAAAACCTGTCCCCCCGCAAGATCTGTTCTGCACTTGCACACAGTGTCTTTTCTCTATCATGTACACAGTGACTTATACGGATTAATGGGCTAAAAATAATAATGCAATGCATGTGATTATTTCTTGAGTGAAATCACCTTTATATAAATCATGACATTTTTTGGAGAGGAAACATTCTCATGTTAGTTTGAGGCTTTTTTTTTAGTACTTTTTTTTTTTCCTTCCCTTTTTATTAGTTCTACTACAGAGATGATGTGATTTTTAAGGCAGCTGGGATAAGGAACTTAGTCCTGCTGTATCTTCAAACACATGCATATCCTTCTCTCACTTAAGTGAATCTTCCTAAAAAAAAAAAAAAAATTTTCCACTAAAAATAAGTCTCTAGTAGATGTGAAAGTGTCCAATAGCTTTTTTTTTTAAATTGAAGATCAGAAGACTGTTGTGGTTTTGTTTGTGTTTTTTTTCTTTCGTCCTGCATCTTCAGATCCACAGATATTTTATTACAGTGCTTTGGTTCTTACAGGCAAGCTAAACAGTTGTCCTCAAAGTTATCTCCCCAATTTTCTTGCTTTCCTGTTCTCTTCTGCTTTGATAGTCAAGAAAAAAAGATACTCACTGAAATTCTTAAAGGAGAATTTTTATTTTACTAATAATCCCCATTTCAGGAAGCTTTAAAGCCATGTTCCCTTACTGCTTTGTAAGGGAATAATGTGAGTACTACTGAAACAAAATACAAGGTTAACCTGAATTGAATTTCTCAAGTCAGCGTTCCCATAGTAAATTGAATAATTCCACAGTACATCTTTGCATTTTTCTAACACATTGTTTAAGGCCAGATGTTGTGTGGAGTGGGGTGCTGTTGTTCACAAAGCAAGTGATTTTATTCATAGTTTGCTTTATTTGGGGTATTTGTAGAGCCGTACCACTACACATGGACTCTTCCCTCATCTCCCTGACAGTAGCTGTATCTGCTCTAGTCAGATGTGCAGCACTGCTGCACCTGCAGAGATCAGAGCAGTCTGCTTTATGTCAGTTGGACATATCATTATTTTGTAAAAATAAAAATTAGATGGGCTTAACGGCATTTTTAAGATACAGTATTTAACATAAGCTGCAGGGAAATAGGTTTCATACTGGGATTTCTGCATACATTTTTGACTCCTTTATAACCATAACAGTCAATTACTTCTCTAGTAAACTTGGTGTCAACTGTCCAGTGAAAGAACAAACGTGTGCTCTTCACAAAAAAGAAAGAAAAAGCCTGGCTTTTAACCCCCTCCCTTTCCTTCCTTATTCTTCTTGAAGGGCTTAGCCCTGGAGTAACAGCCTGATTTCTGCCTTCAGCTCTGAGCACAAGGCCTGGGTCGGGGTTCAGTGGGATTACAAGTCGCAGTAGGGATGCGTCTTCCTCTCCTTACCTCCCCTCTAGCAGGTATGTGGTGTCAGGTGTTTTATGGCCTCACAATTACATTCTCACCGATGAACAGAGTATTTGTTTCTATCTCAAACGGAGAAAAAACATCACTTTCTTAACCCTGCAACATAACAATTTCCATGAAGGTAATTTCAGATCGTTTTAGGGAGTATAACAACGTATTAGTACAAACTTCTTGACGAATTGCACCTTGGGTACTTGCAGAATATAAGACAAATCCACATTAGATTCTGAAGAAGGAAATGATTAGTGCTGATGCTGCAGTATTTTACTGTTGTTAGAAAGGAGTTATTTGGAAATATTTCTGGAAAGGGATCTATCAGTCTTGATTCTGCTCCCATGGTGTTGTGGCTCTAGTGATTAAACTCTGAATATTTGCTTGTGTTTATTCTAGAATGGAGCAATGAATTAGTCAATGTGATCTGAACTGTGGCATTCATTGGACGTAACTCCTGTGACTTGCTTCCAACTCTGATGCATTTTATGTGGCTAATAAGGTGTTCATAGAGTCCTCTTATTTGCCCAGTCTGGCCCAAACCAGGACAACTTCATGAGGTTTGCATGGGCCTGCCTCTCAAGCTTGTCAAGGTCTCTCTGGATGGCATCCCTTCCTTCCAGCGTGGTGACTGCACCACACAGCTTGGTGCTTTACTAAGCCTTACTGAGGTCAAGGTAAACAACATCCACTGCTCTAATGAAATCCACCAAGCTGGTCACCTCATTGTAGAAGGTGATGAGGTTGGTTAGGCATGATTTCCCCTTCATAAATACATGCTGACCTTTTCTGACCGCCTTCTTGCCCTTCATGTGTTTGGAAGTGGTTTCCATGATAAGTTGCTCTATCACCTTCCCAGGGACTAAGGTGAAGCTGACTAGACTGAGTCCAAGTCCACTCCCAAGCACATTAAATAATTCCTCCTGTATACAAAACACAGATTGCACCAAGTCCTATGATTTAAAATAACAGTAGTAAAAACTGTCAATAATTTAAGTGTAGTGACTCATGTTTTTCAGGCTGGATCATTCTGCTCTGGGATGCAGCACTGTGGGCTGATCTAGTTTGGGAGCAGGGAGGCATTCAACCAAAGGGGATTTTGCTGGTTCCTAGCATTTGCAAGCATATATGAGAAGTAGACGGACTTATCTACGATAAAAGGCATTCCTGTCTTCATTATGGCATGTTCTTCTTCCAAGAGGAAAAAAAACAAAAAACAAAAAAAACCCAGCAACAGGTTGTTCTGACCCTCCTGCCCTATCTGTTGTTACCCCTAAGTGTGCGTGTTACCCCTGCTGCAGAGGTGGCAATGGGTCAGTGAGATATCCTCATTTCCTCTTTGTTCCAGGCTCTCACATGTCTGTCTTGAATGTTTTCTGCAGCTGTAATTGGCAGGTTGATGTACTTGAAGGCAGCTACCCTTCAAGTGGAGCACTGTGCCTCATTATAATTCATTTCTAGCCCATTGTAGCTGTTCCTCATTGTACAAATATGGAATTGAGGTCTTCTGGTGAATTGTTCTCCTTATACAGTGGGGGGGGGAACAACAACAGACTTTTAAGGCAGCTATTTTGTCTGTGCTCACAGTTTTACCGCAGCAGCATGTTGTAATATAAAATTTAAGAGGTCAGTAAACAACTCAGCAGTAACTGAGCAATTTAAACAAAAGCTTCTCCTCAATATTTGATGCTTGGGAGGGGGAGAGGAGGAGACAGCCAGGGATCCATTGTTCAATGTGTTACAACAGTTGCCCCATTTTTTAAAGAATTGTGTTTAATAAGGATAGTAACTATTGTGGGACAATGGCAGGCTTTTTTCCCAGATCATCTTTGAATTTGTTTTTTTGAAATTGGTTGTTGAAACAATGCCACTAATGAGTTGTGTGTCCTCCAATGAATGCAAAATATGTGTTTGTGCATTGGGGGATTTGCAAGTCTTAGTTGGTTATGTCCCACAGTATGAGGCTTTTTGAAAATTTGGATCCGAAAGGTATATGATATGCAGCTAATGAAGGTACTGATTCACGTTATTTTCTTCTTCAAGGCCTTTATGTGCTCTTTTCCTGACCTAAAAGTCTCTTAAAATAATCAGTTTGTGATAAAACTTACTTCCATTAGGGGAACTGTTCAACAGTAGTCAAAACATTGGTGTGTTATTAACACTGTTTTAGCTACAAATACAAAGCACAGCTCAATATGGGCTAATATGAAGAAAGTTAAAGCCATCCCAGTCAGACCAGTACAACCCCCACCCCTTATTCCATACTGTTTGCGTCATGCTTCAGTTTTATGTTATTTGATACATCTAAGTATCCTCTGACTGCCCTATTCATATATGGTTTCATTTCTGTGTCCTAATCATGCTTTTCCACTTACTTACCTAACCTACACTGCATTACAACACTTGATCCTTCTATCCCATACCTTTTTTCCTCTTTCCATTCTATTTATTTCTTATGCCTGAAGTTCTCTCTCACAACACCATTTACACTATGTGCTAAAACCATCTTTACATCCAACAGTCAGGTTGATATATCCTTATTAACCACTATCCTCCGTTCCTTGATGTATATACAGATATGATTTCCACATATCACGGGCCCCTTTCAGATGTCATAAGAACAGTTGATGACTTGATTCATCTGTCAAGGTGGTCACTCAAAACAGGAGAGACAGCGTGTTGGGTTGTTGACTGCCAAGACCGGCTTGTGTTGGGTTATCCCCATGCTTGCCCTGTTCCTTGTGAGTCTCATCCTCTGGTGTTTCAAGTGGTTCCTACTGTAGTACTTCCTATAACACACAACTCAAATAATGGTGTTTTTTTCCCTCAAGGATAAATTTCCTACACATTGGGTTTCTCCATCCTTCTGTGTTTTCCACCAAGTGCACCTGGGTCATTGACAGAAGGCAACCCCAGGAATGGGTTTGGCTTTTCCCAAGGGAGGAGCAATCTACGCTGCTTTTCCCAGCTGCTTCCCTACATGCACTATGGGATCTTTACCTGTTCCCACAGTACGCAAACACTTTGTTTGGGCAGCTGCCTTAGGACGGATGTCACCTCCAGTAGCCTGAGGTTTTACACCTGAACAGCACTTAAACCTATGACTTGTTGAGTTGAAGCTGAAGAAAGAGTAATAATTCCTTTTTTCAGGCACCTGTCTCTGAAAGAAAGATAGCAGTGGTCCAGAAAGGCAGCATCCAGTAGCACTGCTTCTCGGCTGTCATTTGGCAAGGCTTGTGGGTTCCCAACCCAGACTAACTGTTAGGGGAACTTGGGCTCCCCAAAAAAGATGTTTCTACATAGTTGTAGTGCCTGAGACTGCTTTTTTAGTTTTTTTGTTTGGAGCTGCAGTGCAATTTTGAACTGAATCCCCTCCTTGTCCCCACTTACACTGCTAATTGGTTTGGTTCACAAAGCGGTTTTGGTGTGTACAAACAAGATTCCTTGACGGAGGGCTGTAAAAGAAACTTCTTTCCTAGTGCACTTCAGCCTCTAATGGGGACAGGAGGTATTGGTGGTCCCTTTTAACAGCTTGGTACCACTTTTGCATTGGGAACACCTGTCCAGGGAACCAGACAAAATGTAGTTTCAAGTAAAATACCCCAGGAACAGGTAGATGTAGTGTCTTCAGTGCCAATTGCTTCGATGTTCTACCCTGTTTGGGTTGTGCTAGCTTCTTTGCTACTTTAAACAGAGCTAGCGAGCACTGCAGAGATTGCCAGGAGGCTTAGCTTTTGGGGTGGTCTACAAGCTGGGGCTTTTACATGAGGCCTGTGGAAGCAGGTTTTTTTCATGTAGATGAGCCCTCAGAGCTGCATTTGGCTTTTTCCTATGAAACACTCCAATCTGAGACCTGCAGAGAGGTGAAGGGGTGCTGCATTGACAGTTCTTAGTGTTAATTTCTGTGCGCTCACTGCTGTGAGCCTTGGATGCTAAATGCATGAATGTTGGACCCACTTGAACTAACTAATCGCAATAAATCCAGGAGTAATGGCAATTATACCGTGGTTGGGACTAATACTGATTTACATACTGTTTTTTCATGTAGGGAAGGTAAGTCGTGTTGAAATAGTTCTATGGGTTTTCTCTACCTGATTTCTGAAGGCAGGAGGCCGGAGAGGAGAGAGGATATGTAAAGGATGTTAAAGCTTAACGCCTTTGAAAGGCAAAAATGTTTGTAGACTGGAAGGCTGGCTGAGCTTACAGGAGCTGTGTGTAGGGCAGCTGTGACCTGCTGAGGCACACAGAGCCTCTTACAGGGAAGGTGTTTACCTGGAGGAAAACCTACTTAATGTTCCCTTGTGTTAGTTTGAATGCAGGAATGAGAGGGTGTTAAGAAAAGGTAATTCTGCAACCAGTGGTGAACAAAACTGTACAATGCCTTTCTTCTGAAGGCTTTCTTTTGCCCGAGCATGGGGCACTGTGCTGGGTGGCTGTAACACGATCGCTGCGGCTCCATCCCCATGGCCAACACACTGCTGCATGCCACGCTAACCACGCGAGGCAGGAAAACCCTGTGGGGAAACTCAATACGGAGAGAATTACAATAGCTGGTCTTTGTGGCTGCAAGGGCATGTGTTTTGCTGTTGGGAGGCTGTACAGGGATAAATAAGGGGACAACCTGTTTAAGCTATGCAGCTGCATGAACTCTTTTCATGCTGCGTCTGACACAGTGCCTTTCGGTGGAATGGCCAAGGTCAGAAATATTGTAAGGGTTCCTGAAGTGCCACATTGCTTTCACACATCCAGAGCGGCAGGCATGCTGCTTCATGTCACATTTCCAGGGGCAGGTTGTCCCTCTGCTGAGGATCACTGCCTCCTGTTACGCAGGTGTGTTTTGGCCAAACAACTCTGTGGAAGTGGATCCAAGTCAAGCCAGTGGTTAAGAATAAGGAATATCTCGTTTTTACACTGATATGCTGAAGATAATCTGAAATTGAGTGTATGTACAGGCCTTCTATGATAAAAAAGGTGTATGAAATACTGTTTCTGATGGGAGGTGGGTATGTTCCTCCAGTGCCATACATTCTCATTTTGTGGAAAGGACTTTCACAGATTTCACCAAAACAGTCTAGTGCTTAAGAAAAAAACAAAACAAAAACCCAAACAAAACAGTCATAACTGTGGCAGCCAATTAGAGTACTTTTTTTTAAATTTGAAATTGAAAAAAAAGTTTCAGTGTGAAAAGAATCAGATTTCAGCTTGAAATTATTTCTGAAATGGAAGAAACATCAGTATTTTTGCATTGGTGCTTCCTCCTTCTCTTCTTCTGTCCAACTCGTGTCTCCTCGCAGGGTGTACGCAGCACATCACAAGCAGGTAATTATTGCTGAGAGACCCAGATTGTTCATTTTCAGCTCATGAATAAAGCCCAAAAGGGTGGATGGTGCTACAGAATTGCTCCCATTCACTGTCAGGCACAGTGTTATCATTAGTTTTGATTGACTTTGCTTTTTCTCAGATCCTCTAGGATTTTTTTCCACATGTCTGACTGCTGTTGAGCAGAGAGCTGAACATATTTTTCCTCATCACTGCCATGCTGAATCTGACCACTGGCAGTATAAGCCCTTTTGCAGCTCATTAAGTCCTTTCATTTCCTTTTTTTCTCTCTTAATATTTTACATTTCATAGGTTATTTGTACATTGGTGTTGGCCCTTGTCAGCAGAGTCTCCTCTGTTCCAGTGTTTCTCATGTATGCTATGAAGGGGCAGGAGAAATGAAACAAAAATCAAAGTCTAGAACAGTATAATGAACAGTTCTCTTCATGAATCCTAAAGCATAAGTTTTGGAAAGAGGATATTCTGTGATGTTTAGGAGAGCCTGAGGCCCACAGCCTCACCTCAAATACATGAAAACTTTTCACTGTTCAGAGAGCCTGCTATTAAACCATGCCCCTTTCATTCCCACTGGGGATGGGATTCGAGGAGAGAGGACTTACTATACAGTGCTCCAGAGAACAACTTGAGTGCATGAAGTTGAATATGGGTATCTGAGGAGGAGATAAATCATTCAATGCAGATGCAATTCCCTATTTTTTCCCCCATGGACAGCACAATGCACACTCTACCATGGCCAAATGATAATGAACAGTTCATGTAGGCTGTTTTTACACTTGTGTACCTTGTACCATCATTGCTACTTGATGCTTGTACCTGTGATATACGGAGGATTTACAGCCTCTCTATAAAGATGAATTTTATAGCTTGCTTTCCCCTGTGATGATAGAAGCTCTTGGTATTGGTCATACTAATTAGCCTTCAGTTCCTCAAGGCAGTTTGGAAGAACTAAAGGGCATAAATATCACAAGTGGATTCAGTTTTGATTATGCAAAAACTGGTTCTCATTGAATGATATTCTGGTACTTGAATAACTGTAGTATAACTGGTCATCTGGGACTGAGATCTTTTTTCCAGGTGAAGAGTAAAAGATGATGAGTAGATGTGTGGAACTTTCAGCGCTCAAGTAGTCATTTGCTGAGGACAGAATAGGAAGTCAACATAGGAAAAGTACTGAATCTCCATAAAGCCATTAAAGACTAACCTTTACTCTCTTCTGTGCCTTACCATTTGGCCTAACCACTGACAAATGGAAACTGGTTTGCTCAGTTGTGCCTTTAAGTTGCTGCTTTAGTGGCTTTGCAGAAACCCCACTACCAAACTTAGCATTCTCAATATAAAAATCCATTTTCATAGCCACTTGCTAATGCCTCTGCTCTTGCAAATCTCCTTCCAGTTCCATTTACTTTCTGTGAATGAATGTTAAAAATGCAATTACAGTGTTGTGGAGTTTGTAGATCTATAATTTCCCATCATCATCTTTGAATGTCGAGACTTATTTTAAAATGGTAATATTACAGTAAGTTGAAGAAGTGGAATACTCTGCTGTCTGTTCTCCCACTCTTGGGAGGAAAGGGGGAGAGAAGAGGCATTGCTTATATTCTATTAGATAGGTGCAAAATAAATCCAGGAGACTGAATATTTGGTGAATGACTTCTGTTACTTGTAAATTTGGACTAAATTGATCTAATAGGTTTGGCTCAGAAAAATTCCAGGATAATTCTGTTGGGGCGGAACCAACAAAAACAATTCCACTAACTATATCAGGATGATGAGAACACTTCCTTCTTCTGAGGTACAAAAGACATTAGCTGAAATACTACTTTTGCCTGAAAGGTCTGAATCCATGTCTGCCTTCTGCTACTGCAAGGATGGAATATTCTGAGCTGGGTTATCTTTCCAGGTTTGCAGCTCTGTCACACTGAAAACTGAGATATTTATCAAGCAAGACAGCAAGTGTTTATGTTGTCTGAGAGGATGAAGATTTTGATTCATACATCTACTTTAGCACCTGTGTAATGGCAAAACTAGGAACTCTGTCTTAAGTTTTATGCCACCCTAGAAAAGCTGATACACAAGCAGTGAGCCGTTCTACTGGGATGTAATGGGTTTAACTTACCTTGGACTAAGGAAAGGCTGTGCACAGGAGGATATTGGATAAAAGAGAATGACTGGTGCTTTCTATTTTTGTATTTATGTGCGTCCTTCATTTCTTTCTAAGTGCTCAAACCCATATATCTAATCTTGGATTTGTTGAAAATTTTCATTTGTTCTGAATACAAACAAAAGCATTGTGAAGTTTTGTGCATTCATGTTTGCTTTTGTTCAATGGCCAAGCCAAGAAATATGTTATCTATGCAGCCTTACATTTGACTTTCTTTGCAGGGGCAGTAGTGGAATATGCAGGAAATGTGAGAGCTCTTTCACTGTGGTCTTTCACTGCCAGTCAGTGTTGTAGGAGATCCTAAGCTGCTGTAACATATCTGTTGGGGTTTTTTTTTTTGCCAGAGTGGATCCGGCTGAGGTGTGAGACAGCTTCTGGGGCAAAAGGTGGCTTAGATCCATGTTGCATTAAGCACGAGGGCATGAACTCTAGGGTAACAATGATTTCATTACATCCTAAATAAGACCTCATTGGACAGCTTGTCTAAGACATATTTTACCTACAAGGACAGGAAAATTATTGCACGATAAACCTCTAATACTCATCTTCAATTTACATTTTGGAATATACTGTTATAAGGAAAATGCCTAGAGTAACTATTTCTGAATGAAAACTTGCATTAGCCCTCAATTCTAAAGTGTAATCGTCAAATTGCTGGTAAAATGTTTTGCTGTCAGGGCTGCTTGCATAGAATCTGTCAGTTTGCCAAAGAGCCTTTAATAACTCTCTTGTTTTTAGAGCACTTTGCTTCTAAACTATGCATGCTCAGAGAGAATGTGAAATAGGGACTTGTAAAGCAAAGTCATTTCTCAGTCAGAGGCATCCAGAACAAAAGGACCCTTTTGTTTCATTGTTCTGGCAAGATGCTGAATGGTAACTCTGAAGCAGTTTGGGCTACTCTTTGGAAGCCTGGAGTACCTTTGAACTGGCTTCCATGCATTGGGAATACGAGAATAGACTTACAAAAGAGGATACAGCAAAGCTGATGTGAATATCAGAGCAAAGAACTGCTTGAAGTTCATATTTATGCTCACTGAATGGTTCTCTCAATTTTAATGAAGTATTTCTTTTCCATGGAGATGTTACAGAGCTTTCTTCAACCCAACCTCCCACTGCTTTGCAAATGCCCCTTCATTTATGCGGGGGGACTCCTGGTTATCTGTGGTGGTAGGAGGCAGAGCAGAGAAGGACAATGATACTGGGTGGCTGTGAAAAACAAATACAGATAATGCAAAACATATGCAAATCACACTATAAAAATGCATAGTAAAAGTGTAATGGAGATGAAATGTCGGTGAGCTAATACTCACCTGAGCCAGTTGGACACTTGCCATGTGAGCCTGGTTATTTGGGTACTGAGTCCAAGCTGGCTCTGCCTGGAGCCAGCACAGATGCCTCTTCGCCTGTAGCCTGTGTAGTCCAGCACCTGGGTACTCTGTCCATGGGTGGTGGTAAGTTGGCTGGGTTTGATGTAAATGTATTTTCCAAACCTTTACTGGGTCCTTTAGCACTATATTTCTAGTCCCATCTCAGTGTTTTTAACCCACTTATAAGGCTATAAAACTCTTTCTCTTTGGTAGGGGATTTCCTGTCTTCAGGATGAAATTTGTGGCTTTCCTAGAAATGCCATGACACTGCTTTCTACAGGATAGGTGATATCCTAAGATTTCAGTTTTGAATACACATGATTGTATATAAGTACTATTTGGAGGAAACTGAGAAAACAAACCCATGAACGATGTTTTCAGAGTGTGTAGGAAAGCTAGTAAAATGGAATAAATTGGAGAGGTGCCAGGAGATTAAATGAGAGCAGTAAGAAGTGGTTGCTTTCTTTTAAATTTCTGAATTTCCCATTTCAGTTGCATGTGAACATGCTTGTTCATCAAATTTTCATTAATAATATGTAGATCCTCATAGTTCATTTTTGTAGAATAGAACAAGTCTTACAAGTTCACAAAATAAAAGCAAGTCTTTTGCTTGGCCTTAGCTTACCATTAAGAACTAGCTATGAGCAAGTGCACTTTTTTTTTGTAGTGTGGGTGAAATGCTGAGCATAAACTCATGACTGGAGTGAAGTGAAACATGGAATGGAGGGGATGCATCCCTGCTCCCCTGCATCTGCTGCAGACGCCTGGATTACTGCTGAGCATAGGCATCCTCTGACCACTTCCAGCCACCTTTCACTGGTTTTCTTCTTCATCTTAGTAAGCTGACTTTCACCACAGTTTCACAGCAGATGGATGGTGGCTTGCATGAGGCTCTCTGTGGCCTATCCACCACTTTCAGAAGTAGTGGTCTCTCCACAATTATATAAGCTGGGATAAGATTTTAACATAAGTCAGGCACAAGCTATGTCTTGTGCCTTTGAACTACAGTGCAAGTCCATCTGTTGTTTGAATGCCATTTGGAACGCTTAACCCCTGCCAAATCCTGCTGCCTTTGAAGTCCATGGGAGTCTTGCCACTGACTCCAGTTGGGATAGGATTTAGCTGACAAAATTTCTGTTTGCTTTTGTTTTGCATAATTTGTATGTCGACTCTAACAGACAATAGTATCTACTTATGATTAGGGCTGGGTGAGGGAAGAGGGGATTTATAAGCAGTATGTATCTCTGGCCTGGTGATGGAGAATTTTATAGTTCACTGTGGGTTTTTTGAGATTATGCTGCTAGTTAAATTTTGATGTTAAGGTCTACCTTTTCTCATCCCCTTTTAGGAATCATTTACTGGTGGTATGTCTTGACAAAGGGAAATTTCATTACATGAACTTGGACATCATACCAATTGTTTAAAAAAATCAATTATTCATGCAGTGCTGCTTTTCCTGAACAGTGAAGAGATATTTACCCTTGTTAGGAAAGACACATGAATGACTCCAGACACTCCTTGTAGTGAGTGATTCTATGAAATAATTAATCTTTCAGTAACATACAGTTGTACGCTATAGTTTATTTTAGGTTCACTTGCACACTCGTTATGTGTAGTACACTTTTAAGTATCTGCTTAGGTATTGCCTGCACTTAGTATTTTTGTAATCTGTGATTATACCATATGCTGCCATGGAGAGGATTATGCTGTCAGTGTTGTGTTAGAGTAGCATGGAATTGCAGTCTGGTGCATCATTAGAAGGATATATTCAGGAATGTTTCTTAGGTGACTGAATTTATATTGATTATTCAAAATAAGTGCACATCAAATTACAGACTTTGCATGTATGTAAGCAGCATAAATACATTTAAGATGTCACAGGCTGATAGGGCACTGAAAAAAAATATGGAAGGATGAGCAGAAACAGTCTGTGGACTAGATCAAGTACTCAGAACAGATTAGGGAGAGGTGTTTTGTGCAAAGTGATTTTGTGCTTAGTGGCTCCTCATCATTCTTAGAGCCAGACTGTTCCTGTCACACAGATTAGAGATGGCTGGAGGGTGGATTCAGAGAGCTCTGAAGGGTCTTTGTGGCAGTCAGCACCTATGAGACACAGCAGCGTGTCTCTTTGGTGCTGGGTTGGCAAGGAGAGGCTGGTTTCACATAGAATATTTCGTAGATGGGAAGAGACTATGCTTTTCTGGTACATGCTAGATTTATCCATGGCAGGATAAATCAAAGCTACCCTAGAGCTTCCGGAAAGCTGGCCCTATCAGCTGCTGCAGCTCTGGTGCCAGGCAAAGAAGAAGAAGGGGTCTAAATCGCCCAAGATAAAGGCTAGCCTGCTTTCTGCTGGCAGAAAAAAAACCCCAAATGGTTGAAGAAAGTCTCCTTTTTAGCCTTTGCTCTTTTTCAATCCAGAAATGCAAATCACCATAAATGATGTGGGTTTGATCCAGAATCTCCAGCTGTTGTTTTAAGGACACCTTGCGTATACGGGCTCATATTGAAAACATAATAGATAACATAAAATGGGTGGTTCCAAACTGTGTGAAACTATAGCTCATCGTCTAGGGTGCTGCAAAATTTAACATGAGACTTAAGTGTACTTCCAAATGCTGTATTTCAGTGCCTTGGTGGCTATCCCTCACTGATGAGATGCAAACTTGTATAACTGAAGAGCTTGTTCTTGTATTTCTTCTACCAGATGCTAGGTGGGAGTTTCAAGTGCTTATTAATGTACAATTTGACCTAAAAGGAAACATATGTTTTGAGGAGGAATTACTGTAAATGTAGAAAGAATAATTATAACCAATTCCATGTAAATTAGGAATACCAGATGTATTGTCTGAATCCCACTGATTTTTGTATTGCTGTGAGGCTGTTAACTCACTGGAGTTCAACTTACAAACCTGAAAAGAGGAGGAGAATCATGCCTTCTGTTTGTAAAGTCATGTCTAAGACTGAACACAGCACTTGTCATGGTTGCCCTGTGCAGCTACTAAATATTTCATATGAAGTGCTATTTTGAGTATCTGATTAATTATTTAAAGCTAAACATGGTTTCTCTTCACAACATGAGATTTGTGAGTGGCAAAGGCTAAATTGTATAGAATATTGTTGCCAAAACCACTACTTGTTTGCAGTAATGTGCTAAAACCAGAGGTGTATGAGCAGGGATGAAGGTAAGGTTAATCTCTTAGATAAAACTAGTCACTGTAACAGGGATTTATGAATGAGCATTTAGACTAGCTTTGTGGTCTGTTAGGTTCAGTGTCCTGTGACTGCTACTAGCTACTCCCAGATGTTTCTGAGAAAAGTGAAAGAAACCCATGTATAGAACTGATGAGATTTTTTTTTTAAGATGGTAGTTAAAATTAATTCCTCGGAGAAATCTCACTGGTTCTCCTTTATCTCCAAATATATCTTGCTGATTTATTTTCAGCTGTATTATATGCTGCTCAAGTCATAAATAAATAACACTTTCTATTTATTGAAAATGTACTAAGCTAGAACACAAACTATTACTAAATATATAAACCATTGAAGCAGCAATTATAAGATGCTTACATGAAAAAAAACCCTGATATTTTAAGGCTGAGAGAGTTGGGGTTGGTCAGCCTGGAGAAGAAGATGCTCCAGGGAGACCTTATTGCAACCTTTCAGTACTGAGAGGGGGCCTGTAAGAAAGATGAGGACAAACATTTTAGCAGGGCCTGTTGCTATAGGACAAGGGGTGATGGTTTTAAACTAAAAGAGGGTAGATTCA
Source organism: Buteo buteo (assembly GCF_964188355.1). NCBI lineage: Eukaryota > Metazoa > Chordata > Aves > Accipitriformes > Accipitridae > Buteo > Buteo buteo. The sequence goes on from NC_134173.1 coordinate 5,811,091, forward strand.
GACTAGATATAAGGAAGAAATTTCTCATGATGAGGGTGGTGAAACACTGGAACAGGTTGTTCAGCGAGGTGGTAGATGCCCCATCCCTGGAAACATTCAAGGTCAGGTTGGATGGGGCTCTGAGCAACCTGATCTAGTGGAAGATGTCCCTGCTCATTGCAGGGGGGTTGGACTAGATGACCTTTAAAGGTCCCTTCCAACCCAAAGGATTCTGTGATTCTATGTTTCAGTCCTAGTAGCCCAGCCTTACAGACTTTTTTAGTTGTCTTTTACTGACAGCCTCATTTATTGAAAAAAATCACATCACAGATTGCATTATATTGCTGCTTTTAAAGGTTTCTGGTAACAACCTTTTCAGAGGGGTACCCCACCTAATTTCTAACTGGTGTACTCACAACACTTGCTTTATATACCTTTTCCATCATACAAGAAATTATCTAGATTTTTCATTCAATTGATCATTACACTTTGTAGCATTTACTTTTCCTGTTTTAAGAGATGTGGGCACTTTCTTGACCAAAAAAAAAAGGCAAGAGAGTGGAAGTATACCTAATAATGTTTAGGATTCTGTTCAATTCAAAGAATTGAAGACATTAATAATCTGATCTAGCGTTCATGTAAACAAATCAGATTTGGTATGCTGCAGTTAAATGCATGTGTAAGACTTATGGGAGAGCATGGCTCTGCTTTTAATGTGTTATGCTAAAGCTTCTAAAACTCATTCCTCACTGCCATAGTCAGTGATACTTGGATGTAAATTTAAACTGAGAAGCATTGTTGCATTCGCACATTTCTATTCCATTAGTGGGGGCTCACATTTATATCTCTATTGTGTCATAGATAATGATTATCGGTAGGTCTAGTCCCACAGTGCTGTGTATCAGATTCTTCTTCGTTCTGTAACCTTTCTGTAATATCTTGCAAGAAACCACAGGGATGCAGCACTGAATGAAAGACCTTCTGTGGGTCTGTCACCCTACTTCTGAGCGGTGCTTAACAGCTTGTGAAAGTGGGTGACTAGCCTCCTGAGGGCATTTTGTCTTTCCCTGCCTACCTTGGTGGCAGGCTCTCTCCATCCTTCTGCTCTGGGAGGCAGGCAGGCATGCCGGCAGGGAGAAGCACTGGTCCCTTTCTTACCCTATAAAAAGAGCACCCTATGTTTCTTTTGCATTAGCCCACGTCTTCTTCAATTACTTTTCCAAGTAACCGTATCTGTGGGTTTCTATCCTTAAAATTAGTCTCATATCCTTTAAATTTTCTGAGTTGTAACACGGGTTTTACAGCTAAGCAACAGGAGGTGGAAGACTGTGCAGACTTTAACTGAGGCATGAGATGGCTTTGACCTCTTCTTCGTGAAAGTTTCCTAAGCTTGAAAGTGAATGTGTGAGGACTCCACAAGATTATTTTATACATAATTTGTACCATTATGGAAAAATAACTAGTAATATGTATTTGTTAATTAGTGTAAAAATATATTAGTTTGGCTGTCTGTGGATCTCTTTTTTTTTTTTTTCTCTGAAAATACTTGGAGGCAGTTGAGATGTAATGGTTATATTTGATATAATATGCTGAAGAGGGGTTTAGAAGAAAAAAGGTGACTTGGATTATAAATTGATTTTAATTTTTTTCTTATGACAAAAGGAGCATGTAATTTTTCTTTCTAAGTAGTGGCGGTTCATGCTGCTTCTCAGGGCTGCTGCTGCTGGGTGATAGGGAGTTTCTTCTCTAATAGTTTGAGTGGGTTTGTTAATAATATTTCGTAGAGAAGTTGTTGCAATCTGCATATATGCACTATTTAAGATACCAACAGCTCCTCTCCTGTGCTGCTTTTGAAGAGCATGACAATCAAAGTCATGCTTGCTACTGTTCTTGGAATTGAAAGGTACAGTCTTTCACTTGGCTTGTTTCTTCTGAAAGGTGGAAGTCCTTCTGTGAGCAAGGAATTCTTCTCTGAGCTGTGCTTCATCTGTGCTTCATCTGAATGCATTCAATGACACCGAAGTGGTTTTGATTGTAGGCTTCGGGGGTGTATGTGTGTGTTTGAGAACACAGGTCGCTGCCAGATCTGTTAGTGTTTTATCTGAGGATTTTCTGTGAGGGGAGGGTGCAAGTGTTCTGAAAATTTCATATGCTGTAGTAACAACCATTGGTTGGCAATATTAAAGAAAAGTGAGCTTTTTGCAAAAGTTTGGTTTCATATGTCAAAGTGAACCTGTCTGAGGGCTTCTAAGATTTAACCCTTGTTTCATGTAGAAACTATCCTATGCACCTGCATGGTCTGATTGAAAAAACAAAAAGGTTGTTTTCCACATCTTTATGCTCTCTGCCCCTGCTACTTTTTTCTTTCTTTTTCACTTTCGCTTCTAGTCTTTTTCTGCCTTTTGCCTGTGATATTTTTTTCCCTTCCTTTAAGCTGTATCATTTCTCCCACTGGTTGCCTGCCAGCTGGCTATCTGCTTTTGAGGATGGGGCATCTGTAGGTGAGACAGGTCAAGCTGCTAGGTGTTCCTGCTCTGAATGTCACTGGAGCAAAGCAGCAAAGCTTTTGTTATTTGTCTTGGCCTCATAAGTGGTCCTTTCATGATCAGGGACATGAAAAGACTTTGGCTTCTCCTGTTTTAGGCTGCAGGACAGGGCACACTGTAAAAGCAGGTTCAGATTTGGGTTGGGTACGATTTCTTGCTCACACAACTCCTTGCAGCAGTCTCTATCCCCAGGACCTGAAGTTCTTCTCCACTTGCCACCTTCTCTTCCCTGCTCCTGCCCTGGGGGGACTTGAGTACACCAACAGCTACCCACATGGGAAGTGATGCTGGCAGAAACCCGACAGATGCTTCCTTCGCAGGAAGCAGGCAACATGTGGAATAAGAGGGGTGTACAGTGGGGATGGGGTCTTATGCAGCTACCCAGCTTTCTATTTGCTCTGATGTTACATATTCATTAACCCTTTCCCCAGCAGCACCAGCTGCAGTGGGGTGTTGCTAGCTGCGGAACACAGCAGGCATCAAGTCTGCTTCGCCTTGTTGCCCTTGGGGTTTCTTCTGCTCTTTACAGATGGCTGCAAAGGGATACTTTCAAAGGTGAATGTATTAAATGTCTCACGCCTGATGTTATCTGTGTTTTGTGCTGTTAGTGTGTGTGGTTTGGGGGGCGGGGGGGGGAATATTGGTTGTTTTGGCTTTTTTTTTAATGATCTGGGTTATCCTATTCTGTTACCCCAGATAATTGAGTTGGCTAAGTGCTGCCTTTTGTGGAGACTTGTGCCAGGATTTACTAATAGCAGTAGGGCACTCCCTGTTGGGTGCTGTGGATACATCAGCTTAGGCCTTGCACAAACACATCTAAAGCATCAGTGATGCTAATAGGAGTCTCATCACTGACTTCTGCCCAGTTCAGGATTTTCCATGTGGCTCTAAGGAGAGATCTGGCTTTGCAGTTGTTGTTCTTTGTCTTTGTACTTAGCTTATATATGACCTGTGTTTAACCTGAGCACTCTTGGTATAAAGTTTTCTATATAAGCTCTCCGGTTTCCTATGTCTCAGCTTGGCTGCCTAATCAGGAAGAGGATTTTTAAACAATTCTTTAGTAGGCATAAGAAACAAGTGTGCTTAACATAACTGCAAGTGTGAAATAAGCAACCTTCTGCTGAAAGTTCATACGCCAAACACAGCTAATCCACCATATGTGTGACCTAAAAAGTACAAACATATGTATATTCTTCCCTCCCCCAGTTTCTTAGCCTTTTCATGGCTGCTGCAATTGTAAGTAGCCCAGTAACACTATATGCTTGATCAATATATGGGATCTGTGATGGTATTTTGCAGTTAGGGTTGCTGCATTGCATAGCATGCCTCTAAGTGAAATGAAAGGAATACCATAAGCTTTTCAGCTGTGACATGCCACCTCAGCAGTGGTATGCCTTCAGGAAAAAGAGAGGAGTGTGACAACCTTTCAGTAGCCCAGGAAGGATGTTGCATACCAGCAAATACTCTGTTCCCAATTCTTATTTAAGCGGTTTGTATGTTCCTGATGAGTTTTCCATGCGAGGGACATGAACTTGTCCTTGCCCTCTGACAGCATCTGCTGTGGCCCCTGGAGTTACCCTTGTTCCAGCGCAGAGAGAATAAGACTTGTGGTGTCCTGGACTATAGGGAAAATAATAAGGATACATACTCTTTTGAAAAGTATCTAGTTCTTGGCCATAGCATAGGGGATATATGGCTGTCATGCTCTTGGGATTTGTTTCCTTGTCTCCAAAGACCAGTTACAAAAGATTAGGCAGTGGCCAGCCCTAGACATCCTGAAGTCATCTGAGGTTGGGTCCTGCACAGAAGATGTCACAGAAATGGCAGAACTTCTACTCATTTGCAAGTAGGTCAGTACCCATCATGGGTCCAGTTTTGACACATAATTGGTGCCACTTGCTATGTTGCTGCAGGTCGTAATATGTTACCTGCTTATGTCAAAATTGGAAAAACAAGCACACTGTAAGCATGTGCTCCACAACTCTGTTGTAGACAGAATACAGTTTGGCCAAAGTGAGTATAATCAGTTCATTTGTATGCACAGCTAAAATTACTGAAGAGTAGCTTCCAGATAAGGATTCATTTAGAGAACTGTGGCAACTGCCTAATTAGCTATAGGTATAGCTTTAATTGCAGTCTGTAGCCAATAAAGAATATGTTTGGTCTATAGGAAGAGGCAAAGGAATAGAATATGTGCATGAGGCAGTTTAATGTTTAAAGTACTGTTTGCACATACAAGCTATTAAAAAAGCGAATCATGCTGGAAAATGGTCCCAAGCCATAAAATATTAATTGATCATTAAGTTGTTGTAAGAGGCACTGATATATACCCTGTATCTAAATGTGTCCCCTTTAACTTCCATCTGCTGTTTGTGTACAGCAGTGCGGAAAAAAAAATATTCTTTAAGAATCAGAACATGGTTGTATTTTACAGAGAGTGATACACAAAGTCTTGACCAATATTTCACCAATGAGAAAGTTTGGATTAATGGAACGGTTGCATTGAGGTTAAGGTTTTTCAAAGTAAGAGAATATAGACAATCATGTCACTTCTGGGGACATGACAGGTATGGAATATGGTGTTACTAATTTTATATCAAGGGCTTAACTACTCTTGCAGTAGAAGAGAATCTATGTACCATATGGATATGGTAGTTAAGAGAGGGCTTGAATCTTTGTCCACCTTTGGGCTGAATCTGGAGAAGCTTTTTAGCTTGCAGGCTGAGAGCTAGAGTGACAATCATTGCAAGGTCTGGGTTGGGGAGAGCTCTTCATGAGACAGCAGAATCTAGGGTGCTTTATGTGCCTGTACAGGGGAAGAGCCTCAAATAGTAGAGTGTATCTGAAGGACACAGCAGGAGATAGAGGACCTGAGAATTATGTAGTAATGCAGTGATGATTCTTCACCTGGAAATCAGATCTCCCAACTGAAAATGGCACTATGTCCTGCTGGTCAAGCATCCTGGGAGGCAAGTTAGGGGAAAAGTGAAGGAGTGGTCCTTTAGCTGATGCACATAGCTGTGAGTCTGTAATATTAATTGATGGTATCAGCTGTATGTCAGGTTAATGGTTGTATTGGTCTGCAATATGTACGTAAGTCATGAGAAACAGCAGAGCACATACTGAAGTCTGCTGGACTTTTCTTGTGCTTATTGTTGTTTTCTGTGTGTATACTTGACAACTGTCTTCTGGGAAAATTTCAGTTTGATAACAGTCTTCTGTGAAAACATACACAAAACCGGATGATACCCATATTACTTAAATATTTAACATGGTAGAGCGGTACTAAAATACTACCCAGCAGTACTATATATACTGTATTGCTGTATATTTTCCAAAATTGAAGTCTGATGGCCGTATGTTAAAAAAAAAAAGGAAAGTGGTTTTCCCCAGAAGGTAATAACTTTTCTCTTCTTACCACAGGTGAATCTAGTGCTCCCCTGCCAGTGAAGGAAATGTCACAGTTGGGAAAGGGGTTGGAACTAGGACATATTTGCCCACTCAGAGCACTAGATTTCTCTCTAAATGTCTTCATTTGTGGCTTCTAGCCTTTCTGAATACAGACTAATAATTTCTGATGCATTCTAGCTCTAGTGGGACTTTTTGGTAGTGTTGATCCTTCCATTAAAGAGCAAAACTTGACAAACTATTCTAGTGTAAGTAATTGACCCAAGGAATATGAAAGTATGTATTCCAAAGTTAATACCTTAATTTTCTGAAATGCAGGAATATGTACCCACTGCTTTAAAATATTCTCTTGGGGAAAACCCAAAAATTTTTCTTTTTTTTTTTTTCCATCCTAACTTATTTTCTTTTAAGAAAGCCACTCCCTAAATTAAGGGATGGATGAAAATTAAGGAGGGAGAAAATGTCTACTTGACCTACAAGTGCTAGATGCTGCTGCTTTGCATTTAAATTTTGTGTGTGCTCTGACCTGGTGACTACCAAATAATTTGTATTTATATTCTTCTCATGAATATTTTGAGTTCTCTCAAATTATTCCCTCTTAAAAGGTGAATTTATAGCAAGTAAAAAGCATGGCCAAACAACAGTATTGTAGAAGATAATGTCTGCCTATCAATGGCGCACTACAGGAACCAGTTTCATTGTGCATTTGGAACTTTTGTAACATGTTTTGTAGAACTACTAAGAAAAATTTTTTACTTGCCAAAGTAGTAATATTTTATTCACTCTGGATTGGTACTGGGTAGTAGTAACTGAAGTATACCCCTTTCCAATGTTTCAAATGTTTCATATTGCAAACTTCAGTTTTGTTTGGTTTCCCTCTACCAGAATGTCTTGGTCGCTGCTTGTACCTTAATGGAAAAGGGAATGCCTGGAAGGAAGGTTTTCTCCTTGTCCTTTTAGCAGGGCAAGCCAATGTATCAGACTTAACGTGCTGTATGATGCACACCTATGTCAATGTCAAAAATGGTGCAGGGAATGGTGAAACCAGTACTTTTCCTCCTCAAACTTGGACCTGAGGAGTGCAACAAAGCAGGTATAAGTGTACCCATGGCAGTCCTGTGCGGGTCTCCCTTGTCTTTCATAGATAAATCAGCTATTGTCCATGCTCTCAGCTACTCTAGTTCTTCGGTATCAAACCCAACCAGGTCCTAACTAATCCTAACTGCACATGCATTACAAATGAAAACTTGTAAGACACATGGATTAATATATTTCTTTTGCTTGTTTACCCTCCTAGTTGTATGAACACAGGGATGAAAGGGACTGCCTATTAGTCCCCATCCAGTCCTCTGCAATCACAGGCAGTTATGCAGCTGCTGTGAAGCCCGTAGTATCTATTGCACGTGGGCAGCACACAAGGAGCTCTAAAGCATTTCTTTTGTGACAAATTTAATCTACAGTAAAGATAAAAATTCACAACTGTTACTGTTTCCCTCCCCACAAGGCAGTTCTTGCCTGGAGAAGCTGGGAGGAATCGAGTGCGTTTATCCACACTTGAAAGTCCTGCTGCAGAGCAAGACTTGGTTATAGCAAAGCTCATTGTTTTGGACCCTGTGTGCACTTTGTGTTAATGCTGTGTTATGTGGCACTGATTTAGAGCTCCTATTGAGTCCTAAAACAAACATGGAAGGATCCTGAGGAAGTCTAAAATTAAGGGTTAGCTGCCCGAGGACTTTATGTTATTGTCCAGTATCCTGTGTTGGAAGGGGAGGGTAGGACTTTGTTTCTCTGGAAGTTGGAAATAGCCTATAATTCTCTTCCAAGTTCAAGCAGGGATGGTTGTTAAATGTCTCAGACCAGCCCAGTAGCTGGAAGGATCTGATGCAGTGGGGCTGAAAGTCAGTGGAAGTCAGCTGGAAATTGAAAGGCTGGCTATAGAGAACTAGGTCTTTTCTCCACTGACTTTCTCCTGTGTGAGAATTACCAGTGTTCTGGTATTCTTACTGAGAGCAGAATTTTAGAGCTGCAAAGTGCATAATGACTGACACTGTCATCAGTTTAGTGACATATAGAGAAAGAAGGATTATTTCTGCTGTGAAATGCTGACAATTACAGGCATAAAAGATTGACATAGGTCAGCTTTGCAAATTTTTATGCATCTCCCCATCACTTAAGTAAAATCCTCACCTGAAGCAGGGATAAAAAGTTGAAATAGCATTTTGAAATTAAGATTTCCTCCTAGATTGGTCCCGGTTAAATAAAGCATTTTGACTTGATTTTTGCCCTCTCTTTCTTTTTTGAGCCAAATCCTTACTTATCCTTTGAAAGGTTTTATATTTTCTTTACTTGGGAGCAGGCACCCTAAACTTTTAAAATTTTTCATAATTTATTTTTACTTTAAAAAAAGTCCAACAACAACAAAAAAACCTTATGAGAAGAAATAAACTATAAAAAGCCAGTGATGGTTTCCAAGCTGACCAATTGTATTCTAGCTCTGTAACTTTACTTCTGAGACTCCAGCTGGCCACATTGCATACTTCTTGCTAATCAGAGAGATGTCATAATGAAGGACTACTGAAATTACCAAGGTAGTTTGGGTACTGGCATCGCTGTTGCCATATTAAAATGGTGCTGCAACATTTTTAATTGATGCACCTGTTACCCCTCAGTCAAGTAGCATTAACTGTAGGTCAAGTTAGTTTCTCTAACTTGATGAAATTCCCATACTCTTTTGAAGGAGAGTGTTTTTCTGCTCTCTATTCTATGTTTAGGCTCTTGTTCTGAAACGTGAAGGTGCACAGGAGTCCCTGGTGCGAATTAATCTTCTGTGGTCTTCTTTCAAGTGAAACTAACTTCCATGCTAATCTGCTCTGCGTGACTGTCAAGCCGTTTGGAAGACTTATTGATCCTCGCCACAACAAAAAGTGACACTTGAGTAACAGCACACTGCTTTTGAATGTTTTCTGATGTATTGCTGGCATTAATGCTATTCAAGTTAGCACTTGGCCATATATGTTGTTTTGTTTCACCTGTTGTTGCTCTGTTCTTTCTATATTGTCTTCAAATATGGAGATGATTACAATCTAATTTGCACAGCACCTTAGAAACAGACCTCCATTTTTTTAAAGTAGATTGCTATGTATTACTGTGGTTTTTAGAGAGAGGCAACTAAACCCTAGCATTGCAGTTTTTTTCCAGTGCTGAAAAAGAAGAGGAGGAATTGCTGGAATCTGTATTATACATGAAGTGTGTAAGTGGAAAAGTGCATGGGTTGCTGAAGTGCTCTAACATGACTGGGCATATGGGAGCAGGGCAAGTATGTGTGTATATGCATCTTTTTGAGCGTGTAGGTAATGAAAACCATATGGCTGACTAGTCTTTGGCCATAAATGAGTTGAAAGGAAGATTTGTAATGAGTGAGACCTGGGAGCATCTTATGGCAATTTAGAGAAGCAGAACCTTGCAGAGCTTGTTTTGCACTGGCTGGTCAGAAATGACACCTGTTCAGAGATGTTTTTATTGAACTGCACTGAAAGATGCACAAGAGATTTAGGGAGGCCTGATGGTAAAGGGGAAGGGAAGTATGGTAGCAACAGCAAGAATGCATATGACAGAGGGAATGGTGGGACAGTTGTCATTTGTTAGTGTAAATCCTTTCCAGAAAAACATGACAACTTTTTTTTTTGAAGCTGAATTATGATTTAATTGTCAAACTACAAAAAGAAGTGGATAAAAATGCAATGTGTAGAAATAGGACATACCTTGAAAGTATTCCATTTGGAGACAGTCAAACTTTATTATAGTGTGTCCAATATACTGAAGTTTTTATGGAGAACCCTGCAAGGTCTTTTGCATTTCAAGCCAAAATGTCATGCTTTGGGGTGGGATTGTTTGCTCAAGGGCATTCGGGAGGATCTTGAGGTCATAAACTAATAGCTAGGTATAGATAGTGCCTACTCTCAGGAACTTATTATGTGAGAGGCTTAAACTTTTTTTTTTTTAAAAGTAAGCATTGATAAAATATGATTTGAAAAGCCATTTGCAAGAAGCACATCTCAAGATAGCAGTCACACAAGTCAGGTGTTTGATGCAGCTATTTTATATGGCATGTGGTAAATGTATTGAGTTATACTTATATTAACCAGTCTACTGTCCCTCCAGACCTACAAGAAATATGCTTTTGTTTTATGCCCAGGGCTAGAAACAGTCTCACAGATGCAATTTGGCAGACAGGAGATGGGTGAGGCTCTCAGCATCTTCTCCAATGACCACTGAGAAATGCTGTCTGCTGTCTCCTCTGGCCACAAAGCAAAGGAAAGAGGCAGGACTGGAAACCCCTGTAAATAGCAGCAGTTTGATCACAACTTTTTTTTCCCAGGAAATGGTTGTAGGGGGAAGAGGTAAGGAAGGGAAAAGGCACAAACTCTGCTGTATGACAGGGGAGCACAGGTTAGAGGGTAAATAGAAGACTGTTCTTGAGGCCAAGGTGAGGCACATGTAAAGTGAGGAGGGAAGGGAACCAGGTATTGTCAAGGGGACCAGAAGCAGATGGAGACAAAGAAATAAAGAGTCTTTGAAGGGTCCTTAAGATGGGTGCTCTGGAAAAATAAAAGTATGGAGGAGGAAAGAGATGGCCTATCCTCCTGTCTTTTTGTGTGTGTGTGTCTGTCAGTATATGACCAAAAAGAGGAACAGCACAGATATATTGTTTCTTGGATGTGACAAAGCAGATTGCTTAATCTTCTTATGAAGATGTAGTAATACAGGCTTGTTATTTCCCTTTCCATTGTGCTGAGAAACTCTGAAAAGTGAAAATCCTAGGGAATTGCTTGTGTCAAAGGCAAATTTCAGGTTTGCATTTTGCAGTCTACTGCAGTCAGGTGTGTATCCTGTACTGGTGTGTGACGGACTGTCAGAGAATGATTACTTTAAGCAGTAGTTAATTTATTGTGACATTGGGAAAGGCTGTAGATGTTTTCTGCCTAGACTTTAGTAAAGCCTTTGACACTGTTTCCCACAGCATTCTCCTGGAGAAACTGGCTGCTCATTGCTTGGCGGGTGTACTCTTCGCTGGGTAAAAATCTGTCTGGATGGCCAAACCCAAAGGGTTGTGGTGAATGGAGTTAAATCCAGTTGGTGGTCAGTCACAAGTGGTGTTCCCCAGGGCTCGGTGTTGGGCACTGTTCTGTTTAATGTTTTTATCAATGATCTGGATGAGGGGATTGAGCGCACCCACAGCAAGTTTGCAGACAACACCAAGTTGGGCTGGAGGGTAGGAAGGCTCTACAGAGGGATCTGGACAGGCTGGATCGATGGGCCAAGGCCGATTGTATGAGGTTCAACAAGGCCAAGTGCCGGGTCCTGCATCTGGGTCACGACAACCCCATGTAGCGCTACAGGCTTGGGGAAGAGTGGCTGGAAAGCTGCCCAGCAGAGAAAGACCTGGGGGTGCTGGTCGACAGCCGGTGAATGTGAGCCAGCAGTGTGCCCAGGTGGCCAAGAAGGCCAATGGCATCCTGGCCTGTATCAGAAATAGCGTGGCCAGCAGGAGCAGAGAGGTGATCGTCCCCCTGTGCTTGGCCCTGGTGAGGCTGTATGTCAAATACTGTGTTCAGTTTTGGGCCCCCCACTACAACAAAGACATTGAGGTGTTGGAGAACGTTCAGAGAAGGGCAACGAAGCTGGTGAAGGGTCTAGAGAACACATCTTATGAGGAGCAGCTGAGGGAACTGGGGTTGTTTAGCCTGGACAAAAGGAGGCTGAGAGGAGACCTTATTGCTCTCTACAGCTACCTGAAAGGAGGTTGTAGTGAGGTGGGTGTTGGTCTCTTCTCCCAAGCAACAAGTAATAGGATGAGAGGAAATGGCCTCAAGTTGTACCAGGGGAGGTTTAGATTGGATGTTAAGAAAAAATTCTTTACTGAAAGGGTTGTCAAGAATTGGAGCAGGCTGCTCAGGGAAGTAGTGGAGTCACCATCCCTGGAGGTATTTAAAAGACCCATAGATGTGTGCTTAGGAACATGGTGGACTTGGCAGTGCTAGGTTAACGGTTGGACTTGAAGGTCTTAAAGGTCTTTTCCAACCTAAATGGTTCTATGATCTGTTTGCAGTGATTAGCTTTTTGACAGATTTTTTTTTTTCCCCTTCAATTAGTGCTTTGAGAATTAAGGGCTTCACGTGGAACAATGAGCAAAAGCAGCAGCTGCAGGAATGTAAGAAAAAACCCTAATCTCAGCAGGTTATTTGAAATGTCCTAGATTTAGTTAATATCCATGGGTGCAAGAATATATATGGTATGCTGAAAGTGAGCTCTGCCTCTGAGTCAGTGAAGTGAATATCCCTCTTTTTAAAGCTGAAGCAATCCTCCTCTGCTGCATGCATGAATCTTTGCTACTGGCTCTTTCACCACAGGCTCTGCTCCAGCTCCGCTCTCTTGAGCAGCACTGCCCACAAAGTAGTGCAGGGCTCCCTGTCCCCACAATATTGGCTGATGGTCTCCTGCTCCTGCTGCAGGAACTAAAGCTTGTTTGGCATTGCTCTAAGCAGCTTTAAAAATAAAGGGTTATTAATGGGTTCAGATGTGTTTTCTGCAAATGTATTTCTCTGTGATTCTATGATTTGAAGGTAAAAATAAAAATTTTTCAAAGGTTCTAATAGCCTTTTTATGGGATACTCCAAACTAAAACCTCTTCCGATGCCTGATCATTTATTTATTTGATTACTTACTTAAGGAAATTAAGTCTTTTGGTTCTTCAGTCTTGGACTGAAGAGCCAGAAGCACCTGGTTTTATGGAAGCCCATAAACCTCTCTTCTACTGGAAAATAAAGTTGTACAAGCTGACTAAATGTTGGGTTGAAAATGATTTCTTATGTCCAGCAAAATGGCTGAGAGATCAGAAAGCTTTGAGTATCTCTAAACAGGTAAGGGATTTATTAGGGTTTACCAGTTAAAAGTCTGAAGTCACCCATGCTAGTAATAAAGTGGAAAGGAGAAAATCTGAATATGTAGGACTGTAATCCATGAGAGGTGACCATCACTTATAGGGTTGGGGTAGCTCTGCCAAACCCCATGATCAGCTGTCCTGGTAAGGCTGCACCCACCAGGACCTACTCGCAAGGAGAAGGCAGCGAAGCTGTCACCTGCCAGGGCCAGAGGGGAGCCGCGTCTCCATCAGATGTCCTGTTGCTGATGAGGAACCAGCACAGCATGGTCCTCAGTCCCTTCCAGGAGCATGGGGGTCACCATGGTTGGGGGAGGCCCTGCCTGGTGACATGAAGCAGCAAGAGCCATGCTGAAGAAGTGGGGAGGTGAGAGTGTCTCTGTCTCCCATAGCCTGAATAAAGAATTCCTTTATGCTCCTTACAACTCAAATACTGTTTTCACTTTGCTAGGAAGGATCCTGCAGGCACCAAGCACAGGGAAGGTGCTTATCAAGTAATAAAGAATGGCAATAACAACTGATTAGGTCTGGGCAGGTAAGAAGAGGGGGAATACTTTGCGAATATTTAAAGTCTTAAATGTATTGCAAGCAAGCCTCTCCATGCAATGTTGTTAATTACCTAGACAACAGAAGCTGTGCAATCGCCTTCAATCACAGGCTTCTATTTAATAAGCTTATTGTAATGTATTGCTATTAAAGCTCGTCTAACAGTTTGTGCAAATTTCCAGCTTTTTCTCCCAGGGCAGCATTGCAAATCAGGCTATAAAATTCATTGGTAAAGCTACTTTCCCCCTATTAAAGTAAGTGGATGAAAATACCTAGTGGCAGAGCTGAGAGTGGCATCCTCTGGGCAGAGCAATGGGATTGTCAGGCAGCACTGGACAGCCGCAGCTGTGCTGCCCAGCGTGGCACGGCTTAGCCAACTAATTGCTAAAACTCTTGGGGAGATCTCGCAAATCCAGCAGAAACATTTGCACATTCACGCTATTAAAAATGCTTTCTGTGGCAGGAACTGAATCTTAGTTGTTGCTCATCCATAGTTAACCAAATTCCTGCTCTGTTATAGCAGTCCTGTTCAGAGCTTTGTTACGGGAAGGAAGTTGCTCCAGTTGATACCAGAAAACTGAGAGCAAAGTTTATCCTAATGAAGTTCTTCCTGAGATTAATTTGCCTGTTTCTATTTATTTGGCTGAACTTGTTTCTTAGATGTATCTGCAATACAACATCCACGTGTGAGATTCTTCTGCAGACAGCTTGCATGTGTGGTGTTAATAGTCACAAAAAATAAGTAATGAGAGGGAATATTCTAGAATGATTCTGTGAGGATGATACTGCCCAGGAAGCAATTCTTCATGGACAGGGTAGTACTGTTTAGGATATTATTCCTTGGCTATTTATGATCACAGATTTCCTTTCTGACATTATTTTGTACCAGGTTAGATACAAACAGTGCACTAGAATGGTGAAATAAAAGCAACAGTGCAGTATTTTGATCCCCAGCAGTAAGCACTAAGTTGTGTTTCTCCTGTCCTACTAATTTGGTTAGGCTATTTAAAGGTTTTAAAAAATATTTATGGGCATGAAATTGTTGCAACCTGTGCTGGACAGACGAGGGAGGGGTCACAGTGAGTTTGGAATTCCCTCGGGCTAAATTAAGGTGAAACAACACCAAACAATCAGTTAAACACTATTTATGGCAGAAGCAGCCTGAACTTGGAAGGTGTAACAGTAGGTGGTGCGGTTTCTCACAACAGGAATTGGCATGGAACTACCTCAGTAAACTGCGTAATCTGTGGTAACCATATACATCAGTTCAGGGAATAAGGAGATCCCTCCTGTGGAGTCAGGAGGTTCAGAGCGGACCCCCTTGCTTTCTAGGCTCATTCTCAGAGGAGAGCTTGGGGGTAGCTGGATCCCTTCCTAGTCCCAGACTTGGTCAATGGTTTATGTCTAAAGGGATGAGGTGTAAGGATTACGGAAAAACAGAGAGAGCGAGAAAAGAGAAAGGCTTCACCAGTCCTGGGTCCAGTGTTGGTCCAGTCCCGCTGGGCACACGCACCTGGGGTTTCAGTTTGTGTCCTCTTATCTCCTTGCCCCTCCTTCGGACGGGCACTCAAACTCGTTAGGCTAATTAGGTGTCATGCAGGGTTTGTGCTTTCAGAACCTTCAGGAAATGGGTTGGCGGGCTTGGAGGTTGTTTGGGGAGTAACTTCTCCTTCCCTGCAGATGTGACCATCGTTTGGTCTTTGGCCGTGCAGGGGGAGTGTATCAGAACAGGGAGCCGTGCATCCTCTGGCACGTCTTCCCTGTCGGCCTGTTGCTGATGTCCAGCGGTGATCTGTGCTGATCAACTTCTGTCATTTGTAGTTCATCGTCACGCAGAACTTGCCCCACCACAATGTTTGGGACGTTAAGTCTTTCAGTCTCTCACAGAAATATCTGCAACACAATCGGCAACAATCAGGTGAGACATTTTACCATTTAAAAATGTGTATGTGTGGTATCTGAAGATACCACCTTGCGTAGAATCAGACAATACAAACACCATATGTGATGTTTGTTTCTGACCCTTCAAGCTGGAGGTTGGATAGAGGATGAGAAGCAAATCTAAAAAGGTAAAACACAGGAAAATAGAGGCAATTATCTTAGTTGCCTTTTCTTTCTTTTGGGGGGAGTTTCTAAGCACACAGCTATTCATTTGGGGGACGGTTGGACCTTTATGTGAAGATCTTAGAAAACAGATGGTATATAAGCTGCCATCACTGGCTTTTGCAAGAGGTCCTGGTTCCACATAGGCTGTCTTGTGGAAAGTCTGATGTTCAGAGTATTCCTGTCCTGGTTGCCTGGCCACTTTTCAGGTCCCCAAGGGTGTGGGGAGTTCTGCGGGTCCTGCTGGTGCCTCTGGCCGGGTCTCCCTCCTGGGAGTGTGGGGACAAAGGAGGCTGGGGCATGTGTGGGTGGGAGGATGCAGGACCAGAGCTGAGGCCTGAGCTGGATGGAGGGTGGTAGGAGGAGTGCAGCCAGCTCCCACAACAGATGGGTGCTCGCCAGTCCCTTCTGGACACACAGCCAGCAGACAGCCACTGGGGGGGAAAACTTCCTCTTCCAGGAGAAATTTGAAAGTTTCCAAATTAAAGTATTTTGTTTGTTTGTTTCTAATCCCTTTCTTTGTCTCCAAGTAACCATGTTTTCAAATGAACTTTGTTGGTGTTTTGTTTGTTTGTAAGTTATTGGCCTCTTCCCTGTGAAAGTCCTGAGTCAGTTCTGTTTAAACAGTTTCTTTTCTGTTTTGGAGATGGACAGGAGGCAGAAGCTTGAAGTTTTTAGAGGTACCATCTTCCTTTCCATTGAGTTTAGCTGTAGCTTTAATCCCATTCCTGTTCCTCTTTCGTTTTTAATATTCCTTCCTTCAGTATTTGTGCATTGGTGAGAAACAGGCAGAAAATAGCCTCTGTTCTCTAGGGAGTGCTTGCATCTGTGGCCTGAATGTGGGATGCTCAGAGGGAGGTACTCTGAGCTGGGTCCTGCTCGGTGATATTAGGACTGGAAATGTTTTGGTGCAAGCAGTTGTGGCATCCGAAAGGCTGTTGGTCAACCTGAACTACAAGACCTTCTCTCCATAAAGTTGAGTTGTTGCATAGCTACAAAATATTTTAATTTTGCTGAGTTACAGGACATCTATTGCTTCATTATCAAGTTCTCAGCTAGCACTAGTGATGCTCTGTTGCTGTTATGGATGTGTTGTCACTTTGATTAGTTGGCTTAAGGCGCTCAGCTGCATTTCACTTCCTCTAATGTATATTCCTATAACAAATGTTATCTCAGAGTTCCAGCATAAGTCAGGAATGCTTTTAACTGCAAAGCCTAAGGGATGTGAGACCATGGGAAGGTGTTGGTACTTCTCAGGACTTAATGGACAATTATCTTGGGGTTCAGAAACTGCTACAAGCTGCCTATTGAAACCAAGCCCCCAGCTGAGAGACAAAAATAAATATTGTACAGAGTAATTTTCAGTCTTCATCCAAGACAGATCTGTTCACTCCTAATGCCATCTATTTGTGGTATTTGAATGCAGAAAATAAACTGAGGTAACTGCTACAAGTGTCCACTTAATGCAAGCATGAACAAACCCTGTATTCAGCTTTCCTTGAGGCAAGGAAAAAAAGTTTCAAAATGTTATAGGGTGTGTTTATTTTTTTTTAATTAAACTTCTGGGAGAGAACAAAAATCTAAGAGAAGAATTAACATCTGGGGGAACAAAAAGTCAGAGAAAAGATTGTTAGAAATAGTAACATTAAAACAAACAAACTTGAACCAGAGAAATGTTTCTTGTAAGTCACAACTGTGTGGCTCATTTTTCGTTTTTTTTCTATGCTCATATTGTGTTGTTTGATCATTGAACTTTAGTGTGCCCATCATGTGTGTAGTTTGAAGAATAGCTGGATATTTATTCTCTTTTCTTGTTTTGCTTAAAAAAAATTCCTACAAAAAATGCATTAGTGCAAACAGCAACAGTGAAGGACGCTAAACCATTTCATCATAATATAAACAGGAAATGAGGTAGGATATACATAAATTAGGAAGTCTTATTTCTGCTTCATGATAAGATTCATTTAACATTTTGTTTGCAATGTGTCCGTTCCCTAGCACAACCCCTGAGGAAGTTTAACACAACTTCATTCAGTGATATTTGTTTAGAGGCTTGAAGGGAAACTTTAATTAAAGGAGGTTATCAAAGCCTAGAAGGCATCACTTTCAAGGCATCAGACTAATTTAATTCTCTAAGGATTTTTGTTGGTGACCTCTGCATTGAGTTTCATCTCAATGTCATGATTAAGAACTACTGACCTTTTCTATATTATATATAACAATCGTAAAGTCTCTTTCAGAAGTGTGGGTGGTTTGGGGGGGGATTTTTTTTTTGTTGTTTGTCTGGTTTTTTGGAGTTGGAAGGTGCTTTCAGCTATATTCAAAAGGGACCTGAGGAGCATTGGTGCCTGGCAGACTGTCACAGGGGAGTCCACATCCTGGTGCCAGTCGCCCAGCATCTCCGACTGAGCTGCCCATCAAAAATGCATAAATTCACAGTCCAGCATGATACCCATGCGTAATGCCAGGTGTTTTGCCCATGTGCAGACAAGCAATTACAAGGCTTCAGACTGCAGAGAGTTGGTCCAGAGAGTGTGCACACCTGTGCAGATGTGATGACTAGAGTCAGCCTTCATATCTGCATGATAAAACTCTTCCTCAATTCCTTCTTTTTTTCAGAGAGTAGTAAAGGCAAGAGATCTTTCATTTATTTAAGTGTATGAAACTAAGCATGATTCAAACACCCTATAGGTTCGGGAAGGGGAGGGGTGGCTAACACCT
Source organism: Buteo buteo (assembly GCF_964188355.1). Classification (NCBI taxonomy): domain Eukaryota; kingdom Metazoa; phylum Chordata; class Aves; order Accipitriformes; family Accipitridae; genus Buteo; species Buteo buteo. The sequence continues at coordinate 5,829,334 of NC_134173.1, forward strand.
ATTATTGCCCTATCCTTGGTCACTGATTAAACTTGTTTCCATTGCAAGTTTTGTTATTTTTGAAGTAGAGTTACTGTTAATATGCCTTTTCTCTTACATGTTTTTCCTCTAATTACTTATACAGAGAAGCCATACATAAGGTGGTACAGGTTCTATAAGAGAAAGGAAAGATTTGGCAGAAAGGAAACATCTATCAGGGAGTCAAGAGAAACCTGAGGTTTCAGTGGCAAATCTTTTAAGGAGTTCTTCCATCTTCCAGTTTCTGATTTAGTTGAGAAACAGTGGTCTTGAAGTACAGGCTGTGTGTCCGTAACCAGGAATGATGACAACTGAACTGTGCTAAAATCAGTGTCCTAAAATGGGGAAAAAAATCTTTCACAAATCTTGTATGCTAGGGTTAGAAGTATAGGATTTGATTGCTAGCAATATTAAGAAAGGCTAACTAGATAAATTCAGTGATACAATAAATTTTTAGTTCTATCAAAAGGTATTGGTAATGGGTTTTTTTGGTTTGTTTTGCAGTTTTATGGTAGTTTTCCATGCTGTATGGATGTGTATACATTAGATTACGTACTTGTGATGTCCTGGGCTGGACAGACCAGGGAGGGGTCATGGTGAACTCGGAATTCCCTCGGGCTAAATTAAGGTGCAACAGCACCAAATGATCAGTTAAACATTTTATTCCTGGCAGATGCAAACTGAACTTGGAAAGTGTGGTGCGGTTTCTCACAACAGGAATTGGCATGGAACTACCTTAGTGACCTGTGTAACCTGTGGTAAACCATATACATCAATTCAGGGAATAAGGAGATCCCTCCCATTGAGTCAGGAGGTTCAGAGTGGACCCCCTTGCTTTCTAGGCTCCTTCTCAGAGAGGAGCCCAGGGGTGGCTGGATCCACTCCTAGTCCCAGACTTGGTCAGGGGTTTATGTCTAAAAGTGATGTGTAGGGATTATGAAAAAGGAGAGTGAAAAAGAGGAAAAGAAAAGAGAAAGATATCACTGGTTCTAGGTCCAGCATTGGTCTGGTCAACCAAAGGGTCCCACTCCGGTGGGTGTGTGCATGTGGAGCTTCAGTTTGTGTCCTTCTATCATCCTTCCCCTCCTTCAGGCGGGCAAACTCATTAGGCTAATTAGGTGTCATGCAGGGTTTGTGCTTTCAGAACCTTTGGGAAATGGGTCGGCGGGCTTGGTGGTTGTTTGGGGAGTAACTTCTCCTTCCCTGCAGACGTGACCATCGTTTGACGTTTGGCCGTGCAGGGTGAGGTGCCCCGCTCAGGCTGTCAGAACAGCGTTATCAGAACAGGGAGCTGCGCGACCTCCCGCCCGCCCACCCTGTCCTGTTGCTGATGTCCTGTGCTGATCGGCTTCTTTCCACCTGCCATTCCTTGCTCTGCGGGTTCGTTGTTATGTGGGGTTCATTGTTAAGCAGAACTTGCCCCGCCACAGTGTGTGTTAACTCTTTCAGTATCTCACACTACTCTGTTTCATACTTGCACATATATACACGAGTTGGAGGCATGGCTTTTTCACACAACGCCATTGGTCCTGTTAACAACTTCACCTTTTGGATGCTAGCTCCTGTCTTATGAAGGCTTGAGAGAGGTTCCAGGTTTTTCCCTCAGCCCTAAAGATGCTAGTTTGCCACCAAGGTTTACACCAACACCGGAATCCAAATGTCCTTAATACAGAACAGAGGCAAGTGTCAATGAGTTTCTGTATTTTTGCTACTGCTCAAAGTAAACACTCTTCATGAGAAAAGCTTTTTCTGTATTATTCTTTCCAAGGCAAAGGTATCCACTCCAGATATTGAAACCTCCTATACTTTTTGAATATGATTTCAGATAATGGATGTTTTGCTTTCAAGAAGTCTGTGCAAGGTCCAGCTCTTGAGGAAAGAGCCCAAATTGCAGGTAGTGTGGTAGGGAGAAAGGCTAGAAGTTCTTGTTGTCTCTTGGTTCTACACAAATATCCTCTTACTTTTCTGTCCTTTTGAGAAAGGAGAATGGGCTAAATCTGTTCTCATGAGTAAAGGTAGCATCTTTTGGGTTTGAGGGCTGTTGGTTCTTTTCCCCTATTCAATTCCCATGGACTCCCCAGTTTGGAAATAAGGTGACGAGAACTGGGTCAGCATAAGATAATTTCTGTAAACCTGACTACTCCTTCTAAAGTCTTGTATGTGTTCTTGAAGTATCTGTTTGTCCGCAAAAATCTGAAAAGGACAAAAATTATTGTGATATTGTGTGGACAGTCATACAGTCTAACAGACTATTTGTGTGTACTCCCACCTACTTGAGTATATTAAAAAAAAAAAAACAACAAAACAACAGGAAACAATGTAAGCTTTTATGGGTATGAAATAATGCTATAATTTGTCAACACTCCTACTATAATGCATAGTTTCAGTATAAAGTAAACCTCATGTCAGACTTACTGCTACCTGAAACTTGGTCTAGAAGGTATGTTTTCTGTGAAACATGACTAAGTATCACTGGAAATATAGGAGCAAAGCTTAACTTATGTTGCCAGGAATTAGCTGAATATGCTGCAGCACCTTGGAAAAAATAAATGGAAGAGAAATAGAAATCTCATATGTAAACCAAGCATTAAGCATGTATTTCTCTAAGGTATGGATCTTGAATGCTATTGAAAAAGCTTATGATCATTATATATTGAGGTTTCAACAGGTTTGGGGGTTCTATTACACTTGAGAAACTATGCTGTATGGAATTAATTGTTGGTAAAGTCGAAACACTATGGTTTGAGTTTCTAGGTGCTCCTGAGCAGACTGGCTCATCTCTGGGCTTGCTATATACAAGTTCAGGTTAAATTCTGTGGAAGGGTGGTGCAGATGCTCATAGGGAAGCTGAGAGAAGCAGTTACATATCTCAACATAAATTAGTTTGTAGCAATATCAGAAAGCCCAATAACTAAAGAATCCTCGCTGTGGTGACAAGAGTGAGAGTGCAGAGATTCCTGTTAGGGCTTTTACTGAACACTTATGTTGACTTGCTTGTGTACATGTGCTTGCACAAGATCATTTAGCTGAAAATAGACTTCCCTGACTCTGGACTGGGAGAAGGAGAAGGACTGGGAGAAGGAGAAGGTTCAGATACTGAAGTTACAGAAAAGAGAGAAGGAAGTGTGAAATGGTTATGTGTGTTTGTTATTGATTGCAGATATTTCAATTCACCCAAAATAACCCATATTCTTACTTTAATATCTATTACAAGAAAATGGGGGGTTTTTTTTTGTTCTTATCGCCAGAGAATTCAGTCATGTTTTACGAAAGATGCAAAACTGCTTAAAAATTGCCTTTTCATTTAAACTATTGGGGGGGAAAGGGGTAGAAAAAAGAATAATCTTTGGAGTAGAAGGCTTAGAGACCTATTTGTCTTCATGGTTGGGTTTTGGGGTTTTTTTTAGGTCTTCAAAATAACACATATCCACTATTGTAAAACTTTATGCCTTAGGGCTAATTTCAGGATCTTGTTTAGTTTTGCACGTAGCAGGCTACACATAGGCATCACGGAGGCAACAAGGTTCTTGTGAAAAATGGAAAATGAAGGTATTCGTCTTTGTGTGTCAAGCTTGCTTTTTTCTGTTTCTAGAGAGAAGTGCTTTTTAAAAAAATCACATGTATCTAGAAAACAGCCCAAAGCCCACTTGAATAGCATGGAATTAATCTAGATATCTTTGTTTTCATAAAGGTATTTATTGCTGTATACTGAACACAGCTATAAATATCATACAATGCGAATAAAATATGATTGCAGTGGAAAACTCATTAGCATTTTTGTAATGATTTATTTCAGATAGTAGTTAATCTACTTTAAGTGCAAGGATGCATTTACACCATCCATATACTAATGAATTATTCATTAATCCCTTTGTTTTAAATGTATCATGGTAATTTTATTTTTTACATTACCATATTTAAAAAGATGTTACCGCCTTTGGTAATTAACAACAGGAACAATGGCTGTGGTATCTCAAATTCCTCTCCAATCCCAAAGCACCCTTTTCCTTGGACTACAAAATATCTTTCTAGGGAGCAGGCAAGTTGCAACCAAGACATGCTCGCTGGCCTTGCGGTTCTGGAACTGCTCAGTGACTCCTGGCTGTCAGAGATTCTTCAGGTAGCGCCCCCTCGTGTGGGGCTGGGAGAGTTTCTGGAGTTCAAGTGGGAAAATAAATAAAAGACTAATTAGCAGAAGTTTTGTAAAGGATTTTTGCTCTCCTAAGGATGTTGAACCTCACCTGTTGCTTGCTATGGTCAGTTCTAAGTATTTCATAGCCTTGATCTCTTAAGCTCTTGTGCAACTTAACTAAGTACTGGCTTACAGTAATGAAAATATCAGACTTTAGCCTCTTCAGGTGGTACCACAACACAATTGCATAATGAAGTTCTACTGAGCCAGCAAAATTAAAAACTTATCCTTCCCAGAATGGGACTTCCACACTTTTTACTGGCTTTGTATGTGACAGAGAAAAACATGGGTTTGTTTGTGTCTGGTCAATTTTAAGTTTAAACTAGAATGGGCATGACTGAAAAATGGGACAACAGACTTTTAAAAAAAAATCTGCAGACTGTGATGCTCTCAATTTTAGCAGGTTTACAAAGGAATCTTACCTTAACTTGTTTATTCATCAAATCTGTTGAAATTTATTTGTCGTCCTACCCTGTGCCCCCCACCCCTGATTGTCATGGAAGCGTGATTGGTGAGATCCTTGACCTTAAAAAATATTCACAAGATATTTCAATTAACTATTCTGCTTTCTGGAGCAGAGCACAGCAGTTTGGATGCATAACTAGGGAGGGGAGGAAATACCAGTATTCTGACTTTATCATGGGTTGCTGGGTTTGTGTAGTGGATTGTTGGGGTGTGTGGGGGTGGGGGATGTGGGGCTTTTTTTAAACTTAAGGTCAGTGAAAACACAAAAAAAAAATGTTTGAGATGCTTGTCTTTTAAAAGCAATGGTTGCCAACATCTCTGACAGGGTCAATTGGAAATATGTAAATATGAGGAGGCAGCTCTACTGAAATGAATGGACAGCTTGTTCCAGCTGAGGATTTGCTCTAATATTTTGTTCTTAAAATTCTGTAAGCCTGCATGAAAATATGCTTATTTTTACACCCCAGAATAAACCTTTTTGCAGATGCCCTGCAGGCTCATAAACAGCTTAAAAGCAATTCTGAGAGCTGATGTTATAAGCAGCTGGAACTCTGTTTTGATTGACTGGTGGTATGAAATCAAGAGCCTTCCACTGAACCTCGTAGAGTTACATCAGTAACTCTGAGTAAAAATGAGATCATGCCATCATCCTTCTGCAGTCTCAGCTTTGTATTGTACACACTGCATATGCATTTTCTGGGTTGGTTAGTATTGTCATCCCTTTGCTTTCATGGGAACTGATTTCATTAATAATTTTAATATATAGTAACAGTGCAGGATCTGTTTTCCGTTGCCTTGTGTTTTTTATTTGCCTCCTACACGGTGCAGTGTGAAGGTAAGACTTTCATGTAGTGAAGAGTGAACAGGGAGTAAAGAATGAACATGCTTCTGATTTTATTTATTTTATTTCAAAAAGATCCAACACTCCTCTGATCCCTTCTTAACATTCAGGTTTGTTAGGGGGAGAGTAGGATGATTCAGTAATCATGACACAACAGTCTGACTTTAAGTCAGGATTCATTTCTTATTTCTGCCATCAGTGTTATTTTGAGTCTCTTCATTCTTATTATAGTCTCAGTTCCCTTACGTGTAAAATGTGGATAGCAATACTTTCTTGTCTGAGGTAATTTTAGGGTAAATAGAGTTATTTGTGTAATGTTTTGTTTGCAGCATGAAGCTTTGCAGTTGAAACTGTAACAAGAATTTAAAGGAGACAAGTATGTAAAGGGTAAAAGGTGAAAATCAATCATGTAGTCACCTGTAAAAATAAAATGCTTCAATTTTTTTTTTCTTTTTTACATATTCTCAACATCTCCCTCTCCCATGCACAGTCCCCTTTGCTTCCTGGAGTTATGCTGTTGTAATACCTGTCAACAAAAAGAGTAAAGTATTTGCCATAACACATTTAGCTGAGACCATGCCCTCATATCTCTGGCATGGTGATGTGCCTGAGTCTCCCACAGATGCAGCTACTTTCACATTTAGAGTATTTCACACCGTAGCAGCTCTGCGCAGACAGTAAAGAAGTGGAAATAGAGCACAAAAATCCTGGCATAATTACTTTTTGCCTTTACTTCTACCTGTTGATAGGAGAGAGTGTCATGCCTAGAGTGCCATATATTCAATGGTGGTATTTTAGGTTGGAAGTACTTGAGATTTATATTGAGAAGACTTGTGGTAGAGTAGAGATGGAGCTAAACTACAGAGATTTTTTAAGTGGGGTTGGTTTTGACTTTTGCAGTAATTAGGAGTGTTTGTGATCCTCTGAAGAATCCAGGTTTAGCACAAGCAGCAAACTTGGTGGGTGATTATTACATTGAAAAGGCATTTACTTTTGCTCACAAATGAGCAAGGATCAGTGAAAACTGAGCTTGCAATTTACACAAAGCCTGACAAAAAAACCCTCCTACCTTTAAAATTATTTGTAGCCTGTGGTAATTTTTCCTGTGGCTTTCAAACAGGCTTTGGATCTTGAGGCTTTACACTGTGGATTTTGGATAATTTTGCGAAAACGTATACATTTTGATTTGTGAAAAGAAGCATTGTTTTACAACTCCTTGCAGTTTTGAAACTGAAGTGTTCCTGAGCATAAGACATGTGTGGCCCTGAGAGACCTTGGGGAGGATTAGGTAGAAACTCAACGGCTCTGCGTGAGCCAAAGGATGTGCCTAGAAAAAGCTGATTTGGGAGGTAGCCTTGTCTAGCAGCTCAGGAATGGTGTAAGCAGAGGAACCTGAGATCCAGCAGTGTCTGCGATTCACTGTCGCAGCTAAGGTTAGAGTAGCCTGAAGGCTGCTTTAATTTTTGTTCGCTGGATATGATAACTAAGGGATCATAAGTAGTAGGGAAGACAGCAGGAAAACAGCTTGTTTGAATTATTTCCTGGTTTCACTTTCAACAGGACCTCAGAGGCAACATCTGAGAGACCCCTGTAGGAACGTTTGTATTTGTTGCATGACTTCCATTGCTTCTTTCTTTTTAAGCTACAAAGCAGTATAAAAGATTTTTACCTCAAAGTCTTCATCTTTTTCATTGGTTTTCAGTATGTTCAGCCCTCAAGTAAATACATGGGGCACCAAAATTTCAGCTTACCAAAGGAAAAAAAAAAAATCATCTTTGATGCTGAAATAATACCTAAGGCTTCTAAGAGTCCTAGTAGTTCTTTTTCATTCCAAGTATATACTTTAGAATTTGGTAAATGTGAGTTTGGCATAGCAGAAGGGGGGGGGGGGGGGTATGACCCAGCCTTTTTGAAGTCATAGTATTTCATTTTAACATTCTTGTTGTCTAATTGATTTTTTTTAAGTTCACAAGGAAAAATATCAAAATGTTTATACTGTAGTTTATAATTCTCTTCTCTGCAAGTGTTCTGTGCTTTCCTGAGTTTCTTAATTTTCTTCCCTCTTCTGAAATCTTACTGCTTTTTTTAGACTCATCTAGAGCAGTATCTTGCCACTTTTGTCTTAGTCCTCAAGGTCTAAGGACAAGACCTAGACTTACAAGACTAATGAGCGCTCCCAAAATAATTTTTTGCTGACTGCCTTGAGTAGTAATGGTGAATCACTGGCCTCAGTACCAAATTTGATCCTAAGAGTGATATGAACTGAAACTAGGTAAATTACTATGCTTTCTAAAGTAAGTTCACCGCACAGCATCAAAAAGATTTTTCACCATTGAGCCCTGGTGCTTAATTCCTACTGTATCTTTCTGTTCCCTCAACAATTCTAATAAATTCAGTATTGGATTGCATCTGCTGTACAACAATAAAACATAATATACAGATGGATTTTTTGCCCCCAAAGAGCTGTACATTTCTCAAACACTATATTTGGGAGTCCTCCATGATAGTCATCTTTTGTTCAATTTCTTCTGTTGCTGGTACACTGATTTTTTTCATTTCTGCTTTTGCATAGTTTCTATGGCTATTTTAAATAAAGTAGAAGGAGGTAGACACTTTTTTCCACATTAGTGTTCATCAGGCATCATCTCTTAATTGGAGATTCTTGGAGGGACATTTCTGCAGTGAATGGGAGTGGAGAACAGGCCTGAGGAGATGCAGGGCTTCACCAGTTCCAGGAGGAATTGAAATTTGTGCACAAAGCTAGAGAGCAGTTATTTGTCTTTAACACTAAGGAGCATTCATTAACATTATGCATTTGGTGACCCTCTTTGATACAATCAGAGAAAATGGACAACAGGGACATGCAAGGAGGGGTGAAGTTTTTTTCCATGGAAGCAGCAGCATTAGGGCAATGCTGCTGCTTGTTTTTTTTTTGTTTGGGGTTTGTTGGTTTTTGTTTTTTTTTTTTGCCACTTCCAAAATGTTCACTATTCAAACTTTTGTCTTTGTTCTCTGGGCAAAGAGGAAATCTTTCCTGTAATACTGCCATTTTTATTCTCAGGAGCTCTGACTTAATTTATTTTTCTTCTTTCAGAGAGTAATATAAAGGTCTTTGGCCAAGAGAGTTTTTTTCTTCTTGCATGCATGCAGTACAGCATCTTGCTCAATAAAGCAGAGATTCCCAACTGGCCCCTGTAGCTGCTGTCCTAACAGAAATATGAATATTGTCCAAAGCTTTTATCTTGCAGTTTCAAACACTGCTCTTACTCAAGAGTTTGTTTCTTCTAATGATGAGTGTCTAATTAATGGTCAATCTCTCACTGAGACTGGTTTTGATTAGCATATTGCATCCATCAGCCTGGATAAATCACCTGTTTGGTTAATGTCTGTTAAGGAATCTCATATTTTTAGAAATTTTTATTAATAAATTTATACTCCAGTAACACAGCTCATCACACTTATTTGTGTTCCTGTGGGTACAGTACCAGCTATTTGTCAAGTTGATCCCTTTGTCATCAAGTGGTGCAGGAATTCTGGTTGTGGAGTCAGTCTATGTATACTCTCTTATCCAAAAATAAGCAGCAGAAGCATTTGCTTATGCAGGGGTTCTGGCAAATGCCTGCTATCTTCCCCTGCAAAACAAACATATCATTTCCATAAACGCTCTAGGTATGCAGCTTCTACCCTGTTTGAAATGCACGGCATTTTTATATGAAGAGAAGAGGCATAAATCAGTCTTCACTTTTAGGAGCATGGCTCTCTTCCGGGTAACTTTTTGGGTGTGCTTAGTTTGACATGTAACAGGTTATATTCCACACTCCAAATATGAAGAGTTTCTTAACAGAACATGGCATTAGACCAAACCTGCTATCTTTTGAATGTGAGCAGGACACCCATTAGATTGAGTCGATGGTCTGCTCAAAGGGGAAAGGAAGGAGAATGCCTGGACTGCATTAATGAACAAACAGAAGTTAACCATTTGTGTCAGTGTTTCAAGCCTTATTCTTTTTTTAACCTGACCCTTTTTTATCAGAGCAAACTAGAGAAGAGCAATGGCTCTTGGAAATGGGTATGAGAATCATCATCAGAACAGTAGCTATTGTAATGTGCACAACTATAATTAACTTCAAAGGGAATGAAGTCTATGCATCAGTTGGCAGCAGGACAGGGACTTTGCCTCTTAGAATACAATAACACCGAAGGTGGCCTTTCTAGTCACGTTTCTAATGTGGTTAGAGCACCTTCCATTCCTCTATGTTCCATAATCCTTGCTCATCTCCATATACTACTTTCTTTAGTGCCATTAAGCACATCCTAGGAAGCTTTATTTTTCATAAAACTGCCACATATACTTTGCTTTCCCTTTGCCCTCTTTATTTTCTAGCCTCGATGCTAGACATAAGTGTAATCAGGCACAACAAAACTGGTAACTGCATTATCAGTAATGTCTGTCTTCCTTTCTGAGATCCTTTTATCATAAGTACTCAAACCTATTTATGCTAGTTTATCCCACACAGATCTAACTACTGTGTCTTGTAGGTTTTCTAGACGTGTGTTTGTATACATATGTATGCATTCTGTTACAGTATTAAAATAAAATATAGCCACCCATATATTAATTTCATATATTTCAAGTTGTACTTGCAAAGAATTTATGAGCACTAACTATTAAAGTTGTTTTTCTAGTTGTTACTTTAGTCAGTCTGGCTAGTTCTTTTGTCTAGTGAGATGATAATTTTTATATTTTTTTCTTTACACTTGATCCAAAACTTGGAGTTAGTTGAAGGTTGCAGTTAAAACTTCTGATTTCCTCTCATACCTTTTCATGTGATACAAATTTCTTCTTGAATGTCTCTCTTGCATGAGAAGTACTGTTTTGGTTTTTTATTTTTTTCTTTGTGCTGAGTTTAATCCCTTTGGTGACTATATAGACAGTTTGTCATGTTTTAACATATGTTGCTGTTCTGTTCAACTTTCTGAATGCCAAAATGACTACTTCATTAATTTCCCTATGTTTCCAACATATGTGTATTAGAGGCAATAATGAAAATTCTGTATAAGAACTTCCACTGACTTCACAAAGTATAGAATCATAGAATATCTCAAGTTGGGAGGGACCGATAAAGATCATGAAATCCAGCTCCCTGCTCCACGCAGGACTACCTAAAACTAAACCATATGACTGAGAGCGTTGTCCAGACACTCCTTGAACTCTGACAGGCTTGCTGCCACGACCGCTTCCCCGGGGAGCCTGCTCCAGGGACCGACCACCCTCTCAGTGAAGAACCTTTTCCTAAAGTCCCATCTGAACTGCCCCTGCCGCAGTTTCATTCCATTAGGATGTGCCTAGAGAACTGAAGGATTTTGCCATCAACTCTAAAGCTTCCTTCATTTTCCACTTACCTTTCTACATTTTCCTTATGCGTGGCCAAGCTTTGCAGGTCTTTTACTTGTAAATAAAAAAAAAAATCTCAATTTTAAAATTACTGTTTAAATACAGTACTTCACCTGTTTCAATGAGTCCAAATTCTTAAAGATCTGAAATTACTTATGTGCCTCATCCCTTTGAAAATTAATTGGATAGAAGATCTCTCAGCTTGAGGGGTTTTTTTTTATAATATATATATATTTAGATGTCTTTTGAGACTGTATGAGCAGGCTTGACATCTCTCTCCCGTTTATGTACAGGTGTACTCCATATATATAAAAAGATATAAGAATAAGCCTGTCTTTTACAGCCCAGAAAAAAGGTGTTCTTTATTATTTTTCCCATTTTGGTCTCTGTTATATTAAAGTGTGCTTAATCTGAAATTAATTTTATGTCTCTAACTTATTCTATGTCCAGATTTAAAGAGAAGGAAATTGTTCAAATTAAAAGGACTTTTTTTTTTACATATTTATTGAGGGAAAGACAAATCAGCAGAAAGCATGTTCTGTGAAAGTGCACTGAGGGAGGCAAGAAATCATCATGTCTTTACCTGTCCTGCAGAGGATAAACGAGCTTCCTAATCTTTTTGGGGGTAACTTTTCAACAGTGATGCTCAGAAGCAGACCCCACTGTTTAAAATAGTAAGATTTTGCAACCTGAAAAGCTGACCTAATCCGATAGCTGGCTGTCACCTAAACTGGTAATCCTCTTCCCCGCTCCAACCAAAGCTGTGGCTATGTGCTCTTGCCTTCTCCCTTGCTTTGATCCTCCTACTTACTGGTCAGCCACCGCACCTTGCTGACAAAACAGGCAATGATGGTTTGGGTTTTTACCTACTAGTTGTCGTCCTGTTAGCTTCATCTACCCAACCTTATCTTCTGATTTGCAACATATCATTGAGATGGATACTGGTAATACTTCTGAGCCAGCTACCATAATTAAAAAGAGTCCATCTCTAGCCAGATTTCTTCAGATGCAATTCTAGAGTCGCTTTCCTTGTGCCTTAATTATGCCGAATTCCCTGGGGCTTCAGCAGGAGTTTTGACTGTGCAAGCGATGCTGAGTAAGGTCTCTAGTTTACAGGACTAATTACCCTGTGCTTTGATTTGGCTCAAATACTCCAGCAAAATTTTGCTGTTGGATACATGTGTGTAATTAGTGCTGGAGATGGTAGTACTGGAAGAAGCCATCTCAAGGCAAAATTGGTTTTATTAATATCTTTATAAATTAAAGCTAGTGGTCCTTTACTCTGTGTCTTACTACATGCTTTTACACTTTTTCAAGATGTAATTTATGTAAAAAATGGTGTGAAAAAAATAATAAGGAAAAAATCTGTACTTTATATTACAGCATTTGCTTTTTTTTTGTTGGTCCCTGTCATGGTTTAACCCAGCTGGCAAATAAGCCCCCCCCAGCCGCTTGTTCACTTCCCTCACTAGGGATGGGGGAGAGAATCAGAAGGGTAAAAGTGAGAAAACTTATCAGCTGAGATAAAGACAGTTTAATAGGCAAAGCAGAAGTGCACGCAACCAAAGCAAAACCAGGAATCCATTCCCCACTTCCCACGGGCAGGCAGGTGTTCAGCCATCTCCAGGACAGCAGGGCTCCAGCACGCCTGACGGTGACTTGGGAAGACAAATGCCATCACTCCAAATGTCCCCCCTTCTTTTTTCTTCTCCCAGCTTTCTATGCTGAGCACGATGTCCTATGGTCTGGGATATCCCTGTGGCCAGTCGGGGTCAGCTGTCCCGGCTGTGTCCCCCCCAACCCCTTGTGCCCCCCCAGCCTCCTCGCTGGTGGGGTGGGGGGAGAAGCAGAACAACCCTTGGCTCTGGGTAAGCCCTGCTCAGCAGTAACCAAAACATCCCTGCGTTATCAACCCTGTTTTCAGCACAAATCCAAAACATAGCCCCATGCTGGCTACTTTAAATAAAATTAACTCTATCCCAGCCCAAACCAGCACATTCCTAAATGCTATCTGTAGCTGCAAATAACAGTTGTCATGAGGCACTTTTTTTTTTTTCTTTTTCCTGTTACATCTTGGCTTTCCCAGTAGACTTTTACTCTGGTTTTGCCAGAAGGTTTCAGTGTCTTTCCCAGCATCAATATCAATTAAAATATCTTCTGGAAGGACAGATTTTACTTCCAGCTGTGTTCTACAAGTGACTTGAAAAGACTTAATAACTCATGCAGAAAGTGACTTGTATTCCAAGGGAATTACTTAAATGACTTCATTTCTTACTTTAGCTCTGAGTTCGAAGGGGATTCATGTGGCCCTGCACCACAAATTCTGACTTTAATTCTGAGGCCAAAGCGACATCAAAGAAGAATGAAAAGTCCCTCTGCTGTCCTCGCCAGCAGCGCAGTGAGCTTATAGCTCAGGGGAACTGTGATATCCAAAAAACTTCTTAGAGGCCCCTTGTTCGGCAGCAATTCCAGCTGCCTGCAAGAGCAGCCCACAGAGCAGTGCTGCTGGATACTGGAGAAGTCCTGTTGTAATAAATTATACATGATAGTGGTACCTGCTGCTCCCCTACCTGATGCACTTTGAATTCAGCTACAGTATATGTGAGGGACCTGGTACCTCTTGCAAACTCCCCTTTCATAAATTATTACTAATTGGAAATAGCTTAATGTTCAGTGGTGCTTAGAACCACAATTCCCATTGAAGTTAGTGAGTGTACTTACAGCATTAAGTAGGTCTCCCAGCAATGCTTGTGGATCAGGTACCTGGTTCTGATTTAGTTCCTGTATTTTTTTTTTTTGCCTTTGTGAGTAGGCATGCTAGTGTAAGAAAAATACTTTGGTTTTGAATCTTTTGTGACTCTGTCTTTAAAAGTATTGCATGTGCTATCTTTTTACGTGGTTAGTGAATGTTCTTTTCCTCCTTATTTCAAGTGAATGAAAGATGATCTGAGTTAATCCTGTAAAGGACTCATGTTGGAGTGACTGTTGGAAAAGAGTCCCTATTGCATTTCTTCATCTGATAAATGTTGTAAACTGAAGAAGCTAACAAAGTTAGTGATCTTTGTTTAACATTTTCAGGAATGGGATCTTTTCTGAATGCTTATTTTGGTCTTTTTCCTTCTTAAAAAAAAACAAAAAAAACCCACCAAAAAAACCCCAGCAAGCTGTAAATTCCAATCCTTTTCCTTACACTTCTGTATTGCTCCTTCCAATCCTCCCCCACAGATGTCAATGATGGATTGTAGTAGCTTTAAAAAATGCAAAATTTATTTTTATCTTTGTTTTTTTTTTTATTTCCCTTTAATACTCGGGGTAGGAGGAGATTCTTTGCCAGCCATTATTTTTTCTGTTTTTATCTTAGCTCACTGGCCTTTCATACCATGTTTGATACAGATGTCCTACAGCATAAAAATTATGATTTTGATACATGGAGTAGCTAGATACCTAATAAGTTATAATGATTTTGCTGTTTTGAATTAGTTTAGATAAAAAAACTATGTTCCCTGAAGAAAATAAAATGTGACAAGTTGCCTAGTGCAACTGACTGCTGCAGAATTGGGGGTGGGGGGGAACAACTACAGTTTGAATTTCCCCTTGTTTATTTTTTGCTTTCTGTCTCTGTTCAACCTGTTGCTGTTGGACAGTGGATGAAATTGAAATGATGGTTGTGATGTGTCAGTGGTTGATGAAGTGAAGTGCTATTTTGCTGTTCGGGGGCCTTTCGACTCCACATTGTTTTTCTGGTCAGTTGTTCCTGTCATTCAAATTATTATTACAGTAAATGTTAAAACAATGCCACCTGATACTGCAGCTCACTTGGTATATTTAACTTGATTTATTGTGGTTCATTGTCAGGATGCTTTGAGGGACAATTACAGCTACACATAGCAATTTAAACAACGTAAAGATTTATTAATTAGCATCAATGAATTTATCCCCAATTCTAATTTGTAGATCAATTGCAGCTATTTATTGAGGAATACTCTGGAAATTCATTTTGAATGCTCTTTTCTTTCGAGCCTGATGAAAAGGTAGTGGAGCTTCACTGGCAGGACCAAACCCAAAGATTTCAAGGTTTTGGGGGGCCGTGGGGGTGGTGGTGTTTTGATTCATTTTTGGTTTTGTTGTTCTCACATCTGTGTGTTTTGGCATAACATGGGACAAGGAAAGCAGCAGGGTGAAAGAGCAGGTCTCTGAGCATCTGCCATTGCTTCCAGTGCAAGGGCAGGCTCTGGTTGGCTGGGGGATGCTGCTGCCATCTTACCTCATCCCCCAGGACTTCTAAATTCTGTTTCTTTCAGGTACCATAAGGAAAATTAAACATTTCTAAGGTTTTTGCATTGATCTGGTGTCTGAATGTCCTTTTGAAATAGAAAGCATGTGCGTCTCAATTCAGGAAGAAGTAGCTTGGTCTGTGATGTGGGGCTGCTGGTAGGATATGGGGTACCCCACCTCACGTTTTCTCCCTGCCCAGTTCAAAATAGTTTTACATCCTGTATCACTCATTAAGACAGAGCTCGGACACTGGAACCTGGGCTTCTAACATCCTAGCCTATGATATTTGCCTTTGCTTGTTTTTCTTGCTCCTAAAAAATAATTTCACTAAAAACATTGTTGAAATGGAAGTGTCTGCATGAAACATCTTGAGTTTGATGAGTTAGCATTTATTTAACAGACTGTACGGCTCAATCTTAGTGCATAAAGTTGGTGGGGGAGAGGGATGGCATAAACAAAGTGGCAAACAGACTACAATGGAGTAAATGCTGAACAGGGATTTTTGCAGCCAGTGAGCGAGGTGCTGTTTATTTTGAGCTAACTCATACTTTGTTAATTCAGTTACTGGTAACTGGTCTGGGATTTGAGTCTCTCCATTTTGACTCATGAAAACTTAATTTTGCATGACACCAATGCAGAGTGATGAGTATGTGTTTCAAATTTTGAGACAGCTGCTAAGAAGGACCCCATCCTGTGCTAATGGAAGTCCTGCTGCTGCTTTTGCATAGTGGGAAAAGCAAGACTTGAGGAAGGGGTGCACGGATAAGTGCTCCCATTAGCATTACGCAGGGGATGGCATTTCAGCTAATGTGCCAGGCTCATTTCCTGCCAATGCCCTCTCCCATTCTTGGTTTGTTCTCCCTTTTCCCCTCTTGGTGTAAGAGGGAAGGCTGCAGAGACTTTTATTGCTCATTACTATGGTCTACGCCCACTCCTTAGCCTTCATTGCTCCTGGTTATCTTGTGCTGTTGCTGGCATGCACAAGCTAGAAAATAGGCTTATTCTACTAGGTCATTAAGATTACCAGAACCCCTGGAGTTCTTGCCACTTATGTGACAGGGGGCAACAGCGATATTGCAGCATTCCTGTAATTTTAATATTTTTATATATGAGTCTTGCATCTGTTGTTGAACTGGTGTGGTGTATCTTCTTCTGTAAGATACACAAATCATGTTATGGGGTTAAGAACTTTTGCTAAGCTTAGTTCCAAATTTTTGGCTACTGGGCCAACTTCTATAAAATGGAGAGATTCAAAATCAGGTAACTAATATGCAAAATAGGGCTCTGCCATGAAATGTGTCTTTGCTGTAAGGGGTATATATGTAGAAGAAAGGGAAACCTTTCACTATCTGGCCCTTACATGTTTTAAAGCAGCACTGTATGTGTTTATTTGAGCCCTTAACTTTTAAATTAATTTAAACTGCATGCAGAAAAATCCTGTAAAAATCCCAGCAACAACAATATTGGATTCTAAATTGTGGGAAGACAGCTTGAGGGATGCCACTCTGAGGGCTGTTTTGCAATTTCATTTTTGAATGTCACTGTTTTGTTTTTAATTTTGGGACTCTCCATGGAACCTCCTAGGCTTTTGTCTTATTACTTTCTGGCTACCGTCATTGTTCTCCTGTCTTTGGTGTGGGGTTTTTTTGTGGCATTGGCTAACCTTCTCACTGCTACAAAGTAAATTGAACCAGGTCAACCACTCTGCTCAGCAAACACTCTGCCATGTTGGTTCCTTCAATGTGGATTTTCTCCTTTGCACTTGCCAGTGAGCTGTGGATTGCTGTCAAGCCATTCCCTTCTGTGGCTGGTTCTGTGGTTATGCCCACCTTGGGCTTCCTTCATCTTTTTTTTTTTGCCACAAATGATGCTGCAGTTTCTGTGAAATGGTTAGAAACTTGTCATAAGAACGCAAGAAACAGAAAATCATTAATCTTGATGCTGCGCTCTGCTGGCTTCTGTTGCACTTGCTGTTCTGATTTCCCTGGCCATCGCTTTTCAGATTTTACTTGCGTAAGTTCCAAGGTTTTGCTTTTTGTCCCATTCCTGATTTTCTCAAGTAATTCTTAGAATAACACCCCTGAACATACACACCGTCCAAGTGTGATCATGCATATGTCCACTAATCCCTAGTGGATACTAGTTTAGTGAATCATTTCGGGTACTGTGTTATAACAAAAATATGTAATGCAACCATTTGCCCTTCAAGATCTTCAACAAGAGACATACCCTGGTCTTATTTGTGTTGGTGTAAATCCAGAATCCCTTTATATCCATTAGTGGCTTTAATATAGATTAGCTCTCTTTTTAAATGGAATCAGGATTGGGCCAGTTGCATATTAGCTTTGCATCTTAAATGGTGTTACTAGACTAAAAAGGATTTCACAAATGCTAAGTTTTCTCAGGTGGGAGCACTCTGGCCATATTTGCCTTATGAAGTTCAGAAGTGACAATGTGCAGCATTCCTTTACGTTACAGCTGGCTGATCCTGCCTTTGGAAATATGATCCTGGCTTACGTACCTTGTGAAGTTGTGGTTTTAGCACATTGATTACATTTTGTTCCCAGTTATGTTCAGATAGCATTGTAGATGAGTAACTTGGAGTGGTATTTGGCTCCATTCTTCAGAGATGACAATGTGTACAATTTTGAGCAGAATTTGAGATGTACTATTGTGTTACCAAGACAAAGAAATTTATTCTAATAATTGTCATTTGAAATATTTAACAGGCTATCTTTGAACTCCTATAGGATGCCTCCTGACATATCACGATTTTTATTTAGCATGGGTAAACAATAAAATAACAATGATTGAATAACCTGTTCAGGTTTGAAAGATTAAGTATCAGCAATTAACAACAGAGTGGATTATTAAAATCTCACTTCTCAATGAGAGAGCACATCATTTGAAGAAGCTAATGTTTCTAATGGCTTCCTTCCTATCTGGTATCAGGGAATCAAACAAATGCAAAACGAGGTGCTTATCTGGTTCTGCTCATGGTATAAGGGCCCCTGAAGAACACAGTTTTGCTGCTGCAAAATTAGGATGAATGAAAAGGGAGACTTGTTTGGTAGTGCTTGGGGTGTTAGCTCTTTGGGGGGGCATCCTTGCGATCTGTTTCCCCGTGGCTTACAGGGAAGGGTCTGAGTCTAGGTAGGGACAAGGGAAGAAAGGACTTCTGGGAGATACGGTTGCTTCTATGAATAGATTAACAGGATGGATAATTAAAATCACTGAGTGTTATGTAACTTAAAGCAAGAATAGTCCATCTTTTCAGTCAGGTATGCATTATTCTGAATATATGCTTATGTGGCTTTGACCCTGTATAGTCATTTCTATTAAAAACTTCTGCGTTAGCTTTTGATGTAAGGCTTGTGAAGCTTCTAGAGAGGGAGCTAGGGTGAGTGCATGAGACAGTAGTCATCCCACAAAATGCAGGAACTAGATATGTATTCTTGAGCTCCACCTACGGGCAAATTAATGCTATGTCTAAGAATGGGTAGGTTTATGTGGGCACCATGCCCACAGCTAACGTTGCTTGCATATTTTCACAGCATGATTATGTGAGAGTAGTGCTCTGGGGGCTGCTATTCCCTGTTTCTCAGCATAGCCTTGAGCATTGTGCTGATAACTTTATATTTGCTGGCAGTGTTGCTGCTGGCACATGCAAGGCTAGCTGGGGTATCTGTGTCAGACTTTCTGTTGCACATAGATGTGCCCAGCCTTGACTGGTTTGCAGTGAGAGCAGATGCGGTTTGAGAAGCTGCCTTGGACAGATCACTTAAGTTTTTTCCCCTGCCTTTCTTGTGCATGACTTGAAAATAACGCTTTTCAAATTGCTTTGAAAATTTGGCCACAAAGGGTGCTAATAAAAGCCTCAGCACGTTTAAATGAAATAGCCTACATGGTGATGGGGGTGGAGATAGAGGTCTAATGTCCAGCTGGACTGTGTCCAGCTAGGATGATGAACCTCTAAATTTAGAGGAACTGCCTTTTGGGAGGGGCATTGCTCTTTCGAAATTGTATGGTGGTTCTTAGACATAGTCTTAAAGGCTCAAAATGTGATCAGACTGTAACTCTCCAACTGTCTGTAAATTGTCTCCCCTCTACATCCTTTTGGACAAGATCCTTTCCTCTTCTCCATTTCCAGCACGTACACGTATGCCTAGCTGTAGTTAGGCAGGACAGGAGGGAAGCAAAAGTTCAAGCTTTTACCACTGTCATCTTCTCAGGCTGGTATAAAGAAGTCCCAGGACATATTTTATGACTTCTACTGCTGAGTCCCCTACTGAGGAGGTTAGTAAGAATGATCTCCCTGCCATGGGCACCCCCAGAAAACTGGGGAAAGGACGGGTTAGTGATTCCTTCTTCTAAAAGTCACTAGAAGATGTTGCTCCTCAAGGTGATGGAGGAGGGAGGGGTAGGAGAAAAGAGGGGTTATCCCTGGGGTTTTGTGCTCACTAGCTGCATCAGCTGCTGTGCTATCATCTGCTTCATCTGACCAGATGTTGAATTACTATTCTAGAACTTCTGAGGACTATCATCTTTCTTTTTCCTTCCCTCCCTCTCTCCCTCTCCCAAGATGGTACTTTACACCTTGCCCTTGTCTTTTGCCCTGGTGCTTTAAGGATTAAGCTGAGTGACATGACTCCAGATCTGAAAATTTGAAGGAAGATTCAACTTGCATTGTTGGGATCTTCTGTTATAGATGCTGGAAATACCATAGTTTTGACTTTTTTTTTTTAATTGCCTCAAATTCATTTAGTTGCTATAAAGCATATGCTTAATATAGACTGCTATACCCAAGGCTTGTTCTCTGTTAATCAGCAGCAAACACAGTAAGCCAACGTGGACTGTGTGTGTAGAGAAAAATCAAATGGATGAAGACATAATCAGAGCTATTCTTCTGCTCAGAGTGAATATTAACAACAGTGTTGTATGATAAACTATAATTGAGGACATTAACTTACTGGGGAAAATCATTTTCCTTGACAAATAGGCACATGTTGCTGTTGCATCAGGTGCTGACAGAAGCATTATTAGCTAGTTTTCAGTAAGTCTTCCTGCATGCTTGTGTGTCTATAAAAGAGTATTTTATGATCCAAAAGAGTATTTTTGTGAAAGTGTTCCAGATTCCAATTTAATTTCCCCACTTGCTTTCTCTTAGAGAGTTAAACAGGTTTCATCTCTATCTCTGTTTGCATTTTTGCAGCTACAAGCATAGCCTATATACATATTTACATGTACCCATACATATTCACTAAATGTGCTTTGCCAATTGCAATATTATCGGAAGCTTTTATGTGAAGATAAGCCTGATTTTTGGTCCAAATTTATATTTAGATTATTCTGTCTTTTATTCTGGTATATCTGAATCTGGGTAATTCTTCTGGCATCAGCGGCAATGCATCTCGGTTTCACAGTTGAAATAAAGAGAAGCAGAGTATGACTCTTAATCTGTTTTGTTGTTCTGTTGCATTTGTAATAGAGCAAAGAACTTCAGTCTAGACTATGGCAACAAAAATGGAAAGGTTAACTTAAAACCACCCACACAATCCCAAATTTAAAAAAAAAAACAAACAAAAAACAAACAAACAAACAAAAAAAAAAAAAAAAAAAAACCCACAAAACCAAAACAAACCCCACACCTTTCATTATCAGGAGTGGAAGTAAGGCAGTGTAAGAAAGCATTGGTTCCACTTAGGATTATACTGAAGAAAAATTGTCTGTGTGATTTTGGTTGGTTGTTTTTTGTTTTGTTTTATTTATTTATTTATTTTCCAGTGGAATGTGTTCTGTGCATGGAGAGGAAATTGTTTGATATAGCAGCAAAAAAAGCACAAACCAACCACTATGAATTCACGTAATATCAGAAAGAAAACAAACAGAAAAGCACATGCAAAAATGGAAATGGGCGAGATCCTTGTTCCATAAAAGAAATCCCAGTAATCTGCAATTTTATTTTGGCTGTGGTGATTCATCCCTCTTCAGAAGTTTCTCAACAACGACAACTGTTGTATGCTGTCTTTGAAACCCACATGCTCCCGCTGAAGCGGGGTTTGAATCAGCATGGAATTTGGCTTATCAGACTGTGTCTGGGAAGCCAGCCGTTTTTGTCATGCCAGATTGCATCTGGATTAAAAACTGAAGAAAAATGTAGTGACACATTGTGAAAAGAAAAAGACAAGCTTTTATTGGCTTCAGTGAAATCTCATAATCAGATAAATGTTTCATACTTTGGTTATTATAGTTATTTAAGCAGTAATTATATTCATTAAATGTGTGCTTTAAAGTTAATGTTGTTGGAGATATTTCAAGTATTAGAGATGTGCACGTAAGTCACTTTTCATATCGAGGCATCTTCTGATCCTCATAAGAATTTATCACGCTTTTTGATGTGTTTTTATGAAAATCAGGATGGAAGAACAGAATATTTTGTCCAGAAGCCACAAATACAAAACAGTTTTATTTATGATCATGTCTTAGGAGCACGTTGATGCAGTGTCATAAACCATTATGGTTTTAACCAAGCAGTGGCTTATTTATCTCGCTCCGAAGAACAACTGAATGCTCTTTAAGTGTACATTAGTAGTTTGGGCAGAAAATTAGTAAGTAAAAGTTCCTATCTTTATTTACAGGAGGTTAAGTCAGCTGAAATAGATTCCCTTTCCTGAAAGGAGTCTGACTAGTAGTCCTGTACCTCTTTCTCAACAAGGATAGAGAGCACTTTGGTGGCTGCAAATTGAATACTAACCTAGGAGAAACTGGATGATTGCAAACATCCTTTCCTGAACATTTGTCAAAAGCATAGCTGTGGAAATTAGCTATTTCTAGCTAATCATAGCTAGATTATAAAGAATGTCAGTTTGATGGGTATGAGGGAAGAAAGGGGCAGGAATGGGACTGTCAGAGTTACTTCTGAGAATGACATCTAGGAAAAAAGCAATTAGGGTTATTTGGACAGCTTGCCCAGAACAGCATATTTCTACCCTTTATCATTAATGGAAGGAGTAGCTGCCTGTACTAGATGTGGTTTTGTGTAAAGCTTTCAGGATTGTGCTACAAAAAAATATAGGCTATGTTTAAGCAGGCTGTTGTAAAGTTTAAAACTGAATGTGTAATCCTAGTCTAATAAGTAGGCGGGTTATTCATTACAATGCTAAAGTATTTATTTAAATTAAAAAAAAAAAAAAAAAGTGGCACATCAGTCTGCATTTTGTGTTAAACCACAGCACACGACCAGTGCAACACAACTATATCACTGCTGGCACCATGTGTACTGCAGGGCTGAAGGTGGAGATGTTTTGACTCTAAGAAACCAGTGTCAGAGTTGCAAGGGTCTTGCAGATATGAGAAAAGACAGAGAAGGAAAAATAAAAACTTGCAGTGTTCTGAAATCTCGGAGGTTTGCCCTGGTTTTATGAAAAACCAAAGCAGAGAGAAATGGCTAAGTCCTAGAGCATCCCACCACCGGAGTTAACTTAATATGTCACTGGCTGATGACAGTGATGCTGATGTTAAAGAATGCCCATATAAGGCACCCGTAGGCTTAATTTGCAGACAAAATTACGAAAATTCAGTTCTGTGAATATTGCTGGGAAGAGCAGATGAAATTATTGGCTTATGCAAGGGCTTTTGAAAAGGACTGGCTGATGGAGGTGGAACAACAGCTCCTACAATGTAGAATGAACTGGGGCACTGGAGGAAGCAGATCTCCCGTAGCTTCCTTGTCACCACCTGATTCCCGAGCGCAGCCGGCCTGCCCGTGTGCATGTAGGTTCCTCCCCAAGTCAAAGGATTTGCTCTGCTACTTTCCTGTAGTTCTGAAGCTCTTCTGAGGCTTTCTATAAATGACAGTAGGGTTCATCAGGCTCTTACTCGATTCTTCAGCGAAATGGTGACTATTGGGACGCGTGAGGATTTGGGCTTGTCTCCCACTAACACAGCACTTTGCTGCAATGAGAGTCAAGGCAGACACAGGTCACCATCTAACGCTAGCACAGTTACAGGACTTGGAATTTTTGTTGTTCTTGGATTTTTTTCAGATGAGTTTAACGTGCCCCATCCTTTTCTCCTTTGCAGTTGGGGTAGATTTTCCTGGTGCTTTCTCAGTAATCAGATGGTATTGCAGTCACAGTGTGCAGGCTCACCTTGGGTTAAATGGTTTTCTCTGTTTCAGATTTTGTGCAGACCAGATTTAAATTTGACAGTGTTTGTTTAGGATTCTGTGCTCAGCACTTTGTATTAGACGAGAAGAAGCCCTGCATTTAAATTATTCAGTCTTTAGGACTGATGAAAATTGTCAGTCACCTTCTAGCATATTTATCTTATCCTAAAGGATGCTTACAGGTGCAAAAATTCATATCCAGTTGCATTTATAAATTGTTGGGTTTATTTTGTCACTGAGTGACTCTGTCCTCCTTGCCTTCTGATGTATTTCTGTGTTGCCCTGCAGATGGTGGGCAGAAATCGGGTTTTGGGTATTAAAATAATAAATTCCATTTTCTTCAAATTGACTAGACTGACAACGAAACAAATAGCACAGAAGCGCACAATTTGTATTCCGTGACATTAAAAAACAATAGCTGGCATGTCCTGCCTAAAGCGGGAGAAATACCACCGCAGCAGGTTATTCAGTTAGAGCTAACTGCGAAGTCAGTAAGTATTATAATTATTTCTGATATTTACTTTCTGTCCAGACATAAGGAGAAGAGATGGCATTAATTATGAAGTGACAACAGGGCTGCAGCGGGGATGGGGGAAATCTCACCGGGAGCGTGCAACACTCCTGAACCAGACCCCTGCCTTTCCCATCCCATGGTGTAAAAATGCTTCCACCCCGTGTCAGGATAATAGCCAGATCCTCACAGTGTTTGAGTAAAATAAGTACAAAGTCGGCAGGATCCTTCCAGGACCAGCTTTTTCTGGAGCCACCCTGGGCTGCAAGGCCCCTGCTTGGGTCTCACGAGAGCGGCTGCCTGCAGCAGCACGCCCCGCGTGTCCAGCCAGCACGGGAGCAGAGGCTGGGATGGGGCTCAGCGGAGCAGGGAGGGCTGGCTGATGTGGATGTGGTTTTATTAGGAACCTTCCAGCCTGCTCTGCTGTTTGTGAGAACAGTTTGGTTTCTCCCTCCAAAGGGAAGCCCCCCTGGGCACGGCGAGCAAACAACGAGGGGAGAGGTTTGTGCTCTTGCACTTGTTCTGGGTTTGCTGCTACTTCAGCCAAAAGAGACAATCCCAGAGAATTGGATGGTAGACCAAAAGTCACGTTCCATCGTTAAACAGTTACCCTTCTGCAGGTGAAGATTATCAGCCAAGAGAAAAAAGTGGTCTTTATGCCATGTCCCCGTCCTGAAACTAGATGGACAAAAGCCAGTTGGTGATTTCTATACAGTAACAGCCTTTAATAAAATATACAGTAACAGCCTTTAATAAAAAGATGCTTGGAAGAAGAGTGATGGTTGAAGTATCACCAGTGAGAAGTGATTTATTGAGCCAACACTTTGAAACTCTTTAAGTGAAACCATCTAAGTGAAACCGCCACATCCCATGCCCCTCAGAGGGACAGTAGCTTCATGCTGAAGTGCTTTTACTGAGCTGGTAGTTACTTTGGCATTCCATGGTCATACAAAGTTCTGTGAGAACTTCTTTATGGGCTTCAGAAAAAAAAAAAAAAAAAAAGAGGTAGAAATACCAGACTCTGACCAGACCTGCATGCATATACTTCCAGAAGGACAGT
This sequence comes from Buteo buteo, assembly GCF_964188355.1. Classification (NCBI taxonomy): domain Eukaryota; kingdom Metazoa; phylum Chordata; class Aves; order Accipitriformes; family Accipitridae; genus Buteo; species Buteo buteo. The sequence continues at coordinate 5,854,258 of NC_134173.1, forward strand.
ATAGAGAAGACATTTTATTTCCTCATATCTAGTAGAAGCTTTCCCTAGTGCTACTGAGCGAGGGACTGAAATTCCAGGCTATGCATTTTTTCTACATCCTGCAGGTCTCTGTACTTTTTTCTTTTTTCCTTCTCCTGAATCTGAATCATTTTGTTTTGAAATACCATTTTCTGCCTGACTCAGCAGTTGTCTGTGTGGTAAATCTGAGGGACAGGGGAGGGGACTGCTTTTTATCTGGCAAAAATTTAATGAGGTATGCGTTTCTCTCAGCTCTTAGTGGGAATAAAACTTTCTTTGTAAAAACATCGGAGAAATTTATCCAACTGAGAGTTGTCGGATTTATGCAGACTTTTTTACTCATTTGCTGGCTTAAAAAAATTCAGGCCTAGCAGTCAGGTATACCTTGTAGATGTGTGATACACCCTAGAGGACTATGAAGCCAATGAATAGTTATTTATATATAATGTCAGGCATCTCATCCATGATACAAACTAATCCTAATTTTGTAGTGTTTTCAGAAATTCACGCGTAATGGAGCTGTGCAAAATCAAAGCATCCGCATTAGAAATAAATTGCCAAGCACTTTGTTTAGATTTCTGTTTTTCTTGCTTTATAATAAATAGTTGGGAATAGCTATTTTCTATTTTATACATCTGTTTATGACATTTCTAAATGACAAAAGATTATAAGGATGCAACTTGAATGTGAGATTGTGGTTTCCTCGTAAAGGTTCAGTCCTAAAGTAATTTTGGATGATTTTTAAGTTTATCACATAAAAATGAGGAAAGAAATATGAGATTGAATCTTTAAAACTAAATGTAGCGTGATATCTTGGGGGGAATATCTGACTAATGAAAGCCATGATAGCATGTCAAATAATAATTTATTATAGCTACAGGTGGCCAGCTGTCAGATGGGTCTGCACCAAATGACTTAACTATTTCTGAAGATCTTTGCTTTTGTTGTTGTTTTACTTATTTGAGGCGAGGGGATCATGCTGTCATTTTCATCACTTGAAATCTGTACTTACATGTGAGTTTGGAGAGTGCCTCGGAAATGTAAAAGGAATAAATCTGTGCAGTTTGCCAAGAACCTGAAACAGTTGTTTCGAGGGGTATGCCCTCACTTCTGATAATCTGCCTGCCTTTTGCAACTAAGGAGATGTCAATATGAAAGGCAATTCCTTTTAAAGGGTTTGGGAAAGAGAATAAATTCCCATCTCTTGTCCAGCTGTTGTGTGCAGGCACCAAATAATTTTGAAGATACCTACATTGTTTAAAATCAGTTTAGGACTTTTCCGTGTGCTCTGGAGGAGGCTGCCCAAACCAAATAAGTGGGTAAGCTGTTAAGTAAGCCACCTTATCTAAAACTGTGTATTGCATAGTTAAATGTGACTACCATCCCCATTCCCTACTGTGATACCTCCATTTTTAGGCCTTGGTATTTACATCCATTCCCCTATTTTCATGGTCTCTCTTTCCGACACAGACATATGCACTCACGCTTCCCACCTTTTATGCCGTGTAGCAATGCTAACACTGACTCTGAACAGGCAAAAGATGATATCTATCCTCTGGATTTGCAATTCAAAATACCATGTTTTAGGAATCTAATTTACCATCTCCTTACAATGTGTATACCTGTTTACCTCTCTGCCAAGGTGTCATTGTGCTACCCACATTGGCCTTTGCATAAACATGTATACAAGAGCGAGGTTTAGAAGAACCAGATCTGTGAGGAAGAAATGCACAGTTGTAAGTTAAAGCCTAAGATGGTAGCTGAAAAGTGCTGCACTGTCTCCCGTGAGGTCTGAAGATATGGTGGTGACTTGGGGAAGGTATGTGTATGTTTGCAAGCTGTTTTGGTATTAGAGCGGGTGTGTCAGGATGATAGGCTGTGTAACTAACATTGTCTTAGTACTTGCTGAGTTGGGATCCCTGCAGCGGTCCACTGAGGTCCCTTCAGTAAGGGGTAGCACTTTATTCCTCATTAGCCCTGATTAGTTGCTGAATATAGAGATGCAAGTTTCTTCCCATCCCTGGATTTATCAGCTTCATCGTCACCACAAGGCAAAAACTGGTCTTTTCATTTTTAAGAAGGTCCAAACCCAAATCTTCAGTTTCACTGACATGTGCTCAAATTGCACACCTGGATCAGAGTGAACAAACAACTTCTCTATCTCTGATTGTCTTGCAGTCAGTTGTGCTGGGAAACAGGAATGTAATGCTTGCTCTGCATGAGGACTGAGAAACTACATATACCTGCTACAGGCATTTGTCTGCTCAGCACTCACTTACCTTACTGCTCAGCTGCAGGGAAAAAAAAGGTCCTGGTGAAAAGATGCACATGCAAAGATATTCCAGCTGTCTCTGCACAATCCAGCTCCAGGAGCACTAGCACGGAGCGGAGTCAGCTAGGGCAGCCTGGGGCTGCAGTCTGGTGACAGCAGCGTTGTTCCCTGTAAGGTAACTGGGGTTTGCTGGCAGGGCTCTGCAGCGGTGGCTGTGTGGTTACCGGTACCCGAGTTAGCACAGGTGTGTCCACAGAGGGCTTCGGTCGCACTTTTGGGGTACAGTCAAACCGCTTAAATGTTTGTGAAGCTGTGTGTGCCTCTGCATACGTGTGAGCAATTTGCTGCAGGTGAATTACAGGTGGAGTAATAATGAAAGTTACCAGCATCTCAGGATGCAGTCAAACTTTTCTGAATTTGTCTCAGAGGTATGTTCACCATTTCTGTTCAGGGGTTTATTAATGATGATTAGAGGTATTTATGGTGCCTTGATGCTCCATTGTTGCACATGGGAGTGACTGATATTTTCAGAACTGAAGCATTAAGTTGTACTGAACATTGCCATTTGCAAGAATGTTAATCTCCTGCAACTCAGTTATGCTGTGATGATTCACCCTTTATACTCTAGTTGTTGCTGCTTAGCTGACTTCAAAATGATACAGTAATACCATGTCATTAACTGCTAATACGATAATTCAGGAAGTACACAGCTAAAAATTTTAATTCTTACCATTTCCCGTTTTCTTACCTCAGAAGAATGGTATTTCACAATGCATCTACGAACAATTTAAGCCCACTGTGCTACAGGAGTCAGCTTGGTTTTGTTTGAGCAAATGCCCCAGTTTTCTCCTTGTAGGTGAGTTTGTTTTTGTTTTTTTTTTTAACTAGGGCAAATGACAAATATATCTCCTATTTTCATATTTTTTTTTTTGCTAAGTAATGGAAAACCTGTGACAAAAGATGTGGGTTTTTTGTGGAAATGTACTGAGTGGCACATACGCATTCAGAGAGACTTGAAACATTTTGGCTTCTACAATACAGATGTGGTAATGAAACCTGAAACAACAAAATAATTGTCTCCCTGTTTTTGTTTGCCTGAAGTATTTGTATTTCCACACTGAGAGCAAAAATATATGTAACTGAACAGCAGCATAGTATAAAGTATATAAAAGCATCTTCTTCAGAAAAATTAGCCTGTTTACAAATTTGCATATCCTTGGATATTTTGGAAGTTCATCAAAGGATTTATTATCTGTTTGAGGGAATTAACTAGGGCTAGTTTAGACTACATTTTGATGTTATTTTTCTCAGACAGTTGGGTTTTCAATGAATTCCCCCTCCCTCCTGCTCCCCCAAAAGCATGCTACTTCAGGATATTTTAGGAAAAAAATAATCAGATGGCTACAGGTATAATTCTCTTTTTATTTTTTTCATCAAGACACAAATTGAAATGCTTGTTTCACAGTGCTACTGCCACGTCCCCTGTGAATTGCGGCTGGAGTCTTTCTGTTGGCTTCTATACTCTGCTCTGTAAGCGGGCTAGCGCTCCCTAGATTGTACTGTAGCACGATACCCCTATGTTTTGCTCCTGTGCTGGTTTTGGCTGCGATAGAGTTAATTTTCTTCATAGTAGCCAGCATGGGGCTATGTTTTGGATTTGTGCTGAAAACAGTGTTGATAACGCAGGGATGTTTTGGTTACTGCTGAGCAGGGCTTACCCAGAGCCAAGGGTTGTTCTGCTTCTCCCCCCACCCCACCAGCGAGGAGGCTGGGGGGGCACAAAGGGTTGGGGGGGGACACAGCCGGGACAGCTGACCCCGACTGGCCCAAGGGACATCCCAGACCATAGGACATCGTGCTCAGCATAGAAAGCTGGGGGAAGAAAAAAGAAGGGGGGACATTTGGAGTGATGGCGTTTTGTCTTCCCAAGTCACCGTCAGGCGTGCTGGAGCCCTGCTGTCCTGGAGATGGCTGAACACCTGCCTGCCCGTGGGAAGTGGGGAACGAATTCCTCATTTTGCTTCGCTTGCGTGCGCGGCTTTTGCTTTACCTATTAAACTGTCTTTATCTCAGCCCATGAGTTTTCTCACTTTTACCCTTCTGATTCTCTCCCCCATCCCACTAGTGAGGGAAGTGAGCAAGCAGCTGCGCGGGGCTTTTTTGCCAGCTGGGTTTAAACCATGACAGCTCCCTTCCTGCCTTTACACAGGGCTATAGAGCAAGGCTGACAAAGACAAGTGTGGGTGTAAAACAGGTGAACCACTCCATGAAGTGTGGCAGGGTGACTTCTCTGGAAATGTTCCACTTTGCTTGGAGGAAAAAAAAAAATCATTGCCCAGTCAAACCTAGTGTTGGTGGTGACTGTGACTGTAGTGCAGTGGCAAGCTTTTCCACCAGAAAGCATAATTTTTCATTTTGTTGTTACATTTATTTTAACTTTAAGTTCTATCACATGGAATAATCAATGGGACAATGTGACTCAGTATTGAAGTGTGCCAATAGTTTAAAAGGTATAGGGCTGAGGCCGTTTGGAACAGTATCCTTTATTTTGCTTGCCATGTCTTGAAGAATTTTTTAAGTAGGCGTAGTGGGGTCTCTTCTGATTTAATAGGAATCACTAAGAAAGATAAACTAGTCAGAACTTAAGCTTCTCAGAACAGGGATTTGAATTTACATGAGATTAGGGAAACCTTTGTGTGGTTTTTTGGGTTTTTTTAAGTGCAAAATATTTAAACTCAGGAAAAATGAGCAGATTTCAGATGATCTGGAAAACATGGGAAAACAATAATATTTTTTTTTCCCCCAAGACCACAAAGTTACATAATCAATGGACAATGTTTATTGACTTGAGGTAGAACTGTACACATTCACAATGGTTATTTTTAAAAGCCTAAAGCAGAATGACCACAACAGACAGATTTACCTGTTTCAGATTTTATTATGTACGTTTCACATGGTGTTCCTTCTGATGACTTCTGTTCCAATTACAATCATCTTTTTTGTTGTTGGGTTTTTTTTTTGTTTAATGAATAATCTATTACTCTAGAGTTCTATTTAGCAAGACACAGAACATAAGCTGTGGTTTGTTGAGTGATCCCTGTGAACTTAGACCTTTCCCAGTAGCATCAGCCATGTTACTTGGTTTACTTTTAGCTATGCATGTCTTTTGAAGTTTTAATGGAAACCTGCCAGAAACTGTTGACTAAGAAAAGAACTGCATTTCTTTGACATCTCCCATCTCCATGCTTTTTTTTTTATAGTTAGATCTTCATGTCCGGGCTGAGAGAGGCTGTCTTGAGGTTTATGGATTGTGATTTGACAACAGCAACAAAAATTTACAACTCAGTAACCCAGAGTGTACTATTGAGAGGTTAAAGAAAATCTTGAAATCCCCCAGGGGGACTGCCAGAAAGCAGTTACGTGGCTTGGTGTTCCAAACTCGGGTGTTATCACAGTACCCTCATTGCTCTGCAGCAATGGTGGGCTACGACCTTACCGGTAACTAATGTGGTGGGATTTAGTCACCAGCAAAAAGATACAAGTGTGAAGTTCACACAGTTTTTGGAAACTGCTAATTAAAATCAAACACTTTTAACTTTTGAGAGTCTTCCTAATCCCCATCTTGTAGCTGTTTAAAATTGCATCAAAAAGAATAGTATCTTTTTAACTGAGACTGTTATAACAGAGGTTTTGACCTACAATTTTCAAAAGGAATAAGGATCAAAATTCACCTTACTTTCACAAACACATCTCTGATGCCTGAAAATTATTTGTGAAACTTTCTGTTCTAGGAGATGTTTTATTGGCTTTGTAACTTGCTAGTGTAACTGTGTACGATTTATAGAGTTGTAGTCCCTTAGCTTGAAAAGCTTCCTGATTTTTCTTTTGTTTTGTGATACTAACCAATGCAAATAGTGGCTAGAGGATAGATAGGACAGAACTCGCTTTAAATGAAGTTAATATTTTTATGGCACCATAAGTACTAACACTAATCATTTTGTTACTAATGACCTCATAAATCAGATTAGGAGAGAAGTGAATAAGAGCGCTCTGGATATGAAGAATTTGTTTTTGTAAACTGCTGAGAGAAACATCCTTGGACTGTATCTAAAGTCCTCTTTCACTTAAAAAAGATGTCACATCTATAACATATTTAAAATCTTTGCATCGGTTTTGCCCTTGAAGTCTAAGGTAGAAAGATCTTTATTATGTATTATTAACATTTTACAGGGAATTGATCTTCCACAATTGATGTTGCAGGCTTTCTTTCAAGGAAAATTTGTACTGAAATATCCTGATAGATGTTTCTTTCCCTCTTGCCTTTTCAGAAGCACAGTGCAGGTTTTGGAGATGAAATGAAAAGTAAGAATGCTTTAAGGCATCTTTATGTTTTCCTGATGCAGAGATGCTTTGGAGGCAGAAAGGGACCCTAGGGTAAATTGTCCAGCTCTGGGCACCTCTGTAAATTGTGGTAGTCTCTCTGGAACTGTCCTTTTTGGCTTTGAGCAAGCTGTAGTCTTCACGGTGCTGAGTGCTGTGGCCTTCTCCGCACACTAGTGCTTGTAGCAGCGTCTGTGGAGGGCAGCTTGTAAGTTGTCTTCCAACATTCCTGGGAAAAGGAAAAATTTCCGCTTTAACCTAAGGCTTTGGGACTATCTTTACACCACTTGAGCTTGCTTAATTATTGTCTAGTGTTTTTGTATCAACCTGATAAAGCACTTCTGTAGCAGTTATTTGGAAAACTCATTCATTAATAGAGCTGTGTTTTCAGATGTGTTCAGCTCCCCACAGCAAACACGAAATTACTTTGTTTATGGCAGAACTTGCTGCCCTTGGTTTCTCAGCTTTTGTTCTCTTTCGGGCCAATGTCAGAATAAATAAAGATCAAAACCATAATGTTTGATGATGAGATGTAGGGGGACTGGATTGTGGATAGAGATAAGAGTTACCTCTTACTCTTAACAGTTTCAATATTTATCCCATAAATTGGTTTATATTATTGTCACTTGTGTTTAAAAAATAAAAATACTCTAGCATCAATTCAGTAATTAAAGACCTGCTTTTACTTTTTGAATAACTCATGTGACTGTTAGGCTAGCGTACAGGTTACAGCACCTTCATTTTTAGTGCAACATAAAAGGTTTTATATTAACAGTGCCAGATTTTCTTCATCTTTCTCTTGTATTTCTTAGAATGCATTTGTTTTGGAAAGGACAGTAAGAAACTTCTGATTTTTTATAGGTCTTGTTTCCAAATTTTATAGTTTGTTGAAGGTTCTTATCTTAATTATTATCTTCTTGAAGCAGGAGATGTGGGAGTGACAAGAATACTCCATCAAGAAACATCCTGATATATAAACATTTATGAGACACATAAAACCTTGTTTGTCTTGGAATTTGTGTGTTAATCTAAATGTGATCAATTTATATGTTTCAAAATAGAATTAATTAGGCTGTTACATGAAGTATAGCAAAAGAGCATGTTTTTAGGGGATTCAGAATCCCCTTAAGCCAAGCCATTAAAAAAAAAAAATCTAAACACACTTGTATTTAGAACTTCTAAGCGTACCATAACTGTGCTACATTATCCTGGATCACCATTTCCCATGCAGTAGTTTACCTCAAGGCACAGAAATCCTATCCTGTATTGTAATATATTAATGGAGTCTATGACCTCATCAGACCGTCGCATTTTGTATTTTCTTTCACTGAATGTTCATAGAGAAAATTCCTTGGTATCTGATATATACTCGTAGGTAGAAGCTTCCTTTCCCTTTCTTCCTGCTTTCCTCCTGAAAATTTGGGACTTGGATCTGAAGCAGCAGTGTGGATGCAGTTGCAGTCTGGGAACGGGAAAATGGTCTCCTTTTTCAGTTCCAGTGATTTTTGTGATGTTCTCCCACCGTTAAGGCTGAGAATAAGTGCACATCCCTGTTCTTGCTAATCTGTCAATGGCATGGGATCGTGCTCCCTCAAGGTGACAAAGCTGTGGTGCAGGGTGGGAGGCAGCGCTGCCCACCGGCTCTGTTACCCACGGTGGGCAACACGGAGCCAGCTCTGTGCCAAGTCAGCTCCCATCTGACGGATCATGTTCAAATATGTGTGGATGTGGACAGATTGCTTCCAGGGCCAGCTCTGGGGTGGAAGCCGTATAGTTCCTGTCTTGCAGTGTGAAGCCTGAGGAAATAAAATCCGCTTGGGACCCAAGCCGGCTCCATGCAGTTCTGTGGCAGGTATGTCTGCACTATACTTGTTTTTGGAAGTCTGTATAAGCATAATGAGGTGGCTTTGTATGAGAGAGCGGTGGTCCTGAGCAGCCCGTGTTCATCTCAGCTGCCTGTTTGGACCCAGCCTTGCTCCTCAAGAGCTATTTCAGTACGTAGGCACCATGCTTCCTAGTAGGTTTGCTGTTTCTTGATATTTTTCCATTTGTGGAATGAGTTGTGCTGCAGGTACATGGGACATCTCAGTTCCTATGCAAAACCAGGCTGGATCCCATAGTAGCTCTTAGCTGAGATGCAGCACAGTTTTTTGTTTGTGGTTTGGTTTGGTTTTTTTATTAAAAAAAAAAAAAGGCATCCTATTTCATACAAAGGAGTCCTGCTAAAACCAGAACCCGTAAGACTTCAGGCAGGGAAACATTGGTACAAGGGGGCAGAGCTAAAAACTTAATCAGTACTATTAATATGAAAACAAGCATCAGAGGAATGGTTTTAGCAGACTGGTGAAGAATAAGTATGAGAATTTAAGAACTTCTGGAAAGTAACAGGCAGTTAAGGCAAATGCCTCTTTTTTTAGATTATCTTATGCTTTTAGAACTGGAAACTTCCCTGGTTGACAGCCCAGAGGAATATTGATAGGCCCAGAAGGGAAACTCTGCCTGTCTTAACTGTGACAAAATCTTTGAAAGGAGACACAGGAATAATATCAGCATTTTCAGAAAGGAGAACAATACTCTAGAGTCCTGAAAATGTTTCAGAGAAGCTTTCCAGTGGGGATTTATGAGGAGTTGAAAGAGGCTATGTGAATTCACAGAAGGGAACTAGGTTGTCCTTTCTCCTTTCTGTAAGGTAGAGAGTTACCTGTGGGAAGCTGTTCTCCCAGTAAGCTGATAAATTGCTTTAGGAGGCAAATAATTAATGTGAGGGGAGGGAGTTCCAGTGATGGGGCTCAGTTCCAGCAAGAAGCAAGCACTTCTTCTGAAGAGCTGAAGACCCTTTTAAGGGACAGGCTCCAGATATATGGCTGTTGGCATTTTGGGCTCTTGTACAGCTGCCGGATAACCCAAGACCTGATTGCATAGGTGAAGCTTGAAATTAGTGTTAAAATGTCCTACGAACAATCATCGACCTGTGAAGTAATTCTCCTCGCTCGCTCAGGGCACAAGCAGAGAGCTCAGAAAGCATGGCCAAAGAATGGCTCTTTTTAGTGCTTTCGAGGCAGGAGAGACGCCTTTTTTTTTTTTTTGTAATAGGTAATGGAATTAAAATATGTCACGGTGGAAAATTGAGATCCTGGAATACTAATGTTGACAAGCTTGGAGGCTTCTTGCAGATGAATCCCATGTGGAAAACCACCTGAACCTGATATCAGTACCACACCCAGGAATTCAGGCTTTGGAATCAGCCATGTATTTTTCCCACATGGGAAATGGAAAAGCCATTATTCTGTTCATTTTGATGTTCTATAATGTTTAAACCCATCCTTGCATGACATACACAGTCAAAATGCGTGACCAATGGCTGAAATATGTATTTTTGTGTCTTATGGTATCTATGATATCATGACTGTCTGATACCTTACAGCCTTAAAAATTACACTAATAATGTTTTCACTGCATAGTGAAACCATTTTTTTCAAGGAAAGAAAGGATTGTGGGGAGAAAGCAGGGAGGGAAGAGCATTTTTGGCAGGTGCAAACATAATTTTTACATATATCTGTGTACTTTATGAAAAGACATGAACATGTGACTTTTAAATTCTTGATGTAGACTTGTAGTGTTTGATCAAGGGATGTATATTGGTTACTTGCAATAATGTATTACCTGCGAGCTGTCAGCAAGGACATGAACCTCAGTACAGAACAAAATCTAATATTGGAGGAATGACTCCTCTTCTGCCTTTAGCTTTTCTTTATTCATTTCCATTTCTTTCAAGAAATGCTTTAGCATGTTCTGTTAAAATGAATCTCATGATCTTATTTTTTTCTTATTTTTTTTCTTATTTTTTTTCTTATTTTTTTTCTTATTTTTTTTCTTATTTTTTTTCTTATTTTTTTTCTTATTTTTTTTCTTATTTTTTTTCTTATTTTTTTCTTATTTTTTTCTTATTTTTTTCTTATTTTTTTCTTATTTTTTTCTTATTTTTTTCTTATTTTTTTCTTATTTTTTTCTTATTTTTTTCTTCTTTTTTCTTCTTTTTTCTTCTTTTTTCTTCTTTTTTCTTCTTTTTTCTTCTTTTTTCTCTTTTTTCTCTTTTTTCTCTTTTTTTTCTTTTTTTCTTTTTTTTCTTTTTTCTTTTTTCTTTTTTCTTTTTTCTTTTTTCTTTTTTCTTTTTTCTTTTTTCTTTTTTCTTTTTTCTTTTTTCTTTTTTCTTTTTTTCTTTTTTTCTTTTTTTCTTTTTTTCTTTTTTTCTTTTTTTCTTTTTTTCTTTTTTTCTTTTTTTCTTTTTTTCTTTTTTCTTATTTTATTATGAATTCAAATACATAGTGGCATCTACAGGCTCTTGACAGAATCAAATTAAGACATACCATACCTGGTGAACCTATAAATAGAGTTCTACTTTCACCACTGTTTTAATAAATGAATATCCATTAAATAAGGGGTGGGGGAGAACACATTTTTCCTTCAGTTATGCTGGGTTGTCTGGGGGTTAAGGATGGAAAAAATGCATTCAAAATCTTTTTGTGTAAAAATAAATAAATTAAAACAACGTATTGTGCAAAGATTTGATGCAAGACTGTTCAAGGAAAGGAGAATTGAAAACTTTACCTTCATGTGCACTGACATGCATGGGGTTTTTTTCTTAAATAGAGATAGATTTTGTGATAAAGCTGTTGAAGCATGATTATTTTATCCTCTTATACTTCAACTTTGTGAAGGAAGTTAATGTATGTAAAATTTGGTAACAAGTGAGCACTTTTTCAAAGACTGTTTCAGCTGGAAGTCAAAGTAACAGCTGTTTCTCAGCAATACTGTTGCTGGGTGTGTGACCATACCTAACTGTGTATAAACCAACAAATATAATGTAAATGTAAAACAATCTTAAGAGGAAAATGGAATAACACTGCATGCCGAATAGCTCATATTACTCTATGAGCAAATTACTCTTTTTGGAAGCTTTAACTCTTTTAAGAAATTGGATGCTGGTTCGTACGACTTCCCCATATTCTAGGAAGAATAGTAAATTATGCAAGGCTTTTATTGCTCAGACTTCATTTAACCTTTTGCAAACTCAGGGCTTAAAGTGCATACAATTTGGCATGCCTAACATGTACATTTTCCTGGACATTTGCAAATGGCAAAGGAAGACTTTTTTTCCCCTTTTTTCCTGGGGTAACTGGAAAAGCCAGCTGGAAAATTGCTGCACCTGGTAGCAGTGACTGTGGAAGTAACAGTTCATCCATGTATGTATAGTAAGCTAAGATCAGTTTGAAGTGTTTGGTACATTTAGCATCTACAGAGTAGCAAGATTTCTATTTCTCAGCAAAAATTCTGGTATCTAATGCATATTCTTTCTCTGCTGGTTATTTATCTACTGTCAATTTGTACCTCTGGGGGTGGAAAGTGGCCTTTATATATGGTTAGGAAAAGACATTCTTTCCTCTTAAATTTGACATACTTGTGTGTCTGCTTTTTGTTTCTACCCTCTGGGTTTTTTTTCCATTTGGATTGAAACATACACTATTGTTTAATCATTCTTGCTTATGAACACTTTTTTTTAAAGCCATGACTACTTCAGTTAATGATACCACTTCTCCAGAGAGGGGTTTAAAAAAAAAAAAAAAAACAAAACAAAACACTCCCAAAACCCCACCAAATAAAGAAAAAATTATCTTCTGAAGCAGTTCCTCTATAGCAGACAATTTCTTGTATTACATAGATACTCTGAAGGTGCAATGCAACACAAATTCAGTAACTTTTAGAGAAGAGTCCAAGTATAGCAGTCTGGAAAACAACCCTTAAAGCATATGAACAAAACGCAAACCACCATGACAGTTCTGACTTTACAGAAGTGTGAAGCAGAACCAAGTGCAGTACATAGATTTACTGAAAAGCCTTTCAAAGGTAATGTAGTATGTGTGTGAAAGAAAACTGACCCAAAATGTAAGATATAAGCTGCTTTTGCCTGATATAAGCTGTTCTGCCTCCCCCACCAGTTTTAAATTTGCCCTTGCCGTATGCTTCCACTGCCAGCCAACAAGTGCTTCCTCTTGCTGTTGCTGGTACCTAATTTTCTGCTTGAAATCAAGACAGGTGAGAACAGTTTAGATGCCCATTTATTTAAAATGCTGAAACACACAGGGTGTCATCACTTCACATCTCAGGCAGCTGCTTATGAACAGTGGGGTCCTAAGGAGCTGCTCCCAGGTATTGTACCCAAGGTACCTGAACTCGGAATGACTATTTCTCTTTACTGCAGATCTCATTATGCTCATCCCTCCTTCCCCTGCAGTGAAATGGAAGAAGGATGGGGAGAACACTTGAAACCTTGGCACTTATTTGAAAGAGCCAAAAGATGTAGCCCTTATTTTTGCAGAGGAAAGCTTGTAAAGATGGGAGAGCAAATCCCAGAGACTTGGAGACAAGAAGGCAAATCAAAGGGCTCTGAATTTTAGAAATACCTTAACAACTTTAGCAATTTGAGGTATATATATACTCTCACAGTTTAGCAGAAAGCATCTCTTCCATCAACAGTATTGTTCCTGTTGCTGTAATGAGCGCTGGTGTTCAAGGCAAGGTGCACAGACACCTACCTTGGAAGAGGCTGAGAACCTGGGGAAGATGCCATGGGAAACTCTGCCGGTTATTTTAGCAAGGAAAGTACAGCAGCTGGAAATTGGGTCGGTACCTCTGAGTACATCTGGGGATCTAGAAGCTGTGGGAGGTCTCTGTGCTGAGAATGGAAATGGTGCCGTGTCCTGTACTGGCAGCACATTGCTTTTCCCTGTGGTCCCCCAGTCAGCCCCAGGCTGCTTTGAAGTGACCGAGAGGACCTGTGGTTGCGTGACACTCTGTGTGGGCTGCCTCTTCACTGTGCCTTTTCCCTCCTGCCCTCGGATGTTTCCTTTAATTGGCTTCTGCTTGGATTTTGTTTAACAAGTTTGCCTGGCGATAGGAAATGATTTGCTAAATCTAAATGCAAGTTAATATCGGTGTGTTTGTCATTTGTGTGGTATTTCTTGCCGTGACAACCAGTTTTTCAAAACTGAGACAGTGATCGTGTTTTTCACTACCTGATGCTTTTCCATTCAACACAATACAAATGTTTGTATTAAGGTCATAGTTTGAAGAATTTTTATAAGAGATGGCATATAAAAGTAGGTTGTTTGATAAATAATGGGGAAACATTTCCTCAAGATCAAAGAAAGTGATACAGCTATTATTTTAAAATAATTTCATAAGTATAATTACATGGTAACTTCTAATTTAGTTTTCAGTTCCAAAACAACTTCTAAACCTGAGAGAAGTTCAGCTGCCTTGCTTTTCTACAGTCACTGACTCTAGTTAAGGGACTGTTTAGGAACTGATGTGCAATAGTGAAGTTAATTGACCTGAAAAGGTGTTTGCAGTAATTTTACTGGTAACATTGAAAAAATTAATCATAGTTTTAAACCAACTTCTCCCAATTAGGGAAGTTGTCCAAGTTGTTAAAATGATGATAGCAGTAGATTTTAGCTGTACACATGTCTCCAAGTGCAGGAGTTTTAAAGGTATGCAAATGCTGACGAGGGAGGAGGACAGGCTTGGGTAGTTTAGAGGCTGTGAAGCCCTACACCCAGAGTCCCCTTTGAAGGGCTCACCTACTAGCCACCTAATGACAGCAAAACCCTTAAAAGAGTCGTCGTTTCAAATTGTCAAAGTTCAGTGTATTGATTTGGAGTAAGGCTAAGCTGCGGGCTTTAAAAGTCAGCGTGGCCCAACTCAAAGTCGGTGCTTTACAGGCAGCCAAGAGCAAAAAATACAGGTGTGAGCTGCCCTCTGCTGATGGGGAGATGGATGGGAGCCCTTCTGATGGGGGGGTTGCAGTACCAGAGCCTCACTTATTAAAGACCAGGTGTTATGGGTGTGAGGACTTTGGGGCTAAAGCGAAAAGGAGAAAATCCTATGCGGAGAGTGTGGTTGAAGGGAAGGGAGGAGGGAGGCAGAGGGCTTTGTCACATTTAAAAACAAGAATTTTATTACTTTGGAAGGTGTGCCCAACAAGTCATGTCAAAACCATGCAATGCTGTCCCTATTAAGTCAAAAAGGAGTCTTATGGATGACTTTGGGGCTTAAATTTCTGCGGCAGGAATTGTTACAAGTATATGCTGAGTGCTGGTGTATTAAATTGCTGATTAAAAGTTGGGTTAGTTTTCAAATGATGGAACAGGGAGAAGAAATGTTGTTCTTTGGAGTCGGAGGAAGACGAGAGGTTTGTGTAGGTGTTCAACAGTATAATGGCGTGTTTGCTAATAAGATTCTTGCTAATTTTAGTGCCATTACAGCAAATGCTGTGACATCCACATAGGAGTAAGAACAACGCGAAGAATGTTACCTGCCAATGTTAGCTGCTTTGCACTAGTTCTCATGAGAATTTTGCTTAGGCAATATATTCAGAAACATCTGCCAACAAGAAACACCCTAAGAAACAGAATTCACAAACACCATGTACGATTTTGAACCAGTTTTTTTTTCTCCCTCACTTTCTTGTATAGACAGTACCTTTCTTTCTCCTTTCATCTTTGCGAGTTGACCACTTCCATTACTTTCCTATTTCTGCTGAGGCTGGTAAGCTGGTTTGATGCATTCAGCAGTCAAAAGTGCAGTTCCGTGTGCATTTGTGTTGGCTGAGTAAGCAAAATGAAAGAGGCTGACTGTGAAAGTGAAAAGGTGATTTACGCTGGTGTCATAGTGCTGTGCAGTAATAAAACACAGGGATTGTTGGACACACATTATAATGTACAATTATATAATTATAAACAATATAATTGGAGGCAGTTGAGCTTGAATGCAGCAGGCTGTTATTTAGCAATCATCTCTTTCAAGGCTCATTAAACGCAGATTTATACACAAAATAAAAGCTTTGCTCTATAAAGGCTAAATATGTAGTGGCATTTATTCCCCAAAACGTAATACATAGAT
Source organism: Buteo buteo (assembly GCF_964188355.1). Taxonomy (NCBI): domain Eukaryota; kingdom Metazoa; phylum Chordata; class Aves; order Accipitriformes; family Accipitridae; genus Buteo; species Buteo buteo. The sequence continues at coordinate 5,869,889 of NC_134173.1, forward strand.
CTAAAGCTGTCAGCATCTATAATGGATTTAGTCAGTGGTTGTAAATGAAGTTGTTCAGTAGGTATGACAATTCTGAGCCCTTTGCCTTTATTTAAGGTATTATTTCTGTGACTTCCTTTGTATGTCCGTTTTGGAGGGCTAAAGAGCCTGCATACACAGCTGTGGTCTTGGTTTTTGAAATCTGATAAGCAGGGACACTACAGATGGTCAAAGTGTTTTGAAAGGTAATGAAGGTCTTTTAAAAATCATCAATATTTTGGGCCTATGTTAACCCTTTAAAATTTTATAATTCTGAAATTATGAATGAGCTTATGGGAAGAAAATTAAGAAGGTGACATTTTGTTGCTGCTACCCCAAGTCATTTAGGCTTTTGGTGGGGGTTTTTTACATAGTTAATTTTGTTACTTGAAGTAAAATAAGTTTTTACTTAAAAAAATAAAAGGAGGAGAATCTTATGAGCTAAGAGGAAAAAACCCACAGCAGTAAGAACCTCCTAATGTGTGGAGATCTACAACACATATAGTGGTACAGTCTGACTCAAACTTTTAATAGTTGACAGAAGTTTGGAACATAAATGTACATTTAAATGTATATATAAACTGAAATTTAGGTGCTTAAATATTTTTGGTAGGCTTTTTTGAGTATCAAGAACTCCCACTGACTTGTAAAGGGAGTTGTGAAACAGCAATGTAAATGACTAAGAAACGTTCTTGAAGGAGAGCCTGCAGGCCTCACATCGGAGTACGGCTCTGTGAGAGTACAGCTCACTGCTACAAGCTCTCTGACCTGTATGTGCTCGAGACATTTTTGTATTTGTTTTCAATCCACATGTGAATTTTTAAATGCTCCATTTTAATGCTCTTCCTGACATGTCGTTAGCTGCCGTCTCATTTTGTAATTCTGTGCAGTGTGCTTAATCTTCATTCCTTTTTTTTAAGTGATTCGCAGGAGCCTGATAGATCCAAGGCTCCTATGAGTTTTGACGTGCCTCTGATTACACAAATGGTCTGGCATGATACAGCCGCTGCATCACTGTTTCCAGCATACCGTACCTGATACTAGCAGTTTGCGGCTGTCAGCCTTTTAAGAAGTTACTGCATTTTACATTGCTAGCTTTCACTTTGCTATGTCAGAAATGTGTCTGCACAATAATTGCAGTTTACTTGAGTTCGCTGATGATACTAGAAAATGTTAATTAATATAGTATGAGTCACTGTAGTTAAATGTTTTGAATGCATGTAAAGTATTGTGGTGTTGACGCCTTTAGCAACTGTATCTTAGTTTTAGCCTTTGGTAATGGTGATGCAGAGCTGTATTTCAGAGCTGTTTTCCTTCCCCCGCTTCTGCCTTGTTTGCTTATTTATCCAAATGTGTTAACTCGCAGTGTTTCTGAGAGTCATGTTAGTGAATTAACAAGGTCCAGCTTCTTGTAACACCATTCTAAATCACTGCAGTCTTTTCAAAGTTTAGGGATAAAGCATTTTCAAATGCAAGCCATGAAATTCAAATGTTGCTTAGTAAGGCTGCTTTTGTTTGCTTTTTAATTAAAAAAGAAAATAAAAAGAAATAAAAAAAAGAAGAAAGTGAGTATTTTCTTAGTAATATAGGGACAGATGCTCTAGCAGTCTTCACTGACTCCATTGTAAAATGCTCTTACATTACCACAATAGTTTGATAGAGGGGTTTTTTTTTGCTTTCTTTCTGTCCTTTATGCAAATGTAAATTCCTACACAACATACAAAGCAATGGAGATCACATGCTTATTAAGTTAAAGAAGTTGAGGTTTAAATCTTCAGTGGTGAATTATTGTTATCTCATAAGTTGCAAGAGTGCCTCAAGAAATTAGTTTGGCTGTGTGATTTCATTTCTTTGTGGACATATATTCATATTTTGAAACTACAAACTTATTTGTGTGTTCTGCACAATGAGTGGCTACTGCTTAAATAATCTAACTAGCTGATCCGTTAGGTTTGGTTTGTTGGGGTTTTTTTTTGTTTGTTTCTTTTTCAGAAGACCATAGGTAATGAACTTTAGCTGGAAACAGCCTTGGAAAAGCTTGTATTGCTCATGTTCTTTCTGTACCTTCTGAGTGTATGAGCAGTGCATAACTTGGATCCCCAACTTTTCAATTATATTAAACTCCATTTTAAAAGAAAATACTGACTTATGTTAATCAACATTGCCTTTTTTGTTTCTATCTAAAGTCCTTTCCTTTCAAATAAATTGCCACTGGTCTCCTGGTGTGCTGGATAAAAGACATAATCCTTATCTAGTTCTTTATGGTATTTCATGGCTAGGAAACAGAGCAAAGTGAAAATTTATCTTGGTTGATCACTACAGCAGAGTGTGCTGGGTTGTATGACAAATTAAAGTTAGACCCCAAATCAAGAACTCATCTTTCCACATGTGTTTTGGGTGGTTTTGTTTTGGCTTTTAGTTACTGTCTACTGAGGCATCACTGCTATGACGCAGGAATTGCTATGTCACAGGGTTTTATCACCCTATGGGCTGGCATAAAAGAGAAGCAGTATCATGGGATTTCTCTTAAAATTCACGTTAGCAACATCTCCCCAAGGTTCCCCATCCCTTAGAAGCCACAGATGGGGGCATCTCCACCACAAGGATCCTGCAGGGTCTTTGGTTTGTATGACTTTTGGTGTCTGTCTGTCTTTTCCATGAGAGGGAGCAGTTTGTCCTCCAGGGCATCTCGTTTTGCTCTGCTTCGCCCACCAGGACTGGCTTATTAGGAAGGTCTGCACAGGGGCAGAGCGGTGGCTGACCAAGGCTGTGTCTTTAGAGGCAGCGTGATATGTGATATGTGAACCGTTGCCACGTCCCACTCTTGAAACAGGAGATCAATGTCTTGTTTCAGACATCGTGGAGTGATAAAGTTGAGAGTCTTTAAGTTGTTACTTGAGGGAGTATAAACCAACAAATACCATGTAAAGGTAAAACAACCTTAAGAGGAAAATGGAATAACACTGTGTGCCAAACAGTTCACATTACTTAGTGAGCAAATTACTCTTTTTGGAAGCTTTAACTCTCTTAAGAAATTGGATGCTGGTTTCTGTGACTTGCACATTTTTCTAATTGTATTCATATCGGCTTTCATATAGTACATTTCCTATTCTTAAGGACTAGTCCAAAGATAAAGTGTTCCCTATTGTATACAGCTGTACTGCAGAAAAACAGCACTGAGCACATTTAATAGGATTCATTCAAAGACCTTTTCGCTTATAAGTATTGCTTAACTGCGTGCTGTGGACTGAAAGATGGTGGTCTTTTGAAAGACAGAAGCAAAGAGAAGGTCGAGTTGTGAACTCCATCTTCAGCTAAAAAGGAAATGTTATTTCAGTTCTGTATGTGAGGAAACATAAGGTTTGAAATTAAAAGAAAAACGTTGTGTATTAAACATAGTGTGTGAATTTTCAAGGTACTTTTTTATCTAGATGAACATACATATCAATGACTGAATATGTTGCTAATATATTTCCATTATGCTGAGGTTGATTCATAAACCTTCCTCTAATTAAAAATGCAAATAAAGAGAAAGGCACTATAGAATAAAAATGTACTGAGTAATATTCCTAAAGACATTATGGATCTTAAAACATAAAAAAAAATTTTTTTTTTTTCCTTCAGTCTTTAGCAAATGGATGGTAAAGATGTAGTAGATGTGCCAGTGTTTATCCTTTTAAAATGTTTTAAGCTCCTCATAGGAAGAAGCCGTGCAAGCCCTTCTCAGTTATGGCTGTTCCTAGGGCAGAGCCTGCTCAGATGCCTGCACCGCTGGCTGAAGGCCCCAGGACTTGCTCACCTTCAGGGAAAAGCAGAGAGACACCCTAACAGAACTAAGGAAATGTAAACATAGCGAGGTATCGCTCACAAATGTGGGGAGCTGGGTGGGGGGGAATCAGCTTTGGATTATTTGTTTGAAAGCAGCGGATGTATTCAGCTGAGCTGCAGAGCGTTGTCCAGCTGGCTTCAAGCTCGTCTGTTTTAATGATTGAAATGTTCCCTAGGAAAACTGTTGTAATAGCACACAAGTGATGCAAATTAGCAGAAAGGGCTAACTGTGTAACTCTCTTCTCACGTGAAGGTGTAAGCATGTGACAAGGCAATTTGCTTGCAGGCAATATCAGAGACTTGATGGTCTTTAACTGGTCCATTAGAAATCTTCTCCTCCCCCAATCATTTATTCATTTCTGCATCTCTTTCCTCTTTATATCACGCAAGCATGCTGTGACAGCATTATTCCTGAGGAAATTTCCTGATGCATTATAAAACCAGATTGTTTTTTCCCTTGCGGCATGTAACACAGTGTTAGTTTTTACTTTCTTGTTTGCACTTGGCTACGTGTCAACACGGCTCGCCACAAAACAAACAAACAAAACCATGGAAATAATCCCCTCTCTCAACTCTCCCAAATAACCACTTTTTTTTTCCCCTCTTTTATATCCTGAAATACTGATGCGTATAATCCCTGCCCAAGGCAAGAAAAGGGGGCCTGCAGGATATCTTTTGCCATTCAGACGCTGCTATTACTCCCTATCAAGTTAATGGAAGTTCTGCCACTCAATTGAGTGGAAATGGGATTGAGCCTTTGCTTACTGACCTCATTCTGATGCAGTGGAGTTTCCTGCACCCGTACGACCAAGGGAAAAATAGGAAGGCTAACATTAATATAGATCGTGTTTAAAAAAAAAAAAAAAAAAATCAATGTCGGGTGTCACAGGTTAAACGTTCCTGACTTGTGTATCTTTTCCCAGCTTACCCTGAAAACAGATCTCTTGCACTGCTTAAGTGGAGTCAATGAAACAATTTAAGTCAGTAATGGTGGATTCATGTTTTGTGCTTTACTTTGGGGGCAATTAATATAGCACACTACAATTCTGTACGCCAAAAGTTGTAGATCATGTATTTTATCATCTCAAACTCACAGTCAGATAATAAAAATTCATGTTTATACTGCTATCATGCCAGTAGAGAGTTGAAACTTGACCTGTTTTCTTTTCAAGAACAGTATTAGCATTACCAATATGTTTTACATACATTAATGAGGGTTGGACACCTCTAACTTCTGCTTACTTTCTAGTGAATGCAGGCTGCTAGAGTGTCTTGTTTGCCTTGCTTTATAGCTCAAGAAATTTCAGCAAAACTGTTTTAGGTCTCAGTTAGGTTGTGTGAATATAAGAAAACTAAATACTTGGCAGCTATGGTTTTCAGAGAGCTGATTTTATAAAAAGGCAATTAATAAAATGGTACTGTTGGCAGAAAACAGCCCCCTCATCTCCCTGACAGTCCTCATTATTTCTTTCCATTCCTGTTCTTTTCCATTCCTTTTTTGACTTTACTCTGAGAGAGATATAAATATGTAGAAAGGAGCAAAGATGAAGAGTGGAAGCAAAGGAATAAGGGCACGTTTTCCTTTCTGATCTTTGTGGATTTGTTCAAAGGGCACCATAAGAATTTGTTTGTACAAATTTTTTACAATCTGTAACCTTCAGGTTTTTTTGTAAATCTTTCTGAGATACTTCTTAGAACACAATGCTGAACCTCAGTGAACACTCTGTATAAAGATTAAAAGAAGATAAGCTACTGATTGGGAAACCTAAGTTATCTGTAAGTATTTGAATTGTAATGAAAGCAAAAAGAAAGTTGTGGGATTCTAAGTTCTTGTGACAAAGTGCTTTTTGTTCTTCCCCACAAAAATCTGTGGCTTGTTAGCCTGTTCTAAAGAGGGTGAGACTTCATCATGGGTGAAAACATATTGCTTCATAGTCAACAAGTCAAGTTTTCTTTGGGTTGAGGTGGAATTGTGGTACATGGACATCTGATATGATGGGTAAATTGATTTTGACATGTCTTACTACATTACTGCCACGTGACAAATATTGATCTTGATTATGCTAATATAAGTGCAAACTATGGATGTATTATCTTACTTATTTTGTATTTAAATGGGTGGAAGTGAAATGAAAATTTACCTCCTTTCCCTCTCTCCCAAATGACACTCAAAACCAAGGTTTAAATTATTACCAATGAGCTTTTTATTCAGAAACAATATACAGGAGGAGGTAAGTGAACAAAAAAAGTAACTTCAGTATACCTTATTTCTTGAAATAAGGTGGTAAGATATTTTAGTGTCAAAAAGGATATTTGGGCTTATGGGGAGACAGCTCAGAAAATCTGGTATAATTGATGCATAGTCCACATGCTCATAGAGTAATAAATAACTGTTTGGGTATAGTAATAGTCAATGATGTGAAATTACTTAACGGTACTCTTTCTCTTTTCTCTTCAGCTATTTAACCAGATGGGCAATGTTGTAAAGAAGGTATCCCAGCATGTTGGTAGTACGTAAAAGAGAGACGAAAGTAAGGGTAGAGTTTTATATTGTGCTGTTCACTGAATTTTGTTATTCATGGCAGTTGTTTAATACTTAGGGCATAGATCTACAGACCTGTTTGGTCTTACAATCATGAAACAGTGGTGTCACCAAGCAGGAGCTTGGCTTATGCTGGAGTATGTGAGGCTTCTCCAGTCCCAGAGAAACACTGGAGAGTAAAGTGAAAGGATTTGATCTAAGCTTGTGTGAGGCTCTAGAAACCCTTTGTTGCAGGGACATCCACTGTAGAAATGATTACTGGAAGGGTTGTGGCAGTCGGAAGCAGTTAGGCAATTGGGGGTGTCCTGCACTACTTGTGTCACTCAAGCAGATGCGTTGTGGAGAAGTCTATTTAATTGGATAGAGTTGATCTGACAAACACAGTTGAACTGAAACTTGCAGTAGGAATTTCTAAGTATGCAAAAAAAAAAAAAAAAAAAAAAAGGAAATGACAAGTAACTATTAGTTTGTCATCTCTCAAATCCAGTTTAGGAGACTGCTTAATGATGTCATTTTTCAAGTTGCAGGGTAGCTTTTCCTGAAGTAATCTAGATAAGATATATATTCCCGGTAGGATTTTGAGTCCTATTTACAATACATGTTGTTGTCTACATTCAGGTTTTTATGGGTAAGATTTAAAAATGAAGGTAGGAAAAAGTGTCAGTGCTTTCTCTACTAGTCTGAACATCATGATAAATTTCTAGAACTTTGTTGATACTTCAGAGTTTTCTTTTTATGAAGCTGTGTAGGAGAGAGTTTTAACTCCATTTGGTCTGTTTTACTTCTGTCACTTTGCAAGGTATCAACTATGTTTGGGGTTTTTTAACTTGCTTTTTGGTACAGACAATCAAAGGCAAACTGATAGCACCAGTCCAACACTGGGATGATGAAGTGACAGTAAATTTAATAATAGGGAGTGTAAAACATATTATTGTATTTTTAGCACCAGAACAGTTTGCCAGCCAGACCTATGGATCACACATGGGTTGAGTAGCTTCTAAAATGTCAGTATGTTGTGATTTATAGTTCAGAAACTCATCCCTTCCTAGATAAAATGAACCTTAGTTTGACTTTGTGTGTGTCTAATACCTTGTGATAAATTATACAGGCAGGCACTTAATGTGGTCTGAGCATGAATTCCTCAAATGAGAGGTGCATTCATATTGCAAGAGTGCATGAGAGAAGTTGGTGGTGGGTGTGTGTTGTGTAAGTGTAATTGGTAACACTGGATCAAATGGATATATTTTTCTGTTGTTGTGTTGCCTTTTATTATGGATTGGATAAATCAATTCTTGCTTGCTTGTGGGAGGCAGAAAAAGGAAAAATGGTGCTGCAGAAATATGTGGATCTTTCCTTCCTTGCAGAAAGGGAAAGATTCATCTCAGCAGAGGACACTTCATGAGCTTATCTGTTCAGCAGAGGTTTTCTTCTTTGTGTGTGCGTGTATCTCCTCTATATCATAAAAGATCTAGGTATTTTACAGATAGAGCTTTCCTTAAGAGGCTACATTTACAGGGTCAATTTTTCCTTCACTGGGTCAGGAGCAAGCCTTGAATGTTTTGGAAGGTCTGATCCTGAGGAAATAGAATACAAATTGTGCTGCAGCCTGAAACTGGAAACACAAGGGTGGCAGAATAACAGTCTGTGACACACACGCAATGCTGTCAAGCCATGGAACACACTTAAAATTTTTCAAAGTAACATTATTAATGTCCTAAAAAAACCCCCAGGAAAATAGATGTCAGCCAGTGGATTTGATGTGTATATAGCTCATTATGTGGGGAGAGGGATGGGGAGACTTTTATTCTTGCAAGAGGAATAGCGCTTTGCTGAAAAGAGAAGGCAGGCACAGGCAGCTGATTCAGGGAAGGAAATTCCAGCAAGTTGGAAATATGGAGCTAAGAGGGAGGTGAAAAGCCCAAAAGTGAGAGCTCAGTGGCAGAGATCGTAGTGGAGGAGCTACAATGAGAAGCTTGTGGGGATGGGAAAGTGAAGAAATACAATTAAAAATGTCCTTTGTTATCCCTGGCTCAGTGCATTGGGTTTCTCTTGTTCCTCATGCTTCATTACTTGTTGTGATGGTAGCTCCACCTCTTGATTCATTCTGCTTTAATTACCAGTTGCAGGGATTTAGACTTATCCAGGTTTTACTCTTAATGGTACTTTTTAAGGGTTTGGTTTGTTTTTTTCCTATATTGCTTTGCTTTTAAATTGATTATCGGAATTGTTTATTGTAGTGATGTCAGTATTTATGTTTCAGCAGCCATATGTTGAGTACTGTTCCTCACAGAGATGAACTGGGAGTTGAGGAAAACTAAAAGAAACTTTTAGTGCAGATAGAGCTCTTGAAAATGAGGCTATTTCTGTTCTGCCAGTGTTGTTTCTATTGGGGGGGCAGTGCAATGTGCAGAGGCTCAGAAAGATGTCAGTAAAAATAACCACCTGGCATTATATGTGCAGCAAATATTGAAGACTGGAGGCTGGTTTGGTTTTGTTTTGTTTTATGTAGGGCTTGTTGGGGTTTTTTTATTGTTAATGCTATTCTGTTTGATGTCTCATTATTTGGTTTCATGGCAGTCTACCAGTTTATGTTAATGGCTCTTTCTTTAGCCAATCTCATAAGGTCATCATTTGATGATGGTAACTTCATTCAGATAAATGTTTCCATAAGTTGATACATCTTTTCATTTAATGTGGGCACACTAGAAAATTGGAGAGCACTTACTTTCATCAACTGGTACTGATAATCCAATGCAGTCCTTTTGAGATTTATGTGCAAAATTTTCAGTCTATTAGACTGGATATCTAATCAGAGTTCATGACAATAATATAACTACTTCTGTTTAAAAAAAACCACAAAACCAAAACACAAAAAACAGACAAAACAAAAAAAAAATCTGGCTAGTGAGGACTTGGCCAATTTAAGAAAAGCAAATGCCCCCCTTTTCCATCTCAAAAACCCTCCAAAGCTAAAATTGGCACTAGTATACTCACTCCTGCAAATGTCATGGTACATAGGTGTTAAAAAGCAGTATTGTAGTAAATGCTAGACTGCATGCTTTAAAAAAAAAAAAAAAAAAGTGGGTGAGGAGTGGAAGTGGTTGCTGAATTACTCGGGTGACTTTAGAGTCCTTTAGGCAACCACATGAGAAAGTATTTGGTTTGCATGATGAGTGTTGACCAACTCTTGGATGCGACAGGGGAATCCTCGCCCCATGAATGAGCCACGCAGTGTTGGCTGGGCTGCAATGGCAGAAAACTCACCTTTGGACCTTAGCTAAGGTTAGGAGCCATAGCTGTCAGTCTGTTTATTGAATGGAGTTGAAAAACTGTTTCTGCGGTAAGGCCTCACTGGTAGGTGGAGCGCTTTTGTGCTGTAGCATTGGAAAAGAGGGAGGACAAAGAGAAGAAAAAGAGAGGAAAGAGATAAAAGTGATTCTTGTGTGGTCAGGTTCATGCATGAAACTTTTCATTTGTGTGTTTTCTCAGCGGTACCTGGTCCTGTGGAGCAACATATAGAGCTAGCTGATCATCAGCCAGGTGGGAATCCTTGCTATTCTTCCTATTTCGTGGCATCAGACATGCAATTTGGAGCAAGGCCAGGGTTGGCGTTTAATAAACAAGGGGAGTAGTCTGTATATTCCACACTGAGGGGACCTACTGCACTTTAGTCTCTCCCCATGTTGGCTAGGAGGGCATATTTGGCTGAGACTTTATTCTGATACGCTTTTCCACATCCCTGCACTCAGATCTACAACATGCAGCAATACTTGTACTATGCTGAATTAGCAAAAGATCCTCTATGAACCTTTGGTGTCTGCTCTAGCAGTTCTCTTGGAGTGGATGGACCTGAAGAGAGTGGCAAAGCTTGTTATTTTGAAGGAAAGAAATAATAGGAAATCTTGTAAATGACTATATTTTGTAATAAGTTCATCACAATGTGAGAGAAATCCTCCTGAAGAGTGGAGATAACATACTTCATCTTTTCTCAGTCCCCACCCTGCTGACTTGCTACTGTGGTTATTCTGAAGATCCTTTGAGTTTGGCTGGCGAGTTGCTCGCTGATGCCGTAGCTTAGCAAATCACCAGGCCCACATTCTTGTGACCTTAACGAGACTTAAGCATATGCTGAAATGCTTTTTGCTGAACAATCACATAAGCGTGAGCAAAAATTGTAACGTGGCCTTAACTTTTATCATAAAACTTAATTTGGTGTTAAATATTCTGTGTTTGAAAATCGAATACATTTTAAAAGCTCTAGCTTTCACTTACCCATATATGTCACATATATGCCTCATAGATTGAGTTTGGAAGTATTACTGCTAATACCTCCAGGGAAATGTCATTTAACCAGTTTCAAGTTGCTACCAACACTAGGTCATTATCCTTTTTGTGCTCCTTCATTAGTTCACCGTAGGAAAAAAGTGTCACTTACTATGACGTTTTGGTCTAACTTGAGAAATCAGCCTATGCAAACAGATGTATAATTTGTTGAAATTTCCTTTCTGCAGCCAGACAAGGAGAGAGAGCAACTGTGAGAGTTTGTGTTTGAAAGCGTGTAGTTTCACAGCATGGCAGATTTGGCAGGTGACAGGAGGGTCTTTCCTGGGGTGGTAGTTCCTGTGGATAAAGCTTTCCTTGACCCGCTGCTTCTCTTTGATGCCAGCTCTCTCTTGCTAACCTCAGAGGAAGGGATGGGGGAACTGGAAGCTCAAGTCCTCCTGAGCTTGTGGCATTTATATTGTGAGACAGTTGAGATCAAGTTCATTTTGCTAAGCTGCTCACCCATAATGGATCTGTCACAGCGGCTTGACAACGTATTTGTATCCATTTTGGACAGCCTTTGCTGCTCAGCGCTCTCCCTGTGAAAGTTCCCGGCAGACCACTCAGATTTAATGCTGTTGAATAGTAACCCCTCCTCTCCCCCTCAGAATACATCTATCCTTTTCATAGACTTAATAGGCAGTTGTCTGTTCCAGCCATGCTTTACCTTTGAAGCGGTATCAAGTAGCTGAGAGCACCTCTTAATTTGACCCCAATTTTCTCTTGTTCAGCTGGCATAAAGATGGCACAGCCAAATAATGAAGGGTATTTTGTGTCAGAAACTCTGTTCTGTTTTTCCTGGAATTAAAATCTGTTTGCATTTCTAGTTTATTGGTAATTTATAAACAGTTGTTGGTTTGTTTCTGATGTAAAGACGTGGCGTGGGTGGTGGGAAGGAGAATAATGGTATCTCACAAACTGAAAATCCAACTTTTCCTGCCAACTGTGTCTGGGAAATCAAGTTAGCTTTCAGAGGCTGGAGTTGCTAATAAACCAGGAAATAAATGATTGCTTTTTCATGTCCAACCACTAATGGTGAAATTATGTAAGTGTATTTAACTCCAAGTTCAGATTCAAAATTGGGTATCTTTTATTCTGGTGCAGACTTAGTTGAATCTGAAATGTAGTTTCAGTCTTAGTGGAGCAGGAGGATGTTCTGCCCTCTCCCTTTCTCTTTCCCCAACAAGGTAATGTTTTCCAGTTCAAATCACTGAATAAACCTACAGGAAGACATCCATTTCTAAATATAGCAACCTGAGCTACAGGCCATACCAAGGTCTGGGGAGCCAAGCGAAAATGAAACCACTCTCTTTACCAATTCATCTCCTGGGTCTCTCCTTTTTGGTTTTCTTTTCCTTCCATGCCTTCCTACTCTCCCCCCCTACCCCTTTCAGTGCTGCTTTTTCTTTACCAATAGTTATATAATGCTGCCTCTCCGTCAGCATGCATCCTATATAGTGTAGTTTATACACGTATTAGTAGATCTGTGCAAATCCTTAGGCTTTCAATTCACCTTAGACGCTTGTTTCCAAGCTTGAGTTCAAAGGAGCAGTGGCTTCCCCAGAGAGTGCCGGCTCCCGCAGCGGTGCTCCGGTTCCAGGTCGATGCGGTGCTGCGCATGGAGTTTAGGTTTAATAGGATGTCCTAGTATTTTCTTCATTCATCCTATGCAGCCTTGTTTCTAATAACATAGCATCTGAGCTGCTCTTTTTGTGTTTGCTGAGGCAGATAGAAATAATAATACTAGTCAAAGGGGAATGTTTTAAGGGGTATTTCTTTTAAAAACAGTCAAAAGTTCAATGAATTCTGCCATCAAAGTGTGGCAGTTGAAAGTTAACTATGAAGAGAGAGTGAAGTTCGCTTCATTCTCAACAAGGTGCATTTAGCAAAGCTGTACTCTGGAGACTTTTTCTCACTGGTGAAACTTACCGCAAGAAATAAAAAAATCTGTACCTGGTGCTTCTTTGTGGCATGTTTGTACTGTTCTCTTCTAGAGCTGTCTGTCCATCTGTGGGTTTCTAATTGGCACAGTATCAATATACTTGCTGTTGGTCTTCCATTACCTCCCCTTAAAAATGCATGTGGGAGAGGGAGAGCACTTGACAAATCCACTGCTCTTCTGAGACCTTTCCAGCACTTCCAGTGTGTGTGTTAATTGTAAAAGCTGAAATGAAATACCGTGGGTTGCACCGACCTCGACATCTGTTTTTCAGGTAGCGTATCCATCCCACAAATCCTCTTAGAGATAAATTAAAAATGCCTATAGAAAAGATATAGCCTCACTGTAATAATTAAGCAGGTGTTAAGCAGCAGCCCATTATTCATGTGTCAGGTTTTTGTATGGTAACTTTTTTATCTTTTTATTACTGCTTGAAGAGATACTTGACCGAACACCATCTCCAGCTGCTGAAGGGCAGGGTTGAGTGATGGGAGACAAACCTTCTGAAAGGGACCCACCATCAGCAGAGCAGAAGTTTCCTCTAGAGCAAATCAGTTTTAGGAGTTGCTTCCTCCTTGCTAAGCAGCGCAATTTACGTTTTTTGGCTGAATGCTGAATTAACTTTGAAGGGGCAAAAACCTTCTCTGGATGCAAGATATGGATGGAAAAAGTACTGTTTCTGTATCAGTGTCATTTAAAATCCATTTTTAGTTATGCCTACAAGACAAAACTGGCAACCCTGTGATTAAGCAGTGGTGTATCTGAGACTGCAGTCTGCGGATCATTCAAACAAAAGATTATCTGGAGGTCCCAGCCTTGCAGATGAGCAAGTGTGCAAAAATTCTGATCCTATTTTCAAAATGGAAGGGGGAGAATAAACTGGTGCATTTATTTAGTGTTGCAATAAATTCGGCTATTCGGCAAACAACTTCTGTAGCAAGATTACAATTTTCTGCGTAAAGGAAGTAGCCAACCTGGGTTTGGGGGTTTTTTTCCCCCTTTCTAATCTGCTTCTCATGAAATTATGATCACTTGCAATTTTGGAGCAGAAATACTGCACAGGGAGTGAAAAGCCTCAGCTGCTTTTACCAAATGAAATAACTGTGTCTAAAAGGACTCTGCCTAGACGGCTTCCAGAGGGCTGTGGAGCACGCTGGCTCTGCGTACGCTGCGCCAGTGAAAGTAGAGGCTGGAGCCTGGATAACGTGTTGGTTTTCTGAGCAGTCAGTGGCTGGAGAGATTTCAAATGCTTGATTGTCTACAGAATGAAACCTTTCTGCACAGGGCTGACAAATATTACTTTAACCCTTTGTGTGAAATAGTCGGAATGTTACTGGAGAAGGGCCTGTTTCACAGCTGTGATTGCGCTATCCCCAGTCAGCATTGCGTCACGGCCACTGGATTATAAGCAATTTGGGGCAGATAAAACATCTGCCGTTGTGCTTTGTATTGTGGCCGGCACAATGCGGCCCCGCTGGTACCTGGCTCTGCTGGGAGCTATCAGTCTAGGAGAATTATAACAGCTAGGAAATTTGTAAAATGTACAGACAAGATGTTCAGATAAAAAGGGTACTGGATCAGTGTGAAACTGAAAAAGCTTTTGAGAGATTTCCTGGTTAGATGTTTGCTACTCTTCTGTGTTGTTTCATCCTCAACAAAAATGTATTTTCTCATAAAAAAGTATGTATTTTTTTCTTTCTGTAGAGAATAAACATGATTGCAAAGTCAAAATCAGATTTTGTTCAAGGTACGTCTCTTTTCCCCTCCTACTTTTCACATTGTTGAAGACGTCATTTTAGTTCAATATTATGTAATGTGGAAAAATCAAAAAACCCAAACATTATTGAGGTTTTTGTGGTTTACAAAGCATACGCTTTCAGATTGTTTGTTTTTATCTGAAGCAACTTATGTTATTCCCTGTTTTATGAGTGGAGCCTCAAACACCCTAGAAGCCTTTGTTTTGTGAAGATGTTTTTCTTTTGTATGAAAATAAGAGTTTCTGAGGTGGAAAATAATTTAATTGATTCCAACATTTCTTTTGAATCTTGAAATATTTAGGATTAGCATTAGTACATTAATGAGCTTCTTCCTTTCAAAAATGTTTCCTGTACTTATAAAACAAGAACTCACAAACTTTTTTTATTGTTGGGATCGTGTTTTGGGGACACACACACAAGAACTGTGTAACTGTTTCTTTGTTATCAGGAGTTTACAGTTTATCATTCTCTTGAATATGCAGTGTAATAGTATTCTTCACTGATACCATACTGCAAAGCTGTAAGTCAGCAATTAGAAATATTTTCAATATTGTCCTTGTGAAATGTCTGGATTCTGACATCTTTCCCATATATACCTCTCCAAATGACAGAGTAATTGAATAAGACCTAGGTCCTTTTACAATCCCCCCACCCCCCGTAGTGTCACCCGTTGACTGGCTTGGGTGGGACGACAGCAGCAGTTTTGAAGAACCTTCTTTTTCCAGTGACTGGCAATGCAGCAGTGTGGGGATTTGGAGGAGTCTGAATGCACTGATGAATTTGTTTTCCAGGAGAAAAAAATGGGAGTAAAGCTCAATAAAATGAAGTGGTTTGACAGCAGTTATGTGATTTCCTTAATAAAGTCTCTGACTTCTCTGGGCAAGGATAGTGCTGGAAGCAAGTCAGGGCTAATTACTTGTAGGATTCACCTAAGATTAATACAGTTGGGGAAGGAGAGGACCTGCATAACTTTTTCTTTTCTTTTTTTTTCCCTTTCTTTTTTTCCCTTTCTTTTTTTCTTAGTGCAGTGAATTAAATTAATCCAGGTCTTCTCACTTCTACTGAAAGCCATCAGTAGCAATGAACATCCCTGTCTTTTGTTCTGACTTGGGTATCTGCAGGAGATCACTTGCAAAATCCCCCCAGCTGGGAATGATCGGTGGTAGGGAAAACAACAGTTGCGTATCTGAAGAAGGGATGTATTGCAGCCTAACTGTAGTTAAATGTACGCTGTCTTTACCAGGAACATTTCTCTTAGCCGGAGTTGTCTCCCACATGTACTTCAAAGGCTCGGGATATTGCAGTTTATGGCATGTTTCTTTTCCTTTGCAGGTTTCAAAATATCTACAGAACTGTTCTAAGAAAGAAGAAAGTGACATTTAAATATATCCATGATTTCAGTATATTTCAAATATTTTTAAAGCCTGCATTTTGCAGTCAGTGTGGCTTTGTTTATTCCAAAATTGTTAGCAGAGACTGAATCTGAGCGTTTTGAAGTGATGGAAAGGTTTAATACCCTCCTTTCTTTGCCTTCCAAAAGACTACATTGCTTTTAATTAGCTGCAGTTTCTTTGCTAAGTAGAATGAAATTGCCCAGCTGTGTAGGAGCTGTGGGCCAGCAGTAGGTATTGGAAGTTGGAAGCACTGAGACCCTCATTCCAACAAAAGCATTCCGAAGCCAATCTCATGTTGAGAGCGTTAAATAACAGTGAAGTGCTTAGATACGTTTGCAGATCTGGACTGTAACCACATGCCTTTATCTGGCCAAAATGTGCTGGTTTCTGGCTTTTAAACTTAATTGTAGTAAGATGTTTTTATTGAGAGTTTTCACATTTCCCAGTGCGATTGCGTACTGTGATCTGAGCGGCAGTGGCGTTCCTGTGTTTACCAAGAATACCGGGTAGTGTTTTAGCTTGATCCTTCCCTGGCATTTGCTTGATGGATTAACTTGGGGCTTTCTCTAGAATTATTTGTGGAAGATCAAATGGCAAAATCAATGGGGGCCCTTCTGCAAGCTGATGATCATTTACTGTGTGCATAAATTACTTTTTCTGCTCTGTTACATAGTCCTCCTAGTCCATTTAGAGTGAGACCACACTGTCTCTTCATGCTTACAGCTGATTTTATTGTTTGTTTTAACTTAGCATAAGTAGACTGCATGTTTAACTTTATAGGTTTTTTATGCCATCTAGGACTTCACTTGGAAACATGACCTGGAAGAATGGGTGGAGAGTGATGTAGCTTCTAAATTTAATTCCTGAATTAAGATTAAACCATTAAATTTTGTTTCCTTTTTTTTGTGCATAGTTGGTTCACCCCCTTAAAATAGTCACACGCAGTTATTTAGTACTTGTGCATAGAACGAGATCTGTCTTCAGTACTAAAATCAAGTCAATTCTAACCACCACATTCTCTCAGATGTGCTACCCCATCATGACAGAAACAAGATAAATGCCAGGTTTCTAGGTACCTTGTAGGAAAAGTGTCAAAGAGCCAATTCTTTAATGTCTTAATCCAAGCACATAATTTGTACATTTATTTTTTAAGTGTGTATGTATACACAATCCTACAGTAAAAGCAAGGTACAATATTCTGTTGATTTAATATAACTTTATGAACATTACATATAATAACATTATTTTTACTTACCTTCATATTTACTTATGCAGGATTAAATACTTATTTACTTTAAATCCAAACTAATGGTTTGAATATGTTTTTATCAGTTTTCTTCTGTTTTACTTAGTTACAAAAGCACTGTAATCCTAACAAAATGTGTAAAGCAGTTTTCCTACTCAACAGTTTGATCAGCAGAAATCAGATACTCTCCATGTAGAAGACATATCATTCTCGCATATATTTACTATCAAAATGTTTAGTTCACTAGTTCTTTGTTGTCTTCAAGCCTTAATGCTTTTTTTCACTAGGTTCAGCAAATTATTAAAATGACTACTTTAAATGTAGTTAACACAGGAATGGCCAACTTGGCTGATGAAATCAAATTATTAAGGGCAACGAGAACCAGCTCTTGTAAAAAGTTATAGAAAAACTTTATATCATAGAGCATTTTTTTAGTAAAATAGCAGATTAAACTTCATATTCAAATAACATAAGTAATTCATATTTGGAAGCAGCCTACAGTATACATATTGCATTGATGGTCCTGAAATTAGCTATTAGCATTTAGGCAGTAGGTCTTGGAGCAATGCTGTATATAGCTCCTTGAAAACATCTCAAACTCAGCAACAGTCAAAACTGGGCACTAGTAAGCAAGAATAGTGAACAAACCAGAAAATGTCATCGTGGTGTTGCATATATACCTGCATAAATTCATGGTGTGTTCACGTGTTGAAATTTTTATGCTGGTCTGGACTTTTCTCAAAAGTGAAGGAGGAAAATTAGAAAAAGAATAAAAAGACCAGCAACCAAGAGTGAGACACAACTTCCATACATGCGGAGATGAAGTTCACTGACACATTTCAACTTTACGATAAACATATCTGAGCAATAACCCGCAGTTTTATCTAACCTTGAAACAGTGTGGAAAAGAACACCAGAGATTATTTATTCTTTTTCTCATGGTGCAAGGAATCAGAGTATCAAACATAATTTTTCAACCTCAAAGCTTTAAAAAAAAACTAAAACTGTTAGGAATTCTTTTACACAGTCGGGCTGTGAAATCATTTAATGAGTTCTTGGCAAAAGCCCCCTGAAGTGCTGTCAGAGCAAAGGTATAGACACAAACTTTGGCTTGGGAAGTCCCTTTGCTGTTGAGGAAATATTGCTGTAGTTCCCTTGCGCATTTACTCTTTCCTTAAGCATCAGTTGCTGATGGTGGTAGTCAAAAGCTGGAGTAGTGAATAGTGTACATTGCATCTGTTTTTTGTTGGTTTTTTTTCCTACTAATGCCATACACCATGTACATATATGTCTTTTAAATAAAAATATATTTTAATGGCTGTTTACAGTGCTTAGGTGGTTGATTTAGTAGATTAAGGGAACTGGTTTTGTTTAAAAATATAATCTCTATATATGTTTCATGAAAATTTCTTAAAATCAGACATACACTAGAAGTACATGTGCAGATGGAAGTTATTTGTTATTGACTAGGCAATATTTGTTATTGCCTTGCCAGTCTGGGTCCTGATTTTCTTTATTATCAGCTTCACTATCCTTGTTTTACCTTTTGAGCACAAAGGGACCTGCAGTTCTGATGAACAAGGCCAAATAGTATGGGATACAGTAGGAGCTCATTCACATTCAGGTTGCACAAGGCTGCAAGTGCTATTCTACCTGTCTGTGAGAAACAATAACGTTTTACAAGACTGATTTTTAATTGCATCTTTTACTTGGGCACAGAGCAATCCCTGGAGGATGCCTTTTCACTTCTTAAAATGGAAAACAGCAGTGCAAAAAAAAAATCATGTACAAGGTAGAAGCAATGAATGTTTGGAACTTGCTTGCTGGCTTATCTTCCTTGTTTATTTTGAACTGAAGGAGTACCATGTCTGAAACAACCCTGTAAGAAAATAGGGGGTTTTTTGAGTTTTCAGTGTCAGAGTGTTGGGTTTTTTTGTTTTTTTTTTAAATTCTAATCCTACAAAGCAGATAATCATGATGATTTCCTGGCTTCTAAGTGAGGCAACTGAATTTTTTATTCTATTTTAGGAGCTCCTGGATAAAGAATTTGTATGCATAGTATCATTATATTTGATTTTATTAGTAATATAACTATAGTATGCTTAGTATTAATAAAAAACAGAAGGCATGTGATGGCTTGAAAGAAAAAGGCCTCCTAATTTACTAGGAGTGTTTTTCATTATATGGCTTGCTCAGGACTTGGAGGTCCATGAGCTACTTCTAAAGCCTGACTGAGAAAAGCAAGTTTATTCTCAATGAGCTTGAATTTACAATGCTTCTACTGAGAAAATTTTAAGGGTCTGTTAATCTCAAAATGGTTGGAAAAAATAATTTCATTTGGGCACTTTCTGCCTTCAACTTTTCTTTGCCAATAACCAGCCAAGTTTGTTATGTTAGGCAGGAAGTAGCAAAGGGATTTTTTTGTTTTGTGTTTTGCTCTTTGGTTTTGTGTTCATCCAGACCCACCTTGGACTCAGTGGGGTACAGTGCCAGCAAGCCACGTTTGACATCGCTGATTCTTTGCTTAGAAATAGGTTGCTACCAATGATGTGTGTTCCCAGTGCATGACCTGCCTGGAAATGGGAGCAGCAGATACGCGAAATGTTTGTGTGGTGGTGTGGGTCAGCATTTCATCAGGGGGTAGGTCTGGACTGATGGCTGTTAGTGAAGGATGCTGCTGCACCTGAGAGGCAGCAGACCGCGGAGCTCTGGTCTGGTTGCTGAGATCTGGTGAATTTGCTGGAGGGCTCTGCTGGTAACTGGGGTTTGCTTGCTTGTATTCCTCTTGGCTGTGTATACTATTCAGATATTCATGACCTCTCTTAACTTTCTTCCTTTTACTGACCATTTTCAGGGTGCAGGATGGTGGGTTGCTTACATCTTTGCTTTCATGTGATCAGATTTGGTCTACTTGGAGTTACGTTCTTCTGCACCTTTCCCTAGGTATCTGTATGTGGCGTGTTGGCCTGTAGGTGTTTACTTACTTGGGAAGTTGTTGGATGGTATTTGAGTTGGAAGTTGGAGGTGGCTCCAGCATTTTTGTTGCCTTGCACTGGTAAAAACTCTAAATATTTTTTGGTTTTGAGAGAAAAAAGGAAGAAAACAGAGAATTTATGGTAGTGATTATTCTTCTCTGAGATTTCAGCTTATGGCTGGAAGATTATTTAGTGTTTTATGCCAAGTGGAATAGCTGCAGCAGAAGACAGAAAAGCAAGTAGAATATTGATCAAATCAAAGCAGCCTGGAAGGTACTGTTTTGTAAAAATTTCCCTGATGAAAAAATGTTCAAATATTTCCCCATGGAAGGTGTTGAGGGACAGAGAGAAAGGCTGTTGTTTGTTAATGGGTTTTTTTCCTTTGGAAAACATCTTTGATGGGAAGCTGAAACATATTTTGAAGGAAAAACGTCCCAGCCAAGTTTGATAACTCATGTGTAAGGACAGTAGTTCAAAGCTGTGCGCCTCTCTGTCCAAGCTTTTGATGCTTTCAATTTGATGTATTTAAGTCTGTTAGCTAAAGCAGAAGTACTGGAGGACACTGTATGTAATGTCCTTAAAGAACTATAGTACCAAAAATGTAAATGCTTGCAACATTTTGAGGAATACCTTTTTCTAACTTTTAGAGGCAAAAAATGTCTCTTAAATAGTTTTGTCAATACTCACATATTTTTCTAGCTGTCATATTTCAGATAGTCATATTTGTGTGTCTGATAACGCTACATCTTATATTGTGAAATGAATTACTCATTCAGTGTTCTGTATGTTTATGCAACACAGGATAAGCATGGACATCTGATCCTGACGATGGTTTTCAATCCAAGATGGTTCCCCTTAGTTATGTTTACAAGGACTCCTGTTTGCAGGTTATAAACTGCCCGTTTCTGTCTGTTGTGTGGTATGAAGAGGATGAAAGCACAGCAGTGTCTGACTGCTAGGGAATACTGCAGTGCACATTACTCATATTAAATAAGAGGTAAATGTGCAGCTAATATTTTCCAGGTTCTGCCCTTTCATGTGTTATACGGATGAGATCAGCTCTCCCAGCTGAGGCATGGCTCCTTGGAAAGCCAGTCAGAAAGGTTTTCCCTGAGTTAAGGGCAGCAGAACTCTGTTCCCGTAGTACAGAGTACTAACAGGAAAAACATACTCTGTGCCGTCATGGGAAGACTTTGTGGCTGATGCTCAGAAAATCTAAGTGGGTTGTATCCTGACAGTCTTGCTTTTTAAAAGCAGGGCTGTCCAAAAGTCTGTTGAGTGTACCAGTCTTGGAAAGGAGAGCAACAACAAAAAAAACAGGTGGTCATTATGATTCTAATAAAGGCCACATTTGAGGTTTTACCTGTTATTTTAAGGCGAGAATAAATAGGTATATGGAAATTTCATTTACTTTGTAGTTCTAGTTCTCAACTTATCAGGTTCTGTGGCTGAATTTCGTAATCCATTAGTAAGTAACCTAAAGTTGTAAGAGACTATTAAAAACATTAAAAGTTTTTAACAGTTGCCAGATACTATGATCTGCAAATATTCCATTGTAATTAAAATTAAAGGCATTTTTTAGCTACTTGAGGTGTTAGCAAAAGTACAAGTCCTTAAAGTTATTACTATGTTTTCAAGAAAATTGAGTAGCATCATTCTGTCTGTTAAAATCTTATCTAACAGGAAGTACAATATGATTTAATGAAAATCCTCTGATATTTGAAACTGGAGTTTGTATGCCTCTTAGGTTTATAATTCCAGTATTTCACTATGGTACGTAGCATCTAGCAAAGGATTTCTGCACGCTCAGAAATAGTAGTGGTAGCCTTCTATAATTTGGTTTCCTTCCGATTGCTCTTATTGGAATATCTGTACATTTTCAGGAAGGATTTAGTATTATGGAAGCAACCCTCCCCCTTCCCCCAAACTTAATTAATCAGTCCTTTAGGTGACTAATTAGATGTGCTGAATTTCCAGTGAAGTGTAATGTTTCATCCTAGTTCTTCACGCCTATGTTACCCAGCTGGTATCTGTAAACTGAAAGAGGATGCTGCTACAGTGCACGGTTCCTAATAAAATTCAAATTAAATAATCACCTCAATTATAGATTAAAAACTCAGGTTCAACAATTATCCGAAGAGCTCTACTTCACTGAAAACCCGCAGTCATGTACCTTCTCCTTTCCCTTCCTGCCTGAATTTACAGCTCTCTCACACAGACATAATTTAGATTTAGCTTAAATTGTGCCCTAAATTGTTTCCATTATCTCAACCTGGAGCAACCTGTGTCTATTCCTGGAATATGATATCATTATTCTTGAACTGCATTACCTACAGTGTATGCTATCTTTTCTACAATGAACATTTTCAAGGAAAACCTTTTTCAGTTCCTGTTAGTGCTTAGATATTTGAGTCAGTTAAATGTGGAAGGAGGAGGACTGTGTCTGATGTATTCATTCCAGTTATGGTAATGGTCTTTGAAGAACATTCTTATTTATTCATAGATTATGCCACATTTGTTGATATCCAATCTAATGTTTATAATACAGAATTATACTATATTTCGTAGATTAATGAGTAGTGGTGTTAGGTGGAAGAAGGAACAGCTGAAAACTTTTCTTACTCCTGAGTCACTGTCTCACAAGAATCCCAGTTTACTGGCTTGACATTTCTGGTGAACAGGTTCAGGTTTTCAGAGATTTGGTCAAAACCCCATGGGAATTCCGTTCTCACAAAGGCATTTCATTTTTCTTGTCAAACACCCATGTGCCTTATACGATCTCACCTTTAGTGATCCAAGCTTATTTTGATTTACTGCCGTTCTCTGGGAAGTCAGATTTCTATAAAATAATGGAAATTCTTTTTCTATGCTTACTCAAAAATGCATCATTTTAAAGGCTGTAACCCTGCAGAGACTCTGGACAGAAGTCTTTGGAGTCAAGGGCTAATCTGTGTACTAGAAGAAGACAGAGTAAACAGCAAATTAGGATCCCAGATTATTCACATAACCACCTGAAACCAGGGAGTTCTTAGCTTCTACTAAAGCTTCCGAATTGCGGATTTCCTTTGTATTCTTTATGTGGCAGCGTTTTGAGAATGAACGGTTGTTGGCACTGAATTCGCGGGCGCTGCTGAAGTGTTAGATACGAGCTACTGACAACGTGCCTAATGTGCGAGGTGCGTAAGGGCTTTGGGGCCCTTTCAGGAGAAAATCTCGTCTTGGACTTCTGTGGAGGTACAATGCTAGCAGTGCAATTAGACTGAAAAACTTGGCTTATTGATCCACAGTGCAAACGTGAGCTCAGCCTCCAAGTGACTGCTATAAAGCTCTGGCCATACTGGTCAACGGTGAAATGCTGAGGCTGGAGCAGCTACCGGGGCTGAGACCAAGCTCAAGAGAAAGCAAATGAAGAAAAAGCTGAAATCCTAATTTGATTTTCTGTCTGGAGCTGGCACCTCGAGTTTCTGTAGACACAGCCACTAGGAACAGGACTAAAGGAAGGAGGGGGCTAGTGCTAACTATCAAGGAGATAGTGCAGTTAATTGGAATTTAATTTACAGGCGGTGCTAGCAGTCCATCAGCGCTGCTGTCCGCATAAGTGACAGACCAGATCGTTCAAGGCAGAGAGAATCACTTGGCCTGGGGCCAGGAGAAGGAGTCCAAATGTGAACCTGATCCTTTCCCTCTTCTAAAAGGGTAATCCTAAGGAAGCTAGAGAATTTTTCCAAGCTGCCCTGGAATTTCAGGTCTGATCACATCCGTACCCAGTCGTTCCTGCTTCCTGTTCCATTTTGGAGAAAGCTGGGGGAAGAAGCACGTGGCATCGGGAGGTGTCAAGAGGCAGGGGCATGGCCTGGCACTGTAGAGTTGCTGCTGCAGGATTCTTCCACCCATAAATTGCTCAGGGGAAGGGGGCTTTGGCCATGGAGCCAGTCAGGAAGATTTAAGAGCTGGTGGAGTTCGCTGTGCTAAGACAGAACCTGGCATTTCATTGTGTGATTTTTTTTTTTTTTTTTTTTTTTTTTTTAAACTCCAAAGGATGTGAAACATCTTAAGTTACCCAGCATAATGTGGTGTTTGTAAAGATTTCTTACCTTTTCAAAGTTTCCGTGCTTTCTCCTCCATGATTCCTTAAGGGTTTTGGAAGAGCAAAATGACTGCAATCTGAGAGTGAGCAGGGAAACCTATTTGCCCTACCAGCAAAGAAACAGAAGTGATGGTTGTGCCTAAAATAACCGAATTTGGAATTCTGTCATCTTTGAAACTTATGTTTGTAGCTATCCTTTATGTTGTTCACATCATCTTTCATGAGAATGTGGGTAGACTTGTATTCAGCACCTTCTCTTAAGCTGTTTTCTCTATATGCTGCTCTGTGAGGTTAACCAGTAAGAAATTCCTGTTTATAGGAAGGCTGATAGACCCCATGTACCTCATCACATGTTGTATTTACTTCACTGGTAAATACAAACTTCACTGGTTGGTTTGAAGCACAGTATAACAGCAGAGATCCAGTTTCAGTACATTGCTCAGGTATGTCCTTATAACCTAATGACCATCAAAGGTGACATCGAATGAATACTAAGTGTGCACTTACGCACTTTGCCAAATGAGGCTAATTGATTAAATGCTGTCCAGGGTGATCAGATCAGATCTATTGAAATCGAATCACTTCTGCTTCACTGTCGAGTGGCAGGTTTTTTGCTGTTCACTGAAAATTATTACTTTGCTTCACCAAGGCTTCTGTTGATTACACAGATTTTTATTTTTTTATTATTATTATTTACTTAGTTTACTAAGGAGTAGAAAGGGTTATTTTGGATTTTACACAGTTTGCAGAGAAGAAAAATAATGACTTTAAATGCAGGAAAAGATTCTCTTTTCCTGATACATTTGAAATGTAATTTTGTCTGGCAATTAGAGCCTATGAGAGACTGACTGGCTAGGTATATCGGGTTATGGCCATAATCAAACAGAGTCCACTTTAATTAATCTGATTATTATACATTTTGTGGTACTCTCAAATTGTTTAGCTTCCCTGACATTTATTAAGAATAAACTTCTCTTTTACCTAGGGATGATTGCATAATGCAGAATTATTAATGGTTAGTCATAAGAAACTAATCAAGTTAGCGGCAACATGGAGAGAGGGAATGAGCACAGAACTGGGAGTGAAGTTCTTCTGTTAATTTGATACATGGTCTTGGAAAAAATCACTTACTGCTCACCGCAGTCTCTTGATTTTCCTTCAGCTGAAGAAGGAATATTAATACTTACTCCCCTACTTTGCCAGAGTATTTGGAGAATTAGCTAATGCACATGTTTATGATTAAAATGTTAGTGTTTCAAAAATGTCAATTTAAAAAAAAATAGGAAAAAAAAAATCAAATGTTTATGTGTATATCTGTGTGATTACCTGTGTGTGCAGATAATTAATAATGAAACTGGAGAACTGATTATGCTATTTATATCTTTAATTGCCAATCCATTCATTTGGAAGGAACGTTCTCTATCTATTATCTACTTAAATTGCTCCTATCACCAATAATAGCCAAGTGAATTTATCCTCACAAAACCTGTGTGAGGAAGTGAAGTACAGATTAAGACCAAAACAGACTATTATGATAATTTAGTCTGACTCCTGTAAAACAGAAGACAAAGAATTTTCTTCTAGTAGTTTCTGCACCAAGGCCCTATTGCAGAAATATTGAGAAATAAAGCTGAAGGAGAATCAACTCTGATTTTTCAGACCTTTACATATACATATAATTCAGATTAGAATAAATAAAATTTTACTTACTCTTAACTGCTCACTGACTTACTTGTAGTGAAAAGAATTCACGTGTATTTAGTATCAATCATTTGGGGGTTGTTTGGGGTTTTTTTAGTATTTTGCCTAAGGTGACACAGCGTAGAAGGAGTTTAGGAACAGAACTTGGTTCTTCTGGAGTCATCATTTATTCCATATAATTGCAAGGCTCTATCCGTGATAAATAACTTGGGCTTACCTGCAGTGTAAGCTTTTTTAAATTAAAGGCTCAAGCTCTCAGATAAACCTTATGTATTTGTATAAAAACTCCTTTGCTTTCATTCCAGTGAAGCACTAATTTTTTTTAGCCAACAGAATTCTTTCCTCCAGTATGTGAAAAGCTGTTTGAAGAAAACACTGAGCCCTGAAATAAGAGGGAGACCTCATTGCTGTTGTGTGCTCCTTATCAAGCAATTTTATATTTCTGTTAACAAAAATATTAAAAATTGTGGAGTCATAGAATAACTTAAGGTAGAAGGGACCTCTGGAGGCCATCTGGTCCAAGCCGCTCTCCCCCTCAGCACCTGCCCAAAACAGGGCTAACTTCAAAGTTGGAGCTAATTTCAGAATTAGATCATGTTACCTGGGGTCATCTATAAACTGTGTACTATTTCCATCTTCCTAACAGTTCATTGTGGTGGGATTTCTTATCTGACATCATCTGGGGATTCTTAGGATTTAGTCCCTTATCATTTTTTTTACTTTGAGCTGTGCAAGCCTCTCGTGTATGCAAGAGAAATACATGTTTACTGCTTACGTAGGGACTTTACAGGTTATACATGTTCCCTTACCCTGGTTAACCTTGCTTACCCTTCTGCATTATGTATTTTACACTTGTTTTGGATGCACTCCAAATATAGATGTGGTAAAAATTACTGCATTTGACATCCATTTCTTAGCTCACAGTTTATCACTCCACCAAATTTGGGCTTGGAGCTTCTTTCACAGTCTCTTTAGTGTGTTGTAGCTTTATTTAGGCAACAGTTCAATTATTAAGTGTAGAAATGGCATAAGGCTGTCTCATTGTAGCAGCCTCATCCCAACAGGAAGACGATGGGTCAGGAGGATCAGAAGAACGTACTGAAGAGCAGTCACAGCAGCTGTCTGTAGGTTTATTCAGGTCTTGTTCCAGTGTCATCCCTTGGACTGAACCCTCCTCAGCAGCGGGATGCATTACGTGCACTCCTGGAGCACTTCTTTTGGTTTATAGAATCATAGAATCATGTAGGTAGGAAAAGACTCTTATGATCATCAAGCCCAACTGTTAACCTAGCACTACCAAGTCCACCACTAAACCATGTCCCTAAGAGCACATCTACATATCTTTTAAATACCTCCAGGGATGGTGACTCAACACTTCCCTGGGCAGCCTGTTCCAATGCTTGACAACCCTTTCGGTGAAGAATTTTTTCCTAACATCCCATCTAAACCTCCCTTGCCACAACTTGAGGCTATTTCTTCTCATCCTATCTCCAGCCACCTGACAGAAGAGACCAGCACCCACCTCACTACACCCTCCTTTCAGGTAGTTGTAGAGAGCGGTAAGGTCTCCCCTCAGCCTCCTTTTGTCCAGGCTAAACAACCCCAGTTCCCTCAGCTGCTCCTCGTAAGACGTGTGCTCTAGACCCTTCACCAGCTTCGTTGCTCTTCTTTGGATGCAAAATCCAAAATTTAGCTTCATCCAGGAGGAATCCGGTTTCTAAGCTCCTTTATGGTGTGAACCAAAGTGCAAAGTGAGGACATCTGGGAGATCTGCTTCAAAAGTGCACTCCTGATCCAGACTAAGACTCTGTTGTAGACACACTCCAAGTTATTTAACAAATACACTTGAAAGGGCCTAAATACTTGCCTGTGAGGTAGTGTTAGGATTGGTCACGAGGTGATGCGTGGAAGGAGTTATTCCCTAGAGTTACATCAGCACAAGTGACATCAGAAGTAGGCTGTTTGGGTTTACTGTTATGATGGATCAGAACTACTGGAAACCTGAGCTTTTGTGCGAAGTAAAGCAGGTGAAGCAAATAATTCTTCATAGTAATTGTGCCAAGGTTTTAGTTAGAATTAAAATGAAAGGAGCTATGCCAGCAACACTCAGTGAAACTGTGGTATAGAAAACCTAGCTTTCAGACTTCTGCCAGATCAAGCCCGCTGCAACCACATGACACATTTTCTAAACTCACTTAGATAAGCTCACAAAACATTGACAGGAGCTTTGTTCCAGCAGGCTTCATGCCTCATTGCGTATCAGCTGTTCTTCTGCAGCCAGCATAAACACATCTACAGCGTACGGCGTGCCTTGGTGAAATTCAGCGCAGTGCCACGGCGTGTCTGTGCCTGGTTTGGAACATGTTCCTATTGCTGAGTAAGCCAACGGTGCGCAGATCCAGCTCTTAGGATCATGGCACCGTGACTGCAGGACGCTCACATAAACCTACTTCAGTTCTTCGGTAATGCTGTTTATTAAGCGTACAGTCCTAATTTCGCATAATAATGTTTGTTAAAGTAATTTTTAATGACACAGGGGTGGGCTTTTCTATCCAATTTTTCCTTCTGTGGCTTTTGCAAAATGTCTTTTTAATGACTTCTAAGACATGTAGCTATAATCAGTATTAGTAGTTCTTACTCTCAGAAAAGCTCATTCTTTGCCTGGACAGAGGATATGCTGCTTTCCTCAGGTGTAAAAATGCAAATGAATACCCTATTTTCAAAGCATAAACTGGTCTCTGCTCTGAAACGGAAAGAAAATAGCAGGAGATAAGCAAAATAAGCAACTGAACATTGAATAGTTTATAAAGTGAATAAAATTTAAATGCATACAGTTTTTCTGAGCTGAGTTTCTGAGGGTGAGGCTTTGGTCTGAATTGTTAGTGATAAAATATGGATTATGTGGAGTTTGGCCAGATTTTCTTCCTTTCCACACATACATACGCTCACTGGATTTACCTGGTTGCATAGTTATACAAAAACATATTTTAGGATCCTTTATTACTTATGTTGGAAATAAAAGGTTTAATATTTTCTGAGGGCTTTTTTGACACAATAATTCTGGTCCAGCTAATACAATGACATCTTTCAGCGGTAGTGTTCTGACCAGTAACTTCCCTGCAATCAATGCAATAAGCTGCTGCTTCAAAAATATTAGTATATCTGCTGACTCCTTGGGTGCTGACTTGTGAGATAATAACTCTATGCAATAGTATTAGTCTTTTTCAAAGAATTCCACAAACTGTGCTATCCCTATTTACTCTTTCACTGAATTTGGCATTATAGTTGCAAGTGGTGTAAGACAAGATGATGTCTGTTTTCTCAGTAGTGAAAGCATTGTATGAATATTTAAAAAAAGGCCTAATATATATATATTTTTTTCTTAATAAGCACTTAAAAATCAAGGATTTTTTTTCTCCCTTCAGGAGCAGCAGCTGAAAAAATAAATCTGAGATGAAAATATGTTTCACTTCTGTTAAATGATACATATTGAAAGGAATAGAACATAAACGAAAATAACTTCCCCCCCATTATGTAAGTTTTATCCAGTATAATATTCCCTGAGAATTCTGTGTAAAAAGGAAAGAAGCAATCATAATACTGCCAATTAGGTGGTGAAACGACAGCTGAAAACGGAGACGGTGAGCAATGCTGTGCAGAATTAGTAAGTTCATGGGAGAGTACCCTTAAACTTTGGGCAAATTTGAATCCCTTCAGAAATAAAAGACTTGTGGCCTCTAAAACATAATTAGTGTGGGCATGTATTTCACTTGCTTCTGATTTACAGCAATGTAGCCACTTTCTGACTGGTCATTGTGTATGGTTTTATACCTGTAGTGTCTGAACAGTTTACGATCCTTAATGGGAGTTTATCATCCCAACATCCCTTTGGGTATGGAAGTGTAATTTTTACATTAAGGGAGAACCAAGGCACACATAAAGTGGGGTCATTCCCTGTGAACACAGAAAGAATATACGGTCAGGAGTCAGAGACCCAGAAATCCTCTGTAGTGTTTCATTCTAACTATATCCCTCATCTTTTTTTTTTTCTTTAATTTTTTTTAAATTTTCTCTCCCTTCCCCCTTACTTACACACACCCCTAATTTCCTAAGGAAACAAGACTCTCATGAACATTGTCTGGATGTATCTGCAAGTCCTCTTCTGAATAACTTTTAAACCAACTTCAGCCAAACTTGACAGGGGGGTGGATTTCTAAAGCTACTGAGTTACAAGGACTGTCACAAGAATAGGCAGCCAGGCTGTGTTTGTGCTCTTCTTGAGTGAAAAACAACCGAAAAAGATCAGTCCATATTGAACACTAGACAATGCACACAGTCACCTTGAGAAATCTGTCCTTTTTGGTTCTGATTCATTTGATTTGATTTTTATGTTGCTCGCACTGGGCTTTTTTTTTTCTTGTTGCAGACAAGCTATCGGTTGTATATCAGTGCCGTCTGTGTTTTATACATGTGTGAATTTACATATGCATGCATACATATAGATATGTATCCTGACCAAAGTATAGTCGGAAAACAGGAAAATCCATCCTATTTCCCCTGTGACTGCAGATATACATACTTTAAATAAATTTTCTAGTTTTGAGACTGAAAGGAAGCTAATGAGCTTTCCATGAGCTCACTGGGTAACCCTATCCTATGTCCAACTGCTTTGGGCAGGAGCTGCCTATTTACATCCCATATGTTTAAGTATGGTTTCATGTGAAGAGCAGTGGTTTGGGTATGACAGGTGTTATTACAATGACTGAACTAATGTGTTCTTGGCAAGAAAGTATTGGGGCTAATAGCATAGAAATACTTACACGGAAAAAGCATTGGTGGTGGTGGGAGAAAAAGAAAAAAACCCCTAAAATTTGGAGGGATTTCTGTAACCTGCCCATTCAAATACTGAAATACAGCCTAAACAGGGTTGCTTGGATGGCAATATTTGTTGCACCTTCTTTTATTTAAGCCATTGAAAAGTTGTTCTCACTTAATGAAGACTACTGAACAGTAGAGCACTCTTGTAAGCCTTGAAGTTTTTTTTGCCTGAGTAACTGTTGTGTTTCAACCTATATTGTAGTTCTGGTAGAATTAACTCTGTACTGTGTGGGTGCTGGAGGTTGAAAGGTAATTAATAATCCCTGAGAATATGTCTGAGCTCTATTAAAACAGTCAGATGAAAACTCTTCTGTTGCAGCCTGTCAAGAATAAAGCACGTTTTGGAGTAGACTTGCTATCTATTATTTGTATTTGTAACAATACACTGAACTCGCCGTTCTGGAAGAGGACCCTCTAGAACTGAAAAAGTGTCCCCAAGACCTTTGGTGCAGGAATCGCTCTTGATGTCTAAGGGGAGGTTTGCCTGCTAGATTTCTAGCTCTGGATTGAATCCCACCCTCTGAGTCGGTGAACATTTGAAACCAGTCTGTTTCTGTTTTCTACTGGCTTATTACTGAACACAGTTCATCTTGCTGACGCGTACCTGTTCGAACTGCTCATGCTGCTTGTGCGTGGTGTGGATAATCTCTGAAGCTGGCAGGCTAATGGCACTCTTGAGAACTGCAGCTGCATGTCCAGCCATGGACTGAAAAGGGTGAGAGCTCTGCAAGCTATTCAATGGCTGGATATCTATCAACCGTTGTGGTGTATATTAGGATGAAGAGAATTAGACATGGTTGGGTTCTGTTCTTAACATTCCTGGCTAGTGGAAGGGAATGGATGCCAGGATGCATTTGCAGTATAAAGGAGAGGCGCTTGAAATGGGATAGAGGTTGGCAGGCAGGCCAAGTGGAAAACCCTGTGCAAGACGCACAAATATATAGCGTACTGTCTAGAAATAAAGAACAGGGGAAGAATCACATGCACATCCTCTGGATCTAAGGCACCCTACATTAGATTGAGGTTGGATGTGTCACAGGTGCAGTACCTGCTTACTGTATGGTGTAAAAGCACAGCTCGGGGTACAGAGTGCAGACAGACCTGAGTGCCTTGCTTTTTGGCAGCAGCCCTGCAGCAGTAGTGCTATATTGGATAATGTTCTCCAATTTTTTTATTTTTTTTTTTTCCCAAAAAGAACAACTACGGTTTTCATTTCCAGCTGATTATAAACTGCTATAATTTCTTTATCTCAGATGTAGTTTATTAAAAGTGGTGATACTGCCCAGAGGTAGTATTCTTAAGACCAAGACTTCTAAAAGCAGGAAGGACTTTGTGCAAACTGCCAGACTAGTATGCCAAGCATGGGAAGAAAAGAGTTCTGGAAGAAGGACAGGAGTTCAAATTTGCTCTTTTTTGTACTTGTTAATCACTGACACGTACTGAGTCAGGAAGTTGTGTCTCTGTGGAAAAAATGAGATTTGACAGACCTTCAAAATATTTGGGTGATCAGTGGGTAAAACATTTTAAGTGTTACTTTTTTTTTACTGTATGTTTAAAAAACCTTTTTGTGTGTGCATGCACACAGCCTATTTTTTGTTTTCATAGTAAAGTAAGGAAAGCAAAATAATAATGCTCTTGTTTGCAGAAAAATCAGAAGGTTACAACACTGCATATAGCTCTGAAAGCCCTTCTTTTGCCAGCATTGTTGCATCCTTGGTTTATAAGTGATTCAAGGGAGATGTTTTCCAAGCAAGGATGGGATCATGCACGTATTAAACTATCTGTGTTTTGTGGTTGGGTTTTACAAGCAAATGTAAAACTCCAGTGATTTGTGTGTTCCTGAAATGTTTCATGGCTTTGTCACCTTTTAACAGCTATGAATTAAAGCAAATGTAGTACAGAAGATTGCATAAGAGGTATAAAGATGAGTAGAATTTGATCTGGTTTAGGCAGTGGATTTAGTTCTCCCAATTTACCTCATAGTTCTCCCGTCTAAGTAATCACTGCAATGGGACAGTTGCTTTATATGGGGTTTAAACTACCATCTAAAAGTATCCAAAACCAAAAAGATTATAAGCGAGGCAAAATTTTACAGCAGAGAAGAACACCAAGCTTACTGGGGCAGGTCCAGTTTCTGCCAAAACATGGAGCAGTTGGGATTGTTTTGTGGTTTGTTTCATTGAAAGGCATCAAAGGGCATGGCAACCTCTGTTGCAGTAAACAAAGTAGTTCTAGCATGTATCCCTCTAATTAGTAATTAATTAACAGCAGAAGATTAGATTGAGATTTTTTTAAACTACTTCTCAAGTTTCAGGCTGAACAAGAAGATGACATTTATAATGAAGTCAGTGCTCTTGCATTAATGAGTGGTGGAGTTGCTGTACAAGATTTCTGAATGTGGCTTCCATTAGCACTGCTCCCAGGTAGAAATGAAAGGGTTTGGCTGTACGTGTTATATCTGCTAAGTTTGCAGGCATTGCTTCTCCAGGATCGTATCCTTGCTCAGGACGAACCAGTGTGCATGGAGAGGGGGAGGGTATTTTCACATAGCTTTGGCTGAATCCCTCTTGCAGAACCAGAAATTTCAAGGTCATCAAAAAACAGCTGGTGGCTTTTAAACAAACTGATGTCCTAGTCTGGTGAAACAAACAGTCCACATCACTAAACGCAATACAGATTCACAAACCGTAACGTGATCTCAGTGACACCAATTTCAAATTGGTAATTCAAATTAACATTAGATAATCACTGTTCCTCTGAATGTGATTTCATAAGAGGAATTAGTCTTGATCTCAACCTATAGAGCAGTTGCCTTGATTTGTTGTGCCTGAAACAAGCTCGTCCTAATCCTCTCTCTCTGGACCACCTCCTCCTTTTCTGCACACAGGAACCAAGCGCTGTCGTACTTGATGCTTGCGTTAAACTAGAAGAGCAGGTGAACAGAGCCCTGCCAAGCTGATGCAAATTCCAGCAGCAAAATCGGTTACCGAGGGAATGTTGAACAACACAAAGGCAATGGCTCTATCCTCTCGATAGATCTGCTGCTTTCATTTACGCAAGATAAAGGCTTGATGTTTGTTCCCCAATTAAAGTTTCCAACTTGTCAGGTAGTGTGCAGCCTCTGTGCCTCTAGGCCAGCTGTCTGATAGACTGTACACATCAGGCTTGTGCAGCTGTTCTGACAGGAGAGGAAGTAAATCACTTCCTAAATATGCCACTCCATAGGTTCTGTAATTGTGGCATTCCCTGTTAACTGTACTTTAAATAATTCGTCAGCCAGGAAGATCAAAAGGCAACAAGGTTTTGAGCTACTTTTGGAGGTATTCCTTTTTTACATAAGAACAGAGAATAGCACCAATATATGTTTAAATAAGTTGAAGCCCAATTATCTTAGGTGGTTTTAAACTCTCTGTTTTAAACTATTCCTTCCTGGGATACCAAGTTACGTCATAGTCACCTGAAAATTGCCTTTCGTTTCAAGATTCAAATTAGGAACTACCAAGAAGGTTTGGTAATTGTCCGCTCCATTTAAATTTTATAAGGTTCTCTCCTTTTTGTGTCATTATCCTGTTGTCTTTCTGTTACTTCTCGTTTCTCCCTATTTAGACAGCAGTAGGAGCGTCACACCTCAGG
Source organism: Buteo buteo (assembly GCF_964188355.1). Lineage (NCBI taxonomy): Eukaryota > Metazoa > Chordata > Aves > Accipitriformes > Accipitridae > Buteo > Buteo buteo. The sequence continues at coordinate 5,904,210 of NC_134173.1, forward strand.
TTAGCGTGGGAGCTGCCCTTTTGATGTGAGGGCAGCTGGGGAGATCTCATGCTTCTCAAAGAACCTGGTGGTGGGTGATGGTGTTCAGCTAGCTGAGCTGAGTACGCCGAAAGATTTGTGGGGAACAGGAATTCCTCAGACTCTGGGGAGTGGACCTAGGAATCTGGAGTAGCAGATGGGCCTGGCTTTCCCAGCAGGATGCAGGGACAAATCTTTGGGCTGTAGAGAGGAAGGGCTGGTGACGTGGGGCTGCAAGTGGTGTCTGCTGTATTCTCAAGTTACGGAGCCGTGACCGTGGTCCTAGGACGCTGCAGTGGGCTTTTTGATACAGACCTCCCCTACAAGCTTCCTTAGGATGAAGTAATTTCCAACAGACACTTTAGAACTATGAGTTTGTGGACATACAATGTTTCTCCATCCTTAAACCTGATCCCTCATCTAACTGGCTTACTCTTTTTCCTCACAGTTCTAGAAAATTTCTTAGCAGAACCATTTCTTGGGTTAGCTAGCTATTACTTTTCTTTCTTGTTGTGAGGCTCCTCACAGTGAATTTCTCATTGTAGGGATGTATTTGCTTGGATTTTTATTCCACTGAGAGTGCCCTCTTTTTCCTAGCTCTCTGCTACATGATGCCACTCTTCTGCTGAAGCATCTAGTACCAGCCAGAGACGTCGTTCTGAGCTGGACATGTTGTTCTGTCTGACTCAGTACTTCGCTTCATGTGACACAGCGAATGTTCAGGTTGATGCTGTGAGAAAAGCAAATGCAGTATTTTCCCCACTCTTCCTGGTTAAAGGATGAGTCAGTGTCCCTTGTCCAACCTTTAGGCTGTTAGATACAAAACTACCTACAGGCAGATGGCTTTCATTTCAGTAGTAGTTAGATGGGTAATTCTTACAGCCATTTTAGAGATTCCCGTTCAAGTTTTTGAAACATCTGCAGTGGGTTCTTTCCAAGGTTGCAACAGATTTATTGAGTGTACCCCTTGTTTGTGGGCACAGCTTAAATGTGAAAACAAAGGATGACTGCTGAGGTGAAGGGGAAGTTTCTGTGCCTTTGAGCATGGTGCTCTCTCTGTCACTTGTCCTAGGCAGTTTGGCCAGAAAACCAGGGACAGTTGCATGAGCAGGATGAAAAGAAATGAAATGTGTACTAAACAAGTGCTAAAGACTCTATGATCCACGTTTGGTTTTTTTATGGTAGCATGTTGGCCTTGCTTTAAGATGACTGCAGTAGCAGCGCTTCTTAGTAAGGCCTGTATTGAAGTGGAAAAAAGTTACTGTTGGGTTCCTGATTTTAACGGATCAAGTTGTATTAAGATGATAAGCTCCCTTTGCAACTGTCTGTCTTGAAAAATTACATGAGCAAGTGCTGTAGAGGAGTTGGAGGTTTGAGTTTTGTTTTGGAAAACATTGCCACTGTTTTGATGGATTATTTGTTTGTTTGTTTACTATCTACTTTGCTTCATCTCTTGCTATGATTTTCTTTGAAAAGCAATATTGTGTTTACCCAGTGATAGTGAAGGATAAGTCGTTCTCAGCTGCCAAAGAGGAAACTTCAATTTGGGTTTGACCTAGAAACATTTAATGGCAATGTCTTTCTCAGTGTCAGATGGGAAGGTTGGGGAAGTTGGAAGCAACCTATGAGATACTAAAAAGGGATCTGCTTCACAATGCATGAAAAAAATAAAATCATATGAGAGTTAAAATAGATCTTCCCTTACTTGTTAGAAAGCAATAGGGAAAAATAAAAGGAACTTTTTTTTTTCCCCTTCAACTGGTAAAGAGATTGATAAAAGCAAAGTAACATGAAGTAGTTTTTTATCTTAGAGTAACAGACATTACTTTTTCTCCCAAGTGGACTACCTAGAAATTACTGTACAGAAAGCAAAAATATTTGCTGTCTGCAGAACAAGTTACAGGGGATGGCAAATTCTCTGCTAGCATTTCCAATGAGATGGCTGAGGTTACCCCACCCTGTGCCTTAGACCTGTGGGTTCAGAGATGCTAAAGCCTACTGGGAAGCTCTCTACCGTATCAAACAAATCTGTCGGGCCTTTGCTCCGGCAAACTTTGCTGGATATTAACACCCTAAATAATTGCCTATTACTATTCAGTTCTTGGTTTTAAGTAAATACGGGGAGAAAGTTAGACGAAGCTCTTTGTGCCATGCTACGTGGTGACAGACTTGGTTTTGGCGTAGTAATACATTTTGAGCATTTTAATTTTTCTCTTTCCACCGTGAAGTGCCATGGCATGTATTTATTAAAGTTGTGCCTGAACATGAAGAACACTAAGTAGTCTGCTTTTCTTGCTTTAATTGTGAGTGCTGTTGTGGCATGCTGCACAGCAGAGTTGCTAGGACCCTTGACAGTGATAAAGGTGTGGATCTTGTGGAAGTGATGTTGCCTACTGTCGTGGTTTAACCCCAGCCAGCGACTAAGCACCACGCAGCCGCTCACTCACTTCCCCCCGCATCCAGTGGGATGGGGGAGAGAATCGGAAGGAAAAAGATAAAACCCATGGCTTGAGATAAGAACAGTTTAATAGAACAGAAAGGAAGAAACTAAAATTTATAACAATAATAAAATGAAAATAATAATAAAAGGATTGGAATATACAAAACAAGTGATGCACAGTGCAATTGCTCACCACTCACCAGCTGATGCCCAGTCAGTTCCCAAGCAGTGATTCCCCCCAGCCCCACTCCCCCCAGTTTACATACTGGGCATGACGTCACACGGTATGGAATACCCCTTTGGCCAGTTTGGGTCAGGTGTCCTGGCCGTGTCCCCTCCCAACTCCTTGTGCCCCTCCAAGCTGAAAAATCCCTGACTTAGCATAAACACTACTGAGCAACAGCTGAAAACATCAGTGTGTTATCAACATTCTTCTCATACTGAACCGAAAACATAACACTATACCAGCTACTAGAAAGAAAATTAACTCTATCCCAGCCGAAACCAGGACATCTAGACATACCAGTTGTCTGCACTAACTTCTGCATATAAGCTTTTACAGCCTGCTGAGTGCTTATTCCTCTTCAAACAGTAACACTGAGTAGTTGTTAGGTTCACTTTGTTGTAGTTAATAACCTATTTTTGTACTGATATCTAATTACATAGCATTAGGTGTTTGGTTTTGGGTTTTTTAATATTTTTTTTAATTTCCTGGTCATATAAAGATCAATGTATCTGTTTGTGTGGGTCCTGTACATTTGATTGTGAGAGTTCTAGGACTCATTACACCCTGATACCTTTAGGCATCCATATGTTACTCTTGTTTCTCAAGGCTAGGCACTTTATACCCTTTTCATTATACATAATTGATGGCTTGTGCCTATAGACATGGACTTATGTTGCATAGATATAGATATCATTACAGGTTTTTATATTTTGTATTCACTGAAAGGCTTTTGTCTTAAAGTGCAGTAGCTGTTCAACTGATATTCTCAAAAGGATAGTCAGTCTCTCAGAAGAGGAATCTTGATTTTTTTTTTTACAATGCCATTGACTGTCCATGAATAATTTATGATTGTATCAGTCCACCTCTAGTATTACATGCAGGCTGCAGTGCTTATGAAATGTATTTAATGACATTTTTAGCTAAGCACCAGTGAATGCTCTTGTGGATGAAGCAATAGTTCTTGTTAGCGTTTGGAATGTTGCTGCTGTTTACTTACATTTGTACAACTTCCACCCAGCTAGTATGTTTAACCCAGCTTGGTTATCTTACGGGTGGGACTTTTGGCAAACCACAACAATAACTAGGACAAGCAGGACCGCTAGATGTAGTGCAAGTAGGCTCTGATCCCACTGGCACGTATTTAAGCAGAATAACTCTAGATTTCATTAGAGTTGTTTTCCACACATGATATGACTGAGATCTGACTCTACTTCCCCCTGGCACTTTAGTCAAATAAACAGCAATAATTGTAATGCAATTCAAGCTAGAATTTCACATCTCAATGGCACAAAGTCTGAAGAAAGGTAGTGATTACAGGTATTGTTTACTTTATGGGTTATTTATAGATTTTACGGGAACTCTGTGAACAATAAATGATAGATATGTACCTTCAAAAAAGAGCTTATATTATGAAGGCGAAATCTTTTTTTATTAGTTTTGAATCGAGCAAATATAAACAAGACAGCTTTAAAATGTTAAAAATTAGAAAGGAATACTGACGTTCAAAATGGTAGTTGCTGACGAAACTTGTATTGACAGTAAAATTAATGCCAGAAGAGCTTTGCAGTGTCTAAAGCAGTGATAGGGACTATTACATGACCTTTTGAAAATAACTAAGAGATAAGTGATTATTAATGAAAATAAACTGAGTTTTTACTGCTGCTGCTGAGAAGATTTAAAGGTATTTATCAGGAACAGGACAAGTCATCAAAAAAGACGCTGTACTTGCTGTTGACAAAGATCTGTTCTGGAGCTTTGCAGAGCATGCACGGGCATAAAGCGTTCTTGGGCAGGTAGCAGCAGAGAGGACAGTTTGTTTAATAAGACTGAGGAAGAAGCAGGGGATTTGACAGTCTCCAGTGTCCTGAATAAAGAATCTTCATTATGTTTGTCATAATTGAGTCTCATCCCTTCACTCTAAATAGTGCTGCAGCTTGCATGCATCTAATCACACAAGGAGACAGGAGGTTTCATCCTGCTCATTTCCTCCTTCGCTCAAGTACAATTTGGCCTGAGATTATGATGATTCACAGTGCGCTTTATTAGAAACATTAAACAGAAAAATGACAAATTCATGTCCCTCTCTACAAAAGCCATTAGCAACTGATTCTCCAGGAACCCATGAAAAGAAACAGGAAAAGAACAGAAAATTCAGGAAGGTCTCTGAAATGAGAGAAGTCTGACATACAGAAGAGTAAGGTGCAGATGCACTCACTTAATACATGCCGTGTGAAGGTGAACGTATTTGGAATTCATTTGCCTTCACTGAAAGAAAGAGATCTGAATAACGGTGACCACCTTCTTGCAGAAGTTAATCTAATTCAGAGACTGGAGGTACCCCATGAATGGGCATGCTTTTAAGGGAGCATGCAGAGGCCTGGGGAGAATGTGGAAGTCCCTGAAGAAATGTACATGATCAAGTAGGTATTTTGAGTTCGGTATGAGTAAGGAGAAACGCATAAGAAATTGCCTGGTTGCTATGACCTTAAATAAGGACCTTTCAGATGAAAGCCCACTTCGATACCATCAACCCACTTTGGGTTTAGCTTAGCTTGAACCTAACAGAAATGGAATATGCAGCACTGGCTTTGTGAAGATCACTCAGCTTTTAGAAGTCCTAAAAGATCTAAGTAGGAATCTGTGCCTTACGATATGCTAAAATCAATGTTGAACCCTCAAATCCTACAAAGTGTTCTTTACTACTAGACAGATATCTATGGTCTTGGTCCAAACGTGAAGTCCTAAGACAAATATAAAATATCTAATCTTATGTAGGATTGCTTGTGACCAAGCTGAAGGTACAGATTCTTAAAATTATCTTCTTATTAAAGATGACTCAGGGCAGGGAATCAGAGATGCCTGGGCCTCTGATTCAGTGATGTTAATTTAAGCAGTTTGATTACCCTTCCCTCCTCAGTGCCTCTTGTGTATATTTAGCACTCACCAAAAAAAAAAAAAAAAAAAAGGCAGCCAATGGCTCCTAGTTTCAGCAGAATAATAAGCCTGGTAACCTGTGGCATGTTGAGTGAATGAGTTTTTTTTAACCTGTCCTGTTAGAACAGGTGAAATATTCAACTGTAAGGTCTTAGGAGTAATTGTCAGTAGAAACAGAACATTAATACTAAAGATAAAAAATTGCCTGAGGTATAAGTAACTCTTTATCTTGTTTTCCTCCTTAGTAGTTAGTGTAGTTAATTTTTCTTACAGTTGGATGTAGTCATTATTTTACTTCTATGAGCATGCACTTTTTAAACATCTTTTCCATCACAAATATGGATCACATTAATCTATCATTTATGTCTTTTTTTGACCTGCCTGGGACTGAGTAAGCTTTCATTATTTAAGAATAGTATTTGAATGGCTATAGTAAAGATACGCGGGTTAGTGTATTTAAGCTATTCCTGGTCCTCTTTAGGAAATTGCTTGTTTTGCTATGGTGATGCCATTCTTGACACTGCTTTCAGGAGCACCACGCTCTTACAGACTGTATTCTTGGAAGAAATGATTAGCATCGAAAGGGCTAGAAGAGGACTAAGCAGCATGTGACTGAGCATACTTTTGGTGCAGAGGAAGCTGCTTCTGAGTCAGCAAGCGTGCCCTGGCAGCAAGGAAGGCTGGCAGTATGCTGGGATGTATTAACAGGACTGCAGTTAGATTAAAGGAAGAGATTATTCCTCTTTATTTGGCCTTTCTAGAGCACTTCTTGAATGTTTTGTCCAGTTTTGGGTGCTAATAGAAGAAAAATTGTAAACTGGAGTCACCAAGATGGTTGGGGAACTGGTGCATTTGCCCTGTGAGGAAAGGCTGAGGGAAAGGGACTTGTTCAGCCTGGGCAAGAGTGGAAAGCTGACAGTGGCCTGCCAACTCCTATAAGGAGGTTAGCAAGAAGATGGAGCCAGGCTCTCCACTGAGGTGCATGGCAGGAGAATGAAAGGCAAAAGTTGTAAACCGAAAAGGGAAGATTCAGACTACCAGATACAGGGAGAAACTTCTTCACCTTGAGAACAGCTAAGCGTGGGAACAGGGATGTTAGACAGTCTCCATCATAGGAGGATTTCAAGACCTACCTGGATGAAGCCCTGAGCAACTTGGTCTGACCTCACGGCCGACCCTGCTTTGAGCAGAAAGTTGGACCAGAAACCTCCTGAGGCCCCTTCCAACTTGACTGGTCCTATGACTCTAAAATAAGAGTTCTGCAGGCAGTTTTAAAATTTCCTGTGAGCCATTTCTTGGCAATCTGAGTTCCCATCAGTAATCTATTATTGCCACATTTAAGATAGACTAAAAATGTAGACAGTTAAACTGGTCTTTAAACTGTACGCCTGAACAAAAACTATTTCCAAGATGGCCTGTCAGAACTTGGAACTGGATGTGCTGGAGGAACCAGGCACTGTATTTTCTGGCTGCTTTCTGAAGGCAATTTAGGCAGATGTAGGCAAAGTTTGGGTCTGATTCATTTTCCTTGCTTGCTGTCCAGGCCTTCTGAGCCAGAAAAGGACTAGGCACGGTAATGTATATCAGTGATGCATTAGGATAGCACACTAATGTGCTAGTCCTCACAGTGATCTGATTGCTTGAGATGTCACTAGACTGAGGATTTTTTTAATGTGGCCAGTTTTGAAATATGAAGAGTGTGATTAAGCAGACCAGGTGTCAATTTTGGGACCACACTTCTCCAGCTGGCTGGTAATAGAGAAATGTATTGTAAGCCAAAATGAGAAACTTTGACTTACACAATGACGTTAGATGTTTGTGAAGAAGCAATTAACTGAATTCCAATCCCACCTCTACAGAAAGTGCAAGGCTACCTCGGAAGGCTGTTTCAGAGAAGCTTGATGCTAATTAAAAAAGACTCCATACTCCAGGTATGCATTTTTGGTAGTTCTCTCTAGTCTTGGCATCCTGCTGTGCCCACACTTACAGCTCTGTCCTCCTCTAACATTTACTGTCTTGCTGACTGCATCTTCACATTCACCTTTTTAAACTCTTTATTTTTGAGGACTGAAGTAATTTATCAGAAACAACTCACAGCATTTGCATCCTGTTAAGAAACAGTCTGAACTCATTCTTTATGACTGGTAACAATAGTGACAATCATTTTCATTTGCACAGAAATTCATTCCAAAGCTTCTAACAATTTGGTATGCAGTGACAGGTGAAGAACTGTAATTCCATTACTAAATTGCGGTCATTTCAAAGGGTCAAAATAAGCAGCTGTTTAATAACCTTGCTCTTGAAGAAAGTAATGTGAAAAGTTTGAACATGAGAGATTGTAAGTGTTTCCTTTTTAATGCATCTTAATAGAGAAAAATAATCTTCAGCTGAATAATAGTTTTCAGCATCCTTATGCAGTTATGATTCAGTCCTAGCAGGATATAAAAATGCAAGCGGTGGGGAAAGATTCCCCATCACCATACTGCATAGGTATTTGCTGGAGGTATTAATGTATCTGTCTTGCAGTACACTTGGAAGACAAGCTGCTCGCCAACCTCAGATAGCGTGGATTTTTTGTGTAGTGCCTTCAGTCATGTGTGGGTGGATTCAGAGAATCTAAGTAGACTGACTGAGGAGACGTAAAGATGACCTATTTACTCATAATCTTCACTCAGAAAGGAATTAAAAGCAGATGGTAAATCAGAAGTTTTCTTTGTCTAGTCACTGGGAAATTATGCTCAGGAGCGATGTCTTAAAGATGCACTTGTAATCAGAACGATGTTACATTTCATCCGCTGAAAGGTTGATTACAAAATAAGTACAGGAATGGAAAGAAGAGACAGTGAAGAATACATCAGTTCTTCTCTCTGAGCCAGCTCAAGGCTTTGTGACAGCGTAGACAGAGCTTGCTACTTCTGATGCTGTCGGGGACAAGGTGTTAGCCGCAGTTCCATTTCTTCCCTGCAGTAGCTGCCATGTGCTCCAGCTCAACCTCAGCCTCTGTGGTAGCAGCAGGACCAAAGGGCTGTTCAAGGGGGAGAAGCTGCATGTGATACTGATGTTGCTGGATCCCTTCTCTAGCCACGGTCACGTCAGTAGTTTGCTGTCACAGGCATCTTTTACTTCTGCCTGCAGTAAGGTCCGTGTCTCATGGCTGGCTGTTGTAAAACCAGCATGGACTGTGCATCATGGCAAAATTAGAATAGATGGTTCTCCCCTTGAGGGTATCTGGTTTTGATGACACTTCGTGTAAAGCATTTGGGGGAAACCAAACTTTTTTCTATCAGATTTCCCAGTTTCGATACGGACTGGAAATGCCAACAGGGACTTCCAAAGCATGAAGGGGAGTAAGTGACTCAGTTTAGAAAGGAAATCATGTTGGGGCAGTCCAGCTTTCAGACAGAGAAGCAGAGATCGTTAGTGAAGTTGGTGCTAAAGGAATGTAAATATTTCAGTGTGGAGGATGGTTTTCTTTTTATGTCTTGATTGTGAAAGCTTCAGGAACCTAAATACAGTACACAAAGTCTAAGACAAACCCCTATCGAGCAGTAAGAAATCCACTGAATTTTTACAAGATGACTTGTCTCCTTAATTAGTGTTATTTCACAGAGCTTTATTAATGTAGCTTGTACATTTAAAATGATAGATAAACAGGCGATTTTGCTTCCCTCCCTGTTGTATAGAACTCTGGACGTATTTTTGCTTCTCACATCAATAGACATTGTTCCAGCAGAATCATAGATTGTTTAGTTTGATATAAGTTCAACTTCCTAGTGAACTAGAGAAGTCCCTAGTTCTGGAGATTAACTGTTTCTAGTTAGTCACGGTTAGATTAGATTTGCTTGGTTTCAATGCTAATGGTATGCTAGCTAGCTGATTTAGCAAGAGTCCTTTGTCTCAGACAATAGAAGAAACCACTTGATATAATTTCAGGATAAGTAACAGTTTCTGTACATAGATGTCTGTATGTGCGTGTGTTTATACCTATGTAAATATCCATACACAACTCTCTATTTCCTTCAAGACTACTCCTCTTTCTTTATCCCAGCTGAACTTGATATAAAGAGCTAGAATTTAGGTTCTCATGAAGCTCTGGTTCATTAGTTTGGCTTTAATTGCTTATAGCATCTGGGTTTTCAGGTGCAACATTTCAGAGCAACATAGTATTGAACTAGAGCAAATGATAAGAAGTCGTACGTTAGGAAGAAGCACTTGGGCAAATTCATCTGGTGCTTCTTGCAGTTTTCGAAAGCAGAACACTTCACAGCTGCTCACGAACGCATCATGTTTCTATTTCAGGGTACACCTCCTGGCTAGTAAAAAAAGCTGCAGAACATGCCCAACATAGAGCGTTCAAGTGCTTTGAACTTTGCTAGGTCAGAACTCTTTCAAAGGGTGAGGAGAGCTAAGCAAGGGCCGCGTGCATGGGCAAGGTGCATCTCTCACATCCCATCTACTTTTGAAGTATCTTTTTTGAAAGAGAGTAAAATGTGCAGTTTGGTGTTCCTCTTTCATATAAAAACAGATGGTGGATTTTTTTTTTTTTAAAGCGTTCCCTGAAGGTGTGGGGTTTATAGCTTAAGCTGCATTAGAGAGGCTCTCAGCTTAACAGAATAGTTTTTGTCTCTAAAGTGTTCTTTTCAGGTGCATGCTGTACCTGACAATGCACTGAGGGTGGGGGCAGAAACTGGGGAGACACACTGTTAATTGTGTCACTTCACTGAACTTCTGTGGAGTTGTGTTGATTTTCCTATGGGGAGGATGTGGCATGGCTCTTCAGAAAGACTTTTGTTTTGCTCTTCCTAAATTTCAACTGTAAAGAATAGTCATAGGCATTAGAACCATGTTTCACTTCAGGGATGCAGCTCAATCTCGTTCTATATTTAGTCAATACAGAAGGAAGAAACACAACTCTCCTTGTCTTTTATGTATAGCTGGCATCCATAGATGCTCCAGCACAATGTGCAGTTACTGCTCCTGATAAGAATCTGACAGACGAGTGATCGGGCCAAGGATGAAAAATTCTGCATCCTGTGTTCCATCTACAATTTTGCTAGTGTTTTATTTACGTGGATTCAGAATGTGATTGGAGAAATCAATGGAATAAGATTATCAAGGTTTGCTAAACAGAAGATAGCATCTTTGGCTCAGGAAGTCCTTGAGCTGCTAGAGTCTGGGACAAGTATGTCTGGCCTTTTCTCACGATTTTCTAGGCTTATACTGCTGGCAGTTGTAGCAGGCTCTTATGTCTTCATTTGGCTTGAGTAAGATTATTTGTAAAATTGCTAATAATACCAAGCATGAAGAACTGAGCCTCTTGTAGGTCATTAAGTGTATGCTATTCAGACATATATAACAGTAGATTTCTCCAGCATTTGGAGAAAACAGTATACCGAGGTGAAGAAATTATGCCTCCATTGAAATACCTCGCACGTTTTTAGTAAGACAAAACCAACAGGAGTAGCCAGAGAGGATTTCCCCCAAATGGTCCTTGGTCAGATTGGGGTGTCCAGAGGACAATCAGGCCCTGAGCTGTTGACATTTTACTGGGTGCAAGAATAGCAGTTTGGGATAATGATTCTAAGGCAAGATAGAAAACATTCATATCCTTAAGTGAGCAACTGGTTATCTTCTTGCCCTGCCAAGAAGGGAACTAGGGTAGCAGTATGTGTATTTCTAAAGAAAGTGTGTGAATCTAAGAATTAAGATGGAACTGGAATTCATACCTAAATGAAGACGTGGATGTAATAGTGTGTGTCAACATCTTACTGGAAAGAAGACAATCAAAGAGACACTAATACCAAATATACAAGAAAGATAAGGTGGAATAATAATACTGTAAGTTAAAGGAGATAAGATTCAAATCATATTAGTCAACTCACCACTGCAATTTGTAATGTTAGAATCAATATAGATTGAAATTCCAGGTGTGAACAGGAAGAATATAATACTTGGGCCACATTACTGACTGCTTGACCAGAAGGTCAGAACCACTGTAATATTCTGAGAGAAGCAGAAAGCAGAGAATATTAGTATGGGGTAACTTAAAGTTTTCCCATGTGAATTGGGCAAATGTTATATAAGGGCATGAAGCGGAGACATAATTCTTAGGTGCTCTCAGTGATTGTTTCATGTAGAGCAGCTGTTCAGCATACTCACAAAGGAAAATTCAGCCCTTGAATCAGTATTTAGCAATGTAAGGAAGGGCCTGGTGCGAAATCTTACAGCTGAAGCATCATTGTATCAGTGTTGTCACCAATACTGTATTAAGATTTGGCATCTCTTCAAGAGCAACAGCTAGCAAAAAATCACCTACTTCTTTTCAAAAGGTGAGCTGTGTAAAAAATGAGCAAGCATCATTAATAGAGCCTACAAGAAGCAGCTGAGAGAGTTATCCTTACCTGTGGCACGAAGATTAGCAAGGAACACCCTCCTGGAAATAAAGCACTAGAGGAAGGACTGGAAAAGGATAAAAGTATTGCTAATCAGCAAAGTAGTGGAGGTTACTAGAAGAAAACATCCTTCAGGGAACTGAAATTGAATCCAAATTAAGAAAAGAGAATGGATCTTAAACTCTGGCCAGCTGCAAAGGTGCAAACGAAAGAAGAGTTTGAAGAGCAAGTAGTTAAAGGAATTGGAACTAACTTTGATCCCTATTCATACCCAGGAGCAAGAAGCCCTTCAGGGAGGGTTTAGAAGGTCAAGCACAAAGAAGAAACACTTGTGGAAGGGGTAGAACCATAAAAGAAGCAGAAGTACATTGCTGACAGGCCAAATCAGCTCTTTACAGCAGCACTCATTGCTGAAGAGACCAAGGAGAGTCCCACAGTAAAACCTTTTTTGGGGAAGGGCACAACAGTGGCTTTTTGTGGAATTGAAATAAATGTCAAAGAGGTTGTAGTAGAAATAGAGGAAATGATCACTAACAGAATACAAGGACTGGATGGTGTTCACAAAGGGTCCCAAAATAACTCAGGGATAAGATAGCTTAATAGTAGCAGAGTGTAATATCCTGTTTTAAAACCCTGTTGGTATTTGAATACGGGAGGATGGTGTGATGGCCATCTTTGAAGAAAGCTTTAGGTGGAAGCTGGAAACAGCAGTCCTGTAACTGAGATCCATCCTGAGAAATTAGTAGAAATTTCAACGAAAGATGGACTTAGTGGACACCTGGATAAACATGATCTATTTGGAAAGAATCAGAATGGCTACTGTAAAGGAATTTTTGTCTTCAAATCTTTTCTAGTTTAAGTGGTCAGCAAGTATGTAGAGATGAGTGACTCAACTGATATAGTCTGCTTTGACTCTAAGTCCCTCGGTAGAAGTCTTTGAAAGAATTAAACTGTCATGTGAGATGGATGTGGAATGAGTTCCACATAAGAAACAACTGAGTAGGCTGGGACTTTTTTTCCTTGAAAAGGGATGATTGAGGTGAGATCTGATAAAAATCTATGAAATGGCAAGTGTGATGGGAGGGTGAATAATAGTGATTGCTCGCCACCTCTTTCAGTACAAGAACCAGAGGCCGTTGAGTGATCCTGGTAGAAGCCACGTTCAAAACAAATGAATGGAGGGTGATTTTCATGCACAGTGTTGTAGACATACAACTCCTCAGGGGAGGATGTTACGAATGCAAAAAGTAGGCTCAACAAGAAATTGGAAAAATACTTAGACAAGAGACTTATTGGAGATTGCTTGTAATGTTGGTCATTACACAGGCTCTGCTGTGTCTCAGCTAGGATTATCAGCATTTTGCAGAGTATATCTTACGTTATTCATATACTTCCTTACAAGTTTGTTAATTTCACTTATACTTTATAAAATTGGAAGATGAACTCCAGTTAATATGATGTTGGTACTATTGATAATCAGAATGATGACTGACATAAATGACGACTGCTACTAACAAGACTTTTTCCTTTTTCCTGTGGGAAGCAGAATGAAAGCTCAGGGGTTTACATCTGTTCATAAATGTTTGTGTAATGAAGTAAAGCACCGTCTCATTTATAAAATAGTAGGTCTGCTTCTGATTGTTAGTGCTCTTTCAAAAGATTTTATCTTAATTTAATATTTGTAGAAACTAGATCAAAGTCTAATTTCCAAATTTTCATAATTTATACAATTGGAATATGATGAAAATTGTTTATATAATTTCTGATCTGTGAAACAGCTGACGTTCAGGGCTTTTAAGGGCATTTTTAAGCAGAATAGAGTTGTGTGTGGTGCAACTAGGAAAGCAAATTCATTTTCAAAAAAGTTTTAAGTGTTATTATGATTCAGGATAGGCTACTCTTGCTAAGAGACGAGGACCTAATGGATTCATTTAAAAGTGAGTAAAATCGGGAAAAGCAGTAACAGCTGCTGAAAAAAATTGTGCAGAAACAAGAAGCAAATATAAAATATGAGCATTTGCATTTGGGAATGAGGGGCTTGTCAAGTGTCTTAGAAAAAATGACATGTTGACACTGAGATGGGAAATTATAGTGCTTTTTTTATGGGTATGAGAGTGGCTGAGAAAATTCTAATACCAGTAACTCATTGAAAAGAACCTTAGCTAAACCAGCCATGGTGAGAGAGAAACTGTGACTGCTATGTTATAAAGAAATAGAGTCACTTGTGAGTCACCATTTAGGGTTTGATTTGGGGGGCGGGGGGGTGTGAAAGCAAAGCTGTGTTGTTAGAACACCTAGAAGCTGTAGTATACAAACAAATCCATTTAGGAAGAATGTAACTTTTATTTCTGCAAGTTCATCACACAGTCTTTCTTGGGGTTACAGCCCTGCTTGCTTTCTTGTAGCTTTGCCTCAATTCTCCTCAGTTATTAATGTGTTTTTTCACAAGGTCCTTTTCTTTTTCACGGATCCAAATTTCCATTTACTCATATCCATATCTTAGGAGGCCTGTAGTTCCCAGAAGGAGTTCTTTTTATAATGTTTCTCTCTGTGCTGTTTCATTGACATTTTTATGTCTAAGCAAAGTTTAATAATTGAAATTAGGGGAACAGAGCACTGCAGTGTGGGAGGATAAGAGAGAAAGACAGTGTCCTATTCTGAAAAGGAAAAATTTCTTTGTTGCTGTTAAAAGGGGGCAGGGGAAGGATTTTTTTTAAGTCAGCGTCTATTCATATGCGTCCTTCTTTCCCTGGTATCCTAAAGAAGGTGCGTGTCTACAACCCTACCATGTCATGTGCCACTGACAGTCAGTTGCTTCTTAAGAGTGGCTTAGACTGTCATGTGTAAAGATAAACTTGTTTTTCTCTTTAGCCAAAACTTCTGTAACTAAATGAAAAAAAAAGGGGGAGGAGAGGGAGGAAGAAGAAGGGAGTATGAAGAATCTGTCAGGATCCTTCTGGCTGGGAAGAGGTGATGGCTTAAAAGAAAAATTCAGCTTCCCCTAGGTGTACTTTAGGTAAGACCTTTTTGCTGGTGGTTTTCACCAGTGTCCTACAGCTCTGTTTCCCAGATTCCTATTGGTATGTAGTAACTTATGTGATCTCGGTCTATAGCCCTGGTGGTTGCATGGAGAAATTTTTAAAGCAGTTACAGAAACTCAAAACCCAGATGCAGCTACAAAGAATTCTCAATGCATTATTTAAAAGGGAGGAGAAGCTTAAATTATTAATTAGTTATTAGACATTAAAATACCTATTTAGAGCAAGACTTGGATTTTGACTTTACAATGGTGCCAACACTAGAAACTAGTGAAATTAGTCTAGAATCCCTCCTCACACTAAACACTTCTGCTGAAAACAAGAAACCAGCCAAACTATCCTCCCATTTAAAAAAGCAACTTTGCCTGTTAAGTCTGTGTATGTAAACATCGAACTAACAAAAGGAGTTTGAATAATTGATTTGAAGCCTAATCTTTGCAAGGGAGTTCACAAAGGTTTTACTTGATGCAGAATTCGTTCCATTGTCTCAGAGTTTTTTCTACTTCAAAATTTCAGTCATAGTCTGGTTCCCAAAAAGCTTAAAGTGATTAAGAAATTGTAAACAAATCTTCTCAGCTGTAGGGAACTGAATGCAAAAAAGACCCCAACCTAAACAAATGATAAAAAAACCTTTCATATTCTTTCTTTTACACTGGTAAGAGAATAAAGATTTTTGTAAATGTTATCTGAATGATTTAGAAACATTGGCTAACTAAGGGTCCCAAGAAACCTATTGGATACATTGGGGAAAATATGTAGTTTCCCTAACTCCCCCGGGAAGGTACTGATAGAGGTGGGAAAAGAAGGGCATCCATCTTCCACAGATTTGCTGAAAGAGGGACTACTGCTCTAAGTCAAATGGTTGTTGAAGGCCCCTACATTTTTATCAGTACCTTTTAAAAAAATTTTTTTTAAATAAGTACTGCTTAGACAGGAGATATCCTGAAATACATTGATTACATATTAGAAGCCAGTGTTAATGGAGAAAGCAAGGTTGTGAATAATTTCCAGATTCTCATGAGTAAATAGGTTTTTTCTAATGATTATTCATCCACGTTTCATTTGAACATGCAGGAGCAGTAATACTTTCTGCTTGTCAATGTTTACACAAAGCCCATTTTTTCATCCTGAAATACTTACTTGGAATATTCAGGCTGATTCTGTTTTGCAAAATCTGATGACAAAACTGCTCTTGTCACGTGTAGTGGAAAGGTTAGGATTCATAATCTAGTTCTCCGATAATGTAATGATGCAGGAGTCACGATTAGAGTTCTTTCATAACAACAGAGAGCAGGGGAGTTCATTCAGCCTTTTCTGAGATACTGAAATGACAAATATATCACTTATTTCAAAGAATGACTACAAATAAACACAACCGGCATTCTTCAAAAATGCACAGCGTCTCTTGTCTTTCACAGGATTATCAATGTTTGTTATACTGTACTTCCTTTCTTGTAACATTACATGTTATTATGAATGTGTTTTAGTTCATTTTTTTAATAACAGGTAATCAGTGGGTATTTGTTGCACTGAGCATCTGATTTACTGGATATGGATATGGTCTTCCAGTCCTTTCAAACCTCTAATCTCTGCACATTAGTCTGTTTCTATAGCATTGCAAAAAGTAAGTCAGAAATCAGATACTCTAATACCATAATATGCTGTACTATCCCCTCGTCAGTTTTCGATTCTGTCGCTAACTGTAAGCCCAAATTAAATTTCCTGCACCAGAATGGATGAACTCAAAAATGATCCTGGCACTCCAAATCTGAAAATATTGTATTAGTAGATTGAGGTCAAGGATTAGCAACATGAAGCACATTAACAGAATGCTAATAGAAGCCAACCTTTCCTCCCTTCCTATGACTTTAATATCTTGGTCACTCTGCAGTCATTTAGTAGGCCTGGGTCATCGCAGTGTTATACAATGGAGACCCAAAAAGCACCGCTTTATAATCGGTATCGGAAACAAGCTATATATAAGCTTTGGACTTAAAAAGCTTGCAGAGGAGATGTGGCAATGATGTCTCATGTAGTCCAGAAAATTTTATTAGTAAGAAATAGCAACAGGAACAGTAATCAAAGGATGCCATTGTGCTAGGCATCATACACAATGAAGGAAAAAGACCCTGCCGTTTTCCCGGAGCCGGAGGGCTGGTTGCTGGGACTGCCTGCTCGGGGAGCTGCTGTTCAGGCTGTGCTTCTGGCTGCTCTTCCAGCTGACACAAGGGTGCAGGAGCAGACCATGCATTTCCATTCTCCATGAGGTGTGGAAACACGGTGGGACCTTCAGCGCCTGACATGCACGCGGTTCTTGGGGAGAGCCACGCTGATTGATAAGCTTTAGGGTGTTCGGTGCTTCCTATTGCCAGTGTTGGACTGGACGCAGGGGAGCTTGGAGCCTGGATGAAGGCGAGTGTTTTGGCGTACTTTTCTGCCCTGGGTCTGAGCTTGCAGCTGTGTGTGTGGATCGACACATGGAGAGAGATTGGGTGTGTCTGGGGAGCAGAGGCTTGAGTACATAGTATAAACCTATAGTATATGGCTTCAAACCATAGTATGAAGCCAACAGTATATACTCTTAAATAGGCTGTTCTCAGACAACAGCAGAAGAAGGAAAATGTTATGTTGGGCTTAGTTTGATGATAGAAAATTCTTTTGGAAGAATGCTATCATTTATTATTTTTTAAAAAAATAATATTCCTGTTGTCTGTTTTCCCATAGAGATGAATCTCACCACACCCTTCATCCGCTTTGCCCGGAAACATCTCTGTCTTCTGTTGCTTTGTGTTCTTAGGGCAACCTTTTAAATTCTGTTCGCTACAGCTCTGCTTTCACTTCACTTTCTAAATATTCCCTCTGTTGCATCAGCCATGAATATAAAAAGAACTTTAACACTGTAGAGTTGCATTAAATCAAAGAAAAAAAGAGAGAAAAAAAGAAAATAAGACGACACTTGGAACACCAAGACAAATGAGTGCTTAGCTGAACATTCCTACAATTATATTTCTTGAATGCCCTGCTCCGCCTTCTCTGCACATGAAAAAAATTGCACTTTTCTGTTTTTTCAAGTGTTCTGCTTTGGGTGACAGTGCTGTGCTTTAAGCAGTGAGACTGTGTGAGGTGAGTTTATTTCTGACAAGCAAGCATGCCTTGCTGATCACCTGTGTTCCTAAGGCTGGGAGACAGCCCCAGGAACGTGGGAAGGAAATGGCTCCTAATTCTGTTCTCCAAAATACCGGAAAACTTCATTACAGATATGGTGCATTAGCTGCAAGGATGCAGCAACAGCAGCTGCCATGATCTGCTTGTGTCTTGGGGAATCATTGGGGAAATTTGTTCATCCATTTCTCCCTGTGTCAACTCTTGCATGATACAATTGTAAATTGCCTCTCCTTCAGCCCTGTCCCTATGTAGTTTGAAAGAAGTCTTTGTTGAGCAACGTTCTGTGGGCAGTTTTTGTTTCAGAGTAACTATTAGGAGGTCTGCAGTGTGTATGGAGGCTTTCAGAAAGAATTAAGGAATAGGTACAAAACATCTAAGAGGATCAAACAAATAAGGTTTCATCCCCCTTTGGCTATAGTTCAGACACACACAATGCTTGCAAACCATGGCTTGCTTATCAGCCTAGAGGCTGGTGTCACTTGCTGCCTGTGTATGGAAAACAAATTCAATAGGCTGAGCTAATCTGGTCTACAAAAATCAGTATGTATCTCTTGCTATATGGTAGGACATTAGCTGAATCTCTGGCTTTCACATAGGGTAGTGGGTATTAATCTCTCAGAAAATGGAAATGTGGTGACTAGTAAGCTTGTATAAGTATGGGGAAGATGAGCAGAAGAACGGGAAGCATCTCGAGTTTTAAACATTGATTTGTTCTTAGAAGTTCTGCTGTTCTGTTTATGAATTTCATCTCAGTTGGCCTGAACAGGACTTTTTTGTTTCTGAGTGATCTGCTGAATGGCAATAAAAAGTATTGCGAGTTTTATATAAATTGGAAAAAAAGGATTTGTGCATAAGTATTACTGAGCTTGTATTTCAAGAAGGCTCCTTTTTGCCCTTTTTCAAAAGATGAAGGATTTTTATGAGGCTTTCAGCCCCATTTGTAGAGGAAGCCAATTCATAAACAAAGGTCAAGCAAAGCATCTAAATCTTTTGGCATTTTCTTACTGCTGATATGGTGCACTCTTTTCAATCTTTCCATGAGTCAGACTTAATGAACAAATCTGGTGGGTTCGTTGGCATATGTTCACCAGCAAAAATCCTTGATGATAAAGGTTGGTTATTCCACTTGTCAAATAATTCAGTAAATACACTGTGGGAGAAAATGTTTCCCTCTCCAGGGCTGCTAAGGAAGCTAAAATGTTTCTCTCTTCATCTTTGTTTAATTTTTCATTCAGCTAATGAAATAATTGAGAATCAGGCCTTAAAAGTATGATGGCTTTATTAATAATGGATGGACACCATTAGAAAGGGCTAATCAACCTGTTCAACTATTCTTTAATAATGTGTGCAACATAATGTTAGCATCGTAAAGCTCTCATTTGAAGGGATATTTTCCTCAGTGGTTGCATTTTCATTATTACTGATTCATCTAATGCAAGTAGTAATTTAAATCCACTTCTCAGCTTATCATTGCTATCAACTGAAATACATTGGACTGGATTTTCAACAGGTGTAAGGTAGTATAGCTTTATTTAAGTGAGCTTAAATACACTGATTTATATTACCTGGAATCTTAAACTGCGATTTGGGCCAGTTCTCAGTGGGACTTGGGATCTCTCGCTCCCCCCCCCCCCCCCGGCTGTCTTCGGTGTGCTCCTCATGTCCGCTGTGCCCACCTCCTCTTCTCCGTTGCCTGCCATGCAGGGGTGCTGCCTTTGTGGTATAGCCTTTCTGTTTTTATCTTTAGCCTTTATTTCATTTTGTGTAATTAAGCTAAGCATGGCGCCAGCTGAAATTTAGTTATAACAGCAGCCTGAAACTGGCTTTTCAAAGTAATTTTTCTTGTGTGTTCGTGTTTTTCAGTCTCTAGCATGCAGCCGTAGTTTTGAAATGCCGTATATATTCAACAGTTTGGAGAGGGAGCACTAGTAAAATTGAACAGGAATTTATGATTTGTTTATTAACTATAGCGTGAGAGCTGGATGGCATTCCTGAGGTCTCCACGCTCTTCTCCTTAATGTTATTCTTTCCAATAAACAATGTGTGTTGGTTATACCCTGTGTAGCAACAGCATAAGCTGGGGCATGTCTGTAAGTGGAAATATGTAAAATGGAAGACTAGGATGAAAGACAGCATGGGCTGAAGGGTGCTTTGGTAATGGATGAGTGTTTTGTCAGTCTCCTTTTTTTATTTGCAACAATAGTTGAAATAGACCTTGTCAAGCTATATACTGCCAATGTGCTAGTAATCTGGTGATTTCCTGTCATTTGTGCTCCAAAATGCACCCTACGGCTCTGGCAATGTATCTCAGCAATAATAAAACCTCATTTTATATTATATAAATACGTATATAACATAGGTGTAATTAGACACACACATATAGTAATATGTGCAGTACATATGCACACATGTATACATTCACTCTTTGTGTGTTTATATATGTATCTTTCCAATAAATACAGTAATTACAAGAAAATCTGCAAATGCAATATGTCGAGTTTTGGCAAGATTTTCAGAACAATTTTATTGGGTTTTGTATGTTTCTTTGCGGTATTCTTTGGCCACTGTGAAGAAGCCGTTCCCTGGCGGTGTCTTTGCCAAGGGACTGGTCTGTTTTCAGCTGCTCTGAGCACCCTGAGAAAAAAAATGCAGGATCTCATAACACTGGCCAGGAAAGGGAAGGAAGGACATAGTAAGGCAATGAATATTTCTGCAGCTGGAGCTAAGTCAGCGATGACATTAATACGTACACCCTTGTGTGATGTCGGCCCTAACAGAGCCTGGGAGGATCCCAAGCGTTGGCCCCTGTCCCTGTGTGCAGAATGAAGAGCGATGCAAAAATGCCAAGTGCCTCCTGTCAGGACATCTTTTGTGTTGACATCTGCAAGAAGGGATTCCTTGTGAGCTCTTCAGATTACACACTGAAATCATCCCTGCTTTAATCTCGGCCACATCACTTCTCTGTTCTGTCCTCAGTGCCAGCCTGAAGGTTTCTTTTCCCTTCAGATCAGAGCTGAAGTGAAGACTGAATACTGAAAACCCCAGATTTCTTATACAAGGTGTATTACACAAAAATATTATTTAACTAACAACAGTTATAAATCCTGTGAAATAATAGGCTGGGTGAGCTTGTAATCTATCTACACACTCACTCCGATATTAAATGCTGAGAAAACCACTTGACAGGCTGCAAAGGAAATCATGAATTCACATGAAAATGTGCTTTTTACAAAGTTCTCTTAGAATAAAACAATGAAGGAAAGCTTTTCACTTCTTTCACAAAAGAATATATTTCTGCCTGTATTAACATTCCACTTTTGCCCTTGTCTTGTGGCTTAACCTTTTCTTAGGCTGTATAAAACAGTCTTTTGTTGAAGCAGATAGTGGAAACCTTTACATCAAAAGGTAGTACCATAATAAGATATGGTGCTATATCTAGCCCTAATTTCCTTCTACTTACCCTTTCTTTCCCTCCTGTGTTTTCGGTTCTTTCTTTTTTTACCTCTATTGCTGCTGCTTCTGCCATTTTTTATCATGACAATAGCTGAATGTATAAATTGTACAGGCTAAAAAACTATCTTTTTCACATCTCACCTTTACTCTTCACTCCTCAAAAAAAGAAAAATACAAACAAAATGGCTTATTTGCTGCATACATAATACCACAAAATAAACCCAGTTGTGAATGCTTTATTCTGGCTGCAGACCCCATCCTTCCCTCCCTTTCTCTCCTGTTCTACAGAGATTCTGCGCTCGTGCCTGCAAACAGTAGCAGTAGCATGAAAAAATGTCCTTTCCTCCCATTAACTCTTTTTAAGATATTTCTTGGATAGGTTTTCCCTGTAAGTTAGTGCAGAACGCAATTAACACTGCTAAAAACTTCTGTCATTTTAGAAAAACTGAAAAATCATCATCTGAGAGCATTTGCTGCGTTTCTCACCTGTTGTGAAATCCTACCACAGAACAGTGCAAACAACAGCAAGTGTTTACAGGTGTAAATCCTGCATGACCTTCGTGCAACACGCTGTAAATCTGTATGCAGTGGGCTTTTTCCTTCTAGAGGTCTCTACGTATTGCTCAGGTGGGAGCAGCCGCCCCCACTTTAGGATGAAATGCCTTATGGCACTTTTCCGTTTGTTCCTGTGTTTTCTGGGCAGAATATGTCCCTGAGGCTTCAGCGTGAGACAGGGTATAAGGGTGGATGGTGCGAGAGAAGGTTCCCAGGGCCTGGAGGAAGACGTGTGCCTGGGGCTGGAACCAGAGCACCAGCCAGAATTACCCCTGCAACACCAGCTGGGTGAGGTGGCCTGACTCCTGACTACCTGGTTAGGCTCCTTAACGAGCAAAGCTAGTTGAAGAACCTTTGTAATGCCGTAGAAGAGCTGAAATAACACCCGTACTGTCAGTAAAAATTAGTGGGTATGATGTGCATAGAGATATATTTGAATACTTTCCTGATTTTCTGTCTTTGTACGGTTTGAAAAGCGGTCCTCCAAAAAGGCTCATACAATCTTACGCTGCTTAGGTGCGCTTGCCTCCTGCCCTCTCTAAGACATGCTTAAAATTTGGAAAATCAGCACATGGTTGTGTGTCCATTCGTTCACCCTGCCATGGTGTCTCTGGCTTCAGTGCCTCTACAAAGAGTCAAGTATAAGCAGAGAAGAGCAGCAGAAAAGGTGCAAAATAGCACCTTCCTAGCTGTAGCCAAGTGGTAAATGATTCTCATCTTATTTCATACTTTTTCTTACACACCCATCCTGTACACACACACACCTGGCGTACACCAGCAGCCGCCAGGATCTGTCCGTCTGTCCTAATTTAGTTAACTCCAATTTAGTTAGTTGGTCCTCTGACCCGTTGCATCTCCAATGGTTTTTCCTCATTTGAAGCAAGAGTTGCTCTTCCTTTTCCAAATCTTGATTGTCATTGATTACATACTCCTCAACTTACTTGGTCATCACACGCTTTTATATTGTATATAATTTTTCTCTCAACTTACAGTAAAATATCTATTAGCTATAATTGGAAAATTGAACCTCTGCCAGCTGTGGGTAGCTTATATAGCCAAGATATGTTTTGCATGTAAATGGAGCACATATCAATTGAATTGAAAAATGACTCTTAAAACTCTGTTTACCCTTTATTAAGTTTCATAATTATTATGCCCTATGCCCAAATTAAGTTTAGAAGCATTTCATTTTCATTTTTGTTTAGTGTTATTTGGCTAATAAGTGTCTTTTTGGCTTATTTGGCATTCCCAACAATACTTTCATATGCAAAAAATAATTGAAATATGAAAAAAAGAAAATTTCAATTAGACATCATTAACCTTCTTCACCTATTATTTACTACATTGAGCTAAATTTACATATTTTGTGGGTTTTTTTACCTTTAAGCAAAATTGACAATTTGAGACTATAATCATAAACTTGTGATATTTGTCATATTGGTTTAAATCAAGAATAATGCTATGTAAGTTATTGGGCTTATCTTTCTGGTTTTTATGCTGGAGCAGCTATATACAAAATTCATAGAGCTTTGCAGATTATCACTTAAGGGTGTGGAAATCTCTGATGATTAGTGTTTTATCACAGCTTGCATGGGACTTCAAACAGGAATTAAAGCAGTCTCAGTACAGGCACTGTGTCTACGTTGTAGTCGGTGACATCATTAGTTGATTAGAGTAATAAGCTCCTCTAACAGAGACTTAAGCTCAGTTTTGGTTGCAATATTGAGATGAACCTGAGACTCTGAATTGTGAGTACTTCCTGAGCTTAGTATCTGGATTTAGATTATGAAGAAAGAAGAGGTAACTGTAATGAAGTGTAATTTATTTTGCATCCAAACTTTTCTCTTGCAGTTTGAGGTTAAATAGATTCAGCACCAGTTACAGGTCCAAAATGTTAAATTTTGGCCTGTTTCTCACTATGCAGCGTGCAGACACACCACATAGGATATTAGGGAAGCTAAGGGCCGGGGCCCAGAGAGGAGGTGAAATGGCTTCTTGTTGTTGTCATCGTCATGAAAATTGCTTCCCACAGCTGAGGTTTGTAATTGCTTTTATATCTAGACTTTACCTTCTAATTAGGTTTCTATGTTTTCCTCTCTTTGTCTTAGTCGAGACTTCTCTTTTTGTCTGTAAGATTGTTTATATTAGAAAATATCCTGTTACTTTATTATTTGTACTCTTCCCTATAAAAGCAGGTCCACCTGATGTGAATAGTAGTTTGCACATACATGTTTACATGCTTTTCCAGTCAAAATGCGAAAGAAGGCAGATACACTGAGATGAAGAAAGGAGCCCAAGTAATTCTGAATCTGATATTTTAAGAGACCCGTTCTGCTGTATAAATGTGTGAAGCTCAGATTTAAAAAAAAAAAAGCAACATCTGAGTATAGTCTAGCTTTATAGTAAAATAGGATCAAGTTTGCTCATTTTGAGAGCCTGATATTTTAAGACGTCAGTAGTTCATTTTGATATGTTTTTGCATAATTCTTGCTGCGACTTGATTATTTTCCTTTGAAAATTTCAATGCGTCCATCTGATTTTAAAAAAAGGGACTGGTTCCATTTAGATATCATGCGATTGGGTTTAGGATTTTAGATGAGCTGACGTGCTGAATAGCTGACGGTAAGATCTCACTAGGGACATGCTTTGAAGCCATATTGATTGAAACATTTTAAATCAAGATTGAACAAAATTGTAGTAAATATCCAGTGCAGAAGATTTCTAAATTAGTTTGTTTCTCCTTCAGACAAAGCTGTCATTTTAACCTACTTAAGGTTACAATTTTTATCTGGCTTTATTTTCTTCTAAATTAAAACTAAGTGCTTCAGGACAATTGATGTTTATCTCCTTGAAGTTGGAATATGTTTGCCAAAACGTAAAGCGGGGGAAACGCGCTTTTGGAATAGAAGAGGCATCCAGTATGGTATCACACTGGTATTTTATATTCTTCATAGAAACCACAGCTGTTAACTGAACGTATCTGGCATCAAATAGGTTATCTAACATCTTAGACTCTCACAAGAAATCTCTGTGCCATTTCTGTGAATGAAACTGCTGTGGTTAGCCCAGGGGTGTACACTGTAGATATATATTTGTAATTCCTGCCATCTGGGGAGACTTCAGATGCAAATATTCCATAAGTCTCCCTTCTGGGCAGTGGCAGTAACACACGCATGTTAGAGTGCTTCACAGTCAATTCAGTTTTGTCCCAGCTTGGGCTAACATCTGACCACCGAAACGATTCATCTGAAAATGGTGGAGCCGATGCAGTTGCTATACTTGACCCTAAGCAACTGTTTACTTAAGGTGCTACAGCAGTATAGAGATATTTTCATCTCACATCTTCAGGGAAGTCCTTTTCATCTTCCTAATGACTTTTAACATTGCCCGTACTGTTTTGGAGTCATTTTCTGTAGCCTTCACCATCTCCTTAAATGTTAATATTTTCATTTTTCCCTTGATAGCTGATCTTCAAATCTAGTAAAAGTTCACCTTATGTATTTCCTTCCTGTTCTTCCAAAACTATTTTTAAACCATACTTTTACATCATCCCTTTGATTCCCTATTTCTATTTTTAGGTTGTGTTTAATTCCATAAAATGTCAGCTCAGTTCACCTGCCTTCTACAACACCTCTTTTTTTAATTTACATCTTGACTCTCCAAGTGGCTACTGTCTCTCTAGTTTTTTTTCCTTTTATGTATCCTGAGTTCCTTCTCTCCTGGAACTGTGCAGTCAGTCATATTCTCAGCTCTTCTATCAGCTGACCTCTACGTGATCATTATTTTTATTGGGTTCTCTATGTATTTTTCAGGTTTCTAGTGTTTATGCTTATAAAACTGAAGCTACTTCAAAGGAAGAATCTTCCGTCCTGTAGTATGTACTGAGGCTGAAATTCTTGTTACTCTGTTACGTTAGTTGTCAGGCTTTATATGAACACATGTAGTCAGAGTAGCACGCACATCCAAGAGCAGTTAGAAAGCTGGGAAAAAAATATTCTCATAAATGAAAGTTCTCCAGAACCTGGCAGTCAGAAGAAAAGCATGTATATCTATGCTAGGTCTCGTATTTGGCAAGTTTATGATCTCTGTGAATCTTTTATTTTGAGTTTGATGGAGTATATGAGCTGCTGTAGTAAATGACACACTTTATAATCTCTAGAAATACTTAATTTCAGGGATCACAGATTTTAAAGGATCCATGAGGAAACCAACTGAGTTAGTATTTTACATGAGTCTCTCTTGCATCCATTACCACCGGGTCTTGTAATTTCTTTTGAAAAAAATAGCTGTAACTCCTGAGGTCATTTGTTCATTGATCTTGGCAGGCATTGGTAAATTAAGGTTCTGTTAGAAAAACAGCTTTCCTGGTACTTGCAATGTTTGCCAATTCCACCACTCTCTGCAGATAGCTTCTGGGTAATCAGAAGATGTCCAGTGCACCAGTCACGGGCTGCCTAACGATTACAGGCTGAGTTGTGAAATCCAAACTGGCATCTTTCAGAGCTCTTTCAAGTTGTGCTGATCAGACTTTTTTCTTCTTTTTAAATCAGTGATACTGGTAGCTAATGTTCAGCTTTTACAGTTCTGGTCGTACAACTGAGGCGTGCTGTAATCTCTGTGAGAGAAAGATCTGAAGTTCATGGGAGACAGATAGCCAAACACTTTGATCTGACAATCCGTTGTTCCCTGTGAATATTTAGGCACGCTTCTGTGCGATGCTTATCAGTGTAACATTTGAGCGTTACAGGTACATTAATATTTTTATAGTTTACGGTAGAATAGGTTAGTGCTACTATATTCATTTTTGAATGAAGAAGTGAACTGTGTAGATGAAATGAGATGCTTCAGGGCTCACAAGAAGCCCTTTGGTGGGGCTGGGAATCAAACCTCGCTCTTCCCAAGTTCTCCTCCTCGTGGGACCCTGTTAAAACTATGTGAGCAGCACACAGGCATGTGCCCAAAGGCAGTCAGCTGTAGAAACTGAGCCCGAGGGAGTAAGAAGAGGCTGTGACCACGGGCATGTTTTCTCTTTTAATACAGCGGAGAAATTCCTCTCTGAATTCTTCCGGACAGGTGTCAGCAACAGGAATCAGCTACCCGATTTCAGATAATGTTTCTCAAAGAATGGAAATGCTTTGTCCAAACTCACTCACAAGTCTCTATTCATTCCCAGGTTTTAGGAGCTTTAAAAATCTGTCACTTAGCTTGAACGAGCTTTCTCTTCCTACTTGATAGAACTTGTTGCCTCTTGTTTTACTTAAATTGAAAAATAATGCAAGCCCAGCGGTGCGTTGTGGATGGCACAGCCGTTCCTACAGCCCTGGTTTTAGCTGTGCAGCTCTTCTGCACAGGACAGTTCTCCACTTGCGGAGTTTCCTCCCTCTGGTCCAGGCAGGCTCAGAAGTGGGTGAATTGTTCCTCCTCCTCTGGACACTGACTCCAGATTAGCAGTGCTCAGCTGGAAGTCCATCTCCTGTGTACAGTCACCCGTTTCAGTTTCACAAAATGAGCTTTGTCAGTGAAGCTGATGCCTTGCCTGACCTACCCAGAATCTGTCACTTCACTGCTGATCATGTCTGGAAGGACCAACCTTCCCAAAGAAATCAAGAGTCTCCCGAAGAAACTAGAGGCCCAGAGCAAAACACGATTGCTGACTAAATTTCTGCTTTTTCCAAGAGAGACCCTGTGTTTTGCCCTGCCCAATGTAGTTGACCACTGAGTAGGGGATATTCGCCCATTTTTTTTTATAGTTGTATCACTAATACAGCCGTATTAAGAAATTATTTTTATTCACAGAATTCTATCACATGCTCCAAATAATGCATGACAGCACGTACTTCAGTAAAAATACCATAATTAAAGTAAATTAGTCCTGCCTCGAGAGGAACTTTTTCTTTGTTCTTTGGAGGAAAACAGAGTCAGCTGTTCTGGGGCTTATGTTTCTTCTCTTGCATTCACAGAGGAAATCTGTTTGTATTTATCACATCTGTCTTCTTCCTGTGCATCCCTTAAGAAACATTTTTTTGAAGACTAGGAAAGAATAAAACTAAATATGGCACAATAATATCCCCTTTTAAGCTCAACACAGTAATTTTTATCTATTATCTAGCATATATTATTTTAAATACCAGAAAAATTATACCCTAGAATGAGCTGTGCTGCACATTGAGTTTTAATCTCCTTCTCCCTAGCAACCATCAAAAGGAACAATAAGGGCAATAAATAGCCAAATAGGGCATCAAAACTGAATAAAAATAGTGTATCTGCTGGGGGAAACGGGTCTTTAATCACTTTTCCTCTGATGTCCCTAAAATTGAAGGTTAGAACAATAAACGGTTTGAAAGAGCAGTTTCAAAATAGCCTCAGAAATGGTCTTAGTCTCCAGAACAATAGGTCTTTTCTAAAATAAACATGATATTACCCAGGGGATCCTGCTGACTTCAGGAGGTTCAAAAGACATCCATGCTCCAACACACAGAGAAAGGAGAAGCAGCAGCCTCAGGCTGTGTCTTCACTGAAAAAAAGGGATGTGTTTACACTGCATTAAATACATTGAGATGGCAGCGGTGTTGCTTTACTATGACAGTAGTGGCAAGAGTGAGGTAGTTTTAGCTTTGTCATAGGCAATTTGAGGTCATCCTCGAGCTGAGGTACAAAGCCAACCTTGATGAGGTTCAAGAATTGTTTAAAGTTGAGGTTTTAAAGATTTAATGGCTATCCTGGGTTATTTGTTTAAATGCAAAATGACAATGATTCCCCCATATCTATGAGAAGTCGAGCCTGAGTATGTTGTACACTAGCAAGCTGGCTGCAGCCCTATAGCCGGGAATTAAAACTGCAGCTGCTCTGACTTTGTGTTTAACACAGGTTATGTTAAAATAAACAACAATCTCCCTTTCAGTGCAGGCTCAAAGCGGGGGGGTTGTATTTCCAAGGGTCAGTTTCTAATTGAAAGGGCTGCTTGTAGTTGAAGATGTCTGCATTTGGGTAAATGAATGGTAATCTAGATAGCTTTCTGCCGCACCCCACGTTGTAAGGGAGCTGAAGCATGTTTCAGAGATATACTTCAACACTACAGCTGTCTGCGGTTAGGGGAATTAAATCCCATCCCCAGTAGCCCTTTTAGGTGGAAGCAGCAGAGAACTGGGACTGTGCCTGAATATGCTGAATTTTTGACAGTTTTGCTAAATGTGAGAGCAATAGGAAGTAGCTAAGTGCTACATATCACTCTGACTTGACTATGGAAGGAGCCTAGGAAAACTAGTTGTCTACGTTAGTTGGCTAGCATCGCGTGGCCCAAACGTATGCTACTCTCCAAGTGGACTGTAGGTTTACAGATGCCATTTTACCACTCTGAGTAACTGACCGTGATGCTGTGCTTCATACCAGTTTAAGTGTCCAGTCCCTCAGACTGCTGACATTTTTTTAGAAGGGCTCGTAACATTTCACAGAAGTCAGTAGAAGTTTTGCCACTGACTTAAAACAGGAGCTTTTCAAAACCCCACTCCCAGGAGCTCTGACTTGTACCTGAAAGTGATGCCTTGCCTCAGAAAGTTAAATTCAAAGACATGAGGGTGCACTTTATTCTTCATTAATGATCCAAGGCTGTTGTCTGCCTAAACGTACTATTCATTGTGTGGGTTTTATCCTGGTCTATGGGTGGGAATTGATGCTGCAGTTAAGTGTGCAGGTTATCCAGGCCATCGGTCCAATCTGAATCCACTGTGTCATTGTGCTTCTACTCGCACCAGGGAGGATGAAGTTTTCAAAAGCTTACAATGGGACCTGGGTACTAGTTGCAGCTTGAATAGGCTTTTTTGCTTGTTTCAATAATTTTGATCTCCTGGGGTTTTTGCTGCTTTTTTATTCTTTAAATTTAAAAATTAGCGAGTCAGTAGATTAATGATAATACAGTCAAAAGTTAATGAGGATTTAAAGTTTATTATGAAATACAGTGGACAGAAAATCACTGTGGTTGCTTTTCAAAACAAAACATTCTCATTTGAAAGATTTTGCAATTTGTAAGAGATTTCTTACACTTAAAATACTGTTGAACTACAAATATTTTTCAGGGAGAAATGTTTCACCAAAGGCAATTTTATATTACTGTTATATTCTGTCTTGGGTTTTTTGAAGAGATTCAAAAGTTTCCAGTAGGAGAAGAAGTAAAACCAAGAACTGTAATTTTTAGCTCATATTTTTATAGAATCTGCTCTCATTTGCTGTTCTGAACTCAAGACAGTTTTTTGTTTCTTAGTTTTTAATTCAGTCTTGCAAGTTCACAGGAGAAAGCTGGCACAGAGAGCTCTCTTAGACTGTTCTTTTGCCCATGTGGGTAACTTGATGATTTAGCATGTTCATTTACATTGAGGTGTGAACCTCAATGTTTCTGAGGAAAACCTGTGCAGTGCAGTAAACTGCACTGTTGGGAGATGTTTCCTTATCTATTATTATACCATATTCGCTTTTTGTTCTGTTGTTCATTAAGTGAAGGTAATGTCTCTCCCATTTCATTGATTACAACGTAGCAATACTTCAAACTGATTTTCATATGCCCATTCACCATAGTCTTAATTTAACCGGGCATTAATCTTTTGATCTTTACCCATAAATCACAATGTCCTTTTCTTTAATAATTTGTTCTTCTTTTCTGTAAATTCCCTGTATTTTTTGTGATACAGGCTTTTCAGAAACAGGAACACAATATTTTAGATGTCATCTCATTGGTATATTTAATGGAATCTTTCTTCTATCTTGTGTTGGAGGTAAATAACACCATGTTCCTTGTTCTGCCATGAAAAGTTATCTGTCCTATATAGCTAAAATGCATACTCGGTTTCTTGTTTTCTTTTTAGCGTTGGATGCTCATGATATAAAATAGGTCCTGCTGACAGAATCTAGCATGGTCTTCAACTGGAAACCATTATGATAGGGGAACTTCTCTTACCTCCACCAGTCACTGGCTGGTGAAGCAGACACATTCTTGGAGAGTACGCAATGCATCGTTTTGCTTCACTTCTATCTGTACAAATGACTGCAAAAGAGGAAGACCAGAGCCTGTATGTTAGCTGTATCTTTAGATAGCTGTAGACACTGTATCTTCAGATAGCTGTGTGGGGAAATAATCAATATCACCTATATTTCAACTGAACATCATTGCTGATCCAGAGGCAAAATTTTGTTGTTTTCCTTTAAAGAAATTAATTAGAAACATATGAGACTTGTAAATGCATAATTGGTTTTGCCAGTTGAAGATTATGCTCTTAGGTAGCTTTTTAAAACAATGAAATTACTGTGCGCAACTTTTGCAATCAAATCTTTACAGCTACCCTTACAAAGAGTAAGTTTGCTACAAGAGATGGAAAAAAAAGGTGCAAATTTTTACTCAAATTTAGCCTTTCTTCTCTTTCATGAATCATTTGCAGACAGACCTGAATTTCTGTAAACTTGTCTGTTGCTAAAGATTGTGTCAGAAGCCACCTCTGTGTATGTATTATTGCTCTGTGGCAGCAATTTATGTTCAGAAAAAGTGAAATTGTAAAGATGTAAGTGTGACTACGTTACTGTGGGAATATATAAATGCTACCAAGTACATGAGTGACCAAGCTCTTTGATGCACACAGGGAACTTGTCACAAATGCCTTCTCTCTTGTTAGCCTTCAGGCAATTCAGACTTCTATTTTTCTCACCAAGCACACACTTCTGGCAGAAGCTATGCTCTCTCTTGGATATTATCCTTCAGCAGTCACATATTCTAGTCTTCACCTCTTCTTTTCCTCTTGTCTTTTTCAAAAGTCAGCTTTACCTCTGAGGAAATTATGTCCATCTGGCTAGCTAACCCCACCTAAAGCATTCATGCCTTATTCTCTTTTCCTCCCTCATAAGCATCACTAATCTTTAGCACATGGCTTCTTTGCATATGGCTTTGGAGAAATTTAAAAAGCTAGGAGGAAAAAGGATGATTACAGACAGGTACTGCTGAAGAAAAATTATTTGCCTACATATGTTGCAGGAGAGCAGCCCCGATACCAGGCAGCAAAGTTAGAGCTTTTGCAGAACCGGAGGAGTTTCCTTTCCACTAATGGATTCCTATAGTCCTGTTGAAATGGTCAGTACGATGGAGCAATCAGAGCTGACAGATGCCCAGTGACTCCCAGAGCAGTGATTTTGTTTCATCTAAAGAGATAAAAAGCAATACTGGCTGACACAGCAAGGTCTTTGGAGCCTTTCTTAGCAGGATACGTCTTTCTACACTTTGCTCCTAAGCGCTCAGTATCCCATGGCAACCTCTTTTCTTCAGGGAGCTTTAGATTTTGACATATCATTAATACATGAGTTGAGGAAGCAAAGCTGCAAAGCTAGAGATTGGCTCATGGATTTAGCTGAGGTAAATAGCAAGGAAATTTAAAGGCAGGCCGAAACCAATTTTATGGTCCTTCCTTTGGGATTAATGTCTAAATTTGTGTGCCTGGTAATGAAGAAAAGTTATCACTTGCAGGAGGTAACAGGTGCAGGTAGAAATTGTAGAGGAGAGGTGTTTTTAAAGAAGAAAGCTGCAAGATAACAACGCCGAACATTTTTAAAAACTAGTGTATTTTACAGCATCGGCTGCTAATTGAAAAAGAGGGCTAGTGAAATTCATTCAGTACAGAAGTATTGCACGTGTCTGACTGCAGAATAGGTATTAGTGAGAGGGCAGCAAGGCTGCTGGGGACAAAAAATAGGCTGAAGTATAAACTTCATCTATTCATGTATACTTTGTTATACAACAGACTGAAACACTGTGTGGAAATTACAAACTGCCTCAGTTCACCCCTTCGGTGTGTTGAGTCTTCAGCTGCTGGAGGGTAGTTGTTCACTTTTTTGCCTCCTGGTCATTCTCCCAGAGGCATTTGCAAGGTATGAGACTCACCCACAAGCTGCGAAAGATGCTATGGAGATGATAAGAAGCAAACACTACCTATGCTGACTTTACTATTCGGGATCATCTTTAATTTCTGTCAAGCTCAAAATATGATGATTGTGCAACAAAATCCAAGTCCCTTTTCTTCTGGAGTGAACGTGGCCTTGCTTAGCAAGAAAGATACAGGTGTTTTAGCATTGCCAAGTGCTTATTGCCTGCCCATGACAGGCTTATATCAATATTTGGATTGTATTAGGGAGGAAAGATGCGTGGATGCAAGTATGGAACCAGATTCTTCCAGTTTTATTTATGAGATGCAGGATCTTATTTTCCCAGATCTCATTTCCCCCAAGATGCTTGCTTGGTTTAAATGAAGGCAATTTCTGAAGGAAGGGCCAGATCCACAAAGGAATACAGGGTGATAAAATACATTCATTAATTTTGTTCTCAGCTGTCTCTTGGTGCAAATTTGGCAGAATGTGGCTTCAAATTTAAAAAACAGTTGTTTATGGTTGTGGATGGAAGCAACTCTCACAGGAAGGAACTCGGGGACTTCCAAAATAAATACCTTGTGGAATAATTTCCCATGGAATTGGTAGAAGCTCATTTATTCCAGAGTAGACGTGAAAAACAACATGTATACTTTAACTGGAGAAAACAGATGATAGGTTGTGTAAATTCTCTACTGTTATGTCTTATTTTACCAGCACTGACACAGAGCAAGGTGTCTCAATGTATTTTGGAAAAACGAGCTTCTTCTGTTCATACTTTATTGCCAATAGATGTCTCGGGTTGCTTGTCTAGTAATTCAAGCAGAAGGTCCTGCTTCATTGTTTGTGATTAAGACTTTAAATATAAAATGATGATCATTTGTATTGACATGGTAACTTCAGTTAGGAGAGAGCATTAGCAAAGATCATTCTGTCTGAATGCAGTTTAGCTACAGAACATCTGAGAAATGGTAGAATAACATTTTAGATACTGAACTTCCTAAATTAGAGCTGACATTTTGCATTAGTTCTTCAGCCTTAGATTTTGTAAATGCATCTAGAAGATTTTGGGAGAGAAATGTTATCATCTGTTCTGATCACTTGCCCAGTGGAATTTTCCTTAGGGCAAAGTAATGTTTTAGACAGTAGCACAGTTAATTTGTCCATGTCCAGCTTGAAATTTCAACTTTAAGATATTAGGGAAAGATGGACAGAGTGCTACTCGCTGGAGTGTTCAAGAAGCCTGTCAGAAAAACAAAACAATAATAAAAAAACCTACCAAGGAAAATCTGTATGGAAAGCCTTACCTAAGCTGGCATATGGTTTTATTGAGCCTGAAAAAATTACATGTCCACTCTTAGAGAAATGCCTCTGGCAGATATGAGATCCCCTCTAGAGGCTGTGCAAATGCTGCAGCTCTTCAGAAAATGGCCATAGTACTTATACTGGGAAGTGCTGGGCACTTATGTAGGTGAAGGGTTACTGCTATTTTTTTCTTTAATTCACTGTATCTGCTTAACCATAACTCTGAGACACTGTTTAGAACATGAAACAAATTTTCTGCACAGTGTCACCTATTTGTATGGCCACAGTCACACAGTCTGCCTTGTTCATCCTTCATACCCAAACTTTTAATGATTAAATGGTACGATACAGTGCTGTTAATTCTGGTAGTTTTACCGCAAGACATGTAGTCATACATTTTCCTTAATTCTGTAGTTCTTGGGAGAAGCCAATAGAAGAAACTTGATAGTCTTCATGATTGCAGAGGAAAGCGTGAAAATACGGTCTTACTGCATTTTGGAGGTTCAAAGTCACATTTAAAACTTCCAATTTTGTGATTAGCCAGCTTGTGCTTGGCTAACAGTGTTCTGTTTGGAGTTGGTGATAGAAATGAGATCCTCAACTGCAGGTTGGCATTTGTAAACGCAACTTTGAGATAAGCAATAATAGCTACAGTAAGTTGTGATGTGGTGTCCTCAGAACATTAAAAGCAAATTACCTGTGGTGGCTATCGTAGTCCAACATTTATGCTTCTTCCCATGTTTTTCAAGGGGTGACTTCTCACAAAGTGAATGGAAGTAGATACTCAGGAATCCTTCTGCTCTTTGGGGAATGGCAGCTTTTTTGTGCAAAAGCCGAATGCCCGAGCCTCACCTAACGAGGTGTGGGGCACAGAGTAGATTATGCATTGCTGAGCGTATGGGGAAGGTGTGAGACTAAATGAGGGAAGATTGACTTAGAAAAATGTGCTCTGGTTATACCTTAATATGCCTCTAATATATGTTTCTCAGATATTTTATTCAGCAGGACTTCCTGTTATTGAATGATATTTAAATGAAAAAAGGCCCAGAAAAATTGCAACAACTGAACAAAATGAGCATAAGTATGCTAGTTTTAGTTGTCAACCCATCAATTTGAATTCCCTGTACATGAGCTGCTTTTTATAAGGGCAGTAACAAGCAACATCCTACAGACCTTGATCGCATTAACATCAAACAATCATACAGCTACTGGGGAAAAGAGGGGGCAGCTGTGAGTGAGTAGTGCATCTCATATCGTGTCTTTTTAAGGGGCAGGTTCCATGTCAGAAACAGCAGAAACAACAACAACAAAAAAAGGGCTTTCAGCTGTGACCAGGCTTAGGTGAACTGACTGGCTGCAGATGGCCTTATAAATAATAAAACAAGTAAGTGATAAAAGCAGCTTCAAATATCCTTTCTGTACTAAGAGACATATACTTGAGTGGGTCTTGTTGTCTTTATGCATTTTAGTTTCCCAGCCACAATACATAGCTGAAACTCCCTTGTGATATGACTGGGAATTTTTAATTTTAAATTAATTTTAAAAGTACTGAAATACAAACATGTAAGAAGGGTGAGAATGCTAATGTGTAGGGCATCCTTTTCTTCATCCCTCTGCTCCCTATCACTGGAGATTCTTAAATAAATTTTGTTATGTGAACATATGTAAGTGAAGTTATTTTTCCATTTGATTGAAAACTGCTTACATGTTCTGCAAGCAGAATAATGGAGCTGAAGCTTGTTGCTCACACAGAAGCTGTAGCTGAAAGATTCTGTGTCTCTGTACATATATAGATAGGGGGAAAGGCTGCTGATTCAGGTAGCGGTCTTGCCTTGGCCCTACTTCACCACTATGACCCTCGGCTTCAGGAGCTGATCCATTTGGAGCAGTTAAGCAAGCATTGAACTGTTACTATGTGTCCTGTACCCCTTCTCCACCCCACAGTAACTCAAGTTCCTCTCCCATGTCCTGTCTGATACCCATACGAGGCAAAAGAGAGCGCGTGCTGTGTGTGGTGTACCACTGAATGTCCAGCCCATGGAGTCATGGTTTTGTAGCAGCCTGAGGCTTGCTGTCTCTCAGGTTTTTTGCAGCAAACAACTAGATTAAAGCAAGATAGTGAAACAGAATGCTAGGTGTAAAAGTTATTTGCGTTGGTTCTACAGGTCTTTCTAAGCTCCCCTCTGAACTGCTCAGCTGTTACAGGACTTTGTAATGCTCCTCGTCTCCTGCTGCTCCTCTCCTTGCACTGGCCGGGCAGTGACAAGTCGTTAGAGGTGTTTTTTGTCTCTGACCACAGGACGTGTCGGGGCTTTCATGATCTCTAGCTACTATTTTTTTTTTATCCCCGAGTCTGAAGTAAGCTCAGAAACTAGGCAACAAAATATTTAAAACTGTTCAACGTAACTAAATATTTAAATTTGGGGTGGCTGCTACGTTGGGTCTTTAAGCATCCTGTGTTCTTTTCAAGCAAATAAGGAGTGTACTTATGATGTGGCACAGATGAGTGATGCAAGGTGTCCAGGCAGGGTTAATATCTTTCATTAGATCACTAATAAAGTCAGAAAGGTGGACAGGCTTTTGGCAACATGGTCCTTTATCTATGTCATAGATACAAATGAGTGTGCAATAAGGACTGCATGTAGCGAGAAGTCTTATGCTTTAGTTTTGTCTCTGTATCCATTCATTTTAGTAGGCTGACATTTAAGTGAAGGCAGAATACCATCCTGTTCTGACACAACCATATTATCTAAATAGCTTCATTTTTTCAATACCCTCTCGCACCTATATGGCCCCTACCTGTTTTTGCATGTAACAGCACCCCAGTGCAATTTTACAGGATTCTGATAGCTATGAAAACACGCATACATTTTATAGCCTGTTGACAGGACAGAAAAGTACAATTTTAGCTGTACCCTAAATGCGTGGAAACAGAAACCTAAACAAAGTAAAAAAAGGAAGTCTATAGCTATTTTCATAAACACATAAGGCTGAAAAAAACCAGACTTAGGCTCAGGTGCTGATCTGGATGGGATATGTAGTATTTCTAGAAAGGCCCTGGCAGTCCAGCCATTCTTGTACTCTGGTACTCTTCAGCGGTCAGTGCCCACCCTGTGACCCAGAGCAATGCAAATGGCAAGAGGTAAATACAGAAGGGAAATAACAAGTGTCTTCATGTGTCTAGTCATTCCTCTCTCTCAAAGGTGTCATTGACCAGGATCATCTTTATTATTCTTCATATTTTTGTAATATTAGAACAATTGTCACAGAAAGATTTTAAAGTTATACTCCATCTGATCCTGCATCTTGTTTTGTTGTTGTTAAATGACGTTCACTGTGTCAAACTGTCTGTTAGTTTTGCAGCAGATGTTTTCTATGCCTGGTCTTTTCAACACCTTTCTTGTTTACCTTCAACCTCTCTCAAAGGTCTTCGGAGTGGTTGCAGTTAAACATGCTTATGATTTTTCAGAGTTCAGTAGAAAGAAGACAAGTAGCAGAATTGAAACACTGATGAGAAATCAATACGACAGTGCTGGACACCCAAAAATCTATGGACCAGGGAATCGGGAATTCTCCGAGGAGCTGTGCAGACACCGCACTCCCTTGACGCGCGTGTTTTGCCGTGTAGCTTCCTCAAAGAGCTGGATGGGCAGCAAAGCCCGAAGGTCATGTTCTGTTCTGCAGGTGGCGTGGCGTTCATCGCTGTGCCAGGTCTTTGGCTGTGTTGTGTCAGCACTTTGTCACTTTTCGTTTACTTTCCCCGTCTCTCCTACCTGTGTACGTAGTGGGAAATCTTTTGAAATAAAACTGGCTTCTGCTTTCTTACTGTCGTCCTTAAGTATGGCAGATGGCGGCTCTGTTTCAGAGGGTGCTTTAGCAGACTTTGAATAACACTTGGTAAGCATGCACTTTCAGGCTTTGCTTCCAGTTATATGGCAGCTCCCCATCATTAATTTTTACTGTTTTCACTAAAGTCCTTTTGCTGAACTGGTCAAAGTGAATTCCATGGTGATAGGCTTAAAAGTGGAAAGTGTAGCTTTACTTCTTAAAGGAGCGTGGTGAGCTCTGGCAGCAGCGACTTTGCTGCTGAGGATTTTGCAAACGCTTCCAACTTTCCCCTTGGGATTGATTGTTCAGGGGTTGTGAGGTGCAGTGGAAACCTCCAAAGTTTCTGATTTTGCTACATGGAGGAGCAGAGGTTTTGTGTTTCCTAGATGAGTGGAAGTTCTTAATGAGTAGGCTGATGGGGAGTCCCCTCTCCTGGTAGAGTTGTGGGAGAGTCTAAGGATTTGGGACTAAAAACTGGTTGCAACCTGGTGAAGAGTGTGCAAAATGGAAGGAGAAAAACATAGGGGTTATGTTTAAAGCAGTAGGGTAAACCAGAGCCCTGGTGACTTCCAACACCCTGGCTCTGGTCTGGAAGCAGGACTGGTTTTCCAGGGCCTGGGGGCTTTGCACAGCTGCGCTGTGAGAATCCCCAACACGGATCAGTATAACAGATCGTAACACTCTGAAGGTATTAAACCGTAGCTGCTTGCGGAGGATTTTGTCGTCATCAATACTGACAGGTATTTTGCCTTTTACAGAAGTAAAAATCAAGGATTTTTTTCACAGCCCTGCAGAAGCTAATCATGACCTGTAGGAAAGCTCTGCTTGTGAAATCCCTTTGGGAATCATGATTCTAAAGCAGTGACTTGTATGAACAGTGCTGTTGAGGAAATGGCACTGCTCACCTGACTCAAATGGTTTGGCCTAGATGGGGACAGCATTTCATAGGAATTTACTGGTGTTTACGTTTTTGAAGTGTTTGAGTAAATTTTAATGTATGTAATTTAAAGTGCTTAGTACTTAAGGTATCACTGTTCTTCTGTATTCTTATAAAAATTGTGTCTATAATATTTCTGATAATGGATTGCGTCTTAATAAACATACCCACCCATCTAGGAATAGTCTTAAAGTAACGGAGTATCAAATTCTGCTTTTAAGAGGATATGTGTAAACACCTCCATCAAAGTACAGGACTGAAGTCTGACTTAGTCTCATGTAACTAAAAGAATTAAATACAGAACAACATGCCTTCTTTCTAAAACCATATTTTTTTTTCTTACTCATAAGATGCACTCATGTTTGCAAGCTAAAACAGCTTATACATATATTATTGGGGAAAGACATAAAGTCAAACAGATTTCTTACTCAGTTCTGAAACTTGGATTCTAGTTAAGTTTGTAGGGA
Source organism: Buteo buteo (assembly GCF_964188355.1). Lineage (NCBI taxonomy): Eukaryota > Metazoa > Chordata > Aves > Accipitriformes > Accipitridae > Buteo > Buteo buteo. Next base: position 5,943,861 of record NC_134173.1, read on the forward strand.
ATTTTAACCGCATATTCAGAGAATACTGATCTCCAGATCTCAGTTTTCTATTAGTAATAGGTCAGCTAAAATGGTTTAGACTACTCTGTCATGCCTATATCCATGAAAATTCACATGCATTTCAGATCAGAAAGTTTTGAAACTTGGAAGTGTTTTAATGATGTTACTTCCCTTGCTCATGCTGCTATTTGTATGTTTGCCTCCAGGTTCGGGCAATGCCTTGATGTTCCTGAAACAAGCTATTGCAGCTCTTCTTTCCATTAAAATGGTGTAGTTCTGGCTTTTATCTCAAAACTCTGGGTTGTTGCTGAACAGAAATTCTGCTTACTGGTCAGTTCAAATCAAAATACAGCCATTTGTATATAGCTTCAGAGTATGTCTCTTCTTACTCTAGACATTAATATCTTAAGATGGTTAGACCAGAGCACCAGTCACTTGAATTAATCCAGACTGTGAAACGTAATGAAACTACACCACAAGGAACTTCACATGTGAAGCAATGCTTCTAACACTGTCCTTTTATTATAATTCCCATATAGTAATAACACAGGCTCACTCTGAGAAAATGTCAGTTTGGATGAAATGGGATACTTCTAAACTGTCCAGTAAAGATATTATACAAGTAATTAAGCAAAGCTAAAGGTCAGGATGACAGACGCATTCACAGTGTAATCATTGTGTTGCCTTCACACTGAGAGCAGTCATGCTGACTTCCTTGCTGAATGTATGTATTCAGGATGTAATATTTTCTCATATTTGAGTCTACGTATGTAGGTGTTCCGAAAAATAAAATACTCTATTGATGAAGAGTGCAGATTGCTATAGGCTGGAAACTGGGTTAGGTTACAGAGTAAGGCTTTTATAGTTTATCAGCGCGTGTGTGTGTTTGTGTATCTTTCAAAGACACAGAGGTCATACGTTCATCTTACTGCTTATTAATAATTCGTGTGCTGGACAGAAGTTTTCATGTCACTTCATCTCACATGATTTTTCCCCTTTCATCTCAACTGAATCCATGCTGTTTTCATTGCTTGTGCAGGATGGAAAAGTCAAGGCTTAAATGCTGTAACGAAGTCAATGAGAGTACTTCAGAGAACAAGAATTGTGGAATTGGGTCAGTTTTGTTCAGGACAGTGATTTGCATGACCTGATTGGCGTGGTGTTCATGGACCTAGGAGAGGTCTGGGCTTGAAAAGGATGATAAAAGCTCTTGCGTAGTGCAGCACCAGCAGCCTCATGGGCATGACTGAAGGAATATGTAACGTGTTCAGTCGGTTGACAGGCAGTTCTCACCACTAGAAGATCCTAGCAAGGACTTGCAGCTCCTCTGCTGCACTGGTCAAACCCAGTTGTCCTTTTCTTCCCTGAAAGGGAACTGAAAGTTCAAGCCCTGATAATAATTTCTCAACTCCCAAACAATCCTACTACCACACCATTCATGGCAGGAGGCAATGTTCCTTAAAATGTACCTTTGTTTTTATCCTGCTGGATTCAGGGAAGTATCTCTACCAAGAATCACAATAAGAGGCTGTAGAAGAATAGACTGAACAATTAGAAGTTTGCCGGCACCTTTTAACCAACAAAAGGTTGAAGATGCTGAATCAGGCAAGTTGTGAATTGAAGGTGCTTAATTAGGTGCTGGGCAACCATAAGCTATATACAAATTCATTCATATCTGAAGACATCAATTTTTGTTTTCGGTATCTGTATATGTGTCACTTCAGCTTAGGAAAATGTATCTGCAGAGTAAATGTAATTAAGAAAACTCTCTTTAGGAGTTAGTTTCTCTTTTGTATGGTATCACAAAACCCCCATGTTTTTCCCCTTGTTCTTTTCATCAAGCATATATAGCTACCAATTGATCAGATTAGATGATATTCTCTTTTAGCTAATTCAATATGTAATTCAGTATTGCAGTTCAGAATAGCACAGAAATTTGAACTTTTGGAAATCAATAAATAGCATACAGTGCTTTAACATGATTCCTCAATGATTCAAGCTATGCCAAGTTCAAATTAAAACTGTCTCTGCTTTCTAGTAGACTTTGCGGAGAATTTGAAATCAAATTCAAAATTACAGTCCTTCTCTTGCAATGATCCCCTGGAGGCATTTGGGATGCTCAATCCTAGGGCAAGAACCTGTCTCAAAAGTACCGTTCCTTCTGTGATGCAATTTCTCACTCTTTTTAAATCAAAGTAGGTAACCTGCCCTTTCTCAAACAAATCCAAGGGCCACTCAAATGTTTTTGAAAACAACAGACGGACAGAGTATTAATTGCCATATTTAATCTAATTTACAACCAAACAGAAAAAAAGGTTATTGAAGTTCCTTTACACGATTTTTATTTCCTTGCTTCTGTTTGCTTGCTTGTAATGAACAGGAATATGCATGTCATTTTTTAAAATCTTTGGTTAAAACCAAAAGCCTTTTTGATTACTTCTTGGACCAGTTTCGAAAGTCTCCTGAGTCACTGCTTGAGTAACATTGTTCTATGAAATGGATAAAGCACAGCTGGATGAGACAGAATTTGGGAGAAAATGGTTGTGAACTGAGATTTCTTAGGAATTAAGAACAATCACATTCTTTATCATGCTTGCCCCCAGATATGGGCACATGTCTTTGACACCACTTTTTCTAATGAATAAACAGTGAATTCTATTCTTATAATATTATAATCTAAAGAGAGAAAAACTGTTTCTAATCTGGACACACCCGTGCACTGAAAGCATGTGTCAGGTGTTAATCATGTTATTTAATGCACTGTTGGAAAGTGCTAGCAGCATATTTTTAATTTTTTTTTTTCGTTTTGACTCAAGTTATTTGAAACTTTAAATATTTACTTAATTTTTTTTTTTTTTTTAAAAAAAGCTTATAATTGAAAATCATTAGTAGATCATACCTCGGTTCTTATTGGGAACACTCAAGAATCGTAACCTAAAAGAAAGACTGAAAGTTTGCTCTCATTTCTCTTTGTATCTCAGTTTCCGCTTGGCCTGAAGTACCTACTACAGGAAACTGAGCTTCCAGTTTTCTCCTTCTGTTCTGCATACAGGTGTAAGGAATAAAGCAGCAATTTAAATAAAATATGTGCCTGTGAACCCTATTATTTCTGTATGAAAAGCTGGTTGTTACAATCCACAGATGAAATCAGAAATGAATGTGCTGACTGAACTCTGTTTAATATTTATGGTCACATACAAGAAAACCTTTAATGGAGTTGTGAATGAGAACAACAAAATAAGTAATTTAAAATCATGTTTTAAACATTAGCTTTTGGGAAGATGCCAGGAGAGGTCTCCATATCAACCCTTCTGCCATGGTGAAATCCTTTGCCAAATTCAGCTGTGGCATAGGGATGGTGTCTCTTTGTTTGCTATAGGAAACAATGAGTATATGAATCTGAGAATTACACTTTTTTGTCTTGTGGTATGAAAATCTGGATGTGTGCACTTGCATGGCATTGTTTACGAGACAAGCAATACTAGATCATACCTACTGCTGAATGAAAGGAAGTGAGAATGGGTGTGAGACACGTCCCTGAGAACTGCCAGAATATCGAAATTCACCTGGGAGAAGGGAGTGAATTTTTAGAAGCTCAGTAGAGCATAGAGTCAGGAGGTTCATCGTTCTTTAGGAAAATGAGAATGGTAGTGCTATGTTATAAAATGAAGCCACTGATTAGACAGCCCTGCAGCCCAGATGCTGACTGCTCTGGCTGTTCCCAAATTTGATATGATAGAATGGAAATTCTGGCACTGGAGTTGGTCCCTGGCAGGTATCTGGAAATTTCTAGCAACATGACACTGCTTCTGGCAGATGTTTTCAGAGCGCAAGCCAGTGCTTTTAGTTGCGCAGGATGCCTGTGTGCGACGGTAGTACGCTAATACGGGGATCACATCTTACTTTCAGCTGAAGAAAGAGTGACAAAAACTACATCTCTTTGATAGCTTTCGGGGTACAGGGAACTGAAGAGCGCTGATTTGCACAGCAGGGACCACTGGTGACATGCAGAAAGGCTAAAGGCGTGCAGTGGCAGACACATCCTTTGCCTAAAATCAGGTCCCAAGGTAGTGACTGTTTTATGACTCCTTGTACGTAAATCAACAAAACTGAATTTGGGCTGCTTGTTTCTGCTGTGGTGTTAGTGATGGACATCAAATGTGTTTTTTTCTAAATAAGCTGGATTTAATTCTCACTCTGGCCTGAGCTAGGCGTCAGGAGGTGGCTCTGACAGTAGCATGGAGCAAGTTGGCAGTACTCTTTCAAATATCACAGACCATCAAATGCAAGAAACTTCAGAGGTGGTTTTGAATGACCTATTGGTAAAATGGCCAAGGAAAGGGTGCAGGTGGGAAAGATAGAGGTGAGTGAATGTGAAAGTAAATGTTTTGACTGCAAGCCTCAAAATGCTGAGGAGATGAGCACACGAGTATAATTGAAACAGAAGAATGGTAGTAAAACACCTGTAAAATGGAGTGCCTTTGAACCACAGTGTCAGCTCATTCCAGTGTTTTCATGAAAGTACAGCTGCCACTGAAGTGAAGCAGTGTTGATGAAAGTGTAAAATATGGATGGGGATAGCAAATGAAAGATGACACCAGTGTAAATTATTAACACCTTCAACGTTTCGTGATTTCAGAGCTTAAGCAAGTCCTGCTGTGGGCTGTTCCGTGATGGTAACTGTTGAAAGTGCTCAAGTCCAGAGGTTTTTCTTGTATTTTGCTGTTTTCTTTAACACTAGGTAACAGTGAAGTATGGACAAGTTTTGTTAGTGAACAAGCTATTGTTTAAGGAGGGCATGAAAACCCAGGTTGATTTTGGTTTCTTTAGGAAGGCTTTGAAGTTCCGCTCAGTATAAATATTATAGTGATTGTAGGAGGCAGTGGACCGGTAGGTCCAAAAAGAGTATTTTTATATCTGCAGAAATGAGGCACTTTAAGAACTTTCTTGCCTCAGAAGGACCACTGCTATACATGATGGAATTGAAACGTGTGCTGGTTCAGCCTCCCGATGCTCTGCTTTGACGTCATCGTGGGTAATGTCTTGTGCCTGTTTGTAGGCTTGTGTGTGGAAAACTATCGATCTAAAACTGCAATGAGATTTATAGCTTTACATAGTCTGAAGAAGAGAATGGCTGCTAGGTATGAACACTTGGCAAAGACTGATGTAGAAACAACCCTTACTACATATAAGCTCTGCCGTTAGCAATAGGACTAACATAATAGTTTTTTAACTACTCAGAGAAAATAAATATGAAGTCAGGCTTATGAGGCATATCTCAGTGTATTTTACAGTTACCTATTATTTATTGGACACATCAAACTTAAGACATAAGGTTGGCTACTTGCGTGTTCCAGGTCAATACAGCAATGCCTCAGCAGAAAATGGCTATAGTGTTTTGCTTGTGATAATGAAACTGCATTTTACTGTCTTTTACACAAGCAGCAGAGGGAAAAAAACATTACCTGTTTTGCCACTGTCCTTCAAGTTCTCCATAATAAGGGCAACTCTCTCTGTGGGGAGCAGAGGGAGTTATTTAATGGGAGACTGGGGGGAACTACTAGCTTGACATCAAAGTTTTGGTTTTTATTATAGTAAAATTTTTGATATAGGTTATCCTTCTCTCTTTAAATATGTGTGTGCACATACACTTGCTTTTATATAGTCAGTTAAAAAAGCAAAATAAAACAAAAAAAAATTCTTTTTATTATATAAATAAATCCTACTACTCTGAAGTCATATTCACCCTAGAACTAACATGTCTATTAGAAGTTACTGTTTTACTTATTTTTGCAGTTTTTTTCTGGTCACTTCAAAGTCTTCAGTGGATTTATCTTCACAGTAGTCCCTAAAGATAATGAAGAACACATATTTCTGCTTTACAGGTGGGAATTAACTAGACAAAGACTATCAGAGATATTAGTTCTAGTCTTTTTCCAAGTCTCAGTCACTGTTCTTCTACCCCAACCTCTCCTCAGGCTAGCAGAAAAGGAGAAATATCAGGAACTTGGGTTTAGTTTCTGCTCTACAACACGACTGGCATTTTGGGGGTGCTGATTTGAATCTCTAATACTCAGTATTGTATTTGCAATACAGGAGCAGTAACACTTCCCAGCCACTCATAAGAACATAAAAAAAGTACCTGAGAGAGCGTGACGAAGAGCACAAGTAACTTTTACAACAGGACCCAAATAAACCTATAACTATGTTAAATTTCGTTCTTTTCCTGTATTTAAGTCCAGCAGCTTCCTTCTCTGTGCTAGGTGATGGTGAGGAGAAGGCAGACTTGGTGTCCTCCATTCCACTGTCCTGTACTGCTGCAGCTGTAGCAGGGATGAAGGTTTATCCTCCTCTCTCCCTGTTGGAGCAGTCCGAGTCCTGCAAGGCAGATGATATGCCAGGTGATAAGTCCAGTCATAGACAGAGAAAGGATGGAGCTTCCTCAGCAAGAACAGAAGGTCCAAGCACTTTAGCTAGCTCTGAGAAACCTCCTGTAAGTGCGTAAGTGTTTTTCATAGCAGTACTTCACGTTTTCATAGTTTGGCCGACTTGGGGAGGGTTTGCATAAGAGTGAGGAGCATATTTCTGATGCAAAAGCTTACTCACCAATCTTCCAAATTTCATGCTACTCTTCCAGTGCGTGAGATGCTACAGTTTCTTGGGGAATGATTGCCAGAATTATCTGAAATTGCAGACCACTGGGTTTTTCTCTAACCTCGTTCATGGAAATGCCTAAACAGTTGTGTCTGAAATTGGGTGGTGTGACCGTGTATAGGAAATCCATCTGCAGACTGTCAGGAAAATGTCAACCCAGTTGTTTATTTTCCCTTCTTTTCAGGGCTTCCTAAGAAGAATTGGCAGGTAGCCCTAATAACTGGTGAAGCTATGAGTTCTGCCAGCGATAATGCTATTGATACAGCTACCAATGTTATTGGCTTTCTAACAGTGCACATTGGCTAAAAATGACTAGTGCTGTTCTTTCTGTGTTGTCAGGATTCAGTGTAGGTTTTTTTACCAGCTAACCAAAGACCAATCTTAATGATGCCTAACATATAACATTAGGCATGTAAATTTATCATTTAGATGAGTAGCAATGCTGGAAGTTGAAGGTTTTGATGTGTTTCTCAACTGTTTACTCTTTGTGGGTATGCAAACATTTAATATGGTACGCTGTCATGATATAGTTTGCTCCTTTCTACTGAGATGTACGTGAGAGTTATTCTATAAAAATACAGGAAAGAAGAGTTTGGCAACTACTCTAAGTGGAAAATTGAAATGTGATTCAGCTTTTAATTAAGAGAGTCATTCTCTTTCATCTTTCTGCTAGACATGTAATTCTAGCTGGTCCTTCATTAGTACAGCTTTCATCAATGTGAAGATAAAGCTGTATTTAAGAAATTACTTAAGATTCAATTTCAGTATGAATTTTGTTTGCTATCTAAAAATGTGTTGCATTTTTCAAACTATGGAGTTCGATTGAATGTGTCACAGAAAAAATGTATTTCTTCTGGTTTTTTTTAATATTTTTTTTTTCTTTTGGGGGAATGTGATAGTGTTCTGGGTGCTAGAGCCACCCTGAAACCCTTCAAATAGACATGGTGTCTGTCACACACAGTTATGAATTAGTGAAGGAAAGGCTGAGAGTAAATTGTGTTAGCAGAGGTGGATGTACTATTACATAATTTATTGCAAGCAGTGTTTTGTAAAATTAATATAAAATCTAATGTAGTCTTTAAAGGTTTAAAGGGAAAAGATGGATTGCATCAAATCCATTTTGTTCTGTTTCCTGGTTAGTGAATTCCAGCTGACAGCCTAGGAAACCCATACCTCATTACCATATTTTGAAACATCTGTTAAGGAAAATAGATCTGGTTGCCAGAATTCATCTTCCTTTCAGAAGTGCCAACTATGTGAACAGAACCATTATTGCTTAGGCAAGGAAGACCACATTCAGCTTTGCTGTCATCAGCCACATGAAGGCTTTATTTGGTTCAGAATGTATGTAATTAATAGAGGGAAGCTATTCATACAATGTTATCGTAATTACTGAAACATGAATATTTCTCCCTTGTATTTAATCTGTGAAATAATCCTTGGGTATCAACCATATTCATCTTAATTCCACGTTTTAACAGCTTGCTACCTGTTAACGTTATAATTACGACATCAGAGCTGCCACTCTCTAAATGAGCTTCCATCGGAAACCAGATGCTGAAGTTGTGTTTTACGTGAGGGGGGACAGTGCCCTTCGGTTCGTGGTTCTGGGCAGGTGGTTCACTGCTCGTAACAGTGTGCGCCCTAACTACCCACTTCTCAAAATACCCCTTGCAGGAACAATACCTCCCTTAATTCTAGTCATTAAAAAATCCAGTAAGTCTTTTAAAAGGTACTTATTTAAGACCTGTTTCACAAAACCTGTGAAATGTTAGCCCTTTATATTTGCACATTTTTTTTCTTTTTTTTTTTCCTCTAGCCTTGCTTATTCCGAGTCTCTGTGGCCTTAACAGGGCTTCAGTTGACATGTAGGTAAGTAGAAGATGATGAGGTTCTAAAGAACATCAGTTTTCTCCTTATTTCCTAGGGTAGAGAGCTAAGAACACTGTGCCTAGGTACCACTTTCTGTGTCATTCTCTGGCTTCAGTTTCCTGATTAGAACAGTGTGCTCACAAGGAAAATGAAAAGCAAGGGATTTAATGCAACTTTCTCCTTATCTGCTGATGAGACAATGGCAACTGGGAACAAGGCAGAGAGCCGCTACCGTGTAACTGGCCAGCTGTCCTGGACCAGTAGCCCTGCCTGGTACATCCCAGGATGGATGGCACAGGTTTGTGCTGTGAACGTGTTGCAGGGTTGTACTGGGTAGCAGGGCGATGGGTGCTTTGAACTCATCTAAGTACAGGCTGCCACTGCATTAGTACCGTTGCTGATCGTGCAACCGTGTGGTCGGTTAGATTCAGGGGGATCCAGCTGAAAAGTAAGATGGGGATGGGCTTAGTTTTCAGCTGAATCAGACTCATCGCACTGCTACGTGTTAGCTGGTGCTGGCATGAGGACAAGGAGGGTAGGGCATCAGTACCTGAAAGTTTACCTTGGTGGCAGAAGCTTCATGGTACATGAAGTTTAGTTTTCAGATGTTCTTCCTTTGTACGTATGTATGCTTTTGTAATGCTTTTCTCTTTGCTGCTTCCCCTTACACTTTCATCTCTTCCCTGCACTTTTTGATCAGCCAGCTGTGCATCTGAGTGTGAATTTATCACATTAGCTCTGCACACATCTCTAGCCCCTGCTAGAGTTAGGGTACCTTTCTTTATACTGCATCTTAAATCTATGCTGTGGATACATGGATTACTAGCCCTCTCCTGCCTTTTTTTCTATCGGCTTAAAACTCTGCCACTTGTGCATAGGCATCACCTGCTCTGCAGCCCTCAAGCATTTCCAGGGTCAGCACAGCAAGACAAGTCAGGCCTTCACATTGTAATGGGAGTGTATTTGAAAGGGTGAAAGGAAATACACCTTGAACTGATCTAACAGCTTCCCACAGCCACCAAGAGGGGACGTTATTGTGCTTCTTTCCATCATCTTCCCTGGCTGTCCCGGTCACACGGTTCTGTTCAGAACCTTGGGCCAGCTCTGGTGCCTGTCCAGCCTCTCCTTGAAATGCTTCATTCCCCTGACCTGTTAGGAAACTCACCCAGCAAAAAGAAGGTAGATAGACCCAGTACAAGGAAAGGAGAAGATTGACGGGGTTGTGCGGGGCATAGCGGATCGGAGGAGCAGGAGAGGAGAGATGGGAAGTGAGACCTTACACTTGTGGCAGCGGTTTGGTTTGAGTACCCTTATGGCCAGGCTGACCTCACTGCTGGGGTCCCATTTGACAAATTATCAGCTGATTGCTGAAGCGATCGAGTGCGTGACATCTGTATAGAATGGTACTGACTGTTAGGGCATAGCCAAGCCTAGCCTACTCTGTAACTGTGCAAATATTGGTGAGATGTCCTGTTGCTGTTAGGAAAGCTGGTGACACAAGGAGTTGTCAGTAGTCCAGGCCAACATAGTATAATCCCAAAGTCCCCCGCCCAAGTTCTTAGTGTCCTCAGTAAAGTAGCTGCATTACTTTTTCCTTGCACGCGCCTGCCTTTGCTGTTTGGAACCAGAGGGCCCGATACCACCACCACACTTCGAGAGAAAGTGCCTGTACCTGCAGACCAGGTGGGCCAAAGTCGAGGCCCATGGCCTGATCTCCCTGTGCCACGTCACCACATCCACCGACCTGCTTTCCAAACCTCTACGTTTGAACTTCTGCGTCTTTGATCTCTGTAACTAATGCAGGGGGAGGTTGCTCATCTCAGATTTGCTGTTTGTGGGCAAACCAAGCATTCTGAATGGTTTAGCAACATATCGTTATGCCGTCTCTTTAGGCTCTGATTTACGGTTGTTAAAAAAATTTATCCTTCGTTTGTGATCGTCTTCTGAAGGCGTTCTCCTCGTGATGCAAAAAAGGACTGGTAATTAACTGCTGCTCCAGCCACATCCAGCAACACAGGAGAAGGACTCCAGTCCGCTGTCACAGCTGTTGGATGGCTTTACTTTTCTGGGTTTGGGGCTTGCTTTGAAATATTCTTACCATTTCTGTTTCACTAGTATAGGTGAATTGGATCACATCTGACAGCGTGTTCAGCATTCAGATATTAAAAGTAGCCAAGGCAGGGAAACATTCATACATATTTCCTTCTTCTGTATTAGTGATGGACAATGTCGCTTGTAACTCTATTGGTGCTTCTAATAAAAATATGTCACTTTACTACTTTTGTTTAAGGGATACAAAATATCTTGTTAGACATTCCATAGAGAAAGGTACCTTGATGATGTTATAAGATAGATTTTAAAAAAGGGAAGTGAGGAGAAAACGTGGCCTTTTTTCATACTTCTCACTGCTCGAATATGGGATGTAGGGAGCTGGCTTGGGAGATGGAATAAGGTGGCAACTTCTAGGTGAGCATTTGCCTAGAAGAAAATGTGGTTAAAATGGGCTTGCTTGCTTGCTTAAAAGAAAAAGAAGACATGCTTTGTTGGTTGTGGAGCTGGAAAGGGAAAAACATGACTCACTAAAACCCATGTTTTTCCAAAACCTTTTTTCCAATGGCAGTCAAGTCTTCATCCCTCTGTGCCTGTGGGAGCAATTATTCTTCATTTGTCTGCCTATTTGGGTTGAAAATTCTTCTCTTAGTGACAGCTATCTGTTACTGAACATTTTTGCAATTTCCCCCCAAACAGGACTCCTGATTCAAGAGGGGCCTCTTAGTGAGACTGCTTTTTAAATAACAAATAGGGCTAATAAAAATCAGTCTTACGGAGGATGAATGTGAAGGCTGATGGAATTTCAATAGCTTGTTCTCAGCTGTATCGAAAATGTAGAGAATCTGAACACTCAGGCACACATCTGAAAAAATGAAGAGATCACGTCCCTGTATCAATGTAGTCCTGGGACTGGTGGTAATTGTTGTTGTGTCTTTTGGACATTTTTTTTGTTTTCTTGGAAGAAAATCATGGTTTTCATGCTCTCTCCCTCTGCGTCCCACTCTCGCCTTTGAGAACTTTCTCTGCCTTCCCCTGTGCAACTCTCAGGAACAGGTTGCATGGAGAGCATACTTAGCTGGCATGCTTAGCATGCTCCCATTTACCAGGAGTCGGGGGGAAAAAAAGGGACTTAGGTTGTGCTGTTGCATATATCTCGAACATACACTTTGTACCTATAGATAAGGTGGTAAATTTTGCCTAAGATGATGTTTTCCCTCCCTATCATGGCTACGATTTGCTTTCTTGGAGGCTGAACTTCCTGGGAAATTCCCCTGATGCCTCCCTTCTTGCTTGGATGTCAGACAGAAGTTTGGAAGTAAAATGTTGTTACTATTTTCTATTTGTCCCCCATTTCACATTCACGTTACCTCTCCCTCCCCTCTTTTGGCTTCTCTCTCTAAAGGTTGAGAGTGTCTCAAGTAATTTATGCTCCTGCATTTTGAATTTTTCTGAACTGTTTATAATGTGATTGCCAAATGCTTTTGTGACTGAAAGAAACTACAAAGAACCCAAGGGTGTAATATAAAACACTCTGAGTGACTTGAAACCAGAAAAGAGTTGGGTTGAACTTACCATCAAGATTTGACCTTTCTGTAATTTTATGGGACTGTGAAGGTCTACTGGGACAGAAACATTTTTTTAAAATTCTGTTTGTAATACAGTCAGCACACTAGGGTGCAAGTCCATTCCTCAGTATACTGCAGCTCAAATAATAATAACCTGTATTTCTATGTGTCTAACCTGCAGGTTACCTGCTTGAAAAATAGAATGTCATTCAGCAGCAGAGTGGGTTGTATATGTGTGTGAGTAATAAAAAGAAAAATTTTCCTGGGAGCTCCTCCACTGTCTGTTCCCTCTCCCTCCATAACCCCTCCTTCACCTTCCTCACCTCTTACTTTCTTTGGGTTATCTGAGGGTGCAACATGTATTTTTAAGGAGTAGTGCTTTTAGAGGTATGTGAGGTTATCTGAGGGCAAAGGCTTTACACATGAAAATACAGTGCTACTAATAAAATTGTCTGAGTTCCTGTTAATCAGCTGCAATAAGCTATTAAATTGACTTAAAAAAATAAAAATCTATTCCTCCCTCCCTCTCTTGGACTGAAAACAGGAGGGGGTTGAATTCTTAGCAGTGGCAAAGAAGAATTGCTCCAAGTTAATTTTCATTACCTGCTTAATTACTAATACTTTGTGAAATCATATTTTAACAGCTAGTATTTTTCTGTCCTGTGCAATGAAAGCCACATGATTACACAATACTGTAGAGCACCCTGTGGTAAACGACGTCAATGAACATCCCATAGCTATGTCTATACATTTTCTCCAGTAGAAGTGAAAGGGACTATTTTACTGTCTCCCTCACCGTTTGTGGAGCCACAGGGAGCGGGCTTCCGTACAGTGGAGCAAAGCAGTGGGCCAGGTTACTTTCTTTGGGTGTAAGATTTGTCTTTAGATCGAAATATATATGTTTCTGCTAACATATTGAGAGTTGGATTGGAGCGAGATCCCAGTGGCCTGCGGTAAAAGCAGATTTCGCCACTAGTTTCTTGGGAGCAAGATTTATTCCTTGGTAAAGAAAGCAGAGCTGTACTAAGATGCCTTATCTAATCTCTGCAAAACATTACTGTCCAAGGGACACTTCAGGGTGTCTCACACCTTGTCTAAGCTCCATGGACCCTCTAAATTGGGATGCTCAAGCTTTTAGTGTGTCTGAGACCATTAAAATTCAGCAGTATGCGCCGTGTGAGAAAACAATAGAAAAGTGTTGTAAAGTAATCTTTATTCTTTCTCTGGGGAAGTTTTCAGATAGCTTAGGGTTCAGAGGGATGGGCTGTGCTGGATTAAGCTACAACGATGACATTACTGCTTCCAGGTGTCCATGCACCAGGCTGTGAGAGACCAACGGATACGTGGTGGAGAGGCAGAAGAGAACGCTGTTCTCCTCAGCATCCTGCTGAGGACTGGTTAAACCCTGCAGCTAAATCCAACAGACTGAGAGTAGTTTAAACTAATGCACTGAACTTGTGAACTTCAGTGTCCAGAGAGCCATTGCCTTCTTTGCATGCTGTTTCTGCTGTCCTTGCTGTGGAGATGGTAATTGCTAAGAGGGTGGATGTCCGAGAACGTAATATCTTAAGCTTCAGCATTTTAATCCCACAGAATAAGTCTGTGGGAACACTGCAGGAGATCAGATCCACAGTCTAGAAACATTGGTAGACTTGTTTCTTCTGCTTATAAGATCATGACTAAACATTTATGTCCCTTTTGGGTATGTTTGTTGTTGTTTTAATTTTCACACTGGATATATAACTTAGTGTGCAACTCTTTATGATTGCTTTCTCTTAAAACGCATTCAGTGTATTTGCTATGAATACAAATGTACAATGCAGAAAATAAGCGCTGTAGTCGACAACAAAACCTATCTATCATTATTTATTCACTCAGCAAAGCTATAAAACCCCTTCACTACATAATAGACCAAAGTTATTCCTTTTGTTCCACCATTTACTTTAACTGAGTTATACCAGGGGTAAGTGTGAACCAATAAATCTGTGTAATAGCTCCTCACCTGCTAAGACATAACACAATTCTAAAATTATTCAGATGTGTTCTGGTTGATGATACAGGACTTTGCTGTCTTTTACTGTGATTCTTCCATAACTGTCGGATCACGCTTTGCTTAGTTTAATGGAGCCAAATGACGATGACTTTTATGTTACTGGTTCCATTGTTGTTATATATCTTTTTATGGTTACTGGCTTACTCATTAATACAAGATAAAATAAACCATGAAACTACAGGAACAGCTATACCAAAGATTAGATCAGAAATGGAGAAGATCCAAACCTTGAACTGAGACATCCTTCTCCACTCGAACGCATTTACAGCCACGATCAGACACTCAGAGAGGGAGCTGTGTAGCACAGCTGTTGCCCAAAGAAACCTTATTTCAGCACTGTGTGTATTCCTGGAATATCCCATGTATCTGCCACCGAGATGGGGTCAGTGCGTAATGGCAAGAGTTTAGAGAGAAGGATTGAGAAGTATGCAAGAGTTCGTAACAGTGTTAGAAGATCTTGTGATGCCACTTTATACTGTCTCTGTTTAGTGGAAAAATCAGAAAGGGGATCTATGCCAATGTGCTTGCAAATCCTGGCTGCAGTACATCCTATTCTTTTAGAGCCAGCTAGACACCAGCTGTGTGTATGCAAGATGCTGTGATTGTTTTTCCTTCGCTACTTGCTGGGAAGCGGAGATCCCTGATTTTGTCTTCACCCCATGCAGGAAATCAAGATTATGTTCCTTTTTCCCCATTAGGAAATTCTGACAGTGTTCCTGATCCTTACAGACACCATCCTTGGCATACTCTTTTTGTCTGAATTCTTGCCTAGGGCAATAGACACTCCATGAAGCTGGAGTGGCATGTGGCAATCAAAAAAAAAAAAAACAAAAACCCACAAAAAAACCCACCAAACACCAAAACCAACCAACCAACCAAAAAAACCCCACACACCTGAAAAACCAAACCAAAACACCACTCGATAAGAAAGGAAGACAAACGTCTCCTATGGGAAATTCTCCCTTTCACAGGTTTTTCAGCATTTCTTTGGAAGACAAGAATGGCTGGTAGTCTGTCAGGTACTAACTGAAATATCTGAATTTTTGTAGGCACCCACCAGTTAGTTCACTGAGGCTTATCTTATAATTTTGTTACTCTGTATATGGCATTTAGCTTAATAAGTTAGGAGGGGCCACGAAGCTTCTTTCAGTGGTGAGTCTCCTCACTCAACTTTTGTGGAAGTTGGATGTGAATAAACTTAAGCTGAACTGCCAGATCTAATGCAGAGTGTAGAGCTATCAGTGTTATGTGAACACCAAGCCAAATGCAGAGATCCCTCTGACTTGATAGTCCCTGATGTTACTTTAAACTTTCCAAACCATTGGACCTCAGGACCTATTAAGCAGTCCTTTTGAGTACATGAAATTATAATGGGTTATCGAATCAAAGCCCAGGTAGTCTGAAAAGCAGAAGTCAGTATAAATCTGACATGCCCAAGCCTCCAAACTATACTTCAAGGTATAACCTTACTGTAGATAATAAAATCTTACCAGGAATAAATGGGGCCTATTACTTCTTTTTTTCCCCATTGTCAATATGAAATTCTGATGATAGTCACTTTATTGCTCTGCATGAAGCTGCATATATTATTTAACTAGTATGAAAGATTTCCATCTATTCGGCTACGTGGGCAGCTTTCATATGATAAAGTTTTATTCTGGCAGGGGAGTATTGTCAAGCTTTACTTTGGTTAAGTACATTAAAAGAAATTCTATAATCTATGTGAGTCTGCATTGTAAAATTCTGGTTTGCTGCCTGGATATTATTTCCACTAAGGTTATCAATGCAAGAAACTTTTTCAGTAATCTTTAGCACATATTTGCTATGTAAATGAAATTACAAATAGCAGATAGACTCTTGCTAGAGCTTCTGAAAGTACAGGAGTGAAACGGATTTGAAATCAATACTAAAACTAACTTACAGAGTGAAGAGCTTTGCTGTCTTACAAAGTCCTGTATATACAGCTGTAAATCTCCAGTTCATGGCACGTTCTGGTTTGGTGTCCTTGCCACTAAAATAATTTCATCATGTATAGCCACTGCTATAAATACTCCTTTGGTTTATTAGCATATATTTTATGCTGTTAAAACTAACATCAAGTATTAATAAAAGATCGAAGCGAGTTCAGTTTTCTGATAGAAGGATGCTGGAGAGAAAGGACTTGTTACACATCATCCTACTATATTGATAGTTGTCACGGCACCTATTACTTTGGCGGTTTGGGTGGAGGAAGTGAACATAAAATATTTTCAACCTCAGCACTTACTTCAGGTGTGTTCTTGTCTCTTGGGAGAATCAGTAGCATACAATTTTCCAATCTTTATTACAGTAAGGTAACACTCTGAGGCACTATCACAGTGGAAATGATGAGCAGGAAGCACCATTTCAAGAAACAGAGAGCTCCGACTACTTTCCCATAAGTGTCTACGAGGCAGAACTGTTCATCCTTTTAAAATCCTATACCACACTCTGGAAAGAAGACACTGATAATGGGGCAAAATAGCTCATTTTAGTTTTGTTGAGCTCAGGATTCAGATTTGCCTTGACTGCAGTGAGTTACTTCTTGCTACATTTCATCAGATAGGTTTTTTCCTGAAAAATTGAGGAGTTCCAAGGCGCCTCTTCCATTCTTTCATGTCATGGTAGTTGCTTTGGAGGTCATGGTGGGACAGCTCAATACTTCTTAAGTCTGTTAGAGCTATGGACAAAATAGATTTGGTGTATCATGAGTCCTTTTGCACTCTTGCCCTCATTCTTTTCCAGAGTTACTGGTGGTTCGGGAACCTGATACCTCTTTCCAGGATATTCCAGTTGTCACCCTGCATACTTTGAAACGGACTGCACTTATCTCCATCAGGTTGTGGTCATTCTCAGCATTGACCATGCTGCACCTGCTTTTTCATCATTCACTTTTCCACTTCCTCAGATCAGTCATGTAGCTTCATGGCTGCTTCTGCTCTGTATTGTCTTCAGCCCTGTTCTTGACCATGTTTTTTCTTGGTTTCCCTTCCCATCTTTGGCTTCTTCTCTTGGCCAAAAATGTCGTCTTCTGTTCCTGCAGCTACCCATCAGTCCTTTACCGTGTCCTTGGACTTCTCTTTGTAGGCAGTTCTGACAGTGCCTGCTGCTTCTTTCTGCTGAGCCCTCACTGGTTGTGTCTCTGAACTTCTGGTAACACAATATTCTCAGACACTCCAGTGAAGATCTTTGTTTTCCCACGTGTGATTAAGGGTCAAACTTTACTTCTTGGCAATCATTTAAAGAGTAAGAAGAACAATGATGAGTCAGAAGCTCTATAAAACCAGCAGCATAGTAAAGTTTAACTGTTCAATGAATTAGAATAATGGGAACAATCATAAAGCCTTTAGCGCAAGAACAGTCTTTTTTTTTTATAAACATTTGCCACAGTGGGATCTCCCATTTCATGACTGTACTGCTTTGGCTTTTATTAAAAGATGATAATTTTTGAAAATAACACAAGCGCACAAGTTGAAGACTGAGAGTCCATGGAGAAATTGCATTCAGAGTAAGAATCTTATCTAGATAACACATTTCCATTTTGTTTTTCTTCTCATTTGACATTCTCTTTTGGACTTTATTGGGATGAAATAAGAGAAGGTAAAGTTCAGAAACTTACTTCTGTATTTCTGAAATAGATGTGTTGCTGTAGAATCTGTTTAGAGACCTGAATTATGTCAATCCGCAGCACTGGCCAATGAATTGAGCCTTGGCAGAGTCTCTGATTTTTCTATAAATGTTGGCCACATAGCGTAAAGCTAGATTCCATACATATCCTTCTACTTTATAGAACAGAATGAGCAATGGCAAAAATACTTCAAGGATGAGCTACACTACAGATCGTACTGATGACTTAATCACTTTGAACAGTGGTGAGGCTACACTGACTGCACCCCATTTTTGTTTTCTTTCCTGTGCTTTTCTAGAACAGGAATTAAAACTGTTTTTAAAGAGCATAGCTGGTGTGTTTAAAGGATGTTTTAGCATTTCCCAAGAGCTCCTAATTTTACTGAGAAAGTGCAAAGAAGAAAGGGAGAAAGAAAACACTTCAAAATAGTAAAGCACATTTTAAAAGTTTAATTTCATCTCAGAAAAAATATCACAGGAGACAATAATCAAAAAAAGTTAGTCTAACACAGCACTAATCAATGTGAGAGGAGACAGAAAGAAAACATCCAAAAAGAGAAATAACTTAAGATCAAATATATCATTAGTCTTCTCAGTTCTTAGAAGAGTCTCAGAGGTGATATTGTCTTCAAGAATTACTGGGAAAATGTAATGGAACATGCAGTCTTATTAACCTTACTTCAGGCTTCTTCTTTTGGATGTCAAAATCAGATACCACTGTGTCAGAAGCATCTACTACAGGCTTGTCCCCTTCAGCTCATGACTCCTGGGCATCAGATTCTATGTAAATCTATTTATTATCGGTATCAGTAGCAGAGACAAAGTTCAAAGACAACGCGCTGTTGTAACTCCACTTTCCCAAACTTCAGGCATGCACTTAGTAAATCTTCTTGAGGACTATGCATGTGATTTTTCTAGAGTCTGAATGAAGAATATTATAGGCGGGTATTGCAGACGGTGAAGAAGCAAGAACTAAATACATATATATACGTATGTTGAAATTCCTTAGATCAATCTCTGTATTTTGCCTAATTTACTTCTGCTGTAAGTTTTCTATTCAGCGTCTTACAGTTCTCTTTTATTGGATGTTTGTGGGTGCATTACTGGCAAGCAGCTATAGATGGAGATCCATAATCGTATGAATGCTCAGGAAGCAGCTAACACCTGGAGCAGCTACAGGGCCCGGGAAATGTCCTTTACAATTAACAAGGGAGGCAAATTGAGAAAGTGGGAAAGTAAGTGTCTTTCATCTGACCAACAAAATATAAACAGACAAGACTTGAAGAAAAGCTCTTCTTTCTAGGCTGGAAACAGATACAATAGCATCTAATGCAGATTAGGAACAATTTCTGTGAATTTAACTTAATCATGCTGTCTAATAAGATAATTTGAAAGACAAAAATAGCTGGCACCTGTGAAGCAGAAGGGTGAAGTGACATTGGTTATTCTTTCTAGAAGGGACAGACAGACAAGTGTGTGTCACTTACGGAACAGCATGCATTAACAAGATCTGGATATGGGGAAATCTGTACTGCACTGTAAAGGGTAACTTGTGCTCCTTATAGAGGTGTACTTGCTCCCAGGTATTTTGCAGGCTGGTCTCTTGGAGTTATTTCCTAGGTCTTCCTAGAGGATCAGGACTTAGTCAGAACTGGAGCTCGGTGGTGGTGGTGTAGTGTTGCTGTTCTCTCTCAATTTGCCTTCATTCTGATGTGTAGGTAGTTTATTTTTGCACATGTATTTTCTTTGAAGGCAACTTAAGGGGTGAATAATAAGCACATTATATTGGGGAACACTGATATAAGGTGAATGAGAGCACCGAGTCCTTTCCATCCCCGTGATCTAGGAAGTCTTTACAATGATTGGTTTATGTAACTTAAAAATACAATCTCATTCAGAAGCTATAGTCGCTACAGTTTAATTCACGTTAAATTGGTCACATTTTTCATGGATTTTTCATAGTTTTCCTTGTTCTCCCATAGAGAAGATCTTA
This sequence comes from Buteo buteo, assembly GCF_964188355.1. Lineage (NCBI taxonomy): Eukaryota > Metazoa > Chordata > Aves > Accipitriformes > Accipitridae > Buteo > Buteo buteo. The sequence continues at coordinate 5,963,695 of NC_134173.1, forward strand.
ATTTTGTAGCTGTGGACAGTTGTGTGAACCTATCATTTTAAAAGTAATTCCCAGATTTAAAAGACTAGTAAATCCAATTAAAGCACACACGCACAAAAACACAAAGAGCAAAGAGCACTGAATACTTTTCACACAGACTGTAAGCTAACTGCAGTTATGAAGCATGTCTACTTGACAGACCAAAGCGTCTGCTGATGCTTCTAGTGGGCCCTCCAGGTTTTGCCCTGGTGTAAACTGGGTTGTAAATAGTGTAAGGAGGCAAAAACATATTCAGAGATCTGTTCTAAATTTGTTTGACCTTGACCTGCAAACTAGTCATGACTAATAGAGAAAATCCTCTTTACCATTGAGCATATATTGCAAGTGAACAGTTAAGCAGAACACACATTTTTAGAAACCTTGTCTCGTGTCATCTTGGATTAGTATAGGTTTTTACGTCTGCTTGGACAACTAAATCTGGGAAGGCCACTCAGCAAAAGCACATAACTTTTTGCACAAGGTTTTGTGGGAGAGGCAGCTTCACATTAAAGTGATATATTACCATTTTGTAGGAGAAGTTTTGTGATTACATTTGAATTTCCCTGCTACAAACTCCTCAGCTTTCCTGAAAGGTGAGATGGAGGAAAGAGAATTTCACCCTTTAGCATAAGCATGATGTGGTCAGATGGGGTATGTCTACATTAACTTTTTAGTTCAGATTAGGATGGCACTTTTGATGCAAGTCTCCCAACTCTCCCTACACGCTGTGCTTTGGTTTGCAGTGCGGAGCTGTCTCTGAACACGTGAGATGCTTTCCTTTGGGAGGAAACGAGGCTGGAAGATTTTCTCCAGAGGTGTTCATAATATGTTCCAGTTGTAAACAAGTATTTGGTCAGTGGAGTTAGACCAGGGCTAGTCTGAAGTGAAAAGTTTCAAAATGGGCATAATGCAGCTGCGGGATCTCCAGTTACAAGTGTTTTGCTCCATGAAGCTGTTCTTGCTGGTGTGCACAACTGGCGAAGGTAGGGATAGCCCTTGCAATCTCAGGTGTGCAGTATGTTCATGTGGGCAGAGATTGCCCTGACTTTTGAGTAATAGAAAATAATTTACTCCAGTATGTGCTGGGATAAAGGGTACAGCATTAAAAGATGTGTATAACCTAAGGAAGAGCAAGGAAGATTTACAGTATGGATAGTTTAAGGTAGATTTTTAAAACACAAATATGTGCTGTAGGGAGCTGCCTGTCCTGGTTTGACATAAATGAATCATTCCAGGCACTGGAGGCATCTGCAGACATCTAATCCTGGGTAGTCAGTTCAGCAGAATTAAGACCTAGTTATTAAGTTTAATCACCAATGTTTATAGAGCAGATTACTGCTCTTGGGTACCACTGATGTTCATATCTGATATACCACCAGTGACGTACCAAGTGAGAGCTTGATTTCTCAAGGCTCATTATGTAATTAGTTCATAGTTTTTACTGGGTGTTTTTTACTGTAATGTCTTCATATCAGCTGCAAAATCTGTAACGTAATTTTCACAGATAAATTATCAGAGTGCAGAAATTCTGCCATGCTAATTAAAGGTAAGAAAGGTACTCATTGCATTTGTGAATATGCATATCATTTCATAGGAGGTTGCTTGCAAATGTATTAAAGGAGTTTATATTAGTAAGTATGTAATCATGTTTTGGAAAACTTAGAGGGTTTCTGTTTTTTACTATGTTCTTGTGTTTCTTTGTCTGCAAATGTGTGGATGCATTATATCCGTGTGGAATAAATTATTTATTCATATGAGGATAAGTTCTGCTACTCCCTCAACCCTCCAACTAGGAGTGTATCGCAAAGGTAGTTCACCAAAATCAGATGAATTACTCATGGATTTGATGCCCTGGTTCTTCTTCGGTCTGTAGTCTTGCTCAGCCTTCCCTCCCACCCGTTCTTCAGGTGGCAGCAGAGCGGGGTACCGAATCCTCTCCTGGTCTCCGGCACAGATCGCTGTGCAGACACCTCAGCAAAGGGGAGTCTCGGGCATCTTCTCTACTCTTGTGCTTTTTGCATAGACCAAGCTAGGAGAGAAAACAAAAGTTTCTCCTTGCATCTTCTTACGGATGAAGAGGCTTTATTCATCCTCGCGGGCAACTCTGTTGCTGTTAAACAATCCAGTCCAGCTACCTGACGGTGTCCAGAGTTACTGCTCCCATCCTTGTGCTGCAGTGCAGGTGTTCAGTATGGACACCACACGGCCTGTGCCCATCTCCTTCTGCGCTTTGTTTGGAGAGGGGAAAAGGTGCGGCAGGGCAGAAGGGTAGCCTGTTACAAAGTGGTCTCTGACAAATCCCCTTGGGCTTGACCTCCAAGATGAATGTAATCATGTAGCTTATTTACTCTGAGTTAATAGAGTCAGTGTTTAACATTCATTGTATTTGATTAATGAAGGGTTTGCTGCTCCTTTGCTGAGGGAAAGGACAGATGTGTTTGTGGTCCACTGCTTCCGCTTAAACAAACACGAAATCAAGTTTCAAATCTTACTCGAGGACGTACCGCATCAAGGGGACAATATATAGCCTTCAGCCTGAAATCAGCTGTCAGCAGCAGAAAGTACTATGCTTTTTTAATCATAGGTGAGAGAGCTGTCCTTGAGCATCTAACTTTCCATACCATTGAACACTGCCCAGTGTTCAGAGCCAGTGGGAAGAAGCAAACAGCCCTGGAAACCCAAGGTTGGTTCAGCCTTTGTATTCTTCATGTTCATAAGCATAATATCCCACGTCCCCTGCTTCAGGTTCCCTTTCAGATGCCCAGTGCCTACAGCAGACGCTGTCTCATCTGAATGATAGCTACCATCTCGTGTTTAGTTTGATGTGCAATACTGACTCTCAGACACTGCGTGTAATTTACTGCCATTTACAGCAGCTCAGGTCCTGTATACCAAACATGCAAATGTATTAGCCTATTCCTTCCTTCATCTGCTTTTTTTACTGATTTATTATTATTTTCCACTGACTCCTGCAAAGTGTTCGTATTAAGGATAGGGTAACCATTTCAGTCTTTATAACTGAGACTGCTTTATATTGTACTAGCTGGTTTCACTTAGATGCCAATACCCTGTACACCTGCCTTTCATTCTCAAACTATCCACTGTTGCTGTAAGTACATTGCTTGCTCAGTCACTGCCTATAAATCTATCCACTTGCCATAAGCACAGAATTGGTCTTTTGACACTCAGGCTCGTTTGCCCATTCAGGGAAAATCCACAGCAGGAATAGCACAGTTGCTTACCATGAGATTGACTTAAAAGAAAGAAACTTGATTTGAAAAAATAAGATAGATTTGTTTGTGAAAGAACAGGATGATGAAGTATTTTAGTAAACATGAAGCATATCTCAAAAGCAAAATCTCTTTTTTATCAGACATGTCCCATGTGTAGAAACTTAGTATTGTAGTGTATAAGCTTAGTATTGTAATAAAATAAGTAGAAATATGCAGTGATTTGTGTTGCTAGTAGGCAGATATCCCCATTGGCCACACTTCAGTTCTCATATTTGTAGCTCATCTAGTAAATACAGAGATTTTCACTGAAGTAGCAGCTTCAACACTTTTGTTTAATTTGTTAGCTCTAATGCAAGCTCCTTGAACTGAAGAAGTTCTAACATTTTTTACAAGAAAGTAGGCAGTATCCATGGTAGTGCCACCACTGCTGACTCTTCAGCTGCTGGTGCACATAACGGACCTTTTTTACGTAAATGTTTTCCAGGACAGAGACTCTAGGGTTAGATGTGCTGTGCTAGGAAATGTGTGCATTACTGCTGCTGGAAAGATTTAACTGGAAGTGGAACTGCTTGGCATTTTTCAGGTATTGCTACTAAATAAAACTTGAAAAACAGCAGAAGGATGACTTCATGCAGGCTTGTGCTGGATGGAGTGACTTATATTCTTTGCCTAATAGCCTACTGGTTTGTCTGGATAGTCAAGGCCCTACAGTGGTGTTGATCTCTCCCGTGCACCTGGAGATATGATACCTTATCCATGTCCAGTATTTCCAGGTCAAGACAATGGGCAATTAAGATACCTGAACAGTTCCTATCAGTAGCAGCTTTTGTCCGATACAGGCTTCTCCTATTGTTTGGTCTTATCTTAGCAGAATATTATGCATGCTGTCATGTAAGGCTTATGTGGCATAGAGCTTCCTCCAGAGACGAAACCATCACTGGGCTTCCCCTTGTTGTATTTGGCTGTTGAAAGGAAGAACAAGCTACAAAGCTTTGTCCTGTGATACAAAGGCTTTTTTTCCTCCCCAAAAGAAAAAAAGATTTTCCTAGAAAAGAAGTATGACCTACTTTCTAGATGTGGCCAAGGGTTTTCACATCACTTTAAGGCAAATGAGCTTAAACAGTCTTAAATTTATTTCAGTACAGTTGGGAACATGGGATAGACACAAAACTGTACTCTACAAATCATTCTGGGTATAACTAACTGCCAGTTCAGGTTTGCAGTAAACTTTTCAAATCACTTCAACAGCTGCTAAAGCATGATAATGAATTGATTTAGGAAAAATATCATATTTTTATTTCTGCGTACTTACAAAGATCCTTATCATAGGGGAACCAGGTAGAGCACTTTCTGATTCCATCTTTATTTTAAAAAAAGCTGACTGTAACTAACATATCCAAGAAATATCCTTAGTGTATTACTGCATTACATATCAAAAGTCATTCACCAGCAGAAGAATCAGCAAAAAATGCAAAACATTATATGTAGCTTTATTTTCATCAAGAATTTGAATGTGGCAAGCATATTTACGGCTGCATCTTCCCATACACCATCAGAATAGCTTTTGAGGAGACCAGATTTTCAGGCAAATTCAAACTACCAAATTATCAGACGTAGTCATACTGAAGGTATTGGTTCTGGTGTTAATTATTAAAATAAATGGAATAAATGCATCATTAAAAATACCAGCACAGGAAGTAGACATACAGATACCCAAATACTTTGGAATCTTCCAGCAATCAGAACCTGAATGAAATTGAAGATATCTGAAAGAATGGGAAAAATTAAAGGATTGACAGAAGTATTCATGGCAAGATGGAGGAAAAAAGTTCTTGCCCAATCTCTGAATACTGAAATTGTACGTGTGAGCTCTTTGTACTTGAAGCAATTATTTTGCATCCTACTTATTCAAGACTTGCAGTTGTGACTCTATATCATGCATAAAAATTTGGAAGAATGCAAACAAACTGAAAATACTTTTTAGACTTTATTCAGCAATACTTTTCAAGATGCCCCTTTTCCCCATCTAGAGTATATGAAGAAGTGAGGTGAAACTACATCCCATTAAGTGTCAACAAAAACATGATAGAGCACTGAAACTGATTATTGAGAATCATTTCCTGTTTACAGATTATTCAGAACAATATATGTTTTGTACATTTTTTTAGGATGATAATAGGAGAGTTTTTGAAGCAGAAGCCTAACACAAAACCAAAATCACCACTCTGCATGTGTGAATTTGTGTGCACTTCTTGATTTGTTTTAAAAGGCTGTATTTACCAGGTATTGCATTGCTGAGGAACAGCCTGAGCTGTAATTTCTATACATTACCAAAACAAAATCTTTGCAGGAAATCCAGGAAATGTATAAGCCACCATTTTCTGGAATGTGTAATAGACCAGTCTGATACATGGCCTTCCTACTTCAGGCTACTTTTCTATTGACAGCTTTGTGGGATTTATCCAACCGTGATGGCTTCTTTACGCAGTTCTGCTTTTTTCTAATTTTTAGCAGTGAATCCCAACAGAAAGCGAGGTGTAGGGATATGAGAGACAGACAGTGTATGAAGTAATATGCTGACAAATCTGGTAAACTGCTTTCTGCTTAGGCCTGGGTATGGAAACAATTAGCAAACGTTCATTTCTAGGGATTCCTGTCAAATGTCTATGTGCATGACAGCTGAGAACCGCCTGTACTTGGACAGAAATGCTACCATAGTCATTGTTTTCTGTTTCTGGCAGAAGAATATCATGTCTGTTCTGAATCTGCTGGCAATAATCTTATTTTTACCAGAATGCCGCATTCCAAAAGTTCATAACAGGGTTCCCAAGTGCTTTTAATGCTTAGAGTGCTGCTTTACATCCAAACCTGGCCTCCACCCAGCAGCTCTTATCACAGCCTGTGGAATACCAGAACGACCTGCACTGAAAGATGGGTTTGTCTGAATCTCTAATCACCTGCTGCATTGCCACGGCAGTACGTGCTGCAGACGTCATGTATCTCTTGCTGGAACTGTGGAATAACCCGCGTGTACTTGGGAAGGCACGCTTGTCTTTAGGCGGTAAAACCCAGAAGCAGTGCTGAATCAAAGCCGCTTATGTTATTCCAGTTCTATATATCTTGTCTTAGGAAAAGAGGACTGGAATCAAGTTAATTTCCCTGGTATGGTAGACAAGGTGTTTTATGATCTCTTCCCTAAGCACCGCTCTTGTCCCTAATGTGCCTAATATGCTGTATTTGTGCTTGTATTTGGGGGAATGTCCTACTGTAGTAGAATTCTTTAAAGGTTTCTGGAGTATATTTACTGATACATCAGTGCTCAATACATGTTTTGCACTGTAAGTCCTATATGCAGCAGCACTATCTCCACACCAGAAAGAGGAAAGGACATAACTTTGCCAGCTGCATAGAACATGTTGAATCCGGGAGTGTGATATAGTGCAGGTATTTCTTCAGATAGCTTGAATGCAGGAAAATCCAGTACAGGATGATCTTCACATTTACGTTTTCAATAGCGTACTGGGGTTGTCCAGTGTTCCAGAGCCTGGTATGCAAATTAGGTCCTGGGATGCAAAAATCCTAAAAGCAGCTGCTAAAGTAAATTTTTATTTGATTTTTATTTTGTTTTATTTTATTTTGTTTCAGATTAGTGTTTCTCTTGACAGGAGCTTGACTTTGAACCTAAGGGCATCCCATGTTAAAGCAGAGGTTAATTGTCAGCCTGCCACATCAGCACGTACCACAGAAACCGCTGCACAAATGGATTGAGATGGGCACTGCGTGGCTCCGGACCCAGAGTAGGTTCACAAAGTGCCTGACAGATACGTGTGCAGGGTGAAAAGAGGTCAGGTGTCTTGAAAGTGTTTTGATAGCTCTGTGGTCTGGAGAAGCTTGTCGATTCATCTGTTTCTTAGTCCCAGTTTATCTTTCTTTAACTGAATTATGAGTTATGAGAATATTCTTGGGTTCGACCTGCTTTTCAGTCTCATGGAGGACAAAATATCCTAACAGGTGTGACCAGCATGACCTTAGTGCTTGGGCATGAAATGGGCAATTAGAGTAAGTAAACTATAAAATATTCATAGCACATGATACTGTTGTGATTTTCTGGCAGATTGATTGCTTCAGTCAGGCTGAGGGGACTGGCTGCCAAGGATTTATATTGGCTAGCGAAAAGCACTCATAATAACAGGTCCTTCTGGTAAAAATGACAAAACCTGGAGGTCAAAGCACATAAAACAACAAGTGAAATAAAAATTATTCTGTTGTGTCCTAGGTGAGAGCGGCTTGTTGCGACTCTATTCTGTCCTAGGTTGAGGGCTTCTAGTCCAGCATGCTAAAATACCAGGCAGACGGTTGGTTGCTTTGCCCTGTGCAACAGTACATTAAGAGTGGGGAAAAAAACTCTTCTTTTAAAATGAATTCCTGATAAGGAACTACTGGCAGAAAGGTTATAAGGTTATGGTAAAAGCTACTTCACAGAACTTGTCCTCACTGAAGAGTTAGTTTAAATTGCATACGCTCAAGTTAATGCCCCTCAAGTTAATGTGGCTTGAATGAGGAAAGCCACCCTGTGAATTAACACTATAGCAATATAAAGTAGTTGTGTTAGTAGCTGATGTGGTGTGTTTCCTGAGCTGATTTCTACTGATGGGCCAGCTAACTTCAGTTAAAGGTGTAACTATTCCTGAATGAGAGCTGCTGGGTTTTTGGTGGGTGGTTTGTTGTTTTGGTTTTGTTGTTGGTTTTGGTTTTTTTTTTTTCATGGATGGGACCCGAGTTATCAACAGCACATACGTTAACTGAAGCTAACTCTGCAGTGAAAAAAGTCACGCACGTCTTAGTGATCTGGTGCTTTCAGATAAGTCGGTGACCAACAGGTTAGAGCTGCTGATATATAGACTGGAGAATCTGACGAAGGGTGAAAGGCATGGAGTTGAAACAACTAATGAAGTTCTCTGATTTTGAAAAGCACTGAATACCCTACCCCCTGGAAGATCCTGGCTCTTGACTTTGTTGGAGATCAGACCACTTGTTTTGTTCTCTAGAGTACAGTTTTTTTGAGGACTTTGGCTTGAAGACCTGACAACATTGTGTTGTCTGGCTGAGAAGCATGAAGAGCTCTGAAGAAGTCTCAGGCTTCCATATGGCTCTCCTCGAGTGTCCCGTGAAGTCTCCATGCAGTCCCCAGCCCCCTTCGCAGGCTGGGAGAGGTATCGTCTCTGCCTGGGGCAGGAGCTTCCCACTGATGTGTGCCTGGTTCTTCCATTTGCTGAGGGCTTTTACACTGGGAAAGTTAGCAAGCAGGTCTTAATCCTCTCACTGAAGTTCACAGGAGTTTTGCTCGAGTAAAAGCACGAAGGCACAGCTTCAGTTTTGCAGATAGGCTTGTGCTTATATTAGGTACAAGGGAAAGATATGCTTAAATAATAGAATGGCTGTCACAAAAGTGACAAAAGACAGTCAGGTGTATGACACAAGGGAGGAACTAGCAAGTAAGCTATTAGCTACTGCTGTAAAAATACAAAACAAGGGCACTGCTGAGGCACTGAAGGACAGAGTGTTACTTTGCAAATTTTTCTCTGCCGATGTTTGTTACAATCTTGGTGGCTACTGAGGAGTAGTAGTCGAGGAATATTTAAATTCTCTTTAAAAATAATTTATGAAATTATATAAATTGAAAAATATTTGCCTGTGAAGATGGAATACCTTATTTGAATGCAGTCATGTCTCTAGAGTGAATTCCCAGTTAGGCAGTTGTTTGAAATGTGTAACGTTTTGCTCGATAGCTACTCAAGTCTGACAGTTAAAAACAAGTTTACAAGCAGATTAAGGGTGCTGCTTTATAAATTAGATTTAAAATGGATGCAAAAAGGACAGAAGGGAACCTCCCTTGTTGAATTTCCATGTTCAGCTTAATCCAAGACAGGCCAAGTTTCCACATCAGTTCAGATCAAAGAGAGGATCATAAGCTTCTTTTTGTAATGACTAGATACCCAGGCTATTTTATGTGCAAGGTCAGAAGGTAATTTCCTTCTTTCTGAAATACTGAGGAGCTCTGTCTGTGCTCAGGACAACATGGGGACCACAGCTTGCTTTAATCCAGCTAGCGATTTAGCCTTTCATTTCCTTGTTCTCTCTTTTCTTTTGTATGCTTTAAAAAATTAAGTAATTACAGTTGTATTTTATATCCTTTAAAAAACTGGCACAGTTCTGTTTGAGGGTAGAAAATCTAGGAGGGAGAGAAGTACATCCAAAGCTAATCACTAAGGTCTGACAGTTTTTTCCTGTTGTCCCTATTTCAGTTGAGTACAAGGGCTTTTTGTTTGTTTGTTTTGGGAGATTTATTTTCTTTTTTGGATCAAAATATTTCTATTTGGAAAGCTCTAACATTATGCTGATGTAAAAGTCCCTTATACCAACACAACGTGTTCCCCATCCCATTCAGGTGCAATGCTGTTAGTTTAGGCAATTTCATATTGATATACTCTAGCCCACTGATCGAGCTACTTAAATGGGGACAACCATCAATTATGTGCATAAATACCTTACATACTGATCTTAGATATTCAGAGCTGAGCTTTGGTCAGCTACGCATGTGCAGATCTGAGGTAGTGCCAGTAAACACATGAGAAATGTTTCCACTTGCACCTTGCTTTACTGGGAGTAGAATTTGAGCTATGAAATGTTGCTTGACCTTTGAGTGGTGATCCACATATATCTCGCTTCCAGTGTGTGAGGTTACATATCTACTCTGTGTTACCTCTGATGTCCTTACAAGAGTTGAAAATTGGAAAAATTATCATTTTCCTTCAGTTCTATCTTATTATTTATAGCTATGGAGCTAGCACACTGGCAAAGATTTTATTGTTGGCCACTTTGTGATTTAATTATTCTAGTTAGTGCTTAGGTAGGTAGTAGAATGGTTTTATCGTGTTGGAACCTTGTTTTAGACGATAAAAAAATGTATTTTGGTTGATGAGGTCTAAAAAAACATCTGCTACCTTTTGGCAGTGATACGGTAACCAATTTCACAGATTCCTATCCCCAGTACAGTGTAAATCCTGGGCAAATTGCAGCTGAATGCCCAGATCGGATCATATGACAACCTCAATACATTTTGAAGTTCTTCATGCACAGTGGGTACCGCTGACAACCTCCCCGTCGATGATTTTGCACTAAACCACACAGAATTGACACACTGTATGGCAAGAAGCTGATACTAGAACCAGTGCCCGCAAGTGCACTTGTTACATCTCTTACCCTGAATATCGTGACCTGAGGGACCATAAACATAGGTGGAACAGTCCTGGAGATGTCAGATCTCATCTCACTTGTACTCAACATCCTTTGGTATCAGCTATTTCTCCTCTGGAAGGCTCGAATTTCTCCCCATTTTTTAAGGAAACCAGTTTTATTTATTTGTTTCTGTATTTCAGGACATGTGAAACTAGATGACCTTAATCTGGCAATCATAGACAAAAGAGAGTTGATTTTCAGTACCTCCTTACCCTGTTGTCTGTTGTCCCTTTAAGAACTTCCCCTTATCATAAGTAATTGTCCAGGAAGGAAGACAACTGTAATTTGGAGTAGTGGAAATTGAGAGCATGTAACTCTAGGGCAAATAATTCTGCAGCATAATTTTCTGATCTGGAAGAAGGAAGGGCTCCAGTGCTCTGCTCTAAGCCTCTGTATTTTCAAATATGTTTACCAGTTGAAAGGCAAGATGGATTTCTGTGCTAGGTCTTTTAGACTGTATTTTTCTTCTCTTTGTGAGGCAAATACTTCTGTATCACATTTCACCTGTTCCTTAAGAATTATCACTGTTGGTGGGAGAATCTCATTATCATTGCAGAGTGCTTTCATGAAGTTCCTTATGTTACTTATTGATCTTCTGCAGCGACTGTTGTAATTTGGAAGCATGGCGAAGTGGCAAAAGGTTCAGTAGCTTTATATCTCTTCTTGCAGGGCTACAACTTGCCTTTCGTTTGGGGGGCAGGAGCTCTCAATGTTCTTTTTAGCATTTTATGGCAAGCCAGTAGAGCAAAAATCAATTAACGTGTAAACTTTCTTCTTTTACAAAACTGATTACAGGACACTAGTGCAATCAACAAATCAAATTTGCAGTTGGAGTCACATCGATTTTGCTTAGTTGATTAAATTGATCTTTTAATGAATTAGTATCTGTGTGAAATTAAAACAACAGCATCCAGTTGTAGATGGAAGGAAGATTCAAATTATGAAGTTGTGCAGCACAACCACAGAAATGCAAGGGATTTAACCAACTCTCCAGCCCTTTGAGGCACAGCTGTGCCAATCAGATTTGCTTCATGAGTTACTTTTTTTCTTTTTTTTTCCCTACTTGTTCTGCTGTACAGAAGGTGGGATTCACAATGCCAAAAATAAGTGTTTACAGTATAACTGTTGATGTAGCCAAGCTTCTCAGTTAGCACCATTTTAGTTCATAGAGAGCAATAAGCACTTGTCGGATATAAATAATTCCATTCTAAATTATGTGTTTAAAAATGGTCACATAAATCATACCTTACAAGTTTTTATTTCTCTTCATTGACTCTAAAGAAAGTGCAGGATGCTAGCTTGGCTGTAGACATCTGCATTGTAGATATCAAATATTAAGTGGGAATTATCAAAATGGCTCAATTCTTTTTTCCAGAAGATTAGTTTTACACAAACATACTCTTGCTGTCTCCAGTGAAGCATGGTTATCGAAGGTAACATTTGCTAAAATGTAGATACTGAAGTGTTAGCACTTCTTGTGCCCACAGATGTGTGTTCACACCTTGCAAAATGTTACAGCAAGATCAGTAATAAGGAGGCAGAAAACTCCTGTGCAATAAAATACAGAAGAAAAGGAAATGGTACTTAGGACAAAAAGAAAAAGCTCCTCTGCTTGCATGGAATTGAGCTCTTCAGAAGTAGTAACACAGATGAGGGAGGCTCCAAGTATGTCTCTGGCTTGCAAATCAAGGTTGTGGTTTTCTTATTTCATAGACCATAAAACTACCAAGGTACTGACCATTTTTGTTCTAGAAGAAATGCACCACCTCTGGAGCATAGTTGGACATTTATGTTTGTGATCCCGTGTTTCCTCCTCAAAGAGGATCTAAGGAAATCTGAGTATAAATCATATGATCTGCTGAAGTGGCCCAGTTTGGAACAAGAGCTATGAATGTACCTTTTAGTTAAAGAATTTTTTTCTTCCTTTTCTCTGCATATTAGATATCATATGCTGGTTTTGAAGTTATATAAATGCATTCCAGCAACCATAATAATCAAAGAAGTAAGAAAAGGAATTCAGGAGGAATTTGCAAGGACTACCGCATCCTGCATGGGGGAGGACAGTGGGAGTGTCAATGAGTTCAGTTTCTTTGATTTTTTTCTCTGGTTTTGCTATGGCCACTAACTTCTCCACCCTTTTGGTCATTTACACAGTTACCTTTTTTCGTTAATCCATGTTTTGTAAACGGGAGACTCTGATAGTTTCCCGATACCTTACTGAGCAGCAGAGACTCCGCTCCAACAGGGCATCCTCGTCAGCGCCGGCAGCCTGCGAGAGATTCCCGTGGGAACTCGCACCTCCTTAGTGAGTCAGTCCGGTGCCTCAGGTCCTCCAGAAACCACGCTGTCCTAGTTTCTTTGCTCATGAAACTATGTGTTTTAAGACGTTTCCCCTTGTGCTGAGGCCTCAACTCTGTGTCGGGGTTTTACTAGGGCCACCCAGCAGGAACATGAGGTGTGGACAGGGAGGCCACTGGTTGATACCTTCCCCGCCGCAGCAGGAACCCTGGTGTACAGCAGCCATTCTAGCAGAAATAGAAATGTTTCCTTGATTTCTTTTATGTGACTTGATATATTGACTGTCATCTGCATCAGCAGAAGGCTGCTTTGCCAGTTCAGCTGTGCCTCCACGAGGGAAGGCGTACAAACTGTATCAGTATTTTGTCAAATCTCGAATTATTGGAATAAATGTATGTAAATCTTCAGATACATTTAAAAGCTCAAGAGTAAATATTCATCACTCCTAAGATTAAGGAATCTAATCATGTTTTATAAGAGATATACTCCTGAACTCCAGCTCTTTCTTATCTGGTACAATAAGTTCGTAAATGATTCTGAATAGGAGGTTCTTATTCATTTTTTTAATGTACTCTCTCTGATACAACCATCCTTTGTGGAGGATGCTTACATTTTCTTGACTGTCATTCAGCTGGTCAGCAGATAACCTTCTTATCCTAGCATTCTCCAAAATTTTCCAAATAGAACTTATCCTTATCTAAATTGGATGCTCCAAGTGCTGCTCTGAAAGCTTTTCTTCACGCAGCTGAGAGCTAGTGGCAACGCCTTCTTGCTGATGCATTTTTTTCTAAGGAAAAATAAGTGATCTGAAGGAAAAAATATGAAAAAATAATGCCGCATCTGAATCCTTCAGAACTCAAGCATAATTTAATTCACATAGACAAGCTTCATTAAAAGAATATTAATATTGTAACCTAAGGCAGTGAAAGCAGGGAAACATAGGGAAGGATTAAATACCAAACGAGTATGCACAACAGGTAATGCTAAGCAGGTTTTCCATCATTCCTAGCCATTGGAGATTTATCCATTAATAGTTTTAGGCTTAATGCTAAATCATAAGATTTATGGTTTGCATGGGAATGCTTCAGTTTTAATTTGTTTCACAAGTTTCACCTTAAACATATGACAGTTGGGACCAAAACTGACTTCCAACAAAGGAACTCGATCTGCCTGCTTCGCTAGCACTGCAGCGCTGCTCTGAGTTGGCAGAATGTTCCTGTGTCATGCTCCCTCTCCTCTTGCGAAGCAAAGATCACACTATACCTCTGTTGAATTATGGCATGAGGAACTGAAGTGGCTTCTACTGTGAATTAAAGACTGAAATATAGTAGGATTTCTGAGAGTGACAAAAGATCTTCTGAATTAAAGGAAAACATCCTGTCACGCTTCTTACTTTTAAAGTGAACTCCTTTTTATGCCAAAAAGTAAGGCAAACAAATATTAATACATTAAAAGCTAATATATGTGCATATACATACTCTACTCACTTTAATTAAAAAATTAAAAAAAAAAACAACAACAAAACCCAAACATAAAAGCAAAGCCCCCAAACCAATATAAGATAGTCACTAAGAGGAGAAAGTATATTTTCTGAAGGCATATTTGCATGGCCTGTGTAAGGCAGAGATTTTCTTTTACCCTGTTTTACAGTTGTACATGTACAGTGTTGTACAGTGTATCATGGGACTTTTGATATTTACACCGTAGTATTGCAGGTGCAAGCTTGCCCTTCATAGTAAGGCGGCTGCGGTGATGCATGTCGAGACCCTAGATCTTTAGTAGGTTTGCTTTATGATACGCTCGCATACACACAGGGAGCGAGTGCAGGACACGGGAAAGTCTTTAGCTCTGTTGGGGCCAACGCTGGCATCTGGCCTCCCCCTTCGTGGCAGTATGTAGGATGTTCTACTCCCACGTGTACCCACAGCCAGGCAGAGCTCTGGGCAACATCCAGATGAGTAGGTGTACACAGCCACACCGTCACAGCAGGCTGAAGGTGGGGGGTTCTTTTTATATTGTATTTTTTATTTTATGATTTTTTTAAACTTGCTTTCAGGTTTTTTTGTTGTTGGTTTAAAACTTCTGTATCAGAAGGTTTTTTCTGACTAAAAACTTTTAGTTTAACTTTTCTCTTCATGAGATTAAAATACCATTGTTTTAAAGACTGAGAACTAAGACCATCACCAGTGTAAAACAGTAACACCAAACTAAAATCACAAGCTGCGGTTAAATTGTAGGGATCCAGGATAACCGTTAGCATTGCATTGAAAATAGAAAAATTTTTCACCTTGAAAGTTCATATGAGGAATTAAGATGCTGAACTGAACATGTGTTAGACGGTAGATGTCTGGCCTTTGTATGCATTACTGTATGCTCTCCCTTTACAGTCTTTTCTACTTTATATTCCTGTGTAGGGCTGAATGGAAACCTTACAGAGAAAATCTCCTAATGAAATGTTTTTTTTTTTCTTTCTACCACTGTATCATTCTATTCCCTTACATTATAGCTCTACAACACAGTATCTCCCAGTGTTTGTTTTTCAGCTTATTGAAGTTTTAGAAAAATTGAAACAGGTCTTTGTAGAACCCAAGAATTCCTTCAAAGAAAAGAAAAAACCCAAAATGATGCTTTTTTTTCTGCCTCCCTAATAGCAAAAAAATGTATTTGAGGTTATTTTGAGTTGGTCAGGAAGATTGCAAATTGTATTCACAGAACAAATAGCTTTAACAGAGGATGGCTATAATGCACTCTTCTGTGTTTACAAGCAGCCTGCAGAGCAGGCTGTCACCTGGGAAATTTCTAACTGTTGTTCCATTAACAAGCGAGGAAATAACAGATCATTGCAAGAAGAGGAAATATTCAGAAAAAGTTATGGGTAAGACTTCCAATTAACTCAGCTAGCACAGGTATTATTGAAAATTGGAACCTTTTGATAGTCTTCCCCTTTATTAGATTTACACATAGCATATCAATATTCAGGCTTCTTCACAGTGTATTGTCAGATATATTTTTTGCTAGGTAGTAGCTAGTTTACTCTCTATAATGAGGTTTCCTGTTAGTATACTCTTCACGAGAACTTGGCTTTAACAAGGTTGTTGTATGGCACGCTTGTCTACATACGTGGAGCTTGCCCCTCTTGGCACAAGAATTTGTATGTGGGCTTTTGGTTGACTATTTTCTCGCAATTGTAGTTTACAAAGCATTAGTCTGAGTATACTAGTAGTTGTAATATCTCCACTATAAATAATTAAAATCAATAACTTGCTATTAAATTTGCATATTTATGTAACTTGGTGGGGAAAGAATGGAAGACATACATTCATGCTGCTTCTTAAGCAGCTAGGATGTATATGTCTATTTCTGTGTAGCTTAACCAATGTATGCAAGGTCACCCAATCACATGTTTTCATCCCTATGCCCAAATTCATAATAATCTTTCTTTTTTCCTTCTACAGAAAGATTTTTCCTGGTTTCGGCTGGGATAGAGTTAGTTTTCTTTCTAGTAGCTGGTATAATATTTTGGGTTCGGTGTGAGAAGAATGTTGATAACACACTGATGTTTTCAGTTGTTGCTAAGTAGCGTTTATGCTAAGTCAGGGATTTTTTGGCTTGGAGGGGCACAAGAAGTTGGGAGGGGACACGGCCAGGACACCTGACCCAAACTGGCCAACGGGGTATTCCATACCGTGTGACGTCATGCCCAGTATGTAAACTGGGGGGAGTGGGGCTGGGAGGAGGGGCGCAGCTTGCTGCTGGAGAACTGGCTGGGCATCGGTCAGCGGGTGGTGAGCAGTTGCATTGTGCATCGCTTGTCTTTCTTGGGTTGTACTCCACTTTCTTTTTGTTATCATCCTTTTCGTTTGTCTGGGTTTTTTAAAATTTTTATTTCAATTATTAAACTGTTCTTATCTCAAGCAATTAGTTTTACTTGTTTTCGATTCCCCTCCCCACCCCACTGCGGGGGGTGGGAGGAGTGAGCAGGCGGCTGCGTGGTGCTTAGCTGCTGGCTGGGGTTAAACCACGAGAGAGAAAAAACCCCTCTTAATGAAACGTTTATTTCTCTACCTGTTTGCTATCTATATTCTTATGTTATGGCTCTGCCACATGTTATCTCTGAGCTCTGCTTTGGCTCTGGTGTTCCTTGGACTCTTCCAGAAGGATTCCCCCATGACTCAGTTCACTTAAGCAGCAGAAAAAAACCTCTTCTGGGCATAGTTTCAAGGTATGGCTTGATCCAAACTGATCGGTTTGTTACTGCTCAGATGCAGAGCTTCACCTCCTGCCCCCCAAAGCCGACGTCCTAATGCCTTGCTCGCACGACCCACCTTGTGCCAACTTGAGTGCCATCCACAGGAAGCCGGTTCCGTTCACTGAAATAGCACAAAACTAACTTGGTAAAATCTGCTTAGGTAGACCTTGCAACTTCACCCTTTGCACAGTTCCCTGCGTGCATCCCTCTGTGAATAACGCATCAGCACAGGGCTTCTGACTTTTGGCGAGTTGCCTTTTCTGCCCCTGCCGTGATGCTGTGAGGCTAGTTTGTGCACACAATAATTGATGAAAAAAATTAGCAAAATGTGGCAAACTAGGAAGATAGAAGCATTTGTCCCAAGCCCATCAGGAAGAAAAAAAAATCTGTGATAGTCCAACCATCTAATGCAAAAAAATTCTGAATTCACCTTAGACTTTCACAAACGTAGCTCAGAATAATACAGAGAACCTCTCTCAGCATTTGTTATTGTCCCCTGAACTTTTAAAAATCAGCTTGATCCTCAAGGCTTAGAATATTGCATCCCACTGATTTAAGCAGTTTAGAAATATACAAACATACACCTCCACAGCTGTAAAACATTAAACCTCTAAAGCTCTTAGTGCTACTGCCTAGATCAATGTTTCATTTCCTAAGCTCTGTAGTAACTGGTATATTTTTTGACTAACCTGGAGTGATGCAGATTACTCATAAAGTACCAGCTGCTTTAAAGTCTCTCTTGATAAGGCTACCCTATTAGTATGTGGGAAAACATAGTGATTTAGTAGTAAACTTAAAAAAATAAAGGTCAAATTACTAAACAACCATAGCAAAGAAGGAACACAGTATGTTGAAAAGAAAAAAAGGATTGTCCTTCGGAACATGGACGTGTTCTGGACCTGCAGCTGTCTGAATGCTTTGGCCAGCACGCCTTGCGTGGGCTAGCGCTACGCTCGTTTACGTTGCCTGCGGTTATACCCATCTCCGTGAGTTTGCCTGAGGTGTAGACCTGCACCATGAACCTCTTCTGAGCCCTACAGCAACATGCAATTCCCTTTCCTTTTGGAAAGACTCCAGAGACTCGAATTGGGCGTCAGCCTTAGGCAGTGCTGGGTTGCGATACTGCTATCCTGCTGCTCGTGGCACCTTTCTGCTTGTTAATCCGGTCACCACAGCAAACAGGAGAAAAGAATCTTGCTCTCACCATTAACTTTAAGGGGATATTGAAACATACTGTAAGCATTCAGGAACATATGCATGCCTAAATGAGAAATAATGTATTCCTAAGATACTTTTAGATTCTTTTCCAAGGGCAACAAATTGTGAAACTTGATAAAAAAATGAATGAAGAAAGCACTAGGCTGTCTCTCATAAAATCCACTTTTTGTGTGTTAAGGCGATAGTATCAGTCGGACACTCCTGGCTGACAATTATTTTTCCAAGCCTGACACACAAAAGGAATGGACATTTCTGTAATCTGAACACCAATATTTTCAGGATCTGATACGCAGATAATAAAAGTTAATCTGAATAATAAATAGGCAGATTTTGACATACATCCAGGTTAACGTAAGGACTGTCAGGTTGCTGTAATGTTTTCTTTGGTCTGCCAAAAAGTTGGCTACCTTGTGCTGGCTAATATGATTTAAAGAATACACTATTTTCTTTGTGAAATTTAGGCCTGTGGGCTATTGGTGAAGGTGAAGGCATTTACGAAGGAGTTTTAGCTTAAGGGTTGAGACACTTATCAATGTATTTATTCTATGTTTCTATTTTTAAATGAAAATCACCCAATAAGCTAAATCTTATATACCCTAGTATTCTTGAGTCAGAAGTTATGCATCTTTCAAAAATTCATGCTACCGCTTGTATGAATAAATGTCTTATATTCATACACGCTTGTATGAATAAATGGAAGAGGTTGTTCACCAGCAGGCCTGTCTCACCGGAACAAAGAGAAAACGTAAAGGTAATTTATGTTGCGGCAAAATTAGTTCCTGACACAGCTGATTCATTTGTACCTAGAAAAAAAACACCGACATTGCAGGTATCTTCTACCATTACCAAAAGTGGGGTTGGGGGGAAACAATCCCTGCTTGATTTTTGTATTGTATTTTCCCAATAATGCCAGATGTGTTTAGAAGCTTATCTGTTAGACAGCTATGGAGAATCATTCAACTTTGAAGTGTTCATCCTTATCGGAGTCACATTCATCCACCTGGACAGTGCAAATCAATAACTGGGAATGATTTGGGGAACGCTGTGGCAAAACAGTCTCTCAGAACATAGCCCTTAATGAAGTGGATATCGAGTACGTTTTTTGAAGTTGGCTAAATTCACGTGTTTAATTCTAGCTACAATTTGCTGCTAGGTATGTCCTTTTAGTGATTCAGATTTCTGTGGGCATCTTTTTAAATTCAGGTTTAGGCAGAATTAGTTTTGAGCTAAAGGACTTGCTATGTTTAGAAATTATGGCACTTCTCAGTACAATATGTTGATGACTTTGTTTCTGTAAGTTCATTCTGTGTTATTTATATCTTTCAGTAAAGAGCACAGCCTGTATCCGATAACTGTGCTTGAACTGCAGCACAGTTTTTCAGAAAAGCATCAATCTTGATTTCACATCAGTTGCAAAATGTAGTGCTTCCCCCCCCAGTAGTTAATTACCCTCCTTGGTTAAAATTAAATACATTAGCAAACAAACCTGCCTTCTGTCCTTTCCGAATTTATTTATATTCAGCTTTCAACCACTGGACCTTTGGTAATTAGGTAGGAGATAAACTCTTTTACTGTCAAACTTAGGCTTCTCATATTAGATGTGAGACTATGATTAAGTCCCAACCCCTTAACCTTCTCTTTGATGAGCTAAGTAGATTAACCTTCTGGAGTCTTTCACTAGAAGGCATGTCTTCTAATTCTTTAATCATTCCCTAGGCTCTGTTATGAACCTTGTCCAATTTCTCAGCATCCTTCTTGAAATTTGGATGCTTGAAATAGGCACAGTGTTCCAGCCACAGTTACACTGGTGCCAAACACAGAAGTAATATATTGTACTTCTGTCCCCCTCAATCAAATCTTAAGAGTAAATTGGGAGTTGGCCTGCCTCGTTTTATACAGATGAAACACAGAGACGCCGTCTTACCCTTGAGATTTATTGTCACCTGTTTTGCCATGCTACGTCTGTGGTAGCATCCTGATTCTTATTCACAGCGCTGCTCTTCTGCAGACTTGCTGGAAAGGGGCTTGGTGGGTTTGGCACGTTTCAATTTAGCTTTCACATAGAGCTCTCCGCTCTGTACAATGCAGAAGATATTTTTTTTCTTTGATGACACTCCATTCTGGAGCAGATGTGTAATCAGCTGTGGCAGTGAGTTGACATTTGAAATAGCCACATTGGGCTTCCCTGTAGTAGCAGGACGTGTGCGAGCTAAGAAAAGGCAGCACCCTAAGCTGGTTGCAGCTTTGTTCGTGCATCCCGATGTGTTCCTGGATGGGATCAGTAGGAAACAGAACCACTGCGTGTTGGACCTCTGTCAGCCTCACATCCCATGATGGACGACTGGCTAAATCAACACCTGGGATGGCACACAGGAACAGACCAAAGTCAATATTTTAGTCTTTATTTTCTTTGTAAGTTTTCTAAGGAGCTGCAGGTGCTTCGTGGTGCTCTTTTCCAACATCGCCTCATATTTTTCAGTCTTTTCTCTTCCCTTAGTGTTACCACCCATAGATCTGTTAGCATGGAGGATTATTTAAGAGGTAGGGTTCAATTCCTGTTCTTGTCACTTGACCCCATTATATTTTGGGCCAATCTCCCAGGTCAGTTTAAAAGTCTGAGGGTGAAGTTAAAGCTTTGATGAAGTCAGAAAGGGTGCTCTGCTGTCAGTGTGGCCAGGGCTAAGGCTCTTCCCTCAGGCTTTTCCCGAAAGCTCTTAAAAGACAGACATTTAAGTAACTAGCTGCCTATGGCTTGCTATTTTTTTTCTCCTGCGTGTTTTTAAATTGAAGATAACATTTCAAGTGTAGACTAGTTGTTTTGACCCTTACACTGCCCCCAGCTTTCAGGAGAGTGATGTCACTCAGTTCAGTGCAAAGACCAAGCGTACCATCAAGTGCTTTACTATTTGTTGACAAATTAGAGCCTGTGGTTTCATAGACAGAACTTAAGGAAAGTCAGCCCTTGGCTTCGTTCACCAACAGAGGATTGTCCCTGTTGGAAGGAAAGGAGAGGGTGACTTGCATTGGGCTTACGTATATCGGATCTATAGAATAGCTTCTCCGAAGCTAATATATTCATGTAGGACGCAATTAAAAATACCAGCACAGATTGAATAAATTATGACTAGCTAAGGGGTATTACAAATAGTTCGGTTAGAAGATGTGTTGTGGTAGGATTTACTTTAATGCAGGAAAGTGATCATTGATCTTCTAACATGTAATTCAGTTTTTCTACATACACAGTTGTACAAACGACCTTTCAAAGTTTTGTCAAAACGCGTTCTTCGTTTAAGGTTGAATAGTATCCATGATGGAAAACTTAAAAGAAATCAAATAATCACCAGAATCAGAAAGCTGAAAAATACAGAGCTGCAGACACAGGCACTCAAGTGTATTCATTTTGTCAAGTTTGCGACAACTTTGAGAATGAGTGAATCTCTGACCAATAACACACAGAAAGGGAACAGATGCCAGTTTTTCAGATGCGTTTTTGAAAGATAACAGGAAACGCTGTGGAAGTTTCAGATGTATGAGATACTGCTAAGTGTGCTATTTTTTTCTTATTCCTATTTCTGTATATGGATCATGTTCCCATTTAGTGTACATTTTAGACATGTTATGTTTTTTAGGAAAGCATCTGCTTGCTGTGGTTTCCTTGCCACTTTTCATTAGCAGTAAAGTAGCAATATTTCTGGGTGTTTCATTTTATGGTTTTCTTCTTTGACTAGTAATCTCTTATGAGAAAGCAATCAGGGAAAAAGCTAACGGTGTTCATCAACTCTGTATGGATTAAAATTAGTCTTTGCAAATGGGAATGGTTAATAGTTTTACAGAAAAGAAGTCCACATGTGTGATAATGAACTGTTGATTAAGTGACTGATTATAAACTCGTGCAGTCCTTACATTTTAAGATTATTTCGTGGTTCAGAAACAGATACAAGTTTTAATTAGTGCTGCTATTAGAATTTACAGTGTCATATTTGTAAGATACTCCAGCAAGGGGCAGTGCAGGACACAGAAAGCAGTCTTCGCAGTAAATCAAATTCTCCCTTGAGAGGTTTGAATCATGTTTATTTCAGTTATTATTTGTGTTTGTTTATCACAGAAGTTCAAGTAAATGAAATTAATTTTAAGTTGAGCAAACACTCTTTTGTTATCGGTCTATGTGCAATTTGAGATGGTGTTAAAAAGGCAAAAACATTTCTTAAAGGCAATTAATGATTGTATATCATCGCTTAGCATTTGTAATACATGTTAAGTATGTCTAAGACAATGGAACACAAGATCAGGGCTGCAGAATCAGACCCGTAGTTTACTTTCTACCTTTTAAAAAACAACTATATGAAAAGTTTCTAATATTCTTGCAGATAGATGAAATTAATAACACATCCTGTATATATATCCTGCTACAAGCAGAAGACAGGCAACAATTTGCAACTTTATGCAAGTCAAAAGAAAACTTCAATTAGACCAAAATTTCATTCAGAAACTTTTATGGAACTAAGCAAGACCTGCAAAGAAATTTTCATTGTACAAGGTTATTTTCTATAATGGAAAGAATTTCAGCCCTGTTCTTACTCTGTGCAACTTGATTAGGTCAGTGGGGCAAAACAGGGCATAAAAGAGTGCAAAGGTTGTTCCAGGGTGTTTTGCACCTTGGCTTAAGTTTACCTCCTGATTTTTTTAGAGCAATAATTAACCTGATGTTTGATAGTTAATTTTGAAACATAGGTGTCAAGGAATCCGAACTGTATTTCTCTGTTAAATTCTGAGCTTGGCAAAAACATTTCTAAAAAGTAGCAACCTATTTGCTACTGGTGCAGCAGTAATGTCATCAAATTGAAAAGGTGGAACAGAAAAATATAAGCGTGTTCTGAGGTAAATTGGACATCCTGTTTTTAAAAGCTTGGATAAATTCACCTTGTCAGAACCAGTAATGTCACTGACCTGGGAATTTAAATCTAGTTTGTTTCCTATACATTTAGTTATGCTTGTTTTACTTTATTTTATTGTATGAATTAAATTTTTGCAAGGATTCTGTATTCCTTTAGCTTGAGTGAGCCTTATCTTCTTTTTAACCCAGGTGCTTGCATTTTCCATTTGAGAAATGCAAGCGAATTGGCTGATGTGAGTTTAGTGTAGTTCTAGGAGTCACAAACCCAGGTGCCTAGTTTTTCGAGGAGGTGCAAGCCATTTTAAAACACTTGGGGTTTGTATGCCAATTCTTTGGAAATTTAAGATAAAAGTAATTAGTCTGTCAAGATTAGCTGTGTGTTAACCGTGCCCAACCTCCTGTTCCTCATTATACTTCACCTGTTTGAATTAAATGCTTTGCAATGTTTAGGTTTTAATAAGAAGTGTGAATGTCCTCAGTGGGATGGGTTTTAGTCCTGAGTGTCGGTACGGTAGGATTGTATCCTCTTGTGCGGTCAGTAATGGGTAGAGGGCCCTTTCTCATAGCAGAGCATTAACACCGCTCAGTTCTGACTCTGAAAAGGAAAAACTAACAAAAGTCAATTAAACTTATTCTCAGTGTTGCGTCAGATCACTAACACTTCATATTTAAATAGATCTTGTAGATCAGTTAATAATAAAGCCTTAATGGATTCAGTTAGGCAAGCTCCAGGCCTTCGCTGTGCTTGTACAAAGAAGTTGTCTCACTCCCACGGTTTTATTAAAATAAAACACGACCTGCAGCGAAGCTGACAGCTGAGCAGTTAGGTTACAAATCAGACTGTGATGGTAGGGCAGACCGAATGAATATTGCCTTTCGGCTCGTCAAAGGAGGGTGAAAAACAAGGCTTGACGAATAGCGGAGTTTGGCCTACGTAGAGCAAGGATGGAAGAGCAGCACGAGGGGCCTCAGGCCGGCAGTACCTACAAAAAGACGTGTCGTAGCACGTTAATTTTCACGTGTCATGTGGGCGTGAGGCTTTCATTAACAAAAATAGTCTGGAAGTTGAATTATGGATATTCAAAATGAGAGGTGTTTAATTAATATCTGTAACAGTGACAAGCAGTCGCTGTAAACGGAACTGAACCACGACCGTGAGCTTTTTCTCCCGGCGTGTGAGTTTATGGGCTAATGACAGCCTGTCTGGGTGACATTAGTGTGTGGAGTTATAACCAGAAGGATGATTTTAACCAACAGTCTTTTGCTGTGATCAGTTAATGATGATAAAATGAGTTCTCAGCACTTATTTGGATCAAGTGATGGGTGATCCCTTTGAGTGATTTTTAGTGTGTAATTCTGGCTCTCCGGGGAACGCACTTCTCTGCAGCCTTGCGTGGCAAATGTAATTGGTACGGTAGTAATGGTGTCTTCTGATTTTGCTTTCTTCTCTTGATACATGCCCACAGGTGCTGCTCGGAATAACATTTAGGGCACTCAGAGTCTGAAAAATAATAAATATTTTTGAAAATATAAAGACTTTTTAATTAGTCAGGGATAGCTACAACTATTTTCCAGATCAAGACACGCTTCAGATACAGAATGGTATCTCTTCACAGTACTAGTAATGTTGTCAGTGAAAATAAGAGTAGATCCAGGTTAAAATAAAGGTATTAGCACCGTGTAGTATGATTTGGGGTTTTTCTTTTTTAATTAAGTTTATGGTAAAGCTCCGTAATTATTACTTGCATATAGAAGAAAGAAGGTCAACATGTACTATAGAGGAGCTCAAGAAAATAATCTGTCTTAAGAAGCTATAAAGGTATACTAATCTTAAAAAAATGAGCAGCAGTGGAGAACAGTAGTTGAATTACAAAGAGAAGCAACGATGAGAGTCGCTGCAGAAGACTACAAGAGATGTACGCTAGTGGCCTTGTTTTTTCTAAGTTTTAGCATTTACAGTGGCCGTGAGCAAATTAAAATGCAAATGCATAGTTCAGCCTGACAAGAGGATGGCGAGCGCCAGTCTTGGCTGTGGGTTAGCGCTGCAAGCTGGTAATCCAGGGCACGCACCCAGCAGACCTACGGTGCCGAGGAAGCACCTTCATCACAGCCCGCTCCGTAGTCCTGCGGACAAGACGCCATCAAACCTCTTAGGCTTCAAATCAGATCAGCCAGCTTTGTCTTGGTTTGCAGCCAAGGCATGTACTCTCTGTCACCGCCGTTTTCGTGTTTTCCAGTGCCCTTGTAAATTGGCAAACATACTGGAAATGTCTAAAATCCTCTGTCCCTCAGAAGAATTCTTTTAATATCAACACCTTATGAAGAAAAAAGCCCAGTCTTCAAGGTGGTTTTGTCTCCCTCCATCCGGACTACCCTCTTAGTAGAGGAGGGAGATGTTTTAATAATATTTTAACAGCAGGATGTTTTAAAGGTAGATCAATAGATAGAAACATGGATCAGGCAGTGTCCCTTTAGCTAGTACAGTGTTACAACCTTTCTAGTATGTTCTTATTAAAAATCATTGTATTAAGAAGAATCCAGTTGAATAGGCTAGAGTTACTATTATGTTGTCTTGTACGTCTACATATACAAGTATATCTATCCTCTAAGCAAATTAACTGTTGTATAATAATAATAATTTATTTGTGCCTAAGATATTGTAACGTAAAACAAATAGAATTTCATTCTGGATGAGACTTCACTGAATATTTCTGAATGCACTTCAACAACTCAGATATGGTACAATAATATTTTATTATAACACTGATCAGAAATAACATATTTCTATTCTATTTGATCTATTTCATTCCCTCAGGCCTGTAAAATACTAAACATGAGTAACTTCACCCCCTTCAACAGGATCTACTCACAGGAAGCAAATTGCACGTGTGCATTGGTCTTTTTAGGATTGGATGTAAGAGTGAAAAAGGGGACATGTTGCAGTTGCTAGCTGACATTTGATACAACCGTATAACATACAGTAAATAAACACAGAAAGCCATGGCTCTATCCGACTGCAGAGACCCTTAAATGAAATCTTCCTCATCTGTGGGGAGACTTTTGGAAAAATTTAGTCTGAATGCTGAAATGAGTTCAAAGTAAGGAACAGTGCATTTAAAGCCTGTAGAGGTTGATACTTAGTGAAATGTAGGTCAGTCAGATTACACCATACAGTCTCAGCTGCTGTGTTTTGTCATCTGCCTGTAATAAGAAGAACCAACATAGGCAGCAGTCATACTAGAGAAATGTGTTTTTCTCCTAAGGAGAAAAGATTGATTGATAGGAATGTGGCTGTGCTGAATTGGAGCCTGATGTCAATGCTGAGCTCTGAAAAATGAGGAATAGCAAGTGACACAGGTCAGTGAGGGAATGGACAGCACAGATTTTTTTCTGAAAAATCCTGCATTCAGAAAACTGATTTCCTGTGACTTAGAGGAAAATACACAAGGATCAGGAGGTAAAAAACTAAACTCACAAACCCCAGCAAAACCAAGCAAACAACCCTTCCTCCCCCAACACGATCTCTGCTTCTGAATGATCAGTCTCTCACGTGCCATTAGAGCATGTTGGTCCTCTGACTCCATCGGGCTCTGCATCAATACCCACATGCAGCATCTTCCTTCTGTCAGAGGTTCATTTGTAATTTTCCTCAATAAAGTGGGTGGACACCACCACAGATAATGCAGCAGCTGATAGGTGCTATTTTATATTGTGCTATCTTAGGTGTAATGTTTCCCATCAGCAAAAGCATTTAAGTCATAAATAAATGAGAATGGCTGTTCTTAATGTATTTCTGAAGTTATATCAGAACTAATTAATTTGTGATTGTAGTTGCTGAAGACGTAGTTCTCTTTTTCTTTATTGAATGCTGTCATTTCTCCCAAAACCTGACAGTTACATGTGTTAAATCTTAATACATAGTTTGTTTATCACTCTTTGGGGATTTTTTTTTTTGAGAGTGAGGAGTTTTATGTGTACTTGCTAATAAAAGTCACTTCTTAAGCACAAATGAGCACCAAGCCACTCAAAATTTTTGGAGTCTCACAAGATTCAATTTTTTTCATGTAGCTTTCTACGAGTCACGTATATCTTTTGGTGATAATTATTCAATAAGAATTCAGTAGCTGAATCCATGTTTAAAAAGGTAAGCTGTTGGCTATATTCCTCTAAACAGTGTGGGAAAGGCTGATGCTTATCTCTAGGAAGGAATTTAAATGGCGTTCACGTGGGTTCACATGAATCTAGAGAAGTCTGAAGGAGGGAGATATTGGACATAATGAAATATGTGCTGCAGGTGGACGGGAATGTGTTACCAGAGATGGTGCTGAATCTTCTTACTGTAAACTGATGGGTAAGGAAGAGCTCAGGAGGGACTGATTTTCAAGGGGAGAGAGCTTACAGTGGTATGAGATGGTTTCTAAGACTCAGGCTGTGCAGCCAGTGCTTTCAGGGCCGTAGGCTTTCTCAGGCATAAAGAGTAGTAAGTCTGTGGCTCCACAGGCACCAGCACATACTTCACAGACCTTCTCTGGACCTTCACCTTCACGGGGTGTCTCATGTAGAGGGTTGTGTTCCTCTGCCTTCATTAGTGACAACAACTACTGTGCCATTGGCAAGCAGGCTGAGTTGATTAAAGGGTACGTTTCAAGGTATGATTTCACCTTCAGTTTTGCTATAGCCTTCCTGGGAATGGGGAAAAACGCACCTGTCTGTCATCTCTGCTGACTAATTATTCTTCCCTCGGCAGCTTTTTTTCCCCTGTCGCCTTGGGGAAAAGAGCCAAGGGAGTCAGCTTTGGCCCACGTCTCTTTGCTGGCACAGCGTCCCCCCCCTTGTTGGCAGCTCACGTGAGCTGGAGGCAAGAGGATGGGCCAGAGACAGGTTCCTGCTGTCGGACTTGGGGCCACGCTGGAAGGCATTTCTTACAGCTCCCTCGGTGTGGGCAGGCTGCAGGAGTCACCGTCGTTGCTGCCAAATGTCCGAGCGTTGTGCGAGAGGCATGATATTTGGCAGCTCTCTCGGCTCTCTTTAAACAAAAGGGCTTTTCCTGCTGCAAATATACCCGAGTGAAGGTAAGCACACCATGATGGTGCTGATTCACACTACAGGAAATTCAAAGGCTTGTCCTTGAAACGGGCACTTCAGTAGGAAATCATGGTATCTAGTCTGTGCGTTACCTCCAGGGACTGAAATGAGTTATTCATTCATTACGCATTTATGAGCTTGGTTATTCATCTGCTAATGTGTCTAGGAGTAAAAATGCCTATTTACTCAGATGATGTCTTGAGGTATTAAAGCTCCTATAACAGCATATTTCAGTCACAGTGAACTTAATGGTCTTACAGGACCTACTAGTAACACAGAAACATCTGTTTTAACTCCTTCTTTCATTTCGCATATCATGGAATTCATTGGGGCTAAAGCTGAACAAAGATTTTCACTGGTCTTAAGAGTAAAAGTACTCAGATGATCAGGAAACACATATTTGTTGCAGATTACGTGGTGACCTTTCTAATAGACTACTCCACCGTTCTGTATTTGTCCACTTCAGGAGTAATTGTATCAAATAAACGTAGTTTTTTCTTTCACTTGCTACATTACGTTAGAGTCATAGACCTGAAAAGGACCACAAGACCTCACCTAGACAATTCTCTCCTCCTGTGGCAGGCTCGTCTTTAACAGAGGTTTGAAAACTTTAAGGAACAGTTTAGGCAGCAATAGAAACGCTGTCACCACAGCAGTCTGTCCAAGAGCTTCGGGATCTTTCCTCAAAGAAAGTTTTTCCTTGTTTCTAACCTGAATCTTCCTTGCTTTGCTCTGTGCTTATTATTTCCTGCCCTGCCTGTTGTGGACATGAAGAACAGACTCGGTTTTAGGCCCTCCTCTGGGTCTTGCTGTATTGGGAGCAGCAGAAGAATCATTTCATTTCTTTTGCAGGCTGTGCTTCTGTTAGGTATCCCCAGACAGAACTTGCTTTTATGACAGCAGAGTGAAACTCACACAGCGGTCCTCAATGATTCTTAAATCCTTTTTCCATAGTACTGTTGCACAGACACTTGTTTTCCATCCCGCTGTTGCACAAACACTCAGAGAGAGTGTTTGATAAAGAAGAATAATGGAGGATCTTAGCATAGGGTAATACACACAGGGAGGATCAAATCTCCTGAACAGAAAGGTTGGTCTCTGGTGGTGACAGGAGTCTCCATTGCAAAGGCACTTGCAGTGACATGGGGTGAGGCCCTTGAACCACTTCTCTGCCCACTTCTTATAATCCAGCTGGCTGTGGTCCAGAGCCACCACCCAGCACCTGTGTAATTCAGTGCTGTTTATATATCTTAACTACATTGTGCTGGTTTTGGCTGGGATAGAGTTAATTTTCTTCATAGTAACTAGCAGGGGCTATGTTTTGGATTTGTGCTGAAAACAGGCTTGATAACACAAGGATGTTTTGGTTACTGCTGAGCAGTACCAACTCTGAGTACCAAGAGCAGTCTTTGGGACACTCCACCCAGCGTGTTAACACATCCGACTATACAAATTGGACTAGACACAGTGTGACCTGGGAGAAGGGAGTGATTTCCAGAACTGTCCAAAATTCCCACCAGGAGGGCTCCTGTAACATCAGTCAAACGCTTGACTGTGAATGATCAGGCCATTGCCTAGTTTCAGGCTGGTCCCTGGTCTCAAACCAGTCCTTTATCTCATCTATACAGGTGACTAGCTGGGGAGTTCCTGGACTGACTAAGGAATAAGTGAAGTGCACTGGGTATGCATAAGCCATGGCCCTGTTACCCACTTACACCCCAATGATATGTATGAAGCAAACTTGATTTTCATACATATAACTCAAAACTCTCGCCATGCCATACTTCTGCAGTTGATTTTTCCTGAGAATGATGTAACTCCCTCTTTCCATACTGAGTAATGGTTTGGTTTTTTTTTAATTTGTTTCCAAATCAATGATCTAATTTATTGATATTCTTTTTTGGTTGCTATCTTATTTTTCAACATCCTTGCAGTCCTTCACAACGTGCTGTGATCTGCAAACCTGGCTAGCACACTTTCTATCCTGTTATCTATATGACTAGTGAAAATATTGGGTAATACTGGATGTGGGACCCCTGGATAACCCTGCTTATTCCATCCTTGGATTTTGCAGTAAATACAGTGCTTCATTAACTAATCTGATAAACTCAGTCATGTTTGTATCTGTAGTATGAACATTTCATTCAGACCTGGTTTTCCTCATGTTACTTGTAAGAATGCTATATGAGACAGTGTCAAAATCTAAGCAGCTAACACTTCTAAAAATACTGTTATCATGTTGTAGAAGGAAATTAGATTGGTTTGGTAATATTCTTGGCAAACCCCAGCTGGCTGCTAATCATTGCTTAACCCACATCCATTATCTTTACAATTCTCTGAAATAATTAGTATTTTCTCATCTTTTAACAACTGTAATCTTTTAAGTTTTACCCCGTTTTATTACCATAAACATGTATAAAGATACTACCAAATAAGTCCTAATCTGAATTTTAGACATACACAGAGTAAAAGGTTGGTCACTAGCATTAGGTGTTTACTGCCTAAGTAAAAGATGAAGAAACAGGCAAGGGAGATACAAGGTAGCAGTGAAACCTGTGTGAAGTAGCTGGTCAGCACTGCCAATGGTCTAGTATTATGATGGCTTCACTAGCAGAGGAAGGAAATGGTGGTTTTCATTTCCATGGTGGACTGGAGTAAAGGACATCATCCTTGACTTCTTCCTTAAAGGAAAGGTGTGAAAGATGGGAAGGGAATATTCAGAAAGTACTGGTATAGATCGCTTTGATCCGGGCAGACCTTCTGTTACTGTGGAGACTGCAGCAGTCTTCAGGAATAATCTGATCCTGGTTTAGGGAGGTGGATAAATGACCTCCTGTGGACCTTTCCATCTCCTTCTCTGTATTCTGTATTTATAAGCATCATGGGAAGTAAGAATTTTGAGTAGGGATTTGTAGAAGGATAATTGGGTAACTTTAAGTGCTTGTGTGAAGTTCATCTTAAGTATGAAGCAGAGGGCTGGAGAAAGCACAAAGATGTGTAGCTGAATATTCAACAAGTAGGTATATAAGAGGATTTCCATTCCTTTAAGCATTTCATCGTCTGCTCCATTCAAACTTTAGATGAATGCAGGTGCTGCTTCTCCAAATAAATTGTTTTAAGATATCATTGTGACTAATAGAATGTGAAGTCTTTAAAATATTTTTCTTTGAAAAATTCAGATTTAGTAGTTTGTGGTTGAGGTAATGCCATCTGAAATAAAAAAAATGTTTCTTTTTAAATTGATACCTATTACTTAATAATTTCTAACTTTTCAGGTGTATTACACAGATTCAATTTTTTCTGTCCGAACAGAGGTACTTTGCAGCTTAACGACCACAGCTAGTGATTCAAGAAGTGCTACGCAGAGTAAGAGCTTCAGAAAATGCAGCTGAGTGAGTCTTTCCTTAGTAGTGTAGTGATAGGGGCACTCTCTTCCTCACTGACATGATAGAATGATGCGTTTCAAATTCAGTTTTGTGCTCGTTATTCTGTTCCTTCTCTTAGGGGCCTCTATCCCCTGAACATTGAATTTACTGCCTGTCCTATGAGGACATGTCGTTTTCCCTTGATGTGCCTTTGCCTCCTTCACTCCCCCACCCAAGCCCTTACCTTTTCTCTGAGCAGAAGGGGAGAGCAGGAGGTATAATGGGGCAGTGGCATCTTACCACTTGAACCAAGAAGGGGCATCCAGATGCAAGCCTTGGTGCTCCTGAATCTGAATCTTGTCTCAAGCAAATAAACATTGTAACCAGAGTGACAGTTTTGCATCCAGAAAGGTTCCCAGTCATAAAATAGCTTTCCTTCTTATATACATCTTGGAGTCCTGATACTCCAGGAACTGAGGCAGACTTAAGAACATCCTTAAGAGGTAGATAAACCTATGTCAATTAAGAACACAAATATCCGCTTTGAAATTGCCAACCTTATCTGCTCTAATTAGTTTCCTCAGTGCATATTATACTCTATTTGTAGCCACACTACTTTTATTGTATTAATGATAATCATGTAATGTTGTGGGTAAGTGATCTTGGTTTAGGTACAATTATCCCTAATCTGCGGATATTGGCCTGAAACCATTAGTGGGATCACATTTCCTCCTGTGAAATGTTGCCTCTCCCTTCCTTTCTGCTGTGCTCTTGGCCAAGCAGGTTTGCTTTTTAGCTTTGATTGAACCCTGCTCCTCAAAAAACTTATGTCATGCTTGGCTCCTTCCTTAAATCCTACTCCTCTCTCCCATTCTTTCTTTCTCTTCTTCTGCTTTACTTCATAAAGATCTTGATAATGTCTTGAATATAAAGAAGATGCAAATTCTCATCTTCTCTTCCTGTTGTTCTCATCCCTGCAAGAACTTACAAGGGACCAGATTTCCCACTCAGTCAGTCCAAAATTTCAGTCAGCCTTCATCTTGCTCATCAAGAAAGAAAATCATAGAAAACAGGAGCCCTTCAGGAAAAGTGTAGATCTTTCTGCTGCACTCTACTTCTCTCATGGTTATTATGCCAAGTATCATAAATATTAGCCACCTCTTCGCAGGTTTTTACTCTGGTCTGGCCACTACCCTACCAGAAGCTTCTGTCCTCTCTCCTCCTTCACCACCACAATCTGTAAGTACGTCATGACAGTACAAAAATAGAAGACATGGAGCAAACAAAGGAAATTAGTATGTTGGTAAACAAGCCAAAAATGAGACCTGAGTTCAGTCTCAAAAGAAAGAAGACCCAGGAGGTCTTGCTGCTGGTGTTCCTTTTTTTAATTTATAATTATATAACAACTTTATAAAGCCATCTTCAGCTGACAAGCAAATGTCGAAGTTCTAGAGAGTAGACTATTGCTGTGTTTCTCCTCCAGTAAAATAAGGGACCTCAGAAAATGTATACTACACAAGCCACAGAGTATGTAGGTCTGTGGATACAGGATATAGGTTTCAATCCCTGATTTGCCATAGTTTTTAACATATGTATTCAGCTTTGACTTGATCTTAGTGAGTAAGGCTTCTACTGAAGTACCTGGTAGAATCAGAGCTGTGCAGTAATAGTTCACTGGTTCGCTGAAGCTTTATTATTTTTTTAATTTATTAATGTATTTTTTTAAGGAATGGGAGCACAGGAACATTGATATGCTTATATGATGAAAATAAAGCATGGCTTTGGTATGGACTCAAATACCTTATCAACAAAGTACAGCACAGAAAAAGTTAAATGTTTCAAATGTTCAGTGGAAAGAAGAGTGAATTCTGATTTTCTGGTTTGGTTTATCTTCCTGAAGGATTTACTCTGATAGCTGGAGATTTATTGATTGAATCTGCATCTTTCAAAGAAGCGAATTAGTGCTTTGCTGTCAGATTCTGTAATAAAGTTCCATGCTGTGATTTGGTTTCTTTCAGCGAGAAAGCATCTTTTTTTACTGTCTTATTTGTTTTTCTCCTGATGCACAGCAGTAGTATTCCCACCCTGTTTACAGCAGTGCTTCGACATACTCGTTGCTCAAATGATAGGAGAAGCTCAACGATAAGGGACATGCTTGTTTCATTTGTGCTATAGACAAATTACAAGCGTTTAGATAAGAACCTCTGTGTTTTGATTTCTGTTAGCCAGATTTGACCATTAGTTGAAATCCCTGGAAACGTCAGTTAGTGACTAGTAGTTGTGTGGGCAAGTGGAGGACCACGGCTCTGGTGGTCAAAACGTGAGCGGGTCCTGATTCTGCACTCAGCTAGACTGGAATGGCACCACGTAATTATGGGCTTCAGTGGGGAATCCTCGGCAGAAAATGTGTTCTTCCATGGAGGGGTAAGCCCAGCATTTATAGATCTTGTGAAATAAATGTAGTTATGTTGGTAACAAATCACTATATCAGGCAACCAAAACAACCTTTGTGAATAATATTGAAAGGCACTGTGGTTTTATTTGCCAGCAGTGATGCTTATTTCCAAATCTAGCTTGGTATAGATGCATTTCTGATCATTCTTTCTTGATCTTGTAAATCTAGCAAAACTAAACAGATTAAACTCTTACTATAATCAATAGATATCTTGATCCAGTGATCAGTGCCATTAATATTAATTTCTCATTGTATTAAGCATCCCTAAAATGTAATCTCTATCAAAAGCTCACACCTACAAAATATTGAGGAAAGTAAGGGGCATCATGGCTTCTTCAAATGTTTGTTATGAGAGAAAAAATATACTGGAGTGAATGGAGTAAATTTATTACAGTAAAATAGAGCCCCATCTTACAGATGATGTCAGATTAACTTGGATTTGTTTCTCATTGGTCCAACCAAGACTATAGCCTATGCTGTACATAAGCAAATTTATAGACAGCGAGACATAGTCCTTATCACAGAACATGAACATTTTAAATTGACAAGGTTTAAAGGAAAGATCATTACAGCTGAATAAGCATTTGAGAATGTAGTCTACACCTCAATACACCTACCAGGAAAATCAGTGCTCAAAAATTGTTGAAAAAATATTTGTATTTTTCCCTGCGTTTCTTTTTAATGCTTAGAGAGGTTTAGAAGATTTTATGCTTTCCTCAGGGAATAGTGTCTCTTGGTGTTCAGAAAGCTGCCTCAGTAAATACTGGGGAGGCTGAAGGCATCGTTTGATGCACAGTCTGTGCACAACCGGGGAGATGCTGTGGAGGCTACCCCAGACTGGCCTGCCAGCCTGCATAGGCACCCTGTGGAAGGCAGGGCAGCTCCTAGGCTGTGTGCCAGTTGAGTTGCTCAGGTTCTCGAAGTGGACAGCTTGTAAAATGCTAGTAACCCCAGGTGGTTGTTTTCTCAACTTGTTTTATAAAATATGCAAACTACCAAAGCTTAGCAAGGTGGGAGCCCAGCACTGGATTCTTTTTGACTCGTGCTATATCACTAGCAAGGGGACAATCAATGTAGCTCTGAGATTAATGGTCTTAAGGTTATTTATACCACTTGAGGATGTAACCCAGTGTGTTCAGATATGTCTTGATCATGCAGTTCAAAATCTCTTGTATTTAACTGCCCACTTTTTCCATTTTTGACTCTCTCATTTCAATGCATCACTTCAATAGTCTCTGCTTTAGGATTCACTAGGAATTTTTCATGTTTGCAGAGAAGGAGCTTGGTTCCTGCCTCTGCCATGGGACAGTAGGGCATAGGGGATATTCCTAATGCTTCACTATTAGCATAAGAAGTACCAGTGCTTGAGCACCAGGAAAAGAGAAGCTGGTATGGGAGGCTAAGAGTTTATATTAACTGTAGTGGTATCTGCTATGCTAATACTAGAGAAAGAAAATATATTCTCTGCTGTTGTTGTGTTTCTGGTTAGGAGCTTCATTCCCAAAACAAAATAATAAAACATTTCCATTTCAAGTGAGACTCTGAAAAGTTGCCAAAAGGAAAACCATTCACCCTTGCTTGTGTTCATTTCTCGGTTTCGGCTTACTGGTAAGTGGCTAGGGGGAAAGCACGCAAAGCTCCACTGTAAACATAGAATAAAGTATTCGGAGCGGGGGAGGTGGCGGGGAGCTGGTCAGTACCCGAAAATCATTGCAATCTCCTACTGCAGGTGGCCTGAGATAAGTTTGGAAGGTTGCATCTAGGAAATTCAAACAGTAGAGGAAAAAAATAAAAAGCCTCCTTTCTGTTGAACATCCCACCAAGAGAGTAACTGAAGGAAACTCTTTGATGTTTTCTCTGGCCCTTTGTTTTTCTTATGTACTTATCTCTGAATGTGCAAAAGGCAAGCAAGAATATAGGAAAGAGGCTTTTTCTATGCATGCTAGGAGGCCACACTCATATGAAGGGAGACTGCATGATTTCAGCCTGATCCATGCTTTTTGTATCAAGAGCTAGGTTTCAGTTCAGTTCAGCAAGTTCTTCTTGCAGTTTGGTTTTTTTCTTTCAGTTCTGCTCATCCCATTACAAAACTGCACTTCAGAATTGCCTTTATGCAACTAATATTGCAGTAATTAACTTTCATTTGATGGATGGTGTCTATAAAATGCTACTTCTTCAGCTTAGTACCCAATACTCACCACTGAGTATTGTGAACCTGGATGGATAGCAATACCCTAACTAATGTATAAAGCTCTATGTGTGCAGTTGCACAAATAAATAAAATAAGCTCACTTAATAGGGGAAGTGTGAGTCAACAAAACAAACCAAGGCACTATGCTAAAACAAAACCAAAGTATGCCTTGCCCATGCATTCCAAAGCCAGTTTTTCCAGGTTCTCTGAGTAGCTGAGAATAATTGAAGTCATGGTACCTTTCTGGTTTCTGTTTTTCTTAAAAGACCAGAGAAGAATTATGCTTCTTTTCAAACAGGTAGAACACACCTTAAAATAGTCCATGACATCGCACTTGGAATGCCTACATCTATCTGCAGATGGCTAACAATGTTCTTTATTACCCGATTACTGGAAAACTGAAGCTCTTTGCTTATGTTCATGTTCCATAGACGTGGCTTCTTCCATGTAGTTAAAATTAGATGTTTTCATCTCTTCCAAATGGCATCTTTCTGTTTGTTCCCTACTTTCCTAATCAAAGGCATGTCAGCCACAGAAAAATTTTTAGAAGTAGGTGTCTGCAATTTGTATTCTTTTAAGGGATACTCTTGCATATGAGCATGAACTCCTGCAAATAAAAAGGATGGTAAATGCTTCAACAGAACTTAGCATTTTATTCAAATGAATATCTTTTAATAATTTTTGCAATATTTGCTCAAGTATAGTAGAGTGTTCTATGTGCAGAGGCATATGCAGGTATCTGATCATTATCCCTGACCTTCAGATTTCTCCTTTTATACCTCCATTAAGCACCAATTTGTTACTAAAGCATACTTTGCAATTAAAAATTTATTGCTTAAAAAGAAAAGGCAGCTTCCTGCCTAGTTCTTAATTAATCTTTATTTGAGACACTTAAATATTTATGGTGACTTACTTCTCTTTTCATTATAAATACTGTAGTGATTCAAAGAACTTTTATGTTTCTGAAGAGTTTTCACTTTTACTGCAATAGGTACTCATTAAAAAAATTCAGTATCTATCTCAGTCTACAGACTGTGATGCTATTGCAGCTGTAAGTACAAAAATGTTAGGCTTAATGGTGGCGGATTGGTGCAGAAAGGGTCAGTTTTCTCTTAGGCCTCATCGTCCCTCCTTGAAAAGTGGAATAAAGAGCAGGTAAACTATTCCTGTGCCTGCTAGACATAACCAAGGTCCTGCTACAGTTTATGGAAACTGCACAGGGGACAGAGAAATACTTGATTTATGGGCTTAGCCTTCTGCCTTCATTAGCATGTGTTGTGCCAGAGTAGCACACTGCTCTCCTGCAGGACAGCAGCCGTGAGCGCCAGCGGGTTTTTGCTGCACCAAGACAAGTGTTTCGTGGCTCTCGTGCCCTATGCAGGCCACAGTCCAGTATCGGCACTGAGGGTTGGGTTGTCCTTCAACCCCTGACCCACCAGTTGCCTCGGCTGCAACCCCCTCGGCTCAGCCTCCAAGACAATTTTTAGACTTTCTCAACTCTGCTGAACCCCTGCTTATCTTACAGATTTTCCCAGGAGTGCCTGGGCTTGAAATCACCCACTGAGCCCTTTCCAGTATGCAACCTTTCAGTTCCCCCAACTATTCAGTGGTTTTGGTAATGATCTGGCTGATGGAATAGACTGCGCTTCCTTATCTTACAAACCTCCCCTGGAGGTGGACGGCCGAAGCTGGCCACCAGTAATTCCGCAGTTTGCTGTTTCTGACCTTCTTTCCTTCTGTATAGCCATTTTTCTGTCTATCACCTTTTCTTTATTGTCTGTTTTCTCTTTGGAGGACATTGAGACAGCCATGGAAGGCGAGGGAAATGTAATTTCTAAGAGGAATCTCATTTTCGTACACTGACACCAAACAAACAGGGTGGTATACAGGTGAGAAGGGAGTAGTTTAGGCTCATAGTCAGGGACTTACGAACCAAGTGGGATTCTGCATCACGTATTCTGTGGGAGGTCACACTTAGTGATCAAAGATCTTCACATAAGGAGTCATAATCTGTAAGCAATGGAAACAACCGGGGCTTTCCTTTTGGCATAAGGAAGGGTAAGGTGGGCCTCTGCATGCAAGTTAAATTATAGAAACATTACTGTGCTTCCGTGTGGCCAAACTGCCTATGACAATAGGATACACCACAGTGTTCTGGGAAACATAGCAGGTAAAATTGCTAAGCGGATATGAGAAAACTGAAATCTAAATTGCAGTACAAGCAAATGACCTGCTGCTATAAACTGTACCCTTACAGATTTGCTTACTGATTCCAGAATGCTATTTATTGTCTGTATAAGCTGTAGATTGATCAAAATTATTTGTTTCCGTTTATATCTTGTTGGAAAACTATGGGAGATCGCTGTTTGAATGAAGTAGATTACTGCCAATCATTCTCATACGTGGAATGAGGAAATTGAATAAGAGCTATTCTTGTAGTTTTCAGCTGAGTTATTTCACTAAAACCGTAGCTGAAAAGGTGGGATTTTTCACACTGTGTAACTGGAAATACTTAATGTAACCAGAGATCAATATTGATGCTTGAATGGATGAAATGACATTTTAAGTATTGCAGCGCTGAGTAAGGATAACATAACGGTATAATTGGTAATGCGTGATATGCATCAGGGATGTCAGCTGACCATAGTAAGTGAAATCTTGCTCATCTTAATCATGTCAATGGTTTCGAGGACGTCCCTGAATGAGATTCTTTTCTAATGTAAGGCCATTGATTTCATATATAAGTGAAATGGGATTGTGCTCACAGATTCTTATAATATGGTATGTGTCCATTCATTCTAGTCCTGGAATAAAAAATAGTTGATTAAATTGATACCATGTTAACAGTTTTTCTTCCTAGAACTCTTATATCTCCTGCACGGTTAGTTCTCTCTGCAAGTTGTTATGTTTGTGCTATGATTGTTCAGTTTCTTTTTGCTGGAGAGTGGTACTTTAATGGGTGTCATTTTTGTGATGTAAGCAATAACTGTCAGTAATTCACAGTGAGGCTTTTCTTCTCAGTTGCCTTCTGATAGCATCCCATTTCATTAGCCTTAGCTAATTACCGAGGTAGAGCAGTTTAGCAGATAACGCATTACCATGAAGGTTAAGTAAGCCTCACCTATGTGACGTGGGGCAAGTTATGTCGTTTCTCTGCCCTTACCTGTCAGAGATGTGTCATCTGTGTAAGTCTGCCTGCAGTGATGGAACCTGCATAGCATCTAGGATAGCTCACATGAATTTTATTTCTAGTTTTACTGCTTTCATTGCAAGGCCTGAGGCAGGTGGCTCAGCCTCTTCGTACAGTCTGCATAATACTGCTTCTCAACTAGTAAAAGATTTTGATACCTACTGCGGAAGAGAATGAGAACTCTAGAAGTGCTTAATATTTCTACTGAACAATATAGCACAATAAACATGATTGTATTTTCGAAGTTGAGATGGCATATTAACTAGACACAGTCTCTCAGAGATTCCCTGTTCTTAACCATTACTGATCAGTGTCTACTGCATACAGAAGAGGTTATCTCCTGCAGAGAGTGTCAGTGAAACAACCTTGTTCTTTCTTATCTGCACAGTCTTCCCTAGCTGTCAGTCCAGGCTTGTCAAACAAGGATACTATGCTGACCACCACATTCTTTTTTTGTCCATCCTCCCCAAAGCAATGCTTACTGAACTGTGCAAAGTTCTTCACGTATATCTTTGTGTTGCACGTGTCCTTATGAAACTAAGCGGAGGCAATTGGAGAAGTTTAAGCATGAATCTTGCTTCCTGACACACCGGGATAATCTTCAATAAAAACCCAGCTTGAGGTAGCACAGTGTCTGCCGCCTATGATTACTCATGTGCTTACTGGTTTTGGAGTATTGCTCAAAGTAGAACAGCACATCACAAGCAGGCAGGAGACTTCTCTAGCACAGCAGCCATGAAAAATATCTGTGTTTTATGGAGGGTTGGGACCAACTGAACAATCAGTATCGAATTAAGGAGGAGACAGCTGGGGGGAGTTGAAATCTTTTCCTCTCTTGTCATAGATACTGTGGTATTGCCTGTCTCTCCAAATGAAATAACAATAGGGAAGCCTCAGGGCAGATTGTCTGCTTCCCCTCTCTTGGGGAGTCTGCTTTTTTCCTTCTCAGCATATTAGAGGTGGCTGATCCATTGTAATGCAATGTCAAAGGCCTCTGGGACTTAAAAAGTGTTGTGTGTGTGTATTGGAAGGGCAAAGAAAAAGCACTGACCCTACCAGATGTGATCTTTTCAGGTGACACAGAGGTTTTAAGGAAAATCAGAAAAAAGAATGCACTTGGGTTGACCAAGCCTAAAGCAAATGAAATCATTCTAGGTGGTTGTCCAAACTTACAGCAAATATAATAATTCTAATTGGTTGCCCCCGTAGCTTACTCAAAACTCCTTCAGTAATATGGCAACCTTTGTTGGTCACAGCAAACTTGTTTTCTTATAGATTAAACTGTTTCACTACTGCTATAACGTTTGACAATAACATCTGTTAGATCCAAACAGCTATTTGGTTTGATGACATTTCATTCCTTTCCTGAAGAACTGAGAAGTATTTACTTACATGTTTGAGGAAGCGCTTTGCTTTGCTGAATATTTTGTACTCTCATGCAAACAATGATATCCAGGTGCAAACTAAGATGGTAGGGGTTTTTTTGCTGTTTCTTATTTAGTTCTTATTTCTGTTTGCTGTTTCTTATTTAGTCATTCCTTACTCACCTGTGTCTTTTGGGAAAGTTGTTTTCATTCATTCAGTAAGCAGAAACATTATTGTTACTATGAGGTGGCCATTCATGAACAGTATCATTTGTCCTGCACCATAAGGCACATAAGGCAGAAGTCAAAACAATTATTAACAATGCATAGCCAATAGCAAACAGCTGACAAACAACCCACACGCTAAAAACGCTTTGTCCAAATAATTCAGTATGTAATTAACAAATGCATTTGCAGAAATCTGATCATTAACAGTTTGCAAACGGGAAATAGGGTTGGATAATGCATTTACAAACTAGCTACAATGGATGTAGTAGGAAAGTAGGGTTGCATCCTCATGCTCCCTGAGAACAGAATCATTCCTTGTCTATATAAGGATTGCTCAGAGCAGTTCACGTTAGCTTAACTGAAGGTATGGAGTTCATGTATACAAGTGAGGTGCAACAGTATGGACCTTTTCACTGAAAGCAAAGTAGCATAAACACGTTGCCTGCTCCAAGGATGTGGTGAGTTGACCTTGGCCAGTGGCTAGGCACCCACCCAGCTGCTCTCTCCATCCCCTTCCTCAGAAGGACAGGGGGACAAAATAGGATGGAAAAAGCTCATGAGTCAAGATAAAGACAAGGAGATCACTTGTCAGTTACTGTCACAGGCAAACCAGACTCAACTTGGGGAAAATTAATTTAATTTGCTCCCAATTTGCTCCTTCCCACTCACACTTCTCCCCTGCTCCAGCCTGGGCTCTCTCCCATGGACCACAGTCCTTCAGGAAATACCTGTCTGCTCTGGTGTGGAGCACCCACAGGGGATATCTGCTCCAGTGCCTGGAGCACCGCCTCTGACCTTGGTGCTCCTTCTGTTGTTTGTCACTCATCTTTTTTCCCTCCTCCTCTGTCTGTGTGGCATTTTCTGCCCTTTCTT
The DNA here is from genome assembly GCF_964188355.1 of Buteo buteo. Classification (NCBI taxonomy): domain Eukaryota; kingdom Metazoa; phylum Chordata; class Aves; order Accipitriformes; family Accipitridae; genus Buteo; species Buteo buteo. Next base: position 6,005,655 of record NC_134173.1, read on the forward strand.
AAATATGTTCCCCAGAGATGCCACCAGCTTGGCTCCTCACAAAGGCCACACCTGCAGCCCCCCCCAGTGCCAACACTTTGACACCTACACCCAATGCAAAGAATTAAGCTATCAAAAATAATATTTTTTTTTTACCCTTTAACTTATTAATTTCATTATTTCTTTGATTACTCCTGTTTTCCATTGAAAAATAAGGCCAGGACTATACAAGGAGCTGTTGGCACACCAGTGTTATCTGAGATGTGTTTATTGCAGTGCTGCCGGGCTAGTAGAAGGTTTAACATCGATTCTTGTACCAGCGGGGGAAGCCCTGTAAGCATACTATAGTTCATATCATTTCTAGGCCTGGTACAAACTACAACAAAAAACTACTATTCTACCAAGGTTAAGTGCAAGTGGGTGGGTGAGACTAATGTGGGGGGAACTAGAATGTCCAGTAGAATAAAGCCATAGTTTGTAGGTGCCCTTGAGCTGCTTCATTGTCTCCACAGGGGTTTCAGCTGTCTTGGGATCTTTTCTACGCTGCGAAGTTTAATTCTCTTAGATGTGTTCTGGTAGACAAAGCAGTAAACTGCTATAAAAGCGATTGACAACATGGTCTGTTGTAGTCACATCCGCAGCAGGAGTCCTTTCCTGATCCACTCTGAAATACAGGTGTACTGTGCTCCACAGGCAAAGCATTCCTCAGGCTGGGCTCCAGCCACACCAGCAGTCCCACGTCACGCCACGGTAATAAAATCCCCCTGGAAAGGTTTTTGTTGTTTCCTGTCCCCCAGAAAAAAAACCCATAGATTTTTACTGGGGAATTTGTCAGCCAGTCAGGGACTTGGATACCTTGCCGTAGACCAACAGAAGTCTGCTACCTGAAATACCAGCATAAATGTAGTAACGTCCTGGGGCTCGTGGCAGTTAGCTTCTGTGCTACTGGAACACGTTCTTCTGACTGATGTGGTTCCCCTGAACGGTAACCCTTATTGAGTGGACAGGCATTGGGGTAAATACATGCCTGCATAAGAAAGCCTTTTGGCTTGGCCAGAATAATGATTTAATGTTAATTTAGGTAAACTGTTGAAGTTTACCTAAATTAACATTAAAAGTTATAAATAAGTTAAGTCTGAATAAGTTATGCAGACACACTTATTTGAATGTAAACCTCATTCATTTCCCATCAGTTTTGAATGGCTACCATTTCTCTGCATAGAGTATGAATGTCAAGAGTAGTCGCTGTTCCAATGTGGGTAGTTAGAAGTAGCTTTTTCTGCAATATCTTTTTGGCCTAGTTTCCCTTTTTTGGGCAAGACTCTTAGGAATTGGCTTAAATTTAGTCCAAATATGTGATTTCGGATTGATATAAACATATCTGCAGAGGGGCTTACATACAATTTTAAGTTCAAATAGTGCAGCCTACTGAGGCAGGTTTTAGGCTGGGGTTTTCTAAGGAGCCTCAGGACTGGCATCCAGCTGTTACTGAAGATTAAAGGGCTTCATAAAAAATCCTCTCATTTTATGGAAATAAGTAATGATACTGCCTTTTCTCCCCTCAAAAAAAAAAAGAAAAGAAAATGGTCTGTCTTGTGCGGTTAGTTATCTTCATCTTAACTGTTTAATCTAACTCATGATGGAGGAATAGAGATTTTTCCAGACAAATGCATAGACATAGGATATGTAGAATTGTCCCTTTCTGTTTATTGTGGTGATAAAATACGATTATTTTTAGTGAATAAGCAAGGTTGCTTCAACTCTGTATCCATCTTGTATTCATCCGATGCAGTTTCATAAAAGACTTTACCCTGCTCACTGTCATGCTACAAATGAAGAACTTGCCAGTTCTGCCATGGGATGGCTGATGCTTCCTATGAAATAAAAAGCTATGTTCAGAAAATGCTTTTATAACACTACAATGAAAATGTTCTGACTAGCTTCGGCTGACTACATCGCTGGTTGTGCAGGTGGCACCTAAGCTGTGGGGCACGTGTACGCAGAGTCGTGGTTGCCCAGATCATTAACCGTGGTTGCTATCGCTATTCCCTCCTGCTCCATGCCCATGTTATTTTTCAGTGAAAAGCAGCGTATGAGAGGAGGGATGTGGCGTAGCTGGGTGTGATCCCAGTCGCTGGGAAGTGAACCAGGACTTGGGCCTGAGGAGGATTTTCCTCCAGAATTTTTCCTTTCATAGTGGTTACTCAGTTTCTGATCAGGACAAAAAAAGGTTTTCATGGCTTTCTAAAGTGTATCATATCCTGAAAGCCGAATATGTTGCGCTAGCCAAAGCTAACTTTGTATTTTGGCCACTGTTGTAGATGGGATGCTGGCTTAGGTAGACAGATCTTCTGTCTGACCTAGTATAGCCGTTCTTATTTACTCGTTTGTGCAAGGTACCAAAACACTAAAAGTTTATCACAGGTCTGTATGGAGTATTTTTATAATTATCATTATATTCATTTTTTATTTCCAAAACTATGGATGGGCTTGTAAGGTCTCCAAAAAGAAAACCCTTCATTTATTCTAATTACCCTAGGCTGTGAAGCCGCACAGGGGGACCAGGGAATGTAGGAATTTCCTGCCCTCAAAAACTTCCTTGCACACTAGCTGGAGGCACGGTACACTTTCTAACATCTGCGTGTTGCAAGAGAACACCGAGAATGCAATAGCAGTGCAAAACAAATGAGGACATTGCCACAGCTGTATTTAAATCAGACCGGAGGATAACTTCCCTTGATATTACCCCACAGCACTCTGTAATGTTTCTTAAGCTGAAGGCTTATATTGTGTATCTTTGTGTAAAATACAGACTGGTCAGTGTTTGATTTACCACCGCAGTGAATTGCTTTTTGAAGCCCACACTTGTATGTGGCATCCACTGCATCCTGTGGCAATGAGTTCCACCGTTTAATTATGATCTTTGGGGAAAGCATCCTTTCTTGGGTTTCATGATTGAAACTTGCTAACTGCTCATTTTATTGGGACTGTTTCCTGTGCTATGAAATACAGTGAAAAAGCATTTTTTTATTCACTTTCTTGGTACTGTTCATGACTTTCTGGGGCTCTCTCACAGTCCTTCCCCTTGTTTGTCGCTCTTCCAATATGAAAATCGTAAAGCCATTTTTTTTTCTCTCCTAGTACAGAAGCCATTACATACCTGTGATCATCCTGTCACCCTTTTCTTTATCCTTCTATTGCTATCCTGTCATTTTTGAGATGAGATGACTGGAACTGTATTCAATATTCAAAATGTTAGGTGGGCAATGGATTTTTATGGCAGCATTATCATGTTTTCTTCTGCTGTTTTCTGTTCTTTTCCTAATATTTCCTAATATACTATTTTCTTTTTTTGACAGTTGATGAGGATTTAGGTGACATTTTCATAAAACTGTTTCCAAGCTCTCTTTCCCAACTAACAGTTAATTTCACTGTCTGTTTATAGATTTCCCAGGGTACAGGCATGAGACCTTAGTTATTTAGCCATGAAAACACAGCTAAATTACAAGAGTGTTTTAGGCTGTAAACAGGAGATTGTTGGTAGAATTTAATATTCGCTCAGTTCTACTGCCAATTCATATTGTTCTAGGTTTTGTTATACCAGAGATTCCTCACAACAAGTCTGTGAGGCAGTGTGAATGTTTCCCACGGACCCCATCTTTTTAGGAGGTTGTTCATTATTTTAACAGAACATTAATTCTAAGAGACTCAGTCAGGAAAGAGTGCATTCAATGAGTTTTATCTGAGAGGGTTTTGCGAATTTTGCCATTGTAAGGCATATCCTCACCAAAACCAAGGGAATCCAAACAAATGTATAATCCTTTGCTGTACTAACTCGATGGAGATTTCATTCCATAGTCTTCAATATCAGATAGAGATGCATAGCCCTTCAGTTTTTTTCGTAGCTGAAATGTGCTATTACTATCATAATGGTTGCTAAGATGAAGTTTTGGAGCTTAATGAAATCTGGAATTAAATAAATCACCTCAGGATTGTTAAAACCTAGCTGCGAAAGAACTTTAAATAGTTGTTTCTAAAAGAAATGCTGACAAAATAAATATATTATTGCAAGTCAATCAGTCTTATTTCCAACTTTAAAACACTTGCTGTGTTATATTTCAATGATCACTGTCAAAAATTCCCTAATGGGCCAAAGAGACCTCAGTATCATATCACAAGCAGAGATCTTTTTTTAAATGAGGTTTTCGGCACTCTCCTTTCATAGAGTATGAGTCATTTGACTTTTTGGTTGTTAACGTAAGCACTTGTTTTCAAATTTGTGGCTGCACTACAGTAGAGAAGCTAGAGGTGTATGAAGATTTCCTGTTAATGCAGTTTTCTCGGAGAAGGAGATCTGTTCCTTATTAATTCTGTTTATCCCTATGCATTATAGGCAGAGTTTTCTTCGTATGGCTTTTTTTTCCATTCCAGTCTTAGTCCTGCTGATCTTGAAGAGATCGGTGATGGAAACATTATTTTATAGCTGTGGTGGGTTGACCTTGGCCAGCAGTCAGACACCCACCCATCTGCTCTCTCATTTCCCCTTCTCAGCAGAACAGGGGGAGAAAATATGATAAAACATCTTATGGGTTGAGATAAAGACAAGGGGATAACACACCAGTTACCATCATGGGCAAAAAGCAGACTCAACTTGGGGAAAATTAATTTAATTTACAGTCAGTTAAAAATAGAATAGGATAGTGAGAAACAAAGACAACACTAAACCCATCTTCTCTCTACCCCTTCTTTTTCCCAGGCTCAACTTCACTCCTTCATTGCCAACTCTACAACTCCCAACCTTTTCCCTCTACAGTCCGCATAGGTGGAAGCACTGGTCATCTCCCAGTCTTTTGGTTTCATTTTGATTTGGACAGCTGAGATGTTTCCTTGACTCAGTTAACTGTCCTGTCCATTAAGGACAACTGGAAATTACAATGCTAGACCTAAAATGCAGAATAATGTTATGAGTACAAAGGGACATCCTCAGCTATTAGATCACAAATAAGGAGGCCAAATACATGAACTAGTCAAAAAGATAGCTAATGAACTCTAGTCAATTGTTTGAAAGACATTTAGGGACATGATTTTATATGCCTGTTTTGGAAAATCATTTACTCCAGCATATTGGTTTATTAAACCAGAAAGGAGCTGGACCTCTTTCACTGTTCTCTCAAAACTGGAACAGCTTAGAAATGTAGGTATGCAAGAGAATAAATTAAATAATTACTCATTTTATTGTTCTGATTCCCTGTGCACTCCAGGAAGCCTGATCTGAGCAGTTCAACTTGTAGAAGCCCATAAACTCTCTGCAGATTCAGTGGTGGAATAAAAAATTATTTTATGAATGAATAACCTCATAAGCAAGTTATTTTGGACAAGTTTTGGTTTAGTATTTGATAGGTGATATAATTACTAAGTTCTTGATTCGTCTTCTTTTCAGAGCATACTCAAGACCTTTAGATATCTTCATTGAGACCGCAGAGTGACTGCAAAAACTGACCAACAGCAGCAGTTTTTTAAATATCACTGGTCTTCTGACAAGTAAGTTCTTCATTCTCAGTTTTGTTTTCTCCCATGTAGCCCTGACTTGTATTTTATCCTTGTATTTATTATATGGACTACCATATTCATTTTCTGGGCCAATTGAATGTGAGTGCAAATTAAATAGTATGAAACTGTTCTTAATCTTTCCCAGCTAGAATGAAATCTGTCAATATTACAGATATAATTGAGATGAAGTACTTGCTCACCTGATTATTCCAACTGGTAATGCCAGCGGGACTGTACTCATATCTCTGGACATTTTGGGGCTTTTTCCTGGTAAAAGGTTAAATGGTTAAAGCTTCTTTTCTGTCGCTAGAATTGTGTGGCATCAGGGTCAGGAGATGCTTGCTCATTTGCAGTTGGGCTCTTCTTTCTCTTCTTGGGAGCTTCCAGAGGTTACTCATATTAAATGAGACCCTAAAATTTGCCAGGATTCACATGGATACAAAAACTGTCTTTATATGCCTCCTTTGCCCATTTAGTCTCTTGTGTTCCCTTTGCTTGTCTTACTCTTAGAAAGGTTGAACTGCTTAGTCTCAGCTTTATACTACATCAGGAGTTTGCTGACACTGCATCTAAATGAGTACCTTACACAGTGCAGTCCACCTAGTACAGCAGGTTATACCAGAATAGCCCTTTAATACAACTTGTTTCCGTAACTATGCTTACTATTTATACGGCAGCAATACCTGACTCACTTTCTCCCACCGACTTTGCATTGTCTTTCTCAAATTCCCCTGCATTCCCCAAAATTTAGACCTCTGACTGCCCTTAAAACTTCTCACGCCTGTTTGTCACAAATGAGTGGTTAGGACTGCTTAAAGAATTACTGTCAAAGGTATTAGCTGTCATGTCCGAATTTCTCAGGATGATGACTCGGGTTTGCTGATTCCCAGGTCAGGATTAAGGTGAAACGACACCAGGGATCCTTTAACACACAACACTTAACTTTTATTTGCTCACAACAAGAATTGGCATGCTCACCACAAAAATTGGTATGCTCACAACAAAAATTGGCATGAAACTACATCAATAAACTGTGTAACATGTGCTAACCATACATCACTAAGCATATACTACAGGCTTTGCTTATTTAGGGATCAGTTCAGGGAAAATAATGAGGAGAGCCCTCCCGTTGGGTGAGGAGGTTCAGAGCAGACCCCCTTGCTTTCTAGACTCCTTCTCAGAGAGGCGCCCAGGGGCAGCTGGATCCACTCCTAGTCCCAGACTTGGTCAGCGGTTTATGTCTAAAGGGATGAGGTGTAGGGATTATGGGAAAAAAAAGGGAGAGAGAGAAAAGAGAAAGATTTCACTGGTCCTGGGTCCAGTATTGGTCCAGTCAGCCGAGGGTCCTGTTATTGGGACCCGTTATTTCGAGGGGTCAGTGTTATCGGAGCAGGGACCTCCCTGTCCTGTTGTCCTGTTGCTGATGTCCTGTGCTGATTGGCTTCTTTTCACCTGCTGTTCCTTGCTAGGCTGGGTTCGTTGTTATGTAGAGTTCGTCCTTAGGCAGAATTTGTCCCACCACAATGTTTGAGAAGTTAACTCTTTCAGTCTGTCACATTAGCAAAAGTGATTTAATAGGAGTTTATAAAAGCGCGACTTCAGAGTTTGATGGCAAGGTTCACTCTATTACTTAATAGATGGGTGAAGTGTACAAAGTAAAATCAAGTTGGAATCAAACTAGAATGATTTACCAGAGACCAAAAATGCAAAAGATTAAGGGAGAAACATACAAAGAAAGATCAAGCTAGAATTGATTTTTCATGATTTGTATAAAGATGGGGAGGGCAGAAAGGTAAGGGAGACCCTCCCGTTGAGTCACAAGGTTCAGAGAAGACCCCCTTGCTTTCTAAACTCCTGTCGGAGCTTAGGTGTGGCTGGATCTGCTCCTAGTCTCAGACTTGGGTAACAGTTTTTGTCTAAGGGATTATGTGTGTAGCAGCAGTCTGATGTTCATTTACAGTTTGAGGTAAGTCACAAGTTTTAGTAAAAATCACTGGTTAATTTAACATTTACAAAGGGGTTCAATAGAATATACCTAGGTCAAGTCACACATGCATGCACACAGACACAAAGATATATCTATATAGATATATATATATAAACAGAGGTATACCTGTTAAAAATTCTTGTCGAATTCAGTGAAATATTCACGTGAAATGTCTCGGCATTTCTCAATGGGCAAAGGGTTCAGCCTCAAGGAGTGAAGGGCATCAGCCCAGGTTCCCTCATCAGCTTTCGGCGACAGTCCTCTGATTTTTGCAAATGAGAGAGTTTGTGAGCACTCAGAGGGAGATGCTGGTTGCAGCGCGCTGCGGTCCAGGAGAGCTCGAAGGGCTTCACTTGGGACCGCTGTTTGTAGGTTTGCGAGATGATTGACTTTGGTCATTGTAATTTCATTCCAGCCATAATTCTTGTCAGATAACCGCAACAGTAAGTCATGATCCAAGGAGGAGGAGTCTCAGGTACGGTTCCAGGCAACAGGAATTTGAGGTGCATTTCGGGGGTGCCTAATTGTCCCGACTCACTGTACCATAGCCAGGATAAGAAAGTACTGGGCTGTCCCAACTCACTGTGCAAGAACACAGTGTTGGCTGGTCCCGACATCGCAACGTGGCCTGGGAGGGCTGCACATCCCCACTGTTCAGGCTTGATACATACTACCCCAAAGGTAACTGATGTACAATGAGGGAACTTGAGCCTTGAAAAGGGTCTTTGGACTTTGCTCTTCTTCCGTAATTGTTAGATTTCCTGGACTCTGTTGTGGTTATACTGGGAAATGGGAAGAGGTGCTTGTCAGACCCTTGGCTTCAATTCTAAAGGAACAAGAGAAGAGCTTTTTTCAAAGTTTTTTAAGCTTTTAAAAGTAATCTACAAGTTGTTACTCCTCCCAATCTGAGTGAAGCCCAGGGTGAAAACTCTGAGACAAATATAACAACGGTATCTCTCAAAAATATCAGAGATTATATAGAAAGGGAAAAATAAAAGTATTTAACAACCTGGAAGTCCTTACTGGACTTAGTGAGAGGAAGCTGGAAAAATTTGGAAACTGCTGGAAATCGTAGTGTCTGAGGATAGTCTCTAGAATTAAAGGAAAGAGTGGTAGAAGGGCTAGTAGATTTGGGAAAAGTGGAGAGGAAAAAGAACAACTTGCATTGGAAGGGAGAGGAAGAGGATTCTTACTAAGAGAAACAGAAAAGAAAGTTCTTTTCTGTTCCAGACTTATTGAAGGAGAACTTCAGAACTTCTTAAAGTTTTCCTGTTCGTAAAGAATAACATTTATAAGAAACTACATTTTAAAACAGAGAATTATTTCTAAACAATGGAGTCCACTCATCCTAGCTTCTTAAGTGAGGGATCTTATATTTCCAGAGACTGCTCCACCAAAATAGCAATGAAGATTCTCATATCGCTACCACACTTCATCTTTCTTTGTAATTTCATACAGCTACTGTAAATATTATGTTATTTGCTTCTTGTTGGAATATGTTCCACTTCAGTGTACCCAAAGATTTTATGAAACTCAGTGCCTGGTTACAGGCTGGGTCAACTTTGGCAGTCATATTTGATTATCCTGTGGACAATAGGCGATGAGATTTTAGGATGTTAACGCTTTTTGCCACTGCATATTTCTGAGATGAAGATGAAGAGAATACATTGAATAGAATTGATACAGTATCTAATATTTCATGACCTTGTATATCATAAATAAGCAAGTTTAGCTATCAGTAGCCTCCAAAATAAGAGTTCTGATGTATTATTTCACATAAAAGAAGGAAGAGTGATATAAAGAATTTGCACTATTTAATAAGTGCTCACATCAATCAGTGAAAATACAGGAGTAAAAATCTTTGGGTTTATATTACTTAAGTGTAATTATGTTAGAAGCTATAGATTGAACACCTGAAATTTCACATTCTACACAAGCAGATGAAATTGTAAGATTTTTCTGTTTCCATTGTTTTTACAAGTGAAAAACCAGCTTCCTTCTTTCTTATTGCTTGCTTGGTTGCTTTTTCAGGTGTTTTGGCTCTAAGCACATAGCCAAACTTTTGAGTCTTATTTGGGGTCTGAAAAGAACACAGGGTCACTACTTATATTTCTGTCTCCCCAGAAAGCAGATGTGCTGAATACATCACTTGTTACTAAGTGATGTCTCTTCTAATTATCTGTACTTCTGTGTGGTTCACTTTGCTGTCTGGACCATAACATGTCAGAGATGTGTATAACAATACAAGCTTCCATATCTACTTAATTGACCATTCACTTGAATTTTACTAAGAGGAAAGACAGGCTAGAGCCAGCAGCTTCAATTCTGCTTGGATTTGTCTCTAAGATAGAGTTTTGAAGCTCTGTCCTGTTTACCGTGAAAAGCAGACCATAAGGAAGCTGAGGCCGTTTGACACAATGAGTTCAAGCCTAATAATTGAATTACTCAGTCTCTGTGGCATTAAGCATATCAGGACTGTGCACACACCTGATTTATCACTTCATCAACCCAGGGAATAAATAATAAATAGTGAGTCAATCTGAATGGAGAAAAGGGAGGGTTTCATTTTGAGATGGGGGCGGAGGGTGGGAAAGAGGCTCCAGTTGGGTTTAGGTAGATTAATCAATTTTGATTAACAACATCTTATTTTGAGGCAGATGTTACAAAAGCAAAGGAGAAGGATAATCAGGTTCACAGTATAAGTGGAAGTAGTGGTGGTCATATCTCCTTTTATTTTTTAGTACAGAAGTTAAATATTCACAGGGTCAATTCCCTCTTCAACTGAGTAGTATTGGAACCCAAAACCCTCGCCTCTGCTTACAGTACCTTTCAGCTTTTGATATTCCCAGGCAAATTATTAGAGTTTACTGCAATCTGTTCAACGTTCTGATAAAAAATTAACCCTACACAGTGACAATAAAGCACATGCTAAACTAGCCCATCCACAAAAAATACTTGGCATGATGAGTCGTGATTGAGGGAAGGTGTCTGTAGTGGGTTTCAACAAATTTCACAATTAGACATATATTTTCAGTGTTTTTTCAGACAACCTGGAAGCTGACAGAATCACTGTCAATGAAATTTGCAAATGATACAAAGAGTCCAGGCCACTTGCTATAGCGAGAAACCTGGGTTGCTTGGTAACCTCAGTCCATCTATATAAAGCGAAATACTTAATTTAAGGTTGAAGAATACTAGCTTCATTGAGAGAGAGAGGAATTGTGTTCTAAGGAGTCCTAACCTTTGAGGGAAAGATTGCAGGAAACCCATCAGATAAGCAACTCCAGTGAGGAAATTGATTACATAGAACAGGGGTTGTTGCTTTGGTCATGAGTCTGGCTTTGGTAAGACTGATGTTAGAAGGCTGTGTTTCGGTGTCCCTGCTTTAAGAAAGCACGTTGAAAAAAACAGGGTCAGAAGAGGGCCACAGAAATCATTAGTACGCTGAAGAAAATGTCTGCAACAGATTTGAAGGGCTTAGTCTGCTTTGGCTTTTTTAAAAGAAGCCGAGAGCTGATTTGATGGTCTTACCATGGGAAAGAGCAAGCAAGGAGCATAAATGAAATCATCACTCTGTCTGTCTTTCGTGCATTTACTTTTTAATTACCTTCCTGGAAAAGGGTCGGTTCTTCTCAGTTGGTATCTTTAAAGTATTCTGGTTTTCTGCCACAGTGTAGCAGTAAATAATACAGTGGGTGACCTCACTTGTTTGATAATCTAGACTGGGAAATACGTTATTACCCAAATAAGAGTAAGTAATTTCCTTTTACATCATATTCTCCTTCTGTACAGTATTGTTGACTGGAAGCATAATTCCCATGGTCAAAGTGGTGATGGGAAAAAAGTCCTTGATCACTGTAGTCAGTCCTGCTCCACTGTTGTGAGAATATCATGCATCAGATTATTTTGACTGCTGCTTTGTTTACATTAGGTACTTTTGTTTGTAAAGGTGGAACTGTATTAAGTTGTATTTAAGGAATTATATAAAAGCTCCTCATATATTTATTCAGATGCCTGATTTTTACTTTTTGTTATCTTAGAAACCAATGAATGACATTTCACATTTACTACATTTATTTGTTTTATTATTACTTATATTAAGGTGATTTATTAGTCAAATTAACCGTTCTTTGTACTGAGTAAACAGAACTGTGTGTTTCTGTCCGTTTACTGTGTCCTGCAAGATTTTAGAATTAGCAGATTTCAGCCTCTGCTGTGGAGCTTTTACCTACAGTAGAAAGTAAGATTTTCTGCCTTTATCAGGTCTCAAGCGATAGCTTTGCATGAACTAGATATTGAACAGAGCTAACCTGAATGAAGTGAAGCAAATACCTTCTCTGGACCTGCAGAGGAAGCTACACCTATCAAACCTGGGCTGAACGTTTTCTCAGAGACCATTTTCTTCAGTCACTCAAACTCTCCCAGCTCAGTGGTTTGATGGTCAGCAAATCTTTACCAACAGATATGGAATGCTTGAATACTGCATGTAATTTAATGTAAATCTAGTTATGGAATTTAAGAAGTTTGGCATTACCTTCTTAAAAGTTCATGTTTAATAGTAAATGATCCTACTTTAAAATAAAAATACTTATTTAATCTGAAAAAATGCACCTAGTTAAAAAAGCAGTTTGAGGCAAATCCATTCTTGTGTTAAAAAATGATGTGTGAATTTATATCCAGGCTGCCTGCACGACAATGGAAAATGAAGCAAGCAGCTCTACTTTGCATGATTATTTGGAAACCCTTGAGGTGTTAAAGAAGTGAAATAGTGGCTTGCCTAAGGCAATAAGTGTGTTACACTTAGATGTTGATTTGTTTATTTAATAAGCATAACAAAAAGGCAAAATACTATGCGTAATCTTTGTGAAAATAAACAGAATTCTTATCATAAAGAAAACAAATATTTTTTCTCATTTAGTGCATTTCAGAACCAGATTATATGGACACTGAGATATAAGGGGGACATAGATTGTTTTGTTTTGTTTTGTTTCAGTTTTTAAAGATGAGGTAGCATCCAGGCAAGTATATTTGAGTTTTGTTTGGTAGTCTTGTTAATAAAGGGCTAATTGAAAGCTAACCTTGAAAATGTATCGATCTTCATCTTCCATATATATAATTCTGTGTATACCATTAGCAGAATTCAATATCTTTTCCTAGAAATTACACAATATGAAAAAAGAAGCAGCTAAATATGTATGCGGTCTTTCTTTTTTCCTAGAAATGCACCTTGAACCTGAGGTGCTTCTCCAGCTCCTTAATATAAAATTCTGTTCAATCGAGTGTGATGGATTTACTTTCAGATATTTTTTTCTCAGATTTCTAGCAGACTTTCTGCAGTATGAGGCCAAATGGCATCGCAATCTTTGTTAGGGGAAAAGGCACAGGAAAATTCAGATGAATGTGGAAAGACTATAAATAAAAAACATTAGCCTCTGACCCAACAGTTGTCCAGGAACAAGTGCAATTACGTAGACAAACGGTGCTGATCACAATCTTCTTTTCCCACAGCCCGGCAGTTGCTCGGCGTAGAGCATTGCCGAATAGATAGATACGCTTTTGACACTGGCAGGAGGGAATATGCTTGCCCACAGTGAGATAAAGCACTCATTGACTGGGCTGACAGGTATAACAAATAAAGATCTTGGCCGCGGGAGATGCTGAGCACCTGTGGCACCCGTCTGCTAATTCAGAGGTTTTTGGGTGTGTGCATGAGTAAAAATGAAGGGTTACAGTCACCTCGTTGGGGTGACAGCTGAAAGGCATTCAGTTTTAGGGAGCCTTTAATCAGGCAAGAAAAACCAGTGGCAGTGGACACAAAAAGGCAGAAATTCACCCCAGTTCAGGTGTGTTAAAATAGCATTCAGGGGTTACCTTTTCCCTCAGAGACTTTGCACCAGCGCAGGTATTGCCCGTCTTTGCCGCTCGCCCTCGATGCTGAACCCCCGGGCGGCACCTTCCCCGCCGTGGCAGAGGGAAACTCTTCGCAGCTCTGCCTTCCTCCCCAAAAATGCGTCTGTGGGATCCCTGGGGTTATGGTGTATGTCTGTGACACCCTGCCTCCAGCTGCAACTCCTGGGGCTCTGGCAAAGTGCTGCAAATTCCTGACAGCCCAAAGAATTTGGGGCAGAGAGCGAGGGTTTAGTGTCTTTTTAAGGAGGAATGCCGCTGCCAAACTGGGATTATCCCATGCTGGGAGACCCAGTCCAGCTTAAGAGCAGGTTTGGCTAAATGCAGTCCTGTGTAGCTCAACATGAATATTATTTTTGTATTGTAGTACTAATAACCAGTTAAAAGATAACAACGCTTACAAGGCAGTTACAGATGCATTCTTTGCCTGTCTTGTCAGGGTACAAATGAGCAAAGAGCCAGAAGTACAGTTCATCAGGGAGGAACCAAGCCATTTAATTATCCTAAGAAGACTGTCTTCCTATTTTTATCTTTTTCCTTCTTTTTTTTGATAATGCTTGTAGTTTCTTACTATTTATACTATATAAATCTTACTGAGATTTATATATTGCAATAAAAGTGCAGAGCATCTGTCTCCTGGCCTATCAACTTCATCCGGCTTGGGGAATTGAGGCAAAAAAAGGAAAAGAAAATATGTGAATGTCATGACTATAATGCTGAATTATTTTATGCTGCCATATGGAGTTAAACTGGTTAAAAAAAGAGAAGAATTTCCATTTCAATGCTATTTGTTTTATAATAGAAACTTCCCTTTTTCTTCACCCTTCTACTTCCAGAAGGGTCTTCTCCAGTGTATTCAGTCCTAGCCAAAAGGTCACTGTTGTCCTACAAGTCCTCCCTCCCCTTCCTGGCACCTCTGGATGCTGTGACTAGAGCTCGCTTTCTCTGAGGCTGACATCTGTCAGTGGGAAGGTGCACCAGGAGCAGCTGAGTGTCACCCTCCCCTCCTGGAGGTCGAGAGCAGCACCCCTGGATGCTGCAGAAATTACGCGAGGAAAGGGACGGGCGACCCCACCAGACCTCCTGGCTCTGACCCTACAGTGCTTGGCACCCTGACCACCTTTCCACTGCATTGTGCTGTTAATTTAAATTAATTCAGTCTCTTTGACAGATGGTTCCCTAGATAGGCGATATTTAGTTTGATGTTAAGTTTCTCAGCCTGGTTATTTAATGTTTGTATTTGTATACGCATTTTTCATTGCGGACTTTCGACTTTGACAAGGCGCTGATGAAGTAACGCATTCTGGAATATGAAGCAGTCAAATGGCTGTTCATTCCAGCTGAATTCTGACACTCCTAAGCACAGTAAATATGTTTAATCTTAGTTTTGTCTTATGGTATTCGGTGGGAGTTCTTAGGGAGTGACATTCAAATCCGTGTGAGTAATGCTCTCCCTGGGCTTCTTTCTGTGATACTGGGAGATGATGATGTGCAGGATGGCTGTTGCTGTTCCAGCTTGTGCTGTGAAGAAATGAGAGACAAAATAACCAGCATGAAAAACAGAGAAGGGACTCTATCGTGAGGCTACTCAGCTTGGTGATTTCAGTGGTTTGGGGTCAGAGACCTTCACTTGCGCTGGCTGGATGGAGTCAGAGTAGAGCAAAGGGCAGCAAACCCACTGCTGGGGGAGGATTTGAGCTCTAGGAAGAAGGGACGGTCGCAGACCCAACGGCAGACAGGTTTAGGGAGAGACCGCCTGTACTGCAACAACTGGCTATGAGGACGTAAAGGCACCTTTTTCTGCCTTGTAGTGTATTTTCATACTTCCTATATTAAATTGTGCCTACGTGCCTTTACAAGCATCCCTCCCTCTTCACTTGTTTATAAGAACTCAGACCAGCTCCAAGGTCTTGCTATTCGTAGGAAATGAAGCAAAGAAACAAAAAGACCCGTTTACTTGCAGGTAAAAGCTCAGAGGGAATAGATTATAAAGAGCGCAGAAGAAATCTTTAGAGAGTCTAGCTGCTAGTGCTTGTCACGCTTTTGCTCGGTGTATGCAAAAGGAGATTTGGGGCAAAGCTGGAAAGACTCAAGAGGCAGAGCAGAGGGTGCACATGTAACATCAGGGCAACCCCTGCCAAAATGTAAGTCTGTATTCCGACTGAGAAAGTAGTAGAGTTTCTGAGGAAAAAGGAATAAGAACAGCTAAATATAATTTTGCAAAACAGCTACATCAGTTTGTAGCCTTTCAAAACATCTAGCTTCAAATAGACAAGCAGCCTCAGAGGTTTCAGACTGAGGATTTGAAAGTATGATAAAGTTGCAAATAATCTGTAAACATTGGCTTAACTGTAATGTTTGTTATCCTTAGTTATTGGTGATATTGTCTGTGTACTGCTGTTGAAAAAGACAGACCAGAGACTCCTAAAAGATGACTCTTGTAAGGCAATGAGAGCGTATGTACCAAAATGACCAGAAAGGGACTAGATCAGTCCCCAGCAAATTAGGAATGTGCATTCATTATGCTTGTAATAATGATCGTATGGTTTATAACATTACACTCAAGCAATTGTAATTTCAGTTTTATGGAGCAAAAAGTGCAATCTCTGAGATTTAACTTTTAAGTAGTGGATTTAATTGACACTGCTTGAAAAATATTAATGGCCATTCATTAGTGGGTATTGTCTCTCCCCTTATCCTACATGATTGTTTTAATTTAAGCTAGCTCTCCGCTTTGCCTATAGAATTATTGACAAAAATATGCCTTTCTTCAGCAAATGATTAGCTAAATCATCCTTTTATTTACAAGCAGTGCTGTGTCCCTGTGCCCTAAATCTTGCTAGTTGGAAGAGTGGGAGGGAAAGCAATTTAATTAAGTTAACTTTATTGACCCGCTGGAGCTGTTGTTTAATAGCATGGCTCCCTGGAGTGTAGTGCAGGTAAATTGAATGAATGCCACAGAATATCACTTCCCTGCATTGCATATTTCGAACCTCTGCCAGGCAGTTTGGGATGAGCAGCCAATCAGGAAAAAGGTTTTTCCAGCCTTGCTGGCGTGGATGGCATTTCCCATTATGCTCAGAACGACGTGCAGAGCGTTACCCATGCGTTCCTCCGAGGGTAGCGAGAGGGATAACTCTGGGATTGTGCCTTGCGCTCAGCTGCTGCATTCGGAAGGCAACTTTGTGGATTGGCTCTTCAGCCATGTATCCAAAAATACCTTTTTGTGAAGGAGGAAAACTAGCATGTGAGTCTGAATGAGAGTGCTGTGAGTAAACTATTTAATATTAAAACCTCGATACGCTCATTCTGCATGAGAAATCAGAGTCTAGAAGGATAAGAGATGTCTTCTGGAACTGTGCTTGTCCTTAAATACTTGGAAACAAAATGAAAAATGAAAAAGCTTCTTTGTTAAACTGTGCTTTGATAAAACAAAAGCTACGAAGTTTTCCATAACGTATTCTCATAGATAATAGTGCCTGCTACTGTTTCAGTTACTGCTGGCGTTGTTAAAATCTTTGTCCAAATGTCTTATTAGTCTATCAAATGAGTACAACAGCTTCTCCGCAGCTGACTGGAACACACCCCGTTTTCTGCACTATTCTTCAATACTGCCCACTGAGGGAGAAAAGACAGTCTGTTGCACCTGCACTTCCAATCATTTCTCTTGAAAGTTAAGCCAGATTGGTAGTTGTGCAATGTAACAGCAACTTCATATAGCTTTTAACCCTTGCAGAATATTGCTTTTAACCCTTGCAGAAACTTGCATGTTTCTGTGTTTAAAGCTGAGACCCAAAGATCCAGTCCTACAGCTTTGCTTAAAGAATTAAATACAGCCACTCAGCAAGTTTATGTTTTGCTCTGGGAGGTAGTAAGAGGTGTAACTTTAATTACAATTCATAGTTTTCTCGTATTCACTCATAATTCAGTGTTTTGGGTCAGTTTGTGTGCAATTTTTTCCTTCTATATGTGAGCAGATTTTTCTCGGCTTCAAACTGCTGGTTTTAATTTTAAACGCATGTGAGATAAGAGAGGTGGGTTTGTCCTTTCTTGTGCTGACCAGAATAGTTGGGAGAAGCAGGCAAGTTTCAAGCACGTAAGTCCTCCTTTAGGTCAGACTTGGGTGTCTTTAAACTATCACCCTTAAAGCGTTGCAGCCACGATCGTTCGCCCTGCGGTAGGCATTACGCTAGAATGTCATTTCTCACAAAATGTGTCACCTTTGGGGGGGGGGCTGGCCCTTGGGGCGATCTCTCTCAGTTCCTTTCCTGACCTTTATGCCCTAATATACCCCCTCAGAGGCGGTGCCATATACTTTTAATATACAACCCCAAGCTGCGGAGCAGCCTGGGAAACTCCGGGAGCTCCTACCGTGGCCCTCGGCTCCGAGCTCTGGCGTAGCGCTGAGAGGGGGGAGAGTCACCCTCCGCCCACGATGTGAAGTCCAGAACTGAAAACTGCCTTTAATTCAACGTTAGATTAACATGGGGTTTGGCTGGCGCCACGTGTTTATGTGTTTACGCAAAAGGCTGATGTCTTGCACGAGTAATCCTGAGAAGTTTACTAGCTGGTATTCTCCAGCGCTCTGTTATGTTATCTTCATTAAATGTGGGTTCTGGCAGCCATTGCTTGAAGTCCATATTCCATATCCATAAGATAAGTGCAGTTTCTGTGCTAATGGTTGTGTCTGGGGTCAGAGGCAGGCCTTAGAAAGAAAATAGACTTCTGTGATTTTCAGCTATTTTTTTGCTTCCTGTAGAGTTTTTGTTATGACACGTAAAAATATTCTGAAAGCTTTATGGTGTATCTAATAGAATGAGAAGAAAATACACATCCATGATGCCATCCCACAGTTCCTTCCAAATGCAAAAGACAAACCACATTGAATCACAAGTGACTGTTTTCCTGCATAAGAATTCATACTATATTTTTAGGTGAAGTTCTTTAAAGGTGTTAAAATACAAATACGTTATATATACATGAATTTTAGTTTTACTTGATTACAGTTTTAAAGGACTATCAAATCAAGGTTTTTAATATTATTTATTTGGTATGTTTAATATTTAACATTATTTAATTTATGTGTATATTAGTATTAATATAAATTGATAAATCCTAATTGGTAGTTCTGAGTGGGGTGCAGAACTCATGCCAAACACCAATTTAGACTTCCATGGCTATTTTTTTTGGTGGCAAAGTTGACCTTAAGCAGCTCCCACCTGTATCCACAACTTTCTACCTATCTCTGCCTCTTTCCTTCCTGTTGTGCTGGCATAGTTTTTTGTAGGACTGAACGCTGAACTGGATTAACAACCTTGGAAAATGACCCATCTCCTTTCTCTTTATCTCAAGGTCCTTTATAAAGCAAAGCAATGCAGTGTGTTCATCTGGTTCGCAGGGTAGTCCCCAAATCATTGACCCAGTGCAACTGAACGTGCATCAGGGAGGGGAACTGCTTTGGTTCAGTCAGGCCAGAAAAAATTGTCCATCAAACTACCATTGGATTTTAAGACGTGCCATTTGCTTGATGCTGTAGCCTATAAACTCTACATAGACACGCTTAAGGTTAAGTACTAGTAATGGTGTTATCTCTGAACCAAATCTTTGCTGAAAACTTTTGCCAGTACAGGAACAACGCTTAAGGATAGATTTAGCTTTTGATATTTAAAGCTTTTATGAGTTTAGAGGTTTTTTCATGCTAAAAGCTAGGAAAAAGTCTAAGTTGGTGCACTTAAACCAGAGAAAAGTGTAGTTTGTATCTTTGAGGATTTGGTATAAGAAATTTTTACTTTCTATACTTACAAGAGTTTGCTGATTTACTAGCTGGTTTGGGTTGGTTTTTTGGTTTGGTTGGGTTTTTTTTTTCCTTCGAGTATAGCTTATATCAAGTGGATAGAAGTAACACATTGTAACTTTTTTTTCCCAGATACTAATAGAAATTTTCCCTGTCACATCTGTTTTCTTTTGGGGTTGGTCTTTCCCACATCTAAGGGACAGTGAGGCAGCAGTTTTACAGCTGCAGAGGGATGGCATCTTCTAAGCTCCAGCTGTTCTGCTTAAAGACGTTCCTGCTTTCCACTGTCATTGCCACCCACCAGCTGGCAGTGCTGCCCCTGCGGCTTTGCTAGCGGAGCGGCTCGCATGATTGCTCCTTAGCCTCAAACTTGCAAACTCAGCCAAGCCAGTCCAGATCCACAGTTCACACCACTTTAAAATAAACTGGCTTGTTTTGCCTCGAGCATTTTAGAGTGTTCACAGGAGCCCCTCCGCTGGCGCAGCTATGGGGCAGAGTGTGGAAAACTGGGAAGAGTAACATTGTCAAGCCAGCGTAATATTGTGCGCAAAGGGAGTGTTTGCTATTCTCCAACTCTTAAACACTTTAAACACCAGAGAGGGCAGCAGAAGTGGCTGTAGCGTGGTTGCGTCCAGCAGACTTGCGTTCAGGTGTGATGCTAAGCATGCAACGATATGTAAACTCATATGCAAATTTTCTTTGTTCGCACTGATATCTAAACATTCGTTCACCTTTTCCCCCCTTCTATAGGCTAAAGCTGGCCTATGCTAGCATGTTGTGGTTGGTTTTCTTTTACTTCACGTTAATTGGTGGTTAATTTAAGTAAATGGAGATCAATGAGGATGTGTCAAACCTTTGCTACTCAGGAAACAAAAGTTTGTTTTAGACTACAACATAGCCTCTAAGTCGACCAGTTAGAAACAGAAGAGTTGATTAGAAGGTGCTCTCAGCAGCTCATGGAGCTTAACCTGGCAGTAGATAACTAATGCTCCATAATCCCAGCTGCAGAAAGGCCTAAGGAGTTTGAAGACTTCAGTTTGGTAATTTGCTAGGAAATCCCTGATGATTCCTCCAGAAGAAAAATTAACTATATGGAGAAGATAACATAGCCTGGACACCTGAGGAGGAATCCAGATACTGAACAGGATTGATTAGTCTCTTTTTGTCCTCGGGAGTCAGAAGCCTGTTGCTGCAATATCCAAACAGATTGGCTGCCTTACCGTGTATGTACCACAAAAGGACGGCAGCACCACTGTCACAACGAGAAAGGAAGGTCCATTCTCTGCTGCAAAGTGTATCATCAACAAAATTACTGTTTAAATTCTCTACCAGTATATGACAATAAGCTTTATTAGTAGAATTAACAAAGGGAGTAGGGGAAGAAATGTAGTTTCTCAGCTGGGTAGTCACATCTGAGAATTAATTAATCCCAGTGTTTGTTTTCTTAAATAAGGGAGCTCGAATAAAATCACTGAGAGGAACCTTGTGCCCTTGCACACATGCATAGAGTAGCGTTTCCAAGCCTTGACCACAGGAGAGAAGAAAACATTAAGAAAGAAAACTTGTTAATACAGAAGCCAGGAACTCTGAAGGGAACTTGGTAGTACAGTGGTAGTGGAGGTATTCTGATTCAACAAACTACTTCAAAAGCACATCAGTCAAGTCAGAGGTGATATTTTAAAGACTTCTAGAGCATGAAAGGCCAGTAATAACCAACATCACGCTTTCTGCCAGAGAATAAGAATTGAACAGTCGTTTCAGTATTTTATTTTATGATCATCATTAACTATCTTCTGCATCCAGGATATTAGACATGAGGAGAGCTGCAGTTTAGGCCAGGAAACATCCCAAGCAGTTGTTATGTGTCTGGATTTTATGGGTTTTTTTTCTTTCATGATCACTGTACCTTTAGCAAAAACACTTATTTCTGTGTGTTGTTGTTCTTCTTCTTTTGGGAACGTGGTCAGATAACATTACGAAATGCCGAGGCATACTGCTGAAAAATCCCCCCTGCGTTAATGTTGTAAGAGCGCACCTCCATGTAATGTTTGCTTATATATATACTTTGAACTGGGATATTTAGTGGGTATTTCTGGAGCAAAGGATTCCAACATAGTTGCTAATACAGCCCGTGGCAGGAGATGACGCTGCCTTTACCCTGCTGTGCCCACATATGGCTCCGCATAGATGCGCTAGCCGCTCCGTGGGGTGTTTCCATTCAGCTGTTTGTCAGCCACTGAATTCCCCGCTGAGCGTGTCGTCTCTGTAGAGATTTATGGACTCTCGCTCTACTTGGAGGAACCCAAGTAGCTGAGCCAGAGAGTGAGTGTCCGTAGTGCTCAGCCCTGCCTGTGTACTAGTGCTCAGGTCAGCGTCGCAGCAGCCCAGTTCAGGACTCACGCTGCCCGGGGCTGGATTCCGTAAATTGTAACCCCTACATCTACAGTAAGCTGTGTCACCCTGTGGAGTGCTTCACGTGGCGTTGCGAGGGTGTTCTCAGGGGCCCTGTACAAACGCTGAGACGCTGCGTTAGGATGCAGTGTAAGGTACCGCACCAGCAATCTCACTAAGCTTTCAAAACTGTTCTCCTGTTCCTCTTCTATCCCCCGCCATCTCTAGGAGCTCAGGAGACCTGTTAGCAGGACAGAACCCTTATCATTGGTGCTGAACTCCCTCAAAAATCTGCCTCAGCTTTTATTGCATTGGATAGGCTGGCTTTATTTTACTTTCCAACTCTTTCTGCTTTGTTTCTCTCGAGATGGTTGTTTTCCCTTGGCTTGGGTAGTGCTGCAAGTAGAAGGATGTACGTGCATATACGCATTCGGCACCCGTTCTTCTTTCCTGTGTCAGGCAACAGGGATGTGTATTTCTGCATCTTGTCAGCAAGTAGTTTTCCTTCTTCCTTTTCCAGATCAATCCCTTGCCTTCGTCTCCCTTCAGAGCCAGGCGGTGGTGATGTGTGCAGCTTTGGGGTTTTTTTTGGAAGAGGAGGGCTGTATTATTTTCACTATCCAGACCATGGATATGGCGGGCTGTAGGCAGCATGGGCTTTGCATACTTTTTTTTCAAGTCAGACACAGGGTGATCTTTTCTCATTGCTGGACACTGTTCTGCTTTCCCGATTTCAGATGTTAGCAGCCTGAACTGACTCTGAAACCTAGAGCAAACTGCTGTTCCTTTCTTTCTCATAATTACTGTACCAAGCATGTCTACAAGCCTGGAGGATTTCTTTTTTCACTCCAAATGAGCAGTGCCAAGTGAAATAACAATTCGAAGTGGTATAAATATGTTATCTTTATTATTTAACTGCACTTTCATCTACACATTTGCCTTGGGTAAAACAGTAGGACTCAGCTTTGGGTAGCTCAGGTTCAGACAAGCTCTGAACACCTTCACGATGAGTTCTGTGATGGTTCAAAGCATCAGTGTGTATTTTAAAAGATTAATATTTCATGGTAAGAGGCATATAAGCGTTTATTGGACTTGTGTTGTAGACCAAAACAGAGATGTTTTTAAACTGCACCCTATCCAGAGAATGTGGCAAGAAGTAAAATAAGTAAATAAATAAAAGAATAACTGAAAATGCATCTGGAAGACAGAAGAAAAAAATTTCAGGTTATGCCGTGGTGGTAGTGGGTAATTCTAGAGAACTCTGCCTTTTGCTAACTCCAAAACATGGCTAAAATATGGCTTGCATTGGCCTTATGTCTAAAGCACAATTTCATTACAGGCTGTGCTAGGAAAAGTTACTCGTATTGTAATTGCTTGATGTTTATTGATTTTTCAGTTGAAAAAAAAGTCCTGCGAGTCAAATTCTACTCACAGTGACATTGGTGTATATTGCAATATTTTGTAGTTTCCTCACATTCCTGCTGTGAAAGGGGAGACACAACTGTGCGACATTCCTATCCTGATTACCGTAAGATTTATAGAAAAGCACATCAGCGTTCCTCTAGCCCATGCACTCTAATTCCTGAAAATTGCACCGATTGCTGGAAGAAGAAAAAAAAAAGAAAGGAAAAAAAAAAAAGAAAAAGAAAAAAACCACTTAAGGTACTCCCAGGTTTTCATGGAGTTAACAAAGCCTCCCTGTTGCCCGGATGACTTTAAGGGCGGAATTACATCCAGGTGACAGTTCCCACTGAAGCCAGTGGAAAGTGTGATTTTGTGATACTTCTGAACTGAGAAACTAGTACTTTTCATTAATTGCCGGAGGTTTAAATGTATTTTGTCACACTGCTAACAATCACGTTTCTGTTACCCTAGTTTTACATAGTGAACAGAAATTGCTTCAGATTTCTTATAACCCAAAGTCTAGCAAGACAGATTTGTTAAAAAGGTGTGGCATAGAAGTCTTTCTCTGTACCTTTTCCAAGGACAGGCTTTCAAAGAGTCGTCTTTGGTATCAGCAGCATCCATAAAGGTGAGAGAAAGCATAATTAAGGTAATTTCAGCAAGTTATGTCCCTGCAGCCATGGTGTTGCCCTGAATGCAGAACCGGTGTGGCTGCATTGAAAATGGGCGATGAATCTGGAGGGAGTCCTTCTCGCCGTTCTTGTGACAACGGCTTATAGTTGGTACATAAAGGGTACTATCCAAATGTAAGTAAGCATCATCCAACCACCTTCCTCTTGGACTAGTTCATTTATGCAAGGCACAGTAAAGTAGGAATATCAATGGTGGCACTTTAGCATGGCAAATTCACAGCTTTATTTGTGCTCTAGATTACCAGTCACAGACTATCGTGGTGCCCTGACTGGAAACACAAAGTAGCTTGTTAATTTGTGTGCGCTAATAGATTTTCTGTGTTGCAGAATGCATATAATTTTGACTAATTCCTCCCTCTTAATGTGTATGTTTTCCGCTATAGGAACTACCCAGTCGTTTAGCAATAATTGCTGATATTTTTAAAGATATGGGTTATAATCAATATCTGGGAGTAATAATTATTGATTGGAAAAAAGTCCATTGAAATAATTAGCCATTACTACTCAATAAGTTTCCATGTGGAGTGGATGCAATTGCCATAATTCTAGTTAAATAAGAGGTTACCTACATACTGGCTGATTTAATGGGTATTACATCTAAGGAAGAAAAATGAAAGAGAAAAATCTAATGTTCTGTCTCTAGATTTTCTACTTTATATTTTAGGTTCCATTCTATGGCTCCATTGTGGCAGAAAAGAAATGCTTTCATGCCTGTGATATCTTTGTGTTCAGAAGCCCCAGGCCTTGCCCAGTAGAACTAGCTCTGATGAGTAGCTTTAATAATTTAAAAGGCAAATCTAGCACTGGGAGAGGAGGGGAAAAACACTTTTTGTTTGACCCAACATAACTTGTTTTACACATCCAGCAGTCTTGAAGAGTTTCAGGGAAGAGCAAGACCAACTGTTTAGCATGGAGCCACTGTCATGCATGTCACTTATGGGACCTGTTCCTGGCTGGAATAGCTCTGTGGGCTGCAGGACATTCAAAAGAAATGGTGGCCCCTTGCTTCTGGGGCACCTGGTGAACGGGGCATTGCTATAGACTGGGTTTAGATCCTATGTAATGGCACAGATTTTCTCTACGTAAAGTAATGGAAAATGAGAAAGCTGCTGGTTTCCTGCCATGTGTATATGTTCCATGAAAAGGAACACCATGAATAGAAGGAGGCTGGATGTGAATAAAAGGAGAAGCTGGGAATAACTGGCAGTTTTATGTAGAAGTAGGATAGCAGAGAGTATAGGAAGACTAAAGAAGAACAGGAGGAAGAGCAAGTCTAGGAGTAGCAAAGAGGAGAAAAGGGATCGACAGACTGGGAGAAACATGCAGTGAGAAAAGGGCAAGGAAACTGGGAATGGAAAAATGCGAACAGAGAGAAGAAAGAGAGGTGGCACATTGTGTTATTTAATGAATGGCTTGATGTGCCAGATACTCAGAATTTTCCATCTAAATAAGGAAACTGAGTCATCTTCTTAACCTGAATTCTCTAAGCATTCCCTTATGGCCAAATGAATGTATACGTCATCTCATAATGTGATTATGACAGAAGATGCAAGCAAAGCAGGTTTGAACCCGATACCTGTAGCCTATTGGTACAGCTCTTAGGAAAGCTGGGAACTGTTGGAAAAGCAGGGAACCAACACAACTTTTAAAGCACAATGCTAGAGAATGCTGCTTTTTTGTTTGAAATACTGCTTAAGGATGAGGACACCCCCCACCTTCATTTTCCCCACTCAAAGAGGGAGAGTTGAAAGCTTAGTCCTTTGGTTTCAGCCACATTTCATTCAACTCAAGGAGCTAGGCGGATCTTGATCCCCTAATAATTTTTAAGCCATAAAAGACACTTTGTCTACGCGCCTTATAGGCAGCTGTGTGCACCACAGACATTATTCAGTCAAGTTTTTACAGAGAATAAATCATAAATTCCTGCCAATGAACAAAAAGAACTCAAGGCAACGTCCAATTACCTCTGTGTTCACTTAACATGATTTTATAAGACACTGTACAATATTGCAGCTTGTTGTTCCTCAGTAACGTTGCGTATCTCGTGTATGCTGTAGGGGTGAGTTTGATTTCTCTATCTGCTCCCCCCTCCCTGCCCCCATGTGTGACATTGAAATCCTGCATTGCTTTGGCCAGAAGTGACCAAAGTAATTCCTGTAATACAGTCCACAATGGCACTCTCAGATTTAAGGTGAGATTGTTTATAAAAATACTTATAGATAACTTGAAGGAAAAAATGTTATAGAAACTGAATTTTTTACTATATGTTGCATTACAGGTTTCCTTACTGTTAGCCATATGTGTTGCATCATTTGCTTTTCATGGAAGAAATACCGCGTGAAGCAAAATATAGGCACGGATTAGTTCAAATAATTGTATTCATCAACTGTGTGTGGAAACACAGGATACTGAGAGAGACAGCAGTAGGCTGAGAGGTTATTTAAAGTGATACTGCCAAATTCTCAAGTGCCACTTTAATATGTTAGCGGATTAGTGTTTAGTCATTATTTTAGAATGTGTTGCAGACTTCAAAGTCGTCTGTTTTACAAGGGGAACATTTTGAAAAAAATAAAAAAAGCAAAGGCTGGATAAGAACACTGCCTAGATGCTGTACAGGTGGTAGGACAATTCAGAATCTGAAATCAGAGTTGGTTCTCTCCTTTCCGTGGCCAACAAGGTTTGTGTGCCTGTGTGATACAACACTATGTAGCAAACTATAAGGTCTGGGAAACAAAAGTGACAAATTAATGACTATTGTGATTTTGAAACACGTTGATCTTTCTCCCTGTCTAAGATGGAGATGGCAATGTGTGTCAGGAAAAGCTATTGTCAATGTAACATTTACTGGAAAATAGTAATGCTCAGGGAAGTCAAAACCAGAGCAAAGTCTTCCGTTTTTGCAATATTAAAATACAGATGATGAATTACAGTCAATGTAGATAAACCACTCACCTTCATAAAGCTGATGCAGGATGAGATTCTGCAAAGGCTTCCCATTCAAATATCCCTTTGGGTCCCTGTATACTGTCTGACAGGCAATAATCAGGGCAAAGCACTGCTGAAATTAATTCCTATAATACTGAGGGGTTTAATGAAAATCCTGATGACAAATTATCTTTGTTGTTCTCTTCACTGTTTTATCTCTTGTATCCTAAGTTAATTACATGGCATTTTAATGGAGGCTTTTGGAGCATACTATACATGTCAAAGAAAAAGCAAAATGCTGTCAGTTTCTGGAACTTGCCCAAACTCTCACAAACGTATGTGGATTTAATTCCGATAGTGTTTTAATTTGGGGGTTCATCATTTATATTTTTACCTGTCAAACACTTGTTTGGTTTCTCTTAGCATAACAGGTGGGAGTAAAAAAACACCCAGTATTTTCCCTCTTGCTTGTCTTTTGTGAATAAAATGACAGAGGCAGTAATTGGACATCTCACAGGCTCATGATTTAGGACTAAAAAACATGATCATGGAATGTTCAAATTAGGCAGCGCTGTGATTTGCAAAGGAGGTGAGACTAGGTTGGTGAAAAGTGAAATGGATGTTGACAGGTAGCAAGAAAAGTTTGTGACATGCTGAGTGTGTGGGGGGTTGTAATCTCTCTTGATTTTATTTTCCAGCCATATTGTCAGACTTAGACATGGATCATTGTATGCAAATCAATACTTAAAATTACAAATAATTTACGTTATTTATAGTCAATAATCATTAAGCATCGCCAATCCATTACTTTTTATTTCAGCTTAGTGAACACAATGTAGTGACTACAGCTTCTTGTAAAAGTTCAGATCCATCTAAACTGACTTTGATAGATAAAAAGTTTAATTTCAATTTCTTTTTTTTTTTTTTTTTTTACATTTAAACTTCCTTTTTTGCAGCTCTTTTGTCTGAAATGAACCAATACTTTGAGCAAAAAGGGGAAGTTGTCAGAATGATAAAGAGCAAATGAAAATAGAGGGTTCAACAGCTCATTCTGGGAACTGTTTGGCAGGTTCCCGTGGGGAGACTGCCCTGAAAGGGAAGGGGACGGGGACCCGTGGAGGATGCTGCTCTCCGAGGGCATGGCCCAGGCGGTCACCCAGGCACAACAGGCGGGCAGGGAGCTCCAGCTTGGTCTCCAGTGCCAAAAAAGAGGGCAGAGGAGGCTAAGGAGGGCTACTCAGGAACAGTGGAGAGCATTTTCTGGCTATGTAGGCAAGGGAATTAGGGAAGCCAGAGCTCAGCTGGGTTTGAAATTGGTGAGGAATGGGAATGGCAACAAGAAGAGCTTCTAGAGGCGGAATCAAAAGGAGACCTAAGGAAGATGCGGGGCTGTGAAACAAGGCAGCAGACTTGGTAGCAAAGCACATAGAAAAGGCTGAGCAACTCAGCATCTTCTTCGCTTTGGTCTTTACTGCCAAGTTCTGTTCTCCGATCTCTCAGGCAGGATCTGGGAAGATTGAGTTAGTCACCAAATAAGCAAACTCAACATATGTAAGTCTGTGGGACAAGAGAGAACGGATCCAAGGATGTGGAGAGAGATGGCCAAGGTCACTGCAAGGACTGCTTTGTATCTTCTTCAAAAGGTCTCTAGGGATCAGGAGAGGTTCCCGAGGACTGGGAAAAGGCAAGCATTACATGCACGTGAGCAGGAAGGCAGATCTAGGGAACTATCTGCTGGTAAAGCTCCCTTCAGTCTCCACGAAGATTTTGGAGAAAACCCTTCTGAAAACCATGTCCAAGCACGTGCAGGACAAGGTGGCAGTTGTGCACAGCCAGCACGGATTCACAAATGGCAAATTGTGGCTGGTCAGTCTGAGAGCTTGCTCTGCGGAGATGGCTGGTGTGGTGGGTGAAGGAAGAGCAGTGGTTATTTACCTTGACTTCTGCAAGGCCTGTTACATGCTATTCCTGCAGCCAAATTGGTGAGACATGGACCTGAGAAGTGGACTACAAGGTGAGTGCGCTGCTGGCCATATCATGAGGCTTCAAGAGTTGTGATCAGTTGTATAATGTCCAATTAATGAGTGGTTTCTAGTAACATCTGTCAGGAGTCAATACTGGTGCTATTTGTTCATGTCTTCACTCGAAACATAGCTGATGGGATGAAATGCACCCTCAGTAAGCTCATAGATGATACCTAATTAGGGGAGCAATTAATGTGCCAGAGTGCAGGGCTGCCATTCAGAGGACTCTTAACAAGCTGGAGAAGTAACCTGGCAGAAACTTTTGGAAGTTCGGAACAAGCAAATGCAAATTCTTGGACCTGAGGCAGGACAAGTCCGTGCAGCAGGACAGGCTGGGCCCCACCTGGCTACAAAGCAGCTTCACGTAAAAAGTCCTGGGGGTCCCAGCAGACACCAGCTCCAGCATGAGCCAACCGTGCATCCTGAAGGTCACCTGCATCCTGGGCTGTACTAGCAAGAACATAGCCAGCAGGTTGAGGGAAGTGATTCTTGTTTGCCCTCTGCTTGGCACGTGTGAGACCCTGCATGGAGGACTATGTTGTGTTTTGGATTCCCCTCTTCAAGATCAACATTGACATACTGGAAAGAATCTCTTGGAGCACAGGACGTGCAAGGAGAAGCTGACAGAACTGGGCTTGTTCAGCCTGAAGATGAGAATAAGGGGGGAATCCATTGTTTTAAACTGCCCACTGGCAATGTACAGAGAAAGTGAAGCCAGACTCTTCTAGGCAGTGCACCATAATGGGACAAGAGGCAACAGCCAAAAATTGCAACATGGGAAATTTTGTCTAAGTATCAGAAAAATCTTTCCTGCCTTGATGGGAGGTTAAATACTGGTAGAGGTACCCGGAGAGTCTGTGGCATCTCCATTCTTGGAGATATGACAAAGTTGACTGTGCAAGTCCCCGAGTGACCTTTGAACTCAGATGTAACTTCAAAGCTGATCTTGCTTGGGTGGGCCCAGATGAGCCCCAAAGTTCCCTTCCAACCTGATAATTCCAACAGAATCTGGTTTTGCTTGCTTAAGTGTCTGCTTTAAGGATTTAAATAATATTCCTGGGGCACTTTGTACTTTGAAGAAAAAGAACAGCGAAAATGCAGATCATTATTATTACCAAAATGTAAGTCATTGCTGCTAGGAAATATTGTACGAGTAGTCATGTATACCAGGCTGCCAGAATGGATTGTGGTTTTTGTTAAATAGAACAAAAAACTCAGTGAAGCATGTTTAATCTACACAAGTGAAGAGTTCTGCAGACCCTGTAAACAAGGTAAAAATAGGTCAGTTTGGGTGATTTACTAGCCTGGGCAAATCCAACTTAAATATATTTTAATATTTTTCTGTCTTGCTTATTTATTCTACTTAAAATGCACACAACTTTCTTCACCAGTTTTCTCAGTCTTTGCAAATATTCTTTTGCTTAGAGAATAAATCTGATAGGCCTTGGGGTTTGGGGAAATGAAGGGAAGAAATTGTTGTGGAGTTTGGTGGGATCTTTCATTCCAGAATACAGGCAGCGATTTCTCTTTCAAAATCTTTCACTAGCTGTGTATCAAGACCTACCTAAAAATAAGGGACTCTACTGTCCAATGGATCTGTGAGCAGAAGGGATTTTTCTCAAGAGGGCAAGACCTTGTCCTTCCTCTTATGGTTCCAGAACTCCTCCGAGGAAAACCTACATTACTGCGTGAAATAAACCCCTAGTTTTGGTGACAGCCAGAGTGGTAGTCAGAGCTTCTGACTGTACCAGGTGAATATCCAGGCTCAGAGAGCTCACAGGCTTGGGTACAGATGCCGTAGAGCTCCCAGCACGAGATGAGAAACCCCCTGGCTCCCTTTTGCCATCCTGACACGCGTTGTTAGTGGTTTGTTGGGCAACCCTGTGCCTCTGTCCTGAACTGTGCAGGTCTTCTGCTCAGAGAACAGCTCTCCCGAGGGTAAGAACAGAAAAACGGCTCTGCTGGACCCAACTGGCAGGCCTGTTTCTGAACATAGATAATAACATATATTTCAAGAGCGTAAGATGGCAGCTTTAGGGGGATACGTTTTCCAGTACTTTTCTCAGCCTTTCCTGCTCTGAAGTTTAGGGACTTGGCTAGAAATTACACCTTTGTTTCTAATAAATCTTGGGTGGGGGAGAGGGATGTCCCATGAAATTGTTTCATTGCTTTTTTATTTTATTCAGGCTTTTAACATCTGCAATATCTTCTAATGCTTTATTCCGTAACTTAATTATTCATTCTATAAAGAAAACGTATTTGCTTTTTTAGGCTTTAATCTGACACGCCACCATTTCGTTTGCTGCTCTTTCCTTCTTGTATTACTAGTAGGGGTGAAGAGCCTCTCCTGTTTTACCCTTCTCAGTGTGGCACATGATGTTCGCGGTTTTGGCGTGTTTTTCTGAGCTATCTCTTTTCCAGAGTTATCCCAACCTGCTTATTGTTCCTCACGCAGATACTGTCCCTTACCGTCAATTATCTTACTTATCATCCTTGTCTCTGTTTTCTACTTCAGGTGAGTCCCTTGGGGCTTAGAAGATAAGGCACATTCTCTCTGTGGCAGTAAGATTGCTGTCTTTCATTTCATTTTCCTAATAGTTCATAATATTCTATTTGCTTTAGGCTGATGTTTTCATAGAATGGTATGTGATTTCTCCAGTTGCAGTAGCCATATTTCAGAGTGGTAACAGCTAACTTAAAGCTCATCACTGGGTACGCATAGTTAGGATGCTATGGTTTTATTTTGGATTCAGCATTTGTCAGCATTACATCTCATCCACAGTTTTATCACCGATCATACAGAATTGAGACCATTCTGCACTTTTTTAGCCACCCTTGGTTTTTACTGCCCTAAATAATCTGGTGTGATTAACTGTCACCTCACTATTCAGCCTTATCCAAAGTACCAGCGACTGTGTTGTGTATTTCCCTGCACTGATCCACTTGTAAAGAGTGACTATTTACTTCTACTGTGTGTTTGCTATTGTCTAACCAGTTTTAAGGGGCTTGTTCCCCGGAAAGAAAGGTTTGGGCCCGGGAACCTTCAAAGTCTCTTCCGCAGTGAACACCTGTGTAAAGAATTCTTTTCACTTTGCTGGTGAACAGTCTGATCTTATTTGAGCTCCCCTTTCCTAACCCAGTTACTTATCAGCCCTACAGACCTTCTGGCAGACTTCCTGTTTCTGATGTGCTTAAAACACATTTTATTATTGGTTTTATGCCTTTAGCAAATTGCTCTTCAAAATCTTTTTTGGCCGGGCTTATTAAATTTAACTTGCCAAAGTTGATACTCTCTTCTATTTTTCTGATTGGGAAATGACTTCCACTTTCAGAAGAACTTCTAGTAATCTTCTTTACTGTGCTGTGTATTGAAATGGTCTAGAAAAAAAGTGAGAACTCTGGGGAGTTTCTCTTTCCATGTTCCCTGCCTTCGCCACCAATTGACCTGACATTAGGTATGTAGTTAAAGTTATAAAGTAATTCTTGGTTCTTTTTCTGAATTGCTTTCTCTTTTGTGTTCCCTCAGAAAAGGCACTAAAATAGGAAGGGAATGCTCATAAAATTCAAACCATGGGGGAAAAAAAAAATCAAAGGGAAACCACCTGCAAAACTGAATAGAGAAAGGAAGGGTTGGTGTGAGAGAAGGAGCAGAAGGAGGAAAGAACAGGTTGGGAAAATTTACACAGACAAATGAAAAAGTGATCATAGCAAAATAATCACCTCTGAAATTTTAAAGGTTTCAGCGCAGCTTGCACTACAGTTCAGTGGGGTGAGTCCTAGGAATTGTCTGAAATTATGAAATTGTATGTTTTCCGAACATTATACCCAGATATAGACAGAGGTTTAGATACGGATATAGGCGTATGTGTGTATGTCCTGCCCCAAAGGTGAGGAAGACAGACAGCAAAGCTTCCAGATGCTTTGATGGGATTTGAATAGCAAGCAGATCCCCCAAACCAGAGGCAAATTTCATCCTTGGGCAGCTGCCCAGATTTCCTCACTCATCAGCAGACTCCAAATGGTCGGTTCCGTCTCTCGTAAACCTCCAGGTGTATACAGACATGTTTCCTGGGTATATCCTGGCAGTGGCTGAGCACTGCACCCTGAAGCAGAAAAGTGCGGCACCAGATTATGTCGGCGCCTTGCAGGATTGAGTCCCGCGAGCTTTTTGCTCAGGAGCTGCTCCAGAAGGAGAGGTGCTGATTTCTCCCCGAGCCTGCTGCTCTGCACAGAAATGGTGGGTCTGATTCGAGCCCTAACAACGTAAGGCTTTCCAGCGATGTATTGCCAACTTTAACATTTCTCCAGATTCGCAGAGAGGAGACATCTTACCTTTTGGAACCGAGCAATTATCAAGCTTTTAAAATGCACTTAGCACCCCTGAAAAGGAAGTAAATATAAAAATTAATATGACTATATATATAAATAAATTATCTATTCTTACTCTAGGAGTTCTGCTGGATTCTGAGTTCTTCTTTGAAAGGCCAAGTTGTAGTTGCAGTTGTAAGCATCATGTTTTAACTAGGTTTAACAATGAGACATTTAACTTCTTTTTCTGAGGACACATCTAGACCCTCCAAAGGAGTGAAATCAAGGTAAACGACAGCACTGGTTGCTTCAGACTTGCACTTTTTGAAAGTCCACTGCACAGGACAAGGGAATAAGCAGTTGGAAGCCATCAGCACCTGGGCTGCGATCAGCCCGTAAACCACGTGTTTTGTAGCATGCAGCAGCTTTGATTTTGTTTCCCAGTTGGGTCTGAGATGTAAGATTTAACTCTAAGATTTTAGCTCGAAAGCCTCCTGGGGTTTGAGCTGTAGCAACTCTAAGCCCTCTGCCAGGTTAGCAGCTTTTTCCAGCTGAGCACTGGAGAAATGCTTATTGCAGGCAGATACCATCCCTGCCCTGAAGCACTCATTATCTTTTTCATTGAGGTGCTTTACACATAGCTAAAGGCCTACATGTATCCTGAATAAAAGCTCTCTGATCAGTCACTCTTTCTAATTTCCCTGCCTCCTCATCAATGAATGCTTGCTGGTGCAGGGCTCTCCTTTACCCCTGTAAAGGGAGAAAATTCTTTCAGGAGGAGAAGCAGGATGGTACACAGACAGGAAAAGAAAGGCTCAGAGCAATGAGGAAGAAGATGTAAAGATGTGAATAAGTTTGGGAATAGTTATCTATTCTCAGTCTAGAGAGCCTGGCAATATAGGAGAAATAAGAAGAAAGCAATGGTGGAGACAAGAAGTGTGGAGAGAAACTTCATCACAGTTACATGACACAGAAAAGTGACTGAAGGAGAGAGAAGACTCTACGAGAAGACACAACACATACAAAGCAAAACTAAGTGATGGAAGTTAGAAAATAACATGAAAAAACAAGTGTTCAAGAGGCAAATTTAGTTGTTTTTTTTAAAAAAAGCTCAGCAGAAAATGTACACACAAAATGGTACATAGATAAACCATTTTTCTCCCATAATGCTGCAATGCTCCAGAATCTAAACAGGCTGTGCTAATAGCAAACCTGTGAGGTAGGACAAGGTTTTATTTTACGCCCATGGAGCTCAGGCACTGAAAGACAAAGTGAATCTCAAGAGGATGCAGTGGAAATCTGCAGGTGGAGAAGGGGTCTGAACTTGGTGAGCACCACTGAAGCGTTTCTCCCCCAGTAAAGTTTCAGACATTTAAAAAAGAATAATGGAATGAAGTAGGATATGAAGTTGGATATAAAAAGGCATTCTGATATAGCAAAGTATGATTTTATGTTGACCAAAACTATTGTTCTGCATTTTTCTCCTGTTGTTTCAACACTAGTGGACTTGGCCAACAACGGTATAATCTGTCAGAGAAACCGCAACAAATATACCTGCATAAGGCTTTAATAACTCTAGCTCGAAACACTAATATTTACTGAAATTTGAGTGTTATCTGCCAATATTGATGCAACGCATGTTCTGATGGTACTGTACAATGAGCAACTGCCAATACACACTTCAAAGCTGTTCCTGGTTTTAAATCTATTATTTACTCTACGGCTCTTCAGTAGTTTCCTGATCAAACTAGTCAAGCTCTATGCTGGCACACTGATAACTCTTATGTTGCACCAGCATATTGAAATATTTCACGGTAGTCTTTTACATCAAGAATTTCACTGCGCACAAACTCTTTCATGAGGAACTTGAAGAGCACAATACAGACAGCATATTAAAAAAATTCTTGATCATTAGAGATGAACTGTTTGCTTTTTTGAGAATGATATTATACTCATGTCCCTGGAGACAGAATTAAGACTGACACAAGGTGGATTTCACACATTTAGGGTCAAGGCCCCTGACTCTCAGAAGAATTATGAGATGACGCTGGTGAACATGGTCTTTGCTGAACCTCCTGAGAATGCAGAAGAAGCAAAGTTAAATTGAGTCCTCAGCTTCCAGCAGCAAACTGGCCTGGCTCTGAGCACAGGGAAAGCAGAAATTGCCTAAGGTAGCAGGCTGCTGGGAAAGCAAAGTGCACGTCTCTTAACATCCGCCCCCCCCAAATTTTGTCTATATTAGGACAGGGAAAAACAGGTTGTCTGAAACTGCTGCTGCCCCTAAAGTAGGAGTGGAAACTATTGGTAGAATGCCCAGTGCTGGCAGCTGTGAGAGCTGACTGGTATCAGTCCCGGGAGGCAGCCAGATTAGCAGCGTGGATCCTCTAGATCCCTCCGTTGCAATTCCCCACTTTTCTGCGACAGGCAGGGGTGGCCCTGTCCCATCTGTTGTTTTGGGAGGACTGACTCTCGATTTTTGTCTGAGCTGTTGAAAAGTCTTGTGATAGCTCTAGAATAAAAGGCATGCAAAATGTTTATGGTCTTAAATGAGGAATAATCACGGCATTATTTATATTTAGAATTTCAGGGAGCGTCCTTGGACTCAATGTTGTATGTACTGTGCTACTCGTTCCAAAATGTAGGTGACGTTACCAGCATTTAATTCTCCACTCCTGGCTATCTCAGTTTTTCCTTTTTCTATCTCAAGTTCTTTGTTGTGAATTCTACGGGTGAGTGTTAAAAAAAATTTTCATTCAGGATGGATGGGTGGGTGCTCTGCCATCACTGTCTGCATTTGGGATTTGAACCACAAATGTGGTTCAGTTTCAACTTTCCAACCTCCCCACGTTTTGGGGATTTTTGGCTTGGTAATTTCTATACCTCCTGCCATAGGAATTTCCAGAGATTACAAATTCAGTAGCTAAATTCAGAGTCTAGAAGTGGAACTTCCCAAGTCTGTTCCACAGCTGTCTGACTGGTTTTCGTGCCCTGGAGCTCTGTTCCTTCAAGTTGGCAAATCTCAGACCTTAAGTGATGGAATTGATCTGTTCCTTTAGATTTGTTAATTGTTCTCTTGGTCCATCCTGTGCTTGTGATATTCCCTCACATCGCAGCCAGTGTTCTTCAAAGTGGTAGAATTTTACAACATAACTGCTTCTCTGTTTTTACAAATCAAGACAGCTTTTTATTCTAATTGTTCAAAAAGCGTCACAGTGCGCCGTATTATAATCCCCCTTTTTGTCATCTGTATTAGGTCAAGAGTTGTATTGTGAGGCATGTGAGGATTGGATTTCTTACTCCTTATTTCATACTTCTTATGGCTGTTTCCTCTTTGATGTTCCACTGCAGTAGGAGAAAGGAGGAACTGTCTCTGACTTTTGGTCAGGCTCAGTCTTCAAGGGCTGCCCTCTAGCCAGTTCACATGCTTCCTTGCTCCCCCTATTTCTGGCATATTTCTGTTTTTTCTCAGATACAATTTATTCCAACCGTAAGCAAGCTCTGACGTTTGTATGCAGGCATCCTTGCCCTTCTCAGTGAAAACCCTTTGGGCATCATGGCTGGATGCCTACTTCAGCTTTTGGTTTGGACAGTGGCTCCTGTTATTTCAGTTGTCATTACTGTCAAGGAGCTTGATTGTTTTTTATAGTAGTCCTCAGTGAAGACTGGATGTTTGCTTCTAGTCTTCAATGAACTATTAGGAAAATGCAATAGGGCACTCAAAAAAAACCCCCAACAAATCACTTGAGTTTTAAAAGAAGGAAATGGTGGGTGATTTTAAATTATTTTTAGCTCTGTGATTAGTACTGTATAAATGTTATTTAGACTTTATACAAAAAACACAGTAATTTCTTCTTTTTACCAGTCAACTAGCAACTCCTCTTACACCCACTGGCATACTTAGTCACCTCTTTTGTAAATCATCACAAGCAAACTTACCCAAGGGTAGCTTTGATAAACTGTCACGCTCCCCATGGCAGTGAAAAATGACCTTCTACCTTCCCTGCAACAACCAGACGCGGTGTCGGAGCCTGTTTGAAAACCCAGGGCTCACCCAGAACTGCGGAATATTGCTTTGCCATCTGCTTCTCACAGGAGAGGAATTAGTTCGTGCCTGTTAGGGCTAATCCTTTCCCTGCTAGTGAAGTCCTTCCTCCCTTCCTATCCGTCCCCCAGTGATCCTTTGAAAACAGGAAGGAAATATTTGCCAGCTCTGGTCTTCTGTGACCCTGCCGGAGGAAATGCTCGTGTCTCAAGACACCCTGTGCACCCTTCTTTGTTTTCTACTGAGAACCCACTGGGTTCACTCTGTTTCATCTTGTCTCTCCACTGCACCACACTGGCTGGGTGGTAAAAACCTGCAAAATTACGTTAAGCGGGACGTAAGGGCAAACATCGAAGTGCAAGATTGAGAGCAAAAGGGTATAAATAAAACAATGACAAATGAGCTTCTGGTCTATATTTAACCCTGACTCCTGTTTCAAGTATCCCGCGAGGGATTTCTTTTGCATTGTCCTGTGGGGAGAGCAGAAGGTGGGGGGTCCATGGAATCAGCCTTCTTCCCAGGTGGCAAGCTCACTTCTGCGCGACTTCCACTTCCAAACGCCCTGTATTCCTCTGGGGATGTGGTTTTGGATGCAAATGTCAATCGTGTCCTGTCTTGAGAGGGACACCTCGGATACTTAAATGCTCATTTCCATTTGAGCTATCAGGGACTGTCAGAAAAATACAGGTGATTTTGCCTCCTGAGACCAGAAGAGTTGTGCACCACCTTTGTCCTTTGGCAGCCCGCTGACGAGCTGCCCCTGCCCATGGGATCCTTCTCAACTCCTCACGCTCCGCTGAGGTTATTTGTACAATCATAATATCTCTACTATGAGATATCAGTTGTGCGTGTGTTCTTCAAGGTTTGCGATCACTGGTACCTTAGTGGCTTTCTAGAGACATCACGCTTTATTAACATGGATAACAGATGCTCTAAAAATCGTATGGTATGAGTGCTAATGCAACTTGTACGTAGTGTTTCAGATATAGTGTCCTTTTTGAAGATCAGCTCCTCTCTGCTGTGCTGTGTGTCTAGGTGCAAGGTGCATTTTCTTCTGATCTAGCTGCAGTGGAATTCCAGGCAAGGGATGTCACTTTTATAGAGCTATACCATAATTTCATTTAAGAAAAAAAAAAAAAATAAAAAATCCTGTTTTTACCTTATCTTGGATGTACAGTGCTCCTGGT
Source organism: Buteo buteo (assembly GCF_964188355.1). NCBI lineage: Eukaryota > Metazoa > Chordata > Aves > Accipitriformes > Accipitridae > Buteo > Buteo buteo. The sequence goes on from NC_134173.1 coordinate 6,043,845, forward strand.
TCCCTGCAGATACAGTCTCCCTTGATACAGAAACCCAGACACTGATTTTCAAGATTGGATTTATTTTGGACTTTATTGATGCAATAGACCTTGGTTTTGGCTGCCTTCAGAGAACAGAATTTCAGCCAAGCAGAGCTGATGTTGTAATCTTGGAAGATGATGGCACCTGTGATTGTCCAGTGAGCTTTCCCAGAGATCAGCCTACATTTCTGGGTTTGAACACGATTATTTTAATTTTGACAAAATTACTGGTTGTGTAGAAGGAGAATATGGCTATAGCTGGGGTAGATTTAGATCTTTCCCAGCCATAAGATTTTTTTATTTTTTTGCATCGTGTCCTGCTTTTTAAAAATTTTCAGTCAGTGGAGTAGAAGGTCTGATTGTTTTTCAGAATGGTGTAGGAAGTCAACTGTGCAGTTATTTATCTCTTTCTTCACAGTATTTTTAGGAAAAGAGGCAAAGTTGATTTTTAAAATTATGCTAAAACAGACATCACAACAGATCAAAATTTTAATTTTAGAAAACCACTGGCTATGAATGAAAGACTTCTCTCTTATCTCCACTATTTTTATTTATTTATTTATTTATTTTTTAACATAGCTTGGTGCTTTCTTCTTTTCTTTTCAGAAATGATACCTGTCTCTTTTCATCTGTATAAGATAGCCATAAACTTGCTAAAATTTTGCGATTCAGTGAACGATGTGATTCAAATGCACTATGTGTGGGGTTTTTTCCTCTTTCTCCCTCCCACTAATGAGGGAAGGAGTTCTATGTTTGTGGTATTATACCACAAGGCTCATGATGTTAATATGAAGCTCAAATAATTGGCATTGACAGTCTTACCAAACAAGAATAAAATTAGGATGGTAAAGTAAATGCAAAGAGGAGAAATGGGGCAGAAGGCAGAAACAGAGGAACAGTTTTTTTCACAGCTAGTGGCTTTGCAGTTGGTGGCCACAAAATTATCTTTTTGAAGTTTATTGCTTGCTGAGGTGGGCTGACCAAAGCAGAAGGGAGGTAGGATCAACAGCTTTCTCGGGCTTCCCAGTTCCAGATCCTTCCTGGTGAATAGGGCTCCTAATCACTTGATATAGTTGTATGCTTTATGCCTCAATTACCGCAGCTTTCTGTTGCGATCTTTGGTTTATTCACAACCAGCGAACTTCATTGTGCTTTCAGTTTTTGGAGAACTACATTTTTAGTGTTTATCTATTTAAAAGAAAGTTCCTCTAACTCACGGTATCAAGTCAATTGAACATGGGCTTTTAAAACAGAGTATTGACTATTCTTTCTTCAAAGTTTAGACTTCATTTCCAAATTTTGGATGGCTTTTTTTTTTCTCTTTTTTGTTTTTTTCTCCTTTTTTTTTAAATATGGTGCATGGTGCTACTGCATTTACAGAGCTTGATCCAGAAGACTCGAAGCACATGCTTAAGGAGAAGAATGGCATGTGGTTCATGAACCCCATAATTAGTTCCCCTTCCTAGCTCTAAGCAGTAATTAAATCTGTCACTTCTGCTCTGCTGATTCATTTATTTAGCTATTTAATTGCTCAGCTGAATACGTCTTTATCTCCGGAACTGCAACATTTTATTCAGACAAAGAAATAGCATAATCCATTATTATTTTTTTTTCCAAGGGCAGGGACATGTAAAAGAAAAGAACACTAATAGTAGATGATTTGGTGGTGTTGTCAGTTTTCACTTATCAAACAAAACAGTATTTAAGGGAAAACTTCAACCAGTGCTTGAGGATAGCTTTCCATAGATAGGCTTGCTTCTCTAGGAAATTATGTCAAACGCGAGGACCCGATGCATCTGATCCAAGTTAACTTAAAGCACTTCCAGGTAATAGTCATAATTTTCTGTAAAACAAGAAGTCTTACCCTGGTCTATTGGTGGAATATTTTATAAACAGTTTGATATTGCAAATATACACTAAATTGTTTACAAACTAAGCAGTATCTTTTCTTTATACATTTTATTTTGGGGACATTGCTCATGGAGATTTCTGTCATCTGTCTCTTAGATTTACCATCAAACACAGCATTTTGATCTGTAAAGCAAATGGCATTTTGAATAGTTTCAAGCTTACAAAGGAGAGCTGTTCTGAATACCTCTCTGCGAGGAATATTTCCATACACGCGGTTTTCCTCATGTTACATTTTCAGCATCCTTAAGGGAGGTCGCAAGATTCTTCCACCATTTCTATCCATAGGTTGGAAAAGCTGGTGTAGGAAAGCAGCATGCAAAACAACGAGGACCAGGTCAAGACAGATCAACTCAAACAGGGCCTTTGAGGAAAATGAGAAAATATTGTTTATTTTTGTAACCTTTTTTTTCCTCTTTGAACTCTGTAATGCTAGCTGATCCAGGAAGTGAAAGATAAACCACCCAAAATTCAGAGAGAAAGATATTTTTCTTTCACTTCTGGCATCAGTGGCTCAGTTCCACCAATTTATTCATCTACCTGGCTGGCTAGCTTTTTACACCATGCACACAAGCTTTCATTTCACTCCATTAGTGACTTATTTTTGCTGTCTTGTTACTCAGTTACAACTATGCAGCTATTTAAGTCATAGGTGATGTTTTTCCCAGGTAAGCTCATTAGCCTAAAAATCTTTTCCTGCTTACCTGGAGGGGTTTTTGTTGTTGAGGATTATATTTTTTTTTTTTTTTCCTTCAGCGAAGGTTCTGTCCGCTCCTTTACAACGCGTGTCTGTACTGCTGCTGCGGACGCCCAGCTTGGCCCCGCTTGAAGTAAAAGCAGGACGCTACGTAAAGATCAGGCAGTGGAACTGTCAGGGTTTATTAGCTATATTGGAATATTTTGCAAGCACAGCTGGATGTCCTGCCGAACCTCCAGCTGCTCTGCTGGGCTACATGGACCTCCACCCTGCCAGTGCCAGAACTGGGGGGCTCTGCTTCGCTCCCCCCCATCCTCAGCGGCCCAACAACGCTTAGTCTGTATTGTTTGTGTCGGTGTTATCGTTCTGCATCTGTGCGCTCTGGGTTACTGAAAGCTCTTTGTCAAAAGAAAGAACATTTCTGTCCCTGCTCAAACTAGGAAGTCTGGAAATCTTGCGGGCTGTTTTGGTCCTGCGAGCCTGCGCACGTGGCTTTTGGACGAGGGTTTTGCGGGAGCTTCGCTTAAATATTCTCTTTTTTCAATGCGTTTCTTCAAACGATCTTCTAAAAGTACATCCTTTGTTATGTAGGACACATGCTTAACTTCAGGGAATTAATAAAGCAGCAAACCCCATCTCTGGACATCCTCTGAGGATAAGGGTGCTTTGAGGATAAGCCTATGTGTGAATGGGTTTAGTATGAGAAAGCAGTGTTCACTGCAGCGGGACAAACAAGTATGATCAGGGGAGGGCATGGGAATGAAATGGAAAAAATAACATTTATTTGTAGTAGAAGAGAAGTTTATTGTTGAGTTGGTGGAAACCAAACAGAGGAAACGGGGATAATTTCAGACGGCTTTTATCTTGGTTCTAAAAGAGCATGAGGTTAGTCAATAGGATTAACTACTTCTACGTAGATTTGTACATAAACATGGAGACAGGAGAGTTGGAGGGACATCGGCTGAGCACCCTCCCTTTGCAGTGATTCCATTTGGGAACGTCTCGGGGGGAATTAGGTGACAGCGACTGTCTGCTTCTCCTCAGATGAACCTAGCTGTTGTCATCCTGCCATCAACAGACTGGAAATTACTCTCTCAAAGGCGTTGCAGGGTTTACAAGCAGTCAAATGGGTCTGAAACCCCTCCCGTCTCCTGGCCTGCCCTCCCCATGCCTGAGCAGGCAGCATCCAGCTACTTCACGGTGTAAACTGGAGGTTTGCAAAGTGGTGCACAAACTCCAGGTCCGGGCACTGCCGGCGGGCGCGCTCGGCTTGATCGAGGGTGTTTGCGGGGATTTTTTGTTAGTTTTCAGCTCTAACTCACTATAGAGTTAGAAACCTCCAGCTGGAGTTTCTCCTTACTCCCAGCACTGGAATATGCTGGTGTAAAATGTGTCTAAATCAAATTAGATTAAATCCCCTAGTTTTGATACAAATACACCCGAGTCTGTACTTTATCAATATATCGATTTACTTATTGGCATATTGGGAACCTCTTGTTAATGTTTTAATTTAGAGAAGTTGTTGCTTGTACTATTTGTGGGATGCAATGTATCTGTGGGGTTGGGGGCTACCTCTGACCAGCCCTGGTCACTGTACTTGGTTATACAAGTTGTATATTATAGACTCGGGTACCTATAAATATTAGCGTGCAGCTGTCACAGAGGGATTGTGAGCGAGCCGCTCAGGACCTGGAAAACACAATAGCTTGGCACCCAGAAATATACAACTTTGATAATACATTACCAGGTTTCGTATTGGGGGAGAGGGTAGGAAGGTGGCGACTGCTTTTAATCTCTTGTCTCTTTTTTTAAATTATTTTTCCTCCTTTGTACTTCTGGTATACATGGGATCTTTACAATTTTTATCACATTAGGATGTGACATTCCTGGCCTTGACAGTGCTTTTGTTTGGATATTTATAGCAGCTTCTGGTCATTGTTGAGCAAAGGAGATTGCCCTGCCCTCTGGCCCTTTCTTAAGCAGATTTTGGGCAGAAGCTCCTCTCATGTGGCACTAATTGAAATGATTGGTGGAGGGGGTGTTGCGAGCACACTCTGCCTGACTCGGGTTTATCTGCCAGGGGCTAAGCCAGGGGAGGGAGGGAGGAAAAACAGGGAGAAGGGAGGAAAAGGAGAAAAAAAAAAAAAAGAGAGGAAGAAGAAAAAGAGGGGGGGAAAAAAAAAAAAAGCCCAGCTTTGCTTGACTGTGGTAGGGCTCAGGGCTCCCGGCCATCTGTCCCCGCTCGGGCGGCGGGGAGGGAGCCGGCTGGGGCGGCAGCAGCCCACCCACCCACGGGAGACAGGGACCGGCGTGGGGCTCGGGGTCCCGCTCGGCAGGTGGGTACCTCGGCCCCGGGTGGGGAGGAGAGAGCGGAGGGAGAAGGGTGAAGAGAAACCTTCTCCCGCTTGCTGGAGTTGTGGGGAGGATGAGGAGGATGAGGGGGTGATGGGGGGGGGGGGGGTATGGGGGGGGGTTGCTTTGTTTTGAGCTCGCAGGAGCCGAGGGGGTTGCTTTTTTATTTTTTTTGCGGGTGATTTAGGGGCTGAGTTTTGCTCCTCTGTCCGCCCGGGATAGGCTGCGATGGGTAAAGTCGTTAAAAGATGGAAACCAACAAGTTGCCGCGGAAGGGATTTGTGCGGAGACGGGGCTGGTTTATCATCATCATCGTCATCCGCGCTAAAATCTCTCTCTTAGGGACTGTCAGTTGGAAAGTGTGGGCTTCCCTCGGGTGAGTAACCCCGCCTGAGCCGGCAGCTCCAGGGTTTAAATGCCGTAATTTCAGCTGGAAATGATGTGTGTGTGTGTGTGCGTCCCGGTTAATAGTTTCCTGCAAGTTTAACGTGAAATGGAGAGAGGCCAAGGGAAACCGCAGGGGCTGCGGAGGGATTAGAAAGGCAGAGGAGAGGAAGTTTCTGACATGCTGGAAACCAGCATCCCTGTCAAAAGCAACCGAGCTGGAATGTTGTCCCGTGTTTGGGGGCTATTAGCACTGGAAATTACCTCCTTTCGTTTAGCTGTTAACGTTTCTGGAGGGTTTGGGGGGTTTTTTTTTTGCTTTTAAGTTGCTAATGTAAACAGCCGAAGTAAACAAGCGTGTCATGGTTCTGTGTGGTGTGCAATGGGGGAAAAAGTGAACTTCAAAGTGCGTGTTTCTTAAAGAAAAGTTAGGAAATATGTGATAGCTTTATGGTAACAGTAATAAGAAAGGACTCTGGACTTCATGCCTCTTTTTTATTATTATTATTATTGTTATTGTTTTGAAAGGTGCAAGAAGTTTTGTTACTATGTGCCAAAAACTATGCTTTAATCTTTTTGATACATCTGCTAGAATGTCCTATTACACTGCATATGGTCATGTTTAGTGTACAACTTCTATTTGTGTTTCTGATAACTCTACTGGTACTACTGGAAAAATAAACACTCCCTTAACACGTGTTACCTAATCGTATTTTAACAGCTCTTGTGTAGATTACAGACAGCAAAATGCAGCCATAGCTGGAAATTTTTGTGCATGCCTGTCTTCAAATCTTAAAAGAAAAAAATAAATTGCTGTTAGAAGTGTGCGTACCATCCAGTCTAGCCGTAGGTTTTGCTTGTTTCTTTTATATATGGTTTTAGAAGCAGAACAATAGGGAAAAATGGAGTTAGGCAGCTGGTAATCCATTTGTCCACCACTTATGCCTACAAAGATTCCTGGTGCAAAGTTCATGAACTATCACTGAGGATGGTTCAAAATGGAATCCAGGAATCGGCCATGCTAAAATCAGGCAAGAGTTTATAAAAATAAAATAAACTGAAAAGCTGGGGATTGCCTACTCATAAACTTCTTAATAAATATGTTATCTATCTAGTATTCTACTCACTGTATTCAAGAAAAGGAAAAACTTGATCGATCATGTGGTTGTTAGTCCATACCTTCTTAATTTATAATCAGGTGAACAAAAACATTTTTACTTTCCTTACAGTCTGAAATAGCCGATTTCTTACAAAAGACCTTGCCCCCTTTCTTTCTCTCATCTGTGTCCATGCTGAAAAAATAGGTCCTCAAGAATATAACTGTTTGTTTTACTGGTTCCGTTCCTTATCGCTCTTGGTCTCCAATTTATGCTGGTTTGAATATTTCTGTAATATTGAAGTCATTTGCCATTATTTCCTTCAAGATTCATATTTACACACATCTGTAGAGTGTGAGCGCTATGATGATGCTTAGCGAAGTGGATACGTTTGTTTTGTTCTTGCATGGCTCAATATATTTTTCTTGTTACTTCAAAGAAGCTAGAAACGTGATGAATGCTCCATTAGTGGTATTGGTAAGAAATGCATTAACGCAAGTGCACAGTCAGTGAGAAAGCGCTTTTATTTGAAAGCCTTCTCATAACAGACATGGTACTAATAATCTTAATGTGTAACCTGTGCTGCATACCTTCAGCGTTAGATTAGATTTGCTTTCGAATTCTTTGTGAGTACAGTTTTTATTCAGGATAACTGAATTTCTACTAGATGTCCAGGCTCCTTGTTTCTTTTCAGCCTTTGCAGTCTCTGAATGCCGCAGGAATTTGCCGGGCGAAGGGCTGGGCGTGCATGTGGTAGGCGTTTCAGGATGCAGCCCTTCTCAGAAGCCGGCCTCGGTATTGCGGGGCGTTGAGGTCCGATATTCACGTAGAGTGAAATGCGGTATTAAAAAATAGAAGTCAAATCCCAAGACTGCTGTGTTGGTCGGATCCCCAAGAGCAAGCTGGAATAGCCTTCTCCGACGGATTACTGCAAATGTGGTGAGCGACTTTTGCAAGCCGTGCGGGAAGCGCTCAGCTTTCTGCCCCGCGAAGCCGTTCGCCACGGAACCGTCGCGGGGCGAGAGGTTTCCTAGCCGAAATCGCGGCGGTTCGCACCCCTCGCGGCGCTCCGTGCTGGGGGAAGTGGGACAGGAGCAGGGGGAGCAGAGGGTGAGCTGGCCCTCCTGCTCGGGAGGGCTGGGATAACTGGGAAGGGACCCTGCCGTAGGGCGAGGGGGTCATCGCTGTGGCGGAAAGTTGGGGAGAAGCTTGCGGAGCTAACGGGGGACGTGGTTGCAGGCGCAGAAGCGTGGAAGAGGTCCTTGAAGGAGGGCAGGGGTTTGGGAGCGGCAGATGCCGCGGCAAAACATGTGGCGGTCACGGCGGAGATGTTTTGAGGGGGGCAGAGAGGTCAGAGGTCTGCTGGAGCTAGGAGTAAAGGCGGGGGCCGATGGCCTCAGGAGCCAAAGCTCTTAATGCTGCCATAGGGAGACTTTGCAGCCGCACGGATAACCCCGGTTTGGGCGCTTTGGGAATAGAGTCAAGAGCTGGGAAGCGACCGTCGGGGTTCCCGCTCCTCACCACGGAGCGAGGAGGAAGCGTGGGGCAGCTGAGCCGAGGTGAGATGAGGTACAGCGGTGATAACCGGGGTGCAGGGGGGTGGCCAGTAATCTTCAGCCTTTTCTGTTGCGTACGTGAAATCGGGAAGGCAAACTTACAATTTAAAGCAAAAAGTAGGGATAGGAACCCAAAATGAATCCGTGGCACTGAAACGCTTTACTCTCATTGTTAGTCTTTCCCAAAGATTTTTAGTTAGCGGGGTCTCCATCGTCTGACATTTCTAACAGCGTCGTGACTGGAGATCGTAGAATGCACAGAAATTTATTTCCATAGACTTTGCAAGATCATTTTTCTTTAAAAGAGACCTTGCCGCACTTTTAATAACAGATGCACTTTGTTGCATTCATTTGCTAAGCAACAGACTCGCTGTGTCGCCTGTGAAGCACAAAAGCAAGGGAGGCTTTGCCACATGAAGTAGAGCTTACGTAAAGTTCATGGGCAGCAGCAGAAAGAGTGAGTGATGAATTTTCTGGGTTTTGCTCCTTACATTAAAATATTTTAAGGTTGGGTATTTTTCTCTGCTGGCTGCCATCAGCAATAGAAGTATCAACAGGAGAAAAATGGGTCGCTCGGGTTTTAGCATTAAGCAGCAAATCCAGGGCCAATAGGATTTAGCTGGGATGTTAAGGTTTATTCAGTGCATTTAGTTAATGAAGGGGGGGGGGGGGGGCAAAGGAAAAAAAAAAAAGTCAGTGTCTGGAGTTGGGGGAGGGGATGAAATAGCCTCCTGCCACTGGGTGCATCCTGCAGTGACTCCTCCTGATTGATAGGTGCTCCACAAGACAAAACGGAACTGAGCGAAGGAGGTTGTAATTAAAAAAATACCAGCTCGATGCCAGCTCTTTTGGATTAAAATCAAGCAGAAAACCTTTGTAACAGGCATCCACCTAGTCTTAAGGGTGTATGTTTTTATGGAGTGTAGTGTCCATTGGCTAGGGGGATGGAAGAGGGGGACGGTAATACATCCGAGAGCCTATAAAGTGGTTATAAAGCCATGAAACTATTCAGCAAGTGCGATTATATGTTAACGTTCATCAATCAGGCACAGAAATCAAGTGCAGATTAACAAACTCCCATTTGAGCAGTATGCCAGATTTCTAGCAGACAGCCCCATCGTCCCTGACGCACACGGGTGGCCCTTCGCTGGGCTCACCCGTAGTCTGAAGCTTTTGTGTCCCCTGCCAAAGGCTGTCATCCTGTGTACACACACGCTGTTCAGCATCTTGACTTGCCTTCCGAGCCCTGAAAGCCTTCAGCGCAGAGACACAAAAAACAATTAGTATAGAAAGTCATTGTTATTTAAAATATAAAGGGTTATTATCTCTACTTCAAAAAAAAAAAAAAAAGGCAAAACAACATGAATGGATCTTTTTTCCAAGAGGGTTAACGTATGTGGGGGGATTTTTTGGTTGTTTTTTTTTTTTTATTCTGTTCCCCTACAGACCAGGCTCCCACTCAGATCAGACTTTGTTTTTCCCAGAGTTGTAATGGTCATTTAGAGTCAGATGAACTTTCCTAGTCCACCCACCCCCTCAGAGGTCCGTGCTTGACGTCGTAGGTAGACGCTGCTGGGAGTCACTGAGCAGTGATTAAGTCTGTCAAGACTCAGCCCAGTGACCTCAACAGACTTTCCCTCTGAGAAGGACGTGGGCATCGGTGGCAGGATTTGACTCTAACAGTATGGAATAAATAAGCAGCAGAGTCCACATACCTGTTGTTTTTGGCATAATCTAGTTGCTCAGACAACCTGTGGCTGATACAGGTTGTCTGAGCGCGCGAGGAGGACGCTGGAGCATTTCTTAGTAGGATTTATTGCAGTGACACCTGAAAACTTCTACAAAATGATTCAGAGGAAAACTTGGATGTGTAGGTTTGGTTTTGTTTTCTTTTGACCTCAGGAACAGTTTAAGACAAACATTTTTCAAATAACTAAACAAAACCACCCCAAACAATGAAAATGTTTAGAAAAATACTGTTTGCACTTCTCTGCCTTGTTCTCTATTGCTTTATTTCTGTTAGATTCACAGTATGCTTACTGAAAAACTTTTGACTATACTTACAGACTAGTTTAGGGACATGTCTGTAATAAGAAACAAAGAATAATTTCACTAAAATAAAATTAAAAAAAACCCACAACAAAACCAAAAACAACCAAACCCAAAACCAAACAAAAGCATTTGACTGTGATGCTTTAAAACGAGGCTTTCTGAAGGTTCAGCCAAGTTTTAGAAAACGGGGGTGGCTGTGTCAGAACCGCAGTCCCAGGCATGCAGCAAAAGTCTGGGCGGCTGCGTACAGAGCAAGTGGAGCTCTAGAAAAAGACTCCCATCATCTTTTATATACAAATAGGTATGCATTTGTTGGTAAGCAAATACGGATAAGATATTAGTGCTAATCCGAGGATTTCATGAAACGAAATGTGAGCAGTCTGGTTGTCCCGGTGGCAACAAGGGCAGTGGAATACCATCCCAGATGCAGAGCACTCTACAGAAAAGCAGAGGGGTACGTCTCCCAGGAGAAGAACACTTTTGGATGTAGCTACGTGGCAATGAAGTGCTTGGTGCAACATCCACGCCATCTAGTCCTGTGTTTATTTATGATGGTCTCTTGCCTTTACCTCCGTTGGCTTGTATTTTCTCATTGGTGGGCAGTACAGCACCTATTCAGCATTTAAGCCTGGTTTAAATGAATAGAAAGACAGAATGTGAGCTTTGAAGACCATAAAATGACTTTTCTGTGATTTCATTCAATTAACAAAACTGTGTGCATACCTCAAGGATTTCATTAGCATGATTGTGGCTACGTGCCAGAATCTAGCCAGAAGAGCTAATGGGAATTTTGCCGGCTGTTTTGTAACATTAAACATTCTATAGAACAGCAGAGATTTTTAAATGAAAAGTCTGTAAAAACATTGGGGACAGACACAACCTTTGTAAATACTGTAAATCCACTCAATAGCTACTATATAGTACTGGATTAAATACTGAAAGTCCCTGAGCTGCCTGGATCTGGTGGAGATTTGCTTACATATGATCAAAGTGATTAAAAAGACTGTTTGTCTTTTTTATTAATGTATGTCATACCTATGAGAGTAAATCAAAATGTTTTGCTCCTGCAAATAGGAAAACATGAGAGATCACCATTGTTCTGATACGCAAGTTCAGAGTTTTCATTGGCAGTGATGAGAATCAGGTTTGGAGTCTCAACTCCTTTCAGTTCAGAGGTGTTTAAATCTCTGGATTTTGATTGAGTAGTGGGGAACATCAGAAGTTACACCATTAGATTTCTCCGGGAAGAGCAAGGGCTCGAGGCAGACACTGAGAGAGAGACTTCATTTCCCCCTCCCTCCTTCCCCCATCAGCATTCCACTGTACAAATACAGATGCCCGGCAGGTAACGAAAAGACTGTTGCTGTTAATTAAGTGCTGTGAGCATCCCAAGATGCTTACTGTGGGCTGGGATGGGGTAGAGGAGGCTGAATAAAAATGAGAAGAGCTCTTAAACCTTGCTTGTGACAAAGTCTAATGTCCCTTCAGTGTTTGTAGCGTCAGATAAGAAAGATACTCTGAATCTGACCCTGTGTTTTAAGAGACTGCTGAAAGTTTGGAGGCTTCTGTTGTTTCAGCAGGAACGATACATCTCTGACAAAAGCCTCCAATGTGATCCGTGGTGATGGAGCCTCCTGAAGCTGTACTTCCCGTGACTAACTAGAGCAGCTCCCCAAAAAGCTTCCGATGCTGACAGAAACGCGTCTGCATTTGGGGGTGTCTGTTGTGACCGTCACGTGCTGGGGGTGATTCTTTCCCACTGTCCTGGTTTCAGCTGGGATAGAGTTAACTGTCTTCCGAGTAGCTGGTACAGTGCTGTGTTTTGAGTTCAGTATGTGAAGAATGTTGATAACACTGAAGTTTTCAGTTGTTGCTAAGTAGTGTTTAGTCTAAAGTCAAGGATTTTTCAGCTTCTCATGCCCAGCCAGCAAGAAGGCTGGAGGGGCACAAGGAGCTGGGAGGGGACACAGCCAGGGCAGCTGACCCAAACTGGCCAAAGGGATATTCCATACCGTGTGACGTCATGCCCAGTATATAAACTGGGGGGAGTGGGGGTGGGGGGGAATCGCCGCTCGGGGATTAACTGGGCGTCAATCAGCAGGTGGTGAGCAATTGCACTGGGCATCATTTGTATAGTCCAATTCTTTTATTATTACTGCTGTCATTTTATTAGTGTTATCATTATTAGTTTCTTCTTTTCAGTTCTATTAAACCATTCTTATCTCAACCCACGAGTTTTACTTCTTTTCCCGATTTTCTCCCCCATCCCACTGGGTGGGGGGGGAGTGATAGGGTGGCTGTGTGATGCTTCGTTGCTGGCTGGGGTTAAACCACGGCACGCACGCTTCTAACCAGCATTACTCTTGGCCTCCTGTTTGGTTACAGGAACCATAATTGCCTATATCTCCCTGGGAGCTACAGTACCAATTAATCTGTCGGCATATCCTATCGTAATTTAATATGTGACATCACAGTATTCAACCTCTCATTGGTAGCTAATTAGCGTTTGTGAGTAATTTCACCCATGTGTTAAAAAGCATGCTTTAAGAAGACACTGATCTTCAGCTGTGGCGCAGTAACTTCAGGGATGCCTGTTCCACTGGCTGTGGAGCAGAATGCAGTAGCTTAAACACTAGAAATGCAGATAAATTCCTTCTGCAGCTACTAAGACTGTCATGACCGAATGTAACGGTCGCTCACCTGTTTTGCTTCGTGTTGCCCCCCGCATAGGATCGCATCCACGGCCAGTTACTGAGTGTCAGCTGATGGGTGGGAGATGAGCGGTACTTGATAGCCGGTGGGCGATACGATCTCCTTGCAGTTGTGTGAACATACTTTAATGTGGTTAGATGACGCCTTTTGATTTCTCATAAACAGCCTTCCTGCTCTCTTGGTTTTCGGTTTCAATGCAAAGGTGATAAAAGGCAGAGTCACGGCCATTTAGGCAGCCTATCTTGATATTCCCATATTTTCCAATACTAGTTTTCTTCTGACAAAAGTAGCCTTAACTTTTGGATATGCTAAGCTTTTAGAGGGTTTGTTTGCTTGCTTTGTTGTTTGTCTGGGCAAATATATCAACACCACTTGTGGTGGATTACATATAAATATATATATGCCAGGGTTTTTGGTAGCCACTTCTTGACCGCAGACTTGCTGACAAACTATTTGGACCCTGGGTTTTGCCTTGTCGTCCCTGGGTTTCGTTTTAGGGTAATCTGCTCACTGAGACCTATTCACTTCTAATCCTGTTCATTGTCTGAAAGGCAATCTCACAGCACTGTGACCTTTCCTTGCCTGTTGTACCTCCCGTTAAGAAACAACCCTGATCTTACTTGGAGTGGGTGTGCGAAGTTACTGTGGAGTTGGCAATAAAATGCAAGCGAGGCTTTAGAAAAAAAGTGTACAGAAACTATCCTTTTTACTGTGCTTTTATTACATTGGATTGTGCACAGATGGATGGGCTTTTAGTTGGTGCGGGAGTAAAGGGCCCACCAATATATATCTAAACCTTTCTAAAGCAACTTGAATTCCCTTAGGAGCAATGCATTAAAGTGCCTATGAAAATGGAGTTTTCTTTTACCTTGTGACCTTTCTGCTTTCCCATCACTAGACAGGAAAGACCCAATCTCCAGTGAATATTATTATTAGTCAATAAAGTTAAAAGCAGCAGATCATATATACATTGGGAGATAAATAATAACAGAAGTAGCCAGAACTAGGGTTGCCTACAGCTACTAATAAAATGTCACCTTCATTTTAGCTCTGCATGCCTCTGAGATTAGACTTAAAAATACATCAAAATCTGATGCTTTCAATGAGAATGTGGCTGAGTTGACAGATACAGAAATGTATTTCTAAATAATATCCCTAAAATCTACTGGACAAGCATAAAAGATTGCAGATGCACCTAAAATAGGTTTCATTTCTAGTTCCTACACTGCTAATGCAATTCAGATTTTTTCAGATACATATATTTTTATATTGGGGGATTATCTTATGTGGAGCTTAGTAGATTTTACAAAATCCTTTCTTGGCTGTGTTGTTTTCAAAGATACTAATTCTTACTCACTTGAAACACTTAAATGGGAACTTTAACTACAACTTTAAACCATGTCTGGCAACTTTCTAAAGAAAATTTTCATGTTTATACTACATTAAGTCTCTTGCATACTTCTGTTTATAGAATCTGGGCAAATCAAGTAAAATTTGTGCACATATTTGCCCAAGTTTAAAAGGAAATTAATTTGCACTGTTATCTCTGCTTTCTGAGAAAACTCTGAGAAACAAGTCTGTTGCTGGGAATAGTCACAGAAACATCTCGGCTGAAGTGGTTCTGGGTTGATACTTTTATTTTCTTTATAGTAGTTGCAATTTTGGGGGGTGTGGGGACATCCACAGAATAAAACCACTTTGGATCTGCAAATATGCCTAAAGCTGAGGGCAAAGTCATCTTCAAAAATCACATCCTCACAGACTCAGACTACTGATGACTTTGGCTCAGCATGTCTTCTGCTGCAAACCTTATTTCAAGAGATTATTAGTCAAAATTTGAAAACTATGCAGATGTCTCTTGCAGAAAGCCGATGATCTGTCTAATGATCCTCAATACTCTGGGGGAAGCTGGAGAAAATGGTGTGTACTTGCATGCTTTTCATTGAGAATCATTTATTAGGGTAGATGTCAAATGGGTAGGCTATAGTAATAAACAAAAATGGGTTTACAGCTCATGTTGTGAGACTAGCTTTCGTGTCTGCAGCTTTGAATAACTGCTGCTTGTAACAGTCTCTCTTGCCTTCACACTTCTTAGTCATGAAAAGGACTTAACTGTATTTTGTTCAGATAAATTTCTTTTTAATTTATGATGTGTGATCAACAAAGTATGGAGTTCATCTACATTAATTTTAACCTAACTGTGGTGTTCAATTAATATTTAGTCAAAGTCAGTAGTTTTGTGTAAGCACTGGACACCTATTTTACGTACCTATCTGTAGCTTGTATATATATGTAGTGACGTTGTGACAAAAATGGTATTAGAAGGGATTCTGAGCCATAAACATCTTCTGTTTCTCTTTTTTGGCAATCTGAAGTGCCATTGATCTGCATTCTTAGCCAATGATGGTCTTGGATTTGTAACTGAAGCCATATTTTAACACAGTTTACCTGGTTAGTTTTTACAAACTGAAACAACTCTTTCTACGTCTTCCACTCATTTGCTGCCTTAATGCTTTGGGACAGACTGTGAAGGTTGTCCTAAATTTTAACGTGTGTGCAGAAGACCAAATGTGATAAAAGGCTGAGCTGGAGGTAGCCCTGTCCTGTTGTAACATCCAAGGCAGGCGTTGAGGAGGAGGAGATGTCCACAGAGCCCCTGACAGAATTTCTCCTCGATTATTCTTTTGGAGCAGTAGGATGAGAACAGGTTTCTGTCTAATCCCCGAGGGCTCCTGGGATCCTTTGTGCTCCTACATCCCAGGAACATCCATCTTTGTGACAACACAAAGGTGTTACCAGCCATTTCTGTTGACTTGGGCTGCAAGGTGGCATCTCATCGTGAAGGTGATGTGTGATACCGCTCCAGCTTGTATCTGAATAAGATATGAGTTTTTTCCAAGTGACAAGCAACAGAACAAAAGGAAACAGTTTCAAGTTGCGTTAGGGGAGGTTTAGATTGGATATTAGGAAAAATTTTTTCACTGAAAGGATTATCAAGCACTGGAGCAGGCTGCCGAGGGAAGTGGTTGAGTCACCATCCCTGGAGGTTTGTAAAAGACGTGTAGACGTGGTGCTTAGGGATGTGGTTTAGTGGTGGCATTTTTAGGTTTATGGTTGGACTCGATGATTATAAGGCTCTTTTCCAACCTAAATGATTGTATGATTCTAAGATCCATGGAAACTGTGTTTTCATGGGCTCTGGTCTTCTTCTATCCGTTTCTCCTGACTTTCCTTCCCCTCTTCAGAAGGTCTGAGTTTTAAGCCTGAATGGCACCTTCTGTTTGGGGTAAAAGAATAAAGAAATGGGTTTGCAAAGATACCTTGTCTCAGTCATGGGACCAATGGAAAGGGAGAGTGAGAGTGGTATGTCCATGAGATTGGAAAGGGAAAGTCTTTGCAATATCTTTGGGTAGAAAATGCTTACCTTAGTATGTGGATTTTTTTCCACATCTCTGAGAGATGTTATTTTTAACGACATGGGAAAGGTCTAGTGGTTAGCATGGGAACACTACACCGTAACGCCTATTGTATTACGTCCACCACCACTTGCTTCAGTAGGAATATGAACTTTTCAAAAATTGTGCATTTTTATTTCAACTACTTGGAACATTCAGCAGTGAAATACCTAAAAGATCATATTCTAGGCAGGCCTCCCTCCCCCCATTCAAAACTGTCCCAGCCCCAGTACTGCTGATACCAACCGAAATGGGAATGAATGCCCCAAGAAGGTGCTGCGGTGGTGCGTGAGCAGACAGTCTTGGACGGCATCCAGTGCATCTGAAACCTCTGTGTGAAGTTGTGCGTGTCGGCGTGTCTGCGTTAGCCAGGGACTCTAATGGGATGGAACAAGTAGGCTTTGGTTGGTTGTTGTCCGAGCCTCCCTAGTAAACACTGGTGTATTATCTAGTTTACTGTCGTAGTACTGTAGACACAAGGGCGTGATGTAAAAATGAAAAAAAAAAAAACCAAACAAAAAACTCTCTTGCAGCGAGGGGCAATCTGTAGCTCTAGTTACAGTTTTAACTACTGCGGTGTTTCTCTTCTGAGCTGATTGTGATTGTGCATCTTGGATGTGTTTGTAGAAAAATACCATTGTACAAATGTTTCTCAGCAAATGGACTGCAGTCGATTACCTTTCTTGAACCTGTGACATTTCCATAGCAGAAAAAATGTCTCAGATGGCCTTGTTTACAGGGCAAAGGGGTGTATCCTTGTTCCACTGCTTGTTTGGGTTTTCATGACAGTTGGCAATCAAGTAACAAAATCTTCCCAAGATGTGTACAGCAATGCTATTAAGTATAAAAAATTCTTGCTTGCTTCTTCTAAATCCATTGTAAATCAGCTGGATTATCAGACAGACACTTAACAGTATTAGAAGCGTGCAATCCAAGATAAAATGCTGTTTCAAGAATTTAGTGGGCAGAGTTACATCTGGTTATGAGTATGATAGGTCTGATGCAACGCGGGAGTGTTCCCCAAAGCTGCCTAACGAGGCTTCCCCCACCCTTGGCTCAGTCTGTACTCAGTGGAGGGAGAAACACCTCCAAGCAGAGCAGCTCTGAATTGCCCGTCTCGGAAGCCAGTCATTCTCCCCTGGCTAGTGGGAAGCCTCGCTGGGCTGAATTTAACCCCTGAACATCAGTCTGCTTGGATACATCAGTATTTAGCTGCCTGCGGTGCAGACTAGCGCATCACCGCAGTCCCCCTGCAGATCTTTTAAAACTACCATTAAGTGGGCTACTTGCCTACTGACGGCGATGTAGCCGCAGCAGCACAAAACCGGGCAAGATCCTGAGCTTTTACCAGCATCCACACGTGGGTTTGCAGGTTGTGCTTACGTCGGCATGGTTATGGCTCCGCTGCCTGCGCGGTGCCCAAGGAAATAATTACTCTCACGTTAGCTCAGGCCACGCCGCTGTACAGCAGCGTGAGGGGCACAGCAGCAGCCTTCTGGATCTCATTAATCTTAAGGCCAGCTTCTCGTCATCTTTTGTAGACTCCTGCTGCTCTGTTGAATGTATTTGCAAAGTCAAACTTCACTTTTTTTCAGTCTTTGAGGTAAATCTCTACTTACTCGTTCCAATTTATTTGCTATGAGCAGGTATGGCTTATGTTGACATTACTTGAAAACTGCAAGTTGGATTAATTGAGAGCAAGTCTTCTTGCTGTTCGAGACACATCCAGGGCACTCGCTCTATGTCCGTCTTTAACTGTTATGACGGGTTATTTGCCATGTTAATGCCATTTTTCCTGTCTGCGGTTAGTATTAACAACCTGTCTCCCATAAGTTGCAGGGGAAATGAAAAGTACTTCTTCCAAGACAGCCTGTCTTCTAACTTTAAAACTATACTCAATTTTGACGTCTCTCTGAATTCGTCTCTGCTGTTGGGTACCTGGACAGCAAAACAAACCCCAGTCCATTCCGTTGGCAGGCGCCCGTAGGGTCGAGGTGGGTCCTGCTAGGCACAAGACTCACCTGTTCTCGTTAGAAGTGCCACGTGTGTGAAATGGCTTCACCTTGATTAAAATGCAGTCTCATGCATACTGCTGTGGGGTGTTAGGTTCTGCAAATGTTTGGCCTACATTATTCTGTTTGGTTTTTCTTTCTTTAGCTAAAGGAAATTGCTTCTCATCTTATCCTCTACTAGGACTCTAAATAAGTCTCTTCTTTCATCTATATTGTTACCTGTAAGTTATTTATAGGCTATGATCATATTCTGCTCAATCCTCTTTTCTGGATTATATAACTTTAGCTTCCTTAGTCTGTCTGCATATTCAGTATCTCATCCTCCATTTCCTATATCATTTGAGTCAGCCTTCTTTGTGTATGCCTAGTTATTTTATATCTTTTTTTGCAATCCGTTGAGGTAAGAGCTGCATGTGATATTCCGTTTGTGGTCATGTCATGGCTTTGTACTGTGGAATTATTACCTCCTTGGATTTATAGGAGATATGTACACATCAAAGACCAGCAGTTGCTTCTCCTGCAAGCAGATCAAACATGCAAAATAATCTTCGATCTCCGATCAAATATTGACCCTACTTTCAGATGGCATCACAATCGATGCTTTCAGACAACTACAGTTTTTGTCGGTGCCGCTTACATTCCAGCCTAAAGCAGGAATAGCTTTATTTATTATGAGTAAACATAGCCTTGTTTTCTGTGTCGGCACATTTCAAATGTTTGTGGATTGCTATCCTCTTTGGCTTTGTAGACAAAGGCAAATCAAATGGGAAAATGCAAAATATTTCCTCCAAAGTGCATGAACTTAATGCTTATGGACTTTTTTTTTTAATTAAAAAAGGCATTTAAAAAAATCATTCATCTTTACTTGATATGTATTTGGGTTTTGGTTAATTTTCAGGCTATCTGTTGTTTCTGATTTCAAGAGAGCAACAAAGTAATAGTTCTAAAATAGAGAGAAACCAACAGCATGTAAGACCAGCTGCTGGACATACCAGAAGTCTCACAAAACCAACTTCAGTTTCTGTGTTTAGGAGGCCTCTAAATTTTTATAGCCTTGGTTGGTTTTGTTCTCCACTCCGCGCTTACACCCCCCCCCCCCCCCCGCCACACTACATCAAACCTCTGAACCGTGTCTGATTTCTCTCTCTTGAATTCAAGATGTTTTCAGTTTCAGAGTGATCCAACAATGAATTACATTTATAAATCAAATTACATAGAAATATCATGGGGTTCTATTAATGACATCCATAGTAACTTTTATAATAATAAAAAATCTTTATTTTAACTTTCTGTAATTTTCTAGTAATGTACATTTTCCAAGTCAGTAGTCTTTTTCTGCTAAATTTATCCTGTGTATCTAATTCTTTCTCTACTGCTGTTTCTCCTCCCTTGAGTAACATTTAGCACCTTTTGCTTCCTTCCAGAGTTGCTTATCTGTGTGAAATAGCTCACACTACTGGCATCTTGTATTGTTCTTGCCTGAGTGAATGCTAGAATTTCAGAATTAGTAGCAAAGCAGTTTGTTCCTTGATTATCACATTCTTCTGCTCATCCAGATGTAAACACTTAAAGACTTTGTGCTGATTGTATCACCACTGGTGGTTCTTACTCTTCCCATCCAGATTTATCCTTGGCATCAGTGGCCACGTTGCTTATTTGCTTCCATAGTAGTCTATGCCAGAGATTAATTTGTTTCATTATCTTCAGTTGGGAAAAATTTAAATGTTGCTGTAATATTGTATGAAAGATTTTGATGCATGGTTCTGAATGATGCATTATTATAATTCAGGTGAAAGTTGAATAAGGCAAGCTGTCTTTAAAATGAGCTTGCTTCCTCCTGTGCTGGAGGTCCTTGCCAATTGTTGGCAAATCCATTCTGACTGCTAGGTTATACTGGTTATTTAAAAAAAAAAAAAATAAAAAAAATTAAATGCATTAAGTGCTTTAAGATCAGTGCCAAAATGAATGTCATTAAGTAGTCTAATGAACCAAGTGTGTTCCCTTTTGAAGTTAGCAGTCACTGAGGTCTGGGAGAGCAGTGTCAGTCCTGAAAAGTTGAAATGCAGTCCTGTTGTCCCAGGGGAAGCCCAAGGAGAGGGGACTTGCTGCAAAAATTGAACCGGAATTAGAAAATAACAGGCTGTAGGGAGAAAATTTAAGCCATTTGAAGGCATCTTTCTAGCCCCGGAGCTGGAATCTTGTCTCATATCTCATTGCCACAGCATCTGCAGAGACCTGGGTTCGATTACCATCTCCTCGGTAAATGACGAGTTCCTTCCTAATGTCTGTCTCGGGCTATTAGACGTGGAGTTCATCTTGCCATACTGTGCTGGGAGCAGAGGAGCTCGGGTTGCTTATTCCTGGTTTGCCTCCCCCATCCTCAGAGCAGCTCTCTTGAACGCCCTTGGCATTACTGTGAACTGAAGGGTGGTGGGGAGGTTTGCCATGAGTGCCTGAGTTTAGGATATTGGAGGCGTTATTTAGTTATTAATTTTGCTTGTTCTCATTTAAGGTTAGTAGCCTGTTCAAGGGAGTCTGTGTTGCAGCGCATAAATAGCTAAAGAAAAATGTGGGGTGGAAGTCAGATACGTACAGCTAACAGGTTCTCGAGATTAAAAGAAACCATTCGGTTCCTACTTATACAGCTGAAGCGTTCCGTATTGTTTTGTTTCCGAAACAAACGATGCTGCCACGTTACTCCGGTCGGCTACAAAAGCCCAGGAGTGCCCTTGCCGCCCTGCAGAACTGTCTGGCATCTGGTGGCGAGGCCGGAGAATGGAAAGAGAGCGTGAGCGGGCTCCGCACCACGAGCGTGCGTCCCCGTGGTATTTATAGGCTCTTACAGCGCCGTCGGTAGGCAAGGCAGAGAGGCAGGGAGCGCGCCGTCGCGCTGCTCCTGGTCGTGTCGTCAGCAAGAGAGAACAGATGTGCGTTTGGGGTTTTTTGTGGGCGGGTTGTTGGGTTGGTTGGGTTTGGGGTTTTCTGGGTTTTGTTGGGGTTTTGGGCGGTGTGTGTGTGGGTGGGTGGTTTGGTTTTGGGGGGAGGTTGGGGGGTTTGGGTTTTTTTTTGTTTTTTTTTTTTAATCTAAGCCACCCAGGTTGATTAGTCTGCCGAGTGCAGAGAGTTGGCCTGCACGGACTAGCTGCTGTCTGAGTGTCCGTGTACCTTCTGGGATGAGCAGAAATGGTTGTTGAACAGCGTCATCTCGCAGACACTGGAATTGCAACCACAGCTGCTCCTGAGCCAGCAGTTATGTGTGTGTGTGTTTGGGGGGGGGGATCCCTTTGCGAATGAACCAGATTTTCAAGGTCTGAGCAGTAACTTGTACTAAGTTTGCTCGCATTGTAAAGAACTATCCTCGCAAGGTTAAATAGGAAAATTGGCTCCTATTCATACAGTTTCCTGGTGTCTGGGGGAGTTGTGTAAGCCCACTATGGGCTTACACATATTGTCTCCTAACTGCTTTCTGCGCCTTGGTAGTCTTTGCACCTTAATTGCTTTGTTCTTCGGCTTGGGATCAACGTGACCACCACGATGCTCGTCTTAAGGTCTGTGTTTAAATTGGAATGGCACAGGGGACGCTTACAGAGGCAGAAATTGTTCTGCTATCCCTTCTGCTTGCTCTTCTTTTTTCCCTCCTGCCCTTTTTTTTCTCTTTTTCCCTTATTTGCCAAAGAAAATGCAAGGCACAAATTGGAGTAGCAATCACTTTGTGTGCTCCTGATGTGCACCTGAGATCAGCTTAGGAGCGTGAAGTTGCAAAGTGCTGTTAAACAATCACAGTTTAAGACCAATGGCAAGTGTATTAGTTGCTAATGCTAGGATGGCTTGGGGAGAATATAACAATACAAGGTAGGGTTGAGTACCTGGGTTAACTCTCAATTTCTTTGTCCCCACGGATCCCCCTACCCAGTTATCAATGGTAAGGAAGCCCTTTCTAGTGTGACCTGAGTTATTTTACTCCATGTTTGGCAGTATTATTTGCAAAGACAAGCCTATATATTTCAAATTCACTTTTATTTTTCATATCTTATGAACCAAAGATAATAAATTTCAGTGCAATTTTCAACAACATGGTTATTTTATTTAGCTTTTTTGTAGTAGTTTTATTAACATTACTTTCAGTTTTCTCTAATTAAGCAGCTCGATTGCTGTTGTTTGAAGTAACAAAGATATTCAGTAAGCTTTCATGGCCGCATAAAGGAGTCTTATGTTTTATTTCATCCAAAAATCTGAGGGATTTTTCTGAAGTAGTCCATTATTCTTTGAAGCCATTCTGGACCACTGATTTCTAGCTCATCAAAATCAAGTTTTTATTGAAGTGGAGTGCTTTGCAGATTTATAGTAATGCAAGTGTGAACATTAAATCTGTCAGGATGTTACATGTATGACCTGTTTGGAAAAAAAAAAAGAGTGCAAGTCCCTGTTCCATGTCTTTGTTCTACAGGGAAGGTTTCTGGTGTTAACTCATCTTTGTTTATATTTCATTTACTTGATCTGGATCTCTTTGAAAGCACGGTTGCTCCCAGTTGCAAATCAGAGGTGTTGACAGCCTCAATGTTAATCAGTCGTACAGAGACTAAAAGAAAACAATTTTACTTCATTTTTCTTGATCAAGTGCAAGAGTAGATGCATGCACATTTTCTGGTTGATGTGTTCATGAATTCCCTTCCCCCTTTTTTGATCCATCTTTGATCCTACCAAAGCATCTTGAATTTGAGCCAGATTTCTCTGGGAAATTGTCCCCTTGATGATGATGTTTGCCAGGAAAGGGATTTCTACAGTGTGTTAGCAGGGAAAAAGACTGCTAACACGCTGTAGATGTGGGAATAAGTAACATCAAAATCACTGTGGAAAAAAATTAGATTATTGTTGTCTGCACTGTATAAATTCATAAGGTTTTTTCCTGGTGATTCTATCAAGGTTTTGTCATGTTTTCTATCAAATTGCACAATCCCCACATACAAATTAGTCTGAGGATTTTTTTAATCATTATTTTCTGTATAAATTAGAGAGAGGAGGGGATGCCGTTATTGGAAGGAGCCTGCATAATTGTCTACACTGGGTCTCAGCCAGTGCATGGTGACTATATTGTTCTTTCCTCTCTGTAAAGCAGTGTATCACCAGAAGCCATGATGTGCCGTTGCCAAACACCAGAGTTAGAGCTGATGCTTAATGCTCAAACCCTTAGTCAAAATTTGGAAGGGGACTGGGGAAGAGAAGAACCCTGTTCAAATCAATATTTCTTTTAAATGCCTGCACCAAGAACACTCTATAAAGAGCATAAGGGATGTGTGTCTTCAAAACCAACATGTGTACAAAACATGGATTGAAAGAAGCGCTCCAGGGGCTTCAATGATCGGTGGGCACAAAGATGCTTTTGTTTCCAAGTTTGTGCCTGAGGGGATATCTGTCACGTAGAGGACTCTTCATATAGGCCACATAATGCTGGGCTGGGCCCTTTGGGTGAATCATATCTGTTGCTAAGTGGATGCACGAGATGTTCCCGAAGGAAATATGGAGAGGACTATACATAGTGTAAACCTCTATTGGAGCAATGGGCCCCCCCCTTGCTCCAGTGGAACTGAGGGAAGGAAAGAATTCTGCAGGCAACTAAAAGAAAGATATTTTGAAACAAACAAACAAAAAAAAAGACCTTTATGTTTGTCCCATGTCTGGTGATTCTTGGATGAATGGAGATGACACATAGGACTTCTCCAGGGCAGCATGTATGCACCTCCCTGGGCCCCTGGTAGTATATCGGCATTTCACTTTGTGCTGTAAATTGAGTCTGTGGTTCTGGCCAAAGACATTCTGGCTCTGAACCAGGACCAGGCACGGATCTTGCATGCTGAAGATCAGTCTCAGGTAGTTAGACATGGGTGCTTTCCTGTATAACTGAAGGCTGATAAACAACAGAAAGAAGGATTGCAATGTAATTTGTACCTAAACGTATCTAGAATGAAGGGACCTAAAACTGTAAGCATCTGTGATTTCAGTTCAAAGAAGTCTTGTCCGCAGAGCATGTGTCTCTTCGCCTCCCCCCTTCCTTTTAGGCGAAGCTAGGGTAGCAGTATTCTAAGCAAAACAGCTAAATTGCAATAAAAAGATATCTTCTAAAAAAAATGTTTTTCAACCTATAGTCTGTGAACCATACCTCACAAACCCATGGCAGGTAAAGATGAAAAGCAGGCACTTTGCCTTCGGCTTAATTTTGCTATTCAAAGGTCTGCATCTCCGCTGGAAAATATTTAGGGATCTGTGAATTGAAAACAGTTGAAAATCACTGACCTGAAAATATATTCCCTTGTTTTCAGAAAACCAGCAAGACTGAGTTAGCAGAACATTTCTCTATGGTGATGTTGATGCCTTTCCCCCCTACCCCCCATCCTACTAATGGATCATGTGGTTTGTAGCCAGCATATAGCCTTTCATTTCTTATGGTCAAAACCTTTTCTAACGAGATCTTTTTGTGTTGAAACATCAGCATGGAGCTTTTCTACACTGCTTGTACAATTATCTGATGTATTGCAAATTAAATGCAAATGAAAAGTTAGATTAGTTTGGGGGAAAAAAAAAAGTTTCTCAATTTTAAATGGTTAGTCTTGCCAAAGAGATCTCTTATTATAACAATTATGTCTTACAGTTCTGGATCAAGGCTTATTCCTATTTATGCTCAAAAAAAAAAATTTTAAAATTACTACTGTAAATGAAACTGAGATGTGATTACACTAGATATCATAATTATCCGTGACAGTGCAGCCTGCCTTTGGAACGCATGTACTACAGGCACAGCATTCATATGTTACAGACCTCTGACCTTAAGCAGATATCATTATTTCAGTCATATGGGCAAGCCAGAAGGAAAGGTCAGAGCTCATTCATGTGTACTTACATTATAGTTCTTTATTTTATGTATACCAGCGGTATTTCGGTTTGGAGGTTTGTAGGAAGACGTTACCCCAAAAGGTGTTTAGGTTGGAATTGGGCTTCGTTCTGACAGAAGGGTGATGTTTTATGGGAAATGGCACTGGTTTTTTGGTGTTTGGGATTCCTCCCCCACCGTCACCCCAGCTTTGGGGTTTTTTTTCAGCGTGGAATGTGTAGGAGGTTGCTGTTACCTAAATTATGTGCTGAAATCACTAGGGTTGCCTGGGTTGGACATCATTTCCCTCAAAGTAACTGTCATCTTCATGAAATATGCTCATGTCTGATCATAGCCTTTGGCAGCAGTCTTGAGCAGGAAAACATTCTTCCAGTTCAGGCGACTGGGGCTTGTATTTGTTGCAAACCACTCTTAATGCAGGTAGGGAAGCTGCAGCTCGTGGAGTTAATTGTACTGCATTTTAGTGGAGCACTGCTGTGATATTTATGACCTTCCTCCTTTCCTTTATCTGACACCATATCGTTTTATTTTGGGATGTTGCCTGAAGCCACCAGGTTATCCAAATAACTTGCCAGTCTCAAAGCAAAACATCAAACGGTCCCCCTTTCCTAATGATCCTTTCACCTTCCGCCACTACTACCACCATGCTACCTTTTATTTCGGGGGGAAAAAAAATCCCCAACCTCAAATCATCTTGCAATTGCTAACACAACAAACAGGCCTAATTAAAAGAAAAGGACAACTGCGTAACAAATGAAAGTCCACCCTGAAAGGAAATGGATAGATCGGTTCCTGTGTGAAAACGCACCTTTTTCTGACACTATGTTGTATAAGGCAACTGTTGCGTTTTAGCTGAGTAATTGAACTCTGGGGTACCTGCTTCTGACATCAGGAGAGCAGCACGAGCTATGCTGAGAATTTCTCATGGTTAAGTCACAGACCCATTAAAGCTTAAGCAGCAGCTTGGTAACGCTGCGATGCCGTCTTAATGGTAAGAATAACCACAGGGATTCCCGACGATTTACACCCATGAATTTATTGAAACAAATGCTGCTTTCAGCTCTTTGATGAAAGCACCTGCCATTAAGCAGTGGCCAAAAGATACCTATGGGTTGCGAGAGGCACTTCTTCAACTGTATACTTTCCTATCCGCTACAAAAGCATATGCAGTGGCGCTATGACCCCCAAAACACACATGAAAAAGTTTTCTGTACGTATGACCTCAGTGTTGAAGAGCGTTCATGGAAGAACATCATTGCAGCGGTCGGCATGTTGAAGCTAATTCCGTCCATCACCCTGTACAAAGTCTGGACCACTTGGCCTTCTGCAATATGGTCCTCCTGGGCTCAGTGTTCAGGCAGAAGCCCGGGCAAGATTTGCTGAGCCAAGCTGCAGCTGTCCTTCGGCTTTCCTCCAGTCTGTGCTTTTTGATGCCCTTCGTAAAGATAGAGAAGAGAAACTTGGCTCATTTGTAAAGGGTTCGTTGCTTTGTTATATACATTTTAGGGAGGGAAAAAAATCCTTAAAACTCTGAAAACTCTGGGAATTGGCACCTCGATTCCTCCTTTTACCAAAACTCTCCTCTTTCTTGCTTTATCCATCGCTTCTGATGTGCAATGGGGCTGGAAAGTACAAGAGCAAGTTAAGGGCAAACACTTGTACTGTCTGGATCTGTCCCAGACCTTAAAGGAGCCAACCAAACAGTGTTGAGTTAAGATTGTTTTTTCATTGTACTTTTTGGCATAGTCCTATACGGCTGGATTCTGTAAGACTCAAAGCTGAGGATTTAGATCCTGATTTTCATCCTGATTTGAAAAAAATAATAAATAAAATGACAGTGGAGGGGTTAAGGAAAGCATGTAAAGCAGAACAGTAAGTTGACAGGTGCTATAAGAAGATTGACCAAGCTGCGCAAACCTCACTGCAGGCACAAGAACAGCACTGAGGGAATCCAGACTTGGCAGCAGTAGAGGTTAATGTTTAAAGAAAAATAGATTAATTATAGAGAAGAGATGTAGGAGTTCACTTACAGTTGATAGTATCTGGCATCTGTTTCCATCCACAGGTGGAAGGTTGCATAATTTGGCAAAAAGATGCACAGAAATAACCCCAGGCATTGTTTCTGTGTGGCACTAGACCACCTCGAAATCATATGGGGCATGACAATATTTAGATCAAAGCTTTAAAGCTGAAAGGGCATCCAAACCTTATTGTAGCTAGGGAAAAAAAAAATAATTAAGTAACCTTTGTAAAAGCTTTGGCACAGTATTCCTTTGGGGGAGGGGGAAATAACTTTTGAAAAAAATAGGTTTGCATTGATTGAAAGTGAAAATTTAGCTTTGTAGGTTGGCAAAAGCTACTTTTAAATGATGAAATTGCATTATCTGCTCGTTTTCATGGAGTGATTATTAGTTAACCTGGTATGAAAATGTCTTTTAGCTTCTTTGTATGATATATGAGTTGACAAGTGTGTGCTATGAGTTAGCTGTTCAATGTTCAGCATTGCTAGTACTATTGGGTATAAATCATTTAAGTTCCAGAACTTCGGGGGGCAAAGTAAAATGCTTTTAAAAATCACTAATATTCTAAATGCCTATTTGCTTCCCAGCTCATGCAGCTCAAGTTCTGAATATCAAAAGAATGGAAGTTTAGGACATAGTTTATGTTCTTTCATAAATATGTGAAGCATCACAGTTCTATCTAACAAACAAGAGACCCATGGGTGGAGGGGAGCTTTTGACCTCCCAAGCCCCTTGCTGACAAGAACCCGTCCCTTTGCGT
This sequence comes from Buteo buteo, assembly GCF_964188355.1. Classification (NCBI taxonomy): domain Eukaryota; kingdom Metazoa; phylum Chordata; class Aves; order Accipitriformes; family Accipitridae; genus Buteo; species Buteo buteo. The sequence goes on from NC_134173.1 coordinate 6,071,758, forward strand.
TCAAGGTCCTTATTAAGGAGAAGAAACTCATAACTGAGGATTTGCTTAGGCATAGGGGTTTAGGAACTCTCTTAAGCTTTCCTCTGTAGCTTGGCTTTTCAAGAGGATGTTGCTAGTTTGACCAAGTAGAGTAGCAAGTGATTTTTTGATGTAGAGGAAAATAAAGAAACTTTAGGGGGAAAACCGGTAAGTTTAAATTGGATAGGTCCTTTTAACAGTTTGCAACTTTCAGTTTTTGTGTTAGCCTTTACAAAGACAATCCTTTGTATCTTTACTGTAAACCTGGCAATCTTGAAGCAAAAATCTGTTTTCTGGGCCAAATTGGAAGAGTCCTAAATTTTGCTTTAAAATGAAAGCCAACCACAATCTGCAGGGACTGTGACACTCTTCTATAGAACAAATGTTAAAAGTTGGAAGGATCAAAACAACGTAAGTGACGTCAGTTCCAACTTCTTGCTCATGTCCAGACTATAACTGACTTTGCACTGACTCTGCAAGATAGGTACAAAATGTTGCTGTTGTATAAATTGGTGACGTTTTGCTCTCTTTTTGGATGTTACATTGCAAAAGAGAACAAAGCCAACCAAGTTCTGTTACCTGTGCTGTCGGTAAGGGAGATCTTTACTAACTGAAGACAAATGCTGTAAAAGCTTTTGTGAATAGTATACGCTGATCTGGTGGTAAACCCATCACAGGACTGAAGGAAAATCGTTTCCATACACACTCTGGCACAGATGCCGCTCTTTTCATAGAAAAGAGCATGGGGGATCTCTTGGCCTGTGAATTTTGTGGATGCTGCACCTCTTAAGATTTCTCATTTCTATAAAGCTCACAGGACAAGGTTTTTTCTGAAAGGGATTTATCACTGCTATCTATTAACTGCCTGTAAACACTGTGTACTTTAAATATTTTATAGCTACATAAAGGGATTGGCGCTCAGGACACTATGGCTTTATGCAGCATATCTGTCAAATGGCTATTATACTTCCAGTTTCATAATATGCTTTACCTAGAAATGTGATTATCAGGACATACTTTATAGATAACTCCCTTACACCAGGAGGGAAAAGTGAGTATATAAATTAATTCCTAGTCTGTCCTTACATGTTGGTCCCTTGTTCGTTATTTGGGTCATCAAAACCCTTAGCAGTGCATGAGAATAATCTGATTTAATGACAAGAACAAAGAACCAGCTCTCTGTTTTCCAAAGTTGCAGCAGATGTAGAGAATAAATTATAAACAATTTTCCAAACATAATGTATAAATTTATAGCAGTGACATCTTGATCTTGCATGAGAAAGACAGCATATACATACTAAACAGAACAGTTCATGCTAACCAGATGCAGGGTCATCCATTAGCAATACTTTATCTGATTAGTATTGTTAATGGAAGGGCTTATCCAGCCATTTTGTAAAAGCAGATCTGCTGTAGATCATGATTTCTTGTCAGTACAGTCATCAAGGCTATCATGGTTAAGACAGCCCAGCTATTAACCTACTAGAGAGAACTGGACAGAAAAATACACTGAGCAGTCAGTGAAATGGAGACCCTTCCATTTATTTTTCTTCTATGCATAGCATTGCCCCCTGCACTGCTAGCTTTTCCATCATTTCACTTGGCAAGACAAATTATTTCAGCATCTCTCTTTATTCAACTTCTAATATGTTCAGTGGCTTGATTGTGATAATTTATGATAGTTTTGTTTTTATATTCATCATGGTCTTGATAAATGAAAAGGTAGTACTGAAAGGGCATGTTTCTGGAACAGATGGAAGTACCACAGTTACACCATAGATTATTTTAAAACGTGTAGATTAGGAAGCAAACAAAAATTAATCTTCTCCCTGAGAAAAGAGTGATCTTGAGAATGGAATATCCTGCGTTAACTTTGAAGATGACCTATCTAATATTTTAATTTTGTACAATACATTTCTGGTGTTTGTTTTAGTATTTCTGACAACAATCAGTATTTAATGATCTATCTTCATTACAAATAGTATGTTTAGACATTCACAACTCAGCATAATTTTAATCAATTAGAAATTGTGTAGAAATCAGTTCAAACAGGTAATATTTTGTTTAGAGTAATCTGTAGTAGTTTTGAGTTTGTTTCTGAAGCCACTGTTCAGTTAAAATATAGGGGATTTCTTGTGTATTTTGAATAACCTGGAAAAACATCTTCTGTTTAGAGGTAAGATACGTGTTTATAAATGCAACCAGTTTTCCTAAGGTCTTTGCCTCGCTCTGAGACAAAAACATTTATTTTTAATTTAAGATGCTGATATGTTTAAAAAGCTGTTATGAGTTTAAATTCATTGGAAATAATCCTAAAACGAGTGAGGATCTACTATGACTTGCGTGCATGGTAAGAAACACATGAAGTAGCTGTGCTATGGCTGAGTAGAGAAACCACAGCCCTTCTCTTGGTATTGATCGCGATCCCAGCGCTGTTCTGTGTGTGCAGCTCCCGTGTCAGACCCCAGCAGCGGGAAGTCAACTCTTCGTTGCCATGGTTGTGGAGCTGCGCTATTAACTTGGAATATCTTCTCAAACCAAACTTAGTCCTTCCCCGTTTCCATGAATAAGTTAAAGATTAATGAAAACTTTGGAAATATTTTAGATTTTATATACTTCCTGCTAAGCCAAACTGATTTTGGTTGACGTCTGATTATATGAGGTGGTTGTATTTCTTTTCCTAAAATTATAACTGAGCTTACTCACTTAAATTTCTTTTAAATATCCTTTTAAGTATCAAAGACTTCCTCCACTATTTTTTTACTTTTTTCATTTTCTCTGTTTCTCTATTTATTGCACACACTTCCTTTCATTTGTTCTTGTCTTTCTAACTTTGCTTGCATTTTTTTTGATTCTTTGTCCTTTTCTTTATTTCCACATCTTCCTTATTTTTGCCTTTCTATTTTTTCCCTCCATGTTTCACTTCCCTAGATTGGATACAGGACTTCATGTCCCACGCTCTAGACGCCTATGAATCTGTCCCTCTCTGTTCACCTGCCTGCCTCTTTCACTCCTTAGGTAGGTACAGGGATTAAAACCTGAAAGATCTGAACAAGGGTTTTCTGGCAGTAAATGCATCTAATATTGTCTACTATGACCACAAGAAGATCACAATTCTTTAATTCTTGCATGAACTGAGAAACACTGAGCTGTAACAACTAGCAAGAAGACCACAACATGCAAGTTTTGGCAATGAGGATGAATAGAAAAGGTCATCTCTCAGGCACATTTGCAGGATTAGGACATAACTAGGTGACAAAAGTCACACTGAGGGTAGAGTTGAAGATGGCATCCTGTTAGATGATTGCGTGATTGGTAATAAAGAAAGATGGTAGAGCCCTTGCGGTATTCAGGGAAAGAAATAGCAGGAAGGTCTACTGTGCTTTGTCCCTGTCCTTCTTGACCTTGCTGATCATTACAGGAGATATCAGAATGAAAGATCAAAATACAGACTGGAGAAAAGAAGATGGTTATGCATGGGAGAGGTAAATCAATAATATCAGCACAGTAGTCCAATTTCTTGATAAAGTTACCTGGGGAATAAGATGCGGAAGGTAAAAGAACACAAGACACGCCTGTGTCAGGTCTTTTCTGAAAATCATGGGGGAAGGCGAGGATTATTCTCTTAAGTAATGATTAGAGGGGTAGGGGAAAAAAAAGCATTAAACTTCTTGGACAAAATGCTTCTGACTGACTTTGTGGAAGGCAGTTGGATGGCCGGGGTGCTGATTAAAAGACCTGACCAAAAAAAAGACACTAAAGCCTTCAGTGAAGGAGGGAATTTGTATGAGAAATAGAAGCCAGACTGCAGCAGGTCAAAAATGGAAACGGAGAGTTTCAAACAGTATTTGTAAAAATGCTTGTGGGAAGTGAGATATCCAGAAAGTTGCCATGCTTTGTAACGAGGCAGAAGAACAAGTGAGTTGAGGATGAAAAATGTGGAAAAGGAAAGATGATCTGCAGGCACGTGCACAGGGGCAAAGAAAGCAAAAGAATGCAAGAGTAAACTGAGAAGATGCAAAAAGTCATCAGCATTCATGACCTGGAAATCACAGATAGCGAGTGAGGAGGAGGGGTTGATGCTCTGTTTTGGCTGAGACCAGAAGATGATAGGAGAAGGCTACCATGGCAGCAAGAGGGAACATGTGATTGCTTAGTTGGAACAAAGTAAAATGAAAGGTTAGTCTGGCAGGGTGGAAGAATTGAATCAAGGCTCTTAGCTGAATGAAGATGGGAGGGTGATGAAGTGTCTAACTGAAGGAGTGGAAGACCAAGTCATCAAAAATTGGTTCAGTTAGTTGTGAAGAAGGGAAGGAAGGAGTTGGTGGATTGTAGATGAGAGCAACATGGAGGGGAGATGCAAGTAGAACTGGATGTGACACTAAATAGACCTAAAATAAAATAATTGAACAAAACTCCAGACTAGAGAACATTTGGGGAAGGTAGCTGGGAAGGTCTGATATCCCCATGACCATCTGAGCAGAGGTAAGGAGAGTGGTAGGGAGAAGGAGAAATCACTCAAAGTATAGTTAAAGGAGTAGTTTCAGAAGAAAGCGTCTTGATCTCTGAGGGTATGGTGGAAAGGGGAATTGTAATGAAGCTGTGGCTAATTATAGTCATTTTAAATACAGAGTTTCAGAGAAAATAAAAGCAGAGACAGAGAGAAAGCAAGAGGCTGAAACATGAGATGTGCAAGCAGGAATAACTTTGTTAAAGGCCTTGAAGTAGTGCCAAAACTGGGGGGGGAAGTAGAAGATGGACATGGCAGGAAGGTTCCTCCTGGGGGAGAATGTCACCAGAAGCAGGACAGTGGGGATGGGGGATCACAGGGTTGCTGAGAGGGGGAAATGAAGAGAGAATAAACAAAGATGTCAGATGTAGCAGATAGGAACCAAAAAGAAGTTAAAATAACAGAAAAAAAGCAAAGGGAGAAGAGCAAATGGAGCTAGTGTAAGGAAAGGATAAAGGAGACAGATGCTGTGAGGCAGGAAGGGATGCGGTGAGAGCCCCAGGAGAATAGCAGATGGACAGGGTTTTTTACGAAAACAAACAACAACAACAAAAAACCCAAAGCAAAAAAAAAAATAACCAAACCAACCAAAACCTAACAAAATAAAACAACAGAACTCCTGAATGACATCCAAGGAATTCATGGACACCTTCAAGAAAAATCTCATTAACAGCTGGGAAGTCATAGTCAAATAGCTAAAATGTTGTAAATAGTTGTAAACTGCATGGCTGGATCTTCGGATGCTGTAAAGTAAAATGTAGCTCTCCACTGAATTTTTAACCCATCGCAGCTCTTCCTGTGTTACCAGAGTGTGAGGGCCTTGCTGGAGCCTTAAAACTGAAAAGCAGCAAACCCAAGCTTATATGCTGCAGATGTCCCCAGTAATCAACTTAAACTCCTGCACAAATGCTTTTTGTACCTAATACCTCTCATATCTAGTATCTTTTGTGTCTTTTCTGCATTAGTTTTATATCTGAACACTTGCAACCATAGTTCCCAAGTGGATTCTCTGAAAAACTATCTATGAGAATTTTATGCACTTACGCAGTATCTCCTTGCATTTGGAGTCACCTAAGATCTGATCAATGGGACACACTCGACTTTCAAGTCATTTAGTTATAATTAAATCAGTAGATATCAGCTCAGTCAGAACGGTGTAGAATTGCAGCAACTGGTGTGCTTTCAATGACTACGCTCTGAATTTGCCCCGGTGTCCTTCAGCACAGAATCCAGCCACTTGGTCTGCATGAATATGGGTAGGAGAAGAGTTTTTCTCAGTGAATGAATTACTTATTCCCTGCTAGGAGCACTCAAATACTAAGTTTCTCTATGGCTTTGTATTGTAAGCATAAGAGACTGAAAGTGATGCAGCAGTCATCCATGCCAAATTATATACAGAGTACGGCACAATATCAGTGACACCAATGCATCCTCTACTGTCTGCTTAAACATCCTGATGCTGTATTTGACTTAAAAGGGATTGTTGTTTTGTTACTGGGAATGACAACTGCACTTCCCCTCCCTACACAGAATCTTGACTGAACAAGCTATTGAATGGAATATGTTCTGAGTGGCCATATTTTATATTAAAATTTGATTAAATTCATTCTGTAGGCCACTTCAATGTGAATCATAATTATATTATTCTGCCAGTAACTGAGGTAATACGATAAGAAGAATGTCACATTCTCTAGACTGCTTTTAATGGAGTATATATTACAGCTCGGTGCTTGCCGTATTCAGCAGTCCTCACTTAAAGAAATTTAGAACTAAATGGCAGCTTAGAGCTGTAAAACTTGGTGGGTCACACTCTTCTTGATCATGCCTAGGCTTCATTGGGTGTCATGGAAATCAGTGCAAGATGAAAGTCCGGTGCGGGATTTGAAAAGAAGCGAGGGTGGTGGTAAAACTTCCCTGTATTACTAAACATTCTTCATACATGCTCTTCGTTATTGCAGGGCAAGTGGGGCACTGTAGTATCGTGGTTGACCTCCTCCGTGACTTATTTTCAGCTCATCTCCTTCAATAGATGAGAATGGACGTGGCTCTCTGTGGCAGTTTGTTTTACTGCAGCAGAGCTAGCAATAACATTTCATAGCCTCCCCTTAGAGAATTCAGCTCCTCATGTACTGGCATTGCTGTGTGGCTTTGTGTTTTCAGTCATCTAATGCAGTTTTAGTTTTAATGAGTGCCGTTAAAAGAACAAAAGAGGAAAAATCTTGGTGAGGCAAATCTATGACTAAGAACAAGGTAAGCAGTCAGCACCTGTGTGTCAGGTTAAAGACTATGGTTTCCAAGTAGGTATCATGTGTTGTGGCTTCTCCATGCTGCAGGTTACAGTAATGTATTTTAAAATAATGATTCACAGTCAGTTATTTGGTGTCAAATGGCCTAAAAATCGCATCTACATACAATTGTAAGAAAATGGAGCCTTACAAAATAAACACCTTGGGGGAAATGGATTCAATTGTAGTGAATCAACTGCTTCAAATGAGCAGTAGGGTCATTGCTGATACCATTTTACTGTTTCCCTTTTTATGTTACTGTTTCTGAGAGATGATTTTGTCTTATTCTTCTCCACACCGATGTTCTTTTTTCCTTAATCATTTCTGATAAAATGCCCGTCGTACGTACGAGCGTTCTTAGACAAACTTCCAAGAACAAAGGGGTTGTGCTCGGTATCCAGAGAAGAGCTGCTCAAGTCCATTGCAATTAGGCTGTGATGGCTGAGGCACTGGAAGTAACCAGGGAGGCTGGTGGCACGCGTCCCAGTTGAAGAAATTAATTTTCTATGTATTATCAATCGATGTGCCTGGCTCCTCTTTGGGCTGGGAACTGCACATGCAAGAATTAACAGCTACTCTCTGAGCTTTGATGCAAAAAGTAGTATGACTTTTTATCTTCTCTTTTTTTTGTTTTCTCTAACCAGGCTAAAAGTGTCAGGAAAAAAAAAATAATAGTGACCTTGTCCTGCTAAGCCTTGAAACAGCATTAGATCAGCAGCTGACTTTGGCCAAGTTCTTTTGTAAAAACACCCCTTAGCAACATCGCAACATGAGAATAAACAGTAAGTGTCATTCTAATAACGCAAAGGTTGAATATAAAGATAAATAAAAGCAAGTATAAAAATTGCTGACCTGAGGCCCAATCCTCAACCGCAGAAGTCCAGTGACTTTTCAGCGTTTTTCAACGCAAACGGTATGTCAGGCCGACCGGGATTAGTATTTTTCCTGGTCCCGCTCGTATTTACTCTCAGTGCCGCGTTACAGTGATCGCTGTTTACACTGTAGTAGCTCTACTAGCTGTGGGTCTTCTTTCACTGATATTGGAAGTGCAAATTTTTAGGTTTAGTGAGCTTAATTTCACCTCAGCAGCAGATTCAACTTTTGTGATAATGAAATCGTCTCCTCGTGTTAGCCAGCGCCTCCCGTGGCTACGTCTCTTCTCATTGGGCTAGGCTCTAAATTTGGGATGTCACTGAATTCATTAATACGTGGAAATGATTCATTTAAGGGAGGTTTCTTTCCCCTCTGTACACGCTTGCTAATTAGCAGATGAATTTTGATGTTCTAATTGATCTGCTGCAGAGAGACAGCTGTGCACCCCAGCTGTCCTCCGCTCCGGTGGGCCTCCTCTGCAGAAGGGAGGGAGCAGCCCTGGTTCTGACAAATTGATTTAACTAGAGTGCACTGCCTTGGGGGAGTCGTACACCACGCTGTCGTTGCAGATGATTGCAGCCTTTGCGGACTGCAAACGCTGGAGCGCTGTAATTGCCCAACAATGTCCTTTCCGTTGCCTCGCTGAAATTCAATTTTTCATGCCTCACCAAGCTTTCCAGTCCCGCTCCTGCCCCTGGTGTGGAAATACTGTATTCTGCCTGACTGCCATCTTAGGGGAAAAAAATCAGGTGCTTGAGAATGGGGTTTAAGTTGTATTTAATATGCTAATAGTAACTAAATGTGCTCACTCGGTCACATATCAAAGAGTTTGCATTTAATTCATAGGGAAGTATTCTCTAATTACATTGTATTTAGCAGGTAGTCATTGCTACAAACCTTTTAACGGTCATGTTGGCGCATCCCCATTCTTCCACGTGGCGCGCTGCGTGTGTAGAACAATGGCTGCGGTGTCCTTTAAATATTTACACTTTCAATTGCAAGTATGAATTTTTAAGGCTTCGTGTCCAGTTATGCCCCATTTTGTCAAACCTGGTACATACCTGCACGTAACAGGTGCCTTTCCGCAAAAATGACAACTGTGGCCCCAGAAAGTACAAATATCTAATTAATCTTTCATGTCACCCTCCCTCGTGAATGGATTTCCAAGCCGTGCTCTGCATCAACACCACTTTCTGAGGCCATTGATTTGGCCTGAATATACCTCTGGGGAAAAAAAGGCACTACAAAAAGTGCATTCATGAATTCTAATGTGTGCCACACCATTACCTTTCTGCATATCTGATAGATAACCAAGCACATCCAACACATTTATGGGTGTGCAGATTTATAGACTACTAATAAGTAGCAGCTGTTCTGGAGGTCTGCAAGTTTTGTGCGCAGAGGACATACAGGATTCCTGAGAAATGGCTACCCATTGCGTTTGCAGAAATGTAATGTCACTAATTATTATTATTATTATTATCATTATTATTATTATTATTATTATTTGTTCTCTGTATGCTCCTCTGTGTAAATGTGTGTGAGTGATGGGCAGTCAGCCGAAAGGAAAAAAGATGCAGGTTTATGCCATGGCTTGTCGAGGCAAAAACAAGGTATTAAACCATAAGGCTGCTACAGATTATGTCAAAATGACCATATGTTCAAAGGTAAGTGATGGCCACTATAATTTTTCAGAAAACTATCTTTCTGTATTACGCTGAGCTATAGTCCCAAGAGCAGCACAAAGGATATTGGGGGGGCAGTCAGGATTTCATCAATCTCGTATGCCGCTGTTCTCCACCCCTGCACACAGGAACAAAACCCTATGGGTTAAGATTAAGCAAATAGTATTTAGGTAAACGTGACTTCCTTGATGTAAGTCAGACAATTTCCTTAATTGGCAGTGCTTTTCTCAAAACTCCTGGTATAATCTACATGTCTTCAGAATAAATGCCTCTTTCACAGGGTCAGTCCCTGTGCCACAAGTTGCCACGATGGTTATTTTCATCCCTCAGTAGCCTGTCTTGTCGTCTTTGTTACATTTCCAGAGAGATATAATGTAGGCAATTAGGCGCTTTTCCCTCAGAGAATGACAGAAGCATATATCGCATGAGTAACAAGTTTAGTGGTTAAAAATAGTGCTTATTGGTCATTTTACTTCATTTTATAGCAGCAGCTGAGGATTTACTGAGTACTACTTGGTGATACTACATGAGATTCTCGGGCTGAGGAAGCAACCTGAACTCTTTTTAACTTTGGCAGCATGTAAGAAAGTGATGCCCAGCCAACCATCGCCAGTAGGACTGCATTACGCTGAGCTCGTTTGTAATCCCCTAATGGGGAGAAGGGTATTCCTAGGGACAAGGTGCACATCCCACCACTACCCGAGGGGCGTAGCAGGATGCACGCTCTCCTGACGTGCCTGGGATCTCTAAAATGAAATTGCTCCTTGGGGGCTTCTGTGCCGATGGCTGGGCCTGCAAATCACGGTTGCTGCTCCGCTGGAGTGGGAACGGGATGGATGCTGTGCCTGCTCACCTTTGTCCAGTCATCTTCTGCAGGGCATTACCTTGCCAACCTGCTTGTAGCTTCCCACCAGCTGTGCGGTTACAGCTGGTGATAGAAAGCAACGGGCCACAACGGGTGGAGAAATCAAAAGGTCACGTCTCGTCTCTGAATGCGAAACTGCGTTGCGAGGCAAGTCCTTGTTATCCCAGCAAGGCATGAATGAATAAGGCCGAGGCACGCTTTGGCATCTTCTCAGGTTGAAAGTTCTCACGCTCTGATAATGTCTGGTTGTGTGGGTACCGTGTCCTAGATGTGCCCATCAGTCACATTCACTGACTCAAGGTCTTTGCATTACAATGTGTCATTTGTTGCAGAAAGTACTGCAGGTCTTGGGGCCTCCGTGGAGGGTCAGATGTTTATCTCGCTTAATGCGCAGCTCTATCTTTTTCATCGCATTACCTCAGAGGGGAAAACATCCTGGTAATCCCTCTTTGTCGTTAACGCTGTGAGCATATGCCCTCTAGACTCGTCAGCCCATATTCTAGATTCTGCCACTGGGAAAAGCCAGTCCCTCCCTTTTTCCCTGCCTTCCTCCCCTTGGCGTAAGAAGCTACCTCCGACTGCTGCCAAACCTCCCTTTGCTCCAGAGCATTAGTACTAACTGACAAGGTAGGCTGTTTCAGAACAGTTTTGGAATGCTGGGGGGTTTTGACCACTTTAAGAATTAATTTGCTGGCATGGGATTCCCCCTCCCCCCCTCCCCCAACCAAGATGGTTTATATTGAACATTTTAAGCTGCCACCTCACCTATGAGGTGCTACTTTACTAGCAGCTTCTAGTGCAGAGTACGGAACATTGCCCATCTTCTCATACATCTACGCTGTAATGTTTAGCAGTTGTGTATCAGAGAAGTGCTTAATCCAACATACATTGCAAAGTACCATTATGTGCTGCCTTTATTTAGTTTTCTTTCATAAGGAGTGAATAGAATGCTAAAGGTACATCTGCAATACAGCCTCCGCAGTATATTACCATGGCTAAGACGTTAAGGAACTGCTACTTCAAACTTGCAAATGAGTACAGACACCAAAGAGAATGCAGTGCTTAGCTCTTTTATTTTGACCACTGTAATGTAATTACTTATACTAATCTTTCATTATATTTCCATGACTAGCAAAGACAGAGACCTAATTGTGTCTCTAGCTGTTGCTACTGCAAAGTACCTTTTAAATCATATTAACATCCATACTTGATCTTCCTATTCTTTTTGACATGTAGATCACAAAATACTGTTAAATTACTCAGCAAGAGCGACTGGCTCAGGTCGTATCCAAGCCACGGCATAGAAATGTATCTAGTGTGAGTGATTTGATGGAACTAGAAGAGGCAGTGACCCCTTTTCTCTGGGAAGGCACTTGACCTTCATTTTTCAACGCATTATGAGTCCTGTGCAGCCTTCTACTCTAGCTAGTACTTCAATACCAAGATGCTAGAAATAGTCAGAAATTAATTATTCTACTTCTGGCTGTTCAAGAAGCTACGCTTCCTTTTCTTTGCCGTGAATCTAGCAGTAGCGATGAACACGTTCTGCACAACCAGGCTGGATTATTGTAACTCACTGAAGCTGAAGATAAAAGCTCCATAGAAACTCCAGCTATTGCGGAGCGCAGCAGCCTACCTCATTAGCAGGGACAGCACTGCGAACACGCGGCGCCTATGCTGTGCATCATCAGCTGGCATCCCATTTGCTTTAGCAGCCACCTGTGGGCTCATTCAACGTATAAGGTCATCAAAGTACTGGTATGGATGCTGTTCTGTCTACAGATTGCCACGCTAGCTTCGTGTTTCTGGTACAGTGCTGCTGATCGTCTGCAGAATTAAACTGCCTGGCACTGGACATGGGCAACTTTGGCCAAAGACCTTTTCTTTCCTGAATCTCGGAGGCGGTTACGAAAAGGGTCTCATCTCAATTTATAAGCTTCGTGTTCTTTTGCAGGAATCCTTCTATAGTAATAGAATAGACATTTAAAGACATCAGAAAGGAAGGATGCTGAAACTTGGGAATAGAGAAGAGTCCACCTTGGAGAAGCGTGTGACCTTCCAATACTGAAATTGCCATTCTAATAACGTAGGAAGAGATGTCACAGAAACATCTTAGCTAGTGTTTTACTGATAAATACATCATAGTGTGCTGCTGTGTAGGCCGTTGTGACTCCTCCGGGCCGTTGGGTAGGAGCACCGGGCTCTGCCAGCCCATCTTGTTCAGCTGAGATGGGAAGCTGTGCCACAGAGGGAAGGGGCTCATCTCTTCCCCTCTGCTTTGCAGAACACCGCAGTTCTTACGCTCCTTCTGCTGGAAGGGATCTCGAAAGGTCACCTAGTTCCGCTAGGTTGGAGAATTATTTATAATTACGTTATCTCTTACGGGATTTTTTTCTTAAAGTGAACGGGATTGCATGCAGCAGTCTGCTTCTCTGTTCTGTGGTCCTTTTAGTTAGGAGGTCTGCCCTCTCATTAATTGGAATCACAGAATAATTTATTTTTTTAAATTGCAAGTTAAACCAGTAATTTTTTTGTCCAGACAGATGTGGAGAAAAACAGCACTGTCCTCATTGTTACGAATATTTTCCTCTCGGAAAGCTCTCCTCTGTTACAAAGGCTGGGAAACCCCACCTTTCAGTCTCTCCTTCCTGGTCAGAGCTTTAGGAACTCTCTTAAATATGTTGCTTTCTTCTAGATTCTCTCCAGTTTCTCCACACTTCCCACAACTGCAATGCCCCAAACATCAGACGGGGCCGCCTCGGTGCTGAGCAGAGGAGAATAATTGCCTCCCGTCTTTTGCATATAGCACTTCTGCTAATACGTTACAGAATGAGATTTGTCCCCGCCCCAAACAGCCTTACAGTATTGGTTCTTTTGCAAATCATAATTCATAATACAAGTAATTTGTTGTGAGTCACAGATCCCCAAGGGGTTCTGTGAGTTTTGGTTTTGGGGGGGGTTCTTTTTGTTTTCTACTTATACCCCATTGTGTATGTCTTGTATTTTGTACCAAAAATGAAGGTTTCTGCATCTAAGGATATCTGATTTCATCATGACCTTTTTGTCCTAATGAAAGTAGTCCTCTGCATTTTGATGTATTGTTAAGGTCAGAAAGGGATATCAATAATTCTTCATAAGGTACAGTGGTCTTAATGGGATGAATAACATGGTCATTACAGCATCTGGCTTTAAAGTTGGTGAGGAGAAGGATTGATTCTACTGTTTTGTACAGACGTCTGTGGTACATATTAGTAGAGTAGAAATAAATGAGGGTCAGCTGTTGTTTTCCATATGAAGCCAACTGTGGCAACGCGTCAGAAAACCTTGCACAGGCCAAAGCAAATTCTGTGGGTTTCCTACTAAAATAAGTAGCATGCCCTGCAATGCATAACACGTCTTCCTCTGACCTAGGACACCTTGCTTTCAGCAGCATTCAGCTCTGTAATTTATACAGGCATTCATATTTCACTTTCTCCAGTTAATCCTAATAACCAGCTTTTAGAAGAACATGACAGCATAACATATGGGTGGTAAAACTGCTCATAAACCATAATAACATAGCCAAAAAAGATTAGATAGATAGATGCACTATGCTTATTGTGACATTCGCTGATTAGGAGGTATAGCTACTCATTATCAGCCATTACCTTGGTGACTTGGAAGCAGACTGAAGCTGTTATTTGAAAAACAGGTTGTAAGTCCAGATTTAAAACAACTGTGTACTTACAACAAGTAAGAGATATAATTACGTTTGCAATTCTGTTCTTCAGTGTGCAGATGGTAATTTTGTTCATTTATGGTTGCACACGGATAATGTTTTCTGTAGAACCGGCGTTGGCAGGATTAAGTGTGTGTTAACGGTAAGTAGGCAGCCTGTAATACATGGTTATCATTTTGTTGATAGGGTTCTGGTGGGATGAAAACCAACCAGAAACATAAGTTCAAATGATTCCTTACTGTAGAACCAAGACAGGCTTCCTCTGTGTATGTGTGTGTTCTTGCATCTTATTATTTATTTTGATTGTGTGAAGAGTTTTTTTCTTTTTTCCTTCTCATTTGGAAACTTTTATGTTAGCTTCATTTTCAGTGTAGGCAGTAGAGTTGGGCATCTGCAGGTTTGTGCCTTTAGGACTAAAACTCAGTTTCCACTCCAAGTAATTTGAAGTTTTGTACTGGTTTTTAGGGGTTGGTATATTAGTATACGCTTATGAACGTGCATGTGAAAGAGACATAAAGAAAACCCATCTATTAAAGATACCCTTTTGATTTCATATTTTCTCAGAGTTATTAAACAGATGTTTGAGGGCAATTAACAGAAAATTTTCAACAGCTACTCCGCTTTTCCACACTGAAAGGGAAACAGATAAATATGCAGATCAAGTCTGTAAAGTGCTTTTAAGATATTGAGGTTAGGTGTTAGAGAGTCATGGTACAGTACAGCTATTGTAAGTTCATTATTCGGGTTTTCCAGTTTTAGAACTATGTGGCACTCTCATTTCAATTTAATTAAATAGGTGTAAAAGGGGAAAAACGTAGTTATGTATCAAGCCCAAGATGCATAATAAACATCCTCTATTGTTACCTGTTGTTTAGGCAATACAATGAGCTTTGCAATGTATTAAGGGAAAAGGGCATAGTACGGTATACTACATGTAATAAAATATTTACATATAATATAATACATACTATGTAAGTTATATGCAAGTGTACATATAAAAAAGTAGACTGCATATTACATCTACCTATGTATGTTTATATGTTAAAAATTCTGTACAATATGCACAGAATTTATGACAGAAAATACAAGTGGAATGTATTGTCTTAGAATGGCCAAAATGGTTTAAATTCTCAGAATAAATGAAAAAGCTCCATCTGGGCTGTGAGATTATGCTTTAGTAACTCAAACAAGATTTTACCAAAAGCATAATAGCCCCCAGAGCCTTATAAAGCAAACATGATTAAAAGGAGGTCTCGTTTAGCATCAAGAAAAGCCCTGACTTAGTTTCTGTTCTTTTGTTTTGGTTTTGGTTGGTTGGGTTTTTTTTGGTCTCTTCTACATCAGTAAGTTTATGAAAGCAGCATTATGGCTAAATGAGTGTGGTTTATCTCAGTTTTCCATGGTTATGGGAGCCCTTTGTATCCTGTTAGGACCATTCCCAAAGGATTTTCCCTTTTTCCTGTAACTTGTGGGATGCAGTACTGCTGTGAACGGACCTTCTTACATGTGAGGCTGTGAGTGGCACTTCAAGAAAATGCACTCTAGTAATTGCATTGCACACAGATGTGTTTAGTAACATAAGCACAATATTAAGTAAGCTCTAGCTTGGGAGACACAGACTAACCCGTTTCTTTCCTGCTGTCTTCACACCCTCACTCTTCTCATCTCTGAAGACCGTAAGCCTGCCAAGGCAAGGCTTTCATCTTTTATTCTTTAAAGAACCTAGTACAGTTGTTTGCAATGTAAATGTAAGGAGTGTTAAAGGTCACTCGTATTAGCATGAGCGGCATATTCAGTACATAACCAAAACTAATTGTTTCTGAGATTGAAACGGTTACTGTGATTTCAAAAGAATTTGTGATTGTTTATGGGACATCAGACCCTTTGACTCCTCCATTCCAGATGTGTTAATAAGTCTTTTATTAGGTATTACTAACGCCAATTTATGGCATTCCTCATAGATGTAACCGTTCCACTTAGAATATGTTAGGGTGCTTTACAGACAAATTTAAGTAATTCGGGAGCTTGGAGAAATGAATGGAGATCGTCGTGGCGGTCAAATTTTCTCACAAGGCAGTGCTGGTTTAACATCTAGAAGATCATTTGGGCTCTCTCTTTTTTTTTTTTTTCTTTTTTTAATAAGCCAGCATCAAGTGAACTATCTGTAAGTCAAAAAAATCCACAAAGTAACCTGAAATAACATTCTGAGGAAAACACAAATGTATTTTTAAGGAAAGGAAGGTTTGTTAATTTTATAACTGAGAGCAAATCACTGTTTAAATACGCTGTGGTTAAACATTCGAGTATGATCAATAGCCCACAAACATACAGATATTTTCAGGTCTGTAAATAAACTTGCCTTTCCCTGCCCCTTGGTGATCTAATTATTGATGAAAAGCTGTTGATACTTTGCCAAGACACCCACCTGCCTGGCTTGCAGGCCACCCCGCAAAGTAGCATCTTAGGAAGGTATAAGCCACAGTCCTCCTAGTTGATCCTCAGGCGTTTTTGCTCCTCTCAGTTGCCCATCTTCCCAATTTGGAGCCACAAATAACGCTTTCTTCCTGCCCCATTGCTCCTGCCTCCTTGTTGCCTCTTTCTGCAAGAGCAAAGTCTTTTTTTCAGACTAGACGTTCAGACATCTGGCTGGCTGGGACTTTGATTGCAGAGAAGAAGCATGTGGCCTGAAAAAAAAAAAAAAAATTACAGGATGTGATAATCTGTTTTCAGACTGTGAAAAGAGATATGGCTGACTTTGAAAAAGTCAGCAAAAGTGGCTTTGACAGGCGCTGGGGCCTGAAAATGTACCCTGAGAAATACTGATGACTGATTATTAAAAGAAAAGATTAATTTCATGAGACAGCTCCCCCTCCAAGTATCAGGAGCAGATATATCGTGAACGTATTTTTCCCTGGATTTCTATGCAGAAGAAGAAATCATGTAAATCCGGAGTTTTCCGTAGCATGTTTATTTCTCATATAATCATTAGCAACCATCTCTTGTACAGTGGGTTGCTTTGTATGGCAGCAAAAGGGAAATGTTGGAAAGCAGTTTCTCAGACACTTCCTTAGTTATTAGTCACGTTATTTTTTTTCCATGATTTATCAATGCAATCAAATTGCATTGTGAATAAAATTTTAAATACTGTTGGCAGTTAATCTCAGTTGTGTATTAGTGACCAGATAACATAGATAACCTTACATAGGTAACAAATTAAGTTAGCAAACCAATACATTGAGTGTACCACCTAGAAACGCAAGTTCTGCCTTTGCCACAAATGCTGTCTAATAAACGGGGCTTCGCAAGCAGAGTCATAGCAAAGAGTGCTGGAAGGCACCTCAAAAGGTCATCTAGTGCAGACCTGCTGCCATAAGGATCAGCTTTCCTTAATCATACCCTGAGGGTCGTCATGTTCCAGTTTGAAGAACTTGCTCCCTGCTGTGGTCTACAGTTTGTTGCCCTTATGAAGAGTATTGGAGTTGCAATCCCGTTTTTTCGTACAACAGTGAGAATCCACTCTGGAGCTATGGCAAGAAGGTGCAGGGAGAGGGACGGTCACTTGGATACATCAGACCAGGCTTGGCTTTGCTGGGGAAGGCAGGGGGATGATGTTTTGGGGGTTCACAGGTTTGGATTTACTGTGTCCAGTGATGGGAAAATGCTTTTTCCCCCGTTTCCCAGAACTGGGCTGAGCAGTTGTCTGATGCCTGTTTACAGCTTCAGACATGATAACCACCCCCTCAAACTCTACCTGCTGAGCAGTCGGCAGCCCAGTGCAGACCTTAAAGCGCTAGGTACGCTCAATGAGCATGTTGCTTTGCTCCCAATTAACGGAAAGGCAAAGGTTTTCTGCCAGAGCCCCACTGTTCCGGGAGGTGGTGAAGCCATGGCGGGTGAGTAGCAAGGCTGGCGTCTCTGGGTGGAAAAGGTTCATCTCCTGCTCAACTGGGTTTGTGTCACGTGAATAGGCAGAAAGCTAATTCACGGTCTCTGCAAATTCGCTGCTTGGTAAGGACGGACACGCAGCGCACGTGACCGATGGAGATGCTAAGGACTGCGAGACCGTGGAAAGGACTGTCCTCCGTTCCTCTTCGAGTCTGGCTCCTCAAGGCAAACGCAGTGAATTGCTTCAGTCAGCTGCGTGCTGTACCACAAGCTAATTTCTGTTTGAACCCGTGATGTATGAGTAACTAACCGCTGGCTTTCATGAAGAACTTGTGCGTTCCCATGGAAAAGGCCGGAATCCGGCTTCCCCCTCCAGTTACTGCCTTCCTCCTCGGTGAGCGTTAAGTGATCTCGGCAGTGAGAGAGGACGTTGTTCTCACTCACCAGCTCTTAGGCTTTGTGCACCACCAGATACTCTAAGGAGCCTCATAGGTTTCTGGTCTCTATCTCTCAGGTGGGCAGTGCCTGCCTAATTGAAAAAGTACTACTAGAAGGAAACAGTATGAAAATAAATGTAATTTAATCAGAATGCAGCTGTTTAGTTACTCACTTTCCCCTTCTGTTGGGTATTTGAACCGTTTCTTTTTCCTGGAAATAGAATTTTGCCCAAGTAATTCCTAGCTCTTCATTTCCTGCAAAAGTCTGTTGCTCTTAGTTCTGCCTTCTGAGATGATTCCTGTTGCCCTTTCAGCCTTGGTGGTTGCCATACACTTAGTTGCAAATTAATATGCATTAGAAGAATTATATGGACAGGCTGTCTTTGGTACTTAAGAGGTCTTTATTCCCTGCAGAAGTGACCTGTAGTAGTTAACGCATTTCTTTCAATGACTCCAGGGAGGAGCAATCCATCAGTGTGTAAAATAGATAAATGAATTCACTTGCCCAAGATCAAGCAAAAAGTCTTTGGGAGAGAGAACATGAAGCAAGATCTCTTATAGCCCAGTTTGGTAACGTGTCCTAGACCAGCCGCGGTCTCTGATAAAGGCAGTCAGAAGCATTCAAAGGGATGTTTAATTCTGGCAACTGCAAAGGTCACTTCTTGGAAGCTGGTATTGTCTGTGTGGATTATTTCTTCTTCATATTTTTATCTACCATTTGCTTTTGATCACAGCTCTTTTTTTTTTTTCTTCATTATTCTTTATATAAAATGTCAGCACTTCATCCAAAGAAGGGCTAAATTCTGGTAGAAAGGTTCGTAGTAACTTTCATATCTATAACAAAAGTACCATCAGGTCCCCAGTGGATGTAAATCACAGGGAGGCTTCAGAATTGCATTTGAATTAGGTTGCATCCTCATCCCCAACCTTTGTTGCGTTTTCTCTTTGTAACGAGCTGGCATTGCAAAATATTTGTTTGTTTTTCAATATGAACATGATGGGCTTGTAGCTGTCCAGACCTGTCAAATACTGATGGTCGTCCCAAAGGCATCACCCAAGGACCTGCCAGCCCAGCAACTACGACACACTTGGTAGGTTTTGCAGCGCTTACGCTTGGCTCAGTGAATCTGAAGTAAATGGGGATAGTCCTGAGGTTTCGGTGCGTTGCCTACATACTGGCTGTGGAACATCACGGTGGAGGAATGGTAAAAATAAAAAGGCCCCAGGAAGGGTTAACGTACTGTAATGACTGACTGAAACAAGCGCTGTCCAATAAATACTTTATGTAATTTGTTTAATACCGTCTTCTGTTAAAGAGCTGAAGCTGGGGTGAGGTGTAGCTGCTTGGGGGCAGGAGAGGATTGAGGGGGGATTTGAAGCTCTTTGACAGTACACTCAGCCTCTAGTAATCTGCTAGGCAATTTTTAATTAACAATAGTTTTTCAGAATATTTGCTCGAGTCCTTTTTCTGTGCTTATTCAAAGTGCTCCTAATGTTTTAATTCCCAGCCCGATGGAACATAAAGTGAATAAACAAGGAAATGAGTGGAGATGTGTGAAATGATGATCTTAAACTTAACAAGCCTGTTTGTTTTTTCAAGCTGCTGAATAAATCCTTTGTGGTTTACGCTGCAGAGGTCAATGTTTTGCAGTAGGAAATGACTGGTTGCATGTCAGTATTCTCCAAGAGTTCATCTCAATTACTGGATTTGTCAAACATGACAAGCCTGAATGACTGTGTGGTGAAAATAGCGCACAGTTTGACTATTAAAGTAATTGGAGCATTGACATTTAACCGAACTGCAAGAGAACTGCAGTAATAAGTCTGAGGAGCACAGGCAAAGCAGAGAACGATACTTTTATAAAATCTCCAGTGAAACTGGTGCTTTCTTGCATTTTGATTGATGTAATTTTCACTATCTTTTTAATTTAAACTATGAGGTTAAAAGGAAGAGAGAATTCCTTTTTGCTACTTTTTGGGAAGTATTAATATTTGTATAATTGGAAATGCCATTAATTCAATATACACGTTGGTGCAATTTTAATATTGTTACACATAATCTGTGTACGTATTTTTAATGCCCTTATAAAGTATATACACTATACAGTTAAAAAATTATGTATGTATACACATGTATGTGGAGATCATCATGTGATGATCATCACAGAATTATGTTATAAATGTGTCAATTGCTTACTGGATCTCCGCTTGCTGCTCTATCTTGCTAAACAGCTGCTTGTGGGCTTTCAAGCCTGAGATGTGGGACTTAAAATTCATTGCTTTGGTAAATGCAAAAAAGGTTTTCTAAAATCATTTGAAAGTCATTTACTTGTATCCATCTGCAATTAGATTTTAATTTTTTTGAGTAAGTTATTTCTGATTGTAAATTGTACATACGTCAGCTTTTCTGAGACATATTAAGGCTCTGGATAAAACTGTGTAACTATCAATCATTTTGGATTTGTATTGGTGGATCTGACTGGATTTCACAGTCACCAAAACTGTATTTCAGACAATGGCTTAAGCCACAGCCTCTTCCAATGTCTCTGGAGTAGTGACTGAAATAATGATAATTTATGACATTAGTCTGAGGGGGCTTATGCTCAGGTGAGTTACCTGCATTTTGGCATAATAATTTTACCTTATCTGAACTTGAAAATATGTTCTCTCCCAGTGATGGGAGCAAGTCTTCATGTGAAAATTGGGAATCTCCTATTCCTGGCAAAGTAAGCCAGACAGATAGTAAAATAATCCAAAAAGAGAGGGGCAAGAGCGTGGTACAACTGATGATATGTCTAAAATACCTTAATTACATTAATTTATGAGTATATTCTTTGTGAAGTAGGTTAAGGGTACTGAGTGTGATTTGCCATTTCCACAGTCACATCTTAATTATTGTGATATCACAGGAGCACAGAGCAGTACTTTTAAATTTAATGTTACTTGCCTTGACTTGCCTAAGTCCCATCTCCATACAGCAGTTGAACATTATGCTTAAATCCATCTCCCTTGTGTAAATGCAAGTATATATTTTAAATCCTTTTTATTTCCACGAGACTTACGCATATAGGTAAGCCTTTAGCTCAGTAGAAATAAACCTAAGCATAAATTTAACTGTTTTACTGAAATTGGGACTTGAGCGATCCAAAGCAATGCTTAGTCACAGCCTAAGTACAGATTTTGGGCAGCCTTCCGTAAGGACAGGCTTTCCAATATCTCCCTATGGAGAAAATAAAGGAGAATTCAAGGAAATACAGCAGATGCTTGGGTAACTGTTCGCTGACCGATGCCCAGCCAGTCCCCGAGCAGTGATCCACCCCTCCTGGCCAACTCCCCCCAGTTTATATATTAAGAATGACGTCCTATGATATGGAATATCCCTTTGGGTAGTTCGGGTCAGCTATCCTGGCCATACTCCCTCCCAGCTTCTTGTGCTCCTGCTTGCTGGCAGAGCAGGGGAAGCTGAAAAATCCTTGACTGACTTAGCAACAACTAAAACACCCGTGTGTTATCAACATTCTTCTCACACTAAATCCAAAATACAGCACTGTACCAGCTCCTAGGAAGAAACTTTATTCTGTCCCAGCTGAAACCAGGATACTTTTTTTTTTTCCTGAATTACATCCTGCGAGTCTGTATAGACTCAGGGTTGAGGGGAGGATGAGAGACCTACAGGCTGCTTCAACTTTTTGAAGTACATTCTATAAAACCAGTTATCTCCTCCTCTATCGTTGATGTAAATCTGGTCAAAGTCCTGAAGTTGCTCCTGATTTGCCCCTAGTGTAATACAGATCAGATACACATCCCCACAGAATGAACTCCTGTTTCAGAGCTGAAGTGGCACTACTCCTGCCTAATATAAGTCCATTTACTTTATGAGTGTCGTGGCACATTGCAGTTGTCCGTCTCCTACTGTTCTTGCCAACTTCTCCTAGAATTTAATTCTTAAGATCCAAACTCATACTGAAATGTTCCTCACAAGAAGGGGCTCAAGTGAGAAGTAAATAAATAAAAAGGAACAGCAAACAGTTCCCTTTTCTGGAGTTCGAGGGGCTGAAAGTGGAAACCTCAGATTCATGCATGCAAGAAGAAACTCCCTTCTTAAGCATTAAACAGTTTAGACAATTTTAGCTGCCAAGGTTAATGTAGAGTCCCAAATCAGTCACTTAGAATATCAGGCAGGGAGGAAGGATTATTTCACTGTGTGCTATTCAGTGGAAATGGTGTCCTCCAAAGGAGAAACATCAATCCAGTTCCAGGAAAAAAGCATCATGATTCTGATTGAACAGTAAAATTGAACAGTAAAATAGCAAAATAGTTTGAACCTTTTTTTTTTTCAAGGCTTCTCAAGTAGGAAGGGATCAGGTCAAAACTGGGAGCAACCTTACCTTTCAGTTCTTGGCAGAGGGATGAAGGCAGTAGGGGAGCAGCACCGCCTGTGTTAGCCAGTCAGCCTGTAACCGTGTTTTGAACTTTGAGATGATGGAAACTGATGCAGAAACACTACGTACCAAATGTAGTAAATCAACATCCAGCAAAAGGTTGCTGCCAGCGATCCCTGAAGCAGCAGGAGGACCTTGTAGCCGTTTTATATTATAGATAGCCTTGAAGTCTGAATACAGTGAAGTAATGTGTTGTTCTTGAGAGTAAGAAAGAAAATGCTAGGGAGGTCTTGCAGATGACTGCCAAGCAGTCACTGTCACTAGAGACACTTGGACAGGCACCGCTTGTGTTAGGACTTCTGAGGTGATCTGCGAAAATCCCGGGTGGAAGAGCACCGACTCCAAGGTACCAAGTTTAACTTCTGATTACTGGCCCTGCAAGGAGATGATGTCAGCCTGCGAGGCCTAAAAATAGTAACTCTAAAATGCAAGAGTTAAATCAGTTAAAACACACGAGGCTGTTTTGCTCAGTTTTCATTCTGGTAAGTCTGCAAATTTGCCCGAGATCCAAAGCCACGCAAGTAGCTGAGCTGCCTTACTAGGCAGAACTGCCTGTCTGAGAAGAAATTTCATCTTCTTGGTGAAATGAGTTATAACAAGTTTCATTCCAGAGATTTGTCAGTGATTGGGGCAACAAAAGAAAAGCAATTGCCATATACTTTAGCAAATCCTTTTGTGGGGAACTTAGATGGAGCGGATGGGGAGCAGGGCTGGGTTTTGCTCCACGGGCTGTGATTGAAGAGCTCTGTTGATTCAGGCCAAGGCGGTCTAAGAAGTTAGTGCCAATTACTTTGCCCTGCTTCTGCTGGAATTTGTTATCCTTGAGGTAAAAAGAGCAAAAAGTAATGTGCCTGCTCCTCAGCCACTGCAGGTCCCAGCCCAGGGCAGTGTAATCCACCTTCAGGTTTTATTTGGCGTTGAGGCAGCGTGTGAGCTGAGGTGGCTGGGACTTTGGGTCACTAACTCATCAGATTTAACTGTGGGAAGAGGATGGGAGCACCGGCAACCCCTTCGGTAAACCACGGTTAAATCCAGTAGGGATTGGTTTGCGCAGTGCTTACTGTCCAGGTGGCAGAAGTTGCAATGAACCTTTTCTTTCCTGCAACACGGTTGACCAGTATTTTGCTATCTTCAGGGGATGAATGGGCCCTATATTAGCTAGTAACTGTAGTCATCTTCTAATTGGCCTTCTTTAATGGGTTTGCTTGGAAAAGACTTGATGGATAAGAAGTGAATATCAAATACGATTGATTAGTAAGTAAATAATGACTAGAATGGAGCACGCTCATCTACCTACATTATTTTAGTGTTTTCTAAAAGATCTTAGTTTGGCTCCTGTAACTGTTTCAGGGCAAAAATAAATACTATCAAGTGACAAATGGCTAACCATGCAGCCAGTAGGTATAAAGCAGTTGTACAATTCAAAGCTGCTTCTGGAGTAATTTTTAAGAAACTGTCAAATTCCTTGAATGTGGTAAGCATGAAGGTGTGTTTATGTTGGTTGCAGTTCTGTGATTCTTCTCTTTTAGCAAATTTTAAACTAGAGATTAGATTATGGTTTTTGTTGGGTGGGGAGAGTGTCTTTTTCAGACATGGAGAAGTCCAGAGGACCTTCTGCACGGACCTAAAGTTTTGAGTTTACACTAGAAAATATTTTGTGATGCATGATGTTATTTTTACAAGAAAATATGGACGAGTTCATGAATCTCATCCCTTTATTCATGCTGACATGACAGTAAAGCTTTTGAAGTAAACCACGTCTACTTGTAAGGTGAATATAGGCTTGATGTAGAAAAGCACTTTGGCATTAGTATAGTGCTTAAGCACATGCTTCACTTTGAGTATAGAAGCTTGTGAGTAGCTTCTTGAAATGGAGAGGTAACCTGGGGCTGTATTCAACACAACTCCAAAGCTTTCTCAAGGAGGAAAGGGTTTGATTCTCCCTTCTTCGTCTCTGTGAGGGACACAACTGAGCCTCCTTTTGTAAGAAGGATTTTCACTGCAGCACTCAGGGAGAAGCAGGGAAGTAGGAAAGGCTTGAGGGAGACTTCCTAATGTGTGCTAACACATGAGACAGCATAATTTAATCATCGTGATTTTCCACTAAAATTACGTGAAAATGCTTTAGTTTTGTAGTGTGGAAACTTTGAGACTTTCTGCTGAGTTTTGCTTTTCCATTTGGAATCTCTTTGAACCCAACGCTCAGGACTGTGAGCTTATCAGCGTCGCTTATAGCCAAAGAAAGCATTCACTCATATAAAACCCTACAAAGTCAGAGCTCTCTTTCATACTGACTTATTATTAGCCTCTTCTTAATAGCAGAACTCTCAGCTTGCTTTGTTGTTGTTTTTTTGTAAGGAAAAAAACAAAAGTTGCTCTTATTTTTAGCTGGATTGGGTTATTTAAACTGAATGTGACACTCGGGCTTCAAAGAATCCAGTGCAGTACATTTTTAATCTGATGTTTTTAATGAACTCCAGTCACTAGGAAATACTGTTATCTAGGTCAGATTTTTTGAATATTGTTTTTCTGTGGCTGCATATCCTGCTGTGCTTTCTCTAAATGAGCTCCCCAATGATGTTTTGCTTTCTCACAGCTTCCTGGAATGACTTTCCTAACTATAAATGTAGGTTTTGTTTTGTTTTTCAATACAAATGTACGAATGGCTGAACCAGCATCCACCCACCTAAGACTCATTCCTAAACTTTCTTGGGGGAGAAGGGGGAGGGATGTAAGATACCTCAAAGTTTTATCCTTGATTTCAGATTTTGCCTCCCTGGAAGGAATGGTGAAAAGATGGTCAAATTAGAATTTATTACTGAATTAGGTATCGACACAACTGCTTCTCAGCTACTCACATCAAAATGGCCTTATCCATACAACAGGGCAAGGTACCACCTGACGCCATGGAGAGGCTCTTAGAGGTTTCTGAGCATTTCAGTTCTTTCTAGCCCTTTAAATGAGACGTCCCTAGCTGTACCCTAACTGATCTCTTAGTATGTCTCCCCAAGAGATTTCTCAGTGCCTTGAACAGAAAAGCATCGAGACTGTTAAGCCATGCTTACCGAGCAGTGGTCCCCCAAGATCTCCCAGCAGATCTATGGCAGAGTAGGAAATTGCACCAGTTTCTCTTCAGCTGGCCGTCCTGCCCCTTTCTGATACCACATTTTCTTCAACATGTTACATGGATTGGGCACATACCTCCATGTTCGTTGATAGAATGCCATTATTCTTTATTTAATGGGTATCATGCTCCACTCCTGGCGGAATGTTTACTTGCATCAAGATATTTCCAGGGTAGTATAAACAGGTAGATGTTTTTAACTTCTGTGCTTAGTGATAATTTTATTTTTGTTTGTTATTGTGCTAAATAGAAATGATATAGCCTTATTTGGTAGCAGTCACTATGTGTAAGCTTTTGTGCAGTTTGCGTGAGAGGTTGTGGTTTAGAGGCATTCAGCCAGAATCCAGGATGGCAGATTGAATCCACACCACTGTCTCTACTTACAGTTATTTGCACCAAATACTTGTGCCACCAGTGCCTCCCATGCTAAGCACAAATAGTACTGAACAGTATGTTGTTAGGAGGTGACACGTTTTTCACCTGATATTGTGGGGTGGAAGCATTCTTGTGCAGCATGAAGAGAACTCCTGGAGTCCTTCCAGTGAAGTCCCATCAACTGGGGGATTTCTACAGAAAACCTTACATGGACTACACAAAATTGCAGTAGCTAATTAAATAATTGCATGCATTTTCTTAAGCATATTTTGGGCAGGGAGATTCTTTTCAGCTTACTGAATAAAACAGGGTGTCAGAAAATTGCCCTTTGCACAGACACACCTGTAAATAACAGGGACAATTTTCTCTTTACAAAGTGGTTCCTCTCTCATGTGGTTTTTGTCGTCATAGAAATATCAAAACTTACTAGTAATGTAATTGTGGCAATTTGCTAGGTGGAGTATTAATTTCTGACAGTGATGTAGCAGATCAGCTTATGAGCAGTTGAAATGAAAAGCCAGTTTTACGATCTACGTGAATAAGAAGAGAAAAGCAGAGAAATTATGTGGAGTTTACATCAGAATGAGGATATTGAAACTGAAGAGAGAGAAGAGAACAAAGCTGGGTGACAGCCTGCTGAAATTCAGCGCTTCTAGAGCAGCTCACTCGGTGCTCCCTGTTCTGGAGCTCACGCGTTGGGGGTCCTGGACTTACCTCCCTGAGGTCGATGGCAAACCTCAACAGTTTGAAAACGAGGGTGGTAGCAGAGCATTGGAGATGCAGTTGCTCTTAAAAGCTTGAGCTTGGGTTGATGGGGTGAAAATGTGGCTGGGGACTTCCTTTGTGCTGGAGAAAAGAAAGGCTGGATAGAGTCACTGGTCCCAAGGAGTTTTGAGCTCCGTGAGTGTTAACGTGGATTATTTATCAGTGTTAATGTGAGGCTTAATTTTAATAAATAAATAAATAGAATACTGCAGCTTTACTAGAAGTTTGCAGCTGGCATTGAAGTACAGCAAGAAGAGAGATGTGGACTTCAGCCAACAAGAAATCCAGCCTTTCAAACTGACCTGACGTGGTGCAATTTTATGTTCAACACAAGGAAGACTCAAATGAATTTGCATAGATGGTGGGTAATTGACTCCTAAGAAAGGATGATGAATATGGAGGTACCTGTGCTGGTTTTTATTAGGTGTATCATCAGCCTTGGACACCACTGAACACAAGGCTTGTCGCCTCGTGTTCTGTATGCTCTGCTTCACAGCTAAGCTAAGGATTCAGGCAGGTGGTCAACATCATAACTATACCTCTCCTAAGTCTTACTTAAACCCTAGTTTGAAAGTTCAAGAGGGACTTAAAACTTGCTGGTCTTCTGCAAAAAGTGAAATTACTCTGAGGTGAATTTTGCTGTCTGAAGGAGCAACTAGCTGTGGATTTGTATTTCAGTAAACACTCATCTCTGATTAGATCTCCTAGCACGCGTTACTGAAAAGGTAATGCATTGGGAAGCATCTATGGAAGCGGAGGGAGGCTTTTTTTAGTAGCAGTTTGAAGGTAAAATCATGGTTTCAATCCTTTGCCAGTTCCATAAACACTCAATTCTGGTTCAGTCATGTAAATTAAGTGCCATTAAAGACCAGCTGTGGTGTTGGATTTGTTTTTATTTGTATACATTGTGTTTGTGCTGAAGACATATAACCTTAGGAAGTACTTGTACCTTTTTATTAAAGGTTACAATTCTGGCTGAAGGATATTTATTTGGACATCTCTGACCAGTGACATTTCAAGATCAAGACCTTTGAGGCTCAGTGTGTAGAACAAAACGTTACAATTCTTTTGTTTCTACCTTCAGATTCATTCATTGAGATGGCTAAAACTGTGCCCAGTGAATCAACAGAGAGCTGTGTCTTGCCCTCTTCAAAGCTGATGGGCAGGGATGGGAGAGGACAGCAGGGTGGCATTGGGAGGAAAATGCCTTTTTCTCCACAGCATCAGTTGTCTCCTCCCATGGAAGCTCAGTGATGCCTTTAAGGGGAGTGGAAGTACTGTCTTGTATTAATTGTGTTTTCTCAACAAGGAAAGATCTTCAATGATCTCCTATTTTTAACAGGGACGGTGTTTAAAAATGAAGTAATTAATTTTGATTAATGCTTGTCCATGTTAAATGGCTTTGTTTAACAATATGATTTCATTAGCAGCACTATTTAGTTCTAACATAGTGCATTTTATACAACCAGCAAGACATGAGAGATTGACAAATCTCTTTTTCATCTGCCTCCTATAATGCTAATGCCTAGGACAGCCCTTCTGCCATGTCAGCAAAGGGCACAGCCTGCTCTTTGTAGGGTGAGTACCGCTCCTCGTTTCGTTACAGAGAGAGGCGAAGGACACCTTTAGTCTTCCCTTCTGGCCATCCCCACCAGGGCTAGCGGTTTGTGTAAGCGTGGTGCAATAGAAACCCTTCTCTGAGCGTACCAGGGAAGAGCTTAGTTCAAAGGTTTTCTTTATCTAAACAAAGAAGTTCCCACTCAAGAAGCTGACGCTTTTTGGGGGGTGTTGTCTTGGAAAACTAGGCCTTGTCCTTCATCTCAAATGGTTTTAACCATTCAGTGGAGTGTCCATCTGCATCACTGCTGGTACTGATAACGGGTCCTGCTTTCCTAAGGGAGAATATAGGTTCTTGTTCATTACTTTGTGCTCCTGTATGTATCTAATCATGCATTGGGAACAGTCTCCCTGTCACTGGAGGTTAAGCAATAGCAGTGGGATTCTCAAAGACAATAAACGAAGTCATCCAAAGAAGTTTTAGGGACTGTCTGAAGTATATCTAAACCCAACAGCAGGGTCCGGATCCACCTTGAGTTTGTGGGGTGGCCGCAGGCCTTCCCTGTTCCTTCCAGCCCGGCAGCACACGTGCCTTCAAGTGCAACAGCACGGTTGTTCATCACTGAGCAGCTCCGGGCTTACGCGTCCCCTCTTCGAGGTGCGTGGGAGCAGAAGAAAACGGGCATCCAGGTGTTGTGCAAGTTCCCAAAACCAACTGCCCCCTTTTCGGCGATGGAGGAAACACCCGGATCCAGACAGCGTGCGAGTTCAAAATCTTCTCAAAGCTCAAGCTAAAGCAGCTTGTGCGTTTCAAAAGGAGCGAACGATAAAGCTTTAACAAAACGAGATGCTGCGTTGCTCAGAGCCCCTGCCTGGAGAAGGGGCTGAAAGAGAAGACAAGACAAAAGATGTTAGCACACAGTATTTACGGAAAAATACTCAGTCCTGCTACTGCGGTTCTTTAATACATTCTAAAGCAACAGTAGGGACATAGTCTTTTTGCTTGGCAGTTCACCTTTAAATGAAGAAAACAGCCCATTACAGTGTATCTGTTATCAAGCATCATTAAGACACGGGCTAATGCTCACGTACAAGAGCTGAATAACAATAGCCTAAGGGTAAATGCCTTTAAATTTGTAAGAACACCAAAGAGACAATATTATCTTTAATACATCTTAATTGGCAGTGATGGATTTACCCTAACTTTTCATTTCATTAATTGACTCTGTAACACCTAACATCTACGTTGTAACAAATTGATCTTATGCCTATGGGGTTTTTTTTAAATAAAGGTGTGCTTGTAGACAATTAATTTATCTACCGCTTCTGCTGCCATTGATGTGGCTGCCATTTATTCTCATGGCAGAGCTCCTGGTGGTTTCCACAAGGGGAGTCCTAGGCTTTTAATGTTAGTTTTCAGGAACTTAACTTTTGCAGATAAGTATGGATTTAGAGGAACTTTTAAAAAATATTTCTTTTCTTTTAAAATAAGATCCTCTTTTTAAAACACCTACAGTGAGTGTATCTAACTATTTTTAGCGCTGTAAATTGGAGCGTAATCTGCCTTGCCCTTCCCTACGCAGTAATACCAATAAGCTAAATTAATTTACTCTAGACTTTTATTAGTCCTACTGAAAACATCTAGTGAGATCAAGGTAGTCAAGGCTTTGTATATGTGATTTGCATATATATTTTCAGAAAAATGGTGTAAAAAAAAAATTCTGCTAGCTTTGTTTGACTAAGTTTGTGTACAAATACAACTGGAAGAATGACAATGCATAATGTGCTCTGTGTGTTGACACATGACATTTTCAAGTTGGGCCACACCTTCAACGAATAACGTCTATATAATCAAATGTGTTTGTCTATTGAATTCTTTTGTTTGTTTGTTTTGTTTTTAGGAAATATAAAAGATATTAGTTGACTTTTCATTGAAAAAAGGTTCATTGTAATGCTTAGTTTCAAGGGACAAATTACTCTTTTCAAGATCTGGTTCAGAAAGGGCCATGTAGTTTGGATGACGACTGGATATGTTGTCTACATTGATTTGTTATTTTGGAGATTCATGACTCATTGTAAATTGGTCTGGGGCTCTCTGGCCCCGTTGTGTTCATTTCTCCATGCCCTGTGAACTTACTGCTGATGCGCTCCAGCCATTGTCTTCATGCAGTGGCCTGGTTTTTGTCTCTTGTACAATCTCCCACCACTTACACGTGGTCAAAAATTGCATCATCGATTTTATTGTAGTTATAACATTACCCTAGAATCTTCCAGGCAGATTATCGTATGTTAGCGGTATAGCAGCTGCTTTCAAGATACAGCAAGATCCCTGGGGCTTCTCTTCCCAGGCAGTTTCCTAGTAACATGTTCTCCAAGGCATCTCTTCTCTCCCTGTCTAGCAGTGGACAACTATTCTGAAGAGTGCTTCTACCCAGACCCACAGGTCCAGTCCTCTCCTAATTTATTTAGCAATACAATCAGCACAGAGGTGCCTAGCAAGACAAATTTCACTGCTGCACGGACAGTGAAATAGGAGCCGCAGATGCTTAGATCTATTGGAAAGTGAAGCATTAATTCAAGAGGAAACACCAACTTTTCTCATTTTGGCTGAACATCTAAAAATGCCCTTACAAAAAAATAAATCATCTCATTGAAGCAGTTTCCTACTGTTTCTGTACTAAAGCTTGCCAATTTCCCAGCTGCCTTCTATTCAGTATAAAGGCAGGTAGCATCCTCTGTTGTGCTTTTTTGACCCAGATTCTTCATTCGCATATGTCAGTGTTTACAGTAAAGAAGCATTTGCAATAACCAAATGCTGGATCCTGTTGTCTTGTGACTAAACTTTTCAATCATTGTTATTACTACCCAGCAACCGGATAAAAATAAAGCAAAGGAATAAAGCCTGAAATACTCAATAACAATACAAGTGAAGATCATTAAAAAAAAAAATAATACAATGTTTATAGGAACCTACACTGAACAATTTGCATATGTTGCAATTTACAGTCACATCTGTTTTGCACAGTCTGCAGTCGTTTCTCTGTCCCGTTCCCATCATAGCCAATGCAGAGTAGTCTGTCTTCCATTTCTGTGATGTGGAAAAAACCAGGGATGTCTCAAGAATTTTTGTTCCCAGCCCCTCTCCGATCTGCATTTCTGTGACACTGTTGTAAACCTAGCTGGGTTATGTGTATCTTTGAAAAGCATATCAGGGTATCACTTTATCTGTTCTTGTGCAAGTTTGCAAAACCAAAACAAATTCTATTTATTTTTTTTTCCAATAGTTATAACAACAGTAATAAAAGGAAATCAACTCAGAAGTCTTTAATGCAGAGTAAGCCCATACATCTCCCTGGGAGGCAAAGCTGCCATTAGCATGTTTGAATGCCTTACTACAAGTGATACTTTGTGAAAATGCAGCACTTTTTGTGGGAATGAAAAGTGCAGTTGCGAAGCAGGTTGTTAATTAACAGAAGAGTTAGTGTAGTGTTTGCTGTGATTTCATCCTAGCTTAACAGAGCAGAACCAAACTGAAGAGCCAAAAAAACAGGCGAGCAAGAGCTCTGTTGTTGGTGGGTTTTTTACATCCTGAGAATTTGACTTTAAACATTATTCTAGACCCCATACATTAGGGTAGGGTGCAGAAAATCATGAAATGTTGATTTTAATTCAAGCTTCCATATGTTATAAGTAGGTACTTCTATTTTTCTGACATTATTTCTAGTCGTTGCGAAGCTTGGAAACCAACAAGGCAGTTTTATGTTGTTGAAATCTTATCAACGTTTTAGTCTGAGTTCAGACTGACACTTGACAGCTAGATTTTCTTTGCAGAGGAAATAAGAAGGAAAGGGAGCTTCCCCAGGGTGAAGGCATCATGTTAAGGCAACAGAGTATTCGCTCTTGTCCTGCACTAATCCCACTGCCTCAGCAAACCCGTGTGTGAACGCTCACCTAACATCATGTCCATCACACGCTTGGAAGTGTGCTTCAGGTTAAAGCGAGTGGATGCAATTTTGCCGCTGAACCAAAGAAGGTCGTTGTGGTCTGCCTGTTTTAATGGTTTTGCTGAATCGTTGTGAACAAATTAGGTGCATTGTGACATCCCCGATACGGAACATCACTAAATACACACGCTCAGTGAAAATTAGTATTAGCAGTGCCAGAAAAGCACATCGAACTCGTTTCATTAGAAGAGTCCTTGAAATAGGCAGTCTATTCCAATTTTTTAACCGATACCCTATTTTCTTTCATGTAAAATGCAATAATATTACAGTTTCCCCTTGTCAGGTGAGGTTAACTGATAAATGAAGTTGCTTTCAGTGTAAGACCGTATGATAACTCAGCATGACAAAATCAAGTGAATTATAGATCAGAATTATAGACGGGTGAAAAGTGCTCCGTCCAAGTTGCCATTGATATCAGGCAGTGGCAAAAAGACTATTACTTTATGTGCTGCTCTATGAAATGATTTGCATTGCTTGCTATTCCTGAGTTGCTAAGCTACTTGGTGCCTCACATCATATATGCTCGTGCTCCAGCAGAGAACAAGACAATACCTTCACATCCTGACAGTCTTAAAGCAGACTCTTAGCACAAATATTTCTTTGGGAAGGGTATTGAGGAAGTTTTTCCGCCTCTCCAGGCTCAAGTTCCCATCCTTGCCCTGCTTGCAGAGCCAAGAGTGATTCAGCTGTAACTGGAGAAGGGCAGCGATAGCTGATTTTCTCCGATGCCAGGGTTAGTGAAGATGCAGTTTGCTGCGGTCAAAGAAGAGAAAATATTGTTTGCAGGCTTTGAGTGTCTTACTGAAAACCCACTCAACAGCAAGAAATGTTTGGGTTTGGGGTTTTTTTTGCCTCAGCTCCCAAAGTCATTTCACATATCCATGGCCCCGTTTCATTTTTTCTTAAATGAAATATGCTTTGTAAACTCATTTTCCTTAGCTAAAGGCCCATGTGCAAGTGAGCACTTAAACCTACAGGACCGCAAATGAAAACAGCCCATGCTTTTGGAATGCCCCGAGCTGTCCCAGACCTGGTCTGAGGCCAGATTGCTCCTCTGACCGCCTGTCTGTGCTCACAACTGCACCGCAGCAGCAGGCTCCGATGGCTTCCAGGGTTTGAGTCGGTCTTCTCTGCCTCCAACTTTATCACTCCTGCCACAAATCTGCCCCGAGAGGATTGTTTCTCCGCGGCAGCCTTGCCTTATGCTACGGAGAACCTCATGGCGTGTCCAAAATGGAAAGCAAAAGGCCGCAGGGGACAGCGTGAGCAGGTCTGGGATCTGGCTTGAACCCTGTGAACTGGCTGTGCAGAGGCACGGCTGGACTGACTGCAAGCCATCACCCCTTGCCCATCACTGGTACCATTCAGTGTCTGAAACACTAAGAAACACTGTGCAAAAACCAGGCTTTCCAGCCGCAAAACCCATAAAGACAGGTCTGTTGTATTACAGTTGTGTATTAATTGTGCAGCACTAAACGTTAGCAAGAAAAGATTGTTTCATTACTAACCCTGGTGAAAAATCAAGTGATGTCTTTGTGACCACTGTGAACAGGACTGCATCTGTAAGCCAAAAAAATGCAAACTACAAAGCTTTCTTGTTCCCTGTGATCAAGTTATATTCCCGCATCAATGTGCATAGCAACAACTTCAGGGAACAAAAGAGTCTTTGTTTAAAATAAATGATTATTCAGTCCTTTTTAATTTAGCATAGAGTGACCCTTTATAGTCAGAAGCTCGAACGTGTCTACAAATTGTTGGAGTGCCTAAAATTCTCAGCATATTAAAATTGCACTTTTTAGAAATGGAAACGGACTGAGCATAGTAGGGAGAGGGCTGTGGTTGGCGAGGAAGGAGAGGGCAGAACCAAAGGTAGTGCTGCTTTTCCTTGGTGTTGGTCGCTTGCATGCGGTACAGCTCTGACTCTCATTTAAAAAAATCACAGTGTGTGATGACTTGTGCATTATGTGATGTTAATTGTAAAGCAGAACGAAAGTGGACGTGATATTTATTAGAACAATGAAGCTTAATGTAGTAATTGTTAAGGCTTAGCCTCCATTCTGAGGAGGCTCAAAGCACAAGTTGTTTGCTCAAAAAAACCCAAACCAAACCCAACCAAAAAACCACCCAGACTATGCTTACGAATGAAGGTTGGTGGGACACTGGGGACTTAATATCTGTGCTGTAAATGCTGCTACACTGTAGACTGGTAGCAATACAGACTTAGGTGGTATTTAGCTTTATTCCCATCTGAAGGAATTCCCCTGCGTGTCCCCTAGTAGTGGTGCAGGGCTGCGATGGCTGTAGGTTTCACTTTGCTGGCGGGGGGAGGTGAAGACCATGAAGTTCTGTGAGGCCAAAGGGGTTCAGGCTCTTTCCTTTTCCGCATCTTTTTTTGCTTGAAGGGATATTCCTCAAGACAGAGACTCTATTTATATCCGTTTCCACTGTGGCACCAACCCCACTGTCAGTGCTTAACAAAGAGTACGTAGCATTGCGCCGAAAAACAACATGAGAAGAACTTTAAAGTGGCAGAAACAAGCTCTTGGAAGTTAGGAAAAGCCAGATGTTTGGTTTCTTCTGTGCCTTCAATTTGACCTTATTATACATACATATTGTGTTACAGTCACGAATGACATCACTGCAGCCGTTTCTCCAGAGGAGCAGCATTCCCTTTGGGCACGGGATGAGCCGTGTTCGGGGCATGAATCAGTTTGGCGTAATGAATGAGGATGTTGTCGAAGAAGTTAATCTAGGAATTGATGATTGTGTGATGAAGAGGGAGGATGACTTCAGGAACGGAAATGACAGTCTTGTGTCCGAATCGGATGAACTTGAGGCAGGAGACTTCACTGCTGCCACTGCCTAAGGGCGGCAAGGAGAAGGAAGGCATTGGGATTAGCAACCGGCTCTTTGGGAAAGGAGAAGTCCAGACAGGCTTATCCTTTCCTCCTGGCTGCTGGCCGTGGGCCAGCCGGGCTGATCTGCTCGCCAAGGTTTCCGACAGAGTTGGAACGGCAGCAGAGGGGACCCAGCTGTGGGACAGCCTGAGCTTTGGACACGGTGTCATCCCAAGTCTGGAGGGTGCAAGCCAATGGTGAGAAATGGTCTTTCTCTGGGGTTCGTTACGCAGGGAGAAGGGGTGTCTGTCCAGGTTTGAAGACTTAGAACAATTCGAGTTGGTCCAAAGACGGTGTTGGCAGGAGGCCACCAGGCTACCAAGCCTGCAGAAGACAGCGAAGGCAAGTTTGGAGCCTAGAGCCGGGCACAAGTGTCAACGCAGGTTTTGGTTTAGTGAGCAAGATGTGGATCATGAGCTTGAACCAGTGAGTTACGGAGGACAGCAGGACCTCCGGGGAGATGTTAGGAGCGTGCGACCCTTAGCTGCTTAGATCTTCGTGATTTTGTGGTCACCGGCAGGTCCCCTCCAGCTAACCAGAAGCAACAATCCTTTCCTGATGTAGAGAGGCTTAATGAGGAACTGCAAATATTTTGCAGAGCCTTATGGTCATTGGGCAAGATACTGCAGATTATTAAAATGTAATATAAGGAATTATATTTTTTAATGGAGGGAAAAAAAAAAAGGTAGGGCCCAGTTTTGAAGCTTAGATCTGTCTGTTGGGGCTTGGTGGAATTGTACTTGTGGGTAGAGTTAGGAAGAAGTGCCACTTCAGAGTTCGGCATTCTCATTTGGGTCTCGGTTTCAACCCATCTCCAAAAATCACATTAGCAAAATTGTCAGAATAAGATGGTTATACAAAGACATGCCAGGACACTGGCATAGAAATGGGATGGTGAAGTTTGCTTCTGGGTCTTTGATGGGAAAAGCAAGAAACCTGCTGGTACTAGTTGTTGTTCCTTGCCACACGCTTCACTTTAAGCATCTTCTAAATTAGCAGCAGATTAGCAGCTTCTAAACTAATCAGATTACTCTTGTGTGGTTCTTCTAGCAAGACAAAAATGAGTTTAAATCCACTTCAGGTGAGCAGGGAGAATTTGGTTAATAACACTGAGCCGTTTACACTGGAGTGCCAGCAGATCACTAAAATAAATTCAGCGTGCTTGGCATGCCTTTGACATGACGTCTGCTGTTGAATTTCACCTGATAACATCTGGGCCCAAATACTTTTCTAAAATGGGGGGAAAAAGAGAAATTGTCATGGAGAAATAGCGTCTGCATTTCTGCTGCATTAAAATTCACTGTAAGCATTTTGCGTACTGTTTCTCTAAGGTTGAGGAGGTGGTGATTTTAACAGTAAGGCTTACACATTATCTTCTCTCTGGGGATCTCAAAACATTTCAGAAATGTGAAAGAACATTTTCATTCAGTGATCAAAATGTGTTTGCAGCAACGCTTTCATTTTCTTAAAAAGTTATAATTAATGTATAAGAAAGTACAGTAAATACTTTTTTTTTTTTGACTTTTCAGTCTGTACTGAGCATTTAGTTGTCACAGCTAACTGGAAAAAAAAAAGTATGCTTCTCTTTTCAAAAGAAAAAAAGATCACACCTGTGATGTGATGTGTAAATGGTTGAAGAAAATTCGCAGGTTAATTTAGCCTCCCTGTTTGACACATCTTTCCAGTTTGGTTAACTACCAACACTGCAGCTCTAACACTGATGAAGGTAGCAACAGTAAGAAGTGACCGCTCCTTGTGTTTTGCTGACACAAAGGCAGTTACACTGCACATTGCTGAGAAATTCAGCTCCATGAACACATCCCTTCCTGGACCTGGCAAACTAGAAATGGGCAAAACTGCTAGGGAAAAAAATGTGACAGCTGATTCTTCATTACCATCTATTTTATATGGCTAGGTATGGTTACACAAACATTTCCTCAGTCAGCAAAGCCAGTTTAATAAGTCACCATTCCCGCACCGTTCTTCATCCACTTCCATGTTGTGCCAGATGATTATTTGTAGGGTTGTGCTATAAACCAGATCCAGATTTGGGGTTTATTTGTTTGGTTTGGTTTGGTTTTCAAGTCAAATCACTTCAGTACAGTTCAGTTTACAATTGCATCAGCATGACTGAGGGGATAGAGGACTTCAGGAAAGAAGCAAATAGAAAGAAAAAAGGATGGAGACTTCTTAAAGTGCATTTGTCATCACATGAAATGTTTCTGTAACTCTGCTTTCATTTTTCTGATGTGGCAACACCTTCTTGGGAGTTTCCTAATGAAAGAAAGAGAAAGGAGAATTGTCAGAAATAGCATTATCTGACACTACCCAAATATTTTATGGAAACAAAGCAATTTCAGCATCTTCTAATGAAATACTCATCATTATCTGTCAGGTTACCTAGGGAGCTGCAAAGGATGTGAAAGTAATAGCGTGTAAACTGGAGATAAGGATGTGCAATGTGCACGTGGACTTGTCTGCTGTGTTACCAGGAGCTTGGGAGTCTGAGCTCAGCTGGCTCAGGGTCACTTAACAGTTCTTAAATACATATGTACATAGATAGAGGGAGAATGTTTGGTTCATTTCAAATTGTTTTTTTTCCCCAAGTCCATGGAAATTTTATTTCGGCTTCATGCACACATTTAAAGAGCTATCAGGGTTTAGAAAGGCTAGTTACATTATGCATGAAACCAGAGTCAGAAACTAACAGCCTCTAATTAAACTGTTAAATTAGAAACTCTGTTTATGTGGATCTGTCAATACCTTTTGAAGGTATGTATAAACCAGGTTGTATTAAATTTACTATTATCATTTTGTGATATTAATTTGAACCAGATCACCCTATGATGGCACAAAATGGATAAACCAAGTTAGTTGTATGCACAACCGTCCTTGACTACTAAATGCCGTATGTTGTCCAGTCAATTTGTTATTCACTGTGAACAGTTCAGGATAAACCTGTAGCCGGATAAATCAATCCCAGTACACCTGAGAATGGCAAACGCATTTATAAAAAGTTTATTTTCTTTACAGACAATTTACCAGCAGGATAGAAACATTGTGTTTATCAAACTGTTGACAAGCAGTGGTTGAACTAGCTCCAGTGTTAACTGCCACAGTATTACAAGATTTTGGATTTAATCTCCTTTCAGTGCCAGCATATGATAAATTGTAATGCTACAAGTGTGCAGTCATAAAGCATCTTAAAGTAGGGACATGTACCAAAATAAGTGGATTAGCATTTTACATACCAGGAACAAAAGGGACACAAAATCCTCCAAATTAAATTTGTTGGAAAAGCAAGCTCAAATGAAGCCAACGCTTTTAATCTACTGAAGATGTAAATGGCTGTTCACCTTGCAGAGTTCAAGGTAATGTTACCAGCACAAGGATAAGGCCCGATTTGGTATACCTTCAATCACTTAAGCAGTCCCAGTGAAATTGAGGGCACGTGCTCAGGTGATGTAAACAGTAGCGTGGCTTTGTAAACCCGCGGTACCGTACCACCAGTGCACCCCTTGTGTGTTTACAGCTTCGACTAGCGAGTGAACGCACCGTAACTTGTACACAGTCTCCAAGCACAGTAAACTACTTCGGGTAGGTATGTTGTTTTGACCATATATTAGCCTGGAAGGTTGTATCAGCAGAGCTTTAGCACCTCAAAATTACATCTTCTTGTCCCTTGATAGCCCATGCTGGCAGAAACTTGTAGTATAGGTCTAGTTTGCCCTTACTAGAAAGCCTGTTGTGTAGACTAATGCTCTCACAGTTAAGCCTACATATAGAACTAGATGTTGTTTCCATTTGCTTTGGTCCTGCGTAGCTGTCACAATTATTACCCACCTGCAATGAGTGGGGAGGGCTTTTCCCCCTTGCTCTGAGCTAGGTAAGCCCCCAGATAGTCCATGGGATGTTACCGTCTTAAACGTCTGCAGAATTTGCAGCATCGTTTTTGACAGTGAGAGCAGGGCTGTATGTTCGTGAGTCTTAAGGTTGCAGTCGTAGGACGTATGGGTCTAAATAGTAAGGCTGTGCTTGGCCAGAATTCCTGCAGGAGCTGGGAGATGGCTGCAGCGTAGGAAATGCCGTAGGTGGTTGGATTCAGATGGCTTCAACTGCACCTGAGACCTTGGACTCAGTTTCCCGATATTCTGGCTGCACCCACCAGAGGCACCTACCCGATAGGAAATACTGGGCACAGGGACTTTCACCCACCTGCACCCAGACTTCAGCGTAACTCTGCCATTTTCTGTAGCGCGTATGCTGTCAGCGTAGGGCTTCATTTTTTGTCATTGCTAGCATTTTTACTCCAGCCATCCCTCCACACTGGTGTTTTGTTGCTCACGCTGAGCGGCTCCTCTGCGGAGTGGGTGGACAGGGGAGAGCAGAGCATCCCTCTTCCACACCGAGACAGAAGTCCTCGCTCCCGGTCACAGCCCAGAGAAGCGCATTCCCATGCAAGCAAGGGAGAACAGGATGAGGAAAGGGAATTTTCTCTCAAAGCTCACACTGCAACTGCTTTGGGCAAGATCTGAAAAGGGGAAAGGGAGAGATCCTGGCCAGGGGCTTCATGCTTTGGTATTCCAGCAGCTCCATGATATTTGCTAGCCGCTAGTTCATCCGGAAGAGACTTCTCCCTGGGAAGAGCCATTGTTGTTCTAATACATGCTGCAAAGGTATTTTGTGATTAAAGTTGGAAAGTGGAATTTGGAATGTCCTTCATGCAAAAAATGAGACTCTTTGTTTAAAACTTAAAAAAAGCCCAACAACAGAACAACTCAGTTTCCCATGAAAAAGCTGTTTTCATGAAAGTTTTTCAAGTAGCCTGTCAGTTACTTATGCATTTGTGGGAGACATCAACAAGATGCCTTTTGTAATAGGCTGTGTACAAATTTGCTTCCTGCCAAACCTACGTGTCTCGGAGTTGCAAGTCTATGTTTTGCTAAAATATATGAGTCATTTTATCCTGCCCTCCATGGATTCTTAATTTTTTTTTTTTTTTTTAAGTATGTCATCTGAAAGGAATTTCATGGCCACAAGTAAGAAACTCTGGTCTGATGACTTTGGTGGCAAAATTAATAACTGTATCTCGTTTTATGAAAGAGTGCAGCTGTTGGTATATTCTGTCTGCATGTAAAGTCAAGCCAGTTTGTGTTAATAGTCCATCACTAAGGAGGAGGTAAGACCCACTGAGTTTTGCATTATGGATTTCCAAAAGCTGGATGGCAAAACTGTCGTTTGCAGAAGTGCTAGGGTGGCAGCAACTGGGGCGGGGGGTGGTGTGGGGGAAGAGAACGTGCAGCTGTAACTATTCCTCTACATCAGCTGCTGTGCTTCTGTGATTCATGGAACAGAAAGGGAATGACTTGCATTATGCATTCGCATGACCTGAAAGCTACTGCTGAAGTATTTAGTCATCTTTGCATTTCATACTTACAACTCCTTTGCTGTTTCGCTATTGTTTTTGCTAGTCTTTCCAAACACTATTAGAGTACAGTTCTGTGGTTATCTCAGTTATCTGTACTCCCAGGAGAGCTGGCTTCCACTGTTTTTTAATAGCAAAAATGTCTGGGAATGGATGATATTTGACAGATGTTTAGGTAACAGAAATAGGACTTTCAGACTAGTTTCTCGTTTAGGAATTCTTAACAAAATAGCCTGAAGAAATTCGGAATATTTGGGTTGGAGTCTCTTGAACTAGCTGGCGGAGACGTGATTCAGGGAAGGAAGCAGGCAGCGTGGCTCGGAGGGAGGAGAGGCACTGTTAGCGTGCCTAGGGCTGGAGGATATCATCATGGATATCCCTCTATTAACACGTACACACCTCATATAAAACATGATGCCTTAGGCTTTATGTAGCATTTGAAACTTCA
Organism: Buteo buteo; assembly: GCF_964188355.1. Lineage (NCBI taxonomy): Eukaryota > Metazoa > Chordata > Aves > Accipitriformes > Accipitridae > Buteo > Buteo buteo. Next base: position 6,113,071 of record NC_134173.1, read on the forward strand.
TCCTTGAAGAAATACTCTGGGAGGCAATGATGTGTTGTTGGAGGTTTTGGGGGGTTTTATTCAGCTAGCCATAATAACAAATTACCTGTATAATTCTTCTCCAAGGTCCTAATACTTCAACAGAATTTATGTTTCTCAGGGTTTAACACACACAAAAAAACCCACACAAAATGATTAGGTTCAACATTTTCAGGCTGTCTACATCTTTTTTTCCTCAATTTTGCCATTAACCAAATCTGTCATGATGAGAAAATGTGAAGTAGAGCCATTTGGAGGCTATCGGTAAAGCCCAGGAAATCCTTCAGAGTGGTTCACCACCTTTCCTCTTTAGAACACAGGGCAGTCAAGGCAAACAGAGGGAAACATTTAATGCACCATGTATGTCTGATATTTCCTTTCCCTAAAATGTCCTCTTTTTTCACCCTCTTATCTTAACAGACATCCCCCAGCAGCCTTTTGTAACCAAAAGGTTGCTGTAGAAACAGTAAAGGAGTGGTTATCTGCCGAAGTCACCCACCAAGCGTTGTGCTGTTCTCCTTTCCGCGGGTTTTTAGATGCCTGACGTTGCTCCTTAAAGGTCCGGTTTGTGCCCAGAAGAGCCCCACCTGTGACCTTCCGCTCCCCATTCACCTGTGCTCACAGACCAAGGAAACTGGATCATTAATTTTACATACCCACAGAAGTTGTCCTGCCATGCTTTTGTTTGATGCTGCATTTTAGGAGTCAGAAGTGCACGGACTTAACATTTTATTTGGGCCTCCTTCATGCCAGAAAGGCAGGACCAACATACCCTAGGCTATCACTGTGGAAAAGGTTTTTCGTCCTGCGAGGTGCTGAGAATTCGTGCCTCAGCTCCACAGGGGACCCAGGGTAACCTGGGGCACGCCTGTACCCTATGAACGATCCAAACTGACATTTGCATTGGCAAGAACAATACATAATCTGACATTTGTGTATAGGACGACTGTGTGATAAAACAGTGGTTGCTGCCGCATTTTATGTGATCAGAATATTATCTCTGAGTGCTGAGGGAGCACTGGGGCTAACACAGGCAGCTTAACGCATGTAGGAATCCATCAGAACGAATATACATATATATGTATATGTGTATCGCATGGCGGATCTCTCAATTATCTTGATTTTATATTACAGTACAGGTTGGGAAGACTCTAGATAGCTTGACTGCATGCTGTTGCAAAGACAGAGCTTCATCTTTATGGTAGCTGTTGAAGACTTAGATCCTGAAGAAAACGATCCTGCTCGTGAACTCAGTATTAAATAGGCTCAGAGCTGTTGCAGTCTGGGAGAACCTCGACTTGTTTTGTAAATTAATGCAGACTAGTTCCTCTTGGCCATGTTTTGGTGTCATATCCCAGTTTATAGAAAATAAGTCAACCCTGTTACCACTGCACGTTGGTTTTATATGTAAGTACGTGCGTGGACATGAAGGTGCACACTGCTGTGTGTTCCACATCTTGAACAGCGGTTAATTAAGCAGAGCACAGTGAAGCCTCCCACACAGATTATTTTCCTTCTGTATCTTATCACTTCCCTTGTTGAGGTGGAGAATAGCTACAGAGAGGAACTAGATCTGCCCCTTACAAACAGGGTCCATTTTCATTTCAGCCGCTCTTAATTGATTTCACTTCAAGGATGTATATATAAGTTGTAGATGAAAATCAATGACATAGTTGAGAAATGGAGCATCAGAAAGCAATTTATAAGTAGATTTCCTTAAATGCTGCAAGAAAAATGGTTAATTTGTATGGAGCATGTCAAGGGGAAAGGGAGGAGGAATAGTTAATACAGTTAATATAGCGCAGTCTTCCTTCTGTGCTGACCTAAGAGCAGCTCTGTCGAGCAGGTTAGCTCTTCAGATGCATCGTTGGGTCTAAGTAGTTGACTCCAGGCAGTCTTGGACAGTCTCCGTGGGTAGCTGCTGGGGGATAACTGTCCTATACTTATGACCTTTTTTTAAGATAGAATGACTGCAGACATCGTTTTTTTCATGATAGCAAGATTTGGTGGCGTAGTGGTTTGGCTGCAGCTGTGCCTACACTGGGCAGGTTCTGAGATCCTCCATGTGCTTGGATTAAGGGGCCTAAATCACTCAGTTATATAGTCAGCTGCACCTAAATAACTAAGGACCTGCCAGCATCTAGACACTTAGGAGGCATCTCTGCTGTTTCCACTCCCACACATTGATTTCACTTTTGGAGGAGCTGCTCCCTGTTACCAGTGTAGCCTTTAAAGTGTCTTCAGAAAATGTTTCTGTGCCCTGCCTAAGACAGGGGAGTACGTACAAGGCAGGTTGTGCTTTTGCATAAACTGAATTTCTTTTCCTGGTGGAGTTCAGCCTGTCTCAAGTGTGTATGAATCAAACGTGACCATACCTATACCCTGTCTCCAGGGCTCTGAATGCCATACCAGGAGCACCCACCCTGGTGCTTTTTTAACTTTTACGCCTACTTCATTCTTAATTTTGATCATGGCTGATGCAATCCCAGACTCTTAGCATGAGTTTGGCTGGTTTCTTCCCTCCTGTCAGTTACTCCATCTCCACTGACTCCTTCCCTGTCTCTCTCAATGCTACCTCTATCACCTCCTTGAAGAAAAAAAAATATAGCCAGGTTAACTGGCTGCTGTGTCCTCTGCTTTTTGCAGCATCAGGTACCTTCTGCCCCTCCTCAAGTGATGGCAAAGTTACCCTTCTCTGACTCAGGCCCCTTTCCACCCTTTCTCCTTTGACTATGTTGCCTTCTGTCTCTTCAGTTGCTACCAACAGTCTGAAAGCTTCATCCCAGGTTCATGTGACTAAGCTAAGGTAAACATCTGTATGTTCAAACACTTACCCTGTCTTTAAGGACGCTTTTTGTGAAACATTGTGGGGACAGAGATGCTACCGAGCCACATCTGACTGCACAGACATCTACTCATTGACCGATAGTGGTCATTAGCTGGTGCTTCAGAAGCAAACTATTTTCACCTTGGCTGTTGAGCAATAAATTCTTATAAATTCTTTAGGGAGAATTTCTAATTAAGCATGATGGCTTTTGTTCTTTGGTAATACTGGCAAGACGACAAAGCCTTGTCAAATTATAATGACCCTCTGCGTGTCTTCTGCTGTGTATGGTTTACTTTGAAGCTCTAGAAAAGCAATGAGCAATTTCTTTGCACGTCCATTGGCCCTGCGCAACCGCTGTGTTACAGCCCACGCTTGTGAGATTAAAAAAAAAAAGAAAGAAGGAAAAAAGGAAAATAATTTTTAATAATCTCTGTTAATAGGATTTTCACGGGCATGCCCTGCCACCAGCACATATCTCTCTTAGGGCAGCTTCCCCTCCTGTTTTAGCCAAATAGAAACCTTATGTAAATAGGTGATATCTTCTATCAAATCTTCACCTCTTCTTCAGACATCAGAGAGATATCGGGGGGGGGGTTGGTTAGGAAGAAGGGGAGAGAACCTTGTTGTCCTGGGTTTCAGATAGTTCTTCAGCAAAATACTCTACACTGATGACTTTTCCCTTTTTGTTAGCTGTGTATTTTTGGTTTGCTCTGTGTTTCCTTCCAAAAGTTTGAGATGTTTGCTTTTGGGATTATGTCTTTTATGAAAATAACCAGGCTTCCAAATGCGGTCTGTCAAGCTTGCCAAGTTACTAGACATGCAGGTTGCCAGAGGAGTTTTGCTTCTCATATTGCCTGTAAGTAGATCAGCAATGTGGAAGCTTTGAGTTTTTCAGTGTCCTCAGCTCCCCTGCTGTATTTTGCTGAGGAAAGGTGAGGCAGTGAAATACAGAAGAGGAGGAATTTTTTGTCTTTCCTTTTAGTGACCTTCCCACGGGGACAGCAGCATAGTGCATAGGCACCTCTTAGGAGCACGTCTTTGGGGGTGCAGGATGGATGAAATGCCCTGGATGGATGAAATCCCAGAAGGAAGCTGGGACCGCTTTTGACTGGGGCAAGAGTCAGTCTGGCCATATGGGAAAGGAAAGTCCAAATGCTTGTGACAGTTAATTAAGGCTACACGACTGTGGGAATCGGGCTATTACGAAGTTGTTTAGCTCCAGCTATTGTGTGTTTGCATGATACCTATTACTTTTGGGGACAATGATTTTTCTTCATTATTGTTCTGAGAACTGTATGACCTCCTTTTGGATTGTCTTTAAGTAATTCCTAGCAAAATACATGTGTCCCAACCAGCTGGATAATCTGTTCAGTGTGACTGTTCCTGATGTGCTTGCTACAGCAATAGAGCCCAGAAGACCAGCAAATAACACAGAAAAAATCTCCAAAGGGAAAGGAGCAAAAAGACAGGCAAGATTTTAAACTCTCAAAATTGAGAGCACGTTGGGGATTGTTTTGCTTGTTATTATTGTGGTCTGTCCACTCTGGTGCTTCAAATTTTAGCGGCCCTGGTCCCTAAAGCCACGTAGTGTGGCTCGTTCGGTCGTTACTCTTCTGTTGCCGGAGGTGCCTTCCTGCAGCACGTCTTTATTGAGGCAGTGGATGCTTCTTGACAAATATCTGTTCACTCCCCGCAAAAAAATAAACAAAAAGAATAAGGAACAAACCCAAACCTGACCACCACCTGTGATCTGTTAGAGAGCGCTTCTTTAAATGCTTATGACGGCTTGCAGGTTTGCGGGTTAACAAACCCACCCATAACACACAAATAAACGCCCGTCGCCAGTGGTGATTTCCATTGTGTTGAATACAAGCCGGTACGAGCGCGGGCATGTTATAGCTGCCTTGCATTTGCTCATCTGAGACCCAGGTGACCCAGTTGAGGTCTGCTGATGGGTGGGAAGTTATCCATCGGGCTGAGTGCTAAACCCTGTGCCCGGCGGTCCGTGCTGTGGCACTCGGCAACAGGTGCTGGCTGTAGCCGCGGCTGGAAGGCTGTCAGGTCATGCTGGAGCCTGGGTTTAGCTCGTTTATTATAGGGACTTTCGTCAACTGCTACCGATCGTTTCAGACCGCTTTGTGATTCTCGAGGGATGAGGTTGCAAGTGTAGTTCATGAAAATTATATTAAACTGATCAAGCAAAACATGAAGCTTTAGAGGGAGTGTCTTATGTATTGCATCTACGAACTCCAAATATTAAAAGGAACTGACTTAGTGACTCATCTTTTCATGTATCATATCATCCATCGGATAACGGCATTTCAGAAGCACAGGAACAGGTCAGATTATTTTGATGTCTTCTGCAGCATGCAACATAGATTTCCTTTCTCTTTTTCCCCCGTCTCTTCCCTGCCTCCAACCCCATCTCTGTCTCTCTCTTTTCCAATTTATCTGGATTAAACAAGTCTCTGATTATTCTTTATGCCACTGCAAATAAAGTCATTTTCAGAAACAGATGTCGAAAGAGCCCAGTGAAATAATCCTGGAGGCAGATGCAGTCTTCCATAAGCTGCCAAGCGCATGGTGCAATCAAAGTGATGAAACAAAATGGAACAGGCTGCAGAAAAAGTAATTAAATTATAGTTCCATTGTAGAAGCACATTTTAAAATTACTGAGATTCAGAGCCCATAATGCTGGTATTATAGTTGAAAGAATACTTGCCATGGGTCATAAGCATTTTTTTTAACAGTTATTAATCATGCTTGACTGGAAAGACATGTGTAACCTACAACAAGCAGTGGCTGTAGTTGTGCCAAAGGAAGCTTTTGTTCCCTGAAGAGAATTGTATCAAAGGCCAGTGTGTCCTATTATTACGTGTGCAATAGCAAAGTGCAGAATCTGAAACAGGGCTTTTCAGATTTCAATACAGAGCACTGGAGGGGAAAAAAGAAAACAAGTATTGTATCTTTTTGAATACTATATGACCTCCTTTTTCTCTTACCAAGTTAACTTACTTATTGACTAAATAATAGTAAAAAAAAAAAATCTCTAAAACACCCCTCCTCTCTCTAACTGCAATAACAATAATGCCAGGGCTCTTATAAAAACAGGGAAGAGACAGAAAATGTACAAAGTCTTGGAAACTGGAGATTCAAAAGACCTCGTCTGTTCACTCAACTCTGTTTCCTTTCCATTACAAAGTGAGCCTATAGAGGAGCAGATAGAAATTTTTCAAAAATTTTTTTTCCCGATTGTCAATATCTAAATGTTCTGTGGGAATGTGTTGATTTCCTTATTTAAAACATTAAATTAAAGACTTTGATAGTGACTGTCCATACTGCCTTTGCAAAATTGTAAAATTGTGGCATTTTGGTTTTCCATTGCAAAGAGATGTTTTTACTTTGAGATATATTATACATAATAGAATATAAAACCAGCAAGTTGGAGTCTGTACAAAAATTTAGTTGTAGAAAAAGAACTTCTTTGGATTGACAAAAAATATTAAAACATACACAAGCACACATACTCACAGACTCATACACTAAATTGTTTCAAAATTTGATGGTTTTGTTCCATTTGGAATGAAAGCAAACTTTGCAAGGTGGAATTCCCTACAAAATTGGCACACTATGTCTAAATTCTGTTTAAGACCTGATCCTGCATTCCCAGTGCTGAGCGTCTGGGCTGACTGCAGTGTATTTCTTATAAGGCTTCCAGGAAGCTTTCTGCAACCTTTCTACATGGAAACACCAGGGGCATTGCCGCTTCTGGAACATGTCATTCAGCCTGAGAGATACCCCAAACTGGTTTTGGGGGACAGATTTAGCTTTAATTTCTTCTTTTTTGAGTAATAAAGTCACCCTTACATCAGCCAGCCTCACTTGCAGCATCCTAGTTTCTCTCGTTTGCTTTGGTTCCCTCCAATATCAGTAGCCTTTTTCGAATACTGCCTCGTTTGTTGGTGGCTAAGATCCACCCCCATCTTTGTATCATTTTCTGTTAGTAGTTTTTTCCACTCTCCTCTCAATGAACTCCCACTTTTTCTTTTTTGTGGTTTTTTTTTTTTCTGTGTTTATGGAGTGTCCAGATCCAAATATGAAGCAGGATATGGTTATGTGAATGTGGTTGCTTCCTCTTCTCCTAGTATTGTAAATATGTTGGCATACATTTTTTGCACTGTGTTTCTTTTTACGTTGTTGTCTTCCTGCTCTTCTCTTTTATAATGTCCACAGTCCTTCCAACTGACTGTCGCTAATGTGCTGCTAATGCCCTCCTCTAGTTATTGATGTAGATACTACCAAAACGTCAGTAATGCTTTTTTAGTTTTTTATTTTTATTTAATAGTAATCTATTCCTCAGTATGTCTCTGGAGTCTCTGCAATAAACCAGCAATTACCTTCTTTGATCTTTACTTTTTTTTCTTTCAAATGAGCAAATGGACCACTTCGTGGTCCCAAGTCAAAATTGGGAAGGTAAGGGCAGCATCAAATCCTTCGCACTAGCACAGGTCTTGTTTTGTTTTCTTAAAGAACATAGGACCAAATTCCACATCCAGTTATGTCCGTGAAACCGTTAAAGGCAGCGGGGTTGGGTACGAGCAATAAAGTTACTGGACCAGCTGGGAAAAAAACCGGAATGTTTATCCTAAGTCTGCTTAAAGCACCTTTTGGAGGGAGTTCCTCCAAACACGGGGGCTTTTTTAGCGATTGTATCAGTTCGCTTCCAGAGCCCCCACGTCTCGCTTTGCTCTCTCGTGATGCTGGCTGTGACCCCCTTCTGCCCACCCACCCGCCGCCAGCCCGACTGGGAATCCCTCACCCCCGGGTTCCCACCAAAGCTTTTCCTGCGGTGGAACGCATACGCGTATAGATATAGCTATGTACGTACGCAGGTATTGGTAAGGAGAGGGACTGAAGGGTAGACAAAAGGACAGATACTTCGTGAAGCGCTGTTTCAGCTGAGTAATTTGGTGAAGCAAATGAGTTTATGCAAAAAATAGGCTCTTTTCTTTGTAAAGGTTGCACGGAAGTAGCAAATGGATAACCTCAGTGCTGCTTTTTCCCAGTGCTAGAGCAAGATGCAGTGATTCACTTTACAGCTGGCACTTGGAAGTTATTAATAAATAAACGATTTGATTTTTCTTTGCTTTTGAATACTTCATCAATTAGACTTGCTTTGAGTTTTAAAGATTCTCCTGGTTTAAATCAGTGACAAAAACATTGATTTAAGTGGCTTAAACCTTGGCATGTGTTTGGTGCTCTACTCTGAGTATTGACTGCCCATAAAAGAGTCGTTTATTGTGGGCTGGTTGTTGTTTTTTTGGTTTGGGTTTTGTTTCTTGTTGTTAAATCTAGTTTCAGATGAAGCTCTGGGAACATACTAGGGTTTTTTACCCACCGCATAGTCTTGAGTTTCACAGTGAAGTTCTTATAATGCTATATGGTTTGACTAACCACCAGTGATGGAGAGCTTAAATATTTGCCTTGTGATCATGACTTTTGAAGGCAACAATTCCAGCGACCTGGCAGGACATTGCAACTCTGCTTTTTCTTTTCCCTTTTATCCCAGTCAACGATGGAAGTCTTCGCAGTGCTCAGCCATGTTTGCAGCTGTTACAGCTGTGCTCCTCCTGTTGCATCCGTTTCTCTTTCTCCGACAATTCCAAATCCACCCTTGCCTCAAGCGAGCACGAGCGTGGTATCCCAGAAGGGAGCCACATTCCGGAGGCTAGTACCAATCCCCTTGCAACAGAAGGATGGGAGCTCATCCTCTTCCCTCCCTTAGCTGCTGTATGAATTTCCTTTTTTTTTTTTAATGAATATTTATTTTATCCATCTAGGGAGTTTGAATGGTTTTTCAAATCACAGCCTTGTAAATAACATAAGGTGATTACGAAGTGATGTTTTTGCTTGTTTGTGTCAGAGATTCAATTATATCAATATATAATATTTTTCTGTTTAATAAGGTGAAATGTATTAGTATCATTAGCCTCTTTTCCCTAACCAACAGCCATGTTTTATACTGGATTGAGTGAAACAACTGACTCATGTTTATCGAACCGGATATGTCTACAAAAATTTAATTACAAATAGGTTGGACAAATATATCTTCTAAGGCAGATGTCATTTCAACATTGATGGAATTATAAAAACATAAATATATTTAAATATCTGCTTATTCTGTGCCCAGTGGGTACATACTTGATGGGTTAATGTTTCCCACTAGAGAAGCTCCCATATTTATTGGACCATTCTACTGGTTTGGGGCATTTTTCCCTTTGATCAATAAGAAGCTATCTGTACTCTTGTATGTATTAGCAAAGAAAATTATAATTCCTGTTTACATCTGTGAGACTGTTTTCACTAAGGATAAAAATGTCATTTAAAAAATCATGCTATTCTTAATATTTGCTTATTGGATTATGCCCCAGCAATATTTTAACATTTGTCCACATCTGTTGTGTAAAAAATGTACCTTGCTTATTTTCCAGCATTTGACCGTATTCTATGTATATATGCATACTATATTAAAGATAAATATATCTTTTTACATATGTAAATAAATCTTGCTCACTTAAAATATCTTGGAAATAGACGATGTGAATGATTTCTCTGTTCTCTGAGATTTTAAAAAATGGAAAAAAGAACATCTGTTTAGGCTTGACTCTCTTTCCTTTGGTGCAAGTGCATTTATTTTTGAATCAACAAGCAAAGTTTGTATGCCCCAGAACATTTTTAGTTGTTTTATTTGCTTTGAATTAAATTAAGGTAAATTTACAATTGAAGCATTGTTTCAAAATAAAAATATTTATTATTATTATTATTATTATTATTATTATTATTATTATTCATACATTTGACTTCGGGCCACAGGGATAATTTAACAGATATGACACACATTCACAATGTTTGGGTCATCAGAATCTAGGTTTTTTCCAGGAGCAGGTGTGGACTGAAAATCTGTTCTTATGGGGTAGGCCATTCTTGTAAGCATCTCTGTGCTGGAGAGATGACTCTGCTGCTTTTGGTGGTCTGTTCAATTTTTTCCCCATCTTCACTGTGACTTGTATGTACATTTCTCTGTTAGATTTATTATCTCAGGCCATATGGAATGATTAATGCAAGTTAGCTGGAGTGTCTGTTTCTTGGTTGAACATAAGTAAAGCAACATTTTTATTTAAAACTTGAGCAACATAAAAACAAAGATCGGAGCAACATGACGCTTAACTTGTGGGGTTTGGAGCCACCGGATAAAGTGGCAGGTGAAGCTGATTTTGTGCTCAAAGCTATGATTAGAAATCATTCTTTGGTAAATAGCTGGTCTACCACACGCATATATTGTCTTTCCTGATCCTGCAAACTGCCAGGTCCATGATAAAGCTTACAGTTAATTGCACTGTGTGCCATTAGGAAAGGAAAGAAAGCACCTTCTGCTCCATCCTGAACTCGTCATTGAATCCTCCTGGAGAATATTTGTACAGAATAATTTACGGCGGGCTGCCACAACTTTCTTATTTGTGGAGGATTTTTTGTTTCATTAGTCTAACGTGGCAGCTTCCATCTGCAGGAGCTTTTAGCTGCCTGGCTTTTTCACATACACAGAAGAGCTAGTTGGCTAGTGGATCTGTACAAAATATGGACATGCACACCCTGCTGCTTTTTTTTTTTTAGTTCATGGCAAACTGTAAAGATGTTCTCTGCATTCCTGCTAAGGTTATTCTTTCTGGAATAATTACAGAAAGGCAAAAAAAAAAAAAAAAAAAAAAAAAGACTTAGAAAGATAGAAGAAAGGCAAAAGAATTACTGTGTTTTCCACCTGGAAATTACTTACTCCCCACAGGATCCCAGATCTGTTTGGCATTTGCTGAAGGCCGTTATACAGCTTTTCGAGATTTCCTGAGACTTGATTTCCAGGCATTTGATAGCATTTATTACCTGTTTGACATGTGATGTTTTCTGAAGGGATAACTTTCTGTATTTTGGCAAAGTCTGTAGCTGTCTCTTCACACACAGCATAATATTTTTATATTAATTTATATTAGGTAAGTATTTCATCATTGAATGTTGATATTAGGAAATAGTTTTGTGAACAATGGGGCAATAGTCTTTATTGTGCTTCTGTGAGTTTTCTTCCTGTACTAAAGTCATGATGCCATATTGTTTACTCAAAAGGCTTTACAGAAAATGCTGTAAGTAGAAGCGTCAATAAATGTTACTGTTTATTTCCTTTAATTATTCAAAAAGGCAGCAACCAGTGTCATTGGCTGAAGCATATGCTTTTTGACCAGCATGAGGAAAAGTGGTCCATTTAAAGAGTGGGGTTCATATATGTCAAGTTCAGCAGCTAAACATTCATCAGTTGAGAACAGAAAAAAGAAGTCTCTCATCTTTTGCTGTTCTCTTCAAAGGATTATTTGACATCTAGTGATCTTCAGCAAATGAGACGTTAGTCGTCTAGAGTAAGGGCATTTCTCGTTTTAGGGAGAACACAAAGACAGCTTCTTCTATAGATAGGATAGGTTCTTCCTCTCACAAGATAGCGTTACATATCCCTCAAGGAAAAACTAGTACCGCTTTACATACTTCATAAAATTACATTTGAAAGGCAGCACTCCTGGAGTCTTGCCAGTTTTTACACTTGCTATTGCCTTCAAAAGTTGTTCTGCTATTTTTTTCAATCTGTTATTTCTTTATCAGTTTCACTCCTTTGCCAAACCTGCTACTTCCAGATATATGTAGTGACTACAGAGCTTAGCATATCAGAGATACAGAGGTTTTTACAATAATTAGTAAAAGGAGCACATGGGTTGCTAAGGTGTGTAACTGTCTTGTTGGTAGCTGTTAACTCATGGAATAATGTGCTGCTCTTTAGTGCCCTTTGACTTTTGAGCTCATATTTTACTACTTTTTTTGTAAAAGAGATATTTTCTATTTCTGTTTGTAAACCCACTTGCTGTCCTTTCAGTGGTCCATGTTCAGCTTCCTTTCCTGTCGGTTAATTTTTACGTAGATCTCTTTGAGCATGTGATTTATGAATTTCCTTTCGTTCTCTCTAGTGTTTGTTCAAATTTCGTTCTTGAGCTATTCCTTTATCTTCTTTTATCTTTTTAGTGAAAACTAGCTGACACACACACACACACGCTTTGGTCTGCTAACACAAAGAATTAATTTTCTCAGTTCTGGATTTTTGGATCCATCCCAACTATCAACTTACTTAAAATGGGCCATGATATGACAATTTAATGGAGCCAGGTTCTGCAGATCTTGTTCACTTCATTAAGGAGTTAGAGATTAACATTAAATCTATTTTGGGATATAAATGATCAAGATGTGAATAAAATGTATAATCTCATTCCTTTGTGTACAGTCCTCTAATAATTTGGGAGACAGAACTGGTAAAGTAGAAAGGTTAATACTGCACCTGCTTCTTTAGCTATTGTTCATTAATCAGATTCCCCTGGTGAGCTCTCTGTGTAAAAATGGAGTGCTTCAAAGTGTGATTTCTCCTTTTCCAAATAGTTATTATTGGGAGAGAAATCCTTTGAAGAGTTGTCATTGTTATTACCGTTAAGTTATTGTGGGCATCCTGTGAGCTTTTTGTTCTTAGTAACCTCACAGTGATATGGTTTAGTAACAATAAATGTCTTCATCCTTCAGTTGACACAGAAACTGAAGATGTGTATGTTTAGCAAATGGCCAGTCGTCGTCTTTTGCTTCAGCTGAGACCGTAAATAGCTGCTGATTGTTATCACTTTTCACAGTTTCTGAAAAGAAGTTCCTTGAAACAAAATAATACAACTGGAGCTGGTTTTGCTTTTGATTTCACTTTGGGTTGTGCCTTTTTTTTTTTTTTTTTAAACTTCTGCCAGTGTTTTTCTGTATAATTACACTGTTTAGTCCTTTGACATCCAGAGATGCTACTTTCAAGTGAAAAGCCATAGATAATAAATGCTTAGCTTATCAGAGAACTTGAAAGCAAAGTAGTTACTTCTTCATTTGATAGCGTGAACCTTTCTGTGGCAGACAGCTTATTTTTAATTTTAAACCTTACCTATACAGCTGAATCTGTCAATTTCTATTGATAATGTCATCAGTTCTTATGCTGTAGTAATTTTCTTATGTTCCCTTCGGTCTCCTTCTCCTTTCCTATATTCCCTCCAGTTTAAATGAAAGACTAAAATCACGTAAGTAGCATAAACCTGTCCCCGAAGAACTCCGCTCTGCTGAAAGCACAGGTCCTTTCTTCTCGTGATGATCCCTGGCAGTGTGCTGCTTCCAATTCCCGGGAGGTCTCCCTCCACCTGGAGGCTTCTGATCAAGAGCACTTAGCTACAGCCTTTTCGTGGCTTCCCGTGTTTCAGTTTTCTCTGTTCTTTTTTGTTCACTCTTACTATCTTTTTCTTCTGTTTTTTGGTAATAACACTTTTTAAAAAAAAAAGAATTCTTGCTAAATAAACCAAACTCTGAACTATTTCTTCAAAACATCAGTATGTTACTGTCCGACTTCCAATTCTTCATAACTCCTGATAATTCTCTTTGTCTTCAGGTTACTCTGCTCGCGTCTTAGTCCCCTTGTTCAGCTCCTGTCTTTGCCTGCCCCCATCCCTATGGTTTTATCATGTGCTTAGCTACCCCTCCTTTGGGATGTTTCCATGTATTATAGAAATGACAGATTTACTGTGAGAGGCTGGATGTTCTTATGTTTCCTTTATTGAAGTTTTCTTCTTCTAAACCTACCGATACATGGGAACTAGATGACTGAGTTTGTGTGTCCTCATTTAAATTAGACATGGCTTCTGCTGAATGTCACTATAATTTCCCCCATTCCTTTTTCTTTGTTAGAAATGTTTTTTTCTTCCAGTGGAACAACTGGAATTTGGTTTTTTGAATTTCATCTGTAGATTGTTCTTTGCTTTCTTCATAATTACATCTTTCTGTTGATGGTGATGAAGCACCATAATTAGGTTCAAGAGTCCCTTTTGAGCTCAAGCACAGGGAATGCTGTGCTGGGTGCTCTGACCAGTTTCATCTTTCCTGACAGGCTCAGATTTAACAACCATACGATCAAGACTTCACGTTTCAGAGCAGGCTTCCTCCTTCAATGTTTTCGGGTGGTTCTTGCTTCCACATTGATTCTTCTCGCGTGATTCTCCATATCAGCCATCTGAAGCTTCATTTCTCTCTTTCTCCCTGCCTTTCTCCTTCTCTCTGCATCTCTTTCCTTTCCAGCACACCTCTGTGACTGGGCAGCTCCATCCCATTTCACCATGTGCACACTCTCTCTTTCTCTCCCTCCTCCCTCTCATTCCTCTGGATCTTCCAGATGAGTAGTTTTCTTGGCAGATTCACGGATGTCAAATAATTTATTGTGGCTTTAAACTCAGAGATCAATTGCCTGATGTCCACCTTGGTACTAAGCTGATTTTATTCATCTTTGGCATCCCTGCCCGTTGTGGAGTCAAAGGCTTTCTTATCCTGCATGCCTGAAGTGGTCACCTTAGAGATTTAAAACATATATTTTTTTTTTTTTTTCCAGCACTGTGCAGCCATATTCTCTGCAATGGTCTGCTTATTTTCTTGGGAGGGGATTAGTAGGCATGAGGGGTAGGAAGAAAGGGGGTCATGAGGTTGACTTTCCATGGCTTCAGGCAGCAATTTCACACTACCCCCTCAGCCACGTGGATTCCTAACCTCCGTGTGTGTGCGTGCGTGTGGGTTGTGGCACTGCCCTCTGGCTGTATAGTTCATCTTGTAGCTTTTATTAATTCAGTGAAATCCTTGAGAAACTGTGTTGTTCCTTGTGGTAGTCTGATGAACACGTGGCTTAGGTGCTTGTTGTTTTAGTCGCTTAATCTACCAACGATTATTGAAAAGCCGTGTTAGAGAATTGATGGTCCTTATGTAATGAACAGTGAGCATATAGGACATGCCATTTGATGCCAGCTTGGGATAGCTAATATTGAAAGTGTATAGAAACGCATACTTACAGACAAAAGGCATTGGCATAAGACTACGTGTCCATTTTATTGGAGTTTTCAAAAGGTTGTTTGGGGGTTTTTTTTAATGCATATAGATGCCTTTTTCTACCTAAAGAGAAGTTTTCACTTTTTACATGATAAACAGCAGTGGAAATGTCCTCAGAAGTTCACGCTCCGCCCCACAGGAGGCAAAGATCTGCTGTTTGCTGGGAACTATCTGAGGTTATCTACTTGCCTTCGTTCCCTGGGCGTGATTTTTTTTTTGTTTTGTTTTTTGCTTGTTACCTGGAGCTGCAGAGCCCTGGATCTTGGATTTTGTGCATTCTGGTCCATTCCCCTCCCAAGGTCAGAAGGAGGATGTTGTCCAGCTGTCCTCCTGTCGTTGCCAGCTCTCTGCTGAAGGCAGACTAAAATGCATAAACCCTCACTTCTAACATTCAGCTATGCCATTGACTGTATCAGTCTGTACGATGCTCTCTGCTCACCTGTGGAGTCCCCTGACTTTCCTCTGGCATCAGGAAAAGCGTGACATATCGATTTTTTTCATACTCTGAGACTCAACGCTCCCAGCACCCGGAGTAGCCACGAGACCTCATCACACAGAGCTTGAGAAAGGAAAGCCTCACGTATTTAGCTTTCTCTTTGCTCACAGAAACACACGCGTAAGCCAGGAACATAGTAAATTGTTCGAAACGCTGATTTTGCAAAGGAGAGGGAAATTATCTTACTGATTTAATATTCATGATGTGCTCATATATTACAGCAGCAGGTTTATAAATACATAGATGTATTGCTGGCTGGTAGGAGGCTTTGTAGGGGAAACCATTCTCTTCCTTGTGCCGTGGTCTGACACCTGCATGCACACAGAGATCTAGCCCGGCACGTGTTTGCAACGATGCCTGCAGAAAAATTTGCTGTAATTAGTTAAAAATAATAAAGTACAACAATGCATTTTATTTTAATCTGTCTTTAAAAGTGAAATACTCGGGTAATTAACAGGCATGTAGGTTTACTTTATAAATCTGTAAATGTTTTGCCGGAATACGTGGACTCTCAGGACAACTGGGGCAGTTGTAAATGACCTGGCATAGTAAAAACTTTTCTCTCTTCATGGTATATGTATAGGTTTCTTGTATTCTTCCTTATCATGTGAGGTTGCCTTTTTTAATTCTTTCCCTTTGTATCTCCCACAGCTGCCTAACTCCTTGCAGGCACACACGCTCTCAGCCCTCCCCCAGACATCTGTTCTCTTTCTCAGTACCAGGTGCCAGAGTTTCAGCTTGTTGGGAGGTGGGGCAAAGACAAAATCCTTTAAAAAAAATTAGATGGCAGTGATATTTTTAACAGTATTTGTGGTGGAATTTCATTTTTCACTTCTGGTTTTAAAAAGAACCCAAAAGGCTTTAGCTAAAAAACACAGATTTTTTTTATTATTATTCCCACCCCCTCCCCGCCCCGGTTTTCTCTGGAAATGGTCAGGCTCGGGTGGTGGTGGGTTTGTTTTCTAAGAAAAGGCTTTCCTCCCAAATTTTTCCCAAAGTGAGCATACTGCTGTAACGTTGCAACAGTAAAAGGCCGTAGCAACTGTAAGCCTGTATCTAGTCTGGGATTATTTTTCCCACTTGGGAATATATTTCATTAGAAACATAGCTGTACCTTCATCGCTAAATTTTGGTCCACAGAAGGTCTTAAATACCTTGCTTCTACTTGAAACACACCCGTTATGTGAAATCTTCCAAGCATACCCTAAGGTACCATGACTTTCTAGAGATCTCAGATGGCCAGTATTCCTCCCATAAAGTCCAGAACGCTGCGATCTATTCTACTGTTTATGTACCAAAGTGTTCCTGTTTGGCGTTTGGGTTTGGGTTGTTTTTTTTGACAGAGCCTTGGGACATTTTCCTTTCACTCTCCTGCACACATGGTGCATCAGAGACATGGCCAGGCTGCTTCTGTTTTCTGCCTTCTCACCCAGGCACCTTGCTTTTCTCTTCTGCTTTTCTCCATCTGGATAGGTGATATGGGATGTAAGTGATAAGCCTAGAAATGTGGAATAAACGGGATTTATTTCAGCGGCTGTGGTCTGGGTGGTGGAGCGTATGGTATAAAATACACCGAGTCCATGCTGAGTTAGGGAAAAGCAACTTTGGCAATGGAGCAGGTAGGCAGGAGCTGCTCTGTGGTAGCAACTAATGAATTTGCCTTTAGGAAGGAGGAGTTCAAGTTGTTCTTTCTCCCTCTTTCTTTTCACCTCTCTTCAAGCATGTTCGCCTCTTATTCTTGCAGTCACTGAAGGCACAGAAGGTCTCTGTGGCCCTAAGTACTTCTGCAGAGACTTGAGAGAAAACTCGGCATCTTCCAGGGTACTTCCCAGCAGCAAAAATATCAGGAGTGGCTTGGCCACTCGCAGGCTCAGGCTGAAACGAGAACCATCAGCCACCAGAGGAGTGACTGTCCGGGATGGTCTTCAGATAACGCACAGAGGGCAAAATGTGTAACAAGGGGACATGACAGCCAGCAGATTTAAGCCAGATGAAGTGGAGCACTTTTTCCCACACTAATAATTAATCTGTGAGGCCAGAACTTTCAGAGACCAGATGTATGGATTCAAGAAGGGATTAGACAAATTCACGCTCAACTAAGATGGGCTTTACCTTGGTCTAGTATGTCAGTGCTTAGTGGCTCTTAAGATGGAGATTAATCAATGGATGAAACAGTCTGCATGATACTACTTCTGGTGTTTTTAGGGGAATGATCTCGTAGGTCCCTCCAGTAATTTGGTCCCATGCCTGAGCAGTCTCTACAAGGGGACAGGAGCCTGTCACCCTGGTGAGACACCGCTGTACGCTCCGAGCCACAGAATGGTTGTCCCTAGGGGTGCTCGTTAGCCAGTGCCCAAGCCAGTCAAATTTTTGGGAAGCTCCAAGGTGCAAAGCTAACAGGGTTGTCATTAATAAGGGATGGTTACTGAGAGGCGTGATGTCTGTTTAAGGGTTTTATGCTCTATAAGATAGGCCTGGAAAGGACAAAAGCGAATAAGGAGTCTCTAAGCCTTTTCTACTGGGGAATTTGCCTGCCCTTGGTACTATTCCTTCCTGCCCCCATTTTTGTTTGGACTGATAAATGTTCTTGCATGACTAATCTCATAACGCATCTTGTTTATCCCTTCAAAGCCAGTCCTTGCAGCTTTCATTAGCATTTTAGGATATTTAGGACTTTGTAAATGACTGAAAATCTGCAATTTGTCATTAGGAATTAAGAAAAATCTTTCTTCTACTTAGGTCTAAAGCTTGGCTTTGGTCTTTGAGGGTCTGAGCCACCTCTGGGCCTGGTAGACAAAACCAAAGTCAGACAGTGCCCAGATTTACAGCAGCAAGTGGCTCTTAGTTACTCAGATGTCTTTGATAATGTGTCATCCACTGTTGCTGGCAGGGATCAGTGTTTAGGCTCAGAATTAATTTCTCTCTAGCTGGAGAGAAAACAAAAATATCTTGTCTGCAAGAGCAGAAAGAGAAAGAGGTAGTAACAGGGAGAGAAATGAAAACAGCACCAGGCATGTGTAAAAATGCAGAGATATACATATATATATGGTTAACAAAGAGAAAATGCTTTTCAGAAGAAAACGCTGTATTTCACTCTGTTGTGCTCTATACTTTCAGCTTCGAAATACAGGAAGTTTAAGAGAATTTTTAAGGTTTCAAAGGGGAGTTTATCTTGTAATTGGTGAAGGGCTAAAGAGTTGGTCAGGGAGGGATAATAATCAAAGGAGCCTTTTCAGCACTAAACTGTAGTCCAGAAAATCAAAGGGAGGAATGTTAATTGGTTTGTACAACATGATATTCTCAGTTCAGAGTAGCTTCAGCTGCTCAATGGTACTTTTTCTTTTTCTCTCCCTTTCTTTGTAGGTTGATTAAGTGAATAGAAGAAAAAAAGAAGAAAAACGAAGCTGCTTCCAAGTATTGAAGATACAAGGCCAGGATGAACACGAAGGACACAAAAGTGACTGAAGGAGGTCTCAATGTCACGCTTACCATACGCCTTCTCATGCATGGCAAGGTGAAGCATTTACTGTCGCCACAGCAGTTGCCTGTATATTGAGCGAGTGTGTGCAGTTACCGTCAGAACCTGACGGTGCCGTTAACAGAGGGTCTGCTCCTCCTCCTCCTCCCACTTGAGTCAAAACCACCGTTGCCATCACCGAAAAATCACCCGCTGCCTTCCAAGGCATCGCACTTAAGTTTGCACTGCAACCCGAGTTCATTGGAACGAACCCCGCCTGTAAAAAAAACCCGTTTTGAGCAGATCCGGCGGCAAAAAAAAGAGTTCTTTCATTGATAGTTAGCCAAATGTGGCCGACCCTTGCATAAGGCTGACCTGCATACGGTTTGCCTTTCTCATAATTTGCTGCATTTTGCAGGGTTTTTTTAAGGTACCAGAACATTGACTTGCGTGAAATAACTGACACAGAATTACTGTCTATTTCTGTTGAACGCAAACGGGATAGTTCTTCATTATTCCGATGTAACATCTTATTAGAGCGAACCCCCTGATATACCAAGCATTCATCCAGGTCCCCTGCGGGTTTGTTTTGGAAGGTTGACTGTCATTTCGTTTCTGTCCAGCGCAGCACTTAAGCATGCAGATAAGTGTGAAATCTGTGCCATGGACAAAGTGCCAATTCAGTATTGTCAGACTTAACAGTCTGATAGCTGTTTATTTCACATTGCCAGATCACAAAATGGGCTTTTAATTAAAAAACACAATTCATAGGTTCGTTTGTATTGTTTGCATCAGGCAACAGCGGGCGTTTTTAGGCTTAATGAATGAATGTTATATAAAGGAGGTGGTTTTGGCCCTTTCTTAACAAGGAACAGTGAAAATATCTATCTCTATATATATGTATCTCATTCTGGAGATCAAATTTGTATATATCAATCTAAAAAGTATTTTTACTCCTAGGATTTAATTTAATAACTAAAAATATATTTACATTTTAAAACAGCGCATGCTTTCAACCAATGGCATGAACACACATACGATATACCCATAGCAAAAATAGGAGACTAAGGTATCTCCCTTTGTATTTTACTTATGGAGCTGCTAAGAAGTATGAGGGGGTACAATTTAAGTTTGCAAATGAAGAAAGTCAGAAATTAGGTTATGTCAGATCAAATTATGTATTTTCTCAGAAATAATCTGTTTTGTTTGATTTTTTTTCCCCTGAAATATTCAGCTTCAGGCAGGCATCTGGTGTGTAAAATCTGCATCTTAAATAGGGATCTGTCAAACAAATTTAATAACAGTCTCTCTTAACAAACCCACCTAAAATCTGTATGCATGTCTACACTCAAAATTAGGTCTTAAGGGTTGATTCTACCAGGTTCTGATCCCAATCCAGAAAAATGTTTGAACACATCCTTATCCTGGTGGGTACATGTAGCCCTACTGGTTTCAGTCAAATTCCCATGTGCTTAGGCGTGCTTTTTTTCAGCCTCTGTCAGACATATCTGCTTCTTTCAGAATCATGCTTTTAAAGCAAAAATCAAATATCTGTCATTTTCAGGACATTTTAGTTAAAGTGCGGACTAGGGGGTTTTTTTGAAACAAAAAAAAATTTTGAAATCAGAAATGAAATTAGAAAAAGCTACTTTTCTGTGTTAAACATCAATGGTTGGGTATGCAACCACTTTTAAAGATAACAGATGTTATGTGTCCAATCTTCAATGCATATGTAGCCCCAAGTGTCTAAATTAAGCCCATAAAAGCTATGAAGTTCAAATTTTAAACGGGAGTATACCATGCATCCTCCGTTAACAAGGCACAATGGGTATACTGTTAACTCTACTACGCTCTAATCACGTATCCTATTGTGCCTAAGTATTGCAAAGAGTACGTTAAATCAGAATTTATTTTGGTGATAAAAGTCAGACCGTTATGGTTTCTTTGATGTCATTTCTGTGATTTAGAAATGATAATACGGAAGAATGAAGGATGTCTGAGTCAATATGAACTCAGTGTGAGAAGGTCACTCTGAAAGCTCTGTGTGCCTCTGAAAAAGAAGAAGAAACATTTTTCTAAGGCTCTTCCTTAAGATTTGTTGTGGTAATGACATCGGTGGAAATTGCTGATCTTTAATTAGTATTTCTAGACAAAACAATTAACTGAAGCAGAGCTGGAGCTGTAAATAACTGGTCATAACTTGAAAGAGGGGAATTAAAAGGTGGTTTTTAAAAATAACAGTAGCAAACTGGATTCAGTTAGATAATTTTAAAGTAAGATCATTTTAAATTTATTTATTTATTTATTAGCGTGTTTCATGGAAGTATGAGGGTCTGTCGCCACTGACCTTAACTCTGTCTCTAAACCTTTATTACCAGTGTACCTTTGCATAGGGAAGGTCTATGTGCTTTGTGATATTTGTATTTGTTTTGATTGAAAGTCCGTAACTTGTGCTACTGTGCTTAGTTATCTCGGCTGTAAATCCTGCAGACTTAGGGAATTTTGGGCATGAATTTTTCTTGTGATTTGTATAGGGGCTTTAAGTCAAGGATGGACATCTTAATTAGGCAATTAAGCTAAATTCTATACCTGCAGACAGAAAAATTGGGATTTGTATGAACGGACAGACCTCTGCAAGAGGATAGGGAATAAAAAAAGCATCTTTAACAACAGCAAACAAGGCAAGCGGCAAAAAAATCAAAGGCAACATTAGCATCTGGTGAAAGGAAAAGAGATGGGAACAGTCCCGAGCTCCGGAACAACCCAGGATCAGTGCTTCCCTGCGGGTGGGACACCTCTCCTCAGCACCTTTGCTTTATCGTGCTTTGGGGAACGAAGCGGCTGTAGGTCCAGCTGAGCTCCGGCAGGGCTTTGCGCAGCATCCTTCGGAAGAGGCTGGGATGGCCGCCTGGAGGACCAGCTCGGCCGCTTTTCCGCAGAGTAGCGAGATTTGGGAGCAGCTGGCCGGTGACAAGGGAAGGCACAGCCTTGATTTTCTCAGGGCAGAAAATGTGATCTTAAGGGAAGGCACCAGGGTTTTTTTTCCACCTGTGGAAGCAGCAAAAAAGCTCGTGCAGGCCCAGCAAAAGGCTAACCACTGCGCGGTATAAAAGGTTAACCTCGGGGTAAATGTTTCCAGGGCCTGATATGAAAGGTGTCCTCCTGAGCCAGGACTTCAGAGAGCGTGTGATGGTGTAAGATGAAAAGCCTAATTTTCATCTTACGCTGTGTTACATCAGTAGAAAGGCTACGATATGATAGTGCGACGGCCCTGAAGAGAAACCAGGAGCAACACGGGACATTTGTCGTACTTTCCTGCGATGAATTAGAGGGCAGGTGTTAGGGAGTACGCGACAAGGACAGGCAGCGCTCGGGTGTTCTTCACATCCACAGAGAAGCAACTGTCTCTGCAGGGAATTTTAAAGGCAAAATTAGGAAAAGTAGTTAGGCGGATGTGTGAGGAGGGAAGGAGGCAGCCCGGGAATGCTGCACCATCCCTTACTGGAGGCTTTTAAGGACAAGTTAGACAAAAATGAATATACCCTGTAAAGCTGCCACGGTACTGCAGCCTCTGCTGCTCGGGACCTTTCTGACCGAGTTACCTGAATGCTGCTCCGGAGAGGGCAGGAACGGAAGAGCCTTTTGAAACATGTCCAGGAGCTGGGTGTATAGGGTATATTAAATAATGCAGAGATGCATTTTCATCTTTTATTAATGAGAAAGATGCAGCACATTAAGAAATAAAACTGTTTCATGCATTTCAGTAGAGAAAAACAGGGAATATGGACTGGGGCTGTTTACATTGCCCTACTTCCGTATTTTCCATCTAATTCATGCTGTTTCTTGAAGGAAAATAAGTAAAATCACTGTGTAGGGCAGACGAGTGAACGGGTATGGATATTTTAGTACCTTTGTCTGCTTTAAAAGTATAATTTCGGGGCAGGATTAGAATATTGCAGGGATTGCAAGATTTCTGCTTCCAGCAAAGGCAAAAGTGGCAGCATTTACCCGGATCAGATCAACATTTTTGAAGGGCTTAACGAACACAAATTGAGTGTGTGTGCATTCATGGGCAAACAGTCCCCAGCTATCAGATCTCTCTGTAAGGAGAGGCAGAGCTCAGGCTCCAAAAGAAATGTACCTTTTACTTTTTCTTCCTTTTTTAATTTTTATCAAAATCAAACTTCTTTTGGCTACCTGCATGTTACAGGGTCTTTGATGGAGCTCGATGTTTCTTATCATTATTTGCTCACTGTGTGTTGAATTTTTTATTCCCGTAGCTTGTGGCTAGTTTTTTTTCTTGCTTACTGCCACAGGTAATGAGGTTGGAAGATGGTAGAAAATTGTAGCCTTGCCCACAGGTATCTGCCAACATACCTTAGTAATTGACATCTACAGTGCTCTTCTTCGAGTTTTGGTCAGTTCATACCCAGAAAGAAATAACTCTTGAAAAAGCACCTACTTTGACTATACTGGATAATGATTACATGATTTTGGACTGGTTTGGATTTGTACACAGCCAGTGGTAACAGGCTGATTAAGACCCTAAAGACTCACCATTAAAGGTTCATTTTAGATGTGGATGATAAAGAGACTGTGCTGGTAGAAAGATGTTAAATTTCAGGAAAGCAGCTTAATGGAGATTTAAAAGTCGGGTCCATGAGGTGGAACAGGAGAAAATGTTCAAATGTGCCAGCATGGAAAGGGCAGCAGGGTCACGAATCCACTTTGGTTTCCATCTCATAGTGGTGGCACAGGAGTTTCTGTTTCCTCCCTCCAGTACAAACCTGCAGAAGTAAAAGTGCAGCGTTTCCAAAGACGCCGTGTGAAGGTGTGCATCGATGAAACCATATTGGGTGCAGTGAAGTCTGCAAGACACCTGTGTAGACTGTATTAATACAGTGAGTCTGAGGAATCTTTTAGAGAAAGGGGAAGGAGTTCAGAAATAGGAAACAAAATGGATTAATAAAGTCAGATGGTTAGGAAGAAGGAGGAAATCATTTACAGGTAGGACGAAGGAGGGAAGGGAAAACTGGCAGGGAAGTAGGACTCTTGCCAAATACCGAGAGGTGTAAATTGGAGAGTTGAGGCAATTAACTGGAGAAGGTAATTTAGAAGATACATGTGCAGTGAGAGAAGGAAATCTGGAAAGCATAAAAGGCTGAAAGGCATCAGATGCGGCAGTGCCTAGAGAGTGGCACATTTGGGATACGCTGAGTTGGAAAGGAAAGCTATTGCAGCAAAAGCATATGCAATTTTGGATGTATAGCATTGGTGCATCGTGGGGCAAAGAGAGGGTAATTACCTTACTGTTCTTCTGGCAAAATCACACCTGCGGTTCTGTGCTCAGCAGCAGGTGCCACGTGTGTGAGTGATGTTGAAGATGGAGCAGAGAGGGAATTTGCAGAAAAATAACAAAATTTTAGGAGGCTGAGGAGACTGTGTCTAGCTTTCTTCAGACATTCTCATAAATACCTGGAGAGCATAAATACGAGTGTAATGGGGTGTCGTTATTTTGAATGATACAAGTGCTTGTGGCTGGAAATAATGGGATAAAATATATTTTTGAAAATAAATCCTAATAAGGGAGTCCCAAGAGAAATTCCTGGCATTGAGATTTTTATGAGGTTCTAGAAGTCTCCTAAGCAGATTTTAAACATGTCTGGGGAAGAGCAGCACAGGTATTATGTAGAATGTGTAATCTGCTTTGATGGAGGAAAGATACTATGACTGAGTGGAGCTTTTCCTTCCTTGATACCATTTGCTCAATGGTATGTTTCTCATAGTTTCAGCAGTAGTGAATTAGAAAAATAGACCTTCAGTCAAATGTTCAGGTTTGGACAAAACCTTGATTTTTAGGTGCTAAACTTCCAGTACTTAAAGCTTAATTTTAGTTGTCCTGAGGAACTCTATCTCCCAGTGGTTTCAGCAGGATCAGTGGGTGCCCTGTGGCACTGGAAGGACTGGTTACGGCGGACTTACATCCAGCTTCAGTGGTCACTTTCAGACATGTTGGTGATTATTTTATGATGCTATATATAGAATTTTTTGCAAGAAAGAAAATTTAGGATTATTAAGGTGATTGCTCACACTTAACAGCACAAATATAGACAGAATAAAATCATGGAGAAAACTGCCTTTTCCATCAGTATAGATAATACAGTTTTAGCATCAGGGATTTCTTTTAGTGACCACTTTTTTGTGTCTGCTTAATAGCCCCCTGAAAGACTGTAAAGCAAGTGCAGAAATAATTTTTCCCCATCTTGAAGGTAATGCCCTTCTCCTTCCCCGTTTTTTTCTTTATTTTTTACTTATTAAAATACAGAATACAACAAAGTAGCTTTAAGAATCACCTTGTCAGTAATTCAATCCAAGCAGTAAAATGCCAACCAAGCCAATGTTTGTGCTGTTCTTTCTAGTTTCCACGAACACTGTCAGGGTATTATGAGGATTGACTGTCCTGCCTATTGCTATTATAGTTCTTGTTTTGTTTGTTTGCATTACTGTGGTACCTAAGAGCTCTAGTTATGGAACAATACTCTGTGTGCAAATACACAACACAAGATGGATCTCCTCTTAGTGTGTGTGTAGTAACAGCTGAGAGTTTCTCACTAGCCTAAAAAATCAACAGAAAGGACAGAGGTCTTAGAGTGCCCAGGGGCTGGGGGTAGTGTCCCCAAAAATGATCTCCATAGCCAGATTTCCCCTCTCGTGTCAAACAGAATCTCCTCACTGGTCCACAGCTGTAATGAACTGAGATTGCAGAAGGCACATGCTGTGCTTCAGCATCACAGGCAGAGGGACAAGCAAAGGAACAGAACTGGGTTTGGGGTTGGTTTTTGGGGGGGAAGGCTGGGAGGTTTAGTGTGAAACTGGATGTAAATTGGTTACCCAACTGCTATCAAAAGGCAAATGAGAAATGCCTATTGGCACAACTGCCTCAAAATGGTCGGTGGACCTGTGGAAGATTCATAACTCTGGCACCTCCATCAGAAAGAACATAATTTGAAGGTGTCCTCATACACTGCCACATTTGTTAGCATGAGATCTGTCTCAGTAAGGGCTTGGACTGCAGTGCCTTGCTAAATTAGGGCTGTTAGCATCAGACAGTGACTACTGAAGCACCACCTAGGAACATGAGATGAGATCTCCCATGTCAGTGAGGCTAATCCCACATAATCCCAGAACACAAATCAGACTCTCAGTTTATCCGAGGCAGCCATTTGTTCCCTGAGGTAGACACGTTACATCATGTTTCCCAAACCTGACTTTTCTTCCAGTCTTTGAAAAATGCTAATGCCCCACATGCTCCACGCAAACACATTGTTCAGAACATCTTCATGGAACGTGTTCCTGGGGTCTTCTATGCAAGCGTATTCAGGAGTTTATACAAGTATTGGCAGCTCTATCCTCAGAACAAGGCGAAGAGAGAGAGTTGGGTTACGTTATGCCTCTTTATGGGTGAGATAACGACAACTGGTGCTGGTCTAGAAAACTTTATCAGCACAGATGTTGTTTGCTGTTGCCAGGATCCCTCCTTGTCTTGTGATAGATGTGCTTCCCCACCATGGAAGGCTGTATTTCTCTCCTTTCAATGCTTTTCTAGCAAGGTTTTTTGCTTGGAGAGCCCTACTGGTTCTACCTTATTCTTGCTCGTAGAAAGCAGGTAAGCGTATGCAATCAAAGCGTTGCCTGAATGAATTGCAGGCTTTAGGATGTGACCTGTGCTTCGTCAGATGCTTTGGGGTGAAATACAATATTCTTGTATTATTTCTTAAACGTGTTTTCCTTCTAGACGTGGCTTTATCTCAGGGCTGCTGTGAGGTTAGTGTTCCATTCGCCCTGTAGTGCCGGTAATAGAAGCTGCGTGCCCCACAGTAATAGGGCAAGGCCTGTGCTTTTCTATGGACCTGGAATAGCTACCTGTTTTGTTTTGATTTCCTGGGACACAGTAATTATATAACTAGCCTCACGCTTAGAAAAATGCTGGAATTTCACCCATTATGTTTACGGATCAAAGGTTAATCTTTAAACCAAGGTTTGTTACCATTTGTTAAGCCTCTTGTTTTCTTAACATGACTAATTTCTTTCTCCTGTTATTCAAAAGGCACACCAGATAATTGATTAGGAAATAGCTTTCTCTTACAGCCTGTTTTATGTCTTTGTTTAGTCATTCCCACCATCAAGAGCCCTGGGAAAGCCTTAGCTTGCAGACTTCTCTGCTGCCACCTTTTGTTGTGTTGGGGCTGCCTTGCCCTCACCACAGATGACGATGCAAAAACTGCAAAAATAGCTTTCTGCTCTTCGATGGGCCCACCGCTCCCCAAGTGTTCGTTAAGAGCAAAACTCATCCCATTCATGCGAATATAATGTGCAACTAATATTATATGTTGCATTTCAGCATGAAAGAAAGCATCCCCTGGTTTTACCATTGCTTTTCCTCAAGTTATCTGCGATGAAATGGGTGGTTGGCTAGCAATATACTTTATCAATACCGAGCAGTCTTCCAATGTTTCTTGGTGAGGTTCACCTCTTGTCGTTTTATCTGTTTTATTAGAAATGGTGTACTAAAGAAAATCATAGTCATAAATGAACTCAACCCGCCCTGTCCTGCTTGAGATAATGTCACCTGGAGATATGCCCTTTGGAAGGCATTACCTGGGCTGGGTACTCAGCATGATCTGGAACTCAGGCCTCTTTGATGAATCTCAGCTTAGGCACCCCAAATTGCTGTAATTTCTTTATGCACAAATATATAAATGTGTGCGTGTGTATATGCATATGTATCAGTGCATGTAGGCGCACACACACATTTGCAGCTTTTTGGAGACATCCTGTTCATCCAGCACGGTTGCTGTGTCGTATCTGGCTGTTTATATGTTGAGGTCAAGGAGTTTGGGTCGTGCTTTTAGCTCTGGCATCAGTCTGCTGGGTTGCCTTGGACCTGTCTTTTGCCCTCTGAGCTTTAGTTCCCCCATTTAGAACGTCTTTTTTTCTTGTGCCCTGCTCTTCGATCAGCTGTTGAAATGTGATTATATGAAACGCAGTAATTGTTATCATATAACGTATTTTCCCACTGTGTTTACGCGTAGACGGTTAGTCAATAAATCAATCTGAAATTGATCATAAATACTTACCTTTAGCTTATATTCCTGAGCACTGGAAAACAGCAAATAGTTCCAGAGTTATTAGTATATTCTAGCAGGCAATTATTTGCTAGGACAGCTAAATCAAACTCCTGTCTGACCTGCACTGAGGCTGAATTTGACATCAACCGCAGGATTCCTCCCACCAAACATCAGGAATGTTAGCGTCAGTCTAGGCTGCTTCTACTGCAGATGGAGAAAGACAAAACCCTCGGGAGCACACTTCTTCCCTCCTCTTCAGAGCAAAACATCCTCCGTTCTCTCTCTCCCTGGACCGCAGAGGAGGCTGTGTGCCTGGCTTACACTAGATTCCTAACTTCTAATGAACTGATGTAGGTGACAGACCTCCCATCCCTTCAGTCTTACGCAGTTAACTACAGCACAGTTTGGTGTCTGGCAGATCTAGAAACATTTTCTGAAGAAGATAAAGCCCTCAAAGTAACCTTGGCTAGGTTATTGGTAAAACTTGAGTGTCATAAAAATGCTGTTAGGTATCTCATTAAGCACAAAACGTAATTTAGGGTGATATAAGAATCTAGATGAAACAAATATTGGACTGTATAAAGAAACATTAAAGGTTTGATGTATTGGTAGCTTGGAGAATGAGGTATAAAGAGTCTTCCGATTTAATCTGTGGCTGAAGTAAGTTTCTCATCATAATTAAAGACATGATCTGTTGTCACCTGTACTTATGAGAGCTTTCCTAGAAACAGCTGAGGCCCCCCAAAAAGTCTGAAGTGACCTGTTTAGAACCGTTCTAGTTTTGGGTTGTTTTTTTTTTTTTTTTGTAATTTATATGGATCAAAAATTCTGGAAAAAATAGGAATATCCGTGTAAAGTTAATGTTTCTCTCTCCCCCTATGCCCTTCCCTCACACTTCCAAGCAGTATCCCAGCTCCCAGTGCAGGGGGAGAGGTGGTGTTTGCCTGGATGTTTTGAAACTACCTTCTTATGGAATAAGCTTTAAATTCACCCTTTGAGGAGGGGAAGGCTTGAAGTACTCCACAGCATTACAGTGACATTTGCTAGCATGTTGCAAGGAACTAGTCACCAGTCTGACTGAAATATTTTTTCTCAGAGGGATTCACACTGTTCATTTGCTCAGTTCTTCAGCAGCTTGTACTCTTTGGTAATAACAAGGTGATGATCAGTCAGGTAGAATCCCTATCCCCCCTGAAATCAATAGCAAAACTCCCACAGACTTCAGTGGAACAAGCAGCTTGAGAATCCTAATATTTTATGCTCTACTCTACTTGTTTACATACTCCCAATTTCCTTGTTTGAAATGGACCATGTTGTTTACTAAGGCTACAAACAGTATATTGCTTTTCTGTTTCCAAAGCTAAAGTATCTTTTCCTATTTCCAAGGAAGATATCTTTGTGCTTATTAGCCATGACCCGTCCATACGTTTCTGGAAGAACAGCATCTGTCATTAAGACTCAAGATGATCAAATGGACTGGGACAGATTTCGTACTAAGTGTATTCTGGCGGAGCCTTGCAGGTTCAAGACCAGGCCTACAGCTTCTAATGAAACTTCAGATATACAAAAGCTAGAAATTGTACCACGGACTGAAATACTATTGCTTGCCCAGAGCAATTGAAACACAATACGCTCACCCATAGCAAAAGGTCCTTCTATACCTCCTAAGAATCTGTTTTACAAAAGAAATTATTTCTGAAAGCTGGGACTGAGAAGAATGGGAAAAGTTTTCAAGGTAAAACTGCTGAGTGTGCTGAGTGGGCAGATAGGAACTACTAGACAGGAGGGGTTCCCAAGGCTTATCATCATTCAGAGTCTTACTCCCTGTATTGTTTAATCCCATTCAACAGTTACAGGCAGGTTGGCAGTGACAGTGCTAATATAAAAAAATAGTAAGAACTTAAAAATTCTGTGGAATGGCTGTCCCAAATTTGTGTCACTGCTATAACAAAAAAGCTGCACCTCATTAGAAAGCCTACATAGCATGCTGGTACGGCTGTCTCAGCCCCAGGAAAAGGCGTGACATAAACCCACATATTAAGAGACACAGGATATTTTGGTCACAAGGCACAAAACTCCCGCGAGTCTGCTTCATTCATTCCTCTTCTCACAGAGCTGCTTCTTTGCATTGTATGTGCAGATGTACAGACGTTTCACAGTCCCAGACGGACAAAGGAAACTTTAGCAAGAACAGTCACACAGCTGTGTGACATGTAAAGGTCTACTATACATCAGCCAGCAGAGCTATAGGCTTGCAAAGCAGATACCTCTGGAAGATTTGCAATGCCTGTCTGGACAATATCTGTTCTGTGGTCAGCATGTACAAGAGAGCAGAAACCCATCTCAGAAGAGAAGCAGGAAGGGAAATAAAAAAGGGAAATGGGAAACTGAAAAAGTCAAGTTTGAAAATAAACCTGAGAAGGGGCCTCACTGGGTTGAGGAACTTTGTGGCTAGTTGGGCATTGACTTCAGTGGGTATAAGGCCATGCTTGAAGAATCACAGACCCATGGAGGTCGGAAGGGACCCCCAAAGGCCTCCGGTCTGACCTCCTGAATCAAGCAGATCCCATTGGAGCAGGTCGCTCAGGGCCTTGCCCAGGCTGGGTTTGGAGACCTTCAAGGCTGGAGACTTCACAGCTTCTGCGGGTGCCTGTTCCAATGTCGAGCCATCCCTATGGTAAAAACTTTTTTCCTCACATTGAGTAGGAATTTAATGTTGCAACTTGCTTTCCTTATTATACACCACGGTAAGATCTTCCCAAGCCTTCTCTTCCTAAGGGTGAACAAGTGCAGTTCTCTCAGCCTCTCCTCATGTGTTCTGCGCTCCGGTCCCCTGACCATCTTGGTGGCCCTGCATTGGATTCACTTCAGCGTGACCTTGTCTGTCTTGTACTAGGAGCCCAAAACAGGACACAGTCTTCCAGGTGTGGCCTCACAAACACAAGGAGAAGGCAAGACTCATTTGCCACAGCCTGCTGGCTATGCTCTTGCTAATACAGACCAGCATTTGTTTGATCAGGAAAGCGTGCTGATGCACGCACGTGCTCATGTTGGAGTTGTGCATTGGGACCCTCAAGACTTTTTCTGCAAAGCCAGTTTATATGTAGCAAGTTTTTGCCCAGCTTGTCCTGCTGCATGGGCTTGTTCCGTCCCAGACATGGGAATTTTCATTTGCCTTCGTTCTGCTCCCTGAGGTTTCTCTCAGCCCATTTCTCCAGCCTGTCTAGGTGACTCCAAACAGCAGCCTTGTCCAGCAGCGTGTTGACTGTTCCCCCCCAGTCTGGTGTTATGTACAGACTTGCAGAGAGCGCAAAGGAACCATATGCCAAAGTTCTTCATTGAGATAGGTGGTCTTCTCACTGCAAAGTCTTTATGTCTTGGGAGAAGGATGTGAGCTTATAAATAACCTTCTGGTGAGAAATAACTCTCTCAAGGTCACTGCAGAGTGAAGTTCGTGCCACTTTATCATGAGTCCGTCATTGGATAGAGCAATGGAGGACAATTTCTTAAATCTTACTCTTTGGACTGTGTTTCAGCATGGGTCAGACTTCAGTATATAGACTGGGGGAGCGGGAGGCGGGAACTGTATATCGTATGTCTGGGACAGATCAGCCATGTGAGACAGTCTTTAACTGTTTAAATAGATTTCACAATCTGAGCATAGGAGAGGAGTTTGTTTTCCTTTAGCTGGTCTCCTCTCCATCAGATGATTTCCAGCCTGAAGTCACACCTGCGTGATTTGTGTTATGTGTCCAGACTATTCATTTTAGAGTTACTAACTTCCTTTTTGCTACCTGTTGGTTTTATTCACCAAGGCTTTAACCCTTGGGATGTTGCCAGAAGTGCCAAATTGTTCCCCTATTGTATGTTCACAGTCACATTTCTCAGTATTTTCTGTCCCTTCATGGAAGATTGTGGGAGCCCAGTAGCAATTCCCAAATCCCTAAAAAGT
Organism: Buteo buteo; assembly: GCF_964188355.1. NCBI lineage: Eukaryota > Metazoa > Chordata > Aves > Accipitriformes > Accipitridae > Buteo > Buteo buteo. The sequence goes on from NC_134173.1 coordinate 6,144,973, forward strand.
GATTAGCAATTATTGTTCTGTAAGTGCTTAATAGGGAGATTAAGACAGGCCACCAGGTGTTTACACAATAATACTCAGTAGCATGGAAATTCAGCTCTAGCTATTACATGGTGTAAAGAGGGAAAACGCCTGCCCTCAGAGAGATCAGCAATTATTTTGATGCTTGCATTATATCCTGTTTTCTTTAGCAGGTTGTGCAGTTATATTATTTTTGAACTTTTCATTCCCTGATAGGGGTTGACCTGTGTTTATAGTAGCACGATTGATCTGTAGCCACAAGATCAGTTTCCGTTAAGGGTATTTTTCTTTCACAATCACTAAGCTGCAAAGCCGCATTTTTCGTCCGCCCCTTTGTATCTAACGTGGCATATTTGTATACAGCAACAACGGAAGGGGGCTATGCTTCACATTGCAGGTTTGAAATAAGTGATAGCGAAACAGTTTAGGAGCAGAGCAAACGCTCTTTGGTAGTGAATCGGATCATTCATTGTGTCTTCTTTTTCTGTTGCAGGAGGTTGGAAGCATTATCGGAAAGGTCAGGAAATTACTTTCTCTCTTTATTTTCATGACAAAATATTGTATATCGGTTCGCTTCATCAGCCCAGGCTAACTTTTTTTTCCTGTTTCTTTAACAGAAAGGTGAGACAGTTAAGAAGATGAGGGAGGAGGTAAGACAAGCCTTGATGTCTCTACTTGCCTTTCTTTCCAACTCGGAGAGCAGGGAAATTGAGCGTTTGCAGCCCGACACTGCCATCAAGTGGGCAGTTAATTTAACATCACCATTCTTTGCAAGTGGCAGTATATAAATGCTCTGGCCTAAATTAAACATTATTGTTAATGTAACCTCCTTATCGCCACGGCAGTCTGGAGCCTTTCATTCCCACAGCAATATGCCTGCTGCTGTCTTATCTCAGGAACAGCCTAGCCAGCATGATTCTGTGCATCAAAATCACTGTATCTTTCTTTAGCGTACCAACACCGGTCCTGCACGTGGTTTGGCCTCTGGTAGAGTTTCCAAAATCTGAAACCAAGCATTGGACCGATGCTGCGTAAAGTTTGAGCGTAGACACAAGCTTCATCAGAGCTGGAGACAGACTTGCAAAAGTCAAAAAGTATCCCTCTTCCATGCCTTGGCAAAGCCTTAACTTTTCACCATTTTGCAGCTGTGAGTAGGATGTGGACAGGGTAGAGCTGCACGCCCACCACTCGCATCCTTTGAAAAGGTTGTAAACACAAAATAGCTAACTACAACAGGGCACTGCATAAACCTCAGTCTCCCCAGTGTCCACAACGCGGCTTTCCCTGCCGCAGAGCAATCTGCACGGTCTTCAGAGGATTGTGCCCAGGTGGAGCTTACAGACCCACACTTGTCCTCCAAGGCAGCCGTCTTACCTGGAGATGCATATAATTTTCCTTCTTTGAAGCAGGTGCTAAAAGCATAAGTCAAAAGACAAATCCTACTGTTTAAAACCTTAGGAGTGCAAAGTGTATAGAGAATGCCTCCAGAAAAGTCAGTTTGGTTCTGGTAAATCTGCAGTACGTTACTATGTCAGCTGCTTTGTTGTTTTATACACTGATAGAAGGTCTGTGGCAGGGAAATCTCCAAGTATTTGCAGAAAAGAAAATTCCTGAGATCCATCTTTAAATATACACAACAAGGAGTTCATTGTCAGGCTGACTGAGTTCAGAGCTCCTTTTCTGATGATAAGAATTTTCACCCATGTTTTCACACATAAGTAAATTTGCTAAGACTTAAAAAAAAATACAAGAAAAAAATGTTTCTAATATACTAGGTAATCCTGCCAGTTGATTAAACACATCTTAGTTTAATTATTAATTGTGATCATGGGCAGATATCTTTGGGTATAAATTGCATGAACAAAAGGGAAGCCATCGTTGGAGAGCGCTCCTGACTTCCGAGTTAAACGTCTTAGAGAAGAGTTATCATCCCTGGTTAGTTTTTCAAGATAAATATCAAATGTTCTTCTTCCACTTCTGAAAACCTACTGTCATGTACATGGGGTCACAAGAGACTTTGATCATTATTTTTTTTTAAAGAAAGGAATTATATGCATCTTTACATCAGCACAGGACTAAGAGGCTACATCTCCACACGATGATAACTTGGTCCTCCTTTAAGTGACTACCTTCTTCAGTACTTCTTTATAAGCAAAGTGCAACTTTATTTTGACTTTTCTGACAGATGTGGCAAGCTGCATGCCATCTTAATGGAATGAAATGCAACTCTGTCTTGCTCTGTCATTGGGGAAATATCAGAGACAACTTTTGGCCTAAAGAAAAGTACAAACCCCTCGGTTCTGTGCCCTGCAGTTGTCAACCTCCTCCGCAAACACGGAGGCCGCCACATAACACTTGAATTGCCGTAGCTCTGCTTTGACCCGTCATCTACTGGAGGAGTGACATCTGTGAATTTTGGCTGCCGCCGATCCCCGGTGGAGCGATCTTCCGGACGAGCTCCCTCGGCTCCGGTTTCAAAGGAAGAGCCGTGCTTTGCGCCAAGGCGGCCGTGGGACGGGCAGGCCTGCCCGCCGCCGGCAGCTCCGCCAGACGTTGCCACCAGCATGAAGGAGGCCTTGGCCGCCGTCTCCTTCCCCATCCAGCCCTGGTGTTTGACGAGGAGGGCAAAGTCCCGCTCAGGTCGGCCTGTCGGAAGAAGCGCCTGCTGCCCCTTCTCACCTATGAACGCCGTGTACGTCTGACGGCCGAGGTCGTGGCAGCGAGATTTTTCTGTCGTCGGCAGCATGGGGGCTTTTTTTGTTGTCGTGTTTGGTTGCTGTTATACAGGGAAATAAGATATCTTGCTGTCGAGCAGCACGTGAACAAGGGCTCGGACACAGAGCACGTTAGTCGATTGGTGGTAACCCTGAAGGCAAAGGGCCAAATTAACCCAGATTATCTCACGTTTTCTACAGGCCCAGATCCTCGAGAAGGTCAGTGCAGATGAGTTGAGGCTCCACTGACTCGTTAGACTCCATTAACTCATTTCCATGCCTGACATCTCAGGGAAAGCGTAGGGTGGGTCTTACCTGAACTGGCTTTGATCATTATCTACACCAAGATCCTCTTAAATATATTTTCATCTAGTTTAGGGGTTTTCTCTGCACTGCCACAGTGGCATAAAGGGGGCTGAGTATACCTGAAAGCCAGCCTGGCTTGTCTCCAAGACTTATGGTTTTCTAACTCCTTCCAACAGGCTGCTTGCCTTAAGGAGATAACACCGTTGCTGTTGCCTGTCCTACCGCTACTCCTTTAAAGGGTCGTTCAGTGCCTATTCATTGACTGCCTTTACACAAGATGTGTCTAGAAGGAACCTTCTCCACAACACAAAGCAATACCCCAGATAGACAGATCGAGTCCCACCTTTGGGTCTGCAAACCAGAAATCTGCATCTTTCCTGGGAGCTGCTGATGCTCCCTGGAGACAACAACCTCGTCTGAAATTCTGCAGCTCCAGTCCTATTTAAGGTTAAGCCTGCAAGAGGGAAGGGTAAAGACTTGCTTGTGGAATTATTTGCAACTTTGAGTTACAGAGGCACTATTTGCACACTGCGATGAAGGCTGTATAAGTATTTACCCAGGCAGAATCCGGCTTCCTGCAGTTAGATGAATTTTTGGAGTGAGATCAGTTTATGCTGAAATTATATGATGTTGGGGCTGCAGTTGTAGGAGAGGGAATTAGATGCCTCAAGATATTCCTTCCCCAACTATATCCCTAATCCTACTTAGTTTCCTCCCTGGGAAGTATAAATTTGAAAAATGTTTGTTCTTTTTGACAGAGTGGTGCTCGAATCAATATTTCAGAAGGCTCCTGTCCAGAGAGAATTGTGACAATAACAGGCCCAACAGATGCAATTTTTAAAGCTTTTTCTATGATTGCACTAAAATTTGAAGAGGTAAGCAAATAAAATAAGTTTTTTTTTTCTCTCTTCAAGTTGAAATACAAACACTGTTTGAATTTTCTCATGTTTGCTTTAATGTTAAATATGATTTGTTTAATGTTCTATTTAATAGCAATGAAAATGGTGGTATTTTTATAAGTGCTTTTGGCAGTAACGCTGAAGAAAAATAATAGGTCGATTTACAAGCTGTTTGATCATTTCTTTTGCTTTTTGGAGGCTTCAGGGAAAAGCAATTGCTTCTAGTAATGTGCACTAATGGTAGGAAAAATGTCTTGGAAAATTTCTGGTCCCATTGTGGGTTTGATTTGAAAAGAATAATTGCCTAACTTTTAGCTCTGTTTTTATATGATTCCATTTGGTATTGATGTAAATTTTATATATGTCAAAATGAATATATAACTCAACTAGAAAATTTTTCTTTTAAAAACAAACTATATGATTACCAATTACCAATTACCATATCTAAAACTTGGCTTTTAAAATTAATTAAAATAAAGGCACTAAGAGTAAGTGAGACAAGAGCTCAATTTACTGTAAAATAACTCTTCTGTGCAGATAAGCACCTAAAGTGCTGGGATCTCCTCAAGTTTCTTGGACCAACTACAATTAGATATGGCCACCACTTTAATGGGAAACCTCACAGAAAAGACAGCAGACTAAAGAACACGAACCCTGGTCACTCAGGAGAGGATTTAACTCCCTCTACTTTTGAAAATCACACATCTAGTCCAGGCATCTCTCCTGATGGGAGATTGATGGGAAATGTCAGCGTGTGCCTTTATTTACCCATGGTGATTCTTCACATTTAGAGCAACAGGACTAGAAAAGAGCTTGTGGGTCGTCAGGTGCAGTTGTCTTCTAGCATAAGCAGTATGTCTTGCAACTTGCATCTTCACAGCATGATCAAAAACTAGTTAGATTTTTTTCTGTTTCCTGATATTAGATCCCCAATCTCAGTTCTCTGATAATTAGACACCTTTTTTTCCACTCCTCACCTGAATTTATCCATGAACAGTTTATGCAGCTTTGCTTCTGTGCCAGCACTGGCCACTAGTTTAAGTAATTCTTGCCTTTTCATCCCTGACGATTCCCCTCTTAGACCTATCTTTAGAAAACAGTTTTATCCCCTCACACCCTTGCTTTTGCCAGAGTAAGTGAGCCAAGCTCAGTCTTTCAGGAGATGCATTCCCCACCCCTGTCCTGACTCTAGCAGACCCTTTCTACCTTTTCCCAGTTACGGTTTGTATTAAATGCATGTGTTAATTGTGGACGGGTTGCAAATGAAGTTCCACGGGGCTTATTTAATGGCGCTGACAGTCCTTTCTCCTGGCTATCGTGCTATAGTATCCCTATGGCTGCTGGAAATGCCTCACCTCCTTCTAGAGTCGTGCTTTGCACACAAGCACGCTGTGCCTGGCGGGCATCCCCAGCTCCCGCTCAGATGTTTGCAGTGAGAACCTTCCTGTCAGCCCCCAGACAAATGACCCTTTTTTTTTTTATGCTGCAAATGTTAATCCCGTTTATATTTCTCCAATCCTTCATGGGTTTTCAGATCTTCCTTTGTGATATTCCAATCTTTCAACACGTTGATAAAGTACTCTGGTTTTGTGGCATGGTATATTTCACAAGAATGCTAATTATTCTTCCTTACCAGTTTTTAATGAGATAATAATGATTAGAGGAATCCTGCAGGACCACACAAGTAATTCTCTGCAGCCCAATTTTAAGACCACCTGTTGTCACCTCCTCCTCAGCTTTATCTCCTACCCAACTTGTACCAATCCCTGCTTCTTCTAGCTTAAGCAGCAGCTTCGGGTATGGTACTATACCCTCCAATCCAGGATACCTGGAGAGAGCAGTCTCTCTGCTCTTTACATGAAAAACATGCTCTGCTTAAGGCCTTATCCTGAAAAATGCTAAGGGAATCATTAACAGAGCTAATCCCTGCCAGTTCCCACCAGAATGAGTACCAGGGGAAATAACCTTGCGTTTCTCAGAAAAACATTGAACACTGCACAGCATCAGATCCCCACCCCACCACCCAACACCACGTTGTCTTTGAACGTGCTGTAGCTAGAAATAGGGAAAGAAATCTGGAATTCAGGCATCTGACTGGATTTTATGCGTATTTACCCTTGTAGATTTTAGAGGGTCGTCTGGACTCTTTATGTGGATCTTTCTAAAGGGGTATTGGCACTCCCTGCAGATAAGGGACTCCAGTTATATTCTGAAATATCTGTATTTAGTTTTAATATAATTGGCTTTTCGTATATTTAAAGGAACAGTGGTAAAGAAAATGTCTCATATAATCAGTTAGGTTTCCTATAATTACTCCTGTCAATAAAATGAGGTAACTGTAACACTTTGGAGGCAACATAAAGTACTGTTTCAGAAATTACAAATGAGCTAGGTACCAAATGTTATTTTTCATGCATATTTTTTTGTTGGAGATTTCTTCAGCCTTTTAAAAAATTGAAAATCCCAGAGCAGACGGTGCCTGGCCCAGCTCTGGTTATCTCACCTACCTTCAAACAGAACGAAAAAGATGCATGTGTGAGACTGGTAGTTTGAGGGATTTTTTGGTATTTGTTATGCGTGTCCACATGAAGCATTTTGGCATGAAGTCCCTGAACCCTTAATTTCAACCCTACAGCTGTATAGCTGGGGATAAGCAGGTCTAGGAAGACATGGGAGCCCTCAATGCTTTTCTAAAGTTAGCAAAAAGCTCAAAATGCGTCAGATAATAAAAAAGAAAGATCTGGAGGAGTGTTCTCTGTGTGGTTGCTCTGCAGCCTTATATCACTCCGCTTTGACAGCCTTCCTAATAAAAGTTGATTTTCTAGCAGCCTGATGATGAATTTACAAGCTAGGTAGGTAATTACATAAATAACTGAAGTATTTACTGCAGAGGAAAACAAGACTTGTTAAAAAAATGGCACTAACCCAGGCAGACCCCTGGAGTTGCAAGAGAGGACATTTTAGAGCAGTGATTTCCAGACTGGAGGCTGAGACCCAAGAAATGCAGCTCCAAGTTCACTGGTGAATGGGGCAGCTCTGGTATTGGGCATAAATATGCATAATCTACTGGAAGCACGTGGTAGTTAAGTGCTCGAAAAACCAGCAGGCAGAGCTCAGTGGTCAAACCTTCTCCAAATAAATAAGAAAAAGTTTGGTGGAACCCTTGTTTATTTGCAAACGTTTACAAAGAAATTGCTCAGCCCTAGGAATACGGAGAAGAGAAAGGCAAGGTGATAAAAGCAATTGGGATGGTGCTTTTTTGAGAAATGCTAACTCCTGCTGCTAAAGACAACTGTTCTGTGAGAAAGTCTCCAGACAGCCCTACTTGGGAGCCTGCAGGTCTGGAGGGGATTTTTTTCTGCTCATTTCTTTTTTGTCGTGTTTTTAAGCTGGACTAACTCCTTCTTGCACTCCACGCTGCTGAGCCTGCGTGTTTAGATTTTTTTCTTTTTAAATGATGAGGAGAAAATAAAGAGACTAACGGCTTCCAATTTTTGTGAAGTGCTTCTGAAGGCAGTAAGCGCAGCGAAGGCTTTGAGGCCAGGCCACGTAACGTGGAAGTGGGAGACATTATCAGGGTCGTGCTGGGTGGCTGAAGAGGTTATTTACCTACAGCTGGATGATCGTGTGCCTCCACCTGACACAAACGGGATATAGTGAGATGGCATCTTCCAGCTGAAAAATTGTCATGACTTGCACTTTATTTCAGATACACGGGTGCTGCAGAATTCTGTTATCCCTCTCGCTTTGTTTTGGGTTGCAATCTCTCACTGACACGGGCACTAAACAAAATGTAAGTTACTGGCTGGCAGAGGAATGATTTGATAGCTCTCTTGTGGCATGCAGCAATGCCTCATTCTGTTCAAGATTTTTTTTCTTCTTTTAAGCTAAGCAAGGTCACACTGAGCCATTTCTTGGATGGAAGAATGCTGCCATCACAAATGCAGAGCTACTGCAGGTGTCAGTGCTGGTGTCACTGAGCTCCCGCACCGGTTCAACAAGGCGTGCAGGGTTGTTTAAAGTACTTTTTTTTTTTTAATTTGAAGTCCTGATATCACACAGTATAGGCACTCCCCCCCCCCCCCCCCCAAGTGGTAATCTTTGATAAGCAAGAATGTAGGGAAACATCAGTTCTGTCTGCTGGAACTCTTATTGCTTCGTAAATGAGTTAAATGAAAATGAAATACATGTTTTCTGTCATCCTGTCCTAATCTTTCGGGTAGCATTTCTGTGAAGGATGTAAAAGCTGTGCCATGCCACCTCACAGATGGACGAGATGGTCTTTTCAGCTCACAGCTAGTGTTAGCAAACCACGTCGAGATTCACATGAGTTGTTGCACAAGTGCTATGCAGCCTGTGGCTTTTTTTGGTGATCCTAAGTGCTCTCAACAGCATCCCATCGATCAGTGGGAAAATAAGCTTTACCTTCTCCTTTGTGGTGAAGATATTAGAGGGATTGTTTTGTCTTGGCTAGAAGTTTTTGAACTAGCAAAATATATTTAAAACAATGTAAACCTTGCAAAAAGTAGTATATTGAAATGCTCATGAAAATCTGCAGTGTAGTCTCATTGGATAACGAGATACGTGGATACAGGTTACATTACCTGGATACAGGTAATTGTTGTTCTGCTGAGCTCTTTGGTTACATAGCTGTGATGGAAAAGATTTTGGAAATTATGTAACACTACAAATACTTACGGATCTGCTGCAAAAGAGAAATTAAACCTGGGCATTTGCTCTGAGCCCTTCAGTTCTTACCAGGAATGCCAAATCCTCCGCTAATTCTCCCTGACGTTGTGATTACAGGACATAAACGCTTCAATGACGAACAGCACGGTGACAAGCAAACCGCCTGTAACGCTGCGGCTCGTCGTCCCGGCAAGTCAGTGTGGATCCCTTATAGGAAAAGGAGGTTCCAAAATCAAAGAAATCAGGGAGGTAAGTCTTGGGATGTCTGCTGGGAACACTGGCTAGCTCCGGGTCCCACCGCCGGCCGCCGTGCTTTGCTCCTCACGCGAACGTGAGCGTGCGCTGAGTGAAAAGCCTGGAAAAGCCTCGCTCGGGGGGAAGCCGGGGTTCAGCACGACTGTACCCTTCTACCTTCCTTGAAGCTAAAGACCACGCGTGAAGTAAAGAAACAGCTTTACAACGCGTTAGTCTCTGGGGCACAATTTAGCAAAGCGACAGAAATGGCTCGTCCCCTCCTCAGCGATACTCAGCTGATCCCCAGTTGGAGCGTTGCAGCCGCTTCCAAATTAGCTACCACCCTCGCAGCCAGAGAAAGACCCAAATAGCACTGGGGAGTCCAGGGTAGTAGGTCAGAAGCTTGATCTACTTTTTAGAAAAAATGTAGTTTCATACTCTTTTCCCCTTTCTCCCTAATCTCACTGTGCCACAGGTGACCCGATTCCATGTATTCCAAACCCATATTGACTTTTTTTTTAATCCAGACTTTAGCTAAAGTTATTCAATGTGCTGTGCTATCAGCCTCATTTTCCTTTAACCAGAAAATGCAAAAATTATCATACAGTGCCAGTTTTAATTCTTCCATGTATGACTGTAACGACATAGCACATGCCAAGCCAGGGATCCAATGTTTGTAATCAGTCAAAAAAGAAAATTAGGTACATGCTCTGTTATGTAGAGAAAATCTGAATAGGACATTTTGGGAAAAATGGATTTTTATTCTGGAGAAAGTGACAGTACTCCTTCTAAATTTGCATTCATTCCAACATGGGATGAGGTGTTGAATATCAAGATAACATGCTGATCAATTTTTTTCATTTGACTATGTCAAACCGAAGCTTTTGACAGGCTTTACCAAAGTGAAACCTCCTTTTTTTATCTAAAATGTAGATTTGAGACAGTAGGTTTCGGTGAGCTTTTACATTTCCTTTCAAATGTGAAAAAAAAAGTTAATGGATATTTTTTCTATGAAGGAAAACTTGATCAAATGTCAAAAAGGAGTGGAAAATCCTTTGATCAAAATTTTGTATCCAGTATTTGCTATGAAATGTTAGTTTATGGTAGCCTTGGAAGGAAAGGTGATAATAGAGGACAGTTAAGGGTCTCATGCTTTCGACTTTTAAGTTTTTCCAAATTATTTCATTTCAATTCCAATGTGATTGTCCCAGGAGTTTTTTTAACAAATCCCTCTGAAGGCTTATCTTACCTTTCAGAATTTGGCCGCTACTGAAAGGGTCTTTTCTCTCCTTGCATACAGGGAAGTAAAAGCGGCGTGTACCGCTTCCATTAGCTGACAGAGCTGCCAAAGCTGTTTCAGATTTTTTGTTGCCAAGCAAACAACCTGTTCTTCCTCCATGCGCCTCTTGCTTTGTAAACCGTGTTCATGAAAACACGCGTAGGTTGTCTGCAGTAAACTCGCAGAAAAACAGTTCGGAGCCCTGCCATTTGAAGGGGGTCTCTGTGCTTACTGAGACCTGCAAATAAAAGGCAATTATAAATCAGATTTTTTTTTTTTTTTTTTTGGTTGAAATGCTGTTACTTTATTTTTCATCAAACAGTCCGGGAGCTATGCCTCTCAGTAGTCCTTATTGAAAAACCAGCTTTTGAGATGCAGGAGAAAGGAGTCGCTTGATGACGCTGAAGGGAAAAAAGCATTATTTCTGTGCAGATGTCAGGGTCATAGGAAACCCTCTCTCTTTTTTAGTTTAATCCCAGAAAAGTGAGAGGTGACCTCAGCCACGAGACATGATTTCTCTTGGTCCTCCAGATCTCTTAGGTGTCCAGGAGAGCTGTCAGGCAGCAGGAATCCAGCTGATTTCTTAGTTGTGTTAAAATAGGAGCAGGCGTGAGTGTGAACTGTGTGCTGGTAAGTGCTTAGCTCTAGGTTTTACAGCTGTCGGTACTTTGGATTTGATTTTATTTTAAATATTGGTGACCTCATCCAGAGCACTGAGTGCTTTTAGGACGTAGGTTTTTAAAGGTGAGATTGGTCTGTTGGTCTGTGTACATTAAATGACTGAAGTGATTCTTCTGGTGAGCACAGTTTCAGAAGCAATTACCTACTAGTCTAGTACAAGAAAGTAAAAGGGCAGTGTTTGGCCAAATAGCTGTTTTGATAAGGCTAATGTAGCGAGAAGTCACACTGCACGTTTTCTTAAGCATAAGGATAGTGGAGAAAATATTACTCATTTTTTTGTTGCTGATATATGACCAGAGTCAAAGAATAAACAAGATTGGCACTGGAAGCAAATGCATAAATGACTGCAGTATTTGGCAGAGTATTTTGTGCTAGATGTACAGATATCCAGAACCATACGTTAAACAGCAAATACAATCAAACAGAAAAAAAAAAGAGCATCCAGCTCGAGATGTGGTCTAATTTCATCATCACACAAGACGCTGAGCAGCAATTGCACGAGGGATGGTCTTTTGCATTCAGTGATGTACCCAGGAACAACATGTAGGCTTGCAGTACTGTTTTCAAGATAAGATTACAAAAAAAAAAAAAAAAAAAAAAAGAAAAGCATGACTGATTGATCAAATTATGGTGAAATTCCAAAGCCTATTATAGAGCAAGGAATTGATATTCTGGCCTTAAACAGTACTAGTGAACAGAAGATGCAATCAGTAATTTAATGTCTTTGGAAAGAAGAATAACATGTGTTGTATCTAACCAGCAGGAAAACAAATTAACTCCTTACTGACTGACACAACGTCAATGGTTACTGAAAATACTTTTCTTAAAAAGCCTGAAATATTGCATTGCAATAACAGTCAGGAATGCATTTTGTTTGTAATACGCGAAAGTGCTAACTTAATATGAAATGCCTGATTTTTTCTCTATTGACTGAAAAGGTCTTCCAGGATGTTTGTGAAATAATGCCAAGGATTGTTTTGGTCTCATGTATTTTTTTTCCTTTCTTTGTGGGTTTTTTTTTTTTTTGGTTAACTAAGATAGATTAGTGCCAAGATCAAATTTAAAAAAAAAAAAGAAAACAAAACTGGCTCATTACCTCCTTGGGTTCATTAATGAGCTAAAAGTTGATGATGTGCATATATTTAATCAACACTAATTACAATTTAGAAGTGCTTCTGTACCATCCTAAGATATTCCAGAGCATAAGGCAGCCCCAAATTTCATCCAGAAACACAAGTCAGCCATCAGTGGATTAAAGAGCCATTTATCTGCAGCTCATTTGATTAGCAGACCTTCTTCGGTTATCAGCACTTTTTTCCTTTCTTTTTTTTTTTTATTATTGAAAAGTACTTCGCCTCTTTCATTTTTTAGTCAGCATCGCAACTGTCCGTCTCTGAGAGGGTTAAAAGACTTGTCGTGAAATTTCAGGTCACAGTTCGATTCATTAATAGCTGCTGCGGACTAATTTTTGTAGGGTAGGGCTGTTTGCAAATTGGCTTGAACAGGCAAATCCGTGTCCCGCCAGACCCCAATTCCCCCGCCTGGGCGCGAGTTTACAGACGCGCTCTACCGCCCGTCTGGCGAAGAAAAGACAAAAAGTCGAGAGGCGCGTCCCCTCCGTCACGGGTGACTCGCTGGTTTTGGAGAGGTGCCGTCGCCCGGCCGGCGGTGACGCGCTCTCTTTGCTTTGTCTCTGCTCAAGTCCACAGGAGCCCAGGTGCAGGTAGCGGGCGATATGCTGCCCAACTCGACGGAGCGCGCCGTGACCATATCGGGCACTCCCGACGCCATCATCCAGTGCGTGAAACAGATCTGCGTGGTTATGCTGGAGGTAAGCACGAAATCCGGGATTTCAAGAGGACGCCGTTAGACCGTGCCCTGCCTGGTGTTTGAGAGCGTCTCTTGGCAGGGGTTAGCAATCAAAGACCGGGGCTGACACGACACTGGCAAACAAACCAGGTCCAGCGTGGAGCTGCAGCCTCTTCTGAGAGAAGAGTATTTTATTCTCATGCAGAATAGGGCAGAAAACATCTAGGTCTTGTTTTAAATAGAAATAATTCCGACTAGAGTAAGCTAGATTTGCCAGGACTTGTTGCTTCCTTAGGGTCAGGTCATCACATAAGGCCAGAAGGTGTCATTTTGATGGCAGTTTTTTAGCTCTTAGATTAAATGATACAAAATTAATTTATATAAAAATCTGGGCGTTTTAACCCTTGCTGAAAATGCCCATAATTTCGTGCAAGTACATTTCTCAACTGATTAAGTTGAACAGAAGTTTGGGAGAAAAAAAAAAAATCAGCAAATTAAATATTTTGACCTAGTAACCGTAATTTTTGACAAGGAACATGAAACATCTCTGCTTTTATCACATTTTCTGCTGGAAAATTTTCTGTGTTTTTTTGTTTGGGTTTGGTCTAGTCAAGGGCTGTCTCTTGACGATCTCTGACACCCTACTGTTCTGTTATTCCTTAAAGAGGGGAGAAACAGTGGAGCGTTTGAGACAGCACTACCACTATTGGCTGTTCAGAAGCATGCAATGCATCAAAATGACATACAGCCTTTGCATCAAAGTGTCATACAGCCTAACGCAAATAAAAGCATAAAAACTAATAAATCTCCAGTGTTTTACTGGGGAGAAGTGACTTTAGCTTCAGTTTTTGCTGGACTGCTGTGAGGAAGGAGTTTCTTTATAAAATGCAAGACAACAGAAAGATAACATTAAAAAATAATTTTCGTTTGTTAGAGATGGAGTACGTGATGGCAATAGTTATCAGCTTTGTGAATACAGAGTGTAGTCTATTGTCCAAGTGACGTTCATGGAATAAATAGTTATTTGTTAAAGAAGATGAGAGAAGCTGCTTCTCAAAATCAGAGAGACGCAGTCCTATTTTCCCGCAGGTAGAGCCACTTATTAAATAACCAGTTTTGACAGAAGAAGTCCTTAATTTTAGCACTAGGCAAGTCGCAAGCAGCACTAAGATGATACTGGCTTAACTACAGTTTGCTGCTTCAAACGTTCAAGAAAATGAATGTGCTCTATTTGCAGCATATATTTAATTTGGCAACAAACACTTTTATTGACATGAAATAGCTATTTATATGGTATTAATTAACGGAAGTGATATTGTTGTTACCTTCTTTGGCTGTAGTTAATGCACTGAAATCAGGGCACCATCCTGCTAGGTGTAGCACAGGCAGCTTGAAGCCTTTTTTACAGACACGTGCTCCTGCTTTATTTATGAGGAGAAAGTTAGCCTTGGTTACGGGTTTTCCCTTTGGGTCCTTGCCTTGGGCTACAGGGAACAAAATCCCTTTTCATGCATTACAAAGGCCATGGTTATGCTCCTGCAGAAGCCGGGAGGATTTTTCTCCAACCTTCCAGCTCAGTCAGATGAAAGGCAGGATCAGGCGGGTCATTTGCAATTGAAGACCTGACTTAATTGAGTTGGTAAAACAAGAAACCTTGATGCGTAGCAGTGTAGGAAAGATCGATAAGCAGGAGATGTGCTCCGTGTTAACAAAGGGAGAGCACGGGCCGGACTCTTCCAAAACATTGACAAATTTCAAAATTGTGCCTGTGTTTCCCGACATGCTTAATGAAGCTTCACAGCTTCATCCGACGACGGTAGTAATGAAGCCATGAGGGCTAGCGCTGCCTGTTTCGGCTGTGCGGTCGGGACCTCAGCTCTTCTCAAAGCCCAGACGACCGGCCTCCGGCTTGCTTTTGGGCTGCTGAGGTGGAGGGCAGGGTGGGCTGGGTTAGCTGCATGCCTTGTTGTCCGAGGGGACCAAGATAAGGAGTGATTTTTTTAATACAAGCTCTGCTTCGTTCTGCATTTTGATTGCTTTGTGTTTTTGTCTGCAGTCCCCACCCAAAGGTGCCACCATCCCCTACCGTCCCAAACCTGCCTCTGCACCTATCATTTTTGCAGGTGGCCAGGTAAGAGCAGACACCATTTTGGCTTCAGCTGGAAACCACACCGTCTTGGCCCAACCTCAGCCGGCGCCTGTTAGTTTTCAACTTTTACTCTTTTTTGCCTGGTATAGTATTGATGTGCTTTGTCTACTCTGCGTGCTTACAGTTTGCAGGAAAGGAGAACACTGCATTGCAAACTTGATGCAAAATTGTGGTGACTGGTAGTTTACCTACATTTAAAATGAACTTATGTAATTAAGAAAAGCTTGCCCTTCTGCGAATTGAGAGGTGTCCACATCAGATGCTCCCTGCGTGGGCCAAACCCCCTTATTGCAGGATTGGTTTTTTCACACTTGCAGCTCCACTAGCAGTATAAGCAATTTTGTCATTTTTCAGAGGTGATCAAACAGCAGGATATCTCTGCTCATGAAAGGCATCATTGTTCTGTCACATTTTTCATATTTTTTAGGACCAAATAGTGCATTTTGCAGGAAAAATTTACACACACGTAATTTCTGCTGCTTATAGTCCCTCAGGACCAAGTAGCAATGGGGTTCTGAGGTTACAGGAACTACATACATGCAAGTGTAAACCTTCCCAACCAGGGCGTGCAACAGCCTGATTGATAAAACAAGACCAGTGTTGTTCCTGTTTCTTTTTTTATAAAGTGAAGTTTTGACGATTCCCCCTTCATCTTAAACTATATCAGCCAGGGTTCTTATCTGCCTTTAAAACCCCGTGTGCAACGTGACTCTTCCTTGTCTTTTGCTAATGCTCTGAAACGGGTCTGCAACGTGCCGCTGAGACGTGGCAGGAATTTGCTCTGCCATCATCCGTCGCAGGGGGAAGGCAGTTTTAATAACTGATGAGCCAGCAATGAACGCAGCTGGTAGGTACCCTAAAAACACCATAGGAGGCTCACAAGGGGACTCATATAGCCGCTATGTGCTATCATATAGCTGCCCAGATATGTGCAATGGTGGAGGAGTGAGATGCTGCAAGCTGTGTCCAACTCAAGGAGAAATAGATCTACTAAATCTGGCCTGGAGGAATTCCTGGTGTTCAAGCCTAGTACTCTTAGTCATCTTCAAAATAAGAAATCTGCTTTCTTAGTGACCATAATTGAATTGAAATTTAAAATAATTTGCTAGAAATTGGTCTATGACTGAAAGTTCAGAATAATTTACTCCGTATACAAGTTTACACTGCAGTGCTTTCCTTTAAGAAATAAGTGTGTATATATGCAGCAGCCCATGTTCCCAGTATTGTAATTGCCACTACCTTCAGTGACTGTCTTTGTATGTGATTACTCAAAAGTATTGAAACTGTTTGCTAGAGTGCTCTGAGCAGTTTGTATAAATAATTGAAAGTGTCCTATTTTAAGGTCTAATAGCTCTTGTCATCTTCAGTTTTATCAGTTAAAAAACTGTTCTCACTTTTCTAATGCAACTTTGTTGAAGTGAGAAAGAGTGTAAGAGACAGACGCTTTCTGTGTGCTTTGAATTTCTGCGTGCTCTGACTAAGCAGACTTTTTAAGAAAATGCTTAAGGTTTGGGCGTCAGTACAGAAAGACACGTTAACCAGGTTTCATAAGTGGGAATTAATACTGAAAACAAAATTTTATCAGCAGTGTTAATTCCATCCAACCTTTTGGCTATGCTATCAGAAGTTATTTTTCCACTCTAAATTACATCATGGCTATCTTGAAAGGTTTTGGTTTGTTTAATGCTTGCATATCAAGCAACACTAGCAAAATCAAATTTCTAGTTTTCCTTGACAAGTTGACGTTCTTCTGCTTTAAGTATTGCTTTTAATTCTCTTGTGCTGCTTTGATACTGTATTGCATGACAGAACTAAAAGGAAGATGAACACTGTCCTGCCCTGTTCTGCCCCTTACCAGCATTTAGCATATGCAGTGGTTAAAAAAAAAAAAAAAATAAATCCAGCACTCCTGCCTGATGGAAACAAATTGGAAATTTCTACACACTGTGCTACATTGCTCTTTAGATGGGTACTCCCAGGGTACAGCTTTGCTTTATGTCTCATAGCAGTTTTATGGTTTAAATTGAGGAATATTTGTAGACCAAGTCATTCCCGCTCTTACTAATGTCAGTACGTCAGCAGGAAAGTTGCGCTTGACTTTGATGGAAGCAGACCCGTAGCTCATGTCCTTAGTGAAACGTGACAGTCCAGATGTCTCGGTAGCCTCTGCCAGGCTTGTACTTAGCAGCTCTCAGCCACAGAAGGGCACAGTTCCTCTGTCAAAGGGTAAAGCAGGCAAAGACAGTTTTTTCTCAACCTAAATCAATCCAATGACCTTCTGGGAGCCTAAGAACTGAAGAGCTTTTTTTTTTACTGGGAAAGAAAATTCAAGACCCGTCTTGTCCATGCTGCTTTGATGGCTTTCATTGCCAACCAGGTAAAAGCTAGTCTGAGCTCTGAATGTTCGTTATTTTTGTTATTTCTCCAATTTGTTTGCTTCCTCGTATGTATACATGGAAGCATGAGGAAGCAGAATGATGAGGAAAGGGTTGACTTTATTAGGTTTGCTGGAGTGATGAGGAAAGGGTTGACTTCTATTAGGTTCGCTGATGATTTTTTTGTAGTGGTTTCTCGCTGGTTTGCAGACCATTCATTGCTTGGGAAGCACCCATGTAAAAGATATTTTCTCAGCTGGGTTTGAAGTAAAGCCAAGATCAGAAAGGACGCTTGTGATCCAGCACAGAGGCTCAGAGACCAAAGCGTGGTTTCCAAACCCGCTGTTTGCTCACGGACCCAAGCTCCTGCCCAGCGCCGTTTCCAGCTATCACCTCCCTGAGGCTGCTCCAGTGCTTGGCTACGCACAGAGCCCCCGATCAGCAAAGCAGCGTAACTTCTCCTGAAAGTTGTCCTCATCGGGTAAAACACTTAAACACATGCTTTGCTTGCTTGAATACGTGCTTGCTTAAGACCCACTGATGGCAGTGATCGCCTGTTTTGGTGGACTGGAACCTTTTCTTGTCATTTATGAAGCGTCAATAACGGCCATCCCCCGTACATGCCCATGAGCATCCCATCGAGCCCAGCAGCACACAATTCTGCCTGAAAACTGCTCATGTGCATAATGTTTGCCGGATTGTGGCCTTGCTTTATAACTAATTTAAAAACTAAATGAAATGTTTCTTCTCCAGAAGGGAAATTCTGCTGCAGAAATGTGCATCAAGCAGTTGAGGCATTAAAGGTTTTAATATCCAAACTCCATTAAATGAATTGTTTTATCATTTGCAGAGGATTCATTACTTTCTAAGAGGCCTTTTGTCAAATAAGCGCTTTGCAAACTAAGCTAATCAGCTCTGTTCCTGTTTATAATTCTCCCACTACAAATATTTATATGTTATAATTTGTCCTTCTGCTTTCCTGCCTGTCTAAGCGCAAGCACATTTAGAATTTTTCTGGCATGCTGTTACTTTCAGAAAAGCCCTACAGGATATACTAGAAAATTATAAACTCGCTGTAGTTTTTGCTTTGGAGGCCATTACAGAGAGTTGAACGGAACCAGCAGGAGAGACAATGGGCTGTGCTAGCCAGTTCCAGGCGTGCCACCGTATCCCTCCCCGCTCATGGCTTTTTTTTTTGCTTCCCCCACCTCTCCCCAGTGCTGCCAGCAGCGATGCCAGAAACCGTACCCCTTGCACTGCTCCTGTGGTGCAGAGAGGCTGGATTTGGAGGGGGGATAGTTGGCTTCTTGCGGAGGAGAAGACCACGACGCTGGGGATCTCCGTCATGCTCCTGTCTCCAGGCACTGTAGGACAGGCTGCCACCCAGCACGCGTGCTCACGTCCTTGCCGGCAGGGCAGCGTGGGGCACGAGCCCCGTGGGGTGCGCGGGGGGCACATGTTTGCTGGCACTTAGGGTCTGTCGGTAGCCAGCCGAGGTGGCTCAAGAGCCGGCTGGTGTGCGTCCCTGCCCGTGGCAGTCAGGAGCTGGATGGCAGAGCAGGGCATCCCCCCGGCAGGTCTGCCCATCCTCGCTGCCCCTCGTGCTGCTTCGGTGTCAGCATCTCCCTGTGAGTATCAGGCAGTGGGGAGGGGAAGTGCCACCCCCCCCCCCCCAATTTTCTCAACCCCCGCGGTGTCCCCAGCTCCCGGCAGACGGAGCTGGACTAAAGAGACGTCCTGAGGACCGAGGTCATCAGAGCTCAGGCAGCGGCATTTGGCTGGACCCTGCTTGCAAGGGGTACGTGGGCAGCCCGACAGAGACCTTCCCGTACCGTGCCGAGCGTTATCAAGCAGCACAAGACAATTAAGCTTCACTCGGTGTCGAAAGCGACGTGGGTGGCATTTGCCTGGGGAGGCAGAAGGAGATTTTTTGACGAGAACAGGTACGCTGCTTGTCCCACCTGACTGACCCGTGTCTTAACTGTGCTTGTTGTTTTCAGGCGTTCACGATTCAGGGGCAGTATGCCATCCCTCATCCAGACGTGAGTCCAGCGCATGTAAATTACTCCCTTTTTCTTCCTCTCCCTCTTATTTGTTCCGGGCAACATTTGCTTTCTACACTTAGCAACAAAGACATGGCCTAAGGACACTTTTCCTGCACAACGCACGGTATAGCCAAATGTTAGCTCAGCTGCATCTCTTACTTTGCATAGTAATTGCTAGAAAGTACAATGGCCCAGGAACAAATGACAGTTATCTTGGTCTTTTTTGCATGTGATATATTTGAGTTCTTTTAATATGTAATTCTACAGTAATTAGTTTAATATTAACAATAGCCATTACATGTAATAACAGTAGAGATGTCATTTATAACCAGTTTGGTTTTTTTCTCTACGTTAGATTAGAATGAATGATTAAACCTTTTTTTTTTCAATATAATTTTAATTAATCCAGTTTTAGAACATGTAAGATGGTTTCTCTGCTCTGAAATAATTCCATTTGATTGGTTAGTTCTAATTTCCCATCCTGCCCTGCAGTTGACCAAGCTTCACCAGTTGGCTATGCAGCATCCCCCCTTTACTCCCCTTGGGCAGACCACCCCTGGTTTCCCTGGTACGTACCCATGACCCCCTGGGGATGTCCTTCTTCTTAACAGCTTTGTTTCCCATGGTCATTACATCATTTTAATAATAAATGTGGTCAATGACCAGCAATCCTTCTGGTTTTACACATTAATCTCTGTTCTTCCCTCCCGTACCTCTGTTACAGTTCCTTTCATCATTACTAAAACATGCTTTGTTTGGTACATTTATTAATCAAAACCGCTTTATTTGTGCCATTAGCTAAAAGCCCTGAGTTTCTTTTGTTCAGTCCTTGTAAAGTTATTATGGACCATACAGTATGTACCAGTTGGTCCCGAGTGAAGTATTTGGGCATGCGTCTTGTCAAATTTCCAGTTTGGTAACATGCTTCAGGAAGAAGTAAACATAGGAAAACAGTCTGTAATTGTGGTACAGAAATACTGATTAAAGAAATTATAGCACGCTGAAACTCGAATTCCTTGTAGAGCCCAATGTCTTAAGAGCATCTGTAATCATCACTGCTGGGACAAGGGCCTACTAGATATGCAGATAGAGCCACAAAATGCAATGGAAATTTAGTTAAATTGAAGACTGCAGATTTGGTCTATACTCACTAAAGCTGAAGCTGAATTCTTGATTCAAGTGTGAGAAGTCAGTTAACCCTGCACTAAATCATTTTTACTGTACTTCACTTTATACATGCTTGACATCTAAAAACTTCACCAAAACAGAATTACAGAGGTACTGGTACATGCTTTGTATGGCAAATAACATTTTATCACATACATCAAATTCTGTGAGCAACGTGGTTGTTTTATATTCAGTGTAAAATAAGCATATGCAACTCAATTGAATGCAAACATATGTAAAATGTAGGTGAGTCACTTTTTTGTAAGAGTATCTCTTTTCCATCTGTTCTAGTTGGAAATGAGTATTTTTGGCATGTCTTTACAGACAATAATAATAATGATAAACACCAAAAAAAGAGAAAAGGAGAGAGAGACATGACATCCAAAATATACTTTTGTTTCTTCATGATGTATCTGATAAAATATCTACAAGTAATACTAAATTGCCTTTCCTAGCTTTATATTTTCCTTATTCTTGTCATTAACATGCTGCTCCTTAATCTTTTCCTGGTTATATTTGTGACACGTATGTTTCTGTTACTCTGTGTTAGAGCAGTAATTGCATTTTTCCTGAGCATTTTCCTTTTGTCCACCCAATTTACAAACAAATGTATGCAGCTTAGAGTATTTTGTACATTTCCCTTCAAAATTACCCTTCCCAACATTTCTTCAGCAGCTAATCCCACATATAATTTCCAAATTTTCCTAGGTTAATTTCCTCATCCTTATTTTAATTCATTAATTCTTCTTTTTCGTATCTATGTATTTTGTTTTGCTAATTGTTCATTTGACTTCCACTTCCATTTTCTGTATTCTAGAATTCCTGGTAGACAGGTCAAATTTCAGCCATCCATTAATTTCTCAATTGATGTGTTTAGAACAAACTTCAGAGACTATTTTTAGGGGAAACCCTTCATTTTCTAGAAGGTTTTTATGACCCTGTGGAATCTCATGTGACATTTGTTGCTTTGGTGGCTTAAAGGTTAATTAAAATAAGACTCATTTAAAATTAGTCCAGCCCTCTGAGTTTTGCATCTCTTGCTTTCTTTTCTGTTTCACTAGCAGTTCTCTATTTTTCTTTGCTCCTCTTTTTTTTTTTTTTCCTTCCTCCTGTATGTTTCCTTCTTTAAAATACCATTTGCTGTGTCTTGCCCTTCTTGCAAACAACTGGCGTAACATTTTCCCTCTGTCCCCTGAATAGGACTGGATGCCACTACTCCAACCAGTTCCCATGAACTTACTATTCCCAATGATGTAAGTGGACCAATAGTCAGTATCGCTTTCTCTTCTCTTGCTCCTCTGCCACTGGCGGGGAAACCTTTCATCTTTGGCTGATTTGTAAACACCAGTCCCCAGAATAAACTGTACACCATTTAGTCTGTTGGGGAGGGGGTATTAAAGGTTAGTGAAATGCTGGGCAGAAGCAGCAGTGTCAGGTCTCCAGCGATGCCGGTCTTAGATGAGTTACCAAAATTCATCTCTCAGGTGGCACTAGCACGGGCAGTCTCTGCTGAAGGGGGTGGAAAAACGTGCAGCCTCATGTGCTGTCTTGGGCTGGAATCCCCCGTGCAACGGCTTGTGCTGTGCCAGTCTCCGCTGCACTTACCTGAGACAGCTTTTTTTCCTGAGGAAAAAAAAAAGCTACTTCAGTTATGTAAAGGTGCAATATAAGAATTTACTTGAAAAACAAGGTTTAAAAACATTACTGCTCCAGCAACTCTGGACTGGCTGTGATCAACAGACTCAGTCTCCATGAGCAATATGGTGCTGAGTCTTCAAACAGCTACTCTAAATGCCCAACTGATATGCTGTGTGTCATATAAAAATGCCTTCCCCTTTTATTCACTTTCATTGCAAACGGGTGATTTTTTTTCAGTTCTCATTACAAATGAGTCACTTGGAAAATTGAAGATTTCCCCTCCAGTAAAAAAAGCTTTCAAGCATGAGTGGGATCACAAATAGCAATTATATTACTTAAGAGATACTTACAATACTGTGTAAGCTCTATTAAACTCAGTGGCAATGATTTACAGTAAAAAAACCCCACAGAATAACAAAGATGTGAAGGTGTGAGTGCTGTGATTTTGTAAGCTTTCTGTTACTTAAAAGATGCCCTGCTGATTTATCAGTACCTGCTTTACAACCCGATTTATTGTATGTTGAGAATTTTACAGGAGCACCCTATTTATCCTTACAGTGCAAGTTTTTTCATCCCAATTCCAGGCAGATGATGTTCTTGCCATCAGTGAAACAAATCCAAGGTCACTCTTCTGACTTCACTTCTTTCAGGATTCATAGTGGAGAAGGAGAGGGAGAAAGTTGGCCTTGTGTCCTGTAGTGCAGTAGAAAATTAAAAAAAAAAATAAATCAGTTTCTCATCCAGGAGGTATGAAATGCCCTGCCTCAGCACTATTCTCTGAAAAGCAAACACACATCCATGCATTGTTTCTAATAGAAGATTTTTCTGGCTATGCAGCGCATGTCTTGCTGTGGTTGCTAAAGGTGCAAAGCCAAGGCCAAAATGGGGTTAGGCTCAGAAACAGCCTGCAAGGCCTCTACAGGTGGTGAAAGGGAGTTCTGACGTTCATGTGGTGTCAAGGGGTGCATTAAAGGACCAAAAGGCATTAGTGCTGCCCACACGCACTGCGTGCATGGAAGGGCTCTCGCGTCCCGTTGGGCATCAGGGGCTGCTTGGGAATTTTGCAGGGGGAAAAACGCCAGCACCCGTGTTTCATGTGCGCCCTGTCAGTCCGAATCTGTGCACAGAGGGAGGGCAGGGCAGGAGAGGCAACAGCAGTTGTGCGGCAAAGCCTGCGTGGGTAATTTGACTTTGCTTTCCTTCTAAGCATCTCCTAGTCCCAGGTTTGATAGCTAGGCCGTCGGTGTGGTATGGCGATTATTCATCTGGCTTGAAGGTGAAGGAAGCTGCAGGCCCTGGCACAGGGCTGGCTGCATGTGGCCAGTCTCCTGTCTGCCTCAACTCCAGGGATCCCTGGTGCTGCATGAGTCCCACGGGTTTCTTATCACATGTGCTTATGTGTGCAAAAGTCCAGCATGCATGAAAAGAACATGAGACTTGCAAATATCTACATGCTCTGCAGCTACAAGAGAAGTCAGTGTACATCTACATGTGCTACGCTGATTTTTTAAAACTAAGATAATGATAAGCACATAAAGCCAAAGCCTTGGTAAGAATCTGATGGAGCAAAATAAAATATAAAGAGAATAAGGAGCTCAGACTTTAGCCTAGTCTAAAGAAAGTAGATATTAATAGCCATTTACAATATGCATAGCTTCATATTAAAATAAATTTTCCTCACTCCCTCTGGCATTAAGGCAGTGACAGAATTTTTTTTTTTTTCTGTTTTTAATAATTCCTGTAAGAATATCATGCTACTTTCTTCATACGGTATGCTGATAATCACAACTAACCTTTTGCTCAATAACAGAAAGATATCAGAGAACAAAGAAATGCATTTCACAGAAAGTTATTTTCCACATGCTAAAAGCCAAAGCTTCCTCTCCAAATACTGAATTCAGAAGATTTACATTTCTAGGGTATCTCCAAAAAAACCAGAGAGGACATTTCTCCAGGTCCCTCTCAGAAGTCACTCTGATCTTTCTCTAGTACCTCCTTTTCCTCATCAAAACCTCTTATAGGGGCATTTGGTTGCCTTTCTTTCCTTGCTCGGATCTTGTCTGGCCTTCCGCTGCTGCCTAAGTTACACAATATAAGTGCATTTCACATAAATCCCAGAATAAAGTGGTGTTAACAGTGGCAGGTCCTTAAGGGATGGTATCTCTGGGTGTGGCTGATTTGGCACAGCTAACAGATGTCTTAAGATTTCATGATCAAATCCCCCAAAATGCCCATTGCAAGTAAATGAACAAACCAATAATAAAAAGAACCTCTCTCATTAAAAATTATGCATATTTTGCATACTTTGCATACATGTGGGACAGACAGGTAGAAACAAATAACAAGAAAACAACTTCCCCTTCAGAAAGCACCAAGAACATTTTAAGAAAGCTATAAATCTGATCAATACTCCACAGAAACAGAAATGTCAGTCCATCCAAGTTGGAAATGGCATACTGAAGAAGTGCCTTCATTACCTTGTGGAGCCAGGAGTACTTCCCTGCAAACAATGGTGGGGGACCCACACGTGCCAAATGCTCTCGGAGCAGCTCACGGTGAAATCCAGCGTCGGCTCCATGTGATGCTCCAAGGAGGTCTCCATGGCATTGCCTCTTCCACCAGCGGTCACTGGGGGGACAGGGCTCTCATCTTTGCAGATCCCCAATACATCGCCTGCAGTGGAGAGAATCACCGTAAGCCCTTAAGGAGAATATAAAGGCAGCGTCGGACCCGTGACTTCCAGCAAGGCCACCCACCACCTACTTGTTACAGGAAAAGTGCACCCTGCCCTCCCTCCAGCCCTCTTCCAGAAAAGTCCTGAGAACAAGGGCCGTGGTCTTACGAAACTAAGCTGCTGGCTAAGTCCATCCCTGCCTCAGAAACTTTCCAGCTGTATGAGAGGGTTTTAAAAAAATGGTTAGGCAAAGACTTAATAATCCACACAGGACATGCTGGGAAAGATCCTGCAGTAGTGTAAATCAAAGCACTTCTACTGAAGGCAAGGGACCTGTGGATTCAACCTCAATAAATTTACCTTACTGCTGAGAGCCTCTCATGTAATAGAGAAATAATGCCCAAAGCCAAAATACAGAATTAACCAGATTCTATCACTTAGCAATGTTTAAGGGGATGTATTATCAAAAAAAATATTTTTTTTTAAATCATTTTTTATGTTTGCACATGGCCTGATTTTTGTCTCCCCTTAATCTAAAAAAATGGCATTTGATTCCTCAGGTAGACCTGTCCAGATGAGCTCAAGAATCAGTAGAAAGATTTTGCAGACAATATCCATCAGAAGCAAAGTGAGCCCATTTGTGGGACGAGGCACTATTTAGCATTAAAAGTAATCCTCCCCCAGAACCACCTACTGCTGCCCGCTTTAGGGAACAGGATGGGAACTGGTGTTGGGTCCACAATAAATCGAAAGGCACACAAATCTGCAGTCATTTGGGTTACAAAACAAGTAATAAGAAGGCTCATTTCTGAACGTGTTTTCTCAGTTTTCTATATGCCTTCTTGCAAAGCCTGTGAAATTATTATAGTTGAGATTTTGCATTATCCTGGTGCAAGGGAAGTGAAATTAATAATAATTATTATTGGTTTTTAAGAGGCACAGAGTATTTAAGCATCTTTCTCAGCCCTGCAGTAAGTCTGTAAAGAACTGTAATCATACCTCAGGAGATTATTTCTCCCTACAGAGTACTCTGCCCCAGCATTTCTGACTGAAAAAAAAAAACCAAAACCAACCCAAACCTGGAACTTGGAAAGCCTGTATCTTTACAAAAAGTGCTTGAAGAGTCTCCTTCAAGATGAGCACCTGCTTGCTCAACTAATGCAGAGGCTTTGCCAAAGCCAATGGACTTGTTCTGGGTTGGCAGCGGTGTACTGTGGACAGGTATGGTCAACCCCTCTGCTCTGGACAGCAGATACTAAGTTGCAGAGGCTAATTCCTTAGCCCTTTTACCAGCACTATATTCACTATAAGAAAGGAATCTGATTTTTTTTTTAACCAGTATTTAAAAAGAAAGTGAGCTTCATGCCACTGCCTGTGACAAGCAATACTCTGCAGCATTGGCCTCAGATAATAAACCAAAACCTAAAAGCCTGATTGCTCCCAGTGCTGCACAGAAGTAACACAGTGTGATGGACACAGAGGAACAAATGTGCAGGAAACACCCAGCAAAGTTGTTATCATTAGGCTCTGTCAGTGACTATAGCATTATGGGAAAACAATATATATATATATTTAGCATTATGGGGAAGGGAAAAAAAAAAAGGGAAGAGAGGGACTTGAACAAGAGATGGCATAGAATATTGGAAGAAACTATCAGCATCAAGAGTTTTGGGGCTGGAGGAATCACAGTAGACCTTCCAGTCCCACCCTTTAAGAGTCCAGACTCCTGATTCAGTCCTGTTTACATTGGTACCAGCAGAATGCTACTGAAGGACAGAGTAAAACTAGAAAAAGGCAAAAAGCAGAATCCATGGTTTAGGGTTGGTTTGTTTGGGATTTTTTTGGCATGAGAAGAAATAAGGCACACTAAGGTAGAGGAAGCCAGATCGGAAGCCATGCAGAGAAATTGAAAAGGGAACAGTTTTCCCCTGGTGCTCACACTCCAAGAAGGAGGGGAGAGCAGCTGAAATTTTGAGATGTATGAACAAATACTGATACTTGCTTACACACACAAGCAAGCTCTGCAGGTCACTGCTATGGCCCTTCTTGGGCAGGAGGCGAAATGAGTTCAACAAGAAATTGTCAGACACATGGACTATTGAGCATAAAGGCAGAGATACCAGCTGCTGCTCAGGTGGTCTGTAAGCCTTAGCTGGGAATTTGGGATACCAGTGGAAACTTTGTTTTATACCTCACACTGTTTTTATCCTTTTTTTTTTTTGTAAGCGTGTGTTACTGCCACAGAGACAGGCTGCTGGGCTAGGTGCACATCTGATCTGAGCTCATATCTTCAGAGAGTTAAACTATATATGCATATACATACACATATGTGTGTCTGTATGTACATATGTGTATATTATGTATGTTACACATATGTATATTTATAGTATGTATTTTATACTATATTGCATAGTAGGCTTGGTATTTTCTATAGTAGGTTTGGCTCCTCTCTCACATGAGCCAGCTTTATCACTTCTTTTTTGGAAAATTTCCTCTTGATTTATTCTGTAAATAAGAGTAAGGCTCACTGTATGTTGAGAAAGCAGGTGAGCATCAAAAATAATGCAGCACCTAAAGTCCTTAAAAACAGCTATATATTTACTGTCCTCGACATTCCCTAACTCCGTCTACCGAGCGTGGAACAGCAGTGAACCCATGTCTGTAAAACACGCAGCATCGCATGCAAGGTAGCAACTTTCAAAGTCTGGGGAAGCTTGCTTTTGTGGTGAGGGACTTTTGTGGGTCTGAATTACACATCGCCTGCCAAATGGTGTGAAATGGCCAGCTACAGAACAACCGGGGCAGGCAGCTGATGGCATTAGAAAGGTCAGTCTCAAAAAGAGATACGTGTTTGGATGCAATTTGTCTTGGCTTCATCTCAAAGCAAGGCAGGGCAAGTGTTTTTTATGTAAAACCAAATGTCCATGGCCTGATTGATCAAAGCTTTTGTAGATGAAAACCAGTCCCTTGAACTTCCTCCAGAACCCATCAGCTCTTGACTATTCAGATAGATACTGCACAAATTTCAGCGTAATACATAACAGGAAAGGCACCCCAGAGAGAGCCCAAGCACCCCAGCACTACCATCCTACCTGCATGGCAAACGGAGAAGTGTATTCTGCGTGAGCTGCACGTCACATCACGGCTTGCAGAGCATGTTCAAGCAGCCCATTGTCACAGCAACAAAGGATGACTTTGGAGAGCTTCAGACCGAAGGTTACCAACCCCCTCTTCCAGATGCTTGCATCAGCAATATCCTTGACCAGTGTCTGGACTGAATCCTCACTCCCTAACTCAAAGTCAGCCAGGAAATTGCAAATTCTTTGTACTGACCCACCCGGGTTACAAGCCTTGTTCAAAGACCCCCAGCACGTACAAGCAGTAGCCTCCTGAGTGACCCGGCAAGTGCATTCTCAGAGCTGGTGAACCAGACATCTAAGGCTGTCTCACAACATGCCTGAAGAACCAACGGTCCCACACAGTTCCTCTGCTTTGAATGCCATAATGACAACCACACCTGTTAACTGAACTGCTCGAATTTCTTCTAAATAATATATTTTTATATATTTTTGCACATTTTTTCACACCAAGTAATTTTATCAGCTTTCCACTCCTGCTCTGGGGACAGACTGAGGGAATATGTGCCGTCTACATTTTCCTGTTGACACTTAGGACATCAGTATTAAAGCAACCAGAAGCATACTCAGACCTGCATGTTGTGGGAAAAGTATCAGAGGAATCTGAAGACATGATGAGCACCATAACAGCTACTTCACAGAGCCTAAATTCTGGTCACTGCTTCATGAGATCATCAGTAGCAACAGATGGATTCTTGGCCAGTCGCTTCAAGACCATCATCACAGAAATGATTAGATGCTGGTTGTGGCAGAAGGAAATACTGACAGCCTCCACTCCTGTTGGCCATTTCAAGCTACTCTAATATTGGGGGGGGACAACTCTGGCTAGCAGTCAAGTAAAGACAACCCAGAGTTTCTCCCTGCTCTGTGCTCTGTTCTGCTTCTGCAATAGTGAACGCTTCTGACCAGATTTGAGTAAATTATAGCTACAGTATGGCATGCAAATGATTCACGGGAACAAAATTATGGAAGTCCATCACCTGGTTTTAACAGATAAGAGTGGATCTCGTGCTGCCAGCTTTGCTGTACAATGATGCTCTGGTAGGACACTAAGGTCCTCAGGATAAGGATAGAGAGCTCAGCGAGGCCCTCCTGTTTGAACAGGACAGGAAATCCTGTATGCATTTCCTGAAACCCCATTTTTTCCCTTTCGTGGGTGCTCCCCTTGTGCTCGGTCTCTGTTTCAGCTACCTGGGTACCCGCTTTGGCTTTCTGCTTGTCCCTGAGCATGAAGCAAGGATTACATTGGGGGTTTTTTTCCCCTTCTTCTGATAAAATGTCTGGACAATGTGAATCTGTTTCTGGCAAGATACTCCAAGCACTACAGTACTAGAAAGGGTAACACGTCAGGGCCTGAAGCAGCAGGAAGGGTGGGAGGGGACGGCAGTCTCTGCACCTTGGCACAGCCTTTCTGCCAAACTGGCAACATCATCCCAGTGTCAACAGGTCTGTAGAGCGAAGTTTCCATTTCCCACCCATTCTGGCCACTGCTGAGTTTCTCAGCACCCAGCCCTTCCTTAATACAAAACAAAAGTCCCCCCTTCTCACCCTTACACAGGCCAAAATATCTCAGCCTCAGCTGCTGGCTTGGTGCCCACTTGCTCTTGGGGGGGGTCCCTGTGCTGGAGGAGCAATGCCCTGGCACAACTATCACGCTCCCTTACCCCAGCTGCACCAGTTAGTTAGGTGTACAGCAAAACACTCTCTCGGGGTCTTGCACACAGCTTCCAAAAGCTTGTGACTCCACCAAGAGCATTTAAACAACCTTTAAAACACTCTTAATTGAAGAGAACACCAATGCAATTTTACCAAAAAAAACCCTGGGGATCTAGGGACACACGCACAACTCGGGCTCAGTTTTACCCACAAAATACGAGTTTTGGTAAGTTTCTGCAAAGGAACGCAGACAAATTTCGGTCTCTTCCTATGCCTGCGCCTGCCTGCAGTTACAGAGCTGTAAATCCCACTGACTTTAATAGCACAGTACCTGGCCAAGCGAGGACCACGTGTGCCCAGGGAGGTCTAGGACTAGCGGCGCGCTGGAACGGTGCAGAGCTGCACGGCGGCGGCTTTGGATGGTCAGCGTGACTTCCAGCTGCTGTTCTTGGCTTGCTGCTGCCATTGGCAAGTCAGGCTCTGTTCTGTATTCGTCAGCACCACAGCACGCTGTCATTTCCCTGCCACGGAAGATAGCAAAATAATCTGATATCAAGTTGATAATCATGTAGCAGCGAAACTCGATTTAGAGACGTATCGCCATAGAGCCAATAGACTGCGCTAGTTAGTTATTCCTTCCAAACAGCACAGCAAAAATCTTTTGGTTTGATATTGAGCTTTTCATAACCATGTTTTTAGCAATACTACAAATTGCAGTTAAGTGGTTTTTGCTTGTGTCTGTGGCACTAATCTCAGTCTTTGTCCCACTCCAGTTAATAGGCTGCATTATTGGCAGACAAGGCAGTAAGATAAATGAAATCAGGCAGATGTCAGGAGCGCAGATCAAGATTGCTAATGCCACAGAAGGCTCCGCAGAACGACAAGTTACAATCACAGGATCCCCTGCAAACATCAGCTTAGCACAGTACCTCATTAATGCAAGGTAAGTTTGCTTTGTAAGTGATAACGCTTCTGCAAGATTGCTCTGTCTGCCCTCCAGCAAATGTCTGTCCTGGATAGATCCAGAAAGTTGCTTTGCAGTGTCCATTTTGCATAGTATTATTCAATTCCTAATGATTTGTAAAGCCTGTGTCATTAGAACCTGTGTTTGCTGTTGGTTTATATGGAAAGGAGCTTAACCCGGTGCAATTCCAGGTCATGTTGAATGACAAAAGCTGAAAAATCTGAATACTCAACATTAGCATCCACCTAAAATACAGGCGGATAAATGAAATGAAATGACAATCATAAATTCTTTAGAAGAAAATACTTTTCACAGACCCATTTTACTGTCCTAAATGGCAAATATAGTGAAACAGATTGCAAAACAGGTGTCATTTACTAACTGGAAATTGCCACTCAGAGTTGATATTAAACTGATAGAGCCACAGGATTTATTTTTTCAGAGACAGCATCGCAAATTTGTGAAAAGCATTCCCTAATGAGACAGGGTGAGACTATCTGCTTCTCCACTTCTTGGTGCCAGAATTAATGAAAGCACTGGCTGTTTAGCTAAACCATTGCAACAGCTTAAATCTCTATCAGTTTTTATATGATTATTTAGAAAAAATACTAAAATTGATACCACATTTGTTTGCAATTGCCATGAGAAGAAAGTGCAAAGCATACAGTGCTCATAGATCTACTTGTAAAGGGTGGACCAAGGCAATATATATTGTGGGGAGGGGGAGTATCTATGTATTTTATTGCCTTTTTTTTCCCCTTTTATTTCCTCCCCCCTGCCCAAATACTGTGATATGAATCAAGCTTTGTGTTTAACTATGTTTGCTGTTAAGGTAGTAGAAAGTATGTGATTTATATGGGGGAGGGGTGGGGGGGGGCTGTAGTCATACCAGATCTACAGCTTCCTATGGTCCAAGCTCCTCTCCAGCCCAGTTCTGCAGTGCATCACTGCAAGCCACTGTAAATGTCTTAATGGAGGAAAAGGATGTTTGTTCAGCTCTGTGGTACAGCAAACAAAAATATTACTTTTTATAATTCGGTTTGAAAGTAGTTTCCTAGGGAAAACTATATTGAGGGGTGGCGTCATGAAGCTTAAGATAAGCCGTTTCCAGAATCCTAAAACAACCTACAGCTCTTTTGATTTATATTCTTTGTAGCAAATATGTCACTTCCGTAAGCCCTGTAATCAAATAAAAATGTGTTCCCTCCTTTAACCCTTAAGGATATGTTCTTCTCTTGGTGTTCAGGGATTCCCCACACATCGAGATGAGAATAGACCCCTTCATTTTTAGTTGCTCAAACACCATATGGCATGCATCTGGATCTCAGAAGATAACAATTTAAGATCTTCAAGACAGCTAAAGCATGCAAATAAAATAATGCACTTATTAATGGAGTTGCAGTGAGCTGCTCACCAGAGACAGAAACTCTAGTGACCTGTTTGACTCACTTTAGAAAAGCCTGTGAACTCTCACACTTCTGTTTATTACTGTTTAATGATTCTTTTGATGGAATGGGATATATATGAGGTCTTTTAACATACTTTTGCAAAGAAGAAAACTTCTCAGCAGTCATATACCACGGATACTCTATCTATACCCTGTGAAACCATAAACAAAATATTTTCTTCCTGTTGAATTTCTAGATAGAAGTCATTTGTTACCATCATCTACAATAAACCATCATATATTATTATGTACCATGTGTTGAAACTGTATTTAGATAAAGTGACTTCATTTGTAAATGAAGACTCCTAAAGTAATGTATAATAAATTAAGCTCTAAGGTAACATAGGACATTAAGGTGGCTTTTTCATTTTAAAGTGACACTATTCCAGATTTCTCCTTTCACAAGAGAAATTCCTGTCCAGTTAGGTGCCACCACAGCAGCAGTGCTAGTTTGCAGTCACACTGGAGGAAGAAACGAGAAACTTTCAGGCAAGAGGGAGGTCTGCTGTAGCTGGGTTTTAGGTGCTCGGGCAGGTTTCTGAGAGGCAGATCTAGGCTGCTGCTGCTGCCTGTGCACGCTGGGAGCCAATTTCAGTGTTTTGTCAGTCCTGAACCTGCCACAAGTACTGCTGTCTCTTTTAAAGATGAAATAAAGAGTGGCATGAAATAAACAGTGTTGGGGAAGAGCCGAGTACAGTACCTAGACTGCCCAAGGTATAGTCTGGTATATCAAAATAATAATTATAATAAATAAAAGCCATATAAGCATTCAGGGTAAGGTGCACTTTTTTTTTTTCTCTCTCCCCCACAAGGTCTGTCATTCTTATGGTTTGGTTTCCAGGGCCAGTATTTCTGCATAAATCAATGCCTCAGAGCAGCATAGGATGTAAAAAAACTATCTATCCACAGTATTCCTGAAACGTTCTGTGTGTATCTTTAAACTAGCCTCCAACCAAAGCTGCCATCTATGCCATCTATAGAATTATTTATCAGGTTGTTTCAACACTTCTATTGCAATCTGGTGTCGAATATGTACACAATATACTCTAAATTATAGATATAGTAATACATTGATAAATATCAAGACAGAGATTTAAATCTTTCTAAAATAGTTTTGATTTTGTATTGATTACCTGAGCGCTGACCTCTGTATGAGTAGAATGTGTCCAAGTGTCTTTTTTTCCTGTAAAATCTTCTGTCTCTTAACTGGTCTCCACTGTAGTAACTGGATTTTCATTATCCAATTCCATCTTCTAGCTTTTATTAAGAATGAACTGCAGTTTAGTTTTCCTGTGTAATATTTGACTTTGGATTATAGACGAATTGTAGCCAGCAGCACTTGCTCCTTGTTGAAAAACAGTTTCCTGAAGATATTTTTTTACTGCCATTTTGATAAGAGGTTCATTCACAGAGCTAACATGACCGCCAAAGCCACACTCGAGCTTTATTCCTTTCACCAGTTTTGGGTAAGGCAGGATGCGGCCTTCAATGTATATATTCATAAAGTGTAGGTCTTCAAAGGGACGGCATAGAATTGGCACAGTGAAATTTTGTACAAAGGCTGCCTCATCCGCTTTCACATTTAATTTTTTTGCATCTACAATTGGTTTGGGAAACTGCCGCTGTCACAGGACAGCCGATAGCTAACCTGACATACTTTCACCTTGCGCATTACCACCAGTAATAAATGTGAAGCAGGGCAAATTACTTCTTTAATCGTACCTGTGTGAGTACACCAGAGACAGAGAGTTTGAGTGGCTGCTACGAACACCAGCATTTAGCCTGTGGGATCTATTCTCCCTGCTGGTGCAGGAAAAAACTCAGGCTCAAATACTCCCCGTATCAGTATGAATTTTTTTGTTTTTGTTAAATGCAAGGTAGGCATATTTGGAGTCACTGAAACACGAATCCTGCATTATCTTTCTATATGCCTCCCTCCCAGAATAATACTATGTTAGAAATATTTAAAAAATCCAACTATATAAACTGAGCTTTTCAAAACCTAATAAGGTATCACCACCATGTAACTCCTACACCCCAGTTGAGGATGTACAGTGGAGTTGTATTCACTGATTCAGTATTCTTGATGTAAATCCTGCTGTGCGAGTAGATTGCAAGTAGCACAGCTAACAGCGCAAGGATGCTCTTCTCTCTGCAAAGAACAACTCTGCTGCAAGGGTTAGAAAAATTCCGAGCTGCATATCCTTGGGGACAGATGAACACCACAGGGTAGGAAAACAAAAGCTTTACCTCCCACAAACAGGTCTGCATTTCACGCACTCACCCTCCTCCCCTCCCAGCCCCTCAGAGAAGAATTGCGCCAACGTTGGCAAAAGCCAACGAGGAGTTAATAAATACTCTGAGAGCCCTCTTTCTTTTGTGGGAAAGAGGGCAGCTCGGTGCTTAAGCCTTTCTCACTCTCCTCCACGCTCCTCTCCCCAGCTCAGACCCGCTTCAGGCACCCTTTAGACTCACCATCAGCAGCAGCGCTTTGGGAGGCTCTAGTCCAACATCCCCATCCCCTGTAGAGCACCGGTTGATCGCTTACATCCTTGCCCTTGCGTAAAGCGGGCAGGCCTCCTGGTTGCTGCCTTTCTCTGGCCAGGACTAGACCAGGGGCTGTTACTCTCAAAACTGCATGTAAGTCTAAGGTGAGGAGTAAGGGGGACTGCGCTCCCCTCCCAACCTGTAGCCTGGCTACAGCTGCTGCTCTCTAAGCCTGCACAGCCAGACCCAAATGCCAACAGGGACCAGCACAAACCCTGTGCTGGGAAGCTTCCCCAGGCCTGACGGGATCTGATAGGAAAACAGCAGGTCTTCTGCATGGCCAGCCGCTCGCTCGCTGGCACACACTCCACTCCGGGAGGGAGAAGCTGCTGCAGCTCCTTGGCTCACCTCTGGAGAAAGCCCAGGAGCCCAACAAGTTAGTAATTACTGAAAAAAAATCACCAAACTTGGAATTAATACACATATAACTGTAGCTAGCAAAGACTTTCTAAGCCATAGTCCCATTTATACGCTAGGCTGTCACACCTCCCACCTGGTCCCATGCAAAACGCATCCTGAAATTAGTATTTAGGTTTTTCCGACCCGAGAGCCAGTGCACAAGCTGCAACAAACAGCAAAGGGATGATTTATCTAAGTAAACGTTCTGTCATCTGAAAAAAACAACGCGTCCTTGGAATTACTGTATTTTACTGTTTAAAAATGTACAGAAAAGCCTAAGTACATGGGCCAAACTGATCTCACCTGCCAATGGGTGGAGTTAGACTAAAGCGAAGGTGGTTTGATATCTGCATCCTCCAAAGAGCCCGTCACTGCCTTGGGCTCAGAGGTCGGGTCAATCTGAACTTCCTCGTGCTGGTGGGGTCCGTCTTGACGATGTGTATGTTGTATCCATGTAGTAGTACCTTGTCTGTCAGCTGGTAACTCTTTTATGTTCACTGTAACCACTGCCACAAGCTCAGAAAGGATACCGCTGCTGTGGAAGCCGGGGTGTTTTTCCGTCTTCCTTTTTACTAATTTCCTTATAATTTGATTGCATAAATATTTTGCTGTGATTTAAAAAAAAAAAAAAGTCTGGGGAAAGTACAAACCGAAGTGAACACACTGGCTAATCAGGTTTGTTTTATATGAAAAATGCACATTGACCTCACAATGAATGAAATTAAAAACTAACTTTCTAAAGCAAAACAAAACAAACCAGAACTTTATGCCTTAGATGGAAGCAGCAAATCATTGCTCAGTCTCCTCTCATCCTAGCAAAATGACAAAGGGTACTATTTCTGTCACAAAATTGACAAATTGAAAAAAATTACCAAAACCCCCCGCGTCCCCCTTTCAAAAATACCGTAATTTTGAAAAGCAAAATTCACCATATCAGTGCTGGGGAGTAAACTTCATAGTTATTTTAAGTTTTCTTTAAGTTTCGTTTTTTCCATCTTTTTGCCATTACCTGCATTCCTTAGATTTCTTTTTTCATACGTAAAATGAACTAGCAACCCCTCCCAACCTCTTTTTTTCTTTTTTGAAAGAACTTTAGAGTCTCGGTAATGTTTTCGCCATCGAATCATGAAAAACCCTTTTGTTATTTCTCTTCTTTAACACATAACATGTTCCTCCTTTGACCCTCATTTTCCCTTTTTTTCTCTCTCTCCCCCCTCTCCCTCCCACTCGTCTGTCCCCCTCGTCCACCGATCTAATCCTGCCCTTTCGTGGTTGCTGTCCCTCCCTCCCTCCCTCCGTTTGCCCCTTCCTCCTCCTCCTCCCGGCCCCACCGCCCTGGCTGGACCCTCCCAACCTGTTTGTTCCTCTTCCTCTCTTCGTTTGCAGCTTAGAGATGGCTAAAGTCAGCACCCAGACCGCTTCCGTCACGACCCCTGTTGACCTCAACATGAACCTCTCTCAGTCTGCCACCCCTACCTCCACCCCCACCTCCATGGCCGTGCTGGCGGCCGCCTCCGCCGTTACCGTCAGTACCCCCCCTCCCCTACCAACTCTGCCAACCACCCACTATGCCGTTCCTGTCTCCAGTCTGCTTGGCATGAAAACTGTCCCACTCCTGGCACTAAATGCCGCGGCCGCCGCGGGGGCCACGGGGAGTTTGTCCGCTTACACTGCCAAAATTCCTTCGACGAGCGGGGTTAAGAAATCTGACCGCCAGAAGTTTGCTCCATATTGAAGGGATGAGACACAATGCAAGCTTTGCCAGCTCTACCAAGAGTCTGTGGTAGATCCTAGTTATCAAGGAAACAATACGGCATCTTTTATTTTCTGTTAAATTGCTAGTGTTAACTGTTGCCGACTCAAGTCGTCTTCCGCTCTCCATAACGACTAACACCCGGGCACCACCTACCAACTAGTTCCAACAGCGGGCTTTCCCCCCCGACGCCGTCCCTCCGCCGGGGCCGCAGCCAGGGCTGCCCCTCCGGCAGCTCCACAGCACGGCAGGGTTGCCCCCACCCCAGCAAGGAGACACCTGGAGAGAAAGAAAAAACATAAATGAGGCGAAATTTTGACAGCCGGCTCCTGCTCCGGCAATGCTGCCTGGCATATAAATACACTTAGATCCATCTGAAGGGATCCCTCCAACCGCAGAACAATTTTCTATGGCAAATTGGCACCTCTGAGGAATTTTTCTATTGCTAGAGCCTGCAAATCCGGCACTTCTGGTGATGGCTAGTGCCCCCGAAATCCACTCGTGAAGTGCTGGCCCCCTCGGTCATTCTGCTGCTCTCCACAGGCCCGAAGACTCCCGTCTTCCCTGCCCCGACACCTGCCTGCAAGCAGGAGATGGGGGCTAGAAAGTACCAAAGCTCAGGTACTTCTGCATACAACAAATGAAGCTTTCTGGTCTGAGAAAAACCGCTAACTTAAAACGATTGGAAGACAACCAAGAAAAAAAAAAAACAAACTATCAGGCACCTGAGCCTTTCCACTTCATTCTTTTAAAGGGTGCAACAATCTTTCTCTGGTTTGGAAAAATGTAATTTTAAGAACTCTGCTTTAGGGAAGGAGAGCAGGCTCCTCCTTTTGCACTCAGATGTTTTATATACTGACACAGTACTTACTTCTGTAAGTTCTTAAGAGTAGGTACAAATCAGACATGCACAGTCACTATTCTGGTACCCCCTCCCGCATATATTTTGTTCAGCCAAAATGACCATTTTTTGTTAGGTTTCTGTACAAAATACATCCCTATTTAACTCACCGCTAATCATGCAATCGGGTTGTATTGTAATTACGAATAAAATCTAGCGCTTACCAAAGGACATTCAAAGGTTGCTGCCTGAACAAATAACATCCCTTTAACAGGAACTTAACGATGTTCAGATTAAGTAAAACCAGACACCTAATTGCAGCCAAACCGAAGAGAGCTGGGTGATGTAATGGCTGGTTGCTAGCTGTTGGAACTAGTTTTTAACTGCATTTTCTGTTTGTCCATCCACCTTCTTTTTAATTTCTGTTGCATAACTCAGTAATGCAATATTGTTTTCCTCACCACTTCCGAATCCAGAATCCCATTAGCCCGCCATGTTCATACACTTTGCACTCCTTGGACACAAAGCTTTAACAATTGAACTGTATTCAGTGCATTTTAATATAAACTAAAAACACAATGCAAATGCAATACTTTTTAAAACATGGTATTTCAAAGTGTGTTATTATTATTGTATAGGGCTAAGTACTATCTCAGTATTTTGTGTCATTTCTGTATTCTGTGGGCTTTTCTTCACCTTAGTACCTTTGCACTAAGTTTTGTCACTGTAACCATTTGTAGAACTGCCATTGTTACAGTTTGCACTTATCCAAATGGGGTTTTTGGTTGGTTTTGTTGTTTGGGTTTGTTGTTTTGGTTTTTTTTTGTTTTGTTTTGTTTGTTTTGGGCTTTTTTTTTTGTTTGTATATAATGAAGGAGAAACTGGAAATAATGTCAAGGTACCTCAGCTATTTAACAGCTCTAGAAACCTGCTGTAAAATTGTTCTGGACTATTGTAACTGTTTCAGTAACTGACATTTTAAAAAAACCAAACCACCAACCTCTGTGTGAGAAAACTTGCCTGCATTGAAATGCTGTTCTATGCTGGTTGTACTCAAGTGTTATTTTTTTAATAGTGAGAAGATTTTTTTCTTTTTTTTGCCTTTTTTTTTTTTTTCCTTTTCTTTTCCTCATTTTTGTTCCTACATTTTAGGCTGTCTTCAGAAGTTACTGGCCTGGGGGCTCTGTAATGTATCTCATCATGCCCTAGTGCATTAGCCACCAGACAGGACTTTTCCAAAGCCCCATGAGACAATGCTTTCTATGGACTAATCTACAGAGGAGTTTCTGCCATTTCTAACTTTCTTATTATTCTGAGACATCAAAAGAAAATACTTCCTTTACTCTTTAAGCAACTGTGCTTCCTAACTCTTGTGTTGCTTTCATTACTGTTCCAGTTTTAACACTGTTGTGGCTCATAACAAAGCAAAGCAAAGTTATTTT
This sequence comes from Buteo buteo, assembly GCF_964188355.1. NCBI lineage: Eukaryota > Metazoa > Chordata > Aves > Accipitriformes > Accipitridae > Buteo > Buteo buteo. Next base: position 6,183,836 of record NC_134173.1, read on the forward strand.
CGGGGGTTAATTTTCATTGATGTTCATGCTTTGGCTAATCTGTATAAAAGCATGGGCCGTTAGTGTTCTAAACCACTGTATTCAGCTAGAGACTCGACAGTAAATTAAATGAGACGTTTTTATAAATAAATTTTTTTCCTGATTTAAAAAAAAAAAAAGACGTGGTAGCTTTGTGCATACAACTGTTGTGTTGTTTAAACTTTGTTCTTTGTAACCAAGTTGCTAATTTGTCATTTGAGAAACACTATTTTATGGATTGTCAAACTAAGATCATAGACAAATTGCTTGTTTTCATTAATGATTAAAGGTTTCATATCATCACGCTTAAGGTCCCAGTGCTCATTGGGAGAGTGTAACAACTGTGCAATACTGGCAACATTAGAAAGTACATTAGCCCATTGTCAGGGATGATGAGTCTTTTCATGATTAGATGGAACCAGATCATGTAATTAGTAAAGCAAGCAGTATTTCCGCAAAACCTTATTTGGTTTTTAACAAAGTTGCTCTTGGAGAACTTCTCACACTGCATAGAAAAGTGAGAATTCGGCTTCTTGCTACGAGAAGCCACTGGTTTGTATCTATCATCTCCCGTGTTTTCCCATGCTGATTTTAAGATCAGATACTGGGAAAAGAAAAACAGGAACAAAAGAACAAACTCAGGTACTGAGTACGTTATTGCTAAGACCCTTTGTATTTTCCCATTCCCAGCAGCACTGTTCAGTGACAAGGCTTCTAGACAGCACCTTCCACCCTGCCAGGAAAGCAGCCCAGCAGCTGGGAGGAGCATGACAATTTGCATTAAAAAATGGATAGCTGGCCCAGGGAACTGTCTCATCCTGCCCTCACACTCTGCTTGAGCCGTTCAGCTCCTCCTTTGGATCTGCTGAAGCACTGCAGTCACAGCCTCAAATTATCTCTTCACATGGAAGTGAAAGAAAGGGGGTGGCCCCAAGTTGTTGCTGCATACAGCACTTCTGGCTGCGCTCTGGCCACCTCTCCTCTTAGGGCATTGGCAATACTTTCACATTTACTGCTTTATCCTCATGAGAAAGCAGAGTTTTTGGCAGTGCAAGCGAGTAGCATCCTTCATGATGTGAGACTAATTCTACAACCTCCATCCCTACTCTACTAAGGTCTATACTTGTCTCCAGGTATTTAGCTTGGGGTCCCAGTTAGCCTCACTGCCCCAGCTGAATACTTCTGGGGCATATCACTATTATTTTCCATGGACTCTAGGGTACAGAGAGCTCCTATGTGTCTGGGTCTTGAGTCTGAGCCTGGAACTACAGTATGACCAAGACGTACAGGTTTCCAAGTCTGGATGCACAAGTCAACAGCTTTTTCAATACAGATGCAGCCACAAAGCAACTCTTGACAATAAAGGCTGCTGAGGAAGATTACAGAATGCCTCATTGCATCCCAGCACACAGGAAGCCTTACCCAATGTTGAATTACCTATTCCAAGCCTTAGGTTGGAAGAACTATAGGCTGTAGTACTAACCTTGATAAAATTCTGTGTTGTTATTACTTAAACTATATATAATTTTACTTAAAATATACTTAACTTCTTACTCTTGAAAGGAGAGCTGAAGCCGCTTTCACAGCAGAGACCTCCATACTCTTCATTTCCTGAACAGCAAAAGCTATTTCTCTGGCTAGCCTGGCTAGTGTAAATGAAAAAAATAGAACATTATTGCAGCTCAACACTAAGTAGGTCAAGGCTTTACTCTCCCAGTAAAGCTACTAGGTAAAGGGCAGCAGCAGCTCTGTCGCGTATAGCATCTTTCACATAAATAATTCCCATGTGCCTTGCCGAATTGGCTAGAAAAGACTGAGATTTAAACAAACTAGTGCAGAGGTACATTTGTGTGTGGAATGAGGAGAGGTAAAATAGACACATGGACAAAGGAAGGAAAAAAATAATCTTTTGAGAGGGCTTTTGCAAACAATACAGGCAGAAATGTGATAAAAGCTAGGCTAATCGAGGACTCATTTTAATTTAATTATTTTAGCTGGAAAAGATTTGAGTGGCAAGAAAAAGTTCCTGGATAGCTTTAGTATATAAAACAGGCAAATAAAACACAAGAAGGTACATCTGAAGGGAAAAAAAAAAAGTAAAAAATAGTATTATCCAAGATAGATGATAGAAAACTAAACCACTCATGCCCAAAGGTAGACAAGAGGAAGCATGCACCTGATATGAAAAGGTCACTGCCCACACAACTGTGAGTTTCCAAGTGAAAGCACAATTTCTGCAGCTTTCACATCATCAAATCATTATCAGAGTTCTGGCAAACGTCTCAAACAAATTCAAGCTGCTCTGTTAATGTTTCTCAAGTGAAAAAAAAATAGAAAGTACAAATGCTTGCTAGAATAGTCAACCAGAAGGAAAACAAGCAAAGTTAGAGGTATTCAGCCACATAATCTAGTCCATTGCTAATACCCAGAGTGCTTTCTGTTCTCAGACATAGCCAGAAGGCATCTGTGGGCCCCAAGGTGCATATTTGTGCCAGTCAAGGCTCCTAGGAAGCTAACAGCGTAAATCTCGCTGATGCAATGAATGTAGGCACCCGGTAAGTGCCTCAGCCTCACCGGGTTCCATGGCCAAGGTATTTCTGTGAGGTTTCACAAGACAGTCTTAGAGCCCATGCTGAACCTTCCCCACCTGAACTAGGCAGAAATGGAAGTATCCCTGGTTTGTTTTTTAAATACCCAACAGCATGAAAACAGGAGCACTTCTCTTGGATGGGAGAGATCCAAATCCAGATTATTCCAGAGCCTCAATCTCCGCTGAATGTATTTCAGCACTATTTATGTACTTGGAACAGGACCTTCCCCTTCTCGGGCAAGTGTCATAATTACTGAACAAGAAAGTCACATATGCTCACTAATTCAATCATTTTACAGTGGCACAGCTTCTAAAGGAAAGACTGAAATTGTTAGACTGCTCAACTAGTTCAAAGGACAGCATAGAGAGGAGAGATTTGAACAGAGAGAGATATCTCATATCCTCTGTAACTGCTGTAACCGCCAATTACACAAGGCAATAGTCCCTCCGCTATATTTTTGGAAAAAAGACCTGGTTTAGATGTCTACACAAGGGAACTGCTTGCATTTCTTTTCCCAGCTGACAGGCCAGGACAGTTCTAAGTGAAGTGATGAACAGAAGATAAATGAAGGCAGACACTGAAAAACTGCTTCTCACCAGAAAATTTCAAATCTCTTGGCCTAAGCAACACTTTCTAGGGATACAAGTAATAGTGCCTTTCTTGCCACTGAATTGTACTTACTCCTTGGTTCCAGAAAGGAATGCAGTAATGTTGATTAAATCAGTTTCTGCATCAATGCATGTGTCCTGTCACTCTACAGACTGGCATATGTCTCAAGACTGTAACTGAAATGAAAGAGAAGTGTCAAATTCATCTGATGGTACTTAACAAAAGGGAATTTCTGAAACATTATGTACTCACATTATGGTTTCTAATGACAGCTACAGCATGATTTCTATTGGTTGAATGTCTGATGTCCTAGTGCAAGCTTTCTTGATTATAAGAAAAAAGAAAGTTTTTTTAAATGCTGAAAACATTTTAGTAATATGACTTTTCTCATTAGAGTTATTTCTAGCTCAGTGTTTTTAAGATGATAAAATGCAGAGAATTTAATCACAGGGGCATGTAATAAGCAAAATTTGTCTCTCCTCAGATTGAATTTATTGGCAGGGGGCCTGACCAAAACTAATGTTAATGTGCTCTTTAACCAGTATTTGTAATTCAGAGCAAATTTTATATTTATATGCGTTAGCAAAGGAATGACAAACAATCATGTTAGCAAATGAGACCACTGTTTTGTTTGTTGTTGTTATTTTGGTTTGCTTTGGTTATTTTTGCGCAATCACTTTTGGGCTCCTCTGTACCAAATACAGCCCTTTTTCCACATCTACTTCGAAGTCATGACAGCAGCAGCTTATTTCTTCCATGTTGGGAGAGAAGTTAGCACACAGACTACCATTTGTGATTGCACTTGCCAAAGAACAGCTAACTACCAAAAATTGGCAGTTGCAGCTGTAGTTAGCTGCTCCCTGCAGAGCTGCTACTTGGAACTCCACTTCAAACATGCATGCACACACGTGCACACATTTTGGCCCTGGAAATTACTTACCAGTTTCAAAACCACTATGCTGGGGAATCACAGCTATTTTTTAGTGGCATGAAATTCCACAGTTCTTAAATTTGGGCAACACTCTCCATTATTATATCAATAAGCAAGGATTACAAATGCTAAGTCTTCCTCCTTAATTCTGATTCTTCAGTTTTCTGGATGTCCTGGAGATCAGAGAATTACAATATTCTTCTCAATTCCACTGTGCCAGATATTAAAACCTCATTTGTAATAGTGGCTATGGACAGAGCTAGTTATTAGGACTGCTTTCATCTTTTTTTGTTTAAAAATAGAATTCAAGAAAGTTAAGAAGTTAGAAAGAAATTAAGGAAGTATGTATTTTTAAAAACAGCTATTTGCTCTGGGTAATCGTCTAGCTGAATAGCTCATCAGAAGTCCATAAAATTGTTTTCTAAAACTGATGACAGACTTAAAATATAAATTAATTATGCCTACGTTTCTCTAAGACACAGGAGATCATTTACCTTGATAAATTAGCTTGACTATTCAGTAAGGTTGGGATAATTCCCTCTTCTCCCTTACAGCCATGCTACCTTCATTGCTAAAAAGCAGGATGATTTCTTGCCTTCTTGACACAACAGCACACGTACGTCAATGGTCACACAGGATACAGATAGCAAAGTCACTCCTATCTTCTTTACAGAGCTCTCTAAAAGCTTTGTTTCAAATGCTGAAGAAACGTACAGTTGTACACAGTAAGCTGTATAAACTTACAACACTATTTGTGGAACTATGAGATTCCTCCAAGGAAAAAAGTACCAACTCCTGAACAAGCAACAGCCAAGAGGGACCAATGCTGTCAGTTACTTCCTCAGCGATATGTACACGCACTGGCTTGTTCATCATCTTTACTCTTACAACAGAAGTTATGCAAGGATAACAAATAGAGTAATGAGTGATCTGGTGTTCACTCCTGCCATCTATTTCTTATCATTAAAACAACAGGCTGCACTGGTTTGGATTTGAATGTACAAGCTCCCTGCACTGTAACTAAACTCACTGATTAGGTTCTTGCCACTAGATATCTCTAAAGAGGAGGGCAACTGAACTGAAACAGCTGAACTGTTTTAATGCTTAGTTCCTTTCCTATTTATCTGCAGTTAAAACCATGATTTGCAAATTCATGTACAAAACAAAAGTTACAGATATATGTACAAAATGGAAGTGTAAGTTAAAAGCTCAGAAATTAACATTTTTATACTGTAAAAACATCTATGTATGTCCATGACACTCAGTGTAACCTGACTTTAGTCATCTCTGTTTCTCTGACATTAAGCCAAATGCAGAGTGGTTCTTAAGTTCAGTGTTAACAAGCTAGCATGCTTTGGTGAATGAGGTCAGTGAAAAGCAAAGATAAGTAGAACAATTAGAAACTTAGCTTAGCCCTTCTCGAGAGTGAAATTGGGGGAGTGTCTTTTGTTTTGTTTTAAAAAACAAAACAAAACCAAAAACTGTCCACCTGTTAATATTGTATCAGCCTCTCAGCTGAAAGTTCTCTTTATAGTGATAAAGGGGTCTAGGGATCTTTCACCACAGCATGATAGGCACCTCCTTATACATTGATATTCAAATGTTTCATGCTATATAAGGAAATTTTACTTCAGTTTTGGCCCAACTAAGTTTTCTCCAACTTGCCAAAACATTCATTATTTGTTTTGATACTCTCTGAATGTTTCTGTATTCTGTATTTCCATACTCTCAGAATGTTGCTGTCTCAGCAACACTACTAATTCACCTAAGACTGCAGCATTGCGTCAAACATTTTAGCAACTTAAAGTAACAGCTACTTACACTTATGGTTATTAAATCAACCAAAAAACAGTGGCTGTAAGCCAGCATATATGAGCAGGAATAAATGGATGCACCAAGCTGCTAAGGACCATTGCTTGAATTTTGACAGCTGTAGAAATATAAATAAAGAGCTGAACCCAAGGATCACGGAAACCAGGAGTGGTGAAAAGGCATCTCACAATATTGAAAGGGCTCCCACCATATCAAGTCTTTCTTCCGGAACAGGCAAATCAAACATCTAGCTTTAGTTTTTCTCTTTACTGGTTGGTTAGTAAACATCTTTGAGGCAAGTATTTAGAATGCTCTCATAAGAACAAAGCTTGGTTTCTCCCTTTAAAACCTCACAAACTTGTTTTAAAACTAGAATCTTTGGGGGGGGGGGGGAAGGAAAATGTTAAGCTGTTCTTTCACAACTTTACTTTTTTGCTTTTTTGATAAAAATCTCAAACCACACATTTCTCCTATTTTTTCAAAAGTCCTCAGCAAGTTTGAAACTTTTTAAGATTTGCAAAAGTAAAATAAAAATGCTTCATAAAAAAAAAAAAAAAAGAGATACTTACCAAAGCTCAAGGTAGTTCTGCTTTCCATGTCCCAGTCTTCTCAAGTTTGTTGGTTCTCGATTTTACTTCATCTGTGTTTATCAGAACAGAAATCAATTTTAGATGCTCTCTGTGCTTAAGATACCTTAGAGAAAATTTCCAGTATTTACAGCTAGATAAATTTTACCTCATCAGTTTCCAGTGCAGTACCTTCCTCTCTGGCATTTTGTGACCCTTTCATTTAGTTATGCAAATATGTAACCATTGTGTTTTCACCCCTCTGGTTCAAGAAATGTGAGGTATGCTACACTATGGCTGCACTAAGCAAAACAAGATACTATAAAGAAAAATATTCAGCACTGCCTATGGCACATCACAGAGTATCTGTGGAAAAGCTGTAGCTCAACATTTCTAAGCTTAGTCCTTACATACACAGAGAAACCGTAACAGATCTTGAAAAAACTGTACATATTTTATTGGGAGCTGGGGCAATGGACGGAAGAGCACTTATAAATCTTAAGATAACATAAATGCAGAATATTTTCCTTTCCCTAATCCCCCCCAATCTGGGAAAACTCCATACGCTATCACTTTTGCAAGTCCTTTACTTCTACGCACAATAACCCAAGTCTCAAAATTGCCAGATATATCTAACGCTTCCAAAACCTAAGAGATTCTTCAGTTACTTATTAATCCCATTAAAATACCTCTGGTAGGAAACCAATAATTTTAATAGGAAAGGTGCATTCAATATTGTAAAACATTTGCAATATACAGTTTTTACAGCAAGTAATACACCACTGTAGATCTACAAAGCTGGGTTTTTTTAATGCACTTGGCTCTTTACCATCTCACAATCGTCTTTAAATAAATATTCAACAAAACCATCTCACTTCTAACAATGGAAATAACATGAGAGGTAAAGAGAATTTCAACCATGTTGCAGAAACGCTACAACAAAGCCCCTTTCACCCGCCAGTCCTGAGACAGCAAATCCTGCAATTCTTCTTCATCTTCGCTACCAATAGCTTCATCCTCTTTCTCTTGTGTTGCTCTTAATCTCATGGCTTCCTTTAACTTCTCCTTCATCAGATCCTGGCGGTTACGCAAAAGCTCAACACGGCGATAACATTCACTGTTGAAAAGTAAACCACCTATTAACATTTGTGGCCTTTCCACATTAATTGGATTTTCTACAGTGCTGGATTTTGCTTCTCCAACTTGGGATAAAAAAAACTTGCTAGCTTCCCAACAACTGAAAAAATAAGCTTTCAATATGCTTGTGCACCTTCTCTGTGTTCATCAGGTGGAAACAGACCAGATGAGAGGAGAGGTGTGGTCAATCCTCTAGCAATGAGATCTAATCCAAGTATTTAATAACTGCAATACCACCACAAATCATTTTTTAAAAAAAGCACACAGAAGCAATATCCACTTCCACACAGGAAGAGATGCCATTCTTTGCTTCACTTATGGATTTCATATATAGTAGAAAGGCGATGTATCAACTGGCTATCAATTTTGATAACTTAGGGATGGCATCTCTGAAAATAAGAAAAGCAGCACAAGTGTTCAGATTCTTTATCTGCTTACTCGGTGCTGTAACAGAACATTTTAAGTAAACACAATCCACAAGTTTCGGTTTTCCATTTACTTAAAAAGTTCTGTCCTGGAAATATGTTTTATAACAATTATTCTAGCCATTGTAACAGGCTATTTTGTTGAAAATGCCAAGTACTATCAGCCAGATTTAAATACATCTTTGCTTCTTTCATTCCTGTTTGCTAGAAGAGTCAACAAGGAAAGATTATTATCTGGATCCTGTTTCCCCTTGCGTATCTGCAATATGATTACTTACAGGCAGTCGCAGATGAAGATTTGAAGGCTAAAGGAAAACATGAATGTCACTGGAATTAATCTGATTTTGAATTTAATTTGAAGTAGCCCGAGTTTAAATACACTCAGAAGACAAAGCTACAAAAACAGCCTTTAAAAGTCTACTTGGAACTTTTATTTTGGGGAAAAATAATTATGCTAACAAACTTCAAATTCTCTATAAACTTCTGAATTTGGTTCTACGTACTATAGCATCCTAAGCTACTGGGAAAAATGAATGCTCAAAGACAGCCAGGTTTAGATCAAGCCCTCTCCAAAATTACACAAACATTGTTAAAAGACATTCATGTACTAACCAAAGCTCAGTTTGAACCCAATGCTGCTGTTGTTATATGCTGATTACCTGTAGCATGTAGAACTGTACAGATAGCTTAAGTGTTGCTTTAATTTTTAGTGTCTTCTTTTTGTTGCAAGGTTCATTAAAATCAGAATTAATGTTTTTCTTTTCAATTGCTACCATTGCCACAATCACTGTTAATCAACGTGTTAAGCTACATGGTAATGGGAACAATCTGTTCTACTAAGCTGTGTTTCAGGTTACCTAGAGTTTAAGCTAATGCTTATCCAACTGCTACGCCTACCATTTCAAGAAAACAAAACAAAAAAACCCACTTCATGAAATAAAGTCCATCATTCAACAAAACCTTTAAGTAAACTTTCATTAGAAACAAGGAGAGTTAGTGACATAACAGGACATTTTCAGTACAGCAAACGGATGGTCAAACCACCAAAATCTCATTACTGAAATTTTAATCGCATGCAGAATATCAGATCTTGCTTTTAAAAAATGTTGACATAAATTCTACATCAATCAGCATTCATAGAGAAGGACAAATTAGGACATTTGACAGGGGGAAGGGCGACAGTTTGTTCAAAGAATTTGCCTTCTATTGCTTTATTTTGCTCATGCCTGCTTGCTGTACTTTCAGTGATTCTAGTGCATTCTCTCTTTGCAAATAAATTTGCACCAAAATGCATATTTTTATTAGGTATCATTAAGCAATTTGAGGGAGTCTATTTAGGTGATTAATGAAAGGTGGTATCACAGAAGATTCAAATTAAAAATGTCTTTATCACTCTAGTCAAATAGTGATCCATTACTGCTGGAGAACAGAAAGTTTGAGGAAAAATTGATCTACTTACATCTGCTCATCAATTTCTCCAATCTGACGATCTAGTCGTCCCTCCTCATCCTCTTCTGCCACTATTGCTTCTGAAATCTAAACCAGAAAACCGCTAAGAAAATTCACCTTCATCCTGAATTCCGCTGTTGTTCCTTTTTGATGTCTGTGTCTTCCCTTTCTCCCCTCTACCTCAAGTCAATGTTAGTCTCCTATATGTATACTCCCACCTTCACAAAAGACTCTGGAGGCAAATACAGAAAAAAACTGATCTGGTTTAATTTGAAATGGAAACGTTTTTTCTTAAAAACTAAAAGTAGTTTGGCTGCTTTGGGGTTAACTTTTCAAATTTTTCAATATACTACTATTTGAAATGGAGCATAAACAAGCTACGCACACCCAAAGTCTGAGGTTGAAATAGGAGCTATATCCCAATGCTTGGGACTTAATTACACACACTTATTGAAAATACTGGTTAAATATTCCCACTAGATCCCGAAGTGTTTCTAACCTGTTATTTTTTTCAGCATATACTTTCTCAAATCTGAATGTCTGGGAGATGCTATGCAATCAATGGTCCACGCATAACTGAGAAGATTCCTTCTAAGCTGAAGAATTATCTGAATGGCTAATGCTAGCAAAATGTATCCACCACTGCTTTTGTATGAACATTCGCTCTGTTTATAGTGCTGACTGCTTTAAAATGAGCAATGATAAATTTTTTTTCACAGCTTTTCTTAGCAGTTGACACATGAGCAATTCTTTACAATTAAAGTTAAAAAACTAGCAAATACTCTAGGGGAAGATTGAGAACACCAGGTATCGTTAGTCACAGTTTTATATTGTACAAAAGGGCAGATAAAAACCTGTTCCGGGAAGACTTTCCATGCAATGCTAAACAGTAAAAAATGGAAGTACAGAAAAATTGTGGCCAGCTTATGTGTCTCACACACAAAATCTTTTGTCCCTCCCAAATTTGGGGTTCCTTTCCAGTACATTTAAATTAACCATAAAACCAAGGTTACCTACACTTTATAGATCCTTTTTGAAAAAGGCAGACAAACGGTTGGTGTTTTGTTCTGTGTTTTTCAAGGTTAAAATATCTCATCTAAACAAGAGCCCAAAATTATGTCCTGTTTGGATACAGGACACTGATCTGAAGTATATGCTATCTTATTTAAATACAATTTAACAAATGTAACTAGATATATATTGATGACTGGATCCTGATCAAAAGTTTTTTCAACTTAATTTCCCTTGAGAGGAAAATAGAAGGAACCCTTTGCTCATTTATAAAGTGCATTTAACCACACACTGCATTGCAACAAACAGCTGACAAATGCAGATGTCAGTCATTTTGCAGAGCTGCATGAAACTGTTGTTTTCCTTATTGTGTATAGTATTTAGAATCAATAAAAATAGATTCCATTACTTACTGTGTTGACCTGTCGCATTGCCTTTTGAAATTCATCCCATTCTTTGTCCATCTGATCCTTTGGAGCATCAACTTTTCGCACCTAAGGAACAGGAAAAAACAGGCTTATTAAAAAATTATGTCTAGTGACTCTTTGGGGCACTGTAAAACACCTGGAGAAATAGCACAAATTATGCTGTGTTCTCAGAAAAGTCTGGTCAACATACTTCTATTCAAGTAATGTTTAAGAGAGTGCAGCTGCACAATGGTTTTGGAGGAAAAATCTGACTATCCCTGGATTAAAAAAACATCCTTGACTGTAACGTTAAATAATAATTGACTAAGAATGGATGGTGTGGAATGTTCAGAGTAACACAAGTGACTAAGTCTGTTAATTTGATGGTCTGTAATTTCACTATGTTGGGTGATAACTTTTAAATTCTGTAAGCTGCCTGTTCAATCGTATATAGTAGCTATCTCACAAGCCCAAAAGCAGTGAATTATTTGCCTTTGGCATAACATCAAATGATTCAGTCACTACTCTGACTGGTGTTAGATAGTCTGACTATATTTCAAATCTAGTCTAATTTTGTTGGCTAACAGAAGAAATAGTACACCTACATACCAATTTTAATGACATGCAAAGCTTTTTCTTCTGTGGTAGATTACATTAAATACTAAGACAAGACGACTGAAAAAGTAATAGCTGTAAGAATGTGTTTAACATCTACAACTAAGGTAATCAAAACCAGATTGTGCTTTTAATACGAGTAAATAAACAAGATATAACCTACCTGTGTAACCAAAACTTCCATAATTCAAGAGTGGAAGATGTGGCATATAACATATGTTAGATGACAGATGATGCCTGGCTCTGGACTGGGTGAAAATTATATAGCTAGGAGAACTAAGCAGTTTGAACAGAATAATTCATAACACCATCTTTTTGCATTAGTTTTATTTTTCCTTTATTCATTCCTCTCCTTTGGTAACACATCAGTCATCATCATGGTAAAGAAAAGTTTGGTATGTTTTGTTCCTGAGCAATTATACAAAATCCAGTAGTATGAATTAAGTTTATAGAATAAATTAGAAGCTTCCAAGCAAACTACATACTGGGAAGTAATAGTCATCATTTCATTTTTCTGTTCTGTGATTATTTCTATCATATGTGTATGTACTGTGTTATTATGCATTGTGGTTGTCTTTTGTAATTCATAATTATTTGTATTTCTTACAATAAATTTAAACACTAAAGAAATTATTTTTCCTTGAAATATTTATCTAATCCAGAATTTATATGCTTTGTAAATTCCTGATGTAAAGAATCAACATTTTTCAAGCCCACAATCCCCCTTCCAAATGCTCACTGTTAATTCTGAAAATAATTATTTTGCATATGATTCCAACACAGAATCACTGCAGCCAACTCAACATAAGCGGTCACAAACATTTTCCTTCCCCTGCCTATTAGCTAAACTTAGAAAGGACTGATTAAAAAGAAGAGCACCTGGAAGCAATTCAAGGAAGAGCTTATTGGAACATGTATCCACTTGTAAATTTTATCAGCTGAGGTGATAACCAGAACAAAGATCACTAACCAGCATCCTCACAGATATAAGCAGATTCTCCTTTGCCTGCTAGGCATTCCCACTTTGTACAAGCTTCCCAACTCATGGTGAAACTAAGTATTTGAAAAATTTAACACTCCAATTAGTCATATGCAAAAAAAAAAATCAAAACAACAACAACAAAAAGGTATGGCTTTTTCAGCTACATATTTCAGTATTCAGAATGTCATTATTCAAAACTATTCACATATGCCAACACATGGGCATGAGTGGTGCCAAAAGAATCTTGCCAGAGCAAATAAAAGACACCCAAGCTTCTGATTGGGACAGTGGGACTAACTGAACATAAAGAGGCATTATTTGGAAGGTCTCCAAACCAGAAGTTATGGCTCGACCTCACAATCCAATTTAAATATGCCAGCAGCCTTCCACAGTGTGAATAGGGAAATATACTCAAGGAAAATAAAAAAGACTTTGAGCCTACAACACTATTATTTCAACAAAGCAAGCAGGAAAGCCACCTGTGGCAAATTTTACAAACCAAACTAAACAAAAAAAAGTTTGTATTTCAAATATCAGTGTTTATTTTGGTCATCATTCTGTACTATGCAAGTTGAAGGAAGTATGCTTCATTTTGATCAAAATTTCAAGATTTTTAGTTGTGGGGTTTTTGAGGTTTTGGGTGGTTTTCTGGGGGGCTTGGGGGTTTTTTTTTGGTTTGGTTTTTTTTGAGAAACATGTTGAATGCCCGTATTTCTTTTCTGAGCATCAAAAAACCTATAGTGGTAAAAGACAAGAGGGCTAAAGACCAAGTTCACTGTTGTAGTATGCCAGTACTAGAGATTACAGTGCATGCCATAACCTAGCTATTTTCATTCTAACAGGATGTATAGTATCAGTCACATAGTAACTCTTAATACTTTTCAACAGGATCTCTCAAAGGACATTAGAGAACTATTTTTATATCTTCAATTCCGAAGCAGAACTGGATGTACAAATTAGGTGAAATGTTTTTCCTGGGATGACTCAAAGAAATAAAAGTAACAGGTGGATTGTCCAAATCTCAGTCCAGCATTTTAACCAACAAATAACATTTCTTTGGTTTTCTTTAAGAGCCAGAAAGGAACCACAATCAAAAATACCTTCTGAGAGATGATTTAACAAGGTCTTCCTGCCCACCTCCAGCCCTTTTCATGTTTTCTAATAGAGAATGAATGACTCAAAGCTGTGCAAGGGGAGGTTTACACTGAACATTAGGAAGCATTTCTTTACCAAGAGGCTGGTCAAACACTGGAACAGGCTTCCTAGAGAGGTGGTCGATGACCCAAGCCTGTCAGTGTTTAAGGGGCTTTTGGACAATGCCCTTAATGGCATGCTTTAACTTCTGGCCAGCCCTGAATTGGTCAAGCAGTTAGACTAGATAATCGTTGTAGGTCCCTTCCAACTGATATAGTCTATTCTATTCTAAATAGTTCAGTCCCTTTCTTATATTCTGGTATGACTAATTACCTGGAAAAGCATCCTCACTACTCAGAAAATCATTACAACTGGCAGAAATAAATCCAACAGCATAAAAAGAGCAGATCACTTACTTTTGCATCCACTTCAGGATCATCAAAGAAACCTTCTGGCAAAGCTTCAGCAGTGTTTTCTTTCCTGAAATGTTTGATTAATATTATCCTAAAGTTAACACTTCACAACCTGCTTTATTGTAGAGTTAAAAATAGTCAAGAATAAAATCCATAATCTTTTATGAAAGGACCTAGAAATGGAGCAAGTTTTTTACACCCCAAGTTTTACCTACAACCATCAAAACCCGCTTCTTCAGTTTGGTCTTAACTAACTTAAAAGGAACTGCACAGACAGATTTAAATCTCACTGTCAAAAAAAGAGCTACAGCTTAGGCTTCTTAAACTATTCTTTCCAGTGTGCTCAGCACACAAACATTTTAACAGCACAGTCTCTACTTCTGAAAGCTGAAACCACTGTCTAAAAAAGTGCTCAAGTGAGCTGAACCATTACTACAGAACAAGCAAATGGTTTTCTTTAAACAGTTAAAAGCAGTGGTTGACATTAAGCTTCCAAAGTACCCTGCATGAAAATTTGCAAATAGAGATGTCTAACAGACACTGTATGACATTGCTCCACCTCTTATCCTGCCCCGACAGTGTGAAATACCCATCTGAAATAATGCCAGAGGCTGACATACACGCAAACTATTCCAAATACAAGTTAACAATATGACAGATTTCTAAGTGATCACCATCTGCATTTCCTGGAAGAACAACGTTTATTCACAGGTCCCAAATCTATCAATATTTCATTTGACTGCTTACCTTTCCACTATCTTCTCTTGTATCTCTGCTTTCTGTATGGATCCTGAATGGGAAACTATAGGAGCAGCTGTAGTTTTGCTGTCAAAGAAGTCTATAAGAAAGGACAGAAGCCTATGAACAAAAAGAACAACTGTTCAAGCTTCTTTATAAAATTCTGACTAGACAAGAATTTCAATTAATACCTTACTGAATCAAGGGAAGAACAGACATTATTTTGTCTGACAGCCTCAAACAATTATAACATAAAACCAATAAGCATGCTGAGAAAACACCACACAATAAAAAACTAGCAAAGAATCTCCTTTCTCTACACATGCTAACCAGCTAATAGCAATAATTAGAAAAACAAATGAAAACCCTTCCATCATCAGTTAAAACACAACTTCTCCTTACTGAATTACTTACTATTTCAGTCAGCATTACCTGCAGGCAGAGAATTAGCTATTACTTCTTGAGTTGGAGGTGGAATTTCAGTTTTATGCATAACCGAAGATTTGTTTGATTGATCTTGTTCTTCCTCTTCCTCTTCATCATCATCATCATCATCGTAATTTCCTGACAATAAACTGGGACCTGGACCCTTTGAAAGCTGTTCGTTTGCCCTATCTTGCTCTGTTTCATCAAAAAAATCTGCTGGTAGCCTAGTAAAGAACACACAACATAATTATTTCAAACTTCACAAGAATCAGTTACAGTCTAGCATCCAATGCCTATTCAGCCTGTGAGCAATACAGTTTTTTAGATACAGTGCAATACCATAAACTGCACAGCTACCCACGTAACCACTGTCTGAAAGCAGCATGTGCTTGTTTGCCTTCATTTGAAGTTCCCCAGAAATGCTCAGGTTAATTCTGAAAACACATTTCAGTTCCACTTTCGTATTTGAGTATTCCATATCAGAAACATTAATAAAAATATCCCAAAACAAAGTGCATTTGGAGGAATGGCAGCTTAGGTGATTCTATCTCCGCATTCAAAGTTACTTGCATCAGTATACCTGCTGTGAACACATTAAATACAGAATTAATAGTTCAGCGGTCACACTAATGTCATATAAACCTTGATAACCTTCATGTGTAACACAACTACTTACTTGGGGGACCTGCTGCCGCTCAGAACTACAGCTTAGAAGAGCCACACAGGCTCAGCAATGAGAAAACCCAGATTTGCTTATAATAGCTGCAAGCCTTCAAGGCAAACATTTTTCCAGGTTATACTTTAAAATAAACATACCGATCAGTTTAATACTGAACAAATCTCTCAACTGTTAATTTTTCACACACACTCAGAATTTCTACAAGGTAAGTGTTTTCTACTATCAAGGTAAACAGCATGTAGTAGCTATGCAAGATAATAATAATTTATCCTGTGAAGAAGCATACAGAGGACCTGCAGGCCTCCTGTGACATCTACCAACCCCACAAAGATGTCCAAATACCACCAGAAATCTTTAGTGGCAGTAAGATGCTTAACCGAATCGAAGTCAAATACAGTCCTATATATTTGTGAGAGTTCTAACCGCATGAAATGCATTTACATGAATTTTAAGTGACAAAAACATCTTAATAAAGATCTGTTGATGACATTTGTTAGTAGTTTCTGTGAAAAAAATATAGTTTAAATGTATATTTAAGTATACATTTAAAATTTGTCTTAATTTCAAGACTACCATCTCTTCTGCAGTATGCTAAGATTAAAGATTAGAGTGCACGCCACGATCTAGTTATTTTCATTCTAGCAAACTGCATAGTACCACCACATATTAATCCTTAAAACTCTGATAGTGACAGTAAAAGAATTTCTGTTTTGTCAGAGACTCTAGAGTTAATACCATGATTTTCTCATCTGCACTGAGGAATACACACCTTTGTTAGAAAATGAGCAGAAGCAGGGATCTGCTGATTCTCTGAATCTTTACCCTTGGCTAGGAAGGACAGACGAGGAAAACCAGCAGTTTTTACCAACAGAGAATGCAGCAGTTGGTACAGTTACAAAAAACTCATACGTAATAAGATCTACTTACCCAGATGTAGACGTATGTGGTTTTTCGTCTGTACCTGTGTAACAGCCAAGAGTCACTCCTTACAATCCATGCTTTTAACAGAAACATCCCTCAAACAAACTCCTACTACAGCAGCAAGTTCACAAATACACACTTCCACATATTTTATATTTACATGTTTAGTAGCACCAAAGGCAAAAAAGTTAACTATCATTAGCATGAACTTTTATGCATGGTTTGAGATAAACCAGTGGCTTGATCCCACTAAAAAGGACTAACACCATTTCTGGGCAAGTGCTTCTACTGTTTAACTTGCACTGTTTCTGGTTCTGTTTGGACCAAGCCCACAGCTCCATGACCTAATTTAACCCAATAACCCAGAAGAAAACTAGGTAAACTACCAAAAGTGCAGTTCTCTCCTGATCAGCAAACTCACAGAGAAAGAGCAAGACAGACTTTTTCCCTTTTCAGCAGCAACAGGCTGACATTAACTCAACAGCCTAGTGTATTCACACTCACTTCCACGGGAAAAAAAACCCAAACCAAAAACATTCAAGATGTAAAATGTCTAGATTCTGGCAAGTGCTCGATAAGTATTTTTCTCTCCTTACCTTTTACTTTCTTTAACTCTGTATTTTCTGTGTCAACAGTTTTTCTCTTGACAGGATGAGATGATGTGCTAGCAGCTGAACCAGTTGCTGTCTGCTTTGTGCCTTTTAATTCTGCAACTCTCTGTAAAGAAGTACAAAATTCAGGATTGCTTAAAATACAGAGCTTTTAGAACAGTTTATTAAAGTGAACTAATGTCTTTCTAGAGCAAGATCACTGAAAAAGACATTGTGAATACCAAAACCAAGACTGATGTTTCTGTCAGCCTCTTGAATGACGTGACATGGGGGCAGAGGAATTGACACTTGCACAAGGGAGGTTGTACTAGTGAGAAAGGAAAGACCAAGACCAGTAACATTTACAGCCCTAAGACACTGGAGGAAAGAGCAGGAAGGCTGGACTCATCCTAAGGTCCTGGAATATTAAGTGTTTTAAAATTAAAACACAGCAGTAGTATTAAAGACATGTCACTGTGCCTTCCCATGATGATCTACTCAGAATGCAGGCTATGAACTAGGCACCCCCTCAGTTCTTTTGGTCTTCTCAGTACTTGGAAAATTAAATGCAATCTCTCAGTTTCTGCTAAGAAGCGGCAGCAGAATTTAAAAGGATAAAAAAAAACACATTTAAGGTTGCATCCAAGTTAAAAGCTCGCTTTACAAATTCTTATCTGCTAAATTATGAAGAAAAAAAGCGTGTAAGCTTTCTCAACCACGTGTAAGCGGTCACTTGGTAACATACAGGTAACAAAGCAATCCCAAGGAGGGTTTCCAAGTCCGAGCTGCAGACAAGTGACAGTTAAAAACCGTCCCTAAACGTGGGAACAGCTTCACCCCAAGAGCACGGCCCTCGAAAGCCGCGGGCCGACTCTCTCAAGGGCCGGCCTTTCAATCGGTACGTAAGTGTTAAGAAAACGAAACGAGACGAAGCAGCCAGGCTTGTTTTCACACAACTCTCTCCCGGCAGATGCTCAACGGTGACCTATTAGCGCACACCCCAAAAAGCAGCACCCCCCGCCCGGGCGGGAACCCAGCTCACCTCACGGTGCTGCTTGCCCAGGGCGTGGGTCTGCCACAGCAGCTCGCTCTTCACGGGCGCGTTGCACAGCGTGCAGCTGAGGTGTCCCAGGCTGTTGTACGTGGCGGACGCCGTTAAGGGAAGCAGGGAGCTGCGGCGCGGACACCCGCCCCTCACCGGCCGGACACCCCCTTCCTCCCTCCCTCCCTCCCTCACACCGCGACGGGCCAGCCCCCGAGGCGAGGGCTAGGGAGCCCGGCGACGAGGATATTTGGCGAAAGGCGAGTCGATCCGCTTCTTTCCCGCCTTCTGCAGCTGCTTCTCCCGCATGAGGCGCCGCAGCTCTTCCTGCCGCACCTGCTTCCGACCCGGGCCCAGCCCGGCCGCCGCCATCTTCTCCCGGCGAGCACAGCGCAGGGGCGGCGCCCACGGCTAGAGCGAGGCTGCGGCTCCGCCCCCCGGCGCCACGCACGGCGGGAGGGAGGGGCTGGCGGTAAGCACCGCCCCGGGGCGGGGCTCCGGCGGGGGGCGGGGCCAGAAGGCCCAGGCCCGCCCCCAGAGGAGGAGGAGGAGGAGGAGGAGGAAGAGAAAATTCTCTCAACAGAGGAGCTGAATTAAATTCTCCGGCTTGATCAAGTTTGTCAGAAGTTAAGTCTTTGAAGCACCATCAGAACTAGATGGGCACGGTAATCCAGCTGTGGGCCACGTCTCTGGATAAGATCCCTAAAACGCACCCCCAGACCTGCCCAAAATAAGTAAAAAATAATAACAGTAAGTACATCCCATACATCCAGATCCAGAAAACCTCAGTGTGCAACACAACGGTGAAAAGTACTTAAAAAAAAACAAAACAAAACAAAACCAAATAAAATCCAGCTTTTTTTTTTTTTTTCCCCTCTCCTCTTTTTCAGCTTGTTGCAGATCATTTCAGGGAACATTTCAGGCTTTGATTCCCCGCTCCCTTTGGGGAGACCTTGCACAGGCAGCTCCCAACTCCCAAAAACACCTCCTACTCGCCCACACAGTGCACACTGCAACACGGACAGCAGCACGCATTTTCCCCACTAAAATACAGTCCATCCACAGCACATCTACAACATTTAGTAAGCGCACCATGACCAAGGACAGCAGAGAACTTTCCGTATTTTATTTTTACCTTTTCGTTCATGATAGTACAATAAAATACTAGCCCCCAAAAATCTAGCCCCAAGTTCCACAGCGTCAAGTACTCCACACCAAACCACGCGTGACCGTTAAAAGTCAAAGAAGCGTTACTCCAGGTTTACAGCCACATTACCTTCAGGAGGACTCGGTCACAGGACGCCACTACAAGCAGCGTGTTTTACGCTGTTCCCAAGGCGTCCCACGGCTCCAGACTCCGCCGCTCCCCAAACGTCGGGTTTGGTTCGTCTCACACCAGCCTGCAGGAGCTGGGGGAGAAAACGGGGCAAGAAAGTGTGTGATTTGATTTCCATTTTCATAAAAAGACAACCTTAGTGGTAAGATATTTTGCCCACATGGCAAATCTGAGATGTGTAAACACAGCCAGAGCAACGCAGCAACTGGAGGAAGATGATGGGGCAAATGCAACTAAGGCAAAAGGGAGTAACTTCTCTTTTGACATGATCAGGGCAGATGGCTGGGGTGCGGAAATGATTCAGTAGCAAAATAGGTATTACAGTACACCCAGACTACAGAATCAGTGAGAATACAGTTTAAGCTTGATTAAGATCTATTGTTTACCGTTATAAATTCTGAAGAATACTTAAAATCTCCTCTTCCTTCCCCTTCCTCCCGCATTTGTAGCCTGCTGCACTTTTCAAAAGCACAGAGGTTTGCTTTCACTGAAATTTAAGGCTATTATGAAAAAATGAAGTATAGGACTCTTTCAAAACTAAGTATAAAAGTCAACCCACTCTAGAAGGTCTTAGATAACTTAAATACAACCATCTGTTTTCCAAAACAACTCATTTTTACATTTGGAAGACAAAAAAATTTATACTGCAAAGTTCATCTTCACACGCATACTTTTGGCATAGAAACCAAACACTCTGATACCAGGAATTACCACTGTAAGGTAACTTTAGCTCAGGACACCCACCCTTTGCTGAATCCAGATGTGCTGGTGGGAGAGGTTCATCATCACTCTCTGCCTCAAAGCAGCAGATTATCAAAAGACCTACTATAGAACATCTTAAAGTGAATCCACCTGGCTTTGAGACAGGCTGAGGATGTACTCACACAGGCACATCTCAAGAAGCAGAAGTTTCTGGGAAGGGAGTGCTGGGAAGATGATGTCTGCCTACAGCCTTAGTGTTCTTGCCCAAGAGAGAAAAATACAAAGGAGCAGCAGAAATGGACACAGTCCTAGCCATGACCACAGCTCCCAGTTCTCTTCATGGGCACAAGAAGATACTTTGCTTATTATACATGCACCTGTGAAATTTCAATGCATTAGAGGACTTACATTTGAGACGGTGAGGATCCTTTCCATCACAGGCAAGTGGGTAATTTTGCATCCCCTGAATTAGGCAACAGCATTGCTGGTGGTTACGAGTCAGCTGAATCTGGTCCAGAAGCAGCACCAAGCTAGGTAGGGCTTCACAAAAATGGCTACAACCAACTCTTCTTTCTCCTAACTCTAAAGCACTGGGAAAACGCAGCATGACCAGACTATAGCAGCCTAGGAAAAAATATCCACAGTCCTACCAAACATACCATTTCCTAACATGATAGACAAGCTTCCTAGGAGTTTAGACCTTAAAATCCTCCACAGATGCTGAGAAGAGAGTTACATGTGGAAAAAATACAACCTTGAAGAAAGTGGTTAAGAGTAAAAAATATGGCAACTCCAATCTTGGCATGGTCAGAAGGCATTTTTAGAATAAAAGTGACCCTTTCCAATGCAGGGCTATCACTTCATTTGTCCAATGGCATTTTTCACTAAATAAATGCTCCTCCAATTACAAACATCAGAAATAATACTTTAATAAAAATACTTTAGGTATTATTTATGGTTTATAACTTACTAGAAGTTAACATCTTTTTACACACATTCCCTGTTTTTATCTGGAAAGCAAAGCTAATCTTAGAACAGTCACATATAGATAAAAGCTCACTACCTAAGGGCCATTTCTAAACCTCCTCAGTCTGACTCATCTGAGACAAAAGAGCTTTTTTTTCCCCACTCAGAAACAGGCTCCTTACCAGTCACTACTGCAGCAGCCACTGTGTATATGACTGACCTACGGACCAGAAGTATCAGCGAAAAAGCAATTCCCACTATAGGTACATTAGCTATGGGCTCTGACCAACAACCGCAAAGTTGGCTGCACCTGCTGACAGGTACTATCTCCTGCAAAAGCTTATTTTTCCCCTAACAGAGAAGGCTAAATGTGGCATGTATCTGACTGCGAGAATCAGTCATAACCCTCAGTCACACGGCATTGCTAAAATAAAGTTCTGTCACTTTGTAACATGCTATAAAAATTCACCGATTACCTTAACAGACTAGAAATAATCACTGTAATTTTCCATTAAATATAGCATCATGAATTCAGTAAAATCAGAAAAAAAAGTATAAAAAACCTTTCGAAATAGCTCCTTAGTTATACCTTGCTTAACTGAACTCTTGGTATATGAGCAGCATGATTAATCTCATTTCATTTCCCACCATAACTCAAGATGGAACACAAACAATAAAAATAAGAATAATCTATAAAAAACACAGTACATCAGAAATCTATGTAAAAGACATATGTCTGTATCAAGCTTAGTAACAACTTAAAGCACCACTCAAAATTAAGTACCATACATGTTACAGTACATTCCATTTATTATGACAATTTAAGGCTAAAATAGGTACGACTCCCTTATAGTCAAGCTTTCTTATATTTATAAATGCATACAAACATTAAGTAGATACAAATGCGTAGGTTTTTTTATTGCTCTGAACCGTCTACTAGAATGTTCAACTCTCCCAGATGTCGTCTCAGTTTGCCTTTTTCAATCAAGCTGAAGTCCTACAATTGCAACTTATGGCACTTGTACAATTATAGACCTTCTTTGATTTGAGCTGTAAATAAATTCAAAGACATATCAGACAAAATTGCCCATCACTGCAAACTTTATAACTTAGTTAACTAAACATTCGTCCATAAGATACATAACAATTCACCACAAAGATTATTTCTGCCATTCTTCAGGAAGGATTTTCTTTTCAAAATAATAGTCTAACCAAGCGGCAAACAAGACAACCAGCAAGAAATGATTGACTGGTACCAGTCTAACAGACTGGGCTTTAAGAAAAAAAAAAAAAAAAAAAAAAGCTGAATACGTGCTCCAAAACAAAGAGCAAACTCTTCTTCTTGCTCATAGAGCAATTATGTTTCCTAATTAAGTAGGGCAATGCCTCATTCTGCCAGTGCCAAATTCTTTGACTGTAGCTTGTCCATTTCTTGACCAATATTTCCTTCAATGGTATCACACTGGGCAAGAAAAACCTGAGAATAAGAAACAAATAAATGTTATTGGGGATGCAATTATAGCAATGGTAGATACTTCTTAAGAACAGAAACTGCAGTTTCCAACATGAATTTGAAGAAGCCAACTCAATAACCACCTTCCAGTTCAGTTTTGACAATAGCTTATTCACAATTTTGTTTACCCAGAGTCCAACAGAAGTACTTTGAGTTGATCCAAAGTTCATAAACAACAAGAATCATAAAGGTTCAGACAAGTTAGTGCTTCAATTTCAAACATGACTTTTAAACTCCTTTCTAAAGCACATACTTCTTTCTGTTGCGGAAGTGGGAGTGACAAACCTACTCAGTCAAACCTAAAACAAGCTTTCATTCAACCAAGGCTTCTTCTATTTCTCAGAACCACAGGGCAACACAAACCCTCATCTTTCTCAGTAAGTAGCTGGTGTGCCTAAAAGACAGAAGGCTCCTTTCCAAAAGGGGCAGTCCACAGCACCTTAAGCTTTCCTAGAACCTGTCCACGAGTTCTTACAAGTATAGCAACCCGCACACAGCAATTAAGAGCCAGCAGCCACTAGTCACTTTGCTTGTGCTGTACACAGCACAACGCACCAGCACTTTAAGCCAACAAATTTTTTTATGCCAATTCCAATGTATGTGAGTACACTGTAGTTTCTGAGCAGACTCTCCCACTATCTGTTCACATCTTGCACTCAGTTTTGCTATGTCTGCATTAGATTTTAACAGTCAAACCAGATATTTAATGTCATTTACATTAAAATGACACTAAGAAACTTCACATTGTTTTGAATCATCTATCTTCAACCAATCCCTTGAGCTGGCATCAACTCACTTCTGTAAGGATTTGAGGGATGAAAAAGTCAAGGGGGTAACAACTGCCATCGCTGGCTGCAAGTGTTTCATATCTGTCTCCCCATTCCAGAAGATATGTGATTGCCAGCAACAGAAGGCAGTTAATAGCTCCCCCTCACTTTCATGAATACTTAAGAGTAATAAGCATAACTTGCCATCATTTTCTTGCTCTGGAAAAACAAATTGTTGTTAACAGCTCTGGTCTGAAACCCCTTAGATTCTTCTCAGTCCTCAAAGGCTTCATAACCTATAGTTGCAGAACACTGTGCCTATAAAAGCACATCAGTAATTCTGATCTCTGCTCAACAGAGTCTGTTTTATGATTTAAACAGCAGTTCTTATACAAAGCCCCACTTATTTCTGCAATAACTTCACCCGAGAGTGGAGCTCTAGTAACTTGTCATAAGGTTTATAGCCATACCTTTATTACAAAGGTTTTGCTGCTTTAGCTAGGCACAGGGAATCAAGAGCACGTTCAGAGCCCCATATAACATAGCTATGCCAGCAACCGTCTTCATTTCAATCTGCATTATCTGAACTTACCTCTGTAACTGAGTACAAAGTGCTTTGTCCCTAAAGCTGTAACAAAAACCATTTGTAAAATGAAGTACTTCTTGGTAGGGCTTCCTCTAAATAGATGGCTATTTTAAAAAATTTGGGAAACATTAATGGAAAGTATTTAATAAGGTTACAGTATAAGACAAAACCTTTCAACTCCATGTATGAATGCAAGGTGCTTTCACAAAAAATTTTCAGGACTCTAACCTGTGACTGAAGCTAGCATAATACAAATAAAACCAGTAATATGAGTAGCATTACCAATCATTTATGGAAGTTTGACTTGGGGGGGACAACACACAGAAACACGAACTCCAGTATTTATTAACAAACCTTCAGTTCAAAGTCTCTAAGGAAACAATGCCTAGGAATTCATAAGCAGCATACGATGGCAAAGCAATTAAAAAACCTACCCCCCAGAGAAGCTGCTCTTCTGTACAGATTTTACTTTAGAGACTTACTCTCCATAGAAAGTTGGAACATTGCAATAGAAGCTAAATTTTCCAAAGAACACCTCTAGCAAGGTCCAGCAGGAGTTAGAGTTGATTGCATCCTTATGCCCAGAGCTCATTCGTTACTCCAGCCCACCAAGGAGTGGGAAAGGAGGAATGATCCTGTTTTCTTTACAAGTTATCAGAATTACTTTACGTCATCAGGCAGCCATAAGGCCGACCACTAATGTAAATTACAAATATTATCTGAAAACAGAATGAACTATGAAAAATCTGTATTTTTGTGTACCGTTTATTATAAAGCTATTAAATACCTCTAAAAGGGAGGCCATAAGAAATACCAAGGTAAGAACTAACACTTAAAAAAATCTAAACAGCTCTCATTTTCACAAACTCTTGGTATACAAGTGCCCAGCATTAATGGAAAACAAAAAAAAACCCACAAAACTCACCTGAACCCTCTTCACCAACCCCTTCTTTTTCAGTTTGCAATCACTGAAATTCTCTGGCAGATTCTGCAGTAAAATAAACAAACAAGTTGATGCAGCTTCATGTTGAAATTAACATGTTAAACTTACAGCAAAAACTGAATGTATCAAAGAATCCTCTGAACAGGCATCCTGCAAATGCCATATCTGCTCAGTGAGGATTATTACACAAGAAAGAATTTAAAAGAAAAAGCCATAAATTCAAAAAGTCAGGGATGCAGCACGCTGATCGCAAAGAACTGAGCTAGCAAATTTACCAGGTGTCTTTAGGTAACATACAGCAATAGACTACATACACTGCTTTTGTCTTTTGTGGTGTATGTTAACTGTTCTGCTGAGGTTCAACTTCAGTTTTTTTCAGAGACTATAAGATGATTTAATTTCTTACAAACAAGTTCATTCAATCACTCGCCATCATTAGAATGTATCATCAGTAATGCAGGCATTGCCAGTTTAAGCTGTGCATCTGATTTTCTCTGCAACCTAGTCATGGAAGGCAGCAGATGTGAAGTGTTACATGCTGACACCTTTTAATTTAATTCAAACTGCATCATTTTCTGTACTGCTACCACCCAATATATTCATGCATGTCATCTTAGCAAATCTTATATGCTTTGTCCTTTTGGAGCTATGTGAAACTGGGATGTTGGTGGGGAATGGTGCTCAGGTTTATGATGGTTTTTGTAACAGGTAAAACACCCATACAGATGATTATCATTCTATAAAGTTTACGTGAACATTCTTAGAAACACTGTGCTCTCACTGTTGAAGATGCATAAAATTTTTGGAGTTTCTCAGTGGTATAACTTTTAGTTTCCACCCTAATTCCCTATCAAGAATAGAGGTTTCCCTATACTACTCTCTGTTTTGTTTCAGCTAAAATGCAAGCCCCACTGGAAGGTTTAGATACATAATCTTTTATAACAGTCAAAAAAAAAAAAAAAAAAGGTGCTCTTTTAGTGTCCAGCCAAACATGTATGGTCTTAAATATAGGAGTCTTGTACATAACCCAATACAGGAGTTAAAAATACACAAGATTCCACACCAGAAAAACAGTCCATCATGGGAAGTGAAACTATAGGCATCACTGAGATCCCAGGGATCACACTGTTCCAGTGTTTGTGCAGTAATTAGCACGCCATAAGTGATATCAGACAGAGAAATAATAATCACCAGGTTTAGTACACTTTCCCAGAACCATGGGTGATGAGAAAAGGGCCACGCAACAGAGTGAGCTGGGACACATTCTTACATTTCCAAGGGCAATCAAAAGAAACTTCAGGGCCTTGAGACGGTTAGTAAGGGAATCTGGAGCACAAGTAATTTTTTTCTCTATCCTTCCAGTTGTGGGCAACGACACTGGAAGAAACAGATGGACCCAGTCTATTAATACATGGCTCCGGGGCTGGTGTCACCACTACAATTTTGGGGTTTTTGGTAATGGGATGGCCTACACGGCACCAGGCCTGCTGGTGTCAGATGGGATTCACTTTTCTCAAAGTGGGGAGAGGGTCTTTGCTCACAAGCTAGCAGGGCTCATTGACAGAGCTTTAAACTAGACCTGAAGGGGGACGGGGGATAATATCAGCCTTGCCCGTGACAAGCTGTGGGATGAAACGCCAAGGTTAGAGGGAGGATGTGCTAGCGAGGGCCCCCAGCCTGTTGCTCTGAGACACGCTGGGTACACTGGTATCCTTTCCAAATTTTGTGAGAAAGAGGAGAAGTAGCTCTTAAAGTAAGTTACCAGGTTAATGCCAGGAATCTGTCATGCACAATGTAAATTCTCCTACAGGAGCCTGTTCTATGCTAGTCGCTTTGTTCACTTATGTAATGTTGCCTTACTTCGTTGGATTTACAGCACAGGATAGGTTCAGAAGCTGTTATTACTTTTTCAACAGTGGTCTGCCTAAATTGAAACTCCTTTTTACTAGGTGGCATATGTCCACTTTCCAAAGCACAGCTTTTTTTAAATTGTTCATTTTGGAGGCTACTTTGCTCTTTACAAAGTATATTTTCTAGTACTCTGTACTGCAATAAGCCATTGCTCACTATAGCATGCTAAACCTGCATGTCTCCTCCCAATAAGCAGGACACTGTGAAAAGGTTGTATTCCATGCTTTTCTTTCAGAAACTGAATGCTCCAAAGACATTACAAAACAATTGAGAAGTTAGTTTAAAGCTGTGGGTGAATTCTCTTCAAACACCAGTTCTAGTTCACAGATGAAAAAGGCAGCCTTCAGAGTACTTATAGTTGTCACAGGGAAAAAAAAAAAGTTTAAAAAAATATTATAAAGTTATATGAACTATTCTAAGGGATCTTAAACATAGGACCGTGTAACCACACGAGAAAACATTCCTATTTTCCCCTTGGTTTTCAACAACACAATTCACTTTTTAAAATTAATAACATATGACAAGAAACATTTAGCATAAAGAGTATTTGATGTGTACTATTTTGAATCCATATATGTAATAGCCTGAAAGAACAAAGATCAGTTAGGCCTAATTATTAATAGCTGATTCTCACCAGAAAATGAAGATGTTATCTCACTGTCACAAAAATTCTTCTATGCCTTGAAGTTTTCCATGACTTGGAATTTCTTAATAATCAAATTAAAAATGAAATTATGCACTAGCTCAGTTACACTGCCCATCTCCCTTTGCTGAGTACTTACTTCAGGCTGTGCTTTCTGAAAGAGATTCTGGCCTATGCAAAAATTCCTACCAATCTGAAATAGTAAATTAACAAACAATTTCCTATCACCAGAACAGGCCTAAGTTAACTTTCAATAGCAGACATGGAACTCCAGCTGGGCTTACCACACAAAGTCTGTTTCTAAAACACGTCTTGGTAACTGGAGGAAAATTTGAAATCTAAGTGTAGGGAAGACATTCAGACTATTTCTATTTTTGACAACATTTTTCAAAACTGTTCTTTTTAATTACATCTGTGCGTCCTATGTTTGCTTGCATGCCATCATAGCTGGTTTTTTTTCAAGTCACACCTTGTAATCTCCTTGGCAAAGACATGGAATTGGAAGGCCTAAACGTACTAACTTATCAAGCTGCTCAAAAGGTATTTTACAATCAAATTAGTAAAGTTTATAAATCTTAACATCAAATTAAATCTCACAGTCTCTCTGTTTTACCTTAGTCAGCTTACGTCTCCTCTCCAGGAATACGTTGTCCAACTATTCAGGGTCTAACAGGTGAAGCTGGCAATAAACCTTAAGTCACAATAACATTTCCATATTTAATTAAAATCAAATTTAATTAAAGAAGGAGTAGCTTAAGCCTAGGCAGCGTGTATGCAAAACTCTTGCCAAATCTACATTTTGGTGCTAGCATTGCTTGCAGAGCAGTAGTTTGGATTAGTATATGGCTTTCTACTGCACAGCACATTCTTACTTTTATAGCAGGTCTCCTCTTTGCATTGCACTTTCTCTGTGACAAAACCCTGCTCAAGTCTCACAGTCCTTGGTCTTAAACTTTCAAAAGTGAGTGCAGTGCTGGCTTCACCCCAGCAACTTCTGTAGAACTCCTGGGCACGGGTTCTTTATCCTCTCCCCATACACCCAGAAACAGAGCCCGAGTCCCCCTTGTTACCAGTGGTTATCTCCCACCCCACACCCCCAAATTCAGAATTGCTTAACCACATCTCTTCGTGAGTTCTCACCCTGCAGGTACACTGACAAGATGCACTGCAGACACACACACGTTACATCCTCAAAGACTCCTCTTTTGGATGCATGACATTCATGCTTTGTACAAGAAATCCTTAAAACCAATCACCATTTACACAGTAATAAATTCATGTGTGCGTCTTCCTGCCTCTAGATTCTCTCTATTCTTGAGTGTTCTTTTAACTACAGACCTAGCATCCCTCTCTCCTGAGCACTGCTGCTTAGAAAACACAAACTCTCTTGTCATTTCTTTCCCCTTTCACAGCTGATCTCCTAATAAAACCACCTCCCTTTGCCACAGAACATCACCTTCAGCTCTGCTCAAGTTCCATTTGTTTTGGAAGCACTTCCAACAACGATTTTTAAGCTTAGTGTTACTGCCACATCTTTGTTCTCCTTTTTGGCTATTTCTTATTTCCCAAACCATAAACCCCAGTAGGTAATATCTGATGCCTGAATCCACTTTATAGCAGTGTAGTCAGTTAATAAACAAATCAAATACTAGTAAAATTTATTATTTATGATTATGTTATCAGAACCAAAGGGACACCATTTTTAAAACAGGCAATCTCCTAAACTAGCAGTTACTAGCAGTAACAGCTAGAAACATTTCTCCTTTGTTATCAAATTGGAAAAAAAAAACCAACAACAATGCTAATCAGTTGCAAAAAAGGATTTTTTGCTGACACCCCATCCATCTAACAAGAAGCTTTTTTGTTAGTTTCTTTTAAAAATCCAGAACATACAGTATTTTAGTGTGCAGTTTTTATTGACTACCAGCCCTTCCCTTTTTTTTAACTTATTGTTAAATAAATTGGTAGATTGGGTAAGCACATTATGGTGACACTGAATCTTTTTCATCTAAGCAGATGTCTGTCTAAGCAGCTTCTTTAAAAGCAGCTATTAAATGGCAGCATTTGTCAATGGGTTTTCTGAATACAGAAGGGGTAACTATGCGTTCTACCCTCACTGAGGGATGATAGTATTTTCATTCTCCTTGTGCTTTAGAAAAATTTTCCGCTGAAGCTTTGATTTTATAATTCATGCTAAGAGATTTAAGAATTATAATAAGAAATGCTTATCAAATGTTTATTTATACAGATAAATTCAAAGGTTTAGTAATAAGTTCTCATCTTATTGTAAGTGGCAAAACTTCTGAGAAGCCTGGGAAATGTCTGTTACAGGCACAATGATGTTGTTTTCAGAATACTTCTTTCTTTTAGTCCTTGAAATGTTAATTTGGTATTGATTTACCAGATGACAAGTATAGCAGGGACAAGGAGACAGTGAAAAAAGCTTCATCAGAACAGCACAGTGATTTAAGCAAGTTTTACAGCAGAATTATAGCCAAAACAAATCCTCAAGAAAGGAGGATGGGCCACCAGAACATAATTATGAGTCAGTAATGTTATCAATGTCCTCAATACTGATACATGCAATTTGACAGATGATTTTGTCATGAATTTATGTAAACAAAATCAGGGACTGGTATTTCAGAAGAGAAAGCTTTTTTTTTCAGTTGTTGGAACACTCTGCTCTCTGCAATATTGTCTTTCTAGATTACCAATCTGCCATTTAATAGGAAATCATCATGAGAACAAAGTAATCTCTCAGACTGCAATATTGGTGACAGACTTCATGTAAATTAGAGCAGGCTCACAAGAAGTACATAGTGTCATGACTGTGGATTTAAATTTTCCTGCTGACCTCAGAAAAGCTTTCCTCCTCCTTTTTTCTTGAAAAAGCCTTTCAGTTATTTAAAGGACTGCGCCAGCTGATCAAGTCAAGGATTTTCTGTCTTCTACTCACTAAGATTTGTAACATACTTCTCCACTTCCTAAACCACTTCTTTTAAATTCATAGCTGTTGAACACATGGGCTCTAGTGAAAAAACTGTAGCGGTTCCAAACTCAGCTCCTCTAATTAATGAGCTTGCCTGCTAACAGTAAAAGGGGGGTGACACCCCTAGAATAGAGAGAAAACAATATGCAGGCTTCCTCACCCTTAGCTCTCTATATCCATACAAATCTCATTTTGTATCAAGCTAGATGTTTTTGATTGATCCAAACAATGTGTGACAGCACAGACACTTTAAAGAGCTTTCACAACAATTCTGCCAAAGAAACAAGCTGAAACATTTACAGTGTGACCTTGCTAGTATGCTTCACTTCTACAATGCATCCACTCTTCCGTCTTAGCAGAAAACAGCTCACTCGGTCACTTTTTCCCTCCCTCATCTTTTTTTAACATGCTGTTGATTGCATCAACAGCACTTGCTTCTTACTTGGCTAAACAAAAAATACTAATACTGTATAAAACAATTCTGAAATACAGGTAAAATACTTTCTGGAAGCTTTACGTTTTTCTGCTTTGCATTTCTATTTACCATTTTTTACTTCACTGGAACCTATTTATTGTTCATATACATACCTCATTACCCTTCTGTGTTGCCACCTCTGTATATTGCACAACTACAGTACAGCTAAGTAATACCTCAGGAAGTTGGTGGCCTGTTCATCTGTTCTGGTGTAACACCAGTACACTGAACAGCTACATTTTTTGTAAAGATTCCACCCAACTACATTTATCTCATCTGCAAGATTTCGCAGAAGTTGCACAGAAGTTCCGTTTTCATGACAAAAAACACAGCCGCCTTCGTATATTAAAACAAATAAATATGGACTTTGGTATGTGGAACATTAACTTCAATCACTGGTAATGAAAACCCTCACTTCTTTCTTGCTTTAAAAAAAATGAGGCTCATCAATGTCATAGGCTCTTATACAACAAAGTAGCAAACAACTATTACAAATATTACAACATACTCATTATAATTAGTTTTAGCTCTGGCTGCTCCACTTCTACAAGAGACAAAACTGAGGCACAAGGACTCCATTATTTCCTAAATCTAAACATGAGGCCTCTAGGTTGTAAGTCTTCTAAAATCTTGTACTAAACCTGAACGTCCCTTGTCCAGTACTATTTAGAGTATTTTGGATAAGGAGATAGATAATAGCATGCTTTCTGTTTAAGCCATGCAAAAAGTACCGGAATCAAAAATGAACTTGGGAAATTCAGTTTGGATTAATTAGGAAGCAGTGAAAGGGTTTTTCAAGGCTGCTTGCTGGGTTCCAGAACTGTACACCAGCATACAAGTACTGACTTTTTTCTAGATAGGACTTCGTATCAGAAGTTGAAGGGATCGGAAATAAGCTTTAATCCCATCCAATTGTAACACTTGTCACGCATGCTGTTTCCATGATAACACATGTTAGATCTGCCACTTCAAATAGGTAATCGGTTATATGAAGTCTGTATGTCTAACAGCATTCAAGAACTGTCAGCAAAATATTTTCCTCTTTATGAGGCAGAAAAGGAAAGAGAAATTTTAAGACTTTAACACACTTAGCATATTACAATTCAAAAAAAGTATTTAAGAACTGTTGGGTATAACAAATAACAAAGGCTAGTTTACCATTAAAGGTGCACAATATGAAAGGAGGAAATAAGTTAATGACCTCCCCACCATTCCTAGGAACACATCCATATTGTATAGCATTTGATGATGGCCAATTCAAATTATTACTCTTTGATTTAGTCTGCTGCTAAACTTTTTCAAAGTGTCCATCAATTAAACTACATTTGGTTCACCAATTACAGGTATTTGCATGGACTCCTTCTGAAACAATCCCATAAAGGGTCACTGTATAAAGGAGTAGACCCAAAGACATCA
The DNA here is from genome assembly GCF_964188355.1 of Buteo buteo. Taxonomy (NCBI): domain Eukaryota; kingdom Metazoa; phylum Chordata; class Aves; order Accipitriformes; family Accipitridae; genus Buteo; species Buteo buteo. The sequence goes on from NC_134173.1 coordinate 6,216,579, forward strand.
CTACTACAGAAAAGCAGCATTTTTCCTTCAGAACAGGATATTATGATCATGATATGCAACATAATTATCAATTAAGTTTACAGAGAATGACCAGCAGACAGAGAAACAGAATATGGAAATACCCTAGTTGCCACAATCTTCTATTTATCTCTGCGCAAGTCCCGTATTCTCACCTAGCTTTCAGCTACTACATGATGCAGGAAGATACATATTATACTCTGGAAATATGCCGTAAGGTTATGATCCATTAATGACTGTGAAGCACTTGGATATACCCCAGTACATTCCAAAGAAAGAATCCAGTCCCCAATATGCAGGCATCTCAAATAAAAGTACTGCCAGTCCACATAAGACTGACCAGAAAATTCTTCACTCTTCAGGACCTCCTTGCTCCTATGTGATATTGAATACAAAGTGTATCTGTTTTGTTTGGGTTTTTTTCCAGACCTTTACTGTTAGCATGAAGTTTAACATAGAAGTTTGCCAAGACAAACTAAAAGGGTAAAACTTGAGTAAAGGATACCCATTTCATGTAGTCTTAACAGGCTGCTGCCCCAAATGAAGCTCTTCTGTAGAATGGGGATGCATGCACAGGCATTAATGTCACCATTTAGAAATAGATGCTGCCAAGTAGTCTTTTGGAGACATACAGGGGCAAGAGCTGGATATTAAAGAAAAAATGAGCAAACCAATTAACTAATTTTCAAAGCCAAAATAAATTTTTTACTATTTTAAAATATTAAATAAATTACAAGAAAGTTATAGTCTTAGCAGTAAGTTTCTGTTGGGATTTGACCCTCTTCTGTGGTTATTTACTTACAATGGCATCAATCTGCTCCAGGATCTTCATGAACTGCTCTGCAGTTCCTTTTATCCTCTTGTCCAGCTGTTTTAGTGCTTCTGCTTGAAGATCCTTTGCTAAAAACCCCTGAGGAGGAAAAAGAGAGAAGGAAAGACAAAATTATTCCATACCCTAATAGAATACTCAGCTTAGAAAATCTGTCAGTCCACCACAGCAGAAAACATCTTTTACAATTTCTGTAGTTTCAAGTACGATAGGGACTCCAATCTCAACCTGTATTCTATCAGTCCTTGAAACGCTAAACGTACGATCTGCTAGGTTTACTTAAAAGATTAAACAAGTAACAGCCAGTCTCCTTTGGACTTTGAGAGAACTCTTTATGTTTTTCCAGATCTAAAGAATATGATTTATCCAATATGCAACAATATTTAACTTCTTCCAAATAGTGCCACGTCTCTATTTTTCAAATTCAGGAATAGCATTTGAAATTCAGTAAGAATTTTACAGGACCCTTGGACAGTTAGGAGGGGCAGCCTATTACTGACTACTCAAAACCTTTAAACAGTATTTTTTTTAAATACATATACCTACAAAATTGTTTTGCAAAGATATAAAATGATACAAAACTGGCATACCTTCTGGATACTTGTGAACTCTTTATTAACTTCCTCTAACTTATTAGCTATTTGCTCCACTGACTTCTCCAAATCTTTTAACTTCTTTAATTCAGCCTCTTCTTCTGGACTATTCTGTGTATTCAAAAGTACAACATTCACAACCATGGAACAAATAGAGACACTATGCAGCTAAAAAGCAGCAACAGTGGTGATACAGACATAAAGGCTTCTGCTGATTTAAAATACATACTACACTGCGGTCATTCTTTCCATATTTTAATACCTGTCAAATAAGCTTCTTCTTCCAAAGCTTAATTACAAATACAGTCAAAGCAGCAATGTATATAAACACATTAAATGAGATTAATTTGAAGGGAAAAAGGAAAACTTTTTTTTTTTGTTAGCTTAGCATCTTTAAAGTAGAGGTAACATTTATATCATGAGATATTACCTTGTCCTCTACTTGGCAAAGCCAGCCACAGCTCATTGCACCAGAAATAACCCAGCAGACTCAGCAGCTACAGGGGTTTTTTTGGTTTGTTTTTTGTTGTTTTTTTTTTTTTTAAACAGAAAAATAAGATGAGCAGATAAGGTCATCAGTGCACAGAAGGTTCAGGAGCAGTGACAAGCAACAGATTAGGCAGAATTTTGTCAATAATGTAAGGCAGAATTTTGTCAATAATGTAAGGCAGAAGTCAGTCAACAATGTAATTTCAGAAATGTATAAACTGCAGAGTTATATGCAGTACAACGTGAGATTGAACTCAACTTTGTGGGTAGGTAGATGAGATTAGGTTTTATGCTATAACCTGTTTCTGTGTTCCGCAGTTGAATCACTGACAGAAATTATAATAATTTAAGGAAACAAAAAAAAAAGGGTCCAAAGGCAACACTTACCCTTTTCCCGATCAACATGACTTTGCAACCATTTTTAACACCAAGTGCTGACAAAGGTTGTTCCAATTCTTTCAGAGACCTCCCTAAATGGAAAATAAGAGAGGGAAAAAAAACAGTTAAAATGTAGTTAGTGGCATAAGAATGTCTTTTTGAAAACATTCAGAACATGGACACCTGAAAGTGACTAAGATGAAAGGCACCATCTATAAGAAACGCTGACAGATTTATAAGTTACCTTTGTATATCAGTTTCTGAAAAGGAACTGGAACACCAGTGACTTGTTCAATTAGTACAGCCATGTCTTGTAGTGTAGGTTCACCATCTTCTTGTTGAGAAGCCACCTGAATGCTGTGTTTTTCATTACCTAACAAAAAACCAGAGTAACAGTAATACTTATTGTTACCTAGAAAATATTACAGGGAATCCATTTCTAATATTTATTTCCATTAGTGCAGAAAGTTCTCAAGTCACTGATTCTCATGTACAATCCTAATTTTCAAGCAAAGGATTCTATTGCATTTCCTTCCTCTTGGAGTGACTTATCTCAGCTGAAAATTTTGTTTTACATTCTAACAACCTGAAGAGTTTGATCAGGCGTAGTCTACTGGCATAATGCTCCTGCTAAATAGAATTCCCCACCTCTTTTTAAGAGTGCAGACGGTGTCCAGACATCCCACAAGCTAAAGCATAAAAGCCCACACCTTCCTGACGTATTCGATTTCCTACTTGTAGGAACTTCTAATGGCAAGCTGAGGGAATGTGAATGCATAATGGGGAATCTGAGACAATTTATCACTTCCTTTCCCCCCTACTCCTCATACACGAGAAGCAAGTGATCAATGTCTACCCTGCCTCCCCTCCACCAGCCACCTGAGAGAATTCTCACAGTCCAAAAATTATTTCTCCCCATAATACTGCTGATATGCAGCCTTAACCACTTTGAGAAGTCTCAGCCTATACATCACCTTCCACTTATGGAGCATCTTATTCAGACTCCCTAAGATTACTTGCATGCAAAGAGCAGGAAGTTCTTAGAAAAAAGGAGTATGTCTATTCATCTCTGCTTTGCAATAAACCCTTCCTATAACCCTCTGCTCTCACTCACTTAAGGCCCGTCAATCTGAAAGCACTCACAGGAATCAGCCATCACTGGCTGCAAGGGAAATCAAAACAGGCATTTTTTACTTTGCAAGAAGAGAGAACTCCTTAACAAATACCAGAAATAAAACTATTCTCATGCCACTAATTTGAAGTGCGTGTATCTTTTACGAAGAAGAGTGCTAGAAACGTCTAGCCTGTTCCAGCTCCCAAGGGACACATGACAAGTGACACTGTGGCCTCAAAAACTTGCAGCTCCAACAATATTTCTTAATTTCAAAATGGTTCTAAGCTCAAAATCACATTATACAAACTCCCTCCCAAGCATTTTCCATAAACAGACCTTCTTCCCAATTTGTTTTGGGAAAAAAAAAAGAAAAGAAAAAAAAACAACCAAAAATTTAGGGCTTAACCTCAATATATTTCAAAAGGTTGTTCTGGTATATACAACTGCTTTGTGTAAGGGCTGTGCCTGTCAGCAGCTGAGAGAAAAAAGCAAACAGCAAATGGGGAAGAGAACAGCTGAAGTTTGCCTAGCACTAGAAACAGCTTTAATTACAAATTACGAGTACCACTTTGGGCAGACTGTAACAAAAATTTTACTGTAAATTCACAGCAGAGTGAAATCACCATGCAGAATACCTGACAGGTTAGACCTGGTATCACAGTTTATTAGTTTGCTTCAGTAAATGACAATACTAATTTAAAGTAACCACTAGGGCAAAATTCCAAAGTCTTTAAAAAAAAAAAAAGCCTAAATACATTTAAAAAACAGGTCAATTCAATTTCTCACAGATAGTCTAGTGATACATGTGGGCCTACTATCATTCTTTCTTGACCCTTATTTCAATCTTTCCCCACTTTCACTCATGCATGCAAAACTTTAATAAAAACGTTTGTGCTATGTAGTAAACCAGCATCTGACAGCAACAGGTATAAATCAGACAGCTGAAGTCCAAGATGAACAATGCCTTCTATTTGCTCCTGTAATTACCAGATAAGAAAACACCTGGAAAGATAAAAACCTTCTCAGATAAGAAGACTGTTGGCAAACAGCAAGATGTTGGAATTATAAATATGTTAATATCATTAAGTCATTGTCATCTTTGTAAATGGAAACGCCTCAGATCAAATGGAGCTCTCTGAAGGCATGGATGAGCATACACATCATGAAGATTCAAATAGATTATTCCACAAAGTTCCTCACCAAAGACTCTTAGATAAAACTGCCAGGTGATAAAGGAACATTTTCACAAAATAATCTAACAGTTTGAAAACACAAATCAGCAAGCAGAAATAAACAGTAAGCTCTAAAGGTGGAAAGAACATCACCAACATAGTGCAAAAGGAGCAGGAGCAGAATTTATTATTCAAGAATTAAAAAATAACCCATAAAAAATTAACAAGTTTTGTTAACAAAAACCAGCTGATGAATACCTTGCTGATTTAATACCTTACTATCCTTCTCATTCCTCCTACTGCCTCACCTAGATCCACTTCATCAAAAACCATGGTATTTCCCATCTTATTTTTAAGAACCCTGGAGTCCAGGCTATTCGTATCTCTTTGCAGTAACTTCTTATATTTATTTGCAGACTTAATGACATCTTCCCTTCCACTTTCTTCTCCCTCCTCCTGTTTTTTTTTTTCCCCGAGGAAAAAAAAAGCTCAACCGTGTCAGCTGGCCTTTGAGTAACCTGCTTCATCAGGTCAGCACCCAGCCGTCCTCCTGAAGAAACCACCACTTTCTGTTGCGATCTTGCAGCTCGCTAACCGCCAAACCTTCAAGCTTATTCAACCAACAAGGGGAGAGCCCAGCGGGCAGCACCTGCTTTTAACGCAGCGGAAGATTTCATCTAAATGAAGATTACTACCAAAAAAGTGACCTCTGTCTGCCCTGTGCTCTCTGGCAAGGACAGCCTCGTCACCTGTTCCCACCATCATCCTTACAGTAAATCTAACCCTGCGCAGAGAGTTTGATCACCTTGTGGACATGGAAAAAGCCATTTTTTATTTTTTTTTTTCCCCACCCTTCTGTTGGATCGGGTTAAGAGATCCAGCCCGAGGGGGACGGTGGGGAGACGCGGCCAGCAGAGGAGTGAAACCCCGAACGGATCGAGACCAGGCTAAGCGGAGGGCGAGCCGTGCCTCCCCCCCGCCCCGAGGACCGAGGCCGAGGCAGGCCCGGCCGCTGCCGCCATCCCTCTCACCCCAGCGGCTGCCGTTCAGAGGCGAGGCCGGCGGGGGCGGCAGGGAAGGCCGGCCCCGGAGGAGGCCCCCGAAGCGCCGGGGACCGGCCCGCACGGTCCACGCCGGGGGAAGCCGCCCTCGGCTCGGCTCGGCGGGAGGCGAGACCCCCCGCCCAGCCCCCTCCGCTCCCCGGGCTCTTACTGTAAGTGACGGTGACGGTAACCGGGGCTCCGGGCGCCGCCATCTCACCCCGCCGTGAGGAAACCGTCCGGCGGGCGGGCGGGCGCGCGCCGGCAGCGCGTCACTTCCGCGCCACGCCCCTCCCCTCTGGCGGGGAAGGCGGACGTGACGCCAGGAGGCGGGGGGGGGCTGTTGTTGACAGGGCGTCATCGATGACGCTTTTGCTGAGGGGGGGGGGGCTCTTTTTTTTCCCGTGAAGGGGACGGAACCGGCCTCCAGCTGTGGAGAGGCCTCTGCTCGAGCAGCACCGGGCACGGATGAGGACCGGGGGGGGCAAAGCCCAAATTAACGGCCAGAAACACCACACGAAGGCGTCAGCTGATCTACGTGATTTTATGTCTCCATCGAATACATAAAGTTAACGATAACCCTATTTATTACAGCTTCCCAGAAGGTTACAAGGATGGTAGCGTAAAAGTCTCGAGACCGCAGGAGTTTAAAAATTGCTTTTGATTCTTTTATCAAACGAGCATAGTAATAAGGGAGCTATTTTACAGAGAGTGAGCAGCGGCGCACAGTCTTGGTTTCGAGAAAGAGAAACATAATACAGAGTCAAAATAAACCTCAGCTATCGACAGCCACCACTACTCTTCACATCATACTTTGTCCAGAAGACACGGAAATCGAAACCTGTCAGACTTGACTGCTTCCACTGAAGGGAACTGTGCCGAATTTTCCATTAATAGAAAAAGTCAGTAGCAGAGCAACTTTCTTCAAAGAAAGAACACCACCAGCCATTGATATTGCCTTCTAAGATGTAGTGATATTAAGGTTACACTGGAAGGACAAGTTCTCCAGGATTTAAAAAAAAATTCTTAACGTGATTCGTAAAGTGTAGTTCATTATATCCACTGTGTTTTTGAAACATTTATGTTGCAGGGATCTTTGGCAATCCAAATTCATCCACCAATACACCATCCTGGAAGAAAGGGAAAGAAGCAACAGGTTAACAACTCTCCACCAGCCAGAACGTTTCACAAAAGTTTCCTTACAATTTCTATAAAGTGATATATCTGTAATTGTCCCTGTGTGACAGCTGGGGTCAAAATAAGAGCAATGATGTTCTCCCTCACTATGAAGCTGTATTAAAGCCCCAAAAGCAAACACACAGAAGACTTTCTTACGTTTTTAAGAATAACTGTAGTAGGAGCTGTAATAGTACTTCATTCTACCTGCAGTCTGACTCACAGACTTGTTAGACTCATGTTAGACTCACAGAATCATTTAGGTTGGAAAAGACCTTTAAGATCATCGAGTCCAACCGTCAACCCAACACCACCATGCCCACTAAACCATGTCCTGAAGTGCCTCGTCTACGTGTTTTTTTAATACCTCCAGGGATGGTGACACCACCGCTTCCCTGGGCAGCCTGTTCCAATGCCTGACAACCCTTTCAGTAAAGAAATTTCTTCTAATATCCCATCTAACAGGAGTTACAAAATGCCAGTTTAGCTCTTTAAAATATAATAAAGAGCATTCAGTACACTGTACTCTCTCATATATAGCATCCAAAATATGTAAAACTTTAAGCACATTTTCTTGTTCAAAATATTAAGGATTCCAAATATCAAGCAACCAACATAAATGTAACTAATCCAAAACAAAAAAATACAGGTATTTTGCTTTTAAAGAGGAAAGGACTCACTTTGTTTTTTGTGTCAGTAGGAGTGACATCTGGGATTGCTGGAGCAGATGCAGCTTCATCTAAGTAGGAATTGTCTTCATCAGCTAAAAGCTCATCACCTAACGCATCCAGTTCTGGAATTGAATTATGTTGGTTGAAAAATTATGCAAGGAATTCCTTTTGCAAAAGAAAAGTCACTCTTACAGAGAAACAGGATTCATACTGAATGCTTACATTCATACTCATTCAGCATTATTTAGTCATCAGTCAGGAATACACACACACACAATGGAGAGAACCTTCTTTCCGTCATTGTAGCATTCCATCAGTGTATCTCTCATGTTTGTCTCATACTCTTGTTACTGCTCTTAAAGGAAATGCAGCTTTTATGTTTAAAAAAGTGATTAAAACTTTTTTTTTTAAACACACTTAAAGTATTTGACTAATGAAATTAAAAATCACTGTATGACTGCATGATGATTTTTACATTCAGTAACGTAAAAATCATCCTCCCCCTTCCTCACCTGCTTCCAAGTCATCTTCATCAATCTCTGGTGTTCCATAGCTGCGACTCAGTGCCTCCTGGACTTCATTGGCTTCTTCCATCATATCCTCTAACTGATCTTGTATGTCCTGAAGCAAGAAACAATTTCAACTGGTCCATATTTTATAGTTTTAGTTAAACTTATCAGAGATTAATCAAATTCAGTTTAATAATTCCAACATACAAGGCACTCAAATTTGTTAATGCATAAACTGTTTTTTGAAGCAGCATTAATACAAGTCAAGACACATGCGTTCAGGACTATAGTGTGGCCTTAACTACTATTAAAATTACAATAAATGTATGAGGTAGAAAAAGAGGAACCTTGAAACAACATCTCTGCAAAATCCTCTTGTTTTAAGTATTCTTCAGGGTAAATTGAAAACCTCTAATAAAATACCCAGAGTCCAGCATCATCTTGAAAAGCAGGAGAGTTTGAAATCTAGAGAAATTAAATCTACCATCTGGAGAATAAGCACTAACCTGAGTTGTGCCACAGCAAAATTTAGAAGATACTTTAGCATACCTCTTGGCACTATACTTGGTAAAACTAAGGAGACGATACTTGCCTAAAGGTTTACAATGCAGGCCATATATAAAAACAGCGTAGGAAAGAGGACTTAAAGGAATTCAGCACTGGCATTTCATAAGAGTTTAAGTACAGCATACTTTATATTTAGAGATCTTACAGGGGTTTTTTACGCATTTTCTGAAGACAGGCTCAGGCCTTGCAGACTTCTTGAAATTAAATTTTTTGTTTGGTTTTTGGTGGGGTTTTTTTGGTTGTTTTGGGGTTTGGTTGTTTTTTTTTTTAATCAGGCGCTACCTTGAACTGGGGGAGCAAAGGACTAATCTGCATGTTGCTAACATGAAAGAAAAAAAAAAAAAGAATACAAAAAAGCCATAGCAGGAAGTATTCACCAACATTTACGCTGAAATGCAGAGGAAAGAAAGGAGAGGTTAAAGATTAGCCCAGCAAGGAAACAACAATCAGTGCAGTAAGGCCAACAACTGACTGTGCAGTACCAGAGAAATCGGGAAGGGATTATGATGGTGTTCCCATAAAAAAGGGAGGCAAACTCATGTGAACTAAAACAGTCAGCTTACCTTTAAGTTACATAGTCCACTTGTCACTATTTTAGTACATTGTTTCTGTGCTTTAATGATTTAAACTATAGAAGCTCACCTCAATTTGATCAATTTTGACTTGCTTGTAAGCTTTCTTCATTTCTTTGACCCCCAGTTTCATTGCATCAACCTAGAATAGAGCCAAAAAACATGCTTGTATCTGATGTAGCATACACAAATTAAACAAATGTGAGATTAATATACTGGTACCGTTGTCTTTGTATCCTTCAATGCCTGAATAGTGTAATTAGCTTGTTCCATATTAAAAGACTGCTGTGATAGATTATCCCTCTGTTGTTCATACCTGTTAAAAACAATGCAAATAATGGCTTTAAAACACCACACTATTTATTGCCACAAAAATTCTTAATTTTTTTTAAAAATTGAAAAATCAGCAGCAGTAGTCTAAAGATAGGAACAGATGGTCGGGTGTTTTTTGTTTTTTTTTAATTTCTTATAAACAATCACAGAATAAACAGCTTCATAAAAATCTGGCCATACCCATTTATGTGTATTTAAAGTGGACAAAGCGACTCCTGAACTAAGCTTCTGTTTTAACTGACAGCAACACCGTATTTGTATAGGCTAACACAGTAGGTGAGGATATAGCAAAAGTTTTAATTGCTATAAGCTAGAGATGCATGCCATTGCTCACTAATGCTGTAAGCAAAATGGAAGAGATGCAGGTTATCCAAACCACAATGACTCTGCACTGGAGCTTTGCAGGGCAGGGAGGAGGGGGAGGATAGAGTAGCAAAAGGAAACTGTTAAGGCTAACCAGCAAGAAGAGGGAGACTTTAAAAATCAAGAAATCATCCTTCTCAAAGCTAAACTTGTATCCAATCAAGAATGTAAAGTGTGTCAAGTTAAATATAAAAATGAAAGCATAAAAATGAACAGTGAGTCTTTCTTCAAACCCAAGGCAGAACATCTGCAAGACAAGGATGATCTGAATACAGAACAGCTTCTGGACAAAGAATGACTAAATAAATTACTGTTCAACAAGATGGAAAAGATATGATGATAGCCTATTATGAGGGGCCCAGTGACTGTAAATAGGGGAACAACTAACAAGTAAGATTAGCAGGCAGCATAGGTTAAAAAATGGAAAAAAAAAAACCAATCCCAGAAACAAACAACAAAAAAACAAACAAAACCAAGCAGTCCTTCTCATAACATCTAACTATTGCATTCCTTACCATAGGATATTTTGGATGGTAAGAGTTCACAAATACTTAACAAGTAATTGAGCAAGTCTGCAGAGGTACAATTCATCTGAGGGATATGAAATACAAGACGAAGGAGCTTTGGCTCAGATAGCATCTAAGAGATTTGCAGTTCAGGGAGTGTAAGATATTCCAGTGAAGCACCCCTGAACACTTGCCATGTTCTGACATTCTTTCCTTTGTATTTGTTGCTGGACACTTTTCAAGACAGTATAGTAGACTAGACCAGACCACAGGATCATCTATCCCGTCTATTCTGGTTTTTTTGCATAGACACAATTACCTGTGCTACATGTGCTCAAGTCCTAAAGGGTGTCCACAGAGAACAGGTAAATTTCTAGTAAACCAGACCAAGATCATTAAGTACACGATCTACAGTACTCAATTAATAATATAAAATGAGGCACTGTCAGAAAGTTCAGGACCCAAGCATAGCTTTAATAATGAGCAGATTTAGGTCAGCTTGTCCCAATCCAAATTTATATGCTCACATACAAGTAAGGCATAAATATGCTGATGCAAAATCTGTAAGGAGATGCTTCTGAAAGGCCAGCTAGCTTGTTCAGCATTTTTCTTTAAAGAATGCTCAGAAACAAGAGTACTGGAAAGATAAATGAAAGCGTGCCATCCCCCTTAAAGAAAACAGGCTTTCATTAATCCCAAACTGAGAAAGGTTTAAACTTACATTCGCTTCTGCTTTAACACTCTCAATGCCTTCTGCTTTACTGTATTCTGAAAGACACAATATCGTTATGTTAGGAAAAATACCTGACTTCACTCTTGATTATACTGTTTAAACTTAATGTATTGCATTTAAGTTTTCCAAAAGATTCCTCAGTTACCAATGCAAAGAGTTTAACAATAGTCACATTCAGCATTTGTCCTGCATTAATGATTAACCAAATAGGCTTGTAAGTAAAGCTTCTAATAGCAAATACTTTCAAATTTCTGGCTTTTAAATTTTTTTTCATAAGCAGAATACAAAGTCAAACTTAGTTCACCAGAACCACTTTCATCAAGACATTTTAATGGTCAGCATCAAATAATACTGCAAAAGGTACTTTAACAATACTGTTTATATTAGATATGCTTATTATTAGATATATTTTATATTACATGTTCATCCACTTTCAAAAATGGGTTTTCCTACTCCCTTTCTGCACAGTGCAGACCTTTTTGTTTTGGCTGATGAAGAAAACAGCCTCTCTACTAGACTTAATTCAGGTAACGGAAGAAGGGAAGCAACTTACTTCTGACTGAGGAATTACATTACACTTTGGAAGAAATAAAGACCAGTGAAAACACTGTTCAAAGATGCATGTCTAAGAGATGCTTCAGAATAAAAATAATCCTGCAGGATCTTTAGATCTCATCAGTAGGGCACGATGCAATTCTAAGAACCTGATGAACTGGCTAAATCACGCCACTACGTGACAAGAAGTATGAGTCACATCCTCTCATGCTTAAATCCCACAGAAGATTCTTACCTTTGCAGGTCCCTCTCTCATCTTCTTCATTTGATCCTTATACTTCACTAGTTCTGCATCAAGCCTAGCAATTTTCTTGTCAATTGACTCAGCTCTGCTATCCACCTTTAATACATAATGGGGAAAACAAACAAAAAAAACATTCATTAAGGTTTTATTCAGGTATTGGACAATAAAAAGAACAGCCTCAGTTTTATTATGCTTCTAACTGAATTGTTTCTTCACTCAGTGGTTTTATAAACAGTTTGTTGAGAATCCAAACCCAGAATCAAGTGAAACACCTTCTACAAGGAGCACAAGAAACATTCTGAGGTTGCAGGAAGCTCTGCCATTGTAACATGTTGCCATCACTTTGAGATGCTCCCTTGCACACCCACTCAAGTCAAGGTCTCTGTTCAGGAATTTCTGATAACTTCCAGTGCCAGGGACTAAACTGGAACGGAGAAAGAAAAACCTAAGTGTACCATGCTGGCAGATAGGGGGGCAATGCAAAAGGGACAGGGATATGTTCAGCAAGGCTAGAGGTTTATTTCTGGTGAGGAGAGAACGGTAATCCTTCAGAATAATACCTGGATTACTGGTTACGTTTAAGAAGCCCAGATTTAACCATTTTTTCAAAGGTGCCTAACTTATTTGTCAGAGAGACACTTTCCCCATCACTTCCTGCAAAAGGCGCCAGGACACAGCAGTTCCACCTGGTAGCTACTCTGAATTCTTACTGCACTTTTGCTTCAAATCCCAATAGTAGCTGCGTACCTCAGTAAAAGACCTCCAGCAGTCAAGCCCAACAGCCCTGCTGCAAAGCGTATCACAGAGCTGTCATCATGGAAATATTTTAACCCTTCTGCATGGGTTAAAAGTGATAATTACATAACCCAACATGGGTATAGATCATTCTAACAGCATAGACAAATTCATAAAAAACATAAAGAAAGCTTCCTTAATGTGAACCAACTATCACAGCATTTCTCTGGAAACAACAAAATAAAGCTTATTAACTTCTCATTCCAAGGAGCCTCTCTAGGGATTAGAACATACTGACATTCCAATTATAGTGTGAGGCCAATCAGTGCAAATTTACAACTTTGACTTGCTAATAGTGTGGCCAAACATGTATAATTATGCAGATTTTCATTTTGGTGCCTCAGTGATCCTTTTGAATCTCTGCTCTAGGACAGCAACATGCATTTGCCAGAGGCATCCTGAGCAGAACATTTGATATGAATGCTTCACACAAGACATTAAAGTGCCTGGGCACAGCTGGCATTGAAAAAATTGTATTAAGCTTTCTATGATGCCAAATATTTTACTAACAGCAAGAAAAAGAGATATTTGCGATTGCAAACCTCTTGCAGGCTCAAAGTGTAGCACCTCCTCAAGATCTTCATCAGCTAAATGTATCTCTGAGGTCAGCCTCCCTCACAGGGGAAACCCAGTTATTTGGTTTATTTATATGATTCTTTTAGGCAGTACTAGCAGAAAACAGAGACAGATCCTCCCACCTCGATTAACTACATAAAAATTGCACACACACGTTACACAGGACATTACACAGCTTTTAAAAATGAGAACGGACAGAAGAGGGGACAACGGATCTAATTTATCCAAAAGAAAACTAGACTGTGTATTAGGACTTGAAGAGCTGCTTTCTATTATTGACAAATAAGGCATGCTGAGGTACGTTTCGTTGCTAAAGAAGGGCCCCAATCTAAACAAAAGAAAGTGATCGTGGTATCCCAAATCGCTATTAAGCAAAATCACATTTTATTTCAATTAAAAAAAGAACATCACATACAAGACTGAGTTTTAACACTGTTGTCACCACTATTAGTCTTTTGTTCCTATGTTTCCTACTTACTACTCTGAAAAAACGTAAATTTGGAATTTTTTTTCAAAGAAGACAAAAACAATACCAATGCCACAGATCCTTCCTCCCACCAGCCTCATGGCAGCTTTGAGTCATCTGACTGTGCTCAGCCAGCAAGGATAAAAAAAATCTGCCACTTAGTGCAATGTCGAGGCAAGCACGGCAGGCGGGCAAGACAGCGAGCAGAAACTGCAAGGGAGAACGGGAACATGCCAGTGGAGAATAAGTGACAGGAGGGCATCACACAGCCAGCCGGAAAACTCGATAGTAACCAGCCATGGAAGAGAAGTAGGGAGAACTGTTCCCTGGGCTTTAGTAAACACTTCAGATTAGTGATCCCACAGAACCAGCTCTTTAAATGCAAAAATCTTGTTTTGACATCTTAAGGTGATGCTTGTTCTCTCACCACAGGAGAAAAAGTGTATTGTGTGCTGATCTTATTGGGTTCAGTCATACTACTTCTGCATACACAGGAAAGAACATCCAAAACACAGGCATAATTACCGCCCAAGAGTTGTCTACATTTTTAACAAATAGTAACTCTAAACATTAATCATTGCTCACCAAATACAATAACTCCTAACTGCCATTTAATGGCTAATTACCACTGAAGTAACACAGTAAGAGATTTTACAAAGCAATCTGACTCTTTCAAAAGATATAACAAAAATGTGTCTGAGATTGAAAACAACATAGAGGTGATATTACTTGTGTCTCCAAACTGTTGAATTTAACATGCTGAAGAAACAGTGCAAGTTTTTAATATCTCACACAACTCTTCAATAATAATTCACAGGCAATTTAAGAAAAAAAAAAAACAACTGATGATCTCTCTCATCTTTTAGCAGGACCTGTACTGGAGACTTCACTATTGGAAAACGACCTGAAAACACAGCAAGTTATTCTCAGATCAGATAGATTACCTCACGTCAATTGGCCCAAGAAGTTAATGCATAAACTTCAAACTCTAAAAGGAAGTATGTTTCTGCCCACACCTACTAGTATACAGAACTGTCTTAAATTTTAGTTCCATCCACAGAAATTTAAAGTTGTCAAAACAGGGCAAAAAGCTAACATGGAGCTCAGTAACCTTAACAGTGGTTTATAGACTTCCTCATACCAAGAGCTGTGCTTGGACCCAGCCCTTCATTTCTCAACAGCTGACCAACACAGGCTCTTGATTTCGTATCTTAAAAGCCACCCTGTAATCCCTCATGGGTTGCCAAGTCCCCACATATGTAAAATAAATCTGAAAGTCTGCATTTCCGTTAACCTATTGTCTTCTATAGCCAAATTTTCAGATAATGTCATTGCAGACAACTAGAAGACGATCAAAACTGCATGCAGCTCCTGGTGGGTAATGGTGATGACCACCTTTTTGGGAAAAAAATCCTAAATTCCTGGCATTGCCAGTGAAAGCAGCCATTTAAATTACACTTTTATGTACCCCCAAAATCCACTGGGATTGAACAAGCTCCTAGTGAAAGACAGCCTAATGGCATATTGAAATTTGGCCAGTTTTGTTATGATTTGTCTCAACATTAGAAAATGCACATTAACTTGGAACTGTCAAAATCAGCCCTCAAAAATCCGACTAATATAGAGTTGGTTGCTGTGAGGAAGAGATTTCCTGATCTTCTGCTTATAGCGCTGGAATGGCAAACTTAAGTATTAATAACAGTATCTCAGATGGATTTTGGAGTTCCAGACATCCACCAAAGCATTCACTGGTAACAATGGGAAAGCTCACTCTGATTTTTGAGGATATGCTTTATTTACTGTTCTAACTAAACATACTTGGAGCCATGTTTGGGTTCAACACTGCTAAAAAGCAATGCAGATTCTTTGCCAATAAAATAACGTACTGGGAAAAACAGTAACTGTGACCACTTCTCTCCTCGTCCCAGCCACTGGCATACACAAGAGACTGACATGCATGGGTTTGTGTAGGCAGCACTGACAAATATCGGGTATTTAACTGAGAGTCTCTTCACTGGGTTGCAAAATAAGTTTTCTGGGAGGAAAATAGTGATTTTCCACAGAAACGCTTTGTTGCCAAGTTCCAGGGACAATGCTCAGTTACCCTCTACTTACACCACAACCATTACTGACGTTTCACCTAACTTTGTTAACCACTCGGACAAATATTCAAGACCTCTGTATTCTTTCTTCACCTCTCAAAATTAGTTTACGACAGAAGGAGTGGTAAAAACATACCCTGGTTTTCTTCGTAAACTTAAAAGCCAAAAAGAGACTATGAAATTACAAGATTAACCTTCTTAAAAGTTTTCCTTAACCTTCTTTTCAGGCAGGCCAACCTTACAACACCTGTGAAGTGTTCCACCACGTGTTTCCTCAGCATTTCTTACTCGGTCTGGGCTTAACTGTCCACCTGCACACGCCTTTGCCATGGACCCTATGGCAAGCTTGCCTGTAGGAGACGGAACAATCTTCCTCAGAAAGTGGGATTTGCCCTCCCACCTTCTGTATGGAACAGAGGGGCTCGTTCCCTTGCTCCTGTCCCTGCCTTCTCGCAACTTGGCACGGCGGGAGTTAGCGCGTGCGATCAGAGCAGCGAAGCCCTCAGATGGACATATTGGAAATATCCACAAGGACGTAAGAAGAGCCAGGCCTTACACGCCCATCGCGTGCATCGATTTATGGGATGCGCTCCTACACACAGCGAAGAAACACAGGCGCGGGCGTGTATCTGTACAAGCGTACAAGCGCTGACGCGCAGGTGCGCGCTAAAACACACCTGTGTGTGTGCGCACACACAAACACACCATGCCAAAGCACGGCCGTGTAGCTACACACACTCAAATACACACACCAGCAGACCCGGTGCCCGCACGCCGCTCTCTTTCCACCCCCGGATACCCAGACGCACACCTGTGCACAGGCGCATACCGACACCCACATCCATCCGTCCGTCCGTCCATCTATCCGTCCACAGTCACACTCACGGGCTCTGCCTCCAAACCACCGTACGCCCACCGCCCCCCCTCGCCGTCCCTCCGGGGCGGTGCAGGCCCGGAGACGGTCACTGAACTCGGGGCCGAAGCTCCACACCAGCGGAGGCGGGCAGGGCCCGCGGGCCGCCGGCCCTCCAGGCTCGCCCTCAGGCCCCGGGCCCGCCGGGCCTCACCCCGCCGGCCGGGCCCGCTCCGCCGCTCCCCCGGCCCCCCCACCCCCGGGGAGGGCACTGACCGTCCCGATGCAGTCGGTGAGGCTGGGCGGAGGCGCCTTCGGCTTCGCTTTGCCGAAGAAGCGGTTCATGGCGGCGGTGCGTCGGTCCCGGTAACAGAGCTCCCCGCCGACCCGGAAACCCACCGACGGCCAGGCCCCGCCCCCCGAAGCGCTGGTAGGGCGGCACGCCCCCCGACTTCCGCCCTCCTCGCGACGGCGGCGGGCTGCCATTGGCTGCGTGGGGCCACAGCGGGTGAGGGACGGCGATGACGTACGGGAAGCGGTTTTCTCCCTCAACACATACACACTGGGTCATCGTTTCTATGGCACGGGGCTTGCGCCGCCTGTTCGACGCCGCCGCCTACAAAAATACCGTTTGAGTTACATCAGTACCGACATTCTGTTATTCTCCAATATAAAAGACCCGTAGCTGTAGAATCTTCCCCCATAAGATCAGTTCACACCCTCTGTCAAAAAGTAATAACCACGAAAACACGTGAAACAACAGCATTTTGTACTTATTTATTTTTCGTGTTAAGAACACTTCTTTTTTCTTTTTTGTTCCCCCGTACAGAAGTTACTGAGGACCTAACATGTCTTTAGGCTTCACCCACTGATCAAACTGGTCTGACGTAAGGAATCCCAGCTTTAGAGCGGCTTCTTTCAACGTTGTCCCTTCTTTGTGCGCGGTTTTGGCAATCTTAGCTGCTTTGTCGTATCCTGTAACAAAACAAAAGGAACAAGTTAGCCATTTGCAGTTTCAGAAGATTTGTCAGAGGTGAGAAAAAAGTGGGACATTTGGCCTTCAGAGAATTAATTTGCTGGATGCTGCCACTACTGCTTAACTCGCAGTAAATGCACACCAAACGTTTACACCAACTCCTTACTTAAAGTGAAGGTAAATTCTGTTATTCTGCTCTTAATGCATTTAGATCAAAGTTTTACGTGACTTTCTCTTTAGAAAAAAACATCCCGTATAGTAATCTTTCACTTTTCATTATTACTATTAGCGGTCAGATCAGGAAGACAGGTACACAAATTCTCCCAATCTCCTCTTTTTTGGACTCTCGTCAGAATTATTTTTATAATGCACTGGTATGGCCACTGCAAGGAGGACACATCTTTTCCAACAGTACTAGCAGTTTGTGATGTTAAAGTAAATTAACTTTTGGCCTGAGCCATGACTTGGTCTCCTAAACATTGTGACAATACAAATAATGTGCGCAAAATAACTTTACTGCAAAATATTTCAGTATAATGTTTTCAGAAGTTTCTGAGCCTTAAACCTACCTATATGTGGGTTCAGTGCTGTTACCAACATCAGAGATTCACTCATAAGTTTGTTGATCCTGTCCGTATTGGCTTGGATTCCAACTACACAGTTGTCAGTGAAAGAAACACAAACATCTCCAAGAAGTCTTGCAGAGTTTAAAACATTTTTAATCTAACAAAAAAAAAAGAAATACCAACTATTATATTCTGACATTAATAGCTGTACAGTCTGGCACTTTTGTTCATAACCATTGCCTCCCTTGCAATATCCACTTCCTTAACAGACTATTTGTAGAAAAGAAGTACAGTAAATAGTACACCTTCCTCCTTTAGCAGGATAAGCTCAGCCACTTCTATCTAAAGGAATTTGTGAGAAGCACTCAATAGCAGAACTCTTGCATAAAGACAACCACAGTATGTATAATCATTTTGTCATAACAGTTCACAAATAACCAAGTAAAAAATCCACGAAGGCATTTGATTCACTGTCATTTTCCCCCTCAGGTAATAATCATGAGAGGACATCTAAAAATACGAAGTACAATAATGTCTGGCATTAGTCCTCTGACAATCCACAACATGCCACTGTTGGTGTTTTGTTTTGGTTTTGTTTGTTTTTGGGGTTTTTGGTTTTTGGGGTTTTTTTAAGAGAGGTATCTGTTTCTATCAAAATTTATCTTCTGCTAGGTACATCTCTTGGCTGTTCAATATGATTTTTTTTTTCTTCTTCAAAACCACGTGCTATATGCTTAGAAGAAGTATGTTCAGATCAGCAGAAAAAAATGATTACCCTAAGCAGACACACTAAGGAAGAGACAAATACTGATTTTATTATAAAATTTCAATTTTCTTTCAAAAAGCCGTACCAGTCAGTACAGGCTGTGCAGAAAAATAACATATGACATGCTGCTTCCTTTCTGCCTCTTACAACAAGACAACAAAAACTCAAAAACCTTCCTTTTATTTCTATTTAGTATTAGGATCTTTTCTGCAAGCCACCTTAATTCTTTTTAAACTATCACCCCTACCCTAACCTCTATACTATTCCTTCAACATCTTATACACAGTTCTCCACAATCTTCTGACTTGATGCTTTTGTTTATATTCTCTTCCTCAATTTCTCCTCTGTTTATTTTTTCCTTCTTGGTTGGTTTAAGAAAAACAAACAAAAAAAAAGTAGATAGCCCAAAGAAGAAAATAAGAATTAGGACTTGGCGTCAAAACATCTAAATTTCAGTACAAGGTGATTTGTAACACTCAATTAACTTGACTTTTTAAAATTAAATACACAGAAGCAGCAGTATGTGTCTTGATGTGTCCTGCTCACACTGTAGAAGGCAGACATTATTTTAAATATTGAAGTTCAAGACTAATCATTTACAATTTTACATGACTCACTTGCCAAAAGCATGTAATACTTTGGTATTCAGTAGGAACAGAAATTAGTAACAGATAGTTGCTAAGGAAAAAAAAAATCCTCATTTCTAGCTAAAACACCAAATTCTCTTTGGCTTTGGAAAAAATTTTGCCTCAGTTTGTGTTCCGCTCTCCCTACTGCCGTAGTCTAATGATAAGCATACATCGTTAAGATAAAAGCTAATCTGCATAAGATAGTTTCACATAAAAAAGACTGCCTGTCAAAATAACAAAGACCATACAAAAGAATAAAATTTGTTCTCATAATTTATTAGCTTCTCTGGTGCTGATATTGACCAAATATTTACTGAGGTTTTTTCCCACGAGTTATCTGATTGTACCAACAATGATTTCAAAAGTCCTAGCTATTTAAAAAACTTTATGAACTTACCATCATGGGCTTAAAAACATTCAGTTCAAAGTGTCCATTGCTACCTCCTACAGTAACAGCAACATGGTTTCCCATAACTTGGGCTGCCACCATGGTTACAGCTTCACACTGGGTAGGATTCACTTTTCCTGGTTGTGGAAGGGAGAGAAAAAGGTTACCAAAGAAGAAGGAGAAAGGGGGGAAAAAAAAAAAAAAAAAAGGAAAAAAACCACCACCACAACAACAACAACAAAACCACACCCACCCCCCAAAAAACCTACCCACCAACCAAAAAACAGTAGTTTCCTCATTTACCAAATCGCATTCAACAGATGTTTTACAGGAGATAACACGTCTTACTCATCTGTATCTGTGCTCCACAGAAGAGAAATAATTTCGATAAATGATACTAAATTGACTGTACTAGTCTACTAATTCAGCTAGGATTTTTAAAACAGCTATGGATGCTTCAGCAATCTACCAAGGCTTTTGTGAACTGGATCAAATGTGCATGAGCTAAGCAGGTGTTAATTACCACAGTTCTTAATAGCCAAGAGATTATAACCTGTCTTTACTTGTGCAAGTAGGCATTTCTGGTAAATCATTACCAAATCTCAGTCAACTTAAGAAAAGTACTACTAATTTGTTAGAATTACTCTGTAATAAAATTAGTACACTATGTTTACTTTGTCAGGAAAAAAAGAACAGAAATTAGTGGCCTCCTAACACGGAAGTTTCATAGTCAATTTCATTTCTAGAAATAATCCTAATAAGAACATTCATTATCTGCTTTTTTTAAAGCCAGATATGCTCACGACCTGCTTCTTTTATAATTTATCATACAGGAAGAATATGCTTACAACAGTTTTGGATGTGCAATATTCACATATACATACTTTTTTAGGAGAGAGGCAAGGAATGATTACTAATATTATTCCTTCCTTTCTTATCCTCCCATACAATGGGATCACTGCAGAAGGGAAAATGTGAGTACATAATACTATGCATGCTAGGAAGTAAAGACAGAAGCCAATTTACATCACAATATTGTTACAATTCATAGATTAATCATTTAAAGCTTGTTTCAGAAAAGCCTTTACATAACAATTGTAGAGATCTTGCAATTCTAAAAGAAGGTTTTGAGAAGTATGCTTGTATTAATAAAGTCACATGTTTGCAGATGCTACTCTCCCCCACATACTTGCCAACATAGAGCTGTGCAAGCAAGCATTTCTATGAACACAAATTTTGGTAAAATATGGCAGAAGATAAAAACTGACACAAGTGTTGAATCATGGACATTCTGACATTTGTGGTGGTGTTTGGTAAGTATCTGTTAAGAGTTAGTGGTTCAAAACAAAAGAAACAGGCAATTTTTCTCCGTATGTTTTCTCTGTACCTGGCATAATGCTGCTTCCTGGTTCATTTTCAGGCAGGATGAGTTCTCCTAGTCCAGAGCGTGGTCCAGAACCCAGGAAACGAATATCATTAGCTATTTTCATCAGACTACATGCCACTGTGTTCATAGCTCCACTGAGTTCAACTAGAGCGTCATGAGCCGCAAGAGCTTCAAACTTATTTGGAGCAGTGACAAAAGGCAAACCTACAGGGAGGTGGGGGAAATATTAAACCTATGAGGCACTTCCTTGCAGATTTAAACCAGATAATCAAACATATAATTAGCTGAATAAAAGTAAGAAAAATTAGTAACGCTGTAAGGTTATCTCTCTTCTCTACACCTTTCCACACAAACATATTTCTTACAACAGATTAAATTCAATACAAAAAACACAATAAAAAGTCACTAAAATACGGAAGAATATGAAATCTGAGCATGTACCCACAAGAAAGGTGTAATTTTCAAACTTTCATACCATGTTGCATACTAAACATTGCTTTGCACCACAATATTTTGTGAATGTCAATAATCTCTTACAAGTTAGCCCAAACTTATGTATTTCTTCCATTAAATCAAGTTAGATTCTTTAGACTACCAATTGTTGTGATGCTTTCTCTCACTTATGAAAATAGAGGGTTTTGTGGCACAGCGCAGACATCAGGATAAATAAAAAGTAATCACAATGGAATTAGCTACTTAAAGAAAAAAGATGCATCCAAGTATCAGCACTGGAAGAGAACAACAAACCAGAGAGAACACGTGAAAGCTGATTCAGACCCAGGAGGATGCCTGCAGCTGCTGCCAACAGCAAAAGCGCAGAAGCAATGGAGGCAACAGCTCTGTTTACGTTAATTAAATGCCTGAGATTTAAGGCTAGGTTCCATCACAAAAAACATTTCTTCTGGGCTTTGTCCTGGGAGAAAATTCTCAGCAGAATTTTATTAGTGGTAATGGACATCACTAAGGATGTGCACAGGGATGCTGACTGTGCGCTGGACTTCTGCCCCACAAAACTACTGGTCTGAGCTTACACTGCCAGTTTTAAGAAAAGTAGCGTAACACCTTTGCTAGAGAAACAGCAGAATTTCTACTATGTTTCGCAGTTGCTGCCAAACATGAAATCCCACCCAATTTGCATGGGCTTCCAAATTGCATAGCTGCCTTCTCAGTTGCAGATATCATTCCAATCTTTCCATTTTGCCCTTGCCAATAAAATTCCCCTATAAGAGCATGTAGAACTTCCAGTAGTCTGCCATACTTGTTTTAAACTTGTACAATCTGCCCATATGATACACCTAACAAGTGTTAAGATGGGAGAGCTTCCTAACACCAACCATGGCTTCTTCAAGCACCAAAACAAGCCCTGTACTGCTTCTCAGCTGCTGTTGCTTATGACAAGTTACTTCTTCCCTGTCAGGGTACAAGAAAATCTTGACCGTCTGTGAGATGGTGAATAACTGATCCATTAAAAAAAAAAATACTGCTGATAAGCAGTTTCAGGTTTTACAGCAAACTTAAGATACACGCATCCATCTTGGGGGCATTTTTAAAACTGATACTGTGACACAGAAGAACTGGTTCACAGGTCAAAAAACTCAGTAGTTCTGTACCTTAAGCTTTAAGATCTATAAAGACAGCATCAAAAATCAGACAGCCAACTTGTACTTTCACATGAAAAAATGTACTGGCTTTAGGAGGTCTTTTTCTTCTTCTTTTGTGCCAAGTCACTGTAGATTAAGCGAGTCAGAGGAGCAGCCATCAAGACAGAAGCTGGACTAATAATAGAAGCTTGAAACTATATCCATCTCCAATAAGCCTTGCTAAGAAAAACGTGGTAATTTCAGTCACTGTCAATGCATCGGGTGTAACTACAAAAATACATTCCAGGAAAAACCCTAAGTACGAGGCATATAAAATACAGCATTAACAGAAAGTTTCATGTTAAAACACAAAGACAATTTGAGAAGCTTATGAGAAGTACAGAAACTGAAATTAGTTTGAATTTGACTGCGTGTTACATATACTGCTTTACTGGTAACCCTGAAATATTATTCCTCACCTGTCAGTTCAGCCACTTTAGCAGCAACTTTCTCAGCAAAACCAATTCTTGTGTTTAATCCTGTACCAACTGCAGTCCCGCCCGCTGCCAGCTGATACACTCTTGGCATGGTTGACTCAATCCTAGCCACACCGTATTTAATTTGTTGCACATAGCCACTGAATTCCTTTGAAAGAAAGGAGGACAAAATAAAGGAACAAAGACAACAACCAAGAATAAGCATCTAGAATTATTTAGGTTTTTAACACAATTGGACTAATTTCTTTAAAAAACTAAAGCCACCGAACTTCACACAGATGCTAAATCTTAGCATGTTCTCATTAAGAGGGAAAATTTACACGTATTAGAAGACTGCTCTCACAGTATGAACAACTCCACATAAAACAACCTAACATATAAAAATGTATTCACAATGCATCTTTCTCTTGTCTTTTATCTCAGTTGTGTACTCAGCAGCATCTGAATCCAAGGTAAATCAGCTCTCAGATTAAATTAATGTTCCCAAGGTACAATTGGAGAAACAGATCCTGGGCTTTTTTCACTTGTTTTTGGTTAGTAAAAAACCCATAAATTTTAAACTGAACTGATAAAAATCCATGTAAGTTAATTCATTACCAGATTAATGTAATATAAGCCATTCTTTACAATATGACAACAAAGATTTCCTATCATATATATAAAAACATATATATATATATACACACACACGATTATATATCAAAGATTTTAATTCAAAATACTTAGTAGCCTTGTGTGTTGGCAAAACCTCTTTTATATAAGATTACAGATTAGAGACTAATTACCTTCTCCCTTCCAATGTCAGTCTAATAGAAATATTGCATCATGTTATTTGGTAATGGAACATGATTTAAAAATCATTTATATCTTACTACTGTTAGAAGTAAAACACACATGGAAAAAAACTGAGAAAATTTATGATGCAGTAATTAGACTACAGCATCCAGCAAACTCCAATAAAGATGAAAATACCCTGACTGAGATTCAGCCAGTTTCCTATTATTTCACTTAAGCTATCAACATAATTTAGGGTTCCTCAAGTTTGCCTCAGTTTCCTCAGTTATATTTACAAGACTTTTTCAAACAAATGCATAATTATTTTTTTTTTACCTGTCCAAGCGTAAGTGGAACAGCATCTTGTGTATGAGTGCGCCCTATTTTTATGATTTGGGAAAACTCTTTGGATTTTGCTTCAAGTGCATTCTGTAGCTTCTTTAGGCCAGGTAACAACACCTCATTAACCTCCTGGGCAGCAGCAATATGCATTGCCGTTGGGAAAGTGTCATTTGAACTCTGTGAAGGAAGTTCAAGACATTTATTTACAAGTTTTTCTCACCATTGTTGCTGCAAGATGTACACATATGGCTTTATTCTCTTTATTTTATAAACATGAAGAAACTAAACTAAGAGTAAGCAACTTAGCAGTGTTCCACAAGTCAATCAGCAGGAATAATCAAATCTGCTAAACTCCAGTCCAGCACCTTATTGATAAAGACCACTTTTTATAACTATACCCACAGAAAGTTAACTATGTGAGTAGACTATTCACAACAACATTGGGACAAAAAAAGAAAAAGACTTGTTAAAGTAGTTACGAGAGACAGGTAACAAATGGATGGATGATGTTAAAGCAATTGTAGGTGGCTTTAAACCACCTCTGTGTTGCTTTGGTAGTCTTAAATCCATTCCCAGGATACTGAGTAAGAACAAAATATCAGGAAGCGATACAACCATGTCAGTGGCTTAAACTTCTGCTAATCTGAAGAAAATATCAAGAGTGACGTACAATAAAAAGGTCTACCATGATCCTTGGGGGAAAAAAAATGAAATGGATATTTCATTTACCCATTACAGGACTTTAGACGTTTTATTATTCTTTCTACATGCTTTATGCAATGTATTATGGAGACAACAGTTAAGTATCCAACCTTTAGAAACCGGATCTCTATTTAACTTCTTTAAGACTGCCTGTAGTAGCAGCGGTTGTCACCAGGCCACCTCTGCCCACTACATCATGTATGAATTCATGTCATGAATGAGTTCAAAATTTTTAATCTAAAAAGCTCATAATGTCACTGAGGTTTTAAAGTTCATCTAAACTGTAAAACCTGGAAAATTGTTTCCAAAGCTGTACAAAAAATCCCCTCCCCCCCCTTTTTTTTTTAAATCTAAACAGTGCTGTAAGACAATTCAAAATTCACAATTCCAAAAAAAAAAACTTTTGACATTAAAAGAAGTATAATGCAAGTATAGTGACCTGGCTTTTGTTAACATGATCATTCGGATGTACTGGAGTTTTGCTCCCCAGTTTGCCCCCCATTATCTCAATGGCTCTATTGCTGATGACTTCATTGACATTCATATTGGTCTGAGTTCCAGAACCAGTCTGCCACACCACCAATGGAAAGTGATCATTTAATTTTCCTTCAGCTACCTGTAATGGAAAAAGAGAGAGAAAAGTTGTTCTACTGGAACAAAAACAATTAAAAAGCATAAACTTGAGAATTTTATAGCTATAATTCAAATAATGTTCTCCATTATATTAGTAAATATACACACAATTGTGAATTTATACCAGAATAATTGAGAATTTGATGTAATACTAGATATTAAAAGGTCAAAAAACTTTTGCTATGCTTTTTGAAGATGCTGAATTCTGAAACACAACAGAAATATAAAATTTGATTTCATCTTCTACAGTCATAGAAATAAAATATTTTTAAAAGGTCTTTTAGGTTGTATCTTTTGTTTCCCAAACAATGCAGATGATTGTAAGTCCAAAAACATCCCTCCCCTTCCCAAATTTTAAAGCAATTTGGATTCTAATCCTCCCGGGTAGGACTAGAGGTAGTATGTGCTGGTTCTCTCTTCCACAGTTATTTGTTCAGGTCAGTAAGATCTCCTGGGGAAGGAAAATACCTTAAATAGTTTCTCAAGCAGAGCACATAAGGTGCTTCAGGGTACTGATTCAGTGTTATGTCTCCTTGGGTCATGACCATCCTTTGGGTGTCAGAAACATCAGTTTTCAGACAGTGCTTATCTGTTTACAAACTCCTGATCAGCATGGGTGCACTGCTTTCTCCTAGGAAATCAAGTTCAACAGCAGCACAGTTTCATCATGAACACTGATCACAACTATATAACAATTTGAATTAGAGGCATTCAGAAGTCCACTCCTTATGGGAAACAGTCCCCCAGAGGAGGTGTTTTTGCCAAAGACCATCTGTCATGCACATGCAGTACATGGTATTTGTATAATTGGACTCTGAAATGTCTCCAGAAATAAATTTCATACCAGGAAGTTCCAGACCTCTTACACCTGCAGACATCAGATTTTGCATCAACAAAATGAGTCGGCAGATGGTTGCTGGTATCAAACACCTTCTTCCTGTAAGTCCTGCTTTCCCTAATACTGCCCTGGTCCTACATGGCTTTAAATTGAGAGGTACCTATAAGGGACTTGTGACTGTCTTTACTGTACCTCAAGTGTGACTCAGTATGTTACACATATAAACAAGTAAGAGCATCACAGGGACTTAAAAAGATTCACAGGTATTGACTTGCTGATTACTCATGGGAACAAAGTCCTGATCAGTGAAAAATTGCTATACCAACTTACATCTTCTGTAGCTAGGCTATGACAACTACCATCTCAAATCAAAACAGAACAACAGGTACAAATACTGTCCTGTTCGATCTGTATTTTTTTGAGCCTGCCGAACCTTATATGCATTTACAGATTTTTCAAAATGTGTATTTGTGATAGTATCAAAATCTGTGCTCAGAAGTATCACCCCCATGCATATTAGCCTCAGAAAAGTCGAGAACGCAAAGCAAAGGATCTGTTGTCACAACTTGGAGGCTAGATAACTATCTCCAGATTATCAAGATACATCAGTCCTCCTGGAATCATGTGTCCTGGTTTCGGCTGGGGTAGAGTTAATTTTCTTCCTAGTAGCTAGTATAGTGTTATGTCTTGGACTCAGTATGAGAAGAATCTTGATAGCAACAACTGAAAACATCAGTGTGTTAGGTAATATGTAGACTAAGTCATGGATTTTTCAGCTTCTCATGCTCAGCCAGCAAGAAGGCTGGAGGGGCACAAGAAGTTGGGAGGGGACGCAGCCAGGACAGCTGACCCAAAGTGGCCAAAGAAATATTCCATACCATGTGATGGCATGCCTAGTATATAAACTGGGGGGAGCTGGCCTGGGGGTGGATTGCTGCTCGGGAAGTGACCGGGCATTGGTTGGTAAGTAGCGACCAATTGCACTGTGCATCACTTGTTTTGTATATTCCAATTCTTTTATTATTGTTATTGTCATAATATTATTATTATTATCATTATTAGTTTCTTCCTTTCTGTTTTATTAACCTGTTCTTATCTCAACCCATGAGTTTTACCTTTCTCCTTCTGATTGTTTCCCCAATCCCACTGGGGGGCAGGGGGAGTGAGTGAGCAGCTGTGTGGTGCTTAGTTGCTGGCTGGGGTTAAACCACGACATCATGCTTTCCAGGAAAGGATCTTACGTATTTCCCATATTATATAGGGGCAAAGTTCCCACCTCCAAGAGTAACTTGATTCCTTGCTGTATCTTTCTTTTTCAGTT
Source organism: Buteo buteo (assembly GCF_964188355.1). Lineage (NCBI taxonomy): Eukaryota > Metazoa > Chordata > Aves > Accipitriformes > Accipitridae > Buteo > Buteo buteo. Next base: position 6,244,632 of record NC_134173.1, read on the forward strand.
ATATTAGAAAATTATTTTGGAGGTAAGGGAAAGGATAGCACTGCAGGGGTGTTTTTAAACCACAACAAAAAAAAGCCCCAAACAACTTCCAGAACCCATGAAGCTAAACTAAGTAGCATTTAGCCACCAAAACTTCTGACCCACCTGTAACTAGGAGAACCCTAGAAACCACAAGAAGAGACTGCACATATTCTGGAGTTCTCTAGAGCTCTTGTGACTTACGGTGCTACAGCTGGTAGAGAGAGGATAAGGCCTTCTACAAACACTGAAATATTTTGAAGCTAGTCAGAAGAAGAAAGCTCTGTAAAACAATGCTTCTAGATAAATGTATCCATTGATTTACACAAAGCAACACACCTGGTATTACCATACCTCAAATAATGGTCATTCACAACTCTGTGCACTTTGGTGGCGTTTATCCTGAGAAAGAGATGCCTGCGTGTCACATCGTGTCCTCTTTAGCTATAAAAGTGATACTTTAAGAGCACAGATTTACTAGTAAGCTTAAGTCTGAAGAGGAAATAGACTAGTAACAGAGGAACTTTTCAGACTGCAGATGGTCTTCACGTTACCAAGATGCAATCGCTTAAGAGATTGGAGATTTCCAAAATAAAAAAGCTTTGCTTGGCATGTCAGACTTCACATTAGCTGAATGAACAGAGATTCCATTCCCCTCCTAGGTATTTTTATACTGTTCACCTGATAAGAGTCAACACTGTGCAAGTAATGAGTAGTCTTAATAGAGGCGAAAAATTACATTCTTTTTATAATTTAAGTATCAAAATGTATTTGAACTTCTATCATTTCTATAAATGTAAGAAGTAAAATAGTAAAACATTATATAAAGTCAATTATTTCTAAACCTGAAAAACAAAACCAAAATTTACTAACAATAAATGCCTTCCTCTGACAACTTCAGAAATGCAAGAGGTGAAAGAAAAGCTTAACAAAAATACAATGGCAGTTCTAGTATTTTGAACAGTTTGTTCCTACCTCATTTGCTGCCTTTACGATAGCATTAGCAATCTTTGGGTCGAGACCATAATCTTGATTTACTTCAGCAGCTGCTCTCTTCAAGATGCCAAAAGCCCTTATAACTTGAACCTGAGACACAAGAGTAAGTTTAAATACGTAATTTTTCTTCCCCAAAGGACATTTTAGGAACCTATAGCACAGGTCTGGTTCTAAACCAAACTCCTTCTGAACTTAAGTACAGCAGTACTCCATCAACCAAACCAAAGAGCAATCAGATCACATGACCTATGGTCCCATTAACAGAAACATTTATCCAAGCAGTACAGAAAGCAGTACACAGCTCATGCTTTCTTTCTAAGTCCAGGTATGCTTTGTGTATCAAAACAGATTATAAGCATTAAAATGAATGGAAAATGAGAACTGTTTCTATTTCTAAAATAGCCTTTTTGAAGGCAAACCGACACACGTTTCAGCACATAGAAAGCCAGTTCACAACAAAGCGGGTGCACACTAATGCTCTATGCACAGCTACACGTGAAGAAGTAACTTCATATCAACTCATGCTACACTAAACATCTTCAATAACAAACTACATAAAGCTATAGCAAACAAACTATTCCATTCAGTCTTTTGTCTTCAGAAAAATTAAAGATAGATTTCTATTCATCCCAGTTGTTAAAAAAAGTGAAGCAACACAGTAAAATAATTATTCAAAAGCAACATTCAATTTATTTAAATAAAACAAAAAGTATTTCTAACACAGAACAATATCTTGCCAAGGAATTTTTAACTTTAATTAAAATTCTAAGTTGCTCATACTCCCAGCAAAAGTCTAAGAAGAAGGTATTCACTCTCACATCCAAAACATACTTAAAGACAAGAAACAAACAGAGCTTTCAATTACTTACTGGCATTCTTTCTGAAACACCTCCAATCTTGAAGTTCATTGTAGATCTTACAGTCTGGGCACCATAGTATTTGTCACTTGGGACCTTCAGTTCACCAAAGGTATCATATTCTATCCTAAAAGCCTCTTGAGTGGACTATGGAAAAGGAAAGAAAGGCATTTCAAACATTGGTAAACAGCACATCCTTTTTGAAAGCAGATACAGTTAAGAAAAAATATGCAAGAAGGGGGAAAAAACCAGAACTAGGACACGCAGCTAGTCATAGGTATTCTTCTAATTATATCTTCAAAGTTAAGACACATCTCTAGTTTGAGCACCTGTCTCACTAAAAGTCACAACTAATTACATTGCATAGCCTAGCAGACCCACTGGTGAAAGGGAGCACTGCAAGACTTAAGACCTCGGCTGCCCACTGTACGAACACGTCATCCCGACGAAAGACTCTGTTTCTTCTTTTCGAAGAATTAGTAACTTATCTTAGAATTTATGGAACTGGTGTTTTATTAAAACCAAACTGAAGAACTAGCACAGTAAGAATTCAGGCAGCATCTGCCCAGTCAACATACACGTAACAGAATCCCTGTTTGAAATCCACACTGCACATGAGACATAAAATACTGGAAGGGAGCAACTGACTAATCCAGTACTCAGTTACTGACAATTAATTACCTTCTTAAGCCTAATAAACCAGAAACACAGTTGCCCTAGCTGTGCAACACAAAGAAACTGCATCTAGGTATATTTTGTGCAATATTTTCATAAGGCAGTACTTCTGTATCACATATACACCTAGCATTTATTATTATCTAATGCGGCCAGAGGTAAGTTAATTTTAGCTGACATACACCAATTAAAAAGTAATTTTTTTACTTTTTGTGAAACAACCCATTCATTTGTGATGATGTGATCACATTCACATGCAGCTCTACAAAGATTATGGGAGTGGACAGGAAACAGGAGCAGTTTACTCTTCCTCTCCCCATGCCTTGGTCAGCAAAGTCCCAGTTTTCTGTGAGAAAGGTGTTCATCCTTCCCCAGAAGAGGAGATTACCTTCTTGCAGAGTCTTCAGGAAGGGGAAGAAGTCTTTTGTAATTCTTAATCATAGATAGAGTAAAACAATCCCAGCTCCATAGGTACGGTGTATACATATAGAATGCTGGGCTCTGACCTAACCATGACCCTCAGGGGTGAGTCCTTGGGAAAGCTCTATCAGAGCATCAAGTTAGTGTTGCAGTGCAGTGAAAGAAGAAAATCAAATGTTAGGAACTATTAAGAAAAGCAGAGGATACAAAAAGAAACACTGCTGTGCCACCACGGTTCATCTACACTCTTAAGTCCTTGTGCAGATTTGGTTCTTTCATCCCCAAAAAGCGTATTATTGGAACAGTTCAAAGAAAGGCAATAAAGTTGATGAAAGGTAAGGAACAGATTTCTTAAGACAACTGACTTTCTTGTTCAGAAAGTAGACAACTTGTGGATTGAAGGAAAACTGAGGTCAATAAAAGCATCAGTAGAAGGGTGATGGTATTAGCTGCTCACTGTCTCTTCCAAGAAACAGGAACCATAACATTAAGCTAGCAGGAGTCAGGTTCAAAGCAAGGAGGAGGAAGCAGCTCTTCACACAAGTGGCAGACTGATGAAACTCCTTGCCAGCTGATGCTGCGGATACAAGAAGCCCACACGAGTTGAGGGAAAGCAAGATAAGCACTCAGAAGAAAGATCTAAATTGGGTTATCATACAAACCACAGACTCAGGAAATCCTCTGATGTGAAAATGAAGAGCCTGGGTCAGAATAAGAGGAAAGCATCATATATGTTTGCACAGTTCTTACTCTTCCCCAGGTGTCCACTTCTGCAGCCAGACCATTCTTCTCTTTTCTTGGTCCGTTTTACTTGCTCCCTGTTTGGTGGGTCTCAGTCTTCTTGGACAGGAGCACAGCTGGGTATTGGGCAGAACAGCCTCTTCAGCAGCACTGACTCTCTGCAGCAGCCTGCCCAGGTTGGTCCGCATCACCATGGATGGCAAGCTGCAGGCGGTGGTGGTGTTCCAGCCTTTTCGCTGTCCTAAGCGGCGTTCCCAGCCGGGTGGAGATGCTCTGCCATCAGGTACTCCAGCAGTCACATACCAGAGACACCAGCCCCACTTGCTTAGGGCACTGTTGCAGAGTCGGTGGTGCGTGTGACCCAAAAGAAACCGCAGCCCAGCCCACAAACAGTAAGGGCTAGCTCTCGCATTGCTGTCCTGCTCCCCACACCTTGTGTTTTGGCTGATGCTCCCATAAGAATACAAAGCTTAGTGTGGACCAGTATGCCACCCTTATGTTCTTTAATCCTCTTTATCCAATTTTAGTCACTTAGCATTCATTTACATGCTAACAAGAAACAGAACATAGTCAACACTTCTTTAGCATCTTGCTACCAAAAAAATAGGGATGCTTGTGGGTCTTACTGTACACATGCACATATTAATATTCCAACAGTAGGGATCACTGATGCATGGTCTTTGAAATCCCTGCTTTTAATATTTGGACGCCTTGAGTAGGCAGACAATGTCAAGCTTTCCCTAGAGGTGGATAAGCAGAACCAAGTCAGTTCCAAGCTCAGCTCTTGATCTCATCAGTGGTTCAATCACTGAAAGTATCCACACTCAAACAATATAAAAAAGTTAAACTACCTGTAACCTTTTAGACAAAAAAGCTAGCAGTTGCACAACTCATTCCTCAAACTTACATAATCCCAATGTCAACAATGATGAAACAAAGATAAATAGGATCAGTACCTTCTCGTACAAGTACCTTTTAACAATGAAATCCTACTATTAAAAAAAAATTACACTCCTAGCCAATTCCACGTTACACACATTTACAAGGTCCAATAAAGTTAATGGGGTAAGGTGCTCTAAGCTGAATGTCATTTGCTGATTAATAGAGTAACAAGTGACATTAGGTAAAAAAGCAAAGTGATATTTTTCATACATACTAAACTAAACTTCAACATTACCTTCAGACTAATGTAGCAGCCTACAGAAGTCACTGTCTGAATTTTTATGTAAAAACGCTGCTTCCCCCACTCCTTAGACAGAATTCACCCTCTTGAGTGGCTTTATGAGCCAAAGATCCCAGTTCCCCTACCTAAAGCTCTTTCTGCAGTCACTCCCTGACCTAGGCAACCTGCTGTAGAATGACACAAGAGCAGCACACTTGTGTGAACCCTCTACTTCCCCCACCAGCGGGCCACAGAAGCCAAAAGGAGACCTAGTAACTCTGCCACAGGCTATGGCAAACTCCTATGCTCACTTAGTTTCTATCGTGGCCAAAGCAAGTCTCAGCTCAGAACTACTATTCCTCACCTTTACAAAACAAACCTATATATGTTTTGGGGGGTTTTTTTTGAGGCCTGACAAAGTGTGCTCTGCCCTCCAAAATCCCAAGAACCCATAGTCCAAAGGTTACATAGGCAAATATAACTGTACTTTTGCCTTGGTGCAGGGAACTAATCAGCTAGAACTGATTGCACCACAACACGCTGGAGAGATTCACAGGGCAGTACTGCTGCAATAATGCTTCCCGTGGAAAATTACATTCTGATTTAAGGATGCAGCAACTTTTGGATATAAGTATTTCAATTCAAAGAATCATCATTTTTAGCACAGCAAAACCAATCTTTCAAGGCCAGCAGAAAATAGAATTTGTGTTCAACTGCTCTCCTCTACCAGATGAAGAACGTTTCCATTTTTAAGCATCATTTCTCCTTTATAATATCGAGTCACAAATTCTGAAATTTACTCTTTAGAAACCAAACCCAAATATTTCACAACATTCAGCTGAAGAAGGACCATTATGACCACAACTCCATTTAAAACATCTTGTGCAATTTAGCTCTTAAGGCAACGCAACAGTCATACCATAGGACAACATATACATTTGGTTGTGTCTACATGACGTGTTCCAAAGCAACTCTTGCTGCTGAAAAATCTCTACATACATCAAAAAATGGTGTGTGTGGGGGGGTTATATTTAAATACTGGTTGGTACATCTTTTGGTGGTTGCCTTGGAATAAAAACATATAAAGTTTTCCTGTAAAAATTCAACAGCTGCTTGAGTTCCAAATTCATTGAGGGACATTTTGCTATAACCATGGCTGTTATTTAAACCCAAGCAATTAATAACGCCTATTTACAGGACAGGTCATATTTCTGACCAGCAAAGATCAAAACACATGTTTTTTGTAAGATTGCAGCCTTTCATAAATACCAGGTCTTCAGCAAGTACATGAAGGCCATGACCTATAATGTCTTTCTTGGATGATGCCAAACAGAAAAATAAAAGAGGGAACCATCTGACAGGCCAACGGTTTGAGTTACATAGTCTGCTCCGACACCAGTTTTCTTATAAAGGTACATTTCATTCACCATGCAGTTTATTCACTCACTGGGAAGCCTGTTCTTTTAAATGCTGTTTTCTACACGTTAGTTTCGCAGATTGGAAACCATCCTAGTGAAATTTACTAACTACCTTAGTAAACAAATGAATTAATAGAATCCTAGACACCCCACTTTCTGCGGAAATTCTTCTGACAGTCTAAATTACCTCCCTGTTTTAAGGAGCGAACTTACAGAGCCGCGCCTGCGACTAAGGCTTCCGTGCAACACCCCAGCTGTTCGCACTGAGGTTCAGGGTGCCTAATTCAAACAGCATTTTCGTTTCTGCCTTGAGCCACGTGCAATAAACAAGTTCCACTCACGTTTCAGCCTGACAGCCAACTGACCGCGCTTGAACAGCTGAGGATGCCCGCTAGAATTCACAGGCAGTTCTCAGCTGAAAGCCCCCTAGTTTTCAGGCAGCCCCAAAGATTTTCCAGAGAGCCTCACTTCTGCGAGGACACAGCTTTGTCTTGTCTGTACCTCAACGGCTCTAAGAAAGGGCCTGAAACTTCTATGGGAGAAGCTGCTGGATGCCGCAGCTCTGTCACAGCAGGTCCTGCTGCAACACCTTTCCCGCCTACCCGGTCGGATGCCACCTCTTCCCTCCGCGGCCATGCCGAGGCAGCCGACGGCCGTGTTCACGACGCCGATCTCCATCCCCCGGGCAGCGCACCGGGACAGCCGGCCGCCGCGAACACCCACCAGCCCGTCCCTGGGAGCAAACACCTCCTGCGGGGTTCCAAAACCGGCTGCGCCAAGCGCTGCCTCAGCGGGGACCCAGCCGGGCCCCGGCCCTCACCGCGCACTCCGCCGACGGGCCGGGACGGGCCCCGGCCCCGGCGGAAGAAGGGAAAGAACCGCGGAAGCTCGGCAGGGGACGGCGGGGTTAGGGCTGAAACCCCCCGGTGCCCGCCGTTCCCTCAGGCGGCGCGCGCACCCGCTCCCCGGCCTCTCTCCCCTCCGGCGGCGGGCGGAGGGGCGCGAGCGCCGGCGGGCGCAAGGGGGAGGAGTCACGGCGGCAACGGCTGGCGGTGGCAGTTAGAGGTCACCGCTCCCCCCCCACCCCCACCCCCGTCGGGGCGCTCACCATGGCGGAGCGCAGCGGCGGGCTCCAGCGAGCGGCGGCGGCGCAGGGAGGCGGCTGACGGGCGAGGAAGCCGGCGGAGCAGCCGAGACGGCGGCAGGCGCGGAGTGAGCGGTGCATGGTGACGGCGGCGGGGAGTGACCGCCCGGGGGAGGAGGGGGGCCGGCCGCGGGGAGGGGAGAAAGAGTGAGAGAGAGAGCGGGCCCACCCCGGACGAACGTCAGGGCGGTACGGGCGTCCATCACCGTAGCGGCTCCTCCGCGCCAATCGGCTGCCGCCGGACAACCGCCGAGGCGCCGGGGGGCGGGACCAGGCGGCGGCGCATGCGCAGCGGCCGGGCTGAGCCCCGCCCCTCGCGCCCTTCCCGCCCCCAGGCGGTGTGAGGAAAAGCAGCCCCCCTGGGCGAAGGCCCCGGAACAGCAACTTCTGGAGGGAGAGAACGGCGTTAGTTTATTCTGCTTTATTGTAATCTTGTTAAAGATGTATGGAAACTTACTTCCTCCCCCCTTAACAACAGTCAGGGCCCTTCTCCCTTCCAGCCCATGCCAGGGTAGTGCTTCGTTTCTCAGAGTCCAGTCCCCACTCCCTGGTGCAAGGTACAGAAACACTGCTGCCAGAGTGAAAGATGGTGTATTCAATTTTTCCAACCACAGCCAGCAACAGTCCAGTTTTTCCAACAGCAGCCAACAGTCAGCAGTTGAGAAAACAAAAAAATAGTCAAAGATTAAACACTGCATTGAATTACACTTCAGTCCTCCAATAATGGGGAGTTATTCACACAAACGCTGCTAGAAACTGCTCTATTGATGCCTTACAAGTTACATCTTGGCATTAAAGCCCATTAAGTTCGAGCCAGGTAAGCTTTAACACTTAGGTAAGCCTTCTGCAAAACTGTCCTTGGCTCCTCTAAGAGAAAAGACAGTCGAAGAAATACACACACGACACACCACTAAAATGGCTTCAGCAGTTCCAGAGATAGCAGAGATTAGCTATTGAGAATATACTCTGTTCATGGTATATTTTGGAAGAAGTAACTGGAGTACAAGTATCTTGTTTCTTTCAATAAAACAACAATATGACAATTTTAGCTTTAGAAATAATAAAGTTGTAATTACTAGTGCGTCATCTCCTTTTCTTTTCATGTTACTTACAGTCAGCAATTATGACACTTAATTTTAAAACTCAGCATCTCAATCTTGTCTAAAACTATTGCAATGCATTTCTCGTTCTTAAAATATGGAAATAATTATACATTCAAAATAAAAGCACTGTAATTATATACATAACAGCACATTCAAACAAATACAAATACAAGACCTCCAATCATTTTATTTAGACACATTCTGTGTTTTCCCTGTCAGTTTTGACAGATGGGTGAAAGAACATAAGCTGTCCTGCATTCCATTTTCGTAACTGTACAATAAGCCACAGCAGAACACAAGCTAGAGAAAAGTTTAGTCAGCATTTTCCATTAATTGAGAGTGACAATACTATTTTGATTTGCTTGTGCTATGCTTATATACACTAACCACCTCTGGGAGGGGACTGCAAGTTAAATGTAAGTTACTAGTATGAGCGAATAGCAGGTGGGACAGTTGAGCAGTCTTCTTCATTCAAAGTTCTGTCAATCACAGGTCTGTATTTCAAGGTAACCTAAAGTAAAAGAGAACAAAGAACTTTAAGACAAACATCTTGTATCTAAACAAGACAGCCTAGCTAACAAGAATGACCAAATAACAGAGATAACCGAACGACTGCATTGATGTTAAGCTGATTTCTCCATTATTCTTTTCCTTCCATAGAAAATGAAGTTAGTAACCTACAAAGAACATTTAAGTTCCCCCAAGTTACCACTGACTGATTCCTTAGAAGCAAAGCCTGACCAGAAATGGTATCAGAAGACTACTACTTTGAAAAAGGCCTTTCAGACAAAAGTAAAGTTGTGGCTAAGATTGCTAGTTCCTAGTTCTTTAAGCTAGGAAAGTCCTGGGAGATGGAGAACCCAATGGTCAGTTAGGAGACAGAATTGTGTCACTCTATCTTTCCATCCTCAGCAGCTTCAGGAAGCGAAGTGTTCTCACTTGTCCTCAAACTAGGTTCAAGGAAGCTGAAACTGGGAGAGAGGAAACAAGGAAGATTCAGAGTATGGGATAAAAAAAAAACAAAAAAACCACTCAAGATTTGTATAGGGTCAGATTTCAGTTCTATCTTTGAAATACCACAAAAACTTTATGCTAAACACCAACAATGGTTTTTACCACCATCAGAGGAAAATAAAAAAGGTTTTGAACTAGTCCGATGCAAGGGGAAAAACAATTCCAGCTCAAATTGCAAAGTCATTTCCCAAAGATCAACAGTAACTTCTTCCACATTAGTGTACTTGCTCCAAGTACACTAAACTGTACCAGGTACCTCAGACGGTGACAATCATTTGCAGTATTATCATGATATCAAGAGCTGTGTATGAAAGCAGCTGTCTGTTGACCGTGAGAAAGACCCTCAAGCATCAGGCTCAACATACCTTCCCAGATGGGATGTCCACATACGAAAGGGTGTGCTTTCTCCAGTGCTCTTCAAATGGCTTCCGCTGTTGGCCTTGGAGCGGCTTAGAATAGTCAAACTCATCTATCCTTAACTAAGGAGAAAATTAGGTTGGTATAGACCAGAAATTACATCTGCAAATCACTTTACAACCTCATGATTAGTTGCATTCCAATTACAATTGTAATACAATGTGTCTCCTAATAGCCAGCAAGCTTTATCTTAACACTACCTATGTCAAATCTTAAATACTGAGGCTTAACAAGGGCTTTAAGGTAATGTTCCCTGCATAGGACAATTATTCTGCTTGAAGTCCTGTTTATGCATTCATGACCTTATTATTACTATAGTCCTGGTTTAGACCTCTCTAATCATTCAGATGCACACATCTGAACAACAAGATGAACAACTCTTCTCTCAAGACTGTCACCCAATGTTGCATGCATCGGTCATTTTTACATAACAAATAAGAACAGATAAAATGGAACAGATGTGACCCCAAACAAGTACTACACTAGTCTTAACTCAAGACTCTAAAGACTGTACTTTGAAGAAATTACAACTTTTAAATAATCCATCTGAGGACACGTAACAAGAAAATTCAATCCTACATCCAGGTCACAGAAAATGTTTATACCTTATAGTCCTCTCTGGCATGAGCACCCCGGGATTCTTTGCGAGCTTCAGCACCATAAATGGTTTGTAGAGCACAAAGCATCAGGTTTTGCAGTTCCAGGGTCTCCACCAAGTCAGTGTTCCACACAATACCTAGTAAGATATTAAAATACTATGGAAGATGTTCTACAAACAAGTTATTCCTCAGTTTGTTCCTATTGCTGATACTTAGAATCAAACTAGCCAATGCTCCACCTACTGCAGTCACAGTACTCTGCAGTACTGAATTACTCACTATTGCCTGCAAGGCTCAGTAACAATTCCTACACCCTAACAGTCATAATGAATCTTAGAAAAATTCAGTAGTTCTACCAGGTGTCCCTGTTGCGTGTGTACTGCTGAGACAAAATTACACCAGGGATTCTTGCCTGCTTTATACCATACCTAAAACTCAGTCCCCATACCTCATTTAGGATCACAAGATCTGGCTACGTAGTAGCTCTTTAAGTAGATCCCTAGCAGATCCAGACAACAGGGCTTTCCCTTCCTTCCCACACTCAGGAACAAACCAACCTGCTAGTTATACAAGGTTCTTCTTCATTTAAGTATCTCCAAGGTGGACCCAAGTTTACTTACATGAATGTATCTTCATTTTGATCCCTACATTCTAAGCTATTTTAACACCTTTCTTCATGCTTGGTGAGAGCTGTCCAAGAAAGCCAGTTCTACTTTCAGTGTTAGGATACATGTCAAATAGCAGTAGTTAGAGAGAAATACACATGAGTGGACAAAAAGGTACCTCACCAGTTGTACTTAATTAACCAAGTTCTCCTAAGATACACTGCAAGATATGCCAGTATCTGTATGCAGCACTACCTGCTCAGCTGAAGAGTGAAAACTGAAGTGTTTGGCCTATGAATAGTCTTTAGATTTTTGCAACTCCCTGGTCTTTTCGTATGACACTTACAAAGTTCATCTTAGTATGAAGTTCATCTTAGTATGTGAACAACTTCATATCATGTTATGAAAGAACAGCAGTTAGTACCTTATACAGTTAAATCTGATTTCAGTCTCTGCTTCTTTGAAAGAGTATGCAGTCAGAAAACAAGCAGTAAGATCTAGTACATTACTGATTACCATGTTTGGCAAGTAGGGCTCTACAAAATATTTTGAAAGGTTCAAAGTGGTCAGTCTTTAGCCAAAGTTTCGAGAAACACATAAGAAGGTTTACAGAAGGAAAAAAAAACCACCACAAAACACAACAGTTTTCCCAGAGAGTACTCTGGCCAAGGTGGATTGTTTGCTACCAAATTACCTCTGTCAAATGTCTTTAGGTGAGCCAGATCACTATAAATTTGGCTAAGTTTTTCACAGCCTTCTTGGAGTACAGAACCAGTACGAAATACAGCAGCATGGTTTTGCATTGTCTGCAAGACAGTAAAACAAAATCAGTTTCATATGCCACATATGCATAATATCCCACGACTTCATTAGTTCCAACAGCTTGATACAGAGCTGTTTTGACTTCAAACGCATCTGCAGCCTGAAGAAAAAACATTCTTCTGCTCATCCTAGAGGAAACCCCGCTCTATTATACAGTGGGTAAACTATGCAAGAGGAATAGCCACGAAGGGAAGAAGAAACTAACAAAACTGATACAGCCTTTACTGCACACAGCCAATCTTCTCACACTGCTTTTCACTTCTGCAAAGCAAATCCTGAAGTGTACTTCGTAAAGGGACCAAGCCCCCTGTTGCTTGCAGCTTCTCGCACCTCATACTTGAGAGCTTCACCAGGCTTACCTTCTGCATGTTAAGTCGCACTTCTGAAGTTCTAACAGTTCCATTAGCAAATCTTAATTTGTCCAGATTAGCAACTGACGCTTCACCGGCATTTGGTTTAATGGAGGGAACTGGCTCTCCTAATAAGAAAATTTCAGTAAGTTTAGTAGGTGACTGGTTTTGGTTTCTGTCAGTTTCATAGACTAGCAACTATTAAAAGTCAGATTTGACTAAAACAGAATCTGTTTTCTTCCTCTGAGGTACAGATTAACTGTAATTTTCCTGAACTCCCACCAATAGTATCCTTACACTTAGAAATAGAGTTCTCAGTGGAATACATGAATCACATTCTTTCCTGTGACAGTAGGGAATTTATAGGTTTGGCTAAATTCTGCTATTAATTCCTTAAAAACAGTACTTGATGCTGACTATAGAATAAGCTTATGCTCGTGACTCCTTACCACCTTCCATTAACACTTTGTCTCCTCACCCCCAGACCTCCCACACTCTCTTGGGCCCAATTAAGGGACCAGGGACCAGTCGATAAGCTTGGCAGTTACATGAGCTCTGCATCTTGCCTTCAATACTGGAACCCATCTGTTACTGGGTAACAAACCAAACACAGCATCTTACCAGCACACTTCATCTCTCATGTAGCTTTGCATTCAGACTAATAAAAACCCTCCCGCAACTTCAAACTCAAAGGAGTCACAAAAAGACTGATCCAAATAAATGTTTGCACAAAGACAGAGCCAATTGGCATTGCTAGATCCAAGCTGGTTCCATCAAGAACCATTACTCTGTGTACCTTGTGCACAGTCAGACTGAAAAAACCAAACAGTCTTATTAATTTGGACATTAAGCAATGAGAAAAACAGATAACTACTTCTGGACTTCAGCTGCTCTGGCAATATAACTGCCTCTCACAGTGTTTTGTTGGTTGGGTGGGGTTTTTTTTCAGCTCACTAACTGTTGCTGAACCAGATTATTTAAAAATAACATTCAGCAGTGATAATCCACATTATGAGGGGATGAGATAGTATGATTTTTAGTATCTGTCTCTTACCATTTGCATATGCAGTCCACCTTATATATCAACAAGGTGGCAGCAAATTCCACTATAATACATTTTGTACATTTTGATGTAGAAGATGCAGTGCAGCATGTAGAGAAATCAGTCTTCATAATTCAATATTCTGTTTTGCTAGTCTGTGAAAAAATCTCAACTGTTTTTGCCAACAGCATTGACCCAGTTCCAGTTTTAAGATGATCAACTCACAAAGCAAATGTTAGTGACAAGCATTTGCATCACAAAGAACATGCCTATAAAAAGCATAAACACCGATTTCTGCCTTTTCTAACAAATAAAGAGTATATGTCTAGCATTCTGAATTTGAATTACGTAGCAACAACTCTTTGTTGGGCAGAAATGAAATCATAAAGGCAAATGTCTCTAAAATGAAGTGAGACTTACCAGGCTTGCATGTCTCTGCAATAGTAAGGGCGCAAGCACGGCCAAAGACCACCAAATCCAGAAGTGAGTTTGCTCCAAGTCGATTTGCGCCATGGACAGATGCAGAGGCTGCTTCCCCACAAGCATATAAACCAGGTACCACTCTATCCTCACCATTCACATGTGTGATCACCTATCATTTCAGACAGTCAATTAATACTCATTTCTTAAACAGTTTATAACAGCACAAACCTCCTTATTTGCAAAGGCCATGTGCACGTAAGGATGAAACACAGCAATATGAAGTTTTCTCCAACTCTAAAACAATAAATACCTTAGTTCTAAAGCGCAAGTAGCAATGCTACGTAAATACAGATGGCAGTAAAACCTAAGATTTCTTTAGTTATGCTGATGAAACAGAACCATGTACTCTTCATCACAATTCTGCAGCAAGTCAGAAAAGCACAGAAAGAAAGTCTGATCTGCACACATTTCTAAGGCAAAATTTTACATTAGAAATTAACAGGTACAATACACTGAAACAGAAAAATTCACCTGACACCATCACATTGACTTCTAATTAGTATGAGTTGAAGCAATCTGCTTTAGTGTAGAGATTACATGAGGTACAGAGAATTAATATACATTAACTGCAGTTACAGACTGTAATATAGAGCCCTAGTTTGATCTCTGTTCAACTATATATTATCACCAACTTGATAAACAAGAGAATTCTTGTCAGACATGACAGTAACTTCATTTCAGTCATTTCTTCATCTCCATATGGGCTGTAACATGGCTTTCAAGTTATTGACAAAAACAAACAAGACTGTGCGATTTAAGTACTCTGACATCATTATTATAATATTATTATTAAGCTAATCTTACTCAGCATCCTTACATTTATGAAAAACATTGTTAATGCTTTTAAATTTGGAAAATCATTTCCTTTTATCAGGCTGGGAAAAAAGAAAAATCCTAAAAGTGATCTATTACTTACTTGTCCTTTGTAGTTAGTAGGAATACCTCCCATATTATAATGCACAGTAGGCAGAACAGGAATAGGCTCTTTAGTGACATCGACTCCAGCAAATATCATAGCTGTTTCTGAAATTCCTGGGAGACGGGTTGCTAGCTGCTGTGGTGGTAGGTGGTGCAACTGCAAGTACACATGGTCTTTTTCAGGACCACAACCCCTACCACAAAAAACCACAAAAAAACCCAAGTCAACATTGGAACACAAAACAGGAATTCTGCAAACACCAGTAATATTTCTAATCCAATTCGTTTCATTTATGAAAAAATTTTAACTTTAATTTTTTCAAAGGTTATCTGACAAAAATGAATATCTAGCATATTTGAAAAGTGTTGAACCTGTCAGAATTTACATGTAGTTTTCACCTCCCAGCTTTCTTTTCAGAATAACTCACAGTACTTCAGACTTTAAACCACTATATCCCTGCAGAAATATCCAAGAATTGAAGATAATTAATTTGGTGCTCTGTTCTCTTGATTATTTCCACTGTTTGCAGTTAAGAGCATATACATTAAACTTGTTTGAGCAACTGTCTCTAGATGCACCAAATTCAAACAGGATACTCCTAACATCTTGTGTTCCCTTTTAGTATCATTAGGAATTAACAAGCAAATTTTTTTCCCTACATGCAGTGTTCAGCTAACAGTTACTAAAGCTCACTCCCATGAATTATGAGGTGTTTATCACATTGTACCACATATAGTCTAGTACGATTAAGTATTCATTCTGTAGCTTTGTTCGAATATTTAACTAACCTTCCTTCACGGATTTCTATGGTCATAGAACGAGATACTACATCCCTGGAAGCTAGATCCTTAGCAACAGGTGCGTATCTCTCCATGAATCTTTCACCTTGACTGTTAATTAGAATACCTCCCTCTCCACGACAGCCTTCTGTTATAAGGCAGCCAGCCCCATAGATACCTGTCAAGAAAGAAAATAACCATTAAATGAGATATTCTCTCAACAGCTTCATAATCAGGATGACCAGGACTGAACAAACAAGGTTGCCTTAAAATAATGCAAACAAGTCACAGGGATAGATTTTATTCCACCTTAATCCTATCACTAGTAACTGTCTCTCAAGACTCTCAGAAACAAGTATTGTTATTCCTTTCAAACACTCATCCTGGAAGGTGAGCAAGTTGATTTGGAACACCCACGGTATCTAAAATATCAGAACTAGAAGAGATCCGCACCCAGCAATAGGTAAGGAGACTTTTACAAAGATTTTGTAGACCTTCAGGAATTACTTTGTTCAAGATCTTTAAGTAAACCAGAAGTTGATTATCTCAAGGCCAGTCTGCTCATCTTTGTTCCCCCTTCTGTGCTAAAGCAGTACAGGACAGCTTCCAATCGTGTGGAATGTCAAAGCCTACTCAGTAAGTCTTCTTTTCCTTTAGAGAAGGAAGGCCTACCTGTCAGCCTTCAGCACTGGTCATCATAGAAAACAAAAATGCTAACCGATTCATGCACTTGAAAATTATGTGAAAAGCTATGGAATTCTCAGACAAGTAATGAAGCTTCTTTGACTAGAAAAACCTTAGCTAAGTCAAATGAACATTGGATCTCTATGACATAACAAGGATAACATTGTAAAACTAAGTGAACAATTAAAAAAATCACCACTTATCACAAGTTAAAACTCAGCATTTAGCTACAACCAAAAAAGCAGATCTTCACTTTTTAGTGTGACCACTGTTGTCCACAGTTTAGATCCTGATCCTCTGCTATAAAACTGCAGTCCTAAATATATACCTTTACTTCAACTACCCCACTTCCACAAAAGATTCTGGTATATAACTCCTTAACGTTTGCATCTATCCTGTTGCTCCTGTATCTAATATCAAACTCTTCAAAATATTAAAGATGAGAGGAAACGTAAGTTTAAGAGGTGAAGTGGTTTCAACTTGGAATTCATAAAACCTCTTAGTATGGTAAAGACAGCAACTTAGAATATTTAACACTGGCCTTTAAATTAGAACAGCTGAGACATCTCTCTCATTGTGTCTTACTCAGATTTATATTCCACAGCAGTTGCAGACAAGTCTAAACACCTGTCACAAGCAACAAATGAAGTGCTGCAGAAAGTGCAAACTGATATGAGCACATTTTAAAACAACACAAAAACCCCAATCTGTTCAAATCATTAAAAATAATGTTGTATTATTTCATATTCTGTACCTGTAGGGTGAAACTGTACAAATTCTAAGTCCTGGCAAGGAAGACCAGCTCGTGTGACCATAGCAGTGCCATCACCCGTACTAGTATGAGCAGATGTACAACTGAAGTAAGTGCGGCCGTACCCACTACAGGACATAAAAGTTAACAGAATTAGTAGTGAAAAAAGTATCACCAGAACATACCACTCAGCTATGCTCTTTGCACAATAGTGGAAATAGAGCAGAGGGTTAATAAGCAAGATGCCTAAGTTTTGCCTGTACTAAGTTCAAACAAAAGAAAAGAAAATTGGTATTGTCCTGTTATGCTCAACTGTATTTAAAAAACAGCTGGTGACAGAAGGTCCAAGAAAAAGAATAACAGTTCCAAAGCAGGATAGTTAGGTTAATATCAGAAGCCTTTTTGCCAGAAAAAGCTACTTCAGGAAGTTCTCTCAATACAACCCAATAGCATTAAACTCGATTTGAACTATTACTTAGCAGTTTTATCAAAAATAGCATATAACAATAGTTTAAGTCCTCAACACTGCCCTGATTTTATATTTCTAGATTTCAAAACCTAGTTGCCCAAAATTAGGTATTAAAAGAGAATTCTTGTGCCTAAAACAAATATGTTAGCTTCCAATGTTACTGAGCACTGCAAATACCCCCAATTTCAGGACAAACTCTCAGAAGAGGTATCAATCTACATATTTTATGTACCTCAAAGTACTCAAGTACAAAAACAGCCTCAGCTTTAATAAAGCCAAATTATATAGGCAACCGAACTCCATTGTTTTGCTATGCTCTATAAACATATCTGTCACACAAACAGATAAGGGAATTTTGCTGTTTATTGCTATCTAATGCATATAGCATTCTAATAAAGGTATACAAACTTTTTCAACCAAGTAATGTTAAGTTACACTCATCCGACAATTTCATCCTACAACAATCAGACTTACAATTTTGGTATCTTAATGTAACAGATTCTCCCAAATTTTGAAGAAAGTTGTTTCCCACAGGAAACTCGGAACCCTACAAATATATACACATTGGCAGCATTGCAACAATCTCTGCTTTAAACAGCACTTTTTAAAAATCTCAGACCATTTGGATCACACATACTGCTCTTGCGCATTTCGCCTTTGAGTCGTTGTTCTAGAATTCAAAGTTAGACTTCATATTAAATTTATACTTGGTCACAAAAGTAATAGCTGCCTTCTTTCAGAGGGAACGACTGAATTCAGTTGTATTACTTTTGATCAAAGTGGGGAAAGCAGATGAACATGTAAGTTACGTTTTTCAAGCCAACACGGCATCTCTACACTGTGGATTCAAATACATGTACAAACACACAGACTTCCAACTAGTAGCACACTCAAGTTTCTGTACTTCAACATAAACATTACATTACCCAGTAGCAATGACAGTGTTCTTTGCTCTAAAACGATGTATAGTGCCATCTTCTATGCAAAGGGCAATAACACCACGACATTCTCCATTTTCCATAAGTAGGTCCAAGGCAAAATATTCAACAAAGTAGCTTGTATCATATCTTAGAGACTGGAGGAAAATAAAAAAAGGAACTTGAAGAAAAATCCAGAAACCAAAGTAACCTCTCTTCAAAACTGTCAACGCATACAGGCTGTATCAGGATAAAAACCAAAACCATTCCCACCAACTCTCAGGGAAGCCAGTTTCCTCACAAATCTTTATAAAAATTTGCTAATGAATCTATTCTAGCTTAAAGAGACACGAGTAGTTATCAAACCACTTAATTCTGAGAAGTCATAACTAGTCAGCAAGACTTGTTATTTCCCTCTACATTTGGCAACACTTTAGTCAGCTGCAGTGCTTGATGCATGTACAAGCACATTTTACTTAACCTCTTGAAGAGAAGCAGAATACATCTCCGGGAGCCTAGTATACCAGCAAAAGCAGCGGGCATAGAGTCAAACATTCTTTCATGCCCTCAAGGATCAGACCAGTGTTTGGCAGCACTGAACATTCATATTGCAGCAGCACATATAGTGTGAACCTGAAGGAGAGCAATTAGCTACCTACTAAGTAAATAAAAAAACATTAGCTACTAGCTACTTAATTTCAGGTTTCAAGTAGCTCGCTACCATTTTAAAATAACCAAACCTTTCTTTAGTTATGGTTTGTAGAATTGATAGGAACAGACACTGGAACACCAGCCACTTACTTGCCATAGAGCAAGCTCAGAAACGCACAGTACGCCACCATGCATTTACACCTCTTGCTTTCCCTGCTCCCTATTTGAAGATGAGTGAAGGAAAACACTGCCTTGTACCTTTTTTCAGGGTTCTCCAATGCTGCTGTGTCAGATTTTTTTGAAAGGAGTTCTTTGGGGAAGGTTTACATAAATTGTCTTTGGGTCTAGTTAACAGACACAAAAGTATTAACAGCTAAGAACTACTACAGGCCACAAAGCTAACAGTGTACGCTGATTAACATTCGTTGTCTTCACGAGAGCCATTATAATTACGATCTTTCACTTTATTCTATTTCTGCATACTCCTGACAAAAAACAAGCATCACCTAGGCTACATCCTTCTACTTTGCCGAAGGACGGAAATCCAGAATTGTTCTCAATCATTCCCCAAGATTCCTCATTCATATGTGAAGAGCTACACATGGGTGGTTCCCCCCCGCAACCTCCAGGGGGAAGAAGAAAAAAAACCAAACATCATCAATTGCAAATACAAAAACCCAAACCAAGCTTGCTTCACAGCTGCTTACCCTGCCATACAGAGTATGTAAGAGAGAGTGTCCAGTCCTGTCTGCAACACAACAGCATCTGTGAGCCTGTCCTCCTTTTCCAAACTGAAGACTCTGTCCACCAAATGCACGCTGATAGATTTTTCCTTCTTCAGTTCTGCTGAACGGCATCCCATAGTTTTCCAGCTGTTGAACCCAAACACAAACATCAGAAACTCTTGTGCATAACAATCCAACAAGTTATTTTACCATGTTCCTAGTAAGGACATCTCTTTGGAAGCTAGTCTGTGTTATAAATACTTAGAGCCAACATCAATTCCAGTGGGTCTCACCTCTATCACCGCAGCTGGGGCTTGCTCGGTCATGTAGTGTATGGCATCCTGGTCACCCAGCCAATCAGACCCTTTCACTGTGTCGTAGAAATGCCACCTCCAGTTATCGTCCTCCATGTTTCCCAGAGCAGCATTGATCCCTCCCTGAAAATGAAAATCCATTTTCCCGGAATTATATTACTGAAGTACAGCCTTAGTAGGTTTTCCTCATTCCTGTTAAAAGTCACAAACCATTTATGCCTCCATGTACAAGAAATACAGTAAAGTCAGATTTAACGTGGCTGTGAAAAACCTGCACAATTTATCAGTTTCACACTCACTCTTATCTTGTTCTGTTTCATGTAACACAACGAATTGCAAAGTTACACTGAATGCAGTGAAAAAGCACTGAATATAATCTAAACACATATTGCCCTGCAAAGTAGTTTCAGCTAAATATGCAATATTTATAAAAGGAAGTGTGGCCTTGAAACATGATGTTTGTGTGCATATTCAAATCAGCTTTCTGACAGCAGGCATTTTTTTAAACATTTGTTCTACTTCATTTCTCACCTGTGCAGCAACGGTATGAGATCTGGTGGGAAACAGCTTTGTAACACATGCTGTATTAAATCCAGCTTCTGACAAGCCAAAGGCAGCCCGCAGACCTGCTCCTCCTGCACCCACAACAACTGCATCGAATTCATGGTCCACTACTGGATATTGTGTAGAAATCTGGAAAAATAAATCCATGTGTTATGATCACAAATATTTCAAGGTAGGTCAAACTTAAGTTTCATGGAGACACAAGCAGTATAGGTTTCATGTTCTTAATAGACTCTTGCAGCAAATGCTACATCTATTATGTACTGTCTTGGGTGGAAACTATCATTAAAAAAAGCAATGCATTTCAGCAACTCAATCTCACTATGTACTTGAACACAACACTCCACTAAAAGCCAAGTACCAGGTTGTTTCACATCTCTCAAGCATTATGTGTATTATTTAACCTGTTACTTAAGACATAAAGAAGCACAAACATACCGAATCAGAAACCTTCGTAGAAGCATTTTTCTTTCCGTAGACTGTGAAGTGTAAGTTGCGTGCAAGAGTCTGACATGCCGCTGGCCACTATGGAAAGAAGTCAAGATAACTATTATAGAACAAATGTTTACACAAAGACGACTTTCAGTGTTCTCAGCTACCCTACATTTATAACAAACTTTTACTCACCACTGATAACATACATACAAGAATATTGTATCAACTTATTTTAAAGCTACATGCAATGAAGTTCCAGCTTTCCTATATTCACAACCAGAAAAGAAAAAAAAAGTTTTGACTGGATGAGAGAGCAGTCTGTGACGCCCTGCTACTTGCAGGCTATGTTATTTACAGCACTAAAGCTAACCAGTCTCGCAGACCTATCTGAGGCTGCACTGACAGAAGAATATGTTTGCAATTAATGCTGTAGTATTCTTACACTTTTTTTCGTATGTAAGCAAAGATGGAGACAGCTTTATGGAAACCACAGGAATTAATGGAAAATACCTCTTGCGTCAAGCAATCCTTTTAATTCTTTCAGGTGGCCAAGAATAATGAAGATAAAAAAATTAGGTGGTAGGGAAAGCTGTTCCAGCTCATCACTGCTTCAAAAGTCAGATATATTTCTCTTTTTCTCATTCTCTATTAGTGGCCAATTTAGAACCATTTATTAATACCTAAATGAAGCACAAGGGCACAGTTTTCCCCTTCTGTAATATTATTCCCTCTCCCCTGGCATGTTCAAAACCAAAAACAAAACGAAAAACCCCACCACACAAACCTACCCAATATCCAGTCTTTGCTTTAACAGGTTAAAAGAATTTTAGTCTCCACAGTATAAATACCCAATTTCTTGGAACCTGGTATTTCTTCTTTGCACTGTTCAGAAAAACACATCTAACTGAGGATGTATGATTGATGAGAACAGCAACACAAACCCATACTAGTGACCTATGCAGTGACATCAGCACTTCCCTGTTTGAAATATATCCTAAAATGCACTGGAGTAACATTTGAACCATGAATATAACAGTTGCTGGAAAAGACAATCACCCTATAATATGCTAACAAGCAGATCTTCCCTCCTTATCCTTTCCAAACGTTCCCCTCTTCCTCCATACCAGAACTGAACTACACTACACCTTCCTCGACCTAGTTTTATCATTTCTCATACTAGCTTCCTGTAATTATCATCTTGCATAACAGTGAATCTAACGCATCATCATATTTGCTAACACACTTCTGGTTTTTACAGCCATCTTCAAGTAAGAGCAGCCTTAACATCTATTCACAAAGAGTTCTGCGAATACCCTCCTCCAGGCAGTTACTCTCCCCCTTCCACTCTGCTGTGTTACCACGCTTTGGGGCAACTCCATGCCCATCTTAATTCCTGTATTAATCATCTTCATTAACATCTCACATACAGAATCAGATCAACTAGTTCACGGACAGCCAGATGTAACCCAAGTATCAGATGCAATTTATCTGCAAAAGAGCGTTCCCAACAACTACAGCTCGAGCTAAAATGGGGCTTCCTCTCTGCAGCAGAACTGCTTTCACAGGCCAAGTGCAACCCAAGTTAGACTAGCAGAACTCTAACTGACATGGCAGGCTACAGTGCACACTTTAAACGTAGCAACCATGCATTCTCCAGCATATACTCCTAATGCTTTTTTCCAAAATGTTTTTGCAGCAACAGTACAGCTCTTTTTACAGCAATAAATTATTTCTCACTGGTGAGCAACAATACACATGGTAACTGCATAAAGCAATTCAAAGAAAATCTTTACTGCACGTAAAGACAGCACACAATGAAGAGGTCTGTAAATACTTAGTATTGCTTAAAGTGCAAATGACTGAGGGGGGAAAAAAACAACACAAACTACCTCCCCTGTGACTATGCCCTAAAGCCCCAGAAGAAACTGACCCTTTTTTTTTTTTCTCCCCTCAGAGTAAACAGCCTGCTGCAATCTCCAATCAGAATTCTGCCACAATGCCTTGCAACTAATTTCCTTTGAAGAAACTTTGTTATTTTCTGAAGTTGCTATAAACAGTTATCAAATATATTTTGCATCAGAGGACTCTGGAAATACATTATAAAAAAACCCAAACCACACAACTGTTTAGCAGATTGCTTTTCTTTCCACATCTAAGCTTTGAGAAAACAGTTTTCAGAACTGCTATTCCCATCCACATACACTTTTCTGTTAAAGTTATACATATGAATTTCTGCCACCATAAGTTTTGTTCAGAATGAGTCTGAACAGAATTCCACAAAGCAGAAAAAGACATTACACTAAATTTTAAGTAAACGCTGATCACACTAATCCTAAATTGTTATGCCACCAGGGACATCACTGCCCTTATGAAATTAAAGGTCCAACCAGAGCCAGTTCACCACCATCTAAAACATAAAGACAATCTTTAAGTCTTTCTCCCTGTCAGCAGGTTGTCTTTCCTGCACTTGCTTTATAAGACAGAGACAACTACAGCTGCATTTACAGGGTCCTTTTCCCACACATTTATCTTTTGCAATCCCAAGCTCATTACGGACACGCACAGTGAAAACAGTGGAAAGACGCTGAAAGCTTCCACTTCACCACGGAGGAAAACAAGCCTTCGCTAAGGACTGCTTACAGATCAGCTAAAACAGTCAAACGTTTAAGAAGCACCGCTTCTGGAAACAACTGCTAGCCAGATCCAAGCAACATACAGAGATACACCAGCTTCCCACACAGGTCCAGAAGCAGCCAGCAATAAGCTCTCTACCCAGGTGCTGGGGCTGGAAGGTGCTGCACCTGCCGGCCTCTTCCAGAGCCCTTCCCCACCACGTCCCGTCCCCGCTGCCTTCTCCCATCCCTCCTGGAGCTCCCTCACGGCCTAAGGCTACGGCATTCGCTTCCCAAGCCAGGAGGAGCGGCCCAGCCCTGCCCACAGTCAGCTACCACCCAGTAACTTGCCCTAGGAGCCGAGTAGCGAGGCCGGCCCCGCTTCGGAAGAAAAAAAAAGAGAGAACCGATGGGAACGAGCCCGCCGAGGGGGCACCCGGCCCCGCACGGCCCTGCCCGCCCCGCTCCCGCAACCCAGCCGCGGCTCCCCGCCCCGGGGCGGGTGCTCCCCCGCCAAGGTCACGGGGGAGACACCGGCTACGGGCCTCCGCGAACCAGGCCGCGGGGCAGGGCAAGGGGGGAGCCCGGCCGGCACCAGGCGCACTCCCCCGCCGCGGCTGAGGGGAGCGGCAGGGGACGCCGGGGGGGGGGGGGTGGTCCCCAGGCCCGGCCGGCCCGTCTCCCTCCTGAAGGGGGTTTCTCCGCGCCAGCCCCGCGTCCTGACCGTTTCCCCTCCACCGGGACGCCGGCGGGAGGGCGGAGGGGACCGAGGACAAGCACTCACCGCCCGCGCCGCCGGCCGCAGCCAGCGCTTCGCCAAGCTCCGCGAAGCCGCTACCGTTGCCGCCATTTCGCAAGGGCCCGCAGGCGCCAACGAGGGCGCATGCGCCAGAGCGCCGCTGACGGCGCCGCTACCCGCAAGGCTCGGCGGGAGAAACCAATTGTGCTAGGAGCGGGGGGGGGGGGGAGCTCAAAGGCTGAGGGCCTGCGTACTTCTATGCGGTGTGCGTGTCCCCTTTGCCAAACCTCGCCTCATCCCGCTAGCTGAGCCGGCTGGGACGGGGCCAGACGATTGGGAGCGCTTAGGGGATGGGGCGAGTCGGTTCGTTGTCCCCCCTCGTCTTCTCCCCCCCCTTTTTCTCTAGGCTAATGGGCCGGCCCGAAAAAAGGGGGCGTGTCCGGCAGGTAAGTGACAGCGGCCAGGCTCCGCCGCGGCCCGGTAGGTGGCTGTTCCCGCTGAGGGGACCCTCCGCCCCGCCACCGGCTTGGCGGCGGGGACGGGGCCGCGGCCTCGGCCTGGCAACGCGGAGGAAACCTGGAGACCTTCGGGACGGCGGCAACAACAGCGGCGAACGTGCCGCCGGACGGGGAAGGGGGTGGGCGGTGACAGCGGCAGCGCCGAGGCCCGTGGGGGGGGCGGTAGTTAGGGAGCAGGCCGGGGAGCCTGTGGCTGGATGAAGGGTCGTCCGTGCTGGGATCCCCGAGCGATGGGGCCGCCGTTTGAGGGTCCTGAGGCAGAAATACCCGTCCCGGAGTTAGCTGTGGTGCGAGGTGGCTGTAGGAGCGGGCCTAGTAACGCCCCGTTTCTCTCCCATCTTAGGGTGCCTTGATGAATAACTTAAATGACCCTCCCAACTGGAACATCCTGCCAAATCAACGAGAGCCCGGGGATGAAGGCAGCAGGTGGAACTACGCCTTGCTGGTGCCCATGCTGGGCTTGGCCGCTTTCCGTAAGTAGCGCCCGGGCCTGGCCGCCAGAGCTGGGGTGCGCGGCCACGCTCGGGGGTCTCGCCCGCCCGCCAAAGGGGAACCTCTGAAGCAGTACAGTGATAAAGTAATACCCCATCTAGGGTTTCCCTCTGGTCTGCTCGTTTGTAACGGTAAGCACTGTTTACAGCGTTAGGGCAACGGCCGTTTTTCACGCACGGAATTGAATCTGTATTGAATAAGCTCCAATTTACACAGCTCTCTCAGAAGAGCGGGCACGTGATGTGCTAGAGAGCCCAAAGGTAACAACCCAAGGAGCTGCGGGTGTACATTTATTGACTGGACCTGAAAAGTCCTCAGTGTAGTTCCTGCATTGGAAGCCTCCATTTTGTTTCCCCATAACTTTATTTTCCTTCCTTAATCCAAGAAGTGTGTGTATTAGCAATAAAAGACTAGGGGAGATTTTACTTCAAAGGTGACATAGTCATTTAAAGTGACTTACTGTGAAACATGGACCCACAGAAATACATTTTGTGGGACATATGAATAGAAGTGAATATCATTGGGGAGGGCAGGAAAGGAAGCTTTTTACCACTTAATAGCTTCTTTAGAATCATACTTAATTAATCATACCCATCAGTGTTATATGTGTTATACTCATGTCTGAAGTCTCATTTATATGTGATAGGTTGGATCTGGACCAGAGAATGTCAAAAAGAAATAGAAAGAGAAAAAAAAGAATATTATAAAAAACACTCATCTTTACAAAAAGAGCTGGAAGCCAAGTACCGGGATATAATCACAGAAAATCGTCGCACGGTCGCTCATTTGGAGTTGGAGCTTGAAAAGGAGCGCCACAGAACCCTGAGTTACCGTGAAGCCCTTGTGTCCCAGAGTCGCAAACTAGTAGAAGAAAGAAGGATCCTAGAACAGGAGCAGGAGAAGTTAGAGCGAGAAAAACAAGTGCTTTTGCGCTCAGGAGCAGAAGGTAACTTGTATCAAAGTTGTCTGGCAAAGGAAGAAGAGTGGCAAAAGAGAGCCAATATTGTACTAAAAGAATTTGAAGAGGGACTCAAAGAAAGACAGGACATCTACTGCAGCCTTGTTGTACCCAGAGGCCAGAGACTAGAAATAGAGAGAAATCTGCTAGTTAAAGCAGCAACTGATCCTGTTGCTATGGCTCTACATATGGAAAGTGGCTTAAAAGATATTTTCAAACATGATAACTACTGTGGCAATCTGCTGAACAGAAACAAAAGTCAAAATGGAAGACTTATGTGGCTGTATCTGAGATATTGGGAACTAGCTATTGAACTACAGAAGTTCAAGAGGGCAGAAAAGGCCATGTTAGGAAAACGCTAAGTAGGGGAAGTAATGGGATTTCATGTGATCCATCGTGCATAGTAGGGACAATCACAGTTGTAGTCTGAAGGTGTTAAATTCTCCTACTGCATTTCCGTTTCTCCTCCTTGTTGCACTTGTAATTGCATGGGATGTGCAGTGTCGGTGCCTTTCCTTTCACTGTCTAACAACAGATGCTCCAGTGAGCTATGCATGCTCTTAAACTCTGTTGTGTTTGTATTCCAGGCTGCTGTGTAGTATAGAGAGATGCCAGCTTCCATAGGTATCAGAAGCAGCAAAACAGAATTTAGAGTGATTTACCTAGTTGATGGTCATACTCCATCAACAGAGATGTGTGATTTGTCTCCCCTAAGTGGGGTAGCACATTGTACTCCTTATCCCTGATGTTTTACATGATGTCTCAATGCTATCTTTTTTTTAATATTTTTTTTTAAGTTTGTTTGTTTTGTTTAAGCAAGACTGGTTCTGAAGCAGATGTTTGGAAGAGACTGTGTTTGAGCAAGCTACTTGCCACGTAAATCCTAAGTGTATATACATACATTTATATAAATTATGTATGTGTGAATGTGTATGTATATAAATGTATGTAATAGTATTCTGAGGGGGGCAATAGTATGATCTTGTTTCAAATTTAATCAGTCTTGCATTGTCTTCCAGCTTAATATAGAAAGAGTACTTTATGAATGAAACATCCAAAAGATGCTAATTAAAATAACACACGAAGAAACAGATTCATGAAAGTCTCATTGGAGCTAGGGATCCATGCTTGAATACTAGGAAGTGTATAAACTCAAAGTTACATTCTCATCATACTGGAGGTATGTTAAGAATACTTAGGTTTTTTTCTCAGTCAAGGTTTTAGTTGTAACCCAACGGTGTGCTTCCATTATAGACATCACTGTGCTGCTGCCTGGTTAGCTTGCAGGAACCTCCATGGGTTACAGCCATTGTACCTGGCTCTGTTCCCTGAACAGGTCCCATTTGTTATTTGCAGATAGGAACCTGAATGCAACCTGCACTGGTAGCCACTACCTCCCTCTCTGACCGTCTCAGATCTCCCAGAACTGAAGTATACTCTTCCACGACTCTTAAAGTTTGAGCTTATGGTTCACCACTTCACATACACATGACCATGAAAGCCTACAGATACACAAGCTTTGCAAACTTTAAAGACAGGGGGCTTTTTAATTTAGTTAGTGCAGTAAAATAAACAGATCTAGATGAAAACAAACAAACAAACAAACAAAGACCAAGGAAACAGTGCATTTCCATGCTTGAAATCCCTTAAAACATTGAGTGTTCTTTGGGTCCTTGTAGCAGTAGGAACCACCTTCTTTTTCAAAGGTGCCATGTATTTTGGAGAATAACTCTTTTTTTCTTCCTCCTTTCTAATCCAGCCTTAGACCTCAAAGGGGCAGTGTTTACCTTTCTGTTTATAACATCTGGTCTTCTCTGTTCCTTGACTTTGATTAGTGTCGGTAGGTTGTCTGTTCTTTAATTAGCAGTTCTTTATTTACCGAGGGCTAGACTTGACAAACATGTTTGCTCTAGGCAATCAGCTACTGTATGGCTCGGAAGCAATCCAGCTAAGTGAATGCCCTTCCAGTTTTAACAGAGACCTCCAGCAGATACAAGTTTTTCTCTTAGTATTTCCTCCTGGTTTCATTTCAGTCTGGGCACAGAAGACAGCAGATAAATCTTTTGAAGTAGTGTGTGCAACCTAATCCAGTTACTCAGCAAAAGTATCTAACATGAAATAAAATTCCTAAACAGAATACATGTTTCCCAACTACTCATTTTTCCAGTTGTGATTTTGTTCGCCTTGGTGGTACTAATTATACTGTTGTATTGATTTATTAGTCTGTTATGTACTGATTTTTTTTTTTTAAATAAAGTTGTAGTAGATAGACAGACCTGGGGGAAAAAAAAAAGGAGATATCATCACAAACACCAGAAAGGCCAAAGTTTGTCTGGATGCCAAGCATGTGCCAGTTGGGAGGTGAGAACACAATCGAGTTACTATTGTGTGACAGCCTGAGCCAAGCTGCTGTAGCTGGCCATATGTACATGCCCTAAATGCCCAGTAGAACAAATTAGTTTGAATAACTTACCCTGTGTGTAATTCCTTCAGGATGTGGAAAGTGTCTGACCACACAGCTGTGGCACACTTCATACGTACAGGCAGTTAAGCAACTCGGATGACAAACAGCAGCCAGTGAATCAATGCCAATGTATTTGAGATTCATGCCTTGAATTTGTACAGATTCGTGAGTTCTTAGGATTAAAAGATCAAACATTTTATGCTTTTTCATTTTTTTCATAGTTTGTCACTGATCACTCAAAATGTTTTAAAGAAAAATGTAGTCAAGAGAGTAAAACACATTTTTCGGTATAAATATGTAAGTTGAAGGATCATACACTCGATTGTACAGGGTTGGATGCAATGTAATAAATGTTTGATACTCACTTTCACTTTTTTAGAAGTGTCAATTATTTGCACAACTAATTGTTGAACTATTATTCATGGACACTTTGCAGGTCAGTGTATTAAGACCGAAGTTACTTGAGGAGGATTTTTAAAAGCATGTAACTGGTTTAGAAGCACCAATCCTGTTAGCTTCTACCAAAACTCATGTTTGTTGGTGTGTTACATATTTTTGCAACATTCCCCCTTTGTAGGTTATGTTAAAAGTTCTATTGTGAGCTTTATATTGCCCAACAGCTATTGTTCTGGATTAGCTATTTGTTTGGAAATGCCCATATATATGTAGAATGCACTAATAATTTGTTTTCAGAATATTTCATGAACTTTTTTTGTTACAAAAACAGTCACTCACCTGTTAAACAAACATTAATAAAAACCCTTGCATACTTCTGCACTGTTTGTAACTTGGGCAAGGTGGGTGGGAGGAGTGGAATTTCCTATTTTATTCCAACTATTCCAAGCAAACTGCACAATTTTAAGGTTTTACAAATAGGACAATTTTTAAATGGGCATGTAAAAAGTTTTGGTCTTGGTGCTGAGAAGAGAATATGTTGGCAAGTTTTTTCTTTCTTGGGAAAGAACAGCATCGTTAAACAGATCAGTGCACCAGCTTTAACTGAAGAGGAGTGGTTAAAGATGACCATCCCACTGAAAGACTGGGGTGATGCCTTCTGTCTGTTTGTTACACAGGGTATTCTGCCTTCCTCCAGAATCTCTCAGATGTCTCATCTGCACATCAGCTCATTTTTGTTTCCCCGTGTGGATTTTCTTGTCTTCCTGCTCTCTGTGAAGAGCTACAATCCAGCTGCTCTAGGACAGTGTTCAGACACTCTGGAAGTCCTTGTTCCCTCCCTAAAAGATCCTTAATCTCTTTGTATTTGACACAATCCTTAGCATTTACCCATCCCTCATCATCACAGCTAAGTTGTCCCCAGTCCCTACCCCGCAGGGCAGTAGCTGTGTTCGTATGACTTTCTACATGTAGACACGGGTAAGGAAACACCACAAGATGTCTTGTGCTTTCAATAAAAGCAAAACACATGTTCTGTTTGGTCTGTCTGTTGGGTGACACAGCTGCTTTCCTGGGTGCATGCAACACAAAAAGAAACGCAAAACACACTTTGGACTTCAGAGAACTTGGACTGGGTGCTGGAAAAGGGAAATCTGCCTTACGAAATGCTCCAGAAGGCGCATGGGTGAAGAGGAGCATCCCAGAGGGTCTGGCCTTCTCTCGCTCTTTTTGCCTAAATAGGAGCTGCCAGAAGACCACTGGCATGACAACAGGTCTTGCTCTTGGGAAGCCACCCATTGCCTCTTGCTCTTTAAATCATGCTTTTGAGCACTCCCGTGTGAGGATGAGAAAATAGTGAGTGTTCCTCTGTGGAGGACACAAGGCAGAAAGAGCGGTCAACAGTTCAGGTATTGTGGCAAAATCGAAGGAATCTAAGTTATTGCTGTGATAAAAGGATGAAATTCAAGTTTATTCTATAGTTCTAGTCATGGTGCAGCTGGATATGGAGTCTTTGCCTGTGTGCATGCCAAGGCCACTTAGTCCTTAATTGACTGCCTGGTCCAGGAGCTCTCCAGCTAATCACCGCATAGCTGGGACAACAGATGGAGCTGCAAAGAAGTAACTCACTGAAATTTAGGGTAGCTTGGCAATGAGGTGATCGGCCAGCCACTTCACAACAAAACAACCGACTGATTGCTGCAGGAGCTCTCCCAGCAAAATATTCCAATAAAAATAATAAACATTCTCTCTGTGAATGTGTGCAGCAGTATATTCAGTTGGATGGAGTTCAGCATCCTATTAGCATCTCACTCTATACTACAGCACTGGAAAAGGAGACAGTAACAACCTTGATTGAAGAACACTGTTCGTTGCTTAATGAACATGGCAAGCAACAACCTACAACCATCAACATGTTCTGCTGCCTGCCTAGAGGAGAGATGCATGTGGTGGGAGAGATCCAAGCAGTAGCACTTTACTGGCTAAGAAATTTAGGGCGACACTAGCCCTCATGAGATCAGGTAATTTGGTGCTGTCCACAGAAGCATTTCTACACCTGTGCACCTTGCCTGTAGTTCCCTCCTAAAGTGAGTCCAAAGATGAAATGTATTCTTCAAAGATCAAAACAATATTTGGGGGGTCTTCTGAATGTATGCAGTGCAACATTAAGGACAGCACATCTCCCTCCCTGGTCTCAACAAGAACAAAACAAAGAAGAATGATGTTGCTGGAGCTGCTATTACTAAAGTGAAATTACATACAAAGCTGAAATAAGTATTGCACAAACTACCAGTATATAAAAAAATAAAGATCATGCCTATTTCTGGAAGATGAAAAGGAGACAAGTGCCACATGGGCATCAGCGTCAGCTCAGTTCTGGACGAACAACAGCAGACATGATGTTAATAGCTTGTTCTTATTAATTCTTCTGTGGCTAAGGACACTTCTACTTCCACAATAAACACAGACTGGCAATTTCTAGGCATGTCAGATTGATGAAGGAAACTCCCTGACACCATAAAACCTCTCCAGAATGGGATGCTTGTGGAAGTCATTGTATATGACGTCCTACCTCTGTTGCATTCCTAATAGCCCGAGAGAGAATTTCAGTGACAGATCAGTGCTGTCCTGTTTCTCCTCTGCAGTGATACTTGCTGGCACAAAAGGACTTCTCTCCCATTTGGAGAAGTTTACAATTGCATGGAAAGAGATTTAGCCTCCAACGTTTATTGGACTTCTCCAAAGCCTTCAAGGTATCCCTGCTTGAACGGCTGTGGGCTGACAACAGCAGCCTTGAAGCACACACGTGGGAAATCAAATCATGCCAGCTGAGGAGCTGTGTCTTTTGGTTACTTATCCGGTAGAGTTTGAGAACAACAGAGCATAAAACTTAGATCAAGTTAAAGATCTACAGAACATTTCTTGGCAAGGTAAACTTCATAACCAGCTGCCGTTGATTATTAGCCTTAAAACTAAGCAACTCTGAAACATTTTGCTTGCATATCTCCTGTTCTAATATGACCATTAGTGTCCCCTAGGCTGAGGGTCTTGAGTCTCTTGACCCTGGGGTTCAGTGCTCCCTCTTTGCATAGCTGGTCAAGGATTTTACCCATTAGCAGCTTGTAAAAGGATTTTATGTTTTCTCCGCATATTTTAAAAGATGGTCCAAGCAGATTTTGCCAGGGACAGGCTGTCAGAGAGAGCATTTCACTTAACCTCTGAATTTTCTTCTTCTTCACTTTTATTACATCTTTACCACTTTACGCTTCCAAATGAGAATCCTGGGCTTTAGGCATTTGGCTGTATAGTTACCACCATCTTTACATTTCCATCTTTTCCTCTTTTAGGCTTATCACACAACCAAGAGTAATTGTGATTGCTGTATATGTTGCTTTGACTACAAAGTAGAAGCCGACTGCAAAAAAACATGATTAATGCTGTTGAGATATTGCTATAGAATCATGAGAGTAAGGGATTTCACACCAGTATCTGCTAAAGTACTAAAAACAGTCAGAAAATAATGTAGTTAATCCTAATAACGTGGTATATTTTAAGGCAAGATTAGAGAACAACCTTGGTGTGTATGATTAATTGCCTCTAGCTGCAATGCTCTGTAAATGTCACTCTGAAAATATTGGGAGAGTTACAGACTTGTCCTATGTCATACCAGGGATGATGGGATCACAAGGAGAGGACCATACCGTTTTTCATTCCTGAAACTATGACTGGATGCAAACCACATATATTGCCACTGCTCTCTACTTTTCTCACTGGGTTTAAATGAAAGGAATTTGGTTTCTTAAAGAACAGACCCCTGCCCTGTCTTTGCTGGTTGCTCCTTGTCCTCCCCTTCACAGGACCCAGCCAGAAGAGGTTCCCCCAGTGCAGTCCCCTCCAGCCCATGGTGCAGGGCAGAAGACAACAAGTGCTTCAGCCAGGTCCTTCAGTCAACTCGACTCGTTCGCGGGAGAAGAACCTGTCCTTCTCCATATGGGGATGGCTCCCTGCGGGGTGAGCGAGCTGTGCTGGACCAGGAGCACCCACGCCAGCACAAAGAGAGACCCCCCCCAGGGGCATTTTCATCTAAGAAAAGGAATATGCCTGTATTCTTCCACAAATGTGTATGTGTGTATATTCCAATAAAATATATGGCTTTAAGAAAGGGGATATCTCCTTTTTAATCAAGTTTTTGTAAAATTGTGAGTTACTTATGGACAAGTTGGCTTACTTCTTTGTATAGCCTCTTCTAACTTTTGAAAAAATAGTACATTAAAAATATGGGGGCAGTGGACAAAAAGACAAATGTGTCATTAGAAATGTTTTAACACAAGTAATCCAATCTAAATGTAAGATCCATTTTTCTCCTGCATTTATAATTAGCAATTTGCAAAACATGTCTTGTTTAGCAGCCTGTATCATGAAAGTATTGATTTCGTAGAGGTTTATTAGCCATAACAAACCCCATTGGGTAAGCCTTGTGTTACTTGAAGGAGAAGTTTACCTTCGAGCAAAGGAAAGGGCTCTGTTGAATAAGCGAGTGGCTGTGACTATCGCAGAGCAGCTTGTTTATTCAAATCCACAGGGTGGCAATATAGACAATCCCTCCGTGCAATTGTGGGTCATGTTCGAGCTGATCTCGTTGCTACCTCAGGTCCTTCAGAAAAAGGCGCTGTGCCTCCCAAGATCATTAGGCATGCAATTACACTGATAGAGAAATTTGAGCTAGATGCTATACCAGCATATTTGCTTCTGCAAATATTTAACAACTGATAGATAAGTAACAACCACTGGAACCTGGCATTATCAAAGTAAGATAAACTTCTCCGGAAAGACATTTGGGATTTATGCAGCAGAAAGCAATCTGGAATGTATTTTTGGATCCTGATGGAAACTGCTTGCACATGAAACTTAGCAGAGAGAAGTTTTCAGATCATCCTAACACAAGTGTGAATTTGTTTCCTACCGTAGCAAGTTGTCCTCATAGAATATCATTCCCAAAGGAAGCTATATTCATTCCTTCCATATCAGCTTGCACTGTGCTTAAAGAGAAACATGCTATTTTAGGTTCAATAAATTCTATACAGAATCTCAATTATCAAAGATTTCTGATTACAAAGAGTCATTAGATCGTAGCTGTAAGATGTGTTGTGTGGACAGCATGTAATCATGATCCGATTCAGTTACTGAAAGAGGTTCTACATACGACTTTGCAAAGATTTAGAACTAAAGCCTACAATTCAGGGAATATAGAAATATTATGGGGAGGATGTTGGATTTTCCTATTTGTATTCTGTCTGCTCTATTACTGCCTCATTTTCCCTACAGCATGAATACTAGGATTATCTTCCAATGATTCAGGAGGCGGAATAATAACCCAGATGAGTTGTGAGCTCCTGGACCATGCAGTTTCTTGCTATTGACCAAGAGGTCAATGTCCTTCTGCAAAATTGGAAGTTGAAGAGCTGCAACTTGAAAGTTGTCTATTGCCAATTATAAGTGAAAATTCATTCTTCTAGACAAGGGAAGTACAGTTAATGTAGTCTTTCTGCACTTCAGTAGACCAGTTGCCACTTGACCACAACTGGATGTATTAGCTGAGCTAAACAGGAGATATAACATGAACAAAGAACTAAGTAAAGGTCTGATGATGATGGTAAGCCGTGCTGAAAGCAGAAATCGTGGTCTAAGGGGAGGTTACTAATGCAGTTCCTCAAGGATCAGTTTAGGAACAGTCTTTTTTCATCCTTCTGCTAATAACTAAGGACGAAAAATAGTAGCGTGTTAGTGAAATACTCATGACACAGTCTCAGAAGTATTGTGAATGCTGAAAAAGTGTCATTCAGGAAGAATTGAGTAGCTGAATGAACTGGAGTAGCAGGAACTGGGTGAAATGTGAAGTATGCTTTTGGTAACTTAGAAAAAGAAGTTGTGCTGCTAGCTAGGAACTCCTTAGTTGGAACCGCCAAAGGAGAAGAAGGGTGTTGATCCAGTGGTTAATCAGGAGACAGCTCATTCACAGAACTGTCGGGGTCATGAAAAAGGCAAGTGCTATCGCTAGGCAGACTGATAGAGGTATTTCAAATCAAGTTAGGGAAATATTAATACCTGATTACACGGCACAGAGAAAATCCATCTCAGCTACTCTACACACTTGTCCATGTCAAGGATGAAGACTTTTTTCATAACTCTTCTATACAAAAGATAATGAACAGCCTTCTTGGGGCATAAGAGGGCTGCAATTCTAGACAAGCCTTTTAGAAATAGGGAGTACAAAAAAATAAAATTCGAATCAATATGATAAGGTTGCAAAGGGATGCTGTGATGTCTTCACCTTCTTTGGCAGGGGCTGGACTTACAAGATCCCTTCCAGTTCTTTTTTTTTTGCCACCCTGTATCATTGTATGCAATGAGCCTGTAGGGCTTAGCTGACAAAATTCTTTCTTACGACATATACTGTGTTAGATTTTATATACAGGTTTCAGTGGCAAGTACTTACCTTTTGATAACACTGAGGTACAAACAGAACAGTCTTGTTATGATTGTACTGAAAGAATGAGGATGTGAGTAGTATCTGTGATATTTGTTAACCAGTGTTTCTTTTTCATTTTTGACCAGTGTATCATAGGGTCATTGAAAAGGTGAAGGGACCTTTGATTTCAAGCCTGTTTAGAAGAAAGATGTTATGTTCTTCAGACCTTGTTCTATAATGATTAGAGGCGTTAGGGTAAGGAGATTATGCTTATGATTTTAAAGGTCAGATTTTATAATCCCTTTCATTCTCCATCCTTTTTGTCAGAGCATTTAGTAGAGTAAGATCTCTTACAGAGAAGGAAGAACATGTTCCAGTAATTATCACAAAACATACAATATTGTAAGCATACACTACAGGAAACTGAATGTGATGGTGATTCACAAGCAGTTTATCTTCCTGACAAAAACCAGTATGAAACCTCTATATTCAGTCTGAGGCCAGTGGAATCTTTTTACTCCAGATTTGCTAGGGCTGTATATGTATTTAAGTGAGTTTAAACAGGGGAGTGGCAAGGGATGTTTCATAACCTTATAGGCGATTACAGTTTATAGCCAAATTATCTCCTGAATTACATTAGCTGAAATCAATGTCTTCTACTAGATGAACAGACTGTTCCATAAAACCTTGACAGATAAAGCATTAATAAGTGTCAGAGCTGACTTGGTCAATCGAATGATTTGCTGACGCTTCTTTTTACCGCAAGCCTGCACTTCCAAGTTTAGTGCCAAAGGTTCGCTATATATAGCTGAAGACAGCAAATAGATGTTCTCTTTTTGTGCAGATTTCTAACTAGCTGCCTGTTTCATCATCTCCTCACTGGGGCAGCGTTTTCACTCAGAAAATTTAAAATATGGTGAAGCTACAGTTGCCCAATCCTGGCCTGGAGGACAGGATACCTTCCCATGCAGAACTTGAGGTCCTTGAGAAAGAAGAGGCAGACTCCAGACCAAAATGGGATAACAAGGCTCAGTATATGCTGACGTGCGTAGGGTTTTGTGTGGGCTTAGGAAATGTGTGGCGGTTTCCGTATCTCTGCCAGAGCCATGGAGGAGGTATGTCTTTAATTTACCTTAACTAATTTTCGCTATAAACTAGGTTTAATCTCTCTTTCGGGAAGTGAATAATGGAATGTGTTTAGAACTGGTCAGTTCCTGTAAGAACAACGATGTTCATCTCTAGAAGACTGTCTGATGGAGAAGGTTATTTCACAGGTTATGAACACCCACTGAAGTCTTGTTAGTGATGGAAGAAAAGGAAGGGACTGTTTTTATTTCAGGACACAGGACTGATCAAGTCAGTCTTGCGCTGTCATGTACGTAGTATATTTTCTCAATCTAAAACTAATGTTACTTTACATTTATATAATGTATATTTAAAAATGTTAATAAATTACTTGGGAGTATGATTTTTATCATGATCCCACATGACCTTTTCATAATAGGGTTTTCACTGGTTTTGGACTGATCTTTCTATCAGCCGTAGGGTCAATGTGTGTGTAGTTTATGATAGGAGTAACAGCGTGAAAGTAGTTAACATTAAGAATATATTTTTAGCCGTTCGTGTTATTAATTCATGTAAAATCCGAATGTATGCTATTTACCATATAATTTACTGTGACTCCTTAGGGTTCAGGTTAGGACTGAATGACTGTACTGAAAATTTTGTTTCACTGTTTTGCTGTTTGTTTTTAAAGATGATCTTGAGCTGAACCATTGCTTAAATATTATATGACAACATAAATTTCTCATTTCCTAACAGTCTTTTCTGCCCACTATTTACTTGTTATCTCCATTTCACTCTGGGATATGTGTAAAAAGTGTCTGTTCCTTTGTGATGTTTGATCTTGAAAGAAAAATTTTGGCTTAAGGAACAGTATTTCAAAGTAATATTAATTAAATGTACACAAGGAGATGTTTAAAAACTGCTCTTCCTAGTTAGAGTAGGGGCCAAGGAGGGCTCTGTGGGGGGTTGCTGGTACAAACTCAGGGACTTTTAACAACAGATGACTCGACTGCAAGAAGAGATGCTTTTAACATTAAGATTTTTCTAACATGGGCTGGTGTTTAGAGTTTGCAGTGCAAACTGGAGGTCATTTGCAGCTCAGTCAACAAAAAAGTTACAAGACATGCACAAAAATCATAACCCCCTTTCCATGTGCGACAATTTTAATTTGAAAAAGTGGATGGATATCTCCAAAATTCATGGCACTCATTGGCTTCTCAGGTTCTTCTATTTAGTCTTAGGGGACAGGGACATGCCCTGTTTCCCGGGGTTGATTTATAGGCCCTTTCCTGCTTTTCCATCTATATTTCCTTTCCCTTGTGTTCTAGCTGTATGAAATGCAGCTGAAAGATGAACATCCAACAGACACAAAGAACTTGGTATGGATGATGGTTTTCTGACTGATGTCAGCGAAGATTTATGAATTGCTCGTGTGTGTCTGTCAGTACTATGTTTTAATTTATCCTTTGGCAGCAATTATTTTTCTTTCTTATCATCCTGTGCCTTGTCCTTGCTCAGGAACACTAACAACAGTTATCCCCGGCTTCTTGCCTCCCTGGGACTCACTCAAATTTTAGACAGAAGGTGAAAGGCAGCACATAGCAAAGAAATGACGTAGCTGGCTCTGGGCTTAGAGCTACTATACAGATACGTGTCCCTGTAGCCAGACTTGCTACTTTATCAGTTCTTCTGCATAACACCAAATTCTGTGACTCATGTCAATGCATAAGAGTGAGCAGCAGTGCCTTCCCGTGACTTCTTGGAAAGGACTCATTAACTATATCACACGTGAGGGTGGAGAGCTGTTGTGCAATCCCTCCTCCTTCCCTGCTGTAAAGCGCACCTCAGCCTCTTCTGGTGGGTCTAAATCCAATTCCTGCCACCATTGGCATCCTCTTATTACAGCGCCTGTTCTCCAACTTCTCCCTTCAATCAGAAAAAAAAAAAAAAAAAGGCTCTTGCTGTTCTTTGGATGGATGGCTTTGAATTTGAATGTGTGTATTCACATCCATATTGTAAAAGCAGATCTTGAAGTTCTTATTTCGGAAGATATTTTGGTGTTGAGGCATTTTCTGTCGCATGAGATTTTCTGGCTCCTGCCTCTGTAATTCCCATTCAGCCATGTTCACAGCATAGCAAACACCCAAGAGGTGTAGCACTCTGCGTCATCTTTGATTGCACAGACTCTCTTAAGTCTGGCTTCAGCTACCTCCAGTTGGAAATACATATTTACTGGACATTTTGGACAAGTTTTGCCTTAGTCTTTGCCACTCAATGTGGTGGACAAGACGATTCATTCATTTTTGCATTTGTGCGGCCCCCCTCAGCGACAAGATGTGGTCTGTCACAGAGGGGGAAAACTGCAACATTATGCACCTTCTTCCAAATTAGCTAATACAAAGCATATACCACACTCATGAGTGCACTGAGGAAGCTCCGTTTTCCCCTAGTCTGTCCAGTGCCTTTACTCTGGCTGGTGTATGGCTTCATACTTTGTGTTTTCAGGATATGTCTTCGCTGAATCCTGGGTGCAGAGCAGCAGGAATCCCTGCTGCTGCTCTCTTTCACTGGAGAGGGGGATTATGCTGCTCCTCAGGTTGTCCCTGGCATGATTATTTCATAGAGTCCTAAAGCTCACTTTGGATGTGATGTTGGATTACAGCCGTGCATTAAGAGATAGAAAAAAATACAGCCATTTATCACACAGTAAATATCTGCAGGGGATGAGAAACAGTCCCGTGTGATCACATAATTAGAGGTTGTCTCATAAGGTGCATGCAGAATCAAGGTTGCATAGACTACCTCATGAAAATAGTTTCTAATTTCTGAGGGTTGGCTTTGCTATCTTAACTTCTTTCTTTTCGAAATATAAGTTATATGGATGAACGTTTGGAGTCATTTAGCATGGGTGAGGTCTGGTAGCAAGGGTGTAGATAGTCAGTATTTCAGCCAGGACACTCCCAAATGAGGCTGGATGTCCACCTACTTTGTGAATCAGTGTTTGCACATTTTATATCCCTCATGGAATGTAAATGGACTATAGTGAAGTATAAAATTTACCCTTGTAGAACTTGGACTTCAAGGAGGGTGGATTTTTTCTCTGCAGATTGACTGTAGTGAAGGTAGTTAGGAACCCTGTGTTTATAGATAACTCTTATTTTCAGATGTTTGAACTTAATTCTAGCATTATTTGAGGGCTGCTTCTTCCTAAACACTTCACTATGATAGCACTTTAACACTGTGATATCCAAATATACAAAAAGAAATGGGGGGTTACATAATTTACTTTTGTTGTCATAGATTATATTTCAAAAAATGGAATATTTACCCCAGAAAAATTTAGTAGAGTAAAGCACATTTTATCCCTTTCACATCTTAAAAGTTGTAAAATACATCATTACCACAGGTGAACTAGATTTCAATCTACACACAGTGTAAAAGCGACGATGTTTGCCTTGGTGCTTTCACCAGCTTAATGAGATTGAAATTTCCTTTCATTTGATAGCTATCTCTGACATTACACGTAACTTTTGCTTAATCTTTATTGACCAACATGTCATTTAATCAACTGTTAAGCACTTTTGTTTCATCCCTGATAAGTATTATAAAAAAGAGGATGTATATTTAATGTTTAAACCGTTGATAAAAAAAAAGTCTTGAAGTCTACAGCTTGCATATGTCTGCAGTGAACCTTGCCACTGCGTGAGGGAGAACTTTTTCATCTCTGTGCATGCCACGTTGAATGAAGTGACAGTCATGACATCAGCAGTTCCTTCCTGGCACCGGTACCCTCACTACAGCTGAGGTCTAAGAATATGATAGTATAGAAATACATATCCATCTGAAGTCTACCTGCCTTCCGTTTATGAGGAATTATATAAAAGCAATAATAATTTTTTCAACGTCACATTAGAAACTCTTAAAGAGAGAGTAATAGCTATACAGTTGTTCAAACCAAATATTATGTGTTCTGAAATACAGTACTGAAACAGGATGAGAATCTAGTATCTCAGCTGTAAGGTTTTCAGTCTGGGAGGTTACTCATTGTTTTTATACATCTGTACAGCATTTATCTTCAGATCATTGGTTTATTTGTTAGGTTCACAAAATTGTGACAGCTTAAAAAGAATTGATTTTTTTTTTTTTATGTCCCATGTAACAGCTTTGCAGAATCATTATCGCTTATTTTTCCATTATAGCTTCTTTCAGAAAGGTTGGGGAGAAATTGAGAAAATGGAAAATACAGCAGAGTTGGATTTCTGAGCTGGAAAGGAAACAACCCAAGAAAGAGAAAAAAGAAGTGGCATACATAATGGAGAACTGCCATTTTATTTCTCTTGAAAAGATACCAATATTCCTACAGCTAAACATAGGTAGTTTTACTTATTCGTCCAGTTCTGACATGGCACACCCTGCAATTTTAACTCATCAGAGCTACCATACTATACATGGCTAGCCCTTCAAGCTAGAAATGTTTCATTTTTATCTGTTTGCGTAGGGATATAGATTCTGCATTGCAGGTGTATACACACACCGTGTACTTTATGGCTGTGACAACAAGAGGGGTGGGCAGAGTCCCACCTTCTCCATTTGTGTCCATCCCTGAACCTGAGATTTATTTCCCGGTGATTCCAAGGTAGCGAGGAAGATGGGGATCTGTGAGCAGGCAGTTGGGCAGCACATCTATTTCATGGGATAGATGGCGAAGGGCACCCTTTCCCCTTTTTGTGGCTGCTCAAGGAAGGTCGTGGAGTCCCTTTATCTGACTGCTCAAGACTTCTTTTATGACAGCTCAATCTCATAATGTTTTATGACATCTTTTATGTCATCTTAAAGTCATAAAAGTACCTCTGTACGTATCTCGAGGCCTCAGGGAATCCCCTGAGGTTGATAGAGCGCTCATGGCACATCCACCGCAGAAGGGGGTTCAATTCTGAGACTCTTGCAGCAAATTTGATGCACTACGCGGTCCACGGGGAGAGTTACGGCGTAGGGACAGTGCTGTCGCTGAATCTCGCTGCCTGGGAGGGTGAGGCGTGATGTCTACCCAGACGGCTAGAGCTGTGCGAGTGGAGGTGCACTTTGCACTTAAGGTTTGCAAGAATGTCTCAGGCAGAATTTAGGATATCAATCAGCCTGGTTTCTACTGAAAGTGAAAAGTTGAGACTACCTTTGAATGCTTTCTAAAGCAAATGCTTTTAATGCTTCATAGGAAACAGCGTGATCTTCCCTCCCTTCTGGTAACAGAGATGGTAACTACCAAAGAAAATATTTTCTTTGACAGATATGATAAGAAACAAGCGGTCATAGATTGAAAGGACTGTAAAGGCTGTGTATTTCCTTGTGCAACTAGATCTTTGACCAGAGGGAGAACTTCTAATCAAGTCCTTAAGCAATCTTACTGTGACCTGATGGAAAAAAAGTGACGTCTCCTTTAGGAGCAAAGATGGTTAAGCAATGTACCTTAGCGAAACTAACTGCCAGTCCATTAAGTTTCAAGACATGATCTAAAATCACTGCTAATTGAGTTTACAAGGGTGACAAGGACTTACCCTGAGTGCAAATGAGGAGTATTTGGATGGGGTAGCTGTACAGTTCCATCGTGTGGGCTGAATTGCTACCATTGCTGAGGAAGGGCTTTACCAGAGAGAAGTGAGATTGTGGTACAGCAGAGACCTATTCGGCGTCGGAAAGGGGAGGTAAAAAGAAAAGATCCTGATGGAGCATCCATACAAACTCTGTAGGGTCGGTTTTCAGACTCTTAGGAAGTGTCTTGGGCTTAAAACAGAGAATGCTCTGGAACTAAAAATTGCTGGTATAAACACAATTATCTTGTCCTTATCTTATCTTACCCTCGTGAGAGCTCCTGAGCGGAGTGCGACAGGAGGGAAACTGTGTGCCAGCCTGACATGAGGTTGGAGCACGTGACATATTTCTGGCTGCTTGCAGCTCCACACACTGATAACCAACTTTGTCTCTGTGAAAGGCCAGAGGTTTTGTGCATGGAAGTTGTCCCATTGGTTTGGGACCATTTGGGAGCAAATTTGGAAGTTTAGCAAACTTCTCTACAAATAATAATTCACAATGAGTCCTTCAGTTTTTAACTGAAAAAAAAAAAAATGTCCCGAGTCAGTTATTCTTCCAGCTCTCCTCTGAAACTTTTTCAGTTTGTCAGTCTCCATTTTTACAGTGATTGCTAGTTTTTAATGCATGCAAGATGAGCTACACTGATTTTAGAAAGTGTTACATTTTTAGTAAGAAGTTTGTGTGTTGCTAAACGACATGCTTTATAGAAGTCTGAGAATATCATATCTATACAGTTACCTTTGGCAACTGGCTTCAACAAAAAGTATATTTTCTGGTGCATCAGTGATTAGTCATTCAACCTGATGTGTGGCATGTGCATTTTCAAAGTGCCCAGCATTTTATGTATTCAAAACTACTGATTTTGATTAGCAAATCTTAAAAATATCAGTGAAAGACAGGTGAGTAGCTACCATTAGTTGAATTCCATAGGATTGGAAAGCAAAAAGTATAGTTGGCTGATTTCACTGTAATAGTGGCCACTTGATACAACAGTATAATTTTTAGCAGACTTTATTGAAGTACACAGAAAATGAAGACTTTGCAGTAATGATTGTTTCTAAAACGCCAGTGTAGATGACATCATCAAGAAGATACCCCACGGAGCAGACAAGCATGCAGTTCAGCTCTTCCAAAAAACATTCAACTGCCTTGAATTCAAAACTATAGTTTCTATTCTTCAAATTTCCTCTTTCACTCGCTACCTGATTTTCATTGCATACATGGGGAAAAAAGTCAGCACATACCCAAACCTGAACCATTCACATACTGTTCTGCACTTTTTTTAATGCACTTTTAGATTATTTACAGCCTATGATTAGGAAGTTAAAGACTTTTTGTAATGACAGATAACCCTAATTCTAATATATAGCAATATTCAAGCATTTGACTCTGCACTTTGGTATTCCAGTGTGATGTTATGTGTTATCTCCCATGTCCGAGGTACACCATGTTCAGGAAAAAATTAATTTAAAAAACTTGTCCTATACTAATCAGCCTTGTCATAGTTAACAAGGTTTGAACCCTGAACTTCAGAGCTCTTCTACTCAAACAGAAAAGCTGTTGAACACGGCTGCCAGGAAGTTACTGGTTGGTTTATGTAGACAGCCCCAGGCTCCTGCCTAATCTTTAGAGGCATGTTGGTTAGTTCATTCAGCTACTTCATATAATTTGCATGATTCACAATTATAAAACCATAACGCTTTGCAGGAAAAAAAAGAAGTTATTCCAGGAAAGTGCCTACCTTTCCTCCACTTGCAATCCAAAGGTGGCTTCTTCAAAGTTTAACCTTGGGAGTGTATAATTTGTGTTTATGTTTGTCACTCGGGAAGAATAAAAATTCCTACCTGAAACCACATACGTAATCAAGTCCCCTGCTTGGGCAATCAGGCAAAAGCATTGCTCAGAAGCAAGAGAGGGGTTTCCACAAGTATGCTTACAAGTCGCTTACTACGTCAAAACCCCACAAATCTAACATTTGTACTTTATTGTAGTACTTCGCTGATGGGAATCGTGTTTTTTTCTTATCCATTACAGGAGCCTTCATGATCCCTTTCCTGATTTTGCTAGTCCTGGAGGGTATCCCCCTGCTTCATCTTGAGTTTGCCATTGGTCAAAGGTTGAGGAAAGGCAGTGTGGGTGTCTGGAGCTCTATCCA
Organism: Buteo buteo; assembly: GCF_964188355.1. NCBI lineage: Eukaryota > Metazoa > Chordata > Aves > Accipitriformes > Accipitridae > Buteo > Buteo buteo. The sequence goes on from NC_134173.1 coordinate 6,289,157, forward strand.
CCCTACCCTGAAAGGGGTTGGTAAGTCTGAAGGGGGTACAAAAAGCCCCCTGAAAAAGCACAAGTCTCTGAACTGATAATCTGAAGAGCAAATCTTCAGGATTTTATTCCAGTGTGCCATAAAAGATTCCAGGATCTATTACTTTGCCCTTCTCACTAACTCTCCATTGATAGGTCAAACTAATCATGATAAGGCACTATGACAATTTTGTGTCCACATACCCAGGTACTGTGGGTCAGGTTAAAACCTTTCTCTAATTTGAGACCAAATTCAAGGTTCAGAGATGTTTTCTGTATTATCAATATTGGCTACTTTTGCCATTAGGATGAATGTTTAAGTCCTAAAAATTTGTTCTGTAACTGTTCTGTGGATAATTAATAGTTGAGTCTTTCTCTAAGCTGGTCTACCAGACTTCAGCTCCACGTAATGTGACTTTCTTGCGTCTGAGAGAGGTACCATGCCAAAAGCCACGGAGACAGGATTTTGCAGAAAATTCTTCTTCACATCTGTACCAGACTTCTGAGTATTCAAACACTCCATCTAACAATGTAGTAAAAAGCAGCATTATGCACACAGCATGAAAAAAACTCTACAGATACCTCACTGCACGTGAAACACAGAAGATGCCATCTGAACATCAGGAAAAACTGGGAGGGGGACCGAGCACTGGCACAGATTGCCTGGGGAGGTTTGGAGTCTCCATTCTTAGAGATATTCCAAAGCTGCCTGGACGTGGTCCTGGGCAACCGGCTGTAGGTGACCCTGCTTGAGCAGAAGGTTGGACCAGATGATCTCCAGAGGTCCCGTCCAACCTCAGCCATGCTGTGAGTCTGTGATTACCACACACTTGAAAGGGAAGAAACACAGCCAGTTAGGACTGTTGTTGGCATCCGCTGCGTCTGTAAATCAATTACAAAAGATATTTGTTCATTGCACCTGGAATTTTTCAAACTTCTTTAGAACCTAAGAGCCCCCAGGAGCTAATCATTAGCATCTACTGTCCACCAGAGAAGTCACCAGAGGTTGATTACTTGGGGAGCAAGTGGAGAAGGAGAGATAGCAGCTTCAATCCTGCACCTTTTCGCAGACTGTGCCTCCTTGCAGCCATCCATCCTGTACACCACCACCTCTGCTCACCTCTGCGGTGACATTGTGGAAGAGGAGGGAAATCTGGGTCTCATTTAGGCAAAAATCCCAAGTCAGTTGAGCTTCACATGTCCCCAGCACCCCAAACTCCCTGGGTATCAGGTGGCAAGACTGTGAACAGGATCGTGTGGTGTCTGTGGGGAGTTAGTCCACCCATAAAGTTGGCTCCTAAGTGGGTGTCAGCATCAATCCTAGAGTAATTTTAGGCTGTACATCTATGTAGGTCTCACCTGTCCAACCTTTAGGTGACAAATTCACAGTGATTAAACCTACATCCGAAATAAAGAGAGGAGAGGGGAAAGGCTGTAAACCATGGAATTAAGGTGGGGAGGACAGTAGGGAAAGGTTGAGGCTCGCGCTATATATTTTGATATGTCCTGAAGACAAGAGTATTGAAATTTACATTTTGTTCTGATTTTATTTGTTTCAGGCATAGCAGCAATGTTTGTATCCTTCCTGGTGGGTTTATATTATAACACTATTATTGCCTGGGTCATGTGGTATTTCTTCAACTCCTTCCAAGAGCCCCTGCCTTGGAGTAGCTGTCCTCTCAACGACAACCGAACAGGTATATTTTATGAAATATTGTATTTTGTTGTGCAGCACATATTGTTTCTAGCAATTAGCCTAATCGAGCCTCTTTCTGTAAAACAACAGCAAAGAATGGCAGTCCTGTCAGGAACATTGTGCTATTTTAATACTTGTGTTTGGTAAAAATTCACGTTATATAAAATGTGATCGACACTTAATCTTTGAGACTAACTTTGACTTTTTATATGAAACTTCAGGACTGATTTTGACAGATGTGTTCACATACAGAATATTCACAAAGTGCAAGTCTAGCATAAACACTAAGAGTTTCCAGATTTAGACAACGTGTTTCATCCATCTCTTCACCAACAGCCCTCTGTTAGCATACTGAAAAGCAAAAAAAAAAAAAAGGAGATGCATAATCCATATGAAACACCTGTATCTCTCAATATGACAGCAGTCTATAGATGTCTGGAGACTGCTTGGTGCAAGCAGCTTTGTTTTCTGTAACCAGTCCTGCATGAAACTGTATGAAGCAGGTTTTTCTGGTGGGTCAATGAACAGCTCTTCAGAGAGCTTTGCTCCTCTCCTCCCAGAATAAGTATAAAAAGCCTCATATAAGGGCAGGCCGGGGCAGGATACTGCACAGGTCAGCGCATTGCAGGGAGCTGAGAATCCAACCTGAACTGTCAAGACCTTGAACGATGCCCCACGAAACAGAAAGACAAAGTATTGCTCATCTGAAGGAGGTGTGGGAGGGGAAGAGCCGAAGGGGAAGAGCAGGTGCCCACAATCCATCAGGCAAGAAAGACCAGGATGTGTGTGGAAAGCCCGAAGCTGTTTGGTTGGTTGGGGTTTTTAAATGAAATAAATAGGAAGCGTGCTATCATTGAAAAACATCTGCCTAACTGCTTTTCTTCTACTAAAAAAAAAAAATAGTCCACGCAATATACATACGTTTATGCTCAGAAATCCTCTCCACACTTTCTTTGGCACAAGAGGCTTCTAACCTCACATTTTTGTAGGAAAAAAGAAAAATTGTAACAATAGAAGAGTCACTGAGTGAGCTTCAAAGATTTTATCTGCATGGTTGAATTAATAGAAATAACAACAAAATTTATATTAAATCCCTGTTGAACAAAACTCTCTTGAATCTCTCATTTTTCCATGAAACCAGCCTCTTAAGTAACTGAAATTTGCCAACAACAAAATTGTTGGCATTAGGTGGTATAATTTAGAACAGCAGTGTTTATTATTTAACTTCCTTTTTTTGAGTAAATAAAAGACATACAGAATGACAACCATTTTGTGGTTACAGATTACATAGAAGAGTGTGCCAAGAGCTCTCCTGTAGATTATTTCTGGTACAGAGAAACATTAAACATCTCCACTTCCATTGGCGATTCAGGCACTATACAGTGGTGGCTTTTGTTATGTTTAACATGTGCATGGGGTGTACTGTACGTGTGCACAATCAGAGGCATCGAAACAACAGGAAAGGTACTCTATTTTTGGTTTTTATGCAATGCTATTCGTTATGCTGTTGTGATTCCTTATTCATACTGACTTAATCATATCGTAGAAACTACCTGTTCCTTGAGTAAAAGCATGTCTAAAACTTAGTGTGTCATCACTGAGGCTGCTTTTTGAAGAAGGAAGCTGATTAAATGGGATTTGAATTGATTTGACTTGATTTGATTTGATTTGATTTATGTGGAGCTTTTTGTGAGCACTTCAGCTTCCTTGTCCTCATAGGTCCTAGTAAAACATTTTTTAGCTATTAGTACCTTAACATTAATATTAACCTTTAATGAAGGCTCGAGGGACTCGGTCTTTTTGCTATGGCCATTCCCTTCAAAACATACATGTACAGATTTATTTGGGTTTGTGCTAGTCCTTAATATTATCTCTCTAAAAGAGTGACCAGCAAACCCCTAAGAGCCCATCCTCGCATTGGCAGCATCAACCTGATCTCAGGGTGTAGATTACTTTTTATACTGCTTTTGAACGATCCGAGTTGAATTTCAACAATGACAATTTGTCTTAAATAGAGCACTATAACGGTGAAAATGTTTCTTATCAAAATGTACTGCACATACTGTTTCTCTTGAACATGGTGTTCTGAAGTATGTTAATTGTGACTCGCTTAAAACTTGCCATTATTGTTAGTTACAGTACCTTGTTTATTCCCCTCTTTTCTTCCCTGCAGTGCTATTTTTTATTCAAGTGTTCTGTTTTATTTAAGTGTTTTATTTACATGTTTCTTGTGCAGGCCGTGTATGTAACATCAACTCTTCCATACCTTGTGCTTACCATTTTTCTAATCCGTGGCTTGACGCTGAAAGGCTCAACCAACGGAATTGTGTATCTCTTCACTCCTAACGTAAGTCACCGCATGGTTCGTCCCTTAGTGAAACACGATGTAGTTCTTTCTCTCTGCAATTAACAACCAATTGAAAATTAGTCCCCTCTGCTGGTGCTTTTCTCACTATCCCTGAGATTCCTTTAAAAAATCTCGATTCTGGGGGGTGGATCTTTTGCATCAGATGTAAAAAGTATACATATATACACATACATTCTCTCTCTCCACCCCTCAACAAAATCTGTTATAAAAAAAGGAAGGATCATCATGGAGCAATGCAATGGGGTTGCCATAAGGGGGCTTGCTTTCTTTTCCTGTATACTAGTTAAGGACAAGTCTAACCTTAAAGTACAAATCGTGCAGCTGGGAGTAGAACCCATCTAATTGGTATGGCTATATGGACAAAAGATCTAAGGGAATAATTTAACTACACAAGAGTTTTTAAACAAAATGAAAAGGGGTCTCATTTTCCACGAGAACACCTCTGGATGGTCCTTATTAATGCTAAATAATAAACACCTTTTCTGGAAACAGGCGTGGTAGCTGTCAGCTACGGAAAGTAACTTGTTTATCAATTTCCAGAATACTTGTAGAAAACCTACACATAGGTTTTCTTTTTGAAAAAAAAGTAAGTTTGACAAAAGCGTTGACCTATTTGTTAACATTCTTCAAAAATGGTGAGTTCTGCATGGTTAATGTTCTTGTTTTAATTCCCTGGTATTCAGTCTAAATAGCAGTGCTGCAGATGCTTAAAGCTGTGTGTCTGATGCCCCAGGTTACCGAGCTGGCTAACCCAGTGACGTGGCTGGACGCAGGTGCTCAGGTGTTTTACTCTTTCTCCCTGGCCTTTGGAGGCCTCATTTCATTCTCCAGTTACAACTCTGTTCAGTAAGTAGCCAGGCAAAAGCCACATTTTATATGAATATTTCATTCTTTCAAATGAAGCGTGTCCACTTCTGCCTTATCGCTACACAGTAATTACTTGGGATGGGGACACCATCCCCTCAGCCACGTAAGGCACATCTCTGACTGATCCTAGGTCTCGCCAGCCAAGATTTCAGGTCGCAGTGCTTTCCTGCAGGAAGATGTGGTGGCACAGGCTAGAAAGAAGGGGACTGGCTGCCCGCCACCGGCTGATGGGCAGGAGGTTCCTTTGCGGGAGCGCTCAAGGCACAGGGATGCCCTTTGTGTCCATGCTGTTGGAGCTGGGTGATGCTATACACGTTTCAAAGCGATTTACAGACCAAAGTTTAAATCTTTAGCTTAGGGATTTATCTAGGAGTTTTGAAATTCAAATTCAGTTCCTTCCTTTTTATATATATATATATATATATACGTGTATATATATATGTGTGTGTGTGTGTATATATATATATATATATATATATGCGATGGGGCCAGGGAAGAGGTGGAGTACAAACTCCCATCACCCAGGGAATGACCCAGTCAGCAAATTACGACATGGTGCTATATTTTACACTCACCTTCCCAAAATATTGGAGCGACCACCAGTGCCTCTTGGTGCCTTCCATCCCTTCAGCACTGTCCTCTTGAAAGACAAACTGTGCAGCATTCTCTGGACCTAGTATTTTTGATAGATTTCTCTGAATTAAGTTTTGTTTATCCGGTTTGGCCATGCATTCAGAAATCTGTGTTTCAGTTTTGGCTCAGGTTTGACCACACCACACCGGCATTTCAGTCACTGATGTAATTTCCTGCCACCACTCCTGATTTCAGGTATTTTTTCCAAAGTTCATATGGAACTTCTGGTGCTTGCAAGTCTCAGTGCGAGGTGACCAACCCCACTTCAGGTCCAAGTCAATGTTCCCACAGCCGTGAGGAGCGGGGCTGAGAATGTTCTGCATCTTTCCAAAAAAACCCCAAAAAAGGGGCAGTGTCCTTCTGCTTTTCCAACACACAGGGCTGTAGCACCAGGCCACGTTCCTTCGGTTCTCAATCATTCACGACTGAAGGAGGAAACTGCAGAAAGTAATGAAATTCCCGAGGAGATATAAGAAAAAAAACATGCAAATACCATCGTGTTACACTGTGGTGCTGGGCCACCTGCAGTGCAGCACCAGCTGGACCAGGTGTGAGTGACTCTGCTCCCACATAGTTTGGGATTATAAACATCTCAAGAAATACTGTGAGGTTTCAACGCCATCAGGGATTCACCCATTCATAACCAAGAGGATCATGAGCAACTTACTTTCTCTAAAGGGAAGAAATATTTTTATCAAGCCTGTCATTAAGAATCTCATGTTAGAGTGGAAAAACTGACACGAGGGTACAGCCAAGAATTTCAATTCAATGCCTTCCACCCACTAGAGACCTGTTTGCAATGCTGTAAATTAGGAAAGGTCACAGTGTCACAGGTCTTGGCTGGGCAGGCTTGTCTTTCCTCTCCTCTTGAGGGTGATCAGAAAATTAAACATGACAACATCAAGTTAATCTCAATAGGGCTCTCTTGCCCAAGACAAATACAATATCTAGAACTTTATAGCCTTCACATAAAACCATTAACTAATTTAATATTGATTCTTTATCTTCCCTCTCAGATGAAAATCGCTTTCTGGCTCTGCAATTTTTTCATCTTAGCACACATACGCTGACAAGTGCCCACAGCAGAGAAATCTCTACAAAGCACTTTAAGTTTCACAATGTAATAGCTTGTCTGTCTGACCTTATCAGCACAATGTTCCATCATATGTCCAAAACTTGAGGACATTTTGAACCATCTTCTGTCCAACAATCAAACAAAACTGGTCCCAAGCACTCTTGGCTACTGCAGCTTCACCATACCAAAGTGCTGCGGAAACTTTTGGTCACTTTTCCCTTCTGACTGTCCAAATTCAAACCCAAATCTTTCACCTTGCAGCAGAACACCCCAGCAGCTAAGATACAGTTTATGCCAATGTGTGTCTGCACACATGCATGCCAGGCATGAAAAGGAGGAGAAATACTTTTTTGCCCTTCACGTTTTACTTTCCATGAGCCAGATATGAAAATAACTCAGGCAGTTATTCCTTACAAATAGGATTATTTGAGGGGGGGGGGAGGAAACCCCAAACTGCTTAAGGCACCAAGTTTTAATTCACTATATCTATCTTTAACAGCTGTACTTGTATATTCTTAGAGAGCGTACTGATGTACCTATGTGTCTGTAGACTACTTTTTATCAGTTTTTAGTATTTATTTGGGGAACGTGTTTGAAATCCTTTTTTTTTTTTTTTCCCTTTGAATTGCAGCAATAACTGTGAGAAAGATGCCCTGATTATCTCAGTGATCAATGGTTTCACGTCTGTCTATGCAGCAACTGTCATATACTCCATCATCGGATTCAGAGCCACAGAAAGATATGATGACTGTTTCGACAAGTAAGTTATAGAAAAAAACCAAAAAACCAGACTATACAGCCGTTTGTTTGGCTGAGACAGCTCTGTTAGCCTGATGATAATGGATTTATTATTGCTGAACAATTGCACCTCCTAACCTACATGGTACCAGACCACTCATGTCTTCAAAATAATTAAATCATGATGTCAGCCCCACAGGGAGTGAGAATTATTTGAGCCACCTTATTTCCTAGATAGATGTTGTGTAAGCAACTATATTTTACATTATTCCCTGATGTTTCCAAATAGTAACAAGGGAGGAAGAGGATATTCCATGGTTTAATGTATTTTTTTTTCAAACAGTTCTTGCAAATATAACTGCAGTTTATGTAACAATTTCTATTTACATAAAGGTAGGTTCAGTTCGTGATACGTTATTTCACTAAAACATGCTGGAATATCTATAGTTTTAGAGGTAAATGTGAAAAACGAATCATTTGCAACATGAATATGAAATGTTCTCAAGGAATGTATTTACTTAACTGGATAAGGCAAGTTTCAGTAAAACTGGTTCTGTGAAAAATTGGTTTTTACATTACATACTTCAAAAACAAACAACAAAACAAAACTAGTCTGCTGCTGCTGCTATTTCTACTGCGGCTTGATGTCAGATCCTCAAAGCCCTCCTGACGTAGTGGCCAAACGATGCAGTTGTGCCTCAGGGATCGCTTGCGATGAGCCGCGGAAAGCACTGCCCATTTTAAGAACTCTCCCTGTGACCAGGCGGTTCTGACAGCCCTGCAGAATCCTGGCCGCAGCTGGATCACAGTGTAGGCACCTCAGGTACTGCTGGTGACTCTGCGTACTACGCTGGGAAATTACCCAAATTAATTCATGGAATTCTTCCCATTTTAATTCATTAGATGAAGCTCTACCAAGCACTGGAAGATTGTCTAGAAACTCTGCAAAAAAAAAAAAAAAAGCAGAATTCACAATAATCGATGCCTGCTGAGCTGACATATGGCACGAATCTAATATACCCTGTCCCAGTGCCAGCTCTGTGTTTAGATTGCCTCCTGGAAAGCCTAAATTCTTAGGTCTCATCAGGGGTATCTAATTTTACAATTCAGACTCCCTTTTAACCAGGGCTGCCAGACCCTGCGGGTTCCAGCCAAGTTCCTCCACACCAGCTGTGAAAGTGCATGACACATAACGGCAGACACCTCACACATTCCCAGAAGCTGCCCAGTCTGGGAACTGGTGCCCAGGCTGCAGTGCAAAGATGGGCACCTAACTTCTGCACAGGTTTCCATCCGTTTACCTGTCATCTGTGCCGTGAAAGACGGTACCAGACTCACCTTGGAAGAAGAAAGAAAGAATTGCACATGCACAAAACTGCTGGACTTCCCAATTTCAAAATCTGATCTTGAGCAACAGAAACATTGCTTCCTTTGTAGCTTTATAAAAGACATCGTGCTGTTAATAACCTGCTTGATGATGAAAAAGAGTCCTGAGGATGCTTACAAATAAATAATTTCAAATTGATTGTATGTCATTTTTTCAGAAATATTCTTACTCTGATGAATGCATTTGATTTGCCAGAAGGTAATGTAACCCAAGATAACTTTGAACAAATGCAGCAGCTATGTAACAGGACCGATCCGACAACTTTTGCAAGCCTGAAGTTTGAAACCTGTAATCTGGAAACTTTCCTGAATGATGTAAGTTTAACACCTTGACTCATATTGATACCATAAATACGGTAGGAACGCATAGCAATTTTTTAATTGCCTAATGCTTTTTTCTTCTGAGGTTGTTGGTTTTTTATATTTTTCCACTGATTGATTGCAATTGGCTTGGAATGCTCTTGGATTGAAGAATTACTTCTGCTTACCCCATTTTGCTTTTGAAGAGATAAACTGTTTAATTCCTCTGAAAAGCATTGGCTGACTAGTCTGACTAGTAAGTAAAACCACAAGGGTTCTAGGCTGGCCTCATGTAGCTGGCAAAATAGCAGCAGGTATTTATTTCTCTGGAACCAGCTGGTTGCAGCCGTGGTGGGACAAGATGACTAGGGAAGAGAATCCCAGGGCGAGGAAGCAGTTGGAGCAAGCCCTGTCCCGGTCAGGATGAGTATGTCACAACACAGAAAGAATGGACCTCGACACCAGGGTGAAAAAAGTTACAAGAACCATTAAATGGGTGCACTTTTTTTTTTTTTTTTTTTTTTGGTTAAAAAGGTGGTGAATTACAGGTGAAAATAGGGATCCGTAAAATTCCATGAAATAGAATTTGTATTGTAACTACAGTAAATATAATGCTGCATTAGGAGGTCTTTGTGGAAACAAAAAGCAAAAGTACTGTGGTACGGTGTAACATACACCAAGTCCAGTGAACACCAATGTAAATTTAAGTGCTGCGCGACATTAATGAGCCTAATTTTGGAGCTTCTGAAATCTTCCACAGGGAGTTGAAGGAACTGGCCTAGCCTTTATTGTCTTCACTGAAGCTATCACCAAAATGCCCGTCTCCCCTTTGTGGTCCATTCTCTTCTTCATCATGCTCTTCTGCTTGGGTTTGTCCTCTATGTTTGGAAATATGGAAGGTGTGCTTGTGCCTTTACAAGATCTTAAGATTATACCCCCCAAAGTGCCTAAGGAACTTGTTACTGGTAAGTGCTTTTTTTAGAGACAAGTGACATCCCCCCTCCCCAGGGAATAGCTTGTATACTGAAAAACCAACCCGTCTACTTGCGGATCTGGCGTGGTCTTAAGATTCCGAGAAAACCTACTGAAGTTTTTTCTCGTGTCTCCCAACGGGGCAGCTCCCGTGAGGTTCCTTCCGAGCCTGCAGAGAGCTGCTCGCCCCATTCCTTGCCCATCAGCCTCCTCATCATGATGATCATCTCCTCCATCGGGAAGCTCTTCACCCAGGCAGGATTTATCTCAGGGCAACGTTGTCCCCCCTGACTAGGAGGGAGAGGACCTGGTTTTTTTTTCTCCTCAGCCTTCTCCCGTTTTGTTTGCAGCATCTCCCACCTGTGCAATGTTAGGAGAGTTTTGCCATTTTACCTGCATAGAAGCAGGCTTTCTCAGAGTACCATTTAAAAATAAGGTAGTTACCTTCAGGCTGCAACTGAATTAAAAGTGACTTAGAAAGCTTTCTAGCTACTGGGAAAACATCTTACTTTTTTCTCTTTTGCTTTCTTTGCCTAAAATGTGCTGTTGCTTTGTTTTTTTCCACAGGTCTCATTTGTGTGGGGTCTTACTTGATAGCTTTTATTTTTGTGCTGAAGTCTGGTAATTACTGGCTGGCTCTATTTGACAGTTTTGCCGGCTCTATTCCCTTGCTAATAATTGCATTTTTTGAGATGTTTTCAGTCGTCTACATTTATGGAATAGACAGGTATGAAATACAACTTAAATATTACTAGAAATGAGTGCATAAATTGATGAGTTGTATAGCTGCAACCTTGCTACATCTCAGTGTATAAAATTTCTGTTATAGAAATCACTGAAATTATGCAACTGTGGTTTAGGGTTGCTTATATGATTCAGGTTTCTAAAATAGTTCTCAACAAAAAGAAAAAATGCTTGTGAAGAGTGCAGTGGGGATTTTTATTTGTACATGAAAGCTTTCCACTTTATTAGTACATTATACTAGGTAGTGCTCTATAACAACAGCTAAAATAAACACATCCCTAAGATACTGCAAGAAAATATTAAGCATTAGCAAGTGCCTAGAGTATAATTGTATGAGTGCAAATAATTTCTTTTTAAAGTAGGCATCAGAACGTACGTATTTGCAACAGTTATGTAAGTGCCACTGTAGCTCACATTTTAAATACGGTGACATTTACAATAAATCTTCTTCAGGGTAATTGCATTCAATATTTGATCAGCAGAAGCAAAGTACAAGCACATTGGCACGGAGCTGAAAGTTTAGAACAGACGTGTATCCCAGGAGCATTTAAAGTGAATGCTAAATGATACTGCCCAAAGCAGGGATCTCCTGTTTTACAGCAGGATGCAAATCCAAGGCTACTGAGATACGTTCTTAGCTGATAGACTCAGGACCTTATCAGTTGTAGCAGTGAGTAATTATCCTATCAACCTTCTAGAGATGTAATAAGTCAAATTTCACCATCTTTCTCTTCATAATTAATACGTAAGAACTATGAAAAAAGCGTGGGGACTGCAATCACCCTTAGGTTTTGCTTGAACCTGTGCCAGACCCTCCAGCTGTGCCGCTCCTGGCGATGGGGTGAACACCCTTGTGGCCCATCTTCCCATACTTGAAGTTTTATATTACCTGAGGAGGCGTGAATCAACCTAGGTAAATCAGACGCGCAGAGGGAGTGCCCTAGAGAAAGAAGGCTTATTTTAATTTGTTAAGGACAGAAAAGTCTGTGTTGATCACTTTTCCCTCCCTTTAATATCTCAGAACACTTTACAAAGTCAAATTAAAACTATTCCCAGGACATGAACATGGGCTGAGGCCATAGAGGGGTGGGGGTTGATTCAGAGAAGAGCTTCACACCAAACTTTCATGTTCCTGGCCGGTACACATCGCTGTAGCCCTCTTTGAGTACAGAGCTTATCAGGGCTGCTCAAAGGTCATGGTATCGGCTCCAGGCGAGTTTCTGTGACCTTTTTCTGAGAAAGGGGCATTGGCAAAACCATGGCTCTGCTCCTTGAAGGAGAACATGCATGTTATCCACAATACTCACGTGAAATACACCTGGACCTGCTCTGCCGCCACGACATGGGGCTCCATATCATTTTAAGAATGACACCTAGATCTTAGAAGTTAGGGATGAAAAGATAAACTAAATTTACGCAGTAATTGAGGCTCAGCTGAATGCTGTGTGTTGTTCATAGCTGTAGGACCAACCGAATAGTCCCATCAGACTTATGCCCATACGATATGCAGGAAAGCCAGACAAGAGGACTAACAATAGAAGCCTCAAACTTCCAAAATAATTATTAAGAAGTGTGTGCACATGGTGCTGCATCATACGTAGAGGTCATGAATTGGTTCAGGACAGATGCACAGTATCACTCTCAATGCAGGGATCGGTTGTAGGTTTTTTGTGGAGACATTTTTGCCCCATTGTCCACTGCATGCTCTATGAATAACCCAAATAACACATTTTTAGGTGTTGTTAATGATGTGTAAAGCTAAATATTGTTTCAATACTCAACCACAGAAAACTGGTAGAAACCCAAATTAAGCAAATATTATGCATAGAATCTAATTTTTTAAATTACTCCAATTTGCTTTTGCTCATTTTTAATATTATGGCATTCCTTTTAATTTATGCACCTCTGAGATGCTTACCAAAATATCATGAAACAATACTGCAGTATATTATAGAGAAAGTCCATCTGCATTGGCCCTTTCATGTCAAAACTATTTCGCACGTGCTTCACAGACGTCTTGAAGAAAGTACATTTCCAAAAATAATTTTCCTGACTTGCAACGATATCTGCCTTAATTTGAACTATTTTTAGATCTCACTCCTGGTCTTGTTACCAATCCTCGCTTCACATTGACGATACCGAAGTCCTGGGAAGCCCAGCTAGGGGTAGTTTGGACTTCCCTGTTTATGAGCAGGCACTCTTTGATCCTGACCAGTTTTTACTGTCCTGAACTTCCTGCTTTTGTTTCTAGATTTAACAAGGATATTGAGTTCATGATTGGACACAAGCCCAATATCTTCTGGCAGGTTACCTGGAGAGTTATCAGTCCTCTCATTATGTTAGTTATCTTCTTCTTTTATTTTGTGGTGAAAGTCAACGAAGAACTGCTCTACAGCATTTGGGACCCTAGCTACGTAAGTATATAAAACCAAAATATTATTTAGAATTGGTTTATGTATTCTTCTTTAATGTAAGAGTCATAGTCAGTTATATTCATGTCCCATCTGAAACAGTTTTCCGGTAAAAAAAACTTACTACAAGACATACAGTAATAATGAAAAGTAAGACTTAGAAGAATAAGTCCTAAATTCAGCTGTGATAGCAATCCTTAAAGCAGAAAAAGTCGTGCAGGACACTTCATTTGTAAAGATGAATTTTTATTTTCATAAGACAGAGACAGAAAGGGAGAGAAAGGAAGATGGGGAAATGGGTCTGCTTTCTTCTCTTCTCCTTGGCAACATCACTTCCTTCTTAATAATGCTCCAGGCCTCCTGCACCCTTTGATTTCAGCCTTCCCACCCACAGGCTGTTTGGCCACCAAGCCCTGGTCCAAAACAGCCGAGACTGGAAACCCTTGAGCTGGAAACTGCTGTGGAATTGGCAAATTACTCTGCCATTGTGGCTAGCTACTGTTCTGATATACATTTTTGATCTGTTGAATTACTGAATGTGTGCATACTCCCAAGTATTTGCTCCTCACAACTTACTACAACTTGATTGTTTGCTCTTTCAGGAGGAGTTCCCCAAAACACAGAAGGTCGAATATCCCAGCTGGGTGTATGCTATTATTGTAATTCTCGCTGGAGTGCCTAGTTTGGCCATCCCTGTCTTTGCCATCTACAAAGCGATCAGAAATTTCTGTCAGAAAAAAAGTGATCGTACAGGCCTTATGATCTCCACATCTGAGACTTCTGTTAATGGAAACTTAAAGTATTCAGCGTAAAACCATTTAAAAACATGTGGAAGAATGCTTTGTCAGTGAGAAAAGTAAAAAGATTTTTTTTAAAGAATCCAGAGTTAATTTTCTTTTCATAAAAGGATAACTATGTGTTGTTTCCAGGTAAACATTTGTTTACTTAACAATGCAATGCACCGTGAAGAGTTAATGGCTTGGATTCTGGAAGCAAAACAGCCACTCTTGCAAGCCATTGGGGCACTGGCCCAAATCATTTGTCCTCCTTCTGGTTTTGAAGCCAGCTTGTTCGAAACTGGCTTGCAGTTCTCCGTTTGGGGATGCAGCGCGCTTGACGTGCCAGAAGCGACTCTTCCATGTGCAATCATTCTGGTTGGGTGACCAATACGAAGGGTAACTTAACATTGAGTTCTCTTGCACATTAAATTGTTTTTACTTTACATGCCACTGTGTTGCACAAAGCCACCAATATTATCCGTCTCATGCAGAAGTTTAAAATATTTAATAAAAGCATTTCTAGGTATGAGAATGACGGTTTGATTCATTTATAACTCTGGCTATTTTATTAATTGCCTATTCCTTCCAAGTTCCCAGCAGATAGCGCTGCTTTCGCTGACGGCAGAAGTAGTAATCTTGCAATGGGGCAGCAGCAGTTCAGGTAATGGCAAAAATCTGCCTTCTCTGGCGCCTGGGCCATCCGTGCTGATGGGGGATCCAAGGCACCCAGGCGGTGCAAAGCTTCTTGCCCTCATCTGTCACAACCAAGGTGGGCACCTCTAGTTCACGTACGCACAGACACACGGACACCGACCTCACCACCGTTTCAAGCTTCCAAATTCCGTGTGACCCGGAGGAGCTCAGTCAGGAGTCCCGTTCCTTAGGGATGTGGTCACTGGAGAAAGGAGCACCTTCAGAGCACGCAGGCTGAATGCCAGGAGACAGTGTAAATGTCCCCTCCGCGCAGGTGGTCCCCTTCATCCCACTGTCCCTGTACACAGGCAACACATTTGTATCACTTTGCAGCTCTTCCTACACCCACCTTTTAAGAATTGATCCAGTTTATACCCTGACACTTCCTTATAATCAAAATGCTCTTACAAGAAATAGGGATTTTTAGGGTATATCTACTCTAGAGTGTATCTTTGGAGTACTATAGCTGCTCTAAATAGAGAGTAAAGTACCAGGCATTGTATGTGTATTTGAATTATTAAATTCATTTGCATTCCAATTTCAATTTTTTTCACCGGCTCGTGCATGCCCTGTGAGACGTCCCGATAAGGGACTGGGGAGTTGTTCCAGCTATGGATCTGGATGTTTGCAGAGCTGCAAGCAGATGATCTGTGCTTCTCTGGGGAGAATTGTGTAGCCTAAATGTGAAACTGGCTTCTGGTTGGATGAGCTGCAACCTGACCATACTGGTATGCTTTGCTGCAGAGCAGGGCTTCTTTTTCTCTCGAAGTATTTTTTGGGAAAAAAAAAATTTAAAAAAAAATAAATCCATCTTCCGTTAGAAACCCTTCCCATTTTGAAAAGGGGAATCCAGGCATAAAGTGTTGATTTAGTGAAGCTGTCTGGCTGATCTCGTAAGTGTGGACTGAACTGGTTTGGAGTGCAAAATAGCAAACCCCTGGTATAACCGAAAGGCAACAGGAAAAATGTTCTCACACACTTTCAGTTGAAGGAAAGCACTCAGCTCTTGCATTCATCAGTAACTATTTAATGAACAGTAAAAATAGTCACTTGGGATTCATTGACAGGTGGGAAGTGATTAACCTCTAGCAGCTATGGTGAAAAGGGACGAGATTCTAATGTCTGAGCATACACAGTCTAATTTTTCTTGCTTTTTCTTATTTACTTTTTGCACTTGCAAATGATGTCTTCAATCATTTAACTCTGTTAACGAACTAAAAGAGGAAATGGCAACACTTGCTTTATTCACAGATTTTTCCAAGTATTCTACGGTTTTAATAAGTCTGCTGTAAAGGTTTCTTTTTAATTATATTCAGTGTCACACTTCTCTGGAAGTACCTAAGAACAGAAGGAGAACAGAAAATAAAACCCTGTTTGATCCCGAGTTACCTATTAACAACATATTCCCACATTCTCCAACTATAGAAGGAGCCGCAAAAGAGTCAAGAGTGGTAACTCTGTCTATATAATAATAATTCCTGGTTTTGTCTTTAAACTGCAATGACACATTCCTTTGCATTACATAAAAAGAAAGCTCCACCTCCCTTTCCAGGATCCTTCAGTCACCCCGCATAAAACCTGTAGGAGAGACGGGTTTTGAAGGATCTTCCCATTTATAGGGAGCTAAGGATATTTCCTTAAAATGTCAAAAGATTTATCAGTGCCACCTGAAATCCCTAAGGAAGATGGCAGACCCAAGTGGGACAATAAGTTCCAGTATATTTTAAGCTGTATCGGATTTGCCGTCGGTCTGGGGAACGTGTGGAGATTTCCATACTTGTGTCAGATACATGGAGGCGGTAAGACTGAAACGGGACTTTGCCAAAATATTAAACTACAATCCTAATGTAACCATACTAACTTATGATGGGCATGGAAGTTATATATTTGCATCACTTCTTTTTTTAACTGTCTCATTCTCATAAATGTTTTGCACTAGTTAGTTAGATTAGCTTTTTCTACAGAGTATATTTCATTTTAAAATGATGCGTTCCTTTAGGAATTAAGACCAGACTGACGCTAACTCTCAGGAAACATCATTGTAAGTTCTTACATTGCTGCTACAGTCCCGCCGGGAGCAGGAAACTGAACCTGCAGGTCATTATGTTAAGGAAAAGCGGAAAGTCCGGAGAGAAACGGCTCCCAGATAAATGGTCGCTGCGCTTTCCTTCGGGAAGGTGAGCGAGTCGTTCCCCTCCCTTCTCCGATGCTCGTAGGAGCTACCTCATCGTCTGGCACTGCCCCTGCGCAAAACTAAATTGCACTTTTTGATGTCTGTGAGGCTGTTTGAAATGCTCAGCTGATAGAACACCAACCAGGAGCCTGCCAGGTGGTGCGAAGAGCTGCCCAAGCCTGTCCCTGGGCACTGGTCCCACAAAGAATTGCCTTAGAAGCAGCCGATTTAGTAAATATAGATGGATCAGAAAAGAGTACTTGATAACTCACCGTTCACAGTAGCTTCTGAGATCTGCCATGGTAAGCTGTCTAAAGCAGAGCCAGATAGCAAATTGTTTCAGCCCAGAATTATTCATTATCTTTCAATTAACGGGAGAAACAGAAAATTCAAACCTGGAGAAACTGTCAAATGACAGAAAAAAAATATTAAATCCAAGCTTGTTCTACCAAGGTATCTGTATTACTTGATGAACTACATATATTTGAATCAACCAAGGAACCAAGAATGGATGCTGCCTTTAATGGAAGGAGGTGTTTCAGAAAGAAGTAGCCACTTAGGGACTCTGGTAAGTAGCTGAATGAATGAGATATAGCAGGTTGTATCAACAAAAAGAATCTCGGCATATATAAGCAGAGCACTAGGAAGTAGGTGTAGATATTGCTACCGACACTAAGACAACTTCTGAACTTCTGATGCCTTCTGAAAGTCCAAATTTCAAAGTCAACTTGAAAAATTAGCCAAAATGCAGAAAAGCACCAACAATTATTTAAGGTCTGGGAAAATTATGGGACAAGGAATGACTTAAGAATCCAATCTATTCAGCTCATGAAATTGAAAACAAAAGAGTACATTTATCATAGTCTATAAAGAAGCAAATGGAAACTATTTTGGTGACAAGGAGCTCTTTAACATTGAACATGTAACAGCTGGAAGCTACGATTACACAAATTCAAATAAGAAAAGAGAAGAAGCAGTAGGTTAGATTCCTCCCAGGAGACTTAACATTTTCCATTATTTATTTACAAGATGTGAAACCCAGTGAAACTCTCTCAGAGGAGTGCCGTAACTGGGTGGTTAGAAAGCCATAGGTGTGAGCATGCTGTGTCTCTGCGTTTGCCCATGGAAAAAGCCTGTCGCTTCAGTTAATGATACATGCGTTAATGAGACACGATAAACACCTTTAGAGAGACACCCCCATAGCAGATATGGCATGGGGCCCGCAAGGAAGATGTTCTTCTGGCATAGGAGCTGTAGGTCGGAAAAAATACCCTACAGCATCTCAGGTGGCCTTTCTACCTTAGAGCAAGGGAACAAGCGCTCAGTATTAACAAACAACATAATAAAACTAACATAAAGTGATATTTTTGTAATATAATGTACAATTAACACAAAGCGCTCAGTGGAAGGTTTGAAACTCACAGACGGGACCATAGCAAGATGCAGCTCCTCCGCACATCTCGTTACCCAGAGCTGCTTCTGGGGCCACCAGCTGCATGAGGCTGCATGAACTTTGTGCTTCAAGGCTTCCTGCAAATCTCTATTATGGATTAAGATGAAATATTGTTCTGCTGACTGTAAAAACGCTCTCACACCTTCCCATGAAGCACCAAGGGTTGCTTCTCTGTGCTGGAGGCGGGGGACTAGCTGTGGCCGGCTGTTTTTCAACCTCTTCAGATCCCAGCCTCACTTCAAAAGATCAGCAGCACTCACCTCCTATTGAGGTTTGATCTCTCTGTTCCATCCTTCCCCTCCGGGATGTCCTGCATCCCTGCCCTACGGACCTCTACCATCCCAGGAGAAGCATGAGTGCGAGTGCAAGGAGACCCACGGTGACCTGTTTTACTCCAAAAGTCTGTTTGCTTGTGTATCCAGCTTCTGAGCACTGATATATCCCACAGGAGCTGCTAGGGACAAAAAAGACAGGGTTTAGAGAAGGTTTAATGATAATAAAAATAGAAAAATGCTGCAGGGACAAAGGTCGAGTTGTTCCTTTGCTCCAGGAGTAGCAATCTTGCCAGTGAAAAAATCAGTTTAAAATAGCTAGCAGACTCAGTAATGGCATGTAGCTACTTTGCTTCACTACGAACAGCATCACAAGACAGGGGTGAATAAAGGTTCAACGTATGGATGTACGGCCAGTGTTTGGTCCCTGGATTTTAACGAAGGGCTCAGAGAGCTCAACAGCAGGATGGACTCTGTAACAAAGCGCTGTGGGGTTTGTGAATAATCTATCTCAGAAAGCTGGCGTTGGAAGAGTTTGTGTGAGTCATGAAGAGCACCAAGAAGACAGAGCTGTTGGGTTTACAGCAGTGTATAATGTAGCTGCTTTTTTCTTCTGCTAATTTAAGGCAGTGATGTGATTTGGGGTTGCATTTTTGAAAGCAGACAACTCAGATGCAAAAGCCCAATAGCTTTTCAGGGCTATTGGAGCATAAATCCCGCTTGTGTGGGTCTGAAGAGGTGAAGATGGGAGAGACCAGCAGCATTGTGGTTAAGCAGGAGCCCTGAGAGGTGCAGTGAATGGCTTCTGGGGTACGGATCACAGTTTCACAGCTGGTTCAGGTGATATCCAAGTGTTTTAAGAGTTAGGCAATGCACTTTACCTCATTTCTAGATCTTTTAAAAAACAAGAGATAAAAATAAGTGCTTGTATATTTGCCTCATGTCAGCTGTTCTCATCAGACCTCTGGACCTTATTCATCGCACATTAGTGTTACTCAGTAACTCGGATCTAATATAATATCAGTTTCGCTGACATTTATCACCCGTTGTCGTTACTGATTATTTGGATTTATTGCCTGAGTTAAGTTAGTTATTTACTTTTCATGACTAATGGACATGAAGGTTGTTTGCCACAGTAAGTGGAGACAGACGCAAAGGTTCCCAGGCAACTGGGATTGAAAAGAAGCCTCTAAATGGCCCAGCATATAGTTTGTCACTTAAAACCGAGACTCAAACAAGTCATATAGGTATATATGTACACATACAGTCATCTCAGTATACTTAAAAAAATCCCAACCCAGTTCTAGCTGGAACTTACTGCAGTGTTTTACTTTTGATTATAGCTAGTATATACATACGCTTGCCTAATCCATGGGTATTAAAAATGGGCATAGTGCCCGAGCCTACAGGATGATTGAAAAATATCTTTAATATAAAATACAGTTTCTTTCTAGGAAAATAAATACATGTAAACACTAAAGTCCTGCTAAAAAGGGAGAGCTGTTTACTTCTGGCGCAATGATTTACAGACTTTCATAACCTGTGGCTTACCTGACCTTTTGCTAGAATTTGAACTACAACTTGGTACGAAATGCAGTTGCCTGGCTCACTGCGTCCTCAGAAAGAAAATAAAATCTGAGCGGAACAACAGGTATACCTGGAAGATACTGTGGGGAAAAAAAAAAATGTATTAGGAAGAGCAGAACAGTTCACTCTCTGATAGAAAAATTAATTATGTTACAACAAGTAACAAACTTCATTTTCTGGATTGTTACCATGTCCTGCTCAAGTCCTTGGTGAAAAACTATGGCATTTGGGGTTGATCCTTTCATAACTTGGTTGCCCTTTACAGCTCAGGTTGGTGCTCGCACATGGGCGCTGCTCACTTGTGTCCTTCAGTCATGAGTATTTCACAGGAAAGATCACCAAGGATATTTTATAAGTCACTCTACAGGTGTTACCCATCTTCATTTGAAATGGCTATTGCCCTCTTGGCTTTCTGGACATGGCTTTAGCTGCTTCATTGTTGCTCAAGGAGATATAGTCATTTACGTGGGAAACTCAACCCTGCAAAGTTTCAGTGTCCGTAAGATGTGCAATGGGGCCTGCCAGTCAAAATCAGTGCCATCATAAATATACTGCACAAATACCACATTTATAGCAGCTCACACTTTTCACCTGGATTAAGGCATGTGCAAAAGACATAACAAAGACCATGAAGGATTGTTTTCCAGAGAGAGGGGTGAATAGGGTTAAGTTGCTGCTTTTTTCCCTACCTGATGTCTTGATGTGATTCGTTGCTGTGTTGGCTACTACGCTGCTTAGCTGAAATCCCATGGAGAAAGGGGGACAGGTCTGATAATCCCCTTTCAATAACTAATAGCTTTTTCTCTGTATCTGAACAAGTAGTTCCCACCTATTGCAATTTCTTGCAGGTAAAACATAAATTATGGCAGGTATCTTGCCATTAATTTCTCAGTCCTTTGGAAAAATGCACCCATCGCCATTTCTCCTATGTACCAACAGAACTGGTGAAGTGGAGCTCTGAATGCTTGTTGCATTGTATCACACTGAGATGGGCTTTCTGAATTTTTCAGACTCTACACGTGTTTCCTTTGGAATTACTATTTTGCCATTTTCCAGGTCATTTCTGTCTTCATTATAATTACTTTTTTCTATTCCTAAATCTCTGATATTCATGTTGTGGCCTTTCAGATGCTGTTGTGTCTTTAGATCATCATTTCAAGTTACTTGCGTTAATTCTGCTAGCTGATCTGCAGGTGCTGGTAAGGTGCAATACTGAGCATGTGGATCAGTTCCTCTAAGTTTTTCTCCACCATTTAGGAAGTCTTCATTGGTACCCCAACATCAAGCAAAGTATTGGGTTTTCATCTCTGCTTCTCACTGAGGCTTATCCATTTCTGCAGGTCTTGGTACGTCTTGATTAGGAGGTCGCCTGGCTGATACTTCAAACCGCTTTACATTTCCATAGTCAGACCTGTTGCTCTCTCTTTCTAAGATGTGACAAAACCAATCTGGTGCTTTCACTCTGCTTTGCCGGTTGCCACGATTCAGCTTTAGACCGCACTCCTTCGTTAGCCTCCCGGTCATTCTGCTCTCTGGTGCATCAGCAACTCTCCACAGGCTGCCTAGTAGTTTGTGCGCTTCTCTTCCAGATTGCCACGTGTAGGTGATACAACAAAGATTGTGCCCTGCAAGCGTCATTTTGCAGGCAGAGGGCTGAATATGCTCGAGCAGTTGCTTTTCTGACCTGATTTGCCTGTACATTGCAATCGAGGGGTCAGGTTTTAAAAACCCACAGTGCATCTAGAGCGCACCAGGTATTTTCTTTTCTACTGCCATGACTACAGAGCTATCTCCACTCTAATGGCTCTTCTGAGTTAGCAATGATACCGACCGTGCTACAGACTGGTGCTCCTCGTCACTTGGGACTCTATCGTTAACGAAACCAACTTACCAATATGTGCAGTATTTGTAATTGTGGATAGCCTCATTTGGAAAAGCTCTTGTAGGCTTTCTGTGCCTTCTCATGTGCACAGGGATTGTTCCTTGGCTTCGTGGTATCCTTGTGCAGGATCTCCTTCCAACATAGCTTTTAACTCTGGTAGATTTTGGACTGGTTTGGGGTTTTTTTCTCCTTGACCTTCTTTTAGTAGTGCATGTATGTACTTGCAGGATGGATGCTTTGTGCATCTTGGGCGTCTTTCTAACAGAAGGAATGGTGTAGACTGAAATTTTCCTAGGCCTTGCCTCAGGGATGCAACTAAAGCATGCCCTGGTGATACTTTTGATTTTTATGGGCATTTCTCCAGGCTTTTAAGGTACTTACAAATGGTTGATCACTGTCATTTTCCTTATATGTTTTTTGAGAGGAAAAAAGTTACTGAAGCTGAACTTTTGTTTTTAGAGGTTCCCCCCTGGGCTCGCTTCTTACGTATGTCATTTATTTTCCTTTGACTGTGGAGCATATAGAGCTATAATATCTAGATATACATGTACCTAGAATATTCAGATGTAGAATAATTTGCTTACTGGCACTTTATGATTGTTTCTGCTAAGGTTTCCTTTTCCCATGCCTCATGGAAGCCAAACCTTTCTGCAGTACCTGTTCAACACATCACCTGGGTGCCAAGTGGGTTTTGCTGTGCCTGTGTCTGAATGCTCTGTTTTGTGACACATGCTCTGTGTCAGGTACCAGCTTCCTTCTTCATTTTGCTTCTTGGATTTTCTTCTTACCTTTTTCACAGTTAGATTTTTCATGGCTTTTTTTTAAAAAAAAGTATTTAAAATTTGCCTTATGGCACACCCTCCCCTATCTATTAAACAAAGCCCTTATCTATATAGTGCTAGAGTATCTGATACCTTTCCAGTATTTGTTTTCTTTCTATGGGTGGGGGATATTATTGTGGAAAAGAGTAAGCTTCAAGTGCTTGAGCAGACTGTCTATGCTTTTCATGACTATTTCCTTTTTGCCTAAAAATACTGTAAAGCAAAGGAATGAATAACTGAACACATATTTCTACACTACAAGCCATTTATTTGAATTAGTTCCGAGAAAGATGAGCTCCATTAACTATTTCTTCTTAGCCCAATATTCTGCCATATTTCCATATTTGCAGATAGCATACTTTTTATACGGTTCTCATGGAAAACCAGTATTTTCTTTCCACGTGCGACATTATGTTTTGCCATGCTATAAATATTATTGGAGATAACATACAAGCCAGCACAAAGCAAACAGGCTTTTATCAGCAGAATATCTAAACATGCTCTGCTATCAATGGTTCAACTAGCAAACAGAAAATGGGAGAGAGATAACAGAGGGCAGTTTGCAATAATTATTACACAGTTATTTCCAGGGATATATGATACAGGAGATAGGTTGGTCCCTTATAGAGCACTCTGCTAGCAAGGGCTCAGCATCGCATGGCTTGCAGAGAAACAGCTCAGGCGAACAAGTCGGACGAACGAGCCCAGTGCTCCGCGCTGCCGTGCTCCAGTCACCCGCATGAATATTTTGCTTTTCCCAGGAGACAGCCCAAGGCATGGGGCTTGCAGGAGGGCTGGGTGGCTGTCCCCAGGTGTGCTGCGGAGGGGGATATCGATATCGCAGCAGGTTTGAAGGAGAGCGCAGGACTGAACGTGGGGAGAGGTTTCTGAGTTCTTGCGGAACGGACCTGCAAATTCCTTAGTATTTACATAGGAGCTTTGGTAGGTAGCTCCAGGTGAGAATTCATCAGGTGGTAAAACACTTAAAAATAAACAAACTGTTGTGGTCCTTAACTCTCTCTGTAAATCTCTCTCTTTGGGGGGGGGGGAGGAGGTTTATAACAGCCACTTTAGAGCATCCTCCAAGCAAGAGGACTACTGAGCAGGGGTACTGATGATCCATAATGAGGATTTAACATAATGGGAATTAACTGTGAGACTCCTCTTTCAAACCTGCTTCTTAGCGGTTAAAAACGTCGTAAGAAATCAGATCATAAGGAGAGACATTTATTTCCACCTTTGGCAAATTAAGAACAGTCCTTCACTGAGAAGAGCTTTGCTGATTTTTGTTCCTATGTACTGCTTGATAAAGGGCTAAACCATTAAATAACACACCTTCTCTGGGTGTTGTATGTAGTTATTGCAGCAGCTAGCAATAGGTAGCAAAGTTATTGCAACACCTAGCCCAAGTGATTTGATTTATCTGCCCAGCCTTTCGGAATAATCAGTGATTGCAAAACACAGGAGCCAGTCCAGGAGGAGACCAGAAATCCTTGTGCATTCCCTCACCTCCCTCTCTGGGCTGAAGACGGAGCAGATAGCCAATGGAGGTGATGGTAAAGCTGCTCTCCCTGCCAGCCTGGAGGGAGGGGAGAAGGTTTCCAGGGCTGGAAGAGAAGAGCTGAGCAGACTCAGCTATGAGATTTGGAGGCAAAGTTGAAATGGTATAACAAGGCACAGATCTACCGACAAAGCGGTGAGGAGCACACAGTCGGTATGAGCTGGTAGAAGGATTGGGAATGGGCTGAGGCAGGACTTCTGTCTTTGCTTCCCCAAAGAAAAGAAGCTTTGCGCTCACAGCGGTTGTTGGTCATGGCAATCAACTTCAATCTATTAGATCATTTCAATTTAATTGGACGTTTGGGCAGGTGCTTTAAACATACTGACGAAACTTCTGGTGTCATGAAAACCAGTTTCTGTGCAAAGACCCAAACCCGTGTCCCTTCTGAGGAAAGGCGGGGAAGATGAGGCATTGCACACCATTTTGCAGGAACCAGCCAGGCTGCCAGCAGGATTGACACCTGCCTGCAGGCACCCAACAGCACGTGCTGCCTCTGGCCCAAGGCAGCTGCTACGAGAAAAAACAGGGAAGACGTAGGAGATGACACAAAGTGGGATGATACAGTGAATGGGAAAGAGACAGTATAAGGGAGAGGCAAACCCTTACGCTTTATGAGCAAGGGGAGAAAAGAAGATGCTTAAAAGAAAGGGAAATGGAGGAAATAGCGAGGCTGTTTATAATGGGCTGTAGCAGTGCCTGAGGGGAAGTGTCCTGCAGCACTAAGCATCCCGGTCCTTCCTCCTACATCTTCACCAGCAAAATTACCAGTAACAGACATTACTTGGCAGGTATCCCTAGCAATGCTCCCTCTCTCAACACACCCCACAAGGACTTTGTTAGGGTCA
Source organism: Buteo buteo (assembly GCF_964188355.1). Lineage (NCBI taxonomy): Eukaryota > Metazoa > Chordata > Aves > Accipitriformes > Accipitridae > Buteo > Buteo buteo. The sequence continues at coordinate 6,314,430 of NC_134173.1, forward strand.
TAAAGCAGACAAATTACAAACCAGTAATTTCAGTGAGATGCAGATAATCGTGTGGCTCAATTGCACTTAACTGTGTTTTCAGGGGCTTTCCTGATCCCATACTTCATCGCTCTTCTCTTCGAAGGAATCCCACTGTTGCATCTCGAACTGGCTCTAGGACAGTGCCTGAGGAAAGGCAGCATCGGTGCCTGGAACACCATCTCACCTTACCTTGGAGGAGTTGGTACGTCTCTCGGGGTCCCAGCTCAAGAAACTGCAGCTGTGCTCCCACCCAGCACTCTCTTCCTACAGACCTGCGCCTAACGCTTGCTAAGATATAAAAAGAAATGCTTGACAGGATATAAAAAGAAATTTTTTACGGTGAGGGTGGTGAAACACTGGAACAGGTTGTTCAGAGAGGTGGTAGATGCCCCATCCCTGGAAACATTCCAGGTCAGGTTGGACGGGGCTCTGAGCAACCTGATCTAGTGGAAGATGTCCCTGCTCATGGCAGGGGGGTTGGACTAGATGACCTTTAAAGGTCCCTTCCAACCCAAACCATTCTATGATTCTGTAATTCCATATTGCTCCCATCAGGTGTTACTCTAGGGACACAGGAGCCTTAAATGCAAACCTCATAACCTTTGCTGTGGGAATAGTAATGATCACGAGCTCTGCTAGCCAACACCACCCCGTTCCCACCATATCTTGGTGCTTACACAAGAGCTGCCTGCCCACAGGGCTTCTCGCTCCTCCCTCACAGCCTCACCAAGAGCCAGTTTCTCTGTCCAGGGATAGTCAGACTGGAGGGGGGACAGAAAATCAGGAACGGGATCCTGGCACTTCCTAAGGAGCCTAATGCACCTGGGAAAGTTCCCCTCCATGAGAGAGGGGCACGGTGGGGCTACTAAAGGGACATTATTAACATGGCTGGGCACAAGGGACAATCCACACAGCAGTCTGCATCAGACTGGTTTGCAGTCCTGCACCAGCAATTTTTTTTCTATTTATTTAATTTAATGTACACTGAAAAAAACATACCTCTTGTCCTGCGTGCATTGTTAGGCTGCAAAAAGTGACCGGGAGCAGCCACTGTTTGAGGGCTGAACCCTCGGCTCTACCAGTTTTGAGATGGCATCCTCCTGCCTGCCGGGGCAAGGAGAAACCCTCGGATGCTCCAGCCAGGACTGCTGGATGATGCCCTGCTTTAAGCAGGCGCCTGAAAATGGGATTGGCAGTAAGAGTTGTGCCTGCGGGCAGGCGTGGGAGGAGAAGGGCTGGGTAAGAGGAATTATCTAAGGGCCAGAGGGCAACCAGGAAGAAATGCCAAGCAGGAGGGTGGTGCCACCAGCTAAACCCATCTCCTACAATTAGGCATGTCCATCCTCCCTTTGCAAAAATGCAAGCAAGCAGAAACCATGGTGTTGCTATTCTTCCTTCCTTCTTGTAGGAGTAAAACACTTACCGGTGTTTGTTACAAACTTATGTGCATGATTTGGGACAAAAAAGTGCTCCTCACGCAGCTGTAGCATGCTGTGAGATGTCAGTCTCTTTTGGTCTCTGCTATTAAAGTTGTCCCGTGTTGTAGAAAACAATGTATTATATACTAGAGCAAAAATTTCAACCCTAATCTTTGTTGTCAGCCTTCTTGGAGCAGGGCCGGTGAGCTGGGGGACTGTGCACCAGTGTTTGGCTACTGAGGACACGAATGCCCATCTTTCATGTGAAAATCTCTGAGGCAAAACAGAAAATCTTGAAAAATTAGGAAACATGAACTTCTAGGAGCAAGTGCTGTGACTGATAATTTTTTCCAAAGCTTTTCTAAGCTGAGATCTTGTGCTTTCTGCAGGGATTGGTTCGTGGATGGTGTCAGTTCTGGTGAGCTTATACTACAACACTGTTTTAACCTGGGTGATGTGGTATTTCACAAATTCCTTCCAAGAACCTCTTCCTTGGAGTGTTTGCCCTCTAAATGAAAACAGAACAGGTAACTACCACTTAGAGCATCACTGCTGGCAAAAGGAGGATCACAAATATCAGAGTCTCAGGGCTTGGAAGGGGAAAAGGGAAGTTTTGTTTATTTTTTGTGCTTGTGCTACGATACAAATACCAGTCTGAAAGAGCGTCCTCTGCTTTCTGACTATGGAGCAATAGCCATTTATCATGACACACGTGCCTGTTATCATAAACTACATATCAAGACACGTGAGATTGTTAGCATAATTAAGAACCCATTTTATGACTACATCTTTTGGTATCTGCTTTAAATGAGACTTGAGTTTTCATTGGGTGGTGATGCATTGGTTATGACCCATAACATTTCAGCTCATTTGCCATGATGTGCTGAGAAAGATCAGCTGAGTTGCCAGAGCAGGAAACACAACCCTACCAGAGAACTTTAGTCTCTGCCTGTAGATTGCCAAGACTACTTTTACACATCCAACAAGACAGCTTCCTAGAGCAGCTAGCCAAGAAACCCCTGAGAAGTCACACTTGATTTGGCCCTAGGTTGTGCAAAAGACCTGGTTTGTTTTCCTGTCAAAAAGCTATGAGAAGCATGATAGCCTTCTCAAATTCATCATCCTCACAGGCACAACAAAAACCAGAAAGTCCACGACCCCTTTTGCTTGATTTCTAAAAGGGAAACAAAATAACAGTGTTTAAAAAAAAAAAGAAAAAGGAGCAACTAAATAAGCAAAACACTTCTGAGGTAGAAGAGAAACTACTTAAAGAGGGAATCTTTGAGGCTCAGACCAAATTCACATTACCCAGTTCAAAACCTTTAGTGAGACCAAAGACAGTGTACCTAAGCAGGATAAGGAAGACTGCTCTCAGTTCTTTAAAATTATTTTTCAGCTTTCTTTTTTTGTTCAGAACATGAGAGATGACAAGTTCCAGGGCAGAGCAAGAAACGTAATCTGAGTAAGAGGCTAAGAAAAAAGACAAAACAACAAAACATAGCAGAAGTCAACTTTCTTTTGGAGACCTTAGGACTATTCTGGAGTAGGAAGACAATTAGACACCCCCCATCTTTGTTACAGAAGTAGAGAAAATTATTTGGGCCTTAAGAAATAGGATTCTTTCATTTCTCAGGATATAGGTGGCCCGGCTAGTGAGCTAAACAAATGTTTTCCAAACCTGCTTTGGAGATCAGCTTTTTAATCAACTGGTTTGGTATACAGAAAAACTGCATTTTTAATTAAGAATCTCTTAGAAAATATTGAAGAAGTCCTTTAAGGACAGATTTTTCAATACCAGTGCCAAGATGGGAAGAACCTGCACTTCTCCATCACGATTGCAATGCTCTGTCCGGGGAGCTGCTTCCTAAGCGAGTCAAGTAGCAGCTGTTTCCATCCACCAGGCTTAGCTGAACGTAGACTAAAATGGCATTATTTCAGGCTCACGTACTTAAGCTGGGGCTAAAGGGACAAGAGCAGCAAAGCTTTTCACGACATAGCTCGTTACTCATACACCGCGCTACAACCCACAGACTTTCATTCAACAGCCAGAGACTGTGTATTCAGAGGTAACTGGGATTGCACTGGTCAGTGTATGTCCGGGTGCACGTCCGATTCTTTTAATTTGGAGCTGAGGAGAGGACGCCAGCAAGTCTGAGTACACGAGTGTCCTCATGCACTGAAAGAGGATCACCAGCTTCAGGTGTAATGACATTTCAGTGGCAACCACACTTGCAAGTGTAAATTTGTCACTGGAAAGCCACTTGGCTAAATCAGTGCCTCACATACCTGCAAGTTATTTCATTTTCCACCTTGCAATCTCACCAGAGCAAGTTTTGTTTGAAAAGTTTCGTAAAGCCACAATAACCACAATCGGGGGGGGGTGGGGGTGGGGGGAAGTTATGGTAAACTTGAGTGGGATTGTGTGCAAAACAGCAGCTTCAGCAGGAGACACTGCAAGAAAATCAGCGTGCTCTCCTAGGCAGAGGAAGAGACATTCAGGTCTCACCAGGCAGGGAAAGGGGAAAGAGCTCTCCCAGTCCTGGTGTGTGCTGGACCTCCTGGTTACAGGGATTGCTATCAGTGCCGCCTCTGTCGGCTCTGTGCTGTGTAACCCCAGCTCCTGGAAACATACAGGACTGCCTCGTGCTCTCAGGACACACCTGATTCTGGCTAGGAGCAAAGGCAGGAGGTGCTGCACCCAGGGAACTCAGGTTTCCAGCTAAAGACAGCAGGTCAGTGGGTTTCCTGAAGATCTGAAGGCTTAGATGTATCCTCAGGTGCCTGAACCTTGTTAAGGCTCCACCAGCTTGTAGCCATATAGCTAAAAAACTTCATAGTCTCCACCACAATTACAGTTTAGATTTTACCTTGCACTGAGTATCACACCTTTTCTATTTAGAAAGTTATCACCTGTAGAAATGCTGGTGATGTTCTGGTGAAGGTCTCACGTAAGTCTCGCAGTCTCAGCCTGTCGTGACGGAGTTTGTCTTGCTGCACATTACAGACAGTGCAGAAAGGCCAGTTCAGTCTATCTCTGTATTTCATTTGGCAACCCACAAAAAGACCATCCTGCCACTCTCTGTTAGTATAAAGTATTACTTCCTAACTCTACAGTGAGTGGGGAAAAATATTACCAATTTTAAAATTTATTCTTACACTTGCCACATTTTTTTCCAGGGCTCAATGAAGAATGTTACAAAAGTACCGCAGTAAATTATTTTTGGTACAGGAAAACTTTGAACATAACACCTGATGTCACTGAGACTGGCACATTACAGTGGTGGCTCATTTTGTGCTTAGCGACTTGCTGGGCAATTGTATACCTCTGCACCATCCGAGGAATTGAAACCACAGGAAAGGTATGGAAAGGATACAGAAGTGCATTATCCCACACTTTGGGTCTTGCTCTCCAGATACTGAGTTTCCCCACCAAGGAAAGCCTTCCCCGTTTACCTCACTAGCACTGTTTCAGTGTGCTCCTTGTCCAAGGAAGTGATCACAGTGGTACGGGTGGCTCAAAATGACACTTCTTTCCCATTGCAAATGCTTCTGCCCTACCAGTCTCCCCTCAAGCAGTTTTAAGAGGAATTTTGTTACAAATATGTTCAGCAAAAGCGCGTTTTGATTCTTTTAAAGATGACAATGTTCATCTGTAGCTGTCTGACCCAATATTACTAGGATTGTCTCTTGTAATAACTTAAACAGGATTTTTTGATGTTAGTAACTATCCGTCTTCTTACCTTCTCACTTTAGGCAATTTATGTAACAGCAATATTTCCTTACCTGGTCCTAACTATATTCCTTATCCACGGACTCACTCTACCGGGAGCCACTGATGGTCTGGCTTACCTCTTCACCCCTAATGTAAGTATTGCTGCTATAGTCAGAAATGTTATTTTTCCTTTTTCTCCCCCTCAGATCTCATACTGTATATTCATTTTCCAGCAACTCCTCATCTAGCTCCCTATCCAAGATCTCAGCTAAGCTCTTTTTTCTGAGATGAAGTGATTCAGTATTTTAATATACTTTAGCAAGAAAAGAAGCAGCAAAGTATTTAACAGTTTGGTAATAAGCATATCAGAAAATACTGGAAAACTGAGTACATTATGGGTGCTTCAGTCTTGAAGGTGTAAGTGAAACTGATGCACTTCATGAGTAGAATCATCTCTGTTTTACACATGATAAAGATGGGATTTCCCTGCCAGTGCTACAGAATTTACATAACTTTAACCTTTTAAGAATTCGCAAGGAAAATGACTGAGGAATTATACTGCAAAGTCTTTTTTTTTTTTTTTTAAGGTTGAAAGTAATTTTCTCCTACCCGTTTCTCCGTAGCTGAAGTTTTTCACCCCCTGTAGCTGTCCCTAAAAGACAGAACTGCTGGAGAATACCCCTCTCCCATTTTTTCTCATCTTCTCAAAGGGACAGGAGTCCTAGATCCCTTCATATGCAGGCCATTTCAGAAGGACCTCTTTAAACTGTTCTTAGCGGCCTTCCCAAATGCAAAGTGAAATTGTCCTACCAAGTGGTTGCTATTAATTGTAGGCTCCTCACAGCTCTGCCTTCATGCTAAAAAGCTCCACAAAGCGGTGAGTGTAGAGGAGGAAAAGCAGCACGCACTGATGGATGGTCTCGGAGCATCCTCTGCCTCCACAGCAACAGCAGTGCTTCCCACCACAGGAGCACTGGGCATTTCCCTCTCCCATCCTACAACCGGAATACAGGCATTAAGGAAAACATAAGCCAAGAAGCCCGGAGATACATTATGTGCCAGCCTGGAAAGAGACGCCAGCAAGAGAAAGCTCAGATGAGACACCTCTTTTATCCCTCCCCCTGCAAGCCCAGTGGTACGGGCACCCATCTGAACACTGTCAGAGCTCAAAAAGGACAACCCTGGTCTTTACAGGAGCTCAGGACATGCACTTGCATTTTTCTAGGGCCCAGACAGGACAATAAATGCTTGGTGCAATGTCTTAATGCTTTCTCCAAAAGCAGACTAGACAACACAACCAGAACACAGCTTGGCCTGTTGTCATTTGGTCTCTGCCCGGCTGTCAGGTTTCTCTGGAGAGCTCAGGCATCTTTGGGACTTACAAACGTTGCATAGCGAACTTAATGCAAAAACTAGATTTGTGTGTATCCACAAAGCCTGGAGGTATTGTAGTGCTGAGGGGGAGAGAATCATCAGAAAAGAAGAGCTGGACTGTTTTGTAGACCAGTGCCAGAAGTCAGAATGAAAATCCAGCTGCAATCAACCTGCAGTTATTAGTTGGTCTGAGCAAGCAGATCCCGGGGATGTCCTTGAAGAGTCATCTGAAGATGGTTTTGGTGATGAAACTTTTCTACGAACATGGAAAAGCTGATGCAACAGCCTGGTAAGTGATATCTGCTATGGGTGTTGCTATTGCATAGGAAGTCACAGGGTAAGACAGAGAGATGGCTTTGTTAAACTAACACACCAACTGCTATGGAGGATTCTGGCACTTCAAGGATTTCAAAAAGACAGTAAGCATACAACTGCAACAACATCTCCTTTCTCTCTTCTTCCCCTTAGCCCCAAGCTGCAGTACCATTACTGCCTTTTCTGTTAGCCTGCTTAATGAGGAACTATTCCCACCACTGCCATCAATAAATACGTACGTTTTTCTTGTTACACTTCTCCAAGGGGGATGTCCCAAAGTGAGTTGCACAGGGGGGTTCTTGGTTTGTGGGCTTTTTTTGGCAAAGATTGACCTAGCCCACCCAAACCACATTAGCTTACAAAACTGTAAAGCGTATTTCTTAAGTGTGTGCTGTTTTCTTCTTCTTTTCCTGTCTTTTTGCAGGAAGCTTGTAAAGTTTTAGCAAAATAAAGTAAGAGTTAGCTCACCTACTGCCTGTTTCACCTTGCTTTAAAAAAAGAAAATTTTAAATAAATAAATCAACCTTCCTGACATTCTCCACTCATTGGAGGCAATCTTTTCCAACTTTTTTCCAACTTTGCAGTGCAGCAGAAATTGTAGTTTCTCTGTAACAGCTGCCACATCCACTCTCTGGTAACTGTTACACCTCACTGTTGTTTTTGAAAATCTGTGAAAAAAATACCTAGTGCTAAAAGTCACATCTTACCCAGTTTCAACATCATAATCACCCAACTGAATTTTTTTTTTCAAACCACCATTGTTTAAGTTTATTTACTTTCCAAGTTTGTATTTTAGTTCTTATTAATAAATATCACAAATAATAACTGCATGTATATGGATTTTAAAAGTGGCGAGCTGTGGTCTTATTTTCATGCAGAAATACATAGTCGGCTTTTTGCCACCTGACACACTTTCACACCTTAAATTCTAGAACAAATAATGAATACTTCTTTTCATTGACTTTCAGACATGGAGAAGTCTGACTATGTACTCATCCCCTCTAAACCCTTGACTACCTGGAAAGTGAAGTTGCCAAGAAAACAAAAAAGATACTGAAGTTTTGCTCACAGGCACTTGAGGGGAAAGCAGAAGCTGTGCAAAGATGAAGCAACACAAGAGCTGGAACAGAGACTTTTGCAAAGGTTCTTGGGGGAAAAAAAAAGTAACCAGAGGCAGCAGAAAAGGGATCCCACCAAGCATCAGCAATGGTCTCTACACGATTCAGCTTCTGTGGACATCTGTGTCAGCTCAGGGAGCACAAATGCCTCCTTCTCCAGTCTCTTTCACATCTGAAAGATCTTCAGAGACTGTAAATATTTGGAGGTTCTCTGGCAACAAACAATTTCAGGAACTTGGTTGGGCAACTGACACCTGCACCCAGAGCTCTGGAGTTATTTAATGAGCAGTGAGAATAGCCAAGAAAAAGGCAGCACAGGCACCAGGTCCTCTATCGCAGAGGCAATTTGTAATTTTTTCCTCTATTTTGCAGTTTAGTTTTACACCTGATGTATTACTGTGAATGGACACTTAAAACTGCTTTCAGGGTACCCAGTCTGTCCATATTGTTTCTGGTATTAAGGAGAATGAAAGCATTACCTTAATGAACTGCTGTCTTTAAGTGCAATATTACTTGTTAGCCACTTGCTTATGAGAAAAGCAACAGCTGTTTTTACACCAAAATTACACATCACAGGGATCCCAGTATTTTTTAATTCTGTTTTAAGAAAGTTTCTGTCTGTGTTTCATGTGTTCAAGTATTCAAAAATCCTACCACTCAGGGGGGAGAAATTATGCTTCCTTTCCTCATTACTCCCATGTTCATTCATTAACATTCTGGCTGTGTATCTTCATCCACACGTTTCTAGCTCCAGCACTTTTTTTCTTCTGAAGACACTCTTATGAAATCTGTATGCCGTATTACTGAAAATATAAAATAACATTTAGATTCATAATGTGCTTAAAACCAGATAATGACATTGCCACAGCACGCTTGCCTGTCTGCTGTTTTGTCAAGTTTGGACGTTGATAAGCATCTTTTAGAGTCAATAAATGCACTGCATCTAGCACCAAACTAAACTACCTCCAGACTCATTTGCCAAAGTCCCCAGTCAGAAAGCCAGACTTGTAACAGTTGTATCTATCAGCACTTAATCACAATGTGAAGGCCACGTGGCAATGCGAATGCCAAGTTTCTGCACTGCAATTGCATCTAGTCCTGCACCTCCACGAGGTCCTACCAGTGAGCACTCTGGCATTGAAGGGTTTGGTTATGATCTTTCAAAATAAACCTCTAGAAAGGTTTGCCTAAGCTGAAGTCTTTCGGCCAGTAACAGTTACACATATCTGCTTGCTATGTTGTGTTGTACAAAACGTAATATCAGTTCTGCCGTGGTCAAAGCACTGGCACACTTGTGGAGAAAGCATCTGCAGTAAAGGCATTCACTGCATCCATCCACACCGAGGTCAACCCATTATTCTTGCTCTTCCAAGCTCAGGCCAGCTTCAGAGAAACCCAAAGTGCTATTAAGGGTCTTCTGGCATACTTACCTCTCATTCCTACCAATGCTCCTGGTAGGATCGATCATTCCTACAAATCTTCCTAGTCACGTACTAGGATGAATGGCACAGGCACATAGACACGACACAGAAAACACACAATTCACCCTGCGTGACTAGGATACAGATTTGACTCAGACGGATGTAAAACAAAGTGAAATACTCTACAGCCCCAGTACTACTTTTGGGCCCCCTGGTTTTTAACACACTCATTCTTAACTAATACTGGTTTTTATTTCCCCTACTTGATAACGGATCGGAAAGTAATTCACGTGGTAGGGTATGAATATAACATGCCACTTCTCAGTTTCTGCAGGAAACTAATATTCATTGAGCACATTTACATTTTGCACATTGCTTATGTTTTATCTTTTTTTTTTAGATTGATTTTAATGGTAAGATTCCTTCTTAGCACATCTATTTAAAATTGCGTATTATTCTCTGTAATCCAACAGTCATTGACTCTTTAATTTAGCTTCCTCTATCATGTTGCCCTTACATCAAAATTCAAATCTCACTCTGTCAATTTCTCCTTTTTTCTTATTTTTCCTATGTTGCCATTTTATCTTTTGTTGCTGTTTTCACAGTACTTTGAATCCAAGATGCTCTTTTCAATGAAGAGCCTCCTCTTGTCTGCTTGGGCTTTTAGTCTTTTTTTTTAAACAAATTTGGAAAGCTATGGAATCACTTTGTCTTAAAACAATGAAGGTTTAGTATTTGTTTATACAGTTTTAGGAAGATAATATTCTTAAACTGGAAGTTACCCAGTATGTGGATTAACAAAAAGAAATAAACTGAGGAAAAATGTAATGTACTGTCCCTATTGTGTGCCTAATGCCTATCATTTAGAAACACATTTTTACTGTCACACAGAAGATGTGTACAATGAAGTAGATTCTATAATTACTAAATATATTTAAACAGACCAAATTATGTCTTCAGAAACACCTGCTTTACTGACACATTTTGTACTAATTTCCATTTTCAGTGTATTTACATGGCAGCACAACTCTCAATTTCAGAAGTGAAATAAGAGATGAGCTATAACAACCAAGAGAGAAAAAGAAATTTTAATTTCAGCCTAATACATACACTTATTCCAATTATTTCAGCTGAACACTTTGAAAAATCCCCGTGTATGGCTTGATGCAGCTACCCAGATTTTCTTCTCTCTCTCTTTGGCTTTTGGAGGGCTTATTGCATTCTCAAGCTACAATCCACCAAAGTAAGTAGAACGACAACCTTTATAAATTGCTAAATTCTTGCTGCATTTTGTGCAATTTTCTAAAACTTTCAAATTTGAACTGGATCTTAGTTTTTCTAAAGGATCTTAACAGCTGCTATCTTTCTAAAAGGCCAAATAGATTTTCTAACAGGAAGGGGGGGAAAAAAAAAATCTAAAAAAAAATAAAATGTTTGCAGAAATACCTGAGAGAATCACAGATAAAATATTGCCTTTTTTTAGTCACCTCACTTGTCTGAACGCTATTTCTAGAAATGACTGTGAAAAGGATGCTGTGACAGTGGCAATTGTGAACAGCGTGACATCCCTCTATGCTTCCATCCCAGTCTTTTCCGTTTTGGGGTTTAAAGCAACGACAGGCTACTGGGACTGCTTGGACAGGTGAGAAACTTGCATTTCCAGTGTTATACTGTGGTTTCAACGCCTCAATAGATAATGTGTTACTTGAAAAACATGCATTTTGAGAATTTATTTTCACTAAAAAGGAAAAGCATCTGTATGGAGAAGTTTAATATATAAATGGGAAGTATTATGGCACTGAGGCAAGAATGATCAGAGGTAGTGTTTGTAAGAAGCAAGACAAATTATAAAACAACTCATTGCAAGTAGTGCATCAAGGGTCATATCTCAGTCTCAGACTAGCATTAGAAGTAGTTAAAAACCCAACACTTTTCCCTATTCCACTAGATTCACTAAGTTATTAAACACAAGTGGTGGAAATGGTCTGGAGAGCTGATAAAATAAAAATAGAAATGTTTTAGAGACTGCATCTGCATAAAGTACTCAAAGTTTGTATCTGAAAGAGAAGACATTAAATAGTCTGAATATTTTCTCCTAACTACTTTATATATAAAGTTCTTATTTAACATTTTCCTTTATATTGTAAATAACAGCACAGAAAGTAAACACAACTTTCTGTTAACATCTGAATACATGGCATAGCATTTCCAGCCACATCATCTGCAAACATTTAAACTAATGGTATGTTGGCTTCTCTGGCAGGAACATTATCAATGTCATCAATGAATTTGATCTTCCAGAAGAAAGCATCATGCGACAGAACTATACAGCCTGGATTAGTTACCTAAATTCATCACATCCAGAAAAAATTGCTGGACTCAAACTGAAAAGCTGTGACCTTCAAGAATTTCTTGATCAGGTACCATAATTGCTTTCACAAAGTAACCCTTAAACAAAATATGAAGAAGGACTGGTATCTTCCTTTTTCTTATACGTACTTGTACATTACTATACTCATAATGAATATATTATACATAATGATGAAACAAAATGATTTCTCAAAATTTGAAATAACACTGCTGTAGGACAGTTTCAACTGAAAGCTGTCTGGTACGGCAAGCAAAATTACACATTATTATCACAAAACCTATCTTCAAATGGGTTCCTAAGTGGAGCCTACCATGGACACTAGATTCAGTCCTACTTTGGTTTAGAGGAATAAGCACAACAGAGGAAACACATCTAGCTGAAAGATTATAGAAAAAGGATGCTGAATGGGAGTTTCCTAAATCCATATTTAAGAAAGTATCAAAAAAATCTATTAAAATGTTCACTGTTTGCTTTCAATCACATGTATGACCACCAGGAAGGTACCTTATCACTGTCTTCTGTTTTCCTTTCCCCATCTTTCTATTCCCTTTTGATCTCTCCCTTTTATTTTTCCTCATCTCTGCACAGGATCTCACCAATATTTTGATTTATTATTTTTTTCCCAAACCTCCCTCCCCCCTGCCAAAATACATCCTCTCCCTTTCTGTCTTTTCCAATCCTCCTAAAACATTTCCCCTATCACTAAACACAGATGTTTCTTCTCTGTTTACTTCTCCAAACTCATTCCGCTTGCTCCAGTCCTGTAACTCTCATTTACTACTCACCCATTTGTACTCCCTTGTTACAAGTCCTTACCACCTAATGAAAAAAGAATAGGGCCATGGCTGGAGGAGAGAATCCAAAAGAAAGGAGCTTGAGGAAAAATAAAATAAAATATTAGGACAAAAGGGTGGACACACCTGTCAGAGACAGAGTGTTACAGTGCACGATAGCCTTAACACACAATAATGGTAAAATAGGCTATTTTAATCACATGACAGAGAAGTCAAAGGACAACATTCCAGCCCGTACACAACTGTTTTGTGTTTTGTCTGGCTTCCTCTGATGACACCCATTTCTGATTTACAGTTTGACATATTTTACTTCCAAATTAGTGCAACATTAGCATTTTTCAATGCTTAGATTTAACTATCCTTGTCCTTGGGATAGCGAATTCAAAGAAATTTGGCTGAAATTGTGTTTCTCCATATTAGCCTTTCCTGATAAACGGTCCCCGCTCCCTGTTTTCTCAACTACTGGCTGCCACAGAGCCCCGTAGGCTGACCAGCACCCTTGACTCCAGGGAAGGACAGAAGCCTGTTATAATTCTATATGCATGAGAAATTGTATTTACGCTATTAAAATGCACATTTTTATCTGTTTGTGAATTCTGCAGAGTGTATCGGGAACTGGCTTGGCTTTCATCATTTTCACTCAAGCCATCATTCTCATGCCGGGCTCCCAGGCCTGGGCCATCCTGTTTTTCGTAATGTTGTTCAGCTTGGGCCTTTCTTCTATGTTTGGGAACATCGAAGGAGTCTTCACTCCTCTTTTAGAGCTTCGAATTATATCAAAATCAATACCCAAAGAGCTGTTATCTGGTAAGGTATTTGCTTTGCTTTCTTCAAAGAAGGTGGCTTATTTATAGATGCACAAACTACCTTAATAAATATTGCAGAGGGATTAAGAATTTGTAATATTAAACTTAGCTATCTCACAGTGTTAGTAAGGGCAGTGGATTGTGTTTGCAGAAGATAAGCACATGGATGAGGTAGCAGTTATGGCAGTAGCTGTCAGATGACAGTATTATATTGCCCTTGCCATCTTTTTTTCTTAGCTTGCAAGAGCTGTTTCAGTCTGAGAAAGCTTGTTAAATTGCTATTCCTGGAGTCAAGTTCACTCTGAGCTGTTGTAGACATCAGGAAGAGCCTTGTCTTCACTTAAGCCTTTGGCACCTAAACAAGTCACTTTAACGCAACCAGTGACATCAGCTGGTCTGACATAACCACCTGCACACGAACTTACCACATTGTCCCAGCTGTAAGATAGGTCATTCACCCCCATTTCATTCAGGTTTATGCTGCTACAGATTATTTCACATTTACTGTGAACATGCCAGAGTAGAAAATTACCACTTGGAAACACAGGAATGAGTGCATGCAATCCTGTTCTTGCACCAAAACCAGAATCTTTTCAACCAGAGACAGTTATTGAACCCAACCTGCTCCTCAAGAACCAGACTCAGTGAGAGTCTGAGAGATCCTACTGTGAAATTGGTCTAGAAAAATTTCTGGCAGTTTGAAGTAATGGATTAACACTTCTGCAACCTGCCCTTTTAAATTTTTTATCAGGAATATTGCTGTTGTGCCTTTTTTAGAGTATTCCTGTGGCATCAAAATTATACCCTTCTCATTTTACATAACCTGATGAGGTAAACATATTATTTTGAAATTGATTTTCCAATCGTGAGCTTTTTTAAGGAAAAAGAAAAGTCCGGAGCCAATTTTACACAGCATTGAACCAAAAGCCATCTCAGAGTCAGATGCAATTAGTGACACAGCAAAAGGACATACGAATTGAACTGCAGCCCAGGTCTGCATCCAGCAACACTTTCCTTCCTTCCCACTTTTTCTCTCAATTACCCCAAATCCATACCTTGGCTAAAGGGGAACTGACTGTACAGAAGTGTGGTGAAACCTAAACCACACACGCTGTGACATAAGGCACATACACATTTGAAGCTCTGGGTTCTTTGAGGAAATGGGGGGCAGAAATCCAGGGAGCCCTTACAACTTCTCAGGTGCCGGCTACCTGTGCTTTAAGCCTATGACTGCATGGAAATAAGGGCACTTGAAACTCACTGCATCAGTCAAAAATTAACACAGGGCAATAGCATAGCACAGCCCAGGTTATCTGCTGGAAGTACTAACAACTGAAGGATGCTCTGAGTCACACCAGTGCATTCCTCCTCCAACAGACTGGTGCCTCTTGGCCAATACACAGGGGAAAATGGAGTTTGGGAAGTGGCATTGGCTCCCCTAAAGAAAAAACAGCTTGTCATAGCTCCGTAGAGGGAGAGAGGAGAAAAATCACTAGAACAAGAGCAAAAATAATTTAGAACAAAAATATACTTACCAAGTTCGGTTCAGTACTCAGTAACAAACCTTTTTTTCTTCAGGTATAATATGTCTAATTTCCTTCCTCATCACTCTGTGTTTTACACTGGGTTCAGGGAGTTACTGGATTGACATTTTTGACAGCTATGCAGGCTCCGTGCCACTTCTAGTCATCGCTTTCTTTGAAGTGATTGGGGTTGCATATGTCTACAAAATGAAAAGGTACGTTGGAAACGGATGGAATTTTTTTCTTATAAGAGACAAATATATTTTCCTCTCAATCCATGTATGTTACATACAGGTATACAATATTAACTTACTTCTGTAGTACTTAACAGTTCTGTGAATGTAGTTATTCTTTGCTTCAAGTCTCCTATATGTGTAAAACAGGAAGAATAATCTCTGCATAGCACTTATGGAAGGAGGGATCCTAAGTTTAAAGCTAGAAAGTCAACAGCCATTGTAGTTCTCTGGCCAAGAGAAGTTACACCATCTTTCAAATATGCTCCTGTTACTGCCATTTTGTTTTGTATACTCTTGCATTTTTTGTATATCATTATTTTCCCCCTCAAACTTCATAGTAAACAACATGCAGTAACTCACCCATGTTAAAAAGCTCAACCTGCATGCTGAGAATTTCCACAGTCACAGACACTGATTAAAAATTTTTTAGATCCACTGTTAAGATCCTTGGAGCATCTCCCATGTTAAGTGGCGATAACTTCCAGGCTACATCATCATAAAACAATTTCACACATCCCTCTTGCTGCCTGAACAGCTAGCCTCAATCTTCCATGACGCAGAAGTGGCAACAAAACCTGGTTTCACAAGCTACAACAGACTCTGGATTCCACAGCACCTGTATTTTGTCTGTTATGCTAGTATACATATACTTTTTCCTCCTTGTTACTATGGGATACGAGCATAGTCAAATAATTTTTTCCCAGCTCTCAAGAGCTAGTATCTTCAGTTAGATTAACAGAATTGAAGACAAAGCTTGTGTTTGAACACACACAAACAGTCACAATTCCTATTCCAGACTACAACACACTTTCCAACTTGATAGATACAGGTTATCATGTCACTATGAAAGCCAGAAGCATATACCTACTGCCCATTCAATGTACAAAACTGTAAGAGGTATATGTAAAAGATCAGCTCCATGTCCAAATGACTGCCACTACTGACTGCAGAGGAAGCTGGCTCAGGCTTGTCCCTGACTTGATTTGACTCATTTGGTGCTGGTTAATTCAGACTTCTTCCTAACAAGCTATGTTTGTTCCCTTGGCAATTTTGTCTTTTTTTAAATGTTGGAATAGTTCTACAGAACTGCTATAATATTTTCTTCACCTGTTTGTGCTTAGAAACCTTAGACTAGGTGCTCAAGTAATGTAAACTGACAATGTAAACTGACCATTCGTCCCTGGTAGGGATCAATTATATCAATTTATTGATATTATTATTTACTTAAATCTATAGTAAGTTATTAAAAAAGGGTATGGAACAGCAAAGATTTAGGGAGCTGTACCATGTGTTTAAAACTTACAGAGAAGTATGAAAAAGAGAAACTGTTACCACTTAGATCTGACATCATCATAAACATGCCTCCTCTTAAAAGGTTCAGTAAAGATGTGAAATGGATGACTGGCCGAAAACCCAATCTCTACTGGCAGATCACATGGAGGTTCATTAGCCCTCTGCTCCTGCTAATTGTCTTCGTGGCCTTTGTTACTCTTCAGATACAGAAGCCAGCAAGCTATGCAGCCTGGAACCCTAAATACGTATGTTCCCAAATATTTTCAAAGCTTCTAATAAAAGCAAGACTTGTATATTTTTCTCCCTTACCACATCCTTTAAAATCACTGTCATCTACTGCTTACCTACATAATGCAGCCTGAAGTGGTGCAACGCTCAGAATGAGAAGGCTCTGGTATGCATAGAGGTTACACATACTAAAATGCATTTCTGTTAACAGAGCATCTTCTTGAGGAGTCCTGCATAGTCCACGCTCCACATTTCTTACAGATATGTGTAATGCCGAGAACTGTTGAAGTGAAATGTGTCTCAGACACTCCATACCTACAGGGGGTTCACAGGTGGAACAAATGCATGGGCAGAGCTTTAGAGCTGCACAACAGATACCAAGGATGAAAACAGTACTCAGTGAGAACTACCAGTGTCACTGGGGCCTTGATGAATACATGAATGTGTAGTTTTGACAGGCAGACAGGGAGGGAGGCAGTGGTCCGAGAACAGCGTTGGTTAATTCAGCACCAAAGAGATGTCAATGTTGAGAACAGTTGATCTGGATGTCATTGTCTCATGTCAGTTGCAGTTTCTTGGATCCCTCTCAAATCCACCCTGCATAGGGGTTTGAAGATCGATTCTGGTGTTAAACTGCGTGAGGACTACACGGCAGCAGTGTCTCCTCCAAACGCCATTAAGTATCTGTCATCCCAAAATAAAACTCATAGCCACAGTCTTGCAGAAATTGCATTACCATCATTCCCTCAAAATCTCTCACATAAATCTTCCCTATTTGGCAAAGAGCACGCTCAGTAATTGCTGAAACCAGGTAAGCTTTGAGTACTAACAAGAATAATCAGACCTTAACCAAGCGAGGGTGAAAGTTTGTAACTCTTTGGGCAATGCCTGCATCCCTAGGAATGTGTCACACTTCAGCTATAAATCTTTGAAACTGTAAAACATTTACAGCCATCTTCAGACCCGTGAGAAAAGTATACAGGGCCACTGAATGCTATTGCAGTATAAGAGTAAAACTTCAGCTATACTTACTATAACACCATAACAAAATGGAAATGGAAATCACAGCAAAATGTAAGTGTACCTACCAATTATTTCTTTTGCTTGCTTTTTTATCTCCATAGGAAGGCTTTCCTATGAAAGAGGAGAAAGTTTATCCACCTTGGGTACTGGCCATCTGTGTGCTGTTAGCTGTCCTTCCTTGTGTGTTTGTGCCTCTGGTAGCACTTTTCCATCTGATCAAACGAATGTGCAGAAACAAGGAACCAAGCTTTGTAGCACCAGAAGTGTTTTCATGTCAGGGGTCTAATAGCAACTTTTCTCATCCAAAAGAATAAATGCCCATTTATCTGTCTGTAAGTGAAAATAAGACAGCCTTTCTTAGACACAATTAGCTTCAGCATGGTATCATCCAACCATCCTGTTTATGCAGTTTATATGCTTACAGCCAATCACTACGAATCTATAAACAGTGCTGCTATGTTTCCTTTATTTTCAACCAATTTCACAACAGTTACATTAATCCTGTCCCTCCTACATCCTTGTCCTGAATCCTACACACCGACCAAGTACCAGCCCCATTGCTTTAACCCTTTTCACGCATTACCAACTTCATGTCTCTCTCCAGCCAGACTTTGAACTTGGAAAGCCTGCCAATTATTGCAAGTGCCCTGTCTTCTTTCACTTCTCTTCTAAAAAAACAGTTTGCTCCTAAGGATCAGCAACATAAAAATTGGAACGCAAGCACCTACAGTTTCATTCACTGACCCTCTGAGAGATGTAGACTGGAAGCTCTTGAAGAGTAAGGACTCCTCTCGTCCACTGCACTCTACTTTTTGTATCATTTAAATAGCAGTTAGCAGTTATTCTGTGATTATTTCATATTCTCAAACACTGCAAAGAGCAAAAATAAAGCATCAGCAGTTAAAAGAATGTACATTAAGTAAATCTGAGTAATTAATTTTGCACAGATCTCTTACCCTAGCAGATTCCAGAATTTATTGTAGTGGAAAAAGCAGTGAAAACATATGTCCCCAATTTTTTCCCCTTAATTTCTCATACTGAACCCAGTAACTGAATACTGTAATGGAAATGCAGATGCATGGAAGCCTCTCAGTGAGCTGTAACCTCACAGGACAGGACAATGAAGTTAATCTTTACTTAAAACCAGGTTTTTATGTACTTGCTTGCAGACCCTGGCCACTGCAGTGATGGGAGATGAGGATTCCTTTTGCTGAGATACTAGAGCAACCAGCAGCCTCTGAAAAAATATAGGGAAAATATGTGAGGATAAGCTATGACATAACCTTTAGGCTGAGTAATTAAGAGAGTCAAGGAAAGGAGAGGAAGATTAAGGAAAATGGAGGCAATTTCAGTATTGAGCCTTGTGATAGGCTACACACTAGTAGGGCTTCATAATGGGTAACAGGGATTTGGCCACACGGTGAAGGTGAATGAAAGCAACTCAAAATCTGCAGAGCAAAGGCAGTTACCTGACTCCTTGAAAGGGGCACAAGGGGAACTACAAGCCTGGGAGGGAGGAGGGGATGATTTTTATCTTGCTGCTTAAGGAAAGAGCAGGGTAAAGAAAAAGAGGTTTGGGGGTTTTTTTTAGATTTTTCTTTTTTGGATTTAGTATCCCCCTCACACAGCTGCTGCTGCAACCTCCTGTCCTGCAACTAGCCTGGACAGTAAAAGTCTCCTGGATCAGTGACAGTACTAGAAACAGCAGCATCCACTCCGTCACACCAGATCCACCAGAAGATCAAAAGCACACTGTGCCTCTGCCTGCTGGAAGGAAATGTACCAGAAAACTGTCCGTGTGCACAGCAGTTTGCCAGTCCAGACCCTCCTGGCCATTCCACTATGTGGGATGAGTAGTATCACTTGCAAAACAGTTAAGTGCCTGGGCTCTGCGTGTTTTTATTTCTGAGAGCCATGGGCTTGCCCAATGGTCTGCGTGATGATGTCCAGCAATTCCCCATGGTACCCTACCAACAGCCACAGCCCTTCCAAGTCAATAGAGGAGCAGATACCCCAGCATGGAAACACAGCTTCTGTCAGCGGAAATATCACAAGATGTTCTGCAGCTGTGCACTGTAAAGGTTCCTGACAATGACAGGGAAGACTTAAATTGCCACTATGCCTGTTGCAAATTAGACTTGAAAGGTTATGAGTAAAAAAGGCTTCAAAAAAAAAAAGAATAATCAAAACCCCCAATATAATTACAATTTTTAACATATATTCATATAAAAGCTGTAAATACATAAATAAGAATTTTTAAGTAACCAAAATGTACACTCTATATTCATGTCTCTGACTACAGACAGCTAAGTGTTCATTAAAATCACATATGCAGAGTATACGCAGCAGGTTTAAGTACCTGGGCAGAGATCTGTTCTTAAAGAAAAATACATCCAACTAATACAAGCTGAGAAAAGAATTAAACTACATATACAAGACTCTCAAGTCTATAAATCTATCTTGAGTTACTGTCATGGCAGTCACAAACTTCTTGACTTCGAGCTGCCCCTTCCCATTCACCAGAAGGGAGACTTTGTGGGTCATCAGACACGCAGTTCAGTCTGGGATGGGACTCGGGGAAGACAATTTTCAGCTCCAGCAACTACAACTCACATCAGGGAAATGCACTAGCTGAAGTTACAGTTTAGCTGAAGTAGGCATGTAGATAATGTGTTGAGCAACTCTTGCAGGAATATTGCTCTTCTGGTCTCAGTGCATTACTGATGTGACCTCTACTGAAATTCCTGTGTCAGAACTGTAGCCTTATTCCAGTAAAATTAACGCTGCAATCTTCCCCTTCCTATTCATATGAAGCACAGCATCTTATAGGTACTTTTTTCTCTTGAATAGCATGACTGACTTTGTTACTTGAGTAAGTATGTGCACGCAAACATGAAACTGAATCTGTGTCGAAGTCTTACATACTAAGCACTTTCTACTTCTGCTCCCTCTCCTCCCAATCTTTTACCTGCACGTCCCATGAGATCTTCTTTGCTATAATACTCTGCTGTGAACTCATACTGTTCTGATGGACAAGACCTTTCTGGAATTGTTGAGGCTGTAAGAACAGCCTGGATTCTTTGGGGGTAAATCTGTAAAGGACACAGACACAGGCATGGTGATGTCCAGCCTTAAACAGAATCGATAGCCCTAAGACAAGAAGCTCAAGTACCTATTAAAGGAAAAAGCCTCAGAAGGAGCATTGCAACAGCACTATAAATAAGGAAACATCCAAATTATCATAAAACAATAAAAACAGAGAAAAGCTACAGAGAGAAGAGCATATTCCTTCTGGAACACAGGCAGTTCCCCACTTTGATACCTACCTCAAATTGAGGTTCACAGTCCATAATCCCCTGCCAAAAGGAAGCAGTGGGGAGAAGGATGTGTTTGATGGATGCATCCAGATGCTACGATTTCCTCTAGAGGGGCTTCTGTCAAACTCCTCTCTTCTGGCCCTGCACAGAGACACTAAAAAATAATTTTCAGCCCTATCACTCTTTCTCCCCACGTAAAGCCTCCAGCAAGCTCACTTGCACAGTGGTTTGCAAAACTTGCAACACAGGTTGCACAGTGCAGTTACATTGAGCAGGTTAGCTCTCAATCTCTCTACTTACCTTCCAAATACTGAGACAATCTTAACCTTCCCCCCAACCCTCAGTCTTTTGCAATTTTCCCAGCTTTCCACTGATTGTTGAAAATCCACATTACAGGTTCAGAATGCTCCTAAGCTAATTCTTTTAATATTTCCAGATTCAAGTTCCTCAATCCACCCTAACGTTTCCTGTCAGCAGTTGCTGTTTAACGTACTACCCTGCTACCAATCAAGTAGCAAATATTTTACCACCGTAATATATCATATTATTTCTTTTAAAACAGTTCTGTACAGAAGCAGCTTTACGATATATTGCTACCTTCCCAACAGTATAAACATCTCATTTTAGAGCATTAAATCTATGCCATTGCTATGGTTAATCTATTCCTTACATATATGCTCACAGCATTTTTTTCCAATTGTCGTAAGCTGCAGCAGCAAGTCCAAGTTTGCAGTACAGACTGCCAGCTCTTCAAATTTCCAAATTCTCTGTTTGCTAACACACATACTAGTTCCAGCCTTGTTTTCACTTGCCTTCTTGAATGGAAGATATTTTAAAATGTCTTCTCTTGCGATTTCTGCATTGTATTTGCATCTGTTTACAAATAGCTTTCAGAAACAGCAGTTACTGTTTAAAACTGATGACTCAGCACGTAGTTAACAGGAAAGGCGAACATTGGCTCAGAGAATTGCAAGCATTACACTTTATGCATTTTCTATAAAACTACACCTTCAGCTGAGACCACATTGGCAGTTTATATTATCACTGTATCCATTGTGATACAGAGCAAAAATGGGCTAATACAAGCTATCAGTGAAGTTTACATTCCCTCCACTCTCCATGTTACAGCATCCTCTGGAAGCCACATAAAGCAGTGACGATGCTGGAAATAAGACCCATTGTTCTAAGCCTTAAGGTGGAAACAGCCCCATCCTTTTCTAGAAGGGAGCATGCTGAATGACATTAAAAACTTCTGTCTTTAATGTTAAAACTTATAAAATAAAACAAGTTTTGGCTCACATGGAAAAATCTAAGTTCAAATGCTTAGAAGCAAACATATCCGTAACTACGTTGTTCCTGGATGGGAGCAGAAAGGTTTTCTTCTAGTCCTCCCAAGCCCACGTATCTGCAATGCTTTCTGAAGCACTGACCAATTCATCACAAGTCTTGCTCCAGTTATCTACCCCACTTATCCAGGAGACTCTTTTGAATACTTTGCAAGTTTGCCTTGGCACAGCTGTTCACTGCAGAAAGACTCCCTGCTCTTCCCAGGGCCCCATCCTCCCCGTATGGATTTGTGCCGTAGGATCCTGGCTCATGAGGTATCCTTTCAGGCTGCCCAACCCCTATTCCAGACCGTTCCTTCAGAACAGGCATGCTCGTTAGCTCTCAGGAAATGATTTGGCTCCTCTGCTTCAACTTTCTCTGAAGGTTCATGCAGAACGCAGCAACTAGGACAAAGCGAGCAGGCATTGACCCCTGCTGCTGCCCACCAGCACATGGTGCTTCTTCAACATGACACACAAAATGCACAGGGCCTGCGCAGTAAGCGGTGAAGAGTCAAAATTTGTGTCACCCACACCTACTACAGCCAGAGAGGGGAAGAGAAGTAGGAAGGAAGGAACACACAGCTGAATGTAAAGGGGGAATGGCCACAGGTAGGAACAGTTCCAGCCGAAGTGTAGGAAATTCTCCAAGTGCTCAAGCATCGTCCCTGCGGAGGCCCTCGCTGGAGCACCTCGCTGCCTCTTCCTGCCACATGATCCAAAAAAATAAAGCTTCCTGCACCGCCAGGCATCTCTTATGTGACGTTGTCCATGACAGTGTTCCCTCACGCCAATATAACTACAGAATGTTGTGGAGGATGGGGGGGTTTAAATGTTTGAGCTGCTGGCCGGGGAGCAATGGTGCTGTTCTTCATCTGCTCTCTACTCTCATAGGAGCAGTTATTCTATGGCTTTTTTTAATTTTATTTTTAACAGTGCCACTTCATAGAAAGAAAAAAAAAACAAAACACAACTGTATGACTGACACTCTGTACATTTTGACAGTTTGAACTGAGTTATGATGTTAATGGAAAGACTGCAATACGGCAAATTGGCTTCTAGGAGCTGTGTTACCAATCCCTGCATGGTGGTGGTCTGTCAATCCTCTGAAAAGAGCAACACTGCCTACAGTGTTTCACTCCAGCAAGATATCCTCCATCTGCTTTGACAAGCAGCTGCTATTTAGCCTATAATAGAGACAGAAAAATCCTAATAAAATAGGTCTACATTAGAGCAATGCAAATTCAACACACAAGCCTGGAAGAGAAAAAAACCCCAACATACAGGCAGGTTTATTAGAGCACCCACAGGGCAAAATTCAGCTGTGCACAACACACCAACACCAGGGCTAGACAGTACTTCAGTAACATTACAGAGCCAAAGATAAACCTAAATAAAGAACAGGAAATACAAACAGAAGAGTCACCTACTCGGTATATTATCTAATCAAGAACTTTTGTTTTGTAGGTATAAAAGCACCACCATCGTTCTGTACATCACTGTATTGAAAATATCACCAAGTATTCAAAATATATGAAACATACACTGAACATAACCAGCTTTGATGCTTAAATTTTGGCATACATATTAGTTGTGTTCTCCAAGGCATAAGATTTCTGCCCTGTACGTCTTGCTAGATAGTGCCATGAAATGCACTTGCCCTGTGCAGGTAACTGATTTTCAGGACATAACCCAGCTGGGCAGGATGTTAAAGATTACTATAAAATAAAGGTATTGGAGACAAGTACGTGTTATTGCAAATAACCAGACAATTTATTATAAAATAGTCTGCAGGACAGAGAAGCAAAGAATAGTTCTTCTGAAACAACACACTGAAACAAGGAAGTAGATCTGTTCATACAGAGCATAGCTTAATAATGCCTTCATCAAAAAGATGGGAATTACTGAACGAAACCAAGTCAATTACTTCAAATAGCCTGTGAATTTAAAGGCAACACCAACAAGAAGGTATTAACAAAATTATCTGCTCTTTTTAAGTCCTTGTGCAGTATCTGAGAAACAAACATGGAAAACTTCAGAGTGAAGTTGTTTTCAGTCCACTCTACCAAAATAAACTACAGAGAAAAGTCATCTAAAGACATAGCATTTATTTTCAAACCTGGAAAAATTACGAAATAAACTCAATCAGTCAGTCCAGGATAGCTTTGAAATCTTGACAAAGAGACGGTTCTGTCACTGTCTTCAGCAGTGCCATAGTATCCTTGGGGATCTTCCTGAATAGCTGCATCTTACCTACCAAAATATGAGAAACAATTCATTACTACTGCAAGTAACTAACTATTCTGTTTTAGGGAAAATGCTAATAAAGTAATGAAATCAATACTAGCTGAATCCAATTAAAAAGTTGGAACACCTGGAATATGGAGACTAAAAAAGCTATAATAAAATATGCTACTATTCTTTGGCCCTTAAATCAGTCTAATAAATAAAAAGGTTAAAAATCATATGTTAAAATACTAACAAACTAAGATAACCAAGGAGCAAATTCGTCCTATTATGTCCTTGTAACACTTCTTTGTTTGGGTTTAAGAATTTTAAAATTTTTTTTGAAAAGTATAAGACCATTTATTCAATAACTTGATCCACCAAAAAAGGCCTTCTGTCAAGCCATAGTTACTTTGAAAGACCGTATTTTAAACAACGCTAAGGACAAGGGACAGGTCCTTATCTGGTTGCTAACGTTTACCTACAGCAGGAAGGTATTCCCAAACTGTTTCTTTTCTCCTCTACTTTCAGATATGACATCAAAGTAGCCTATGCTTGGAACTGACATATACAAAAAGATAAAAAAAAAAAAAATCATGTGGAAAATGCACCTTTTGCTATAACACTGGCAACAGCAATTCTCCCCACTGTGTTTCTCTGTAAGAGAACAGAGACTAACTGGAAAGCCACCCTTAAGGTGGAAAATTTTGGAAACTAAACAAGGCTCTTAATCAGGAATGAAATTTTTATAAGAGGACATAACAGTTTTGAAACACAGAAGGTCACTGAGTCTATAGTCAACAGAATTATAGACAAAAAAAAGGACTTTTTAGAGATTAGGAAGAACATGTAGAATCCTAGCAACAGTTTAAGTCCGTTACCTAA
The DNA here is from genome assembly GCF_964188355.1 of Buteo buteo. NCBI lineage: Eukaryota > Metazoa > Chordata > Aves > Accipitriformes > Accipitridae > Buteo > Buteo buteo. Next base: position 6,339,836 of record NC_134173.1, read on the forward strand.
ACAGAGTTGGCAAAATTGTCAATGGTGCAGAAAGGCAGAAGTGCTCAATAAACATTTGTTCTGTATTTGGAAAGGAGACAGATGAGGTATTTATATATATATAAATATATAAGATGATATCTTATCATGATAAGGAAAGATTCTTGCTCCTTTCCCCACTGGTAATAATAGGAGGGATGTTAAACAGTAACTATGTTTTAAATACTTAACTCTGAAGAATGACGACAACTTGTACCGAAAAGCCCCTGATATTGATATTTAACAGGTTTTGGAATACTGGAAGAACCTCCTCCCCAAAACCTCTCCCATGGAGAGTAATGGAAAGGCATGTGCAGGGGCACAAGAAAAAAAAATTAAGTTTATACCAGTTCCTGTCAACAACATGATCTTACAGGGCTAACAGGTTTTATATAGCTGATACAAACTCCAAAATGACAACAAAAAGTGTAGTTAAGTCAACATAGGGGCTATTACCAGCCTTGGTTATCTCTGTGCTACAGATTGCTGTGCCATATAAAGATACTGAGCTAACTTTACAGGGAACACACCTGAGAACCAGTGACTTCCCTGTCACAGCTACTCTGACACCCACAAATGCTACCTGATTTCCAGAAGTAAGACAAAACTTAAAATATGGCATTTAAAATTAGCTCTGACATCTCTATATAATGCTCAGCTATGTAGTAACCCACCCTACAGCATAATATTCATGGGTAATGTTGTAATCAGAACAAGTCTGATGCATGCCAAACAAAACTAACTTATAAGACTGAATAGAAAACTATCTATCAATGTCTCTTAAAATAGATTTTAGTGCATTCCTACAAGATTGGAAGACTTAGTATCTTACTAAATTTGGAAGAAAATACAAATATAAATACCATGTATGATCAGGTGACTGAAAAATAGCCTTCATCTATGACCAGAGATCTTGGAGACATGGAGATAATGATGCACGTTCACATTAAGGATATGCGTATGACTTATCACTACAGATCACAAGATGCCTTTGTACAGCTTTACAGTACCAGCACACTGATGCCTCACCTTCCCTCCTGCTCAGCCCGTAGGTGGGACATCTGGTGCCTTCTCAGTTCCTTTTCAAGAACAGTTTGAAATTATTTTTAAAACCTCAACCAACTCTTAAAGGAAGGAGGAAGGCAGGTGGGAAACAAATATACAGTCAGTCAAAGCACCTCTCAAGCATTCAAGCTGCATGACAAGCTGACCCCAAACAGCTACCCTCCTGCCAAATTACCTAGTAGATGTTTTGGGAGCTTTTCATAAAAACAGCAACTACAGAAGTGCTCCACCAAGTACTGTATCAACCCTTGCAGCACAGGTGGAACAGGGCTAGTGGAAGTACAGGTAAGATTTCAGGGGGCTATAAGCAAATGGAGATCTCTCAGAGACAGCATTCAAGTTATTTGGGCCCCAGTGATCTGTTGATCAATCACAGCAAAATCTTCCATCTTAAAAGTTTCATGGTAAACACAAGTCACAGCCTGCTAATTGTTTAGGCAGCCATTTAGCAAAATATCTGAACCCTTGATCTTTCAGCAGTGTACTTGAAGTTTCAAATATTTCCAAAGGAAACTGGGCCTTGTAGATAAAAAGAGAAAGTTGTCTTGACATTATGGATGTGAAGAACAGATTCTGCCTCAGAGAGGGTACGATTTATGAAACAATAGCTGGAAACTACTCTTCAAGAGAACGTCACTACTAATTTTCTACTTGCCTTTGGAATTTTCCTGCTCCACCCTCACAATACTCAGCAAGTAGAACATTAATAGTTCCCAGGAATTTAGGAAGCGAGGTTATTCCATTTCTGCAAGTGCAATTCTCACTGTCAGAGAAGCCAACTGATAGATGGTCAGCTTTCCCTTCTTGGGTTAGAAACTGTGCATAGAGTTAGACATGGACCACACACCAAGTTTCAGGTCAGTATTGTGATTAGGCAAGGGGCTGTACAGGTACAGCAGAAGGAACCTAACAACAACCATTATTCAAACTAGAAAAATTCTACCTCTACTTCCCAGCTCATTTTCCCTGGTATCTGTGGTGGTGTAATTTTGTGGACAGCAGAGACCACTTTTACGGCAGATGCACATACCCATGGAAGATGAGATTCTGCTGGACAATAAAGGTGCCTGGGGCTGCACCTCCACCCTGAACATACTATCAGATTCAACAGCAAAGCATGCACAGACAAGGATGGGGGAACTTTGGCTTGGATTGTGATCTGCCAGTCAAAGATGCCAAGAGCAAAACCTTCAGCATTAGAGATGAAAACTTGGATGTGCTCTATATGGATCTCAGAGAAGTGACACAGCTCCCAGCAAAGCTATTATCCTACTGGGTGTGACTACTGCATTCTCTGCTCAGTTCTTCAGTTTCTGTCCTCGCCAAGTGAAGCAAACAGCCATCTCTTCCCTTCCCAGAGGAAGGTCTGCTTCCCCTGGTACTTCTAGAAGGGCTAAACAGAACTGGCTTCTCAGCAGCAGTGATGAGACATGGTGCCTCTGGTTTTGGTGTCACTGAATAACTCTGAGAGAAGGAGCTTCTCTGGGAGAGATTGCTGGAGTTCTGCTCCATACAGAAAGTCCATTGCTGTCAGAAACACGCCTGGTGCAATCCCAACCATCAGTTTGTTTCCTGTAAAAGTTTAAGTGTCTTCTTTGATACATTCACACTGCACCACCAAAAAATCAGACTGCACTCAGGCGTTGCTGCAAGCCTTTGATATGGGAGGAAATACTTACTTCCAAAGCAGAGCCACTTTCTTTTTTGGGGCACTAGACCTCAGCACAGGTATCAAGGGAAGCTTGCAATACATTTCGAATCAAATAAGGGTTATTCTGGAACCAGACTGAAGAAGTTCTCAGTACTGCATAATGAAACTGCGCAAGTAATGAGTCATTTAGAGTATGAATTAGCGAGTCACTGTTGAGTCTGGCCTTCACTGTAGCTAAATTCAACAGTACCAACCGCTTCAGAAAAACCTACTGCTGTTCACTTTTAATATCTTAGAACTGAAAATGCTATTATTGCTGTGGCTGGCCTGGGGACAGACCGCACAACCAGTGAAAGAGAGAGCTCCCCAGAGGCCAGGTACACAGACAGCTTCTTTCACTGAGTATAACAGTCAAAGATTTGCCAACACCATTCAACTCTATTACCATATAGCACATGCAGCGCAGCAAGTGCTTCTGTTTCAAAGTGACCCCGGCGACACTTTTTTTGGTAAGAGTTTATATTGCAGGAGGAACTAACTTAGTTGCCAGTTAATCTACATTTTTAAAAATAGAAAACCGAGCATTCATATTTCATTTAGTAAACTTGCTGAGAATGCTTATATGATTAACCCAATCTTACTAAGCTTTCTGAACCGTACAAACTTACTGAGTGCCAAGTATCAACAACTGTCCCATAAGAACAAGACTCTAGAACACACAGTGCTGAAAAACATACCATTTTAATTTGTCTACTTATACTTAGTAAATTTGATTAAAATCAGAAAGCTCGTTAGTGTACATCTTAGAACATTTTATGATAAGAAAACTTAAAAAAATCCATTAGATTCCAAGTTTTATTACAATTAACCATATTTCAAATTGTAAAAATAATCGAGTACTTACAGATTTTTAGGGGCTTAAGCAGGCATTTGTAAACAACTTTGTGGTTTGACAGTTTGACAGTGAAGGCATGGTAGCAGAGCCATTCTGCTGCCTCAGAAGGGAACACACCAGATGCACCTTTGTTACCTAAAGCAACACCTAGAGACAGAACAGGAAAATAATGTCACTGAAAATGATGAGCACTAAGAAGCATGTCTGACCTCTCCTCTCTTTCTACAAAATCACTCCAAAATTTTTTTTTACTGAAAACCTATGTAGTCAATGAAGTCTCCTATGTCAGCAGAGAACTAAAAACTAAAACCTGAAACATTTTATCTTCAGCAAATTGAGTTTAAGAAAAAAACCACAGTGATTCCTATCATGCACTCCCTATTTTTCATTCTTGATCTTTATCTCAAAACTACACAATCTGACTGCACATTCAAGAGGTTTTATTTGTCTTAAAAAAAAAAAAAAAAAAAAAAAAAAAAAACCAAACCAAAAAACCAACCAAACCCAAACATGCTACTTCATAGCCATTAACATACTATACCGGTGTTTTTTGCTTTCAGGATAGCATAGCAGCATGATGCAGTCTCAGAGATGATCCTTAGGAAGAAATAAGGATTGTTTCTAACTTTCTGGTTGAATGGAAGTTGGAGAACACAGGCGTGGAACCTGTTCACAAAACCAGCCTATTTAATCACAAGTCATTTGCAACTTCAAGTGAAACTATGATTACATACCTTAGGCAGTATTACAACATTTAAAAGCACCCAACAGTCTTTAGCTTTATCAACACTGCTAGCATACAACACGTCTCCTATATATACAAATCCCTGGAGCATCAGACACATATGAAGTTTGTTTGTAAATTTTCTGCTGAAAGATCTTGAAGCCATCTGCCTTGGTAATAGAATTCTCTTCTGAGAATGACCATTTTATGTGCAGGGAAAGTTAAATTACACATCCTCAGCAATTCCATAACATGGACCATGCAGCCAGAGAACACCCACAAGAGAGAGCGTGAGAGGAAGAAAAAGCAAAACCCCACAACAAATTCTGTTCAGAAATTCAGGAAAACAGACCTCCAAATGATGTAGTGTTCCACAGACCAGGATCCCCACTCTTTTGTCTATTTGGAAGCCAATTCTATGGAAATTATTTGTATTGTATGCTCCCTTACTCCTCTATTTGGACATATTTTAAAACTGCTGGCTTTTTTTTTTTTTCCTCTGTCTTTTTTTTTCTTCAGCCTCTGGCATTATAATCTTGCTTATGCTGAACACAGTCAACAACTACAATGCTGATTTTTACTTACTCAACAATGTATACACTTGTTTATTAAATTAACACAGCATAAGCATAATCACTTCAAGAAATTTTGAAATTTTAAAATATTTAAAGCATAAACATAATTACCACACTGCATCACAGAGCTCTGGCTGAATTAACCTGACATACTGTTAGCATGGTGGACAGTTTTTTAAAGGTACTCTAACATAAAGACCTTTGTTAGAGTGCTACCATAAAAGCAAACAGAAGTAACTAACTAATCATGTCCAGCATCAGAGAAAAACTGTAAGTCACTCGCAACACAAAGTTTAAGAGTTTGACACATCAGTGCTGTACTAAACAAGTCCAATTACACTTCCTGGACACAAGAACAATACAGGGTAAATGTGGACCAAGCTGAATTGAAGAACAAAACTAAAATGCCATTTCCTAACAAGTATGAGACTAGCAAAAGAGCAACACCTGATTTCTATAAAGAGGGAAGCACCTCTTAGACATTTTTTGCATTAAAGCAATAAACAATTACTTGGTGCTGCCAATCATTCAAAGTTTTCAATGCACAGAGATTAGTATTCTCTCCCAACTTGCTTATCAGTTTTGATTTCTTTCCCTTATCATTGTTGAAAACATTCACTTCCTCTGCTGGTCAAGAAGAGCTCACAAAACCCAAGGTATTACCAGCTAAGGAGCAATTAAGACATTACCAGCAGCTAAGAAACTGCAATTAACTTCGCAGAATGAAACCTCACTTAACATAAAGTTATACAGGTCAAAGTTCTGTATGATTTTAGTAGATACAAAGTTCTAAATATTAACTGGTTAATGAGTGATAAGGCTTCTCGTCATCCTCCTGAAGCAAAACAGACTGTTTTTCTTGAGGTCAGCTGTCAATACCAAGAGACACTGAAAATCCATTTAGTGAAGTGTCACTTAAACACACACATCAGTATAATCCTGTATCCTGAATCTAATAATATTACGTAAGAACAGTGTTGAAACAAGAATAACGTGACCTACTACTGACATTTACCACTGCACATTTATATGGCACACTTATTCCTAATCCGTAGCTCCTCCATGTGTCAAGAAAGAGTAATGAAATATTCAGTTACTGTGGAAGACAGTGACCTACCTGTAAGCCTGAAGTAAAAATATCTTGTAGATGTTAATGAAAACTGTTCTAAGGCTGTTGATCTAGAACAGAACAGAAACAGAGCTATAGGAATATTTTAGTGTCACGATAGGATTTGTTCAAGTTCAAGAGCATAAGATGATTTAGAGATCTAGAGACAAAAAATTCGTGCTAAACTTTGAAGATTTCTTTTATGTGCCCAAGTTAACAATGTTGTGAAGGCTCAGTTCTGGAAGGTGATAAGACCCCACATTTTAGCTGATGTCAACATTTCCAAGTAATGTGGATTACCTCTCAAAATCAACTCTTTGTGTTAGAACTCAAGGCTGTTTTAATGGTCTGTATCACTAACCACAGTATTTCCAAACATCTCTTTCCATATTCTCACCTGTAAATCAAGAAATAAACAATGACATTTCAGTTTCAGGACTGTAATCAATTTGTATTTCATGTTTTTCCCAGCTGTTCTACTTGAATTGAAGGAAAGACTTGATCTGATGGAAGTACAGGTATAACTAGAAAAAAAAAGAAGAAAAAAAAAGTAGTTAAACAAACTCCATGGGCTAATAGACTAAATGAACTTCTGTAAAGTAAGCCTCATATAACTTCTCATGTTACAGAGATTGCCTGCTAATCAATGAGCCAGTAGCTACAAGATTACTATAACTAAATTCAATTTAGAGAAAGACTAGACATTGTGGCATTAAGGCTATTAGCTAAGGAACGACTTCAATATCCCAGGGCTGAATAATTCACCCTGCTAAAAGAACCAAACCAATAACCTTAAACAAACTAGATATATTTCTAAAACACATGGTCTAGCCAGGCCATTATTAATGACTCCAGTGACAACCAGGCTATACATTGTGATCCATGCAATGCAGGAGCTTAGGCTGGATGCCACCTCAGTTCACCCTAGCATTCCAGTTACTTAAGTCAAGCTCATAGAAAGCAAGGCAGCCTTGTAACACCCTCGGGATTCTGATGAGTGTCTCCCAGACCGGCAGCACCAATGCCCTCATCCGTGTTAACTGCTTAGAAACACAGCTAGTGAATAAATCTCTGTGGCTGTTGATTTTAGTCCTCTGTTGTTACAGAAAATCATGTCATATAAATTCCTTTCCTAAACTGACCAAGCTTTTCTGGTTTGGAAGACTACTGAAGAACACCACCACTCTGGTGATGGAAAACCTCCTCCTGATTTCCCACTTAAATGTATGCATGGGCTGTTTATACTAAATATGGTCAATAACACAGCAATATTATCCTTCAGTTTAAACAGTTCTTTCTTGTTAAGACTAATGCCATCTCTAGCAGACCATGTAAAGGGTCTACAGAGCTATTCAGTAGGATATATTGTCCCATCCTGAGTTCTATGCCACTTCAGACTGCTTTGTGTAAACAGTCAAGGCTGCTAGCTTAAAGACAGGTTACTTCTCCCCTACACTACTATCTGAAGGACACCAGAGGGAACACTTCTGATGTTGAAAGAATTACTAGTCCCTCTAGTTTATACAAAATTAATCCCAATCTGTTCATGTAATCCTTACTGCTTCTTTTAGGAAGGTACAAAAAAAACCCAAACAATTTCAGAACAATAAATGTAGTTATATGATATCAGATACAATATAGTGCATAATGGTGAAGGAAGCTGAACTGAGGTGATTGAATAAACCTTCTCAGAACCATTTAGCCACCATACAGTATATGACTTCTGGTCACCAGTGATCTGTGCCACATTCAATGGTGTTAGTGGTATGTACATTCCACCAGAATGGAATGAAGAAAATAGCAGGCTCCACAGCAGAATAGAATGTTTAGATTACTTCATAAGAAACAGAATTGTAAAATCTATTTTGCAGTTAATTCAACTACACCGTTCACAAGACACCCTTGTGCTTCCCACACTATGTACAATATACTGTAAAGCTGACACTGGAGTATACAACTATTTACCTGGAGTAATCGCAGTAAACCTCAAGTGTCTGTATATCTAATAATAAACCACACCACGGGATCAAACGACAATCTGGCAGCTGTTTAAATTTGGAACATCCTGGGATATCATCAACAGGAAAATTCACGACTGTCTTATTGGGGTTTATTAAAAAGCCATACTCAGGAATACCTGTTGCTAGAGTCCTAAAACAGATATAAACAGTTAGCCTAACTCCCACTGCAAAAGCAAATAAAAAAGCCCACCATGCTGCAAGACTCATATGATCTTGCATCAAAGGACAGAAACCAAAGAATAAAGGGAATCATGGCAAACTCTTTAGGTTAAGGAACACAGCTAGAAATAAACAAAACTGAAGACATTAGAGATAAATACATAAAATAAATAAGCTTAAGGATATGAGGATAATGGAGAAAAATTTGCATTAATCTGTAAAAGTTAGGAACTTAAGCCATGAAACATTTGAGACAAGCTACATAAACCACACTCACAGAAACCATTGAGACCAAAATCACTGGAAAAACACAGATGAAGACTTATTGCTTTTGAAAGTTAATAAAAACAAGGAGAATCCACGTAACAGGAACCTCATTTATCTGATGAAAATTTTGAACTTTCTCCACAGAGTTTTCCCTAAGGATGTTTTCATTGCCAGAATGCCTGCTGATTACCTACTGCACATGGGATCAGCAGTGCCATCTCATGGATAAGCAGCAGTTTGTCTTACTTGGCGATGTATTCATGTGCACACTTCATCCTTTTAAAGAGTGAGAAGAAGAGGTAGGCTCTTCTTGTTGGGGACTAATGGTCACAACGCTGTCTCCTCAAAATTAATTTCTTGAGTCCACCAGTTCTAATACTACATTAGAAAACACTGTTACTGCTCCATTTGTGGCAGAGAGTTCAAAGGATCTGTAAGCAGTTCTGAAAAACTTGCACAGAAGAGACTACTTCTCTACAGAAAATCAACAAGGCTGGTGCAGAAATTGATATAAAATAAAGATGCAGATAAGTTCAAAGGGCAAGTAGGACAGTATCTGCAATGCTACTTCAAGTGACATTATGCTGAAAAGATGTTACAGAGATTAATAGCTCGAGGCATCCCCAGCCTCTTAGTTCAACTTATCATTTCCAGTAAATCTCCATATCCCTAGAAATTTCTTTCTGTTCTGATAAGGAAATGAGGACAAATGAAGTCTTCAAAGTACACTATCCACTAATTAGTACAATTTACACTTCAAACTGTACTTAATTGATTTCCCCATGACCTTTCAGGCTCACAACAGAGCTGCATTTTTCTGACTATTGAAAAGCACGATGCAACTGACTGCATTGCAAATGCTAAGCTTTTCTTCAAGATCTCTCTTTTGGATCCTTAAAACTGGCTTTGGCATCAGCAGAACTCTTCTTGGATACTGACTGTACATTCATATCCATGGTAACCAGGAACCTTTTTTGGGGCCCAATTTTAAAAAAAAGGTAGTTCTGAAGCACTCTAACGAATTACTGTTTGAAAACTTCTGTGAGCTGCGTGCTGCCATGCTATCAGTATCTTCAAACACTCACCCCAGAATATTAATGACCAGAAAATTCTTAGCAATATTGTGTCAGAGAAAAGTTCCATTCTTTCCTCGCGAATAGAAGGTAGCAGCATGCCTGCCTGACAAATATATTTTAAGAATGTCACTAAGACATCTTAAAAAATTGAGGGAAAATTGTCTTAAAAGACAATGTCAGCTGCTTTGGTTAGTCTGCACTACTAACTGCTGCTAGAAGCCCCATCAAGGTCAATAGCTAGGTCCCTAATTAAACTTCAGCAGGAATCCCCCACCATCTGAGCTGCAACAGATTGTTAATTGGCCATCAAGAATGTAGCTATTAAGATTCTTCCCAGGCACAGGCTACCAGCAAGGACTCCAAAAAAGCCCTTGATTATTAACCCATAAAACAAATACACCTATATGTACAAGCATGTCTAAAGATGAAAAAGAATGACCTAGAAGTTGTTAATGCTTATTACTTTGAAGACTATGTCTTTAATAGCATACCTTAGAAACGTTCTTGCCTGCTTTAAATGTGGCGTAACCAGCAAAAAGTCATCAATGAGACGTATTAGGACTCTGTAATCAAGAAGAAACTGTTAGATTTATTTTATATGTAATCCTTTCAAATTTTTGTCATACTCTTCAGAGCAACAACATGCCCATTTTAATTCACAAGAAGGTAGAGGCCAATATGATCTCCAAATCGAGTCTCACAAAGAAATTCTCAGTTCTGCTTCTTTCCTAAAAATAAATGAGAAAAAAAAAAAAAGAAAAAAAGAAAGCAAAGGGGCTGGCTACACAAAACATGACAGGAATTTACAGCACCCAAGCTACTCCATAGCAGCTTCTTGGATGCAGGGTTTTACACTTTTCCAAGGGAGAATTTGCAGTATCTTAATCTACAAGACAAGGAAAGGAAGTGTAATACCAGGTACACAAGCAGATACCAGATTCTTGATGTGCTCTAACTCTGTATCTTTGTTTACCATGTAGTAGCTTGTTTGTGAAGCTACAACTTGAATGTAAAACACACCACCAGCTACCACTCTAAAGGCTGGTATTTTCTTTTTCAACAGAATTCAGGCCCCAGGCATGCCCTTATTTTTCTGATAAATCCTGCCTAGTAGATCATAGAGAGGAAGCTCTGAAGATGATCTCGTCCAGTCTCCTCTTCAAAGCAGGAGTATTGCCATCACTATGATCAGATCAGCTGCACTTTTGCCTAGCCAAGTCAATAGCCAGGTTATTTTTTTGACTTAAAGGTCAAATGAAACTATCAAAATCATTCAACAGACACCCAAGTAACATTCTAAAATCTCCTCTATATAAAAACAGCTGCTATATGAAAGAGTGCGTTCTTCTGAATCACTTTCATAATTTCAGTATGTATAAGCAACATCCTTTAAAAGCAAAATATAGCTGTTTAGACTCATATCATCACAGCATCCTAAAGTCTATGAGAAGAACCCTACTACTTGTGTAGAGAAATGTTTAAAATTCTAAGACTTTCCATTAACCAGTGAGCCTCCCAAGAAGAGACACCAGACAGATAACCTTATCCCGAGTCCTCCTACACACTTCTTAGTTTCTTTTTTCTTTCTTAGGACAGAATTCATAGCAATGGAGGGAGATATGTGAACACAGACAAGCTTCAGGGTCCAGCTCATGCCTGAAGACCCTAATCTGGGATTCACCTGGGGATCAGTTTATATGGAGCTAAAAGGGACCCCAAAGTATTCACAACTAATAAAGAGGTAGAGCTTTTATCAGGCAAGCTTTCTGTCAAGTTCCTAAGCAGCAAGCAAGAGCAGAGCACAAAGACTTAGAAGATGTACCAAGAGCCACACAGGGCTTCAAACAAGAACCAGCATGCCTTATGCCTTGTAAAAAATCTGCAATAAAGCTGTCACCTTGATAAAAAGTTAAGACTTACAGACACTGTAAAAAATCTGCAATAAAGCTGTCACCTTGATAAAAAGTTAAGACTTACAGACAGTGGATTGGAAAACCCTCAGGCAGAAACCTGGAATATCAGAAAGCCTGTAATGAACATCCTATCTTGTCTGAGGACAGAAGACCACAGATGTTGTGGGAATGAGTGTGGGAGAACCATAAACTTCCTAGATGTACAAGAAGAGCTTGTCAGGCTCTTTACAGCATCTCTAAATACTGTGCTCTTTGTAAGAGCAAGTTGCCTACCCACAGATCTGGGAAAGCTTCTTTTAAGTGCTTGTCGTTCCAATCTTATCACAAACAGAGAAATTCCCCCACAAAACAACCACAGTGACACTGAAGCTGCAGAGATGTTTGTGTGCACCACACTCCTTATGGAGAGTGGGAAATCCTTGAAATTCAAAATTAAACTTCAGAGAAAATGTCTAACACATATACCCTATATTATGCACTACTGTAACAGAGCACAGAACAAAACATCCCTACCCATCCTGCTGTACTCCACAGAGCAATTTGTTTTCCATGTCTCCATAGCATAAGCTGCAAAGTAAGGTTGACAAAATGGAGCCCTGTGGAATTCCACAGCACTGTAAGTAGTACCTAGTAAAGAATAAAAGAAAAAAAAAATCAAAACATGCAGCAAGAAGACTGCAATAGCCATTAAAAATTTACCTTTTTTTTCACCAAGTATAATGTATGTGTTTCAATGAGAAATATGCTACATGCCTGCTAGTTAGCCTTACTTAAATTTGTTCTTTCCTCTGAGAATCTACATACGGCTCCAGAAGTTTTAAGTTAAACAGTGAAAAAAAACACTAATATACTTATTCCTTTCTTATTATCAAACTCCAGTAGACAACTGTCATTAAATGAAAGAAATTTTAAAACTGATCTCAAACCACAATGCCTCCTTCCTCCTTCAGCTGCGGAGCCACCCTTCATTTAAGCTTTGTAATTCTTTATGTTACATCTTGCATAGATTCAAAACAAGTGTTCTTGTACAAGAAACAAAGTGCACTGGACAAATCTTTCAAACTATAATTTATTTATTTTAAATTATTATTGAGGTGTTTATTCTTTGTTTATACATGCACAGCATGATCTGGCCAAGGAAAATATTTTCTTGGGTTTCTGTTTTTGGGGTTTTTTTTCTGGTTGGTTGGTTTGGTGGGGTTTTTTTTCCCCCACAAATAAATATCACTTTAATTTTACGGAAATTTCTGATGGCTTAGCTCAATAGAGCATGTGATCTGGTTTTATACATCCCAGCTGTACTGTAAAACACATTTATTTCCTCATTTAACAGCTCAGGCATGAAGCTATCTTACTTCTAATCAGGAAAAACCACTACCTCCTGTGAAATGCTAACCCCTACTATTTGTAATTATACTCAGCCTCCCCCCACCCCCTGCTTGAAAAGTTCACTGAAGCTGTCAGTTGTCATTTTGTAGAAGAGTAAATCTTGATTTGTTTCTCGTGGCTTCAGATAACTCATATAGACATAGCCAAGGGTAGGTGCATTAATACTTCCCCTATACTGTTCCTTGTATAAAGCCAGTAAAACCACACATAGTAATAGTAATGTATCAAATATAGATAAGCTACTGAAGACAGAGTTCCCCATGACCTTGTGAATTTTTCCATGCTGGCAGCAACAGAATGAGTGTGCCTCACAAAACCCAAGGGAATTATTTTCACAACACTCCTTTGAAGCAGTGAGATATTATATTATAATGTCCATTTTACTATTACTACATGAATGACTTAGTGAAACTGAAGAGAATGAAATTATGCAACTGGACACCAGAGCCACATACTACATTCTAGCAGTGAACTTAGCTATGTTTTGAGTCCTGTGCAAATTTTTCTAGTAGTAATTTTACATTTTTCCAGGCTTTTGATAAATCTATCAAATGGTATTAAAAGATTCCTTCTAGGTCCCCAGCTCAACAATCAGCATTTTTCTCAAAACATCAAGTGAATAATAACTAACTGTGGTGGCTTTTTGAGACCCATCAGGTAAAGAGTGTATTCATTTACTAAACTTTTTTGTTCAAAAAAACCCACCCAAAACTGCAAATGAGAATGAGCTACTTAAAAAGGGCAAATTCATTCCAGGACAAACAACATTTTTTCAGCTAAGCTGTGACTGAATTTAAGTAAATGTGAGGTTGGCTTTGTCAGGGTGTGCTTTCTTTAAAACCATTAAACTTTTATTAAACATACTGATGTTGGTCAGTCCTTATTAACGGCATGCCACGTCAGCATTCTCATGATCCTGCCAAAGGGAGTGTAAGCATCAATGCCAGAAAAACCTATAAACGCTCTTCTATTTGCCTCCTTGAAAGCTTTTCTCCCCCTCTCTCAATTCTGTGAGATTAAGTATTCTAAATAAAGGTATTTTTTCAAGAGCAAGAAGCTATTCATTCTAATATACCTCACTCTGAATTTACAAATAAAGATCATGCAAGTACTTCCTTTTGAGATCTAGTACACATTTGCCACCTAGAGGCAAAACGTTAAGTACCAGATCAGTATCTCTAGCAACACAAGAAGAAATCTGCTTTACTACTCTCTATAACATCTGATTCCTAATTTTGGAGTTGCCAGTAATTTTAACTTTTACTTTATTGCCTTTTATTTTTATTGTAACTTGCCAAATAGCAAGGCCATGCAGAAAAGGTTTAATTTTGCACTATGGAGGAAAGACTAACAAGGCTTTTACATGATTGCTTGGATGTCACCTTGCTTTTGTTCACCACTATGGATCCCAACATTTTAAAGTATTTTTCTTTTGCTCTACATCTGCGCTTTCAAAGGAATAAGGTTACATTTTCACAGAATAATGCATTGTGTGTATAGTTAACATCATCTAGATGAGAAAGAGAGATTTTATTCAATATAAATCTGATATCAAACTCTTCATGCTTTTACGGATCTTAAACTGATAAACAGATTTCATATTAACATGAAATAAAAATCTTTAAAAGGCAGTTATCAAAAATCCCTTGAGCCAATTAAAAGTATCCTGCTTAACAGAAAAAAACCACTAACCAAAAAAACCAAACAAACTATACAAAGAAAAATTAACTTCTTTTTTACCTGCTCCCAATCTCCAGGATGTTGTTTTGTATCATTTGAAGAAAAAAAGTAAACAGGCTGGAACTTGTCTCATTAAAAGTTAAGCTCTAGAAATGGGACAGAACAAAACAAGATTTGTACTTCAGAAACAGACTGAAACTAAAAATACAGTATAAACTTAAAAGATACACAGAAACCTTTATGAAAAGTTAAGACTAGTAGTTCAACCCCCTAAGGTAAGAAAAAAACCACCTAAAACCAAGATCTGAATATACATGCTAAAAAGCTGCTCACATCCAACAAGTAAATGGTGCAGTTCCTTTTTTTGTTTTGCGTTAGGAGAAAAACAGTCTTGATTGGTGTTACATGGGAAAATAGTCAAATATAACATCTAAACCCACTTTTTAAAGTGGTAGGTATATTATGTTGGATTATTACGATGTATGAGACCTTGCTCTTTTGGACACTTTCTATCCTGTAGGGCAATTTCTGTAACTGTCAAGTTCTTTAAGATTCCGCAAGTATAGATACGCTCACTTGCCAGTTCTGCTGCAGAACACCTTCTTTGCCACGTATTACCAACAATTCCATGTGTGACTGTCCACCCAATATTTATGAAGCTTTTCGTTAAAAATTGTGTAATAAAAAAATCATTTAGAGCTGTTTAAATCCCTTTAACAATGACTCCATGAGAAATAAAGCAAAATTACTTCCCACTTGCATAGATTAGACATCAGACAAATGTACCCAGCTTTTGATAGAGCCATGTGAGACCACGGTTATTTGTACTGAAAACCTAATGTGATGCACCTGTGGTACAGACAACTAGGCTGACATGATACTTTTCTCAGAATACTTTTTTTTTTAAAGTAATGACACACACGCACACAGAATTGTTTTCAAATGTAAAATACTTTGAAATAGAATGCTGCTGTTCATGTAATATCTAGCATAGTTACCAAAATCAGCTGTGCACTGGAAAAAACAACAAAACAAAACCCTACATACACATCATCAGAGATCCAGCTAGTTTTCATTTTCATCCATGTACTCGTTAGGCTCTCTGCACCTTGTAGGATCCTGGAATTGTGCACCACCCACACTGTATAGTCTACTCCTATGTCCACAGATATACAAGATCATTTTACTTGCATGTTAGAAGCATAGATTATCCTACATCAAAATTTTCCACTGACAAGTTTAGAAAAAAAAAATTTTCAAAAGAAAGTAGCGTATGAAAAAATACCTGTCTGATCATCTGATGCTCAGGAATGTTGTAGGTTGTTATCATGGAAGACCATGATGCTAAGCAATACAATGTATTAAGAAAGTGATGTGAGCATACCACCTACTTCTAACGCCTTTCTCTGTCATGCTCCTTGTACAGAAGGAAGTCTTGAGAACAAACATTTGGAATTAGCACAGTTCTCTGCAGCACAAGAATTAAAAGAACACAAGCATGCTTGCTTCTTGTGACAAAGCATCAGCTGGAGTAAATTTAAAATACGTATCATTTTTAACCGTACTTTAATTTACTGAAAGTGAGAAATCTCTTTAAACAAAAAAATACAGGAGTTGCTCTTGTTTTGTGTTGCATTTTAACTCTAAAGAAGAGCTCATTCTTATCAACCTTGGCAGGTTGAAGCCCTTCTTTACTAGACGGTTAATTTCTCACTTGAGACCTGTTGCAACAAACAATGGAATTAGGAAAGGAAAAAGAAAACACTGGTTAAAATGAAAGCTTGAGACAACAATGAGAAAATCTGGAAAAAGTCTAGCAGGACATTTTGTCAGATTTCTTGCCTGCTGCATTTCCTCCACTGAACACTAACAGCCTGTTATAAACAACAAAGAAGAGATGACAAAAAACTTTCTATGGAAGGTGCTGGGTAACTAGAAAAGAGGCGGTGTCACCACATATTATGTACATTCAATTAAAAATTCCAATCTTCCTCCAATTCTTCTGTAGCTTTCTTTTGCAGTTGAAAAGAAGCGTCCCCATATTTACCTGTTCAACTATTATTGCATTTTGCAATGAGGCATTCTCCTGAAGCTGGGACACAAATTGCTTCATGTCTGGCATAAAATCCTTGAAAGTAGAAACCTGTATATTGAGTGTAAAGAAATAAATGACAAAAGCAATAGAAAATTCAGTACCAGACTCTTTTATTCAGTGAAGGTCAAAAGGCCAGCCTGATTGCATTATTCTAATCCAACAATTCTGCTATTGTTAAAATGAAATATCTCCCTCACGTATCTCTATTTCCACAACACATTCACCTTTACTCTTACTAATGTTAAGTAAAAAGTGTAAAAGTACAGAGTAAAAAGAAGCTTTGCTAACTCTGGAAAATATCCAACACTATTAAAAAAGGGTTTATGAAGTAATTGCCTAATTCAAATTGTGACTTAAAAAAAAAGCTACAAACAAAAATATTCCTTGGACTGAAATATATCTACAGCAGCAAACAGAAGAAATCAGCAAATCATACATGTCTCCTATAGAATCTCTTGGCTTTTCCACTTGTGGTAATCATAATCACAGCATAGCGCCGTATGCAGTACACAGTTCTTTTCTCAGGGTTTAGGATCTGTGAAATCACTTCCACAAGCTTATTGTGAGGAATGGTATCATAAGCCCTGGACACATCAGCCTGAAACAGAAGAAATATCTTCCATTATATATTCATCAGTATCACTGTAAACACTGTGGTAGTACAAAAAACCTCACTGCTCAACCAAACTATCAGTTTTAGCACAATTCTTGCTACTAACAGAAGATGATACCATATGCAACCTTAAATCTAACACTGAACCTTCAATTATTTAAGTAAAGTTTATTGCTGATATTTTATGTTTAAATATTTTAAGAAATGCTCCTCTCCATGTGATCATGGAGGTGACATCTTAGGCTTTTGAAAAGCTGCAAACTCAGGTGTTTCACCTTTCCTAAACCTCATATTGCAATCTTACCTCTGCTTTTACTTGTCATAGTCAAAATTCAAAACCTTCTGAAGAAGCAACAACCTTAGGAGAACTACATCAATGACATTCTTTGGCTTGAAAGTTAACGAGACAATCACTGAAAGTAATTTCAGGACAGGATGACAACTGACATATGAGAGCATGGGAGAGGAGCCCCACCATAATATATATAAAAATCTGTGTAATTTACATACATCTGCATAAATCGCTCCAATTCAAAGCTATGAATTGAGCTCAAACACAAAAGGTTGCCTGCTAGACTTAACTGAAAAACAAAAGTGTTAAGAAGAAACTCCTTCAAATAGTGGGATATGACAAGCACTCATTATTTTCAAGTGGGAGAAGAAACTTGTTGGAGACACACTAGAGTTCAAGTGTTCATTTTCAACAGAAACTAATGATACTGAGACAGAAGAGACCTATTTTAAAAAGATGCTGAATTTATCCAAATGTGCATAGCGAGTTTTTCCTGGTTTTCCTTTGGGAAGATGGCCCTAAAAGCATATCTGAGTTTCTATTTTTGTCCCATTTTTACACCCAAGTAAGTGTAACTGAAAAAGCCAGTGCATGTGCAGAAGCAAGAGCTGCTACATGACAGAAAGATTAACAGAAAAATATCCAAGTAAAGGAAGCACTACTGCAGGGACACCCCCCCTTAAAAAACCAACCAGAGTCTGTGTTAGGTATGCACAAAAGTTTATTTTGAGAAAGAAATGATCATGCACTCAGATCACACCTATTACAGGTATAAAAATATGTGCACAAGCTGACTTTGAAGTTAGTCTTAATATGTAATTAAAAAGACATACCTTTACATAGTAGAAATGAGGAATTTCACCATCTGATTCAAGAACCTTTGTAACAAACTTCTTCCATGTCTTGTAGATATCATCTTTCCCAAACACTGAAGAGCCGATAAAACTGGTGTTTATAGTCCGTTCATAATTTAACACACTAAATAGATTTTTTAGTCGAGTGTTGTAGTGATGCATCTAAAAAGAGACCAAAGAGAATCACCTTAAAGTATGGTGAAACGTATTAAATTCTGTGCAATACATAGATTTCACATTCAGATGAAGTATGAGATTAAATTTGTATATTTACTGTATTATTTTGGTCAACTGCAGTTTTCAGAAAGCATGAATATACCTTCAGTAACTACTTGGAAGTGTCAAAACAGCCTCAGAGGTTGGGGGGGGAGTGTTGGGGGGGAGGTTGTAGATTTATATCCTATGGAAATTTTTTTTTTCTGTACTTGGTTCTTGGAAATCAAGGTGTAATAGTTAAGGAGATAAACTCCAGCAAATAAAACTGCCACCAGTTAAAAGGTGTCTTCTTAAATACCTTTCATTCTCTCTGCTGGAGAGAAGAACAGCAAAAAGAACATGCGCCCAGAGACTTTAGGCTAACTCCAGCTGGACCACCAGTTGAGCCTCTGGAGGTACTTTATGCAAGTACGTTAGCAAAGATTTAACTCTCAGCTATGGGAATAATAAACTACACCAGAGTGGCAGTGAAGTTGTGCAGGTTGATTAGCTCTGTAAACACCTTAAGGAAAAAAAAATATTGACAGAGCTGGCAACAAAAGAATGTTGAAAGGGCAAGCCATACTACCGAAGAAAATAAACAAACCGCACACGTAGCATACCTATGAATCAGTTTAGAGCTTCAGAGAAATCCTCCAAAATGTATACATAAAAGCGTTCTTACTATCAACAGTAGTATTATGATCATGATACAGATACACTGAAACAACTAATTACAGAAGCATTCCAATTCATCTGAAAACATTTATTTTTGCACTGAAAAAAATCAATTACAGGTTTCAGTGAAAAGCTGGCAAAACTAAAGCACACCAAAAATGTTCAGTGGACTACTGCCACTGCCTCCAGAACAACTTAATCCAACTTCACTGTTTTACATAAGGTAAGTAATTATGTTCATTCACTGGCTGATCTTGCAAAATGTTTTTGACAAGTTTAAAAAACAAAGATTTCTGAAAATTAACATGCTTTCCTGAATTATTGCAGTGGTATCTTTTCCGTTATAAGCCAAGTTGCTAAGAAAAACAATCGAAAGGGTAGAGATGTAGCTCAAAGGTAAATAGAAGCAGCAAGTTCAAAGTAATCACCAGTAAAGTTCCTCCTTCCCTTCTTAACAAGCATATCCCAAGATGGTTGCTTTTTCACAAAAAGCACGCTTTCACCTTCTAACAAAGCTGATGGCCATATGGGTGTTAGCAGGTGAGTCAATAAAAGAAAATTCAGATTGGTTTCAAACCCTATTTGAACTAGACCTGAGAGACCTGGAGTTGCAGTAGTCACAGTAGCTCCTCATTTTCATGTTGGAAGGAAATCCCTCGAGCCTCTTAATTCCCCAGGTCTAATCCACAGATTTGTTAACATTTTTGCAAAACCTAAAGATCTGCCGGAATCTCTCCAGAATGCAGTAAAAGACTACGAGCTCTCAGACAAATCAGATCTTTTGGAACCCTGCTGCTGCCCAGTGCTTTGAGCTTCCCATTAAAAATAAAAAATAGAAAACAAAAAAAATACTGATTCAAATGAAAAAGGAAGAAGGGTGTAAAGCAAATATGTAAAACCTTTGAAACAAAATAAAATCTACACTGATTTGAGGATAAATTCATGGAACTGGACACATTCCACCATGTATTTTGCAGCGAAGTTTGAGAGTTGCCCAAGAATCAGAAATTGGTTGGCTGGATATTTGGGAGATTCTCTCTGACAATTCATCTGGATACATTCCAGCATTGAGCTACAGAAGCTGGCCAAGACTACCCCTACAATTCTAAACTGGGCTGGGATCACATACTGAACAGTAAGTGCTAAGAAGCCATTGACCTCTCACCCATTTGGGGAACACTTAAATCTTGTGCACTAAGTGGAACTCAGTCTTGAGGAAAAACAATAAATGCAGTCATGCAAGAGAGTGAAACTGGGTTCTCACTATGTCTTGTGGTTAACTGGCCTGTTAAATAGATTACTCCATGCACTGCGTGTTCTGTCTTTGTTCCCACACTGCAGTAATTCCGTGCCTCCTTCCTATCTCCCTACTATCCTTGATCCAGCTTACTCGCCCTTCTTAGACCTTCTCCTGTAACACACCCAATGCACCACTGTTCAGCCCCCTGAGTAGACCTGGCACCACAGCCAACTAGCTGATCAACATGCACAATCAGTATTCAGCTAAATCCCAACAGGGATTTGGACTCATCCATCCCTCACTCTCTGGTGTGCCAAACAAATACGACACATTAGTTCAGAATACTGAGCATCTCTGAGACTTCTGTCTTTCTGCTCCCATAGATGGCCAATGCCTACCACAACCAGACACAGTTAGCAAGTCTGAGGGAAAGGGATGGAAAGAGAAGAGAAAGAAAACACGATTACCTGACAGGCCATTGCCATTCTGTTAAGACTCATTTCCTTAAGACAGGCTTGCTAACAGAAGTACATGATTCTGGAATTGGAGGCTAATGGCAATTAAGCACCGGGAAGGGAGAAGCTAAGTTGCAACAGGTAGACCCGTTCAGTCATTCTGATTTGAATGTTCCAGTTCACCATGTTAAAACTAGTTTTATGTAACAAAAAACCTTACTCACTGTATTAGCTACCTACATCAAACCCACATAAAACAATAAAGAAAATAAAAACCTTCTTTTCTCTGCTTTCCCTGCTGAATGCTCGTGCTTCAACAACACCGCTCACTTTTACTATGGGTCTTAACCCATTCGCTTTGGGAATGAACCGGAGCTTTGATGCCATAGGAACATAATTTTTTTGACGGACAGCTTCAATCTCCTCTGAAGATAAAGCACGTAGGTGTACTCTGGCAAAATGGTTTCTAAAATACAAATACACATTTAGTGTAAGCAACAGGAAAGGCAGTAAAGTTAAAACACTTAATCTCTTTATGATAACTGAAACCAAATATTTTTCTAAGATAATTACAAATACTAACCTCTGCAGAAAGTGACATGGAAGTCTGAATTTCAGAACAATGTCACAGTATCTTAACAACAATGTAATACAATAATGAGAGTACAAATTTCTGCTTGATGCAAATTAAGGTAATTAAAAAAAAATCTTAATTAACACAAATGAAAATTTAAGCACATATTAGCTGAGTACTTTTGAACATTATGAAATATTTTTGATGCAAGACAACAGGAAGTTGGATATTTCTCATGGTTTCAGAAGCTTGAAAGACATTAACGAAGTTGAATAGAACCTTCAGAAAACTATGTTAAGAAAGATCCAGGGAAGGACTTGCACACTGTAATGGGCTGTTCTACTCCCAACATTTAGGGGACCTACTACTTATTAAAAGTTATAGTGAACTGAGATACTAGGATACATATACAACATAAGGGCATTTAGGTATCCGGTAACATGATTCAAGTGTTTAGCTGCAGCTAAATTGAACAGCATAAAATAATGAAAAATGGAAGGCTCCCAAGTCATAGGTTCTGAGCTCTGTAAATTCATCTTACCGGGAAATGTGCTTCCCCCTCAGCATTTACAGTGCAGTGTAGCTTAGTCCAAATCAATACTTTCCCATGCAATGACGCGGGAAAAGGAGGTGGAGCAAAAGCCTTTGCTTTTACTTAAGATGTATTGTTAAAGTGCCCTACCTGCAACATAAAAGACCTGGATCAATCTCCTGCACTGCTTGTATTGTTCACATGGACAAAATGTGCCATTCCAAAAAGCCCTACAGCCTAGTGGTTAGGCTACTGCCCTGGGAAGTGAAGCAAGACAATTCAAATCCTCGCAAAAGAAGGGACATGTATCTAAACTTGCATGCAGATTTTTCACATTCCACACAAACCAACCAGCTGGTTTAACAATAGGAGCCCACACTATCACAAAAGGCAGTGGATGGATGGTAGAAAGCTGGTGAGCATGCTCTAGGAGACACCTGAGAAGCCAAGCATGCGGGTAAGAGGCACACAAATACTTCTCTATGCCAACACAACTCACAAGGTAATGATCCAGCTACTTGGGACTGTTGGGGTCCAAGCGATACAGTGCATGACATTCAGAAAGTATAGACGCATCCAGGGCCAGCAAGTTGAGCTATTACTGAGCGAGTGTTTTCAGGATTTATATTCAAACTTTGGAATTAAATTCCTGGTAGAGATGCTGCCTAAAGTAAGGCAGAAAGGACAGGACATCCCTCTTCCACAGCTAGAGATCACTGTTATTCATAATGACTTAAATTCTTTCCTGAATCCATAAAACTTCATCATGTACTACAGTATTAGGTAGATCACCAAGACAAAACAAAGAACTCCAGTTCAACAGAAACAACTGAATGATGAAATCTCCGCCCCTTTGCAGTTCACATTTAAGTCTGGAGGAAAAAAAACCTCAACCACTGTATAAAAAAAAATAATTACTTCCTTTGAAAGTGAATACAAAGGCCAATTATTGGCAGAACTTCATCATTACTACCTCTGGCCAGCTGTAGAATTCGACATCATTTTGCCTGCAGCAACATTCATTGCTTATTTCATGGCATTTATAGCAGTGCTAATGATTTTTAATAGGCACTGATCTAGTGGCCACTGAACCATTCTGCTCTCATTTGCACACTCACAACGCTGTTAAGCACGGGAACTTGGAGGAAGTTGAGTGGATGGTCCCGCTGTCTTTTGTCACCTCACCACAACCTGATGGGGGAGATTCAGAACTTCTGCAGCATTTTCAATCCTCAGCAGCCACTGTGTGTGGCAAGAGCAGGGGAGGGCATGATCCTTAGGAAAACAGATGCTGTCACCCCAACATCGGGTACCTTATTTTTAAAACATAACTTTGCATTCTGTGGGCCATGTAACTTGAAGCAACTGTAGCATGAAATACTGATCTTTTCTTAGTAACTACTGTTTTTAATTTGGGGTATGAAGTTTGGTATAGCCTCAAAAGTTAATATAAAGTTGTCTGTGTGCTATGACCAGCACACTCTCACCTCCACCCATACAGCAAGACAAACATAAAGATTCAGGTCCCCTCTCAGAATCGTGGTCTGTACTCTTGAGTGGGATTCTGCATAGGAAGATCTGCTCATGAAGATTTACTCCCTAATGACAATGCAGTGCAAAAACAAGCTCATGAGTAAAGTCCAGGTCCACTCAGTCCAGCCTGTTCCATCCACTCTCTTCCTCCCAAAGGAGGATGCAAAAGAACTGGAAAGGCATCAGTGGCCACGCTCGGCTGTGAACACCTTCCTGCAAGCCAGCTCAAAGCAATGGCCACAAGCAGCTCCAGCTGAGAAAAAGAACCAGGACAACCTCAGAACAGCCAGATACTCTTTCTCCAGGGAAGATGAAAGCAGCTTAACAGCCTCTGGCACCAATTCACCAACAGCGCCTGAAAACGCTGGCTGGTTAAGAGAGGATGGTGCCTGGAAAGCCTCAAAATGGCCAAGGCAGCCCTCAACAGCTGTTTCCCAAGATCTGTAAATCCCAATTCCTCTCCTCCCGTGTGAAGCAGGCAGCTTGCCACCTGTATGAATGCAGTAAGCTGGATAAGTAGGAGACCTCATGTTACACTGCACACTTGAAAAAGCAGTGCTGAAAGCCCTAGCCTTGTGAGTGAAGCTTAAGCACAGCTGCTGGGATCAGACTAGAAGTCCCTATGGCTATGTATCCTGTAGCCAACAGCAAACACCCTGCCCTTACAGCACACCCTTGGCAAGCACGCAGCAGTACTTCCTCGGGATGCTTCCCCAGCTTCCAGTAATCCACTGTTCAGGGACTTCCCAAGCCAAAGGTGAGAAAGGGCTTCCTGCACAGTGGGGAAATATGTGGGGAGGAAATTAGAAGAAACGGGATCAGCCCAGATTAGGGTCTTTGGAGTTCAGAGCACCTTGTCCTTACATGCCTGGTTTTTCTGGGAAACTGGGAATAGGGACAAAAGGGCTAAAACCAAATTTTCTTTTAATCACATACCCCACTAAAAACAGCATTATATCTAATGTGTAAAATTAGTACTTGATGATACTTTATGCCAAAAAGTAGCCTTTAAAGTACATTAAAACTACATAAAACACTAACTGCAAAACTAAGTGTTAGTTTGAAGACAAAACAAACAGAATATGTGGTACTAAAAATTATATTCTACTACTACTAAATTGCATATTCTGTGCTACAACTGCAAACAAGATTGAGGCCCCATTAAGTGCAAAAACATGCAGAAGAGCTACACTGGAGATACCAATGTTGAAATCAGGGAGCAGCAAGGCAGGAGGGGAAAAAAAATAAAATCACACATATAACATTGTAGACCAACAGACCACTGTGAAAGCAAAAGGTTGAATGCATAACACAGCCATTAAAACACAAGACAAAATACGCTAATTTTGCACAGTTCCAAAGTGCTCTCAGACACCAACAATTTATAACAAAAACCCAAAAAGATGTGAACTATGGAGATGTGTGCACAATACCATTCATTAAAACTGCCTTCAAATCTTCCCTATTTTCTCACTTAATTGCTTAAAATTTTATCTTAAATAATGCCCTAACTTAAATACATGCATGCATTTTTAGGACCAAAAAAGCAGCATGGAATTCCACAGCTGCACTAAAAAACAAACTGCAGCTTTTAAATCCTTCAATCTTAAAAAACCTGAAACCACAAAGCTACTGTCTGAATTTATGACTAGAGTATTACAGCATTTCAGCAGAGGTTTGGGTTGGTTTTGGGGGGTTTGGGTTTTTTTTAGTTTTTTGGTTTTTTTTTTTTTAATTAAAGCAGTTGAAGCAAATTGAGTATTTTTAAAATTAACTTTCCCAAGGTTACTTTGGGATTCTGTCACTATGCTCTACTCACTGTTAAAAGGTGTAAAAAATTGACTTATCAAATCAAAATCCTCTTTAAAATGGATTTTATTGTTGCAAAGGTTTCTCTTCTCCTACTAAAGAATTCTAAAGTTGAATCACTTTTCTCACACAAAATACTTCATAATTTACAAGCTGTGCATACTAAAATCACAGGCTGAATTTTCTTTTGGGAAATTAAGCAAATAAAAGGAGGATAAATGGGCAATAAATGAAAGCAGAATAACTTTACACTACAAACACAAGATTTCTACATATTCCATTAATGTTTGATTAGTTTTCTAATGTTACCTAATTCCAATGTTCTGTAACTTGCCCCAAATAAACTTTCGGTAGTAGAAAAGCATGTTTTTCTGGAACATGGTCTCGGTGATATAGAAAAATGATCTGAGCAACTCAACAACATAGGTATCCATCAGCCAGTACAGGAATTTAGCCAAAAGTTCTTCACGGAAACAATGTTCATATGCAGGAACAAAGTGATCACCTTCAATAAACAATTCAAAGGTAGTTATAGTGAATATCAACTATTTGTATTAGTAAAGAAACAGAACATACAAACAAAAAAACCACACATTGTTAACACTTTTCTTAGCTTGAGGTTAATGGAAAGAAAAAAAGCAAGTACAAACAATTGCACAGATGCCACTCCAAATTTTCACTGGCATTAAAGTGATCGACCCAAGCTTAAAGTACAAACATAGAAACTAATTTGCAGTGACAAACTGACATACAGGATATGAATACATGCCATTAGTAGCCCAAAGACTTACTTTCTTTCCCCAGCGTTGATCGTGCAAGATCTTTAATGCACAATGGCAAAATTATTGTGAAGGGAAAGGCAAAATGGAAATAAGCCTACTACAATATAAAACTTAAAAAAAAAAAAAAAGTGCAAAAGAATGAAAATACTTAGGTATACCGTAAAAATAACAGAATTGAACTGGGCTGACCTGGGGATAAGAATGATACTCAGATTTCCCAGTTACATGAAAATTAATTTCAGGGTTAACCTTTATTTCAGACATCCTATATAAAAACTTATTGCTGCAGTCAAAAAAAAGAAGAAAAAAAAAAATCACCCTTATTTAAGTCTATCAGCACTTCTAATATTTAGATGGCACAAAAATTACAAACCCAGAACATTCCTAGCTACTGTCAAATTTAAGGCCAGTAGTGGTGCTGAAATATGGGTGAGTAGGGAATAAAACCCAGTGCTACAATACTGAATTTTTGCCAACTTTCAATTACATTTTTTTCTAATTAAATTTAAGAGTAGAATTTAGCAAAATACAACAGGATAATTTAAAGAAATATAGAGAAATATTAGTTTAGCTGCATAGCACAAATGATTATGGCACAAATGTGTTAAAAACAGCTTAATTTTGACACAAAAGAGCTGAGGCTTAAAACTGAGACTTATGAAATGGAAATAAGTTGCCAGTTCTCTACCCTGTTTGGTTTTTGTGTGCTTCAGGGAGGAGACATATTCATGTATTTACAGCACCTAAGAAAAGACTACCATAAAGAGAGAAAACAGTGTTCACTTCAACAGAAGCCAGCTAACATCAATGAAAAAATCCAGTGATTGTTAGAAAATCCTCTAACTGAAGAGTTGCAATATGCTGTTGTAATACACAAATTAAATCAGCATGTTGTTAAGTAGCTGTCCTGGAACTAGATCATTTTTTACTAAGAGCTTGACAACAGATGTAGATGATGGCTACAATTCAGGGAAGTAACAAGAAACCACTACTACCACTTTTGGAGAAAAAAAAAAACCAAAACAATTACAGCGCAGCAAAGCAATTAAATGTGTGTTTAAACTTCAAGCACAAGGGAGTACTTTCATGACAATTAAAATTAAGCCTATGTGTTGCTTTTCCTGGAATAAGGCCAGAGAGTAAGAGGGTATTACATTTTTTTCAGATAAGATGTTCCAAATGACTATGAACCAAACATATATTCTACAATAAAAACCTTTTAAAATATTTAACTCCTCAGCATTTTGAAAAGCATGGTTTTGAGCCAGAGTTTCTGAATAAAGAATCAATGTATTTGCTAGAATTAACAGTTTCTTATGGAAGTGTAACCTCCCCTATTTTTGACATCAGTTCTCAAACATCAGACTTGTTTATTTTCCTCCTACGTTACAAAGAACCCGTAGTAATTTCAGAACCTTACTGCACCTTTTAAGAAGGAATACCATTTTCAGCTCACATTACTGTAGGATCCATGTACATTACCAGGTAAGAATAAATACTGCAAACATACCAATTAAGGAAGTGCAATCCACATTGTACAGGTGGAGAATGGAAGCACAGAAAAATGACAACATGCATTAGATCCTACAGCAATCAACCACAGAACACCAGCTTCAGCCTAGATTTAAGTCCTAGGATAGCGTCTGAAAAAAAGACTTTTTCAGGAAAGCAAGATCTACTTGACATCATTTGAAAAAGAGGACTAAACTGAAGGGATTCATACAGAATTTGGAGCAATCAGCTGATGCCCTCACGACAGCTTTCAGTCAGGGACCACTTGGTCTGGTGACCTCTGTACCATCAATGACCCAGCCTGAAGCAGTGCTCAGCATGGGTCTCTTGTTCCTAGAGTAGGGCTCTAGAAAGGTGACAGAGAGTGGACAACCCCTGCATTGCACAGTTCCCATACTCATGTCTTTCTCACAAGGTTGATGGGGGGGGGGAGGGGGGGCGAGGGGGGGAAACATGCTGTGGAACGAAGGTTCGCCCCCATAGCAGAGGAACACATGCTGCTACAAGCATCTTCAGTTCCTTCTGAAGGCTTATGGTAACCAACAGGCAGACTGCATTTGTTCCTTATGTGCTTAGGTCATACTTCAAGGAATTTTTAGAGTTACTGCAATTTGGAGGGTAGGGGTGGAAGGGAGCTTTGTTGAAAGGCCCAGGTTCTGAATTCATGTTTGTGAAAATGTCATTCTATTACACACAAAAAAAGTGTGAATGAAAACAATGAAAACTGTAGTTTTGGAAGGAAGACAGGCTTAAATGTTATTCCACCATCAATTACAAATATTACTAGGTTTGCTCTCTCGGCTATGGTTGTTATCAATGAACCCAACAACTCTGAACTCAGGTTCAGTACCCTCCCCTTCCCACCTTAAACATGAACACCAGTCAGCTGACACCCCCGCCACTTAAGTTCTTTAAGAAGTACCTTTGACTAGACGAAGCCACATGCAGTCATTCACTCTCATCTTCCACATCAGCTCCTGCAACGAAAGCTTAGCAAACTTCCCCATGGAAATGAACACTTTCACATTTTTTAAGAACCGGCACTTGTTATGGTTAGAACCCCAAAGCTCAGCGGGGATGACCCGCTCCAGGCACTCCCTCACAAAGATGTACACCTGCCAGTGGCTGCTGTGCTGCTTGAGGAGCTCCCCGAGGGCTGAATCACACACCTCTCCCGAGTTTTGCTCCTCACTCTGCAACTCCCCACGCACAGATTTTGCAAGAGGAGCGCGTAAGTTGTCTGGCACAGCAGCGTGACCAGATTCACATCTGCTGCTTGTCACGCTCTTAGTAGGCTCTTTCCCAAACCGCTCCACTTGCTCGCAAACCTCTGCTTCCCCAGGCAAGGCTGCCTGACAAGGCAGCTCAGTTTGTCTCACACTGGTTTCAGATATCCAGACAGGGCAATTTTTTTTCAAGAGAACTAAGTAAGGGCACTTTCCATGGTTCTTTAAGAGTTTCTGAAATGTGTGTCTCATTTGCCAGTAGCGTTTGGGCAACCTCTTCTTTCTCCAGTTGTGATGTGGCAGACTTTGGCTGTGCTTTTGCTCCAACAGATTTTGGCTTAAGAATATAGTTTCTATAAGCCGTCTTCCACCTGCCTGACAGCCCTGCAAGCGATTCAATAAAAACGATTTAGGAAAACACTCCTGGAAACTTCTGCGAGAGTACAGAAGAAACTTCCTGTCAATGTATACTGCAGAACGCAGGAGTGTGTTTGGTAACTTCTTTGCCAAATGAGCTAGGGGACTTTCCCGCCTTCCACATTTTGAAGAAATACCCTCCACGGCTTTGATCTGTACAGAATCCAACTGAGATTTATACACATGCATCTCTACTCCTTTCCTATGGGATTCTGCTTGAATTTCAATGCTGGGCTTTAAAGGTTTGTTACTCTGAACTCCTCGCAGGAAAGACCTTTCACCTGCCACAAACTTCTTCCCGTCACAAGATGTGTGAACTAAAGAAGGACCAGACATATCACTGTTACTTCTTTGAGAAACGTGCTGGTTTTTAATGAGATTTACAGAATGTGATTCTACATACCCAGTCCCGTATCTCTTGGAACTACTTTGGTTTACATCAGGAGTGAGATTACAAGCCTTTTCCTCTCTCTCTTTTTCCTCTGCTTTTGCTCTCTTAGCTGGAATTTCAAGTTGTTCCCTATCAAGCTTCCTTTTTAAAGATGGTGCCGTAGCTGACAAATACAAACTGGAGCTACTCTGTTTTTCCAGATGTTGAGTAACCATTCTGATCTGTTTGCTTGCTTTAGAAACGGCTTTTGCAGAATACTGGTAACTGGACATGACGCTTTGTGTCTTGTTATTTTTTTTATTTCCCATGCTGGAGACATTAGCTTCAAGTCTCTGTCTGCATTTCCACCAATGCGACTTTGAAAGATACTTTCTATGAAACATAAGCCTTTTTTGCATATAGTCAAGCAAGCTACTACGTTTATGCTTTGAAAACCTTTGTTTAACAAACACTGGGGATGAGTCTACATTATGTGAAATAAGTTCATAAACTGGTTGCCCACAAACTTGGTAACAATTACTAGGGGGAACCAGCATAAAGATTGCACAATGTTCCAACAAATACATCATCACATCATCCCCTATCCTGCTCAGCAGTGTTTCCCAGAGGCCGCTGATACGAATAGTTTCTGTTGCAGTATTGGGTAGGTAGCTGTATATATTTGAAGACGGCATGATTTGGAAATGAGAACTGTTTTCGTCCAGTAAGGAGTATCCATACGCGAGGACATTCTTCTTTCTTTTTTCACACAGCCTCTGAACAACTCTTGTGATGACTTCACTCTGACTAGATAACTGAAGAAAGAAAGAAAGAAAGAAAGAAAGAGAATGAGCTTTTTATCAACAACTCTTCCATAAACCACAACATACACTTCAAATAAAACAGACATGCAAGATACACAGTCCTACCCATCAGCTTTAGATCAAGCCCTTTCAAAGCAATATTAACGATTCAAAAGTGCCATACCCAAAAAGAAAGGTTTTCAAGTGTACCAGAACATGTTTACATGCAGCGACACGGGCCTACGACTTTAAGGAAGTCTTTTTAACGTCTGCCCTTTTGATCCTCGTTTTCATGCCCAGGAAACACCCTACACTACTCCCCTCGGCTCCCTGAGCAACCTGGACTCCAAGGCCTTCGGGTCACTCTGCCCGTAGATAAGTGCTCGTAGATACGTGCTCATGCAGGCTCTAACCTCCAGGGAACTAACACCGATTTTCTTGAGGCCTCCATTTCCTTTTACGTAAAGAAAAGTTCAACTAAACGACTCGGTTCACAATTCTAAAACCCGCTCAACAAGCTTGCAAAGTTCGTTTCCTACCGTAGCACCGTTTCGCTCACGCGCTTCGCGGCTCCAAGAGAAAAAGCCATCTTTTCCCCTCTGAAAAGTTTCTTCTGCTTAAACGCCGACCTGCAAGCGGTACTCCCCCCCTCTTCCCTACCCTCTCAAGAGTGGAAATGAAAAAAAATGCCACTTCCCCAGCTGCTCCCCGGGCCACATTTGAGTTTGTTCGCTCCCACCCCACAATGCAAGTCAGGGAGCCCCCCAGGCCGGCAGGCTTTTTGCCCTGGCTAACCCCCCACCCGCTGAGCGCCAGCGCTTTGCTCGCCCACCCCCCCAGCCAGAAGAGGAGGAGGAGGAGGAGGGGGGGAACGATCCCCCCGCCGCTCCCCGCTGCCTAAGGCCGACAGCCGAGGCGGCTGGAAGGGGGCAGGCGAGGCCAGGCGAGGGGGAGGCCGGGCCGGCAGCAGCCACGAGGGGCGACGCTCCGCCGCCCCCGCGCAGCCATGGAGGACGCAGGAAGGGCCCTACCACCCAGCCAAGGCGGGCGGCAGCGCCCAGCGCCGCCTCCGCGGCCCCCCTCAGGGTCGGCAGCGGCCCTCACCGCTCTCCCCAGCCGCCCGGGGAAGCCCCGCGCCGCCGGCATGGAGATGATGGGGATGGGGGTTGTCCGTCTTCTCGCCCGGTGTCTCCCCAACCACCAACCAACCCCGGTAGGGGCTCGGTCCTCGGCGAGGGCTGCGCTGGTGCGGCCGCCCCGGGAGCGACGCAGGTGCGAGCGGGCTACCGCTCGGTCCCTGCCTCCTACCTGCTGGAAGGTGAAGGGCCGGGGGATGGCGCGGGCCCCGCGGGGGACGCAGACCACGCACTGCCCCACGAAGGTCCGGTAGCAGGGGGCGTCGTCGCCCCGCAGCACCTCGGTCTCCCCGGTGCCGCTTTCCCGCAGCCGCCGGATGAAGGTCTCCAACGGGGCGGCCTCGGCGTAGCAGCCGCGCAGGGCGGCCAGCACCGCCGCGAAGGGCTCCGCGCCCGCCATGTTGTGGAGAGACGGAGCACGCCGCCACCTGAGGCGGCCCCGCGCTCCCCTCCCCTCCCGCCTTCCCTCCCGCACCGCTACGCTCCCCTACCACCGACGGCGGGCGGGCGGAAACTGCATCAATTTTTTAAAAAAAAAAATAAATAAAAAACTGAGGAAAACACCCTCGCAAAATTGCCCCTGCGGCCGCCCCCGGGCCCCAATGTGGCCTCTGAGGGGCGGCGGTCGAGGCGGGGCGGGGCGGGGCGGGAGGCCGCTGTCCAGCTCCGGCGTTCCTTCCCTCCTCCGGCGCCGTCTGCTGCGGCAGCCCGGCCCGGCCCGGCCCGGAGGGGCGAAGGAAGGGCTGGAGGGGGAGTCTGTGAGGCAAACTTGCTTGGGTTTTTGTCTTGGGACAGCTTCGCAGCGACTTTTCGGTGGGTGATTTCGTGCTGTGCGTTTTCGGGGTGCTTGGGATGGGGCGGAACTGCGGTCAAAGAAAGGTGTTGGAAGGAGTTTGTAACTGTTTGTGAAGGTGGGTTTCCTCTGGAAGATTCCCTTCCGTGGAACCCCTTGTAGGGTCAGCACTCCCTCGAGGATCTATCAGAAACAAGAGCGACTGTAGAAGAGGTCGCGGTGGAGATGAACAGCGTAAACTCTAAAAATAACAAATGGGCAGCTCCAGGGTTTCTCGTCAAACTCATGAACGAAGAAGCCGAATCACTTACGGTGGAGTGTAACCTCCTACTCAAAACCTTTCTCGGTGTCTGAAGACTTCCTGGTAGCAAACTTGATGCCAGACTGTAAAAGGGATTGCAGTGGAGTTCTGGGGAACTGTAGCTCTCTAAGCCTGATGTTTGTTCCAGGTAAATTAGTAGAAATAACAGAAGATAGGATTAGTAGGTGCTGGGAGAAATACAAGTTGCTTAGTCAACATTGTTCCTGTAGAAGGGAGTCCTGCCTCAGAACACTCTTTGAGTTCTATGAAGGGTTGGGAAGACATGAAAATTATGGTGATCTGGATGATACATTCTACTTGAGTTTCCAAAAACCTTTGCAAAGAAATGTTATCAATTAAAAAAAAATAAATAAAACGGAAGGTGCTGGTCCAGAGATGTTATTGTTAAAAGATAAGAGGTAGAGGTAGGGATAAATGGTCAGTTCTTTCAACTGAGGAAGATCCCCACCAGACTCCACAGCCTTTCTGGGCAACCTGCTCCAGTGTTTTATCACCCTCAGAGTAAAAAGGTTTTTTCCTGTTTAAGTGGAATTTCCTGTATTTTAATTTGTACCCACTGCCTCTTGTCCTGTCACTGAATACCAGTGAGAAGAATTTGGATCTATCTTGTTTACATCAGCTATTTATACACTTTGATACGATCCCCACTGAGCCTTTCCTTCTTAGGGCTAAACGATCACAGCTGCCTCAGCAGCTCCTCATCTGTCAGACGCTCCAGCTGCTTAATCAACTTAGTGGCCCTTAGTGGCAAGTTCGCTGGGCCCACCATCGTGTATCAATGTCATTTTTGTGCTGGGAACCCAGATCTGGACGAATAATGAAGTCACAGTTCTCCTCAACAAAATTTATCCTTCAGGGCAGACTTAATCTTATCCACATCCTGCTTTACAACCAGTTTCTGTGAAAGGGAGTTACCCTGAGAATGGATGATGGTAGTGCAGTGATAAAAATAAATCGGCATTTTTACAGTCCAACAGTGAGGTAAAAGGAAATAAGATGTTATGTTTAGGTCTAGCTTCAGAAATTACTATTTAAAGATGAAAGCTTACTGCAAATGTGTCTCTCTTTTTAAAGTTCCTTTTGAAAAGGCTGAAAGGAAACTGTTATGAGAAGTGTCACCAGAAGAAGAAAAAAAGTAAGGTGTCTTTCAAAAACCTGAAGCTGTGTTCAAACAGAAAAGTAAAAACCTAATAAAACAATATCAGAATATTTTGACGAATAACTTTCCAAAGCTGAAAGAAATATCAAACATCAGAAGTGGGGCAGCTTGCCAGGAAGTCCATAATGTAAAAGTGGGAAAAATGTCTTGACGCTGTGCAAGCACTGCTTAGCAATAGCCAAAACGTTGGTGTGTTGTCAACACCGTTAGTCACAGATCCAAAGCACAGCACCATACAGGCTACTGTGAAGAAAGGTAACTCCCTCCCAGCCAGACCCAGTACAGTTTGCCAGAGTAAGACCCCTTAATGATCCATCACATCCATCAGTCTGAGTCATCACTGACTAGGGGATCTTCAGCCAATGTGGCCGATCTTGGTCCCAGTCTCACCCTGAGGCTGCTGCTTGAGCTAGATCCGTACAGTCATATGCTGTCGATCAAGGACATCCCTCCAGTTTAACCAGCTACTCAGCGGAATCCCTTTTTAGGGCACCCATCACCTGTCACAGATCTTATTTGCTGTGGAATGAAGCCTGTTGTGAGGGACTTGCTTCTCTGCTGGGCTGCATCTGCAGCCTTGGTTTTCTTTACAGTGGTCTTGGTAACTGGAGGTGCCATTTGTTTCTCTGGCTGGCTTCCCAAGTTACAGAGCTCATCTTGCAGCGAGGCCTGTGATGTGGGGCAACAAGCCCTTTTTAGCACTGTTATTATTACAGTTACCAGGCTTACATGGGTCTGGTTCTTCCCATGCATCTCCATCCCAATCCTCTGGATCGGGACTCTCCCTGAGAGTTGCAGTGGTCCCTTCTTCACCTTTTAACTGCTTTTTGCGGGCCACTGTGTGTCTCGCACTGTGCGTGATGGTCCCTGAACGGCATGTCTCTGTTCTCACACCAGCCCCAGCCTTTCTGTTTGATTCAGCTTCTCCCTACTTGCCTGTTGCTCCTTAAAGCAAATGTTTAGCCTTTCCTTCTCCTCCTACATTTGCCTCCTCAGAGTCATGGTCTTCATTGCATCAGACACACCCCGTGCCAGTCAAACTTTGAACTTTTCAATTCTGTTTAATCCATGTTCAGTGCTGCTTTTCACCTCTCAGTCCCAATATTTCCTCCAGAAACTCTTTGATCCTTTTCTCAGCCTCTTGGCTGACAGCCAGCCATGCCCAGGTGCGTCATACTTTGCTCTTCCTCACGTTTCACACTGCCTTTCCGTATTAGAGAGTTTGACGGGAAACTAATTCTCTGTGTGTGCTCGTTTTGGCTGGGATACAGTTAAATTTCTTCATAGTAGCTGGTATGGGGCTATGTTTTGGATTTTTGCTGAAAATAGTATTGATAACACAGGGATGTTTTGGTTACTGCTGAGCAGGGCTTACCCAGAGCCAAGGTCTTCCGTGCTCCTTATACTGCCCTGCCAGCAAGGAGGCTGGGGGGGGGAAACACACAAAAAAGCTGGGAGGGGACACAGCTGGGACAGCTGACCCCAGCTGACCAAAGGGATATTCCAGACCATATGGTACCGTGCTCAGCAATAAAACTGGGGGGGATGTTGGCAGGGGGGGGCGCTGCTCGGGGACTGGCTGGGCATCAGTTTGTTGGTGGTGAGCAGTAGTCTTCATTTGCATCACTTGTCTTTCTTGGGTTTTATTTTCCTCTCTCTTTGTAAGTAAATTTTTTCCTTACAATTTTATTTTTTAAATTATTATTTCTTTTTGACTATTAAACTGTTTTTATCTCAACCCATGAGTTTCTTTCTCACTTTTACCCTTTTGATTCTCCCTCCATCCCACCGGGGAGGGGGACTGAGTGAGCAGCTGTGTGGTGCTTAGTTGCTGGCCGGGATTAAACCACGACACCGTGGGTTCAGTCCCTGCTGAATTACTACTTTCTGCAAGCTCATGCTGTGTTGCTATGCCGCTGTTCAGGCAGATGAGCCTTGTAAGTTTTGAGACCTCTACATGAACTCATTCCCTCTGGCGCAGATCTTTTCATAGCCCAGGTGTGGTCTGTCCAGTTGCTTTCAGGCTTTGACTGCTGCTTTAGTGCTGAGGATGCCTGCATCATCCACCAGTCTGCATCTAGATTTACTATGCTTAAGTGCAGCATCTGTGACCTTGTTACATGGGAAAGGTAGAGCAGAAAACATGCATACAGTTGGCTCCCTAAGATTTTTATTTACTCCATCCTTTACACCTCGGTGGGTTATTTTTTTACTATGTGATTGCAGAGTCTGCAGTAGCAAAATGTTAATCAAAAAGCAGTGCTCTTCAGGTACTGAAGGGGTGGGGAACCTGCTGGCAGTGAAGAGGTGGTGTTGATCAGACTTAGTGTCCTTACCCGGGGTTAATGCTGGAGCGTTCTCTCCCTGTTGTAACTCCTTTCCTGTTCTTGTAGGGGGCTCTGACCATTTTTATGCCTTGTAATCCTCTGCGTTTTCACCATGTATGGGAGGTTTTTCAAATGGGTTGTTTCATTTTTGTGTAGAGAACCTAGTTCTACCTGTCCCCTTGGATGGCATTCCCCAGTGACCATTAATTGACCATTTGTAGTTCATGTATCTATCCTTGGGTGGTGGGAATTCTGCTCTCAGTCCTGTGCTTGTAACCCCAGAGGGGGCCTGCTATGTAAGAAACAGTAAGTGTAACTCAACTTTCATATCCTAACCCTTTACACTTAAATCCAAGCTCACAAACCCACAGCATGGTGTTACCATATAAGAAAAGGCATGTCTCACTACACATGGGTATTTGAGGAAAGGAGAAAGAAAACCAGCATTTCCCTGCAGAGGCTGCTTGGTACCTGCCACCTACCAGGAGCACCAGCAAAAAAACGGACTTCGCAGGGTTGTATTTGTATTGTGTGGAGTAAATGCTGTACGAGTGCTCCAAGTCTACTTAGCTCACGTTTGTGACTCATTGTGCCAAAAGGCAGAAGCGTAGGCTGCTTGACAGCCCAGTGTAAAGCAAGTCCTGCCCTTGTGGCAGCGGGATGAGAGTCCACGTGCGCTAAATCTTAGTAGTGTCCAGAAATGGTCCAGTGGAAAAAAAGCTTTGCATGCTGAAGAATCTAATTCTGCTCCTATAAAGAAAGCACTTTTCTTAGCATTCACTCTTGGCCTTGGCAAACCTAGGTGTTAACTATCTCACTTCAAAGATGGTCCAGTCTGATAAGAAATTTTCAGCTTGACCCTAAAAAGAGTTGGTAGTTGGCAACCTCATTAGAGAAGGGAGTAGCCTTTCACTTCTCTGCTGAGTCCTTCAGAGCTCTGCCCCAGTAATGTGAAGCCAGGATACAGTCCCAAGAAAGAACTATGGAACTATATTTAACAAGGGAAAAAGATGCTGGGGAAGAGTAATCTGAAAGAATTAAAATATATGATCCTGCTGGTAGCTGAATGTAAGAACAGTTCCTTCAGCTGGTCAAGTCTTCAGCAGAATGAATACCTGGTTTGTGTATGAACTAAATTAGCCTTTGTCACTGGGAGACTTTCAAAGACTGCTTCCTTTAGGAATGCAGAGGTCAGCAGAAAAAAGCAGCTTTTTTAAAAAGATTGTTGCAGACTGAGAATGGCTGTAGCTGATCAGAAGGAGAAGACCCCAATCCTTTCTCAATTCCTGGGATAGAAAACCAGAAAGTTTAAGGGACTTGTTTGGCACTCCAGCTAGAGGTTATTTATAAGCAATCATTTAAAAACACATCCTAACCAAAGAACACTTTCTTCTTTTCCTCTCTCCTGACCCCAAAAGGGGTGAATGTGTTTCTGTTCCCTTTTTGTAAGCTACTTCTTGAAATTCTAATTCTGTGAAATTACAGGTTGAAGAAAGCAGTAGTGAAGGACATGGATGCTTGCAGAGCCTTGTATCTTCAAGTCTGCTTTTTGAATGGCTGTTCAGCGAAGGGTTTTGGTAATAAGAAAACAGATCCGTAATGTACTGCTGATCCTTGCACTTTTGGCATGGCTAAAGAGGATCAGAGGTAGCCTGTATGAGGCTGCAGAGAATGCTTACTGTGTTCCAAGCATAATGGAGTCAAGGTCTGTGACGGGAATTTTTTCGGATTGCCTGGTCCTCTGACACTAATCTGAGATCCCCAAGTTTAGGAAACCAGAGTTGGCTTGAAACAACACAAATTCCGGGTTCAAGGTGGTTTTTTTTTCTCTCTCCTATGTATCTTTGTAAGTTCTGGGATGGCAGAGAGGGTGAGGCTAACCAGTTCTTAAGCAAGTTGATGAAGGGTTTGTTGGTTTTACCAAATAAAACACTGCTTATTCCTTTCTGTTCTCTTTGTCAGCACTAGGCAAATGAAACACCTGCTTACGATGGAGACTAAACAGCAGATGCCGCAAGAGCTGAGAATTTCAGTACAGGAAATGTAAATTGCTAAGTCCAGTTGGAAAAGTAGAGGCTATGCTCCAGTAGATCCTTGTGGAAGTCAGTCAAACTCGTTATCTATGATGATTCTTTGAGCTGAAGCTTGCAAGTGATGCAGATGGGAGACTGCAGGGCAGCGAGGAGGCAGAGCGTGCTGGATAGCCGCTGCTGGCTGGCCACCAGCCAGGCACGGAGCATTGCGCAGCACTAAGCTGGAGCTGTGCCAGGCCTGGTGTTCTGAACGGAGCACGAGCGTAGCTGCGATTCCCACGTACACGCTCAAAGGCTCCAGCTTCAGTGGCCAGGTGGTTTAGCTGGACCAGAGCATGCAGATGAACCACAGCAGTGAAACATCTACCTGGCTTTAGGCTGCTCGACGCAATTAATGCCTAATAAGAACGTTCAGAGTGTGCTCTTTGAAGTCCAAAATAAGACAGCCCATGAGTCTTTGCAGGCGTACAAGACTAGGGGGACAAATCATCATAAAGGGAACCATGAAAGAGCTCTGTCTTAATAAGGACTATGGAGCTGCGGATGACTAAGGAGAACACTGGGGTGGAGAAACTGAGAGGCTGGTACATGCTATACCCAAAACAGCTTGCGAGAAGTTTGATGGGTACCATATGGCAAGGACTAAAAGGACAGAGTATTGCTAAACAGAAAGCTGGGGGGATAAGGGCAGAAGCTACCCTATTCTTTTAACCAAACATAGGCAGATGTGAGCCAGAATTCCCCAGTGTTAGTGTGTTTGTCTTTTGAATCTGAAGTATTGTGCTCCTTTTGATGTGGGTGTACTCATCAGGGTGAGTGGGAGTAGGATAAAAAAAAGACAATACAGGATTTTTGGGGACCCAATATTAAAAGGAGCAGTAAGAAATAGAATTGCGTAAAGCAGCTGAAGCAAACTGACTAGCTCCAGATATCCTTAAGAAGGTGCAGTGGTATTTAACACAGATGGATGAAAACACGGCAGACACCAGTTCCCTCTGTACTAAGAGGAAGTTCTTAAATGTGTCTGTAACCACTGGAAAAGAGCATCGATCCTCACAGATACAGGACCAAACCTCTCCTAGCGCAAGAGGGGAAGCAGTCAGAGACTGTCATTGGGCATCTGGGAAAGCTGGGCTCTTCCTGGCTTTATTTCTTAACTCCTAGAGCTAGATTTATTCACTCGGAGGGTTTTACACAGGACTATCGGGAAGCCCGATTAGCCTGGAAGGAGGGGAAGATGCTGTGCTGGCACTGGATAGCCTCCTGAGGTCCCTTCCCATCTGCATTGTTTTAGATCTTACAATACTGAAAAGCTGTAAGCTGTAATGTAAAGAGGACCAGCAGTACTAATACGTGATCATGCTTTACTTCTTCAACATGAGACTTATCTTCTGATGGAAAAACATGGTGTTTGCAGACAAACTACAGAATTATCTGTCTTAATGCTTCTGGCACCAAGCTGTAGATGCTGTAGCTGACAATTACTGGAGTGTAATGCTGTATTAAAAGGGAACATATACTGGTGCTGTGTATCAGCAACAGATACAGCACCCGCTCTAGCAATGGAAGCAGAGATCAGACTTCTTAAGCTCTGCTGGTAACAGAAAAACTGTGCTGCTGCCCATTTTGTAATTCAGTTAGCCCTGTGGCTCCAGGGAAAAAAGCCGTAAGGGCAGAAGGTCACCTCTTGGAGAACAGAGTCAGCAGCAGGTGAAGATGAGCAGGAAATTGCATGGAATGGAAGAACTGTGTGGGCATACAGCACGGTCTCTGTAACACAGCCGAGAGGCAGGGAGCCACAGGTCATGTACATCCACAGAGTCAAGTCAGCTGCTTTTCTTCACTTACGTCCTTAGAGAATCATGATTGCTATGTTATCATGAACTAATAAGTACTGTGCGAGAGTATCTTCCAGAAGCGTATAAGGCTTTTCCCAATTAACTGTAAAACAGCCCCAGCCCCAATCACTGTAATCTTTTAACTTCCAAAGCCATTACAAGGCTAAGATGAGAATGTGAGATGGTCACCTAGTTGCTTAACACAGTTAATCCTATTAGAAGTGAGGAAGTTCTTAAGTTACTCTTGAACTCTTAAATAGATCACAGATACTGATAATCCAGCATGAGCTGCAAGATATTCAATGAAATTTTATATATAAGAAGTTTTTCTTCTGCATTAACCGCATACAGAACCACATTTTTGTTTCAAGCTGATGGCATCAACACAACTAGAAAGTTAAAACATTTCATTTAGTATCTCCAAAGTTACACCACTTACATAGTTTTTCACCACCTTTCTTTCCAACAACAAAAGGTAACTCTTTATCTCGTATGCCAAGTCTTTTATTTGGAAATGGAATGCATAAACCAATGATTTGAACAGGAAAGTCTCACTCATTTTGAAGACTTAAATGGTCTAATTTTATATTATTTATGACTACTGTATAGGATATTATGAGGTCATTGTCATCAGAAATGCAAGACAGAAGACCAATAAACTCACAGTATGTAAAGGTGCAAGAGTGATTTTTCAATAGCTACATACAAAAATGAGTGATGAAACATCAGAAATACCTGAATATGGTATTCTGGACTTTCAGAAGCTACTCTAGAAGAACCACTGACTAGATTGTTTTGAAATGGCACAGAAAGGGAATGTGCTATATGCATTATTTATATCAGGAAAAATTTTCCACTTACATTTAACTATTATTATGAAATAGGAGCCCCAAATGAGTCTGCTTAACAGCAAAGAGCTTCTTCTAAACAAATCCAAAACAGGTACAAGATACAGCAAATGCAACCCCAGTTTTGCATAGACTTATTCATGTATGTTTAATGCTAAAGTCAACAGTCCTCCTTAGTTACAATTAACAGTGTTAATGAGACCTTAACATGAACATGAGTTAAATATTCAAGACTCCTTTCCATTGCCAGTAGCGTGTAAGGAGGACTTCAGTGTAAGAAAGACTATAGTCTGTGACAAAATAGGTTAGGCACATTTCCGTATTTTTTTGGGACCCAAGTATTTATACGTTCAGACTTCTGCAGTATCAGAACTGGATAAAATCTACTTCATAAAGTAGTTACAGACTATAGAAGTAGATTTATGTTCTTCAAGGTTATTCAATTAATATTTTCAATCAATGACAAATTGGAGTTAAATAGCCTTGCACAAACAGCATGCAATTTAATAAAGAAACTTCAAGATCAACTTGTAAACTTACTGACCAAAGCAAAACTAGAAATGGAAATTACAATTCTGCCCTTTGGATTTTTTTTTAACTGCATTTTATTTGCTGCTGAAAGGAATGCACTCTGTATTTCACTTACTGTTCCTAAGAAACTTCCTTAAAAAAATCTAGAACCATGGTTTTCTAGATACAGCTGTGAAGTTTGAATTCTGGAATAATAATTCAACCTGATTATTTTTACTAATTTGAAAGAAACAGATCAAAATACCTCCCTTAATGAACTGTTCCCATGGAATATGGATTTTAAATTTTGTGAAAGGAAGATACCTGTTCTTCACCAGGCTGGGTTTTTTTCTCTGCATCCAGGAAGTCTGTTGAATCTGTACTGTATTTGAGCAAAATCATTCCACTTGAATGATGTGTGTTTTATCTTATAAACAGAATGGGGCAGGGAGGGAGAGGGGAAAGATGAAGGAATTATTCCCTTTGAAAGATGAGAGAATTGGCCTAATAGGTCACTGGGATAGCACATTATGAAGAATTTAAGATGTGTTAAGAGACTTTCCTAGCACGTAACAATGATTTGCATTATATGAATACCTGCTACGTCAAGAAATCAGGTTTGTCAACAATGCAGAAGGATTTATATAAACTTGGATACATATTTAAAGAAATAATATTACAGTTTTTTCACATCTTCATTCAGTTTAAGCCAACTGAAACCCTTTGCCACGTTGTGGGCTAAGAACATGGCAGAATTTGAATTCTAACAACCCCATCTCTCTCATCCTGTATTTCCAACAGTGTTTTTTTTTAAGCCATGAAAAATGCCCACATACAACTTACAGCTTTAATCACTATTTCTGGAATTTCCATTATTAAACAAGATTGATTTGTAATTGGCATAGAATCCAATATTATACATTTTATTTTTGACAGCCTCCAGTTTGGCAATAATGCTTGATTCTGCTGTAACACACTGGCTTGTTTTTTCACTTTTCATAGCTTAGTGGCATGGGCACCACACTTTGAGTTAGTGAGTTGCCTTCAAAACATAGATTTAGATTTAGATATTAATTACAACAGTCAGGAATTTAGGTTTTCACTGAAGAGAAGTTTAAATGCAGGAAGTTTATTCAACGACATCTGGCAGACTGTGGACCTTGTGAGGACAAAAGAGGGTCTTGAAATAGGAGGATATCAAAACTAGATTTTGGCAATATAGAAGATGTATTGTCCATGTAGTTCTGTCATAAGCTTTAAAAATACTCTTATTAAATAAGTTTTTCCTTAAGACCAGATAATACATGAAGCCAGAGTCCAGGGGTCAGAATCTTCTTCAATTCTTAAGTTATTCTCTATGAGCTTTTTTTTTTGGCTTTTCTTCATAGGATTCTCCGTACTCATTCACTCTGCTCTTATCCACAGGATAAAGCCTGGCAGAAAAAAAAAAGTGATTAGTTACAATATTGTCTGCTACCTGAAGGAATTAAGCAGTTCTGTGATTCTTAATTGTAAAAGTGAACTTCTTTCTCATCGTATTCTCTATTCCCATTTGTGGCAAAAACCACAACAGTTTTAAAGATTAACTACAGACACATCACCTTCTTCACGTTAAGACTTAACCAGTTCTCTCATAACAGGGCCTCTTAAGAGATGTATTAGGTCCCCTAAAGCTTGGTTGGAGTACTTCTCAAGCCATCCAGGGCACCTCTCAAACTTGAAACAAGTGCCCAGCCCCTATCAGAAGTTGTTGAGCTCTTAACTTCTAGAAAAATACCTTGGAAGGGGACCTATTTTACTATACTTACGTGTGACTATATAAACCCAGAACTGGAGTCCGCATTTAGTATTGATTAGTTAGATGTACACATCCATATTTTCTGGTATAATGTGAACTTGGCTTAAAATTTGTGTTTGCTCCACATATAAATACTTATTCTTGGGAACAAGAATACACTTTCTGTAGCTTCACTTATGAATGACATTTCAACGATAACCGCATATAGCCTTCTTCCCCATCTGATTTTAGCTACTTAAAGCATTTGCAACTTGCCTGATGCTCAACTTACAAGAGAACCTGATAACTTGTGTTTGGAAACTAGATAAAGAGGAAAGCACAGCAGGGCAATCCTTCATCAGAAAACATCCTTTGCTAGTGCCTTGCAGAGTAACTTGGAAAGCATGCCTCAGATACTGAGCACGTGTAGACATGTAGCCCC
This sequence comes from Buteo buteo, assembly GCF_964188355.1. Lineage (NCBI taxonomy): Eukaryota > Metazoa > Chordata > Aves > Accipitriformes > Accipitridae > Buteo > Buteo buteo. Next base: position 6,383,542 of record NC_134173.1, read on the forward strand.
TCAGCAAGGGCTAGGAGCCCAGAACTCCTAACTGGGTTTGTGAATACAACCTTCAGAATTGCTCTCCTTCACCTTACTTCAGGTATTGATGTCTCAGGTTAATCTTTTTTGTAACTGGCAAATGCAAAACTATCTGCTGAAAAGGAGGACTGTTTTGGGGAGGGCGAAGGGGTAACTGACAAAGAAATCTGAGAGTGCTGTGAGAAAAGGAATTGCTTGACTACTCTCTCAGCATGCTAAAAAGGGTGCAGGAATGCTGTCAGTTATGGAAAGCTCTTTTGCTCCTCTTATTTGTAGTGAGATCTCATTTTCAGGATCCGCTGCTCACCATTCCCTTCACTAGGCATACACACAACTACCATTATCCAGACCATACTATATATGCTATACTATAAAAATTCTGCTTGAGGTCTATCCCAAACTATTTTATAGTTCTTTATAACAGTAAGACTGCAACCATCTACAGCATTGTAAAAACTCTGATGAATATTAAAGAAAGACATACCATCTTTGGTAAAGATACACCAGGAACACAACATCATCTCTAAAGCACGCCAGTCTATGAGACGTTGGCATAGTGATGATAAAAGCAAATATATCATCAATAAAGGTGTTGAATGCCTACAAATAAAAGAAAAGTATACTTCAGTTGGCTGTGAAGAAAGGAAGTCATCTGTCATACAAAGCTACAGGAAACAGGCTTCCTAGAACGGTATTCTTCAGTAGGAATATGGACTGCTTCCATATTTATAACAATACTTAAGTGTTATGCTGAAAAACTAAGTAATGCAAACTTTGAAGTGCTTTCTTTTAACAAAGACCATACTGTCTGCTACAGACCACGCTATTACAGTTACAAGTAAAAAGGAAGTAGGATTACTTCAGGTAAGTGAGAGTATTGTCATGTGAGGGGAAAAACATGGATCCAACTTCAGCGACATCTTTAAAAGAAACTGGAAAAAGAACTTTTATTCATTCATTACTCAAATGATTTAAGATTTACAAATGTCAGTTCACTTTCACTTTCTGTGGGAATTTGAAATTTGTGTAAAAACTTGTTAATTTACTGCTCTTAAGAGCATTAACTTGACAGCCTTGGAGAGATTTTAAAGGGCGTTTGGTGCTCTCCTGGAAGTAATCACCCATCCCTTATTCGAGACATATTTTTCTACACCATTTCCACTCAACTAGGCATACTATAGGTTCTGTTTCTGAAGTAATAATGAAATATTTTCTCACTACTTTTTCCTGAGTAAAAAATTTCCAGACATCTGCTGGGAGAACAACAGGCAACAATATTTTGTCAGAGAAGGTAAAGAAAGTAAACAGAAGGGCAACTCCTCTGGATCTGGCTCCAGCCTACAGGGAGGACTAGGAATCAACTCTTAGAGTGCACCAGCTCTAGTACTCAAATGGTGCAATAAACTGTTTCAAACTCACTAAAACCAGCAGGAAACAAGTCCAGCAAAGAATATTCACTCTTGGGTTAATGAACTGAGTCAGTAACATGGTTGCTTCTTTCAGTATTAGCAAGTTGTACGTTATTCCATACCATAAGGGGCAAAATGATGTATTCTCTAAGCACACAAGGACTCACTCTTCAAAATGAACCAATGTTTGTACGATGAAACAAACCATTAGCAGAAGACGGGGGTGTTGGACAGGAGAGAGTTCTGATTAGTTACAACAGGAAAGCTCTTTGTGGCAAGTCAAAACAAATACATCAATCCAAAGCGATCAAAGAATATGGATGGCACTTCTCAAGCCTGTGCAAAGAAGGTTTGTCATGGAACAAAAACCCAAACTTGGCAAGTTGGAAAAGGCAGGCTTTCCAAGTCAACACCCAAGTGAGTGATCCTACAGTGATGAAAGGAAGAAAAAGCTAAATGCTCCATCCTTCAGGCACTTAGGCAGCCCTCATAAACCATTGAAACTGAATGCATCGAGGCAGCCCATCTAATAGTATTTAGTCTAGCTAGTTTTCTTCTGAGACTACCTCATTTGAAGGTGCTCCTCATAAAAGTATAAAGGGCATAAACAAAGACTACAGAAAATGGAAAGTTAGAATAATCTTCATTTTTGCCACAGTCTTCCAATGCAGGAAAGAGTTCAAATTAAGGAAAAAACCCAAAGCTCTCTAAAACAACAAATCGGAGATGAAACCTCAGACTATTCTTTCCACTCTTCAAAGTGCAGAAGAGAGCAAGCAACTTTAAGTATCTGCTAGGAAAAAGTAAATTACCCCCTTCAAAACCCAATAAGTTAAACATAATTGAAAACATCATATACTTCTTTCTACATACACACAAGCCTTTGTTGTGGGTAGCCTCTGGCATGTTAACAGGAACCATAAATGCTCTGTAAGAAAAGGCTATTCAGTAAGAGAATTCTACTGCTTTAAAGGTTACTTGCTTGAATACTCTCCCTTTGTTGTCTATTTAACTGCTGATGTCTCTGCTCAGTTACTGTATTTTGTTGCTAAAGTAAAACAAGTTTAGTTCTTAAACAAAAAAAGCACTGTCAGCCTTAAGATACATATTACTAAGCTGTTTCTCACAGAAAATTATTTCCAAAACGACTGCACCAATCTTTAAATTAGAGCTTTACTTACTTTGTATGTGAAAGCCTTCCATGGTAAGTGTGCAACAGATTTCATCTAGGAATAAAAATATCAAATTGTAATAAAGTCTGGAAGAAGAGACTTCTAGTCTTTTATCACTTTTAAATCTCACCTTGTAGTTTACAAACAGCTGGGGCAGCATAAACAGGAATCCAAAAGCATACACTCCTGAAGATAAAATATGGAAAACTTATACACAAGTGCACAACAGAAGTACTTCACACCAACTGTACTTTCACAATTAGAGATTTACAGTCATTTTCCTTAAGAGAGCAGACACATCTAATCCCTTTTGTTCACTTCAGGTTCATTCTTCTCCCTTTCTCAATCACTGTGATTATTTTGGAACCTACAGTCAAGTTATTGCTCTGTAGTACACTGATCCAGCTGATAGCAGTTAATTTTCTACTTTTGAGTCTTGGCCTCCATTTGAAATGTGCATAGAAAAAAAACATAAGAAGGGACTCACCATTGACAAAACTGTTAATCAACCAGGAGTACCAGCTACAAACAAAGACGACAGTCCAGTTATTTTTCCACCTCAGCCAAATATACATACATGTAATACATCCTCTACGTGACTGTATGTTGACTACTCCAAGAGAAGGCTACGTTGCAAATTACACAAGAACTAAATACCTTGCCTCTTCCTTGGATTAGGCAGGGCTCCAGAGAAGGTAGTTTAAGCAAAGGATGCTTATCAGTCCATACAAGAAGCTTGGACAACAAGTTTATAAACTGCTTTTACATTTTTTCAGAATGTTCTAAGACTTCTGCACACAAACTGACATCAGATAATACTGAACACTGAACCCTGACTGTATTAAGGCTTGCAGAGGTAACGCTGTATTCTAAATACTAAAGAGACACTTAATATGGCACTGTAAGGACTTAATCAAACTTCAAACAACAAATACCATTCAGTGCAAACCACTACAGTAGGCACTTAAAAACCAAAAGTAGATACAAGGAAACTACATTTTTGCCTCCTTGCATCTAACAACCCTTCCCAGATGTTCAATGGAGCACAATCTTAGCAAAGCAACAGTGGTGCTACAGATAGTGGTCAAATTCCATGCTTCTGCTTGTGATAGTAAGAACAGCTAATAACTGTGATGCTCAGGTTACATCATTTAAAAATAAACTTGCACTGCTGTGTTAGTGACATGTTAATAGCAACATTACAGCTGTAGCAGCACTTCACTAATCCACAAGCATCTAAAAAATGCATCAGAAGATGCCTGCAAGATTAAAGGATAAGCCACTCTTAAGACTACTTGTTCCATCACATTTCCTTACAAACAGATTTAACAATGATAAAAATTCTATGATATGAATTGTTTTCACTTTCTTAAGCTACAGCTCATTGAACAGCTGGCATATAGTATTTTGCAGTACTGAATGAATTCAAGAATTTTGTGAGAAAAGCAAAATTTTTAAATGCTGCGTATTTGTTAGCCCCTTACTAAGACAAGAACCTTTTGAAAAAACTATTTTTCTATTAGCCCAGAAATTGCCCCAGTTTCTAGTACAAGTGCTATGGCTCATGTATGCAGCAACAGTAGTTCTTTCTGATGTTATTTTAAGCTACTGCTTGCTCTCCCTCACATCCCTTCTGGGTCTAAAGACTATAAAAAGTATGTCTACATGGCCATCACCATGCTTGCATTTGCAGATTTTTTTCTACAACAAAGTCTCATAGCTGCATACTTCCTCGCATCTTTCCAATACAAAATGAGCTAGTTGTATTATTTTGAGTGAAAGTGGACAAGAGTTTCACCTTTTCATGAAATACTGAGTCTTCAGCTCTTGCTGAAGCATCAATATGTTGCAGTAAGTCCACTGCTCTAAAGGAATACAGAGTCCTCTCTTAAAAATGCTTTTGCTTGCTTGACATCTAGCTATCATATTTGGGAACACAGGAACCTCTTGGTCAGAGCAAATAATTTTGGGACAGTTGTCGCTTCTCACTGTTACTGGACACATTCAACCACTGAATTTCTCTCATCTCTCCTGTCACCTTACAAGTTGTCTGAACATCAGTGGCAGCTTTCTTCCTCCTCTTCTGATTGACAGCTTACTCATGTACACAAGCTATTGAATTCTATACTACAGTAATATCAGGTTACTTGTGAAATCCAACAGCCTGTAGCTTACAGGACACTAAAAAACCAGCTAGACTCTTCTGCTTTAGATCCTACAGAATGAGGAATTTTCTAGTTCCTGGCTTATGAATGAAACAAACATAACTGATTTCCATAACCCATCATCTCCAGTTAATTTATATAGAAAAAATGGGCAATGTTTCAATTCTGTACAAGATCATTTATAGATTTACAGTACCTTTTGTATTTGACATTCAGCAAGGAGTAACCTGCACCACCAATACACAGTGGATAGAGCAAATATGACAAGTATTTCATAGCCTAATAGACAAGGAAAATAGTTTGTTAGTTCACATTTTATATACAGCAGACTTTTCATGGCATTAAGTAGAAGACAGCCACATAATATTTTTCCTGAAAATCTTCTCCTATTCCCAAATATCTGCTATTGTTTCTAGTATGCTTCCAGTTCTAGAGAAAGTGGTGACAATTCCAATGCCCAGCTCAGACAACCAAGCACCTTAGAGCACAGGCACCAAGAGGCAGCACAAAAGGTCAGAGTTTAAGAGTAGCTCTCTACTTAGCACCAATGTTGCCACCTATGTTCAACTCCTTCCAGAAATCAGGAAGCACATGAACATTCCCCCACTATAAATAACAAGTAAAAATATCAATTTTCAAATTTGTGAATGTCAGCCCTTTAAGATATTTCTCTTAAGTTACTTGCAATTCTGTTTCTCAGAGAAATGTTTCAACCAGATTCAGCTAACAAAACAACTCTTTCACTGTTTCTTTTCATAAATTATCAGAACAAATCTTCACTATCTGATCATCCACATGATGATAATCCACTTGACAACTATGAGAACATGGAAAATATACTTGTAGCAATAAGAGCAAAACAAGTCAATGAGCAGGCCACATAAATAGACTTTATAGATCAGAAGTCACAGGATTCCCTCTTACCTGGGTATCATACTCCTCAGTTTTCTTTTCAGAGTCACTGTATGTGCCAAACTGCAATACATATAAAAAGATAATCAAGTCAGGACTGGGGTGAAAAGCACTTGCTGTCCAACTCCCTGAACAGAAATTTAAACTGCAAACTAAACTGCTTAGACATTAAGCTAGGTAACAGTTCAAAGTTCTTATAAGTTTCTATACAAGAGAGTCATACAAATGTTCTGTGCAGCCTGCTAAACACAAGGTAGGCAAAAAGTTTAGTTTTTCTCTTCATATTTTACACCAAACATCCAGGACTGCTTTGCTTAGGAAAATGCTGTTGAGACAGCAGAGTTCACAAAGGAAAAGCAAAGTCAAGTGACTAAGAATCTGGCTGATACAGCAAGCCATCATTACAAACCATAACCATTTTCATGCACAAAGAGTTCAGTTATGGATTATCGCCACTTCTCCAGAAATTGTGACTGTCACTGCTTAAACACAGTGCCTTGAATACTGACACAGAACAACCAGAGCTATCAGCCACTCAAGATGCAGAGAATTCAAGCAACACAAACCCCCAGTACTTCTTGTGAAGTAAACACTGAAGATTAGACAACTGTTTCTCCTACCAACAGGAGAAACTTTCCATGTCGATTGTAACTTAAAAAGATTATGCTCATGTCAAAAAAAAGTTAATCTGAATCCCTGCTGCCACTGTATGTCCTGCAAACAGTCTCGGGACTTAATTTTTACCCAGAGGATTTGTCAAAGACTGTCCTGTCCCCAGAACACGTTACTTCTACTAGTTCCACAATGGAGAAGTTATACCTACAGCTTCACGAAAAATTCAGTTTCTTACTTCAAATCACAATGTCACTTAAGATCGCCTTTCTGATACAGTGGTAGGAGCACAGTCCCACCTGTTAAGATTTAGCAGGACTAACAGGAGTTCTGAAGTTTCTCACACCATAAATACATACAAATAGCTGCTGCTTCTACAGAACTCAAAGAAATTCAGTTTGAAAATGCTCATCCAGCTTTTGGATTAAGCCATCCATAAACAGAAGATGTATATACAAAGCTTTTATAGTTTTTTTTAGATCTTCACCAAAAGCCAAGTTGCACAGGAATGTGGAAACAGATGGACAAATCAAGAGTGTAATCATTAACAGGCCAATGTCTACTATACCTGCATTTTGGGTCTTAAGCCTTGCCACTTGATTGTCATTTTCAAAGCTTTCTTCACTTTCCAGAGCTGTGATTAGCCAGAAAAAAAAAAAAGTGCACATAAAAGATTATCCAAAGGAATGTCTTATGCAGGATTCAGATAATCAGAATCAAGACACCAGAATATCTATTTTAAGCACCCATTGCATAAAGCAGGAACAGCCTTATTGCAGCACACTGCCTGCGTCTCTATATAAACCAAACAACCTGTCACCAGACAAGTACAATGCTGGGAGCCTGCACTATTAAGTCTCTGTATCAGATTATATACTTCAAGTGAAATAATATAGTCCTTCCAGGATATCTGGATTGCAGCGCTTTGGTGGGGGTTAGCTGCTCTCAGCACCAGCATGCAACCCAGGTCAGGCATTTAGAGAATTCTCCAGTAACCACCTGCCAAGCAAGTTTTTACCTGCCTCTGAGGTCAGCTGAGGTCTGCAAGATGAAGGTGCCTCAGAACTCCTAACAGCAATTAAGTGGGCACTTACATGGTCATTACATTTCAGTAGTGGGCTACAAGCAAAAGTCAGTGAATTCACTGAACTATTTGGCTACTTACTGCACAGCTGTAACAGCTTGACTGTAATGTAACCAAAGGTTCTGTTCACCTGAAAATTTACTCATGTACCCACTCTGCTATACTGATTCAACAACTCAGCCAACACAGTAAGCTCACCAGGAGAGCTATGCTCCATGAAGCTTTTTGTGGACAAGGTTTGTTTGTTTAACTTTAGATACACCAATATTGTCTTCTCACCCTTCACATCTTCCAAACAAAAAAGGGCAATATGGTAAAGACAATCCTTTACTGTCATCTTTGATGCAAGCAAGAAAATTACTTATTACAGAAGCAATGTCACTATTAGTACTGCATGAGAAACAGGTGTTAAGAACAAGTTGTGAAAAAGCTCTTCCCAGCACATTACTTTGAGATGTATAGTCCATATGTTCATTCTCACCTTGAGACAACCATGTTATCTCACCATCACTTGAGAGGAGAGATACATTACTTCAACAGAACCTACAGAACATTTCCTCTCAATTTAAGTGTCCCACAGAGTGTTCCTATATAATCCTTCTAACCCAGTTCCCCCAGCCTGCAATCCAGAAGCAACATACCGGAAAATAAGGTGCATGAGAAAGATGATAGGAGCCAAACAGTCATAGAAACTACAGATCTCAGAGAGATCTATTTAACAGATCTTTGCACAGCTCGAAGAAGAATCTCAGACAGGCACAACAACCAAATGAGATCTGAATCTGCCTGTTCTTAGGCAGTGGCAACCAAGAAATTAATCTTCATTATTAAAGAGAAATGCAAAATCCTAACAGTTTTAATTGCACTTAAATCCTGTAGCATAGCTGTTCATTCCTGTTACCCTACCACCGTACATGCCTGATCTGGTTTCCCCTAAAACTTCTAACAAAAAAAGTCATTTAGAGACCAGGACTATTTCTTCTTCCCCACTGAACAAAAGCATCACTTTTCTCGAACTGATTCACTTTTAAATCATTTGACACTTTTGAATTTCTGAAGTCTTCAAATTTTTTTGAATTTAGTTATTTAGATTTCAAGGATCAAAATAAAAGATATTCTACAAAAGAAGTAGCATATTTATAGGGATATATATTTATCCCTGAAATTCAGTTAACATTTCAGGCAGCTAAAGAAAGTTTGAAATATAAGACTAAATTGCTATTTATAGGAACAAAACCACCAGAAAATCTGATACAAAAAACTTAACACACAGAAATACATCAGACTTAAAATCTCAACTTCCTGAAAAATAGTGAAACAGTACTATTTAGGACACCACTGTTCGTAGTTTTCACGAAAGCTCAATCTGTTTTATACAATAAGCTGAAATTTAAGGATCACTTCATGACTTTCTATTCAACAATTTAATCACTAACTAAAAATTCTGAACTGTTTTGTTTCCACAGGGACTGTCTGCAACTATAACAGATGCGTGGTCAAAAATTTCACAAGACTCCTGAACTTATTTTTAAATACTGAGAAGTAAATAGATCTGCAAGCAGCGCTAGGTAGAGAGATCTCCCCTCCCCACTACTGCTAACTTTGTGCTTTACTACATATAAAGCAGGCTTCTAAGCAGTACCTGCAACCCACTGATTGGACAGGGTCTTCTGGAATAATGAACACAGCCAGCAGTCTCCTCCTTCCCCAAGCAACTCAGTCACGGCCAGGGAGAAAGCTGCAGACCTGCAGCGCTGTCTTGATGGCACACAGCCTACTCTTTGACAAATGCTTCTGTGAAGGCTTGCTGACATGGTTATACATGCCTGGTCAGGAGTGATGCCTATCAGATGATGTGATAGGAAGGAATCTCAGCACAGCTCTACGTTTGGTTTCCACAATACCAGCTGGCCCACCCCAGAAAAAACTGATACTTCCAGTTTAGTTATTTGATAAAGGCACACAATCTCCTCTACCACTGAAAGCCAATTAAGCAATGCTGCTAAGCCAGCATACTACAGCAGTATTTTTCCAGTAACTAGTTTAGCTTTCTTTTTCTACAATAAACTATGGATGTCACTGCGAATACTGGTATTTGGTTCTAGAGCTTTAAGAACTCACCTCAATCACTGCACCAATGCCTGCTGGGATCAGTACCAATAAACTTGTTTGTTCATCCAAAAGGAAAAGAAATATTACCACAGTACTAAAGCACCGCCAAAGCACTAAATAGAAAAAATGAAAACAAAAGGCTTATTAATATTTAAACGAACAGCTGAGATGATAGAAGACTGCTGGCCTATTTACTATAATTCTGTCTTACGCAGTTTAAGCATGAACTTCTATATACATCTTGATATATCAAGTAGTCCTAGAAATAGCCAGTGATCTATATACCTCCAGGCAAATAAGGAACAAAAACATTTTATGAAATCCTTATCACAAAGGATGCAAGGAAATCGGAATATTTAAGGAAGATTTCTGTACTGCAGCAGTTCAGCAATGTATGAGTACTATTATGAACTACATTAATGATTCTTGTCTCAAGGAAGCCTAAAGGCTGTGAGGTAATACAATGTCAGTCTTTGAAACTCATGCAACTAATTTAATGTTTGTAAATGTTAAGAAGTATATTTTAGGGTTATTTTTCAGGTTTTATAAAGCCTTAGATGCTTGTAAGTGTCTACTAAGTAATTCTTAGATTCGAATAACCATCGCCCTAAGCAGGGACAGAAAGAGGTAAGAGCTATACAACACACTCAGACAACAACAATTACACTGTACCATTCCAGAGCAATTGCCGGTTGCACTTCTCCCTCAGGGAAAGAAGGAGATACAGGCAGAAAGGTGACTAAGGCTTGCTAAAGAGATGATGGCAACTGTCAATTACTGGAGGCTGAAGATTGATATTTCGAAAGTAAGGTTAGAAAACCCTTTGTCACTCAGTCTTTCCAATTTGATTTTATTCACTCTTTAAACTGGCAATTAATGCTCAATTCTGAAATTCCATGGACTATTTTGAATTTTTACTTTTTGGTGTATATATGCCAACAGCAGTACAAATGCCTTACAAGATCAAATGCACCCTGATAAAGATGATAAACAGATTCTCCACATGAGAAAAACACGTTGCTGTTCATTGTAATTTAGAACGCCTGATTTTGTTCCTGGTATTGATACATTCCTCACATGTTTTAATCAATCTGTAAATATGATAGAATTAGGGATAGTCTCAGAGGTCAAGTGACTCCAGGTTTATCATTTTGGTTTATAATCAGAATGGAAAAACCTATTAGAAAAAACAAGCAGTAAGCATTAGCACAATAAACAAGGCGGGGGACTGGTGTGTTAAAACTCAAAGCATCCAGGGCTGGCTACTACCTTCATCTGTCTCTAGGAAGGCTTGACAAGATGTCAGACCACTATGTTTCTCTCATCTTTCCTACATCCAAGCCAACTCAAACCTCCCATGCTCTTCCCCCCGTCCCACCATAGGAGCTTCTACTGCTCCTGTTTACATCAAAGCCCAAATCAAATAAAGGCATTACACTACAGTGTTTCGCCCCCCAACTATTTTGGAACCTGTAGCTACCTACAAGGAACACATGGGACTCACAGGACATTACCCATGATAACACATTCTCTCCACCCATGGGGTTTTTTCTGGTCCTCATTCTTTTCTCAAATATTTTTCTTTTCCTTCAGCAAGGGAAATATGGTAATCGACTTAATACTAAACTAATTCTCAACTGCAAGACAGTCAAACCTCGGAAGTGACAAGTGCTTAAAAGCAAGTGATACTTGAGCACAATGCTAACGAAGTTGGAACCAGCCTGTTAGCCGCCTTCTTTTCATAGACAAAAACATCTCATTTTGCCATCTTGGTCAATCTACAAAGTGTCAACTTAGAGTAAGATTGAAAACACACAGTATATGTTATGCAGCACGTGCACAAGACTTCGCATTTTGGCCCATACCTGCTTTTGTAGACATCCCAATCATACTCCTTTTTTTCTTCCAAAAACTGATGTCATTTTTGAATGCAAGGAAATCAAAGAGAAGCTGCAAATAGCAAAAAACACACTCATTTGCTTGAAACGTGTGCTAATTTGAGACTGCCAGCTGAACTGTTAAAAATGCATTTAAGATGGAATTAAAGAAAAACCTGTTTTAGAAGCTTCAGAAATAAAAATTAAGTATCACAAATAAAAGCTATAAAGAAAAACTGTTTTAGAAGCCCAGGCTCTAAAAGCAGTGCAAAACGACAGGATGAATTCCAAATACTTCTACTGCTACAATGCTGCACATTGCAGTGTCCTGTAAAGAAAGTTAGTGACCCAATACAGGGTAACACATGGTAGAGGATGAAGAATGAGGAACCTGAGGAATTGCTCACCTCCTTGACAGACCAGGGAAAGCCACAATTAATTAGATTCAAAGTCCTTTGTATTGGATTGATAGTCAATTTAGGCTTGGATAGTACTAAAGTTTTTAAAAAAACCTGCAATACAGCAAGTCAGGTTTCATCTCTGTTTCATAACTAACAAGTTGACCTAAACTTCAGGGACATTTTAGCATTAAATTTATTTGTAGCAAGTAATTTTTTCAGTATTTTCATTCAGTGCGTTTTCCAGTATTTCCTTTAAGCATTCACTGTCTTAAAAAAGCAGCACAGATTCAAGAAACCCTTGGGTCAGAGAATTTTAATGGATATATTTTTTTTTAATTTAGGCAAATGATGCACAAAAGAAAAAAGTATCAGAAGAGCTAGTCCCAGTCTACGGATAATCTTACAACCTGATAAACAGAATGGGGGGGGAGGGGGAAACAAAAAAGAAAAAAAGAGTATGACTGGGAAGTCTACGGCTTTCCAATAAAATTAATTGTACATAATGTAAGTATAAAGAAACATAACATGCCCAGCAAGCTCTTATCTCTCCCAGAATATGGAAATTGTATTGAGTGCAATCGTAGATGATAAAAATGTTCACAGTAGAACAATAAAGTCTAAAAAAATCGTTCATTAAAACAAAAAAAAATCATATATAAAACAAGACACACACAATGCTGAGAGGTACACAACAACAAATAACCATGACTAGAGCCACAAGCTCTGCACTTTACAGCAACAGTTTTTTGAAGCAATTTAGATCAGTTGATCTAAATTTCTCCAGGGATCAGAAGTCAGAGACTCAAACCCTACTATTGGTGCCGCAGCTATACCACTGCAGCAGTAAACCTTGTGACAGTACAACAAAAATTAAACTGATGTTGACAGGCATATTAATTCTAGGGGCTTTGGTTCAACTACAACTAAAAAAAAGTGATAATGAAGTTAAATGTTTTATATTTCAGTCAAGACTGTTAGTTTCTATCTAGTTATCTCAAATTTTTGTTTTCTTTGAGATTTTTATATTAACTCTGTATTGGAAATACAGCTGACTTGTACCAGAAAACAATTCCATTGCCCTATTGAAACTACTATTTCCAAGAACAGTTCTTAATAAATGAAAGAGTTGAAATTCAGTCGTGTCCCCCCCCTCCCTTTTTAATTACATATGCTGCAATTCCTAAACCCCAAAGTTTCTCCACTTACATGGAACGCTGCTACGAAGAACGTCAAAGCCAGGAAGTACAGGTTAGTATCAACAAAAATTCCTTTTACTTCATCTGCATCCTTTTCTGAAAACCCTAAGAGAAAGAACATGTAATTATGCAAGAAGTATTAGAGAGATAATTGCTGTTATGCTAGCGTCCAGTATGAAAGCAATCTTACGTCACCTGCACACGTTTTGTCAAGAAATCATAAACCCGAAACATGATGGTAGCTTAATTGGTAAAACCCAAGTCTACCTATATTTTGGCAAGTTAAGGCTTGCCTTAAACAAAACCCATCAGTTGCAAGCAGACTGATATGCCTTTAACACATTGTTCAGCTTAGGTTGTAGTTACACACCAGAGACACGAATGGCGAGACACAGGAAGTCATTCTGGCCTGAGTAGGAAGAAAAAGGATTATTCAACTTGGCCTCTGAACTTTTATTTGATCTGTAAGAAAAGGGAGCTTCACATTGAAAACTGAAAAATGAGAAAAGGACTACACTACTGAGGGTTGGTTTGTTGGGGTTTTTTTTGGTCTAAAGTCATTAAAAATAAAAAACATACCAAATTGTTGGAGGGAGTACACAGCATCTTGCATGTGGATCCAAAATCGGAGTTTTCCAAGAGATATTTTGTCATAGGAAACTGTAAGAGGTAGCTCTGTTGTTGAACGATTTATAACCTGTATTTCACAAAAATGTAGTTTCTTTTAATAGCAGGAAAATCGCAAAAAATTATTTCCATTCTATTTTTTTAAAATAAAGGAAAATGATTATATCACATTATGATTTAATCACACAATTTTAAGAGGTCAGTTTGTTTTTTGAAAGGGAATAAGTTCTTAGACTTCTAGACTATGCTTGAAGTCTGTGGGGATTTATCCCAAGAAATGCTAAATTAGCCCTTTGTTCTGTTCAAGTTCTCAGTCTCACTGTTACTGTACACAGATGCCTCTGAGATATTCACATAAAGTTCCTTCTGCTGGTCTTGGCTCAAGTGGGAAAAGTGTGCTTAAGGTAATTCTCTCTTTTGACAGTTCTCTGAACGTATATGCTGAGATTACCTAAGCTAGAAGATTAAAAATAATTTTAAAAAATCAAATATCAAAGGCCACAGTCAGAACTAAATTGAGGCTGTTTTTGAGAAAAATTAAAGTTACAACACCTCATATCAAAACAAAATGTGGGGAAGCAAGATAATGCAAACTACCCTGCCTGCAAAACTTGGGATGTGGGGTGTCACAGAAATCTTCCTGCTCCAAGAGGAATAAAATTCAGCTAATCCTCCTGTACCATCTACACTTTAGTTGTGATGAGAACTACCTGGGGCCCCCTTAAGCTGGAAAAAAAAAAAAAAGCCTTAAATTGCCTCAGCTCCTCCTGCATGATAGTTGACTCTCTCTCAAACAGGTTTAAAACAAAGAAAAAAACCATTGTCCTCATAGATGTCAGAATTCTCCACAGCTACCCAGGTACAAGTTCAGGCAGTATGTTTCAAACCTTCAAGAACAGCTCAAGACTACAGATAGGCAGGCACCCTGAATGGCAACAGTTCAACATCTATTGCTCTCGGCTCCTAATTACTATCCAATCGTAATTCCCATCTCAGAACTGCTACTCTACACTGTATCTGTTTCTACAGCAATTAGTTAGCTGACACCTATCCGAGATGAATGGGCTTCTGATTCTCACGTTACATGGTTTTAGCCTGCCCACGCGTCAGTCAGATGTGAACTGGGGATTCTGTTCACTCTCCCATTCACTCTTTCCTCCACTGAGTACAAACAATTCTCAATTTTACCACTCTCCCAAGACCCTATAAGCTTTTCAGACAGTGGCAGAACATGCATGCATGGGAAAAGAAGAGAAGCTGAGAAAGTTTTATAAATACAGCAGGGAGAAAGCTTGAGAAACTGAAAGGGTGCCAGGGATCTCTGAACTGTCTCGAAAAAGAAAAAAACAAACAAACAAAAAACCAGGGTGAAACCAAAGTGGTTACAGCTGACAGTAGAGAATGCTGGCAAGATTCTACAGCTGTTTACCAAAAGCTACATAAACATCTTCCAGGCTGCTTCTCCTTTTTAAAGGATGGCTGTAATCCATCAATTCCCATTCCAATTTCTCAAGTCTATCAAAGATAGCATCAACATTTCTGGGAGAAAAGGAAAAGAAATTTTACCTGTGCAGGACATACAGGAAACAGAAATGTTGCAAATGCACGGGTAAGTAACACTCGGCAAATGCACTTTACACAGACAAAGCACTACTAAGGAGTGAGGGGTAGCATAGCAAGAAAATCAGATTGTAATACAAGACAGAGATAGGAATTCCTCAACAGCAAAAGCCATTAAAAGGAGAAACAAAGACTAGAAGAATGAACTTTTTCTCAATGAGCAATTAGAAGTCCACACGCGCTGCCTCACAAGCTAGTTGAGTGTGATGGTTGTTAAGCTTTTGAAAACCAGGAAGTTACTAAACCTCTGCAATACAACCTACTCTTGTAGTATGGCCTCAGAACATCACATGTTACTTCTAGCACTCTGTCAGTACTACAACACAGCGTGTAAACAAAGCAAGTAAGTTCAGCGGTATGAATTTTAAAGCTTTCTCTTTATTAAATCAGAATCCTGTGCAATCCCCAAACCCCCAGCATTGGCAAGAACATTTAAGAACACAAGGAACACATAACATCTAGACTACAGTGCTTACCATAGAAGACCTACTTCTGGGTCAAAACAACAGTCAGTTCAAAATCTACAGAGTCTAGCACAAGCAGGGAAAATGCATCTTCAGCTCCATGACTTTAGGTTGGGCATACCAAACAGACAGCTTCCATACCCTTATTTACAGTCAAACGCCAACTGTGCTCCACAAAAGCTGTATCACGTTCTTCCCTTATTCTTTCCTGCTCTTCACTCGCCCCTCGTTATCTCACATACTATTAGACCACTCTTTCTGCAAGGCTTGCAAGCAGTTTGGCAAGTTGCTACTGAGGAGTCACATAAGCCAGTGCTGAAGGGCAAGTCTGCTAGTTTTGATGGAATAGCCTTTGCAGCACTTCTCAGGATCCTTATCGACTTTAAAGCTGTGAGTTACAATAGCATTAACCGTGACATGTATGACAACTGCAGGAATGTTATTAATAACATGAGAATGCTGAGTTTATTTGTAAACAGGGTACATGACCAGTTAGAAGCTCATATGAATGTACTGAACTGAATGAGCTGTGGTAAGAAACTTAAAACAAAGGACAATGACCACTGATAAAGACATCACAAAAGTGTATCTAAAGAAATACTGGACAAAACTATCTGCTACCAAGAGTTGTAACAAATGCTCAGGAGTTTATTTTGCTGAACAAGCTTTGTGGGGGAGGGATACAAATTTTTAAAGAAGATTCTCCCCAACACTAAGTAACAAAATTCTTTGTCTGAGCTAAAGTTAATGAATTGCAAAGATGATTTAGAAGGTCTATCGAAAAGTTTAGATCCACCAAGACTTTCATCTAGAAGACGCTGAATCCAGACATACTCGTTTAACAGTTCTGAGACACTCCAAGACTTTAGCTCTCAGAAACTCTGACAGCTAAATTCCAGCCAGTGCAACTGAAAAGAACTGTAGGGCTTAACTAAGAGCTGCTAAGATGAACATAGTTTAGATGCCACGTGCAACTTGTAGCAAAGGAACTGCGTGACTTCCCGCAAGAGAAGAATTGTGCAAAAACTGAATGCAGAAAATTCTATTTAAATGTATGAAAACACCTTTATTGTAACTGCAGGGGTGACTGAACTCTAGAACAGGCTGCCCAGAGAGGCTATGGCATCTCCATTGTTGGATATATCCAAAAGCCAACCGGAGAGAATCCTGAGCAATCCACTCTAGGTGACCCTACTCTGAGCAGGGGCGTTGCACTAGCAACCTCCAGAGATCTCATCCTTCTGTAACTCCATTATTGATGTTTCTAAGCCCTGATTTGTTTCAGTGCACAAAATCATTGGATGTACTGCAACACCAAATTTTCAGGTGCTCAAGTTACCCTAACGTGATAGAGAGCACCACCAGAAAATTTAATCACAAGTGAATTTTTTGGACATAAGAGAACAACTGCTGATTTATCTCAGTGTAGCTCCAGTATCAGCTGTGTTCAGTATGGTCATTTCCCTAGAAGGTATCAGAAGCAGCTCTGGGATGTTAACACAACTTCTTCAGCTTAGGGAGTCAAATTGCTCATGAGACTCCTCCCACCACAGCTGCTGCTGCAGTGATGTCCTCCATATCCACCCAAAAGGCAGAAGCAATGGAATCCAACTATCTTTTGGTGGAACAGGAGGGAGTGTTTGGTAGAGAATTCTGCTAGACGGGAGTCTCAAAACCCAGATCCAGCCTCTGCAGTTACCACAGTTGACCACATTAAGTTAAACAGTTATTGATAGAGTCCTTATGTGAATTTGTACTTTTTCATTACAGCAAACAACCTATGACAAAATCATAATTAAAACAACATTGAAGATTACTGTTAAAACTGTTAAATGTAATTAAAGGTATTCTATTACTCACCATCAAATCTTTCACTCTGTTGCTTAGCTGATCAATAAATAATATTGGAAGGTAATGCACTGTCTTCCCCAACTGAACCCTAGGATGTTTAAACATGGATTTTATGACTATAGTGATCTAAAAAGAAAACTACTTTAATTCAAATTAGCACTCATTCATCACTTTCAGATGTACCCATGTAGATATCTCCCACCATCTTTTCAGGCACATTTTCCTTTAACATCACCCAGCAAGAAAGAAGCAGCTAGCCTAGAGTCTTTCACTGAGAGAGGTCTGTATAAAAGATTATGCACGTCACACTTCTCTCTTTAGTTTGTTTTTACTTTTCTGTAGAAAGACAGAATAAGCAAAAAAAAAATGAAAGACAAATGACATTGGCTGTGATGATGCCGAAGTCGTTGCATGATCAAGGGTAGAGAAAATTAAAAGTTCAAAGAGAAATGTGCTGAAGTTTACTGCCATGTATTTGTATCCTTTGTCTCAAGTATCCCCCTCCTACTGCAACAGTGACAACCCTCCACCATCTCCCCCACTCCTCTGCACCCCCAGTGACATGTCTCAGGTCAGCAACCGCACATGCTCTAGCTAGCATGGGACTATGAACACGATGGCTGGTATGCACACCAGAAGGCTCGATACTACTGGGGAGAGTGAACAAGGAGC
The DNA here is from genome assembly GCF_964188355.1 of Buteo buteo. Lineage (NCBI taxonomy): Eukaryota > Metazoa > Chordata > Aves > Accipitriformes > Accipitridae > Buteo > Buteo buteo. Next base: position 6,401,737 of record NC_134173.1, read on the forward strand.
AGAAATGTTCTCTGTCCTCAACAGAAGCACTTGTTTGGGTTGCTCTACCACCTCACCAACCTGCATGAAACCCATAGAAACTTACCAGCCTTTGAGCCCTCTACAGAACTGACTACTGGAAAGTTATTTAACAAATTGCGACCTATATGCAATTGCTTTGCCAATACCTTGGGAAAGTATTTAGCCTAATGCCCTAAGAGACAAGTTCTTGAAGTTCGTCATTAGAAAGGCAGTTACCTCCCCTGTGATGTTCTCAGTAAACATCTATGGAACTAGCGTAACAGAGCTTTTTAAAGCCTGAAAGTTGAATTTTAGTTGCTGACAAAAGAAAGAAGTCTCTGTGCATGCTAAGAAAGACTGCATACTAAATACAGAAGGGGCAACAGTAATACAGAAAAGTACTAAATTGAGGCTCAGAAATACTGCTTGGTTATTTAACTGAAGAGGTTTAGACTTCTATACAGTAACTATAATTAAAGCTACTGCTAGTGGAATTGCAACAGGCTATTTCATATCCAAACTATTTCCTGTATAATGCAATGACAGAACAGCACTGATGTATATCTAAACATGACCAGAAAAAGTATCCTCGTTCATCAACCCCAGCCCAACCCCTTCTGGTTCTGGGCCTATCTTATGAGTTACTAAGTTTATCTATTCTGGCTGGGAAGCTATCCCGGAACCCCAGGGTCTGCTGATTAAGCAACTATCTCTGGATTTAACAGGATACTTGCAGAGAAAGGCATCAACAAACAGCAGCACAAGCCAATACAGCACTATCTTTATGGTTAATGCTGGAAGTAATTTAAGCAAGCTGTGAACAGAAGCTACTGCCTGCATTTAGTGGCCGAAAAACCTGTCCCTGCTTTTCAGTATTTTCTTGAGAAAGTGACGTAATGTAGGAACACACGTTGTCAAAGTAAAATCAAGTCAATCGTAAAAGGAGAAAAAAGACGCCACAGGAGATTAGCTGTGCCTCTTCAGCAATTGCAGTTTGCACAGATAACTTGCAGTTGAAGGATAACTGGAAAGGTCAAGGGACAGTAATTGCTTTAAAGGCCAGAAGTATGATTTGAGAACAAGGGGGTATGAAGTCTGCTGTAGCATTTTAGTTGTGTCTTTGTAGTTCTGCTTTGTCTTACTATGATAACTCCATACAAAAAAGTATTCTAAACTCTGAGCTGCCCAGGAACGAGGCATCTCCAATAAGGTTTTCTTGTATGCAGTATCTTACTAATTGTCAGTACTGAAACGCAAGCATTAAGAGTATCTATTCTTGTCCCCTAAGCGGCAATTTAAACGTAAAATACTAAAGGAGGCCAGGGAGGATTTTTGAAGAAATGTGCAGTAAGTTTATAAATAACAAATCTAGCAAAGCTAAGTCATTGACTTACATCTTCATGTAACGGTGAACATCAGCAGGGAGGGACGATCCATCAAACACAAAATCTTCCACCATGACATTTAAGGTTAATCTTGACCTCCAGTGAGAGACAGGTTCATCTAGAGCATTGGTCTGTTTTTCTGCTTCAATTTGCTTTAAAAATACAATAAACATACATATTGCTAAACAATACAGAATTCTGAAGAGAGTAATACTCTAACCTGCAGAAACTATGGAGTCATTAACTATATCACAAAACAGAAGCCCACTAAGAAACACTTTACGTTAATTTTGACCAGGTCAAGTATTTTGCTCAAATATGACAGAACGGATTGTAAAGGCCCACCATAACCTGACACTTAAAAACTTAAGTGCCCATTTTAATCAGATGTTACTTCAAAACAGTCAGAAGGATGTGGATGATCAACCATATGAACTTTGGGGAGTAAAAAGATCAGACCATTTGTTTTGAACTTCTGAGCTTCCAAATGCTTCGTAAAGCAGTGCTGAAACCGAGTACGACTTTAGCTTTCAGTAGATGCTAAAGGGTGTTCTATTTGCTTTTCTTTGGGTGAACACCACCTGTTCTGACTTTTAGCGTTGGACTCTAGCCTCAACGCATTTTCAACTTTATCCTGACAGGATTTAGAAACAGCACTGCTGGCTACAGGTGTATTTCAGATTCCAAAGAAGAACAGAGTGAAATTCTCAAGCTCCACTTAGTAAGAGGCACAACAGCCATTCACACGTATTTCATTAGATAACACTACATTTTTTCCCCCTGGTGAGTAATCACAGCATTTGTCAAATGATACTATCTTATTGTCTTGAACTGAAGTGGAAAGTAAGAATGTCCTAAAGGAAAAGAAACAATTAACATTGGTCACTCACCAATATCAAAATCAAGTTCATATCTGTTTTATAAAAGCAAAGCATATTATTTCACATTAATCCAATTCACTATAGCAAGCAGCATCATGCTGTTACAGAGCAATACACTATTTCTACCAAAAGCAGTGAATCCTTAAAGAAGTAATTAATGTTAACTAGGGAAGTGTTTTGATAGCAGCCAGTGTTGTAGAGCGCTCTACCTCTACTGTGCTGAGTGGTCTACTGTTAGTGCACAAGCAGATAATCAAGAAGAGGGGGTTTAATTTTTTTTTCCCCTAGTATCGTCATTAGCGTAAAGATGCAAGCACAGTGGATGCTAACACTAGAAGTGTCTATAAAAGAAATTACTTTCTTTTTTTTCAGTTGTTCATCTATAGATGGAAAAACCACTTACCTGTGTGGCTGATTCTCCAGTGAGCAAATTAATCTCTTCTGGTTTAGGGACCATGTACGTGGTCAGAGGGCTCACCACATGCACCTGCTTACCGTCATGCCAAGGCAAAATGCCAGCATGATGAAGAAATATATATGCATATAATGTGCCATTATTTCGGGTTTTCTTTGGTACAGAGACATTCACTGTCCTAAAATACAAAATAAATACATTATGAGATGGCATAGCACATGCTGAAATACTTAGCTATACATATAAGGATCACTGAAGATGTTGTGGGAGCAAGCTAGAAAAGGTTGGGGACATTAGGAAAAAAAAAAAAAAAAAGACGAGACATTTAGGTTCCCTGGCTCACAACAGTTAGTTCTGGCTAATATGTCACAGTGAGCTGTGGCTGGATAGGATCAATTTATATACTCCAGTATGTATCATAATATTTGCATTTCCAAAGTTTTACTGTTATCTTAAGATACTTTAATCTTTGTCCAATTTATCCTTTATTACCCTAGATAACACAGGACTGCATCATCAGTTCTTTCGCTGTTTTCCCCTGCCAAGAGGTCATAGGGCCAAAATTACCACAGCACTTGTAGAAAATAGCTTTCTGTGTACTGATTATGTATCCCAGATTGTATACACGATAAAAAGTTTTAAAAGAAAATCATGAAGCTTTGCATTAATAAAATATGTTCTTAGCTGTGGCATGCCAACCATAGAACTCGAGATTGGAGCCCCAAACCATGAAGTCACTCCCCTTGTGTTAGCCAAGAAATCACCCTACATGCAACCTTGCGTAATACCTCCTCTATTCCTGTAAATCTGCCCAGGTTATTTTTCTCTGAATACTTCCAATGGCTTAGCAGACTGTGTCAGTAAAACAATTCTTATATTTTCAAGTCTGTCAGAGATGAAGTTTAAAATGACCTAACTGCAGACCAATGCATTCTTTAATTATAGAAAATACAGAACGTGAAAGAACTTGGGAGACTCTGCAAGAAGACAGTCTTACTCCATCTTAGTACCAACATCCCTTCAGAAGATCGCAAAACTCTAAACTACCAGGAAAACAAGGTTTACTTTTACAATTATTAGCAAGTTCTATTCCGGGTCTGAAGCCATGGCTATTAAGAACATCACGTAGCTAGTAGACTGGCTACACGTTATTAGAGGAAAGTCTCAAGCGTTTGCAGGCACTTTGACTTAGATTCTCACAATGGAAAGTAATTTTTACTATTATAAGCAAAGCACACTTTTGTAAAACATTTGGCTATATTGCTGAGAAGAGTACGCTGATCCAAACTGATCAACACTTAAGCTTAGCACACATCATACATATGTTACTGATCAAGCACAGCTAGTGAGATGAATGTTTAGAGCAGTATCTGAAAATTAAAACAGACAACACAGGACGGCATTCAAGATTTGCAGAATCTACACGAGAGAAACAGGCATTCTATATTTACTAGTATAGCCTTGTTTTGCAAGCTTTGCTTCCTGCAACTACAAGATGACTTTCAACGTTAAGAAAAGTTTGTCTAAGAGACTGTTTCTCAGTATCAGGTGAATCTGACACAGCATTTCCATCAAGGCAGGCACTTTACCAATGTTTAATCCATGAAATATTCTAGAAGCCTTTAATTAAAGAAAAAAATACTGTTTTTATTAACAGCGGCACTTTGTCCTCAACTCTAAGGCTGAAATCCAACTAATACCTTTACTGCCTTAACATGGCAAATATGTTTATTATTCTTGAAGACAAGTGCGAACCGAACAGCCTGTACAGAATGCAAAAATAGCTTTAACCCCCAAAGAATGTAAGAACAACAACTCTACTCTTTCAAGACAAGTATTATGAACAGTCTACCTTCGTGCGTACTTCCATACGCGTAACTACTAGTTAGGATACGTACTTCGGCATTGAAGAACTCGTAGCTTGGGTACCTACCTTTCAAATTTGGACTCAATATCAAAATCCTCCACGTTCAAAACCAGATCTATGTTACTCTCGGCACCAATGCTTGACCGCGTGGTCGTATACACGCTTAACTGAAATCAAAACACAGCACGGAGAAATCAGGGTACGGAAACGCCAAGCTCACGCTTAAGAGCGCGGGAGCCGTGTTGCAGCTTCGCCAGCTTCCCCCGTGGCAGGACGGTTATAGACACCGGGGAACAAAAAAGAACCGAACAAAACCAACCCACCACACGCTTCCATCCCACCCTCCGCGGCCGTTACCCGCCCTCCACAGCCCACCAGCCCCCCTCTCCAAACCGCGGCATTACGAGGCGAGGGAAGGGGTGTGTGGGGGGGAGCTGCGGGCAGGCCACGCGTGTCCGCAGCCGTCAGCCAGCGCCGCCCTTCCCACACCCACCGGCGCCGGGGGAAACGAGCCCAGGCCTGGGGAAACGAGCCCAGGCCTGGGGAGCGGGCCCGGAGCCCTCGCCTCCCCTCAGCGGTGAGGGGACCGTTCCCGCCATCGCCGTCGCCTCAGGCGGGGCGCTGACCACCGCTCGTCGCCTCAGACGCCGCTTGCCCGCTCACCTGCAGCTTAGGCCTCCGCGACAGGTAGGGCCAGACGCACCCCGCCGCCGCCCCGCCGCCTCCTCCCGCCGCCGCCGGGCAGGGCCGCGTGTAGACGATCCCGTACATCACCCAGCAGGTGTGCGCCACGTAGACGGCGAACACCCCCACCACCAGGCTGGTGAACGAGCTGCGGCTCAACATGGCGGCGCCCGCCGCCGCCGCCGCCGCCCCCCCCCCCGCTCGGGATCAACCGGGCCGCCCCCGCCCCGCCGCCGCCGCTGCTCGCGCATCCCCGACGCAGCCCACCGTCACGTCGCTCCGTCACTTCCGGCCTAGCGGGACGGGACGGCTTGGGGGGGGGGGGGGCGCGCGTCGCGGCGTGACGTCAGCGCGGAGGGGCGTGATGTGGGCGGGGGGGTGCGTCATGAGGCGAAGGCGGGGGGTGGGGGCTCGGCGGGGAGGGGTGAGCGAGGTGTCTTCGGTGCCTGAGGTATTAATGATAATAAGGATGGTGGTAATTAAAAAATCCTTCAGCAGCCTAACCGGAAATTACCTGTGACGCACAGATTTGATCTTCAAGGTGGTGATATTTCTTCACTTTTCCCGCCGCCACGCCCGCCAACGCTGTTGACGTTCGCACCGTATCATAACATCTACAGCGATCACCTGATCTCCCTTTAGAAACACAAGATCGGGCTTAAATATTTCATTTTGTTTATGGTTTCATAGAGGTTCCCGGAATACAATCCACTCCTTTTGAGCTTCATTCATCAATATTTCACATTGTGCTTTTTAATTCTGGCCCCTTGTACCGCGGGGCGGTACCGGGTGATGTGAGCACGTTTCGTTTTCCCCCTGGCAGCCTTGACAGGATTTAACTTCTGATTCCTGCCTCCCCCTTGCTGGGAATTCCCTCGTGGGATACACATTAGCTCTCACTTGTGGCTGGTGGGAAGTTTTCTGAGGGATACCCCTGTAACATTCCATCCAGTTGTTACTGATGTTATCATTTTCAAAGTTGGTAATTCCAGGGCCCTAGGACTGTAACTTGGTCCAATTGGCAAATTCCTGTTTGCTCCAGTCACATGGTTCAGGAAAAATAATTTTGGGGGCTGGTAGCTCCCATTCTGAAGCTGGTTCCTCGTCACAAAACAAAAAAACAATAACCAAACCAAATACAACACACCCCCCCAAGCCCCCCAAACCCCAAACAAAACCCCCTCAAAACCCTGTATTTCATACTCCCAGTTGTCAGGTAAACAAACACTGTTCTCCTACATACACTGCCACAGAGAACATACATCAACAGAGCACACCTAAACACATACGGACTCCGTACTTATTCACAATTATGATTTGTATCCTTTTCCTTATTGTAAACCCTGTTGTTTATGAAAAAACCCAAAACTTAAATCTAAAAAAAAATCCAGAGGAAACCAAACATTTTTTTGTTTCATTTTTAATTTGGCTTCACGCTGAAAATTCAATTTACAAGCCATTCATAAGGAAACATCCAGTTGGGCAGAACGAGCCGTGATTGTATACTGCACATCAATACTTGCAGTGTATCATTTAGTTCCCTTTTAGTAAATCATCATGACTTATATAACATAGTTTAAGTGTCTACATGATTTGGCTCAGTTCATCACACGCTATAGTCCATTTCAACCTATCAGACAACTAACAAGAAAAGAATGCTCAAATTGAGGTATTTCCTTTAAGAATTGACTGATCACTGGTATTCAGAGGTAATGTTAAATCATAGAGTTTTAAACATTGAAAAATGTACAAAAACAAGTTCATTTTTAAAAAATATTATCCTTAGTCTTCCATGCATGTTAATAAAAAATATAAAAATCAAATTCGTAGCACTGAAGCTATACTTTTTGTTCTGCAAAAGTATTTCCACAGTTGGAACCACAAGCTACAGTCATCTTTAGTACACTACTTGTTTTTGCTTTACAGTTATGAAGTATAGTCATTTCAGTGCAAAGGTAATAGTCTATGTACAGATACCATAGGAGTCATAGGAGGGAAATTTACAGCAGAAAATATGCATTCAGATTATTATTATCCAGTAGCACTATATATCATTACAGATTTACACTGCATATCCAAGGGCTATTATAATAAAAAAGCTTGCAGCCAATATGCATCTTTAAACACACCAGGTCTGCTTGAGCAGCCTTGAAGTCAACAGAAGTTGTACCACTGATGGAACAAGCACGTAATACCTTGCAAGTGAGTTCCTACGAACAACCTTCCTGCTCTGTCAGCACAGGTTTTCAACTAAAAGCATCCTCTTCATGGCAGTGCCTAACTTGGATTCAGTAGCGGTAAGAGAAAAATTCCAAAATTTGATCATTTAAAAGGTTAACTTTTTTGCTTTTGCATTTAAATTGTCAAGTGTGTTCAGAAACGTAGCAGTATTTTTTCCAAAATATATAAATGATATCCGCAATGCAAATTTAACAATAATTCAAGAGATCAAAACCATTTTTTTTTTCCTGAATTATTTCTCAGCTTGTTGATAATTTTATTCTTCCAAAAAGATCAACTAGTACCTGCGATCAAATTAGGAATGTCTTGGACACCTGGAGAGATGCTGGGAATTACAAAAAGGTTTAGAAAGTGGTCCCATTGAACAGATGCCCAATACTTTCAGCACAATGCCGCAACGTTGAAGTTGTACAGTACATAATACGAGGTTAGCAGATGCTTACGCTTGGTCCTCCTCCGGGAAACAAAATCTATCGCTTCTAAGGAAATTTCCTTCTATTTCTAACGTTACTGATTTACATGGAGCTCTTAATACCCTTAGAGCAATTCGAGAAAGCAATAGAAACAATTCACCAAACACAAACAACCATACAGACAAGCAGCTGCAACAGTTTTGCTTTTTCTCTAAGTATATACAATTGCTAAGGAGAGACGTTTAACTTAAGGAATTCTAATCCACATATTTAAAAATACAATTTCATTTTTAGATGTTTACTTAAAAACTGCTTTTGTAGTCTGGAAAGTACAGCACTGGTTAACCTAAACCTCCCTTCTGAAATATAAGAAATATTTTGCTTGAACTTCATTATAAAAGAAAACATAGGACAAAAATATATACTTAGGGCATACAAGATCTTTACAAGTTTATTTCTTTAGCATTTAAAATACAAAATTGTCTTCATGCTGGATAGTGAATAAAAGACATGTATTTGGGTTTTGCCCATATACTTTCATAGACTTAGAAATAACCTATATCGTCAGATGAATTTCATTTCCAGTACCATGGTAGGATGAAAAGTGTCTGAGCTTCAGCTTTCTTCAGTATCCATGAGGAGGCTTTGTTTGCTATCACATTTATAGATGCTGCATTCGGAAGTTGGAAGTAAACAGGCACACACTGAAAGTGACATAGCGAGTCAGAAGTCAATCCAATTTAAGGTTTCGTTGCACTATATTCCTAAATTTAATTTCTTACTGCTTATAGGAAGACGGAGAATCTCATAAGCTCTTTCAGACCTGCCGTCACCTGGACACACCTGCAACGGTTAAAGTGTGGGAAAAGAAAAAGCAATCCTTTACTTAACGGCAGGCACTAGCTACAGCAGCACACGGGCCCTTCGTTTTGGGTGGCATTACCAGAACAGGACTTTAATACTCACCTGCTGCTTACGGCTCAGGGAGAAAAGTCCATGAATGTCACTTAAGCTTAAGAGGCAGCGAGGTCTCCCTCAGGCTGCAACGCACCTACAAAGAACCGACAGCGCAAGCAAGAGCTAGGGCTACAGAAAACTGAATTCACCAGCCCAAGAGGCAGGAAAGATCTTTCTTTACTGTGGGGAAAGGCCAGTTGCGCAGCGAAAGCTTTGCTGCCACGCTGGCCTTGACAGGCTTTTCTGCTTGCTGGTTCAGGACCAGAAGTTCAGCCCGATTATTCTCCAGCTGACTCTTTGGCTCAAAACTGGCACTCTCGAATAACAACCCATTCACAATATCTAAACAGAATAATACAAAAGTCATTATGGCTTTTCTCTTGCTTCTAACATTTTTGGTCAAAGTGAAAAAACTGAAACTTAACACCAGATCAACAGATTATCATACAGCACCTTTTCCGAGATCCCCAAACTAACCTCAGATGACCTCTGATGTTCATATGCCCTGTGCAATTTAGCTCAGAATAAAGAAGCATGACAACTATGTTGCTAAAAGAACCCCCAAACAAATAAGTTAATTAACAGGAATAACTTACTGAGGTGCAATCTGTGCTAAGGCGATTCTGCTGTTTCCATTCCCAGAGACTGATCAGTTGAAAACTACAAATATGTCTTTACCAGTTACAGATGCCCCCCCCCAGTTAGCCTGCACAGGAGCACTCTGCTCTGCCACTTTGCTACAGAAAATGGAATAAGCAGTCACTGCCATCACACAACTAGTAAAATTATTTTGCCTAATGAACTCGCAAGACAACCTAGGCAAAGCGTCAACTGCTGCAAAAAGGTCTCAGCATATTTCACAGAAACATAACCCCTCCATTTTATAAGCCTCTTAAATCCTCTGCTCTTGGCATCACCCACTCCAGTTTAATCCCATTACATGATAAAGCACATCATACCATCTGGGGAAAAAGTTATCTACAAAACAAACCACTTCTCCACTTGTGAAAGTCAAAATAATTAACTTGAAATAAACCTGAAGGCTTTCCTAGAGGAAGAAAACTGTCTTAACTTGATCACTCTGAGATGTCGGAAATACTTACGGATGCAAGTCCAGGCACATCTAATGGATCATCTGCTCGCTGCTGCATTCTCTCAGTAGTTTTACCTGAATATTATATAATTTATGCACATTTTGATCAGTGTGTTGGTGACTAACGTGTATACCCAGTTCACTGCTTTCGCTATAGCATAGAACTGTGGTGTTTGTTCCTCCGAGGTGGTGCCGGAGGATTTTACCTTTAAGGAGGTCTTACAAGGTTCCTGTCACGGTTTGAGTACTTTTTTCCAGTCTTCAAAAGAAATCAGCAGGGACAGCAGATGAAACCTCGCTGGCTGCGCTGCCGGTGACCTAGACATTACTTGGATACACGATGCTGCAGCACCTTCAAGAAATCATCCTCTGATTGAAGAAGAGCTGGCTTCGTTTCTACCTAGCTGGGACTGCAGGATTGCCTGAATGACAATCTCGGTCTTCCTGCTCATCTGTGAAATGGATCTTGCAGTTTTGGTGGACTGATGAATAAATAATTTAATTAATAACTAATTATCAATGGCACTGATGTCAAATTCTTACTTTCCATTTTGAACTGTTGGACCTACTCTTCCTTTTTTTTTTTTGTAAAGGATCTAGCCATATTAAGTAATTTAAGTTTTCCAAATTAGCTGAAGTTCAGATACCTAATAAGTAACAAACCATCTGAAGTTCTTCACAGGGAACTTCTGCGCTTCAATATGAGTTTAGGAGCTGAACTTAAGTTTTGCTAATGTAAAATTCTTGACCAACTGTCCTGGTTTCAGCTGGGATAGAGTTAATTGCCTTCCTAGTAGCTGGCACAGCGCTGTGTTTTTGAGTTCGGTATGAGAAGAATGTTGGTAACACACTGATGTTTTCAGTTGTTGCCAAGTAATGTTTAAAGTCAAGGATTTTTCAACTTCTCATGCCCAGTCAGCAAGAAGTTGGGAGGGGACACAGCCAGGGCAGTTGACCCAAACCGGCCAATGTGGTATTCCATACCGTGTGACATCACGTCCAGTATATAAACTGGGGGGAGTGGGGATGGGGGAATCTCCGCTCAGGGACTAACTGGGCATCAATCAGCGGGTGGCAACCAATTGCATTGTGCCTCATTTGTATATTCCAATCCTTTTATTATTACTATTGTCATTTTATTAGCGTTATCATTATCATTGTTAGTTTCTTTTCTGTTCTATTAAACTGTTCTTATCTCAACCCATGCATTTTACTTTTTTCCTGATTTTGTCCCCCATCCCACTGGGTGGGCGGGAGCAAGTGAGTGAGTGGCTGCGTGGTGCTTAGTTGGTGTCGTGGTTTAACCCCAGCCAGCAACATATTTGTTATTTCTTAATTCTAGAACACTCATGAAAGTGCTGCTAGGAAAAAACAGAGGCTTCACGCAAAGCAGAGTGTAACATTTCAGAAAGTCTTATGACCCACACTCTGACCTAAATGAAAATTAATCTGACTTGGTCAGAGTTTTTAATCAGAATTTTTCTTTCTCTCCATCCTAGTTCAGTCCCATAATATATGCAAAACTGCACTTACAGTGTTTTTCTGACATCATGGGATCTATAGCACATGCTGCTCAAGTTCTGCAACTTGTACTCTTTAAGACCTTTTTTTCTTTTTTTTTAAGCGAGAATACCATTTTTGAAGGAGCAGAGAACAGAATGTGACTACAACAGTTAACATGAAAAGCTGTACTTACCGCATGGTAATATAAAAGTAGGAAGTTAATGGCAATACCAAAGATGGCCTTGTAATAAAACTCATAAATTAATAAAACCATATCTGCTTTAGAAAATTTATCAAGCCATGCAGATGTTATAGTGCAACAATCCTATTTCCAGAAAAAGGTTTACTTCATTTTATGAATAAAAACTATTCCAACGAGCTCAATGCTTAAACTAGCTAACAAGCCTATTCAGTTAGCATGAAAATTTTAATAAACAGCTATGTACAACACTTAACTATTTACTTCTGGCAGCTTTGCCACTGAAGAGGTTGCATCACTTCCCTACTGCACCACGCACATCTCCTTTTCTCCTTTGTGACCTACGGATTTATACCTTCAAAGTGGGATTAGCAAACACACACACGAGCCTGTTTTGTTTTTATCACAGTAAGAGTATTCTAGCTACAATAAATGCATTGAAACATATAGTGCAATTCATTGGTATGAAATTAAGTGTACAACCTAATGTCTCCATAAGGCTTACAAATTGCCTGTAGTGCCTTTTAAGCCTTTCTGCTTACAGCAATGGACTCCTGAGAAATCTGTAATAGCACTTGCCTTACTGCGGTAGACTGTGGTTTAAACATGCTTTGCACCTCCTAAACATCTGTCTGGTTTTAGTGGGGCTTTATTTTGTTTGAAGAAATACAAATTAAGGGGAAAAAAAAAAGACATTTTTTAGGTATCTTGGATTTCGTGGTTTTCTGTGTTACTTTAAGTACATTCAAAATACAGAGTATACTTGTTCAATCATATCAGAATAGCAAACCTTTGGGTGGCTATCTCATACAATATATAAAAATTCAGTCTGATGCAAGAGCTCTACTGGCAAGGGATGGCAGTATTACATAAAAGTAGTATAATGCTCATCAGACACGTCAAATGCCTTCACACCCCTGCCTTTTTTTTGTGTAAGGATCATTTAATAAGTTAAAGTGTTGCAAAGAACTGAAGTCATGTCTTCATATGTCTCCCTATAAATTTAGGGGTTGTCGATATCACCAGTTAAAACAATGTGCTTGTAAAATCTGTAATATTTTAATTGAAAGCATTTACATGTCAATGTTTGGTGAAGGGGAAAAGGAAGCTTTCACTTCTACCCTGACACTGCAGCAAGCCACTGAAACTTGACTGTCACAACCTAGCTGTTCCACAGTCAGGTGCCTTTTAAAAGGGCTACTTATGCAGAACTACTAAAACATTTCAGCAGTCAGAGTTTGATAGATGAGTTGTAAATGAACATTGCTGCAGTAATGCAATGTGTTACAATAAAGTCTGAGTTTACCACCCTACAGTAATGTGGCTTTTCTGTCGCTACAAGGCAGTCTAACATTATAGCCTTATATTCTACAGATGCTAAAATCATCTGAATTATATTAATTAATCTCAGCTTTTGTGACATTATGTGTGATCTAACAATGTTTTCATGCAGGCTGATCAGGACTTCACCCTATCGTTCATCCTATTATGCCTCTACCTCATTCAACAATCTCACAAAAGAGGGAGCATCGCAATTCATTACAGAATCCAAGTGTTGTTTTGTTGTGGTGGGTTTTTTTGTTTTGTTTTTTAAATGCTTGCTTCCATCAAGAGTACTTGCTCACCAAGCAAACAATGTGCTGGTCACCAGCCTTCTTCTGCAGCAGCTCTGGACTGAACTCACTGACGCACGTGACTTTCAGTGGTTCTTCACCACGCAACGTGGCATTTGTTTAAGGGCTCGGCTATTGTAGGCTGCAGCGCCCTTCAACCCAAACACTCCGCACAGCTTAGCTGCACACAAGTGCAGCTATTACGCTCACCACAATTAGAAAACATCTCCCTTACCAAAACAAGTATGAACCAAAAGAACCCTTCGGTTTTCAGAAGACAGATCCCCAAGTTACACACACCATACATGCAAATTAGGCACACTTGTATTTAGCTAACTTCAATCAGCTTGCTTTGCTCTTTCACAGATGTGGACAGAGTAGCCTCTGGAGCTTCTCTCACCTCAAAGTTGTCCATGAGATACTAAGCTTACCTTTTTCTTCTTTTCAGACATGTGTCTCAGGGAACTCTCTCTTGTCCACTGCACTCTGAAATTCTCAAATTCCCAAGCTCACACACAAGGCAAAAGATAACTCATCTCAGACAGCCAGCTTGAGCCATGCGCCATAAAAACTCTTGTAGAGGAGATGCGATATGCCCAGACTACAGTTCGTGTGCCGTCCCTCACATACCGACTAAAATACTGTATAATCACAGCAAGTAGATCTCAGGACATATCCCTATGACCCTGGGGCATGATCATTAAAATCAAGTGTCTCCACCTTAGCTGTCTGTTCTGTTTCCAAAACCTCCAGTGAAGGAAGGCTCCTCACCCCACCTGGAATAACCCATTCTCCTTAGCTTAACTAGGTGTATTGCAAGGAAATTTTCCTAAAGCTTAACTTGCCTTTTAAATTAATAGCCTGGATCTACATCTTCCTTCAGTCTTCTCTTCTTTGGATTAAAGAATACTTTTGATCTCTTTTTTTGAGTACTTTCTGTCCCCCAGACTCTATCCAGCTACTCCCCGTTTTTCTCAGGTGCCCCAACATGGACAGGTACTTCAGGTAAGGCCTTATCACACCTCGGTAACACAGAAATGCCACCACGCTTCTCACAGGCTACGCTGTTGATGCATCCCACTACAATGAGTATCTTTTCTGCAGCAATGAGTTAACAGTGCTCGGTTCGTTGTACTCTATAACATCCCTGCCCCAGGGTGTTTTATGCAGCAATACCCACTCCCTCCTCTGTTTGTGCAGCTGATTATTCCTACCTAAGTGTAGTTCTTCACATGCCTTATTTTTCTAAACCATTTCTCCTGTTTTTCATGATCAGATTTAATTCAAATCTTGTCTGCAAGTCTGCTGCAGCCCTGTCAGCTTGGCATGTGCTACTTAGATAAATCAAAAATTTAATTATTACCTCCAAATGAGGACCTACCTCCACATACCCCACAGAAAGCGTAATTTGTGACTTTTTTCCCCTCATACCCTTTCTATTAATGCCAGTTTTAGTTTGGAGTCTTGCCACATACAGTTAGGGATTTCTAAGGACACATTCCAATACCCTAATGAGCTTTAAAACACCTCCTGCTATTAAAAAAAAAAAGGTAATAAAAGCATTTCGTACAAAACAGATTTCCTTCAGCTAAAATTTCTCCCTTTCAAATGTAGTTTTAAATTACTGCAACATGTGGAAAATTCAAATCTCAACAGTTTTCCAGTCACAAAACCATCATATTTTAGTGCAGCCCTACAAAATGAGTCATAGAAATTATTTGAAAGTGTTGTTTCTTTGTTTGGAAGTAGAGTTGCCATCACAGTTATTTTGTGCCAGAGTCCTCCTTCCTACTCCTTGAGGCTTTTGTCATATTTCCTAATCAGTGAAGCTCTGTGACTTTATAATAATCTAAATTTTTCTCTGAGACCTCCACTGGTAATTAAGGCATGTGGCTTTACAAAAGGAAAGATAAGAAATGTTACTATGACAAGTGATTTAGGTTGGTGGGTTTTTTTGTTGTTTTGTTTTTTAACAGTTCTAAACTATTTTAAGCTTCATATACATTATATGCAGTATACGTAATGTTGCTATAGAGATTTAACTAGCATTTCTTCAGGATGTTCTGCAACTTGTTGCTGGCTTGGCCTCTGCAGAAACTGCAACCTTTTCAAACTTGGGCTGATACAACAAAGTTCTCAATGTGTTCCATGCTAAATTATCTGTATATACAGGCTTGCTACAAAAGAAACCTGTGATTCCTGATAAATCTAGAATAAGTACAATTGTGTAAACGTCTCCCATTTAAGTGGGTGAACATGATTTGAAATGATTATAAGAGAAAAGCACAAACAGTTTTGTCATGTATTTGCAAACAGTATGTGGCATGTCAGTTTGGAAAAAAATTCACGTTTAATTGCATCCAGAAGATTACAGTAGAAAAGTGTTGGGGTGAGGGATAAAAAGCCTTTCCTTTTCATTCTACCATGGAATAGACTGAAAGAGAAACAATTTTGTCATTCAACAATAAAAATAAAAAGTAATCCTTAGCAAGTTTTTGCATTAATTGTTTCCAAAATGTTCACTGAAACCAAAACAAAGGGCCAAAATATGTTTGCCTTGCTCGAGAGAATAATCCCACTGAAACCAACAGGACCAACTATGCAAATATGGACAGCAAAGTTTGGCCCCAAATAAACATCCCCATAACTAGGGAAAACACTAATCACCAAAGTGCACTTAACACCATAGTAGCTACAGTTTCTTTATACATGCACAGTTTGTGCGACACTTTGTACATGAAACTAGCCAATGGAATATAAATAAGTGTGCCGCTTCCTTTTAAATATGAACATTAATAATGAAGCACATTCACATTTTTGCCTTTCAAAGACCTTTTTGAAAAAAATAAAAACACCTTCCCCAAAGTAACCTGGAACATGTTGTTAAATATAGCACATACGATTCAAAGAACAGTATTAAGGTAGAAGAACTTTCACACACAAAACTGGTATTTGCTGTATAGTTGGAGTGACTTATGAAAATCCCAAGAAAAGACAATCCTCTCACCAGGAGAGGAAGGTAACAGTTGTAGTGTTAATTCAGTTTCTTCCGCAGGGGCTTGTTTTTATCTTCAGCGTTTTCAGGGCTGAAGTCAGTACAGATACCATTAGGAGCAGAAAGAGATGAAGTCTCCAAGCCACTCTCAGCTCCCATCTGATCAGCATAGAGATAGTCTTCTGCAAAGTGTGGGTGCAATTCAGCAAATCTGTAGAAGTCATCTAAAAAAAATCGTTGTTACACAGAATCAGCTCTTTGAAACAGAAGGACGCTAAATTTGAGTACTTACACATATATAATCACATGATCACTTTGGAGAAAAATAGAAGCAGTTAACATAATGCTATCCCCATAGCTTGTTTTAGCTTCTCAGCAGAAGTTTACCACATGCCCAGAACCAAGATGCCACAAAGAGTTACCTAAGTCCTCTTAAAACACTTCAGACCAGAGCTTAGCTTGTATGTTGAAGGGGTAAACAGGCTCAGATTTGTATTAAAATGCATGAGAAGCACCACATGCCCTGACACAGCATCTCACTGTTCACTGGGGGAAGGGCAGAAGCCCTCCAGCTGAGGAACAATGAACCGCAAAAGCAGTCATTTCTTAAAATCTGGGAAGTCTTTTGCAAACATGCCCTTTAATGCTTTGCACGCATAATTCTCTTCAACCTAACAGCAGGCTATCACTGCTGCCTTCCACTTTCAAGATTTCAGCATTTCAAAACCCTAATATTTTAGAGAATAATATTGTGAGAAGATAACTAATTTGTAACACATTATGAAAAACTGATTTTAATGTTGGATACCAATAAGACAATAAAAAGAGCAAGATCAGTTCTTGGGGGAGCAGGGAATCCTTAACATCAAGAAATTACATCTTCTGTTGAAAATCAGGCATCGAAGCCTTGTCACAATTTGCCCATATGACTATTTATTCAGACACGATTTGAACACAAGATACTGTACAGGATCCAAGTCATAAGAAGCTATTCTTGTAATGTAAACTGACACTGGAAGAAGCTGGATGTGAACATTATCACTAACTCAGTCACCTACAGTGTATCACACACAGCCCACTCAATTCACTGTGTTATCC
Source organism: Buteo buteo (assembly GCF_964188355.1). Lineage (NCBI taxonomy): Eukaryota > Metazoa > Chordata > Aves > Accipitriformes > Accipitridae > Buteo > Buteo buteo. The sequence continues at coordinate 6,419,081 of NC_134173.1, forward strand.
CAGAAGAGTTCATGGTCAAACGATGCTGCGAGTTCCCTGGAGTGCAGTGCAGATGGCAGCTGAAGTAGCCTTTCAGAGGAGTAAAGCCCAGCTCCTCCTAGTACAACTGGGCTGGTGTGGAAGAAGGGAACTACCACAGCTTTCCTTCTCCGCTAGAGACGGCATGTTTTTCTCAATATTGCAAAGAGCAAGGGAATGTCATTTGGCTCACAGGGGCACTGAAGTTGTAGATCGACCCTGCCTCTGAACTGTTGCAAAGGGATAGGTGGGGAGAATGCAATAAATGTAACTTCATCCTTCCGCAAACAAAAAAGTGGGTATCCTTTATCTACAGTTTATATGGATCTGAAGTATTTTGGACCCTGTAACTTCAACAAAAGCTGATGATGTTCAGGCCATGAAAACCAACACTACCATCTATGTAAGTACAACAGGCTGATCGATCATGTAAATGATAAAGTCTTCATGGGGTGGGGGGGGATATCTTAAATGTTTGAAAGGGCATACAGCAAAAATTTCTCTTTCGATAATATTTAATGCAAGTTCAACTTTTAAAAAAAATAATCTCATAGCAAAGAATGGGATGCATCTGACCTTTCTCAAGAAGGAAACGTAGAACTTTTTTATATTTAAAATATTTAACAGTGGTAGTAGTTGCAATAATATATTAGAAACACTTGAGTGCAAACTCATTCATCAGAATCAAAACAGTTAAGCACATTCAGTGAATCCAATGAGTATATTATTTTTCTGCAGCTAACAAGGAGAGAGCAATCAGCTATCAGCCTTAACTGGGTCTGGCCTGAGCAGGAACATGAAAGCATTCCTTTTTTTTTTTTTTTCCTCCTCACATGGACACTTTAAGCCCATCCCAAGGATCTACTCCTTTTTTGTAACAATACATGTATATGCACCATATTGAAGACCATGAAAAAATAGCCTTTTTTGGGAAAGGTCATTCTGATAGTTAGCCCAACTAAGGTAAGATAAATATAAAAATTTCAACCAACAGTACCAAAGATGCTCTTAGAGTCTCATTAAGCATAATCCTTTTTGCATGCGAAAGACTAGAATATTCACTGTAGATGCCATTCTAAGTAATTCTTCAAAAAGCTGCTGTATCCTTTCAGAAAATAAATTCAGAAAATCCCTTGAAGCAGTTGTTCACACAAGCATGATCGTCTATATCCAAACTGGCATCCTGACAACTCTGCCAGGATCCATTCCTCAACGTTTTATCAGTACTGGATCCAAATGAAAAACCACAGATTCCAGGGAGGATTGAATTGAACAGGATGATGTTGCTGATAGACCTCAGTAAGTAGACATTTTGGGTATTGTAGAAACAAGTCCTGAAGACATTAAGGAATATTTTTCAAAGTTGTAGACAGCAGAGCCCAAGGAAAAGTGCTTGGGATCCCATTTGCCTCATTCATCAGAAATGTGAAACAAGGTGATGTAGGAAGAATTGAGCTATTCCAGCATTACTTCTAATTGCATGTCTCATCCTGGAGCTCAAGCTTAAAGAAGCTGTGAAGCATCAGACTGGAAGAAAAGATCACCTTAGCCATTTACTTAGGAAAAAAGTAATTTTGCTTCCTATCCCTACTAAGAAGAAAGAGACAAGAAGGGAAGAATCCAAAGTGGAGTTCTTTAAGACTCCTGTCTATATTTTTGTATTAAGTATGCATATGTACTACAAGAACTGCAAGAGGTTTTTCTCCTGCCTTTGCAATACCCTCCTACTACTTGATGCTCCTGATGGAAGCTCTGTGTTCATGAACCTCCTCTAGTTTTTGTTCCCCCTCAACTACATAATTACTTTAGTGTACAGGAACCTAATAGGATAATCCTGTGATTAACACAGGTAAGGGTACTACATTTCAAAGAACAAATAATTCTTCCTTCTCTGAGCATTCATCCATACAGATATTCACAATACTGCTAATTCCCCCCTTCTTGTTACGAGCAAGCAAGGCAGTCTTCAGAACACTCACAGTCATCATTTGTCTATCAAGAGCAGGTGGAGAGTTTCCTAGAATTTGTGATGCCCACCTACAGAACCTAATCAAATTCTCCAGAATCATGTCTTAAGATTGAGAAATCTTGCCTCTCTCTAGATTACAGTGAAAGGATGAGCTTTGGAATCAAGGTGCAGCTAAACAGTTAAGCCAACAGCATGTTGCTTAAGAGAACTGACACAGATCTTTGCCAACTAGTGTACTTTCAAACATGCAACAAAAATCCAGACTTCTAACAAGTCACATCCAAGATTATCAATCTAGTTACACAATCTTAATTTTGCTTTTGGTTATTCTGTTTACCTGCAACCTGAGCTTCTTCTTTGGGATATAAGAAGGAGCTTGTGAGCAGACCCCTCTGCTGTGCATATCCAAAGTAATGTCAGTACTCTTCCACCATATACAAAGTTTTCATTTCTCAGAACCTGTCTGGACAATGCCTTCAGAAACAGCATAGTCGGCAAGTTTTCCACCCCTCCCTTCTCAGTATTTTAAGTGCAACGAATTGAGTATGTGGAAAGTTGTACACATTCTCAGGAAAGGCAAGAGATTGAATATTTACAGCAAGAACTTTCAAGACAGAAATGCAATACCAGAAGTTTATTTTCAACTTCTAATTCTCTACCGCAATAAATTGGACATCCGTTCTTACTATTAAGCTTTCAGATATGCTAAAATCTCAGCACAACGTTTATATTATAAAATGAGCACTTCTCTCAGAAAAAGATCCAAGCAAAGTTTCAAAGAAATTATGTAAACACCATCCTACTTTCTGTAGCCTCACAAAAGACTAGTCTTGACTACAGGAAATAAAATAGTGAAAATGAGAGCTAAGCACTTCAGTGGCCACTGCTGTGGCTCAGTGGCCCAGATTTTCTTGTGATGGGAATATACCATGACCACTTAGGGGAAAAGGGCAAATGTAAATGCAACTAAGTACTATTGAAGATGGATATTAAAATATGAGTTCTTTGGCAACTCACATGAACTGGTCTGAGTTCACTTGTACACTATTTCAAATTTACCTATTCTCAAACAATGAAGTATGCCAAAATTAGAGTTCTGCTAGGCTTACCAGCTTAAATTTCTGTGCTGGTATTTTTGAAGCTGGTGATGGGGCAGGGCAGGGAGGGAGAAAAGTTGAGTCACCGCCCAAATGAGTTAGGAGACAAGGAGCAACAAAGACAGGCAGGAAAAAGGCAGTAGCTCGGATGGACATGGAAATGCTGGGGACATGACAGATGAGAGGTGCAGAAAGGAAAGAGTTAGTACAGCAGGAATCAAGGAGGCAAGACATAGCAGTCAGGAAAAAAGGGGAGCACAATGGCAATGATACTCATTCCAATAACTCTAAAATAGTTCTGTAGTTGAAGCTTTACATACATATTGTATGATTGAAACATAGGAATTACTAGTGTAGAAATTGTGATTTACTAACACTGATGTCTTAATTTGTAAGATTTTTACAACTGAAAAACATACTGATTATCCTCAAGGAAAACCACTGGAACAGGGCATGTCATCAGCACTTCTACTGGAGATAGGTGATATGTTGGCTATCAACAACTTGGTTAATACTTAAAATGATACAACTAAATTTAGAACCTTACTGCATAAAAGATGAAGAATCTGAAGTAACACACAAGTACTTTGGTTCCCAGCATAATCTATTCACCCAGATCTCTCAGTTTTTCAAATGCAACTTTCTCGCCTCCATATCGCCTGCATTACAGACTATATATTGAGCAGCCTGGTTAATACCCCCTCATTTCCCCCGCAGACACACTCGTGACTTATTCTGAAACAGGCTGAGAAATTATTATGGGAGCAGAAAATCTTACATCCCCCTATATTCTGGGAGGGCAGAAACAGTGGGGAACAAATACAAGACACAAAGCAACAGGACAGAACTAAGATAGCTTTCTTAAAAAACATACTGACATACAGAATATGCTGAAAGAGCTAATCTAGGTAATTGCCTGACTTAATGTGGATGGGAAAACATCTGAAAACATGTAAACCTGACATTTGATATTAAAAGTGAAACCCAAATTTTTTTTTTAAATGTAAATTCACTTTGTCTGCAGTGCTTTTATCACTGTTAAAGTCAACAAGTCAACGAAAAATGGTTAAGTTTAATAAAAATATAACCAGTTTGTATATCAACATGAGTTTATACAACTTTGTCAGTTCAGATCCACTTAAAATACTTACCATATGTAATCTTTCCTTTTTCTTCTTCATCTACAGCTCTAAAAAGATGCGTAACATTAATCTGTGACACACCCATGGCAGTCTTCAGAATATGAGCTAAATCCTCTTCTGTTATAGTTCCATTTTCTGACTGGTACAGCTATGAATCAAGACAGCAAGATAAATAATTGCAAAGCTGAATGCTAACTCCTATAAACAGCACCACACTAACAAGTTATGCAAAATTAAAATTTGATATTGGAAATTCTAGTTGCTCTCAGATTGATATGATCTACTAAGGATTTCTGATTATTCTGGGTAAAAGACAGCATTGATTATTGGTTCACCTGTGTACGCTTAGAAAGTAAAGTTGCTAAAGTCAGAAAAAACCCTATGTTTACATGCCTAAGCACTGGCATTTCAGTGATATTCAGAAACAAGACTATTTAACACTAGCATGTTTTGTGATATGTAACTGAGAATAATTTTTAGTCTATTGAGCTGTGTGTCCAAACTCCAAGAGAGTCTGGAATCAGGAGATATATTTAGATCAGCCTAAAGCAGATACCATTTCCACTCGGTCAGATGTAAACCTCGAGATTCCTTTGACCAACATCCACCTGATTCAACAGCCAGTTTGCATAAAATGCCTACATCTAAATGGCATTATATTAATCAGGAGAATCCTACCCCATAAAGTGATGGGCCTATAATTTTCAACAAATACTTATTCAAAATTCTAGAAAATAATAATTTGCATATTCTTAAGTCCTGAAGCAGAGTTTCCTCACAGAAAGAGTTAGCTTTACTACTGACAGGAGACTGACTACTAAAGGTGATTGTTCATAGTCTCATTCTATCTTTGTATAAGTACAGTGTTTTCCCCCAAAAAAGGACCTGAGTATTTCAAAACATCTGTAACAAATACAGCTTCATTTAACTTTCTAAAATAACTCAATTTGCCTATGCAATGGAAATTGAGACAGAAGTGTTTTTGAAACATCCTTGTCTCATTTTCAAGCATGACAACACTGCAAATATTGAACCATGTGAAAAATGCTATTTTGGAAACTTCCATTTAGTTTCTCTACATCGAGAAGGTGGGAACTGATGAGATTGAACAAAACTGGCATAAGGATGTATTTTTCACACAAGCAGAAGTTGCTGTCACAAGACAGCACACTTCAATGGGATAAAAAAACAGTCAGTGGAATAAAAAACCTGAAGTACCATGGAAGACAACATTTATGCTCAAATTGGGAATCTTGCCTTTTCCTCCCTAGCACCTAACTTGCACACAATTTCACAAGCAGCAGGGGCAAGGACAAGACACTTGTTTAATAAAACCTGCTATATTTTCACAGATCAAGTAGTCAGAAGGTGATACTTGATGGTAAGGCTCACAAGCATCATATTGGCAAGATTTACAACACCCTTTTGTTTCCCTAACAATTAGGAATGGAGGATGCGTAGCACTTAGACTGGAGTGCTGCTCTTAGACTTGATTGCCATAAGCCACCCCTTCCCTTTTAATTGTCCACTGCTTTAGAACTCTAGTGGCTCAGTAACTCCTATTTCTCAAGTTCTTCAACCATATACTAAACACTTCCACTTTGAAAACTTGTTCAGCTATATGAAATGTTGCACTTTATCCCTGAAAACAAATGATAGGGTGTTTTGCAAAAAGTAGCACATGGCAGAGGACAGCAACTGTTCAAAGTCACACATTCATGAACTGGCTAGATCCTTCAGTGGCTCCCAGTAAACTGTGTGAATACCTTACTGTGTACAAACCCTGGAAAGGAGGGGGAAGAAAGGATATTGAAAAAAAGTTCTCTTTCCCTTTTTTCTAGAATACTGTGAGCAAAATTTCCTCAGCTTGAGACTTTTCTTAACCCTTCCAATCATCACTAGCAGGAAAAAATGAGCACTACCTGCTTCCCCTTCTTCATACATGCATAGTACTTCTCTCCAGTTCTACAGTTAACTTTATATTTTGCAATTAACCAGGAAACTCAAAATTACGTATTATGAGTTGAAGAATAGAGCAGACAGTGAAGAAAAGAATTTTTTAAAGAAACAATTCTATTAACTTAAAGTTAGGTGCTTCCAAAAAGAAAGTAATTGCCTAATCTGAGCTTTTCTTCCTCTAAAATGGTAAAAGTATATTGCACATTATGCATCAAACATCTAAATTTCATTGAAATACTGCCCAAAAGCCACCTTCAGGTCTACTTCAAGCTTGTTCATTTTATTATGAAGACACAGAGCTGACCAAACAGCACCTGACCGTTTCTCTATGACATTACATAGATCAAATGGAATAAGGGCAGAGACCTTTTTGCTTTTCCCTCAGAAGTAGCAGTAACAGCAGCTATTAGAGGCATATTTCCCCCAATATTTGTAGTAACTAAATATTTTTGTTCCTTCCTCCTTTGTCAAATTTGTTTGATACTGGCCAAAGGGTAAGAATGATAGATGTGAACACTAAACATTCACAGGAGCCTCATTTCTTTAGCAAAACATAGTTAAGAGAGTAATACAGGTATACTGAAGAACCTAAAAAAATAACTACTCAGAAAATAAGGCTACCATGTAGTACCATGCAAATCAATGTTCTCAACTCCATGCATTCACCAGTGATGACAGCATCAAGAGTTAGCACTCTTCAGTTTCAGTAACACTAAAGACCATGTGAGTTTGAGGCAAAGGGGAAAGATGATGCAGGATGGAGCAGTTTGCATGTTGAAATAGCAGTATTAAAGAAATTAATTAAAGAGTAATAAACCAAGGTGTCAGACAAACCCACCAGAATGGTAAACATTAAGTATTGCTGCTGTCACATTCTCAAAAAGTCTGCATTAATAACTATCTATGCTGATGCTGCAACAAACCATTGAGGCTAGAACAAGATCAGGAGCACTTCTGGGAAGCATAAAGTCTGGGCTGAGACTGCAGGACTAACACAGAAACACGTTAAGAACTAAGAGGGAAGAAAATCTTATCAAGAAGGCAAAAGGGGCTTAAAAGATTAATCTCTATTAACATGTAGGAAAAGTTTTAAAATATTTTATTAACTTGAAAAATAAGATTTGATTGAAACATTAAAAAAGTAATAAGCACAACTCATTAGCCTTTAGTTTAGAAGAATCAAAGGGCTTCAGGTTTGAGACTCAATGTGCTGAAAAAGATTCTACCAGAGTTCCACAGAGAAAAATTTCAAACTGCAAACTTCATAGTTTTACATGACTTAAACTTGCAGTGCATTCCCTCTGAAATGACCTCTTAATCTAACTTTCCATTAATGTTATTTTAAAATGCAATTAAGTATTAAAAGGGCACATCAAACAAGCTTCTTTTAAGTCTAATGGCAATATTAATAATTTCTAAAAAAAAAAAAAAGTAAACTACATAGAGGAAGAAAATGCTGCTTACCTGAAATGCCAACTGAATTGTTTCCAGAGTTTTGGATGGCTTACAGACAACTGACAGAGCAATGACAAATTCCCGAATGTCAATTATACCGTCTTCATTCTGTAAAGGAAAACCTCACCTCAAAATACTGCAATTTGTCTGAGAACTTTCATAAATAACTAACAGTGGCTAAAGATGGAGAATATTCAGAAAGATCAGTACATATGCCACTACAAAAAAAGTCTCACTGAAATGGAATTAATTTGGGGCAAGAACCTGGGTCATCAAAGCTCTGCAGCCCTTCTCAGAGTTTTGCTCAGAAGTCATAATTCAAAGATTCTTGGAAGACAGTGCTGCTGCTGTGACCTGTCACTTGCATATTTAAGATTTTTACGTTAAACCATCTGAATTACTGTGTTGAAATTAAAGTCAGAACTAGAGAGCAAGGTAGCCTAATTTAAGCCCTGAATACATGACATCTGCTCTTTGGTCTAAGAGAGAACACTGGACATATCCACCACCTGGTCCAAAGAGCACCTCATCCAGACAAAGATAATAGTCATTGCCCCATCCTGACTAATTGCCAGAGGAATGAAAAACTGGCTCATCTGCCAAGTTCCTAGGTCCTTCAGGTTTTAGGCATCCTAGAAGAACAAGAAATTTATTTAGAAGGTAAGTGAAATACCAGCTAATAGGCATTGCATTCAGTTCCAACAAGCCACAGCAGAGCTTTAGCCTGAACCCATCTTTCTTCCTCTTCATATTTTGCATCTAGAAAGAAAATCAGTTTTGTCCAACTGATACTCCTTTTAACTTCTACCTGAATGAATGTTTTATTTAGTTGATGATAGGTGCTCTTACCTTGCTGAAAGGGAAATGCAGTAGGCAAATACTATGGTGAGGTACTCAAAAGCACTTAGGCCCAAATCAGACCTCAACTGGAACAAACTTAGGCTACAGCAGAGTTTACCAAAAGTAGTACAATTTTTAAACGTGATGTTATTTCTTACCTCATCAAACAGTGCAAACATACTTTCTAATGTGTGAGAAACTGGAAATTCCAAGTATGCTGAAAATTCTTTAAGATCAACCTTTTCTTTTTTCATTTTCATGGCACTTGCAGCATATTTATCAAGATCATCTTCAAGTGTTTCTGGCTTCAGCCTAGAAAGCATATTATTTTTGCACATTTAAAAAATATACCCAGTTTTAACAATACAAAATTCAATATACCAAATGAAGCAATGGATGATAATGGTGTAAAACATTGCAAAATCTGGAATCAGAATTACTAAGCAACTTTATAATAAAATAACATATTCCTGTAATTTTAAGGCTCCCATGAGTTCTTGGACTGTATTAGAAATTACTGCAAGGGCATAGGAACCGTGGTCATAAACTTGTGTCCTTTATTCTACCTTGATTATAAGCTGTACGTGTAAGCAGTTCAACATGAACAAGAAACACAGTCTAGAACAAGCTAATAAGAAATACCAGGCATGGAGAACTAGGTGGGATTTAGGTCACCCGAATATGGCTGTATTGTAGGACAGTAACATAAACCAATTACGATTCCAAATTTACTAATGTCACTGAACAGGAAAGACCTAATGCATCTTGCCTAAAAGAAATCAGGGATTACATAATAGTGATTATACTGTTAATCCTGTTTGTCAGTCCTCGTTTTTCACATTCAGTCCAGAGTTGGACACCATTACGAGGTGACTCAAACAAAGTTACAGGAGTTAATACAGCTACAGAAATTCCCTCAGTCTTTCCGACTGCAAAACCAGATTTTGACAGATGAATGAACAGCTTTATATTTATGCAGGTATCTACTGCGTGGGTTTTTCGGTTTTGTTATTTTTGTTTTGTTTTGTTTTTTTCCCTAAGTTAAGCTTCCTGTTTTTGTGAAAATAAGTCTTATTATGAATATAATAGATGCTGCTGCAGGTATGTGGGGAAAAGTAAATTCCTTCCCTATTACAACATCAACAAAATCGTGATCAGCAGGTTTCCTCTGAACTGATCTAGAGTAACATGGGCATCCAAACTTTCCAGTCTGAAGACAAAAGAAGCTGATAAAGTCTTCTACAATATTCTTCTGCAGTTGTCTGTTTTGCTGTTTGCTGCTGCAGACAAGGAAAAGCTGCTGTTTACAGAACTCACAAGCTTACACCAGAATTGTTCCCAGACTGCAGCTGGAACTCCTCTGCAGCTTCCTTTCAGTGACAAGAATGAATAAAATATTTAATATCAGCATTCTCAGGAGCTTCTGAAAAAAAGATAAGAGCATTTCTGAAAGGAAGATTATCTAATATGTCAGCTCCAGACCTTGACTGCTTGCTGAAATGACCCTTCCTAAACATCACTGCTTTTAAGCAAACCCACAACTACTATGCTGTCTGCCATTACCTAAACTGACTCACCAAAACAGTGAGTACTAAACAGTATTTAGTACTAAACAATGCCAAGCCCTGTATTTCTGAATTGCAAGACCTGAACATGCAAGAATTTTTCCAGAGACCCATGGGCCCTGCAGAACATTCACATATTCTCCATCCTGGCATTAAAGCACCTATCTTAAGTTTTGGTCCTAGACAGTATAAAAAGAGCAGCAAATTCTCCTCTGCAAGCATTCGTTTTCCATGATCAAGCAGAAAAGTAGCAGGAACAATGACAAAGGAATCCAAGGAAGATTTGAGATGCACACAGAACTCAACTTCTCACAAGCAGGATTACATATAAGAAGTGTCCACAGATAACACATCCCCACTGTAGTAGCTGATATGGATTTTAACTGTAGGATGAAGGACAGCTGGCATCCGAATCCTCCCTTGAGATAAGGCACCACTGACACAGAACATGCAGTCTAACATCTGTCTCTAAATCAGAGATTTGATTTGCAATGAATTGACTCAAAATTCACCTTTTAGAACTAAGCCAGTACTCGTTTGGTGAATAGTATTCAAGACTTGTGAGATCTCCTCTTCACCAGCTAATTAAGTCCAAAAAGCTATAAGTTTTAAGGCAAAACCTTGTACGGAAAGTAGCATGGCTTACCACAAATCTTGCAGACGTCTTGTGGTTTGGGTTTTATAAATATAGGAAGAGATGTGAGCCAATCGCAAAATGACTATGTGGATCAGCGAGGCAAACTTAATTGCTTCCACTTGTCTAGCCTTTTCAGAAAGTAATTGATCTGTGGATGACCATGACCTACTATGCAGAAGTCTTTTGAAGTCAAGTGTTCCAAATCCCCACAATAGGTTCTGAACCAATATGAAATGGTTTGAATGTCTCAAATCCTTTAAAATTATTTACTTTTATCCCAATGGAGGCTATAAAAGCTAGAAAGCCAACAGTGGATGTCTTTGCTCATGAAATCATGCTTGTTTGCCTAATGGCTTCCATGCAGGATCTAGGTTTTACGATGCATAACATTATTTGCTGTTGTGGTGTTTTGCTTCATTTTTTAGGCCACTGCGCACTAAAGAGAACAAAAAGTCATTCCAGAGTCCCTGAAGATGGAAAGGGCATTTTTCAAAATTAACAGCTGTGAACATTAAATCCTTCACAGCAGACTTCACAAGGAAAACCAGATCCCTGAAGGTAGGATATTTTCAGTATAATTGCCACTATTTTTAGCAAGTGAGATGTCTTACCTCCTTAAAGCTAGCTTTAGCTGTTATTTGACTATTTGAAAACAAACTCCTTTCTTGCATGCTGGGAACCTGCCAAAAAACTTCTAGTGTCTCACAGAGCTGGAAGTTGCATAAGAACAGCTTGATCTTGTAGCTAGCTACTGCAAACTGCAAGCTCAGAGAAACATGCCCTAAGCCAGAAAAGCACGATACATTCAGTTTTATGTCTGCTGATGTACTTCTATGCAACTTCTTGTCATAATGGAGAAAGGATACTGAACAGCTGCAAAACCGACCTTCCAAATACTTTGGCACACCCTGCCTTGATCAATGAGGCAGGGGTTATCATGGTTGGTATTTGCTGTGTTAAGCCTAATCTGTGATCACCTCCTGCAATGGACTGTATTGCTTTTGTCATGAATGCAGACGGACAACATCCTCCAGAGGTTCTTTCTTGTTATAGATGATCTCTGAACACTCTAAAGTCATGGCACTGTTAGTTAGCTGTGAGGGGTTATTACTTTGGGGATGCAAAGCTCTACCTACAGTCTGGACCACCATTTCAGGCACACATGGACAGCGGAAGTTTACATTGTAGTCTGGATGGTCAAGGCTGTTGAGCAAGAATAGGCAGGCACCAGGCCTATGAGGTAATTATCTTCTTGCAGATCTTACGAGCCAATAGAGGCATTGCCTAGTAGGATCCTTGTGGCCAACTGGATGAGATAATATTGGACAATAGTGGTCAAAATGGAACTGCTGTTTAATTCAGGTCATTCTTACCAAAATACTATGGCTTTTAAGAGACAGCAGAATTGATTCAACACGAGCAGGTTTACTAACATTAAATTTCACCAGGGCCAGGGAATGTGTAAGGAGGTAAACCTTGCAGGCTTGCTAAGGTTGTAGAACATTCTGCCAAGGCAGACATCACTAGTACTCATCACACAGGTACAAGACAAAATAATACTCAGGCTCAGGAAAGCAAAGGAGATGGTTAAGGATTCAAAAAGAATTCCAAAATAAATTGCTGCCCATTGTTAAAGATCAAAGTTACTGACTAAGAGTAATCCTACTGAGAAAGCTAAGAAATCTAGAAGGCAAGAACAGGGGATTTTTCCAAAATCTGACCTGAAAAAGATGATTTGGTACAAACCATACCTTTTAAAAGTAGCCATAATCAACAAAGCCATACTGTCTTCAGTGAAAAATACAAAGAACCTCAGAGTCTGTGTACTAAATCCATACACCAGATCAAGAACCTGCCAAACCAAAGGGTCTTGTGCCACATATATACCAATAATAACATGCACATGCACCATGATACCATATTATGTTCTTGCTGTACTTTCTATACTTATTGCTTTTTGATGCACAAAGTGGAAACCAACTACCATACTGGAAGAGAAAATGTGCTATCTTGTACAAGTATCAGTGCTGCCTAGCCTAAATAAAAAATTAGAAAAAAATAGATGAAAAATCTTAATTTTTAAATAGTATTTGCCAAAGACTTGTCGAATGAATAGGGAAAATCAGGAAGTAGAAAACAGTGACTAAAACAGAAGGATGTGAGACACATCCACCTTTGCTAGATGTTCCAAATCATACCTGGGGTTTTAAAAGTGAAAGATTTGAGGAAAAAAACAACCAGGAAGCAATTAAGTAAATAATGTGGTAGTAGAGTACTGAATGTTAACAAATTGACAGGTACACAGAAAGCAAGAGAAATGAGAAGAGATCAGTTTAAAAAAAGAAAAAAAATCAAGTACAGGATAAGCAAAAAGATCTTAATCTGGCTAGAAGTTTGACGAGGCTATCAATACTTCCCCCCTCTCTCAAAGAGATGCAAAAGGCCTAAATGACTACAATTACTTGAGCAAAACTTCAGGTTACATCAAGACCTGACTTTATAAGCCTCATCTAATAGCAAGCAGAACACAGTCACAAAAAAAAAAGTCTACTTTGGATTGCAGTATGTGCTACATTTGGCTTTTTTTTTTTTTTGGTAAAGAGAGAAGAGATATCTCTAGTATTCAGAAAATAAAAGAATTAAAACTGAGAATAATTACAAACCCAGAAAATTAGAAAATCACTTGACTGAAAACTAGGAATTCTCTAAGGAGCTACTGATGGCCTAAAAGCCATGGTTCCGTAAGAAAGGGGAACAACAATTAAGGCTAGAAGGTCCTACTAGTCCAGGGGCCAAGTGAATGCAGAAATTAGAATGAAAAGAAGTTTCATACAATAGGAACAAAACAATTCAAATCAGGATTTAAGGATTTCCTTGCAGGCAACTACCCTAAAGCAGCTCATAAAAACTATCTCATAAAAAGATGGAGATGAAACTTATTTATACTGTATTAACACTTTCTGAAGGAGAAGATATCCAAAGAGGTCTTCAGTAAGGTATAAAATCCAAACAAGCTTCAATGTCTAGAACATGGTAATAGATTAAAAGTACAAATAGAGAACCATTTTAAGCAGTGGGGTAATTAATTGTGGAATAAGTCATCAAATGAAGCCAAGGATTTACAATGTATGAAAGCTACAATAAAGATTGCATATAGCTTAGTAATCAGCTCATTGGTCAGACATAGATTATCAGGCTCAACAGAAGCATAACTGCTTGACAACTAATGAATGAGGAATTTGAGAAGATGAGACTGTCATCAATTGATCTCATTGATACAGCAATCACTTTGCCACAGGGGTCAGTATGAGGCAGCTGAGTTTCAGCCAGCTGTGACCTGGCAGCTGTACAGCTGTGTTAAGAGCCCAAGCTCTTCATTAGATGAAGCATGAGAACTCACTGCTGTGGCTGCATGACTTCTGGATTGGATCCCATCCAGCTGAGCACAGACTAAGCAAGTTTTACAGACAATGTTAATGAATCCTGTAGATACGTAACATGAACAGAAGTAACTCTCCAGTGTAGCAAATTGAGGTATCACTTGATTTCAAAGAATCTAAACCAAAACCAAGTCTGGATTTGCCTTACTATAAAAATCTTGCATTTAAAACTGGATGTTACCTTGAAGGTATGCTATTGCTCAAAAATAAGTATTAAGACTAGATGCAAAATCCATTGGGTAAAATCTACTGTTCCAGTTATTTAGGGATGTGACTGGATGATCTTAATGCCTCCCTGGCCTCAAAACCTTTGAATAAACAGCAAAATGACTGCATCGTCATCAAACATGCATTAGAGATGAAGTCATATTACAATCTTCATCCAACTGTGCCAGAAAAATACCATTGTAATAGCCTTCTTACTGGCACACATCCAATCAAGACAGGATAATATTTCACCAATGTACAATTGCTCAAAACAGACAGAGAACTTTTGGGTTGTGGGGAACCTCACTCACAAATGCACATAATTGTTTTAGGGGCCAAAACAAAAACCCAGAAAAACATAATTTGAAAGAACAGCTTTAAATTGAGCAGACAGAAGCCAGACAATTTAACAAGAGGATTAAGCTGAATCCCGGGATTATCAACTGCATAATAAGAGATGTGGCTGGTTTTTTGGGGTGGTTTTTTTTGTTTGTTTGTTCATTTTTCTTAGTACTGTTAATTCAGAGCCTTTGGAACAAAGCAAGAATGTTTGCTTCCCCTTAGAAGTCTCTCCTATCCTACTGGAAGTCTTTTCAGATGGAGATCCCGACAATAAATTAATATATGCTTGTCATCCAAATGCATAATGTATGCTGTCCTACATTCCTTACTCTCCAATAGATCTTTCTCTTCTTTTTTTCATTTGTGTACACAAGCTGGAAGATGAAGGGAAAATTAGTGAAAGGAAATAAATTACAGAATGGAAACATGAAACTATGCCCTGTACTTTCAGGTGAGGAGACAAAAAATGGAAAAGGGTGTTTGTATATTAAAGCAGTTAATAGGATGAGGCTCTAAATTTAGTTTCTGGTTGTTGAATAGGATGAGAGGAGAAGCAGGAGAAAAACTGGAAAACAGCAGCAACAAGTTCTATTATTCGGTCTACGTGAATTTTTTCACAGTTTGCTGAAGCTTTTCTGAAAGGTAAAGCCAGAGGGAACTGACACTATGAGAAGAGAGAAGAGAGGAGCCACACTGCATATACTAAGCTACGGTTTTGTTAGAAAGTCCATCTAGCAGTAGCGTACTCAAAAGATCAACCACTACTTTGTGCTTCTTGGGAAAGGGTGACCCCTCTGCCCTCACTGTTATAACATTAATGCAGTCACAAGACTGCTATGGCAGCACTGTTCTCCCTTCATCGGTGTCACAGGAAAGGGCAATTGACTCTTAACTGTATCAAATATTTGGAACCCCACAATATTCCTGAATCTCTTCAGGAGGTGTCTTCTAGTTTTGTTCAGGAATGAACATTTCAGACACACTCTGGTCACTTGTCAGACTGTGAAAATATGCATTTCACAACCTACTCTACTCGTTATGATGTAGAGGTGCTGCTTGAGAGTGGATAACAGTATTGGTTTAATTTTATATCAGTGTTTCCCAATTGTAATATGACAATGTTCCGTATATATTCATAAATCCAGTATTGTTCTGTTAAGGGAAAACAATATCAACATAGTTATATAATAAAGATGCACCTTACATATAAATATTGTATATGCTCACCCAAGGCTTCTCACAAGCTTTGCAAATTCTAAAAGACACGTGTCTGAAGGCAGACGAAGTTGTCCTTCAGCCAAAGCTAGCTGACAGTCTTCAAATGTGTAGTCTGTCACTGAAACTCCCAATGCCCTTGAATAAACCAAAGAAACACAGTAAGCAAGATAATCTAAGAAAACTATGCAGAATCATAACTTTTCTTTTTATAACAAGAAATCCTGTAATTATGCTCTCTATTCTGAATAACAATAAGGAAGAGTCCATAATAAGGAAAAGCCCATAAAAGAAAGTTCACATACAAATGTGAAATGAAATATGGTACTCTACCCAATGCAGAGCATCTATTTTGACTTTACATGTATATGAAAATATAAAAGAACACAAGGGAAAAATTAGGCAGTGCATAGACTTTCAAATTCTGTGATATTTTCATAGAAGTGAATAACAAGGGTTTAACAGTAATTAATCTAGAACAAAAATACATATTTATTAATAATGTTAAATATTTATATTATTATTACACTAACATGTTAATAAATCAATAATCACCTGAGCAGAACAACTATTACCTTCAAGTAATTAAAATTATTCAACAGGCAACATTTCTCTACAAAGAATGGCTAGAACATGAAGTATAAAAGCAAGTAGAGTTAAACTCCAAGCAAACACAAGTTATTTTTAAGGCCTTGACTCTGTGTAAGCACTGCTCAGCAATAATGAAAACATCCCTGTATTATCAACACTTTTTCGGCACAAATACAAAGCATAGCCCCATACTAGCTACTATGAAGGAAATTAACTCTATCCCAGCCAAAACCAGCACAGCTGTAAGAAAGGTAGATGAAAAAAATACTCCCAAGTTTTCATATGCCAAACAATTAAGTACTCATTTTTGCTATACTTCTCACTTGATGCTCTGTAGTAATAGCAGCACCAAAAGATACTTCAAGGAAATCCTGATACTGTATACTTCAAGGAAATCCTGATACTGTAGTTGCACTGCATTTGCTATGCCAAAGTTGAGAGAAAGACACTTTGCTTTGGAAGAGGCCTTTAAGAATTAAGTGTACAACCGTAAGATGCAATTTAGAAAGCAAACACTGCTCCATACAAGTTACTCATCTGCCATGTTTTCCATTATACTTGATTTTACATGTATCAGTATGGAACACTATCTCCTTTGTGCAGCTTTTTCTAGTTTGATGAAGTCTTCACAAAATTTTTTTCTTCACTTACCTTCATTCTTTTCATCTACAGGGTTTTCTACCTTACTACTAACCACCTTTTTCATCTGTGAAGTTAATACACAGTAATGGCAAGATTGATACAAAACCCTGAGGCATGCCACAGTCATTTTGGCTTTGATGAAAACTCTACATTCAATTCTATACCTTATTATAGACAGTTTGATCTGTAATGGCAGTTACCTCTCATGCAGTAACAACTTAATTTCTGTTAAGTAGCCTCTTCCCTAGAATCTCATTGCAAGGCCTTTGAATGCCAATGTAAATAACACAAGCCAGTTCTCTTTTATCCACCAATTAACTGTCAAACTTCAGGAATTCTAATACATTAGTAAGATATGCGCTTAACAGAAAAGCTACTGATCAGGGTTTCTCTCCTCTCTAAGGTTGAGCAAGTCAAATATTCAGAAAAAACACCTCACTAATAGATTTTCAAGCTCAAAAGTACCAAATATGTTAAAAAATCAGGTATTATTTATTAGCTACTTATGAATAAAACAAGGACATAGACGGTAGTGATTTTGGATGAATAGCTTCCCCCTTGGAAGAAGAACAATAGGAAGGAACAAAAAGAAAAAGCCAACTAAACCAAAAAGATACAGGTACATAGAAAAGACATCCTAAAATCCTGCAGACTGTTGAAGGCTAGATTGCCTTATATGGGTGATCCTAAGCAATTAAATTCAGTTCCTCCAAATTTTTCACTTCTTGATCTGTTCCTGTTTCATCACGCTACTCCCCCCGTGAAGAATGTCCTAGTAGTATTTGCAAATAAGTAAACCACCTTAATGGAACAGACAAGAAGTCCTTGTGACACCATATTTCACCCCATAGACTTATGGTTAATGTAGTAATAAATGTTGTGTAAAATCCAGATGAAGAACTCCCCCATGCTGAGGGCATTTAAATCTATTTCCAAGTTCCACCTGACTTAGAGATCAGGTATTACAGGACTTGTCAATACTTGTATTAGATGGTATTTAATACAGTGTAGTATTATACAATACAAAATCAATTTTCCTTGGAAGAAGAAAAAGGGGTGGAGGAAAGAAGGACAGTCTATCCTGCCAGTTTAGATTACTGCCTGTGCCCTTCTTTTGTACTGCATGCGCACTAGATCATCCTTATAAACTTCCCTGTCAACTGTAGTGAAATAGCTGAACTCCTAGAGCAGCAAGGACACACTATAAAGCACTACTATCCAGAGCAGCTTATATAAAAGAATGTGGTAATAACCAAAGATCTTGTCCAGCTAGGCACATTACACCAAATTTCAAGAGATCTTCAGGCAACAGTAGGTATAGCACACAACAGAAATACAGGAACTTATGGGCAATCAGCTGAAGCGTAGGGCAACTATACAGTAAAGGGGAAGCTGGTTAAAAATAAGTTAAACTGAAAGGGTAAAGCATTCATTTGTGGTACAAAACAACACACCATATTAGGGAATCAGGAGAAGTGACAAGACACTTAATTAATAAGATTCTGAAAGGACAAAAAAAATCCAGTATGACTCAGCAACTGATTAAAGGTGGCAATTAGAATAAAAAGACTTTTTTTTTAAAAAAAACCCCATTCTCTCAGGTAAAAGAGAGAAGACAGACAAGTTAAAACATAACCATAAGGTGGCAAGCCAAAGCAAGAAGCAGTAACTTGTTAAAACTAAAAGCTAGCAGCTTTTCAAACACATCAAAAGAAAGATGACTAAGATCAGGCCACTCAGCCTGGGGGGAGGATAGAAGCCTGACTGACTGCCATCCCAGAGCCAATGCCAGATATAAATAACTTCTCCTAAATAATGGTCCCCAAACATGCTGAAGGAGCCTAGCCAGAGAGGAATTAAAAAACACAACAACCAACCAAACCCAAATGTGTGATACAGAACAAATTCCAAACAAAAGTAGGCATCATCTCAGATTCAGCCAAACCATAAGGGGAAAATAAAAGGTGCATCTTTTTATAGCTGCATGCACCCCTTACAGAAGGAGCGGAATTCGGGCCACACTTACAGTGCTATTAGTACAGGAAAAATTCCCACTACAATTAATGCCTGCAGGTATGCCCAGTGTCAACACAAACACAAAACAGGATTGAGAAGGATAAAAGCATCTTCTCTTGCTCACCTGTTGGCAAGTTTCCAGCCTCTGGACTTCCAAAAAAAGCAAAATGAACTGAAACAGTGTGTTTGTATATACATCCAGACTTTCGGAATTACAAATATGAGAAGTAAAGAAGGGGAAGAAACAACTTTTGCTCACAGTGATGTTCAGTCAAAGGATCAAACAAGGCCAGATAAATTAGAGTTCAAGGGGCTCTTGAGTTCAGAAAGTAAATCACAAGCTCTATAGACCTAGTAGTTTAACACAAAAGGACCTCGATTTCAGCTCAGAATGTTGAAAAAACTGAGGCTGGGGAACATATAAAGCTCATTATTTGTGCTAAGACTTGTGAATTTTTCAGTTTAGAATACTACAATACTGGCATACTAGAGTTCAGTGTAAAGCCTGGGTACAGCTGCAACTGACAGGATTTTCTACAGAACCAGTTACCAAACTATCCCAACTCATCTCCAGGGCAATCTTCCTCTACTTCAATTCAACTGTTAGGGAAAAAAAAAAAGATAATTTCAATTTGAGATGCAAATTGCAAGTGCAACCCAATGTTTTTAATAAACCAGGAATATAACAGCTTGTCCCATATCTTCATTTGGATGCATTTTTTTCCCTCTTTTCTTCATGCTATCTCTGCTTTCACAATCAGTTAACCTGAGCCTGGCCTTTTTACTGTTCAGCACTTTTACATGGCCAGATGTGCACGTTTGGCTTGACATACCTTGAAACTTTCTCCCTCCATCCCACCTCTGAAATACTGGCTATTTACCTTTCATGACACCACATTACATGAAATTCCAAAATCAGCAAGTCACTTCAAAAAAACCAAACCAAAACAAATCCCAAAACAAAACCAAACAAAAATCCAAAAGCCTTCTTGCAAACCCAATCTGCTACATGCAACAGTTGTACTTGCTATATTCTGACTTCTCACACCAAACAGCTCCCTGTGTCTAACACTTGTGCAGTCATAATATAAAAATAAATTATCAACTTTCTCATCTTCTGCATACCAATCCACTATACATACAAAATTCTGAACATAAACCAGACTGTGACTGCTGTAATATTATGGAAAGTGAGAGAAAATAGTACAGGCAATATTGTGACACTCTGAATCTATGCTTTAACAAAAACATTTTCAAAATGTTTTACACAGTTAATAAGCAGAACTGTGAACTAATCTAGAAAAATGTTCCACGGGCCACTCAATAAAACCACTTTAAATTGGCTGTAATCCTTATAGGGTGCTGAAGACATTAAAAGGATAGCAAATTTGGTATTTTACTTCACTATCAGATGTTTAGGAAAAAGACATACAAAACATGGTAGTCTTCTGTGTAGGAACTTCCTGAACCAGAGATTATTTGTACCACTGTGGCTTAGAATCACTGATGGACCAAATTTTTTGCAGTATATGTCAGCTCTGATGGATTCATTTTATGCATCTGGTAGTGAAAGCCACAATTTTGTATATGTTTTAAAGAGTATTTCAATTTACTTTTAGCTGATCTACTGTTGAGTGCTTTCTATCTCTTCTGCTATGGAGAGTAACAGGACTTGCCTTACTATACATTTCCAGAACACTCATGATTTTACTGACCTTCAAAACAACTCTCCACTTTTTCCCCCCTCTTTTTCTTTCTTTCCCAAGCTGAAGAGGTTTCACCTATTTAGTCTTGGAAGGCCAAGGTAGATAGCCCCTTTTCTCTCCTTGGACTACTCCTACTTTGTGACCTTCTATAAGCAAACGAAAGGCCAGTCATAAGAGTATGGAGGTCACATCAAGAACATAGTATCTCATGATGGTTTAATTTTTAGACAGAAAAAGAAACTGCTAACAGTTGAACTTATCCCTTGTGTTACGAAAATAGGTCCTGTAATTGTCGGTCTGGATAAGATCTTGTAGGCTTGTACATCACAAATCTTCAAGGGGTGAAAAATGAAGTGGATTCTCTTTGTGTTATCAGCATTCAAAAAATCTAGTTCAAACCAGACTGTTGCAAAATTTTACTTAACTTTAAAATATTATCTCTTCCTTGAGAAAATAAACTTAGCAAGAAGCTGCGCAGTTAACCGTGTTCAGCAACTATATTTGCCTCATAGCCACACTTGCAGCATTCACAGAAATAAAAGAGTGCACGATGTAGTTATCTCCATTTTTGTATATGGCCTGAAACCTAAACAAATGGATGCTTGTTAACTCCAGCACTTCAGTAATTCCACTTACACTAATGCTCATGCCTTTGATGGTACAAAAATGACAAAAAGAAGTACTGAATTACAAAGTTGAGTGCTGAGCATCCAAGCAGTGCTTCTGCAGAGTCACATATAAAACTTAAGACAGCACAGGCACAGAGCACAGCAGTTTTTCCAAAGTTAGATTTAACTGGCCACTGAAAAATACAACAAATAGTCACAAGATAGACTAGTAAGCTACTGCAAATCCACATCCTCAAAGCTATTCTTCAGCAACTAGCATTACCATATCACATACAGTGGCAGACATCACATTCTGATGCTGTCAAAGCCTTCAAGAAAAATAATAAAAATCTCATTTTGACTATGTAGAAGATACAAAAGGCGAAATGGACACAGAAGACTATCTGTAATATCTTTGGCCTTCACCAGCATGCTAGAAAAAAAGGATTCATTTCTCAAAAGCAAAACCATAATTCTCATGTCAAGCTGATAAGAGTTACTGCTTTAACAGCATGACATGCTCCGACAAGGGGAAAGTGATCCTGGCAAGCACTTGACAGAGAAAACATAAGGAAGACAGATGTTTTCAAGTTCCATGTCTAACATTCTGCGCATCAATTGATTTGCGCATCTACTGTAAATAAAAAAAACATGCCTTAAAGTGTTTGTGTAATTGGAGAAGAAAAACAAAGTTATTGGAAAAATGCAAACCAGACGATGACATTTTGGTATTTCTACAGGAAGTCTGCCTTTCTGGGCTCACCACAAAAGAAACTTCAAAACCCCTGGCTAGTGTCATGGCTGTAGTTATAATGCTGAGTTCTAACACCAGAAAGATCAGAAAAATGAAATGCTCAAATCAGGGATGCTGACAGAACTTCAGTTCTGAGGTGCTTAAGTTTTGAAAAACCAAAGAGGGAAAGGTGTCCAGTTTCCATCAGGTCTTGGTCTAAACATCTGCCATATGCATAAAAAAAATTAACAAAGCTGCAATGTTTTAACTCGCATTTGTTTTCAAATTGTACCATCTAACCCATATTATTCTTTATTTTGAAGACAGTCTCTGTAAGAGAAACTAACAAACTAAAGCAAAGCAAATTGCGTTTATATGTTAGTAAGTGTCCAACAGGTCTCTGTATAATTATCGAAGCAGCCTCCATCTATAATTATGGGCAAGGTTACTTACACAAAAAAAAGCCTGGAGTGCAGATTTTCACAATTAGCTGCCTGCACTACCATGGCTTCATTTGTGTACAAAATGAACAGAGCTAGGTACATGCAACTAACTAGAAGCTGAGCTACTGACATACTCCTTTTAAATATATTTGAGCCCTAATGGATAGTAAGAAAACTAACAAATTTTGTATTGGAAAGTGGGAGTGGAAGAGTTACCTACTTTTTCTTTAAAGCAGTATTTCTATACTCTTAACAGTACTTTGATTATTTTACAACTATCAGTTGTCTTCCAGAATAAAAGTGCTAATGAAAATTAGGTGTTGAGGAATCAATTCAGCAGGCAAAAGGCTACAATCCCGCAATGAAGACAGACAACTAATATTTATTTTTTTTTTAGGGAAATACAAACCCACCACAAAACAGATGAATTTTAAATGGGTATCAGTAAATTAGAAACTATGATGCATAAGAACAATATGGAAAGGTAAAGACAGAGAAAAAGTTGCAACTGATGCAGCTAAGAAGCATAAGACTGTTTTTAAAGCATAAGAAAAAAAATGTAAACGGTGACACAAGCTATTACTAACTGAAGATAGTAAAATTGCCAAGAGGCAAAAAAAGATGTCACATGCAATAAATACTTTAAATCAAGAAACAATTAAGATGACATATCTTATGAATAACATGAAGTACTTTCAAATGCTTTAACAGCAGTAAAGATGTTTTATTTATCACTGAGGCATTTTTAAAAATAAATACTTATGATGGCAAGGTCAGATGATTTGTTTCTGATAATTCTAGAAGAGCTAGGGTTGAAGCCTCAAGTCTACACACCGATGATTTTACAACACTACTGTAGTTCCAGTAAATCATGAGTTAATACTTTGAAAATACTTTTTTAAAAAGCAAAAATAAAAATGTAACAATGTAGGCCAGAAAGCTTGACACAATTAGAAGATATATAGAAGAAACAGTAAGAACTGAAATTAATAAATTAACAGATCAAAATAATCCATGTTTACTACCATCAATGTAAGGTGATAACAGCTCACACATGAAGACCAAAATGATGATTTTGCAATTTTAAGTAATACTTTAAAAAGTGAGCCAATATAATGTGTATCTACATGGCATGACTTACTAGCATGGTGGTTTCAGAACTGTATTAGAACAATAAGTTTAATTCACTTCATGTGTTCTTTAAGATATCACCTAATCTTATTTATTTATTTTAAAGGGAGAACCTGCATGGATTGTTGCCATATTTAAAAGCACTCAGCTTTTTCAGTTATTTAAAGTGACTCTAAACACACTTCCTGACAGCATGTTGTGGACGAGATGGACATCAATGAAACAGAGTAGAAGTCAGAGCAAGACCAGAAAGACCAAAGACGACAGACTCACTCAAGAAAATAGGTTATATGAGAAAAATCAAATCCAAAGCATATTGACAGGGAGTAAGTAGGGGTCCATATTTTAAACAGTAGATTAATCTAATTTGCACATACCTTTTGTGCACAATAAGAAAATGATCCCAGGGAAGACAAGCATGGAGTAACTATTCAGCAGCAGTGGCTATCCTGCATGAGTTCTGATTACACAGATAATCCCCAAAACAGAAGAAACAGTGAGCTGAGTGGCTGTAACAAGACTGCACATGATCTAGTTTTTGGCCCAATACTACTGAGTAAATATCTGTCAATGAGAAAAAAGGTTGAAGATCACAGACATTAAAACCTGGTAATTGCACAGGTGAGATTAAGAAAGCCTTTTAGAAAGAAATTTTGGGGTTTTATAGATGCTGTAAAGCAATCAACCACTAAGGCTTGGATCTTGCTCATCCTCTTGATGAGGAGGATTGCAACACAAGGTATGACTGCAAGTTAGCACTGCAGGAAGCAAATATCCACAGGTGCAACTGAAAGGTCTGTAGAAGTTGCGAGCCTTAAATTCATTTTCTACCACAGCACTATCCTTTAAAAAACAGAAATATATCACCTGGATTCTTGTGGAATTTGGTGACAGATCAGTGCACAAATACTGAAAAACACCATCAATCAAGAAAAGATCAGCTCATGTTACATTTGAATTAATTAAAACATAAACTACGTTTAGTTTAGAAAAAAAAGTCTGTGAGATGAGGTCCTGCAAAGCAGCAGAAAAGGGTGCCTGCAGAGCAGAACAGTAATCTGTCCTGAGTAACTTCTCGTCACAACGTTCACATCAATGAGATGATCATCCCCAACACGGTCCAGGAAAAACAAACCAGTGTATTCATACTCAAATGGATGCTATATGGCAGCAGAAAAGATGAATGATTCAAATGGTTGGTTAACACCTGAATGCATCTTCAAAATTATACAATCCTTGTTATCCCAGATGAGAAGGAATACAATGAAGATGTGTAGAGCGCTACAACAGTTAAAAGACAGCCTTTCCTTTGTTATTGGTATGGCTGCCTGAGGGAACCTGAAGCATAGGAGAACAGTTACGCTTGAAGTCCCTGGCCTAAAGCAGAGTGCCAAAAGGCCAGGCTCACTTTTGGTTTCACTTTTGGGGCAAGTAAATTAATCTGTCATGCAAGAAACTAATGTCCTAAGGAAGCAAACATCTGTGCATGACAGCAACTCCTTTGTCAAATATTCAGTTTATATATAAGCAAACAGGAACTATCTAGAGACTCCCATCACTCGCATCTGTGGCTGCCCACAGAAAGTCTAAACAAGTAAGGCTAAACCAAAAATTCTCCACAGAGTCAGCGACTAGAAGCAGCATAAGAAGCAGCCATGCTGTCGAGTGCTTTCTTCAACACTTAACAGAAGCTGTTCACAAGACAAGAGTATGATGAAGGCAAACAGATTTCAGGAGTGGAAAGCATATCTATTGTTGCACTCAGCAAGTTCTATCAATTCCCCTTGAAATCAGAGGCAAGAGAGAAGGTTTTGCTGCAACACTGGTTTTAGACTTACAAATGCATTATTAGCTGGGACTGCCACCTCTGCTGCTATAAAATATCCAGTAGCATTAGACTCTTCTTCCAGAAAAATACAGCAGGGATGAAGGGGAAAGCAGACATCTAAACAGTTACTGAATTGACCTCTTGACATCAAAATGGTACACCGTCACCAATTCAATCCTCAAGAAAAAGAGACAAATCCAGATGAAGCAGTAATACTGTCCTTTATTCAGCAATGCAGGGTGCAATGCTAATGCCAAATAGCACCTGAGGTGCTAGAGTTGCAACTGCTAGAGCTCCAAAATAGACTGGCAGCATCTGAGTTGGTATCTCCTACACCAAAAGGCACATGAGCTAACTGGGAGAGTCTGGAGAACTGCCAGGAGAAGTAAGGATCTGGAAGTGGTCAGAAGTAAATAAATTTTGGCTATGTTGATGTTATTTTAACTGGTCTACAGTAATCCGTGGTATCCAGGAGTCAGCATTCTGGTTTAGTCCCATCTGCATTTTAACTTCAGAACTTCGATATCCAAACACATTTATTTTCCTTTCACATCAACACAGCATCTGCAGCCTTTTCTTCATCTCAAAGCAAGCCATATTTGCTGTCCCCATTCTGACAGTGTTCCCTTTAGACCTGCATCCCACTTCTGTTACCCCAAATGCCTAATTCTTCAGAGGTGGGAGGAAGAAACAAAAAGGAAAAGGAAAATCATTGCTCTCCTCCTAAGCAAACATAGAAGGGAAGGCTTTCAACATGCAAGTTGTTGTAAACTTCTGTAGTCTTTCAAAATTTCTCCTTATACCACACAATCCCTGTCATCTGATTGAAGTAGAGTTCAGATTTAAGGTTTCATAATAGAGCCTTCTTCTACCCAAAGTCTGGGGACAACACTTTTATGTAGTGCCAGCTGACTGTCTTAAATTAACTACAAAAGTCTTTGAGGCCACTGCAACTCTAAGACAGGTTGATTCAAACAGATCCTTTATTTTTCTTTTGTGAGAACTGTCCTTTCATACAACAGATCAACTATTGATCTATTGTTGTATTACAGGCCCAACATCCTTAAGGAAACTCACAGAGCTGGGTTCTCCTTATAAACCAGAGAAGAATTACCAGTTTTTGTCTACAAACTGGCCTTTGGTTGAAACTGGTAACTTAAAAACAGAAGAGAAGTTACAGAAAGGAAATTAAGATTTCACAAGTTCTTTCAAAATTAGGAGTAGAAAGGTTCATAAATCCTTCAAGAGTTATTAATGATCATACACCTGAGGGTCCTCTGTAAACACTGAAAAGAACATCTACTGACAAATGGAAGACTTACTGAAAGGACAAAAATGAACGAACAAGAGAGGTTAATAAAAAATAGAACAAAAGACAATGAAGGTCTGTGTATTCAGTGTTGGCCTTATTATACACTATAGACAAGTGTTGTAAGCATCCTCACATTAACATTCAACTTCAATTAGTTTGCATTGTATCAGTGCCCTATTTCCAACAGAAGCAGCTTTCCTGTGCTTTACTATTTGAAATAACCACAGGCTAACAATGAATATGGGAAACTGTCCTTAACCTCATTTAAAAAGTCATAGCTTAAAATGCAACCTCAATATCACAAAATTCAGTTACATTAACTTTCATAAAATTCAACTATACCTTTCACCCCAGAAAACTAAATATCCACAGCAGCAAGCAGAACTGGCTTGTTATATGAAGACATGTTAAAGAAGAACCAAAACCACCAACTCCTACAGTTCCTGCTGTATTTGTGGCTCCCTGGCCTCCTCAGAGAGGAAGGCAACTGCTACATAAGAAGTTTTGTATACACAACTGCAGACTATAAGCTTCTTTGCAAGCAGGCAACTACACTGACTTGATTTCATGACATTTTCTTGATCCTAAAATTAAAATCACACATGTATTTTTATTCCATATTAAAACATACTTACTCTGCCATTACACGTCTGACATTATTGGCATATAACACTGGATTTTTTCTTTCTTCTTCTGAAGGAATATACACAGGCAGAAACTGCATACAGAGAACTGAATTATACCAAGAATATTTAACATTTTAAACAACCTCGATTATAGCACTATGGTGAAAAATGTATACAGTTTGTTGCTACTTACAAAATAATATTAACAGAAGGACTATTAAAAAAACTAAAAATGGAACTCTTAAATGCTTAAGGATGCATCATACTTCTAGAAATTCACATAACAGTGACCCTGCTCATTTCTTACCTCATGGAACCCAAGTAGAGCTTTACCTTCCTTTCATAAGTGAGACCAGGAATTTTTAAATTATTTAAAAGTATTAGCATTTTCTTGCACAAACTTTTCTCTTACATTCTGTATTGCTCAGCAGATAACCAAGAAAAGCACCTGCTACCTGCTCTATAGCTTAAATATCAAGAATTCAGATTCTCAGGACATCAGGTATTTACTGTTCCCCCTGCACATTTTGAATCATATATGACTGCTTAATGTACACATTAGAAGTGTTTTTATCTTCTGCTGTTGGATGTTTTGAAAAATTTCTCCTTCAAGTTGGACACTGGATATTAATACTCAGTTGAAAGAAAAATTCTAAATAAATGCAGATGGCCACAGAACCACAGAACAGTCGAGGTTGGAAAGGGAAAATTAAACCACAACTGCTGGAGACCTGCAAGAGAAAAGGCAGCTTTCAAAATGGGAAGGCCTATATTAATAGACCTTCTAGCTTTTAGCTATGTTTTTAAGTGTTCATTGAAATATGCAAGTCCCAAGATCATGGCCAGTCTTGCCTATAAAAACCCTCAAACATCCCATTTCTGCCGAGTAACTAACTTCTCAGAGAGAAGGAACAAGAAAGGATCACTCCAATTCCCACCCCTGTTCAGTCCCACACAGACAATTCCCCTAGTAATCCTACGTAATGAAATAAATTATGCACCAAGTGTGCAAAATGTTTGTAATCCTGCGGAAAGCTTCTGAAGTAGAAACCAAATGTGTAATAAGCTTAGTTATATTTCATATAATTACCTATCGGTAATACAAAATGGGAATTATGACCCAGAAATTTCACACTGGTCTTTACAAAAGAAAATAAGAATTGGAGAATAAATATAAATTTTATCATTTAAGCAAATATTTCTCAGTAACTATTAAGTTAGCTATATTTTCAGAAAAGAATAATGGTATGATCAGCAGTACCCAAAATGCTGCCATTATTTGTCTGTTTCTTAGAAGTATTCAGTGATGGAAAAATCTTTAGTTTATTTTTGGTTTTGCTACAGCTTTCCCTATATGCACCACTGCAATTGAAAACTTATGCCTCCTGTCTTCTAGGTTTACAAGCAGGTGGCACCAGCCTGATGTGATGTAATATACAAAAGGACAAGACTGTGAAGCTAACAGAGACAGAAAGATTGTTTCTTTGAGTTCCAAGCCCAATTCTATTTCTTTTACTTTGAGTTAGCAATTTGC
Organism: Buteo buteo; assembly: GCF_964188355.1. Lineage (NCBI taxonomy): Eukaryota > Metazoa > Chordata > Aves > Accipitriformes > Accipitridae > Buteo > Buteo buteo. The sequence goes on from NC_134173.1 coordinate 6,448,137, forward strand.
TATCGGGACAACTTGGAATATGAGGTGATTTCAGACGTGTTCTACATGTCTACACCTAACTGGACAGAAACAGCATTATCATTTCAGCACCACTAACAAAACTAAGAGAAGAACTCTCAGCTGCTGCAGGCTGATGGATGTATGAACACTGAAGCTGACAGGCCAGCAAAACAAACTGACATGAGCCAAAACAAACTACATGTGCAGGTGATCACATACCCTTTCTTCACAAGATTGCTTGCATGTCAGTTCCAAGTACAGAATGGATGGACAGGCCAATATTTATAGTAATCCATTATAAAATCTACATAGATGCTTGCTTCTCAATATACATGCTGGATGACACATAGAGTATGCCAGAACATACATTATATACAGAGAAGCCCAGACTAACAATCTTTGGATCCTGATTGCTGGCTGTTAGACCTTACAAGCTATCATTTAATCAGAACCATATTGAAATTGTGTTGCTTTGCTGTACATCTCCCTGAGTTATTGGGTCTTCAGCAGTAATTCTGGTATCAAGGCTGGTTGGTATTAGCCAGTATCCCTGTGCTGATGGAACAAAGCAGGAATAAAAGCCAACAAAATCTGAAAACCAAGGGAAAAACATGACTTTGAACACAGAACAACTCATTTTTTTCTCTATGTTCCTAAATCTGCAGCACTTCCTTACAAAACCAGATTCAACAAGTAGCTCTCAAGTACTCTGCCTCATACTTGCGAGCAGCCTTGCAAACAGCTCTGCTCTTCTATCCTCTGCCAGCTCCTGCTTTAGTACAGAGTATTTCAGAAAGTCACTTGCTTTTTTTGTTAAAGACGACCAAAGATCATAATTTGTTCTTGTGCAAGTTCTGTATGTGCTACAGAAACTCAGTTTCTGCTAGCAGCTGCTGCCTCAGAAATCACGAAAGCTCAGCAGTGTTCACTTCTGTGTGAAAGAACCCATTTTACTTGCCGAGGGCAGAAAACCATGTTCTTGAGACAGAGTAAAAATCCTGCCAATTAGCTGGTTTGTCGTGTATCTACATGAGGCAATCACTCCCTGTCCTTCTACCAAAACCAGGCCACTGTTTTGGAATAAGATTTTTTTCTTTTTTTTTTCTTTTTTTTTTTTTTTACTATTAATAGCTGCAAACACGCAACTAAAGTGATAACACAAACCATGAATTTCTATAATAGATACAACTGCTCAGTGGCTGGTATTTTGTGCATTCATTATTTTTGAGAAGAATTTATAGCGTAAATAAGTAAACACAGAGCATAGCAATGCTAAATACCGTGATTAGCACGTTATATGTTACAATAGTAACACGTACATTATGTAAATATGTAATAGTTCCTACTAATTTACCCTGCCATCAGTAAGAGATAAGTAGCTACCTCATTATTAAAAAGGTAAGCAAAAGAACCGCACAACATCTGTCAAATATCCTCTATAACACCTTTAAAACACCATACTTCTCCACAAAGATGTAATTACTCTCTGGAAAATGCACGAGAATAGCAATTTAAAAGGAATGGTTTTAATTGTTTTCACATTTTCACTACGATAGTCTTCAGCCTTAGGATCACATAGTGTTTCCCTCAAAACAAAGTTAAGAATACACATAAACTTAAATTTTCTTTTTGCTTTCCAATTTCACATTCTGAACAGTACAGCCTAATAAAAAAATTAGCCAGACATATTAAATAACCTATCTGGCCTATAAGAAACCACTTTAAATGATTTTTCTCTAGAAGTGAGTCCTTAGGTTTGTACATCAGCATTCACACACTTGGATATCTAACATACACAGTTGGTATACTAGCTGGAATAGCAATCAGGTGATTAAAAGACAAGAAATTTGTTCACAAAAGACTCTTTAAACAGAGTCAGAAATCTATCTACTCAATTTAAATGAGTAAGAAAGTAAAGTCTTAAGCCAAGTGGAAAACTATATTTTGTTACTCCATTTTTAGGCTACATTTTCAGATACAGAAGCCATTTGTCTAAAACATAAGTGGTATTTTAACCTATTTTTACAGAGTGTGTTAACATATAAAGTTGGAATACAAATTTTACTTCAGAATTACGTACAATATTATGTATTCTGATACTGCTCAGAATACATTGGGGTTTTTTTACTTACCTCAATTTCCACAGAATTGTGAAACTGACACAAAGTAAGCCATAGAATTTCTAACCTGAAAGGGAAAAGAAAAAAAAAAAAAGGAAAAGGATAAGCGAAAAATTTTACATGTAGTGAAACAGTAGTACATTATGCTCCGAAGTCTTCAAGTAACATTCCTACTTGTAGGTATGATCATATTCAGATAAAAAATTAACAGAAAAGGTCTTTGTGAGTAATTCTATACCTTACATTCTGTAAGGTGGAACAAAAGCAATTTACACTGAAGTTGCATCTTAAAAGATACCCAAAAGCAGGGAGACAAGCAGTAATATGATATACAGGTACTAATACATACAGTAAGATATGATGTACACATAGTGTGGAAAGAATGTCTGTTTCAAGAAAATGCTGTATTCAGCATAGAGGTGGCAAGATTAATTATAATCACTGCGATTTTATTAACAACTTGGTTTGGAATCAAAGTTCATTATACTTCAGAAGTCTGTAATAGTACATGTGTTTTAGTAGCCTAAGACACAAGATACTGGAATAAACTTGACCTTAGAAAGCAAGAAGATTCAAATCCAGGAAAGGATTTAGTAAACCTCAATTAGGGAGCAGAGTCAGTAGCCACATTTTATACAGTATCTAGGTAGTTACAGCAATCAATCACTGTGAGGTGAAGGCTGGTCAAAATCCTCTTAGGCAGATAAAGTGCAGTTCCTAGAAGCAACACCCTGCTCATTTTGCTATACACTCATTCAGGGCTGCAACACAGTTTTTTTCCCTTCTTTCCTACTGAACTTTGAACACATTAAAGCAAAGAAAAGGAGCAAGAACAACAGGGGAACTTGTGATTTGAAGTTCATGTCACTGACAGGAAATATGAAAGTCTGGTTTCTAGGTCCTTGTAATTTATTAGAGTTTTTTAATGCTCTTGGACAAGTAAACTTTTCTCTCTGTCAACTCTCTGTAATCCTCAAAGATTAAACCTTAAATTATAAATATCAACATAAAAACCTGATAGAACCTGTATCTAAGCCTGATGTAGAAAAAATTTAAGTTGTATGCTATAGTCAATCTTTATTTTCAAGGTAGAATCTGTTGATCTGCTCTGAATACTGTCAAAATAGTAAAAACATTACTGTAAGTAACTTCTGTAAGTGGAAATGCATAGTTTCCATGTGGCAAGTTTTCAATCCATTTTATAGGCTACAACAACTTTGAACAAACAGAATACTCTTGGATACATCAGCATTTCCAGATTAAGTTTTGGCTAACACTATGACAGAAGAGAGACATTTGCTGAGAAAGTGAAGACTGTATCAGTCTTAACAGTATTTTCTGCTAAGACATCAGAAATACATTTTAGGTCACTCGGGAGAATTAATCCTAATTAAGTAAGGCTGTAATTTAAACTGACCCAGTGAATTTGCATAACATCACGTGCTGCCTCAGATTCTGATTCAGCTTTAATTTAATTTCACTTTATTAAGCGGTGGTCAGCATTTCCAAGTAAGGGTTTCGTACACATTGAAGTGATCTGAGGCAACACACCTACAAGTTCCTTCCCTCTTCTTCCTCCTATGTGTTCTTGACTCCTCAGGTAGGAGACTAAGCTGGAAGTAAGCTACTCACCTTTCTCCCCTCTGGCTGAGTTAATTTGCTAGATGAACTACAGTGCAAATGCAAGGGAAGAGGTAGGAACTCACAAGGAGAGAAAAGAAATCCCTGCATACAGTAAATGCTGCAGTACCTACTTACTTTAGACACTATCATGGATTCATCCACTTCCAACATGATGATTTCACTAAAAGCTGAACCTTTGAAAGTGATCAATGATTTCCTCAAGTCTCCAGATCTAGACATGTCCTTAATTAGACCTGGTTCCCAGTCCATTTGAAGGTGCAAAATTAATTCACAAAACTCTAAATTACTTGAATCTTGGCTAATCCCAATGGTTTCCTTGTTACTACTAAAATACAGCATCTCAGGTGGGACATTCAAAACAATAGTTCCCAAGAAGGGTAATGGCAAGCCATTAACCATAGAAACCAATTCCCTGTTACGTAGGGTTCAAAATTTATTGTTTTGATCTTCATTGAAACACTTTAGAACTAGTCCAACCCCAACATGAAAATAATGCTAAAAAAATACTTTTCTTTTTAAACAAGCCAGAACTGCTTCATTTAGTATTTTACATAAATTTACTAAGGAACCTCTAGAAAAACATTTCGGGTTTAAAAAAAAAACAAAAACCAAACCTCAAAGTTGCATTCAGGCAAGATAATGGAAACAGTATCTCCAAATTCCGAGTTGACTGTTTCCATGGGACTAGACCAATTTCAAACAATAGCCATACAGATTTTATACAGAAACACACCAAATCAATGCACTTGGCTTAAAAAAAAAAAAGTTTGAAATAAAAACCTAAAATCCATTCTGCAAACCACCAAAATCATAGCAGCAGAATTACACTGTTTATACCTGAATTCCTCTGAGTATTATCATAACTAAGTAATAATAGATAAAAGACAAATTAATCCCAGAGAATAAGCCAATAACCAGCAATTACTACTTGACTATATATGCCTATAAGACTAATGAAGGAAAGCAATCATGGTATAAGCAATTAAACATAAACCACTTACGCTCCTGGCCCTTGCCACGTCCATGTGATTGTATCCTAAGAAAAGAAGCACGACAGTTGCAATTAATTACTGTACTTTAAACTTTTGTTACATTATAGTTAGTATAACTGATGACATACAACTAAAAGGTTTTCACAGAACTTCAGTGCCTTCTTTGCAAAAGTTCTTAGCCCCAACAGGAACCAGCCTACCTTTTAGGTAGCTAGGAAATGCCCAGTAACCCAGCTCTTAAACACAGAATATCTATATTCATAAAATGGTTAAAGATCCAGGGATTCTTCAAATGCTGTTAGCCTTGGAAAAGAAAGTTCTTTACTGCGAGCTGAAGTTCTTTGATATGCATAGTCCATGTATATTTTCCTAACACATCCTGCTCGACAGGCTGTCCCCCTACACTTTACACAGACCTCCCAGCAACAGATATGAACACCCTATAACACTTAAGTGTTTGGGACCTGCGGAGATCACTGAAAAGAAGTCTGCTTAACTGACGTGAAGCAGTAGGACAAGTAAGACCTTAAGTCAGACCTCAAAACAGTATTTTTCCAGTTGTCTGTACTCACAGACAGCATACAGCCACCTGCCTGATCCAAGAATCAAAAGGCACATAAGACACCTAAACCCACAAATTTACTCTCAGGCAAGACCAGCAGCACTTTTAGATGGCTGCAATGAGCAGTGTGTAAAACACTAAGAGAGGACAAATAGCAGTGAAAAAAGTGAACGAGATCCAACCAGCAAAAAAAGAATGGAGACCTGGAAAGAAGTAAATAACTGGTGACAAGGAGGAATATGACAGTAAAGGTCATCACATTTTTAACTGTAAGACTAAGAAACACCATAGGAAAAAAATGCAATACTTGGAGATGAAATTTAAGCATAGAAGTAAGAATCCAAAAACCTGAAAATGAGTTCCAAGCTACTGTTCTTAACAACTGGGAAAAAAATGTACAAGTCATTAATGGAAAGACAAGAGGACTTGGTGAATTCAGGTTTCTAAAAGACCAGATCAGAAAGATATGTCTATCAACCTACTGAAAGTGTTCCAAGTTCAGTTCTATGCTACCATCCAAACCTTTTTAGAGAGTTTAGGTGATCACATGTGCCATGATCTCGAAAAATCAAGTCAAACTCATGTTTTAATTACCATTTAGAGCAAAAGGCTGTCACAAGTTAAAATGAGAGCAAGCAACACATCCATAAAAGGTGAAAAATGTGACTAATATGATAGATCAACAGCTTGGGGTAAGGTCAATTTATCATGAAGGGCTACTAAAAATTTAAATCCTGACTTTCAACAATTATTTTAAATCAAACAAAATATGATAAAGAATGATTCTATCTCTACCAATCAACATACATGCATGAAAATAGACTTTTCTACGTAATGATCTTGTAGAACTTTAATGTCTGTAGTTTTACTGTTAAACTGGTTTTGGCAATTGTGATGTCTCTGATAATACTCCAAGTAAACATGTTATGGGGTTTGTTTTTTCCACAAGGAACTTTCATTTATAAACCCTGACCATTGCAATGTAGATAGCTGATAATTTCTCTAATCAAAAACTACCGTACAAAACAACAACACAGCACTACACATATCCAACTCAGCTCTCTAAATTACAACAGTGCAGAAAGAGACAAAGAAAAGCAAGCTCTATAAAGGTACCTTGCCTGGGCAATGGATCACTGCACAGCAAATAGGTATTTTCAGAATCCAGCCATTGTGCTGGCTAGCTGGCATGACAAACTCAAATAAGCCACGTATCTATCAACAATCCTGCAAGAAATTCCTAATACGAATGTCACAGCAGACATGCATGCTTTTTCTCATCAAGAACATCAGGATGCAGCAGGGATGACGACTAAGTGCCATGTAGAGGAAAACAGGATTCTGGTCTGCAAGAGGCAGACCTATTTTGCAGGAGACTCCTGCCAGCATATCCAATATTTTAATGATAAAAACCAGCAAGCAGAAGAGAGGAAGTGGTATTTTCTATACCTAGTTTAGATACCTTTTATATTTTATCACAGCTACCAGCTTATGCTTATGGACAGCATTCACTTTGATAGCATTCTGAGTACACTTTGAAACTTTTGTATCTAGATAATGAATCCTTTGAATTGTGTGGAAGTATATCTTCTATATAATTTGTATTTGACACAAGAAGATACTGAGAATCATGCCAAGCTTCAAACAGCAGATAGGCTGTGTTTCTACATGCTCAGTCAACCCTGACACAACAAAGCTGCACAAGAGATGCTGCCAAACCTCTTATCAAATAGCACAGTTACTTGTGGAAGACACTGGGACATAAAAATATATTTAAAATGGCTCTGTGATATTTAAACAGGTATATAGCGTTTCATAATCACCAGCACTCTGACAGAAGGAAATGCTTTACACTAAAATTCTTCGTGTGTACAAGTGAATTGCAAAAAGGATTGCTGCAGAACCTATGGATGGAGACAGAGCATTTATTTTAATTAAAATGTAGGTTATAGCTGTCAAGCATCCAATAGGCAAAATACTACCAAACTAGATAAACAGAAGCAAATTTTGAATTTCAGGTCTAAACAACACTTTAAAACCTTACAATTTCTTTCTGCTCATGCATCAAGGGGAGCAACATACTAACATACTACTCCTAAAGAAACATTGATACAGGACTAGAGGCATCATCTACTGCAAACAATCCCAAGCCCAAAGAGGAAAGGTATTCAGAGGGCAACCCTGACTAGAAAGAGTTCTTCATGGCAAACAGAACTAGATTTATTTGCTAGAAAAGAACTGAATTTATCATCATCACTTTTGCCACTTTTCAGTCCACTGCCAAACAGTAGTACTTTACCTAGTTCTTGAATAGAGTACAAAGAAAGAAACATGTAAGAGTGCACATACCTACTACGCTCACCCCAGGCTCTGATCTCAAAAAGCCTCCCAGAACAGTCAGCTGCACTCAAGTCCAAGACTGTTTGCATCTGTACTGTGGAACTCAAGAGCTCTGAAGGTAGATCAGAGCAGGCAGTTCAAGCTAAAAGCAGTGGGGTGACTGCACACAATGCATATCTGGAATTCACAGGCTAAGCGAAGATCTTAAGAAATTACTTTCTAAACCTAAAATTATAATATCCAGCAGTCAAACAAGACAACAAACAGAAAGCCAGAGACAATTAAAGTTTGCTAGAAATGCTGCCTTAGTGTATGAAAAACAACGTTTTCTCCCAACTCTTGCTTGCTACCTAACTCTTAACTGCATCCTAACCAAAATAAATCTCACCTTCATGTATCACATCATACTCCTCCTCCTTCCTCTCCTCATTCTAACTTTGCTGCAACTCTTCTGCAGCCCCCAAGATAATCTAAAAATCAAGTAGTAATAGCAATTATCATCCCCCCATTAATGCTTTGTGGAAGTAGACCTTAGGAGGTTACATGACTCAGTAAGGCACTAAACACTGTTTTACAGGAATTAAAAGTAGTAGGAAAAAGTAAAGTTTCATACACAGATTCAGGCAAAGTCCAATGGATATCTATATAAATATTTACAGTTTCTTTTACAACATTTTGCAGTAATATAAAAAAATTACGAAAATTTTCATTAAAATTTACATTTATTTACTTCACTGTAAAAAGCTTACAATTTCCGTTAATAGAGTATTAGGGACATTTAATATTAGTTTACAAACATTGCATATTATGTACTACAGGCAATAAGGACATTTCAGGATGAAGATGAATTTTTTAACATTTGCAAATTAATGTTTGATAGCTTTATATTGTTATAAGCAAGCTTTATATTAACCAAAAGTAACAAGGTATATTAAGTATGACATAAGGCATGTGCATATTTGCAATTTAAACTGGTAGTGCAATAAAGGTTTAAACATATTTTTAGAAAAGAATCTTTCTCCCTGAAAATAAAACAATTATGTAATGAAAAGTTCCAGGCAACCTGCTACAATGCACTTAATACTATGAGAGCGTAACAGACTGCTATACTTGTCACAGCATCCGCAAAGATAATTTTGGGGTTTGTTACTGCAAACTAGTTGACTGCCATCACACCTTGTCTCAGTCAAGAGCAAATGGTGGTCTATGTGTATTAACTTTGCTTAGGTTCTTTTCTTTTTTAATCAAGCAATCAACCTGCAAACTGACAGAAAGAACAATGGATGGAAACACTTTAAAACATAAGCACTTGGGTACCAAGAAGAAATTAACTCCTTAGATCAAGGGGTTGTTAAAGGGTTAGTCAAAGAGAGACTACATGAGATCTTCTGATGTGACATGCATCAGCAAAGAGGCAAGGTAGTCCTTATTTTACTTCTGACACTCGTCCCACACTACCCTAAATAACTTCTATTTTAGAAGGAGACAGACTGGACCTGAAAATAGCCTAACTGCTCAAAAAGAAACTTCAAGTATAAAAGCTAGCCAAGTTCACTAGGAAGCATCTCCTATTTAACTGAGGAATGTAGACAGACAGGATTCTGGCTGCAGTACGACCGGAAAGTATCTACATCAGGTAAAATTAATAATAATAATATAAAAAAAACCCCACCACCTCTTCTGTGCTTTCCTGTAGGCTTGGTCTGGAAGTAGATCAAGTAAGCTTTATCTTCATTTTTCCCCTATATCTTTACAAGCATTTGTAACGATTGTTTAATTTAGATATTGTAAATAAACACTATAATTTGCACATATAATTTACATGAATCTGATTTATATTGAAGGACTACTCCAAATTAGCTAGTGTCTAGCATTCCTTAGCCAAGTGCATAGTGAATGTAAACCAAGACACTGAGACACCTTATAAAGGTGACGAGGTCCCCCAAACATTATTCTATTATCATTTATCTAGTTGCATTAATTTGTGACTAACAACCCCACAGGCAGGAGGTGCAGAAGCATCTTCCAGCAATAAATTATACTAAAAAAACCTCTCCAGCACACACTGTAGGAACAGGGAGCACATGGGAACACGGATCCTAGGCAGAAATTGACATTTGTCTTGTCATTTGTACAGTACTTCCTGTAACAACCTCAGTAACTTTCAGAGCACTGTTTTAAAAGAGTAACCTAATAAAAGCAGAAACATTTAAACTATCTCAGTTAAGACTATTTATATTGCTAGAGGCTTAAGCAACACATACTTAGCCAATAAGCATTTACTAATGCTTGCCAAACTTCTAAATCTAATTATCTAACCTAAAAGATTACAGAAGTGCCAATGTATTTAGAGGAAAATGCCCCATACCTACTGCAAGCTGAACTTACCAGTTTGTTTGGATAACGTAAAACCACTGGCTGTACAGGAACTCCAGGAATAAACGCTCCTAGAAGGCACATACAACAAATCATTACTTCAGAGTGCATTTTGGTGCAGAAGAAATTTATTGCAGTAAAGAAAAAAATTATACAATTACTGTGCTGATATGCATATGAATTAATTGATAGAGGAAAAATAAGATCCAAAAGTAGCCTCAAAAGTAATATAAAGAGCAAGCACTGAAGAATGACAATGTATAACCATCTTTTCAGAAGATAAATAATCACGAATGCTTGCTTGCATTCTCTAAATTATCCTCTACCACTTACACAAATTGTTATGTACACAAGTCAAAGCCCAGTACCAAATTCAGCTTGATAAGTGATTAAAAAAATATGAGTATGTGCAAGATATTTAAGTCAATATATTCTCTGTGGTCAACAGTATGTTTTGGTGAAGAACCTAAGCTTTCTTATGCAAAAGCAGTTTCCTATTTTTAGCTGAGCAACACCGATTTATAGGAAATTTATCATCTCTGAAGTAACAGAATTAACTTGACTTTTTTCTTCCACCTTAATTCCCCTCAGAAGGGCTTATTTATTTATTCTGTAGCTATGGAAAAATCTAATAGAAACTATTGAACTAAAGCTGTTGCATGGAAGTATCACTTAATTTCATATGAGAATTATAGTTCTGGTAAATAAGTAGCACAAGATGCATAAATGTCATTTGCTAATCATTTTCTTGGTTTCTAGCACAAAGATTGGGTAAGCATGATAACTATCTTGCTCAAGATTTCTCTAAACATCTTTTTCTCGTGAAAACAATAAAGACAGTCTTCACTCAAACTATGTTTTTTATAGCAATTTACTAAGTTCTGCCTACTATTTCAATTAAAATTAAGAACTGACCAATGGAAGTATACTGTATTCTTAGCATTACATTTACTTTACAGAATACTTGCATAGTTGTAAAAGAAGTAATAGTTAATGGAGTTTGCACATCTTTAAATGAAGGTCGTCTGAATGGGGTCCTGCAAAGACTTGGTTCTTGGCCCAGTGGTACTTTCTGTTCAGTCTCCAAAACCAAGACCCTAAGCAACTTTTGAAAGAATCCAAAGATGACAAAAATCTGAGTGGTAGATGACAAGACCACCATTTAAACAAAACTAGACTAGCCCTGTATGACTAGCTTGCACAAACACAAAACCAAAAAACTGTGTAGTAAGAGCAAGGAGTGTAGACCACTTGAGTAGAATGGGGAAAGGCACCCTGAAAGCAGTTACTTGAATAGACACTTAAGTAATTTGATATAAGCGAGCAATTTTGAGGCAAAGGATTTCTGGGAGGCTGGATGGATACAGAAGCAGGTTCCAGTAGGAAAAGTGAGACAGTCAAGAGGCAGACAGCAGCAGGTACTAGACCAGGAGAGGAAGATAGAGTGGGGATTTGAGGCAGAAAGTATATGGTGCCTAGAATGTCTATGGCAGAGGGACAGCAGGAAATCAGGGGTTTAATGAAGGATTCAGGCTGGTTTTCAAGCATGGCCATGATTCAGGTGGAGAGAGAGGGAAAGGAAGAGTAAAGAGCAAAAGAAGTGGATATTCTCCTAACCACCGCTCATTCATCTAAAAAGGTAAAGAGCTGAGAGGGGAGGAAGAAAAGCTTTTTGAATGTTTGTTCAGGAGACAATACTGAGACTCCTTCAGCCAAATGAATCAGTGCAAGGAATTACAATGCTGATTCATTGCATGATATTCTAAAGCGATATGCAAGTTGTACGCAATACAAAATATAAGACACACAGTAACACCAGAACACAATGAGCTAGGCAGAAACCTAGAAAGAGTCAAAAAACACATTCACAACTGCCTCACTCACTGCAGCTTCCTCATTCACCATCTCCCTACCTACATCATAAAGGCAAGTTTACATTAAACATTGGTGGTTCACTGCAATATTGGCATTTCTCCTTGTTGTAACTACAGTTTACAGCTGCAACAATGTCCAGTGTTATACCCTTTAATAATTTGATAAGCTAAAAGAGTGATACTAACTGAAAAGAGTTTAGAACGTGGATGTTAAAAAAATATTGTAAAAAATGACAGCCTCTGTAACAGTGCTATACTGGCAAGATTCTCGTGCCATCCTCACCAGAATGCAACTCAACAGAAGAGTTGGAGAGGAATCAGCCACGTACAACACAGCAAAAAAGGCTGCAGTAGCCTGAAATAGATACACACTGATACACTATAAAACTTAAGGTATCTAAATGCTGCATGACAGACCCCTAACAGGAAATGGAGGGGGCAAGGGGAAAAAAAAAAAAAAAAAAAAAAAGACAGACAACCACAAACAAAAACAGTAAGAAACATTACTCCTCCAGCTCACATGCATCTCACAAGCCAAGAAAAAAAACACATCTGAATTATCTAAACCATTTTGCTCAACAGTGGAACTACAATCCTTTTGTAGCATCAGAAAATTTCTATTCCAATTCCATGCTACTGCAATTTTTAACTCAACTTCTGCAACACCAAGCAAATTACAATGCAAGTGGTATTTCAGAAAACGAAGATACAAGAACATTCTGTAGAGAACAGAGAAATGAGCATCATACCTACCAGGCTTGAATGTAATTAGACAGGATCGGTTTGTGCAAGTGCCCTCTGGGAATATCATTATCTAGTAATAAAAAAAAAAAATTACTTTTAAGAACTATTTCAGTGTGGATTTATTTATAAACACATCTTTTCAAAGCTAACATTAACTGATTACAGTAAAAAAGTTTTCAGGGAAAAACAGTTCAGAGTAATAAAAAATAGTGCTCAATAAAGAAGTAAAGTTCTGTCTTAAAAATATTTGTCTTTATCTGTGAATTTGCCTCTTTCTTGGCCTCTGATAATCACTTTATTCGATTTGAACATTGACAGCAATCAGAAACAGTTGTGAGTACAAGAGAATTTTCACAAAAGGTTTTGGTGCTGGTAAAAATATCATATTCTGTTTTGCACCAAAACAAAATTCCTGCTCCCAAGCTACCTGCCTAAAGGCTAAGAAAAGGAAGACTGTTATTTTTTTTTTGCATTTATTACTTGGCATGTGCACAGATGTCAGAATGACAGAGGCTGAAAATATCTAAACAGAATTCTAACAAGGCAAAAAATACTCAAGTTGAACCGAATTCAGAGGAAGAGGTTAGATTGTAAAAAAAAAAAAGTTTCAGACAGCAAAAAGCCAAAACCTGCTAGATATTCTCTAAATCACTTCAGCTCTGCAACTCAGTTTCTTAATCTGTAAGTAAGAATATTTACTTTTTGAAGTGCTTTGAAATCTGTTGATGAAAGTCATGATGTGAAAGCTATGTATCACCTTTCTGTCACATTGTTTATAACTGTTTATAATGTTTCTGTAGTCCAGTACCTGGATGTAACCACTGTTGTAGTAACAATGCCACAAAAGACATACCATATCTTAATCAAAAATATTCACAAGAAGAATGCTTCAAATTTTCAAAATAATCACATGCTTTCAAGAAAATGACACCTTTGGTAGTCATCCCTTTCCTCCCACTACTCTCTTCCAAGGCACATTATAAATAGTCACATTTCAGGTGCAGAAAAAAAACCCCTAAGCCACTTTTTAGCAATGTTTTCATCATGTGGTCCAATAGAGGCGTACTCCAGTTATTGGAACATCTGAGTTGCTTGGGCTGTCTTGGTCAGTATCGCATCTCCAACAGTGACAGCATGCCAAAATCTTGAGAAGGGCAGGAACACACAATAATTCCCCAGGGATTCTGCTGAGCACCTAATTTATTTCCTTCTTAGAGGACTTTCTAAATCTGCTGTGGTCTGTCCATTTGGTATCACTTAATAGAGCTATCTTCCCATGTACTTACCCAGTCTCCTGTTGATACACACTGCAATGAAAAGCTAGCATTTTGTACAGATAAGATAATCTTACATTCTATCTTCTAGAAAGGCAGGGGGGAATCCCACCCTCCACAAACCATCTAAAGAATTCCACAAGGAAAAAAAGTAAACTGCATATCGGAAGCCTGGAAATGCCAAATACCATCTGTCACACAGTAGTAGTATACAGTACCTGTGGCCATTTACCATCAGACTGAGCACGCCTCTTAATCTCTTCAACAGTTTTCCTGCGAGAATCCTGGTCTGATCGAGATACAAATACTGGCCGGATGTATTTGATTAGAGCTGAAGACGAGGGAAAACAAAAAGAAGCAAACCAGCCTTTATTTCCCCTTTGTTTGAAAAAGATTCCCCCCCTAGTCCTCTGGACAAAAATTCTGGTACAAGTACATGACTACTTTACTATATTACACTGCAAACTTAAATACTCAGCTGAATTATTGCAGTTTCATTGAAATATTTTCATGAATTCCTGTGAGGAAAGCCATTTTCATAATTTTGGTACTTGTTCAATTTTTAATAGACCAGTACACATACAGATAATTTAAAACATGATCGTATGTGTCATGCATAGTTTTTTGCAACAAAGCAGCTGTGGCTGACTATAGGCCATTTCCTCCCCCCACAAAAATCACAAAATCTATAGCCACCCCCAACCCAGCAAAGTAGCAGGAATCTCCCTGTGCAAGTGCTTCCAAAAGACATTCTGTGGGTCAAACTGCCACTGTCTTTACAGGTTTTGTCTTCTATGACAGCTCAGCTTCACTGAAGGTACACCATCAAAGATATTCCATACATGGATGATGTTATTTTTTCTGGGGAATCAGCATCATCAAAAGAAAAAGCATGCTTATTTTCTAAGCTGTCACCTGTTTGCTTATTTCTCATACTAGATGAATCAGATCTCAGGTATCTTCTTCCTGGCTCAGTGGAAGCCAGGAAGCCTTACACATAGCCAGACACAAAATGAGCATGAGTAAGTATCTGAAATCAATCCACAATATCCCCTCCATGCATGTCTGTCAAAAGAACACCAAGGCCCACTTACAAAATAATAAGTAGCATATACAACTCTTTCGCAGTGTCAAAAAGCACTACAAAAGAAGCATCTTCAAATATACTACTTCATGTTTTTATTTAAGCAGGTTGTCTTCAAATACCTTTTTATCATTTTTGTACCTTGCAATCTTATTTGAAGGGTCAAGAGTCACTAAATCATTAGCTATTCTATTTGCCTAAAATACAAATATAAATCACAGTTTTCACATTTCTAACCACTGTGAGACAAGTTCACCAACACTAGTTGTATAATCTTCTTTTGTCAAGGATAGACTTGCTGCATTAATGGATCAGCCAGTGCTTAAAGTGTGAAGAAAAAAAAACAGTGAAGGAATTACAGTCCTGTACTCAGCAAAAGCTACTGGTTCTGGTGTTACCCCACTGGCAGTTTTGCCAGCAACTCACCAAAATCCTTCTATGGTTCTGTGAAACTAATCTGTCACACCTCACAGCAAGTTCCCAAATATTCAGCCAGCCTCTGAAATACTGCTTTTGTTCCACAAGTTGTGGAAGCTTAGGACACAGTGTATCAGAGAAAAGTTACCATACTCTTGCACTTTTTCCTACATGCCTGCTATTAGACAGTATCCACAGAACAGTGCTTGCTAGGGGAGCAAAGATCATCCTGGGCCAGCTGGGGTTACTGCTGTGGGAAGGTTAAAAAAACAAACAAAAAAATCCCCAAACAAACCACAAAACAACAATACATAAAAACAAACAAACAAATAAAAAACAGAACAAGCAATAAAATTGCAAAGGAAACCATACTTGGTTTCATAACTCTGTTTTGTTTCTCAGTGATGCTAGTCCTGAGTTCCCCCCTACTGCTGCAAATTGCTATTCTGTAGCAAAAACATCATTATCAAGTAAAAGAAAGCAAAAAAGACTTAAATATCCTCAGCCTTCATCCCGAAGCTTCTTTTACATTAGGCCCAAATGATGGAATTCAGGTTACTTCAGGCCAAGGAATGAACAAGGTAATTCCAGAGCTCCGAGGCTCTTATCTGGGGATATGCTGCAAGCAGGGTCATCCTTGCAACACATGAAATTAAGCAAGCAGATAGATTTTACTTAGGGCAGTCTGATAGAAACATCACACTATAGACAAGCTACCAATTTTGAATCTCTAACCACCAATGTAATCTCTATCTGAAAACTGGACAGGCAAGCAGTGTTAGCCTGGCTTACTGTTACAACCTTCCCAAAAGCAAGCTACTGCAATGTTACCAACCTCCAAAATAACACACTGCAAGTTGTCTCACAAATGGATGACACCACAAACAGCAACACACTCATGTGCAAAGAAAAACAATTATGGTATGCTGAAAAAGAAAAGACAACTAAAAGCTTGCTTTCCTATGGATTTGTCCTGCCTGTTGAATTATATGACACAAAACAGGCTGCAAGATAAGGTTCATTTCTTTTCTCATGGTTCAGACACTATTCTCATGCAGCTTGCAGAACTTAATTATCTTTTAAACCATCAGCTTGCTTTCAAATATGTGTGAAGCCATCACTATTTCAACCCACCACATCAAGTCTTAGCCTAATAGACAGGATGATCACATTAAGTCTTAATTCCTTAGGGGTCAGACTAAAAAGCTGACAGAATTCTTGTTTTAACATTAAACAGCAATTTAAGATCCTGTAGGACTCCAACTACCAGGCCATTAGTGGCTAATTCCAACAATTTAAGTGAAGTTGAAACTCTCCATCATCAGTAAGAAGCTGAAAGTACATACCAAGGGAAGGCTAGCTCTGTACTTGCCTTTCCTCATATACTCTTTTCATAACCACTTTTAAAAACAGAGCACAAGGCTACACAGACCTTTACTCCCACCACATATTTTCACATTCAGTAAACAGACAGGCATCTGAAAATTCAAAGGCTGTACCAAGTCGATCTGTGCAAAAAACGGGCAGGAGCAGGGCCAAAGGTCTGTAAAGAGAAGCTGAGAAACATACCAAATAGGTGGACAAGATGAGACTGCGGTCAGAAGTCAAGTCAAAACATAGTGAAGCCTGGAGACGGTACTGTAAGGTAGTATGAGGCAAGGAATAGGCAGGACTAGAGCAAAGTCAGGGCAGGAGCAAAAAGCAGGATGCATGAAAATGCTTCAGACAGCTGGCATACTGAACAACTTAAGGAAACAAGCAGAACTGTGCAATATGCTTAATAAACACAACATCTTAACCTTCTCTGCTCATCAATTTAACTGTTCAAGATCAATTGTAACCAGGTAGTGAAGACCACAGCTCAAGTATTCAGAGATGCTAAAAGATGTGCTTGTCCATCTTCTCTCACTCCATTAAAACCACCCTTAAATTATAAATCCTAGTGGGTGATGGCAGACAATCCCTCGATTCACAAAATTGACCTGGCCAGTATCATTATTCCAGCTTCTTCTCTAGCAGTGTCAGTCCTACTTGATGTAGTCACTCTTATACCCAATTTCAGGTCATTACAAGTGGTCCTGAAGACAGGTGACACATGCTGTGCTCCATCTTCTTATGCAGGTGTCTGCAATTTAAACAGTACTGCTAGTAATTCATCAAGACCTCTACCTTGCAGGGCAGCCAGAATGCCACAGATATGCTAACCAGTGGAAAGTTGCTTTAGCACGAAACAGCCTTTTTTAAGAGAGACTGCAAAAATTCAGTATTGCTTTAATTAATTGCAGGGTGGCAGCTCCAGCTGATTTCAGGACCATAACTCCCATGCAATCATTTCAAGCACCAGCTGACACACAAGCAAAAAAACCACATGCAATCGGTGTCAACGAACTTCTCAGGATAACAGGAAAAAAGAAGGTATTTCACCTCTCTATTTCTGGGCAAATGTGGGTGAAGAAACCTTGTTTCAAATCAAGACATGAAGTGCTACTTAACATGGAATAGAAAAAACTATTGTAACAAACTGTTTAAATTATGCTTGACAGTTACAACCATACAGTAGATAAAGCTACACTGACAGCATCACCATTGGTCTACAAGGTGCCAGAGAACACATGGAATGGCAATGCGGCACTAAATACTGTTCTTCTAACATGTATCCATACACACATTTTTGAGTGGGCAGTTAAATTTTCACCACTGTAGAAACAGCATCAGTGACAGATCTGCTGCTAAAGTAGAGAATGCTGAACCTGAGGCTTTCACTTGGCCTCCCCCCCCGAACACCACAAAATCCCATCACATATGTTCCTCTGATACACTGAGATGACAGCCTATAGAGCCAGTACAACTGGCTCTGTTTGCATTTAACATGGAGGTAGGCTGTGTAATACAGGCAGCCTTGCAAGTGGGATATCTATTTACAGTATTTACACCTTCATTTTTCCTACTATGGGGAAAAAAAATACAGGTTATTTTTCTAATAGCAGTTGCCCTCTTGTGCATTCTGCATTTAGGGCTTACAAAACCATGAAGGTTAAAGGTTGAAAAGCGCTACCTTGGGCTTAGTTTTTAAGAGTTGCCTTACTGAAAGAAACATACTCACAAAGTTCTGAACTCACACCTTTTCTAATGAAGTAATATCTAACATGAAAAATGCTCTTTTCTGGCGAGAAAAGAAGAAAAGCAATCTGCAAGAGGCTCAGAGGTCTTCTTAGGGTTATGGGAAAAAAACTGCTAAGGTTCCAGAATAAAATGGCTTCCTGTGTATATGGACACAGAGACCTTACAAATGGAAAAAAACCTCAAACCCCCACACAAATACACAAAGTTGTATCAATGCACAAAACTGAAGTCAACCAAAATTAGGATCTTTTCCACTTGGAGTTATATTGTTCTTACAGAAATAGTGTTACTGTAGTCACGGTGCTCTACATGAGATTTGTAAAGTTACTGGTAGTATCTTATTAGAACAACAATCATACACAGAAATACATACTTTTAAAACCCAAGCCTGAACCAACCACTAAAGCTAAATATGTGTCAAGAACAACTTCTGAGTTTGACAATGTTTAGCAGATGGACCACCTGAAAGAAAGATACCAAGTATTCCTAATATAGATGCAGTGTTAATGGGAAAGTTCTCTGTATTTCCAAAGAGAAAGGCAGGAAACATGCGGTCTGTAGGACAAGGAGAGGTCAGTAGTGGGAGGTAAATAATCAGTATTCTCTTTAGCTTTAACAGAAGTAAATTCTGTGGTATTTAGGTTGGTCTTTAAAAATGTAATCTCTTTCCTTTACGGACTTCTTGAGGGACAAAAACCCTTTTCATATCACAAAGATTGCTGTTTGCTCTCACACCTGCAATACCTGTACGAGGGCATGGCTCTATGTTTTAGCTTTCTGCTGCCAGTTCAAAAAGTATTTTATGAAGGCTGTTGTGTTGGTTTGCAGGCTTCCTATATACTGTAGTTTGTAACTTCCATAAATGATATTAACTAGGATGCTTAAAAAACAGTGATGGTGGTTTAGGCACTCCAGCAGCAGTTTAAATGACAAGTAATTGTTACTGAACTTATGGTGAAAAAAAAAAAATAATTCAATGAGTCCAGGATTCCAACCCAAACAATAAGGGCATACCTATAATACACAGATGACAGTGCAATTATTTTAAGTCTCTCCAAGAGAGCTCCTGTAAGGACTGAAATATTGCAGGACCATCTGGATGCCCACAGCCTGAAGGAAACATTGAATTTTGAAACCAAAGTTTTTAAAAGGAGAGGATGAAATGCATAAGCTTGGCAGTAACTCCAAGATGCTCCTCAGAATTACAGAGCTCATTTGTGTACTCAAGGCATTCTACAATGCCAACATAGCATGGGATGCTGGCATTCAAGCTGGTGACCTTAACGGTGTTTAAGCTGCTGATTTACAGCATATAAAGAAATCTGTGACACCTTCACCTTACAGCGGGTTTTTCCAAAAGGAGTTTAAGGACTGTTTTGATGAATCTCAGAAGTATTTAAATGCAAGATCCTCACTGAAGAACTATGGGTCTACCACAGTTCTCCTTCTTGTGTGCTCTGGAAGGTATGGGGCGGGGGGGAGCAGGAAGCAATTGGGGTGGAGGAGTGGAGGATTAGGTTGCATAACAGAGCTGATGAGTAAGTAATTTGGTATCTTTTAAATTCCAAGATGAAAACATACCCAGCTACCACAGCATAAGTATTTCCCGCTGAATTACTTGTCTTTTAGTTATGATGCTCAAGAAAGGCCTATAAAGCACTGCCAAAAGATGAGCTTGAACCAAAAATCGTAAGTTTACTAGATGTGGAAAAGAAGTCCACAATAGAATTGATAGTTTTTACAGCACGGTATGATTCTCATTCTATAGCTCTTCTGTATTTTGCCAAGTACAAATGACCTCCTTCCCCTTTATAAACTTAAGCTAACATATCCCCCCCATTTGTATCACAGGTACCAACTTCCTTTCTTTTTTAGAGGCTGAGCTTACAGATGTCGAGAAGTTGCTTAAAGTTTAAATTAGCTTATCACCTTAAACTTAGTTTTTAAAAGTTCAGACCACAGAAGATGTTTGAATCAGTTGTCCAACAAAATCCTCACCAAATCATACTTACTGACAAATCCCTTTCCCTTTTTATTGAAGTATTTCTGCCATAGCACTGACCACTTCAGCAATGAAAAATAACTTTTAACCAGGTTGCTTTACCAGTGAAAAATAAGGCAGTGAAGTGTGACTATCCAGAATTTATGCAAAGAGCTTGTCCTGACTTGAAGTAGGGTCCAGTAGACAAAACAGGGAAGTTTAAGGACCTGTGCTGATGAATGAATTTGTCTAACTTGTTCAGTCAATGTAAGGTGCAACAGATTCCTAGATGTCATCTTCCCTGGGCTGCACACTTTAAAGTGGTCCAGAGAACTTCACATCTGCAAACTAACCAAAACTCTGAAAGCTACTGTGCAGAAATATATGTCCTTCCTCAGCATCATGGTGATGTCCTCCGTCTGTTCTAGCATTCTCTACTTACCAGATACTGATTTTTTTTTTTTTTTTTTTTTTTTTTTATGATAGTTGAAGGCTTGTTTATATTGGGCAAGCAGTTCCTCCCCAGAGTTTGTTAACCTAGTGTGTGTGCCAAGTGGGTAATTTTTTTCACTACTGACCACTAACTGAAGAGGTCATAACTCTTCTGTCAGAGCAAAAGAACATTTATTAATTTGGTTTTTCTTTTCTTTGTTTTCTTAAAAAAAAGGAAGTTGCCTGAAAGAGTCACAAGACTTGAGTCTGCTTCTGAAATTGGACTTTTTTGTCCAGGAGAGCTGCCTTCAAGTCAGAAAGCAATGAAACACTCATATATACACACACACACACACGTGGAATACTTCCAAACCCTTAAAGAACAGGCTTTTAATCATCTGGACTTAGAAGTGCATCAAAAGCTTAATATTCCATGACTGGCAAACTAAGGGTACAATAATACAGACAGCTGCTCCAGAAACCTATTAAATACCTTTGGAACCAATCTTGGTAACCAGTTAGCAGTCAGATCTTTTTGTGCCTGCTAAAGCACCTGATCCCTCTGGTACACAACATCAAAAATCCAGCTATTTATAACATATTTGGATACTCTGGATGAAGATCTATTCTTCACCCAAAGTCCTTATCTTTGGAAATTATCTTGGAATTTCCTCTGCTGTTTCATTTTTTACATGCTGAAGTCTGCTCACAGAGTTAAATGAATGTACTTTATTCAAAACTTCCCAGAGATCCTGAATGACTATTAACAAGACTCTTAGTTAAGAGATAGCAAGGTTAGGATTATCAACGGCTGGCTCCAAAACTTCACTGGAGATTGTACAGGTTTGCAAGATTTACAAAACTGAAGAACATAAAAATTAAATATAAATTCTAGATGAATATTCTGTCTAGAGTGTTGACAATTCAACACGCAATCCAAGAAAAACATGACCACCTTTTCACAGATAGCATAAGAGAAATACCAGTGATCCAATAACATGAAATATGTTTTTGTGTATGTAGAGGAGTGTAAATAAAATTGGAATTAAAATACTAGATCAAAGGAGGAGAGGATAGTCACTACCTGCTTCACAGGTAGTGTGCTTCACAGCACATCTGCTTCAGAGAAAACCTCTTTCAAGCAGTAAAAGGAAAAAAAAAAATCACAACTTCACTCCACTGGAAAGTTTTCACTACATTTTAAGCCCAACTAATCATTACAGTGATTACTTACCTCTCTGTTAAGGTCCATTTACTTTAATAACACAAACTGCTGTAATTAATGTTGCTCATATATAAGTATTCCTCCATAAACAAAAAAGGTTTTTGAACTCTGAATCCCAGTTACAAACTTTGCCATGCCTCGTTTCCATGGCATTTTTCTGAACACTTCACAAGGGCCTACGTCATTTTTGTGGCTGCATGACATAAAGCAAATACAGGTATACAGGACAAAATACTCATTTACTTGACTGCACTGTACATTCCAGTAATATTCCATCAAATCACTATATGTAGTTTTCTGGGTTTTCCATTTTTCTGTAACTGGTTTTGCTCACACATGAACAAAATCAAGTGAATGATTTTTAAAATTTATCATACTAAGTCTAGACTTTCATTTGAATCCTTTAAAAGTTACCTTAAAATTAAATTAGGTATATAGGAAATAGTTTGAGCTACTTGATACGCATTATTTGTGGTACATTCAGTGTAACTATAACCTCCATATCCCTACAGATTCTCCTCTGGCTTTCCCACTAGTCCCCACTGAATCTATTATGTGGGATAGTTAAGCAGCTATTAGGGCATTCTGTCAAGTGCCATTCTGCTGTTTCATCACATTTCAGTAACACAACATGGCCTGGAGTTACCTCATCTAGTTTGGGTCCTCCAAACAGTCCAGCTGCAAGTAAAGGAGAGCTCCACATGGACTACTTTATTTTGCTGAGCTAGTAATTATCAAACAGTCAATTAAGTCAGCTCAGAAAGAAGATAAATCTGCCGCTGCTTCTATGGCTGGCCTGCTCCTAAAGACCAAGTTGGCCTGGATACACCTATACTGTACAGGAGTGTCAACATACTGTATCACAACAGTGTTTTCTTTCAGTACTGGATAAGAGAGTTCAATTTCTTTTGCTTGTTTGTATACATTTGTTTTTAAAAACACATGCCTATATCCTTTTGTTCAAAGCATCTATTCATTTTTACAGAGAATCTTCACTGCCACAAACTTTTATTAGAATCTGTTAGTCAGGTATTCAATGAAACTGAGATACAGCTAGAGTTCTGGCCTGAGCTTTACCTGATACGGAGACACCTTTATACCAAGAGATTCCCTACATGACGCTTCCACATATAATCACTCACCACCTGTGGGTGTGTCTCAGCTTCTGGTTTTGAATAGGTTCTACTTAAAACCACATTGTCTAATGAAATTTTAGGAGGATGTCATCACCAACAGCCTGATTACACTTAGTTGTCAAAGAAGTCAAAGCTTTTGTTTAGACTTTTAAATTAAAGAGTCCCTACCCAAGGCCAAAGTAAAATCTTTTGTCCTTTTTATACTACCCTTAAAATCTACACAATGAGACACAGGAAGATTCTTTGAACTTTGCTGGTCCCTAGACACAACATGGTGGGTTTCTCCAAAATGCTTCCACACAGACTTTGGTTAGAAATCTACAAGCTTAAAAGCGTACACATTTTTTGGCACAACTGCACCAAAAAAACCCACAAGTGTCTCAAGCCTTTGTGAGAATCCGCATTGATAATTCCAAAGATAGTATTCAAACACTACTGACTTGCACATCTGCATTTCTTATGACTAAATCTGAGTACACAACAATCTGCTCTTGCTTATCTCTCACACCCTGCCTGAAACAAACTTACTGATGCATGAAGGATTAGCAGCACTCCCTCAAGGCAGGGTACCATTCAGAGCAGACAACATTCCTAAAACACATTTCTGGGATGGCACCCCAACTCGCATCAAGAAAGAAGTTTTGGTGGACTTTCTCTATAGCCTCACACATTGCTTCTATAGCCCCGTCCTAACTTGCTTTTCTATTTGTTGGGTCTTAAAATCTCACAATTTCACTGCAAATTTAACCATGAGCTCTGTAGGATTGTTTTGACTTTGTACAATGATTCAACTTCGGAGAAAGGGAACAAAAAAACCCATCATCCATCCCCACTCCCCCCAAAACTTTTTCTATTGGCATTCAAAGTAGACCATTAAAAAAAAAATCCCACCATATATTATAGCAAAACTTTCTTTGTGTTTCAGGCCTTCTCATACACAACCAGTGAACTTCCTAAGTAAACATTGTTAATTGTTCTTGAAAAATTAAGTATCTACCAACTTACTTCCCCAAACAGGAATATCTTTGCTTTCTGCTTTCATCACAATGGAGGCGAAGGTCATAGTTACTGGAATGGCATCAAAGTAGGAAGAATGGGGAGCCACAGTTAATATTGCTGCTTCTGCCGGCAATGCCCGTCTGCCTTTTACATTTATCCAGTGGAATCCACCAGCAAGCCACATCATTCTCATGATTGCTTTCAGCAAAATATCCACTATCCTGCAAAGAGTTGAGAAAACAGTTATGCTGCCACCAAATACCTTAAAATAGCGAAAAGAAAAACAATACACAAAAACTTTCTAAGCATGACAAAAGTATAGATAGCATATGCTGCTTAAACAGAGCAGGAACATTGCATAGACCCTTTGTTTTCTCTTTCTAGGCAGATTTAAGACCACTTTCAAGGTAAGATGCCATTCAATTTCATTTCATGCCTGAAGATGAATGCTTATTAATCACAGTAAGATTGGCATTTATTTTAGCACTAAATTAATTTTGATTCAGACTATGACTGTTGAGTTTCTCCTATACAATGTCTAATAATGCTTTCTAGTAACACCAAAAAAGCTCTAAAACTGAGTCCTGAAAAATGCTATTAGGATATTGCTAGAATGCAACAACCCTGATTCTTGGGTTTGAGTTTATCTAAACAAAGCAGTGTAGAAATGTAGGGCAGAGATTCTCAAACACAGGAATGCCTGTACAACACATCTGGGAGCTTCGGAAATATTTTACTTTCTTCCCTTTTCCCCATCTCCTCCTAAAGTGTCTTGTGGTTGGTTTTCTGGTTGTTTTGTTGGTTTTTTTTAGGGTTTTGTTTGCTTGTTGTTTAAACTGACAGTCATGAACAGAGAAACTTTTACTTTGAACCAACAGAGTGGAAAAACCAAACAACACAAATTGTTATACTCACAGGGATTGGAGGCTGGAGAGCAGGCTGACACTGAAAACTGGATGAAATGGGGGAGGGACAATCTAAAAAGCTTCAAAATAACTGTATGCAAGATTGAAGGCAGTCCATTATTCCTTTAGTTATTATACTGATATCATTCCAAATGAAATGTAAAGTGACACGCCTCTGTGGTTCTCAACCTCCTTCCCTCCTGTGATGCAAAATACAGTCAGCTTCCCTCATGCTAGTGCCAGCTCCTAATTTTAAAGTTCTCTACAGAATAGGTGATACACTCCTCATTTCTTGCTCCTCAAATGGCAGTTTTCATGGATGGGCAAACACTGTTTTACATTCTACCTTAATTAGCATTCCAATATCAAAGCAAGCACAGACTTATTAATAAGCACCAAAGCAGGGGGCAAGCCCTCAGAGAATCAACAGAAGTTTTGTCGATTCATCACAGGCTAGCAAACAATGGGGTGGAGCAGTTTAAAAGAACAATTTAGAATACAAAACCTGGGCACATTCTATACTGTCAATCTTCATAACAAGAAGTTGACACTATGGGAATAATTGAAATTGACGGATGCCACAGTGAAGCTTCACACTACATCCTCAATGAAGATAAGAGGCCAGAAATGATCAGTTTTTCTCCTTGTAATTCTTGGGTCACCTGGTAAATCAAACAGCTGAGGTATTTTTAGTTTCCCATCTGAGGAAAGTGTTTAAGTAATAATTTTTATATTTTTCTTTTGAAGAGAAAAGCAGGTCTGTGGGACAGATACCAGTTATTTCCAATTTTCTCTATTTCAAACTGCTGAACTAAATAACGATTCTCTCAGTATTTCACCACAGCAGTGACTCACTTTCGCCACCAGGAGAGGGGCTTTTCAAGCTCTTGCTCATCAGATCCCATTGAAGCAATGAATGCAAAAGGCCAGGCCAACAACATCATAAAAGCAGCAAAAAAGAGTCGGATAGGAAACAGAGTCAAGGTCATGAAGGCAATCTGCAAAATCCAAAACAAATGCATTATTCTAACACAATCTTGGACTGAAAAAGCCACTGATTCCTAGAAACTGATCTGAAGTCTTAATTTAAAAATATCTGATGTTAAAAACAGCAGAATACACTTCAATTCCAAACAAATAATTGTTGTCTACGCACAACAATTTTGTACTCACCCACCTTAATTATAGCTGAAATACAGCACACTCTTTAATGCTAATGCAGTCAGCTTTCCATATTTCTTCAGACCCTGTTTGTCAGTGAATACATCCGCATGCTCTTTTCCCTTTCTGCAGCCTCACATTAAGTAAATATTTAGTATGGGTGTGTTGTAAATCTTGCTGCACTACAGAGAAGCCAGTCCATCACAGCAGCTCCCAGTCAGTGATGTGCACTTCTTTAGCAGCGTGCATTCACATGGCAACACAGGAGCCAACCTAGAAAGATCTTCCAGGACTGGGCAGGCACCAGTTCCTCTGCTGTATGTTCTTGGAACCAGAAGCTGTGGGGAACCACAGGTAGAACGCTGCAGAGACCTCTGGACAAATACCCAGACACACATACGAGTTTAAGTTCCAGGTCTGCACTAACAAGCGCAACCCCCTGGAAAGCAGAGGTTTTCAAGAAGTTATCCTCACCTGGGAAGCCATGGTGAACCTAGCTGCCTCTGTACCTCCTTCCAGCGCTCTAGTTCTTGGAAAGCCCATTCCTAGCCAGTCAGCCCTCTGCCTTCAACTTTGGCAAAAACCACGTCATGTTGGAACTCCTCCCGCGGTCTTCTGAAGAATTGTCCCAAAAGTAGGGCCTTTCCTGAGCTGTTTGGAGTTGTTCCTAACTGTCCTCCAGAAAACACAACAGCTATGTGTGCAATGATCCACTTGCTCCAGGAAACGGTTCCAAGAGCCAAGAGTCCCCATCTTTTTCACTCAAAGGACAGGAAGAAAGAAAAAAAAGCTCTTAACGTGGAGGAGGATACAGCTTCAGATGACCGGCTAAGGGAGACAAAGGGAACTGAAAACTGTCTGAAGCTGACTGGGGTAGCACTAAAGCTCCTCAAGCTGTACAATGGAGGCTAGCAGAAGATGAAGACAACACTACAAAATAGAAGGGCCATGTAAAGAAAGAGAATTCAAAAGGAAATATGCTACATATTCATTGGTGCACCAGGTGAGGTAAAAAAGCACTTTTCAGCATCACAATGGCTGGGCAAGGATGAGTAATGAGGCATAAGATGCTGTCTCATGTTGTGCTTAATCTGACGCATCTCCAGGCTGCTGTGGAAAGCATTATTCGTGTTCTTCTTCTCTTCCCTGATGCAGATATAGTCATCCCACAGCGCAGTTTTCCATTGATCAGTTCCTGCTTCCTCTCACTTCCCAAAACAGCTCAATAACCAACTCACCCTGTAGCTGTACAAATCTGTAGGTCTAGGGTAGGGACAGGGAACACATAGCAGGAGAAAAGCCCAAGTTACCAGTTTCAAGCCCTAAGCTATCAGCCCACTGCAATGTCAAGATTTTATAGTGATGGTTCAGACTGGCACCATCATCTCATAACAACCATGGTCTCACTCCCCAAGACAGGATTCCAGTCCCTGGGTCTGCAGAATCAAAAGAAAAAGGATCTTTTTTCTTCGATAGGCTAGTTTCCCAGATGAACCAGTACAACTTCCTAAACTGCGTCAGATGAGCACTGAAGTCATACTAACTCATGCAACTCTGCATCCATAGACAAGACCACCATGTCTGGCAGCAAATAGGGGAGCATTCATCTGCAAACTGGAAAAAGAGAGAGCAGCTGCCTTCTAAGCTCGCAAAATGAGAAGAACCAACTGTCAAGAAAAAAGGGAAATAGAATGCAGGTGAGGACACAGTCCTCTGGGATTCACACTCTCTCCCACTCCTCAAAGTCTCCTCCCTACACCAGGGCAAAGCTGAATGGCAGGTGACTGCTGGTCAGCTATTCAGTCCTTTGTATCTCTGTAGCAATCCTTTGTCTCAAGACCACTTTAGAGCCACATCACAGAACGGAAGCAGTAGGTGCATCCATAAGCTTGTGTAAGATGGCAAAAATGTGTAGAAAAGGCTTCCTGGTTTTCTGTGTCCAGAGACAGCAGTGGTGGAAATGGCCAGCAAGAAGCAGTTCCAAGTACACAGGTATATGGGGTCTGGCTGTGACGCCTCTTTTTTAGCAGGTGGTAGTGCAGCACCTGTCCACACAAGAAATGTGGTAGGAGAGAGAAGTATGTTTGGCCCATGAAGAAGGTTAGGAATCAACAAAGACACTAACATTTGAAAAGTAGTTCAGTCTACATCTACATTCAGACACCTTCCTGGGTAAGAAAGCTTCTATCCTGTAAAACTTAAGTACAGTAACAGTGTCAGACAGAAAAAGGGAGAAGATCCCATCCTCACTGGCCTCTGTCAGAGATCAGAATGCAGGAGACATACACTCCTGGTCTGACCTTGTACAGACATCTAATTTTGGTGATCCTATTTCTACATATTTAGGACATTCACACAAACATGCTTTCTATTAAAATTACAAACTCTATCTGGCAATAAGTCATATGTAAACACCTGTGTTTTGAGATACATTTAGAAAACCCTAAAGGTCCATTTGGGGCTGCACCTTGGGAGGTTCAGCTCACGACTGATTTTCTCAAGAGGGGTTTCACTACAGCTCATTTAACTTTTGCTGGTCTACAGGATCCTACTTAGTTTTTCAGAAGTTGCAGTGTATGCCGTGAAAGACCCATGGACAGCAGGAAGGGAGAGAATGGTCTTACAGCTTGTAACAGAAGGCTGCCCTGGGAAAATGTACTCCACTCTTCTGTCAGAAGGGCTTCAAACTGATGTAAGGCAAGTCACTTAAGCTGAATAGGTATCATACATTCTCCTTGTTTAGAGACTCTGCATTCAGATTTGAGTATGAACTTACAATGAAGGTATATAATATGAACTTAAGTCCTTTTTAAGTTCTCAAAAACATCAGGTCTTACATAGTTAAGCACTGAGCAAGAGAATCACAGAGTAGCCTTGTTTCTCCTTCTGTATGTCTCCATTTCCTGTCTTCAAAGTCAGTATCATACCTCTCATGCACACAGAAGCTGAAAAAAATGCATCTCTGATATTAGTGGTACAGTGAGAAACATCATTAAAAACCAGTTTATTCACAACATAATTTCCATGACTTATTACAAATTGATGGTCACATATTGGACAAAGAAAATACAATAATTAACTGCACATTTAACATGGTAGAGATTTTGATTTTTCTTTTACACATATCAGAGTCTACATCTTGCCCCACACTTTCACTTCTTCACTATTATCATCCCTATAGCCTCAATTCACCAAAGATGGCACTGAAGGAGCTAGGAATTCATCCCTCATCAATTCTTTTACTACCCACTTTCCCACTCTGCAAGTTCCCCGATTGACACAATCATGGAGATAAATACAGGAGTAGAAATTTTCATGTGCAACTAAGACAATCTAACAGATCACTGCTGCTCAAGAGAGTGGTCTTGTTCACTCTCCCCTCAATCCTCCCCTTGAGTCAGCTCTAGCACTTATCTGAACTTGCAATGAGCCAATACAGCTCATTAGAGTGAAGAAAAGCAATCCCAGCAAAAGAAAACAATCACAATACAGAAAAACACAATAATATGCTGCTTTAATGAGCCAAATCAGCTCACCAAGGCACCAAAGGAACACCAGTGTTGGTGCAATAAAAGGGCCAGAAACACTGGAAGCAAGGAAAACATCATCGTTTTGTGTTTTTAAGTGGCAGGGAAACAAAGCTACGAACACTTTGTGACAGCTCCAGTAATGCTTCTGCCTGTTCTGCAGAGGTAACGAGAATCAAGAGCTTTGACTTATGTGATGGGTGCCCAGAAGGTGTTCGAATGAACAAAATTAACGGTTAATGAAATCGTGTCTGTCTTTCTTCTAGAAAGGATCTCTTTATTGTAGTACTGAAATAAAACAGGTGGCTTCAAGAATGACCCATGCTGTCACCCTCAAATCAGAGTAAAACAACCATCATTTCTACAGGAAGCATGAGACTCAGTTCTTAAATAGCCTTACTGCTTTTACACTCCTGTTATCTCCCAGTTTTAATAAAGCCAGTAAAAGATGATGTGAACAATTCCTCAGCACTCAAATGGATTATTTTTTTCGCTGTTGTTCTTCCTCTTTGCGGTTGTTTTGTCCTCTTACTTTCTACCTTTTTTTCACTCCCACAGTCTCAGTCTGAAATGTTCTAAAATGCATTTACTTTGAGTTGTATTAATGAGCAAAAAAGCTAATCTAACCTCTTGCAGGGTGCAGGATGAGGGAGGGATGAGGTAGCAGTGAAGATAATGGAGCTATCTGGCAGACCATCAGCAACAGAAAACAGACTGTCAGACAAAGCAGTCTTGTCTCCCAGTCCCCTGTGCTCACCAACTTCTTCACATACCTCTAGCCCCCACACGTTCCTAACCTTCCTCGACAGGCTTTGCAATCCCAGAACTCACCTCTGTTAGATTCACAGGGCAGATAGAAAAACCTGTGACACAGTATGTGCCTACAGCTGAACAGGAAGTGAGTTCAGCTGTAATACTTCATACCGAACCCCGAGCAACAGGCCAGGAAAGTATGGAAGAGAACGCAGACTGCTGTAATTCACTGTAAAGCAGCCTCCCCATCGAAGAAGTCTCCCTCTCTGGGAGAGCAGCATTTCTCGTAAGTGGAAGAGTTCCACAGCTCTTCTTTAACAGCCTCTAGGAGCATAACTTTTAATCAGTGAAGATGTTAGGAGAGCACGATCAAGGCAAAGAAGAAAATCTATCATGGTTCTGTATATCAGCTTGTGTGCTTTTTCCTCACATAATACTGCAAAAATAAGACTGCAAGAAAGGCTGGGTTAAAGAAGTCTGTGCCGCTGTACATCAATAAAAAACTGCTGACTTAAAAAGCAAGACCAAGTCACACTCCTTGGCGAGGCTATTCCTTTGGTCTGCACACTGTAAAAACTATGGAGCTTTAAACACATCTTACAGTTTTCATTGAAAATAACAAATCCTTGAAATCCAGTGGCAAAGCTCACATCTCATACAGATGTACAGGACAGCCCACACAGAAGGCAGGTATGTTCTATAACCAGTCACTTTGCTGGTGAAGCAGCTAAAGATCTGTTAGGACTAACAACAGATCAGCAATACTAGTAGCTCCTATGAGACTCAATACTGCAAAAAGTGCGGAACTGGTACTCTGCCCTCCCAACAGTATTTTTTAAATTACTTATAAATAACCAAGTTTAAAGCAATATTAGAGAGATAAATTGCCACTGCAAGTTAAAATATTGTTATTATTATAATTAGATACAATCCTAGTCCATATGAACACATGCTATCTTTGCTTCCCTCTGCTCCCTGGAAGACTTCTGCCTCATTGATTACATAGAAAACATGACTTAAGGAACAAAGTAAGGTTACATGGAAAAGAAATCATTACAACTATGCGATTTATTGAGGAAGCTCTAGGTATAAACTGAATGAGGCAAATGACACCAACCTCTTCGCCCATTCAAACAACAATCTATCCGTAACCAGTGAATACATACTGGGAACCTTCCTTAAAAACCTTTTCCACTGGAGTCTCCTATAAATTCCTTGGCTGCCAGATACTTAACATAAGGCACATTCTGTTGTTTTGTAAGTCAGGCCATACATGTCTTGTGTTAAGTATCTGGACAGCAACAGGGCAATGCGACAATGAACTTTGCTCAGAACATAAATTAAAGTTAGATCTAAAGCGCCTTGATCAGAGAGGTTCAATATTAGCGGATCTTAATTTCCACATTTATAGGTACTGTAGGCTGTTAGGCCCCCAAAACAACAGTTTTAAGGCACTGAAGTATTACAGTGATGAAAGTAATAGAAATGGCCAGCCCCTTATTAGGTGAGCCTTTGATGGTATTTCTTCATCCAGCAACTGACCCAGATCTTACCGAAAGGCTAAGACAAGGGCCATGCCCTCTGAATATCCAACCACCTACTGCTCACTGTGCGAGATGAGCCAGGCAGTGGCACGGAGGAAAAACAAAACAAAACAAAAAAACCAACAAAAACACACAAACCGATGAACAAAAAGCCATGCAACTGCAAATTCGCATTTTAATACCGGTTCCTGTCATCTCACGCTACCTGTACAATGCGTAAATTATGCCGCAGGGATTATTTATATTTACCCAGGGGCCAAACTTGAGAGGCAGGGGATGCCTCGGCCCAGGCATACCTTAACTCGACGCTGGAAAAAAAGAGTGCCTCCACGGGACTGCTCCCCTACCCCCCCCAATTAAAAAAAAAGACAACACAAAAGCCACAAAACAACACAAAACCGTATTTAAAAACCACCCAAAACAATAGTTTTGGTTGTTTTTTTTTTTAAGAAAGCGGCGGTGAAGAACTTGAGGAACACGCCCAGCCAGCGGCGGGCGCCTCAGCGGCCGTTGGCCCCGCGAGCCCCCGCGCCTCCCTCACGGCCGTCCCCCCCCCCCCCCACTCCCTCCAAACCCCCACCGGTTTTTCCCCGGTCCCGCCGCCCCCGGCGGCTCCCAATGCCCGGTCGGCAGGCTACCTCCGCCCGCCGCAGGACGCGGCCCGCCAGCCGGTACGCCGCGGAAGGAAGCAGCAGCGGCGGCGGCGGGGGTGGGCCGGGCCCCGGTCTCCCCTACCTTGGCTTTCTCCAAGGGGCTGAGGCGCAGCTGGTGCACGAAGGGACTCCGCGGCGGCGGCCCGCGCTCCCGGCTGCCGGCCACGCAGCATCCCCGGCCGCGGCTGCTTAACTTCATGGCGGGGCAAGACTACCGAGCGGCCCAGCAACCAGAAAGAGAGAGAGAGGAGGGCGCGGACGCTGCGTTAGCGACCGCTACTGTCGTCGTCCCACCCACCCCCGGTCCCCGCTCCGAGTAACGGCGACGGGCGAGAGCACCGGCGGCCAGCTCGCCCTCGCCACTGAGAGACGCCGGCCCCCGCCCTCCTCAGGGGCCGGCGCATGCGCCCTGCGCGCCGGCTACAGCGGCTCTACGGCGGAGGCGCCGGTTTCCGCGTCGGTTGAGAAGGAGAGAGAAGGAGGGGGGGGGGGGGGGGCGCGCGCGCACGCACTCGCGCGCCCCCCCCCCCCCCCTCATCCCCGTTCCCCTCAGGGCATGCTGGGAGAGCGGTCCCGCCTCGCTCCCTCACGGCGGGCTCTGGGGCGGGTGGGCTGTGTGGGGAGGGTGGAGGATGAAGGGGGGGGGGGGTTCTCCGCGGCCGCGCTGAGGCCGTGTTACCCGTAGGAGGAGGGAAGGGGGGCGGCTGAAAGGAGCACCGGGGGTCGGGGGTTGAGGGGGGGGGGGGGGAGTGAGGGGGAGCGGCCGCCGTCCAGCTCAGGTGCGCCCCGGGGTCGGTGGGGGGGGGGGGGCACCCCCGGTCGGGTGGGACAGCTGAGGGGAATTTTTTATGTTTTTTAAAAATTGAGGAATTAAAAGGGATAAGGGGCATCTCGCTGAGGTGGAGGTGGTTCTTCGCTGCTGTTAGCACTAACGAGATGGGCGATCGGTAATGATGAACGTCGCCGCCGTACCGGGAAGAAGCGAGGTGTTTGCCAGCTCCGTGGGGAATCTTCTCTTCCGAGAAAACCTAGACGTTCTTTAATGAAGAGTCTAGCTAATTTGCACCCTGGGATCTTGACAGAGTTGGCTAAGGAAGTGTCTAAGCCTGGGGTTTAATAAATCTTTAAATATAAAAGCAGTTCTTCAGAAATAAAAAAGCGCTCGTGTTCTGCCCGTTTTCAAAAGATGAAGCAGAATGACCTGGACAATTCTTAACTGTTCTACATCAACCACGGGCAAAACAGTAGAAAAGATAACACAAACGGTTTGATAAAGAAATATGTAAGATACTCTTAATCATCTCAGGTCTTGTAAAACGATTCTGATAGCCTTATGCGGTGAGATTTAAAGGTAAATTGATAACAGTAACTGCAAAAACATCATGACGCTACAGTTCCTAATCATTAGGCTTAGAACTGCAAAACGGTCTCCGAATCCTATGGTTAAACCATATATACTTCTAATGGCTAATGCTATTAAATGGTTAATGTGTTAAATGGATAAATTGGTTTTGACTTTTGAAAGATCAGAAAATTTTTAGAGGCTAGTCCTCGCGATACTGGGGTTTGCAGGGTTCTGCAGGCTCAGCGTCTTTCAAGATTTTTGCCAAAGATCCAAAATAAACTCACTGTTAATAAAATCTGTACATGTGCTAAATGGTAACTTGGTAAACTACTGTGAGAGCAACTGCAATGTCATCTGGACTGCTTAGTAAAATTAACACTTTCAAACAGGCTTTTACAGCCAACTGTGTATATATTCTCCAAGAATATAAGCCATGCTTCTGGAAGGAGAGCTTGTGTCTTGGAAAAGACGGTCTAAAAGCAATTTCGAACAAACTGTTACAGATAAGGTCCCGGTGCAGTGTGTCCAGTATGACTGTTGTATGTACTACCAGGATCAGTAGCGTACAGGAGATCAATTACTATGTCTATTAATGAGACTGGTACTAGAACAAGGCGTGTAGCTCTGATGTTAAAGATCAGGTGGTGCAGAAAAGACCTGCCAAAATACTACAGTGCTGGAGGAAATCTCTTACAACAATACATTTTAAAAGCTACAATAATTTAATTTGTCAAAATGATCTGCAAGAGTTGGCTTTACTGCAGTGTTCAGATACCTCCACGAGGAAGAAGTACTGCCTGCTAAAGCTTTTTAAAATGGTAGAAAAAAACATAGAAGAATCAGTGGTCAGGAGCTGAGATAACCTAATGCAAATATAAGAGTTTTAATCATAAACAAGCTCCCTGGTTCGGTTTGGGACTAGTGATAAGACTTACTGGCCCGTGGTCAGAGTATGTGATCCAATGATCCCTTTCAACTGTAAACTCTCTAAAGTATTTTAGCTGCATTCCAAACGACTTGGCTGCCCTCTCCTTTCCTCCCTCTCCAGTGACTTCAAGCCAGTGATTAGTTCAAGCATACGGGGCTGATTTCAATAATAAATGAGAGATTTCTTGAAGAATGAAGAAGAGACTCCCTCTAACAGGGCCTGCGCACTGTGTGGCCAGGGAGGAGTTCACGGCCGCTCCCCACGGGGATCTGCCCGGCTTGCCAGCCGCTAGAAGCTGTCCTGTCAGGTCAGCAGGCGGCAAGTGGTGGCCACTGGCTACCCAGCACGCAGCCGGTCGGAGGGCTCCGGCGCACGCACTCCTTCCCCGTCCGGTAGGCGTAGGACACGAGATGCGATGAGGGTGTTGGAACAAGTTCAGCTGTGAGACGCAAACAGGCTTCTTTAGTTCTGCTGGTTGTGTTTTATTAGTTTTCTAAAGCCAGCTTCCAAAAATGATCTAATGTTATTATTAGTTGCATCAGAGGTTTTGGTATTTGTAGCATCTTCCACAATTGTAAAATCTAGTGGAGTATTAGACACCTGCCTGTTCCTTTAGCTCTTAAACCTTCGCTATTAGAGCACCTGTGCTGTATTACTGAGTGCACAAACAGTATTCTAACTTTTTATTACTGCTTTCATGGGTTTAGTCTATTATTTTCTAATTACCACATCTGTACCACCTGAAAGAGTTTTATAGAACTCATTTGTTGGGTAGGAATATTGTTCCATGAGTTGTAATTTGATGGCCATCTTCTAGGTTGTTTTGGAGCCTATATGAGCATACATGAACTATTAGGAGGTTGAGGTGCTTCTCCGGATTTTGATCCTCTTTTTTTTTTTCTTTAAAATTCTGCTGTGATCAGTATAACTTAAGGCAGGTAACTTAAAATGTACACCCTAGCTTTCTTAAATTCGCAGGAACGTGTTTCCCCATCTTTGTAGTCCCTTTAATGTGTAGTTGTAAAAAGATGGATCTAAGCCCTTTTTCTTGTGAAAGAAAATTCGCCCAGTGAGGGAGCTGAGCACGAGCCCTGGAACAGGGGCAATCCCATGGCAGGGCTTGAATGGCAAAGGCAGGCTGGGAGTCTGCAAGCAAACCAGTTTGGCGTGTGATAAAAGAGAGGGGTGAAGGGACCATCCCACATGGCAGGGCAGAGTGAGCCACACTTACAGGATGCTACTGCTTTTTGTGCAGTGAACTGTAAAGTTTGTTTGGATCCTTTCACAGACACATGATGAAACTTGCTCCTGGAATGTTTTTGTACGACCCTGAGAAGGTGGGGGTAAGACTCTGCAAGCGTGCATAAAAGAAGGGCAGTATTTTATACTTACAATATATAGCATAATACAATTATTTAAAAACAAGTATCATTTTTCTTTTTGTGAATTAATTTGGAGACTGAATAAAGTAAGTCTATGGTACTGGGGTTTGATTGCTACTTTTTTGTGCAAATCACAAAAGAACTGTAACTGTGATGTTGCTGTCAAGGCTGGCATATGCTACGTAGCTCATCTAATAAGGACTTAAAAGGACACAAGAAGAGGTGACGAATTTATTGCAGGATTTATGGAATCTACCTTGCTTCACAAGAGGAAAAGATGTGTGATACATTATATTCGATGTAAGTGTATTATGATACAGTTGGAAAAGGAAATGTTGAAGCTCACTATCATGAGAATAAATTGCAGTAAGCTCTCAAATAATCTCCTCAGGGAAACTGTGGAACCTGAAACCATTAAAATGAGACTGCACAAACATATAAGTCCCATTTTACCCTGGTGCGCAATAGCTCTAATTGGTCCTTTCTGTCATACTTTTGTATGATTTATAGGGAGCTGTACAAATAAGAGGACTCACATATAAAAAGCATACAAATATTAATTATGAAATATTCTTCTGTGAGCCTTGAAGTAGGAAAAGGAGTATTTAATATTTAACAGCTAAACTGAAGTAGTTTTCTCTAAAGTAAATCAAATAAAAGTTTATGGAAAGCAAATATATTGACCACAGCACTGAACTTTATTTAAAAAAATAAAATAAAATTCTTGCCTAGGAAAAGTCCTTGCTTTGATTTTTATGATGGTTCTTGACCTCGCTGGCCATTTGCTAGAATCAGCTGATACCTATTCAAGCACAATTCAGATACACCTCCACCCTTAAAACAACTTTTCTACAGTTGATTTCACATGTTCTGTAGGGGTTTTTTTCTGTTGTTTTTTTTTTTTTCTTTCTTGTTTTTTTTCCTCATGACTCCCATTGCGAATCTATTCAGTGTTTAATCCAGGGAACAGTTTAAGAATATTTGGAAAAAAAAAAAAAAGTATTCTGTGAAGAGAAAAATCAAATAAGTTTATGCTGAATAACTAGCAGTAGTACAGATTTTGCAATGAAAATGTGCTCAGGTTTCTCTTCTGATTTGTGAGGAAATGCAGCATCCATCTGAGTTTCTTGAATCAGGAAAGGAGTGGCTGGAGTTAGTGGCAGGTTTGTGGGAAGAACAGCAGTTTCTTGGTTTGATGGTGCTGTAGTATCTTGGATGTGTCAGCCTAAAGAAATAAGAGGACCTTGTGGCAAAAAAAAAAAACCCAAACAACAAAAAACCCCACCAAAACAAGATGAGACCTCCCTCATTCAGGAATTATTAGGAAAAATAATTCAGGGTTTTCAAGAAATAACTTTTCACTTAATACGTAGTTTTCACCTCAGGATTCCCAGTGTTATAATTCACACGTGACCTTGGCTTCAGCAATTGCAAACAAACTCATCAGCTCCCATCTGACGATGGCCTCTCAGTACTGCAGTAGGAGAAGACACATGTGCTGGGTGTCACGGAGTCCTTGCCAGGGGCTGAGCCGTCCACACTTGTTACACAAACCCTTCCCCTGCACACCACTGGAAATACTCAGCGTTACGAGGGTGAGTGAACTTAAGGAGCGTTGCTTGCTGATTCCATCCTTCCCCAGTTGATGAAAAGAAATTTTGGGCAGCTGGAGCCTTGCTCAGCTCTTTCAAAGGCTGATCCAAGACTGTGGAACAAATTGCTCTGGGATCTGAGATCTGCCTCATACTTGATCACTTGCTCAAGAGTATCCCAATTTGTCTTGTGTATTTTATTTCTCCCTTACTGTTCTTAGACTGAAACCCAGAAGAAAGAGGCCATAGTGGTTCTGGTAATATCTCACTGACCTTTAAATGTATTGGTTCTTAGAGATGGTTCAGTTCTTACTTGAAAAACCGCATCCTTGTAAATGGCCACGCAGACAAGGTGCATAAAGGTGAAAATAGACCACAGATAAAGGGGACTAGGTGCAAATTAAAGTAGCAAAAGTTTTCTGTGTGTTAATATGCTTGTAGCCCTCTGAATCTGTGTTCGTTTCTTTTTCATCTTCATACACCTTCTTCCTCTTCTTTCTCTGAATGTCTTAGCTGAAAACACTTTATGTTTCTAGTCCCAACAGGAAAGAGCAATCCTAAGGAGATGAAATGGTCTCTCCCTGACATAAGACAATCTTGGAAGGTAAGGAATGAAATCCTTGAGTTCTTTTCTGTGACTTTTCAGGTGCATCTGTGGTTTGCCAGTAGAATATGCAAATTCTACAGATGTACTTACTCTCAAAAGAAACAATTTTTTTCTGCCTGTATTTAAAGCCTGTGCCCAGGTATATAGCAGCTAAAGCTCCATACGACTGTCATGGTAATTTCTGCAAGTTGGAATACTAACTACTGAGCCGAGATTTTCCATCTTCCAGATCACACCCTGTAAGGTAGATAAGAACATCTTAAGCTTTCTGCAGACTCCACACTTGTATCTTTGTGCAAATATTGCAATATCTTATGAAAATACCTTCTGAATTCCAATACATCTGAACATTCAGTTTGCACATGTTCTCTTCCACCCGCTTTGTATGATTTCTCGTTTCTAAGTTACTGTATATATTTACAGAGGTTTTGTATTAGGCAACCTTTATTTAAAGAGCACTAAATGAACATTATTCAGAAGATGAGTAAAGCAGTATCCAAAAGATTTATTTTAGGAAGCTTTGCATTATTCAAATAACAAAAGAATCATGGAGAATGTTGATAAGGTAGATCAAATTCATATAAATTAATTCACCAGAAGCAGCCTTCATCAAATTAATACCATGATCCAATCACATGCAACACCACTTTCCAATCACATGAAATGCTTAATTTAATTTTTCTGAAGTAGCAAAGTCCACTATTTAATATGTTTTAAATATTTATTTACTATAAGCTGGTAACACTGGTTAAATATGCAAAACATAACATACAAACATTTTATGCTTTTGGAAGTGCAGAGAGGGTGAGCTGCCAAAATATCCCTAGGCAAGAATGTCCAGATTCAATCTGTTGCCTTGGGAGGCAGAATGTAGGGAGGCAAAATCACAGCCTGTGGTGAAAAAGAGACCATATGGGACTCACAGTGATGCCAGTGGCTTTATGCCCAGCTCATGCCCCTGCCCATGCCAGCTCCCTGGCAGCTGCAGCCCTCAAATGAGACAGGGCAAGGCAGAAATGGGTAGCCATCTATTTCTTACCTGTATACCCCTCCCCACTCTGCTGGGGGAAGAGGGAGATTAAACGTGTGTGTGTGTGTGTTGATGGGGAGAGCAGGGGCTCTCCCTGACTGCTCTGCAAATACAGTTTGGATGCACAGGTCTTCCCTGGGGTCAGTAAAATCCAGGGATCGTGTGAAAATACAAAATATGGCTGTGCAACGGTAAGTGGTTTATTCCGATTGCATTCGGCTTCCACAAATAAGAACGACAAAGGGCTGCACCTGTATATCTGCCAGTCAGGATAACCCAGAGGCAGGACAGGACGCAGGGAGAGCAGACGGCGAAGCCAGTAGAACCGAGTAAGACGATAAAGAACTGCCAAATACAGATACGTTTCTTCAGGATGCGTCATCGACTGCGTCATCCAGTCGAATAACCCATCTAAATCTAAGCATATTAAGTTCTCCAGTGAGTTTATTAATGTGGGCTAACACCATCTGTTTGTGGATGCAGGGCATTTTATCTCTCATTAACATGATACAGCAGTTAAATTTAGATAGGCTCTTGTATGAGCTGAGTATCACTTAGCTGTTCATGCTATGAATGAATTCTAGGCGCTGGAGAATGGAGTGGTTAGTTAGTATGACTGATTGTACCTAACTTTTCTACAGCTTTTCTTAAGTTCAAGATCATCTTGCCAATAAAAAGACAATTCTTTGAATGCAACATTTTGTGTTAGTAACATTTCAATGGAAATATTTTACAACAGTGAGCCATGATGACAAACAATAAGGATGGCGAAACTGAATGCATTAATCTAATGTGAAAGTTTAAAACCCTGTCAGGTAGTAATAATCACTTGAAATGATTCAGTTATAAATTGCATAGCCCTGTTCTGTATTAATCTTATACTCAGATTTTAACACTTTTTCATTGGCTCTTGCCGAAAGGTAATTGATTTTTTTTTTATGTCAGTTGTGCAAGGTGGAAAAAGATGATACTAGGTATCCAATTATTAGTTAGCAGGAGCTCCCTGCTAGTGACTCTTGCTTCATGCATAGTGTGCTACTGCTGGCTGGATCAGATTGTTTTCCCAAAGCTTTGACAAGGATGGATGGACCTTAGAAAATCTACTCAGTGGCAGAGAAGAATAGTCATACCGATGGTCCACTGAACAGCCCCTCTTAAACAAAATGTCTCACATGAGGTTTAAGCTCATCTGTGTGACTTCACGCGACTCCACCCACAGCCACCAGTAATCACAGGTCAGCCAGCAGAGGATTTGCTAAGGACGCGGGGGAGATTATTGTCCCTGCGCGTTGCTAGCAATACAGAGCTACTCACGTGCTGTACCCGGGAAGCAGCGGTAGTTGCATGCCTGCGTGGTGGTTGTAGCCCCTCAGTGGAGCAACCCTGTCTGTATCCTTTAATTCATGTGCTGCTGTAGTTCTCTGGCTCGTATCGTAGTAAGCCAGAGAGAAGGGAAACAGTAGTCAGAGATGATGAATTTGTTAAGAGGGCAAGGGCATCATCAGCTCAGAATTAGCTGATCCTCCCAACACAATGTTCAGGCTCCCACTCATGTCATAAGCATGCAATCACATGGCTCTCCTGTTTAGATTGAGCATGTGTCTGCCCCGGCAGTCCTTTGCTTTTGGCATGAGTGAGATTGCTACCAGAGTATCACATCCTCCCTTCATAAATGACACTAGCCTTTAAGTGAGGTTTCAGGCAGAACACAAAAGAATATTCCACAGTCTGGAAAAAAAACCAGCTGGTGAGAAATGTGGAGTCTGATGTACTCTGTAGGATTCATAATTACATGCACTTAAGGAGATTGCTAGTGGTAGATGACTCTAACCCTGCAGACAACAATATCATAACAAGATTCAATGATTGCAAGTAAAAGCTAAAAGCATCCAGATTCAAATTAAATTGGAGAAGAGGAGATTTGGGGAAGGGCTAGTGAAAAGAAAATAATTAAACATTCAAAGGCTTTCTTTCAGATGCTTACATCTTTCCCACTAGATGTTTTTATTAAAGATTTGATGTCTTTCTTAATAGAAATAGAAATTAATGAAAAAGTTACTGTCTGGGATTTGGGGCAGAAGTTATAGAGATCAGCTTAGGTGGCCATGTGGTGTTCTGCTTGAATGGCCATTGCTCCAGAAGTGGCGGACTTTACCTCTTTGGCTAGGAAGTTAAACTAATGAACTGCGCAGGAGATCTACCAGCAGCCAGGGACTTGGGCAATGGTTGCAGTCAGTGTCAGAGAGAAAAAGGAAAGTGTGACAGATGGCCAAGTTGAAATAAATTTCAGAGCTCAAATGCCCTAAAAATCTCAAGTTCCGTATCTGTAGCATCGGTGAGGCTGTTGTTGTCACATGAAGTGTTTGTGAAGTCAGGGAATGACAATAACTGAAAAGGAGGTTTCTCAGACAACTTTTTCTTCAGACGAACTGCTGCTATGGTGTAAAGCATTTTTTTTCTCCACCTTTTTAACTGCTCGTTGGGATTCTTCAGAAAGAATGGGAAAACTTTATTCCCATAACTTTGCCTCTTTTGTGCCATCGAGTTGCTGCCTTCTGATGTCTGATGTGATGAAGAGAATCTTCTATAGTGCTTTTCCAAAAATGAACCATGCCAGAATCCACAGCAGTGAGGAACACCCTCTTAGCTTGGCCCTCTGCCTTGTGATGGATGTCAAATTCCTGGTGATCGGGTTATTCTCCAACTTGCAAGAAATATAGCTTAGTACCCTCCCAGTGCAGCAGAAGCTTTGCAACTGCATCATATTTATAAAAATATAATAATTATTTATATATATTCATGCACACAGATGCATACACCATACTTTCTCTTCTTGGACTTGTGTCATTTACCATATAGGAACTGGTTACATGCAGGTAATTTGTTGCCAGAGACCCCATACAAAAACTGTAGTTTTATATCCCTCTGCAAAAGATACGGGTCAGTTACCCAAGAAGTCAAAGAAATTAAAGCCTTTTGGGGAGTTCAATCTACACTGCAATGTCTGCCAATGGAGTAGCAAAAGTGAGTGTCTGTGTAGAACACTATTTAGGAAATTTTTTTTTTTTTTGTATTTACCCGTCAAGAATGAAGATGGTAACCCTTACAACAACAGTGGAGGAGGTAGAAAGAACAGCAGCAGAAATAACGGTGACCAGATAAAGAAGTTGCACAATACGTGCATATACCCGAGAGATGGTGTTTCTGCATAAGTCTGCTGTGCAGAAAAGGTTTGAGAGGTGTGTTACAGGCTTTGTGAAATTCTGCAGCTGAAGAAAAGGCAGGAAGGCCAGTCTGTGCTGTGGGAAGGCTGGAGCATGGGCTCAGCAGGATTGTGCCTGTGGGCTGAGGGCAACGGGCACTCACGCAGCTTGGCCAAGGCACGATGCCAGCTCCTAGCTGGGGGCACGGGCAGGACCTGAGGGTTACTGGAATGAGAAGTTATGGGAAAAGGAGAACAAAATTGAAAACGTTATGCTCGTGAGTTCTCTAGGAGGCGTGAGGAAAGTGCAAAATGACTGCAGCCTGGGGATCTAGGAAGGTGGGTTGAGATCTGCAAGAAGGTGCAGCAGGTTTCTTCGCTCACCAGCCCGTCAAACAACGCGTTCCTCCCCTTGCATTGCAGCAGGTTAAGCCGTTTAAGGCTTTTCTAAAGCTCGGAGCACCACCTGGTGGAAACCTGTGCTGGTCTAGCAAGCAATTCAAACTGTTTCTAGAGGGTAACTGAGATTTTTGTCTTTACATTAGAAGTGTATACATTTGCTTTTATCTCTGTTTACAAACACAGGAGAACAGTTTAAGTCTAGTGTCACAAATCAAATTAATTACAGAAGTGTTTTTACTCTGTCCTAGTTCCTATCTAGCCACAGTTACTATCAATTTTCATGGCCATCGTAAAAATACAGCATATCCCTTTACACAGGTCTTTCTTTTTAAGTGCTGTGGATTCCCCACTGCTATACTTAACATTTGGTGTTTTCACGTTCATATTACGGCACTCAAGTGTCCTAACCAACTCCCTTAGACTCAATTTATGTGCCTGTAAATGTCTGAACTGGGGCAAAGGGGTGCAGAAGAGTCTCGTACAAATGCAGAGTCTGTATTCAGTGAAAAATCAGCACAACAGAAGACCATAATAGGAATTGCAAATAATCTGTAGAAATAAATGTTTATCCTTTA
Source organism: Buteo buteo (assembly GCF_964188355.1). Taxonomy (NCBI): domain Eukaryota; kingdom Metazoa; phylum Chordata; class Aves; order Accipitriformes; family Accipitridae; genus Buteo; species Buteo buteo. Next base: position 6,492,066 of record NC_134173.1, read on the forward strand.
AGTTTCTATGCTTTATCTGTAGGAGATTTCGACATTAAATTCTCAAAGCTCTCTCCCAAGATATGTATTTTCTAACTTTTTATGAGAATAATTTTGTGCTGAGATAAATAAATACATGAACTGCTTCAGGCTAGAAAAGAGCTGTATGAATGTACGAGAAAGAATATAATAAAGATCCCCTACTTTTCTACTATTTTCTCATAATGTGGTGAGTAGAACGTTTTCAATGAAGGTGCCAAGTGGCATATTCAAAGTAGCGAAGTTGAAGTGCCTTTATTCACAATTTATAAATAAAGTTTAGAATTGATCGTTGCAAGGTGTTGTGGAGGCCAGAAACAGGTTAAAAAATGGGATTAGGCCTGGTTTTGGAGGATAGGCCTAATGTGGCTGTTGAATACAGCAGTTTAGCTGCAACCGTGGAAATCGCCCAGCTGCTCCTAACTGGAAGCTGGTAGGATTTATCAGTCTTGAGAGGAGCGACTGGACTGGTACAGATCGTGGGCCAACTAATCCATTATCCTGTCTGCAGCAGTGTCCAAAAGCAGATGGCTTGGGCACAACAAAAGCAAATCTATAAAATATTTCCCTTTTAAAACTTGCCTGGCTGAGGGTATTTCTTGAGTCTGCTGTGGTCTTTTTTTACAAGACTCTGGATCTTTTAAGCGGTCCTGCAGCCTCCATTGGAGCCCCACCAGACTTCTTGCAGCCACAGCCTCCTGGGCGAGGAGTTTCTCAGTTCTATCTGCTGTGTAGGGAGCCAGTTCCTTTTGTTTGTTTTGAACACAGCCGCTACTAAATTAATTTGATGGCTTTTGCTGCTTGTACTGGACGAGACAGGGAACAGTCAGTCTCTTTTCCATTCAGGATATTGCAAAATCGCTCACTGTGAGCCCTTGCTGTCCCCATATGTTACTGGAGCACTGCTCCCAAGCTCTAGCTCTCCCTGGTGCTCTGGGGCACGATGGAATTTCAGCTGATTCAGGGGTTGTTTCCACTGTGACGACGACCTAAGGCAGACTGCTGAGGGCCGCTGTGGTCCTTTTCTCTCCCCCACCTCTTCCCTGACCCTGCTCCTGGCCGCAGGCTTCTGTATCCTCGTACCAGCATCGAAGTAATTCAAGAGCTGTGCCTCTAACAGCATCGGGATGCTTTGAGCTGCACTACCTGCATTTCCAGTTTCTGGAAATGTGGTGCAGGGATCCCTGCGCTGGATTTTCCCAGAACGGGCTGACACGAAACCAAATGGGCTTGGGAAAAAAAAAAAAAAAAAAAAAAAAAGCACAGGTTGCCCAGGACCATGGCTCAGCTCATAAACTCTCCAAGACATGAGATGGCTCTGCAGGTGCTTTGCAGACCCCACTGAATGTGGGGTCCTGGGGAGAGGAATGGGGTGCACAGGCTGCCAGGATGGCAGTGTATCCCAACAGCTCAGGGCACCTTCCTGGAGCCAAAAAAAATAAATCTGCATTTGGAGCTGGACTTGGCCACTGCAGACTTAAACAAACATGATAGTACCACATGTCTCTATTTTGCCATCTCTTTATAAATTTGGTAACTGATACTATTACCTAAGTTAGGTTTTTACTAACACAGAAAATCTTCTAGACCAAGCAGTTTGCTTGAGACAGACTGGCAAACTCAGCACTAATGTTTATGTAATCCCTTTTTTCCTTTTTTTTTTTTCCCCCCCCTCCTCCTTTGCTTCTCTTTGTTGCTCTTCCAGGCTCTTTCTTTCCATAACATTGTCCTACTTGCAGTTTGTTTCCTTCAAGCCTTATGGATTCTCCTTGCTGCTATGTACTCAGCAGAACAGGGTATGTTAAGGATGGGAAAGTCTATCTTTTGGTGAGTTTGGTGTATCCAGGTCACTGATGTTGTTGCAGCTGAGCTGGCTGTCTTGGGAATGGAGTAGTGCCATTTGAAACAGCAGCTGCTCCTGTCTGAGCCTCCAACCTTGTAAGTATGAATTGTGCCTGTGGCAGTGAAATTAATGGCTAACATAAAAGGAGAAATAGAAAGCAGGTGGCCTCTTGAAAAAGCAGCCAGGGCTCCAGGACCACATTTGTACTACAGAGCACATCATCAGCCATGCATTTTCTTTACCCAAAGTATTTTCTGTAACCCTTTTCTGTAACCTTATTCCTTATTTGACCCACAGTCCTCCCAGAGGCCCATCCATCAGCCTGGGAAACTTGATATTAAAGTATAATTAAAATGAATGCATTCAGACCCCAGTAAAAAGACTGCAAAACCCTTCAATGTTGCACATGTCTATTCATTTATATTTACTGTTCAGATGCTTTTATTTGTAAAAACAATCGAGTCACGAGCACCCCTATCCTCAGAAGAACGTGATGCCATTGTGCAAGGCAGCATATAGTTGAAGTCTGCATCTTCCTTTCTAATTACAGTGAGTGATGTCTCTTTGTTGATTCAAGTCTATGTTTAACTGAATTTGATCAAATACACTTAAAATTCCTTTTTCAGAGATGAGTTTGAGGCACAGAGGTCAGGCAGGGCTATGAACCTGGCTTCGTAACAGCTCCATCTTTTTACAGATCTGCAGTCTGATCCACTACACTAGAGGATCATTCCCTATTAGTAGCACAAAATGTGAACCTTACTTTTTTAAAGACCTATTTAAAAAAAGCTGCCTTTTAAGATAGGCGAGGTGAGCTACCTAGAGGTTCTCATGTGAATAAAAGCTGGCAGACTGGGTGATCCATCTGAATGGGTAATTAGTTCACATAAGTCTCCTTTATGAGATACACACCGATACTACGGAACAAATTATTTGTAACATTTTGTAAGTACTAAAATTAATGTTGTATGAATTTGTCATTTCAACAAAAAAGTTATGGATTGTGTGTATTATAATTTCATCTTGTTAATGTAAAAGTAGGAATTTTGCTTTCCCTAGCCTCTTGGGAAGCAAAAAATCAGTGTATCTAATTATCCGAACACTCAGGAACATAAAAGAATAGCAAGTGGTGAAATTATAAATCTGTTGGAACAACTCCATGTTTTCTGATTAAACTCTATTTCTGGTGGCTCTCAGCAATCATGTTCCTCCTATGTTCATAGTAATTGCATGTGTCAAAGCTGAGGCCTTGTGTAAACTGTACCAAATGAGTTACAATTTTAATTTAGAAGGAGATAACTGTATTTGCCCCTGCAGGCAGATTGCATCAGGTCAGAAGTATAAAAACGAATAAGAAAGAGAGCAGGGAGGAGGCTGGAGGGCCTCCAGGTTAATAATAAGTAGAAAATCTAATAAGGCTTACATTACAACAGTTGAATTTTAGGGGAGGGAGGGAGGGGAAGAAAAAATGTAGTTTGCAAACATGAAGCCAAACTCTGTTACTTGCATCCGATCCATATGTATGAGAGCACATTACTGCATGCATGTGGGTATGTCTGGCTTTGGTACAGAACTATCTCTGTATTTTATAGTTGAAGGCTATAGTGCACTTTACCCCTAGTACTACACTGATGAAAAAATTTGAAAAAGAAGTTTTCATATACCTGCAAGCTCTCAAAACCTGATGTGTTTTCACTGTTAAAAAATACCTACTCAACCCCTATAATTGCATTATATTTCAGATTGTTTCTGGTTTAAGCAATACACTAGATAATTGTCTTAATGTTACATTGCATTTTAAAAAGGTTACTGTCCTCATGAAGAATAAAATATTTTTTCTAAATCTCAAATCTTATCTTTTATTTGAAATTTTAATCAAGACTATTAGACATATGTATGAATACAGCTATGAGGCTACAGTAATTTTGTGTATATTTGAAAGCGATCACTTTAGCAATGACTAGATGCTGTCAACAGTTTTGCTTAGTACTCTGGACTGTGGAAATTGTTTCTGCTTGACCTTCTGTGCAGAAGACCAGTAAAACCCAAGGGTTGTTTGAAAAGAATGAGATGGTACTACTGATTATAATTAAGACTTAATTTAATTTGTCTACAGCCTTGCAAAATTTCCCCTTTAAGGAGCCTGCTTCAAGCTGACTCTGTGTTTGTGCATGTTTGATTTGCACCTGAAATAGTCTGGTCATTTCGCAGAGTGAGATTACAAGAAGCAGCCTGTTTTGTACCTGTTAACATTTTCTTTATAATTGCTTCATTAAGAAGCCGTAGCTCCTTCATGCCTTAGTGCAGGATAGTTAATTTGAAGACCACGAGAGATGGATAATCTCCTACTTCCTCTATTGCCATGTTTCAGAGGTAAACTACCCTCCCCGTTCAAATATTCTGCCTGTGTAACAATGTGAATATGTCAGGCTTTAGCTTTCTGCCTTTAGTTCTTGTTGCACTTTTCACTGCTGGTTTGAAAAGCTACTTAATACCTGTACTAGTATTTTTCCCTCACAGAGATAATTATACTGGGTAATCATTTCTCCTCTCAGTCTTCTCTTTGATAGGTTAAAGAGACTGAGGTCTTAAGGTCTCTCTCTCACTCTTAGAGGCATTTTTTGCAGTTTTTGAATACTTTTTTGAACCTTTGAACCATGTCCAAATTACGCACTGCCAATGACAGTGCAATGCTTTCGCTTCATTTCTTTATTTAAAAGGAAAGGTGGTCCTTGTGATTTTTTACTATCCATTGCATGGATTTGTTTTGAAATATTTTCTGCTCTCAGAAACTGATCTCAGACAGATCAGTTTGAGATCTGTTCCCCCAAATAATGGATCTCCCTGGTCTTCATTAACACCAACACGAACAACTTGCTTTTTCTGCGAGGTCCAGTATTTCCATGCACGTTGTAGATGCATCTCTCATCTGCGTTGGACCCACTGCTCTCTGACAGTCTTTATGCATTCAGAGCTCTGAACTGAGCCATTCAGTCAAGACATATAATGTTTTATTAAGAACTTCAGGACAGAGCTGATGTGTTTGGTTTTTGGTGTTTTGGTGTTTGGGGTTTTTTTTTCCCATTGAATTGTATTAATTTTTTATTGTTTTGATAGCGTAACGCAAATCATCTCCTGAACGTGTATGAACACAGTACGTATGAACCAGAATCTGCAAAGACAGGAAGGTGGAGTAAGAATACAAGAAACACAGAAACATCAGTCTTCTCTCCACAAATGACCTTCATGCATCTTCTTTTCACAGTAGGGTGCAGGCTGGGGACTCAAGGGGAGCACACAAAATCACTGGGACATTTCCTTTTGTAAAAAATCAGTTCTGCATTATAGCGAAGTCAAGGCTTTCAAGTGCCAAACGTGAAACTTCAAAAATTTGTTAGATCAGTAATTATTCCAACAATGTTACAACAATTCCAGAAAACTAGTACATGTAATCTAAATGGTAGTCTTCTTGAAAGCTTTCTTTGACTTTACATATGTCAGCTATGATTACAGACTTCAAAAAGCCAACAAAAGTTGATAACTGAGCACATCTTCCACCAGCATATTTGCATAAATATTTCGCAACACATTTCCTTATCATGTCTATCTGGTTTTTGGTTTTGTTTGTCACTTTTGAGCAGGATGACCTAACGATCCATCAAGAATACTAAAATCTCTAACTTAATAGTTTGAAATTGATTGTGGTACTGATTTAATATTTGAAGAAGGATGAGAAGACAGTAAACAATGTGGGCAGAAATCAGCTCCTTTTCAGAGAGAAGCTTTAATGTAGTTTTGTGCCAAAATGAACCACAGATGTAAATGGACTCATGCATTTTAGATAAAGGAAAGTATTATTCAAACTAAGGGGAGTAAAATCAATTATAGGTTATATGTTCCTTAGCAAACAGTTCTATCTTTTCCATTTCAATCTCCTATAAAAAAAATTTCCTAGGATAATTTCTGAATGGCAGAAGGCAGATGGAAATACTTTAGTCTTTTGACAAACAAAACTAGTTCACAAGTAGAGTCATCTGCAGTGTTTTGTAAACTGGTGGTCTTTTGCAAAGCAGGATTGGTTCCACAGAAAAACTCCAGCCCCTCAATTTCTAGAGAGAAAATCTTTTTCCGTCCTGTATTACTCAAAAGCAAAAATGTCTTTAACATGAGAGCAAACAAGAATTTATATAATCAGACAGTTTACCGTGAAGTATTCAAAACCAGAATAACATGACAAATTACAGCTTAGCTGATCCTTTTGGAGTTTCAAAATGACATAATTAAATGTTTATCCTGTTCCATGTGGTCTGTTAGCAAACATATTTCCATTGGATATGGACCTTGCATTTTCTCAGAAATAAATAGTTGTCTGGCATTGGGAGACGTTTAATAACAAATGTAAATAAGTTCCTAGAAGAAGCTTTCTTTCTCTGGATTGTAGCTTTCATTTATACATTGGAAAAAAATGATACGGAATAATCACATACACAAAAACTTCTTGTATCCGGGCAGTTACTGCTTATTTTGACATTAGTAGCTTTGAAAATGAGCATTCCGATTAATATCCATGAGATGTGAATTCTGATAAAGGACAATGGCCTAAATCTTATTCCCTACTATCGTCTAACATGAGCGACTATATTACAGCGATTGAAGCTCCTGCAGATTTACATCAGCATTAAAAGAAAGTGGAATCTTTCTCAAAGTAATGTAATGAGTTCCTTCATCCTGCTTAATCCTGTTTCACTGCAGCCGCATACTACATCTTGCATGCTGTTAATTACTGTTAGTGAAGCATACTTGACTTCAATTGCTCCTCAGAGCCCCACTCCCTCATTCCAAATGACTTTGTGCAAAGTGGGGATCTTTTCTGATTAACAACAACAACTAAAAAATTATACTGTATCTACTTTCATTACTACCTTAGACTATTAGTTGTTTCTTTCAGATTTAAACTTCTATTTATTTACAGGTTTCTTTTTTTCTGGAAAACTATTGTAGGACTTCATTCTTTGCATGAGTAAAAGTCAACTTCATTTTTTTTCCCAAAACATCTTACAAAATTTGGGTAAAAACCCTATAACTCAACCTTACAAATAGTGCAAGTATTCATTTTTGTTTTGGTTTTTTTTACTTTTAGAAAGAATATATCCTCATTAGTACAACTTTGTATCGTGTAATTACATATATTTCTAACACTTTCAATCATTGTGATCTAACCACAATATACTGTAATATTACAAGCTAAGGATTTGAAAGGCTTATTATTCTTTCAAAGTGCACTTGAGTTTTGCTGTTTTGCCACCCTGTTATCACTGATAGGTCTGCCCTGTTTATGAGCTTTCTTGATTTCTTACTATAAACCAGAAACAATCTCTGTCTTCTTCATCCAAACATCCTCACAACAGTTCCACCATCGGACTGAGTAATGGTCCCCGCTGTGTAAATGACCATTCCTTTTCACCGCTAACTGATCTTTGGGCTCCCTGCACATAATCCTCCTGTATTTTCCTTCAGAGCTGACATGGAAATATTGAGGAATATTATCCTGACAGCTGATCCCTTAGAGAGTCTATCTGGAAAAACCTTATTATCGATGAGTCCTCACTAATAATTGTATTTGGGCAACCGTCATTTAGCCATTTTACAACCAGTCTAATATGAATAATGATTTCTGTAGTGATTTTTTTCTTAAAATGCTGTGCATTACTAAACAGTAATCTTCAGGGGCAAAGCTTGTTTTTATAGCTACGCTTAACACCAGTACTAATAAAAATATAATGAAATTCAATGCAGACTGAAATTGGACACAATCAATGTGTTGTGATGACAATCTAAGGGAATTCCTCAATGTCCTTTTTGTCATGAAGTCATCAGTCCCTGAAATAAGATTTGTTGACCCTAGAGGGAGTCACCAAAATATAAAATTTGTGACTGTGGGATTCTATCTTTTTATAAGACAGTCCCCACTCAAAATTACACTGCTGTATATACAACACAAATATAATTTCATCATGTGTGCCAATGATTAAAGTGAAGGCTAATCTGTTTTTGTGACAAATCTTCACAATGGTGTGAAGTCCTGATCCAAAGTGGACTCATGCCACTCATTTGGATTTACCCCCAAGATCAAAATGAACTAACAACTGGAGTCAATCACAGTGTTGAGCTTGGCAAAAAAAGACTGCCTTTTTTTGCCTGAGACTCTTCAAATACAGATTCCAAAGAGCCTAAAATTGAAGAAACTTCATTGCTGTGTTTTTCATAGCGTATATCCCCAACATTATCATGTGATGAAAAATGAAGACAAGCTTTGATGTACACAAGAGCCTCTGTGCCCAAAACCCAAACAGTTTTTTCCAAATCCCCAAATAAAGGATGGTGATTACAGATCTTGCTATGCTTATGTCCTTAGACCATCAGAGCTACTGTAACACCAAAACACTGTGTGTGCTGCCTGTAAAGAAAGGTTGTATAGCTAGCCTTTTTCTTTCAGTAACTGGCAATCATCAACAAATGTACCCCTCTTTTTCACAACACCGTTACACCGGTTTTCTGAATTCTCAAGACTTTTTATGATGTTTCTCTCTGGGAATCCGTGAGCCCTACAACGGAACCCTCTTGCTCTTTGCTCTTAATTTTTGTTAAATAAATTATGAAAGTCTTCAAGGTTTAATGGAACAGATGATGAGGCAATTAGCATAGATTGAAACATACAATAAGACACTGTCTTTGGAATAAACAGCCTTCTGATGGATAATACAATGACACTTTCTCCAGTTTTCAGTAAAGCAGCAAATGCATTGTGCGTATCAGTTATGGCATGTACCTTCTCTGTGCAAGGACTAATTCATCTGTATCAATGTGATATAATATTTTCATTAATTGTCATAGGTTCACCATATTTCTTTCAGTACCATGATGGGATTCCCTCCACTGGTGGGGGATGACACAAATATCGCTGAGGGTTCATCTGGAGAGGGAGTTGACTCAACTTACAGCAACCTTATAAAGTTTACAGTCTTTTTCTGGTGTAGGCATTCCTCCCTTCTTAGTGGTGTCAGTGTAGAAAGCCCTTGTACATCCCTCTTGCATGGCTGGGACTACTGCTGTAATTCCAAAATTATGCCCAGGGAAGTATGGTCCTGGGTCCTACCCAGCTACAACTGTAATTTTCTGATAGTTTTCATGATAGGCTTCATTCTACCTGGGAAAGTTTTGGCACCCATCTGGCCTTCCAGAACATACCTGGGTTTCTTTTTTTGGGCTTATGGTCCCTCAGACTGCTGGAGTAGGTTGACAAAAGATTTATTTTGCTCACAGATCAGTCAGCCAGCTCTGTGGCTTCCTTCACCGAGGTAGGTTAGACAGCTGGTCTGTAGCCTGATATCAAAGGGAGTATTCCTGAACCTTTCTAGATACCTACATTAGCAAGGACTGAGAAAGATACCTTTGTTTTAGTCTCTGCTTAGGTCAAGTTTAGTAATATTTTGTTCTCACCTTGGACATAATGAGCAAAAGCATCCTGAGAGGCTGACTGTAACAGACGCAGCAAGGAATTTCTCTACCCAGAGAGCTAACTGCAACAGCACCATGTATTTCCCTCTAGGAACAGGTCCTTTTCACAAAAGGGGCATGACGAGACATGACTAGTCTGCTGTCATATCAGTGAAAACCCTAAGTTTAGATGCAAACCCATTGTTTCTAAATCCTGAGCTGGGGTAGAGTGCCTGATATACAGTAATACAATAGAGAGAAACATAGAAGGTAGGCTTTTTTAGCAAGGTTTGGTATTTATGAATTCCTGTTTGGAACTGCTGATTTGAATGTTTAAGTAGAGCAGGATAATTAAGATGTATGGCGGTAGCTGAGCACTGGTGTTTCAACATAAGATCATCAAGGATTATGTTTAGTTACATATCTCTGCTTCTATTGCCCTTGGTTTGCCTCAGGAAATGGAACCTTATGAACAATTTTAATGAACAAACAAACAAAAAAATCCAATCTAGGTTAAATGACATTTGTTTTGGGTTCAGTATTTCTCAGGTTAAATTCTTTAGTCAGGCAGTAGTGTTTATTGCAACAGAGAATTGATTGGGTCATGTAGGGCACAGAGTACAAATAGCAGTGTCATTCACCAATAGGTACCACAATTTCCTCCAACATGTACTGAACTCCTACTGGTCCTTCCAGCACCAGTGGAAGAGAAACAGGAGAGAGTATCAGTAAAACACACTTCGTTTTCATTTCTATATCTTAAATAAGCCTTGAGGCTAAGGCTCAAATGAGTGACAGCCTGGCTTATGTTGTTTTAGTCTACAAAAGTGTTTTATCAAATCGGTAGTGCTGTGTGTCAGTCATATGTGACCTCTGTATGGAAAATGTTTACACGATATTATTAACTGTTTTGCTCCAGGGTTTCCTCATGAATCTGCGATATTCTCTGCATTAACAACATGAATAGCTGTTATGTGTCTGTAACCAAGCTTCCCAGATCTCCAACCAACTTTCCAGAAACAATTGTTTGAAAATGCACACCTACTTGTGCCCAGAGTCTTGTCAAGCACCTTTATTCAGATGTTTTTGGAAAAATTTATCATACAATTTCAACTTGGAATTTCTGTGTTGCTTGGTGGACTTTCAGCCACTGTATAAATCATCAGTTCCCAGTTCAGTCTCCCCTACTTAACAGTATAGAAAATTAAAAGCAATGATAGATGATTATCCAATGCAGTGATATAAATATGATGTTCCCTAGTGTATTATTGTTACAAATATTGCTTTTTCACAAAAGACACATAATTTACCCAGATAAATTCTGTATGGTGTCCAGTTTTTCTCAGAAAAGGATTTTTCTATCAAGTCACTTTCCAAGTCCTTTTCAGGCACACACATTCCCCCTCTCCTTTTACAACACCACATACACCACCTCTTTGCTCTAAGTTATGTTTTTCTCTCTTTCTTTCCTTCCTGTCTTATAAAAGTTGTTTTACTTTGGCAAGGTTATTTCTCCAGACCCAGAAATAACAGTTTTGTGAGTGACCTGTGATGTACTCTTCCCCACCCCAGGAAGGACTTGTATTTGAAAGCTACGCCTGATCCTTCATACCCTTAAAGAGAAAACAAGGTGTTTCAGGCAGAGTCTTACCCTTCAGCTGCCTTATATTTTCAAATAAACCAGACTCTGCAGCCTTGTGGCTGAGTAATGGAGCCAAAATCTGTCCATGTAGACTGGAGTGGTTTTACCAGTGTCACCCGTTTTACTCATTATCTTTTATGATCCTGACCCACAACTCAGTTATATCAGTGAAGCGGTGTTCCCACTAATTGTGCTTTGTGGGAGGCAACACAGTCCTGTTCCCCAAATGACAAGCTGCTCCTTATACTGGCATGTTTTGCCCCTTGGTTTGCTCCAAGGCTCTGGTTCCTCGATGGCTCGTGCTGCATACATGCTAGAATAGTAACATCCCCATCTGTAGTGAACCGTGTAGATCCCTCTGACTCAAGCATGCTTGCAAGAATAGTTCACTGAACTATTTCTGCACCCGACAGAAAACAGAGACACAGATGTAGGAAATTTTTAAGAATGGTCCTCCAGCACCATCTCACTCAATCAGCTGCATCTCACTTTGACAGACTCCCATACAACCTCACAAATGTGCCCCAACATATTTCTGACATACTTTCCACCACCTGGTATAAGGATGCAACCATGACAGCATGACAGTAACTTCTTATGATTTTAGATACCTGGCTCATTTTCAGTTCTGCCTTTGTGTTAAACCCGTGAAATAACACTTGGGGTCATAGGGTCATCTAAAGAAATCAGGACTATCAGTCATCTGCTTAAGTGGCCAGGTCAAGTACAGAAAGGAGTACTTCGTGCTTCACAGTCTTACAGGTTTGGGGCCAGTGCTTCGTACTAAGCTTTGGAGGAACCTGACCTATATTTCGATCCTCTTGGCTCCTGAAGGAAGAGTCAAGGATGGAGAGGAAAAACTGCCTTCTGGGGGATGCCTCATCAACCTGCCTTTCCTGCCATCATGTCTGGAGGGATTAGAGGGACACTTGGAGCGAGGCAATGCCTCTGGTGCATGTTCTCCTTTGTCAACACTTCGTTCACGCTTACAGAAGACCCTTTCTCCCCATTCCTCCCCACTCACCCCCACCTGGGAATGAAGAAGTCCTTGATACAGCCTCCTGCACCCTGACAACCATGAATCATTGGAAGGACACTTCCATATAGCAACTAGCTACATCATCGCTTGGGTTTTTGCTAATCAAAAAGCTTGTTAAAAAGTTGCTGCCTTCCCAGACAGACCTAGATGGTCAGCCGGGTACCACTGCACACAAACATACACCTCCTCACCTCAGTCTCCCAACACAGACCAAATTCCTGAGCACCACTTTCATTCTACATGCTGAGAACTTCTGCTCTGCTCAAGTCATGAACTTTGGTGATTTCTTTTTGTCTTACCAAATTCTGCTCAAACGTGGCGGAGATATGAAATGGTGCAAAAAGAGTTTTTCGTAGCTTGTTTTCCCCAGGGAAATGCAAGATGTTAAGCTAAATCAATAAATTCACATGCCAAAATGATTAAAAGAATAGTTGTGGCTTGCTGTGCACAAGTTGGGAAATGCCCAATTTACCGTTACTGTTTAGCTTTCATTTCAGCTCTCTTGCACTTCTGACCTGTACAGTATATGACATGGGAGTCATTCAGGAGAAATTGCACATACTCACATATAGTAAATCTGGTTTATTTGTCTCTGGGATAATTCACCACTGTTGCCTTATTCTTTAGTATGGAGAGTCTCTGCCACAACTCTTCTGATTTGTACAGAAGAGACTTTGGATTATTTGTTACTTGTTAAAGCAGAACTTGTCATTATAAATGTGCACACATACTAAAAACCAATGGAATTTCCTCCCAATGAATTCTCAGTTGTTAAAAGACCAATATGTCAGCTTAAACACTGGGTTACAGGCTGGACACACATAGCCCTCATGTCAGTGGCCATGTTAAGTCGGATGGCAAGCAGTCAGCAGGGTTGATATGAGCTAAGGACTTAACCTTTTAACAGCAATAATGATGAGTGCAAAGGCAAAAGCAAAGTCTTGCACCGAGCAAGAAATTGGAAGCCGAACAGGAGATACCTACGGATAAGCAATCTGATGTGTGAAAGAATCTAGTGTGCTGAACCTTTAGTGGTCTGCTGAGAAGTCAGGAAAGCATCCTGATGCCCATGCTTGGTGCAAAACCAAGCAATGTTTTGTTAGCTGATTGGAAAAAAAATGTATACGGCACTGAGCAGTCACCTGAAGACGTGCTTATTCAGGAGTTTGGGCTGCCAGCGAGGGTCCTTGTCCTCCTCCTGGCACCTTGGACTCTCACTGCGGCAGATGAATCTTTGCTGAAGCAACACGCTGGCGAGCTCAAAGCGCTGCTGGAGGAGGAGGTTCGAGGCTGGAAATGTTGCTTTCAGTCGTTCGTGAATCCAACCTCGGGAACATTTAGGGTGCAGAGAAGACAGGTCTTGTTTATAAAATGCCAGCTAATAGTAAGCTGTCACTGAGAGATGAAGAACGCATTGCTTGCTGCTCATAGCGTTCGTTGTTTGGCTTTGCACCAATATTTTGTGCCGACTTCTAATAAATCCTGCTTTAAAAGCTGGAGGCAGATGGTATCTTCTGGTTTGCTCACTTCAGAGATACGTGGAGCAGTTCCACCTCAAGGCTCCGGTTGATTCGGTCCCACCATCAGTACTGAGCGTGGCAAACAACCTCAGACTGCACCGGCTGAAACTGCGAAGCGACTGCCCGTCTGGGTAGAACCGATGAATGAGAACAATTTGGGATCTGTAGAAGAAAGGATCTGCATTTGGAAAAAGGAAAAGCTAAATGCCTGCTGGTCTCTTACACTGAAAATAAAAAGACCCAGACCAGCAGTGCTGTCTGCAGGGTGTTTGCCTGACGTTCAGATGCCTTCTCGGGAAGTAAAAGTGTCGCTGGGGTTAACAGTGCAACTTCTATGGCAAATATTAGTGCCTGGATTTGTTTTCTTAGCACCTCACGCTACAGCCAGTAGGCAAGGACAGCTGCTGTTTGCTGGGAAAGAAGATCTTGTCAGCCAGCGATGATGAAGAATGTTTTAAGTAAGCGAGATGTTCCAGCTTTGGCAAGCAAACTAACTCAAAAACAAGCCTGGAGTTTGGTGGAAGCATAACTGCCAACACTTTGCATCCTACTGGATTCGCCCAAGAGGATGAAATATCACCGTGAATGTATCACACACAGATTTTATGTGCTGCCTTTGAGAATTAAGTATCGATTATTAAACCAAGTTATTGTATCAATAAGAATTTTTTTTGCTTATTGAAGTAGTGCTTCTGATGGGAATATGTTTGTAGCAGTCCAGCAAAACAGAACGATGGCAACTGCGACAGCCAAGCAAACTAATATTTGCAAACACTGGATACTTTTCAGCTGTTCTTGGCCCAGCAAGGCACAGTCTGTGAAATCTTTAATTTTGTGCTATTATCTTGTATTGTGGTGATAAGCACATGTAAGAATGCAGATTTTTTTGTTATAATATATTGTGCATTAAACTTTTATTCTGTAACATCTGTGCTAGTTAATGACAGGTTTGGAATCATTAGAGCTACAAAACAACTTTGGATTTCAAAAAGCATCACCTCCAGAATGTTGAAAATTGATAATTTCTGAAATTTAGTCACTTGTGGATAGAAAGCCAAATTTCCCAATCCTTTTTGAGTGGTACAGCTGTAACTGTAACTAAAGATCATACCATGATGCATACACTGATGTAGATTCTCCCTTGGAAATGTTTGGTGTTCAGTCACCACTGCCTGATAATGTCAAAATTATTATGGCAACAAAAATATGACTAGTGGTGGTATTTAACAGTTTGTATCTTAATAGCGGTAAAGGAACTGTTATGAGGCAATGGAAGGGCACTCCTTTGGCCCAAAGGCTCTCACCTGAACCTAAAAAGTCTGCAACAGATGAAACAAACAATTTCTAGTGAAAAAAACAGAAAAAAAAAAATCCTCTTAAGTATGTTAAGAAGTACTGTGTTTGCAGTTTTATTTATTTGTATTGAAATGCAGGCTAAATTTGGGTACCTAACACAATGATTTATGATACCACTTACAATTACACTTTGTTTTTTCCACAGGACCACTGCCTCATCTACCGCACAAAAATTATAGCTCTAGCTGACTAAAGCTGCTTTTAAAATAGATTCTTATTTTTATTTGTCAACAGATGTGCCCTGATTTTCCTTTTTGAATGCACCAAACAAGGATACTGCTCCAGCGTGGGTCCCTTCCCCGGGCTGCAGTCCTTCAGGCACAGACCGCTCCAGCGTGGGTCCCCCATTCTAGGGACCAACTCTTACTCTGTGCAGCGACATTAAGTGATGTAAGTGGTCATCGTCTTTGGATATTGAGAGTTAAATATCTTCAGCAGAGCACCTCCAGCAGTTTTATTTTAAGGGCATGACTACATAGCAGAAAAAAATTGTGTCAAAACACGGAGATGAGCCAATTCTCTGCTGCTTGTCACAGATCTGAGAAAAGAGCTGACCTTCAGCCTGGAGGTCATAGCAGCTGCAAGTAGCCCTGAATGGTTGTAATACAATGAATAATTTTAAAATACTTATTTTGAAAATATCCATGGCTGCAATTTATTGGTTTTAAAACATCTGTTCACTATCTTTCCTCTAATGAACTTTTAGAGACAAGGAAAAATCAGCTAAAAATTCTATTTTTGCCCCTGAGCCAGGGTGGCACCCAACAAGAGTCCTTGCAAACAGCTGCCCAAAGTAGAAAAAAGGGTGTGCAAACCTGTTTGCGGCTTGATTTATTTAACCATAAACACCAGCTCAAGACTGGTGGTGACTAAATAGCTTGTTGGATAATGCTTTCTCTCAGCAGTCTCAGGTCCATATGAATGCATGGTTCCCAGGGAACAACTCCTCCTTAAGAGATCAAAGCAGGCAAAATATTCTTATTTCTAGTTCCTTAAAGACTTTGGCCCGTCAAAGCTAGCTGCCACACATTATACCAAGCCCGGACTAGTTATTATTTAAAAAAAAAAAAAAAAAAGGTTGACTGTATAAACACCATTTCAGCATATTCCCGTAATCTTAGCAAACACCAGGCCAAATTCACTAGTATCCGAGGGAAAACGGGACACCTGCACAGAAGAGGAACATTGCTAGCCATGTGTATGTAACAATTTACATTTCTACTTGAACTTCTCAAACTCTGATTTGTAAAAAAAATGCTTGTATAAATGGAGAATGGAGGATAAAATTTATCAGTGTGATCATTAATGAATATGTTTCTTCTGGTAGAATAATTTCCCTTAAAAGACCTTAGACTTCTGCTCCAATAAGTCACAAGCCTCTCACGACCTTTGCTCTTATGTCAGTACTGTTCCTCATCTACAAGTGCTGCCATCTGCGCCTGAATAAAAGGAATCTGAAACATTAGCTGAGAAAGGAATAGGAGGAAGATTTCTTTTAAATCCTTTTCTCATTCAAACTATTTAGCCTTTTGGCAATACCGACCAGAAAACTCCCCAAAGCAACACCCACCCCCAAACACCGTTGCAGAAAAAGAGAACTATAAAATATTGTGTCTGCTACAGTCTGGAGAGTTGTCCAGGGCTGTGCTGCTTCTGCTTTATCTACTTTCTCTACCCTGGAAATCTCCTCCTTGGTAATTGTTTGCCTTAGGTAAGGCGTCCCTTTTAGAAATATGCTATACATATAGTCTTTATGTATGTTGAAGTCCCTTGTGTCCTTTGTCCTTTTTTGAATGCACCAGTTGGTTCCTACTGAAGAGCTTTGGCATGGCCCTGGAGTAGCACATGGGTTGAGGTAGACACGGTACGTGGTACATCTCTCTCGTGTAGAACGCGCCGTAAGCTGCGTGGTACCAACAGGGCTGATGTATACACCAAGGTCATTACTTTTCATTGCTAGAATCCTTGGTTTGCTGTAAAGACAGCCTTTCCTTGGCTTTTATATCAAACAGTTTGCTGCTGCACTCTTTTCGGGGCATTTTAGAGCAGTGGCTGCAAGCACAGAACACCTCTGGGTGTGTTGAGGGGACAATATTGGCAATAGAGCAGCGAGACCGTCTCCTTCTTAGCTCTCTGCAGAGTTGGCTGACGGTGGAAAATATAGACTGGAAATTTTATTGTAACTCAAAGTACTGCAGCCTGAACTTCTGCAGCCTTTCCTTTGCTCCTGGCAGTGCTCTTAAAACAATTTGCTTGTTTTTCTAACGCGTATCATGGGGACATGTAGAAGGCGCATGTGTCACACGCAAACTGCCTACTTCCAAACTTGTGATAGTCAACACACAGGTTAAGCCTTCGCAGAAACACTCTGCGGGAGTGGAAATGTCAATCACAGAGTGGTGACAGTCATGATGTCTCAGCAATCATTTTGTTCTTTGGAACAGAAGTTTTGGCACTTTTATTTTTTGGTCAGTGCTCCCACATCTGGTTCAGTCGCAGGATCCAAATAAAGAGCTGAATCTATATTCTTCTTTAAAGGCTTTTCTGTGACTTTTGCCTAGTGTGCTTGCTCAATGCCCAGTACACGGTCACAAAACGTAACTGCTGTAAAAGGACAGCTGAGGGCTGTATGCTACACCCAGTACAGAGGGAGCAAAGGGAGTAGGGAGTAGGCGCCTACCTTAGGACTTTGGTACTTCGCATCCATATGAACAATTCTGTTGCTTTGTTTAAAGAAGTACCCTGTTGTTGCTGAAACTGATGAGAGAGGTTTCCTTTTCATTTCTTTGGACACGATTAGTTGTATCTGAATCTGCTTTTGTAATCTGCCGGTGTTAA
The DNA here is from genome assembly GCF_964188355.1 of Buteo buteo. Lineage (NCBI taxonomy): Eukaryota > Metazoa > Chordata > Aves > Accipitriformes > Accipitridae > Buteo > Buteo buteo. The sequence goes on from NC_134173.1 coordinate 6,509,819, forward strand.
AATCTTCCAACCTTTTTCTGAAATACAGCTGACGAAGCCACAAATGAGTGACACAAGCCATTTTTCCTGAAAGGAAATACCTGACCACTATAAAGACTCAGGGTACAACAGCAGAAGACATCTCTGTTAATATATATATAGTTAATATATAATATACAAATGCATGCCTGGGTTTCCCATCCCAGCTCCCAAGAGATACTGTACTATCAAACATGACGAGAGGTCTTCACCTCCAGTAACCTGCTGAACTTTACATCTGTTTTAAACAGAAAATTTAGGGGAGATAATTGTACCTGAATGGGCTGTGAGCACTCCTTTTATTTTCTGTTTAAGATCAGCTGAGAGTGTCCTCAGCTCCCTGCTTCCATGGTGAGAGGAAAGTTTGGAGCTAGCAGTGGGTGGGCACAGACAGAAACAGAGCAAAAGGCCAAGAAAAGGATGCTGAGGTGTTCTTGGTCCTAAAGGGGGGATTTATTCTCTGCGAGGGCATTCCTCTGCTGTATCCTCCACTGCCCTGTGTGCAGGGCTACAGAGAACGGCCTGTAGAAATAATGCCAATGGTCATACTGCATGGTTTTTGGGGACAAAAGCTGATAGACACATGGTGCTTGGGGGCAAGAAAATTCAGATTTTACCCGGGGATGATCAGGACATTAATGTGGCACTTAAGTTTTCCCCAGCATAGGAAGGATGTGCTCTTGAAACAGTGGAGGGACCCCAGAGTCCAAAGTAAAAAAGTATGAAATTAAAAACAAGCTTGAAAAACAGTCAATGAAACTTAATCAGTACGGAAAGAGATTCAGCTCATCCTGGAAAAAGGCACCCAGGGAGGGCTCAGTTCAGATGTACTGAGCCTGTACGAAGGGTTGCTGGCTTTTTGTCACATGTGGGTTCTCAGGCAGAAGCACAGACCTAGAGAAACAGCGGTTCAGACCAGGCCAGCCCCAAAGGTACTGGTTTGAGTTAGGCAATGGCCTTTGCAGGGCTGCAGAATGGTTCGTGGGATCACGTGTGGTGTGCTTATACAAGGGCTGGACTAGTTTTGCATGGGATGATGAGACGTGTGGTGCTAAAGGTGCCCTGTGCATTGCGAAGCGCACCTTAAAGCTTTAGCTCGTTAGGCATGGCTCCTTTCTTCTGTTTGTACAGACAAGTTAGTAAAGCAAAGTTTATGAACAAAGTAAGAAGTGCTGGATTGCAAATAAGTTACAGGAAATGTAGAATACAAGTGTGATTTAGAATTCAGAAGCTCAAGCCATAAACCAGTTCAATGGCTCTTAATTGAACGCAAGAGCATACAAAGTGGCGTGACTTACAAATCAGGTTCGGCCTTCATACATCAACTAGGCGGGATGTAAATCCATTATTTGACAAGGTATGTCAACAATTCAAGACGTAAATAGTATCGTAAGTATATTCTGACCAAAGTCGTCTTGGTTGTAGCCCGTGCTCAGTAAGGAGGAGGAAAGAACAGGTCATATTTCTGCATTTACTACATAGAGGAGGCTGAGAGAAGAGCTCGTTTTGCCACCGGGAGAAGGCAGCACAGCCACCTCTGCCAGCCTTGCACAGCACAGATCAGCACAAAGATCTCTCCGCCGGCCCCGATCCTGCTAAAGTGAGGGACGTAAGCCATGCCTGTGCAGTGCTGAGCTCATTCCCTTGCGTGCTTGGACACGGCTGGGGATTTCAGGTTTGTTATTTTTTTGCAGCGTGCTCCGCTGTTCCGTGTAGGTGCGCTGGCTCCCTCCCAGCCAGATGGGTATCTCCGACGCCGCGCTGTGTACACATGCCCTCTGCCAGCTACATATCCATTACAAGTTCTTGTGGAAATGCCAGCACAACTTAACGGTCTGGGTAAATAAATCATGACCGAATGACGGAGCCCAGCGTGACTGAGAGCTGGGAAGCAGGGCTGGATGCGGGCGGCTGCGCGGGATGTGGTACCTCGGGATGTGGTACTGTAACTGAGCACCGTAAGTTTTTCTGTTATCTTAGGTTTATTAGGCATAAGGCTGTTTACTGCAGTCACCAAAGAAACAATTTTTCACCACCGTACTTAGCTGCTCTGGAGTGACTTGCTGCATTACAAAATGACCTCAAATGTAAGTGTCCTGGTTTCAGCTGGGATGGAGTTAATTGTCTTCCTAGTAGCTGGCACAGTGCTGTGGTTTTGAGTTTGGTATGAGAAAAATCTTGATAACACACTGATGTTTTGAGTTGTTGCTAAGTAATGTTTAGCCTAAGTCAAGGATTTTTCAGCTTCTCCTGCCCAGCCAGCAAGAAGGCTGGAGGGGCACAAGAAGTTGGGATGGGACACAGCCAGGGCAGCTGACCCCAACTGGCCAACAGGGACATTCCATACCACATGACATCATGTCCAGTATGTAAACTGGGGGGAGTGGAGACGGGGGGTCTCCACTCGGGGACTAACTGGGCGTCGATCGGTAGGTGGTGAGCAATTGCATTGTGCCTCATTTGTATATTCCAATCCTTTTATTATTACTATTGTAATTTTATTAGCATTATCATTATCATTGTTAGTTTCTTCTTTTCTGTTCTATTAAACTGTTCTTATCTCAATCCATGAGTTTCACTTTTTTTTTCCTGATTTTCTCCCCCATCCCACTGGGTTGGGGAGGGGAAGTGAGTGAGCAGCTGCGTGGTGCTTAGTTGCTGGTTGGGGTTAAACCACGACAATAAGGCTTGTAAAAAAACCCAACAGTTCAATAAATTTATATTGTATTTAACAGTACACATAAAAAATGCAAAGATTAAAACCCCCAAATTATTGTTGCCTTTTTTTTTCATGTTTTAGGTTTTTTTTTCAGTTTCATGGACTTTTATCCTTTCTCTTTGGCAAGTTAAATGAGATTTATCTAAGCCTGTGCATCTCCTCTGCTTCTTATAACTACTTTACTTTTCAAAATCTGAATGAGCTAAGCTTTACATTTATAATTCTTTTTTTTTGAAAGATGAAGCTGAAAAGGCACATGGAGCAATGTGAAACTTGTCTGGGATTACTCACAGCTACTAGTTGAAAAAACCAAAACTTTAGAAAAGTAGAAGTTTCTTAGGAAGTTGTGGCTATTGGCCACCACGGCAAAATACTTCTTTCCCTATTTCAGCAGAGGAGGCCAAGTGACTTTCATGTTAACCCATAGTCGTCTCCTGCTGAAACCAAGCACATGTACACCGCAGTGAGCGAGGCAGTGAGTATCCAGACCCAATTAAAAAGAAAGGGAGAAAACACATGTCTCGAGGACCACAATATGATGACGAGCATTCCCCAGATGTAAATAAGGGCGATGGTGGTGGATGGGTCCTACAACCCTCCAGCGATAGATGGGTTCCCAGAGAAATGGGTGTAAGGACCAGGTGGAGGCTGCTACGAGGTCCTCCCAGGAGGAGGTAGCAGAGATGTTGCTGAGCAGTTGCCGATGCTCAGCCGGCCACCGGATCAGTAGCCCATGCTGCACATCCCCACGCACATGCATGGTTGCCAAAATGACTCTGAGCCTCTGGCAGGAGCAGGGCGCAGATGTAGGGGCACAAATGTCATTCCTGCCACCCTCTGCAGTCGAGGCGCTGGCAGGGGTGGAGGCATCCTAGAGAAAAGTACATGGTTTCATATCCAGCGTTGGCAGCAGGCTTTTGGGTGGGATGTTGTTCCAAAAGCTGAGGAGCAAAGATAAGAGTCCGCCTCACACACAAACACACACAAAAGAAGTGGGCAATTGTCGTGGTTTAACCCCAGCCAGCAGCTGAGCACCACGCAGCCGCTCACTCACTTCCCTCCACCCAGTGGGATGGGGGAGAAAATCGGGAAAAAAAGGTAAAACTCATGGGTTGAGATAAGAACGGTTTAATAGAACAGAAAAGAAGAAACTAACAATGATAATGATAACGCTAATAAAATGACAATAGTAATAATAAAAGGATTGGAATATACAAATGAAGCACAATGCAATTGCTCACCACTCACTGACCAATGCCCAGTTAGTTCCTGAGCGGCAGTTCCTCCCACCCCCACTCCCCCCAGTTTACATACTGGACATGACGTCACACGGTATGGAATACACCCCTTTGGCCAGTTTGGGTCAGCTGTCCTGGCTGTGTCCCATCCCAACTTCTTGTGCCCCTCCAGCCTTCTTGCTGGCTGGGCAGGAGAAGCTGAAAAATCCTTGACTTTAGGCTAAACATCACTTAGCAACAACTGAAAACATCCGTGTGTTATCAACATTTTTCTCATACCAAGCTCAAAACATAGCATTGTACCAGCTACTAGGAAGACAATTAACTCTATCCTAGCCAAAATCAGGACAGCAATTTTACATATCGGCTAGCTAATCTAGTGGGAAGAGCTTTCACACAGGGTAAGGAATAGCTGCAATAAGACTATAAGGAAGTAAGATTATAAGTAGACAGACAAGTGTATAAAACTGTTAAGGCATATATTTATTTTAATAGAATACTGGAAGGAACATGGAAAAGGACAGTGGGTCATCTTAAGATACTTGTAAATTAATGCAAGACATCTGAAGAATACATAAACATAGTGAAAATTTTAATAAACACCCCAAATGATGATTTACTTGGTGTGAGAGAGTTGCTGGAATAATTCACATAGTTAGAACTGGATCCAGCTGACGACTCAGTAGTAGAGGCAAAATGTTATTCTGCTATTTGCAAGGGCAATACAAAGTAACTTATTTTTTCCTTATTCGTGGGGAGTTAACAAAAGTCAATTTTATGAGAGCATCAGACTGGTTTTCCCTGACACTGTCTTCCCTGGATGGTAAGGTCTATGATGGACAGACCAGCTTCAGGTGCCCTTGGCTTGGCCATGGCCCAACCTGCCTCCGTCTCTGATGCTCCTGTGCTGGTCAAGGGCAGGTTTCGGAGCAGCAGCTGGAGAAGGGGTGAAAAACGGAATAGGTTTCCTCTGCAGGAAAGAGGCATGTAGAGGGGATGGGGACTGGCTGGGGGAGAGCTATGGGAGTGGGGAGGAAGGTGAGGAAGAGTCCAGCCTCTGGACTGGGCGTAGGCAGGAGTCCTTCCCGTTGACATCCGAGCAGATGCTTGGGGAGAAAAGGGTAAACAGCAGTGGCTGTATTGGATCACAGTCTCTCTCTTGCAGTGGCATCAATTAGCCTACTAACACAAAAGGCTTGTCCTGTAAGAACAGATAAGAGAAAGACTTCCTTCAGAGAAACACTTTGAAGCCCCTACCCTGAAAGTGACCCGCTGTAAGAAGTCTCTGCCTGTTGGCACGAGGGCCAAGCACATTTCTACTTTCACGGCGGAAATCTGCTGCAAGCGACAAAACCAGGAATGACAACAGCTGGATGAGCGACTGGCAGAATCGAGCCAAGGAGGCCATCTGGAGAAAACAGGGATTTTCAGTGAGCCAGACAGCTGCTGAGAGAGGACTAGGAGAGGACTCGGAGCGCCCAGCTCTGCTTTGGATGCAGGAGCGAGATGTCGCGGTTTGGGAGCCGGCAAAGGCAAGGGGTAAAATGGGGGTGTGGAGGGGTGGGGGTGTCTCTGAGGGCTGATCCTCACCAGCAGGAGGGTGTGATGGTGGCAGATGACTTCACTGAGAGCGGTGGGATTCACAATCCCTCAAAAAGGATGGAGGAAGAACCCCAAAACTCGAGCAGTGGTTTCAGGAAGGCTAGTTTCGGAGATGGCAGCAGCCGCGTGAGAAGCAGTTCTAATGGCACCAACGCCAGCTCTTCTGTTAGGGGAAAATAAGGCGGCCGACCTCAGAAGAGACCGATGTGGCTAAATTATGAGATTTTCAGTGTTCCGAAACAAAGTACGCAAAATGTCAGGGCCGTGAGGGGCTCTGCCAGCCCTGACTGACCCTGTTTAGCCCCCTGCAGCTCCCCCACTGCCCACATCCCAGGACCCTCCGCAGTGGGACCAGTCCCCAGCTCCCCACAACCCTCCCCTGCCCCAGGGCAATGATTTACTGAAAAAAAACCCCACAAACCATTGGAACCAATACCCGTGAGCTCCTCTATGAAAGCAATAAAATGAGTTACAAACAGTGGAGGTTTGTCAGAACGAAGTTGTGTCAATTTGTTAAACTTGGGCAGCAAGATGACGAATCTCCGGGGCGGACGAGAAGCAGTCGGTGGCATTTGTCGCTGCCTCGTGTGATGCGCTGACAGCTGAGATAGGGACGCACGCTCCCGATAAACTGCAATAAAATGGTAGAAATTGTTTGGAAAACTAAAGATTCTTTACAACTGATATCACTGTCAAAACGGACAGGGTCCACCTTGTGTCCGCAACGGGTCTGTATTTTTACAGATGACCTAGAGGGGTGGATAAAGAAGATGGTTATGAAGGTTGCAGAGGGTATGAAGAGGAGAGGACTGTGAAGGAAGGCACACTGTGAAATCATAAGAGTCCTGACAAACCGGAGAAAGAAACTGTAAATGATCAGAGGTCTGGAAAATGTCCCCTGGGGGGGAAGTTTGAACAAACAGGGGTAGCCTAAAGAAAAGAAGGTAGCACTAAACTTTGCTGGAAGCCTTTAAATAAGCTAAAGGTGGCTATGGGGGAAATAGATAGCAGGTGCATGGAGCACTGCACAAGAATCACCTGGATTAGACACCAAGAAAAGCTTCTGCACTCTAAGGATGGAGAAACCCTGGAAGAAATTCCCTCAGCATGCCAGAAAGCCTCCCTCTTGGGAGGTATTTAAATTCTGATTATGCAAACTTTAATGAAGGTGACACAGGCATCCCTAATCTTGGTTTGGGAGTGGGGAACAAACTAGATGATGGCCATTTGAAAACCTTTCTAGTCCTGAGTTTTATGATCTTGCCAAGCAATCTAGATTACTGTGCAACTGGCTGGTCCTTGATATCACCTATCACACTGCCAAGTTGTCTGTGGTCGCCATACCTTTGGCATCACTGATTTTGGTTTTTAAGCATATGGCAATGTTAAATAGCATCAGACTTAGCACTGATCCTTCTTCTACTTTACTGGGAAAACAATGTATGCTATAATATTTTCCCATTAACGACTATTGAGGTTTAATGATAATTAGTCATCGACCAAATTAGTCACTGTTGCTGTGCACTTCAGCTCCATGAGAAGAAGGTGCAAGTGTGGTTGAAGTTTGGATTGATGCAAGCGTGGGTAGCATAAGAGGAGGGTGCATGTCCCATAACGAAGTAAAAGCTTTTACTGCAGAACAACATAAAAATCTGGACTACTGTCTCATGAAAAAGGAACCGTTGTGTCCATACGATACATATGAAATACATTAGCCTAGAGCAATAATAACTTCTGTATGTATATTTTTAGATTTCACAAAATATTAAGCAATGCGATGGATTAAGCCTCAAAATGTCCTTCTGAAGTGGGTGATCAAATACTACTATTCCTAGCTTTTCAAACATGAAAGCTTAAGGCAATATGAGACTAGCTGAAAGCTACTGTACAGAGGCCTTGAAATCACAGGTTCCTGGTAGAGTTTTGCTCATATTATCTGTGCCCTGATCCTTTCCTTATATTAATTATGTAATTAGAAGGTTAAAAAATAACAAAGAAAAAGGCGGGGGGGGGGACGGGACTGGTCTGACTCTGTGGGAGAAGAAGGAATATTGTCACTGAAAAAGTAGATCATCCTGAAAAAAACCCCCCAGAAGTATTTTGTTCTGTTAAAATAAATATTCTATTTTGTTCTATCTCTTGCGCAGTGTCTTTGTGGATGAACGGTACTAAAAAGCCAATTGCCATCTGCGGTGTGTCTAGGGGATGCTTGTACATGGTGGACATCTTCACGGGATGGTTGCAGAGGTCTAAATCACCACGTGCAACAAGATGCGGATCAGTCACAGCACCTATTTTTCCTCCAGTGGGCAGGAAGCTTTTTCCTCGGGATTCCTCGGGATTGCTCCTCCGAGGGCGGTTGCGGCTCTGAGACGAAGGGCACTGCCGTCCATCCAGCTGCGGTGCCCCGTCTGTGCCACAGCACGCTCATACCGTGCTGCTCACGGATGCTCACAACTGCTTTTGCTCTCCTGCTCTGTCTGTACGTGAATGCTTAAAACCAACACCTTGCAGTTTTATATACTTTATAGAGCTGTGTCTTTTATTTTCTGTTTGCTAAGGGGAAGGCATCAACAAAGATACCAGTAAGAAAGTAGATGGAGAGCTGTGTTTGTAACTGCAGAGACAAGATGGGTCCACTGGCTTATGATTCCATATTTATAATTCCTACCTGAATCTTGTTGTTTAGGAGGTTTTCTTTTTTCTACTCAGGACATTTCATTTTGAACTTAATCCACTTTCCGAGCACAACATATCTTAGTTACAGGCCAGGACTTGGCTTTTCTAACTCTGTCGTGCTAGTCAAGTGAGTATTGTTGTTTAATATCACCCAACACTTTGAATTGTCTATGATGTCCTCAATATGATAACCTGCTTCCTCTTTCCTGCAACAAGTCACCCATTAGCATTCCAGCTGCATTACACACTCTCTTTCGGGAAACAACATTAGGGCACCGGGCTCTCCTAGCATTAAACAAGGTGACTGACTTGTGTTGAATGCTCAGGGTTCAGCAAAAGCAGTTAATAGAGATGGACACTCACTTGGAAGAAAACTTTCAGCTGGATAAATTTAGAAAAAATACAGTCTCTTTACTTATGTTACTTGTCCCTTTAATTAATTTGTGATTTTTAAAATTTACATATTTACATATTTAATAAAAATTGTAATTTCTGAAAAATTATTTACTTGCTGCTTATATCTTACCTCTGTATTTGTTGCAAGTCTACAGCCAGCTCCTGGTTACTTAACACACTGAACTAGTAACTTTGATTTTAAGGCTCACCTCGTATTACCAAAGCAATCAGGACTTGGGTCATATAAAGTAATCCACTGAAAATACAATAAACAGGCATTCAGTGTGGATTTATATTTGTAAAATTATTGTTTGAAAAAACAATAAAAGATAATAGAAACCAGAATGGAAAGGAACTTTTGAAATAAAAAATCCATCCATTTGCTGAAGTGAGACTTGTAGTTTTCCTTGTATTTTTTCCAGTCCAATTTTAAAAATCCCAAGGGACATTAAGTAACAAATTAGACATGAGCTTCCAATATGTTGTGCCTATGAAAAAAAGGTCAATGTGGTTTTGGGTTGCATTCACCAGGCACCCTATCACCATATATTGGAGCAGGAAGCTAATCATCTTTCTTTATGTGGTTTTAGGATGCACAACATGCTCTTGCAATGCTGTGTTCAGTTATGGGCATCTTATTACCAGAAAGATATTGACAGATCATAAAAGCACAAGGGCTCAGGTCATCTTCATTTGTCACAACAGTGTGACATTCCACCCTTCTCCTTCTCCCAGGAGGAAAAAAAAGCACAACAGAATTTGACTCTAGAAATATTCTGATTTATTTATTAGTAAGTTATGGTAATAAATGCATTGTTCTTATATTATATTATGCAAGCTTAAGTGACCTGCCAGTCTTGTGAGGAAAATTCTGAATCCTTGCTGTGTATGAAAAAACAGAAGACTACGGCTTGAAGGTGTGAATGAGAAGTATAAGATGATGTTGCTTATGTTTCCTGCACTAGAATGGCAAAACAATCTAGGTGTCCACACATAGAGTCACCATTTGCTAAAAATTGTTGACATCCAGAAGTCTTTCCAGGATACTAGAAGATCATGGCATGTCCATAAAAAAGAATGATTTTTTTTTTCATTCCTATTACAGGCATTACTGTTATTTTAAATATTTAGAAACCTGTAAATACTCTTAAGCTGATCACACTTGTCTCCTTTGTAGAGTATTATTAAAGTTTCTGAATTATTAATGTATTTGTATTACAGTCTTTTGTGATTTTACAGATTTAAAAATTTTGTTTCATTAGTTAATGCCCAAAGAAAACATTTCTCATTTCTTTAATTATGGAGCAGATAATTCAGTAAGAATTTTCTCATTAATTTTCTTGTAAAAGCTTTTGCAATTCTTTGGAGTTTCTTCAGCTTCTCACTGGAGTATCTATACATACACATTAATACACAAACATACATCAGAAGACCATTATCTCTCTCTTCCCACTGCCCCGCAGCCCATAAAACTTCATGCCATAACACATGAAGTTCAGTCTATACCACTGTACAAGCATACAGTCTATAAGATAGATAGGAAAATGTTTTGTTTGAGACAGGAAAAATTACTGAGGGAAATTCTGTAGCTCCAGTTGTGTGGGTGAGGCTTGGTAATCATCACGGTTCCTGAGGAGATCACTGCATCAATTCCTGCTCTTTGATGAAAATGGGAGGTTATAGAAGTAGGATCCTGAAATACAGGTGCACATGGCCTGGAAACATTGTGGAAAGGCAGAAGGTGTACTTTGGGTCCTTTATTCTTGGGGAAACTAAAATTCTTCCTTAGGCGCCAAACCCAATTGTTTCATTTACAAAGTCTGTAGTTTGGCAATTATGATATTGTCAGGACTATGGAAAACTGCTCAAAGCATAATCTAGTGTTTACATGTCATTTTTCAGTTGCATTTGCTACCCAGGCAGACTCATTGCAGATTATATGATGCTATCCTGAGGTCACTCTTCCTTTGAAACAGTGTTTTCTACACCACCGTATTTGCTCTGATCTCTGCTTAAAACTTCATACATCTCAGTTTCTGTGACCTGTACACTTTGTTGAAGTCTGAATGGACATACAGAAAAAAAAAAAACCCAGAAATGTCTGCTGGCCTTTCAGTTTTTTTCTACACAGACATTTCAAAATGCCACAAAACGGGGCAATTCCCGTTGCCACTGGTATGCGCAGACCCCAGCGCTGCTGGTACCGGAGGCATGGCCACGCCAGCATCCCTCTCCCTGCGTGGGGCTGGATGCGTCCACGCGTGTCCCACCGTGGTCCCGGTCCCTTGGTGCCAGGCGAGGATGCTGCTGACTCTTTTTTGCAGCGTGAACGGCTTAGCGACACGCAACTCGCAGTGCCCTACATCCCTTCCTCAGCATTTTCACCCCCCCATCCCTCAGCACTGTGAAAAAATGAGTTTATCCTGCAGTGAGACTGTTTTGGAAGCAGCAATTCTACAGCTCTCTTGTTTATTGCAAAGGTAGCTCTGGGAAAGTCGTATACATGGCCTCTGAAATGTGACCCTGTCTTTTAGTAAAACTTTCTGGCTTGGGTTTATCTGCCTTTCCTTCGGTAGGATGCACTGCTCCTGGCCAACAAATGGTGGAGCTGTTGCTTTTAGAAATGGGGGTGTTCGTTTCACTGCTCCCAAACTGATGCAAAATTTGGAGCTGGCAAGGCACGTATCTGTTTTAAACCGTAGGACTGCTGAAGGAACAGTTCTATCTGTTAGAAAGATGCCAGTGGAGAAGTGCATGATAGCTAAAAAGACTAAAATTTTTTTTTAAAAGGCAGCTACATCCAAAAGGGTGGCTAAGGTATGCTCCTGATTCTATAATCTTCATTTTCTGAAATTGTCATAAACTAGAGTTAAACGTAGCTCGTTTGGATTTTTTTTTTTTAAATTTAAAAATTCGTTTATGTGTAGCAATTAATGTTTTCATTTTGTAAAGACAAAAAAATCAGTTTTGTATATTAATATTAATTCTTAGAAGGTAAAGAAAAAGTAGGCTGTGTATTTTCTAATGCACTCAGTTTTTGTAGTATCTTCAACAAAGCTTTCAACTGCTTCAACAAAGCAGTTCAGATCACTCACTAAAACTTCACAAAACTATGTCAGAAAAGGCAGTGTAAACATAATAGCTTTTATAAGACTATTCCATCATTCAAAACAGAATTTTAGTTAGATTTCCTAGAATTGCTTTTGTAAAAATCTTTATTTGAATACTTTTCAGAGATCGGTTCCTGATAAATATATGTTCTTTTCATTTCAAATGAGATACTAATGACAGCGTTAAAAGAGTTAAAATTAATTTATCCCACACAGACACCATTTTGGAACATAGGGAATAAAATTGTATGGGACTGCTAAAGCTATGTATTTTTTTTAGCTCCTTAACCGTAGTGATGTTAATATGTATATTTGTAGGAAATATATGTGTGTGTGCAGGTTTACATATCTGTCTAGCTATGTCTGCCTAGAGTAGGAGAAAAACCCAGATCAGACTTTCTCCCCTCTCATTGCAATAAATATACAAAAGCATGAACCTGTGTTATAGTGTCAATGCCACGGCCTAAGTACTAGCTAGTTCTACCCCAGCTACTGAAAGTCTTACAAATTTGGGGCCAAAAGATCTGAGTTGTCCTTCACATGCCTGTAAGTTATGCCTGGGATATGCAACAACCATGAAATATTAAACCACTAATTACGTGGCAGATTAACTAGTATGTCCTGGCCTTTCCATTGCACAACGCGCTTGATAATTTGACTGAGGATTGTTCCACGCAGCAGAAACCCCGAACAAAATAGAAACCCCACACACCCGCAAATCCAGCCTTCCAACTTGCAAGGAAACTTGCGTGTGGCTCCAAACAGCAGGAAGGATTTCAGTACAATTTGGTTTTGAGCAGCGGCATGGAAACCGGCCAGCCAGGAAAGCTTTCCCTCTCCGTCTCAACCTTGGCCATTCCGTTTTTCGTCAGGTGGGAGTGACTGCTTGTCGTCAAATAACGTCTGCCTCCGTTATTCCTCAGGAAGACTAATGGATAGGGTTCTAGCAGGCCTTCTCAGACCCTATAGGATCTTCCTATATAACCTGCTGAAAAGCCATTATATTTGAAGCGGCGTACAATTTGTGCTTTAGTCTTACCGCAGTCGTAACTACAGGTGTGGGGTTTTTTTAAGGGGTCACCGTTAAAGGGGCTGCAGGGTTCACAGCACCGCAGTCCTTGTCAGTCAGGTAACACTTTGCGCACCTTGTGTACCCCTGCAAACGATGACCTCGACGAGTCAACCCCAGTGCCATCCTGAAGAGATTTACTTTGACCCTTGGTTTAGTTTGGGTCTCTGATCGACTTGCCGCAAAACAGTTTCTATCAATCAGTGCGATGTATTTGTTACTTTTGTGACCATTTCCTGAAGCAAAGGGGGAGAAATCACTGTATAAGTGGTGTGACAGGATTTAAAAAATGATCAGACGTTGCCAGAAAGCTGTATGGACACGTGCAGAACTTGAAAATGACTGCAGAATCCTTTCTGAAAAGCTGGGTAGATATCAGGATGCTGCTGCTGCTCTTAAACTGAACTGGTGACAAAGATTTTAATTCCTATCTCATAAATCAAAGCAGTTCGGAAAGCATTTAAACTTTGCGGGCTGGTCTCAGGAGTGGCAGACGCTACGCTGGAGGGAGGGCTTGCTCTCAAGGGGCCCCTGGATTTCAGATGCACCAAAGCTTCTAATTTTTCAAAATCTTCTACTAAAGCAGGCCACACTATGGTTTTAATAACTCCTTTTGATAAGATAGTATATTGTAGTGATAAAACGCCTCAATTAAATTTCTCATCTTTTATAAAAAATGACTGAAATGTAATTCGACATTATAACTGGAAGGTGCTTAGTTGGAAGTGGATTTGGGATCTTCATTAGAGTCAGTGGCTTGGAAGGAGGCATTTAGATCCATTCCATCAGTTTCCCTCTCTGCTAATGTCAGAGAAAACCAGTCTAAATAGCTGTCTAGAAAGATTTTCCCCCTGTGGTGCTGTGCTTTAAATTAGATGATTATAAAGATTTCAATGCAGCTCAGTGTAATTTATATTAAACTGAAGTATATCTTATTATTTCTGAGGCTGTGCTTGAGCCTTTGGTTTCAGGCTGATGAATTATTGTAACAGTATTCTGCATATTAACTCACTTCTTGCAATGGTTGCAAATGATTGAGAGATGGGAAACGGCTGGTTAACTTACTCTAATGCTGCAGCGCTACAAAGCAGAGCAAGTAGATGCGAAAACTGTTCGAATTTTGCCAGACCAGTATCTCTGCAAATATCTTCACATGTTTCTCATGTAGGAATTCTCGGCAAGATCGATCTGCTGATGGCTGGTGGCCAGGTCCAAGCCATTTATCAGCTATTAGGGTCCACAGAAGCTCGGGACCAACAGCTAGCTTGAATTGCTCAATTCTCCTGAAAAGCAGAAAATATTTCCTTTTAATTTTCTATTAAACTTTAGTTTGGATGGTTACTTCTGATTTCAGGGTAATTTTCTGTTTCTGTTACGTTGGTTTTGCAGACCCCATTCATGCGTGTTCTGCCACGAAAGATGGTTACTGGTACTAAGCTAACTAGTTTGAAGCTGGCTTAGGTTTCTTTCTACCACAGGGCACTCCCTGGCTGTCACATTCATGCTAACTGCAATATATATGTACTGATAGCTATAGACAAGCTGGCTCCATGCTACTCTTACGAGTACCAGCTATACCCACTGCTAGTTAAACCAGACAAAATTCCATTTCCATTTGCCTACAGAAAGATTCATTTGTGCTCTCCTTTCACATTTCCTCTGGGAACATGCTGTTGGATCTCTTCATCTGCCCTTAAAATTTCTCTTTATTTGCTTTTACAGACACTTAACTTTTTTCCCCCTGTAACACTTAGGAGGAGAAAGGTAAAGCTTATGCAAAAGCTCACTCAAGGATGTTGATTTTGAAATCATCTACTTCTTGAGGGAATACCCTAGGCATATTCCGGGAAAGTTAGGCTGTCAAACCTCATCAGCTATGCCTTTTCAACCCGTGATACATCTTTCTCTAGTCTCTTCAACATTTATTAAGATAATTCACTTCATAATTTTTTTCCTAAGTAAAATATATAGGGCTTGATCTTACACTGATGCAAAGTGGATAGTATGCTCCCACTGAAGACGCAGCCCCATAAACTGCCAAAAAGGAGATCAGTTTGCAAAGACTTCTACAAGCAATACCCACATCGATGAGACATAACCTAGCTTTGCACTTATATCTAGTTTGTTTTCTCTTTGTATGCTGAAAAAAAAGAGTTACCACAAATTAAGACCTTCAAAATCAGAAAATATCAAAATGTTCAGCATGGGCTATATAGACTTTGACACTGCACTGCTGAATATATTGTTATTGGACAGACTGTACTTGAGAAACAGAATGCGATTGTGTAAATAATACTTGCTATTTTCCCACTCTCGGGTACTCAGTATCTTTGTAACCAACACCCTAGAGCTCTATTTTTTTACTCTGGTTTCTCATAAGGTGTCTTGCAAATGAATATACATAGATAATGAAAATATAAGGCAAGGAATTTGTCTGTACAATAAAGGATGTTACAAAACCTCATCAATGTTGCCATTCCAAAGATGGACAAAAAATTTTCAACTGATGCTCTTATAACCAAGCTGTCCTTGAATAACGAACCTCAGAAATCCTTTACTCTTCACTAAGGTCTATCGAACAATGAGTGAACTTCACAGGATTTATCTTTACTTAGCTGCTTCTGTTGTAAAGGCTAAAGCATACAGTTTATACATATTGAACCTCTGGTTAATTATTTTTTACATGCATTAGCACTGGTTAAATTAATCCACGTTAAGTGACAATGATTTTAACTCTGCCCTGATTTAGCAGCAGTTATTATAATTCAGTATGTCTGACTAAGTAGTTTTCCTGGGAGAAATCCTAAGACAAAACATGCTTGCAACAGCAATGGGCAGTTAAATGCATTGTACTACAATTATATTTTACTGTATGGAGAACTTTTCATCAAAATGTTGCGTTACGATTGAATACTGAATCATGTTCCTGCCAACAAGTGATGCATCAAATCAGTATGATTACAGTCAGGATTGAATCAGGAAATGAACTGTCAGAATCAATTGACGGTTATCCTGCTTTTGGAAATTTGTAGTTGCATCAGTCAGAAATGGACTTGAGAGAGTGGGCCAATAAATGCATACGAGCTGCTGAAGATGAAAAATCAGAGATCTGAAACCAAACACAGTCTCAGAAATAGTGTATGCTTTACTTTAACATAAGCTGTTTTTTAACCTGTTTTTAAGATTCATAAATCCATCATCTAAATCACAGGCATAGAAATGGGAGAAGAAACACAGCAGAAATTTAATAGGTTGTGCTTCTGACAGCAGCACAAATGGAGATGGGTTTAATGCTTCTTCCCAATGCAGTGTCTCATCATCCCAAATCCTATTCCTGTTACAGTCCAAGTACTGAGGTACTCGCCGAAGGTCTATGTAATAGCCAGAGAATTAGAATATTGCCAGGAAATGTTAGAAAACCTCAATGATCAAGGTATTACGGAATTGTTACACAAGGAAGAAAATGAAATTTAGGCACCAACGGTCTGGGGAGCTCCTCTCTACTGCCCCGTTACAGCAGAGCAGAAATACAAGGATGGGAAAGCCCTTCCACCGTGTCCTTGCAGCAGCAGTCGCTGCTTCCAGTCTTTGTTTCAGTCAACTCGGTAGCTTTCTAAATTGCAGCAAATTTGAAGCAGGCCCTTCCAGTCCCTAGAAAGATTGTGTTGCCCCCGGGACATGCCCGGCCAGCATCCTGCTCCCTTCAGCCCCCGCTGTGCGGGCAACCTCCAGCTCCTGCGTCAGTCCTTCCCTTCCTCTCCCTGCCACATCCCACCGCACGAAAGCTTCTCCCCCTGGAAAGTGCTCTAGGGCAAGGGCAAGAGGGACTCTGCTCTTAGAAATGCTCGAAATTCAAAAACTGAGAACAAGCAAGTAAAGCAGATACTGTCCTTCGGGTTGGGTAACTCCTTTCTCTGAGGGTGTGACTGGAAGGGGAGGTACAGCTGCATCTCCTCTCATCCAGAAGCTCAGGGGACACCTCACTCATCCTTTTCTTCCTCCATGAATTTAACTCTCCTCTCTACTGTTAACTGGTTCCCGTTGAAGTGACTTGACTTCAGTAGAGGGACTTGGTAGAGTCCCCATCGCTGGAGGTTTCCAAGATGTGATTGGGCAGAGTGCTTGATAATCCCATCTAGGCTCCCTTTCCTGTGAAAGGTTGGACCAGGTATCTGAAAAAAATCAGCAGAACTAACATGTGGATATCAATGACTATATATTGGGGTCAATCTACCAACTGTCAGGAAAGGAGTTCAGCACTAATGTGCCTGAAGAGTATTATTACCTCTACCACAGCTTGCAGAATTAGGTTACTTATAAAACATGGGAAAATCCAATGTAAAAATAAAATATTGGTGAAAATATTTACTGTTAGAGACTTTCCCAGCTTTGAGCCATGATTGGGATGTTTGGGTAGGGGGAAAAAGCTGTGATGGGCATTTCAAAGGACAAAATGAACTAACATTACAATAGGATTCACTGATCACCACAACAGATCCTAGTCCTGATTGTATTAGAGCATATAAAGACCTTTCTGCACATTTTCCTGTATTCTAGTAGTATAAAGTGCTTACATGAGACTGGAGGACTTTTAGACTAATGTTTTCAAAAGCAGCAGCTTAATGCTTTGTTCCCAAATCTTGATTTAGACAACTTGCTGAGTAATCTGATACTCAAAGTTATTCTTTAGAAGCTTGTTTGCTGCTACTGTAAAAATTATACGTGTTGGTCCAAGTTTTTCAGCTCTTATTTATGAATACTCATAGCAATTCTGATGCAATGACTGGTTTGCATATAGCTGGTGAAATGGGACCAATTTGTCATGCAGATTATTAGATAAATTGTAGCAGGAAAAAATTAAGACCAAAGCAGAAAGAAGATAAGTATTTGCAAATCGCACCCAGGACACCAGTTTTGTAAAGAGCTCTCCTCACTGCAAGCAGTCCTGCTGACTCCAGTCAAACTCCTGGCAGTGTCTCAAGGTAACCATGCACCCGAGGCACTGCTGGACATGTGTCATTAGAAACAATTTTGATTACGTGACAAACCTGCAGGAAAATCACAGCTTAAAAAGGAGAATAGTTACAAGTGAAATGCTTATTTCTTTCGGTACTAGATTGTTCAGAAGTAATTGAAAGATGCAGGTGTTCTCTCTATATTAAGAACTAAAAGCAGAAGCATCCATTTCAACAGAGGATGCAAATACAGTTGCTTCAGTGGTGTTAATGCTGAACTTCGTACCAAACCCCCTCAAATATATGAAAGCATTACTTGGTGTAGTACAAGATATATATCAGCAAGAGTCAGGATTTTACTGGTGTTTGACAACGGAATGTGGGAAGCCAACCACCCTCCTCCAGTTCACAACATAAAAACAAGAAAAAACCGCTGCTTTCGCTAACAAGTGACTGGGGACCTATTGCTTTAAAACATGATCACATTATCACAATAGCTAAATATCTGTAACGATTCACATCTACTCTTAGCTTTAGGTAGACGAAGGGTAATTGGAATTAACTCAGCTCACAGTGAAAACCAGGTGGGTTAAATCACATTACCTGCTCAGGCTTGAATAGCAGATTCCGTTATCACCAGAAATTCCGTAAGCGATGTGCACAATTAACCAAGCCACAGGACTGCCAAATTTCTTAGTGTAGCTCATGGTCCCACCAAGACTGACAAGTGAGAACTCCTCTGCTCATACCATGTGCTAGCCTGACCGACATAAAGCAAGAAATCTGGACTCAGGTGTATCCCTGTGCAGAGGGGCTTGAACCTGGCTTATGCTGATCATGGAAGATGTAACCCCAGGGACACCAGGTTAAACAGAAATGGAGGGACAGAGGGAGGGAAAAGGGAGCAGAGGAGAAGGAGATTCTGCAGTATCAGCTCTGCCGCTTCTTGGTTTGTTGGGAAAGAAGGGACTACAGTATCCTCAATGCTTGGAAGAAAGCCTCAGTGCCTAATTCCAGGAGACAGGCCATGGTTACGAACATCAAATGGAGATAAATATCAAGAATCCCGTGAGGAATAGGACTTAACCCACAGCCTTTCTATCAGCATTTCCTTCCTCAGCATCTCTAGCTTCTTGTTCGGCATGCTGGTTTCTGCAAAGCCCATTCCCAGACACTTTAGTCTCCCTGTGTTTTCTACGAAGAACCCGCTTCTGCCTAATTTACAGCTGTGAGCTTCACTAGGCAAAACTGCCTGGAAGCTAAATGCTGCAGCACTCAACATCTAAGGGCCCTTGTGAAGCAAGCCAGAATGTATCACCTTTGAATAGAAAATCAGAAGATACACTCCTTCGTACGCATTGAATATTGATCTGATTTCTGAAATTAAAAATGCACAACCTATTCCTTTGAGGAGAAACAGCTGGTCATGAAATACTACTTTCCCTGTGCACCTAAATAAATGGCCTGACACATTCTCTTTAAACACCAAGTTTGAAGGAGGAGGGGGGTTGTTTCCTTAATTTTTGTGATTTATCAGTTTACTTGTTTACAAAGTAGATAGTAAATTTCAAATGAAAAGATCTCATCAAAACCAGAACAAGGTACTTACTAGTAATCCTAACACTAAGTAATACTCTGCAGGGATGTAAGGCAGGAAAAGCTTCTCTGTTATCTCTTCTCTTCTCTTCTCTTCTCTTCTCTTCTCTTCTCTTCTCTTCTCTTCTCTTCTCTTCTTTTCTTTCTTTTCTCTCCATTCTCTCTTTTCCCTCCCTTCTCTCTTCTTCACCTTTTCCCTCTTTTCTCTTCATTGAAACTCAGAAAAATTCCATCAAAATTTACTTCTGAGGTATTGCTTGATGGGTGTCATACATTGAGCATTTCCTGCCTTTTCAATTCCTTCATAGCTGAGGTCTGCGAGGAAAATAGGAGCATGACACCAAATTACTAGACCTGTGAAATGTAGCGGTAAGATTTTCAAACAATATATTTCTTTTTTTTTTGGGTCAAAGAACAGCCCTCTTCTAGTTCTTTCTCCAGTCGTCAGGTGCTGAAGTTTCCGATGAAATCCACCATTTCAGACTCGATGTGTCTGCTTCCAGTTTGTTTCTTTGAAAGAAAATCTGTTGTTCAACTCAAACTGTTTTAAAAGCAATTGTTTAACCAAGCCCAGTTCCAAGTGATTAACAGCCCTTACAATGTAGCAACAAAGCCTGTATGTTTAGAAAAAGATTATATTTACTCACTTAGAATAAACACTGAAATATTTATAGCAAGACATAAAATCATGAGTAGGTGTTTCTTGTAAATCAAAATTTAACCCTCTAGCAAAACTAATTGCTTTTCCACTATATTTCAATTGATAAAAATAATTAATAGAAGTATTAAATATTGTGGTGACACAGTACGCATTATGTGTGGATTAGTTTTGCCAGGTCTCAAAAACTTGGAAAATACAAAATATGCTTTATGTATTAGAAACTACGAGTTTTTTCTCAATAGAAAAAATCAGAAGGCTTTTTTCTCCATTAACATTTCAATTCAATAAGACCAAACATGCCATGAAACCCCATGGTCTATTGGATTATTTATGGAACTAAGGTTACTCTTTCCACCTTTGTCATAAATAGTATTTTGAACTAGAATTTCCCATTTTTAGTTATAAGATAGAAGTTCACCTTTTTCTTTCACTGAGGTCAAGTTTGGAGACTTCCATCTTATTTCATAGCAAATTAACATTAGAGCCAAGCCTAGAAGAGAGATTCTCGTTGCCTAAGACCATACTTAATACGTTCTTCCTTACTATATAAAAGAGAGGCAATTACATTTACCACAGGTAAAAATGTATTGGATTCAAGTTGTCTGCAGCCTTGGGCATATAGGTAAATGAATACTATTAGCTCAATTTTATGGATTTGAAATATAAGACTCTTGACAAAATAAAGACCGGATTCTTTGGTTACACTGAATAAACCTTGTTACATGAATAGATACATTCTTTTTAGTGGGATTTAATGGTAAATCATTACTCATTGTGAATAAAGGGGTAATGAGTACGGCAACCATCTGTTACAATTTCACTTCCCACAGCAGGGATTAGGCATAAAACTGAGTTAGCAATTTTGATATTTCACCTCACATACTGCCCAATTCTTGGCATACCACACAATTTTCCAAAAAGTGGCCCATTAGTCAAAAAGCTGTTCTGCCTTTCCTTACATGAATTTAAAATGTCATGCATAAAAAGGAAGATCTCTGTAACTACTATGCGATCTGATGTAAGGCACACAACACTCTATGGCTTTTCTCTTCCTATCAAATCTATTTTCGTGCAGAATGAGCTGTAAGATTGATCACTATGAACTTCCATACCTGTAAAATGGGATCAAATCCATTGAATTTACACATATTCTGAAAACACACAGGATTTTAGAAACATTTTCGTCCTTTGAGTGTTATTACTAAGTCAGTTTGTACACAGTTACAGTCTCCTTTCTTCCCCTTTGTACTAGAAATCATTGCAGGTTAAACCAAAAAAATGAATAGAGAGCATACTATGACAATGACCCTCAGCCTTCTGTTGTGGAAAGGTTGCAGGGACTGAAGTAGTGAGTTGGACTGGAGGTAAAGTATTGCCAGTTTCATGAGATCAAACATTGTGAATCTGAGCTTAAAATTAAAAAAAAAAAAGGAAAAGAAAAAGGAAAAAAGATAAAAAGTCGTTGTCTCCAAAACAGAAAGACCTAAAAATCTCAAAGAACCATCTTAGGCAATTTCTTGGTATTATTTTACCTTCCTTCCCTGCTCTCTTCTCTGTGTGAGATAGTCCTGCCTGCTTTTGAGATTGACTCTTGCCTAACAGATTGGCTCTGACGCGGCTCCGTTCTCCACCTCCGTAGCTCAGCCCAAGGCAGGGCAGTCTGTAGGGGCCGTGTCTGAGAAATGCAAAACTCGGGACACTAATGAACATTGGGGTGCTGCTCCTCCTCTCCGTTTCTTTGAATCTTTGAGAGAACATCTAGTTGCCAAGCAGAAGAAAGGCAAGACTGCCCTGCCTAGATAATTGCTTCTGTCCAGAAGACAGGCACCTGGAAAGCGAAGGCGTTTTCCTCAAACAAGCCTAATATTCATCAAAAGGATAGCATTTCTGTCACGGTAGACATTGACTGCAGGATGAGCCAAAATCTCAAGGAAAATCCCAACCTTGGTAAAACTGAAGTAGGTAACAGACCTTAGGTGCAAATGTAGGTGTGGACAAGTTTCTGAAATTCTCAGTTTTAGAGAATTCAGATTTAGGGAATTCGTTTTCAGAAACAGGACCCATCTATGAAACCTGGATTCAGGTTCAAAGCTGAATGTTGCGACGCTGAAAGCTGAAGAGAGGTGTGCAGCTTGGGCTTGGGCTTCTGTAGACTGAAAAGGTTTTCCTGGCCAGCAGACACGTGAAACACGGTCTGTCCCATGTTATCAAATGAGAGACCTCCAGTGCTAGTGAGCAACGTAATGAGCTTACAATCAGGGAGGCTTAAAGAAAAGAAATGGCCAGTGCAGAAAAAAAGAAGAAGAGGTAAAATTGCCACCTGATCCTATCAGAGATCAAAGAATTCCAGCAAACAGTGAAAAGTGTTGTGCTTTTGCACTTGTTAACTGATTGCACAAGAGGAAAGACAAAGAGAAAAGCTTAGTCTAGGCATCTGCTTCTCTGTGAACTGTGACAAAGACATGAAGAGGCATTTACTTGTTATCATCAGCCCAGGGAGAGCCGTTCTGAGAATGGAAATGCTAATCATCAATCTCCCTGTGCATGCAATGTCTCTGTTTAATAGCTGATAGAGCGTCTCCAAAGGGGCTTTTTTTTTCTCTTTGTTTAAAATGACATATAATGGACCTGGACTTATCAGTGTCTCTAAATGCATTTTCTGTGCTTTATCCTTACTAAGGGATTTAGTCCGTTCTAATGAATATGTGCAGAATTGATTTTGAGCTTGGTATAATTTAATCCATCAATTTAACATTAAATTAATATGCGAAGGGGGTCTCTTTGTGGATGAAAAACAGAAGGGGAACATTCTTATTAATTTAAAATGGACTTGAGAAATGGAAAGAGGCTGCTGCTATTAGTATCTGCCACTGGGCTTAACCACTGGTTAGCGAGTTACCTTGTGTGAATACCGCAGCTGCTAAAGCCACGGCCACCGAGAGATCCCTGGCACACGCCGAGTCTGGAGCTCGGGAGGCTGTCGTCACCTCTGAGGGGTTCAAACTGCTGAGCGATGTCTTTCTGGGAACTCTGATGGTTGAAGGCTCCTCACCGTCCTCCTACCTAAAATGGTTTTCTGTAGGCTGGCTCTTCCCAGACCATTTTTCACACGAGAGAGGAGTCCATCCAAACCAAAGCCATGTCCCAGGCACCGTTGAATATTGGGGACTGTTGACCAGATTTCACAACTGACTCCTGGTTCTTGAGCTGGGTGAATTCCGAATAGGAAAAGATACCTAGAATGGGATGTTGTGCAGCTTCATCAATCAGCACAGTTTTAAACAGTGCTTTTATCTCACCTACGATGATCTAACAGAACTCGTAAAGATGGTACATAGCAACAACTAAGGTTTAAAAATTACGGATATCGATTTCAACAAGGAGATGCAAGAAGTCCACCAGGAGCTGAAGCAAATTTATCCGGAGCAGCGTGCTTTTAAAAATCTTTATCAAAGCACCGTTTAATCACTCCTTGTTTTCCATGGGATAAGGTCCGACTAACAGGCCTGTTAAGTGACCTATCTGGATTCCCATTTTTAAACAGCGGCACAATACCAGGAGGGCTGGGAGGAAGCTGCCTCCAACTACTGCTGAGAATGACTCAGGGGGTTCCTTAGTTTCTCCTCGCACAACTCCTGGAAGCCATGTGCTCCAGACCTGCTGAACCTGTGGGTATTTTTAAAAGTTGCTGTTAGAATCCTCTGGGATCATGGATAGAGAAGAAAGTTTTTCACTATCATTATGTAAGATAAGTATATCACCTGCCTTTTACTCCTAAGAGCACTGGTTCCCAAGAGCTGGAAAGTGGCAACAGAAACATGCTGGGGCTGATCCAGGAGACCCAGAAATACTCCAGAGAAACGTGACGAGGGGAATCAGTGGTTTAGCACAGCTTTCATGTAAAGGGAGAGAAAAATAAAGTAGGAATCCTCAGCTTGGGCAACAGAAGATATAACAAAGCACAGCACAGAAAAATTATTGGTTGATCATATCCAGAGAACCTGGTGGCAACCGAACTAAGTTATGAGAAAGAAGTTAGAGCAAAGGAAAGTTTTTTTCATAACACACAATTAAATTTTAGAATGCATTGCTGTAGGCGATTGTAGAAGAATTCTTGAATTCAGAAACACACTAGAAAGATTAGTGAACTGGTTTGTGAATATGAATGTTTTAACCAGAGAGTTGGCTGCTCAGGTAGAAATTATACTGTAGAAGTATTTAGGTTACTGTTACACTTTGTGCAAGAAAGGCATCTTTTCTTGTATCAAATCATCGGGGCTTTTTTTCCTTACGTGGCATCTGCTGATTTGCAGCAGAAATATGAACACTTGATGAAGAAGGAATGCAGAGCACAGGGTGGGAGTGCACTGATAAGTGCCATGACACCCTGGTTACGAAGACTGGGTGGTCTTTACCTCTCTCCTAATAATATATGGATGATTTCTCTTGCAGTATTATCACGCTAACACATTAAGCTGTAAAAAGACTGATCTGCATCACATGCAAATCAGGAGGATGCTTTCTCTTGAAATGATTTGATGTCATTTAATCATTTTATCTGTTCAGGTACACATCAGTTCAGAACACTGTCCATCAGAGAGCACCAGCGAAAGCAAATATTGGAAAGCTGACTATGGTGGAAGAGATATTGCCTCACCAAATAGAAAGTGCGCATAGAAAAAATGTGAGCAGCAAAACAAAATTAATGGCCTTCGGGTCCGTTAGCTTTAGCTACATACTAAAGCTGTGATGGGCCTTCATCACAGCTTTAGTATGTAGGTCATGAGCTGAAACACCATCTGCCCGCAGAATATTGCGAGCGACATGCAAAATGAGGATGAGAAAAAGAAAGGGGAAAAGAAAGAAAGGTTTTCCCTGCCTACAGCTCCTCTCTACAGCCCTTAACACTTTGGCAAGAGGCTTGTCATCAGGACCAATCCTCCTCGGAAGGGACAGATCCTTCGTCAGAGCCTCGTACCCCTGGAGAAGGAGCCCAGAGCAGAGGGACGCAGACCAGTCTCCCTCCCAGCCCTCCCCACCACGGCTGGTACAGACTCTCATCTCAGCCCTGCAACTCCAGTACTACTGGAGATGAGACAAGCGTGTGATGCTAGCACGCATTCGGGTTTCTGTGTTTTCTTCCCAATTTCCCCTTCACCGCTTTTCAGCACGTCTGCTTAAATGTGGCAAAAAGGGGAAAGGTTCATCTGCCTTGCAGAATTAGTTACAGTAAATGTCTCTGGAAGAAAATTGTAGCTTGTTAACAGACCTTTTACAGTTCTAAATATATTTCCTGGCTCCTTGCAAAAAAGCTCATTACACCTCATCACCTAATGTGTGATAATGTCATTATAAAATTGCTCTTATGGTGTAATTAATCAAGAGGCGCAAGCGCTAGCACACTAACTGCCCTCAGTTTGGCCCATGACTTGCCATCACCCGAGCCGCTCAGGTCAGTTTTGGCTTTAATCCTCAGCAGTGCCTTGCCTGCAGACTTGCGAGGACGGTAAAAAAGCCCGGCTGAGATTCATCCCCCAGCCAGCCTCTGCACCTCGCTCCTGTGCATGATGCAGACCAACCTTACCCATTTGGGAGCAAATTCCAAAAAGTACCAGCAGCAGAGACGTGCTGCAGCTGTGGCATCGGAGGAAGCGATACCGCTAAATTTCTTCTGCCCAGTGCCAGAGATGGGAGGAAGCGGAAAGATAATTTTTTTTTCACCTTTGTGGCACCCGTATCCTCCTCTGTTGTCCAAAGGTCTGTCGAGCCCACCGTTCGGAGAAAGAGGAGGATCTGTGGTCTGGAGAGGGAGGAGAAAGAGTCCTGGTTCAGTCACAGGGGACAAACGAGGGCTCTGCTTGGTACATGGGGCAAAATATCATCCGGACCAGACAGTTACTCGGGCTTGCAACATTCAAAGCTGTCTTGCTGCTGAGGACCTTGAGCTATTACTCATAATGGTGCAGTCCATCAAATCTTATCAGTTAGTTTCTCTGATAGCCTTTGGCGGAGGACTTTGAGAAAAGCTTTTCGGAAATCTTAACCCCTTGTCCCTCAGGATGGCCCTAACCACATAGGTTTTGCTCCTTCAAAGAACTCCACCGAATGCAAGGTCCACGGCTTGTCTTTGCAAAGACTATGCCTTTTACGTTCCACTGCATTTATCCACGTGCTTGCCAATTCTACCCTTTTGTATAATTCCTTGCAATTTTCCTTGTACAGGTGTCAGGCTGTTGTTTCTTGGATCACCCTGGGATCCTTTGTAAAACCCGATGCCACATTTGTTAGCTTTCATTTCCCTGATACTGAGGCCAATTTAAGCACAGTTTATCATATCACACTTATGGTTTGGCAATTTCATGTTTAAATTTTCTTAGACCTCTGCAGTGGGTACTGTCTACTGCTGACAACATTTTACTAGTTATTTTATTGATTTGCCAAAAATCTTTCCTAAGTTTCTTCAGTTTAATGGCACTACTCTTGCACGTTCCCTGAAAAGAAAGGTTGCCGTGCTGTGACCTTTTAAGTTTTTATGCAGTGAACACTGAAGCAGAGAGTTTTGTTTTTCTTGTTATGACCTCATTTTCTTAATGCTCTTATTGAATGTTGATTCTCTGATAAGGTCCCTGCTGTGGGTCAGTTTAAAAATATTCTCAAATATTTGTATTTATTTATATATTTGCGATTAATTTATTATTAATTAAATCTAGCTTCTGTTAATGTTATGCCTCAGTCTATTTTGGCCTGCATTGTTTTGGTCACCAGAGTTGAGGTTCCATTTTCATTTGGTTGTTTGAATGCGAGTTCCAGTTTTTGAAGGATACCAGTTTAGAACCAGTAGTCCCCTTCTCCTACTGTTTTTCCACTCTGATTAGGGGTGGGACCATTTTTTAATAGCTGGTTTAACTATATCCTTGATTTTCTAATAGGGGGCCTATAACATAACATAACATAACATAGCGTAGCATAGCATAGCATAGCATAGCATAGCATGACATGACATGACATAGCATAACATAACATAACATAACATAATATATAAAAATTATGTTAAAGAGATACACACTTAGGATAATTTTAACCTTTTGCCTGCTTTTATTTTTCATTTCCCATTTTAATGCAACTCTCCTTTTCAAAACTAAAAACTCCCATAGTGGATATTTTGAGCTTTTTTTCTCCGAAAGGAAAGCTGAATTTAAAACATCATGTCACACCATTGCAATGTGGTTCTTCAGCTATAAAGTTTTGGACCAGGCTCTGAGGAGGAGCTGCTTCTTTTGGTGTGTGTCGGAGGTCTTCTGCTGGATCTTCATACATGGTGGGATGATAGAAGCTGTGTGACTCAGTGGCTGGCCTGAAACATCACCCTTCAGCCAGAAGGCGAAGCAGAGAGTGCGTACGTCCTCCAAAGTGCTACTGCAGTTTCCCTGCAGCGCAGGAGGACCCATCACGGGCAGTTCCTCCATGCGTTGGCAGACACCAGCAGATTTCTTCCTTTCTCCCGCTGAGCCTTTCCATGGACTGCGGCAAGGGGCAGAACCCGGTCATAGGTTTCCCTGAACCTGCTGTGGTCCTGTGAAACGCCCCTGGAAAAGACAGTGATGGTGATCTTGGGGATGCAGGCTGGAGAAGCAGAAGAGACGTGCATGGGCCACTTTCTCAAGTGTCAGTTTTGGCTGAAATGGGCCGGCAGAATGGAAGTTATGAGGGAGTAATGTGTTCTGTGGCAGGAGGGATGACCTGATGAACGGGCAGATCCCAGAAGCCTGATTTTCATGGGAAACAGCTAAAATCCACACAGGCTGTCCTGGGTCATCGGAGATGCTGCTATACCTTTAATGGGTTCTTGAGTATTATTTACAAATATAGGATGACTCAGACTTTTTCCCACTCTGGAGTGAGAAAAACCTTTACTGTATATTTGTCCTGATAACACGTAGTTAACAATGCTGTTATTTCTATTTTTACCTATTCCTTTTCCATGAAAGTAATTTTTTCACCATCTTCTCCCTGTGACTCAGAGGTGGATGAATGCTACTTTCACAGATAGAGCTGCGGAGGTAAGTTTTATTTAAGTGTTCTTGAAAGGATGACAGCATGGCATGGGGATCACAGAGATGACAGAGCTTTGAGAACAACTGGGAAGATTCCTGTTTGAACTGCAAAGGTGTGCAGTAGCTGAGATTTTTTTTCAGACTTGCTGCCTGAGCACATTGGGAGAGGAACACACTGACACTTCCCTGTATTTGAGGGATAAGATTGTGCTTTAAACCAGGTGACTAAAGAATCAAAACCAAAAGATGGAATTGCTAAAAATGTGTTAAATTCTTGATATCCTGAAACATTATTTATGAAAAATAGATATTTTTTCAGAATGCCAAGAGTGACTCTGTTGAAGAATTTACCAGGGAGCTGTAAGTCGTACTGCAGATTTACTGGAAGTCATAGCATAGCTCCAACAGTGGCTGGCAGGCTGAAACAACAGAGGGTCTATCATCTGTGGTGTGAGAGCACTGGGTCAAAAATGTAGCTGAGAGCAATCACCGTAGCTAGACAAGACACATGGTGGGGTTCTGCTATTCATGTAGGCAATACCTGACACGTTATAACCCAACAGAGAATGAGAATGAGAACTTATAGCCCCAAATTGTTAGATTAACTAAAAATATTAGGCATTTTATATGTCCCAGTCTTGTTAAGCTTTTAAGATACACTTAGGATTTTAACTCTTTTCTGCAGCCAGGAGGGCTAGAGACAACCACTTTTTTCCCCCTGTCTTCTAGAAAGGAAGATTTCTTACGTATTTCCAGCCTCTGTAAGGTGAACCTTTAAAATTAAGACCATAGTGGAATATAAAGGAAAATAACAAGTTTGCAATGCTGACCTTTGATCTTGGAGAACCAAGTTCTGCGCAGACTTCCTCTTTGACCTTTCAGCAAATAATTTAGCCACATAGGATGAAAAGCTGGCAGAAAACTGACAGGTCACTGAGAGAGTTCTCCACACTGTAGACAACTACACCAGATACCCTTATTAACACTTATTTCAGACTCTGTTTTAACATTATATAGGTGTTTTGCCCTCCACAACTCCTATTAGAGGGCTGTTCCAGAACCTTGCTTCTCTGGTACTTAGAAACCTTTTTCTAATTCCCAGTCTAATTTTATTCATGACTGGTTTATACTAATTTGTTCTTTGCTAACATTATCTTTTTCTTAAATAGCTCATTTCCTTCTGTGGCATATAGCCACCTGCTGAATTTATACAGTAGAGTCTTAACTCCTCTTACCTTTCATTTTTCTAGGCTAAACAAGGCAAGTTCTTTTATATTTCCTCTGGTACTCTAGGCTGTCTGCTCACTTAGCCATCTTTCTTGACCTTTTTTGAACCTATTCATATTTAAATTATTCCTTTTTTTTTTGTAGTCAGTGGCCAGAAATATGGAGGGTTTCACCAGGGCCTTATATAAAGCACTCATAATTAAATCTGTATTTGTGCTGGTTTTGGCTGGGATAGAGTTAATTTTCTTCAAAGTAGCTATCAGGGGCTATGTTTTGGATTGCTGGAAATAGTGTTGGTAACACAGGGATGTTTTGGTTACTGCTGAGCAGGGCTTACCCAGAGCCAAGGGCTGTTCTGCTTCTCCCCCCACCCCACCAGCGAGGAGGCTGGGGGGGCACAAGGGGTTGGGGGGGACACAGCTAGGACAGCTGACCCCGACTGACCACAGGGATATCTCAGACCATAGGACGTCATGCTCAGCATATAAGGCTGGGGAAAGAAGAAAGAAGAGGGGGAAATTCAGATTTACAGCATTTGTCTTCCCAAGTCACCATTAGACGTGCTGGAGCCCTGCTGCCCTGGAGATGGCTGAACACCTGCCTGCCCGTGGGAAGTGGGGAACGAATTCCTCATTTTGCTTTGCTTGTGTGCGCGGCTTTTGCTTTCCCTATTAAACTCTCTTTATCTCAGCTGATGAGTTTTCTCACTTTTACCCTTCTGATTCTCTCCCCCACCCCACTGGTGAGAGAAGTGAGCGAGTGGCTGCCTGGTGCTTAGTTGCTGGCTGGGATTAAACCATGTCAGTATGGAAAATATTTTGTTTGGCAAATTAATTTTTTTTTCTTTCCGTGATCATCTCACAATGCTGTGAATCCTGGTTTTGAGAATTACAATCAGATATAAGTCCCCTAAAATTATGAAGCCATATTCTGACAATACTAGTGTTATCCTTAAAAGTAGCTCTCTTCTAAAAATCTACTACAGGGCCATCATTCTGTAGATTCATGTGGTTACAGTGCTAGATATATAACCTGGTGAAGAAATCTGGGAACTTAAAACAGTCATCTATTTAGAATGTCTGTGATATAGCATCTTTTAAGTATATCCTATCATTCTGGTTGCAAACCCACACAGTACTAGAGAAAAAGAATAAAAAGAATAAAGAGGAATTAGCTTGCTGTTTATACTAACTATTGAGGAAAGGTGGGCTAAACAAAGGTGACTTGACTTTTAAAAGATTAGGAGGCAAATGTTAAAAAACCCTATATGAACACAAATGCCTCCTATGTTGTATAATGCATTAATGCGACTAAATTTTATTACATACACTACCTGTTTTTTAAATTATTCCTTGACCAGAATTATTGATGTTATCACCTTTTAATAGAATCTCTAATATTTGCTCTACACTAAAAAGTGTAAAAAATATAGCTAATATTACATAAAACCTTAATATACTATAATAAACAACTAGATCTTTTCCTCCTTTCTTTCTAGTTTTTCATGTGAAAATGCATCACACGAGATACTTGAGCCAAATAGGTTTAGTGAAGCAGTGTTTATGGGAAAGAAGGAGTAAAAGGTCAGAGGGCTGCAAAATCAGAGAAACAGAAAAACAAACAAACCATTCCATGAAGTACATATACAGAATATACATATACAGAATACCACAGCATATAGTATCTACGGTCAGATCTTGTTACAGGAGAAAAAACATCCTCACTGGAGTCATTGCGTCTTGCGGCGTGTAGGAGTTCTGCATCGCAGGGAGCAAACTCTTGCATGAATTTTAGGGTCATTGCTCATCAGAGGTAGGTCCAGGTATAGTTTTATTGCCCGTGCTTTTCATGCATTACTGCCATTACCGTATCAACTGCCTGAAATATAGTTATGCTATTGGAGAAGCCTCTTCAAATATAGCAGAATGTGAAAAACAGTTGAAAACAGACATGCATATTGGCCCCTTACACTCATAGCCCTTCTGTAGCAGTAGGTGCCAACCACTCAGGCTGTGGGTTTCCATCTGCCTTGCGCTGTCAAGAAGGGGCTGTTCTCCTTCTTTAGATTTAGGTTATAGATACCTTAAAGCACCCCGAATATAAGGGACCAAGGTTCAAATCCTTCCTGTGCTTAAGGAGACTCATATATAGACTATAAAAAATGCAAATCTCCTTAGTATACAAGGACTCTAAGGGATAGGGAGGGAGGATAGCTAATGAATATCCATAAGGACAACCACATCTCGGATAGCATCACTTTCTTTTCAAAACCAGCTTTTATTTTATATTTTTATTTTGATCAGGTTTGGCTTTTGGGTGGGCAGGGGGGTTGTCATTGGGGTTTTTAAATTTCTTTTTTAACAGATGCACAGTCACTTTACAGGGAATCCGAATAATCATTCTTTATCTGCAACTGGATTTTAAAGCCTTCAGATGAACGGCAGCCTGATTGATCGAATACAGCATCAAACCTAGACACCCTCGTGAAAGCCTGAAACATGCATGACTGACTAGTTTTGCAAGTGCCTCCTTAGACACATCTGGTGTTGAGCTGTTCTTCGTGATCTTCCTAAGGCAGGCTGAGCTGAGACAGGGTCAACCCACACTGTCAGGTGTCTTTGCATATGAAGAGGTCGTTATCCCGTTAGACTCCTCTCACACAGAGAATGTGGGGCTCTAGGAGGTTTTAGCTAATGATGAAAAAGACATGGGAGGATATATAAATGGTTATTTCTTGAGGCAGTGGAAAGAGAGACTTTTTTCCACATGCAGTGTGTGACATCTTAGATCCACCTATGAAACATGGGAGGGCACTGATCGTTCGCCATAAATGAAACTCAGCAGCAGCTCTGGCAAAAAAATTTGTACATAGTCAGTGAGAAGAGTCAGTAGGAAGGATTTTGCCTGCTGTCCTGAGGTACTGCCTGCTAAAAAAGCCATCTTCATGGAAAGATAACTCAGAAAACAAGTCTTCAAAGACTCACATAGGAGTCCTAGCAGAATCCTGAGCAATAGGTTTAAACAGGACTGGAGAATAAAGTCTGCTGCTATTTGGATCGCTTTAATTCTGCCTTCCAAAAGCTACTGACTGGCAGGAGACTGACTGAGATTACAGCATGGTAAATTGAATGGAGAGATAACCTCCTCTGAAATCCAGGAGACTCCACTCCAGGGTGAAAAAATCTCATTGTAAAGCAGGTCTACCTCATTAACTGAGTGTCATGAAATCCCTCCAACAATAAAGAAAAATATCCCACCCTGGTGTTAAGGAGTGCTGTTCAGTGGTTGGGAGCCATCCGGATCCATTTTTCTGTGCTGAAACGGACAAGCAGTCACCATGGCTCTTCACAGAAGAGGCAGGATTGTTTTATTTGGGCTGGAGGGAGAAGGTCATTGCTCTGTATCCTCTGTACCACTCTGTATCTTCCTAGGACCCTGCCCAAAAGGCAAGCGAGTAGCTTCACAGCCAAGATAAGCATCCACCATGGCAGCCTCGAATCTGTTGGAAGGAAGGAAGCTGAAATGCCATTCCTGGGTGGGCTTCATCATCACAGAAGTGAGGTCCTGTGATGAGCACTGACATATTAAAGGGTATCACCTCATAACAGCCCTGCATCTACTGACTGTATTTCAACACTCTAAGGGGCTCTGAAGAAAGACCCTCTAGCAGGCAATAGGGGCTTACCTTCACTTGAATGTCTTATTTTTTTACACTTATTGAGATGGGACAAACACAGCTGTGTCGGCAGACATGAGCTACATAACAGTGGGAAGCCTTTGGCAGCCTGAATCTGGGGATAACAAGGTCCTGGCAGTCTGGAAGACGTCCCGTGACCATGTCAACTTGTGGGTCCCTGCCAAGCACTACCCGCACACAAAGGGAATGGTGGGGTCTTCAGGCACAAAAGCATCCATGCCCTGCTCACTGACAGCTGAGCACAAGACACTTCCTACAGTGACAAGACAAGGGGCAATGGTTTTCAACTGAAAGAGGGTTTCAGATTTAGACTGGACATAAGGAAGAAATGTTTATGATGAGGGTGGTGAGACAATGGAAGAGGTTGCCCAGAAAAGTTGTGGATGCCTCTTCACTGGAAGTGTTCAAAGTCAGGTTGGATGGGGCTTTGAGCAACCTGATCCTGTGAAACATGTCCCTGCTCATGCGTGTGGACTAGATGATCTTTAAAAGCCCCTTCCAACCCAAACCATTCTTTGATACTATGATTCTATGAGTCCACATACCAACCCACTGTGCTTCAGGCTGGCTTGTGGGTAGACACTACTGGGATGTGTGACTACAGCACTGAGGAATGCATAAATACTTTGTAAGCAAAAGTCACCTCTGAGAAACTTCTGTAGCTGGACTTTTCTACAGCCCCTTGGTACAGTGAGATTGCCCATGCTTGCTAGGAATACAACTGCACACACATATTGTTAGTGTCACTTGTAGCTAAAGTGATGGAAGTTTAGTGACCGAACTGAAGTAAGTGTTCATGACACTGTGCTCCCAACACTCCCCTTATATTTTGTCACCACTTTTCCATTCCGCTCACTTTTGGCCACCTTCCACACGCAGTCCTGGGAAATTTGAACATACTCTGGCGGCTTCCCCCATCAACAGAAGGCTGGCTTCCCAGGTAGGTTCTAGGACATGACCCGTCAAGGTCACAATAGACATGTCATTTTAGTCAGGAACAAAAGGATCATTTGCTGCTTCCTTGCGTAGAGGCAGGACTGGCGTTAGGTATGGCAGAGAATCATAGAATCATTTAGGTTGGAAAAGACCTTCAAGATCATCGAGTCCAACCATCAACCATGCCCACTAAACCATGTCCTGAAGTACCCCGTCATAGTCAGGAAACATGAGACCTTTTCCTCTACCCTTGCTCAAGGCTTTTTGGCCTCTGACCATTAAGACACTCTGGCCATGGCAACTCAGATGCAGACCTGCCTGGAACAGCAAATACCCTGACTTGACCTGTGGCAGATGCTCTAGGTTGGTGTGCAGCGGTAGAGTAGTCCATGTCTATCTGACCTGTGCTGGCAGCTCACCGAGCAACACACTCGTAGGTATGGCTGAGGAACTGGATGGTGACCAGCAGCATCTCAGCTCACTGCTCATCCCAGACATGTCAGGGAAGGGCACTGAAAACAAACCAGCACATTTTGATCCATTCACTGCTCAAAATACAGAGTTAAAGTCTGGCACATCTTGTACAGGTGACATGGCCAAGTCTTCTCATCTCCCATGTCCTTTCTCCTTCAAGCAAAACTGATCTGTAAGGTGTTGCAGAGTTGGAGCCGTTCTGTTATTTGTAGATAACTCTTTTACTTTAGCTTTTACTATCTAAATATATGCATATATATGTGTATATACATATAAAACCTTTCTTCATTGTCTCTTCTCAGCTTTTGTCTGAATAGCCTTTCTAGAAAACAATCTGCTAAAGAATGGCTCTTGCTTGGACATCCTCCTGTACAATCACTAGGTTGGTAGCTTTAGCTTTTTGTTAATGGTGTTTAAGTTATGTGATATTTTCCTTTTAACACCAGAAAAGTGATTCCTTTTCACACCAGATATCTAACATGATGTCTTCAAAACAATATACCCGCCTCTTGCAAATATTTCTCTTTCAGAAGCTTGTTTTAAAATCCTTTTCAAAAGCCTCTTCATTTTTATATACTGAAGTTCTGGGGCTTCTTCACTCCCCAGTGAAGAAGTTGCATTTGAATATATTATGGTTACTATCATACTGTGGCCTTTTTTTGTCTTGTGCATTCTCTGACTAACTGCACCAAGAACCAATCATCCCTTTGTGTCCAAAATTCAGTACACATCATGCTACTGTGCACAATTCATCCAGTTTACAGAGGGGTAAGTGAACTCATCCATTATTTCCAAGTTTTCTCTCTTTAGAAACTTCCTAATCTTCCATAACACATCACCTTTAATGAACATCCCAGTAAGTTGTCTGAAATATAGTCCCAATATTATATGGTTTTTAGACAGGAATTCAAATCCTTACATATATGATATTTAATTATATATTTAATGACTTTGCCTTATTTAACTCTACTCTTTAAACCTAGAAAGCCACTCCTTCACAAGCTAGCTTGATCTGCATCCAACTAATTACTATAGCCTACTGATATTTCTTCTACTAGGTTGTTTAAAATCTGGCAATACTGGTTCATCTCCCTCACTTTCCTTAGAGTTGTATAGAAATACGTTGTATTTGGGTTTAGTCTAGTTGCCCATTTTTACATTTCCTAATGAAAAGGAACTTTATTTATTGACACTGTTCCTGAATTTTACTGAATTAGGCCCACCTTTTTTTAATGTTTACAGAGTCTATATAGAGTGATAGAATCATAGAATCATTTAGGTTTGAAAAGACCTTTAAGATCATCAAGTCTAACCATAAACCTAACACTGCCAAGTCCACCACTAAACTATGTCCTTAAGTGCCACATCTACATGTCTTTTAAATACCTCCAGGGATGGTGACTCAGCCACTTCCCTGGGCAGCCTGTTCTAATTCTTGACAACCCTTTTGGTGAAGAAATTTTCCCTAATATCCAATCTAAACCTCCCCTGGCACAACTTGAGGCCATTTCCTCTCGTCCTATCACTAGTTGCTTGACAGAAGAGACCAGCACCCACCTCACTACAACCCCCTTTCAGGTAGCTGTAGAGAGCGATCAGGTCTCCCCTCAGCCTCCTTTTCTCCAGACTAAAAAACCCCAGTTCCCTCAGCTGCTCCTCATAAGACGTGTTCTCTAGACCCTTCACCAGCTTCGTTGCTCTTCTTTGGACACTCTTCTTTGTCATCCTCTTCTTGGATGACATCACTTGCAGAGCATATGTCATCCTGAAAGTGTTTTCTTTTACATCTGCTGGTATTTTCCTCCACTTTACTATAATCTTCCTGACTGCCTACATAATTGTAACTGCCAGCCAGTGGTTCTGTTTTCTTATAGGGATGGAACTTATATGGGAAAATAACATGTTTGCAATAATGGTGTTTTATCTGCAGATAGTTCATCTTCAGGCTTATTATTATTGCTAATATTATTATTTTGCTACAAAAAGTTCCTTAAGGTCTGAGACTCAATTATTCACTGAAGAAACTGAAACATTCAGTCCATCAATAGCTCCAGGGCAATTTTTCACCAGAGGTAGTTGTCTGGAACACACTTTTTTCCTCTCTCTCTTCAGATTTTTTATTTTATTTTGGCAATTACATGAAACATTACTTCATCCCTTATTATTCTCTTGCCATTCCTAATAAGCTGTGTTTTAATTTAAAGCAGCACTTTACAATTCAATTAATATATAACAACACAATCCATTGTAATCACAATGCGATAAATTTGTATTTTAAGTAATTTTTAATGCTCATAGCAGCTGGATCTGTGAAGTGTGGAAATAGCTACCATTTTTCACCATGTGCAATACTGCCTGTGCAAAGCACCATTTTTTAATTATAACACCACCAAAGCACAATGTATGGAAAATGGAGCAACCGTAATTGCAAAGGAAGAAAATCTTTGCTTATAATATACAGTTAATACAGAAAATATAAAAGTAATGCCAAGATGTAATTAGTAAAACTGATATAAGGATGAATTCCCTGATATAATCACTGTTTAAAGATGTGTTTCAGATTGATATCTTTCAAAAAGTGAAGGGATGTGATTAACTTACCTCAGCCAACAAAGAATTCCAAGATTACTACATCTGACCAGAAAATTAATCTTTAGAAATTGTAAATAATGCATTATTTCTTTACTGGTGGATGTTTTTTCCTTTTCTTTTGTGACAGTCGTGTACTTCAAATTTCTGCATTTCTATACTATGTAGATAAAAACCTCCCAAAGGGCTAAGCCTTCAACAAGTTGACAGTTCCTTTGACTTCAGTGAAACTACGTTAATTCCGATGTATTTATTACTTATATTTGCCTGCAATTTAGATGTTAAATATGAACCATCATATGCCAGCTGGAAGAGGTATATAAACCCTCTTCCAAGTTCCACTCCAAAAAAGGAGGATGACTCCTCCAAGTAGACCCCCCTTCTACTCCCACCAAGGCCACTTGGACTTGCTGTGAACACAGGCTCTTGCTACTACAGAGATTTATCAGGAAGAGAGACTTTTCACTCTTTTGTCAATGTTTTTACTCTTTAAATCAGGAGCAATCCTATTGTATTGAAAGGAATTGTAGTGCTGTAAATGTAAAATCATAAAAAGGTCTCACTATGGTTTTTCCTTTTCGATCTAATAGAGAATTAACAAATAGGGTTTCTGCAATCCCGATTTACTTCTAAAGGGACTTCAGTACATCAGCTTTCCTTTCATTTCCCATCCCAATAACGTGCATTATGTCAGTTTACTCCTGGTCACATGGAGAGTACCCATCAGAATTAATAATTCTATTAATGAAGCCTGCAATACAAGTGCTTGAGGCCTACAGTTTTTGAAAGTGGGAATTAAGTTGTTTTCACCAACCTGCCATTTGATTTAGATTCTTTTTGTTGTTGTTTTGTTTTTGTTTTGGAACTTAAAAGCTGTAAAAAAATGTTCCCAGAATTATGAAAGATCATATATGCAAAAAACCCCCGCAAACCTGGAATATATAACCCCTCTTAAGTTATTGGATAATCAAGATCTTTCTTAATTAACAGAATGTTATGATTTTCACATTTCTGAAGGTCAATAGGAAAAGGAAATAGGTAATATTAAAAATCAGAAAATATATATTGTATCCTGTAGACAGAAGAGAAAATATTGAAAATTGTCAGATGGGATAGTTTATCTATAAACTGGTTATCCTCAAAAGAAACGTTTTTACATGGCCCATTTCCATACTGAGCTTGTATAAATGCATATAAAATAAACATTCTTATTCCTTTATAAGAAGCATCATTATAATACTCACTGTTGAAAAATACAGTGCAAATGAAATGTTAGACTTTTGATATTGGAAAACTGTGTCGTAGAAGTGGGTTTGAGTTTAGAAATTGGATTTACTTGGAACAGAATCAGGACCAGGACCCCCAAAATGTTAATTTCCTACTATTCTTTATTTAAATGAAAAGATACTGTCTCTGGCAATTGCACCACAGAGAAAAAAAAAATGCTGTTTTTTTATGTTATTACCGGCTTTTCAATTCTTACATTTGTCATTGATATATGTGGCATGAAAGTAAAAAATGCATACATAACATAAAGGCTGAGTAAATATACATTAAGGAGAACTAACCCATCAAGTGATTTTACTCTTATCTGCATTTGCAGGTTGGTTAGATCCATCAATGTATGTACCGCCAAACTCTATGATTCCATTATAGTGGTAGGAGGAAGAAAGTGGGAGTCTTTGAGGTGACGCCATGTATTGTATAGTAAAATCCAGCAAAGTTTCATTTTCAAATATCTGGTGGAGAAGGGGCAAAGTATCTCCAGTAATTTTAAGGACATTTTCCAAATGTTTATTTAGATAAAAGATAGATAACAGTAAAACTATAAAACCTGCAGCCAGATAACTAGGTTTTATTAATGACCTGCCATATACCGTGGCTGGATAATTAAAGTTCTCCCTCCCTCCTAACCCACTCCTCCCAGAAAAGAGGAGAGTGGACAAATTTATTTGATAGTTTGATAACCAGGGGACACTGGTTGAAAACTATTGATATAATCAGGGTCTATTCAATTTGCTCACAACAGACACTCCTATCTGCTAATTTCACCTGTGAATAGTTAATTATGCCCTGGATGCATATGGTCGAGCCATTAATAAAATTTGTCTGTCATAGGTTTCTGTATTTTCCTTTTTTGTCATCCTTATGTGCATTTTATCTATGGGAATCTTTCCCCCCTTTTTTTTTCTCTTAACATTGCACAAGACAGATGTTAGTGGTATGGGTATTTCAGCAAGGCTACGTTATAGATGGCATGCAGCATGGATCAGGATTGCTCTTTTAGCCTGTAAAAGACTGGGCCTGCGTACATAATGAAGTTGCTGAAGCATGAATGATAATGGAGTTCTTAACCATTTCACATTTTCAAGCTATGCTTAGGGAATTTGCTTCCAACTAAACAAATGCAAAGGAAAATGCGTCTTTTTTTTTTTTTGGCAAGCTCATGAGGATTTTACATATATAGCATGGCTGGTTTTACTTTGTTTCCTTTAAAGTTGGCTGCTGTGCCTTTTCTAAGACATTTCTTTGGGTGAATGCAGGTATCAAACCCCAGATTTTCTCCCTCCAGTCATCTGAATTTAATAAAGTGCATATTGTATGCCAAGGCAATTTGTTTTTATCTCTGAAAGGCCTCTCAGGACTCAGAAAGCTTCTAAAATTCACATCAAGTTTCCCTAATTCTGCTATTTCCTTCAGCTGGGAGAATTTTCCTTCAGTCTTCCCTACCTTATAAAGAGATTGCACAGTTCATCAGAAATCATTTGTTTATTCATAATACTGCAGGCTAGAACACACTGCTTTGTCTAATGTCTCTGAATAAAAGTATATAAAGAATAGTAATAAAACTTCGAGTAAGCAATTCTTCCGCAACTTCTGCTTCCTATTTTTTTACTCCAAATACAGACTGTTTTGTTCACAGTCCAAATGTAGTCTTTAGAATTGCTGGGGGCTACTCTCTCCTTTGAGGTAACACCCCTTTGCAGATAAATCCTCCTGGTTTCCTTGTCCAGCAGTTTTGTTTGTTTCCCTGACCTACACATTCCCAGTAAAACCATGTCCTCTCCTTACGTGGAAGATCAAGATGGAGATCATCAACAAAGGACAAAGGCTTTGGGATTTGCTAGCCTCTCCAGCAGCAGACGCCATTCCAACATTGTCATAAAACCTAGCCATACCTTAAACAATTTAGCAGAGGGTGACCAAATATTTAACAGAGGGTCACCCAATATTGATATGGGTTGGTGTCTGGCCTCCACAAGGACTGGTGAGTCTTGAAAGCTTAATTTCAGCTTTACTTCTTAGGTCTTCTGGGTCCAGTCCTCTGTGCGGTGGCTGTGTTTATCATGGTGTGGTTTTCTTAACAGTTCTTTCTCTCTGCTAGGCTGGGTCAAGCCTGAGCGAGTTTTCAATCCTCTTCCAAAGAGCGGAGTTGGCTTCATGCATTTTATGTTTTATGAAGTCATTCTTTACTTTGGAAAAAACCCTAGAGATTCTTGCTACTAAGTTTTCCCTAGGTATATTTTTCATCCCTTGTTTTAAGGTTTCTAAGAACTCTATTTGCTTGTTGGAAGCTGAATGGTGAGGAGAAGCTTGGATATTTTGCTTCTCTCATCAGCCAGTCTCATTGGAAGACAATGCTAGGTAGTCTTGGTAGGTTGCCTTGTTGTGCTCATCACAGGGGTGATCATCGGTGGGGGTGGGCACAGAAGAAGCTGGAGAGCAGACATGTGGAGAGGACTGAGTGTGTACAATATCTAGAGCAATGTAATTAGAGCAAATAAGCACCATCAGAGACATCAAAAAAAAAGTAGAGCCGGCTGAAATCTTTCAATATGATTTTGGTCAAAAAAAATCTGCATTTAAAGTTAAAAGTTTGGCAAAAGTAGTAGAATTCTGACAAGAATATTTTGCCAGTCAAATAAATGGAAACAATGACTTTCAGAAAAAAAAAAAAAGAAATTAAGGAAGTTTTAAAAGTTTATCATTTTCTTGAGTGGCAATTTGAGTTTGCTTTGCTTTTATTAAACTATTATTGATCTTGAATTGAGTCACAAACATAAAATTGACATTTTAGTGAGGGTTTTTTTTGGTTGTTGTTTAAATTTCAGAGATCTAACAGTAATTGCAGTCAGTGACACTGTGAAGTGTCACCCTGAATACTGTAGCAGAGTCCATTTGAGATGTCTGAAAGGGTGCGCTGAGTTCCACAGGTAAAACTGTTTCGTGTGATCCCACTTCTAGGAACAGCCTGGTACAGGAGGAGAAAAGTACGAGTCAAGTATTTGCCCTCCACCATCCCACTTATTTTTGTGGAACTGCTTTGGGTCCTTCTACTATTGCTGCTGTTGTTTTGGGGAAGGTTTCTGCTCAACTCCTAAAGGCTCCTTACCAAGCCCTAACGTGTTTTTTGTGGCATTAGTAATAGAAATCCCAAATAATGAGTTAGCTTGATTAGAAATGGTGACTTTGGCTTAAAAAGTAAAGAGCGGGATGCAAGAAGAATCTGGGGTTTACCTACATGCTAGTTTTGGAAACTTTAGCCTGAACTGAGGACACATTTAATTCATTCCCCACAGAATGAGGCATAGAAATGTATTTCTTTAAAGTTAAGGCTGAGATTCTCACATGGCCTCATACCTCCAGGTGCCCAAACCTGGACTATGGTGTCTCTGCGTTGGGGTTTAGGCCTCAAGAAAAAACAGGTCTCCTGGGCCAGCTTCTCTTCAGATCTCTTCACACTTCTATATAATATGGACATAATGACAGTGAGTTATGCAGAAATTCAACCTGGAGGTCAGAAAAAGAACACTAGAGTGTGGTATACCACCTTCTAGCCTTCTGTGACTTTTGAGTGTTCCTCTCCTGTTTACATGCAAAGTTAAATATGTTAGCTCAAATCCCTGTAACACACACACCTTGATTTTGTTAATTTGGACCCAAACATTACCTAAGTACTGGGACAGCTATTCTGGGAAGTTATGTGATGCTCAGAGGCCTTCAGTATTTCCTTACGGCTCCCAAGTAGATCTTACAAATTTTTAATATTGACCTTTTCAGACTCTTGGCCCAAGCCTAGCCTAAGAGGTTTTTTTTTTTCTTCCTAAACACTTTGCTGAAGTTATTACTGCTTGCTTC
The DNA here is from genome assembly GCF_964188355.1 of Buteo buteo. Classification (NCBI taxonomy): domain Eukaryota; kingdom Metazoa; phylum Chordata; class Aves; order Accipitriformes; family Accipitridae; genus Buteo; species Buteo buteo. The sequence continues at coordinate 6,551,978 of NC_134173.1, forward strand.
CCCTTTGTATACTGTAGATGGAGGTCCTAATACTTTCTATGTGAAACAACCTGTTCTGGAAAGCATTTCTAGTCCAGAACAGTCTTATTCATCTAGGCAGAAATATGGATTTACTTTGGCTGGACCTTGCAAAGAGGCAAATGGAAGTATGCAGCAAAACTTATATAACATTTGATTAGGTGCTGCTGTTTAACAGAAGGTAGAGGAAGTATATTCTTTTTGTCTTTTTAATTGGCAAAACATCCAGACAGCAAGCAAGAGTGGTTGGTGTTTTAAAAAAATGAGATGTTGATGGAGGAAGGAGTGAGACCTCTTCTTTCCAAAAAGAGTCATCAGTCATGTCTCAAGGTCTCATAAAATGAACGTGATGCCACAGACTGTATGGTCACCATCTTCTCCGGCTGAGCTCTTCAAAAGCTCATACCAGATAAATCTCACACAATCTCTGGGATGGACAAGGAGTTATATTGTGCTGGAAATCTTGGCCAAGCACTCACTTGAACCGTCCATGCTGACAGACCAATCTAAACTGAGTCCAAGAGGCACAGAGGCTCATCAGTTTTGCGTGTCTGGTTGCCAAAGAATTGCAGAGCGTTGCAATCTTAAGAGCTGGTCCTCTGCCTTGTTCTTCACATGGAGTAGAAAATGATAATCACAGCAATCTCTCTGTGTCTGAAGTCTATGCTAGTGGAGGTGGAATACCTTGTCAAGATATCTTGTATCCCTAACTGTATTAAACTTACTTATATCTAATGTGGCACTTTACACATCTAGTTGGGAGAGTTGAGCAATTACTTCCCCTTCTCCTTAAGAACCAGAAAAACATATGATGAGGAACATCTCATCTGTTTTATGCGGCTATTTTGTGTTTGTCCTCTGCTTACCAGGGCTCCTCCAGATGCTGCATGATTTTTCAGACTGTTTAGTCAAGCTGAGCCTGAAAACCCTGATGAAAGCTGTCATCTTCACTTGAGTTTCAAGACTATCTCTCAACCCATCTGCCATGACATCAGCAAAATGCAGAGGGAGGGACAGGGATATATATATAGAGAGAGAGTTACCTTAATACTATTAAACTATTCAAAGCCAGTGACTGGTAATTTCTCAATATTTCATAGCCAGTCAAAACTGGATCTAATTACATTAACTTATTTCAAAAGCATCTTCCCTATCTCAATTACTCAGTTACAAAGAAGGTCTCTTGCAAACATCGGAAATGTTGGAGTTCCCAAGAAAAGGTTTTGAGTACTTCTTTAATGGAAAATCATAAGTATGAAGTTAATACCAACACCCCTAATAATACATGTGCAGGGCAGCTAAGAGCCTTTCTTGCTTAATTGGACTGTTTCACTTCAGTAAGTTCACAGTGTGAGCAGGAAGCACACAGAGGACAGTGCATATGGAACATCTAGAATGACAGCTTGAATGCTCAGGACTTAGAGGTTGGTAGATGGATATAATGAGTTCATCCAACCTTAGTGAATGGCCAGAAAAAATATTGCAGAAAGAATGCTAACTCATTTGTATTTTAAGGACTGTGCTGTGCAACACTTTCCTTTTATTCTTTGGAAAAAGAGAAAATTTGCACCTTTATAATTAGACACAAATAACTTCTGTTTTGCTTCTGGGGTTTGGAGGGTTTGTTCCTTATTTTTTGGATATGTATTAGTGAGAAAAGGATTTTGTGGAAGATTTCTGGAAACATCTGCTCAGTACTTAGCTGTTATCAAAAGGCAAGTAGAATGGTAGGAACTGTTGGGACAGAAATAGAGAACAACATAGAAAGCATTATCATGTAATTATATAAAACACTGGTGTGCCCAGGGATATTGTATGCAGCTCTGGCCCTTTTCCTCATAAAAAAAGGATATTGTAAAAGTAGAAAATGTGCAGAGAACAGTGACAGGAACGGGATCTGAAGTAAGGAATGATTTCTATACAAGAAGAGATTAAATAGCCTTGTTCTGCAAATTGTTGGAAGCTGGGTGAGATACTGCAGGGAGATACTACCCATGATTTTCTTTGATGCTTTCTCTCTAAGCATCCATTCATGGCCACAGTTAGAGGCACAATACAGAGTGAAATGGGCCTTTGGTCTGAAACTCTGCAGATGTTCTTATGAGCAGAAGATCTCATTGCACAGCCTTCCTCACCTGTGAGGAGAAACGTGTGTTCATGTAGTCTAAGAGATCAGATCAAAGTGTGGATGCTGTGAAAGGGGAATATTCAGTGGTAGCAACTGGACAATCTTTCTGTAAATACTGAGTATTTGGGAGCTGTTGTGGATACTGTGAGCAATGAGACTGGGCCTCCTTCCAGGATTAATTTTCATAATGCTGCCTAAGTGCAGCCGTTTGTCTGTGCATCCTCCTCCGTACAGGGAAGCGGTGTACCAAACGGCTAGCACTGGGGCTTGCAGAACTATTTCCATTATACTGTGATTAACAACCTCAATAACCTGACATGGGGCTCTTTCCCCTATCCCCTCTGCTAGCTGGGGTGTAGGTATGTGGGCTCTGAAAAAGACTGAAGAAACGGAAAGTAATAGCTGGCACTCCTCTGGAGAGCAGATCTCCATTAGTCAGCTGTGGAGAAGGCAGATGCTGCCTGTTAGAGGGCTCCAGCAGTACAAAAGCATTATCAAACCACCAGACAATGTGATCTTTCTTTAGCCATACGAGCTCCTGTGCAGCCCTGCAACAGCGGCGTTTGTCACGGGAAAATGCTGAAGTACACTTGTGCCAGCAAATGCCAGCAGTAAACTTGACCGGCTGGCAGATGCCGTGATAGAGAAGGGTCTGGCTGGAACAGAGTAGAAGTGACCAAATAAACAGCAGTTAACATCAGCACTGACTGAGAAGCTTTAGTCTGGGAAAGTCAGAGGTATTAGGCCAGAAAGATGCAGTACTCTAAGGGACAAAAAGGGGAAATTGAATTGCCATAACCCAAAGTGTCCAGGTCATGTAGGGCTGAGTCTCAGAGCCACGGCATCTCAGCCTACCCATCTCTGTCTTGCTCTCTTAGCTGGTTCATGAAGCCAGGCTACTGTCTAGGGGGGCAGTCCATTTCCATTTGGAAATCCAGCGTACCCCTGCAGTACACCCTGCGAGGTCCTCTCCCTTCGGGCAGACAGACCTTCCCCGCCAGGAGGCTGCCAGCTTTCCAGAGGAGTCCTCCCTCTGGCTGAGGTCAAGTGATACGAAAAACTCATAGAAGGTCATCTCCAGAGCCATTTTTACGAGAGAGTGCCCCCCATGATGGGCATGCTCAGAGTCAGCAAAATTCCCCAAACTCACGCTAGCATCCCCATCCCTGCAGAGTTCATCCCCATCCCTGCAGAGCTCATCCCCATCCTCACAGACCTTTGGCCTTTTTCTCCTTTCAGAAGGTGATGTGGTCTGTCTGACCCTCCTGAGACCGCTGCACGTGGCCAAGGTCGGATGCCATACTTACACAGCCACTTTCTGCATGGGGAGGGGTAAGAAAAGGCAGAAAGATCTGGCACGGTGCTCAGAATGGTTTGTTCTTAGCAGGGCTGCATTTCCCACAAAGAACATGGCAATAAATTTTAAATGTAACAAATGTTCTCTCTCACTGAGATGGATTATCTCCTGAATAAAAAGTTAGGCTGAAAAAATTTGAATATTCATTTGTACTAAAAGATAGAGGAATCACTCTTTAGCAAATACAAAAGAAAAAAAAAAAAAGCCTACGTCTTTCACACATAGCATTTGAAGGCTGCCTATAAACAAGTCAAATCATAAACCAAAAACTTTATGGTAACTTTACACGCATAGGTACAGTTACAATTGATTTTTATGAGATACAATTAATAAAATGAGTGATATTTCTGTTGAACAACGAACTGCTTGCACACAATGTAGACAGTCATGTTATATTTTGAACTAAAGCAAACCCCAACAATTAGATTGTAGATATAATTGTCCTAGGAAGAGTCAAAGAGGGAATTTTTTGTATGAGCTGTTGTTAGGAGATTGTGATCTTCCCTTTCTCTACAAGATGCATTAACCTCTGCTGCAACTCGTTGTGCAAGTACAATTCTTCTTTTGATCCATTAGCAGAATATGCAGCAAGTAGGTCTATCTCACCGCCAGGCTTAGTCACATTAATCCTGGCATTTGTCATTAGGCATTTACATGCAATGTTATCCATCCTCTCTGTGTTTTGCTAGACAACAGAGGGTCAGAATACATATTTATCACTAAGGATAAGCCAATTCTTACTCTGCTGAGCAGTCCTGTAGTTGAACTGAACCCCGTAAGCCACATGCCTAATTTGATTGCAGTGCGGGTAGACATTGTGAATATCTTGTTGAGCAAATCAGATGGGTTTCTTGAGACAAATTCTGCTTCTGATAATATTTGTAATATTGTTTTAAAGTTTCTGTTAGTACTAAGGAAAAGCGATGGTCAAAACTTTTGGGTTCAAAAGCATAACCCGCCAGGCAGAGTGCATGAAAGATGCCTGCCTAGAGTAACCCTGGTACCAGCGGCAGCACTGGGATGAAATTCTTACAGTTGTTGTCCTTCTTTTTGTTATTTCTGTAATCTAATAATTCTGTAAAATATTAAGTTTTCCACCATAAAAGAAAGCATTTCCCACTACCTCCAATAACTTCATCGTGGTTTTAAGCCAGCTTAACATTTATTTTAGCTCAAATTAAAAAAATAACAAGAGGAAATATTGCAACAGAACAGTATTCATCTCATTATTTTTGAAAGCAGATTTTATGTATAAGCATCACAGCTGAAGAAATGGGTAAAATTTAAATATGGCACCCCAGTGCATCACTTTGCATTGTCTTTTGCCTGTTTGAAAGAGGAGCATCTTTGAAAGTGTTCACAGCCAAAGTCCTTCCCTTTGTAAGAAGAGCTACCATGCAGCCAGTTATTAGCATTCAGAGGGGGAAAAGCATAGAACCTTTGTAGAAATGTCAGGTATTACCAAATAGCTGGGGACCCAACTGTGTTCCGTAACAAAGTTCCCCATGCCTGTGACATTTTAGATCAGAAGCATTGGTTTCTAGTAGTTTAATATAGGTTAAAAAAAACAAATAATTTTTTATTAACCCGCAGATGAAATCTTTTCGCTTATTGTGGTATTTAAATTGCTTTATGTTGTCGTTACTCCTCCATGGACCAACCACCAGCCATGGTTAAGCAGTGCTTCAGCAACACACAGTGCACAACACGCACTTGTGCAGGGTCACTGAGACCCCCCCTGGCCAGATTTCTTTTCAAAACCATAGCAGAGCCACTGGCTCCTTCCAAGTTGCTTTGTTTCAGGGTATTTTGTTTGATTGCTGGTGGGCTTTGACCATCCTATGGTGGAAAACCTTTACAAAGCGAAGAAAGTTGAGTTCATGTTGGCATAACTGCGCAGTGCTGCTGACCAAAGTGGTGCAGACTGGTCCTGTATCAGAGATGTGTCTCCACTATATGTCTGCTCTTTCGTTCCTTTTGGATAATACTCCCACACCAATGGCTGTGTTATTGTGCCTGGTACCAACATCAGACTTACTAGCCTGTATTTATTCTTTACACTTTCCCTTTGAAAATAGCCACACAACAGTTGTTTTCCCTCTGTTCACAGCATTTCCATTACAGTTTCAGTAGTTAAAGTTATTAAAATAGTGTCAGCTATTGCTCTCCAGGCAGTGCCTTGAAAATATATGTGAAAATTATACAGAGCTGCTGATTTAATGTTTAAGATCAGTAGACACTATTTTTTAATGTTGTCTTCAGAGAATGTTAAAAATAAGGACATGAACTCAAAAATTTGGTATTTCTCTTCTGCCTTTAAAACAAAGCCCCTAAGTGTTACGCTTCTGACTATTCGTTGACATTTCCAAATTCTGTCACCTGATAGAAATGGATTTGAAATGGTTACTGGGATTTCTTTTGCTACTGCTGGATAGTTAAAATTAACTCAAACCCACAGCACTGTACCAGCTACTAGGAAGACAATTAACTCTATCCCAGCTGAAACCGTGACAATGATGTGCCCAAGTGTGCTGGTGAGCAAGCAAAAGGGACCCTGGGATGCATTTCAGTAGCAGCACAGTGGGGCTTGAAATTGTCTATAACTAAACAACACTATACGCTTTGTTTAACTAGAACCTCTTCTGCATGCCATTGGCATGGGAAATTGGGAGGAAATATGAAAGCAAGCTGTAATTGTAATTTATATTAAAAGTTCAGAAAATTATTAATGAGCAATTTTATGAGTCAAATTCCTTCAAGAAACATATAGATTTGTCAAGCTTTTAAATGAACTTCATTGAAAAATGACCAGGATACCATGTTCTAATTTCTTTTTTTAAATATGCAATACTCCCCACTTTTGCCTTCAGATTAAGAAATAACAACATTCAACTAAAATAAATAGTCAAAGACAATATTACAAAGAAGTATACATACAGCTTTATAATGGAAACTGCAATGTAAATAGAAAGGTTTCTGTCTTTCCTTAATCTTCTCCGGAGTATTACATTTATATTAAAAAAAACCAAAATTAAAAGGCTAAACAGCAATAACAGCTATAAATTCAGTCTGGGACATTCCAATCAAACCTGTCATTATCTCGAACCCTTTGAGCCCCACATTGGGCACCAAAAAGGACTGTCGTGGTTTAACCTCAGCTGGCAACTAAGGACCATACAGCTGCTCGCTCAGTCCTTTTGCTGTCCACTGCCAAGAAGAGTCTGGCTCTGCCTTCTCTCTAACGTCCCAGTAGGTACTTGAAGACAGCAATAGTTCCCCTCTTAGCCCTCTATTCTTAAGAGATCCTTTGGTCCCTCATATATGTGAAGAGAGAATGATTGTCTCTAACTTCTTGCGAGTGTATGTTTCTAAAACTACATTTTGCAAGACTTCCTCCTTTAAATAGCAGGTGGTACAGACCTTTCTACTAAACTTGTGAGTCCCTAAAACTGTGTAGAGCAAAGTAAATTCCCTTTAGCCCCATATTGGTAATCTAATGATGGTGCACTCGGAAGCATGCTAAACTTTGATGGCTGTACCTCATTTTGTGTTCAATAAAAGATAACATGAGAGATCATTAGAGTAACTATGTCAGATTAAATGTATTTTCTTGTACAAAAGTCAAGTCCCTTCAGGAATCATTGCAATTTACTTTGTCTCATGGAGAACAATATTTTCCCGCTAGACCTCAACACAAAGGGCCATTACAAAATATAATTCATATTTCATATGTTCAGAAACGTTCAGCACAAATTACAAATGGAGACTTTAGTGAAGTATTTATGTTCTGTTACCAACAAGATATGTATAAGTAATATGTGTCCCAGGGCTCCAGCCTACACCGCTTACATTTATTTGTTACAGACTGCACTTATACTTTGCAGTTAAACATAAGGTAAGTCATGTTGCTGCTTTGAAAACATAGAAAAGTGCAGCGGACAAAAACATTATTGTTTCTGAGATTTTCCAACAGCTGCAGAATGAAGAAGGTGCCGTACATCACTTAACTGTTAAAACAAACTTCAAAAGGCTCTTCACAGAACTTCACCTCTTTCACCCTGAAAAACTTGAGGCTGCGTGGGTGCATTTAGAGACTAAAATTAAGCCCTTAGGGCCAGTGAAAATCATTCTGCCCTATTTTGCATACCGGCACCAGTACATGTACTGGTAAGCAGGTGACACACAGCTCTTGCGATGACCCCCCCCCACGAGGCAGCATTTCCACTTGAAGGGATTAGGCGGGTTTAAGGTTTCTGTTTATGATTAAGCATTTTCAATGTGGGGATAGCTTTCTGTAGTGTCCAGAATATGCCAACACAGTGTTTTAAGTACTAAAAAGTGTATAGAGCTTGTGATCTTTGAAACAAAAACCTCAGGTCAATAAAAAATACATGTGGCAAACAAAGTTTTCTTGCAGAAGGGTTTAAACGCTATTGCGTATATTGATAATTTTACCCTGTTAAACCTACTAGACGGGCCCAGAAAGCTATCTTCTCATAAATGGTAATAGTTTTTTTTTAAAAAGTTTCTATTTGATAGAAACTTGTGCATCCAGAAGTAATGTTCTTTTTATTGAGCTTTCTTAAAATCACAGTTTATATAGTTTTAGTAACAGGACAGTTTAAAACTCCATTAACATTTGAGTTTTGCAATTTCTGAATTTCGATTTCAAACAAACTGTGAGCACTGAAAATTATCGCAAGACCAAGTCAGGAAAAGCAGAGTATCTGACAATTATAATCTCATATTTTCATTGCTAAGCAATTATAAATTCAAGAAAGTAGACAACTCATCTTGCAATATTAATTTTGACTCACACTCACTAGCTGTTACTGTCACAGTATTTTTCCTTCATTCAGGTGAGTCACCTATCAGGGACCACATTAATGTTTCTCTTCCAAGAACGTGATAGTCAGTTGTGCAGCCAAGCAGCAGGGTGTTGCAGTGTCAAATTCCTAAATCTAATTCCTAACTTTACTCTCAGATTGCACAACAGAGGGACACAATCCCTCCTGACTTACCCTCCACTCCCACTCTGCTCCTTCTTTCCCCAAGGCAGCAGTAGTGTCTGTGCATGTGCGTGAAATTACACGTGTGCGTGAGCACACACCATTTTGAAAATAAATCTCAGAAAGTCTGGATCAGCGTGGAGGCACAGCGCACCAGCACCGTTTGTGACTGATATTTTGCATTTTGTCAGGGGACAAGGCTCAAATAATATCACTTTTTTTATCTGGGCATGCTGACAACTCTAGTGCTCTCTGCTCGCACACGTGCCAATAGTGGTAATGACTTGCTAATCTCCTATGAATCTTCCAAGAAAAAAACAGCTAATAAGACTGTTTCAGTATAAATTAATAAAAGAAGAGCAAGCTGCACTAGAAATGGAAGTAGCACTAAGACTCATACCAAATTATTATCTCCACTCACGCCGTCCATATTTTTGAAAGGATGTGGGGAAACTGGAAAAAACAATCAAAATCAAGAGCAGGAAAAAATACTGTAACATATGAAATTTCAAGGGCTCAGTTTATCAAAAAGAAGACTGAGAAGTGATGTGAAGGCAGTATGATCAAAGGGAGAAAATATCCAATAATAAAGAATTTTGTAAAATCCAGTGTATAATCATGTAATAAAAAATGGGAGTTTAAAATAGGCAAATCCAAATTACCATAGGAAGCAATGGATTCTCCATCTTCACATCCAAAATGTATGGATTCCTTAAAAATATTCTGTTGTTAGACAGGAAACACTTTGGAAGAGTGTTAAGCAGATCAAATTTCAGCACCTTATGTTACAGGTGGAGGGGGAACAACATGATCATCACATAGTCCACCGTAGTTTTAATATTTCTGAGGTTGATATCAGTGAGAAAGTTGAAGAGGTGCTCAGTTGTTCCTACGCAAATGAAGTGGGAATCTTTTAAAAAACATTACTGGTTACATCTGTAAATTAAACCTGCTTACATTTTAATAACAGTAAATTAAAATGTACTTACATTTTAATAAGATTTTCTTACTCTACCACAGTATCTATGCACATCTGCTACAGTGTAAATCCTGGTGCAACAGAACAGTGGTGATTTGTGTCAGGAACAAGAAGATGTGATATAGACGTGAGATGAAGCAGAGGTTTGAACAGTTTTGCAGAAGATAAACAACAAAACTGCGGAAATAGCTAAGTAAACAGTAATAAGTATGGTGTGATACAGATATTCCATGTTACATGGAAGCAAACAATCTCCTCCACCAAAGTGTCACTGCTAAAACAGGAGATGATACCATTTTAGGCTTCATTTTAGTTAGTGATAAGGACTTTTAAGTGAAATTCAAAACAGAAAGAAAGCTTAGTTTAGTGATCACAAGTCAATTCAGTTTTAGCTAAATGTAAGGCTAAATATGAACAGACCTGTAGCTAAGTAAGAAGGTAAACCTGAATAAGCAAAGGGAACTGGATAGTGAATCCAGGTAGAATGAAGTCTCAGGGCCTCCAACATCAAACCCAAGGTGCCGATGTTATTAAAATTTGTCTCAAACAAATGGGAAAAAAAATCATGGGAAAGGACTCCAGAGCTAACTGGATGAACAGTCATTTCAAGAAGGATGTTAAGAACAAGCAGAGACTCAACATGAAGTAGACCTTGCAAAGAACAGTAAAACAAAAGACTAAAGGAGAAGTAAAGCTGCTACACAGTGACTATTTAACCTCTAGATGGAAGGCATTTTCAGTTTAGCCTCAAAACTAAGTGAATACTTTCATTCAGTTTCAAATAATATGATGTTTTAGTGGGAGCAAAAGGAAGATGGAAAATGTTAATAAGGTTATTGAAACGTAAATATCTTCAGCCGAGATAGGAGTAACACTCAAGAAATGTTATTGCATTCAAACAGGGGGAGATCAAATAATCTCAAAGAACTGGCATAGGAATCTCCAGTTAAAGCATCACAAGAGAGATTTTTCAACAGTCTTGCAATCAGATGAGGAGAAGGATATTGGGGTATGAACTGGTGTTGAGATGACTGAGAATATGATTAAAAAATAGTGAATGTAGTGCCTGTTTTACAGAATGAAAAAAATGTAACCTAAACCAACTGCAATCCTGGAAACCTCATCTCAAGGGTATATTATACTCTATAAGAATTTCTTTTTAGAACAGATGAAAAAATATAGAAAGAAAAGAGAAAATGATATGAAGTGCAATAAGAACGAATCAAAACAAAGTCTTGTGGGACTGACCTCTTGAGATTGATATACAAACAGAGGGAGTAGATTTTGTCAGTTTGATTTGCATTAGTGGACCTGAAGAATTGCTATGTGGGAAACCTCAAGCAAAATTGAGAAAACGGGAGTTATTGATGAAAATGTAAGGGAGGTAGGAAGCAAGGAAAATAGGTGAGCAAAGACTGGAATGGGTAGTGCTGAAAGCGGCAGGTTGAAATAAAAGGTTGAAATGTTACTAGTTAGGCTCATGATTTTGGAGTTAACTTTATTTAATATTTTCATGATTGAACACCACAATTTTGTCGGAGTTATTCTGATGACACTGGCACAAAGTCGAAAGCTCCATCAGTGCTGAGGAATTCTGGAATACTACAGGGACAGGCAGTAGAGATGGAGAAGGGCTAGTGACATTGCACGTGGATGTTGCATGTTGACTTTGCAAGGCTTTACCTAGCGTACTGCGGGTGATTCTTCTCACCCATGCCCAGAAGCAACGAACTGAAACTGGATCAGGTGCACAGAGAGGCTACTAAGAAGACTAGAAAATCAGAGAACCCATCTTTATGGAAAGGACATTGCAGAAGGCTGACTTGTTTATCTAAGTAGATTGTAGTGCGGAGGAGATTATGATTGCAATCTATAAATATATCAAGGGTGTAAACACAGTGAGGGGAAATAACTATTTAAATTAAAAGGCAATGTTGGCATAAGAAGAAATAGACATAAAAAGATTATAAATGCATTTAGACCTGAAATTAGGAGAAGGTTCCTAAGCATTATCCTAGTTCTTCCAGAGAAGTCATTGGTGTTAAAAAGACCTAACTTTGAAATGAAACCAAATACATTTATTAGATCAGTTTTAGGATACAGTTGTTTGTGATATCAAGGGCCAGGACTCAAGGGAGGTCCTAGTCCTATGTTCCAGTGAAACACGTTTAAGATCTTTCCCAGCTACAGGAATAGAGTTATGGCTACAGAACAGCATTTATACGCACCTTCCTCTGTGTTTCTAGGAGTATAAGCACCTGTGATTATCAAAGGACAAAAGTAGATATTTTTTTCCAGGGTGGGAATAAGGCTAAAAAAAGTGCATTTATTACCAAAGGCATGCAGTCTCTGCCATGCTTTCTGCCCCTGCAGCTTATGAATGTATTTCTTTACCTTTGGAGTTATTTGTAGTAGAATTGTTTGTTCCAGCTGAAGAAAAAATTGGCTATGAAGTTAAGACTGGACTGGGGAGCACAAGTGTAATATCAGATGGAGACATTTAGTACAGACATACATTTGGTAGAAAGTAGGAACTTCGGGGCCGGTTGTGGCTGACGATGCAGTTCTATATCTTTTATAGCTAGAGCCGTGACACATGTAGTGTGACAGCCTGTGGAAAGGCACCAGAACGAACTACAGACTCAGGATTATTTGTAGGACTCTGTTTTTGCCTTTTCCGCAGTGAAGGTATTGTGAGAAATTGTGGGGATATAAAGTCAATACTGGCTGTGAAGAACTACTGAGGAGGGTAACCAGTGCATCTTCTGGGATCCAAAGAATAATGGAACAAGAAATGTAAGGGGTAAATTATATCTGTTATCTGGATTACCCTAATTACAGGGAAGAATTCAGAAAGATCCTTAAAGAAAGTTTGAAGGAAGTTCCGAAGAGATTTCAAAATTTACTGGGGAGATTGTATAAATTCAGAATGAGACCGTGCCAGCTCGACAAAATATCTCAGAACCTAGAGAGTTTCTAAGTGGCTATTTTAAGCTGCTTTTGCAAAATTAATTGCAAATATATAAGCTTTAATCACTCTGAGATCTGGCTTAATTCCAAGACCACTGGTGCAGACTCACAGGGAAGTCAGAGCAATGCAGCACATCTCATTGTCTCCAGAGATATTGCTGCTACGTGCACCTCCTGTGCAAGGTTCATCCACCACACAGGGACAAAATTTCAGTTTGTATTTTGGTTTTCTCTTTGGGACAGCAGCCGGGATGGTGTTGTGCCCTTAGCAGTTGTCTGGCTGCTATGTGTGAAGAATTCATCCCAAATTCAGGGATTCAGAGCATTGTTGCTCTGCATTATAGAAGAAACACCATAACTTTAATCCTTACCTGACATCAGTGTTATGTAGCAAGGGCAAGAAATTGAGAGTCTAGGGAAAAAAAATGCATAGACCCTTTTCTTTCTTAATTTAGTTCTATGGACGTCTGTTGAAATGAATACACCCACACATGGACACACACAAACCTAGTGTTCTTGTCTACCAGCTTAAATATGATGATATGTTTAGACATCTCATATGCTATGACTCTTCCTCTCTCACACTGTTGGGATTTAGGATTGGAAATATGATTTTTTTAAAAAGTTAAAACAATAATCAGAGATGGAGTGGAATTTATCAGTCAATCACACAACACTGAGTGGCAGTTTCCTTCCAAAAGAGACAATACAGTTCTTGTATGTGCAATAGATGTTAGAGGGAGAGGATGAATTTGGTAATGCCAAGATGTAAAAAGAAACATGTTTGGTTAAATGAAAGGTATTGTGGAAGGAAAAAAATAAGTAGAAGAAAGAAAGTTTTGATAGAATTATTAACTGAGATTCTATGGTTTATGTTCAAGTTATCTTCCTCTTCATATATCCCCTTCTTGAAGAAATAGTTAATCTGAAGATGTTAGTATTGAAAAGAATATGGGGAAGCAATTATAACATGGGGGAATGTGTGATTTTCCCATTTGAAAGCTGTTTTGGTGGTGTTTCTCCGTGGATACCACATTTGTAGTTTCATTTCTAGCTGAACTTTCTGGTTAAATCATTAATGTTGTCCAAGCATGTTTCTGAGGACATCTAAATCATCAGCACTTTAAAAGGCAAGTTACTTATTTCAGTATTGAAATATGGGATTAGAAAACCACCTGTGGGCAAATACGAAGGAGAAGAAGAGCAGGAACTAGAACTCCTCTTATACCAACCACAGACTATTGATTCTGCTCAAAATATTTCAGGCACTATTCTACTAAAACTGCCATCTCTCAGGGCTACTATACCTCCCTCCACCTCAGCTGTACACCATGTATTCCCTTCCACTCCTTTGCACGTGCAGAGCTGATCCCTTCCTGCAAGCTGATCTGCCCAAAATTCGATCGCTGGTTTTGGAAGGTTTCAGCTGGAACTGGCTAGTCGCCTGTTTGCATTAGTGCCAGTGCAAGGCGCAGAGCAGAAACATGCTCTCAGTTCTGCATCAGCACCAGATCAGATGAAAGGTCCATGGACCCCCGCCTGCAGCGGTTCAGTCGTTCACTTCGGCAACTGGTCACGTTCACGCCGTTCCCTTCTCTTACTGTGGGGAGTACAGACCAATCTTACTCTTAAACACTGTCCTCATCACTAAGAGAGGCAATATTGGGAAAAAGGAGAAAGGACAAATTCTTGATTTCTTCTCTTTCCTTTTCTAGCATAATCAAACATTTTTAAAAGCAGGTGAGAACGCTATGAACACTATATATAGTCCCACTATGCAGGCAAGCACCCTCGATACCAAGCAGCGGAGTCATTCTCACAAGCTTACTCTTTATCACAGTGATTTCAGGCAAAGTGAAACTGCTCTAACTGGGGACACTCAAAAAGCATCGCAGTGCCTCAAAGTGAGTTGTAGGCTAACGGTTAGGATGCTCTTCAGTCAAGTACAAACTCTAGCTCACATCCTTCATGCATGTATTACAGCAGGTGGTTATATAAAATACCTCTTATCTTTCTAAACAGTGTGAATCTAACAACTCTTTCGTTTAGCATCCAAATCCAATGAACTATCCATTATTTGCGAAATCATGGTTGTAATAGGGCTAGGTGGGGAAAAATGTTTGATAAGACTTTCAACAAAATCAATAGTGAGCTTTTTTTCTTAAAATGCCTCTTTTTTTGCTGTGTTTCTGCTTTAGTGAAAAAGCAGCCTAATAGTGAAAAATTATCAGCTCGAAGGCAACAAAATTAGAAGTTTAAAAAAATCAATACTGCCTAAAAGATAAAAGCATATCTTTATGTTGGGAATGACTGCAAGTATTTCCAAGGCATAGTCAGAAAAAGAGGATCCAAACTATAAAGAATAATAGGAAACCTATTCCAGTTTAAAAGAGATACTGAGAAATGTAGAATATTTTCCCATTATTGCCATAGGAAGTACAGAAGAAAGTGATATCAAAACTGGTTTCCTGGAACAGCAGGGAGATGTATGAGGCTTTTGTATTCTTCATCCAGTGTCCTGTGATCATTAGATTGTGTAGATGTGTTTAGGAGATGGTCTGAATTGATTCCTGCCATCTCAAGTATACAGAGGATAAGAAGGAACAGGTAAGAAGCCCATTGACGTCAATGAAAAGATTTCCACACTGGCCTTCAGATTAAACTCCAAACATTTCTTTTAGATGCAAGAAACATAGTTTATTTGGTAGGTGTTTTTGTCAATTTAGGTCTATAACGTGTAACGAAATGTTTGTAAATTTTTGCATTGTTATACTAACGAAATATTTCCCAGCTTACATGCCAGCTACCTAAACAAAGTAAAGATTCTTGTTTATTCTGTGTGTATAGTGTTTCTCCTGCATGCCCTGCCCTCAGTATGTGAAATTGGTCCTAGATGTCCAAAATGACTGCCTGTAACTCTTCATGTGGCAGTCACAGCGACCAAGAATAACCGTGCACAGCTGCTCACGAGAGAATTATCTCGGATCTCCCTGCTAAGACAGATACAGGTGCATTCACATTAGTAGAACTTGGGACCATATAATACAGAATGATGAAGTCACTGGAGTTTATTCTCAACAAAATTATAGTGAAAAATAATCAGTTACAAGTTCTGTACCATTCATTGAGATCCAAATTGATTTTTTTGTTACTTCCTACAGAAAGATCAGAATAAAGAAAAATTTTATTGAATAAATGCAGATTGCAGTAAATAATTCAATAAGCCATGTTTCAGTCTCATGTGCAACTGCTGTAAATATCAATGTAGGGCCAAATCTTTTGGGCTTTATCTAAGTGAAGCCAATTTCAGTTAGCTTGCTGGGGCTATTTATCCCAGTTTTGCCTCCAAATATATAATAAATGCAAAGTGCAACCTGATTTGAATGAGCCATTCCTACTGGGAGCTGGGAAACAGGAAAAAAGTGAAAATTCTGTTCTTTGAGGGAGGAAAAATCTTCCACTTATTTTTTATTATATGCTTTGATTTAAATTATAGAGTTGTAATTAAGAATTACATTATTTTAATTTGAAAATGAGTCTGTTTTTCAATGATATAAGGTGGTGCATGGTTTAAAGCGTGTGCTAAGAGTTCATTTCATTGCATCTTATATTTTAAAACCATATTGTGTGAGTCTGTTTACTTCACATTCATCCTCCTTCCCCTGCCTTTTTTGCATAATATATTGGTAAGTAATAAGAAGCAGCACTGCAGCTACAATTTAATGGGAAATACAACTGTTTATTGAACCAGATACCCATTATTAATTTAACAACGGAATACAAATGCTTCTGGCAATCAGTGCAATAATTCTGTTTCCTTGATTACTCAAGGTTTGCCATTGGCTTCGGTGGAAGCTTAATCCAACCCTCAGAGGGGAGAAGTGCTGCTTTTTAACACTTGTAAAGAAAGAACAAGTACCAGCCTAATTCAGTTACCCTGCCTGCATGCATTCCCTCTGTCATCTTTTATAGACATACACATCTCTCATGTGGTTTTAAGAAGAGGTTAAAACTATTCTCTTTTTCATCATTTTCCTAATATTTTACAACTCAATTGGAATGCAAAATGTGTGCAGTAAAGAGGCTACAAGTAAATTTTTGTAATGAGTTATCAGAGCTCACAGTAAGTTAAAAAAATTCCCATCTTTGTCTTGAAATTGTACTGCCTACTTTTTCAAGCAAGCATTGTATCATGCAAATCGGAGCACTACATAATGGGGTCTGTAAAGATCTGTACATTTCAAAGCTAATCTGGAAAGGATTTACACCAGAGATTAATTTGGCCCAATGAGACTCTAGAGGGCAGTCTTGGTATAGTAAAAGAAATATATATTTTTCTGTCATTAGAAACCTCAATTATGTAGAGTCAGTACAAAATGTTATAACAGAGTTTAAAAAGCACAACTATTTTTAAAAAAGATTTTAACGAAGTTGTTTAATTTTATATGAAATATGAAACCCTTTTGATGTAAGATAATAATTCACAATAAAATAATGTCATTAAAAAGGCAGTATATTTTTTATATTGTTAAGTAGGATATCCATAGGGCAGAATGAATGCATCAAACCAAAAGTACAAAATATGGTTTGCTTCTTGGTTTTAGCTGTTTCAAGCACTACTCTATTCATACAATGCATTTCCATCAGGAGTTTAAAACTCTATCAAAAGTCCACCAGAAGTCCTTTGCTTAAAGAGAGTAGAATAAAATCCAACATACAGTGCAGATGCAAATTTAATGTCAGTTTTTAAAAGATGTGTTTTACTTTATAAGTAATTAATCTTTATACACAAGTTTTGACTATTGTCGGCAGAAATCAAAATTGCGTGCCTTGTAAATTTTTAATTGAGCAATTCTTAGATTAAAAAAATGCATTAGTCACTTTGACTATGTTTAATATTTTAGAAGAATTTGTTCTGCAAGAAAACAAATCATTGGTAATGAAAAACAATGTGCAGCTTGTAAGTACTTACTGTGCAAACTTTTGAAACATGTAACCTTTGTTTCTTTGCAGGCAAACAATATTGCAGGCTTGTTTTAAAATAGGAACTTGCTTGTTGTGTAAGACTTTCATCTGTATGTTTCAAAACATTTAGAAGGGAAAAGAGAATCATTATTCCTATTTTATAGAGGGGCATTGCTTTCTCTGTTGACTACAGCAGTCATACTGCAAACTACTCGGTGTAACGAGGTTAGTCAAGCGACTGTAGCTTAGCTGGTTTGGGTCACACACACAAGTTGGATAAAAGATTGGAAGAGGTGCTAAACAGACGACAAGCCAAGCTGCAATCCCGTAGACCTCTGCTCAGCAGTCCTTCATTCCTGAAGCAATTAAACTTCCTAGCTACCCCCCTCTATGACCTTGAAAATTTTGAGGGGCAAAGAGTCTTAGTTCTGCCGATTCTCCAAGCAGGAGGGACTTTTCTGCTCCAGCTCTGCTTGTTTATGCTCGTGGTTGAGCTGGACTGCGAAACTATCTGCTTCTCAGCCCATGCCACATGGGAGGCTGATCAGCTGTAGTCTTGGGGCCTCTCTAGAGACTGGATTTGGTAGCCAAAAATATAGCTGCATCCATTTAAAACACAGCCAGACAAAAAGAAGCCACATTTAAGAAAAAATATCACTCGGTTACAGACTTTTTTTTTTAAATCTGGCAAGTAGAGCATTCACCCAGCACATGGAAGCTGCATTCAGTTCCCTCTCTGGCCCAGGAGGCTGTAAACCAACATTTTGTGCAAGTTTGTTCTTCCTATTTTAGTGGGATGTCAACCTACACTCAAAAAAAAAAAAAAGATTCATAGGGCTAGTGGGAGAAATAGGGAGGAGCTTGAAGAAGGAACACATTGTAGGGTTGCCCATGCTAACCACAGGCAGGCTGGGATGCTGTACCTGTTAGGACAGGTAAGAAGTATTTACTGAACAATTCTGCCTTTTCTACGGCGTTACTACCATTTTTAACACTAGATCTATCTCTGGCCTGTGCTGATGCAATGCATTAAAATAATAGTAATGATGATTTGGTATATTGGAAGTCCTATTCTTTTTCTGCTCGTGGATGTGTCTTTCACTTCTTAAAAGTATGCAGAGAAGCTTTCTCAAGTTATGAGCATTTTTGGTTTGGTATTTGAATTTCAAAACTGGACCCAGAGGTCCTGGTGATCAGTGCTTATGCTGTTTTGCAGTCTCTCTGAAACTAGGATTCTTTCTCTCATAAATTAAAAATACATAAAAAAATGACAAGACAACAACTATGCCATTCTTGCCTACTGGAAAATGCCTTCAGATTCCTATTGATGAAAAGGGCCCTTACAGAGATTTTCTTCTGCTATCCAATTTCTTAATTCAAATTGTCATTGATTTTGTGTAATGCTTGATTAAGATTAATACAAAATAGCATAATGTTTAAAATAAAAACAAACTTGCAGTCTTCTCTGTTCTCATTTTCCTGCAAAGTTTGCTAAAGCATAAACTGTAAGTGTAAGCAACTTCATATACACTTATGGTTTTGAAATATATAATCACATGAAGCAACTAATGCTTTTGTTGATTTTTTTTCTTTTAAAGGGAGAAGTGTTTATTAAAGACTTAGTTCTTTTAAAATATAGTGATATAAAAAATAATGTAAGTAAGCCTTTTAGGTGCAAGTCGCCTCCAGTGAATAAAGAAAAAGATCTGTAGGAATATTTATACTTTCCACTTAGACAATTAATTGAATTAAAAAAAGATACAATCCAGCAAAGCAATGTGTATTTCATGAAAATTTACTTTTCTGTTACAATTCATACAATTATTACTAGTGCTAATAACCCTAACTCTCACAGAAATGTAAATAGTTGAATACTAAAAGCAATGCTTGTTCTAGAGAAATACAACAGACAGCAGAGTACATGGAAAGCAGTTTCCTTTAAACAAATACTACATTCTCATTATGTAACTTCTAAAAACTTTTAAAAAATGTTAAAACAAAGCAACTTCCTTCCAAGAATAAAAATTATTACCTTACAAAGGTGATGCCTTTATCCAACTCAAAGCTCCTTGCCTTATTCTTGGTTCACATAGCATTTTTGTGAACCACACTTTGAATTTTTAACTGACAGTAGTAGTACCACCAGAATTTCACTGTTGTGAAAATTCAAGTGGAAAAAATATAAAATTCAGAAGTTATTTTATTTTCTTTTGTGGGGAAACTGTCAACATAATAAAATGACTTCATTTATCATTCTCAGTCTTAAAATACAGACTTAGAAATATGGACTCTTGCTGCCTCTTAAAAGCTTCCTGTTGATCTTTCCCCATCAAAGGGAGCTCACGTACCATAAACAAAACCAGCTGGGCTAGCACGGCAATAAGGAGATGGCAGGACAGCATACGGCAAGTGAGAGAAGAGGGGAAGATCCCAAAGCCAGTACCACCACTGGACACTTCCAGTGGAGGCACCATAGCAGAAGAGCAATTGTGTCTCACCTGGAGTTTGTTGGGACTTTGTTGCTTCTCGTCAAACCAGGCTAGAGGGTTTGAGATAGAAGATGTCAGTTGTCTCCAATCATTTCAGCTGGTCTGTTAAGACATATCGCTTTTCTTTACTGGTCTTGGTGGTAGATCTATTACCAGCAACTTAGACATCCGAAAAACGCTCTAGGTATACATGTAGTTTACCTTAGATATACATATAATAATGAAGTTCATAAAAATATTTCACCCAGATGTATCCTCAGTTTTTGTCCTCATAAACATTTGTAAGTGTGTAGGACACACTAATTTCTAAGGACAAATGTCATGGAAGTCTACAGGCCTCTAGGTGCCATAAATTCCCATAGATGGAAACTGAAATGCCTAAATCCTTATCACCCGCAGCTTGGGCCTCTCTAGGTGTTCTACCACCTGTCAAAGTATGCAGAAAGGGAAAGCATATACTCCAATAGTCCCTTAAAGTGGAAAACAAAAAAAAAAGCATTTAGATACACTGGATTAAGGATAAAAATGTGAAAGAGCTTAATCATATCTGAAGTAACAGTAGAATTTCTCAGAAAGTTTTCAATATTGTAGTCGATCACATCATCTAACAAGCTTCAGATTGCTTAGAATAAAAGCATGCTAAAGATATGACAGGGTTTGGCTACTTCATCCTAAAGCAGCAGATGACGTGATAAACTTGGGGATGGGGGTGGTGCTGCATTCCAAACATTTTGAAGATGAGTTAGCTGTTTGTAGCAACACCTAGACACAATTTCTGGTAAAAAGGTTAATATCAAACTAAATCAATATAACAGTAGTAAAAGAATTGATTACAATCTGTTGATCTCAAATGGTGATTGTAAATGACAATACATAATCAAATGGATATATTGTCCATAACACAGGTTACCTCAATATTGATGGAACTGTAAATAATAAGATGCCTACATGGAATGACTGGATTTCTTACAAATTTGGGTGCAAATTATCACTCTACGTTTTTGTTCAGAGAAGTACAATATACATCACTTATCACAACAATACAATGGGGAGAGTACAGTGTCATTTTAAGGGAAAGGAAAAACACTGTGTGTTAGGAAGCAGCAATTGAGAAGCATTTATACTCAACTACGAATAAACAATTGAACTTGAACCCTCCTGTCCAATGCTGAGGCTAAGAGTATATTTTTATAGTCCTTCACAGACAGATATTATCCATATCACTTGGCCCATGTTCCAAACCAAGCAAAAAACAGTTAGCAGAATTAATGCACTGCTGAGAGAAAGTCGATACATTTTGCCTTGCTCAAGGCTTTTTGTCTGCTCTTAACAAAGTACTAACTAGAGTCATGTGGCCACAAGATGCATTGGAAAGTGGAGCTGAGCTTGCTCATCCTTGCCTAAAAAATTAGAATGTAATGGTACCCTACAGACAGCTAATCTGATCTTGGAGGGAGAGATCTACTTTTTCAATATATGTAAAAAAGGAAGAGATAATCACTAAGTTTAAGGAGGTGCAATATTGAGACCCCCCTCCAGCTGACAGCATCTGCCTTCTAGTGCTCCATGGTCTCAAAAGTATATTGATAAGCCTAACAATAGAAATTTCCTCAAACATCGCTTCTGTAAAATCGATGGTGCCCTATGAGGCAGTCAGCCCCTGCTTTAGCCTTTTCTCCAATATGAAACACAGTTCAGCAAAGTTTGCAGCAGTTGCAGATGTTTCTGCCGCTTGCTGGGTTAGAAGCCAGTCCTTCCAGAGACACTGTCAGTATCTCCCAGTAAGGGCAAGTCCAACTTTGCAGAATTGAGGTGCTGAACGTTGTTTGTGTACACTGTCAAGAGTACACTGAATAATTTTAACCGCAGGTGTAATTGCGTCAGCCTTTGCAAGAATTTCATGAGGCGTAACCTTGAACTCCCAACTTTTTTTCTAGTCATTATACAAAAATGACATGAATATAGATATAAACACTGTTGACTGTCTCATCTGCCTGTACATATTTACTTCTTTAGGAAGGAGGATCCCATTTCTTCTCTTTTCAGGGAAGAGGAGAAAGATTTTAGAGACTCAGGTCCTGAGTGAGAAATGGAAGCAGAATACACAATGTACCTGACTTCTATTATACACACACTCAGATACTAACATGGGCTGAAAAAATGGGTGCTTTTAGTCAAGGTCATTTATCCAGTTGGGTGTGCTGAGACCTTGTGCTGTAGCAGTGAGTCCAGGATTTCCCCTCCTGAGTGGAATAACTAACAAATAGCTACAGCTGAAGATATTCCAGTATGAATTGAGAGGGATGTAAATCACTGTCAAATTAACAAGGTTGACAAAGTGGTTCAGAAGTTCAGCACTGCTCTCTGAAAGTGTGAAAACATAGCACAGAGAATACAAATGAAACCTGCAGGATTCCTCTTAAGGGTCATTAATCTTCATACCATGCTAAAGCTCTACCCAAAGTGTGTTTACAAAAACTGTAAACAGACATTAGCTGTGAGCTGTAGAAAACCTCAAAAATATTTAGATATGCTTTTGTTTAAGATACTGGGGCAAGGGCACCCGACAGCCATTTAAGGGGCATTTGGGCCTAGGCAAATACAACATGCTAGATCTGAAATGCAAGGGTTATCGCTGGAGCACAGTTAAGAGACCTCTAGCTGGCTCTTCTCTGTACAAGGGGAACCTTGGCTGGCAAAGGGCTAAGGAATAATCTTTTCAAGTATAAGGGAACTGTCTCACGTAATGATTAATTGGGAAGGAGTGGCAATTCTTCTATCATGAACATGCTAGAGGATTAGATGTCTTGCTCTTCCCTGTCAGGATGGAAGATTATTCGCGGTTGAAAAGACTTGAGTGCTAGCAAGGTCAGCATTATTACTTTTGTTAATCTTGATGTGGTGCGATGTTTCTTATTTAATGCTTGTTATTTGTATATCTTTATTCTGTGTAAAAAAGAGCTGCTGCCTTAACTTCCAATTATGGTGTGTGACTGAGATAATGTGAATGGGACAACAGGAGTGGGAGTATGGCAGCACTGATGAGTTCTTTCTTTCTGCCTTCTGCTGCAAAGCAGTTGTCGTCTTGTTTATTCTCTAAAATTACTAATTGCCACACTGCAATCACATAAAAGCCAAATGAAAACACCACCCAAGCACTTCCACAATTTTCTCTTGTTGGTGCATTCAACAGTTGCATGAGTTATGGCCCAAGGTATTTTAGGGTTCTGCACTCCATGGCTCCCCAACAGAGACTGCTGTGCCTCCAAAGGAAGGGGTATTTATAGAGCCACCGACAGATGATGCTCGTCAGTAGGCATTTACCTGTGACACTCACTGCTGGAAACTCTGTGCCACAACTTAGTGTGGTGGTCCAAGCAGAAACAGTAAAGCATACCATTTAGTTCATTTTACAAACCACAGAAACATCATAACAAGGCTCACAGCCCTTTTATTAAGGGGAAGTAACTCTCATTTTGTCACCAAAATGGGTGATATATTTCCTGTCAAAGTGAACTAAAATGTCTGGACAGCAGACAGTGGTGTGGCCTGTACAAAACATTTGATCTGTGAAGAAATTCCATTGATAAATTCTATTTTTCTAAGAGCAGCCATAATTATAAGTACCAAATTACTTCAATTTCTTAGTTGCTGTCCCAAAATAATGGAAAGCCATTGTCAACCTAAATAAATTCTTGGTTTTTTATTTATAAGAATTTTCCAGCATGTGTACAGGAAAGAAAGTGTGCTAAAAATTGTAAGTGTGGCTTTAAATCATTAATATATTATATGGAGAAGTTCTGACCTAGGAATTTTTAAAAGTGTATACATGCATGTGTGTGTATATATATATATAAATAAAATTCTTTGAACCTGCCCAGAAATCAGCTTTGCTCATTGACAAATTAATCAGACTTTTAATGCACCCTCAAACGCGACTGTTGAACAGTAAGAAAGGCACCTGTGGGTATTCCTCGTGACGGTGCCACAGAAGCTGGTGGCCTCGAATATGCAGCAATCAGCACTTCAAGCCTAATGACTGTAAGTGGGAGCACAACCTGTTTGATATTCCATTAAATCAAAGAAGGAGTAGCTGATATGTTAATGAGGCCAACTATTATAGACAGAAAAATCTTTCCTCTTCGTTTTTAATTACTACTATGGGATCGTGATCAGGGAGAACACATGTGGTTCTTTCTGTTCTATCCTAGTACCATCAGTACGATAATATCTTCTTTTAATTCTGAAGCAATTAGTTCACAAGGCAAAATAAAGATAAAATCTCCATTTTCTACAGTCTTGTTCGAAGCATTTCAACTGACAACTAAGATCTTTATAGCTGGTTGGTTTGCTTTTTTTATTCTGCTGTATTAAAACTATTTTACTTTAGGTTTTTAATGCTGCTGTTAATTTTAGCTTCATTTCTGTTACTATCACCTTTTCTCTATTTTTAAGTCATTACTTGTTGGGATTCTTGGTGTTTCTTTCTTTGTTTAACTGCTCTTTGTCATGACTTTCCAGTATGTTCTCCAAAACCCAGCTGAACCCAAGACTTAGACAGTATTTCAATAATAACTGCTGGAATTTTGCATTTATTTAAAATACATCTGTGTCAAATACATTCAGAAATTTCTTGCAATTCCACTCCAGGCAGAAAATCTGCAGGATGCTTTGCAACTGAAGAGGGAAAGTTGAGGATAATTTAATTGTTGTAGTGAAAAAAGATGTTATGGAACAGGCAAAGGGGACAAAACAGACAAAAGCATCCTGTGTGTATTTTACCCTCCGCTCTGGAGAAATGCCGGCACATCATAAAACAGATACGAGAGAGGGAATAGCGATCTACAGCTACAGAAAGCATTCTGTTCTGCAAACAGCAAAAGAAGTCTCACCTCTGCCCCACTCCTTCTCCGCAGTATTGCCCTCAGAAGCTCCCCTCTCAGCTGCCTTTAGCTCCGGCAGGTCCATGCAGATCCCACCACCGCAAAGGGATGCTGTGCTGTTCCTCTTGGCGGCTCCTCAGCGAGGGCCAGCACAGAGGAGTGCTTGGCTCCCAAAACATGCAGGAGGGCATTGGCCCGTGGATGCCTGCCCTACTGACACAAGGATGCCAGCAATGGCTGGAAGAGGCTGTAGGAAATTCTGAGAGCTGTCTGAAGGGGGAAGACCAGTTTGCCCTGCTGTTGCTGGCTGACTGCTTCCAGACCCTCTGATAACAAACGCAGAGACTTCATCTTCCAGCAAAGGAAGGAAAGCACAAACCAGGGCTCAGTTTTGCTCCATTTTGGAGAGAGAATTATCCTGCACAACAGCTGAGGCTGCTACTGGGCCCTCTGCCACACACTTTGAGGAGATCCACCCGGCCAAGCTATTGCTGTAGTTCCCCCACTGGAGTCCTGTGAAGAGGACACTTTGAAGAAGGACTCTCCCTGCTGGCTTTTGGTTGCCCAGTGACTCAAGGTGACCAGGACTACCTGAAGGGACTACTTCCCTCTCAGGCCAAACCCTTGGAGGTGATTTCTTGGGTGCTCACTCGTAAATCTCTGGGTACCGACCGTGGATCTTCAGCCCAGGGCACCTCATGTTCCTGTCCAAGTCCTCAGGAAACTGCATGCTCCTTCTCCCAGGAAGGTGGGCTGTACTCCCTCTGCAGTTGAAGGCCAGCCTTCAACAGCCGACTGGGTGCTACACATGACTTCTCAGCACGATTTTTATAGATCATAGAGAAGTCACTGCACAACAGCATGCATCCAGTTTGGGGAATGTGATCCCTGAAGGCCAAACCTGTACTTTCTTGCACCACAATTATTTTGATGAACTGTGCTGCTTACAAGATCTTCTCTAATTGACTTAGCAGGCTCATTTGTTGTTTGGCCATTATAGAATTTTGACAAAAGAAAGAGCTGGACAGGCTGAACCATGACTATTTTATGAGCACCTCCTCAGTCACCAAGGGCTCTGCTATAATAAGCCACAGGGTTTGCAGAAAACTTTCCAAGATGCCACCCTTTTAGCAGGAACTCCTCAGGTCCTGGAAACCCTTTTCTGTGATCAAGTCCAATATCACAGCTGAGCCAGGAAATTACGGATTTGAAAGAAAGAGTAAAAAATACCACACTTCAGACATTAATAATTTGGGAAGAGTCTTTTAAAAGGAGTACAGCTATCCCCAGCCTTTCTCTCAGGCAAGCAACATGGCGGGTGGGACCAAGACCCAGGTAAGGGGCCCTCTGCCCCCACCACCCTCCTCGTCCTCTGCCTCCCATATTTGGGCGTCTATCGGGCCACAGGCCCACCACGCCCAAACGCGTCATCATGGGCCGCGCGCATCAGCCGCAGTCACGGGCGCCATCACAGAGGCCTGCTGATGCCACCGGCCCTATATAAGCAGGGCCCCGCAGCCGGCCCGCAGAGCGCCGAGCTTCCAGGCCCTCAGACGCCAAGCATGCTTGGAAGGAAGAGGAGCCGGAGCAGCGAGGCGCATGGCTGCCCACCTTGGCGTGGGACGCCACGGAGCCTCTCCCCGCCACCGCGGAGGAGGCGGGCACCTCCCGCCAGGAGGAACGCCATCGCCCCTCGCGCCGCCGCCGTCGACAGCCTCGACCCGCCGGTCGACGCCATGCAGCGCTTGGCCGTAGGCCCGCCGCCGGACGCCGTGCAGCCCGAGCGAGTCTGCCTGACGGGCGGCGGCAGCAGCGAGGCGGCTGGCGGCCCACCTCAGCGTGGGACGCCACAGAGACCCTCCACGCCACCGCGGAGGGGGAAGGCACGTCCCAGGAGGAGGAAGCGGAGGCAGCGCAGGAGGAGGCGGAGGAACGCAATCGCCCCTCACACCGCCGGCAGCATCAGCCTCGATCCGCTGATCGAGGCCATGCAGCGCTTGGCTGTAGGCACACCACCAAACGCCGTGCAGCCCAAGCGCGTCTGCCTGCCAGGGAGCAGCCGCGGCAGCAACACGGGTGGCTGCCCGCCTTGGCGTGGGACAGCACGCAGACGGTTCCTGCGACCAGCAAAGGGGAAGGCACCTCTCAGGAGCCTGAGGAAGGACAACCGGTGGAGGAGATGGAGGAACAACATCCGTCCTCGTGCCAGGAGAGCGACGATGGCCTTCGCGCACACAACCATCGTCATCCAGTGCACAGCGGTGGGCACGTCGGGGAACGGCATGGGGCCCCGGCGTACCTCTCTGCTGAGGCACGGTGGGAGGCCCAGGCGTGACATCCCACCGAAGGACGACGTGGAGCCCACGGAGGTGGATCCACCTCAGTAAGAACCATCGAAGGCAGTGGGTGCACCTGCCACAGGGATCACCTGGCTGCACCCCAGTCACCCAGGCTCCTTTGCCACACGTGGTGCCAACACCATCACAGGAGCGCCTGGCCAGCTCCCTGCCGGCGGCCCAGCCTCTGCACCTTCTTGACTGGACAATAAACTAACTACGAAAGAATAAAAATGCTCTTGTCCTCTCTTATTTAGCACTTGGGCAACTGCACCTGCACACCCGCGTCCCCTCCCACTCGGTGTCTTTGAGTAGAGGCTCTTTCTAGAAACTTTCCATTTCTGTGCCCACCCGCGCGCTTTGGCGGTGCCTTACATTCTGGGGTTTTTTAGGCTGTAACAACAAAAACTTGATACTAGTCTTTTAAATAGAGTAAAATTGTCATAATTAAAGGCACCGAACCCTAGGAATTTCTCGTTTCCAAACTATTGGTCTCAATACAGTGCCAGCTAAAGTTACGGAGGTCATTCTGGGAGTTACTGACAAACACCTGAGAGACAACGCAGTCGTTGGTCATAGCCAACACGGGCTCACAACTGGAAAGTCCTGTTTAACTGAAAACAAGGTCCGTGGACTTCCCACAGGCTCACCTGCGGCATCTCCCACCACTAAATAGTTCTTTTGCTCCCAAGGGTTGCCTGGGCCCTTCTTCCCCATCCCCACCACTGCCCCTCGTGAAGAGCTGCCACCTCTTCCGCACCGAGCCCCGAGCGAGAGGGGAGGAGAGGGCCTGGCTTCCATTGAGCTGCTGCCTTCCCCAGGTGGCAAGGGACATCCCCATCAGCTCTCCTGCCTTCCCCAGGTGACAAGGGACATCCCCATCAGCTCTCCTGCCTTCCCAGGTGGCAAGGGACATCCCCATCAGCTCTCCTGCCTTCCCCAGGTGACAAGGGACATCCCCATCAGCTCTCCTGCCTTCCCCAGGTGACAAGGGACATCCCCATCAGCTCTCCTGCCTTCCCAGGTGGCAAGGGACATCCCCATCAGCTCTCCTGCCTTCCTTGCTGACAAGGGACACCCACAACCTTGCGGAAGTTTGTCCCGCTACCACTTCAGACAATCCCTAGCATCAGCCCCACCACCGACCTGAGGCACACCCACCCTAGCAGCTGCCCCGCACGTGGGATTTGTCCTGCTGAGCACAAGGTAGTGGTCCTCACGCCATACAAAGTTCCCTCCTCCTCTCCATCCTGTCTGGATGCCGTGGTCATGGGCCTTGCTAAAGTCAGGGTAAATGGCAATCACTGCTCTCCCCTTGTCCCGCTATGACAGTCACCTCCTCAAAGCAAGCCTCGTGGTCCCATGGAGAAGTTGTCCTTGGTGAAGCTGTGCTGGCTCTTCCCTCACGTCACCGTGTCCTTCGT
This sequence comes from Buteo buteo, assembly GCF_964188355.1. NCBI lineage: Eukaryota > Metazoa > Chordata > Aves > Accipitriformes > Accipitridae > Buteo > Buteo buteo. Next base: position 6,580,536 of record NC_134173.1, read on the forward strand.
GTGCCTCCAAGTGATCTTCTGGCAGATGTCTGAGAAGGGCAGGAACTTCTTCCTGGAAACCTGCTGGAAGGCTCCAGTTCAGGAGCTGCCTCCGATTATTCTGACAAAACAGGAGAGGTCTTTCTCAGAATGGGCAAGCAAGAGACCACAAAAGTGGTGCGAAGCTTCGTCCTTCATACTAGTATGGAGAGCAAGGGTTCACCTCAGAATCAACCCACCACCCCCTCCACGCCCCAAGGACCACCCTCGGGGGCCTCCGACAGGCTCCTTGCGTCCTGCTGGCACAGCAGCCCAAAGGATGCCAGGTCCTCTCCTCCCCTCTCCTTCAGGGCTCCGTGCAGAGGTGGCACCTCTCCACGCTCCAGGGGCAGGGCCAGGCGACGGGAAAGAAGGGCTCCCACCACACTTGGTAATCAACAACTCCTTTCTGGAGTGCTGGCAGACCTTGCGCAGGCTGCTTGGGCCTCTCTTTCCCGTCGGCAGGATCTCGGGATGCTTGGCCCCTCTCATTTTCTTTTTCATTGTAATGTATAGGTTTTGTCTTTATTTCAAGGGGAAAGGGTGGGAAATAGGGAGAAAAGTGAAAATTTCTAATATTTTAACTTCAGAGAAGTGTTGCTGAGATACTTTTTGCCTTGAATGAGTTTTATGTTTCTTGACTGTGGAGTCATAAGATTTGGGGTCAATCAAGTTTCCAAAGGAAGAGAATTCCACATTAAGGACACTCATCTTTCTCTTTGCTTGAGAAAGGCTTTTAATGCTTCTGTACTGTCGACTATAAAATATGGAGCAAAAGGGTGGGAATATTTAATATACTGGAGCTGAAACTAAAACCTGGACAATGAAGCATGAAATGAAGTATGCTTGAAATCACAGAGAAAAAGAATTAACAAATAGGTAAGACAGAGAAAGTATGTAAAGGAACAATCTTTATGAATAAAAGGACACTAGGATGATTGTATCTTGAAGAGGACAAAATTAAAGACAGAATACATTCATGAAGAAATAGGTTACAGCACGTGTAATCATCAGAACACTTAAGGATGTATCATAAAAATCTCTTTTCTCCTTTGAAGTATTTCAAAAGTGATACATGGCTGGATCGGATGAAGAGCACTGAGCGCTTCAGAGGTGTAGGAATTTAAAGTATTATAAAGCAATTAATTGCATTCATTACACTGCGCTGCTTAATAGTATTATATACTTGCCTCTTTTGAAGGAAGGACGCTCTTCTGTTTCCAGTGACAAGCTTTCTAAGGAGAAACCATAACAACAAGAGAAACATAAAGAGTTTCTATAACCTTGTAATCACACATGTCATACACAATGTACTATTTTCCCTCTTTATAGCAGAAATGGTCAGAAATAATATATAGTAGATGCTTCAAATTATGTTTTCTGTGACAGAAGTTAATTCTAAAGTAAGTATTCCCTGAAAGAGAAACAGAGAAAACATTTTTACATGTCTATCATTTGTCCTTAGAGGACACAAAACAAATATGTTTTTTAAAGCTTGACACTGGTATTATTCTGTGTGGCCTCCGGCTATATGCTTTTTCCAGTTTGTAGAATTGAAGGGATAAAAAAACAGCTTTGCATTAAGAGGAACACATTGTACAGGTTAATCATAACCATGCAGAAATCAAAATGCTGCCAACAAAATAATGGCGTACTAGTGCCAAGGGAGTCACCAGGATGACTGTGAGGGAAGCTGTGGGAGAGTAACAACTCCTTTGCATGTGTGGAAGTATTTCAGGCATGTGCTTCTAAATTAATTATTGATGTGGCTGAAACAGAAGTTTTTACTACTGTCGACAATAGCAAATACTCGTAAAAATTTAATTGGCTAAAAGTTAATTTCAGTGTTCCTCAATCATGAAATGCATTAATTGAGAAGAGCCTTTTCTTAAGATGTTTAAATTTTAAAAGGGAATAAAGCAGAAAAGCAGAATCAGGCAGGGGAATTTAACAAATGTAAAAATGTTGACAGAAGTGAGAGTCATTACTTAGTTAATATTGTATCAATTAACCAAATTAACCATAGTCCCTGATGAGAACTAAGTAGAATAGCATAATTTTCTAGTTTGACTCATTCACATTATACATTATGTGTGTACATTAGTGTATACAAATCAGACAAACTAAAAGGCAGTGCCACACAAAATGTGGAAGAATCAGACAAAATAGTGTTTGTAAGGATTTTAAATGCTCTAAATCCATTAAATAATAAATAAATCATATGTTGTACTGGTGACAGTTGCTACTTTTGAAGGAGAGTGGCTAGTCTGTTCGCAGCTACAAGCTTTCCTTAGGCTGCCATAAGAACATCAGAAAATCACTTGCCTATATTCTAAATAAATAGCATCCCAAGCCATTGGTAGAAGCACTTAGGGATTTTCACTTTAACTACTTAAAGTATAACTATAAAAAATAAGAAAAGTGAACACGAACAAATTCTTTGTGAAGTTGTGTGACATCAGGCTGAGACTGACACAACAGCAATGATAGTCTTTTTGGGTAATACTGACACTGAGTTTTTAATTCAGCATAGTTGAATAGCATAGTATAGCCATATTTAAATAATTGAAATGGAAAACTACATATATTATTGGGGACCAAGGCTTGTAAAATATGTTCTCTTCACTTACTGAGTTTATATTTTTAGCCCTGAGCATGTAACATCTGAGATGCTGTTGGAAAGAATCTTCAGAGGGGACAACATAAAAGATAACAGCATGCAATTTTATCACTGGAGTAACAGGACAGCCTTTAGTTCCTTTTGAATATAGGGACTTGTGGGTAACCCAGGAAAAGCTCATCTATTTGCTATGCTGGCCAAGCGTCTGAACACAGCAATAAACTCACAGAAATACCTGAGAAGGCCACTGGCTCTCCAAATTCCTCCTATGAGAAACTGTGTGGTGAAGCTTCCTTTGACACTGGTATGGAAACCATGGAGGAACGTATGAGAAAGTGTTCACAACGCTATGAGATTCACTGTAACTTCTGTATTTCCTCTTTCTGGACAGCAATGAGAGTGAATCACTTCAGTGAGAAATACTGCTGGCACACAGGCTCATTTGATGTTGTTGTGTCACCACTGTTTATTACATATGGTAGCATCCAACAGAAAAACATGGATAATTGATTTTATTTAGTTATTTTAGTATTAACGGTCATAGATAGGGGGCGTTTCTTAAAAGCTAACATTGCTATCATTTTTTTACTGACCTTTCTCTGTTAAAAAGAAAATAAGAAATGTTATCAATTGGTAAGGGCCAGCTTTTAGCTCTGAGCTATAATTATTCATGAAAAAAATTGTTTGGATTAAACCGTACAGGAAATCGTGCTAAGAGCATTTCAGCTATGAGGTTTACATAGATAAAAGACACTCCCCTCTAACCCTGTATTGGTTTGTCACAACTATGGTAGCCTACCAGGTGCCACAAAGCTCCTTCCCATTGTAGCTTATTCAAATTGATTATCACAATGTACTACAGTAAATTTGCCCAAAGCATACCTAGATCACAGACGGGTCCAAGTCTCGTTCACTTTCATCCTACGGTTTTTGAGACTTGCACGTATATTCATTTGTAAGACAGTTAAAAAATTCAAGCAATGTAACAAACTACAAAAGAAGAAAAATCAATGGACAACCTTTTGTTTGTGCAGTTTTACCAATACCGATAACATAATATCGCTATAACTAGATCTAATCAATAATATTATCCATTGAAAATAAACTATGTACCGTGTGAAGTTTGGGGGTTTTAGGAGCAAATTTTTCTACTGTTCTTATGAGAAGGCTACAATATATATAGCCAGTGGCAAAAGTGTTAGGCAGTATGTGTTCCTGTTGAACTGAGGCTGGATTAGTTATTAAAAGAAAAGTCTTCTGAAGGAGCTTATTTGTGCAGAAGCTCAAGATTTGGTCTGAAAAGGCTGCTTCATGGGTTAATGTATTCACCTATAAATAAAAGCAGTGACAGCTCTCCTGTCAGTACATGCTGATGGACGGTTCCTTTTTCCACCATTACAGCCTTGTGAATGTGGGAAAATTAATTTAAGTGGTAGTTAATTTCTAATGAATTCCATTCAAGCGGTTAATATGGTCCCTTGATGTTATGGTAACCTTCATGGATCATTGCATTATGTAAATAAATTCTACTTTATGCTGGTTTATTAAAAAAAAAAGGAAGATTGGTGAGTCCAGTCAAACCTTCACATATACAAACATGCATAACATTTCTTAAGAAATCACTAAAAATAGACTGTTTAAGAGGAGTACACTTGATATCCTACAAAGCATGCCATTCATCTTTATAAGACATCTCATTTTTATATAATTTTGGTAGGATCATCTATTACTTGGAGCTGAGAATAGGAAGACTTTGGCAAGGAAACCCTCTTCACTTGAAATTGTATTAGAAATGCAGCTTGTGTGTCCTTGAGGGACTCTCCAAGCCCTTAGATCAGCTGTTTTGCACAGGTGTGAATCACTGGACAGGCTTCACACATCCCAGCTCCCACCTTATCCCCTTTTCTGGGGAGGGACCTCTGACAGGGTGTGCTCTGTGGAGAACATATACATGGCACCTTACTCCTCGAAGTCACTCAGCTTCTTCCCACTTACTTCAGTGGGGTTTAGGTCAGGTTGGTGCTATTTTACTGAAATTCTAAAATCTTTGAAAAAAACTAGTGTGCAATATTTCTTTTCAAATATTAATGTATTTCAGTATCCAAATTCACATACATGTATCTTTTGAAAGGTAACGAAGGGTTCTTTTTACTGTGTCATGCATACTACTTGAAGGATACAAAAACCCTTGTGTAAGCACAGAGACTTCTATGGTGTATGGGTTGGGTGGCTAAGAAACACCTGCAGTTTTAGACACCCCTGGTAGTATGTGTTGAAACTAAACTTTTCTTGTCCTCCTGAGGAATTGCGTACACATTGGCTAGCATTTTAAAGGCACGCTGTTTTCCCTTGTGAAAACATGACCCCTTATATATGTCTACACTTGGGGGCGGTGTGGGAGGAAAGACAGCAAAATAGCTTTTGCTCTTTTCTGTTTCAAACAAAAAAAACCAACCCCAAAACATAAGTTGTTGTTCAATCTTTTGGTAGCCTTATGCCATCAAACCACTTGATGACAGACAACAATTAGTGTGTACCTAGGCATAAATACATTACAGCAGCTGGTCCAGATAACTTAAAAGGAGACTTTAAAGAGCTGGCTCAGGATATTTTTGGCCTATTGATTTCATACTTTTTTTAAAATACTGAAACAGCAGCAGTAGAAAGTAAGTACCACAAGCTTGTAAGCTAAATTCCACAGCGTAAAAGAGTTTTGATATGGAACAAAAGTAATGATGTGAAAATAAACAGAAAACATGATTAAATGAAACAATGTAGGATGTGTACATCATGTCAAACGAAAGCATCTTTCTTTGACTTTTTCTAAAAAGGAAAATACAGTAGATCTAATCTATCAGGACTTCAAGAAAACGTGACAGTTCATTTATGAAGTTAATTAAAACAGAGAAAAGGAGGATTATCTGATGAATTTAAGGTTGGTAAAGAAGTGACTAAAAGTGAGGTGTTGGATGCGTGTCCCAAAAACCCAAACATTTATTGAGAAGCTAGTTGCATGTCCCTTCTGATCTGTCACAAAAAGTGGGATGTTCAGTCAAATGTGCAGGCAAGGTAGCAATAGGAAACCAACATGGGGGAAAATATAATAATAAAAACACTCATGAACTGAATGAAGGAAAGTAGGCTGCTGGCTACTTGTAGGACAAAAACCTGTGCATACTGGTATCTCAAGCAAAGATGCTGCAGCGCTAATATAAGCTGGCCCACGACTTGTTCAAAGGCAATCCTAAAATACCTTGGGTGAGGTGTGTTTCCAAGAAACACAGAGGTAGTTATTCATCTGTCATATTGGCAAACCCAGAAATATCTGGGAGGACAAGATTGTATAAAATATTTCAGGAAAGATTAACTCAAAAGGTGTATGGTGTAGCCAATAATGTCTAAGAATGTATGAGAGGAAATGCTTGTAGACAGAGGCAATATCTTTTATTAGAAAATTGAGATAGTTGGAAAAAAAGCTGGTAAGCTTTGGGCATACATGAGAATGACTTGTATACCCAAAAGCTTTCCTATTTCTTTCTAACTATATCAGTGATCTAATAAAATATATTACCTCTCCTTACAAACCTTATCTCACAAATTCAAAAGTTACACAAAAGGGCTATTAGGATGATGAGAGGAGCAGAAAGTCTGCTTCATGAGAAAAGACTAAAATTACTTGTTTAGCTTAGGACAACAAAGATTGAGAAAGGACATGATAGCTGCCTAGAAATAAATATCAAGCAGGTAAATTCCCCAGGAACAGAAGTGCTATTTAACATAAAAGATAATGTTGGCATAAGTATAAACAAGTCCCGAATAAATGTAGAGCTGGAGTTAGAAGAAGATTCGGAAGAGGAGGGATATTCTACACTATCTTTCAAAGAGTGCTGTTAGCAAAAGACACTTAGTTTTCAATGCAGAACTTAATGAATTTATTTAAATAATTATATGAAGTAGTTGCCAGAATAGCAGGGAGTTGGAGTTTATGCATGTATATTGCCCTTACAACTTTTTCCAATGATCACCATTCTGCCAACAAACTGGCCTAGAGCTGGCTGTGACCATACCATTCACAGGCAGCATCTTTTAAAGTGCCTGGAGACACTACAACTACATAATGCTTAAGGAGACTCCAAATGCTGAACATTTCACAGGCCTTAACACCAATGATCTCTACCTTGGCCCCTACCACTAGCCCTACCACCACAGCTCTCCGACCTACTGCTCATGCCATACACAGTCATTGTCTGATTCATGCTTAGCACCCAACCACACCACTTCTCACTGTGAGCCTTAATGTGGGATGCTTTTAGTTTTGCTCTTCACTTTTTCAAGCAGCATCAAGGGATGCACCCAAAACTCACCAGAAAGGATCTTCCACCACAATCTCCTTGTCTTTCCTTGCCTATTTTCCCTCCTAACCCCTCTTTGAACATCACACGTTACAAATCCTTACAAAAATAGCATTTCCTTACTATGTGCCCAAGATGATGAGATGGGTGATCTGCAGCCTTCCATGTTTGTGCTTCTGTTGGATGATGCCAAGGACGTATGCTGCATGCAGAAGACCGCGGTATGAAGTAATGTGAGCCATCAAGGCCAGCTGAAGTAGTACCGGAGGCCCAGGATGGACTAGAGGAACCAGCCATACTGTCTATGAGAATAAGCTCAACTAGTCTAGACACTGAACAGTTTCTGGGTTTTCTCTGAGGAAAGAAAGCATCCTGGAAGCTGTCCATCAAGCATGCAGGCCAGATGATCAAGTGAACAAGATCCAGGATTAAAACCACAGTGATTCGAACTGACTCATGAGATGTCTTAAGATTCAAAATTCTAAAAAAAAATCCTAATCTCTCTATATATATATATATATGAATTAACAACTGCTTGAGTAACAGATGTCAAAACGTAACTGCAAATGGGAACCATCATGAATTTTGAATGTCTTTCACTGTGGTTTCAGGAGTATTAGGACAAGTGATAGATACCCTGTGGATTTTTTTGTGATTTGCAAGTGATATAGATCAACCACTGATAAATTCAGGGTAATAAAAATCAGCAAAGTAGTAATAATGATAATGAAGTCATGGGGAAAATTTTATGCTGCTCAACAGACTGAACCTACTCAAAACAATTTTGTTTTGTTAATTCAAATGCAAAGTCGTACATCTAGCAACCGGGCATTGCAGCTACACCTGCAGAACAGAAGGCTGTGAAGTGTTAAGCAGTGTAAAGCCTTTACTGGCCACAGAAAACTGACAACAAACATGAACTCCATGGAAAGCTGTAGCAATAATGTGATCTGCAGATGAAGGAAGCAGAAGATTGGTGAGTGCAAAATTCAGGAGCATTTTAACTTCAGTGTTCAGCATCACTAAGGTTGATTCTGCCTACAGTTCCTGTGTTTGTATTTTTAGAAAGAAATGCGGGGAGGGTACAGGAAATACAAATATCCAAAGGCTAGAAAAAATATTTTATAGTGAGAAACCAAAAATGATTAATCCGATTAGCTTATTAAAACACTAAAGGGTGACTCGAATTTAGTGACTCTGTACCTTCTGAAGAAAAAAAAATACAGGACCCTAACAATGAAAGGCACAGCAAAATTCAGTAACTGCGAATTAAAGCAAACAAGCTCACCTTTTTAACAGTGAAGCGACAGTATTTTGGAACAGACCGTAGCTGCATGACTGGCTGCTCGCCTATCCACTACGTGATCTCTGGCTGCAGCCCTGTTTTAGGTTTCATGCCTTTACCTCTGGTAAGACAGAATTCTTCAGCCTTCAGATTAAGCCCCGGTTCACCATTTCATATTTACTGTATTGTCATCCACTTAAATACATCAAGTAAGTTCCCTTTTTGTGACTATGCAATTGGTGACCAGGATGAATGACCAGACAACTTTCTTAAAACCAACTTGTTATTTAATAGCAGGATAAGCATTCAAAGAAAACCAAAGTACTTGGTGCACAATCTATATGCAATGGTTCTTATCTAAAGCCTGAACTTCCTATGAAAGCGACCTATTTTAGATATCTCAGTCACCGCTTTTATAAAGAATAGCTTCCTAGGTTATTTCTTCATAGTGATGAGTCCCCTTTTAAACCCTACAGACTCTGAGACTGCTTGTTCCCAGCCTTTTCCTCATTTAGGCACTGTCCGTTACCAATCTTCAATCCTGTGCAACAAAGAGGCTTACATCATTCCCTGCCTGTTCCTTTGCTTACTTTCAACCACTAAATGGAATCAATGTATTTTTAGGTCAAACAACTTCACTAAGTTCACTTTTCTTTCCTCTTTGCACAATGTGCCACATAAAAACAGGTGGCTTCTTGAAAAATACTGCTCTTTTTCAACACTGTATTCACATTTACAGACAATGGATTTCAAAGTCTGATGCACAAGCTTCTAGGTGAAATGGTGAATTTTCCATTTCTGGAGGCAGGTGGATAACTCCAGCAAGTGACAGCTTTATCTTGAGTGCCAATATTCTCCCCCTACCCACTTTCATCATTTTTAGATCAGGTTCAATGTCTTCACTGTGATGAAGCTCTTATAAAAATTGCTGCCTCCACTACAAGTGGGATACGGAGCAATAACAAAACTGCTGCAGTTTATCTCCCAGAGGTATAGAAGTAAAACACCACCACTTACCTAAATAAACTGGGCTGTAAAGTGTGACAGTTCAATAACAGCTTCGTGGGCAGTTCAGCTACTCCTACAGTAAGACAAATTCAGTCCTGCAGAGCAGAGGAGACCAGACAGGTGAGGGCATGACCCCCATAGATGCGGTGAGTTAAACTGTCCCAGGTAGTAGGGAAGAACCCAGCCCCTTCTCAGCCTCTGGCACTAACATTCAGCACCCCTCAATTTAAGCTACTGGTACCAATTTCAAGCTCCAAGTTAATAATCTGATGAGCTGCAATGGAATGAATGCCAGTATTTAAAGGTATGATCAGCCTTATTAAACTGAAAAGGACTACTGTATCCTTAATTTGCACCTTAAAAGTCATTTGACAGTTTTCAGCAGCTTATGTCAAGGTTATGTCCACCCTTGCTGATTCAGAACTTTAGAATATGGTGACACTGCAGATACAGGTAAACTAGCTTTGGTAATGAAACCTCTCTAATATCAGGTGCATGGGGCTCACTGAAACCACAGAGAGACCTTGGCATTACAGAGAAGATATTGTGAACAGTGCCTGCCACAGCATGTTGTGTCCATTTGCACTGTTAAACAAATAAGAGAAAGCAGCCTGCTTCTCACTTTCTTTTTCCTTGTTTAAGAGGGTGAAATATTCTTGTGAAATAATACTTCCAACTTTTAATTCTCCTTTGCCTAGTCAAGGACTCATGGATATTACAGAAGAGCCATCTACTTCACCTCTACAAATAAAGGAAAGCTTCTGATTGTTAATACTTTGCAAAGGCATTAGGAATTGCTCTTAAGGTTTGCTCTTTCTTGTGCTTATTTTTATTTTTTGTTGCTTACATACAGGGTAAGATAAAATAATTGGAAAAGTAACATGGTGTCTACAGAACCAAAAAATAGCTATTATTTTAACTGAGCCTGGGAAACTGACTGGTGGTGTCAGAATCTGGAAAAGTCACCTGTCAGTCACCTAACTTCAGCACGTACCACCTCGATCCGAGCAGACACAGCTCCCTCAGTACTACAGTCCCCAAAGACTTCTCCCTCACCTGTCATCATCGAGGAGCTATTGTCCTGAATTCAGCAACCAATACCATAATTACCATACACACAACCACAGACAAGGTCTGACAATCATTAATATACATGAGCTCTAAGATTTATCCTCCAGTTGACCTAAATACATCTCTACCTGTTGCGTATCAGGAATCTGATAGTCTCATTCCCTAGAACAGTTCTGAGGAGTTAAACAAGTTCAGTCACTCACAACTGCAAATGATTTTCATAACTGTATGATGGAGACAGTCACAGGAAACATCAGTTGTCATGGTCCTACTCCACTGTGGGGATTTAAAGAAGAATGAAGGAATTCTGGAAGGGGTAACCTAGACACAAAACCAGCAGGAAACCAGAAGCTGAAAATGTAACTGGAGCCCGAGTCTTATTTCAGTTTTCAGTGTATGGATTCTTCTTCCTGTGTTATCGGGTCCTATTTCCCCCCAAACCCATTTTACATTTTAGCTGTGCTCTCCTTATCATTCCCCTCCCTTTCATCTTCTGCCCACACAACATCCATGGAGGGGGGAGAAATAAAAAAGAAAATGCATGCAATTTTGGAACTAATACAGATTGGCTTTTTTAGCATCCCAGGACTAAATTTTTGGCCTGGGTAGCTTAAGTAGCAGTTGTGTACCCTATCCTTTGAAAACAGTTGTTTAAGTAGCACAACATTCAGGAAGTCTGTAAAGGAGGTTGTGAACGATTAGCTACCAACCACTAGGCTACTGGCTGACATTATATCAGCTTCTCATTTTGTAGTTGTTGTAAACAAACTTAAAAAAACCATGCATCACCACCAGCTCTAGTCACCTTTCTCACGTCATCCAAATTACAGAAAGCTATAGAATCTGATTTGTTTTAGAACACGTCCCTCTGTAACAGTTTGTGGACATCAACTAAAAAAATGTACTTAGAAGTGTGAGACTCAGCACTCCCGCCTAACAAATGGAGAAATTGAGACAAAGGCAAAATTATTTTTTTAAGATTATACAGCAAGTCAATGGCAGAGTACAATTACATTTCAGAGCCTTCTAGTTCTTAATCCTATAATCCTCCTTCCAAAATCTATTAGCACAACCAAATATGCTGTTTCAGTGACGGCCATGAATCCTCCATTCTTTTGAACGCTCCACCCCAGGTAGCACAAACATGCGTTGTTCAGATCACGACACAGAAATAATTTACAGACATATTAAACATTTGAATTCAAATTATTTCACATCTCAAGTTTCTGACTAGCAGCACTAAATTCAATGGCTTTAATTGTGAAAAAATTTTTCCTAATTATAAGGTGTTGAAATAGGCTGCTGAGTCAGCACTATATAAAAACTTAAGTCTTGGGTTAAAAGCAGAGATGAAAACATAGAAATTTGTGCCCCCCTCTGCTGTACAGTAATCCTATCCCTAAATTTCACACCCTGTTGCCGAGTGTAGACTGTATTTAACAGGCACCAGCCTGGCATGAGTAAATTTGTCCCCAAGCCCCACACGCTACTGCATTCAAAAAGTCTGGCCAGAGATTGACTGCTGCTCCTAGCCCTGGCAACTCACACTGGCAGGTCTCTCTCTTCACCATCTGAAGTTGCTCTTTGGCAAGCAAGCCCTGGTTTGAACACCTCCCCAGCAACACGCCAGCACAATTTGTCTTGTACCAGACAGCTGCCCTTTTTTCTGACAGAACCAAGGGGCTAGATGAACTGTTTGGGGGGCAATAAGACCAGCTGCCAATCAACTTTCCTAAAAAAAACCCCTGCATACCCTCACTTCACCTGATGGCCAACTCAATCCACAGCTCAGTCCTTGCACAGTCCTCATCATCCTCCAGGAAAGGGGGTGGGCCTGGAAATCACTGGGTTTTCTGGACATACATACACCGCTTTCCTTGTGAGTGTAGCTATTGGTACACCTTTAAGGTATCACAGGGGTTCAGAGCATACAAGTCTCTTCTTCTGCCAGAAGAAAACACACAGCACACACCTAGAAATGTGTACCATTAACTCTGATCTGAGAATCAGAGCTTTTCTGCTTAACTGCAAACCGTGTTAAAGGTGTAAAACTTTTCCAAGGGCTTTCTCTGCTTACATTTTATTTACATGCACAAGCTACAGGTATTTAGAAAGTAGAAGCTCTTATTCATGACTGCCTACATTTCAACCAAATGTTCTGAAAGTAGAGCAAGTTTTCCACTACTTCAAGGTTCTTTGGCTTTGAGGAGGCTTTTACATTTTGAATCAGATGAAGCTAGCCATTTCTCTCCCCCTTTGTTGCTGTGAACTTGTTTGGTGTCCCTGAAGATGGATGTATATGTTATTAACTAACCTCCTTCTCTCTCTCCAGACCCACATTTCCGGTGATGAAACACATGAGTGAAAAGATAAACTGCCCAACACGTGGGAAGAAGTCAGTAACTATTGCCTCTGGGTTGCTTAGCCACAGCTTTCCAGGCTTAGCTTCTCACTGTCCATCAAGAACCTAGTAAAAAAAGATGTAATTATAAAAGTTACTGAAATTTTAAAGTTGTAGGATTATAACTGGGCAGAAAAGGTTTTCAAGTCATCATACTATCCAATGTTACAGCAACCTGAAACACAGTGCTCAACCAATTTCACCTCTTCTAAGCTGGGGACACTCTCTCACAGTACTCTGGCAAACTTGTAGCACAAACTTGATAGTTGTCCAAAAGTTTAGTTTGGTACCTTCTGTTGAGAACTTGCAGTTCACAAGATTGAACACTCCTGCCTCAAGCATCATCATATTCACAAGCAGGAGGAACACCTTTGGGGACTGTAGCAATTTTGGCTGTCTAATTGTAATCCACAGCTATCAGTCCATTAGAGTTTGCATTCAACAGCATGCTTGGCTACGTGACCTCTGAGGCATTAGTGTTCCCAGTCATTCTCCCCACACCCTCTATTAGGAGAGAGCTGTTTCAAGGGACAGAGGAAAAGTTGCATTAAAAAAAAAAGGGGGGGTAGTAATTCTAGGGCGTCCCTGATTTACGTGAGTGAGTGAGCCTGAAGCTTTGCAGAAACTTAAGGCAAATTAGCTGGAATCTGAAATGACTATTTTTATCTTCTTTGCTGTAGACACCTACACAAAATGGTTTACAAACTCCACCCAAAAGGCAACGATTCCTAGGTATTGCCTTTTTATTTGGGTTAAGGTTTGGGAAACCTTAGAAATAGTAGGTACCTGTAGAATAGTAGGTACACCAGAAACATCAGAGGAGACTTCTCTGAAGGAAGATGAGGCTAAGAACACTTCTGAATACACTGTGAATGGTCAATATACCATTAAATGATGACTTTAGACATCAAAACTTTAAAAAGTGTGGATTACTTTATACTAATTAAAATACCACCATCTCCCCTCAAAACACACCGTGATAAGCAGCAAGGGTTATTTACATTGGCATTACTGAAGCTACGTGAGATTATGTCTGTGCAACTCAAAAGAAATTTTCACCTCATCTATGAGCCAAGCCAAAAGCTAGAACATCACCTTTCAATGCAATATATTTCATATTAATTTGCCACTTGAGAGGGGCACACCTGAGCTTGCAACTATTGGTTCTGTTATCACAGCTTTGCATATTTAGGCTTTTTTTTTTTTTAAGAAAGATTTGTTGTATATTGTAATAATGCACAACCGGCAGTGTTTATTTTCCTTTTGCTTTAATGAAACACAAATGGATCTCGGAGTCCCAATGACTCAGCTTTGCCCTTACTAAACTGAACAGCGAGGTGATTTTAAGGCTTCACGGCTAAGACGACAGGAGGTCCTGAAAGCTGTGGCTTCCCACTCCAGTCCTCCCCATCCACGGTCCGAAGTCAGGGCAAGGGCCGCCAGGAACTTGACTCGCTCTCCGTCAGCGCTAAGACGAACCACCCTCACCGACACCATTTTGGGATTCGCGTCCCCAGCGGTCAGCTCCCGAGGGTCACCCGGGGAAGGGGCAGCGGTCCCAGCGGCGGGGAGGCAGAAGGCAGGGCTCCGAGGCCCGACGGGGGGAACGCCGCCCCTCCGGGGCCCCGCAGCCGCCCTCCCAGCCGGGAGAGGCTCCCGGCGGCGGGGCTACAGCTTTCGCTGCTTGTGCCGGGGGTTGGTCTTGCAGAGGACGTAGAGCCGGCCCCGCCGCCGGACGATGAAGCAGTCCTTGCACCGCCTCTTCAAAGAGGTTTTCGTTTTCAGCCCCGCCGGGAGGACCGGCGGCGGCGAGAGGGCCAGCAGCGAGGGGCGGGGGGCGGCCGCCCCGTTCCACAGCGGCGGGGCCCACCACAGCGGCGGGGCCCGCCTCACCGCCGCCCGCCACCACGGGGCCAGGGAAGAGAAGGGCGAGCGGCCCAGCGAGCCGAGCGGCCCGCCGGCGACCCTGGTTAGGAAAGACAGCATACTCCGCGCCCTGCGGGGACAGCGAACCGGTGAGGACACCCGACCCGACCCCCCCCAAACCCCTAACGGAAAGCACCGGGCACTGACCGGCACGGCCGCCGCCGCCTCTCCCCGCCGCAGACCGGCCGCTCCGCTCCCCGCCTCAGGCGGCCCCGCGCATGCGCGGCCAAGGGCGGGCGACCGGCTGCGCCTGCGCCCGCCGCGGCGTGGGAGGGGGGGCGTGTCACGTGGCCGCCTCAAGATGGCGGCGCCCGGCGCGACCTTCCGCCTCCTGCTGCCGTTCCGCCCGGTTGCGGCGGCCGCCGCCGTTCGGTCTTACGGCGTGCGGGCCTCCGGTACCGGCGAGCTGATCACGCACACGGGGCAGGTGAGAGCGTGGGGCTGCGGTGGGAGGAGGGAAGGCCCGGGGGTCGGTGCTGCTTGGGGAGGGTGGGAGCGTCCGGGCCGCCTCAACCGCCCTGCCGGTGCCTGCGGGGAAACCGCTGCCGGGGCTGCGAGCGGTACGTTGGTGAGACGGGGAGCTAAAAGAATCTCAGTAGAGCGGCAGGTCGCTGGTGTGCCGCTTCGTTTGCGAGGCGGTGTGGGAACGAACGCTCTTGCGTGGTACGTAGGCGCGAAGGTACGTGCGGTGTCGAAAAAAGAGGCTTGTTAATTAGGAAGAGGGTCATTAGGCGTGACTAGGCGTTGTGGTTTGAACCCAGGGTTTGACACAGCTGAGGAGCTGGCAGGTAGGAGGTATCCTTGTGTCAGTGCTTCGTGAATCCGTTTTACCTGTTCTTTCGTGTAAAAAAAATGTGAGCGTGCGAGCTGGGGAGGCTCGCGTAGTATCTTGTGGAGATGGGAGAGAGGGGAGATGCGGTGGAAGGGCCTCGCTGTGGTTACTTGACTCGAACGTAAAAAAAAAAAAAACACGTGGAACTTGAATTTCCTAGTTTAGTTCAGTTCACCTTCCAGATGGCAGTGTGGGATCAAGGAAGAGCGTCGTAAGTAATAAATCTTGTGTTCGTCTCTATGGTCAGAGCTACAGTTTCTGTTTACTGGATTAATACTCCCTCTCCTTCTTTTCTGTTTTCCAACCTAAAATTTATTTTCCTGCGTGAAAGAAACAGAAACTACTTTTTTCTGTGCAGTACATACTTGTAAGATGATGACAATACTTGAAACTGAGGAAACTATTTAAACCATTTAGTTTTCACAGTGCTGTAAGCCTTTGTGTTCTTTGTTTATGGTCATTGCTTTTTAAATAAGACCAAGTTTATTTTATACTTTAGGTATATGAAGAAAAGGATTATAGAAGAGTTAGATTTGTTGGACGTCAAAAGGAGGTAACTCATTCTACTTTTACTCACGGGAGAGGGGGTGGTTTCTGGGTTTTTTTTAATACCTGATATTGATGTCCTCAACTTGATTGTTATTAAAAAAAACAACCAACAAACCAACCAAACCCCAAAACCAACCAAATAATGAAAAACCGCCTACCAAAAGCACACTGGTTTTGATTTTGGGTTTTGGTGTGTTTTTCACTATGGTGAGAAGTCTTCTTTTAGGACAGCTTATAGTAGCTTCAGTGTACCTTCCTACTTTTGGCAAATTTGGAAAAATTCAGGACTTGTCCTACGCCTCTTAAGCGCTTACTTACATTTAGGCTGTGGAAGTTGTAGATATTTGAGCATCTTAAACTTGGACCACTTTTTGTTTTAAGCATGTGTTTTAAGAAAATTTAAACATGTTTTTAGTGCCACTTGAGTTCAGAAAAATCACATAATTAAATGGTCTGCTGAACTGTGCATCTATATATCTGTTTAAATGTGTGTTTTGAAGCTTAATTTGCTTCTGCTTAGTTAAAATCTTGATCTTTACGCAAACCAAGTTTTTAATGAGGCCACTTCATTTCCAGAGCCTCGGAAGCTTTTGCTGAAACAGTGATGTGACAAATAAAACTAAAATTTAGAGTATTCTGAAATAACAAAGCCTCAAAGGCAAAGTCTAGTAACACTAGCATCAGCCAAGTTTGCTACTGTGAAGTTATTTTGTGGGCCTGTTGCTGCTGCTGCTTATTGACAGAGTGGGTGTGTGAGTGTCCTTTAGCACTGAATTCTTTAATGATCGAGCAGCACAGCTTCATGAGGGATCTGCTGGCCTTTCGGAGAGAAGCAGAGATTGTTTCAGCTAAATTGTCTTCCTTAATGCCTGAGTGTCTGATTAGTGCGTTAGTGTTAGCACTATAAATGCATATGTATAGTAGAGGCCTTAAATATATGGTGCGGTAGACTTCTAATGTAGTTGTGTGTAATTATTTCCTTCCTAAATTAATCTGAACTAATTATGCTGATTTCTGAATTTCCACGTAGAGTTTATCCGACTGTATCACAGATGCAATTTAATTCATGCTGTGTGGCAAAAATGGGGATTCTACATGGGAAATAGTTAAATGAAAATGTCACTTAAAATGCTGAAGTAGTTTACTTCTGGGAGGATAGTGGTGAAGTAGGTCTTTCCTAAATGCAATGCCTGTTTCTGTGCTACTTCTGTGACTTTGTAGGAAATGCTCCTTAAGCCTAATTCTCCACAGGGCACTGGTCCCTCTGATGTGCCTTTGCCAGCAGCTGATTTCAGACTCTCTGTGGTGAGGAATACCCAGGGTTTTCAGTTCAACCCAGTTTCTCCTTCTCCAGCAAAAGACAAGCTTTAAGTCTGCTGAGCAAGGTTTAATGCTAGGTTTTAATTGTCAAATTGGAGCAAAACCTACATGTTAAATACTGAAACGATCCTCATCTGTGCTTATTAATGGGATCTCTCTCTAGGGGCTTTGCCATTATTCCCCAATGTGCTTCAGCTGCTAGTATTAGGGTTTCACAGCTGTGTCTGTAGTCTGAGTGTTGTCTTGTTTCTGAAGCTAAAGCTAGCCTGCAAAGTGGGTGACTGTATGTTCTTGGTCGCTTCTTCTCTTCACCTTCAGTACGCTCTGGGTGGTCGAGTGTGCCTTGTGATCGGCCCGGTCCAGCCGCAGCAGCTTTCTTCTCTGGGGACGCAGCCTCTGGGTGCAGGTGCCCTCAGTGAGGATGTCTGGGTGCTGCAGGTGGCCTCTCCAGGTGGTGGCCAGGCCTGGGGGCACAGCCCAGAGTATGTGGCTATTGTCCCCCTCAGTTCTGCCAGCCTAACTGCTAATGAAATCCATGTGTTTTACCTAAAATCACTGTTTTCTGCACTGGATGTGCAGAACCAGGGGACTGGTGTTCTCTGGCAAGGGCCTAAAGCAAGTAGCTGTGAGAAGACCGAGCATGGCAACTGGTCATCTGCTGCAGTCCAACTAGGGTCATCCTGCCCTTGTACAGTCCCTAAGGTGCCACAGGACCTAATTCGACCCTGCTGTTCCTGCTTCGGCTCTACGCTTTCCATTGGGCTGGTGCAGCAGCTGAAGCTGCAAGGAGAACTGACCTCAGCGCTGGTCCTGTTTAAATACAACCTTCTGCCTTCCCTCTGGATCTTTGGACCTGGGTCAATTCCAAGTTTGGTTTTATCTCTCTGCCTCCCAGACCATGTACTGGCACAGACAAGTAGGTGGAAAGAAGCAGCAATGGGATTGTCAAACTGGCACTATGGCCAGGAAAAAAATTGCTCATTGAATTACGTGTTGGGCAAGGTGCGTTTGGATGTGCTGAGGGAAATGGTCCCTTCCCGCTAGCTACTGCTGTGCTTTAAAT
This sequence comes from Buteo buteo, assembly GCF_964188355.1. Classification (NCBI taxonomy): domain Eukaryota; kingdom Metazoa; phylum Chordata; class Aves; order Accipitriformes; family Accipitridae; genus Buteo; species Buteo buteo. The sequence goes on from NC_134173.1 coordinate 6,598,981, forward strand.
GAAGGGACACAATGTGACTGAAACAACTTCTTTTTTTTTTTCTCACAGTTTTTCTCAGTCTCTGTTTTGTTTTTCTGGCATGTTTTCCCTGTGAGTTCCTAGATTCTCTTGTTTAGTAGGCTGAACCACAGACAAGTCGTAGCTGTACAGTGGATGAGAGGTTCTTGCTTCCCCTCTCTCCCCACAAATACCTTTGTGGTTAAGAAATGTTGGGAAGAATGGAGTTCCGCTTCTGATCTTGAAGCAGAGGGGCATCATGGTGCTATGTCCCTTCTTCTTTAGCATGAAATGAAGGATGCACCATTTTGAGCATTATTAAAAGCAGCAGTAAAAATCCTTGCAGGTTGGCAAAGATTACATGTGACTTGCAGACACAGGCCCCAGGCAGTGAAGTTCTTGATGTTGCTAATTTGCTTCAATACCAAAAGTTAATTTTGCATTAACTTTATTTAGCTATCATCTTCTTTGGATAAAGAAAATCCAGTTGTTGGCAAAACTGACTTTTCCACTGCTATACCAAAAATCCAAATTTTGGGGACATTTAGTTGGAGGGTTGGTGAAAGGTCCTAAGTTGTTGTATACTAGAACTGTGCAAAAATACCATTGTAGTTCCAAGGGATTCATTTAATGGACACGTAGCTATCTTGTTCCTAAGAATCTCATCTTTGTTCAAATACCAGCATGCTTATGAACCTTATACACAGAGCAGTATATTGATAGTGCCTTCTTTGGGTGTGCATATTATTTTATATTCTTGCATGATAACATTGCCTTTGAAAAAGCTGGTCCCTTCTGGAGCAGGTTTGTCTGAGGGGTAGGGATGGTTGTCTGCTCAGTGCTGGTGCAGACTGGGTTGGAAGAGGCTGGTGTGGATGAGGAAGGAAGGTGCTGTGGCTGGGTGCTGTCGGTCCTGCTGAGGTGCAAGCTGCTGTGTCGCAGGCCTGTCTAGAGGTGGATATGTTTGCCAGGCCACGCAGATGTGCTCTAGGAAAAAAGTCATACTTACCAGGGATGTGCATATTCAGGAAGTGTGTATGAGATGGATTTAGAGTGGCATGGTGGCATTTAGAGGGGTTTTTTGTTCTAATGCTGAACAATTTGCCTTTCTGATTGTTGTTACGCACCATGTTTGTGTTTTCCTGAGATTCCTATGCAGTGATAGAATAAGGTGTGTGGTGAGAGACTAAATTACCAGCAGTTGTTTTAACTCACTCCTGACCTTACTTGTCCCACCATTATTTTTTAGTTTATCAGCAGTGAGTCTTTTGCAATTTTATCATGTAGTCACTAAAGCACAATACAGAGGCAGTGTCAGTTCAATATCTTCTGTTCTTGGCTGCTTGTTCCTGCTGACCTCTCTGCCAATTCTGCTTAGGTCACTTTGTAAACCTGAGCACTGATATGGCCTGTGTATCAGGGGAAGGGGATTACTTTTTGCAGAGTCAACGTGCTTAGTTCACTGATCTGGCTTGTAGCACAGCCTTAAGAGTTGGTGGAGGAAGTGGGAGGAAACATATGCAGGAACTTCTCAAAGTGGCTGTAGTGGAACTGCTTGGAGAGATGGTAAACAGCACTTGCTTTCTGTTTGAGTGGGGAAGGTATCTGAAAGCTTGCTTTTTTTCTCTTACAGGTGAACAAGAATTTTGCAATTGATTTGATAGCAGAGCAGCCTGTGAGTGAAGTTGAAAGCAGAGTGATATCATGCGATGGTGGTGGTGGAGCTTTGGGACATCCTAAAGTATACATAAACTTGGTAATATCTTTTGATCTGTGTATGGCATGCTTTGCTTGTTTGTAAGAGCCTCCACTTCTTGGCAGGTTAGTTTAACAAAGTAAAAGGATTAACCACCCGAGGTGTTAATCTTATTTGGTGCTTAATATAAAATTAGGATTTTTATTCAGAAGAGCTGGAGTGTTTCCATTTGAAGTTATGAGGTATTTCTTGCTCTTGATTTTGATTGGTTTGATAGGGCAATTTTTTTTTGGAAAAAAAATTAACTACAAATTAATATGAACAAGCAGTGCCTTGTGAGCAAAAAATAATATGCCTGCTGTGTTTGGAGAAACTTACTCTAATTATTTAAATGCCATCATGTAGATTGAGAATACATTTGCAATATTCTTAGGAATATGCAATTTATTTTGAATCCTGCATGTTCAAGAAAAACAAACCAAAACTCTTTCAGTCTTTGGGAACCTTGGTAGTTCTGAAGATTTAAAGTTTCCATTGTAGTCAGAGAATCAGTGAAGAATAAATGTCGTCTTATCTCTGTATTTACCCTGACAGCAGTGATAGTTTCCAGTGTATTCTTATTCTAGAGAGTAAGAATATTGAGGCTACTGTCATATGACCTCAGTGGAATCAACGATGACCTGTTGCTTAGGTATTGTTCTTGGGCAGACCCTGACTGCAGATGTCTTAAAATCTTTGCTTGCTCACTGACGTTTGCTTAATACCCAAAAGAATGGCAGGGGAGAGCTGATGTCCTTTAGTGTCAGTGTTGTTGCAACTCCTAGCTATAATCACAAGCATTTCTATTTTGAACAAAGCAGGCACTTTATGATGATTCATTTGACATTATTCAAAGTCAAATGCTTGGAGGTTCTAATTTGTAAACCTTAGGAAGCTTGTGTTCTTCAGTTAACTTCCATAGCACACTGTTGATAAGTTGCATTTATGTTGATTCGTTTGACCTGTGCCACACTTCTTGAGGAATGCTTTAATTTTTTGTGAATTTTGAAACCTTTTTGTGTTAACAATCAAATTACAAGACGTCTGTGGGTTAGTTCTTGAAAGCCAATGTCTGCAAAGGGAGAATGGTATTAGACCAGCTTGTTTCCCCTAGCCCTAATAATTGAAATCCAGGCTTTTGGGGGTGGAGGGTAGCCTGGATTTTTTTTTTACTTCTAATCCTGTATCAAGGAAGGGGGAACCATGAGTTTACTTCATTTCACGACTGCAAGTAGTCATGTTGTTAAATAACAGAAGATCCCTTGGTGTTTACGTAACTCTTGGCTATTTTTGTGTTAAGGAGGACTACAACAACAGCTCGCAGTCAGTCACACTTCTAAATTTAAAAAAAATAGAGAAGAATAAAATTTTATACAGTAGTAACTGCTACTCTTCTATAAAACATTTTCTTTCAGAATTTCCCCTAGAATCCTACTCAAATTTCCTCCTTCCTGCAACTAACTCTGTCAGCTTACATTACTGGCCAAAAATCCTTGTCTTAATATAACTTGGAAATGCCAAATCCTATTCTGTATTAAAATAATTGTGAAATTATCTTTTCAGAACATTGGAACAGATATGACTGAACTGACTTAAGATGTCCAGTTCAGTAAGAAGATCCTTTATTGCTGAAGAGATATCACTTGGCTTGACTTTAAAATTATATTGTTGAGATTAGGTCTAGTAGTTAAAAGGCTGGCAGAAAGGAAGCTGCATAGGATACAGAAATCAAGCACAAACCTCATACCATCGTTCTTACTTCCAGTGTTTCAAATAAGATTGAACTCTGTACTTAAGCTATATTGATCCGTTTTAAGATGGCACATATAAATAAGAGAAGATTTGTAATTTCTGAAAGTTTTATAAAGTGAAACTAGCAGCTGTTGTATTTTTATATTTTTGCAGGACAAAGATACAAAGACTGGAACATGTGGCTACTGTGGACTTCAATTTAAACAGAAACATCACTGAAAGATTATCCCTGCATGCTTGCAGATTTCTGTTCAGATGTTAACATTTAACTATAAATAAACAACATATTTAGAAACACAAGATTACTGTTTGTGTTTATCTTAACCATGGAAAGTCCAGTCTGTACCTTTCTAAAACCCAGCTTGTCGGGTATTTGAGAGCTGAATGGTATTACAATATCTGCTTTATACTTAATTGGTTTTCATGGAAAAAATGTCCTGCCTTGTTTGGCGAATTTCTTATAGGCTTGGAAGGGGCGTTTGGCTGCAGCATAAGTTTGGTTTGTACTGGGTAGATTTGTATTCTTTTCAACACTAAATTGGATGTAAATGTTTACTGGGGGATTAATTATCCTAAGTGTTTGTCTTTTGGCATTGTTTGACACTCTTAATTTGTTCATGGCCTAGTATCTATAGCTAGATTCACAAATGGAAGCACAAAGAAATTATGATACTCAGCATTACAACACTTACTCCTGAAAGCAAGGTGGTCATCCCTGAGTTAAAGTAGCTATACTTACTACTTGTTTAAAAGAAACAGCCAATGCCTTAGAATGGTAATCGGTGTGAGCTGGAGAACTATCTAAGCTGGCACATGTGAAAGGTGAGGACGTAAGCATTTGTCCTCCAGTTGAGAGGATCAGAGTATAAATACCTGATTCTGCTTGGAATTCACACCCTTGAAACCTCTTTAGGAACTGAGCCTTGTCAGACTCAAAAGTAGGGGTTGCTCCATTTCAGGTAGCAGCTTCTACTCCTTTAATACAGATAATCGGACAATGAGAGCATCCACCTATGTGTAATACCACCTAGGCTGTGTGAGGCTGGTTGTAGGATATCATTTACCTTCTTCATTAATTTCATTTATGCTTATATGGCAGAATGCTACGTGACTCTCAAACAGGGTGCATGTCTGGAGAAGGAAGGTCTGAGCTTTGGTCTTTGCTCCAGAAAGCATTTTAATCTGTTGTTAGTAACTGTCTTTTTTTAAATGCTGGTGATGGAACATGGTCCCAGGTAGTAATTGCTGCTTGGCCAAAGTTTAACAGGGCGTGATTCTAAACCTGCTGTTTATACAATTTTAGTTAAATTAATGTGGTGGTATAAATTTGAACCAAATTATGTGGGCCTACAGCTGCTTAACTTGCTTGTCTCAATTTATAGGTGAGGTTGAACCAACACGGTCAGGCTTAAAGCAAGGTCTGAACTATTCTGTCTGTAGAAGTTGTGTGTTTAGAGTCTGTACTGCAATTACTCACATGCATGTACACCCCTCTGCTTTTTTTCATTCATTCCACCTGTAACAGCTTAACTTCCCTTTCTATCTTTTCCCCTTCTTCCTCCTTCCCTCTCTTTTTCTTCTTTCCATTGCTGCTGGTTTCAGTGATCATCTGACTGGCCTTTAATTAATTCTTTGTAATGACCTAGATTTAGGAAGTAGTATTAGAGTTATGCATTGTAAATTCAGCGTAGGTTGTTGAGCACTGACTCTATAAGCCCAGGGTCTGACTGAGGGTAGATGGCTGTGATGATGATTGCAGTTTTGTAATGTTAGTGCAGTGGCCAAGTTCAAGAAGACTTAATGTATGTTGCCTTTCGAGTAGCACTTGAGCATATACAAAGATGGCAAAGGATCCTTTCGTAAAACCCAGTAACTTGCATTCAGCCTATCTGACCTTAGGTGAATGATCTGTCAACTGAGCATAAATGTGACATTATAAATGGTCTTGTGGTAGGTAAGTCCATCTCATGCTCTAAATATAAAATAACTACTTGAACTTGCAGTGTCTGTTTTTAAGCATAAACCTGGTTGCTTTTTAGTCTGGCTCTCTTATCAGTTTGTAGAGTGTCTTGGCTGGCATAGTTCTCTCGTGGTGCAATCATCTCTGCAGAGTGACCTGAAACAAGTAATCATATGTTGTCCTTTTCCTTGGGCCTTTGATTTTCTTATGAATAATATATCTGCTTAGATCACTGCTGCTTATAATAAATTAACAATGTTTAAATTGGCACGGCATCTGCTGAGGGCCCAGACAAATCCCATCCCACTGGTCTCAACTATGGAATGCTGTTCTTTGATATTCTTCCTGAAGTATTTGTGAGATGTGAAGCTGTTGACACCAGTGAAACAAGGAAGGTCTCTACTTAGCTCTGGTGGTCTTCATAGGAAAACTTAAGACTTTGCTCCTTATTGTTTCCTGTGTGTTAAGTTTGTGTATCTAGTTGTAAATGGCTGTTTATACGAAGTCTTGCACTGAGCCACACCATCCACGTACCTGTGGAAAGGCTGTCCTTCATCTTCAGGAAAAAGAGGTGATGAAAAGCAGAAACTTTTACCGTGGTGGTTGCAAGCAGATACATGTGGAAATGGATCTATGAAGATAGACTAAACCACATAAGTATCAAAGCAAGGATAGACTAAAACACATCAGTATCAAATCAGCATTACAGTTCTTGGGCAATGAATTCAGACTAGAAAGCAATGTGGAATAAAACTTTAAGACTCAAATTTTAATCAGTCACTGTTTTGTTCTTTGTAGGCAATTCATTCCAGGCTGGAACTATAGTCTCTTACTCCAATTACCAGCGTACAAACCATGGTTTATAGTCTGTCACTATGGAAATACAAAGTATTCTACATTGTTGTGTAGCTTGTCTTAACAACCGTGTCTTGCCTTTACGTACTAAAACCAGATAGGCTCTTTTCTCTTCACTGCCACATACATTAAGCTTTTCTTGGTGAAAATAACTGTGTATTTAAACTTCCAAAACAAATAGGACCATCTGTCCTTTTCCTCATATTACTTAGTAGCTCTGTCCTCTAATTAAAAAATGACTAAAATGAATCTACAAAGCAAGTCCTCTTTGTTCACAAGAGCACAAAGAACTACTATGACTATGGCATAATATGCAAGTGCATCTGTTTTAAAACTTCTTTCAGTTGTATGCCATCTGACTGTGCTCTGGAAGTTGCTCTTGTAGCAGGCTTCTCCAAATCAGCAAATAGTATCCCTACACTTCTTATTCTCTTGCACTTTTTATTTAATGCTATTGCAAGTATCAGATAAAATACAGCATACTGTAATAGCAATAGAAATGTTTGGTTCTGTAATATCCACATTGTTGGCATTCTTTAGTGTGTTCCCTGCTATTGGTCTATGTTGTCTTGAGAGGCAATTCAATCTTTCTGTGGTGGTCTCCAAGTATGTTGTCTAAATTTAAAGTCAGGGATCCTTGAGGAGGACATCTGGCACTTCAGTCTTGCCAGTGGAATAGATTGATCAGGGAAATATGAGCCGGCATCCACCTTGTCATAAAGTTCATGGTGCAAATTGTCATGCGTCTTGTGTAACTAAGGAAGAATAGCAGTTTCAGTTTTCATAAGCAGCAGCAATATAGTAGAGCAAAAAAAGTAGAATTAAAAACGTGATACGTATTGTTGCTGTAAATGTTACCCTGATGTGGATGATCATCCTTTCACATGCTTTTATTTTTGTCAAGCACTGCCCAGTGCTAGTAGCTTGTGCAGCAAGATGTGTGTTGAAGACCTGGCATGCCCAGGTAGTGACAGTTTTCACCTCAGGCTTTCCAGATCCCACATCATTTTCTGCTGATTGCAGCAGGGTGTTGCAAGTGGAACATGATGATTATCCATTTTTCCATGCACAAAGCAGCTTGTGGAGCTCAGATGTCTTTGAGATAGGGTGAATTTAACTGGTAGTTACTGGAACATATTTTTCTGCACCTGGAAGTTATGCAGTCATTATTGATTATTCCAGGTTTCCATTGCCAACCAATCACTTGATGCTCATTTCACCATCCAAAATCCTCAGCATTCAGGTGTCAAGAATTGAGCTGACAAGGCAAAAATTGTCATGTGGAAGTACAGATTATGGGAGTGTAACAGAGGAACCAGGAATGTAATCTGTGCAATATGGAAATGATGTGATGGAGCACTGGGAATGTTGCCTTAAAGCACCTCTCTTTTTCTTTTGAAAGGGGTTGTTAGTTTCCCTTAGTGTGATATAAATGCTGTGAGAATGTGCATAACTGCACTTATTTATACATCTTCTGCTGATAAAATATCCTGCTTTAGGAAGTCCTCCTCATCAGCCTGCTGTGCACACATTTTTATTGACATACTGGCAACTATATGCCAGGACAAATGCTATCAACAGCACTTTCTAGTGGAGATGTCATTTTAGTGAGCGCTAGCATTCAAGCAAAAAGTTCTTATCCCTAAGCAGTGTGAATCCAGTCGTGAAATGAAAATATACTTAAACATTATAGAATTTGTAAGACTAGCTGCAGCTTTGTAGGTATTTTCTTACCTTTTTTAACCTTTGGCCTTGGCTATATTTTTCTCCTTTACATTTTTTAACTTTCTTCCTGTTCTCATTCTTGTCCTCTCCCTTGTTTCTGTTGCCCTCCCCCAATCCCTTTATTAAGGACTAGGTCTTTGACAAAGCAGTGGTTGTCTTATAATAAAGTTGTCTCTTTGGAACAGCCTCTAATGCTTATCTCCTGCTTCAAGAAGAGTGCCTAACTCAAAAGCCTGTTCTTTCTGGAACTCTGTCACTTGGTCTAAGGCATAAATTAAAATGATCTAAGTAGGCAGTCATTTGGTTAGATTTTTCTCTTAATGTTGTGTGGATCAAGAAATCTAGGCTGCTTTCACTACAGTCATTAATAATTAAAATGAGATCTCTTTATTTTGGACTAATTACAAACAGGAGAAAGATCTAAGACTTTATAGTATAGCAACCTCATAAAATTTTGCATAAACTGTACTGGTCTTCACTTATGATTTGTCTTAACAGCAGGTAATTTCCGGTTGTGTTAACCTTGCCTAAATATTGAAATCGCTGACTTCTGTTGATGTGAATAACTTTCTAAGATGTAAATTTGTTTTCTCTATGGGAGATATAAAGAGGAGGGGGAAATTAGCGTAGAAGCCTGCTGTAGTATATTTACTTGGGACAGAAGGATTTTTAATCTTTTTTTCCAAAAGATGTAGTTAGGAACATACACACAAAAAAAATTCTAGCCATAATATTCCTCTACTAAACTTTGATTTGTTGTAAGAAAGAATCAGTTTCAAGAAAACTTGGAGGAGTAAGGTGGTTCTTTGTTTCCAGGAAGGAATTGTTGTTGAAGGGAAGGAGAAAATAGCACAAGATGCATCTTCTCTCTCCTCTCTAAATAGTCTGTGATTGGTAGCAGACCTATGATTTAGTACCTAATTAGACTTGGGGAAATATCTTAATCTTTGGACTGTGAAGTGCTCTTTGGAAGCTTTTCCCCTTTACAAAATGTAAAACCTGGTTCTTGGGCATCAGCTGCTGAAATGTGTTTTAGATACTAAAAAATGCATTTCTAAACAAATTGGTGTAACTGCGACTGTAGCAGAAAACCTCAAATGGTGATACTAAACAAGATTATTAGCCCTAAGCATCTGTTCATTATCTGTAGGGAAGAAGGTAACATTATATTGGAGAATTCTGATGTGTATTGGAGAATTCTGATGTGTACTGCAGATTCCATGTTAACAGCCCTAAATCTTAACCTAATCAAATTATGTCCTGAACTCTCTTGAAACAGTAAGGACAGGGAGTTTCTTTCAGTGCCTTTTGGTAAACAACTTTGAGGTTGTTGGTTTGGTGTTTTGGTTTTTGGTGGGTTTTTTTTTTGAGTGCTTCACATGGGTAGTGAGACTGTACAGAAAAATAACTTCTTTGGCAGCATATGAGTAAATACGGAAAGCATATCAGGTAGGTGCTAAGGATAGACATCTTGGTTTATATAAAGTTGCTTTTAATTTAAAGTTTTAAGATAATAGAATGCCATTATCCCTGTTGTGTAATCAAGGCATGTTGGAAGTACAGCAGTGTGATTGAAGAGTGGTATCTGCCTGACCTAATTGTAACCTGGAGTGCCTGGGTGTAAGGGAGGTCGGACACTGAAAATGAAAGAGTGTCAGAAGGAAAAATGTTTTCTTCCATAAACATATTCCGTGTGGCAAGGATTCCACTGTTGTCCCCAACGGCCCGGGTCCCTCCATGAGGGGAGAGGGCATGGACAGATTTGAAATGAAGTGCTGATAAGGGCTGAAGCTGGCAGAGGGATTGTGGCAGTTATCCCCTTGATCGGCTCCAGAGCTGTAAATCCCATCAGCTGCAAATCCCATCAGCTGTGGCCTCCTGCAGAGCGCTCTCAGGAGCAGCACACGGAGTGAGAACTGGACCTACTCCATGTTCAGTTTGTGCCCACCCTGAAAAACAAGCCAAGTGATATGCAGGCAGGGATACAGGGGCTGATGTTTGAATGTACCGACTACTAGTCACTCATAACCATGAGGATCAGGAATGAGACTATTGTCTGTCTACACATGACAGAAGATTCTTACCTAATATTGTTGATTAATTGATTTATAACTTTCTTGAGTTTATTTTGATTCTTTTTCCTTCTGCACAGGTATGTTTCTGGACTCAGTGCCTATGAATTGGATGTGGTGAAATCTGATATTTTCAGATCCGGTGACTGAGTTTCCTAGATTTCTGGATGGGAGTTCAAGTTGGATCTGTTTATACTTGAGGAGGATGGGTTGCTTGGGTTTTTGGGAAGGAACGGTGAGGTATTTGAGCTGGCTGTTATTGTTCCTAGCAGCCTGTGGCAGGATTACTGACATTACCTGTGCACATGTATGTTGCAATGTAGTCTACAGTTGTGGTCTCCAGTTAGTAACACTGGATGTCGAGCCAGAACACATGCTTGCCTTTATTTTGCTTGGCTTATGCTCTGCAATGGCCTTCCTGTAACCAAAGCAGAGAAGTGTGGGATCAGGAGAAAGAATGGGACTAAGGTACAGCTGGATCTTGCAATGATTTGGGGTCAGGGCTTTGGAGTCTGGGAAGGTTTTAAAGCCCTGTGGCTGAGAAGTAGCCCTGCAGGCCTGGTTCCTGAATCACGGCAACAGGTCCTGGTAGCATAGCCAGAAATGGTTGTGATTTGTTTGCATATAATAAAGCTGTACCAGTAAAACACTGTTCGACTTATTCGTAGAAGGCCTGGAGAAGGGCCTGGAAAGTGAAATGGCAAATCTTCTTATCAGTTTATTTGAGATAGTAAAGAGAAAGTTATTCTGAAGAATTACCAAAGGAGCTTTTTAGACTGACTGGGCAACATGCCCCTCCCAGCCCCCCAAGAACTGAAATGTGGTGTAGATAAATGTAAAGTGTTGCACGTGAGCTTAGTTTCACATACAAAATTATGAATCCGAGCTGTTACCAACTATTATCTGAGCTGAGTCAGACAGGAGTGAGATTCTAGGGTTATCGTATTTCCAATTTTTTTAAAAAAATCAGCTCAAAACTCAGTAGCGGTTGCAAAATCAAGTCTGTATTAAGAATTATTGTGAAAAGGGTAGTGTGAAAAAGATAACAGTTACGCTGCTGCCTAAACTAATTTTTTACCCACGTCTTGTTTGTTTCCGTACAGATCTGGCCCTCCTATTAAAAAAAAAAAGTATATTAAAATGGGAAAAAGCTTAGAGAACGGCAAACATGATAAAGGTTTCTGTAGAAGGAAGGACAGGTTGAGTAGTCTGGGAGTCTCTTAGTCTGTTTAGGGTTATGATAGAGGTCTACAAAATTCTGAATGGCAGGGAAAAGGTTGATTGTCTGTTTTAAAGGCAAAATCACAGATATTTGTAAAAGCCAGAAGATAATGATGACCTGATTCTTCTGGGAGTATTTAGTCAGGTTAAAAAGAAAAGTTTTTTAAAAAAAAAAAAGTTGGGTGTGCTAAATGGAAATTTTACTTGTTGGCTTAGAGCCAGGATGAAAGGAGGCCACATGGATTACGAACTTATCCCCATGTTCAGAGGAGAGCTAGTAGAGCTATAAAATTAAGTAATATGTATATTGTAAAAGGCTGAAGGAAAATGAAGAAAATAGAAGGGAAACAAGACTGATAGTGAGCATAACTATCCCAGCTGAAACCAGGACACTAAGGCCAACATGAAGCACTGAATTATTGCAGAATCAGAAACAGTCTTAACAGATGTATTGGTCTAATGTGAAAGGGATGTGGTGAATTAAGTGATGTAAAAAGATAGGAAAATTAAAAGATGTGTGTGTTATATTATGTAATTGTATAATAGGAAGTCAATTTCCAGTAATAGGGACTCAAGGGGTTGCTCTTTAGTAGCTGCTGAATTTAGACATTTTTAAATTGGCATGCCTAGATAATTAGTTTCAACAGGGCTGTCCAATGAGTTTCCTGGATCATTAATGTTGATTTTTGATAAGCTTTGAAATACTGGAGAAAGAGCACAAAAATGGCTAACATGCCAACATTCAAAGAGGGTAAAAGGCATGACCTGGGTAATTACATGTCTGTCAGCTTGACATCACTTCTGGGCAAAATAATAAGGGACCTAATTAATAATGAATTAAAGAAGTGTTGTATAATTAGTGCCAATCAACATGAGTTACAGGAAAACCAGACCATGTCAAGCTAGCATGATATATTTTTGATGAAATTAGAAGTAGTGGTTGATAAAGCTAAAAGTGTTAAATGTAATATCCTCTGATTTCTGTGAAGATTAGACTTAGTAGTCCATATTTTGATTCAGAAATTAAAGTCTTGTGTAATCAACCAGCGACACTTCACATGTTTTACATGTATTAAAGGGTAGCTAATTCTTAGGTGTGAAAATGTCAGTGTAAAATGAGACTCATTGCTGAAAGTGTGCATTCCTCTTGGACTCTTAATGGCATCCTTTCTCAACCCTATGGCACTTAGCTTCTTATCAGTGGCCTAAAAACCTATGTAATAGCTACTGATGGTTTGCCGAGGATCGAAAGGTTGAAGCACTGTTAAGTAAGGAAGAGGATTCAGCAGTGATACTGTTTGCTGCCACTTAGCCAAAGTTGGCACAAAGCTGAATGTGTTTCAATGCAATGAACTGTACAGGAAAAATAAAATGCTGTCCATATTTATTTTAAAAATGTATTTCTGTGAAGTGGTAACTGTAACAGCCTGAGTTTTGATTTACCCTGTGTAAGTAGCAGCCATTATAACTTCAGGTAACAGGAAACGTTGACTATTACATTTGACTGGGGGAGTTTGTTGATAATCACATCGCTATGAGTTCCCAGTTCAATTCTGTGTCTTTAACTTTTATGAACTTTGGGGGAATAAATAGAGATGCATTGAGTAGGCATATCTTTCTGAATTTGACATGGGTGCATTTGTTACTTGAATATTGTGTCCAGTTTGAGGTCTGTGGTTTATTAATTAATATGGCTAAATTAGAGAAAGTTCAGAGAAAGCCATGGCACTAATTACAAGAGTAGAAAATGTGTTGTGTAGTGAAAGATCTAACAAGCTTCATCTTTGCACTTCCTCATAAATGAGGTTAAGGGCTGACTTGATCAGGGTCTACCGCTACAAATGCAGGGAACAAAACCTTGATGATGGGATCTTTAGTCTGGCTAAAAAGGCTAAGATCTAGTGGCTGGAAGCTATAGACAAGCAGATTCAGACCAGGGGAAAGGAGGCTTCACAGTGTGATTTACCAAGGACTGCAGTAGATTCTGCAGCATTCCTGACTCTATTTTTAAGGTTGATATTTTCTAAAATGTGTATTGATTGAAACAAGGCTGCAATCTGTAAACCATTATGGACTGTGTTACAAAGGTAATTAGATCATTGCAGTGGTCCATTCTCAATCTGTAGAAATGAAATATGTATCAGGCCAGAGACACTGGTTCCATTGAACAGTGGTGCTGTTAAAAATGTCTTCCAGACCTTGTTCTGAATAAGGCACAGAAAGGACTTGAACTTTGTTTTTCCACAAAAATACCTTAGTAGTCAGAGTGATGGGGACTTGAACTCTCTGTTGCAAAAGAATCTCTGGCTTTGTAGCAATGTGGAAAAAGACCAAACCTCAACTCCTGATGTTTGTCACAATGAGGGACTGTCATCATCTGTTTGGTGCCTAACAAATCCAGACAAACTAAAATAAAGAAAGAAGTCAGCGCTTTAGGACATGGACAGTTAGAGAACTTCATATCTGTTCTCACTTTCTCAGTTAAGAGAACATATGTGAAATCTGCACTCCTTTTTGGGATGAAAATGAAAAAGGATTGTTTCCATTCAAACTTAAGTCCCAGTTTCCAAAGGTTACTGTAATTTTATTTTTGTCAGTATTGCTTTTGTGGTGCTCTTGATACTATACCAGATTCTGGAATTAAGAGGCTTGTACTTCTCTAAGCTTTGCTAACCCTCTTCAGTGCCACTCTGGATTACAGTGGCTTCTCAGGTTTTCCATGGCTTTGATGAAGTAGCTAGCATTCAGCATCTCCTGTGTTGGATAATAGCATCTTCCTCAAGAACAGCCATGGAATAAAGTGTTTACTGTTTGATCATGAAATGTCTGATGTTTATGCCAATTAGCATAAATTAAAAGTCATCATATTGAGACATTTGGGGGGAGCCTAAGACATATCAGTGAAACATCTATCTTTATTAATGCTAAGAGCAATTGGAAGGATTTTTAAAGTATATTAAAAAACCCCAAACAATGTCAATCCCCAAACAACAATCCTTAATAGTGGTCTATATTAAAGAGATGAAAATATCAGAAATATTCAAAAGAGAGAAAATATTTAATAAATAATGTCTTGTGATTGGAAAACAGCGGATACTTATGTTAAATGATGATGAAATATGTTCTATTCCAACACTAAATGGAAAGGATGTTAGGCATATACTCCCAGTAAAGACCTTTAGACTGGTGGGACTGGATAACATTGAAAAGAAGTGGCTGAAGAGCTTTCACTGTCACTGATATTGACAGATCTAACCTCTTGGAACACAGCTAAGCCTTCAGAAAACTGCAAGAAAGCTACTATGGTAATATTTAAAGATGCTCTTGATGGCAGCATCTTGCTGCTCATCCTTATTGTTTCCTGCTCCATTAAAAGAGAGTGATTAGTGTCTGTTATTTTACTTCCATGAAGGCTTTTATATATTGTATCCTATAACCTTTGTTTTCTTCTGCTAAGATGCACAGAATGAGGGGGGTTTTTTTGTGACTCAACACTCTGCAATTTTTCAACACCTTAAAATATGATTAGCTACAGTGAATATAATAACATTAAGCACATTGCTGCTGCATGCAGAAATAAAATAGCGGGGAGGGAATCCCCTTTATATACAAGGGAGCACATTCACCTTCTTGGATAGCGTAGTGCTGGAAGCTTATGCAGACTTGGTTTTCCACTGTGCCCTCTAGATCCTCTCTCATTGCCATTTCTATGCTATAGATTTGTTCTGTGTGCTAGTTCTGTTCCTGACTGTGTGACCTTGCACTTGATTGTATGAAATTCCGTTGATCTTAGGTGTGCTCAGCTGAGTGGTTCAAATCACTTTGTAAGCAGTTCTATCTGTGTCTTTTTTTTACCTCTCTGCAAGTATTTGCATAATCAGACATGGGTTTGTATTTCTTTCTAATTCTGGATAACAATTTTGCTTGGTGTCAGGCCTTGCCTAATGAGAAACATCCTTGTTTGACAAGAATTTCCTCATTTGGAACAACTTTTTGAAATCTGCCACCTAGCTATTTCTAATTTCATCTAATGATAGAAATATAACAATAGCATAAAACTTTTCTTAATGTACTCAAAACATTTACTGGGCTTACATCTTTTAAAATACGGATTTTTCTTGTGTCCCCTGTTCTTTAAGTTTTGATTAATTTATGTAGAACATTTTCTGTATCCCCTGTTTTTTTATTTTATTTCAGTCATGTTATGATCATATGCATGAATAGTTTATGTTGTTACCTGTAACTATGATCTGCTGTTCTTTCTTAAAGCAGGATCTTGTCCAAAGTTCTTAACTGACTGAAAAGTACTGAAAATTTCCTAATAATAATTTTTTTTCTGTGATTGTTTTCTTTGCAAATATTGGGATATGTATGTTTGTGGTGGAGGGAGGAATACCCAAACCAGGATTTTTTTTTTATTCATGACAAGTGAAACCCCTCATTTTCCAGCTTGTGACTGAGTTTTTCAGTTCTCGAGTTCTATCTGAACACTTGAAAAATGTGTTGCAAAGAAAAAGTATTTTGGGAAAAATAAGTCCCATTCCATTAAGAATTTTTTCAACCTCTCCTACATATTTTAAGAGGTTTTTTCGAACAGTTCTAGTAACACTTCTGTTCATTATTTAATGAACAAAAAAATGGTTGGTTTCTTGAGGTTGCTACAGTTGTTCACTTTATTTGGTGAAGTTAATCACTTCCACATTTGAAGTTATGACTGTTGTTACTGTTATGTTGTTACAGTCTGTAACTTACTGCATTGCTGTTGGAACAGGAAAAAATGCTTGAAAATAAAATGTGTGAATCAAGAAACCTGATCTGCTGTGCTGTACCCGTTCAAGTCAAAGAGGAAGAAGCATGTCAGACTTGCTGTCTTGAAATTGCCTGTGCTTCATGCACGGTCAGAATTATGAATAACCTGGCTTCTGATGACCTATGTGGTCATAATCTATGCAATGTTTTTGTCTCCTTTCAAAAAGGAAACAAACCTTCATACTCAATGCTCAAATTCTTGTGTTGCTGAAACAGATCATCTTACTAGCTGATGATGGTTTCTTGGCAGGTAGTTTACTGGTATTTTAGGGAATTTCCATTTCATTTTCCTATTTATTAATTTTTTATACCATCCTCTTTTATTAATTTTTCACATAACCTGATAAAAATCAGTATATCTTGAAGCTGAAAAGAAGCTGATGTTATAAAGCTAGTAAGATCTTGTCAGGGTTTAAGCCCAGCTGGCACCGAAGCACCACAAGGCCTCTCAGGGTAAAGTCTACAGGGTTAAAGTGTAGGGATTATGGAAAAAAAGAGAGAGAGGAGAAAGATTTCACAGGTCCTGGGTCCAGCGTTGGTCCAGTCAGCCGAGGGGTCCCGTTCCGGTGGGGGCATGCGTGTGGGGCTTCAGTTTGTGTCCTTTTATCCTCTCCTTGCCCCTCCTGTGGGTGGGCACTCTAGCTTGTTAGGCTAATTAGGTGTCATGTGGGGTTTGTGCTTTCAGAACCTTCGGGAAATGGGTCGGTGGGCTTAAGGGTCATTTGGGGAGTAACTTCTTCCCTGCAGACGTGACTATCGTTTGATCTTTGGCCGTGCAGGGGGAGCTGCCCTCCTCAGCGTTATCGGAACAGGGACCTCCCTGTCCTGTTGTCCTGTTGCTGATGTCCTGTGCTGATTGGCTTCTTTTCACCTGCTGTTCCTTGCTAGGCTGGGTTCGTTGTTATGTAGAGTTCGTCCTCAGGCAGAATTTGTACCACCACAATGTTTGAGAAGTTAACTCTTGCAGTCTCTCGCCCCCGTTCCATGCTGCCTTGCTTCAGACATGACGGGTGAGGAGGCCTGACTGGAACCCGCCCGGCTGGGCGGCCTGTGAGGGCTGTGCTAGGCCGCACCTTCTCCGGCATGAAGGAGGCCACCTCTTATCAGGAGCTAGTGGTGCCAGCCTGAGCTGAGACTAGACAAAGCTAAAACTGCTGCACCTGGACATACACCAAAGGGGGAGGTTGACTTTGAGTCAATCGCTTTTTATGCTATAAAAATCCCTGGCCGCTCCCTGAGCCCACTGAGCGGGAGGCTGCATGATGGCGGTCCCCTGCCTCCTCGGCAGGGACATCTCTCAAGGTTACTCCTCGAGGCTATGAGACTCCTGACCCAGCATCTGACATCTATAACTGATACTTTACATTAAGCCTGAAAGTGTATTGTATGCTAGTGACATTTATATATTTCCAGCTATAGCTTAGTTATTGGAAGTGTAGTAAGGAGTAGACTGTTTGACTGCTGTCTGAATCACTGACTAACATGCAATTATTGCTTAATCACCACCTCATTGCCATTTGATTTTCATTCAATCACCAATTAATTACCATTTGATCATCGTTTGATCATTAATAAAACTCTTTGAGTTAACCCCATAATGATGACTTAATTCATCTGTGACAGAGCTCCATAAACAAATTAATGCTAAATGAAGTGGGAGCTTACGTCCACAGTCAAGTGAAAACCCTGTGGGAATACATGTTGCGTAAAAATATTTTAGTCTAAAGCTTTCATGGGTTTTGGTGTTGATAGACTAGTTAAGGTTCTGCACCTCAACCTCTGAAGAAATAACCTTTTCTGTGAATCATATTGGTAGAGATAGGAAAAAAAAAACCAAAACATACCTCTTAGGAAATGCCCATTTTATTTCATTTTACTCTCTATCATCCATAGATTATTTTGCTCTCCAGACTATGTCTGGTTTGGTGGAGGGGATTTTTCTGGTCTAAGGATCATCTAATGTCAAACAACATAAGAAAGCATGAACAGGGATCCTAAACCATTTCACGTCTAGCTGTCATAGTCTCTTAAGCTAGCGTCTGCTTTCCTCCTGCATGGTTTCTTTGAGTGAATGAATTTCTGCTGAGTTGGTTGGATGATGGCAAAATGTTAGCAGAAGGATGGATGTGGCTGCTTGCTTACAGTAAGAGGACTTTGTTGTATAGGGTACGCTTAGTAACACAAGGGCTGACAGTGCAAACTTTCAAGTAATGAGCACAGGCATCAGAGCTTTGGTTCCTTGGCAGATATTCTAACTACTTGGCTATTATTCCAGTTAGTTTAAGGATAACTGAGGTAGAAACACAAGCGATCTGTTTTGGACTCTGAATCCAAACACACACACGGCTTCTCTTTTTGTCTGTCTTCAGCTCTAACAATTGAGCTCACTGGCTGTTGTCAGGCCAAGTCTACAAGTTGGTATGTTCATCTTTCCCATGTCTTGCTATACAGGAAATATTAGCACTATGATTTCTGGTCTTGGAGCTGGGCATGTGATTTTTACGTGGTGTAATTCTGTAATTGCCACGTTCCTTTGTATTCTTACCTAGTTTTCCAAATAAGGTCTTACGTTAAAAGAAGCATGGAATAATCTTCCTTTCTTCCTTTACTTTATTACTACTTGATATCATTTAAAAGGTGGAGCGAGGGTATAGGCTTAGATTATTCTCTTTTATCCCAACTTTTTACTTTCTGTACTGTCTTTACTGAGTCATATTCATTGCATGAGGATTTCCCTATATGGATATTTGTAAAATATTTTTACAAATATAAGGATAGCATTCCATGTTGGTAAATACTAACTTAGTTACAAAGCAAACATTATGTGGTACTTTCTTTATTATGAAGAGTGGGGGGGAAAGAGCCTTATGTCATTCAGGTAAAAATATGTATGTGTTTATTAGACAGTTGGAAAAAGTTGGGGGGGAAAAAAACCCAAAACAAACCCACAATGATTTAATACTTTTTTTTGGTGGCTTGCCAGTGAAGCCGAGGAAAGTCACAGTGTCAGCTCATCACTTTGATGTCCCATGGTACTATCTGAAGTGCTTCATGTATCATTCATTACAGCAGGTAGAGGAACAGTGAAATGTGGTTCACTTGAGCAGTAAACTCCTTTAGGACTGTTTGGTTAAGTGACTTAATGGCTTATTCTTAATGTTCTTTTTTATCTTGAGACCTCATAACTCAAAATGACCAAAAATAATACAAATTCTTCTTGGCAGCAGGTCACCTGTGAAATATTTTCTGTCCAACTTTATTACTTTTGAATACAAAATGCCAAGAAACATGTGTGTCCATGTCTGGGTGTGTGAAAGACTTACAGATACATACATTTGCTATGTACATCTATGGCTCCTATACATCTTCTATATAATTCTGTGGCTTTTTACAATAGCAACAAAGAAAAAGTATTTTAAATCATATAATCTGTACCTCATTATAATCTGCTTCATCTTAAAAGCACTTAAGTCTTGACATAAGCCACTGATAAGTGACATGAAAGCAGAAACAAAGGAGAATTGGAGGCAGCAGGACTTAATGGGATAGGAAAAGAAGTAGTGATGAAAAGATGAGAGCTAGTGAGTATTTAGGGACAAAAGGGGAATTGAGAGGCAGCAAACTTTGTTCTAAATTTTTGTCTTGATTTCTTTTCCTAATACAGAAAATATCTATGCACGTTACATGGAGGAATTTTTAGAAAACATTCAATACCAGCTGCAAATAGAAGAACTTGGAAACTCTAAAAATAAAATGCCTCAGAACTGCCTAGAAGGATAATTGTATTCATTCTTCATATATCTTTTAAATTATGTTATCAGAAAAGATAAATGAACAGTCTAAATTAACGTTTTATGTAAATAGAGTTTGCCTGGAAAAAATCCTTTATTAGGTCAATTGCAGTTATGTGCAGATATAGAAAAAGTGGCAAGTTCAAGGGTAGTGGTGTTCTGGGCTGTGATCAAGTAAAACAGAGTTTATAATCCCTCTCTGTAAGACTCTGGTATAACTATATGTAGACCAAACCAGATTAAATACAAGCCTGACAAAAGAAAGTGAATCTAGGCAAAACATACATAAGGTGCCAAATAGCAAATATCTGTTAACTAACTCTTTTCTAGCTTTTGTTTTTTAATTAGCCAAGCAAAATGAAACCTATTTATTAGCATTTTGTGGACTACCTATTAAGAGCAGTGAATGGAACAGGTACCAGGCAGCTGCTAGAGACAGAGCAGGAGATACTGCGGCATTTCTCAAATCTGACCCAGAGCCTGACTGTAAGACTGCTGTTCTCCTCTTGTACTCCTCTCCCTTAAGACACAAATCATCCTCACACAATACTAAAGGAAGCATCCTATTTGCATTTAAAAAAAAAAAACCACCAAAACAGAAAGGGAGTGAATTTGCTTTGAAGCTGGTTGTCTTGGAGCCTATACATTTCTAACCTTCTACCATCTGTTTTAAATATATTAACTGATTTCCTTTAAGAATGAAAGCTCAAACAGAAAGTCTAGCCGTGAATTTGCCAAAAAATAATTGTGCCACCGTTAACAAATAGCTTGCTCTTTAAAAAATCTTGGTGTTTGGCAAGAAAACAATTACATTGTCAGAGAGAAAGAGGGATCTTTTTCTCTCTTGCCAAAGCATGTCTTCACATTTTGGCAAATTTGTAAATCCAGGGAATAATGCTTTTGCAGTGGGCCAGGAGACCTGTAAATGGCTGGCTTCTAATTTTCAGTGTTCCAGCCATAGCTGCCTTAAGCTTTGAGCTCTCTGAACCTACTCTGTCATACCCAAACACTTCTGCAGTTATGGTTACTGACTGGACACAGGCTTAACGAAGAGGCCATGACATGAAAAGAAAGAACAGAATTTAGATGAAAGGATTTTAAAAGCAAGATTAGGCTCACAACAAAAATGTGAATGGGTTGGAAAAAGCTATGAGCTACCTTGCCTTCTAGTACTGTGCAATCAGACTGATTCTTGCAATCTGCCAGATTTCCTACAGCAATCCATGACTGTCAAATGCAAAACTGCCCAGGCGTCCCCCTGGAGCAGGCAGTATTGGTCCATGGTCAAAACAGAATTTTAGCTGAACTGTGATGTGAATCTCATTAAAATGTGCCTTTGGCCTAGATGGACACGCAGTGGTTTTGGACAGAAATTTTGTTTTTGCTGCTTCTGCTCACTGGTGGATACTGCAGCATGAATTAGTCTTGCAGGCCTTATGTTTTTCTCAGCTGAGACAACATCCTAAAATTCTCCACATGTGGTCAGAGAGAGCACTGTGGGTTGAATCGTTGAGAAATGTCAGTTCTGTCACTTGATTATTAGTACACTAAGTGGAAAGAAAGAGGCGGTGGTTGTGTGGAGATCTGTTACCATCTCATGGCTGCCTTCCGTAGCTTGCTTTAGGCTTATTGTGTGGAATAATGTGCAGCCTAACTAACAGTGATATGTAGCCTCGTAGATAAGGGGGGAGAAGTAGGGTAATCAGCCTGCTAAGAGAGGAAGTTAGTATGATGAGCTGTTGGTAAAACTATATGGATTGTTTTGTGTGTGGTATTTGTTTTTTTTAACTACCTCATTCTATGTGATTGAAGCATACTGCTTACTATTTCCAGGGATTACTGTAAAGAAGGTTCAAATGTAATTCCTTAAGTAGTGTTTTTGTTTGTTTGTTGATTGTTTTTAAAAAGTAAATGCAGAGAGAAACTCTGAGAGAGTCCTCTAGGGCCTATCTTGTCCTTTGAGTTGGGTTTTTTTTTCAGTATAGCTATAGAACTGCTTGTTGTTGCCTTTAATGTTAATTGTTAACCAAATCTTGCTTTGTGCCTTATCTTTCTGATACTCTCTTGACATGTTTATACTGTTGCTTTATATTAATTTTTCATTATGTGTCCCTAATACCACTTCCTGTGTAAATCCTTTCATGGGCCAGACTGTTCACTGAAGATTTCTGTAATTGCTGTATCTGTACCAAAAGCTCTTACTGAGATCTTCATACAATGTAGCTATGTTTGCTCAGGTATAAAATTCTTCTCGAAGACTTCTTCCAATGTTTTCTTATCCTCAAAGCATTTTGAAACCAATTTTTGTTCTAACCTTGTATTATAACTGCCCCCATGTAAGTTTACTTGGTTTAGGTGAAATAAAACAAAGTGTATTGTTATGGCCTCTTACAGACATGCACATCCAAAGATATACCTTCTGAACAGACAATGGGAAAAATAAAACTTTGAGTAGGTAGAAGTACCAGTTTGTGGCATTTTAGTAATGCAGAATGTTAAAAGTGGGGGAGGATTATTTTCTTATTTTTAGGAAAAAGGATGTGACAGGTGCTTTCATTCTCTTGGCAGGTAGCTCCTTATTGTGGAGGCAGTCACAGAATAATCTTGAATATTTCCATTTCCATTCTTGTGTCCTTTTCATAGAAATAATCCCAACAAGTAGTTGAGGTTGTAGCTGTGAAACTACTTAGGTGCTGTGTAGGGATAATCAGTGCACCTCACCCCATAAGATTTTCTTAATCATGTCTTAAATCCATGTTAAAAAAACAAAGAATAAGATTATTATATTCAATATATTTTTTTGTTAACCAACATTTTCTAGGACCTCTTGTTATTTCTATATGCTTCCTGAAACTTGCTAAGACCTTAAGAATCTTCAAAGAATTGCAGCAGCATGTTCCCTAGTCCACACACATTTTATGGAGAAAAGATCTTTTCAGGGAGATTGCATTTTCCATTTTTACATTTTTTGAATGCTTTGTTGTGAAGGGTAGAATAGAAAGTCCTGATAGATCTTTTGTATATCCTTTACAATGCAAAGGAGAATTGATAGATATCCTAAAATATAGGATATTTATTTCTTGACATTTTAAAGGATGCTTTTAAGTGCTTCTCTGAAAAAACTGCACTCTGCTATTGTGTGTGTGAAATACAGCTTTTGATATTTTTCAAGTGGAAAGGCGTTGGGTTGTAGAAGTGCCTTGTTAATTATCTTGGAAAATTTCACTCCTATACAGTGGTAAAATTTGGATTCCCCTTTCATTTGCCCTTCTTAGGGATATCCAGTCTGTCAAAAACTGGTGAACATCTGAAGAATCCAGGTTGTGCTACTGCCAAGATGATAACAGATGCTGCTGCAGCAGCCAAAACTGCAACCACAGTGGTTACTTCTGTGCTGAAAGTACTGACGTGTCACTGTAGTGGAGCTTGGAGATAGTGGCTTCTGCTGCTACAGTTGTTAGAGTACTGTCAAGTTTTGATGGTTGTTTTCTTTAAGATTCAGGCAAACAAAGAATCAGTCTTAAGAATTTCCTTTTTTTTGGTAAGAATTATATTAGAAGACTATTTCTGTTGTAATTGTCAGCACTCAAAATCAAGAGCTGAGCTTACAGTTGTCTGCATGTGCTTCTTCTCTCTTCTGCATCTGCATTCTGATTCTGAATTGCATGGTCATATGCAATTTTTTCCCCTCATTAATCTTGCCTCATTTAGAGTCCAGAGTAGAAACATCAAGGGGCTGAAAGCTGGTTGTGTGAGAAACAGTGGAATTGTTTTTTCAGTATTTTGCTTTTCACTAACAACCTCCTGATGTAGTCCCTTGTACGTAACTTGATGTGGTTTATTATGCGTCCCTTCTTTTTAATCTGTTTGCTAAGGTTAGTGATTCAGTCATGGGATCATAGAACGGTTTGGGATGAAAGGGACCTTTGAAGATCATCTAGTTCCAATCCTCCTGCAAATGGCAGTGACATCTTCCACTAGATTAGGTTGCTCAAACCCCATCCAACCTGACCTTGAACACTTCCAGGGATGGGGAATCTACAGCTTCTCTGGACAGCCTGTTCCAGTGTATCACCAACATAATCAAAAAAATTCTTCCTTATATCGAATCTAAACCTACCCTCTTTCAATTTGAAATGGTTAGCCCTTGTCCTTCACTACAGGCCCTGGTAAAAAGTCTCTCTCCCATCTTTCTTGTAGGACCACTTCAAGTATTTTAAGGCCACAATAAGGACTCCCCAGAGCCTTATCTTCTCCAGGCTGAACAGCCCTGCCTCTGTCACCTTTTCTTCATAGGAGAGGTGTTCCAGCCCTCTGATAATCTCTGTGGCCCTCCTCTGGGCCTGCTCTAACAGGCCCATGTCTTGTACTAGGGACACCAGAACAGGATGCAGAACTCCAGGTGGGGTCTCACAAGAGTAGAGTAGAAGGGGAGAATCACCTCCCTCAACCTGCTAGCCATGCTTCTTTTTATGCAGGCTAGGATACATTTGTCTTTCTGGGCTGCAAGCACACATTGCTGCCTCATATATAATTTTTCATCCACCGGTATGTACAAGCCCTTCTCTGCGGGGCTGCTCTCAAACAATTCATCACCCAGCCTGTACTGATACTGGTGATTAGACCAATCCAGGTGCAGGAATATATACAGGACCTTGTAGACGCTCATGAGGTTCACATTGGCCTACTTCTCAAGCCTGGCAAGATCCCTCTGGATTACATCCTTTCCCTCAAGTATACAAACTGCACCACATAATTTTCATGGTTAAACACCAGCTGGCAACTAGGCACTACACAGGTGATCACTTACATCCTGCTGAGTAGGATGCGGGAGGGAACTGCAAGGGTAAAAGTGACAAAACCTGTGGGTTGACGTAAGGATGCTAAAATGATGCAAACCTCTTGTTAAGTTCATTGAAATGTGTATGTACCTCCTCCCTTTGGGAATAGCAGGAAATTTTGAAAACCACAGATAAAAGGAACCAAAGCATAGTATCAGCTATGTGCTGAAAATGTAAAGCGACCATTTCAGATCATTGAAAGGATGCTCTAAACTTTTGTCAAAAATTGGGTACTTACAAGTCGAGGAAGGAAAACACTGCATTTTTGCATGGTGTTTCCTATGCCATCAACTTTATTTTAGAAACTACAAGTCAGAACTCTTACCAGACTCATGTCTTTGGAACCAAGAAATTCCTAGGTTCAATGGCTATTCTGGTGACAATTGTACTCCATTTCAAAAAGTATTATCAAATTATTGATGTTAGGACCTAAAAAACCCCAGAATGTAAGGCACCGCCAAAGCGCGCGGGTGGGCACGGAAATGGAAAGTTTCTAGAAAGAGCCTCTACTCAAAGACACCGAGTGGGAGGGGACGCGGGTGTGCAGGTGCAGTTGCCCAAGTGCTAAATAAGAGAGGACAAGAGCATTTTTATTCTTTCGTAGTTAGTTTATTGTCCAGTCAAGAAGGTGCAGAGGCTGGGCCGCCGGCAGGGAGCTGGCCAGGCGCTCCTGCGATGGTGTTGGCACCACGTGTGGCAAAGGAGCCTGGGTGACTGGGGTGCAGCCAGGTGATCCCTGTGGCAGGTGCACCCACTGCCTTCGATGGTTCTTACTGAGGTGGATCCACCTCCGTGGGCTCCACGTCGTCCTTCGGTGGGATGTCACGCCTGGGCCTCCCACCGTGCCTCAGCAGAGAGGTACGCCGGGGCCCCATGCCATTCCCCGGCGTGCCCACCGCTGTGCACTGGACGACGATGGTTGTGTGAGCAAAGGCCATCGTCGCTCTCCTGGCACGAGGACGGATGTTGTTCCTCCATCTCCTCCACCGGTTGTCCTTCCTCAGGCTCCTGAGAGGTGCCTTCCCCTTTGCTGGTCGCAGGAACCGTCTGCGTGCTGTCCCACGCCAAGGCGGGCAGCCACCCGTGTTGCTGCCGCGGCTGCTCCCCGGCAGGCAGAGGCGCTTGGGCTGCACGGCGTTTGGTGGTGTGCCTACAGCCAAGCGCTGCATGGCCTCGATCAGCGGATCGAGGCTGATGCTGCCGGCGGTGTGAGGGGCGATTGCGTTCCTCCGCCTCCTCCTGCGCTGCCTCCGCTTCCTCCTCCTGGGACGTGCCTTCCCCCTCCGCGGTGGCGTGGAGGGTCTCTGTGGCGTCCCACGCTGAGGTGGGCCGCCAGCCGCCTCGCTGCTGCCGCCGCCCGTCAGGCAGACTCGCTCGGGCTGCACGGCGTCCGGCGGCGGGCCTACGGCCAAGCGCTGCATGGCGTCGACCGGCGGGTCGAGGCTGTCGACGGCGGCGGCGCGAGGGGCGATGGCGTTCCTCCTGGCGGGAGGTGCCCGCCTCCTCCGCGGTGGCGGGGAGAGGCTCCGTGGCGTCCTACGCCAAGGTGGGCAGCCATGCGCCTCGCTGCTCCGGCTCCTCTTCCTTCCAAGCATGCTTGGCGTCTGAGGGCCTGGAAGCTCGGCGCTCCGTGGGCCGGCTGCGGGGCCCTGCTTATACAGGGCCGGTGGCATCAGCAGGCCTATGTGATGGCGCCCGTGACTGCGGCTGATGCGCGCGGCCCATTATGACGTGTTTGGGCGTGGTGGGCCTGTGGCCCGAAAGATGCCCAAATATGGGAGGCAGAGGGCCTCTTCCCTGGGTCTCGCTCCAGCCTGCCATGTTGCTTGCCCGAGAGAAAGGCCAGAGAGAGACTATAGTCAGATCAGTTTGTAAAATAATCCAAATAATTCCATATTTTTTTTCTAACACATCTTTAGATTTTTCTTTATATAATTCTTGCATTTACATTTTTATTTAAGATCATTTTTACATGATAAATGTAGGTGGTGTTAATGAAAGGCAAGTGAGCAAAATATGTAAAAATAAAATAAGTGCTCTTATAGGCAGACAAAATGATGTGTCTCTATGTATATGTAACATTTATATATGCCATAGAGCTGCTTTTCATTTTTTGCAAGCGTCTTGGCTAACTGGATTCTTTGTGAAAACTGAGGAAAATGAAATCATTAGTCCATACAGAATAGTTCTAGAGGGTATAATAATAGAGAATTATGATCTTTTTTGATGAAAATGATGTCATTCGTACAAGCAGAGTCTTTGCAGATCATGATTCCCATGCCAGAGACTCTTTTCTGTGCTTGGGTTTTTTTGCTTGCTTTTGTTTTGTCATGGGCTTTTTTTAAGGGATGAGTCTGGGAAACTGAATTTTGAACAGAAGTTCCAGAGACCATAGAGCAAATTTTTTAATTAGGTGTAACAGTCTGCTTCAACTAGGGTTCACCCCAAGGTTTTAAAAGCACCCAAGTAAGAAATTGCTGAACTAATAATTCTAGTATTTACTATATCAGCTAAGCTAGCCTTGGTGGCAGAAACGGAAGATAAGTATTGCAGTACACATCTTTTAAAGGAGCTCCAGGGATGTTCAAGTGATTCCATCGCTACCGGCCTGTGGAGTAAGGAATTTGTTGTGTGGTCCTCTTGTATACTAATAACTGCCCAGGAGAAAAGGGAAAAGTTATGTTAAAAACAGGTTAGTTTTTGTGACAGGGTACATATAGGAATCTGTAATAGCATTCAGTGTATGCTTGCATCATCTGGAAAAGGAGATTAAAAATTTATGTGAAAAAATTATGATACAAAATTATTGAGGGCATTAACAATTAAGAGTCACAGAAGAATTTCAAGATACAGATTAGCTGAATTGTAAAATGGTTTAGGAATTCAATATTGGTAAATATAAAATAATGCAGACAAGGGAGGAATCTATGCAAGGAAGAACATTGAAGTTGTGGATAATTCTGTGAAAAGTTTGATTACGTCCTTAGCAACTGCAGAACTCTTTATCAAGGCATCTCACAGCAGCACTGGTCAGAGATACAGAAGTTCTGCATGAAGTGAAACTAAACAGACTGTGACTCTTTGGCTTGGAAAAAAGATGACTGAGAGAGAACATGATACAGGGCTACAGAAGAAAACTGCTTGTTATGGAGGATAACTGAAAAAGGAGGGATGGGAACAAGGCTAAAAAGTCCAAAGCAAATAAACAAGAGATGGATACCAGTGAAGTCCTCCTGGCAGTGCCTGGCAGTCTGTAGTCATCCAAGGATGCAACAGATGCTGTTCAGTGGTGCTTTGCTAGGAAACTTGAGCCAATATCTACACTGACTTGTTAGATTGCATTATGAAAGAAAGGTGTGCATGTCCTCTGTGAGTCTGGCCTTCCCTCTAGACCAAAACCAGTTCCTACAAATGTGCCTTAGGTTTTAGAAGAAAATCGCTGAATTTTTCAGTGGAATAATGCAGCTGGTAGAGGGAGTCCTTGTATTGCCAGTGAAGACTCAAGACCCTCTGACACCATGTTCCAACCAGTATATTGTCTGTAACTTGTAATGGCAGGAGAGCAGGTAGCAGAGAGTGAGGTTGGTACAGCCCAATGGGAGGGTTAGACTGGGAGATGAGTATCCTGGGGCAGGTGGGTAGTAGGATTTAAAGATTTCTCGTATGCTGAAAGGTACAAAGATGACCCAACAACTGGATTCCCCTTCTCTCTTGTGTCTAGCAGGATTTCTTCAGTGACAGGGAGAAAACCGCATTTCTCTGTCTCTTGGAGAGTGTTGCCATGGCCAGCGGTCCTGCCTCTAATTCCCATATGCATGTTTTCAAGTGGGATGAACTGGCAACCAGGACAACACAGATGCAGGGTCAGGTTGGGTAGAGACCCTGGCATTTCTAGATGCCAAGAGATGTGGCTGCAGATATGAGCTCTGCCAGTCAGCAACATGACACGCTTGATGCACGCTCTAGGGACTGATGCCCCTGTGTTCACAGGGGGGACCAAGAAAAAAATAGGTCCATGGGCAACAGCAGGGCTGGGTGAGGCTGGAGTCTTGTGCTGGGTCTTAGCCAGAGCTTGTGTCCTTGTTTTCCCCATCAGCCCATTCTGCTGGATGAGGGGACTGGAGGAAGCACAGTGGTAGAATCAACAGAAGATCTTGGCTTGTCCAGATTTTTTCTCTGAACTGTCTGTGGTGATCCTGATAGCTGCAATGGGGAGAATGCAGTCAAAGTGCTTCTGTTTGCAGGAGAGGTCATAACCACATTTTGGTAGGATCTGCTATGCATTGCAAGAGAGAAAGCAAAAGAAAACTGCTAAAGTGAGGAGAAAAGGGATATGGGCTAAAGGTGTGGAGTGTAAGGCAGTCATACTAGAGAGGGAGGATAGATACAATAGAAATTGAGGAAAAGGGAGGGAAAATGAAGGAGAAATGTCAAAGTTATTAATGTCTATAGAATGCCAGAGGCTGGGGCTCCCAGTGAAAGGTAGAGGGGCAGCAGTTGGGGCATTCTCTTGCCCTTTTAAGAGTGGCTTGGGGCAAACATAAGGTATATGTACAGGTTGGGAAAGGCTTTGCCTGTGTGGCCAAGTGATAGAATGGCTGTAGCTTTATCTTAAGAACAAATAAAATGTTTGTCATTCAACATTCCTGCTTCAGAAAATGCTTAAAAAGAGAACACAAATATGATTTTGTCCATGCAATATAAATTACAGTCTTCAAGTAGGAAGTTGAAGTGATGAAGTTTGCTTTAATGTACTGTTTTGATTTGGTATATCTGGTGGGGATTAGTAATTTCTTGGATGGGAAATTACTTTAACTTAAAAAGTGTCATGTTACCCCTTTAAAAAAAGTCTAAAAACCCATTTTTGCGTGCCAGTAAAGAGAAAAGTGCAACTATATTAGACAGATGTTGGCGTGTAGTTTATCTGGTCGTCAGTGATGTTCACAAACCACTGTGAATGCAGTCTCAGTATTGGTCTAGAAACATGAGGGGTTCAGCTCAAAGAAGCATCAGAAAAAAATTCAGAGAAGGTATTAAGAAAATGAACACAGCAGAAGTGAAATAGTAATGCTGCATGATGTATGGAAAGCCAGCTGCAGATTTCCTTTGTTAATATTAGAAAAAATAAGCAAACATGAGACATTTAAAAGTAGAAGAAAAATATTTTCATACACAATGTATAGTGAATTTGTGAAAGTGCTCAGTCTATATTACAGAATTAAAGGTAAAAGTTTTTTTTTTGTAGAAGCTACTCTTCATTCAGAAATTGTTTTATCTGAAAAATGCAAATACTTATATTTATTCTTGGTAAATACATAGTCCAGAACTTTTTTCCTCGTCTTGCTTTTGTGTTGCCTTTTCACTTCTTCCCCAGAACTGGTAGTTCCCTGAGTCCCTGCTAGATGGCATGGCAAGCCACCACAATAATAATAATGTGATAAGGCAGATGTACCAGTACGTTCTGCACAGTAGCCAAGTCAACTGCTCAGGCAACATTATTCCCTTCCCTTTTTCTTCATATTTTTCATCATGTTTTCTTACTTATATATGGGAGATCACAGCTAGGCTTTTAGTTTCTTAATTATTAAAGCAACGATAAGCAGAGGTAAAGTTTGTCTTTCTCCTGTATGGATGAAAAGAGATGAAATCAATAGTACTTGTAGCTGTATTTCAGAAAGCACGCTTGGGTCCTAATAGATGGTCTCGCTGCTTTTCCTGTCTTTCCTGCTGTAGAAACGCTATGATCCAGGCTCTAGCAGTGTGCCATTCCTTCCCTCATACCCAACTGCAGGTGAAACTTTTGCCTTGGTTCCAAGAGACCTTGTGAATCAATATACACTGTCCTGCTGCACATCTGTCTGGCTTCACAAAGACCATGCTGGGATGGGAGCATGATGTTTGAATGCTGGCACGAACAACGCAAAAACTCAGTTTTACCTTCAGTGTTTTTCTCTCTCTGAGTGTGTTAAAGCCTGATTCAGAAAGCCTGACTCTCCTGTCACTTCTGTTAGGGTGAAATTAAAAGTAATTCCAAGTAACTCACTGGGGGAAAACTGCTGTAGCTGCTGTTAACAAAAGCACAATTGGAGTGCAAAAGATTTACGTGGGACCATTTTGAAAATTACAGTTTTAAATAGATTTTATAAAGCAATGTTTTAATTACTGCTGCCTTACATCATAATTACTTTTAAAACAAACATGATAGATGCAACAGGGAAGGACCAAAGATAGATGGATGGGCATGGATTGGCTATAAGCATGTTATCTGTAATAAAGTTCAGTCAGTATTTGCGGGTTCAGATTTACAGAAAGGGATAAGGACACAGTAGTCCCCATCTCCAGCTCCTTGCAGCAGCACTGGGAGCCTGGGTATGTGCTGCGGTTTCTCCTTGGCATCTTGGTCACAGGAGGCAGATGCAGATCATTGAAGGGGATCTGTGACACCATGCAGTAGCTGGCAAGTGGGAGCCTTGTCCTGGCTAGTGTATGGTGGGGCAAGAAGGGTCATGCCCCAGTGTGCGATCAGGTGTGCAAGGGGTAAAACTCATCTTCTGTCCTTCACCTCTCCCAGTCACGTAGGGACTGCATTGGCCCCTGCTGCAGCTTGACTTGGCAAAGCACTCAGACACTAAAGAGAGAGGCTACAATATTAAAGAGTTTAATGTGTAGAGATGTCACATAAAAAAAAATCCATGCTCTCTTTTGACCGGAGTGTAATAGAACCTTTTCTACACCATAGAGTTAGTAATTCTGCACACACAGAGGGTGCACAGAACTAGTGAGTCTATTATAAATAGTGCTAAGTGTATCAGTTCTAATCTCATTTGTTTTCCTAAAGAAAAGGTAAACATTAAGAGACTCTTAACTTGTGATAAACTAATTCTCTTGTGCTGTATTTCAGGAAGCACCTAGCTATGGAAAACTCTGTGGAAACGCCTATTTAGTGTAGTAAACCCAGCCTATTTAAAGCCTGCACAAGTAATTTCAACAGCGTTAGTGCTGAAAGTATTACAAAGAATGTAAGTAATGGATATGAAAATATGGTATTGCACTGTAGAAAATGCCCTGGAGAGGCAATATGTGATTATAGAGTCTGAAGGATCTTTTGTGTGAGTCTTAATGTGAAATCTTCATGTTAGTCAGTGGCAAGGGCTGTGTAATGACACCTGAAGGGAGAGGAGCATAGAGCCAGTATATTGATTATTGATACTGTCTTTCATTAGAAAACTATTTGAAGCAATGTATACCTCCGCAGGTAATCCTGTAGATGACAAGGGCTAGATGTACAAAGAGACTTAAGCATCCATAAGTTCCTTTTGGTGCATAACTCTATTCTCAGGGAACAAGCAAGTTTGTTAAAGCCCTAGTTCAGAGGCTAATGGGCATGCACGAACACATACCCACAACCAACCTGGTCAGGATCCTTCTTCATAATGACCTCAGTCGAATCCTACCAGATTCAATCTCCCTCAGCTTAGCCAAAGGAAGAGTCTTCAGGGACTACCTTGCAGTGACTATGGCTATTCTCCATGCACTTCATCTCAGACTTATTACTCCATGTAATTCAGAGGAAAGACTTGAACCCAGTTCTTCATCTGTGCCAGAAAGAGTGCTGCAACCCCTTGGCTGTCAGATATTCAGAGGGGAGGGGAAGAGGGAGGGGAGCTGTCTCCTGTTAAAACTCTTCCAGTATACACAAATAATGACAATTCATTATAGCGGAGACAGAGATTGATGACATAGGCATGTAATTAGGGCTATCACCTGGGAAGTGGGAGAGTCAGGTTCTGGTCCATGCTCCAATGAATATTTAATTATTAACATGAGAAGGAACAGCTCTGTCAAGCCTGGGAAGGCTGCACCTGCAATTCTTCAATGGTTTTCCACTGCAGGTGGTCTCCTGGCTAGTAGAAGAAGTGAGTTGAGCTCCTTGTTTCCAAATTAATAGGTATCTCAGAGCAGATCTTTCACCTCCTAACTGAGAGCACTCACTACTGAATAAGACAGCAAAGATTTCAGTAGCTTTTATTTATTTTGTGAGAGGTCATGTATCTTAGGCCAACAGCTCAATGTCTGAGTGGAGACCAGTGAGGAGTGGCATTCCGCAGGAGCTGGTATTGGGACCGGCGCTGTTTAACATCTTTGGCGGCAACGTGGACAGTGGGATTGAGCACACCCTCAGCAAGTTTGCTGACAACACCAAGCTGCGTGGTGTGGTTGACACACTGGAGGGATGGGATACCATCCAGAGGAACCTTGACAGGCTTGAGAGGTGGGCCTGTGCGAACTTCATGAAGTTCAACAAAGCCAAGTGCAAGGTCCTGTACACGGGTCAGGGCAACCCCGAGCACAAATACAGGCTGGACAATGAGTGGATTGAAAGCAGCTCTGTGGAGAAGGACTTGGGGGTATTGGTGGATGAAAAGCTGGACAGGAGCTGGCAATGTGAGCTCGCAGCCCAGAAAGCCAACCATAACCTGGGCTGCATCAAAAGAAGCGTGACCAGCAGGTCGAGGGAGGGGATTCTCCCCCTCTACTCCGCTCTGGTGAGACCCCACCTGCAGTACTGCGTTCAGCTCTGGGGCCCCCAACATTAGAAAGACATGGACCTGCTCGATCAGATCCAGAGGAGGGTCACAAAGAGGATGAGAGGGCTGGAGCACCTCCCCTACGAAGACAGGCTGAGAGAGTTGATGTTGTTTAACCTGGAGAAGAGAAGGCTCCAGGGAGACCTTATAGCAGCCTTCCAGTACTTAAAGGGGGCCTACAGGAAAGATGGGGAGGGATTCTTTCTCAGGGAGTGTAGTGATAGGATGAGGGGTAATGGTTTTAAACTGAATAAGGGTAGATTTAGGTTAGATATATCGTGGTTT
The DNA here is from genome assembly GCF_964188355.1 of Buteo buteo. Classification (NCBI taxonomy): domain Eukaryota; kingdom Metazoa; phylum Chordata; class Aves; order Accipitriformes; family Accipitridae; genus Buteo; species Buteo buteo. The sequence goes on from NC_134173.1 coordinate 6,632,612, forward strand.
AACCCCAGCCAGCAACTAAGCACCGTGCAGCCACTCACTCAATTTCCCCTGTACCCAGTGGGATGGAGGAGAGAATCAGGAGAGAAAAAAAAAGTAAAACTACTGGGTTGAGATAAGTACAGTTTAATAGGACAGAAAGGAAGAAAATAATAATGATAATAATAACAATAATAAAATGGCAATAATAATAATAAAAGAATTGGAATATATAAAACAAGTGATGCACAATGCAATTGCTCACTACTCGCTGACCAATGCCCCGTTAGTTCCCGAGCAGCAATTCCACCTCAGGCCAACTCCCCCCATTTTATATACTAGGAATGATGTCAAATGGTATGGAATATCCCTTTGGCCAGTTTGGGTCAGTTGTCCTGGCTGTGTCCCCTCCCAACTTCTTGCATCCCTCCAGCCTTCTTGCTGGCTGGTGATGAGAAGCTGAAAAAATCCTTGACTTTACACTAAACATTACTTGGCAACAACTGAAAACATCAGTGTGTTATCAACATTCTTCTCATACTGAACCCAAACCATAACACTATAGCAGCTACTAGAAAGAAAATTAACTCTATCCCAGCTGAAACCAGGACAAAATATTAGGAAAAAATTTTTTACTGTGAGGGTGGTAAGACACTGGAACAGGTTTCCCAGAGAAGTTGTGGATGCCTCACCCCTCCAAGTGTTCAAGATCAGGTTGGATCTCCCTGAAGTCCTACCTCAGACCTGCCAGCCCCATGCAGATGTTGTGGCTGCCCCTGGGCATCTCAGATAGCATGAGGTGACAATGTTTAGACAACTGACTCCCACCCATCCTGTCCATCTTGCATGTAAAATACCTCTAGCCTCTGAAAGCAGTGCAATTCCTCTTGTCATTCTGCTTCACCAGCACGACCAGTGGCTACTAATGTGACAATCTATCTCAGTCTACACAGTGGTTAAATTGTTCTGTTGTTGCAGAGGAAGGAGCAAAAAATAAATCAATTTGAAAACCCTTGTCATCGCATAGCTGGTCCAGTAACACTTTTTCACTGATGCAAAGCATCGGACTTTCCTTTTTATTGCTCATAAAGAAACTTTATAGTCTACAGTACAACTTTTAAGTTGTGGTTTGCAAAGACTGACTGCATTTTAATAGGCATGTATTGGAAATACATAATTTCCCTTGCTATTAGTGTTTTCCTTACTGGTTTTATCAATATTTTTGTAATTAATTTTAGAAGGTTATGATGTAGTAAAAAAGAAAAAAAAATATGGTAAATTCAGTTCTAAGAGATCAAAAAAGGCAGAAATGTATAAATAACTTCCCATTGGAAACTAATAAGAACAAGACAAGGAAGATGATAATGGGGCAAGATACAGATCGGGGTCATTCTGCAAGATGTGTAAATACAGTGTGTGCCAATAGCAAGCAGTATCACTTCTGAAAGACATGCAGCTTTGCATCTTGTATCATTCTGATTTCTGATTCATCTTGATTGTCTTATATTTGAAATGCTCTTTGCCCTTAATATAAGCAGATTTGGTAAGATTTGCTATTTCACTGGATTTCACAGTCCAGGATTCATGACCTTGAGTGACATACATCTGGCTATGAATTACATTTTATTAAAAAAAATATCCATTGTAATATAAGCACTTCCTCCCTTCTGCTTGCTTTAGTAATACTTAATGAGAACCAGGAAAAAAAAAAAATCACAGGTCACACTGTTACAAAAAGGCAAGACTGACCGAACCTTTTTGTGAACAATGTTCTACAAAGTGCTCTGTTTTACAGATAGGTTCTATTCAGTGTGAACATGGATTCAACATTGATTTTTTAAGAAGTTGTGTGGAAGTACTTGTCACTAGTCATTCCTCTTGGAAATGCCACCCAAGCCTTTGGACTTGTGTGCCAGGTCTCTTTTGACTGTGTCTGTTGGCTGATGAGCTAGTTCCAGTCTGAGGCTATTGCTGAGCACAAACCTTGCTCATCCTCCTCAGGATCATTTTCAACCCCTGTGTGTCAATTTGTATTCCAAAATGCTATGTAGTATGTCAGCTAGTTGCACTGTAGAAGAAGGCCAAGTCTGGATACAAGCTGGCAATGAGCTTACACTCAAGTGTTGTGCTACGATCAGTGTAGCTCTCACAGCTCAAGCCTTGCTTGCCCTCATGCTCTTGCCATTACAGTACTGCTTTGGAAACTGGCTTTCTTTTCCAAACAGCCAGCCATGCGTGCACCAGGTACCTAGAGGGCTCCAGTCTGGTGCACTAAAGGAAAGAGAGTATTTATTAATGTCTTGAAAAACCACTTTCTGATACAGAACTTCATTGCTAGCAAGGCAGGAGGCTTAGAAAGCTCATTGACTAGTTGGCAAGATAGTAGTGGTGGATTATGGATGACTGCTGGCCACTCCTGGGGTCAGTAGAATAAAAGAGCCCTGAGTTTTGGATGACTCTGTGGATGGTGTGTGCCAACAGTGCAAGTCCCAGTAAACTGTGGGACCACTTCATGATAGTGACCATCAAGTGACCTTGGTAAAATTTACCTTAGCAAGGATGAAGTAGTGATGATGGGGGCTGTCAGACCAAGAGCTTTTTCTTGCCTTTTGAGAAGGATGTCAGCTACAGCAGGGTATCCTCTGACACCGTCACTGAATGGAGGAGCTGGAATAAGCGGCATGGTAATTTTGCTCATCTGACTCTTGGAATCAGCTGTGTTATTTTAGCTGAAATTGTCTCTTCCAGCAACTAGGATAAAATGATCTGACTCCGCATGGGCAATTTCAGACCAAAATGTTAAGAGATTGGCAGAAATTATTATTACTGAAAAATACTTTTATAATGGGAAATATTTTGCATCTTAAACAAAGGCAATGCCGTTCCTCTGCTTATTTAATTAACAGTGACAACAGAAAACAAGTCAGCTATAGGCTGTGAAACTAAAATGTTGTAGAGCGCCCTAAGTCCTCATGCAAATCTGAAACTTTTCTTATTATTGCAGAGAGTGTTTAGTAAGGGAGTAAGGGTCCAGGCAAGTGGTAGATTCTGGAGTCAGTGTGAAGATGGGATTTCTTTCTATGGGCAACAAGATTAAAACTGTTTTTTCCTGAAAATAAATGAGACTCTCTAATCAGTGATTGGGAACAAGAGGAAAGATAATTCTGTAGGCTAATAATTGATCATTTCATCCATTTGGGGAACCATTCAGTAGTGACTGAGTAGGCAAGAATATATTCAGAGAATCTTTTCTGCTTGCTTCTGCTTTTTTACATGTAATCAGAGATGTTGCGGTGCTCTGCAAACTCTTCCACTAGTGATAACAAGTCAGTATTTAGGTTTCAGAATACACCCACAAACTATGGAGGAAAACTAGAAAAGGAAGAAAAAAAAGAACCTACATGCAAGGCTTTTCTGTTTGTCTCCTGGTTTTGCACAATGGAACCTCTCTGTGCAACTGTGCATTTTTAGGGGAAATAACAGTAAAGAAAAGAATGCAGCTTCAAGAGCCAAACTTCAGTCCAGTATTGTTTTACATAAGCAGGCAATATTTTTTCTTCATTTTCTTTGAAGAATTTGTATATTTTTTCTGTACAATAAATTATCGAGTCTATGTATTTTTAGACTATTTACAACCTTTCTAATATCCCAATACTCCTTTAATATTGTTAATTAATTCCTCTCACTCTTAAGGATTCATAGTATTTAAATATTTATAAAGAATTAACATGCTTCACCTTGATCGTTACTTACTTAAGAGTAAGTAACTTTTTTTAATCTTGTCTTGCAACTGAATCCTTTCAGCTTCCTAATTTTCCATCTTGCTCTCCTCTGGACTCCAACAAATCTGTGAGTATATTTTTCTTCAGAGGTAGGATTCTAGCCTGAGGATTGTCTTTGGAGTCAAGGAGAAAGAAACTAAACAAACAACAATAATACAGTGCCAGTATGGAGAAAACAGGTCTACAAACCAATTTTTTTTTGTATCTCAGAGAATTACTATCAACAGGTAATAAAGACACACAACTGCAATAGTTTCTCTGAAATATTTTCTCCCACATAGTTTCATTTATAAGAGAAATAGATTATCTCTTGAGAGCATTTATTTATGTATTCCTCTCTTCTCTGATTTGCGTCATTTTTATGGGCTGTTTTGTTATTCTACTTCTATATGGATTTTTTTTTTAATCCCCTCCAGACTGAAAAATACTTTGCTTTGCTTAGGTTGAAGGTCTTCTGGTTTGTCACTGGAAGGCCCCTTTACTTGCTGATTTCTACTCATTAAAGTGGTAGTTTATCCACCTTCAAATGTCTCTGCTCTATGTCACAGACACTTATTTGTTCTCCAGCCATCAAAGTGTATTAAAATTAACAGCAGTCATCACATGAGTGGAGCGTAGCCGTTCTCAGACACACAGATAGTTATATACTCACAGCAGGAAACTTGCAATCAAATTCTAACAAAAGGTCACATTTGCAATAAGTAAAGGAAAATGTAGGTAATTGGTTATGGAATCAGTTAATATCTTCGCAGGCCTTGAAAGGCATTCTGACGGACTTGAAACCCTTTTGTTCAAGTAATTAAAACTGAGGTATTGTTATAGTATTAAAAAAACTCAGGAAATTCTTGGTGCACTGTAAAATAGTGTCACTACAATGGCAAACAGATTCAAGAGGAAAAATTATTTGTGGTTTGTTTGAAAAGACATGCGGACTCAGGTTCTGGCTGAAATGCAGAAAAGGAATAGGGAACAAAGTGCAGGACAACATGAAGATTAGCCCTTACAAAATATGTTTTTATGCCCAGCTTCAAGGCACACCCACTGTTTCCTCAGCTGACTTAGATTCGCGGCCACTTCAGAAATACCAGGTCGTGGTGTTTACGCAGGCTTCCCACAGACTTCAGGATATTTGCTGGTTCGGAAAGCGGCGACTGACTTTCCGAGGCTGGGTAGCTTTTCAGCGTTGGCTGAAATTCTGTTTCTTCGAGCGGGACAATGCAAGTCCTGAGCAGTTATATGCCACAGCTATAGTTTGTATCTTAGGTTGGGCAGGTCCCTGAGCCTTCCGTATGACCGAAGGGAAGGGTATGTACCCTCAAGCAGAGGGTAGCACAGCCCGTACCTTCCCACTTATGCTCTGGTGCTTCGAATTGTACGAAAAAGAAGTCTACTGGATCAGATGGAAAAGGTGTGTGAAGACCCAGGCATATTCCTGAGTGTGTGAGCTGGGACACTCAACAAGGAGAGGGAAGGCATGGTTTAAAGCTTCTGCTTGAATAAAAGTTTTAAATAATCAAACAGCCATTAAATATACTCCAGGAGTTCCTTTCTGCCCACCAAGTGCTCTGACTGCTGGGCTAGGTTGTCACAGCAACTTCTCTGTGTCTTAATTCAGGTTTAATGATACCACCATTCAAATTTTGACCCCTTCTACAGGCAGGTCAGGCTGGTTTTGCTCCAGAATAGCCCCAAGCCTGGCATTTAAGAAGCTTCCCGGTAGCTGAGGGAAAGCCATCGCTGAGCCCTGGTCTCTCCTACTCCCAGTGAGCGCTCTCCCTGCTGTGCAAACAGAAGGTGGATCTGGTCCTGCACAAATGTGGGGGAGGAACACCTCCATATAGCACATAGCAGCTTCGGGCATCTCAGAGATCCCCAAAGACGTCCTGGGAACTTTCTTAGACATGACTGGCAGTGAGGATAGAGTTAGAGACGTGAATGAGATGTCCGTGGACTTTCAGGTGCTCCCAGGCTGAGGCAGGTGTGCCCGTGTTGTTTCAGATGAGCAAAGGGTTAAGGATTGTAATTTTGACTCCCTTAACTGAAAATAAAAACTGACAAAGCAGGAAGCTTTTCCCTCTCTCCAGAAATGCCCTCTGCAAACATTTTGAAGAATGCCTTAATAGCTGACGACAGGAAAACTTAAACTCTTCTCCCATTCATTTAAATTTCTACTATCTAAGTTATTTTAACAAAGACACCCCAGGGCTGATCTCGAGATGGTACTTGGATTCTCCAAGAGGAAATCTGGGAAGGGGAAAAGAACTTCCAAGGCAGAATCAAAATCTCATTAAAATGAGCAATTTCAGAGGGAGACCACAGCCGGTGCTTCCTGCAGGAAAAACTGTTTCAGGGACGCTCCCTCTTTCCAGGCTCAATTTTCCCCTTCCCACATGTCTATTGCTCATGTTATCCTTACCTGTAGAATAATAATAACTGTAATACTACAGTTGTGAAAATTAGTGAGAACATTCAAAAGACTTTGAATTTTGAATATTAACTATTCCAGGAAACTGTATGTGATCTGTAAACTGTATGTATGTGGGAATAAGGGGAAGAACAACTCCTGCTAGCAACACATCAGTTTTATTTGAGGATCTTTCCCCAGAGAGTTAGTGAGAAGAAAGATAATAATGCATTTCCTGAATTGTCAGGTGGAGACTACTTGCTAAGTTCAAATTTAAATCATTGCAGGGAACTCTTTGTAAATTTGAGTCTTTCAACTAACAGGAAGGGGAAGAATACCCCAATATCTTCCCATATTTAAGTAATCAATCATAGATGGAAATAAGAAGTTTGAGTGAGACAATATTTGAATCAATGATTGCAGTAGGCAAGTGTTACTTTATAGGTTGAAATATCTTTGCCTAAGCAATCTGTTATAAAATTTCAAATTACAAACATACACACAAAAAAAGAGACATAGTTTCTGAATATAAGTAGGGATCAAGTTGTTGCAATTAATTTACCCAATTAAAAGGCATGAAAATGGAAATGCTGAATAGAAGTAGTAAGAGCCTCTCAACATTTTCCACTTTCTAGGCTAAATTGTGGTAAATAGTATCTAGTCTAAAGCAATTTTCATGGAAGTTATGTTTTTTATATGTAGGGGTTTTTTGGGGAAAAAGTGTGAAACTTTTTTCTGGGACATTCTCTTTCAAAATATTTGGCTATGTGAGATCAAAATATTTGAGCCCTATGGTATGAGGCTTTCAGAGCTCATGGTGCTCAGCTTATTTGAAAAGAAGACCAAGATGTAACTTGATCACTGGCAACAGGAATTTCATAGTGGAAAAAAGCTCTGACAGTAGGCGCTTCCAAACTTGTTGACAAAAACATCCAGAGATCCTACTGAAGCTAGACATCGTTTCTTGAAATACAATACTGTTTCTTTGCTGTGAGGGTAACGGAGCATTTGTGGACTATACATCTAATCAGGTTCCCATCCTGGAAGTGTCTTGGTCTCTGCTGTCCTCTGCCTTTGACTGACTGAAATGTCACAGCCCCAGGGCTTGAGGGAAGGTATTTGATTAAAGATGTGTGAAATTTAGCTTCCCCAAGAAGATGATATGATGGTGCTTTCTGTGCTCAAAGCCTATAAAAGACATCAAACTATCTTGTTGAACAGGGTGGGCTTCCTTGGGTTTTTTCCAGAAAATTTTGAATTAATAGTTTGTTCTTGGGGTTTTTTGTTTGTTTGGTTTGGTTTTTTTACTTGGTTTAATTACTTTTCTGTTGTTAAGTTCCCTTTAGTTTCTTCGTCTGTTTAACAAAATCCCACAGGTGCGTTCACATCACATTTCAAAACTGACATCTGTCCTCTTTCAAACCTGAAATTTTTACTGTCTTATTTCCCACTTTCCTTTCTGCTGCAGCTTTCCAATGTTGTGCTTCCCCAATCAGACAGAAGAAAGTCTGATGTTCCACCAACTGCAGATTGAGTCAGATGTAGATTAAATATGAATTTTAAAATAGGGGTTATTTCTGTAGGATTTGTGTTTGATTCTCCTCGTGCAAATTCCTCATCCATCTTTCAATGACCGAAATATATTGCTGGCATCCCAATAACCTTTTTCAAAAAAAAAAAATTTAAAAAAATTGTGCTGCAAACTTGGAGGCTGAGAGGCTAAGCGTAACATCGATCGGGCTGATGTTTATACAGTTTCACCCTCTCAATCTAAGTCACAACTTCAGCTGCTCCTGCTGATTCCAGCCATGTCTGTGCAGCCTGTGCTCATGGCTATAGCACCCAATCTGCCCTCTTGTCAAAGATACGAATGTGTAAGTAGTAAGTGTTTTCCTGAGCTGAGGAAACCATCGTTTTGCAGAACCGAGCACTGCATCCCCAGGCTAACTGGGTACTCGCTGACAAAACCATGCCTTGTTGGAAAACCTGATAGAGCCAAAAGGCTTGGCAGGATCGCATCAGTTCTCTGGACACTTCTGAGAAGGGTTAGGGAAGAAGTCAGCTGAAACAGTAAGCAAGTCTCCCGGCCAGGCTTCCTACCTCTCTACCTGGTTTTCTGCGGAAAAGAGGGTACAAGTTTCCTTGGTCTCCCTGTCACGCTTCAAGGAGGGGAGGGACAGTGCTGGGTGCTAGCCAAGTGACAAGGACTCTTTTTCCTTTATGCATTTCCAGAGAGAAAAGTATTGAGGACGTAAAAGGTTTGGTTCATGGTAGATAGATCAGTTTATCGTAGGTATTTTGTAAATATTAGAGGGTTCAGAGAAAGGAATAATAATCCTTAGCTATAAAATATTTATAATTTATCTATTTATAAAGCTGATAAACAAGTAATTTCATGAAACCAATTTAAAATGTCCTTTTATTTTTTGAAATCTCAAATTGGTTCAGCTCTCAGGATAATTCCCGCTGTAAATTTTATGTTGCATATTTAATACTATTTGGTTTCAAGTAATTATCTGTTTTAAATCTTACTATTGCAGTTTTCTTGTATGCCCCAAGGCAACTGTGTATAAAGCTATCAGAAAGATAGTATAGTCAAAAAAAAGAACAAAATATGTAAAGTTTTGTCATATTTTTACAAACTCATGTATATTTATCATAATTTCTAATTATTCTTTTTGCTTTACTGCATATTATTAGTTTAATTGAACCATAAACTTTAGACTAATAACACCAATTTGTCTTTCATTATACTTTGCTCTATTAACTTTTACAAATGGCTTCATCTCAGCCACTGATTGATGGGCACACAGCAACTGTGCTAGATTTCTCACTCACAAACAGCTACGTTGCATTTTCTGTTCTTGGAAAATGCTTTTTTTTTTCTCCCAGGATATGAGTTTTTATTCTTTATTCCTGAGGTTTAAACACAAGATACATTTTGTAACTTTCCTCTTCCAAACTTTAGCCCTTCTGGCAGAAACCACCAGCAGTAATAAGAACTAGAGTTGTCAATTATTTCCAAGGGATCCTTTTCAAAATAAAATGCTTGGTTCAGGGTCCCAGTAAAGCCCTATTCGCTTCAGAATTTGGGGAATTTAAATCTCCTAGTGATCTTCTTCATAAGCAGGCATTTCTCTGTCAAGTGATGGGAATTCCATGAAAATGTAAAATCACATACATCCCTTGGAGAAAAAAAGCACCTAACTATAAAATTACACAAAAATAGCAGAGAAAATTGCAAAAAAAGCAAATGTGGAAGGCTATTGCAGGGCCACTTAGCAAATTCATAGTTTGGTTAGGGCCAAGACTCTTTTTAACAGCACAGTCCTCATATCCCCTTCTACTGTAGTCACGAATCTAATTAATCTGCCGGGAGAAAAATGAGTATTGAAAGTAAGCTGGTCTCTCCCAGCTGGGTCCAGTCTGATCTGTGGTCACCTGGGCCAGCTTCACAGGCTCAGGTGATGCTCTGCCTTGCCCTGTCCTGTCACCAAAGATCAATTCCGTGATTACCGTCCATGTCCTGTGAAGACTTCCGAATATACAGTCCAGCTGTCACATCTTTGAAAAATACAGAGAACAAACAATACGCTGTGCATACTTTTCCTATCTTTGCCATCGTTACTGAGGCTCCACTTCTCAAATATCTTGCGACATGGTTTTCTTTCTCCCATATTCTTCTTCCACTTAGAAAAACCCAAACATTTTCTCCTTTGTACTATCTGTTCAGCTTCTTACGCACAGACCTCAAATGCAATTGTCTTTCCAAGACTCCTTCCAGGAAGAAATAAAAGAAGTACCAAGGCGTCTTTAGCCAGGCAGCCAAGATCTGCAATGTCACCAAAAAGTGGAGAGAAAATGCAGCCGCTGCCACAGAGACCTTCTCGAGTCTGAGTCCCACAGAAAATTATGGGAGATGACAAGCGATTTGAATAAAGGAAAATATGTGACCCACAAGTCAGAGACACTTTCAAAATTAGCTGTGTGTCACCATATTTGTGATAAAATTACGGCAAGCTGAGGGGAAAAAAGTGGAGGATGGCTGAAAAAAATGACAGCTTGAGAGGCAATCAAGCAGAATGAGAAGAGCATAGGAACAGAGAGGGGACCCCAGCGAGGAAACTGGGAAGGAAGTGGAAGGGGAATTAAGTTTAAAACCCTCCAAAAGGTATGAGAAGATCCGGGGGAGAAGAAGCAGAGTGAGCTGCAACCCATGAAATCTTTTGGCACCCAAAGGGCCTCTACTGCAATAGAAATATTGTGGTTCCTTGCTGTAGAAGTACCTTTTTGTGCATCTTGGGCAATACAGAGAGAAGTGTGCTTATTCCAAAGCCATAGCATCCCAGGAGGTGTGTCCCTAAACAGCAACCTTTGTGAGGGGAAAAAAAGCCATTTTGGAGCAGCCGTGAAGCCTACCAATGGGAAATATTCACCTTGAGAATCTGATAATCCAAACAGTAATATCCTCCACAAAGCCAGTGTCTCACCAGATGGAGGATTGTGACGTGCTTTTCATTTCAGCTTTGAATTGTTGTGGGGTACTAGTGATCATTAAAAATATGGAAAAGTGGGGTTGAAGCAGTAACTCTACAACAAGAAATAGCAGAAAAGAAGTATGGAAGGTTCTGCATTTTCCTATGTCTCCGTCACAGTGTTTTATTGTATTCAGATGTCATCTTTTTTTCAGAGATCTTACTGGAACCAGTCTGGAGTTTTGGTGTGTTTCCAGTGTTTCAAGGGACTGTTAAAACTGCTGGGCTACCAGAAAAGAAAACATCCTCTCTCTTGTTGGAGGTTGTTTTCTGTAACTTCAAGTGGCATTAGTTTCACTTTAGTGCAGAAGGTAAGGATAGTGAACAGGAGGAGAGCAAGTGAGAGCTGCATACTGCCTACAGTAATTGCTGTGGCACAGTAAAGCACGATAGTGACATTTTATTAGGTTGGTTTCTATGTCACTACACTCAGGTATTCACAGATGATGACTCAGGCTTGTAAAACAGTTACATCATTAAATGAATTATGAGACTTGATAATAAATAATGCATCTGGGGACTCTGCATTTGCCATCTGCATTTTGAGAATACTCCTGGAATACAGTGAGGTTCCATTTTCAAGCGTTTTCGTGCCGCCAGGTTGGCTGCGACCTGCTTTTCTAAACAAAGGTGGGGATTCCCCAATAATCACGTATCTTCGTAGGCTTCAGAGTAAATTTCAACTATATCACTGCTCCAGAGAAAGCTGGGAGAGCTGGAAAGGTTTCTAATCTCCCGCAAAGCATTTATGTCTTGAATATTTTGTAGCCAATGTTCAGGTTTTGAAATCTGAGATGTAATACTGAGATTTTCATGGATGCTTAAGTTACCTTATATGCTTCTATTCTTTGGTGGCTTTTAATAAGGGAAACAGCTATAACTTTTATGAAGACAAAGAGGCTTCCTTTGTCTACAAAAGTCACCACACCCTGTATGTCACATAAAGGGACATCTAGTGAGCATATAACATTCTGCAAGAAAACATATCCTTACTGTATCATTGAGCACCAAACCGTACGGTTTATAAAGCTAAACTTTTATGTAGGTAATCCTGTGATTATCTAATTTGTATGTAAAGCAATTATATCTTCACTACATGCGCATTTGAAATGGCAATAAACTTTTTACTAGGCAGCTACTAACTTCTGATGGTGTTTTCAGTATATGTTTTTGAAAGGACAACTGTGAATATTTTTCAATAAATGAGTTAGCTATTTTTTATTATCTCTAAATAATAGAGATATTATTACAGAGATCTGCAAATACTTTTACAGTAGAAAAATATAAACATTTCTTCCTTTACTTGAAAGTGGTGTTTCTTTATGTTACGTCATAACAACTCTGTGGTTTATGCTGACGCTCACAATGATGAATCAGTTCAGCTTTCTATATGTAAACTTTTATTCTGTTCCCAATCTTATTTTAACTGATCAAAATAAAAATACAACAAGGGATAAAATACTCACTTTATTTGTTCTGGAATAAGGAAATTCACTGTAAATTATTTGTTTCCTATTTTTTTTTTAATTTCTCTTATTCTTTGCCTCAATTTCTCTGTCATTCTTCCTGGTGGCAGGGACAGAAAGTGGAAAGCGTCATTTTGCTGGAAGAGAAAACACAATTTTCTTATTGAATTGCTCACTGTGGCAATCCATGTCCTTATTAGTGAGTAATGTCATAAAATTCTTACAAAAGCTTTTTCTTAGTTTTTAAAATGGCAATATGGGTAATAATTATTAATAAACAAGATTTTGATCCATAGTACATTAAAGTGAAAAGGAAGAAAGTAAAAATCAGAAAAAATATTATAACAACTGAAATGTACATGTCCAGTTGTATTCCTTATTGAAATATATACTTGGTTGCTATTCTTGTTACTGAGAGTGTATTTGACCTGTCAATTATTTAAAGTGCTAACAAAGTTTATTGCTGAATTTTCTGAAAAGGATGTGTAACTATTGACGTTTAAGCTGGCACAAAGTTTTTCACATGTGTAATTAGGAAAGAAGTAGATTACCTTTTACCATAGAAAGAACGTTTTTTCTCTGCATGTTTTAAACAATTATATTCTGGACATATGCTTTTTGGCTCAAAAAACTCTGCAGCTTATGAAGTTGTTTGTTATTTTGCTGTGATTTTATACACAATGGAAGGGTGAGGAAAAGGTCAGCAATAACTCTGCTGTTGCATTTTCACTGGGAAAAACATAATATTGATCGATAAGAAAATGGAAAAAGCACAACTATTAGCGTCTTACTTGATCTTCTCCGACCTTTACCCTGCCATGTTGATTTTATTCTTAAATGTTATGTCTGTTGTTCCAAAGGTTTGTCCTGTTTAGTCTTTTATTTAATTAATACATGATCTTCTTTACTCTTTCTAATGTTAAAACATGAAATTCGTTTTTATTCCTTGTTGAACCGTTGTCCTCTTTACACTCAGCAATGCACACTGGATAATAACACTATGTAGGAATTGGCCTGCTTAAAACTAGCCTAAAATCACAATCGATGGGTACTTAAGTTCATCACGTTGTTTTTCAGGTCCATAGGAAAATTAGCTTTAAGGATGTGTAAGCTCATTAAAAAGAAAACTTAAATCTCACGCTCTTAATCTTTCTGAGTGTAGACTGAAGAGCAGGAGATATGGTATTGGACCTCAGTACTTTACTAAATGTCTATGTACCTGCTAGGTAGTGACTATAAAATGTACTCAAGGAAGCACTCCTCACCTCGAGGGCAGTCTGTATACAGTACTATATTTGGTACATATGCTCACGCGGGGCAGGGTGCTGTGGCAAAGCCACTGGAGTGCCTTGGTTTGCCTTTTTGGCACAAAATTTGCTCATGCGCTGCCAAAGGTGACAAACTGTATGTTTTGGCACTGAACAGGAATAAGGACCTGTTTTTATTTACGGAGGTAGAAGAAAATAATTAAATGAAATACGCAAGGATAAACGCAGACAGAAAGGGCAAGAAGTTGAATTTGCAGATGTTGGGATTTTGGGGCTGCACCCCTGGCCAAGGAGCAAGCGGTGGCAGCACGGCTCCCAAACTGGCCGGGAGTGGGGCAGACAGGGACAGGGGTGTTCTTGTCCCAGCACCCTGCCTTGGCCAGCATCTTCTCATCCCAACGCTCCTCAGCCCATGAAGCACCCATCATCTTTGGCAACGGTTTCAAAACAAAAATAAAAAAGAAAAGCAAAGAAAACGCACACGGTGAACCTCGTGGGATTTTTTTTTTCTTCCCCCTCTCCTGCTTGCATTTCTTCTTCTAAAAAGGGACGGAAAACCTGAGACTGAGGTCACTCATTTGTACCTTCAAAGAAATATATGGGGAATTCAATATGTCAATAATTTAGCTTATAGCTACATTGTAAGTCGGTAACTGGGTTTATAACTTCTTACTTCATGTGCTCTTTAACAGAAGAAAAGTGGTCACAAAGTCATTTGCACTCCTAGAACTAAACAGGTTTCAGAAACAAGTTAGACAACTATAATAAGGCCATTTTTTACAAAGAAGTAGAGTCCTAATCACTTGAATCCAAGAGTATTAAAATAATTGTGAGGGTTGTTCCTGGTAACGCTTTAAAATTTCAGAATGACAGGGAAGTTCTAAAGGATGGCAAGTAAATTTGTATTTTAAAACAGTCATTAGAATAAACCTGTAAAGATAACACTGAGTCTACCACAATAATGGGATAACTGATATGAAAAATAAAGGGTGAGAATATAATTTATTTCATTTGACATTTTTTATATTTTTTTTTACATAAAATAGTTCTTGCTGGCCTCATTTCCTTTCTTAAGAGATGATGGGCTGATTAAAGGTACATTTATTAGCCTGATCAGGCTGAATGTCTGTACAATTTTCCACATATTACCATGCAAATTTCTCACTATCATAAGACGATATGATATGTGATATACGAATGATAAATATCCAACAGAGTAATTACTAGAGAATCATAATCAAGTATGTTTCCACTGAGGTCTCACAGAGACCAGCTCTTGCTCCAGTGCAGCCGTAAATCATTGACAAAAGCACATAAGAAAATATAAAATAATTGTTGATAAGGTTTGCAGGTGCCACAAAAACAGATGGAATGGTAAAAAACCCATGACGACAGGTCGTTTGTACAGGATCCTCTGCATCGTTTAGTAAACTGGGAAGAAATAACACGCATTTTAATATAACCAAATGCAAAGCCAAACACCTAGGGATAAAAAGTACAAGATTTAACATTAGGGAGACAATACTTTAAGAAGCACTGAGCCTGAAAAGGCAGTAATACTTTTTCAATGGAAGTATTTTGTCATCTAGTGCTACAGCTGAAAGAATTAATGTAAGTCTGGGGGTTTACAAACACGAATCATCAAACAGGGGGAGAGAGCTGTATTATGTCTGTCCACAGAGTTACTGACACCATTGCCAAAATGCAGTCTGATATCTATTCTTCAAAAAAGATAGTAAAAGCTTGAAAAGTGTCCAGAGAAGAGCTATAGGAATGATTTTACAGACAGGAAATTCCACGTTACAACCAAACCTACAAGAAGCTTAAAGTTTTTAGTGTATCTTAAAGAATCGTACTCCAGGAGATGTATGTGCCCTGTATATAGTTCTCTAACTACCAAGAGTGTTTCTTTTTAATAGGGCACTTGAATTCAGAAGACAAAAGCACCCGCTCCAGCAATCAGAACATACAGTGATAACACTATGTATAGAAAGGTGGTTTTTTTTATTTGAACTTTTACGTCAAAACTGAATGGCTTTTTTTTCTCTTTCCTAAAGGATATTTTGCAGTCAGTCACAAGTTCTTAAACTCAATACTAGATGATATTAAATGGCTAAATCATACAGAAAACCAGATGATATTCTGGTCTTAAAAATCTATTAACCTCTATGAATCTTGCATACACCGACACTTCTCTGTAAAAGTCTTTGGCATAATGCCAGAATAGAAGGCTGTGCTTATCCTTATTATTAGTTCACATTATTTTTTTCTCAAAGGTGAACAGTTGTTAAACAAATATTACAGGCTTTTTTGTAACATTGAACTCCTCTATCATCGTCTCATTATTTCCCCAGCTCTCTCATTTTAAGTGCTTGAAAAGTTGCTTTCAATTGCAAATTAGCCAGGGCAAAAAGAAGAGGGGTGGTGAAATCTCTTCATATGGAACATGCATCTGATTTTAGCAACCTGTGATCTTGGATGTTTGTTGTAAATAAGGATTGTATAGTAAAGAAAAGGTTGATGCATGTATTTGATTTAATGCAAGTTGTTCCTTATGAAGCCTGACTTATTCTTCTCCAAGGTTTTGCATATTTCTTCCACTGTGTGAGGTTAGGAGGAAGAGCCACAGATAAGAAAGTATCTGGAAGACTCAACAAGTTATCTGCCTTGACCTTTGGAGAGCCTTAAAGGGAAGTGTTGTCACTCTGAGGAGATGTAGAGGTCATACTAGGCACAGAGCCAGCCTACAACTTTTTTTAGAGTGTGTCAGAGCCAGGGCAAAGTGAAGACAGACTAGACTTAATCCTTTAACCTAACCTGTCAAAACTGCATCAAGTCAGCACTGCCAAATCTGCAGCCACCTCATAACTCAAAAAGGTATGCATGAGTGCATTTATGAATTTGCTTTTGAAAAGCAGTTTTATGGTTTGGTATTCACAGCATTATGAAACCTGGCCACATTGCTGGGTATGCAAACATAAAGCTAAATGCTGCCTGCTGCGTGAGCAATTCATCCCACTGAGTAGTAAGAAGATATGAAATAAGATCATTGCAAAAGCTGATTGTTTTCAAGGGATACTTACTTCCAAACGTAAAAAATACAGACTTCAAAGAAATTAGGTTTGTGTTGTTTTAACAAAACCAGTAGAAATAACCCATTTGTCAAATCCACGGTAATGGATAAAGCACACAGCACATTAACCTGATATTTTATATTCATCGACTGTGCAGAAAATCCTGTTACTGTGTAGTGATGATAGTTTGTTTAAAAGAAACATTTTTTAGGTATTTGGGGCATTTACATATATGCATGTGTGCATGTTGGCTTGTGTGTATGTAAGTACGTCCACGTGCATTTTGTTTGAACCTGCAAGTAGTTATAAAAGGAAGCATTCATGTGAAAAATAACACAAATGCATGCAAAACACAGGGCCATATCCTAACCACGGCAAACTAGCTTGGCTGACAACGGCACCGCAGCCACGCTCAGACATGACAGTTGTCACTGCTCTCTCTATGGCTGTGAACTTTAAATCGTGAATATACCGTGATGCAACTGAAGGATGCTAGAAAGCTCATTTTTGTGCCGTTAATCCTTGAGCTTTTCCTTTAGATGGGAGAAGATGCAGCAACAATTTTACCCGTCCTCAAGGAGGATATTCTGAAAACTATAGCCCGGATACACAAAGGGACTGGGACTATAGCCATCACTTGAAAGAAAGGATTGTAACCTGCAAAAAAACCTACACCCAGGCGTAAGAAATGGATCAGCTCCCCTCCTTTGGCCAGAATTCACACGGTCACTGTCGGCAGAAGCATCCTGCAAGCCACGGCGTGGGCTCCTTGTCTGATGCTCGGACAGGCCAGGGCTCAAACCCTTGCTCTGGTTTAAGAGCTTTTACTGTCGGTCCCCTGGAGCGCAGCATCCAACTTGGTGGTTCAGCCAGGATGGGGCTTTGTGGGGATTAAGGAGCCTTGAAGAGACTGGGGGAGTGGGGGGGCTCTGTGTGTGTGTGTGTGTGTGTGTCTGGGGGGACGGGTGCCATGGAGAGATCTGTGTCTGTGAGGGACAAGGACAGGGAATGAGTGTGATCTCTGCCTTAATGATCAATTAACTGGGAAATTGTCAAAAGAAAATGCAAAAATGTCAAAATTTTGTTAATAGTTCTTGCTTGTGAGCTTCAAGAACCATTAATGACACTTTGAGATTTTTATGCTGGGAACATCAAAACTAAAATGCGGTCTTCTTTTCTGTTGGAAAATGAGTGTGCTCTCATCTTAATGAGTCCTCTGAGCAATTCCAAGGCAGGACAAAGAAGTCCTTATATTTACTTTCCACTTGGAACGTGACAAAATTGGAAACCTGTGAAAAGTAGATCAAAACATGAAAAGAAAAAGGGAAAGAAAACATAATGAACTATTGAAAAGATTGGGGAGGCTGAATTATGAGTGAACTCAAGTAAAAATGATCTTAAACACACATGCCAGGGATTTTAATTCATATCTATCGCTGGTCTCTTGTGAAAACTCCATCAACTAATCAAGAATTCCACTTTCAGAAGGAGCAGGAGGTCGGCAGATGTTCCCCACAGTCTTTGTGCTTTTCTGAGGAATGGTTGTGACAGTCTATTTATATGATAGCCCAATGATCATGTTAGGCACAAGTATTAACTTTAGCAAGTGGATACAAACTGAGCAGTCTAGCTGATTGCTAACAAGAGGAAAATGGGACGCTTTTGCCTTCAAATCAGAATAGGACTGGAAAATACACAGAATCACCGCTATTTCAAAGGAACAGAAAAAGTATGTTGTTTCATGCCTAAATTACTGAAAATATTTACTATGATATACATAGAACATACAGTTACAAAGACATGAGCTGTAATGCTGCCATAAAACTGAAACCTGGATTACCTGTTTCTACTACTTTTGGATAGAAATGAGTCCTTTCAGGATACGTGAAGAAAAACAGATTTCCAACTTCAAATACATATACAAGGAGATATTTTGGCTTACATTTTCAGACCATAATGCCGGAAGGCCAGTCCAGGTTTCTGGGATGACTGGCTTCACAACCCAGGCCATAACTCCTGCCTCAAGCCTCTAATGGCTTACAAATGGCCACAGGCCTGAATCTACACTCAGAGCTAAAGATTTCCATCTTTCAAAGGAGATCTTACCTGTTTTTCTCATTCACCGCAGTCTTTGTTCAGACTTCTTCCTTGTGCTTTTTGTAGAGAATGACTCCCCTCTAGTGAGAATATGTGTTATGAAATGCTTATTTTGTTCCCCAAGTATTAAACAGCCACATTACATGTTTCACAAGTAATTCTGTAAGAATACACTGTAAAAAGGCATAAATTTCTTCAGAATAGGCATTATAACTTTGGACAGTTTAGAACATGTATAGCCATACGTAAATTAGTCTATAGCTAATTCTACTGATGTAACACAATAAATTGAAGGTGACCGTGGATTAGAAAGCCTGCAATAGTACTTCAGCTGCATCTCGGTATGAAAGTTAATGGCTTTTTTACCCAAGAAAGAGGAGTGGGAGAGATGGCATTGCCATACTCCTGTTAAGTATTTGTATATCATCCAGTAACTTGATAATGGTAAAGAAAAAAAATGAGTTTTTACATGTCACACAACAATTGCACAGTGAAATTAGAGCTCAAAGTAGACTTCAGGCACGTGAACTGAATGTTTTAGGGAATGCAACATCAGAAGGTGCAAGTTTGCCTTTTTTAACTAGTAGCCTTTCGACAGTTTGATTGTTTTGTCTTGCCCAGATACCCAAATGACAATTATTGCTGGAGACTAAGCATTACCATTTATACTATCTAAAGTATAGAGGGCATAGAAGTATTTATGCTTATGACTCGAAGAGTTGAATATGGTGCATGTTGTTCTACTGAGCTAAATGACACGGGAAAAGAGATCAAGAAGAAATAGGAGATCCTTATCAAAAAGCTTCTCGAATGTAAATGTGTACTTGCTTCAGGTATTTAAATGAAACAGAGTTAAAACTTTTTAACAGCTACTCCTGACCCGGAAACAGAGAAAAAGCAAAAGAACCAGATCTGGTGGCAGGAGGAGCAGGTATCTCCCAGCGCCATGGGGTGGCCGGTGCTGGCTGAGCTGGCAAAGGAGGAGGTATCGCCAGCGCCAGTGGGAGTTGGGAGCGGGAAAGCTCCTGTATGGACAGAAGTCCCGAAGGTCTGTCCCCTGTGTCTCGGGAAGGGAATGGTTTTTTTCAAGGGTCTCGTCGGTACAATGCAAGCCTTTGTTTTGAGCTCATCCCCGAGGGCGTGGTGGGCTCTTCGTACTCGGAAATTGGTGGGTTTGCTTGATGTTATTCCAAGGAGGCAACCTTTTTATTCTGATCAGCCTCAGAAACACCCTCTTTCACCTCTGACAGGAGCCCGATTGCTCTAGTGCTTTAGATCTGAGTTACTTCAAGATACCGAATGAGGCTGATCAGATGCTGAAGGGCTGCCAAGATTACAGGCCTGTCGGCCCTATCGCTTTTGTTATTAATTATGATAAAGCTGTACAAGCTGCAACCTGGTCCATTCAGCGCAGACTCTGGGGCAGCTTTCCTCCCTTACAGTCCACTCTTTTCACTGCTCCAGCTATTCTTAGCTAGGGGAACAGTCCCTTGTGGGATGATTGTCATCTGGTATATATACATTGCAGCAGCTGACTCAGATAACTAGGAAACTATAACCAGCTCTCTGACTGCCCTGGGAACTTGGCAGCATCAGGGAGTCTGGCCCAGTACCAGGAACAAGCACACAGCCATGGACTGCATCTTGTAGGAGCAGGACACGCATTTCTGATGCTTCTTCACGTTTCAGACTTATACCATAAAGACTTTTGCAAAGCAGTGAAACGTAGACAGATATCCAAATTGCAAGAGCGAGACCCAGATTCAAAGACAAACAAAAGATGTCCTAAGGAGCTTGAGATGACGTTTGTGTGATTCCCACCTTGTATCGTCACTGTGGAGGTCTCTGCCTCTATTTAAATTACAAAACCAGTATACCTTTTGCTCTTATCAGTGATGGCTTCCCGTTTCGTGCTGACACCCCTACACATTCCCTCACTGGTCATCTTCTGTCAGCACGTCTGTTCCTTGCAAAGCAAACAAGGCAGAATTATTAAGTGATTGTTAACCCTGGGTGCACAAGGTTACCCCCTTCACAAAAACCCTTTTCCGAAATTCTCTGTTATGAAATTCACTCTGCTCTGATTTCTGGAAATGAGTCTTCCACAAGAAAACCTGCAGGAAAGGAGGAGTGGAGAGATGGGTTACAAGCAACTGCGTGACAGGATCCAGCAAAGCTGGTGGGGCCTCGGAGCTGGGAGGACTTCCTTCTTCTGGCAGCAGTGAACAATTCTATCAGCTTGAAATGTGCGTATAACTTCACCCCAAGGCTGCAGTTTCACAGGCGGTCGAGCCCATAACGTCTTCTTGCAGACAAAAGGAGGAAATCTCGTATGCCCCATCCTTGCTTCCTATCCTCCTTCCCCTGCTCCTTCCTCCCTGTCACCACTCCCGGCTGCAGACCTCTGCCTGCTCTTCCACTTCTTGGTTCCTTTGCTGATTGACATCAGCTCACTAAAATAGCAAAACAACTATTCGTCTTTTTTTTTTTTCATGAGTTACTTTTCTGCTGTTTTGGTGGGCTAAATTGGCTTTTTTGAATAAAATCCTTGGCTACATTTGAACTTAAGCTCTTCCTGCCGTCAGCCATTCAGAATAACAGGACTGCTGCTTAAACAGCGCGGTGGAAGCGACTAGGAGAGGTGCTCAGGACGAATTCATCGCAGCCCCCTGTGCAGTGGCCGTGCACCTGAAGAGCTGATGGAGCTGTTTGCCTCAGTGGCCAGTGAGCTGCAATTTCAGGCTTCTCCGACGGCAGGTATTTCTGCCAGCTCTGCAAGTCTCGGTGTTGTACCACGACCCGTCATTGGAGTCACTCTGGAGTTCCTACGACATTCTGGTTTGCAAAGTCAAAATCCCTGGTAGCGATTCTTGCTCGGCCCTGGTATAGCCTTTTGCCAGCTCTCTGCTTACGTTCATTACTCTCCAGAATTCAGCTAACTTCTGTTCCTTTTGAACTGCTCTCACAAAGCAAACCCACATTTCAAGAAAGAAGTACAAGGCAGTAGACACACCAGGACTCTTTGACCTAAGAGCCAAGTCTAGATCCCAGATATCAGTGATCTGCTCACATTCAGATATCCCGCAACAAGCTCTAGCCAATCTCCCAAAGCCTCGGTGTGCAGATTTGTGTAGAGGGAATGCAGCCTGTGGACAATAAGAAGCAGCGGGTGGCTGTTCACACACTCTGGAGGAGTAAGAGGCATGAAGTTATCACAAGAGAACATGGCCAGTCAGGAGCTGGTAGCAGGTTTTCCCACTTATCACTGCTTGCCATCATCCGTCCTCACGTTAGGTTCAAAGTACCCCTTTTGCTCAGGTGGTGAGCAGGGTAAATACATATAAAATATATTTTTTCTTCCTTATTGCAGGGTCATTTAAGGAAATGGACATGTTTGAGAAGCCACTTGGAACTTTTGGGAGCTATTTTACAGCTACTACTCTTATGACTGAATGGAATTGGAATGGAAAAAAAAGTAAGTTGGAAATGAGGTTGAGGCAGGGAAGTTTCTTTAGGTATAAGAGGATGCAGAACAGCAATGGTGAGAGACTGAGAGAGGAAGAACAACAGCAGCGCTAGTGGGAACAGTGCCAGTGCCGAGCTAGGATGAGAGTTAAGAGGCATGAGGAAGGGGGGAGAAGAAGAAAGAGAAGATTACGATGCGTGGAAGCAAACCAGTCCACCCTTCCTAATTCTGTGGCATGTTCCACTTTGAAGCCTTTTGTGCTGTATCAAAGCAAAAACTGTCTCACACAGCCTCAGCAGCCACCGCAGTTGCAAGCTAATAGGAAAGGGAAGAAGTAGCAGCACGCCAGTTAGGTTTGCACGATGCTGATAGCAAGCCTTGCAGGATGGAGAGGTATGCTAGCAATGTCTCCCTTATTTCAACGGGTGTGTGGGATATTTAGCTCCCAGCTTTACTTACGAAGACTAATGCTGTTCCCTCTTCACTATTGCTTTGTGGAAAGTCCAGATCAAGACACAAACCAGCTCGACAGAGAGTGCTGCTGAGGGAGAGACGGAGAAGAGGCCGTCATGTGTCCAGATTATTTCACACTCAGACATTTTGTCTGAACCAGTGCTAAGAGCTCTGTGTTCGGGTTAGGTGAAGTTTGACAGCGGTGCTAGAACTGCTGAGAGGAAGGTCCAGCCAGGCTGAGTCACCCATGGGTGCTGTGTCCTGGTCCCCAGGTCAGGGCACCACATTAGCCACTCTTGCCTGAATGCGAAGACAAATCCCCAGTAATCACCGTTTCTTCTCTGCACCCTGTCTGCACTTGAAGGAAACCTGAAGGAGCAAGGAGGGAGTCAAGATCTGTTGCAGCAATCCCCTGCTGTGGGTAGTCAAGGGACTAGGAGTGGGAGAGTGAAGGCACAAGCCTGTTCCACAAAGCTTTAGTGTCAACAAAATGCTGGCAAGATCTGTTCCTGTACACGTCAGGTCCTGGGACTTCCTTACAGGGCGTTATTAAAAAGACTCAGATAAAGAAACCTGCATTCTGTCCGGTCTGAACTCGTGACCAAGCTGTTAGAGTGAAGTAACAGCCAGTGAATAGCTAGTGAAGAGGAAAGCCCTGAAGAGTACTTGCCTAAATTCACAGCCAGACCCTGAGTGGGATTCCTCTAACCCATCACGGATGTTGGAGGTCAGAGGACTTGCCATAGGAACCAGCTCTTTCCACTGGTTATACAGGGAGTTCAAGCTGATTAGGTGAAACATATTTTTTCACTCATCTGCGGTTGGGTTTCCCACTCTTCTCATTATGCAGGAACAAATTCTCTGTGAGGCACAATGAAAAAGCTGAATTTTTAAAAATAAGAATCTAAGACAGGCAGTAAGCCACATACTTCTTTGGCTTAGGATGAGACACTTACCTTGCAATTTAAGTTACTGCAAAGCAGCCCAAGATTTTTGAAATGCTTAAAATCATGTGCTTCCATTGACTTCAATGTATCCGAGAGAAACCAAACTATTTGTTAATCTGCTGTCTGCGAGTGTAATCAGACAGAATCCTTTGAAAAAGGAAAGTTTTGCAAATAATGACAGGAAAAGCATAAGCTGTCCTAAATTTCCTCTGCCTGCTGCCTTTTTCTGCTTAAAGTTCTCTCTGCTTTCCCTTAAAATTTCAAAGCCTTAGAGATACATTTTGGCTTTGCTCACGTTTGTAGAGCTAAGGGTATTGAGAGAAGGGGCGGGTGAGTTGATTTACATGGTCAGTCATACATAGCAGAAGATGCAGCTCTGCATTTGTAGACAAACCATAGTCTGACATTTGTTCACATAAATGATATGATGAATAATTATGAAAAATGATCTAATTTGGGCAAATTACAATCAGGTCATGTACATTATGGGGGAAAGAACTAAATTAATTATGTACAGTGTGTAACTGTCAAATACCAACAACATGTAATGGAAAGTCAACAGTATATAAGGATCCAGCTAATTTCTATAAAGCCTGAATTTCTCTGGATGTTCACGTTCCTTGGATTCACAGATTGCTGTACTCCGGCTTCTCAGGCTGTATTTGTAAAAGGATGGGCCAGGATTCAAAGAAGTCTTTTAATGAGGATTATTGTTCTGTAGAATTGAAACGGTAGTCTGACTACCGATGGCTGCACCGTTATTGGGGGGTTTTGTTGCAGGGCTCAGCAAAACTCCTAGGAAATCTGCAGGCAATTACTGAGTGGCCAGTTTTGAAAATCAAACTTGTCGTGACAAATAGGCTAACTCTGAATCACTTATACACGTGAGAATGTCTAAGGAGTAAATGATCTTTAACAATTTTGGTCACAGTGTCGCATTATCAATCCCCTACATTATAATAGTGGAACTGCTGGTATTACTGGTCCACCGTAAAATTGCTCTTCTGTGAAAATTATGTGAATTTTTAATGGTTTCTTGATTATTTGCATTATAATTAAACTATCTAAAACTTTTTTTAGTGTAAATACTCTCTTTCCTGGAGGCATTAAAAACATCGCTACGTCTGAATTGTGCTAATTATTAAAACATGAGCAATAAAGAATGAAAAAGGACTAGAAATGGCAGCATAAAAGCCCATCTGCTTTTTTATTGTTTTATATCCTCAAAGAAATCTAAAAAAGGAAGCAAGTGCGTCAACTGTGAAAAGCGAGAGCCTCAACTTTCAGTTGAAGTAGCTGGTGTCTTTGCCTTAGGTGGGACTATTATGACTGAATACAAATTGTATTCCAGTTATAACTTTTGAGAGTTGCTAATAGAAAAATAATTATTATTTTAAAATCTCTGATCCTAAACTTGGAAGTAGGAATTTTTACTCTAACTCTGTTTTCAAAACCAATAATCTTATCCCTCAATGCGCACATACTTCACGTTTACTTTAATATGGAAAGCACACTTCTTGTACAAAATTGAGAAAACAGATTAGAAAGAATAAAAACCCATTTCAGTATGGACTGGGTGTTCACAACAGACTCACTGGGGACCTTTCATCTTATAGTCCACAGTCATGTTATTCCATCTGCTTAGTTTTTCTTATATGATTACCTTAAAAGAATTCTTGCCATATGTCATTTGAATCCTTTGGGGACTTTGAAAGAAAATGAGAAGACTACTTAAGCAAGCTTTGTAAATGTATGTGTCTGTCCATATGTATTAAAGTATACAGATAGTTTTTAACTTATGCCACACTTAAATTTATTAAAAATAAATGAAATAACGTACTGAATTTTATCACAGCTAAAATGTGCAGCTTAACTAGTTGATATTCATTTAGTTTTTGCCGACGTGTTAGGGACCGAGCTCAAATATTTATATTAAAAGAATGAGAAAAAATTTCAGAACCTTTAGTATGTCCGGTGGAAACACCTCTGCTTCTACTTACAGAGGTATGTACATGCAAATATCTGAGACTATGCAAGTGTTTTTTTCTTCATATAACCAATAGAAATAGTAGTGGTAATCAAGAAATTGATATTGCTTAAACTAGATAAGGTTATATAAAGTTCTGTGCATGATTTATCATGCAGCTTTCTTAGTGCACAGCAATCCCACCCTGAATTACTAGCTCACCTCTTTCCTAGCCTTTAGTCTTAATATTGGCAAACTGCACCGAACAATATAGACCATGACTGGCATTCGTGTGTGCACACATTAGGCAAGTTCAGTTCCCAAGCTATTTAAAGCAAATGACATGTGTGCTGGGTCACAGTTTTTGAGAGAGAGCAGCTTCTGTGATCCTTACTTCTTCCTATGCTCTTCAAAAGGGCAGGGCCAAGATCTGGTGGGCAGGAACAACAGATGGGAGAAGTCGGCATTCAAGAGGAACAAAATATTGAACTTCTGGGGGTTTAAGCACATTTTGTATAGATACAGTTTGCATCATGGCCAATTTCTTGACTCGGAAGCTTCAGGACCTTGCAGAGGAACAAAGGAGGGAAGGGATGCCCTAGTCTAGTCTGAAAAAAGGTTTTTCCACAGTATTATTTATGCAAGGGCCAAGATCTAGAAGGATAAAGGACCTGCTTAACCATTTCACAGTGCATCAGCAGCATACAGGGAAATGTGCTGCAGATACAGCTGTGAAGTGAAGGTGGCAAATTGGTCAAAAGCGATTAACTCCTTTTCTCAGAGAATTGCCTAGGCTTTAATCCAAACCCCCCAAACATGTGGCAACCTCTCATTGCCGAAGCTGTTAGAAAATGTGTTACTGATTAAAAGCATTTACTGTCTCTGTGCAGAGTGCAGTCACTGAGTGTATTCAGTCTCTATTTCTTAAATTATGGCTCTAATGGGCTTACCATTTCCACAGAAAGATTTGGTGACATGGGGTGTACTACACTAAAGTACCTTCCATTTTTATCCCATGCGTGAATCTGCATGTGGAGTGGATTCAACCTCTTTGCTCCAGCTTTGAAGAAGGAGGTATCCTTTATTTGAAGCTGGATGCAATAATCATGGCCACACATCCTTCTTTAGTTCAGGAAACCTCACTGGCGAGAGCTGTGCCAAAGCCTGCCTTTAAGACAGCATTATCTGACTGAGTTCTGGTAACATATGCAAAGTCAGGGACTTATCCTTTTCCAGATCACAAACAATTAATATATTGCTTCCTTCTGGCAGAGCATTAATCAGGATAAGTCAAGATGAAGGCTGAGAACTTTGTCTCAGTGTCTGCAGAATTTATAGTAGTTAAAAGCAATGGAATGAAAATAAAACACTTCCTCACATCCTTTTCTTAACGTTGTCCTATTTGTAGAGCTATCTGTCTACCAGTCAGCTACCTCTGTGACAGCAGCAATCAAGGTCTTGTAACGATACTTCCCATCACATTCTCCTCGCCATCTAGAGTCCCAACTGCTTAAAAATATCAACCCCAGGGGCATACCAGCTGAAACGAGGTATGCCCAAATGGGGAATCTCTGCAGCTGTCTTCTTTGTAAGAATCCTTCAACTGTACCTCTGTGGCTCTCCCATACAGATATCCTCACACGGCAGCCGCTCACAGGGAAACAACGAGCTGCTGTTCTTTCTTGGGCTGCAGAATCCCCTCCTGTGCTCAGCTGGCTTTGTATCAAATTTGGGAATGTGCTCTTAGTGAACAGAACATTGCATTTCACCACTATCTAACAAAATAAAGCATCCCCCATCTGCTCTGGCACTATCTGCCCTACCATTGGGATTAGAGAGAGAAGGATGCTCACAGCTGACCGAGAACGGACCGCATCCCTTCTCTAACGGTCCTGGGAGTGGAACTGAGAAAACTTCAAGACACCCCACGTTGTCCCCTCCCCGTGGGTCCCTCACACTCAGGAGTACCAAGGCTTTCCAGTCTTCAAGGTCCAAGCCTGAGGTTAGGTTGCGAAGAGCTTGGGGTATTTGTTTGTGATGGGTTGGGATATTGGCTTAGCTATAGTCAGCTGGGAGATCAGCTCTGAAAGGCAGAGCGCCGGGCTCAGATTCAGCCCAAACAAGCCTGATCAGAGAGGACAGTAAATAAATAGACTGATTTCCCCACGCATTGTAACTCAAGGTTTCCAGGCTGATATTATAATACAGTTTGCCTGGATTAAATCCTGGGCGCTTTCAGTGATATAGTTGGCCCACTGATGCTCTTCAGGATTAAGGAGCTACAGTTTTGAATTAGTGGCGGCTATAAATTAGTTCTATGGTACCGCTGTGCACATACCATGTCAAGCTTATTTGTTTGGTTGTTATTAATTGAAGAAGGATGGCATGGGAATTGTCTTTGCATAGCTAATTAAAGCCTTTCCAAAAGCAGGAATTTGGTGTTTGCAGGAAGCACTGATGGCCATATTTCAAGAGACTGCAGCACTACTTGTTTATCATGTTTGCTTTCATCCTACTCATACTATATGTGTGTAATCCCATTCTCCCAGCCTTTCTTGATGTATAACTCAGTTTCTGCCTTGTTTGTTTGCTTGCTTGCTTTTCACCTTTTCTTTTTTGTAACAGAGATTCACAACAGGAAAAGGTGGGACATCGTTTATTAGGGGAAATTCAGACTTGGTTTGTACATCTTGTTCATACATAATTTGGGATCAGGATTTGGCGTTCATGTCCTTTGTTTTGCTTTTACTATGGAACAAGGCTCATTTTGCAGAATCACCTCAGCATTTTCTTGTGATAAGTTCCTTACTCTTCAGTCAACTTGCAAAATTGGGGGTTTTTTTGTAGTGCATTATAATTTGGGTTCTTCAGGTCCTTCATTTTAATTAAAAAGTCTTACTTTTGGATCTTGGCAAAGTTTTATTTTATGAAACGTGTAGAATGGAGGTGTTGTGGCTGTTTCCAGGAATACCTTTGTATTACACGGTTGCTCTAAATCGCAGAATTCAGCCCAGTACTGACAATGCCTCCCGTCCATAGTGATAGGCATGAGCTTGCATCTGTGACTCCTGGTTCAAGTGAAGGACATTTCTTCCTACCTGATTTTTCTCTCTCTTTCTTCACTTCTCCTAGACAAGAAAAATTCAGGCAAAGGAAGACTAGCAGCAAAGATTCATGGATAGAAAGACAATAGCTGTATCTGAAGACATTTTAGGGACTAGGTTGTGTGGCAGCAGATGAGAGAAGAGCAAATGTCCTTCTTTCCTTCACAGATCTGTCAACCAACAGAGGCTTTGCATTCCTCCAGATGGGAAGATGAAAACTCTTGATGTTTCTCTCTCCTGCATTGCTGTCAGAGGAGAGACACTTAGTGGAAATGTTTGAAGGTAAACCTGGCAAGAAGTTTGGGAACTGGACTTTTGGCCTCCACCTTTGTTGATTCCATTTGCTTCAATTTAATACAGAAGTAACATAACTTGAACTGGCCTGCTTCAGTAAAGCATTCCATTTACGTGACTAAAATCCTTAATCTAAACCAGTTACACAGCATGAGATTCCCTCAC
This sequence comes from Buteo buteo, assembly GCF_964188355.1. Taxonomy (NCBI): domain Eukaryota; kingdom Metazoa; phylum Chordata; class Aves; order Accipitriformes; family Accipitridae; genus Buteo; species Buteo buteo. The sequence continues at coordinate 6,661,609 of NC_134173.1, forward strand.
GTACTTCGTGAGTGTTGCTAGCCCCCAGGTTTACATGCAGGAACTGTGTCAGCAGAGGGTTTTCCCAAGTCGGCTTCATGCCCAAGTATGTTATAGTATCATAAATATGGAGAAGCTCTAACAAAGTTAGTCTGAGTTAGAGTTGACTAAATCTGGTGTAAAGGAAGGCAGAAATCAGTAGCGGGTTGATGCATGGACTTAATAAAAAGCTCCAATTCCTTTCACAAAAACCTCCCATCCCCTGCTCCTTTTTCTCTAGTGAGTCTTCTGACATGGTGGGACTTTCCCACCTTACTTCCCCAGTAAAATCAACACGGATACCTTACGTTTTTAGTTATTGTTTATTTCAGCTAGTGTGGGTCAAACCTGGGGTAAACTAACTACAAAACTGTCCAGGCTGGTTCAGATCCAGTTTACTTTTACCTGTAAGAGTATGAGATTGCTCCTTTAAGTGAGCAGGTTGTCACCTGTTTCTCTGTGAAGGCTGTAACCAAAGAAGTAAATTGCATACACCAGACTTTGTGGCAAATAAGACCCCCCAAAAATAATGTTATCTGTACTTGCGCACAGGTGTGACATTAGACTAAAAGTTATCTGTCACCTTTACTTACAGCAACAGCTCCCAGCTTCTACCTTCTCTGCTTAATATGCCATCAGCTGTTTGTGTCACCAGGTCAGTGAGAAGACGATGATATGTTCAGAAAGAGGGCAACCTAATGGCATGAAGCCTCAAAATCAAAGCATTCTATTCAGATGGCTACCAACAACTGATGTCATCGGGGCTGACTTACATGACATCACTTTCACATACAGCACTCTCCTTTCTGTGCTGTAACCTAACCAGGCCAGAAGGAAAAACGTTATGCTGTGGTTTATATACCTTCTGTATGGGCCTGGCTGGTCATTTTTCCCATTTGCAGGAAGGAAGGAAGGAAGAACGCCGCTCACAAAGGATTCCCAAGCACTCTGCCCTTTACTCATTTCATGGCCACTTCTCCTACCCTGGAAGTGTTCCCCTTCAGCTCATTGCTTGGACACTATCCTACCATTCCAATAATTTTCTCCCCAGCAAAAAAACTAATAGAGCGAACCAGCTAGGTAGCTGGGCACCTTCACATTGAGGACAACAGAACTGACTCTGAATAACTTGTCAGGTTATTACAAGCCCAGTATCAGTGCATACCACGACAGAGGACAGAGCTTTAGAACTCATCAGCCTTTGACGTAGTACATCTCCCATCATAAGGACATAGCTAAAGCGTTGGTTATTCAGCTTTGTTTTATTTTCTAGCAAGTGTTTGAATCCTGTTTCACAATAGAATACATGGAGGAAAGTATTTAATGAGACCTCAAGTACAATTTTTTTTTAATTGTTTGATTTTTGACATTCCATAAGAGTCATATAAATCAAAGAAATAATGTTGGAGGGAAGTGTTTCCTTGGTTCCATTTCATCACCACTGTCATCCTTGGCAGTATTTCAGAAAGGATTTCTGAGGTATTCTTTGAAAAATGGCCTGATTATGATCCCATGGAAACCACTGACAAAATACCCACCAACTGCAACTGAAATCCATCCATTTCAAAATTTAAATAATGACATGCTGATTTGGACAAAGGAAATAGATGTAAAACTGAGAAGAAAAAGATTTGTATGCCCTCATTTTTGTCTAGCCAAATCAATGAGAAGAAGAATTTTGTCATGTATTTGTGTCAGGAAAAAAAGAACATTAAGAGAACACTTTCCTTCAAGATATTTCCTTCATTTTCATGCTCTCCTTAAACTGGGATGGACAAGAAATAGCTCTTGAGCATCTTAAGTAGGTCAATTGCAGTTCTCATGCCTGGACCACGTTCCCCACTTTGGAAAGTGAGATACCAGCGGGACTTGCATATATGCACTCTCTCTGGGTCGAGCAGAGGCTTCTTTCTTTCCTTCCCAAACCCAGTCCCATTTCTCGATGGGGTGGGGGGACACTGGGAAGCGAATATCGTCTTTTGCTTTTGAATTGCTCCCAAGTGTTTCCTGTTCCCTTGGTTCTTCAGGTTATGTTAAATGTATCATAAAGTTCTGAGCCAAACTGAGATTTCACTATATAGTCATATGGTACGGGAGACTGACGGCTTGTGTATTAAACTGACCCCAGACCTATGTAGTTGGTGTGTATATTAAAACTGCTTTTTGGGGGGCCTACAAATCTGGAATTATTTTCTGCAGCGATGCCATTTCACAAGGAGTGTGAAGAGAACCCTTCCCACAAGTCCTAAGCACCTCACAGCCTCTTTGACAGTAAATGTGAGTTAAAACATGCCAGATGTCACACTTTCAGGACCCGTGTTTTGGCCATTAGCTATTCCATTAGAAACAGCTTCCTCTTTAAGGGGAAGCACAATTATTACCTTTTTTTTTTTTATCAGGCAAATAAAAATATATAATTTGACCATTAACATCCTTCCATTCTTCACTTTTTTGGGTACAAAGTTACAGGCACAAACCTCAAGAGACACGGGACTCGGACCCAAGCTCATTACTTTGTTGTCAGTACTAACTTCATCTAAGGGGGGACCTAAACACTTTGGCCAAAACACACTGGTGTTTGAATGATCCTTTTCCTCCTCATTCATCTACGAATCACACTCATTGAAATAATTTCTGATCCCTCACAAAATCAGCGAGTTATAATCTTTTCTTGCATTTTCCAGGATTTCTGCGTGAACTAGTACAATGTGAGCATTAACTCTTTTCTTGGCATTTGACTGGATACACTTTCGCACTCTCAAGCCTTCATATTATTTGAAGGTCAGATTTAAAGGGAAAACGTGTATCCAAAAGACTGTAGTAAGTCAGAGTCTCCTTCTCAACCGTTATATCTTTAAAATATGTAATGTTCAAAGTCTTGCCAAGACAAAGTCTTCTTGGACGCCTCTCCATGTAGCTGATGGGAAGGAGCTGCTACATTGAGTTCTGTGACTATGAGCCGATTACGAGACTTTAATAGTCAAATATGCACTCAAGATAAAAAGAAATGTGCTCCTAAACATTAATAGAAAATGTGCGTATTGTTTCATCTGTCTTTTAATTAGGCACCTATAAATAAGCTGGCTGTTGCAAGGTGCTCTATAATCGGGTTACCTAAGCGCCAGCCCTTTCCTAAATTAGCATTTACCATTATGTGAGATAGTTACAGATTGCTAATTGCTACTGTTTCTTCTATTATCATTATTATTATTATTATTCAAGGAACAGGCAATATGCCCTATTGCAATTTTGCATGCATGCCTGGGAAAAAAGTAGATGACATAAATCGCATGCATAATCTCAGGAGACAATCATTTTAAATCTTAATTGGCTGCCTTTTAAATATCATTTAAGGTCTCGTTTTCCCTGCTTCTCTCTCTCTAGTTAAGAAGGTGTTGTGTCAAAGTCTATTACCTTGCTGGACGTCTCGCCTCTAAGTTTTTTTAAAAAAATAGAACCATCAGCAGAGGTTTGAGAGGTCGATAAAGCTTTTAGATTTGGAGATGTTTTCAGGGAGCCCATTTCCTGCGGCTAAGAGTTGTTAATGGAGCTTAAGGAATTATCTTATGACTCGGGCTGGGAGAGCCGTATATTTCTTCGCTCCTGTTCCCTTGTCGAGGCTGAATATGCTGCTGTCAAACTCGCTTAATGAAAAGTAACGCGTCGCTGATTACAGTTTTATTTGGGCTCTATGTAAAAAGCACTGTTAATTTAGCATCCCCTCCTTTGTGTGTTTGAATTTGCCATGGCTGAATGATTTAGAGTCTCTCAGTTTCAAGCCGTTTCTCTATGATTTTTTCCCCTCCTCTCTTTCTTTCTCAGTCTGCCTTTTATATTTCTGCTTTGTACAGCCATAGGAGCTGCACGGCTTCCCCTTTCAGCCCCGTAGCCTCCTCTAAAGCAGCCGAACCTGATCTTTGATCTGTGCTATTGAATCAAATGGCAAAATTAATTTCTCGCACTCTTTTGTTCAGACTTAGAAAAAAACCCAAACAACAAAACAAGCCCACCACACAAGCCTTTTGAAAGACGACTGCATTTGACGGCTGATCTAAAGATAAGGTTCGTGTGCCAAAGCAAGAAACTATTTTCCCTCCCCCATAATTTCTACAGTCTCACCTCAGGCTCGGTGATGTTTTGGTGGGTGTGAGGGCATACAGACACACACATACCCACCAGCTCTAACACCCGGCCCGTCCTCCGCAGGGATCCGGGCTTGTTCTACAACAGACGTAAACTTACTCCAACTTGTTTTATAAAACGCCAATGACGGGCAAATGAAGGGAGAAAGGTTCGGTCCGCTTTTCTTTCGGCTTCTGCTATTTCAGAGCGCCTGTGTTTTGCCCACGGTGTTATCATCTTCGTTTTAAGTCCCGGGGGGGCGGGATATGCCTCCCAAATAACGAGCAGACCAAATCCCGGCCGGCCGTGATTTATGCCGGCTGCGGGCGGGGGAACCTGTGAAACGCCTGCCCTCCCCAGCAGTCAGGGCACTTTTAAGGCTGAAGGAGATTTTTAGCTGCTCAGCAAAAAAACCCAACAAACCCTCCCGGCTTTAAAATGACCATCGAGGCAGGCAGCGGGGTTCCCCCCCCGCCCTCCTCCATCCTCAGTGGTTTGAGGGCAGCCCAAACACTCGCCTTTCCTCCCTTCCCTCTTTCTCGCCTCCTTCCTCCCCACCTCCTTAGTTTGGCTGAAAATAATTTGCTTTGTCTAAAGGGTTTCAGAGGCAAAGCTCGCCGGCCGCCCCGGCTGCATTAAAATTCCTGCCGGCCCAGCCTTTAGCTGAGATCGCGGCTCCCCGGAGACTCCACTTTCGCTATTACTGTCAAGTACCCTTGACTCTTTATTTTTGCCCTTTTATCTATTACAACTAATTCGAGTTCTTTTGCCCTTTTCAGTTTAAGACGTGGGCTTTCTGTAAAGCCTCCCCCTGCCACCGAGCTCTCCGGGTGCAGAGCCTTTAGAAATTGAGGGGTTTACTGTCAAAATGAAAATTTCACTTCAAATTATCTTGGCTGATGCACGTTTTCCAGGCCGGGGGCTCCTGTCTGAGCCTTTTGACAGCCAGATCAGCAGAGGGGTTCAGTGATCTCGATAATATCATCCAAGAGAGCGAAAGTCAATACAATGACAGGGAATATGACTGGATACAATCCAATTACGGCTGCTCGCAGAGAGGGGAAGGGCTTGATCTGATCTCCGCACCCGGATTCCTTTATTCAGTCCTTGCACTAACAGGTCTCGCTAGAAACTTTGCGGGCTGGAGTACGTTCTATTTTTGTGGCTGGGTGCTGTCTCGGTTGCGTTTATCCTTTGTAAATATATATATATATATATGTGTGTACACACGCGCATTTTATTCTTATTTATTTGTTGTGGGGGGGAGAACCGCAGGGGTGGGATGGGTGAGGAAGGTGGGAGGCAAAAAAAGCTCTTCTGCTTGTCCGCTGTCAGCTCGGTCCTTCGGGCGCTTTTCGGGATTTAGGCCGGGCTGGGTAAGCCTGGGTCTGGTTTTGCCTCGCAGTTTCTCTTCCAGCAGTTCTCCCTCTCCTCTCTCTCCCGGTCCGAAGATCTGTAAAGTTTGTTCCCGTTGCCGGGAAGGGAAGGAAATCTTTTAAACGCCTGTTCTCTAAGTGGTAAATTGGCTGCGAGCGCTCCTGGATCACACGTCGAGAGCGCTCGTTCTCCCTCTCTCTTTCTCCCTCTCTCTTTTTTGTTGGCTGCACTCTATTTAATGTCAAAACGGTAAAGCATCTGTCCTGAAGTGCTGAAATATTCATGGAGGATCAGCGAGTTCTCCATCCTGGCAGAGGAGCCGGAAAGCTAAAACGTTTCTTTTAAAAGATCCAATTTTTCCATGGGAATCAATCGCTCCACGCAAGGCGGAGGCGACGTCGCTACCGAACCCGGCCCTTTGGGACCGACCCCCGCTTTTTGGGGACGACCCCCGTCCTTCTGCAGGTCTTGAGGGGGGGGTGGAGGGGTCGATGCTCCCCCCCCCCCCCCCCAACACGTCCCGGCCCGGGGGGGGCTGCCGGTAAAAAGAGGAAAGCAGACAAGCATCCCAGGGCAGCCTGTTGACAGCCCTTGGAATTACCGGGACCGGGCTGGGGGGGGAGCAGAATTTTGAAACCTAAAAGTTGTTTTTTTTTCACAATGTAAAACGCCACCACTTATGTTACCTCTGAAACAGACAATTTATTGGAGTGAACATAGCTTTTAACATATTCTCTTTTTTTTTTTTTTTGTCAAGATAAATTTGTGCAGTAGGTGTAAACTCAGTAGAAGTGCTGTTTGTGAATTATATGCTAACAAGGAAATCAGGAGGAAAAACTCTCGAAAAGTCTTTATAACTAATGTCGGCATGCCTTAAATTAAATCTGACTTAAAATTTCCCGTTTGTAAACTTTTCGGATGTAAACTTTTTAAGTAGGTCTACGCTATAGGACGTGCTTTTTTGGACATGGAATTAAATAACTTTCACGACATTGATCCCTTAAAGTCGCAGCCAAGAGAAATTCTTCAGAACAGCAATGAGCAAAGTCTGTCCGTTGAACCGAGCGAACTGAACTTTAAATCCTCGTTTCTGTTGGGGTTTTGTTTGGTGGGGGTTTTTTTTTGTTTTTTTTTTTTAAAAAAAAAGGAAAAAGTTTTAAACTCTCGCAAGTCTCTCTTTTCAGTGTAGCTGACTCTTCACCACGCGTTTCGAAAGTCCTTCGCCCCTCGGGCGGGCCCGTTAGGAACAAAACATTTTGCTTCCTGATTTGGGAAAAGCCAGAAACTCTTTGCTCGAGTCCTGGTGGGCCAGGTTGGAGAGCTGCCCCTTGAGCACGTTGGCACCGTTCCCCACCGCCCGTCCCAAGGCTCCCGTTTCCAGCACGGCTCCTTTGGTGGTAGCCCAGGACACTGTCGTGTTGCTCAAGGCTTGGTTCAAAGTACTGTGCCTGAACAGGGGGTCGTGAAACACCCCGTCCACCCAGTTCCTGAGGTTGGTGACCGGCGAATCCTGGTGCCTATCGATGACACCCACCGGGGACGAGACGGCGGCGGCTGCTGCGGCTGCGGCGGGGGGAGCCGACCCCCCTCCCTGCCGTTTCAGCATACAGGAGGGATACTCGGCCTGGTTGAGGGAGGTGGCCGTGTGAGCCAGGGACCAAATCCTGGGTTTCGCCTCCAGCAGCTGCTGCCCGGGCTGGAAGCACATTTTCGACTCGCAACCGCGCTGCCGGGCTCCCAGCACCTCGGGGCCGCACTCTCCCCCCGCCGCCGGCTTCAAGCAGCTCCGCGCCCGCTCCGCCGCCGCCTCCTCCTCCTCCTCCTCTTCCTCTTCTTCCTCCCCGGCAGGTGGCATCTTGGCGGGGGGCTCGGGGGCCCGAGGCGGGTGGGGGAGAGGGTGCGGGAAGGGTCTCCTCAGCTCGCACTCCGAGCTCTCCGACTCGACGGCGTCCAAATCCTCCAGGTCGCTGAGCTCCAGCTCCTTCTCCTCCTTGCCCGTGGGTTCTGCGGGGTGGGAGCGGGGGAAGGGACAGCAAAAAAAAAAAAAAAAAAAAAAAAACAAAAACACAAGACAGACGGTCACTGCCCGGGGGGGGGGGCCGCGCTGCCCCCACGGGCCGCCCCCACGGGCGAGGCCCGCCCCGGGGGGGCCGAGCCCCCGCCGAACCGCTAAGTGCCTGTTTTTAGCAGGGTACCCTCGGCTTTGCCGCTCTTCATCGCCTCTTCCCGCGAAGCCTCCTCCTCCTCCTCCTCCTCCTCTTCCTCGTAGGGCCTCTTCTCATCCGAGCACTTATTCCGGGGGGGCCAGGTCATCTTGTTCTCCTTCTTGAGCCGGCGGCGGGCGTTGGCGAACCAGGTGGAGACCTGGGTGAGGGTCATCTTGGTGATGATGGCCAGCATGATCTTCTCGCCCTTGGTGGGGTAGGGGTTCTTGCGGTGCTCCTGCAGCCAGGCCTTCAGGGTGCTGGTGGTCTCCCGGGTGGCGTTTTTCCTCCGCGTCCCACCGTCCATCGTACCGTACCTGCGGGTACAGGGGAGCGCACCCCCCCCGGTTACAACACGACACCCTCCCCCCCGCCCTGTCGCGATCCTGCACGACGTGGGATCCCAGGGCACCGGCTGCTTGTCTTGCGGCAGCCCCCCCGGCGTGACCGGGCGTGTGCGTGGGGGGGAAACTGGGCGAGGACAGCTCAGCTTTAAGAGAGCGACCTGTCTCCAGAATTCAGGCCGAGGAAGAAAGCAAGGAGGAAGGGTTCAGCTAGGAGCAGCAGCACCGGGCGATGCAAAATCCCCGCTGTGCCGTGGGGAGCGCCTGCCTTTATTCCCCCTAAAGTCAATGTCAACGTTTCGGGAGATCCTAGCAGCTTGCAAACGCGCAGAAAACCCACTGCTGTTTAAGCAGCCCTCCCCCCCCCCCAAACAGAATACATCTGGGTGACCCCAGGGTGTAACTGTTAATAGAAATATATTTCCTCTTCCTCCTTTTATTAGTCATCTCTCCTAGCCTTTTGTTCCTGAAATTGTAGAAACCGAACGCAGATGACACCGGGCTGCGCCTGAATATTTAATGCGCATCCTCCAGGAAAGGTCAGCGGCGCCCAACGGGCCTCAGAGCTTGTAAACGGTGTGGAAGTGGGTTTGCGCTGGTTTAAAACTAATAAACGTACCAGCGATGCCCAAGCTCCTGAGCCTGACTCCGCGCAGGAAAAAAAAAACAAACCTAATTACCGCCCTCGTGGAAAGGGCCAGCCCCCCACCCCGCCCGTCCGGGGGTGTGGGGGGGCAGAGGACCCCCCCCGTGTGCCTGAGGGAGCGGGGAGGGACACACACACACCCCCCACGTTTCGGTGGGGAAGGGGAGGTGACATCCGTGGGACCGGGAGGAAGATGCTGGGAAGCGAGGAGGCAGGTCCGCGCAGCGGGGCGGGTGGGAAGGGGTGGGGATGGTTGGGTGTGGGGGGGGGGGATTTGGGGTGGTGGTAGGGGGGTGTGGGGGGGCTTACCTGTCATACTGGTACTGGCTGAGGGTGTGATCGTAAGGGTAGTAGGCAGCCGCGGGGGCGATGCCCGCATGCGCAGAGCCGCTCCCGTCCTTCGCCTCCAAACTGTTCTGCAAAGAGACACCGCGCCGCCGCCCTCAGCCCCCGCCGCGGGGGGAGCCCGGCATCCCCGCCCCGCTGTCCCGTGTCCGTGTCCCGTCCCCCCGGGAGACTCGGGGGGGGGAGGTGGTGACGGACCTTCCCGGAGGCCCCTGAGCGGCCAGCGAGATCAATAGAGACATTAACTCGCGGTGTTACGGTGCCGGGAAAAAAAAAAAAAAAGGAAAAAAGGAAAAAAAAAAGAAAAAAAAAAAAAGCGCTGGCTGGGAAGAGCGCATCATTTTTTTTTGCCAAGCCGGGCTCTATGCCGCCCCAAACTACCCGCCCGGCCGGCACCTCGTCAGGCGCGACTTTTAATTGCGTTACCGTGAGAACCGCGCCGGGCTTGAATATTTAATGACCGCCGGGTTGGACGCGCCGGGCTGGAGCAGGGGCCGGGAAGGAGGAGGAAGAAGAGGAGGAAGAGGAAGAAGCTCCCACCGACCGGCCACCCCCCACCCCGGGGAAGTGCGTGTGGGGGGAAAAGCGAGTCCGGGAAGGAGCGGGAGCATCCCCGGCGGTCGCTTACCAAGGAGTAAAAGGCAGGAGCCTCGGTGCCGTAGGTCACGTAGTTTCCATAACCCTGGGGACCGGCGTAGGGACCACCGTAGACCCCCAGAGCGGCGGCGGAGTTGAGTTCGTGGCGGGCGGTGGCGAGGAGGCGGCTTTCGTACACCGGGCAATAGACGGGGGTCTGCGCCGAGGCGGCCGCCCCCGTCTCGGCCAGAGTCCGGCCGCTGGACTCGCAGCAGGTCGTCAGGGAGTTGGTGCTCATTAGGAACTGGAGGGAAAGAGAGAGGCGAGGGGGGGGTAATGGGGAGGGGGACACACAACTTCCCAAACTGTAACCAAGTTTGGCTTTTTTTTTTTTTTTTTTTTAAATCAGGTCGCAGATTTGGGGTGTCGCCCCCCTCCCTCCCTTTCCCTATTTTACTTCAATCGGGGTAAAAAAAAGCAGAGGTCCAAGTATTTTATCAGGTTTTTTTAAAAAAAACCCAACCCCAAACCCCACAACAACACAAACAAACGCCCCGTGACTGTGGGCGTTTAATCCTCTGGAATACGTTGCTCCAGCCCTTTGCAATTAAAAACTAACTTTTCTGGTGTGTTCTCACAAGACTGGGTTTACACCGGTTTTCTCCTCCCGCAGCACAATGCTTCCCATCTGCGTTTTTAAACCTTTTTTCTAAATCACTCATGCATATTTATTTTGACTGCAGATTTGTAGCAGCCACGCACGCATCTGTTATTAACCTGCTGGTTGAGAATATCCCATTATGTTTCTACGCTCCGGACCTCAGTACTTTCGTGTTTAATCGGTAAACTGTGAATTTAATCGGGAAAGAGGAAAAAAAAAGCGCTGGGGGGAAGAAAGGGGGGGGGGGAGAGCGGGTGGGGGCTGGGGGATGCCTAACTCCCCTTCTCACCTCCCTCATCTCTGCAATCCTCCCCCACGCGTCATTATCACCCCCGAACACCCTAAATCCCGCGTCTTCCTTCCCATTTTTAAATATGTGCGGGAGGTGATAGAACTTGAGCATCTTGGAAAGATGCGGAGCGAGCGGCCGATTTGCCGCTCCCGCCTCCTAGAAAGGCTCGCTGCCCTTCTCAGCCCTGGAGGGAAGTAATCAATAAGGACTGAAATTCAATCAATTAACGTCGGTAGGCAAAAAGTCTTACCTGGGGTGCCGAGGAGTAAGGGTAGCCAAACTGAGGATATGACATGGTACAGAGGCTCCCAGTTATCTAGAAACAAGGCGAGACGTCTGATCTGCACGCTATTGCAGCCTGGCTCTGCTCTATTGTACCAATTGATTGGTAACCACAGGTCCCTAGATGCTTATAGGACGAAGCAGAAAACCACATTTAATTTATTTACATGAAATCTTAAACTTTCTTTCTTTAACCTAAGGGGGGAAAAAAAAAGAAGAAAACAACAACAACAAAAAGAGATGCATAGTGATTTTAGCACCTTCCCCTCTACAGCTAGGAAACAGAAAAAAAGTGTTACGTGTGGGCTCCGAGGCTGGCAAACGTGACGGCAGAAATACATACTTTGCACCCACGGAAAAATCGGGGGGGGGGGGGGCAAAGAAAAGTGATACCAATACAGCAGTTCAGAAACACGTTGTTTTAAAAGAGCCGAGCCTCTGACGTCACGCAAAACCTAGTCAAATTAACCTGCCTGTAAGTTTAACTTTTCTTTTCGGGAATCTTTCCCCCGGCGTGGAAAAGAGACAGCCCAGCATCCCTCTCAGCCTGCCTGAGAGGAGCGAAAGTTTGGAAAGCTCTCCGGCAGCGGCTACGCCTGCTTCCAACATCTCTGTGCTCTTTCTGCGGGGAAGGGGAGGAAATGAATGGTTTTAATCTGAAGGATCAATGTTGTATCAGCTAAGATTTTTTTTTTTTTTCCCCCCCCACCCTCCTTCGTCACTGAAGGGCTGGTAAGCACTTTTAATTAGAAATTAATTAATGAGCAGCTGCTTCTTCCCACCCCACAGTAATAATTAGTCTCAATTACAAACAAGACGTATGAAGGGACACACGACTGAGTCTTCATTTAAGATTTAATCAACAGTTAAAATTAGCGCTAACGCTGACAATAAAGCACATGACATGCAATCCTGCTTTTCTTTTCGGCTTTTATTCCAGACGTGTGATTACAGGTAGAAAACCCTACAAGCGTATGCCGGGGGAATGAGTGAAAGGACGTGATTTTTCACGTTAAAAACCACTTGGATCCCATCGCAAAGCTCCGCTGGAAAAGCCAGCCTTTGGCGGGGCGGAGGGCCGTATCCAGCCTGCCTGTGCTCCGAGGGGGTAAAAACAGGGTTTGGGGGGGGGGGGGGGGGGGTTGGAATTAGGGAGAGGAGGGGGTGTGCAACTCCCGAAGTGCTGTTTCTCACCCAAAGAGCAAACATCTTTTTGGCTATGGACGGGACCCCCCGAGTAAAGGAGGGCTTGGGAAAGAGTCTGGTCTCCATCCCACCTCTGCTATCAGCATCCCTGTCCTCTGGGGGGGGGGGATAACCCCCCCAAAGAGCATCCCCCCCAAACAGCATCCCTCCTCTGCTTCACTCTCGGAGGCAGCAGTCGTCGCGGGGGGGGGGATGCTGGGGCTACCGGTAGCCCCAGCATCCCCCCCCCGACGACCAGCGACCGTCGGGGCGAGGAAGCGGAGGAGTCAGCTCCGAGGCTGAAGCTCGGCTGCTGGTGCAGTTTGAAGGCTGCACCCGTGGTGTGCAGACTTGCTCAGAGAGATTCCTGGGTTCAGACATGTGAATAGCCCCAGGGTCACACTCTAATTAATGATGATGTTCTCTTCTTCTCCCCAGCTGGAAGACTGCCTCCCAGAAACGAATCTGCCCACACTGACAGCTCGATTGAGGGTGATTGATGACTATCTGGAGACCACAGTACACATAATATAATATCTGCTGCGTAATTGCTTTAATTTACAGATGAAAATACTAGTTCTCGGATTGAGTTAGACTACGACGAGTGGCGTTTTATGGCGTTTTAGAGTGTTTGCAAATAAGAGATACCAGATACGGTACATGCAAATTATCCTGACAGCTCAGTATCTGTAGCCGGGAGAAACGTATAAAGAAAGGGAATCAAATGACATTAATAATCGCGTTTGAATTCTGTATTGATTTTTGGTGGGGAAGAAAGTGCTTTTTCTTTCCTCACCTGAAATGCTAATAACCCTCCTTCTTTCTGGGAATATTAATAACTTAGCCATTGGGTTCCTTTTCCAGAAACGCTCCTCTATTCCTCCTGCTCCCCCGGTGCTGCCAGGATATAATGATACTTTTAGCTACTATTTACGAGCAGCTTCCTTCTCCGCGACGTGCTGACGGGCTATCGCATTGTTTGGGAAAGAAAAGCCACCCGGTGTTTACACAAAGGTCTGCACGCAGCGTTTGGTGCTGCTCCCTCTGCCTCCTGCGCTGGTTTCGCTGGGGGATGTTTATTTAAGCCCTGGAGTATAACTCCACGGTGCTAGGGAAGAAAACAGTGGCACTTATCTCAAGAGCGGCTCGGTGTAAAGCACTATAATTAGCTGGGAGAGCTAAAGAACTGCCCGGAGAAGTCCTCCCAGTTTTCCAGGCTGGAGTTTGGGAGATGTCCTGGTGTTGTGGTTGGGTTTTGTTGGGGTTTGTTTTTTTCTTTCTCTCTTTTGGTAATACTGCAGATGTCAACTCTGCAGTGGCCCACAGAACACTACAGGTTTTGATATTTAGATGAGTCTATTAAACTTTAAAATACAAGGTGAAATTCAATATTTATAGTCCTTGTCTATTTATATATCACAGTTGTCTTTCACTGCACCATGCAAATACTCCGGTGCCCATTTTCGCGCTGAACTTTCCTGTATTAATCATGATAATTATTTGACATTTTTCTTTGCAGCTCGCCTGCTCTACTACTTTACCCCCGGTCAGCTCTGTGCCAGTTCCAATCTGTATTCCCTAGAAAGCAGTCATTGGGGGGGGGGGGGGGGGGAAACCACTCAAACCAAAACAAACCCAAACAAACAACCCCCAAACCCCCAAACAACAACAAAAAACTTAATAACCTTAAGTGCTAAAAGCTGACATTACACCTTCCTCCAGCGTTCATGTCTGGTTTCACTTACAATCTACAAATAATGGCCCTTTGTTGATAAGAAACTCAACGCAATTATATTTCATCTTGAATTTTTGGTGCCAGCGCACAACCGTGCAATAAGCCCCACAATGATTTCAAACAACCTCTGTGGTTCTTGCACATAAACAACGTAACACTGTTCAAATCCAAGCAAAGACGCTTACTGCTGTGGGCTATATCCTTAAGCATTTGGAAAATGCGAGTCTTTGCCGTGCAATAAAAATTGATCCTTGTCAAAGCCCCTTTCCTGTACAAAGCAGTTAACAGCTTTCGAGAAAGAGGAACGCACGGCACTTTCCCCAAAGTCGGAGCAAGTAAACCCATCGCGATCAAGAGGAAAGGCTGGAGAGTTCCTTCTCCTCCTGTAAGAACCAGCCTGCACCCCCAGACGAGCAGGAATCTCAGAGCCAGAGCCCAACCACGTCTGTCTCCGAGGGTTATGGGTTTCTTCTCCGAGAACCTGGAGCCAACGGTCCTACAAGTTTTATCATAAAAAAGCATGAACCGAGAAGGAAACGCTGTGATGCTGGAACAGGCCACAGCAGGTAAAACAGAGAACCTCTTCAGGACTAACGCTTTGATGGACGTCTTCAGGGACATGATCTAGAGGCAGTTAATGCAGCTACACTTTTTACTATCTGCATTTTCATCGCCTCCTCTTTTGGAGGGGTTATTGCCACTCCTGGAAATATTTCAGCGACGGAATTTGCTTATGGGCTAAACAGACTTTAGCGAGCTCTTTCGGTCGACTTTGCTTTGTTTTCACGTTACAGATTTAAAGCAACCTTGACACCGCCTGCCAAACGCTGTGAAGCTCTACACGTTGCCCATTTGGGATCTGACATGGAACCGAGGGCAGCCTACAACATTTTCAAGTAGATTAGCTCCCATAAACTCGCTATCGACAGTAAATACGATTCTTTTTCCCGAGCCAATCTGAGGTGTAATTGCATCTCCTGCCCTCTGAATCGAGGCACAGCGAGCCGATGCTGCCGACCCGCACGAACCTAATGCAATGGCTTTGCGATCGGTAGAGCTGCGATGACAAACAGAACAGTTGCATAAGAAGGCGCCGCTAATTAATTTGCTCCGATTACCACCGCCCGCAAAATCAGTTGTTCAAAGCTGTCCGTTTCAATGCTTTCATTTTGCAAGTCTTCAATCCTCTTGGCAAACAGTCTAGATTAAAGCAGAAAGGCCTCACATGCTCGTTCCGTTCTTTGGATTTATTAACTTTTCACACTTAAGAACTAGAGCCAGCACACGCGCTCTCACACCCACGCACCCACCCACCCACACGCACGCAAAACTTTTCCGCAAGAGAAGCAAACGCTGCCACCCGGGCGGCTGCTGGGTGCCTGGATGGACCCTACAACACATCCACCTGGACTTGCCCGGTGCACAGCATCGCAACTACGCTTTTAGTAGCGAAGCAAAGGTTGGGGAAGGTTTCCCTTTGCAGCTCCTGTGCCCCCAGTGCCGCAGCCCGGTGGGCATTGGGATGCCACCGCCTTTAAGCTCCCCGGCAGCGGCCAGCTTGAGCACACTTCCCTGCGAAGATAAAACTTTCCTACTCGCAAGGTCATATTCCTTAAAGTTTGCCTTAAAATCCGGAAAGTTTGACTCGGTGCCTTACCTTAGCGCTCGCTGAATACCACATCCACACCCCCTTCCCAAGAAATAACACATATGTTAAAACACATTTGCCCTCTGTCCTAGGTAAAGATTGCACAAAGCCAAATGATTCATCACAGAGAGTTTCTCTTCCCTCCAGCAGTTCGTTTTCAGCTGCCTTTGCTGCTAAAGCAAGGCTCCGAAGGAAGGGGGGGGATAAACCCCACCGCCCCCCCCCCCCCGCTCTTCCGTAGGGAGAGACGGACACACACGCACAAGCATCACCACCAAAACAAGCTTAAAAAAAATAAAATAATTTTTTTTTTTTTTTTTTTTTTTTTTTACCTGCGATCACGCCAGGCTTCGGCTAAAACCTCGGAGCGACGGCAGTGCCATGGCAGGGTTTCTCTCCTCTCTCCTGCGCCGGCTGACTTTGCAGGGAGCTGCGGAGAACTACCGCAGCCATGTCTCAGCGTGCCGGCACCTGAACGCCGAGCCCTGGGGGTCCCCAGGCACCACGGTCACTTCTCTAAACCCCCCCTTTTAGGACCAAAGTGACGTTCCCGGCGATTAGCTCCACCGCTTTGCACCCTTTCCCAACCCGGCGCTCCGTCTAAACCAACTTTTTCTCTCCCCCCCCCCCCCCCCCCCCCCCCGGTTTAAAACCCGAGCAGCCGGCACCGCTCCCTCCCGCGGGTTATAAACGCCGGCTGGGGCGTGGGGGACACCATAATTAATAGCAGGTTAGTAAAATTAGCGCTGCCGCTCCCCTGGTTGGCCTCGGCGCCGGTGAGAACGGCGTGGGTTCGGGAAGGACGCGGCCGTCCTCCATTTAACCTAATGATCCGCGGGGTTTGCGAGCGCTCTTAAGGCAGCCGCAGCGCTGCCGAACGTGCGCGGCGCCTCCAAACTCGCCTTTATCTCCGCCTGTCGCGACAGGAGAAGGCGCTTAAACTTACAGGGCAACTCTCTGCCTTGCCTCTCTCGCCGTCTATTGTTTTCCCCTCCCGTTTGAGGAGGTGGCTTGGGACGCCGGCTCGAAACCCTGCGTTTCACCAGACGGCCACCTCTACCTGTCCGCCCATCGGGTTCAGTTCTAGTCCACAGCTAACCCCCCCCCGCTACCCGGAGTCGGGAAAAAGAGGAGCTATCGGGGGGTCGCCTGGACCAGCGACCCCCGACAGGGGTGGGGGGGGGGGCGGCGTGGCGGCTCCGGCCACCCGAGACCCTTTTCTCGCAGCCCCCCCCCCCCCACGCTGCCCTGGGACCGTCGCCTCCCACCCTCAACGCAGTCCCAGGGGGCTTCTTCGGGTTGGGGGGGGGGGCAGCAACGCTGTCTCCCTCTTCTCTCCGTCCGTCTGTCCGTCGGTCCGTCTGTCCCGCCCGTAGGCTGCCGCTTGCCTCCTGCGGAGAAGTTACCGGGGCCCGAGATTGGGCGAGCTGGCAGCGACCCCCCCGGTTTTAAAGGTGTTTGGTGGTGTGCAGCCCCCCCCCTACCTTCACCACCACCCTCTGTCACCCCCCCCCCCAAGACCGGCTGCAGGGTCCTGGCCGCTGCCCCCGGGACCGTGGAGCCCCGCGTGGGGGGGGGACACCGGTCGCCTGCGAAGTTTTTCCAGCACGGTCGGGACTTTCTTTCCTTAATTGTTTGTTCGGTAGGAAAAGGGACAAATCGGGATTGACAAGAAGGGGGGGGGGGGGAAGGGATCAATATCATTCCTGTTTAAAGGCGTGAGCCCAGGCAGACGTCTCAATAAGACAGAGGAGGAGAAAAAGAGAATATTATGCCCTACCTAATTAAGCGAAGACAAAGAGGTGTGGGGAGAAAGGTTCGGGAGAGGTGGGGTGGCAATGGGAATTTTTAATCCGGTGTCTTCCCACCGTAACCACCAAGGCTGAACAGTAACGTTAATAGGGAACATCTGTACATCGACAGATTTATTCTTGCCGGAGCTCTTTCATGCCTGTGTCATTTGCATGGACCCGTGCTCGTAATGTTCGACACACGCTGCACCTTGTAGTGCAATGACAGGGTAAATCTGATGAATGTTGAGACTGGGAAATCCTCTTCTCTTTCCCCTTTCTCCCTCCTCGGATTGCCCTTGCAGCTTCCAAGGCGGGGAAACCACCCGGAGAAAGACAACGTGAGCCTTCTCCCCATCTGCACTTGTAAACAGAAAGCCAATCATGCAGCGAGCCTTTGCATTTTAAAGCAGACTAACAAACCCACAGCAACGTGGATGCCTGGGGCTGCCCACCCGGGGCTGGCCTGCTTGCCGGGAAGATGGAGGGACATGTGGCCCGGGACAGGGGCATCGCTCCGCTTCCCAACCATCCCACGGGACACTTAACGCCTTCCCCAAATCACCCGGCAGCGCAGGAGCTGTGGGCACTGACCCCCGACCTGGCCCTGTGGAGCGGGGATGCTTTCCCTTCCTCCCTTCCTCCCTTCCTCCCTTCCTCCCTTCCTCCCTTCCTCCCTTCCTCCCTTCCTCCCTTCCTCCCTTCCTCCCTTCCTCCTTCCCTCCCTTCCTCCCTTCCTTCCTTTCTTCTTTCCTTCTTTCCTTCCTTTCTTCTTTCCTTCCTTCCTTCCTTCCCTCCTTCATTCCTTCCTTCCCATCCTTCATCCCTTCCTTCCTCCTTTCCTGCCCCCGGGCTCCTGCCCCAGGCTGCCTCCCAGCCTGGCTGCTCGCCTGCAGGCAGCCCCCGTGGGAAGTGGGGCCCGGGACACACACACACACACACACACACGACGGACGGACAGATGGACGGACACCCCTCCGCTTCTCCCCGAGGACCCTGTCCAGCCACGCGCCAGCCTAAGGCCGTGTTTCATCACACGGTGGGTTGACATCATCCTCCTCCCAGAGGTGACAAATGTGCTTCGGGGGACCGGGACCCCATAGTACAACCCTCCATCCCAGCCTGGGTGCCCTGGGAGCTGCCACCCCTGCCTTTCCCGGTGGCAGAGCGGCCGTAGTGAGGTGCTGGGGGGCTGCTGGGTGCAGCTGCCTTCCCCCCCCTTGAAATTTGCTACTATGGTCAAGGGCAGGAGGCATCGTTCAAAAAAAAAATCATTTTTTTGTATGTACAGCCACCACTAGTAACAGTACTTTAATGCGTATCTTTTGTAATGTAACAACCTCGGTTCCACGAGATCAACATTTTTTCATTATTATTATTCCAGTGATGGTTAAAGGAAGCGGACAGACTCCCAAGTCCGTCTTTTCCAATTTGCTCGTGTCGACCCGTGCACCTTGGAATTTGCCACCCGTTGACACCCTGACCTACGCACCAGAAAGCTCGGTGGCTTTCTGACAAAGACTGGCCTAGCCAGGCAGGAGGACGGTCGAGCGGAGCTGAAATCCCAGCAGACATGCGTGCAGGTCAACCACAGTGACGGGAGGGACGCAAACCACTGAGGACACCAATAAATCTGGGAAGGTGCTTGCAACCAGAGCAAGAGCTTTTGGGAAGCGCTCCCCAAAAGTCATGGGCCAGAGCCCACAGCTGGAAGGGCATTTGTAGATTCTGCTTGGTGTTGTTCCTGATGTTGTTACGGATTGTCTTTCTCCCCCTCTTTTTTTTTAAATGACCAATAATGCTAAGGTTTCAACCATTTTTAATGTTTAAACTGTTAAAAGGTGTTCTTTTCACTGTAGGAGTAGTGTTGGTCCTGCCTAGCCTGGCATTCTTTGGCATTCTTTCCCATTTCTGCAGCAAGATCAATGCCCTCTCTGCTGTGAAAAGGCCATCATTAAATGATACCAAGTGGTTAAAAAACCTTAATTTTCCATGTCATTAGACAAACAGCACTGGCGATAGCACCACATATTTCCATTTAGAAAGCCAGTATCATTTAATTGCCAGTGTCAATTCCTGCAGTACCGTGGCTATTCTTTGGAGACCTACTTTCTAAGAGATCAGATGGGAGAAAACACTAGCTTGATCTCTTACTTTTTTGGCCTTTATTTTTCTGTAGAGGTTACTAAATCACTTCTAGTCAAGGAATAATATACTAATGCTTGTCTCATAACTCACGCACACTACGGAGGTCCTAGAAACACATTAGCTTAATCATGAAACCTCTGAGATAATTTACGTAACTGGAATAATTTCACAGGAAAGCCAATATAATTCAGAATGTAGTAAATACATGGATAGAAACCAGATTTTCACTGAAACTATTTTTGTCCTCATCTGGTTCGGGTGCCAAGTTTTATGCTAGCCTCAGAGCAGCAAGGTTTATCTTAATGTGCAGGGATCCATACAGGCACATTTCTTTTCCTTTTCTCACATTAAATTCATTATGTGATGTTCAAAAGACTGATACACATTAGAAAACCTTTAGGCATTTCAGTGTAAAAGGGACGGTTTATTAAAAGGATAGGTTATTACTTTGAACAATGACTTCAGTGTGTACATTTAAATGTGAAATGTTTATCTGGTACTGACCTGCATCGGTCAGGATCTGTACAACTATACTTTTATTCATAAACATGCGCCTCTGCTAATAAAACACATTTATTTTCAGATTCTGCGTGATCATTTGGGGGTCTTCTGCAGCCCACAAAGGTATAGGCTCATAATTATTTTTTCAATAATTTCCCAAGGAAGCGTTACCGTAATTCCGTTTGTGAGCCCGTGCTTTTGCGAAGACACTTACTCCGCCGTAGAACAAAATGTGGCTGTGGTTAGAGAAATAGCTAAGGCTGCCTTCGTGTACTCAATACAGGGATGGGTGGAGGGAATTCTTTTTTTTCCGCAGGAAAAGAGCATCATTTTAAATGCTTAAAAGCTTAGCCGGAGCCTGCATACCTTGCCCAGGTGAGCGATGCTACTGAGGTGGAGGGCCAGGGAAGCAGGGCAGGAATAAATTCCTTCCTCCGTGTTAGACAAGTAAAGAGAAGTGGACCACGGGTCGAATCCCACCGATCTTCCCGCGAGCGATCTGTTCCGCAAAAAACGCTGCTCCGGAGTCATCCCTCCTTGCGCGGAAAGGATTACAGAGGAGAACTGCGTGTGCCTCAGAAAACAAAGATGCAATTAAAGCGGCGTTTGTAGTTTTCACTTAGGGTTATCTTCCAATGCAGGATGAACCATCATTTTTTTCCTGCTAATTATTTTCATTAGCTGTTTTAACTCTTCCTGAGAGCTCTTAATAATTGCTTCAGAGCAGAATGTGTAAAACTGAAAATTATTTATGGCACTGATTAGAACTACAGAATACTAATACGGGTAGTCAGGAATAATTTACCATAGCAGGAAAAGCATTATTTAATTGTTTAATATAGAAGTTTAATTGTGCTTGCATATAATTATCATGTAAATATCACTGTGATCACTTTAAGAGGTTATTTCTAAGTGTGCCAAAATTCTGAAGCAATCTGAAAAGAATTAATTTTTTTCTTGCCTCCCTTCACAAGTCTCTCAAGTGCACTATATGTTTTAACTTAAACCAAAATATAGCCAAAGGCAGACAGGAGTTCCAACAGTGACCAGTGTAATACTCACTGCTTTTAATTACTGTAACAATAAATCACACAGGAATGTCCTCCAGGAACTAAATGATTTTCTAAAAACATTTGAGAATATTTTTGAAATTCAATTAATTGAAGGCACCAGATAAAAGGTACACATTCTTAATGGCTATAAAATAACCCTAAGGGATGTAACTGAGCTCCAAGCTTAACTTCAAAGTGTGACAGAAATACTTACTGTATTACTTTAAAAGTATTCAGATCAATGAATCAGTTAAAATTACTTATACGTTTACCAACCTTTTCATTTTCTTTCTGAATATGATAGAAAGAATTGCTCTCATTTCCCAGGATACAAAAAGCAGTCGAGACCTGTAAAAGAAATTGTAATTAAAGCCAGCCTTCAGTCAAAATTGGTATTATGAATTTTTGGTTGACACAAGATAAAGGGGCCAGCGAAACATAAAAGTGGCTTGATAAAATGTACATTTAGACATTTTATACTGAAATTTAACTGGTTTGTGGAGATGTTTCAGGTGCTGGGATTAAATCCGCCCTTGTCAAAGCCAGTAAGCATTTTTCTGTTGAATGCTATCGAACTAGAACGTCACACTGCAATCTGTATCGTGTTCAAGAGTGTACCGGACCAGCTATCTGATTGTGGGCCGCATCGGTTTTCTTTTTTTTTTTTTTCCTCCTCTCTTTGGGCTAATCGTGCTAACTTGAACACCCACGTGGCTTTGCAAGGTGCTGAACATCTCAAACAGTCAGCGCGTGCCTTCGGCTTTTGTGGGTAGTCGCCTGAGGTAGTGTGCCAGCTAATGCTCAGTAGGTTCCGACTCTGTGAATAAATACCTTGGCATTTGGTCTGTAGTTTATGAGCAACAGAGGCTGTTTTAAAATACAAGTGTTTAAACCGTCACAATTTTCTGATTTGCAAGGGGATTTTATAACACGGCAGGAAAGTGTTAAGGAATATGTAGAAGCTGAACGGTCGCTACGAGACAATTTTTTTTTTTAGCAGAGGTGCTCTGTTCTGAGCAACAATTCCTTCCCCTCTGCAATCTCAATCTATAGCCACGCTCCTGACCGTACCTGGGCCATGAAAGCAGATCACAGACCCACAGCCATCATACCACGCAGACAAGGGGTAACTTCTAACCTTGGCAAAATGGCTGCTTGTTATAAATGTTCACCCATGAGAAAGAATTAAACTGCGTATATGTTGTTCCTCAGCCCAGAAAGTTTAGAAATAGTGGAACCGGAATTATGCACACATGTACATTCACGCACATCCGTGTCCGTGCACTTGTATGTACACATCCACACACAAGAGGGAAAGGATGCAGAGAAGTGTCTGTACTGGATGAAGGCACTATATCCCAAGAGAAGACTGAAAATACTGCATAGAAGACCAAGTACAATATTTTCCAATGGGTATACCTGTTTTCAATACTCACTAATAACCTTCTTAGTAGCATGATAACATTTTCTCTATGTTTAAAATGTGTTAAACTGAGACAGTAAAAAAAAAAATGACAATAATGCTGCAGAGATAAATGCATCTTTATCATTTCTGTACCTTTTCCTTGGTCATTCAAAATCCTAAATATCTTAAGAATCCTTGAGCACTTCATATTGTTGTTATGTCATGAAAAAGTAACAATTTAATATAGCTCCACGCAGTAATTCTGCACCCCGCAGGTGCAAGGTGGGTGGGAGGGTCACTGAGCAGTGGAAACGTCCACGGTAGATTGCAGTTGCAAAAATACAGTCGCTGACAATACATGGGTTATATAACAGTTATTTTTAAATTGCATGTAGTAAATATAATACAAGACTAAAACTACCAATAAGACTCAGGTTTTGGCAAAGAACTCTGTTTAATAAGGGTAATAGTCTAACCATGACACTCTTTTAATCAGGGACTGTGGACTGTAGAAGACAGTTTGATACGTTTATTCTGACGGGCAAATACCCATAATATTCACAACGGACTCACATCTACCAAATTAGCAACTGTGACCTGCAGCCAAGTTCAAATCAAATCCGCATAAAAAACCCCTGAACTTTCTATTAAATGTTTGTTCCACCTATTACTCCAATCCACTGTTCACAAGCATTTAAAAGCTTTTCTTTTCTGAAGGCTTTGCAGTCAAAAGATCTTTTTCCAGGATAGTTAGGTTGTTTATCTCAAAAGGGCTGTTTGTCTAATAAAGGAACACATGGATTTATGAGTATATAATATCTCCATAAATTCTGAGAAACAGTAGAACATTCCTACATTTCCCTTTCTTCTCCCTCCTGTTTTGAAAATCAATAAATATTTGAACTCTTTTTTTTTTTTTAATCTGTGGTGAAATGGTTGAACTGCAGTAATATAGAAGAGCTGAAGTAAAAAACAAGTCAGATTATTGGCTTCAGATTAAAGCTGAGTAAACCTGGGATAACTTGTCTAGAAAGTAGAATCATTTCACTGAAAATACATGTCAGGCAAGGTTAAATATGATTGACAAAGGAAAAAAGTGCGCTCGTACACCTAATTTTTCGGTTTGCAAAAAGTCAGTGCAGTCAAGATATGAAATGTGGTCATGTTTGTCATAAGGTGCTATGTTTCGCCTGCACTGTATTTTCCAGTTAACACTCCTCCTCCTCTCCCAAGCATCTGATTTCATAGCAGGTAGAGCTATCAGTCCTAAAGGACACAGACAGCGGGAGCTGAGGGGTTTCTCCAGAATCCTCGTTAGTGTTGAAGGAAGAGCCTTCCTTGGGAGGATGACTCCATTTTTTGTCTTTTCCCATACCCAGAGACAACCGTCGGAGGTAAAAAATGAAGAGCAGACACCTGCATCCGCACGCGTCCGCAGAGACCGTGTCCTTTTTGACGGTTCGAGCCTCGCACAAGGCTCCCAGCCGATTTCTCAGGTGGAAGCCGACTGGAGCAGGACCAGGAACCCAGAAAATGTCAGTACCACGCTCAGAGCCGGCGTGGTCAGGGACGGAGCAGAGCCGGCGGTGACGCCGGTGAAGCTGGTTACCGCGGCGGACCGTCCATCACCCAGAGGAAATTTCAGCTGAGGTGACACGACGGAGCCAAAGGTCTCCAAAGCAGTTAGCGGCTTTACACTAAGGTGTAAAGAAAGATCTCCTAATTCCATCAGCTCCTGGGCCTCAGACGGTGCTTTCTAGTCGCCCTGAGCCTTTGATTGATGCCGGAAGCATCAATCCCAGCCAACTACTCTTTCATGAAACTTAAAGATTCCAAACAGAAAGCACAGCAGAGTAAAACCTGAGATGATCTGAAAAAGAAAAAGCTATAGATAGAGGGAGAAGTCTCCATAAATGTAAGTAAGACTTAAGAATCTGATTTTTTCCAATTTAAAGTATTTTGTGTGAATTACACTGCTGGGAAAAGGCAGGTGGGGGTACAGATGGGGGTACTGCAGTCAATCCTGAAAGCAGAGAGGGTCACAGGAGGACTGGGAGGGCAGCTTGTTCCTCTGGCCCGTGTTATGCCGGCTTTTGAGATAGGTGATCCTAAATAGCTTTTTTTGAGCAAATTATGAGTCATGTGACTGTAATGGTTGACCTTTGTCTAAGAGAAGAAACAAAGCCAAAGGCAATTTTTTTTTTCCCCTACTTAATGTGATATATTTACTTTCAAGAAACCCAGCTTAATTTGTGTTTCAGTAATCACCGATAAATTTATAAGGCTCTCTAACCTGTCTTTTTTTCCCCTGGAATTACAAAGCGCTGTGGCTTGCTAGCTAAACAATCCCCAGCATTGCTCTCCTGCAGTTTAGAGAACTTAAAATCACTCAGACCAGCTTTCTGAAGGCAATTCAGAATTACCAAAAGAGACAGGCAGGGGGGACCTTTATGAATTTATAAAAATACAGTCATTAAAACTGCAGTTCAGGAGACCAGTCCCAATTCCCTCTTCATTTTCTTTCTTTCTTTCACTGAGTCATACGAGTTTACTCTTGTCTTGCCTTGGTTGCATTAAAAAATCCACACGAAACTCACTGAGAAACAGGATAACGATAAAAACTTTTTCTATTTTGAATGCCACTTTTCCTTTTTGTAGTTTTGTTATTCGCGCGGAAGTGCATGTGCCAAGGTAAATTTGTTCAATAGTACAATTTACAATTGAAAATTTTATAGATAGAACTAGGAAAAATAAAGTCAGTTGTAACAATACAAATAAAGAATGAATCTCGTGTTACATATGAATCACGCAATTAGTGAATTCCACTAAGGATAGTAATTGTTCATTACTTCAGATCTGGAAGCTATTTTGAAATGCTCTGGAAAACTGAATGAGAAGAATATTGTTTATCTTCAAAATCAAGTTCAAAGAACTTACCTTCGAGCAAATGACGGCATTCCCAAGTAGCGATCACACTACAGAGTAAATGCTAAGGGGAACTAAACTTAAAGCAGCCTAATATAGAAGCTTGGCTGGAATAAAACTTGGAAGGAGTTTCCCAGAAGATGATTAAAAAAAAGAGATTATGGTGAAAAATAGCAAGACAGATGAAGGCCTAGGACATTCACACCAAACACTTCTCTCATCCACTTTTACATGTGCATTGCAGAACTGTGTCCCAGTGCAGCTGAATCCCATCAAAGGTCCTTGTGTATGCCTAATATTTTTCTTTCCTCTGGAAGGAAAGGTTTATGCTAGTACTATATAGATCTGTGTAAGTGGTACAGGTTCTGTGTACATAACCAATCTGATTTTGTTTCCTCTACCAGATTTAACTTCATAGTGTTTGCAACGGGTGAAATGAGTAAATTGATGGGGTAAAACTGCCCGTCCCAAAACACTTTTAAACACATAAAGAGCAGTCCAGCTTTTACATCTAAGTACTGAGAAACTTCATTTAACAAAATTCCAGAAAAGAAGGGTAATTCTGCAGGTAAAGAAAATGCCCAGAATATTTCCTCTTGCTTTATCTGCCCCCAGGATTTGTAAAGACATAAACCATCATGTCTTAAGGCATAAGCCAGCTGCTGAACTTGAGCTGCTTTAGGAGAGGTTTTTCTAGTCTTTCTCTGCAGCAGATGGTACTGGTCAATATCAGAAATAGGATATTTGATGGATAGACTGTAGTTCTGTTCCAGAATAGCCATTCCCATATTTCTTCCAGATTCAGCTTTCCTTTCTCCTTTGACTGCCAAGATTATCGAGGATATTTACCCCAATGCACCGCGCACGGTCTTGTTTTTAAAACTTTCATTGAAGACAGATTTATTTGGACTTCCGTTAACCAGTTTAGAGGAAATTGTCCTTCTGGCAGCAATATCTCCTTGGTAATCTGTCAGTGTTAATTCTTTCTTTAGCTGTTGAACCAAACCAGGAGTCAAAATACATATTTAGGAACCTAAATACGTTTTTCAGAGTTTCTGAGCATCAGCAGCTTCCACTCTGGTCAGGAACAGCTGATGCTCAGCATCTCTTTGACTATGTCATATTTTGGAGAAAGCTCTTAACTCTTTTATGTATCAAGGGATGGAACTCATTTCCTCATGCCAACGTCTGCAAAAAGGGCTGCATAAAGTCACATTTAGGAAGGAAATTTCACTTAGACATTTAACAGTTGCAAAAGTAAAGTAAGAATTGTGACTAAGACAGTAGATTTAGAAGCAAAAACCTGCTGCAGTCTGTCCTCTGATGCATTTAAGTCAGAGCAATTTGTGATGAAAGATTCAGCTCTAAAGGAGCAGGATAGGAACCTCAATTCAGGTTCTTCTGTGAGTCAGATTGAACATGTGTCAGTGATGTCCCTCAGTCAAAGCATTCAGATTTCAATTCTGAAGTGGAAATTCTGACAGTATTTCCTTTTTTTTTTTTTTTACATATCAGAAACCTTGAGAGTAGAGGTAGAACAGAATTGGTCCCTTCAGGGAACTTTTCCCTTAAATCCACATATACGCAGCCTGATTTTCAACAGTCCCATCGAGCGCACAAGCACTGTCTAGAGATCTATGGGGCCTGAACAAGGATGGAAGAAAGGTGGAGTGGAGAGGTGTGTGGCAGAAAGGTTCTCTTTTCTGAAATCCAGACTTAATTGAGACATTTTGAACAAATATATGTACATATGCATAGACACATGCATGTGTGTATGTGTGTATATATATGTATGTATAGGAAAGACTTTTCTTCATCCCTGTCTTTGAAAATACTGAGCCCAAAGTTTTGGAATGTAACTGATTCAAAAACAATTTAAATGAATTAACTTTTTATGGAAATTCTCAGAAATTTTTAATCTTTCCTTGAAAATATAGTCTGCACTAAACTGGAAAAAACAAGCAAACCTCATTGCAGTTACTAAAACCTGACATTTTTTAGCTGAAAATACTTCAAAACTTAGAAATACCTGCTAAGTAGTGAGAAGAAAAAAAAATATCAAAACTTCTTTTGCACCTTTAAGTGCCTAATGACAACTACTGGTAGCAACTGGGAATGGGAACAAATTAGATTAGGTTAATGATATACACACCTAACTAGAAGACCAAAAAATAGAAATTGGATTCTTGTCTCTTCTAACACTTGATGCCTCTATGGTTAAATCCTCTAAATCTTTGTTGTTAATCTGAATCCAATACTTTAGACAAAGATCTATTTGCCCACTTCAGGGATAACAGAGTACTCCTAGAAGGGAAGTTAAGAAAATATCTCTTGAATGCTGACTGCAGTTTAGTTGTTTTTTTTTTTTTGGGGGGGGGGGTTGTGTCATGGTTTAACCCCAGCCAGCAACTAAGCGCCACACAGCCCTTCACTCATTTCCCCCCCTACCCAGTGGGATGGGGGAGAGAATCGGAAGGAAGAAGGTAAAACTCGTGGATTGAGATGAGAACAGTTTAATAGAACAGAAAGGAAGAAACTAATAATGATAACAGTAACAGTACTAACATGACAATAATAAAAGGATTGGAATATACAAAACTAGTGATGCACAATGCGATTGCTCACCACCTGCCGACTGATGCCCAGTTAGCTCCCCAGCAGCCATCCCCCCATGCCAACTGCCCCCAGTTTATATACTGGACGTGATGTCACACGGTATGGAATACCCCTTTGGCCAGTTTGGGTCAGCTGCCCTGGCTGTGTCCCCTCCCAACTCCTTGTGCCCCTCCAGCCTTCTTGCTGGCTGGGCACCAGAAGCTGAAAAAATCCTTGACTTAGCAACAACTGAAAACATCAGTGTGATATCAACATTCTTCTCATACTGAATCCAAGACATAACACTATACCAGCTACCAGAAAGAAAATTAGCTCTATTCCAGCTGAAACCAGGACAGCTGTTTTTTTTTTATAAGTCATAGTAGCATGGAATATATCTATACCAATCCGGCAAATAGACCAGGTAAAGGACACTTCAGACTACTTGCACTTGCACTCATACTCTTCGACTCAGGATTTTTTTAAATAGAGGCTTACTCTCAACCACTGACCCAGGCATTGTTATGGATCATTTGGTCATGTACTCCATGCCCATTAGACCTTAATTTCTCTAGACACCGATATACCATTCTACAGATTTCAGTTTGTTTAGATAGAGAAAATCTTATTTCCAGGGCTATCAGTTTCTTTAATTTCCTTCTTGTATACTCTGATATGTTCCAAGTTTATGTATTACATTAGAGCATGTGTAATTTTCACAATGCTCTTCCATCTTTTGCAAGTTTATTAATAGCTGTGTTAAACTGCTTTTGGAAAAGGAAGATTGTGCTTTAAAATCACAAGAGAAAAGAAAAGCCTTTGAGTAGCTTTAAATCCATTTAAATGTGAAAAGTTGCTCTATGGAAATTCTCATTAACAATATCAAATATCAGATGGCATCTATATTTGCAACATTTCAACACCAAGAATATTTGACTTCTAAGAATCTAGCTGAGGATTGGGCCAGACACATCGTCCTTTTTGGGCAAGAGCGCATTCAGTTCCACCCCTGCAACGTGGCTTACTATCTTGCCCAGAGTTGTTAGCACCAAAAGCAGCAAGTCGTTCAATAAGGCTTTGATAAGCTATCCACGGAATTTTTGGCACTATTTCTCTGTTCATTGGGTGACATAAACAGTTCCCAAACCTGCCCTCTCCATTGTGATAGGAACCATGCATTCCACCTCGTGCAGTTAAGGAGTATTTTGTCAGCGTAGATGGCCTCCTCAGACAATCGTACCAGAGTCCGCAGTCAAGACTTCCTTTTCATCAGGGTCTGTAGACTCCTTACAATCCTGAAGAATCATCAAACTAATCTCTTGTTTACCACCTCCTTCTTGGTCAGGCAGTATCTGCCCTTTCTTTGGAAGGCTCAGACATAATTCCGAGGTTCTTACTGTCATTTGAGAAGACTACTCTGGAAACTGTTTCCTAGCATTTGGGCCTCCTGGTTGAGCATGTGTTATGGTCCCTTCTCATCTTTTGAGTATCAAGAAGCAGATTTTGCGCTACTGGCATTTTTAGACAAGGTAGACGCTGTAATTATGAACTTGGAAGCACAGAGGTGATGCCTCTGCTTTGGCTACTTCGCTTTGCAGCAGAGTGTACAAAAGTTTCAATGCACTGTAGACCAGCAACCTCTCAATAACAAAGGATGACGTTTCCCTTCTGCGTGAAAGTTCCAATACTTGCTTAAAGGACATGCATTTGCTTAGCCTGAAGGTGTCAGGATTAGGTTGGATTCAGAGTGCACCCTTCTTTTCGGTGAAGGAGGCGTCCTTTTAGGTTATGAAACAGCTGGGAGAAATCCATTTAGAAATTGCCCTTGCTTTGCTTTCTCTGGGAACAGTTCTGGAGAGCAAGATTTATTTCTTCATGATTGCTTCAGAATATTTTGGGGGAATTTCTTTTCTCTCCCAAGGAGACTTTCTGTGAAGCCTTTTAAGAGGTGGCTGCTAAAGTATGTATAAACATCCACATTCTATTTGAGGAATATGGCTGTATACTCAAGCAAATGTTTGGAATACTACAGATAATTCATTTTCTAATTACATAATGAGGGATATGCTCTTTATCGTAGCCTTGCTGCTTACTGCTGTATTAGCTTAATGCAAAGGATTTATTTTTTTATTTTATTTATTTTGATGTCTGTTTTAGGCTACAGGAAAGACTTGTAGTTTTTTGAGATAAGAAAGGCAAGAGAAATTTTTTAAAAAGGAGGTGCTTGCTAATCATCATCTTGTTCTCATTAACTCCTGTTTCCTACTCTACATCCCTTTCTGCCTCCTTTCCTTCCTTGGAACAGATAGTTGGGTTTGGACATTCTGGTTTGAAGAAGGTGGTTGTAAATTTGTTCTGTATAGAGCTGGGTACCTCAGAGTCATTTGTACTCCCTGTCTCCAGGCCACGGAACTGTTATTTAGCTAATGTGAGGAATAAGCAGTGGTTGTTTACAGATGGACTTTGGCAAAGAGGAGGAGATTATGATAGACTGAATGAGTAGTAAATAATTCTTTCCACAGAAAAGTGGTTCTGTGATTCTGTGAAAAGGACTTACAGTCATCTCAGTGAGTTACTAATTTGTTTACCTTCGAGTAAAATCATATCTCTAGAGCCAGCCAATTTTTATACTGAGGTGTAGAAGAGCTGTCCTGTGTGGCAATGTGATGGATAACTTCATTACACAACTTAAGAAGCTCTTCTTCCCTTTCTTGTACCTTTTCACACTCTAGTTAATCACCTCACCCTGGTTAAGCCAACTGACTACTTCAGCATTAAAAGTATGCAAAATTAACATTTTACTGCACCAGTGCCAGATAAAGACAGGCTTTTCCATCTGGAAAACAGCCAGCCTTGTTTAAACGGTTCTGGCTTCTCCGTCTATGCGTAGTCCAGCTGATGCCATTCCCAATCAAGAGATCGAGTCTCCACTTCCATCCCTTCTCCATCTTTTTTCATGATGAGAATATAACGTAAGGATGGCTGTCCTGGCCTGTCCCTCCCTTCGATAGTGGCAGATATTGACTGCTGAGTGTATATGAGCAGGAGGAGGTTACAGAATTTTTTCTTCAGAATAATCTGCCAACCTCCAGCAATCTGTGGTTCAGGGACTTTCTGAGTCCAAGACGATGAAGTCCTGGTTACCCTCGCTGGGTCCGATCCCAATCCTGACCTCTGGGCTGACATCATGCCCAGCGTTGGCCCATCCCCAAGGGAGGTGCCCTGAAGGTTCCCCCTTCTCCATTGTATCTAATGTGAAATGACTTTGATTTTTCTTTCACATTGCTATGTACATTTTCCATCTTTTTGAGATGGAGGACAGAATCACACCCATACACAGTATTCAGTATATTGGTTCACTTTAGATTTATACAGTGACATGACAAGATTTTTTATTTTTTTTTTAGTTTTTGTTTCTCGAAACACTTTTGTAATCATGATTTTAAGTTTGTAGTTTCATAAAACCGGGTGAAAATTGTTTTCATCCCTGGGGCCTAAATCATGTACAACCCTTTTACAGAAATTGCTGCAATTTTTAATAAAAGATGTATCTGTTTGAGAGGCTGTTCCCAACCGCTGAGAACATCAGGCTTTCCAGTTTTTTTGAAGTCTTCATTAGAGTAAGGATTTGTATCTGTAAGACCTTATCTGCCCTTCCTATGGATATCGAGATGGATTCTCCTGTTGCAAGACTTTACAGGGTAAAATTCACTGCACTTTCTCTTTGTAAGCAATGCTCATCATCTCTTCCTAAATTCTGGGATTCTGCTATCAAACAATAAGAACAGCGCTGAAGCACTATTTTGAGATGGTTATTAAAAGACTCTTTTTCTTATTTCTTTTCATTAGAAACATTTTTCCTCAAAGCTCTTGCATGAACACCGTTCAAAAAAGAAAACCAATATGACATCAGGTTTTGTCACCATCAATCATTTGCTATGCAAATTGAGATGCCTACAGGACTTCAGAGAGTTCGAGGCCTGCTTGCACATGGGGCATGTACAAACAATGAAAGATTTACAATGTGAGTAGTAAGTACTTTCAGGAAAAGACCGATTACAAATCAAAGTATAAAAGGATATGGATAGAAAAAGAAAAAAGAGCAAATGTTGATCACAAAAGGGAAACAAAGGGAATAGTGAACACATCTGGCAAAATTGTTTTACGAAACACTTTTATTTGAAAAAAATACATGAAATGATTTTGCCTGAAACTTCTGCTTACTTTTCAAATTCTGAGCAGCTTTGAAAATGAAATGTTTTAAAAATAAATATAAAAGCCCCAACAGGAGATCAAAGGTCCATCCACAGCTTGTTTCTGAGAGGTTCACAGAGGATGCCTCTGCTAAAGTGCAGCACCAGGGCAAGAATATAGCGATGTTCTCCCAGGCTCCAACCATTCTCAGATCAGGATCTGTGATAAAGGTAATATCTCTGTGTTTACTGATTTTTTTTTCTTCTTGCATTAATTTTTCTGATTCCTTTTTGACTTGCTCTGCATTTCAGCATTTGCAGCATCCTGTGGCAAGGAGTTCCAACACTTGTGAGCTCCCTGTATAAAGTATTATCTTTTGCTTGTTTTGAACTTGCCACATGCTGATTTCGTGCTGTGATTCTTGCCTGCTGGCATTCACTGGAAAAGTACACTCAGTATCTAATAACAAAAGAATGGAGGCTACTGTATCAGGACAAATCAGGCTGGTAATATACTTCCCATCAAGACAAGATAGGCCAGACTGAGGTCATGGTAAATGAAAGTCCCAAAGCTGCCACACTTCCCAAAAGACAGAAAACGTCATTTCTCTTTCCGGTGCAGTACTTCCCAGCGACCTCCCCCAGATCTGTTTCCGAAAGGATTTTCCAGCTCCTTTGAAGCCACTGGCAAAGTTGGCTTAAAGATAGACCTCAGATGTGAAAATATAAAAGGCTTTAAGGGGACAAGTATAGATTGGATTGAATATAGAAGGTAGTGCTCATTATCAATATTAGTGAATGGCAAATGGAGGGGAAAAACCCTCAGGCATAAAACTTCCTCCTGTTTTACTGGCTGTTTATGCAACCAGAGAAGAAGCTGTATTTACAGGCATGTTCCTCCATTCTTCCCCACTATTATGAACGACTCGATAATCATGATAAATTCTGACCATGTTTCTAACCTGTAGAGTCTGTTGGGAAGAAACCTTACTTCCAATATTCAACTCACCGTGGAGTAAGTATTTGAGATGCCAGTCTCCAAGAAACAGATGTCTCTACGTGCAATGAATGACACCAAACCATATCCATAATTATATATAAACAGTAAAAGCAAAAAAGACCATGAGACATACTTTGTTATCTGATACCGAAATCCCTCACTCAATTTTTAAGCCTCTGCTGTAGTAAGAACCTAAAGCTTATTTCCTGGCAGTGATGTAGGATAATCAGTTTTACTCTACCCAGTTGGCTTTGAAAAGAGATCTGCACCCAGATCCTTGATGGCAACATTAAGTTAACTTCCCTTTTGGAAAAATAACTGTCCGTCCAATTTTCTGTCAACAAATTGGGCACAATCATATGATGAGGTACGATAAGCAGTAAAAGCCAGATCAATTTTGAGCAACCCATACAGGGGTCTTGGGGAAAACCCAAGAAATCATACACGAGAGTACTGTGCTACTGCAAGAGCAACCTGCTCATGGCACTGGCCATTATCTAGCAATGAAATGTAATCTGTAAGAATAACCTTCTTTGAAGGTAAATTGTCTATTCTAATTTTAGTCAGACACTTGTTGGTTTATACACTGAAGTATGAAGTTTTCTATCCTTAAGGAATTTTTATTCTATGGAGATGTCCTGAGTGTCCCCATTGGTCTCCACTTGCTTTCAGAAGAGTGCAAGTCTCCGGTAGGTTTTCCATCACATTTGCCACACGGACCTCTTAGGATACTTTAGATCATGTTAAATGTCTCTATGTGGCATGTTCAGGCAACTGAATGCCCCCCTTCCATCCTGTTCATTTCAGAGCTGTTGGGCTCAATTTTATGCTATAACAGTGAGTTCTTCTGTTCCCCTTCACACAAGGGAAGGATGACATTCGTCTTCTTGTTTGTTAATATTCCTTTAATTTTATTGGCTGTTTCCTTGCTTTTTTTGCAATGAGGAGATGAATAAGAGTTCACAATTTGCTCTTGCCTTTGCATGCATCATTTTATTTCTCTCTGACATGTTTCTTCTCTAAAGGAAAGAATCCTGATCCTTAAAAGCCTCCATTTCATGAAAATCTGTTATTATATTCACATTTATGTTCTGTGAACACCTTCCATTTGCACTCTGTTATTTATTTTAAATGAGGTGACTGGACTTAAGTACAACATTCAAAATGAGAGCATACGACTGGTCTCTAGTAGTATGCATTCATCTGTAGCGTGTTGGTGTCCGCAAGCCTCCAGACTGCATAAGGTTCCTTTGGGCTGCATACTGTGCAAACATGGAGCTCTTGCCTGGAAGATCTTCCAATCAAATTTTAAAACAGATGTTAAAAAGGTGAATAAATTATAGAAATAAGAAAGGGAAAGTGTGCAAGGAAATAAAATCGTTTATGAGCAGTTAACGCAAACCCAACTAATCTGATTGATGAAGGCATTATATAATTTCCCAGGTATTATTTAATCCAATTTTTTATATATTTTAAAATTTAGTTCCCCAAATCCACAAATAATTAATAATTATGTTAATGGAGATGCCAGCAATGACTCATTGTCTCCTGTGCCCGACTCCCAAATGATTACCCTTCGCTTAGAGCTCATGAAGGTGTATCATCAGCTCAGATCATATTGAATGTTTTACCTCCCACTCTACATTATCATGCCTTTGTTAACATGGAGTTTTAACTGCAGTCAGGCTGCACAGTTGTCTATCTTTTAAAGTGCCTCTGGAATTCCACACAGTTCTTCCTGGTTTTCAGTAACCTAAATTATTTTGACATCTGTGAATATGCCACCTTGGACTTCACCTTTTCCCAAATAATTAATAGACACATTAATTAATCATTTCCCTGCATTTTTAAAAGAGTTCCACTATTAGCTCTATTGTTTATGTGAGGAACACAGTAGAGGAATAATCACAAAGCCAAACTGGTAACCTGTCTCCTGGGTCATTGCCTATAAAAATAACCATCAGCTGGTATTTTTGAAATTAGAAATTATTGTGATGCAAATTCTAAAGGTAATTCCTTACTCCAGGCCTGCCTTCGACAGAAGGAAGTTACAGTCTCTGGTTCTTCGGAGCCAATGGAGGATATTAAGTCCAAAGTGACATTGTCTTTGAAGAGAAAATGCTGATTGTACCTCTTCTGTTTGAAAGGAAAGGTATTCACAGGTCTCAAATGCAGGAATGTGTCCTGTGAAAACATACAGTGTCTCAGGTAGAAAAGACAAATCAGTGCACAGGTGAAAAGCAGTGTCTTAAAATTTACCTAGAAGTAGATCTTGCAACCCATTGACAAGAGCAGGGAGAGCATTTTAAAATAAATCTTTAATATGTGCATGAGTTTTCAGTCTGAGAATAAATTTAAAGATGTGGCTTCAGATAGATTTCACTGCAATATTCTGATCTAGAAATGCCAATAAAGTACTTTGATTGTCATTTCAGAGGTAAGATGGTTATATCTTATCCAAATATAGCTAGAAAAAGGACTCTGGTCACAGTAGCTTCTTTTACATAGTCAAACAGCAGAGAATCTCTATTTTTGAAGTAGTGGTCTTCTGATAAAAAAGGTAGTGCTGTAAATTTCCTCATGGGACTATTCATACTTGCCAGCAATTCAAAAGCTTGAAGCTTCTGAATTCCTATGGAAAGCAACAGACAATAGGCAATTTCTAAAAACCCACTAAGCAACCCTTTGCCTGTTCCTGTGTTGAAATACTGGTAGTGTCGTATTAATTTCTGAATATTTGGGTTTGGGTTCTAAATTATTTATAAGCTTTTAAAATTTTACCTTGGACACTTTAGTAGATTGTGGGGCAATGAATGAATACAGCCTTTTTGCTATGCCAGATAATTTCCATTTATGAGAGTAAACAAAACTGAGGGAAACTGGGAAAATTATCTCTGAACAGAATGAAGATTCATTAATGGATTTCCTGCAGACAGTAGATACAAGTTACTTTTAAGGCAATCTATTCTTCTTAGGAATGAAAATTACTTTCTTATAGACCCTACCAATTTGGACAGACAAAGATTCAGAGCACAGATGGTTGTAATACAGTTGGCACATCAGTTACTATCAGCTTTTTTCCACTTCTAATTCCTGCATTTTGTTTTCTGCCCTGGAAGAGTTCCCAGATACAAACAACACTTTACGCAGCTTTGTTGGCAGCAGCTGATATTGTTTCAGTTCTGAATTTCACATTACTAAAAAGACCCTGGGAGAAATTTAAAGAACAACAAAAATAATCCGGATGGAAACAATGGGAGACAAAATTGGTTTATGGTGACAGAGTATAAAAGTGAAGTGCGCACAGATTTGTCAAGAGGTGACTGCAGAGGAACGGTGGTAAGAAAGAGAGAGCAGTATACGGGTAGTATATCATGGCTGAAGGTTTTTCAGCTTCAGGAAATTCATATGGTTTAAGAAGATGCAATTATGAGCAAGAAAAAGAAAGTGAGGAAAAACCCCCAGGTATACAAAATATTGTGAGATCAAGACTTTAGGTTGTGAAGCAGTTTAGTAATTAAACGTTTCAGTTAGGAGAGTATTCCTCCTAAGGAAAGCTATGGTAGATGTGCTGGGTGAAACTGTGGGTGTGATTCAGCCCCACGTTCAGACAACGACCAGAAATGTCTATTGATAGTGGAGATGCTCATCTGTGAGCGAGTGTCCCGGTCCTGTCAGAGTACGTGGGGCTCTGGGACTTGCTCATTTGCCTATATGTAGGCATCTAGGGTCATTTAAGTTGCCATGGGCATCACCTTTATCCCAAAGGTCTGGCAGATCTCGCAGGGGTTGTAGGGGAGACTCGTGCCCCACTGGAGTCTCCAGACTATAAAATATCCTCAGCTATAAAGGATCTGGAAATTAATTCTGATGTGTAATTAAATCATATGCTGTCTTTTCTCCTATAATGCTCCTAGAATAACATGATAAAATATCAGTGTTTAATTGAATGGAATTTTAAGAGTTTTGAAAATTACTTGTCTCTCTCCAACTGCTTTTGTGAAATCTTTTTGGATAGTAAAAATCTAAGGAAAAATATTCCAAATCCTTTCCTATTACCATCTCTGTTTACTCTGGTAATGTCACAGTTCCACGATTCTAAATAGCTTAATTATTTAGCATTATCTGAATAATATGTAATAAAAAGAGACAAATCATCATGTTTTTTTCAGTAGCAAGTGCATCATACCTGAGTAAATGACCTGACTTTTCCATTAGAGATGACATGGCATGCTCAGAGTACTCACACTCAAAAGAAGTGAAGATTTATTTTTAACAGTTTGATGAACATTTAAATACAGAAATGGTTCAGCAAATCTTTCCAATAGTTTTTCTCTTTTTGTATCTAGTTCACATTATAAATAGATAGCACACAATTTTGACTTTTAAAATATTCTGATGTTTTAAGAATCAAAATATAAGTGTGTGTCTTGGAGTTCAGTACACGCAATGTTTATGTCAAAGGACCTTTCGCTGTCACTAGTTTCCATGGGAAAATAAAGTTTTACTAAAATGTTGAGTCCCGCTGGGAGAAAAACAACAGTAAAACCACAACAGATTTGCTTATTTCAAACATCCAAATACATTTAAGTAAAATATGTTTTGATATATTTTACAATCTACCTGACATGCAATGAAATCAATTAACTATTTTCTGTTAGGACTAGGTTTGTTTCCCTAACTCATGAACAGCCACTCTATAACAACCCATTATCAGAAAAAGCTGGTCATAAAACCCACACTTCAAAAAGATGACAAAACCAAGATAAACTATAATTCACAATGTAAAAACAAACCAAAAAGTTCAAGCCTTAAAACAAAATGGTTTATTGTCCGAAGCTGAAAGAATGGACACGTTGTTAATATTCTGTATTGCGCTTTGCTCCTGCTTTTATCTTCAATAAAGGATGACAGCGTTACAAACTTCTGGAAGAGGTCGAGCACTGTCACTTTTATCAAATGTGGTATCAGCATTTTTCTTTAGTGGTTTTGGAACAGTGTTAACTGCTCTACCCTGGCTTAGGAAGTGAGTTGACTGCTCGCTTTGTACCAGCGTTTTGATTCTTGCAGTGAAATTTGAGGGAGCACTTGAAACTAATTAAACACTAAGAGGATAGGGAAATCCCTGTTTGGGATCTATAAAGAAAAGGGTAGTTGCCTTTGAATGTATTTTGCTATTGGTTTACCTTCTTTGTCAGTATATCCTATTTCCAAGTACTGAATCACTGCGTAGGTTGAAATCCTTTACCTCTGCAGTTTCCCAGAACAATTTGTTAAGATTGGAAAAGGAAGGACTAACCTAGTGGATGAATAATAAACTGGTACTTCTCACATTTGACTCTCCAGCGGATAACCCTCTCTGCGAAGCAATCCTTTAAGTTGCATTTAATATTACTATTTAATGTAACTTGATTAGCACTTAAAGGTAAATATTAAATAAGGAAGTCGCAAATTCTGTCTGTGTAACAGCTGTCAGCAAAGCAGCCCTGTGAAGGAGGAATTATCCATACATCTTCGCTATGTATAGTAGCTGGGGATATTTGACCTGGTTTTCTGTGATTAGGTAGCTGTCTTACTGTAACTCATGTACAGTACGTGTCAGGGTTTGTTTTGCACAGGGATCTTTATTGCTAATTTCACACAGCAACAAGATTATGCAGCTTCGTGCATAGTAGAAACATAGAAAAAAGGACTTTGGGTTTTCTTTTCTGATCTGTAGTTTAGAAGAGCTCATCAGATTAACAGGTATCTGAATGAAAGACCCTGTGATATATATTTCAGGAATATAAATAAATGTTGAGTCTCAGCAGATACTTGTGGAAAATTCCTTACAAAGCAAACTAAAAATGCTAGTAATTCTTGAATTATTAAATAATTTGATGTATGTAATTTACTGTCACATTCTTTTATGTTCATATACAAAGCCAGGGAAAATGCTCTGTTTTGCATACTAGATTTAAAAAATAATTTTAAAGGCACTGGACTGATATATGTGATATGTGATGCTAATGCTTCTTAAAAGAGGAGACATGAGCAGAAGCAATCAGCCAAATAAATTTGTATTTTGTGCCAATGCACTAAGGAAATCTCTAATGACTCAGTTTAAAAAAAAAAAAAAGTAAGAGAGCTTGTTTTACAGTGATTGTACCTATTAGGCGAACATAGTAGATTCGATTGGAAATAAGATACCCAAAGCACTTGTGTATTTAAGTTTGAAGACAGGCTTGTAATATGATGACTCCCCAAAGTCTTCATTGTGGTAAGTAGGAGTCGAACAAATAACAGAACGAGCGGGATGCCATGGGTTAAGCAGCCTTTCAACTCAAAGATATGCCTCAAGTGAGAACTGATGAAGGTGGGGGTGGGGGGCAACAAGTGCACTGGTAATTTAATGCTTCCTTTGATAGAACAGTACTCTCTTATCGATCAGAAAGTTACAGATTTATTGGAGAGACTCAGATGGACTTTTGGTGTACTGTATGGTAAGGAGGCAGGCAAAATATTTTCTTTTTAGACCCCGTATGTTCAGTCTTAGATCTTAGATCTGGTACTCTATCAAAGTATTACTGAAGTCAGGATATTTCAGGTAAGTAAGGCTACGATTCAGTCGTTCTTCCCAAAACATCCATAAAAAAAAGCAAAACCAATCTGTGCATTTTCAACAAAGAAATTAAGATCTGAAAGCATAAAACTGGATACAACAATTGCAGTGGGAAACAGAGTAGAAAAGGAAGCTTAGTTCCTTCAATCAATAGTCCTCTCTGTACCTTTTGTGCATGCTTCAGTAGTTCTCCTTCAATTCTTCTGTATTAAGCCACTTTGTAGGATTAAGACAGATGAGTGATTATAGCTAAAATCGAAACCCCACTGGGATTAGGTCAAAACTTTACTAATCTCTTCCTACTCCTTCAGTGATAATATTTCATCCGTTTTTCCTTGAAATAGCCCAGAGCGGGGATCCCGATCCTGTCTGCCATCGCTCTATGTGTACCTAGGGCTTTGTAGGACCCACCTCAGCATATTGAACCCAGTTATGCCCCCCTTTGATTGCTTATTCTCAATGGAATTTCAATAGGATTACAGTCACTCTAACAACTTGGAAATATCTGAATTTATGCTGAGCACTTCAAGTCAAGAAAGCTGCAAATGCCCGCTAGGAGGACATAGTTTGGTTTTGGGCCAGAGCCTGTGTTTTGGGATTTTTGGTTGGGTTTTTTGTTTGCTTTTTTTTTTTTTTTTCCCCACAGCCAGGGTGATTTGACAAGATCTTCGCGCAAACAGGAAACATTCTATCTAAACTCTTTCCAAAGGTGAGCACAAAGGGAACATCCTGCAGCATGTATTTGGTAAGTCACGGAAACGCTGGTCATCCACCATCAGATTCTGCTAACTCTTTGTGCGTGTGTGTAACACATCTTCCTCCATAGATAATTCCACTGATTGCAAATAAGTAATTATGTTTATTAATATAATTATGTTAGCACAAGAGCTCTCTCTAGTGGAGCCAATGATGCTTTACTGGTCGCGTTGCTCAAATACTGAAAAATAGTGGAAATACTTAATCCTGCTGTCTCCCAAATACAGCTAATGTCAGAATGGCATTACAGTCACACAGCACATGAGGAATGCTGTGTCTGTGAAATACTTTACAAACATAATCTACAAAAGGTGCTGGAATGAAATCTTTGTCACTCACTAACACCACTGGATTTTTTTTGAAGGTCTCCATCAGCTATTTGAGAAGAACAGGAGATTGCTTCTGAACATCCAATTATATTTGTCAAGTCTTTTTTCCACTGTTCTTTTCTGAGATATGGTGACTAGAACTGGACAAAATGCAGAATGTACTGATACTGTGTCTGTTCCATCAGAGGACCTTGACATTGCGTTACGTTTACGTCTCTCATCCTGCTCCTTAAAGAACAGCCCAAGTCCCACTGTTTTTTCAGGTGCAGCAGCTTTCAAGAAAACCTTGTAGTAGGCAGAGAAGTTCAGCAGACAAGTGGTCCATCCAAATAGCCTTTTCCCTCAGCCATGTGGCTGGCTTTTATATCCAGAAGAAAGCAGGCATCGAGAGACAAATCTTACATATGTGTGCAACAGCTCATTT
The DNA here is from genome assembly GCF_964188355.1 of Buteo buteo. Classification (NCBI taxonomy): domain Eukaryota; kingdom Metazoa; phylum Chordata; class Aves; order Accipitriformes; family Accipitridae; genus Buteo; species Buteo buteo. The sequence continues at coordinate 6,702,763 of NC_134173.1, forward strand.
TACATTAATCAGATATTGGTTCTGTTGACTTTCTGGTTACTTTGCACCTACTGGTGGCGGGTAAGGAGAAGGAAAAATTTAAGCTAGTGCTTTTGGAGAGAGCAAGAATTAATTTACGTTGCATGGTGGGGTTTTTTTGCTGTTTTTTTTTTTTTTAATGAGTTTTCAGATGCTGATGTGTTTGGCTTTCACAGCTACAGCTATTTTTCCTTTAGATTTTCAGAAGCCCCTTATGAGCTGCTAAAGAAACAAACTACTTCTGCTATGGAAACCATAATGCTTGGCTTGGAAATCAGTTCAATTGACTAGTAAAAATAGCATGTTTCCTTGATGGCATATGGTTAACAGGGAGGTGCCCCAGGGTTTAATGCAATGGTCAGTGTTTTAACAAATTTGTTTATGCTGGTGAGTAGCGGGATGACAAAAGCTGTAGCAGACGGTTATTTGGATTAGTTACCATCAGGAAAGATTATGAAAAACTAGGTAAGCCATGAGGTGTGGAGCAGTTGAGGGATTTGAGGTAAACCACAGTGGGAGGCATCAGAGCACTCTTATACCCTGGTTACTCCATTATCTTCCTTTCAGATCAGGCAAAAAAATGTAGACATGCATCCTAAAAAAGGAAGAAATCTAAGTGGGAGCAGTTAAAACCAGTTCCACCAAAGTGAAAAGGAAATGTCTACGAAGGCCAATGCTGAGGGTGTAAAATGCAGAGGACTGACGGCCTTCTGTTGGCTTTGTCGTTTACACGGCACCACCAGAAGAACTGGCAGATATTTCACAAAGGATCTGCAGCCTGGAAACCTATCCTAAATATAGTTATGCCCTATTCTTAAAAGAGGTCCATGTCTGGGTATTTTTTTTTTTCTTTTCTTTTTTCTTTTCTTTTTTCTTTTTTTTTCTTTCTTTCTTTTCTTTTCTTTTTTTTTTTTTTCCCCCAGATAACAAAAAGAGGATCCATCTTTCTAGGGTTGAACACCAGGTACTTTAAGAGAATTGAGGAGCCTGTGGTCCAGTTCCCTCCTTTTTTTTCCAGAAGCCAAGTCTTTTGAAAGAGAAGCATGTATTTCCCTCTCTCACGGCTTCTCCCACATCGTCCTCATGTGCCTGCCCCATGATGGGACTTGTGCTGAAGAACCCATCAGATAACAGCAAGTCATTTTTCTGAGGAGCCTGTTTGAGGAAGCATCGCTGGAGAGTCTTTGAACGTCTCAACATCCACAAAATAATATTTCTTCACCTACTGCTTCTGCCTGCCTGTTCCATGTTGTAGCTAATGATCTTTATTTCTTTGGGGGTTTGTTTTTTATGATTGGTCTGCTTCTTTTAAACTCCTTCAGTGCTTGGTTTTGTATGATTCTTCCTTCTCCAGTGTCATCGGAGGGAAATGGGATGGTATTCGTGCAAGCATCTGCACTCCTCATCTCTGGCTTCTCTTAAAGGAGAGAAATGTGCACCTCTAGGGGCTCAGGTCATGTCCTTTTAAAAATGACATCTAAAGTAGGTCATGGGAATCCTGACTTAAAATGCCTATTTTATACCCAGTTTGAGTATGAAAAGTAAAGCGAATGGACAGTCTGCTACTATTTTCAGGACCAAGGCAAAAGTTTTCTTTCCTTTTTTTTGTGTGACAGGACTGTTTCAAGAAGCAATTGACTCAAAGGTGTTACCAAGAATTTAATAGGCAGAATTAGGAGGAGCTGAAGAAATGTAACTGAAAGACTAATCTGGCTCACAGGAGCATTATTACTGGCGAGGAGAAGAGTGTGGCCTGTCCATCCATCCTATTTGAATTTGACAGGGCTGGCAAGTGGAAGGTTGTGGTTTTTCTCTAAGACTGAACACACTGATACGGCCATCACTTGAAGCCGAAACTTTAAGTGTTCACATTGTTACTTTTACACATTTACTTCTTCAAATAGGTGTTCACTTCAGCTTTAATTTTGTATGTTGGCATTTGAAGAAAAGCAAGCTTCCTTCATGCCTGCCTTCTTTTATTCCTTTTCCTCTTTGATTTGTGCAATACAGAATCACCATCCCTGACAACGACAGATAAATTTCAAATTCTGGGTTGAACAGTTAGTGTCTCAAGTGTTTTATTCATGGGCACCATACGCAAAAAGTGAGTAATTTTTCCTATTGTGGAAAAGTAATGTTATGTTCAGAACTGCCAAAGTTACTTGAATTTGACTCAGCTGTGTTTTCAGGTGAACCTAGAAATAAATGGAAAGTTGAAAAAAGCAGCTACATGTTACATACATAGTATACCTGTAGTTTTAATTCTTTTAGGTCAAAAAATATTCAAATGCATTCACAGTATTTTTGATTGAAAGAATTTGTAATTGGATTTCCAAACATGCTGCTTTCATCTTGGGCAGTACAATATGCACTTTGATAATAACATGGCTATGTCATTAGAAAGAAGTCCATTTACTAGTTTAGGCATAAAATGAGATACAGAAGAAGACAATAAAGTGCTTTCTAACATAATGCACCTTATTTTTTATTGTATTCAATAGCGGCATGATGAATAAGTAATCTTATAAGTGCATCAGAAGTACACCTTGGCTGATCTCTTAGAGGTGTTGAGTTTTCACTGCTATTGAGATTATTCATAATATCACTTTAATTTCTAATAAAGTGCATAGAACTTTATAATGGATCAAAATATGTGCCTAGAAGCTGCTTAGATCATCTGCTGGAAGAGGCAAACTTCCACACTGTAAAAGGAATGCAAGACAGGAGGAAAGGAAATTAAATGAAGATGAAAAGTAACATCTTCAAAATGACTTCTTTTTTAAATATAAATCCCATAAATAATAATGTCCTTATTTTCACTTATTCACACTCTTTTACTGGTAGCTATATATCTATAAGCTGTTCTGGGCATTAGTTACATTTTCCCCTATATTTAATGTTATCTCATGCAAATTAGATTTGCAGCAAACTAATCTGGTCCAGGTAGTAAACGTCACTGCTTGAATTATTTTATTCATCCATTCCTTTTTTTTTTTTTTCTATAGCATTTATGCAATTACCAGTGCTAGTGGGATTCTCCCCTCCCTCCCCCCATGAAATCAGAAAAAATTAAATCCAAGGAACCTAAATAAGGTTTACAATTTTTTCTAGCATTTTTTTTTCTTTTCTAGGAGAAAGAGAAGAGAGCTTTATTTGCTTTAAGACATCCACAATTTAAAATTTAATATCAGAACATAAGTAATTTTCCTGATAATAACAGCACCTTTTATATTCATAGGAAATTCTTGAAACTGGGTGATTTTGCAACCTCAAAACTAACAGCAAAACCAGTAGAGTAGTTCTTTGTCAGAAGGTGTGCAGCTCTGGTTTTGGACTCTCAGCATTTCATACATGGGAGCTCTGCCTGCTTAATAATAAAGACACTCTTATGACTACAAGTGTATCTGGGCTGATTTTACATGGTATTTGTTTTGAATTTTGTTGCTCACAGGCAGAAAAGGAGGCTTTTGAATTGACCATTGCTTCTTTTTAAAAGTACATTTGAATTACATACTTTACTGGAAAAGTATCACAAAATACAACCTGGTAATTGTTCTAGTTTTTGAAAATGTGCACCAGTATTAATGTTTTTGATGTTAATGATATCGTTTCTCTAGAACCGATGAAACATTGAAAATAATTGGGGATTCATTTTGCACAGTGAGCCTTCATACTCTGAAGCTCAGTTGATGTTCAAAATTGCACCTACTGAAGCACAGACCTTTTTGAAAGCCACAGTTTTTGAAAAGATTTCTTTCAAAACCTTAATGAATCAGGCAAGGATTTGTTGTACTGTCTATTGCCAAATATAGTCTCTGAGATTTCTTTCTTTTTTTTTTTTTTTTTGTTAAGTAAAAGGCTGGCTATGAGTTCAGTTTTAGAATACAAAAAAACAATCCATGATGTATTGCAAGAATGTAAAGTGGAAAATATCAGCTACTATAATGGCTGATTGGTAGTTATTTATTGCTCATACCCAAAGTATATCATAGCTGGATTTCAATGCCCTCATCTTAGTTATTGCCATAGTGAGTTGAGTACTGTGCAAACTTATAGCCAATGTTTTCCAAAATATAGCCCTTTTAAAGAAACCAAAGATACCAGAGGTTTTGAGTCTGTTTTATTTGCAGAAATGATTTATTTAAAAACCAAAGGTGTCATTCCAATGTTTTAATATAATCTTTGTTTTCAATGTTGAAACAGTTTTTATTTGGAAAATTGTCAAAATTGAGTGAAAAAAGAATTCAGGTCATTAAAAGATGAGCAGCAGCATAGAACAATAAATTTAGAGTTTAAAAACTCCTCAGTAAATTACATTTTTAACTTATTTTACAAAATAAACATACATATTCTTTTTTGGCTTTGTTTTGCGAGCGAAAAGTCAATTACTGACAACACCCATCCTGATCCTTCAAACAATTGTGCACATATTGAATTCTTCTCTTGCAAGAAGCTTCCTCTATTTTAGCTGGTCTGCTCCTGATGTTGAAGTTAAACTTATGTGACCAGAGACTTTTTCAGACCAGGAGTTATGTAAGACTGATGTTAAACGCAGGAAAGAGAAATAATCTGTAAGTAAATCAACACTGTTCGGTTAAATATTTTCCCTATACATTTTAAAAAAAAAAATCTTAATTTGTGGTAGGAACAGAGTTACTATTGTTTCACTGCTTCCTTTTCCCAGAATGGGAGAGAAGAAATCCAGTAGTCACCTGTTCTGCTCAATTCCTTTGTGTGTTAGATCTGTGAACCATGTTACTGGGAGGGTGGACTTTTTTTCCTCCTTCACCAGATTCCATAGCAGAGGACCTTACATATAGAAATAGTTCAGTTTGGTTTTTTTTTTTTAATTATCCCTCATAATTTGCTAGACTAAATCAATTTTGCTATTAAAATAGGCTTAGTTGCTTAGATACACTAAAGTATAAATAATGATGTGCTGTGATACATATTGTGATTTACAACGAAGAAGGTTAAAGATTCTCTTCAAAAGCTAAAAAATTCCAAACTACACCTCCAGCAGATTCTCCAAACCTGCATGCAAGTGACCTGAAAAAGCGAGCAAAGAAATTGTGTCCTCAGCCATGTTTGCTTTCAATGAATTTTAGAAAACTGGGGAAAATTCCAGGACAAAAGAGTGCCTCTCGTTACCCTGAGACTCCAAGAGGGTGCGTGACAAGGCCTGGGAAATGGTAGGGTGGGTTTCATGCCGTGGTAAATTAAGCCAACACCCTGTGGTCATAGTAGTTCATAAATAACCCCAAAGAACTGAATAAAATTAATACTGGAAAGCGTGGTTTCATGGAAAACAGATCTTTGTTAAACTTGCTTTTATTCTTTGATGATGGTATATACGGCTGAAACGGTAAATGAGTAGGTGTGGTGCACTTAGACGTTTAAAAAGCATTTGACTTTGTACAACATGCTGTTCTGATTTAAAAAACCCACAATGTATTGCTATACTGTGTCAATAAACACATGTTAAATAGATTAAAATCGCGCTAGCAGACAGGTAACGCAGGTAGTTGTCAGTGGAGAGCCATCATCGAGCGTAGGTGTTTCTTTCTCGTGGTCTTCTGCAGGGACAGAAACCGTGCGCGGCACAGTACAATTGCCTCTGTTCACGAAGCTAATAAAAGCTCATTGCTGCTAGATTAACAGAATGGCAAATTATCACGAGGACAACAAAGTCTCGTCTAGAAACTGCCACTTGCCAACCGCTTTGTCTTGATTTCTTTTTCTCCATAGGTGGTCTGTGATATACGTTCATATTCACAGGATATCACAGTAGTTCACTGCAGAGTCGTGGCCTCAAAGGCTATGACTCTACGAAGTGGTGGCATCTGTGTTAAAAACCACAATGGAATAAGGTTAATGGATTGGTGGGAGGATTTGGTGAATTTCACAGGGAAACTGAAGATTTCTTTTTGTTGTTGTGGAACATGAACTATGGGAAGCTGCTCCTGTTTAGCGTAGGGGTGAACAGTCAGCCAGTCCTATACCCGATTAAATCGATATTTGTAAAGAGAAAGGCATGCAGTGGAATATAGGTACCAAATGCCTGAGTCTTTACGATCCTCATGACAGGCAGCAGCACTTGGTGCAGATCCTTGGTGGGATCTAGGTGCGCCTTAGCCCTATTCACCCAGCATTGCACCTTCACTGATCAACCTGTCTCAAACCGGTCAGTCCTGACTTTTGAGAGGATTTATGTAGCCATATTACGCTAGGACTGGAGGTGACGTATGTCCAGCTAGCTCAGGGAGCTCCGGCAGATCACATGTGGAGATGCCCAGAAGCGGCTTTCATGTTCATCGCACAGTTTACCTCTGAGAAGAAGCAGACGGATCTGCAGCCCTTGCTGGGGACATTGCAGTACTTCATAAACATAGCGACAAGAAATAAATTCTGATGAGGGACATCAACTGCCAGTTATAGTTCTTCGGGTAATACTTCATGCTGGTGGTCCTTCATTTTCAGCATTCAGGAACGCTGCTGAGTAAATAACATGCAATGGAGAATATCAGACTTTGCTCACATTGCTGGTCTTAATCTTGATGTTTTATTTCCTGGGGCTGTGTGTGCGCGATGCTGGTGGGGCTCGTGGGCAACATTTTGGGTTCTGTTCCAATAAGTTAGACATCATTATGGTAGAGCAGTGTGTTGATGGTACTCTTCCTATATCAGCAACATCAAATGGAAGCCCTTTTTACAGTAAGGCTTCTAGTTTTCTGCAGTATTAGTGTTTGCAAGTATAAGTTCTGAGTCCGATTAATTTATATAGAGATAGATGGATCTAGATAGTTATTTTCAATGAGGGTCTTACTGAATCAAAATAAGAGAGCACAAAAACATAGAAAGTGTAATTTCCTAGAATGAGGAAGGGCATGCCCCTTAGAGTTTTGGGATAGCCAAAACTGATCTTGCAAACAGGTGCACAGAGAAATTCGTCCCTTAGATATTTCTAAAACTCAATGCTAGTTTGTTTCAAAATAGCCTTGGGGGGAAAAAAAAAGAAAAAGAAAAGAACCAACTGTTTTTGAGAAGATACTGAGGAACTAAAGCATTCCCTTGCTAGTGAGATAGTTTTTCTTGGATTATTGAGAGCTAGAAAGATTTTTGTTGTTGTTGTTTTACTTCTTATTTCTTCTGAAATCATTCCCATGCCTGAAAGGGAGGGCAGTATTTTGTCTCTGCTGATACAGCTTTCTCTATTGCATTTTAAATAATGGCAAAGAGCTTAGAAGTCTGGGAAAGATATTCTTTTACTCTAATATATTAACCTATATCAATATTTCAGATTTATGTTTATTTATTTACTCCATTTTTCTCTTCCATTGACAGTTACCATACTCAATCATACTCTTCTCTTGAAACAAAACTGATGAAGGCCATGAAGATGTTCAGCACATACAACAAATGTTTCTCACCAACTGAGTTTATAAAAAAGTAAGATTAAAAAAAAAAAATTAGAAGTGCAAGCATATATCAAGAAGTCCTAAAAGAGAAGCTGTCAAGCATCTCTGTTCAACAGTAAAAATTTCTATTGATTCTCAGTAGTCAGCAATGTGTTCTTCACTTTCTAACATACTGGAGCAAGCTGAAAGGAATATACTTTCAGAAAGGCTGTGGGTAAAACTAGACACTACACAAATAATTTGAAATTTTCCTTTTAGCAGGAGTAACTGTTTATAGCTGTAATGCTATGTGTGTATGTACAGGCAATATTATGGGATTTTCTTAGGCATTTCTTTGGATGTATGTTTTCTTAAGCTTACTGATGTCTGGTTTTTCAGCAACATTTTTGCTGTTGCTTTCCTGATGTTTGTCTTATAACAACTACATAATGGATTTAATTAATGACTGGTAGATGCATTTGACTATCTGCAGAGCCTTGTTCCATGTATGGACTCTGTGTTTTATCAGAAGTCCCTGGTATATAAAAAGTAGCTGTACCTATTAATGCCTGCTTTTATTTTTTTTTTAGAGACACCACAGAATTTATTCAAGAAATCAGTTTTTACACATTTTTGGACCTATTACTCATGAAAAAAAAAAGGGTGAGATAAATCTTAGAAACAGAAAGGTAATCACATCTAATTTCTCAGTTGCACGTGGTTTGCACATGGCATTGAAAGAACGCTGTTACAATAACATAGTCAACAATCAACACTGACAATAATTTCTGTCCTTTGTCTCCTATTGTGGCTTTTGAATCTGTATACTCTTATATTTTTGGTTCAAAATAACAAGCACCATGGAAAAGATGACAGAACTCCAATTTCCTTTCAGTCCATCCGTTTTCCATCATGCTTATCCTCCTGGGAAATATTTTCATATGTTCCTCTCACAGCATTGGAAGATGCCTACAACTGTCTCAAGCGATCTCAACAATCACTTGTTGCTCAGTTGCTGGTTCCTTGAATCTGTTCATATGGGCTTGGTGTTAGTTCCACCAGCTAATCAGTTAAAGTCAAAATTTTTGTGTGTATTCCAAATCTGGGCTCCCCTCTTCACATGTCAGGAAATTGCTGCTGTGCAAGTAGGTGGTACTCCTCCTACAAACATGTACTAAAAAAGCTCTCAGTGCCTAATGGACAGGAGATTAAGTGGACAGGGGGAATAAGATTCAGAAAGCTATTTGGGAGTGTAATTTCTGTTAATTTGAAATCAGCTGTGCTGAGAAACGTGAACGTTTTTCTGACTCCAGGTTCAGTCTAACTAAAGGACTCCTGTCCGTCGAGGCTGGGACACTCAGCACCAAGTTCCTGACTTGAGAAGGGGGCATTTGATGTGTAGACTTGTGTGTTAGAAGATACCAAATCTGGCACCTGTGGTCTTCACGCTGAACAGGGGAAAAGCCTGTGGGATGTTACAGTTTGTGCCTGGAGTCAATCCAAGATCCTGCTAGCAATGCAAGGAGCAGGTCCTTTCCCAACCTGGGAGCCCTGCCGTCCTCCTTATGTCAGTTGAATTCACGTAGTGGGAATGAAAGAAAACCAACCCAGGAAAACAAGCTAATAGTTTGTCATTGACTTTTTTTTTTAAAACGGGTATTTATCTCAGAAAATTCAGACCTTGCCACAGCAATTTGTGCCATGGTGCCTTTGAGGTGGGCTCTTGCAGGTTGGAGCTGGACATGGTGGGAGTCGGAAAGTCCTTCCTCCCTCCTAGGGTCTGGCCAAGACCTTGGCCATTTGTGGGCTCCCTCCTCTTTTGTCAACCCCTAAATGCCTCAACTCGTAGGAAAGAAAACCAGGCATGCAAGCTGACAGAGGTCCTTGGTGTTTCAGCCAGGTTCACAATATGGATAACTAGGGATGAAGACCAAAAGCACGGTCTACAGCATGTTCTGGCCTAGGAATTTGGAGAGACAGTCTCTCATAAGAAGAGAAGACTAGGGGTGGGGGGGAATGGGAATGGGCTTCAAATATACAAAAGGCTTCTGCCGAGACAAAGGAAGCACTGATTTTTCATTTTTTTTTAATTTGTGGTGGGTGGTTCAGGAAGTAATGGGTTTAAAATTCAGAAAGGAATATATAGGGCAGATGATAAGAGTTGTTTCCTTGTGGTAAAAAAAGAGGAATAAATTGGTTGAAGAGATTGCATGTAACGACCTCCAACGATGAAAGTGCCAAAACCTAGACGATATCTGTCAAGAATAACATAAAGGTAGTAGATTTTCTTTAGGGAATGAGGCTGGACAAGATGACCTCCTGAGGGACCTTCCAGACCTTTGCCTCTATAAACTGTATTTGAACTGACATGGAGACCACAGGCAGAATGTTTTAAAGGAAACCCATTATACAACCTGTCTGGGGATCACATGTCCCCTTTTTTATTTCCTATACCAGTTCTGGGCTCATCTATACAAGATCCTGTGTTGTCTGGGCACTGATTGCCTGAGGCCAACCCATTTTGTGCAGGAATACCTGGCATCAGCCATAACGTCGTCGATGAGTCAACAGAGCTTTGATTTTAACCATGAGAGAGCTAAAAGCTCTTACTTGAGGGTCTTAATGCTGGACCCTGATGATGAGAGAGGATTTAGATTTACAGAATCTTAGTTATAGATGGGTTTAAATATCTCCTCCTTAAGGCACTCCCAAAGCTTCATTAGCGAGTTTGGACTGAGGTGATTCAGCAGAAATATAATTAAAATGTTCAGTTAAGTTTTGTAGAAGTGCCTCAGGATGGGACAAAGCATATGTTTATAACCTAGGAAATAGAATGTGAAAGAAAATAAAGATTACAGCAAGCCTGTAAGAAACACAGAGAATTTGTAGCTGCAATATTGTTTGTCTTGTGAAGGAAACCATGGCATGTATTTCTTAGTAATGTCAGCTGATGGAGCTGAGACCATAAAATGTTCCTTGCCACTAGCGGAACATTTCTATTGCTAGTTATTGATCGTATTGCTAGTTATTGTGAAAAACATATTTTATAAATAGCATTCCTTTTTTTTTTTTTTTTTTTTTTTTCCTTTTGTGAAAAAAGTTGCTGCATGGTGATGCAGGGGAAGCTACTGCCACAGAAGTTCTCTGGAGAAACAGGAGGGCACATTTCCTCTCCACAGCCTATGTTTAGTATGCCAAATAACGGGCAGGCAGGCAAGCAGGCTTGTCAAATGTCTTGCTTTTTCAAGAATCCTTGTTCGTATGTGATGGCCACCCAGTTCCCACTCATGGTCTGCAAGCCTCGAGCTGGCTGAAATAGCGTGCTATTCAATAAGAGTATCTCAGTACAGTAGATGATGGGCACGTAAGGAGGTACACAGAATTGCAAATGCTTCTGAACGGTGGTCAAAATCACCAGCTACAGTCAAGTGGTAATAAGGTAGGGAAAATAGTTGGGCATTTAAGCTATGATTAAGTGTACACATAGAAAAATAAAATGGAAAAATGTGAGAAGGTTGACCAGATCAACTCTCTGCTGGTATGGGCTGTCACAGATCAAAATGTTCCAGACAGAAGAAGTCTTTGTCTTGCTTCTAATGCTATCATAATTTAATTTGTAGCCTTCAGTTCCATAATGTTCGATTTCTACATTTATACTCCTGATCCGGATAAGTGATTATTGCTTTTTTTCAGAGCTGTAAAGTAATCATAAAATTCCACCTCCACACCTCACCTTTTCTGAGGTGCATCTAGCCCCCCAGCTTCCCCATTGTAAGGCCTTTCCCTTCCATCCACCTCCCTGGCTATTGCTTTCTAAGCACAATAATGTAGAAACATTAATAATTCACGTTCTTGCCTTGCTTTCATTTTCCTCCTTTCAGGCTCAGTCACAGCTAAGGTCCAAGCCTTAAAGAAAATGCCGGGCACCGTCGCACACTGAGTGTCTCGGTGTGTTCCTCGGCTTCTTTTCGTATAAAAACCCTCCCCAGAAAGGGCTGGTGGAACAAATTTCACCCCAGGCAGGGCCACGCAACGCTCCGTGCCGCTTTCCTCCTTTCCACCGCTGCTCAACACCCGAGCGGTCGTTCCTCTTCCCAATCAAACACATCCTGTACCTACAAGTTTCACTGCCATTCCTCAGGCCTTTGGACCAACAGAGTTTTTTTTTTTTTTTTTTTTTTTAATGCAGTTTATTAATTTTCTTTTTTACTGTCGCCCACACGCTCTCACTGTTTTTTTGTTTAATTTCTCCCCATCCATCCACCCAGTTGCCCCATCTCTGCTCATTACCATCTCCTGGGCCCTCCCATAGTTACCAGTTTCCCTTTTTGTCCCATCACCAGTACAGTTACACCTCTCCTTCGCCCTCACCTGGCTTTCACTGCCTTTTGGACCCCTCTTTCAATCATCTCTCTTACCACAGAGATGTCCAGCTGGAGCTGACTTCTTATTAGAAATGTATTTGCTAACAGTCAATTCTTGCTACTCCTTCTTTTCCACTGACTTTTCTCACAGAGGCTCATCGGTGTAGTCCTTGTCCTTCGACAGTCTTCTGCCTTTGTAGAAAAGTAAAATGTGACATTAACGTTTGTTTTTTATTTAGATCAGAACATTTAAAACCTGGTTTACATGCTTCCAGTACTGAATACCAAAATATACTTTCAGTCTGAATGGCTTTTATTTTAAGTTGCAAAACAAAGCTTGTTTTTCCTTTTCCTTGAAAAGTAACAAAAGCTCAAGAGCAGATATTGCCATTCATCATACGACAATTTAAGATGTTTTTAGGAATATATTCCAGGAGCTTTTCCAAAATGTTCCTTACATGTGCTCAGTTCCCCTGAAAAGAAAATTATTTTCATGCACTTTCCAATCACTTAATGCTTTGTATGAAATGCAGGCATATCAGTTATAAACATTCCACAGATCTTAAACAGAGATAAAAATATTTTGAATGAAAATGCTTCTGAATAAGTTATTTGAAAGACTGATTACCACTACTGGCTCTTATTACACAAACCTGAACATGCTACTTTAATGATCAATATCTCATAACTTTAAAATTAGCTTTTCACTGGCTTTGTAACTGAGCAGTAAAAATTTCTTTGTAATCAGTGAAAATAATTTGATTTTGTTTTAGTAGCCAAAGGAGATTTTTTTTTTAAGTTGCTTTCATGGTTCACATCCCTTTGAATAATAAAAGAAAGGCATAGATATAAAAAGTAAAGTTATCTAAGAGCAGAGGATCCAGATCAGTGAAAGGTCAGGAAGAGGAAGCAAAGTAAAAATCAAATATGCCTAAAATAATTATACTTTACAGATTTCTCTTCTCTCTCCTCTAGTACTGTATTCCATATACAGTATTTTAAGTGACTCAGAGAGGAGAATGCTACAGGATACACTGACTGGAGAACTGTGCCAGTAATTAGCGATCTTAGATCCCGGAGGCCTTATATGTGATGGCCTCCCCCTGTGCCAGGAACATTGCTCTGAAAACAAATGTTAGCCAAAATCTTTTTTTTAAGCTGAAATTTTGATTAACATCTCTAATTTCTTCCAAGTAGCCTACAGACAGGGAAAGCAGTAGAAAATTGTTTTTCCTAGTTTTTAAATTGACCCTTCCCTCCAAGGTGTGTAGATAAGAAAGGTCAAAATAAGCTGTTTGGTGCTTTTCAGGGACGAGACGGTGGCTCCGCAGCCATCCAAGATTGCTGGTAATCTCTTCCAGGCACTCGCCTAATGCTGGTAACACCTCAGATGACCAATTTATATATTACTTTAAAGACACATGCTCCTACTTAACAGAGTTATTGTCTCAGTGGGATAATGTCCCTACACTTACCCCCGCGGTGGGACCACTGCTCTACTCCACGTCGCCCTGTGGTTCAGCTGGGCTTAGTGGAACCTTTCTCGCCAGTCTTGACTTAACTCTTGTTTACTTCTAGCTGTGCAAGGCTGTAGGATCTTCCACAGCCAAGGGTGAGCGAAATTGCAGCTCCTAAGGTGAGTTTCACTCTGAACGTTTCGTTTTGCTTACCCTCTTTCAAAAGCAGAAGCAGAACTTGTAGGGAGGGCTAACATATTTTAGGAGAACAATTTGTATAGCTTGAGAGAGAAGAGAAAGGAGCACCTACGGAGCAGACTTCTAGCAGTGGGAGACAAGTAGAATATATGGTGGATAAAGCTATTGAGGGTTATTGCGTGCAAAAATGCAGATTAAAAACAATGGTTTAAAAAACTCAAGGGTATTGGAAGCTGGGGGGCAGGGGTGTAAGAGAAGAAAGGAACATTTTGGATGGGTTCAGAAAGTGACTGGACAAATTCAGGGTACCCAAATACCCACCAGGCTGCTGGCTGTGGTATTCAAAGATGCTTCTGGCTCAAAAATAGGCATCACCTGCTGCTCAGAGGGTGTTCAGGGGAAGGGTCCCTGCGTGCTTGACAATAAGTGACCATGGTTAGAGGCCAGATATTGAGTTATTGGTGGGACCTGCAGTCTGACTTAATCCTACCCTGTACACCGTTCACATGGCCTTTCTCAGGCAGGTACTGTCAGGACCGTGATGCTGGAATAAGTGATTCTTCAGTCTGATCCAGGTGCAGGTTTCTTGCCTCAGAAAATGGATCATCACCAGTTCTGGTTTTTTTTTCCACTGAGACAGGGACACGCGAACTGTTCTGACAGAACATGGTGCATTTTCTGTCTTCTCCAGATTTTCTTCCCCACTGTCTGTGTGACAGTGAGCTCAATCGTCTGAGAACTCAGGAGGCATTCCGAAGATACTTTTTTTAGCCTTCGTCTTAGAGCAACGCTGTAAGTAAGCGCAGACTAACTTCGTAGCCGCAGTTCTGCTTTGTCTAACGCTCCGCGATCTCAAAACCTGGCACTCCGTGAGCACAAAGACGATTCAGACTTGTGGCATTTCCTGGTTAACCAGTGCTGTACCTTGAATCCCCACAGCTAGGTCTGCACAGCTTTTCACCTCCAGTAGCTTTTTACTTCTGTGCTCCTGGGATTTCAGATTATTCCCTCCTGCAGTGGAAATGTGTACGAAGTCAGGTAGTGGTCAATGGGATTTTATCTTTTTTAGTAGTAGAATATTACATAGCCTTTAAAAATGAAAACTGTAAAAAAGACCAGGAAGGTTTAAGCTTTTTACAATTGCTGGGATTAATCACCTTGCATTTAGCATTATAACTGAGCTTGGGATAACTAAACAAGCATAGAAAGGGAGATCAGAATCTGGTCCCTCACGTTTTCCTCTCGCAATGTCCTGTCATAGCAATGTAATCTCCTACCTTTAACGGTCAGTCACATTGCCCTTTAAGCGGATTTCCTTTTTTTCCAGACTGTGTAAACAAAAAAGATGGAATTCACAGAACCCTGTTTGTATTGGTTATGATACCAAATAAAAAAAATAATCTTCCTGATTCTATCTGCTTACAAAGCACCCTTTATGTTAGAGACAACAGAGGACTGCAAGTTAAGTCATATCCGAGAGAAAAATGGCAAGTTTTTTACCCGGTGATGTATTTGTTTAAGCCTTCTTTCCATTAGGGCACCTGGATCTATAACTTCATGTGATAAAATAAGTGTTATTCATATATGAGTGAACATAGTGTACTGTTCCTTCTTGTGGGACTTACCACTGTTACTAGGGGACTCTCTTCTTTTACTGGAAGCAGTTAGGAAAATCTCAGCAGGCCTTTGTACAATTATCGTGGCCCCTGGTTTCCATCTAGTGCACTTCCAGCTTTGCTGTTCCTAGCCAGTGGGAATTTAGCAAACTACTTGGAAGGAGATCTGGTCACTGAGGCATCAAAATCTACCTTCTTCTCGCACACCAGAAGGTACGGATGGAGCCTGAAAGCTGCACTGTGCCTTTTCACACAGCCGTCTCATCAGGGAGAGAGTCCCAGGGTTGGGACACAGGATCCAAAAATAAACACCTTTCAGTGCTTTCATTATGGGGGCTTGTAGGCTTTTCTCCTTTTGTCTCGGCTCTGGAAATCGGGCGAGGAATCTTGCCTGCTTGGCCACGTGTAGGAGAAAGTGATAATTTGAACGGATGTCCTAAGTTTATTAACTTTCCCTGGCTGCCATGAGCAAAGGCAGGGAGCGAGCTCTCAAAACATCTGTCTTACTAGCAGATCAAACCTATAGATATCTGTGACAGAAATATCTGAAAGCATGATTAAATGAAGTCTCCCGAGCCAGGCACTTTTTGAAAAACAAGCACTGTATTACTTCAATTTGCTGTAAATAGTAATTTA
Organism: Buteo buteo; assembly: GCF_964188355.1. Classification (NCBI taxonomy): domain Eukaryota; kingdom Metazoa; phylum Chordata; class Aves; order Accipitriformes; family Accipitridae; genus Buteo; species Buteo buteo. Next base: position 6,718,449 of record NC_134173.1, read on the forward strand.
CTTTGGTTATTTCCTTTAATTACAGCGCTCCATCTTTACACATGGCTGTATTTAGGAACAAAGGGACCAGTGTCACTGTAAGGTGTATGTTATAATAGAGACATTTGTATTAGGCTTCAGGAGAAGCCTACAGTGTATCCAGCAATTCTGTGGCTCTTGTGACCACTGACCCTTCTCTGGTTTTGTTAATGTTTTTTGTTTTTTGTTTTTTGTTTTTTTTTTTTTTGTTTGTTTTTGTTTGTTTTTGTTTGTTTTTTTTTGTTTTGGTTTTTTTTATATATATATATATAAAAATATCTATATATCTATATCTATATATAACTATGTGCTCATTTAGGCTCTTTCTGGTTCTGCTATGAATTGCATTTGACACTTCAGCTATTACCATGTACTGTTCTTACTTTTCTCATACACAATATTAGGATAAACCAGAATTAGAATAACCTCTCCTCTAGTATATAAAAGGTACAGATTTTAAGGGAAATGATACAAAAACAAATTTTTAACCTAACAAGTGTTATAAATGAGCCAGTTGTTCCAAATTTTTTTTACAAAGAAACAGGAAATCAAGTTATCTAGCAAACCTATTTATACACAGTAGGTAACCCTGGGTTGCAGGCAGGACTAATAAACAAAGAATGACAACCTATTTCTTTTAATGACAAGCTGACATATTTATTTTTATTATTTCACAAAAGTATTCACCAGACTCATCTGTCACACTAAAGCCCCACTCTCCCTCCCTGCAGACAGAGCATGTAGCCTTACTGCACTCAGGTTCAGTGAAAAAAATAAAAAATAAACCCAACCTTTTTGGAATCAAAAAAGATATTTGAAGGGCCTGCAGTTTACTGGGCTGGAACATAAAAGATAAGATTTTTCTTGTCTGAATAAAGTTTTATATTGCTCATTTTTGCAAAGTTAAATTGCAGCTACAGAAAGTGATTTTTATACTAAAAATTAGCTTTGTGATATACTTAAGTTGAATTTCTACTTCTCCAGGAACTGGAACACCATTTCCTATAAAATCTGTTTGATCTTTCTACCTGAATAAGACACTTCACAACTTTTAGGCCATTAAATCAAACACTTCCTTTAGAAATGATAGAACGTCTTATAGAATTTTAAAAAAAGCAATAATGAATTTCAGATACAAACTAAGTTACCATAAAATGGGCTTACTTTTCCACGCTTAGTGTGACATTTTCCAATAATAGCATTTTCTCTAAAAAAGTGAGAATTCAGTTTTGCTCAAAGAAAGAATCTCCTTAGTTTTGCTAAATGCACATTTTTGTTATTTATCATTTGTGTAACACTAACATGGATATAAAAAATAATTTAGAGTGTCTTGAACTAGAATTTAGAGTAGCTACAGATCAAGATTTCCTTTCTGATCTTGGACATGCAGACCTTGTGTATGCAAATCTCATATTGGAAAAGAATGAGTATCTGTTTTGCATGCCACTTAATGGAAAGCCTGTTAATTAGGTCCTTCAAATGAAATTGAGTTAAGCATGGAAGTGTTTAGACCACAGAGATTTTTCTTTTTACTGTCCACTTTTATTTATATTTTACATAAATGTTGAATGCATGTTCTGAGCACTTAAAACCCCCTAGAAATGTAATGGTAGTTTGGAACATGCAAGAAATTCAGGTCTAGGACCTAGAAAAGAAAAGAGAATGATAGTGTAATGTGACATGGGTGGTGGTTTTGTATGTTCATGCGTATGCATTTTCGCTCTGCCATTTATAGCAGCAGTTTGGTCATGGGAAATATGTACTAAGAAAGGAAGTTTTATGCTTATTCAAAGAATTATGTTATAGTAACTAGAAGATAAAATAAGGACTTCAAACCTTATAAAGTTGTCATTAGTTTAATAAAAAAATTACATACTGTAAAAAAAACCCCCAACAATTACAGTGAAAAGAAATAGGAAAAATGTGTTTAAATGCTCCAAATCCCATGTTTTAATTTCACTGTACAACATAACCCATGAGCCACTCAGTAAACAGATCTTTCAGGTTCATGTAAATGTTGCTAGCTTTGAAGAGGTAGCCAAGTGACTAAACATTTGAGTGTCCTGGGGATTTTATAATTTTAGCATTACATATAAACCCTGCTGAGAGTGGATAACAATTCTGCTAACACAAAAGCAAAGGTAACCTATCCATTTAAAAATTATGACACTGGCACCCACTTTATTAAATGCTTCAAAACATCTTATGTCATGTCCATATTACTTGCTTGCAACTGTGCTGGTTTTGAATGTGAGCTAATACAAAGATACTGTCACAGCCTTTTGTGTGAATTCAAACTTTGTGGAAAATACAGCCATCCCCTCCCCACCCCCCCATGCTTTCACTCAAAAAAAAAAAAAACCACACTATTTTAGGTGTCCTCAAACCTGCCAGGTCCCTGCACATTGTTTTATGATACCTGCATTTTATGGGAAAAAACCCAACCTAAAACGCCAACATAGTTTTTACATTACCACGGATATACTAGAAAAGGGCCATTATTGAGTTAGCTACCTATTCCTGTTCATTCATGAATGAATAATGTTAGAATTAACATGAGCTATAGTGCATTATTTATTATTTCTCTGGATTTGATGCTTAGCAGAGGTGTTAAAGGTCTGATGCCTTTTAAATGTAATTCATTTCCCTGTGTTATGTAGCTTGCTGGCTAAAAGACTCCCTTCACTTTTCTTTTGCTGTTGGTATTTTGGGGTAATACTTCTTAAAATTAAAGTAATAGTAAAATTATTTCAAGGTTTTAGTTAAATAAGCAGAACAATTAGTTAAAAGCATGCAATTATTTAGTGTTAGTGACCAGATCCTGAAGTAACCTTGAAATCTATGTATTTGGCTAATGTCTGCACTTGTATCATGAAAATGAAAACAAAATTATGCTCTTTTGCTGTGATTTTTGTTTCTGAAAGTTCAAGAACTAGGAAGAAAGCATCCAGGCTGGAAGCCTGGCACTGTCAAAGGAATGGGAATTTTATTCACAGTAGCATAACCCTGTTCAATGATTGTTTGTTCTTGTTTAAACAAGGTTCTTATTTACGTTGTTAAAGACTCAAGATTAATATTTTATGATTCATAATACACGGTGTTGAAGGGTGGCGAACTAGGCAGCAAAAGAGTCATTTCCTAAGAAGCATTTTCAGCACAAGCAAAACTCTCCGAATGTTGTTCAAAAGAGGCTGTTCACATGCATCTGAACGGGGAAGGGATCCGTACGGAAACTAAGAGTACTAGTTACAAGCTGGGAAAACACCCTCTCTAACTGTAAAAACCTACTTATTGTGTACCAAGAGCGAACTGAACAGAGAAAGACTCTTACAAGCCACTGTGAGAATGCTTTCTCACCTGTGGGTATATCTGATTATCAGTCTTAGAGTTATGAGGGTTTTGGCAAGACTCGCAAATTCCTGCCATGACTTCTGTCTACTCAAAACAAGCTGTTGGCGAGTGCTCTTGGCAAGCTTAGCATTTGCTGTGAGGCTTCTGCAAAAGAAAAGTGTTTCAGTCCTTAATCATTTAGGAGAACAATTGCTTCCCCAAGGCTTCTGTCTGCAATTTGAGTTGATGCGTCTCTTCTGTAGAGATGCCATGTGACACGTCCCACAACCACCTTAATTTGAATTTGCAAACCGTATTTTCAAGGGTTTTCACAATACCTCCGAAGTATTTTTCTTTGCAGCTCTCCAAACTGTAACTTTCCAGAGTCCAAAGAACAGCCTGGAGCTGGGATCATAATCCCTAAAAGAAAACCCAAAGCAACCAAAAAAATACAGGTACACAACCTGCAGCGGGCGAGAAAAGCTGGGCAGAGCTAGAAGGAACTTTCCTCTCCGAACATTTATAAGATGCTGGATGATAGGACAGAACAACATGAAGTACCACCACGTCACCCCAGTTTTCCTTGCATACTGAGTTAACAGGTACTTTGGCTCACATTAGGCTTTGTATTATTATTAGCAAACACCCTAAACTTAATCAGCAGTTGGGAAATCCAGCTGTTCTGTGACTGTGCCTATGTCCATGCAAAAAGGCAGATAGCTGGTGAATTGGGCTGGGTGGTTAAACTAACTGGACTTGGTAGATGGCTCCTCCTGCAAGCACACCGCAGTATCGCAGCTCACCGTAGCGGCTCCAGAGCGTTTGCTTGTGAAGCTTTGCTTGGCATTTTTCAGCTTGCAATCTGTGTTTCAGGATCTGAATACCCTCTTCCCCGCTTCCCCCCCACATCACGTCAATATCAGAAGGCAGGGCATAAATTAACAGTTATTAAACGCACCGACGAATCCCTAGCAAGACTAATCTGAGCCTCTCTTCTGTAGAAGGAGGGACGAGAAGGAAAAGCACATTTCATAGTCATTAAATGCCTGCTCAGTTCAGCAATGTTAGCTGAGCGGGAAGGATTAGGAAGGAAAAGAATAGCAACAGCCACAACTCAGGTTTGGACAGTTTCATCCCCTTTTTTTTATAACGGGCAAAGACTTAAACCCACAGTGGCTTTTTTTAACTCCTGTTTATTCTACTGGTAATTATGAATCTAAGTAGGGACTAGACAATGAAATGTGTATCTTCAGGAAATTTGGTCTGTGTGGTTTGAGTAGGATTGTGTTGCAACTTGTTTCCCTAAGGCTTCAAATACCTCTCACCTAAAATTGTAAGGTAAAGTATGAAACTGTAATGAATAAATAAAGAAGTTTAAACTACCTAATTAATTAAAATCCTGGAAAATTAGTATTAAAATTGCATTCCTTGCAATAGTAAGAAGATTATTTACAGGTTCTTCCTATTTCATATTAAAACCATAAACTGCTTCAATAGCAAAGAAATTTTGGAAAAGGTACTTTCCATAGGGCATTTTAATTGTGTTGTTGTACTGAAACGATTGCACGCAACTGGAAAAAAACATTTATTTTTTTTTTAAATCCATGTGATCATTTTTGTATGTGTGTATGATTTATTTTTCTGAAATTTTGGTGGTGCAGAATGTTTGGAGATGACCAAAACCTCCACCCAAACCATTCCCAGCAATCCAAAATATGCCCTGAATTAAAAAAAAATAAATGACATTGTGGTCAACACCCATTAACAAAACAAACAAATAACCAACCAAACAAACCAGGGACTTAGCAGCAGAGGGCTGAAGTCAGCATCCTAAAGCATATTTGTGTGCCCTGCATCTTGTCGTGATTGATGCGTTGCACTCGTGGCATTTGACAAACATTGTTTTGCAGGTACTTAGCATGATGACAAATTAACAAATGGAATAAATGGATTACAAAGCATTTACATAGTCATTTATGCCTTTTTCCATCCAGTCTGGACTACTACAAAGTGATCTGAGGCTAGTTAAGAAGAGATATACAAGCTTTACAAGGTGCAGCATGCAGCAGGGTGATTAATGCGGAAAGATTAATGAACATAATTTTGAATCAGTAGCTTTTGTCTTACGCTATTTGCTCATTTTGTTATTAATAGGCACTGAAATGGTGACCCTTATTTCATGAATCCTCAAAGGGCTGGCACCGGGCTGCCACAGATAGCATTCTTGAAGCATCTTTGAAACAACCTCTGATAAACAGGGACAAAAGAGATGATCATCGAGGAGCAAACATCTGCGAAGCAGGGAAAATTAGCTTGGGTGATGGTCCACTCTATCATGGCAGCAGTGCTTCTGGCTCCTCCAGACCCTACTGATCTGGCACTGTAAATCTCAGCGGGCTATTGCTGAAGCGGCCTCGGGTTTGAAATGACTTAGTGGGTTGTCTCACAAGATTTTTACGGTGGGGAAACGACAGGAGTAATTTTTCACGTGCGTCATCCCTCGAGAAAGGTGACTGCTAAGTAGTGATGCTGCATTTGTCGACAGTGACCGAAAGTGCTCCTTTCTGGGAAAGACCTCCTGGGATCCTGATGTTTCTGCTGGGCTGCGGAGGCTTCTGCAGCACGAAGATGCCCCTCGCTTCACGCAGGCGACAGCAGCGCGCGGTGCTAAGCTGCTGCAGCTGCCACCACGCTGTATTCCTGCTGTCTCTTTCTCCTTCTGTAATCAATTTGTTCAAACTTGGTTTGTCCGCTCCCCACCACAGACGGCAGGGATCACGATCCTAAACGTATTCCGTGGATGCTTCCCTTTGTCCTGTTTTGGCCAAGTAAACAGACAGGCAATTTGTACCAAAAGTGGTTTGGGTTCATTTTTTTTTTTTAATTTTAAGTTTGATTACTTAGATGATGCATGGTAATTTTTGATGTGTAGTAAACCTGATGTGTACTGTAGGATATAGGAAACGTTTGGTCTTACACATTCAGCCTAGCAAGTTAACACGTGTCAGCTGAGCTGTGCTAACTGCCCAATTTTGTGTTCTTTGCCTGTGGCAGCTATATAATGGTTCAATTTAGCTGGCCCTCAGAGAAAGCACCTGCAGAGATTCAGTGTGCCACAGACTGTCTCACCCCTTACAGGCATGCAAAGCTTTGAGTTTCTCAATCTGACCACCACAGTTTACCGCACGCTTGTGCTGTCTTGGGTTACAAGATATGTGTTGTGGGGGACAAACTGGAAGCCAGAGGCTCTCCCCAGATACGAAGCAGTAAACATCTGCAGGATGAGCTCCTTCTGGTACAGCTCACACTCTGGGAGAACAGAATTGCCTCCCCTTGCCTGTATGATGGCTGGAGGGCGCGTTTTCAGTGGTGGATAAGTCACATTTGTGGCCCCAGAGGTGGTGGGGTGGAGAGCCAAAGGCTGGGGTGTGGTGGGGCAACTGGTGTGAGTTATAGGGGAACGAAGTCTGGCTCCGCAGATTTGCAACCCATTCTAGGAATGCTAAGAAGCCTTATTTCTGAAGACGTTTTGCTGCAGAAATGCACCACACCCCATCTGCAGAGGGCGAAAAGAGAGGATGAAGTAATAGATGAGGGAGTGACAGCAATTAAAGAGTTGCAACAGACACTTGTGCCTTAGGGGGCATGGGTGGCATGAACGGATCTGAGGAAGGGAAGGAAGGGGAGTTAAAGGACGTGCGTTAAGCTCTATGTAAGAGCTGTGATTCTTAGCTGAAACTAGCAGCTAAAAATTTAATATGATGAATGACACTCAACAACCAATCTACTCAAAGGCACTTGTATGCATTAAAATTCAGTAAGAAAAAGAAACAGAGAGTAAAAAGAGTGATAAAAGAATACTAACAGTAAGAGTGTGGTGCTTCTTAATCAACATTACGTGTGAAATACATGCCTGAAAGCAAGCTCTGGTAGTCACAAAGTAGAAAATAGAAAAGTATATCTATGTGATCTTGTCTTTGCATTTCAAGAAAAGATTTGGTAGAAAATACAAAACAGAGACTGACAAAGCCAACTACAGAAGGAATTAAAGAAAATTTGGTTCAAATGAGAATAGAAGCATAAAACTAGTATTTAAGGATGTTGGAGATTTCATAATTGGATCATCACAACAGCAAGTGTTATATACTTTAGAACTGGCTCTTACTGTGAGACAAGGCTCCTTCAGAAAGCAGAACTAAAATAAAGTGAGAGTACTTTTAAACTAATTCATGTATGATCTATGTGAGACTTGTACAAATTATTGTGTTCTTCATAAAGCTCTGTCTTCTGGTGACATATGTAGGAATTACCTTTTCAAACAGAGCATTATTTGGAAATGGAAGTGGCAAATCAATTTATGGAATTAATTCCATTTTTGAAATGTGAAACTTAATAAAAAATCTGATCCAAAGAGTTAAGTAGCACTCGGAAGAATGTCACCCCTCTCTATCAGCAGAACATTTAGGACATTGTTTCTTGCAAAGTTGTTTTCTACAGGTCAGATTTCATCTGGCAAGTCATATGTTCTGCAGGAATTAAAGATAAATGGTGTGGGGAAAAAAAGAGCATTTGAGGCAGAGCTCTAGCTGGTACATATAGGGATGAGGAAGGTGAGTAGCTAGTCCTATCTTCGCTCTTCTGGTGAGCTGCAGGCTAACATAGCTAACAGTCCCTACGCAATGTACAGTTCTGGATACCTGTTGAGATGATGCAGCTATCCTGTGTTAAAAGGCCGGTCTTTTGCACGTGAAGTTCTGAGCTTCCTCAGACAGCACTGACCAGGGATCGGGTCATATTTCCAGATTTGGGAGCAGTATATCCTTGCTAACGGAGAGGTGACAGCATTTAGTCCGGGTGCAGAACTATACTAAGGCTATGTTGCCATCAATGCCCAAGCTAGACCTCCTCATGCATAGTGCCCATTGAGCTTAGCTCAATATTGAGCATCTCCAGTGGCCCTTTGGGTTCAACACAGGCACTTCAGCTAATTAACTCAATTAAGCATGTATGGAGAAAGCAAAGAGACGTTACGTTCACTCAGAAGTGTAAGAAAAGGAATAAAGGCTGCGGGATCTTCAAGAGCTTAGCCCTGTAGCTCACAGGACAGTCATGTTTGCAGAAGGTGATGGACTCAGGAGAGGAGGGGCTTTTGGATGGCTCCTGAGTTTATTGAAGCATTTGAAAAGTTGCCTTGACCATACTGGAGTAATTAATGGGACTTGGCATTTCTGTGTGTACTTAACTACAGATTTATGCATGGTAAAGCTCACCACTGTCCAAATGTACCTGTAGGGCCCCAGCTAAAGCCTTTGAAGTCAATATCAGTCTGAAGTGAATGAGAGGTGCATCATGCCCTTAAACAAATATTTCTGGAAAGCCCACTGTGCATATGGAGAAATATTTTCTTGCTAAGCTGACATTTTAAAATTAAATAATTTTTTGGCTCCAGGCCTTAAAGGAAATGGGACAACTTTCTTTTCACATATTATTTTTTAATGATGCAAAACCTATGTTTAAGCTTCTTTTTATTTTAAAGTGACTGTGCATCTTTTTTCAGGCTTTTCTAAAGAACCCACCCCAAGAACAAAAACTACCCCAAACCCATTGATGGAAGAGAAAGCATCACAAATTACTGGCCTGAAATGTTTTTGAAAGTTTCAAGTTTGGAAAACAGGGAATAAGTGGAAACTCTGTTGCAACCACAAGAACTGCTTTGCACTGTATGCCAGTCCGTGGGTGTTTGTGTGTGTCAGAGCTCGTCAGGTAGTTATTGGGATTATATTTTCCATCCATGCTTATGAATCACTCAGAAACGGATCCAGATTTCTGCTATTGCTTTGTTATTTGTAAGCATTAATTGAATAATCTGGGTGATTAGCTTTCAGGCTACACAATGTCCATAAACTGATTGCTGCAGTGTGTCACCACTTGCTGTTCACAGAAGGTGATTGATTAACAGTTTTACAGTGTAAGCTTTCAGCTTCCCTTTTGGAGAACTAAAACTTGCAAGAAGTTTGAACAATGAATATCAAATGAAGTCAGAATTTCACAACAGTTAAGGGAACTGATTTTCAATTCCTTTCTTGAGTCTTCATCTAATAGGAAGCAAGTACTGCATACCTTCTGTAATGTTAGCAAACTTTTGCTCATTTGGGCAAAATGAAAAGAATAATTTCTAGAAACTACTCACCATCAGTTTAGCAGGGACGGTTGTCAGTTTAGCACATAGTGTTCAGAAGTTATGTTTTTGTACAATTTAGTTAATAACTTGAGTTATCTTGGGTGTGGATTCAGGATATCTGCGAAAAGAAAGGACTGTATGTATGTGTGCTTCTTGTTACTATTCTGTTATAACCAATTGTTGCTAGTCCAACAATACTGTAAAACAAATGGCACTATTAAAATATTTGGGGGATAGATACCAAAGGACCTTTGGAGGAGGTTAGTCCTTGCATGCCCAGCCTTTATGTATTGTTAACACCTGGGTGATGCCTGAGGCATGCCAGCCAATAATTATATACCTTCATATTTCTTTCCTGACAGTCTGTCATCATTAGTTCTAACTGTGAGTTATAGAGAGATTCTTCATGCCTACCCTTTTTCCCTGTACCAAATTCTACAATACCTTCTGCAAAATCATATTTATTTCACCAGCAGGTTACAGAAAGGGGTTCATTACAATCCTTTTGCATACAAAAGAAAAATAATGCTGTGCTGGATCTTCTGAACTACTTAAGTGACAGCTGCAGAACAGACTATTTGGGCAAACACATTGCAGAAAGTCATTTGCAATTAAAATATTTTTAATTAAGTTCTTAATGACTGTATTTTCATCTTACTTTAAATCAGGACCATCATGGTTTGCACCTCAGAGAAAGGCAATGGCAGAGGATTTGCATGTAATTCATGCATGGTCACTCCACCAGTGGGGTTTCTGCGAGGAGCAAGGAGTCATAAAACACCCATGTGTCACTAATGAAAGTTGGGTTGGAACAGGGGAGTTCAGCTCTTTACATGAAATTGTAGGGTTGAAGGAGAAGAAATCAGTAGGTCATCTGGTCTGATCTCTTGTATAATATGAGCATCTACCTCTCTAATGAGGTTAATAATGGGCTATTCATCGGTGCATATGTTGCATCTGACTTATGTAGCTCTTACAGAAAAGCTTTCAAACTTTATGCGAAGGCATTAAGATGTGGGGAAACTACATGTCCATTGGTCATTGCTCCAGGGATTAATCATTCTTGCAGTTAACAACTAGAGCATTTCCCCATCTAAATTTCCTTGTGCTTAGCTTTCATCTGCTGGGTGTTTTTTGTTAAAATTCCTTTTATAGTCACTATTTTTTTGCCATGTAGATATTTTATATGTTGTAAGCACACCATCTCTCACTATTGTTTTTTTAGAAGCTGAGCAGATTCCTTATTCTGTCTATGCAGGGCATTTTCTTCCAGCTCTCAAATAATTGGGGTGACACATTCTGTGCACCTTCAACATCTTTCTTGAAATAAGAACACCAAAAGTGGAGGAAGAGTTCCAGTATTAGTCTCACCAGTGCTATAAGGGGTAGCTAAAATCACCTTGGCTTTGCCCCATTTATTGTTCTTTGTGTATCTGAGGATCACAGATGCCTCTTTTGCTGGGTCACCATAATGAAGGCTTACCTTCACACATCCATGTACTTAGATGCCCTTAATTATTACTTCTTTTTTTGCCCCTGGATGCAATTCCTTAGCCTGTGGCTATGGCCAACATTCTTTTTTCCTAGATGTGTGACTTTCATAGAATCCTTTGGGTTGGAATGGACCTTTAAAGCTCATCTAGTCCAACCCCCCCTGCAATGAGCAGGGACATCTTCCACTAGATCAGGTTGCTCAGAGTCCCGTCCAACCTGACCTGGAATGTTTCCAGGGATGGGGCATCTACCACCCAGCTGCGCAACCTGTGCCAGTGTTTCACCACCCTTATTGTAAAAAAATTCTTCCGTGTATCTAGTCTGACTCTACCCTCTTTTAGTTTAAAACCATTACCCCTTGTCCTTTCACTACATGCCCTGCTAAAAAGTCTGTCCCCATCTTTCTCCTAAGCCCCCTTTAAGTATTGAAAGGCCACAGTGAGGTGTTCCCAGAGTCTTCTCTTCTCCAGGTCGAACAATCCCAACTCTTTCAGCCTTTCTTCATAGGAGAGGTGTTCCATCCCTCTGATCATTTTTGTGGCCCTCCTCTGGACCCGCTCCAACAGGTCCATGTCTTTCCCGTGCTGAGGACCCCAGAGCTGGACGCAGAACTGCAGGTGGGGTCTCACCAGAGCAGAACAGAGGGGTAGAATTGCCTCCCTCGACCTGCTGACCATGCTGCTGACCATCTTTAGATGCAGCCCAGGATATCGTTGGCTTTCTGGGCTGCAAATGCACATTGCTGGCTCCTGTCCAGCTTTCTATCCACCAGTACCCCCAAGCCCTTCTTGGCAGGGCTGCTCTCAATCCCTTCATCCCCCAGCCTGTATTGATAGCAGATACCTGCAAAACTGTTTAGAATTTGGTAGGGTATCTGGGCTGCCCTCCTCTCAATTTCATTTGCCATTCAGCTAGGATCAGTGACAGCTACAGATTTGATTAAAATGTTGACTAGCATCAGGCTAAATACAGGGACCCCACTAGAAACATCTTCTGCTCTAGGTGATTCCCAACTTTTTGAAAGCTGTCTGTGAGCCATTACCCTCAAAGAATCAAATGAGTTTTTTGACAAGGTGTACTTTCCAATATACTCTGATGACTAGTGGTAGTATTAGTATTCTTACCCTTTAATTCTTTGTGATGTAAATCCTACATGACTTTTCATTAATCTATCCTGGATTAATACCAGGATCGCTGGTCTTTAGTTACACAGGTTGTCTGCTTGCCCTTCTGTGGAGAGCTTTCACAAAATTAATGCTCTCTAGGCATCTGAGATCGTTCTGCTATTGCAAGCTGTACTGCAGATGACTATCAGGCAGCAGGGCATTTAAGCTAATTCTTATGGAATTCTTGGCCGAAAATTTTCTGAATCTTCTGTTTTTAAGATATTTATCTCTTGTGGATGTTGTTCAACATCCTTCTTAATTACTTACAGACTGCAAAGTACTGCAATGCCCTGCAGTCTCATGCATCATCCTTTTTATTGTCTCAGCAGTTGCATTTCTTGGTGACAAGGCTTTAGCTCTCATCTAGGTGTAAGAGCTGGCAATTGTGGCGAACATGGCTCATTTCTTTCCATCGCGATCTGTAAATACTATGGGAACAGTTCGTCCCCTGACTTGCAGGTGTAATTGTCATTGAGTTCAGCAGAACTTGTGGCAAATGCAATAAATGAGTTGTAGAGCAAGATAACATCCTCTGCTTGATAAATTGGCTGAATGAAAGAGGAGATCTCTCACTCTCTACAAACCTTACTTTGTTCTGATGGGACTTGCAACTATAATCTGAACACAATAGCCAAATCATAAACATGTCGTTTGTGAACAACTGTATCTTTGGATATCACTTGAAGTGTGTGTTATACTCCAACCACTATTATCAGTGTCTTTCAGAATGCTAGTCATGCGCTGCTTGGTCTTAATACTAATCTAACACAGTTAAATGCAGTTCCTAAAATCAGAGCTCTACACGATTTCAGTGGAAAAAGAATAGATAGCCTCAGTAATTATTGCTGAAAACAGTCCACAGAATGTTTAGGAGTGAACAAAGTAGTACAAATGTATAGAAAAGTATTTTCTTGTAGTATTTGTAATGTTTTTGTAATTTCTCTGTAAGAATAGAAGCATGCATGTTTTTAAAATGTCAGGTTATTTAGAAACAATTGTCTGGCTATTATAAACATATTTTCTTGAAATATACTGATAGCAGTTAAACTGGTTTTTGTTGAACAAATGAATCAACTGAAATGATAAGAACTAACATTAATTTAGTTACTATTTTGAATGCATCCAAAGCTCAAGGCATAAAAAATATATCTTTGGTGGAAAGACCCTTCTCAAGAATAGAAAAAGATATGAGGAAAACCCATGCAATTAAATGAAAACCACAGAAAAAACTAATATAGATAAAGGCACCTTTCAAAGAAAGGATATGTTTTTTGGCTCTGCTTAATACAGCATTGACTCATCCAGGTTATGAAAAATATTGTATCAAGGCATCCTGTAATAGCAGAGGAACAGATACCTACTGGTAACCACAAATGTGCACAAATACAAACAAACTTACGTATACCCACATGTGCAGAGCAACAAACAATAGCAGCCCTAAACATTATTTCAGTGCACTGCCTGGAAAGATGTGCTGAAATTGGCTGGGCAACTTTATACTGATCATCCCCTGTTCTGACACGCTTTATGAAAAAAACACAGGAAATTGTATGTATGTATCTTCTTCATGCCAAAAGTCAGAAAGGACAAAAGACTCAACTTGCAGCTTGAAAAACCTCAGAAATGCAGAATCAAATGACATTCCATCAGCCATTACATACACTTTCTGCGCTGAGCAGCCTATATTAGAAACAGCACGTACTAGCAAATATTGGCAAGTTATTTCTGTCTTGACAGACTTCAGAAAAGTTTTCTGCAATTACTTTATGCAGAAGGGCAATGGATAAGACTAAAGTAACCACTAATATGGTAGCTCCTGTATTAAAAGTAATTTAGATATGGTTGAGTTAGTTTTACCCCCAAATAAAATCATCCAGTATTAGTATCCGTACATAATATCTAGACTTTAAACAAAAGAGGTGTTTACAAACAGAAAATGAAATTTGTTTAGGAACACTATGTTTCATGAACAAAAATGAACTCTGTAAGTTGTAAAAGAGAGTACAATGTATAAGGAAAGAGAGAATTAAAAAAGTAAAATAAGCAATCAGCATGAATATAATAACAGTGGATATAAATAAGAAAATTGAAAACTACAAACTCTTGGCATCATTGCAGTATCTATTGCCAATTGCTTTAAGCAAAACAGAGAAGATGAAAGGGTTATACCAGGGTCTGAAAAAGAGTAACAGTGGCTTAAAAATATGAAAACAGCTAATATTACTTAATCGGTTGGATGATCATCCTGGACAAAATATGACAATGTCTAAAATGGTACTCAACAAAATGGGAAATTTTCACAGCCCCCACACAGTGGTTTCAGGACTAACCCACTGCCTTCCCCTTCACAGCCTTTCTTATCCTGAAGGTATCACAGCGAGTTCACCGAGAAGATGCAGAATGAAAGCCGTGACTGTTCTACAGCGTGCACCAAAACCTACCATACCCCCTTCGTGCTGGTTTTCCAGCCCATACACAAGGCAGAGTGCTCTCCGGGTGCACAGTGGTACGACGGGGAGACATCTGCGAGATTCGTGGAGCTATGGTGGCCACGAGGACAACGCATCTAGTCCCACATTGCCATAAGAGAGAGTCCCTGAGGCCAGGGATCTGATGGATTATCCTGCTGGTGCTACACTGAACCTTGTCCACATGGAGACAAAGGATGGAAGAGGAGTTGCTAGCAATCATCCTGGCTTGGTGGAAGTAAATTTTCCTGAAAATATTTGAGTTCCGTTTTTCTGATGAGATAACAAACCCAACTGATAAAAGCAACTGCATCGATGTAGCGTAGCTGGCCATCAGCAAGGTGACTTCAGGCTTAATAGTTGCACAATGTTTTCGGTAAGAACCTGTCACTATGTGCAGTCAAAATGTGAGAACATGTCATGTTGGGTTTGCGTGGCGAGATTTTGGTAGCATGGGGGCTACAGAGGTGGCTTCTGTGAGAAGATGCCAGAAGCTTCCCCTATGTCTGACAGAGCCAATGCCAGCCGGCTCCAAGACGGACCCACCGCTGGCCAAGAAGGTGCTCCAGGAGCTGGAGCGGAGATTCCCCTGCAGCCCGTGATGAAGACCATGGTGAGGCAGGCTGTGCCCCTGCAGCCCAGGGAGGTCCATGGCGGAGCAGATCTCCACCTGCAGCCCGGGGAGGACCCCACGCTGGAGCAGGGGACGAGTGAGTCCTCCTCCCCCTGAGGAGGAAGGAGCAGCAGAGACAAGGTGGGATGAACTGACCCCAACCCCCATTCCCCGTCCCCCTGCGCTGCTGTGGGGAAGGAGGTAGAGAATTTGGGAGTGAAGTTGTGCCTGGGAAGAAGGGAGGGGTGGGGGGAAGGTGTTTTAAGATATTGGTTTTATTTCTCATTACCCTACTCTGGTCGATTGGTAATAAATTAATTTTCCCCAAGTTGAGTCTGTTTTGCCTATGTTGGTAATTAGTGAGTGATCTCTCCCTGTCCGTATCTTGACTCATGAGCCTTTCATTATATTTTCTCTCCTCTGTACAGATGAGGGGAGGTGATAGAGTGGCTTTGATGGGCACCTGGTGTCTGGCCAGGGTCAACCCACTACACATGTATTCTTCCACAGATTAAAAGTTTGTTTGTTGATATATATGTATGGAAATATGAAGGACTATCACCTGCAGGTTTATTCTGCAGTGCTGTGTGGCCCATGCAATTCAATCAACTTTCTGGAAGAAAATGTATTAAGAAAGGGATGTAAGATGTATATATGAAATTTGCAGATGATACTGAGACTTGCGGCTTGGTAAATCAGGTTAAATTACTCAGTTTGAACTGGATAACTTGGTTAACTTCGGAGCAACCAAGTAATACGATGTATTTTGATAAAAGCAGAAACAAACTAGAATCCAAAATATGACTGTGTTTGCCCATGGCTGCTTCCTTCCCATGAACAGGGCTTTCTAACACACCCGTAAGTAGTCACTCACAAAGAGGGCTTAGGAAGGGGGTGGGATCCTGTATCGTTCTCCAATCTAACTTCCAGTTCAGTCAGCATTTTTAGGTCTGAAGCAAGTAATATTATGTAATTTGGAGTCTGATGCAAATAACATCAGATAAATTTGCATGGCTGGTTTTATGCAGGTGGGGAGACTAGAAAATGTAACTGCTGTGACAGTCTTAAATAGTACTGAGCAACAGCCATCCTTTTTGTTCTAACATGCATGAAAGTACCAAAAATGTACCCTCTGATAAATACATAATGTATCAGACTTGAGTATACCATTCACGTCAGCTTTTTCCACCACAAGCTGTGACAAAGCACAAGCCATACCAATTGTCACAGACGAGTCAGGTATGCTGCCGTCCAACTTTTTTTGTTTACTGGGAAGCCTGTAAGGTGCAAAATACTATCCATGTTTAATGGCAGGCAAACCTTTTGCTGAGAATAAATACAGAATTACAGGAGCCCAACCCTGCACTGGCCAGAGTGTGTGTGAAAGCTCTGCCTTTTCAGTAAGTGTGTTCGGGACCACTAAATATCTCCCTGACTCTAAAGACAGGTTTTATCAGAGATCAAAATTGCTTAACTAGAACAAGATAATTCTTTGTACAGAGAGATCACTGATCTGTCAGGTGACCCATATTAAGTAAGAAGTTTTGAAAACAAATCTCGGACTTCCTCTCTCCTGCCCATTGTATCCTTACAGGGCAAGGTCTCCCCCCTCATTTGCCTTTCAGCCCAGAAACAGTCAATGGCCCTTAGTTTGCTTAGGAAAGTTTTTTTTCTTTCCATCATGCCAGAGGGAGGTCTGTTCCCTTCTGCACACAGGTCCCCTCTTTGTGCCAAATCTTTCCTCCTTCTGCAGACTCCCGTGTCATGTCCCCACTCCTGCTCGTGTCCCAGAAGCATTTCGTGCGGGACACATCCAGGAAGGGTGCAGTTCTCCTCCCTCCCCAGGGTACAGCAACCAGGACAAATTGCTTTCCTTCCTCCTGTCCAGCCCTCCTGCCCTCTTTAACAAAACATAATAAATGGTACTCACAGAATAAACAGAAAACAAACTTGTTAACTACTTGCACCGTTGCTCTCAATTAAGTTGAGAATTTTTTGTCAAATGGAATAATCAAACATTCAGCACTATTTGTTGCAACAGGAAAGAGACCCTATTCCTATATTACATATATTACATATATAAAATATTTCATAAAATTTAGTTCCACCTGGCAGGACATGCTGCTTCCTGTCTGTTTCAGAAGAAAAGATATTCCAAAGAGACTGCAGCTGCAAATATTTCATACATTAAAACAAAAAGGAAGCAAGATGAAAAGTGAAAGTGCTGAGCACAACCAACCAAATTAAAGCTTAAGAAAACAAGTGTGGTAAGAGAACACGAAAACAAACAAACAAATAAAAAGACGCTACAGTATATAGATTCAGGAAAATATTGAAGCCACTGTTTTAAAAGCATTTTTTTTTTAATGTGAATTATTCTCCACATTGCATATAGCCTCTATGCATTTGCATTTTAGTGATATTCTAACACTTGTGTTGAATAGCAGAAATACAATATAGAGAATATTTGCAGAAGATAAGACTCTAATTCATAATTGCCATTCATGTCCATAGAAGAAATATGAAGAAAGTTATATGAGAAATGTAAATCTATAGGGACTCTTTTAGAGTATTTACAGGAACAGACTCCAAATTTGGGCACTTTGATGCAATGGGTAGGTCCTAAGGATGCTGTCCATTCTTACTGGCAAGAATTACTGCCTTCTGTTGCGGACACTCTGGTGTTCTGCAAGCTATGGATGATGCTGGTAGGTGTCATCCTTCTGCCAGTCATCACACTGGTTGTCAGAGGCTTATTACGGTTCACTTCTGCACAGCAGCTTTAAAAGGAGAGGACCCTGCAGCTTCTCCTTCTTCCTTCACATCCTGCATGTCGTTTAGGAGTATTGTACCGTGTTTCTATCTTGCACTTCTGTGATTTATCATCTCCTACAGGCTTCTGTTGATATGTGAAATGGTTGCTGCTGCTTCTTTTTGGTTTGGGAAGGATTTGATCATTCAAATTGTTAACATTTTTTCTGAAATTCATAATATTGGCAATTATTCTGCTTGCATTTACAGCTGATAAAACATTGTGATGGATTTTTACACTCTCAGTGGCCATAAAAGATGTGAACTTTGAATGTAGTGATCAAATATTAAACACACTTTTATTTATAATTTGCATAGACACTACTTTGAGTTTCAAGAATAATAGTGTTAAGGTATGGAAAACATTATTTATTCATTTTTATTTTGTCATGTTTCTGAGCTGTGAAGAAAAAATAGAAATCTCATTTTTGACATGAACTTAATAAGCTTTTTCTCAGCACAGCTTTTAAACTAGTTGACAAAAGGAAAAAAGAAATCAAAATTATTTGACTATTCATAAAAAATGGATTTAATACACTAGCCATTAAATATTCTTTTAGCATTGATAGAATGGCTTGAATAATAAATACTTTTAGTTGTAAATAATGTATTTTATTTCTAAAACCTCTGAACCTATTATATCCTCAAATATAATTTGACCAGGTCTAACAAGGCTCAGCTGGGATTTCTCCTCTGAGTATCGGAGAGTTGGTGTCTTTGCTGGGATAACTGGGAGTGAGCACGGCCTTTCTGGATACACGGAGAGAAGACCCCTCCGCCCGGGCTCTGCCTGGCTCGTTGCTGTTCCTTTTGCATTCCCACCTTCCCTAGCCCTGCAGGCAATGGAAAGCCTCCAGCCTCCCCAAAACCGCCGCTGGGAGGGTATCGCAGTCTGCTCACGGTCACCCCAAAACCAGAAGCTCATTCCTGTCCGTCTGACCGTGGCACTGGAAAGTCTTCTGGGGCTAAATGTGGCACAGATATACTCAGTCTGAAGAGGACAGTAATTTGCTGAAATACCTTGCCTGCTAAAACAACCTGTAGAGTCACTGGAGGAGCAGTGGTGGATAGGATGGGTGTTACATTTACATAGAAAGGTTAAAAAATACGTTTGGGGTTCCCTAAATAATTGTTGGGGAGTATAAAGACTTTAGCAGTAATAAAGATTACTTATGACAAAGGAGTGCAGTCTGGAAGTAGGAAAACTAATAGTTAAGAATACGATTAGTTTTCACGAAGTGCCACTGAAACTTTAACGCAAAGGGAATTCTCTAAAACTTTCGACTGCTTTCATGATGTTGACTTTGCTCACAGCCTGCACATTAATAACAGAGGCTAAATAACGCCAGTGTCCTGACCTTCGCAGTGGTTTTGGTGAGTGTTGCAGATGTTACGAGGCATCAGCCATGGCAGACACAACAAATCCATTTGAAGTTTTTACTTTTAAGCAACAGGAGCCATGAATCAACCCTTAGCATTAACCTACCTTTGTTATTTAATATAGGTCTTAATTGTTTAAATAATTGTGGGAAACCATTTTATTTCTAGAGCTATTACGTGAGCCTGAAGGCATATTTTGTGACTATCACACTCTTTTAGTTGTCCGTTACTGTTTCAGATGCTGAGGTCTACTTAGAAATAGCAAACAGGCTCCATTATTCACCTTAAAGAAATGAAAAATATTAAGAAATAGTGTTCATGGAAATATCCTGTTTTAAATCAAAATCCAAGAAAATCTCCTTATCATTCCGAAAACTTTTGTGTGTTCTCCTTTTTGACACATCATATTCGTGAGCAAAATTTTTAACTAGCATCTTATGGCATCTTGTTAACTGTTTTTCTTCTCGCTAATATAAAATGGCAGATGTACAGCACCTGTAAATACTCACGAAGACCAAGTAGGTAGAAAAATTATCACATCAACACTTCACCTTTCAGTACTTTTTCTGGGGGATGGTAATGTTTGAAGGGTAGGAAAGAGTAAAAGGCCTCTCTTTCTATCTTATCGACTCTTATAGCTATATTCTGTGTAATAATAATAATGTACTATCAGATTTAACTGTAAACACTTTAGTTATGGTTTTATATAAATTGAATTTTTGTGGGAAAAATAAGCAAGGATGGGATCAATGAGGCAAGTTTGGGATTAGGAAAATAATACTGTGCTTCAAGGAGCATTAAAATATGTTTAGATTAATCATGGCTTAACATCGTAAAAACTGAAAACCCATTGTTGCTAATCTCTTTGAACTAGACTGAGCTATTCTAAGCCAACACTGAACAAAGTTTACATGTGTGGAATGAGGCAGGAGTTTTCAACTTTTCTTTTGCTAAAATCCAGATTAAAAAAAAAAAATACTGTTGATGTATTTGTTTCAGCAAAAGTTTCCTCAAGACTTGAGTAGAGTTTCATGTTGAGTGAAGGAGAGGAAAAAAGATTTCAGCCATGGAATAATCCAGATGAGGAACTGCACCTGGAAAGCGGGCAAGAAGAATAAAATTATATGGTTTTATCCTGGGATAAAATATGGTGGATGGTGTAATGCCACTCACTTAAACTGAAGCTGTATCTGCCCCTGCATATAGTAGTGAAACAAATATATATTTTGCAATTAATGAATAAATTGCTTTAACCGCTTTTATTTATTTATTTTTTCTGAAAAAGGGGGAGAGAACTTAAACTATCCTTTGACTCTTGAAATTTCTGCACTTTGACAACACTGCTGGTCAAATTAACAAATGGCATTAAAAAATTGTGGTACTTGGGCAAGAAAAAGTTTCTTAGTGAGAAATCATGATACACGCAGTTAGCCTTTCCAATAGTCCTGGGTCAATACGATTAGTACAATTGCTGCATGCAGCAGAAAGAGAGGAGGTGCAACTGTCTGCTTAAAAGGTACACATAGCCTGTTGACCCAAGCTTTTTTACAGTCTGAGTAACAATCATTCCAATTAGATACCACAGAAAAAATAGTGCAGCTGGTTTACAAACTGTTCTTTTGAATGGAGTCTATTTGCAAGACATTTACTAATTATAAATAATTTGCACGTATTGAAGAATCTGTTATTCCATTGTTAAACTAAATTAGGTCAAAGATCATACCAAACTGAATGCTGTAACTCTTGAAGCTCTCAGTTTTTAATTCTAATGGATTTATTTATGTAGAAAATCCACTAAACTGAAAAGGAGAAAGACAGGGATGTAAAGATGTTTCTGTCCTCTGCCCTTTTGCTAGTGACCCTGGCCAATAACCAGCAGGGATCCTCCACGCTCCCAAACTCTTTCAGGTTCCTACTCTATTAGAAAGACTACGTCAAAACTCCTAATGTCCCACATTTAATTTTTATGGCAAAAAATTAGTGTTGGAAGTGAAGTAACCATGAGGACATGCATTGCTTTTGGAAAGGATTGGCAAGCACAAATATGAGCATTAGGAAAGTGGTTTGACAAGCCTGGAGGATGGAAAGGGGAAGAAAAAGGTGAAATAATAATATTTTAGCAATAACGTACAGTTAGAAAAGGCAAACAACAGTGGGTTTTGTTTGTTTGTTTGCTTGGGTTTTCATATCTCCCTTACCTTCCTGCCTCATTTCAGAAGGACTTTTTTTAAGTGAAGTTGCCCTATGTTGTCCAAAGTATACACACACACACAGAGACACGCACACAAAGAGATAGCTTGGAAAAGTTATTTTATTTAAAAGTGAGCTACAGGAACATGCTTTAATAGTAGTTGCAGCTGTCCTCGACACACCGTGCAGTGGTCAGCTAATCTGTGGGCATTGAAGTCATACAGCCACTAGCTTCACGAGGGGAGCATCCCTGGGCTGCGGTACAGCAGTTTGCGCCAGTGCCACTTATTTCTTTGCCTGGAAGCATAGGAGATAAAAGACTAACCTTAAGATGATAGTGCAAGTCAATAGTAAGGTCCTGAATGAAGTGGGAGACACAGTGCTTACAGTCCCTGCTGGACAGCAGTCAATATCAGACATCACACTTAAACTGTCACAATTTGACCTGACAATCCTTTTTCAGAAGGACCAGAAATAGAGCTAGCCAAGTTACCTTGCATTTCTGAAGAAGGTCACGAGCAGGTCACTAGCAGATGGAAGTGTGTATTAAAGATGTCTGGTATGAGTATAAGCATGAACATTTCTAGCCTGCATAAACATAAATGTTAAGATGCATAAGGGATTGTTACCGCCTAGCTGGAACAGGAGCACAGTTAAAAGATCTTTATAAGGAACAAAGAGAGATGTTTGCTCTGTTCATGTGAAAAAAAAAAAAAAATTACTGGAAGAAAAAAAAAAGAGACTTATATAGTCAGCAATATATGTTCTAAAAATGCAATTTCCGGATTAATAACAAAGACACTGTTCTAGTTCACTAGTTCCTTTAGGACGTGCGCTTTTGACCCATGCAACATATTGTGCCCCATGGCTCTTAGCTGAACTGTGACTTAACTGTGCCTATTTTTTTTTAAATGTGTGATGTCTATTAAAACTAGCTGGTGCTTGTACCAGGACCCCAGTGGAAATGAAAGAGATGTCTCGGTGGACTGTCCATTGGTTAAATATTAAAGGATCAAACTTTAATATTTAAGTGTGTATGTAGTATATTATATAAAACAAATTCCCATCTGAATATTTTAAGTTTTCTCTTTAATCTCGGGAAAGCCAGCATTTCCACCCCTTAACTCTAATTAACCAGATAAAACAGTATTTCAAGGATATATCTCCTATGGAAAGAGTCAGGTTTTTCTGTGATTATATATATCTTTGCTCCAAGGCACTTATTAATTTGCTTAAAAGTCCATGCATCATTTCACAGATTGTTTTAGCACTTGTCATCTTATCAGTCCACGTTTGAGTAAGGCACTCTTGAAAAAAAACAAAGTGAAAGATTAAGTATTCCAGCATACTCTACATTATAAATATAACTGTCTTCATTTTATAAATGAATTTCCATAAAAACACAGCAACAGCGAAGGGTGAGAGGTGATGGAGCACAGCGAAAGATGGTGGGCCTGACAAATGCAGCCGGGGAGGGAATCAGAGGCGGCAGCAGGATAGATACAGCTGGAAATCTTTTATCCCCCTGCAGCTCCAACACTCCCTGGCTCCGCTGTTTCGTGTCCCACGCGCCAGGGAGCAGGAGGAGCCGGTGCTCTGCAAGGGCAGGGGGTGGTGGGGGGGTAGGAGAGGCAGGACCCTGCCGTTGAGGGATGCCGTCTTACCCTACCCCGGCAAGGAGGGTAGAGCCGCCGGGTGATGGTAACCCACAGTCCCCATCACCCCAACAGGCTCGTCATGATGAGGCAGGTCGGCAGTCAAGGCAAGAGCGTCCTGTCCTTGAAGTAGGCTGGAAGTAGAAAAGAGAGGTCCTCCAGGTGAGTGAAACTGAGGCCCAGGTCCCCAAAGGTATTTCTTCAGCATCCCCATACATGCACCCCAATAAAGTGCTGAAAATCTCTGCCAAGCTACCACGTGACTGGATGGGTGTTTACATCTACCACTTGACTGGATGGGTGTCTACATCCTCTAGTTGGCTGGCCAGTGACCACACACTACGCAGCCTAAACGCTGAGGTCAACCTGCGAGTTAAGAGTGGCTGAGATCCCTGCCCCAGCCCCCAGCTGGGTTTTAGATTAGATCTAAGTCTAATCTCCAAGTCAAGGACTTGAATGTCACCTTCCTACATCTCAAGTGAGGCATCTATCTCATCACGGGTTGTCTGCTCTCTTGCAGTCAACATGTAATAATTTGTAAACAGTGAAAGGTCTTCAACAGGAGACCTGGTTGGTCTGCAATGAAAAGTGCAGCTCTGTGGACAGATATGTAACTTGATTCTGAGCAAGTTGGCTCCAGAAGACACATACCTGCATCAGAGCTGCGTTGCACCCAGGTGAATTAGCCCCGCATGCTGAGATAGCTGCATGGGGTCCAGGACCTATCACCTGTCCACTGAATTGGCCAGGTCGTTGGACTAGATGATCATTGTAGGTCCCTTCCAACTGAAAATATTCTATTCTATTCTAGTCTAGTCTAGTCTAGTCTAGTCTAGTCTAGTCTATTCTAGTCTATTCTAGTCTATTCTATTTTCTATTCTACCCTACTCTACCCTAGCCTACCTTTTTAAGAAAAAAGGTTGCTTTGGAGTCAGATTGGGCATATGTCAGCCATTGCCACACAGATACAGCCATCAACCAGCCCTTGCACACCAAAATAACCAGAACGTTGGTGGAGAGGAATGGCATTAGGTCACTTAGAGCCTATGCAGAGGCGGATGACTATACCTAGTCCCAACTCTCCGCTCTTCAGCTGTGGCTGATTTAGGCAGATCCTTGCTTGACTGATTTATGATTTTATTTATTTATTTATTTTTTTAGTCATCACTTCACTCTCAACATTCATTGCCTGGGAAGCTGTATTTGGGCTGAGAAGTCCACGAGGTCACAGGGGGAATAAAAGGTAGCTTTGCAACATTTAAGCACCTTTGAGTATCTGGGCCCAAAGGCTTAATCCTACACTATAAAAGTCAATAGGAGCTTCCTGAAGTTAGAATGGGAAATTGGGGTAAGAATGTGAATATGTCCTTTTATCATTTCTTTTTTATAGTTTCTGTTGATAAAAAGCCTTGGAGTAGCAATTCTTCTTTGATGCTTCTGCTGTAAAATCAGAGTTCAAAGGGGCTGGTTTGGATCTGTACAATAGTCTGACATTTTATCCCTTTTCTTCAGCTGCACAATCATATAAGCAAATAGAGCAATAGAGCGAATTAAAATGAAGTGCTATGAAAATCTTATTAATTTTACTGGCTGCCTGGCTTACTACAGAAACTTAGCTGAGGAATCAGAATTTGCCAGTTTGAGTGAAGAAGGAGAGGAAGCGGTTGTACGACCCAGGCAGAGATACGGAGAGGCAGAAAGAGCAAACTGGGAAAAGAAGGAAGAAGAGAGAAAGAAATGCAATGTAAAAGCAGCTCATTTTAGTTAAGAAGAAGAACTTTGACCTGAAAAAGTCAGGATGAATCTTTGTGATTTTTCCTAATGTAAATGAAATATCCACATATGATCTAATACGGTGCTACTTCTTTTGCTTACAATTAAATGAAGCAGAGTCAAGCTATTAATCTGGTGTACCGCCTTTTCTCTGCACTTGTCTGAATTGCCAAAAGGTTCAGCAGAAGGTTCAGAAAGTTCTGTTATGGAAAATTATGAAATAATCTGCTGTTAGGAAAGTTTCATCCTGGTCTGACTCTGGTAAATTAGATAATAGCCATTTAA
Organism: Buteo buteo; assembly: GCF_964188355.1. Taxonomy (NCBI): domain Eukaryota; kingdom Metazoa; phylum Chordata; class Aves; order Accipitriformes; family Accipitridae; genus Buteo; species Buteo buteo. The sequence goes on from NC_134173.1 coordinate 6,743,813, forward strand.
GTCTTGAAAATCTGTCTAATGTAATTGGATGTTCACACTCTCTAGAAATTGTTGTATTTCTCTGTATTGCTCTAAGCTCTTGGTGTCAATGTTATCTTGTTCCAAGGAAAACTGTGTGTGAAATATTTTCTGCATAAGAAAATATTTCCTTTTATCAGGTTTAAAAATTGTTGCCTCTCAGTTCTATGGCAGTTCTGTTTACTCTTATATCATGTTAACAACAATTTTGCCCACCTAACTATAGCTGAATTACTCTACTGAGGGAGGGATCAGAGAATGGCGATACTGAAACTCATTATTCATTGACTAAGTTTGGTGAAATGGTTTGTCTGCAGGCAACTGTATACCAAAGCCATTTTGATTAAACTTTTCCTGCGGGTTTTCCTACTCATTTTTTTAAAAACATTTGTTTGAGGGGAAATTTTTTCCATGTGTCTGGAAAGGAGGAATACTGAATTCCAGATCTGAAAAATTTGATTTGTCTCTGAAGGAGCAGATAGATCAGAGAGGAAAAACGGAGCTGGATAGGTAATATGGAAGAAAAACATCTGATGGAGAAGAGAAGAAATTGAGAAAGCAAGGAACATCAAGATGAAGAAGAGTAAAGGAGTCAGGACTGAACGTATTCACACTGTATTGAATGGAAGGCTTCCTTCCACAGGTGGGAGAAGGAGATATCCCAAAGCACTAGTAGAGAACACTGTCAATAGGAAAACTTCTAAAATTTCCTTACAGTAGGACACATTTCCTGGCAATGACACAGAGCTGTTCCTTCTTCTTAGCTGTGGGTCAGGGGCTCAGATAATGGGAGTGAGCAAGAAGCTGGGGAGCCATCATGCTGGAAAGCACAGAAATACACAATCTTGATACTCTTGAGTTTTGCCAAGCTTCCACACCATTTTTGTAGTGGAACAAGTTTCATTATAAGTGATATCATTAAGGACTCAATACACAGCATGAGCAATTCTTCCTGTGAAAATGCTTAAAGCTCCATATGATTGGGAGACTATGACTAAATTTGTGTGGCAAAAAGTGCCCTGGACTTGTGTGTAAAAGCTTGTCTTTTTTTCTTAGCAATGACCATGTTCTTAGAGAAGGGACACTTTTGCAGGAAATAGGCCATGGTGACCCTTGAAGACTTTAGTCGAAACCATACAGTGGCATATATTGCAAATACTAGCGGCAAATATAAAAGAGTGTAGCTCAGTCACGCTATCATCTTTAGGATTACCCTTTTAGAAATATTGAGCAGAGAAAACTTGCATTATTAAGAGAGGTTTTGAATAATTGTGCTGTTGAGTGGCAGCCCTTCAAGATTGTTAAAGGTCCTGTTAGCTTCCAACAAGATCAGAATGATCAAAGTGTGGAATTCCTGTTTTGATACACGGTACACTTAAGAAATAAAAGAAACTTGTCAAAGGTTTAAATTAATCTCTTCTAATTTCTTAAATGAGTTGTCTTGGATATTCCCAAATTCTGTAATGGCACAAGATCAGTCCCTTGAAATTTTGGGGCATATTGCTTTGGAAAGACAGTGAGCAATCCGACTTGTAAGTATAAGCCATGCTGCTTATTTAACTATAAACTGAAAGGCTCCCTCCCTTAATTGAATAATATATTGATAATATATTATGAATATTCAATTTTAATGTTGCCTTCCTGCACTTGTATTAAGTTTTCCACAAAGAAAAAACTGGGGATTTTAATGAGGTCTCCCAACCTCTCAACAACAGGAAAAGTATCACTAGCAGATTAATAGCTGGAATGCAGCTGGAAGTTCCCTCTGCCTGTCAGTAATTTAACTCGGATTTTTACTAATCTTTAGCAGTTTTAAACTACTATGCAGCCAATAGTATACAGCTAGAATTAGTAAAACCTATGAAGAAATTCCACACTGTGTGATACACATAATAAGCTTAAACAGATTTGGCTTAGAATAAGTTGTTAATTGACAGCATATGACTGCCTAAAATCACACAGCTGCTTTGCAAACCATTCAGACAAGCAGTTCTAAATTAATACACATCTAATTCATTATTTATGTAACAAATTATCTCCTTTCACAGTTAACAATAAGGAAAAGCATTTCCAAATGGGTCATCCCTGTAGCTGGCCATAGACTTAAGTGGGATGCCATTTTCAAGGGCTGGAAAGAGTTGGCAACTGCTTAGAAAAAAACTGAGTTCATATTGGAGCTGGTCCTCATCTCACATCTCAGAAGGAAAGGAGCATAAATAAATAAATATTTTTCCAACTGCTTAGCTATATTTATTTTCCACTGCCTCCCTGCCTACAGCAACACGGATGTCCCCTGAGCTCTTGAACCTGTTTATTTCCCATCCGCTACCTGTCCAATTGAAGCAGCACTAATTATCCCAGAAGGCTTTGCTCCTGTCAGTTAAGGCAGAAAAAGCACTCAAAGCCTTCTGGAGATGCACCAGGGCCATTGCAGGCAACAGGTTGTGGAGCTCCTGGTGAAACACATCTAAAACCTGGAGTCACAGCCTGGAGCTGGGGAGGAGCATTGAAGTGGAGGAGCAGGGGTGGTACTTACCAGGCCTAATACACAGCAGCATCTGAGAAACTCATTATTACAGACATATGCACTTCTGACCTAATTACGGTTAGATTTATTTCTCTTCTGCATGTAATTTATATTGCTTTGTTCTGGTGTTGCTGAAAGGAAGTACCCTCCACAATTTCTATTTATCTGCCAAGATTGTTCTCTGCAGGTCCACTCCTTTTCATTAAGGCCTTTTTTCATAGCTCATATGTTTTCCTGTTCTCTACAGACTCTTTCAGATTTGTAGTTTTGGAGCAGAATCCTGCAATTCAAATGGGAGAATTCAGATATATGGTCTTTCCATGCTATGAAGAACTGACACCTCAGGGTCTGCTGGTGACCACCCACCCCACGAGCACTCTGAGCACTAAATCAGATAATTTTATAGGACTAGGAAAAAAAAAGGACTTTACATAACAAAGAGTAACTTTATATTAAAACTGTAAAAGCCTCCTTCCCATTCCGTTACTTGTGGAAATATAAGAGCTATTCTGCTTACTCTTTCTGTAGCCACATAGGACCTGTATAAACCATAGCATGATGTTCAGGCTGATGTGCCAGAACTCACCCTACCCATGAGCAAAGCCCTTAAGAATGAAGAAATCTTTCCATCTCCCCTACTTGACTGCAAGCACAGGGACAGGGCAGATACAAAGGGGGTAATAAAACACTCCCAGTATAGCAGTGTCATATTTTTTACCTCCTCTGGGCTCTGGAAAAAAAAAGGGGAAGAGCAGATGCTCCTATTGGGGCAGCTACTCAGGGCCTTTGCTCTCAATCTGACAAGAGCCAAATATGGGATGAAGTGTGTGACAAACGAGAGGCACAAAAGTATTCATGCAGGAAGCTTGCGACGTTCTGGGATTCACTCCCTTCATATAAATAATTCATTTTGTAGCTGGAGACTCTGTTTATGACATGTGTAAGATTGGCAGTAAAATATAAGATGGATCATGTGATTGTAGAGCTATTTGAAAAATAAGAATTCAAGTTCAGGGGAAAAAAAGAAGTGGGAGATTTGGAAATTTGCTTTCATTCCATATTGGAAAAGAACAAGAGACTTTGAAACATTTTTTTCTTGGTGTAAAACCTGAAAAAAGAGCTATTCTCAGAATAGCAATACTGGAGGCACTCATGTGAAATGAAATACTTGCTCTGCAGTGAAATTCCTTCTGTCTGATATAGACAGGAACTTGCACCTGTGGCTTCCACGTCCCAGTTCAACAGTCACTTGGGGAATAGCTTCTGCTTCTCTCTCTCTCATTTGGATGAGAAATTTAATCCCAAATCCAAGGGAAAAATGTTGAAATTAAAACACGTCTGGAAAAAGAGTTGGGTTTGATGAACTTGGTATTTCGGAATGAAAAAGGTAGAATAATTCGTTGATATTGCTTGTGCAGCTACACATGCGATATCTTTCCTCAGTGCTCAGTTTAGCTCAAAGAGATTATTAACACTTGGTAAGATCTGTTCCTAGGATAAAATTAATAATTAAGATTTTTTTGTTAGCTCCTGTTATTGTTAGTTTTTATAATAGCACTGTGTTATTTTCCTTCTTCATCTGGAGGTTTTAAAAAATGCTGTTTCTCAAAATGAAAGTTTGGACTAAATCTGGACTACAGACTGAGAACGAGCCTTGTTTTAAATTGTTTTATTAAAGATGACTAACTGTTGGAAGGAAATATGGTCTTTTCAATGGAATATTATGAATTCCTTACTCTATCATGTGTAGCTCTTGTAATAAAGATAGTTTTTTTGGCATTGCCCCCTGGATGACGCTGTCGTTCAGTTTTTATTTTCCATTCCATAAAATGCTGTGCTACAGCCATTCAAGAACACCTCAGCAATGGTGCTGAATGCTGAAGATGTATACAAGGAACTATTTAATGCATGACATTTAAGATGCTCTAATGTTCAGCCATACATTGCAGCCACCCTCTTTGTCCTATATGATGCACAAAAGGGGGAAATATGGTCACAGCTCAGCTGCCCCATTTACACTCTTAGCCTTGATCAGAGAGGTAAACAAATGCCCTCGGCAGGATACAGAGGCGTCCGTGGTACAAGCCTTTGGCCTTTCTCTGACTCCACTGCCTTGGGGACACCTTCAGCAGTGGGGTGGACAGAAAAAAAGAGGAAGCTACCTGTCAAAGGTGTACTAAGCAAGAAGTGAATTGAGTAGATCAATAGCTCAAGGAACAAGTGCAGATTTCCAAATGAAGGAGAAGTTATCCTGCAGGATAAACTCACTTGTGCCGAGGGATGCCACAGAGTCCTTCCGTAACAAAGTGATGGGAAAATATGCCTTATTGCTGCATGTTAATTATCTGACTGATGCATGAGTTCATCCTGTGTGATTGTCGTGACCCACTTGTCTGCAGCTTGATAATGCATCAGTGTACTTAGCTACGACCCTTTGTTACAAAGAGTTGTATGATGATCCACATCATACACAGAAGTCTGTAAAGCTGTGTGTTGTTACCTGAATAGGTCCACAGATTGGTTCAGCTTGCTGAAACAAGCAGTTCTCTCTGTCACATGAAATAAGGTAACAATGACTTGTTTATGAGGATTTAGGACAGCAAAAAAAGTGAGTATTTAACAGGAAAATAGCCCTTAAAACTTGAACAAATTGGCAGTATTAGCATGGAGGGAATTCAATGACAAAGTATACTTGTCTTACAGGCAAAAAGACAAGCAAAAAGAAGAAAACCATATTTTGTATATATAATAATTTGATATTGGGGAATACAGATGTGATCATAAAGGTAAAGCTTTTCACTCTCTCACTGAAAAGAGAGTGAGAAACTTTTGCCAGGAATAATGCCCGAAACACTAGGACAGCTGATAAAAAAACTCTTCTTGCTTGACAAGCACTGAAACTCCACTGAGAATGAGAAATTAGAAAAACATTTTCCTTAAGCCCAGAACCAAGATGCTGAAGATGGCACAGAAGCTTATATCACAGAGCTGACACTCCCAGCACCCACATTTAGCTTTGGAACCACAGACGTTTGGTTAATTAGAGACAGCACCATACGTGAGACACACAATATCATCTCCCACTGCTAGGCAGTGAGCAATGCCAGCCAACCGATTTGGTTGTAGGACGCTGCCAGACCCTCTTCAGCGTGAGAGAAAACCAGCTCTGCTGTCCAGCATCCTGACAGCGCATGAAATATCTTTTAGGGAGATGGACTGTGAGGGAGGGAGCTTAAGATGGAAAAAGGCCAACAGAATTTCTAAAATTCAGCCTTTGTGAAGAAAGGAATTGGTGACAAGACGCTAGCAGTCTGCAGAGACGATGCATCTCAGTGATCACAGAAACTAATCTTCACGTTAGCGGAGATGAGAGATAAAAAGAGGTTAGAGATAAGCTCAAGGATCTGCACTGAACCCAAACCACTAAGCATTGCAATGGCAATAAGTTATAAAACATTTCAAATGAGTGCAGGCTGGATACCCGATTTATTCAGGGGAAAAAAAAGTTTGCTCTTTATGTTAAGAATTAGTTTTTCCCTGTGATCTATACAGACCAGCTCCGACAACTTGTGCCACATCATTTAGCAGGTACTGTTACGCAGTCATTTCTATGAGTAGCAGTTCATCCCAAGAGCTATTCCAGTGTTATCTATGCTTTTGGGAAGAGTTATTGCCTACAGCTGCCTAGGAAATTTTGGATAAAGTATTTTTAAACCAACTCAACAAAATCAAACCAGGCTTTGGCAAAACATCATGTTGAAATTCTTTTGTGAGGATGAAGGCGAAGTCCCATTAAACTGACGCCTGGCTTCTCAGCCACTGATCGAACAAACAGCTTGTAGGTCCAAGATGATGACCCCCTTGAGACTGAATAACCCACCACTTTCGGACAATACTGTCAAACCCCTCGGAGGGAAGGCAGAGAGCTTTAGTGTCTGCTGTGAATGAGAGATGCCTGCCCTGGCAGTACAGATGCTGCCACAGCTCTCGGGGACTCAGCCAAGGGCTGCGAGGCAGGAGGGCGATCCTTGTGCCTCCAGGGAATGTCCAAGGCTCACGCAGCCTTGGGGATTGCCTGGGAAGCTGCCCTCAGGTCCTAGGTTCGCACAAAGACTTCCCAGGAGTTAGGATGGCTCTCTGCTCCACATCATTCAAGAAAAAAGAGCGAGAAATATTTTAATTTTTCCTTAAGGAACAGACAAATCCCTCCCTCCCCCTCCCTGCCATATATTTTTTCATTTGAGCCCTGAACTGTAATTTATTGTCAGTCTTGCATAAAGTGCCTGGAGTGAGGGGGACCTTTCTTATGGAAGTACAGTCCTGAGTTTTGATTGCTTTTACACCAAGACAATATTCAGAGACAATACTCTGCTTATCTTTAAGCAGATAGCAAGAGTGCCAAATGCAAGAAAAATGCAGCCAACAGGGACTGATATTGTCTCTACCAAGCACCCGTTGCCTTCTGAGAGACTGGTCCAGACAGACTCTAAGAGCCACTATGGAAGTGCCCACGTCAAAAGGTATGAAGGAAGCCCATGGATTTATTAAGCTGAGCTACAATTTTGAAATTTTTATGTTGGAAGTCCTGTCAACCTTTCAGCCACCCCCACAATTATATTCAATTACAGACATTTGGAAATGCAAAAGAATGCTTAGATATTGTGCTCTTTCCAAAAAGCCCCAGCTCTTCAAAGCAGCTAGTGCTACAAAGCCTCAAAAAAAGGGGTAAGAAGGAAATGTAGGAATTGCCCTGATGCAGAGCTGGCAGCCTGTGCTTGCTAACAAAACTAAGCAACCATGGCAGCAAACACAATCAAAAAAGGAGCTATTGAGCGTGCTCTGGGAAGTGAAATGATGCCATCAGCTTGCCATTGGGTACAGCTTGGATGTGCCATTTATCTCAAGTCATTTAAAAGCATCACAAAAAGGCTAAGAGATTACCCAAGAGAGAATGCTGTTCACACTCCAGGACTGTGGCACTGCTGAAGCTGGGTGGAAATTCACTAGCAAAACCTAATTTCACTGGAAAATTCCAGTCACTTCTGCCTGCAACATCTCTGCTTTGACAAACATTTCCTTCCCATTGCCTTTATCAATAGCATTAGTACCAGAACATCCTGTGGTTGCATTTCTCTTTTATTCAACTGCCCCACGTTCCTAAGGCAGGCACTATGATTGCCTCAAACACCCAGGCATTTCTGCCTCTCACTCCCTTCTGAATGATCAGGTCCTCACAGAAATGCTTTGCCTTAGTTATTAAGTGACTCACTGTGACTCTCCACTATTGAATTTCACCTGATTTCATTAAAATAATACTTTCTATAGAGAGTCCTGATTCTTCTCTTTATTGACAGTTCTTCCCCACATTTTGTCATCAGTACATCCAATTAGATCACTCCAGCTTCTTGCAGCAAGACAATTAATGAAAATGCTGAATAAACAGAAAGTATCCCAGAACCAATCCATAATAAACTCTTATACTAATCCTCACTTTAGCCAGATACATCCTCTTTCAGTACAACTCATTGCTGTCTTCCTTTTACCTACTACTTTTATCTCAGTTTATTTTTTAGTCATCATTCTCTTTTTCCACTTAGCTAATAATTTCCCGTCTTGAGCTGTACCAACCACTTTATAGCAATCTGAGTAACCGTGTATATTTCATTCCCATTCTCTTTTTTAAAGAATCATGTCTCTGATTAAAGACGACTGTGGTTGTGTGATACAGTCTACATTTGCTAAATCCATATTGCATTCCATCTCCTTTTCTATTTATCTCCATTTCATTAATTTCTGATTTCTTCAAACTCTATTCTAATGCCTAATGTATCATGGCAATCATCTTAGTGGACATAGACTTGTCTGGGCACTTTTTTCCCCCCTTCATCTTCAAACCTAGACATTACATATGTTGTAATTCAATCAGATGGTATTATACCAAACGCAATGCAATACTGTAAATGTTAGTTGTGAGTGCCAATTTTCTCAGAATACTGGGATGGAGATTATCAAGTTAATTTTTCTTCTTCCCCATTCTTGCCCCCATTTAAATCTTTCAGTTTTTCTCCCACTTAAGATGAAGTGATTTCTATTTCCACAAACCCCATTCCCATTCACCATCCCCCTATGTTGTTAATCTTCATAATTTTTGAGAAACTAAGGTAGACTATTGATTTAGTTTGGGGGCCATATCTCAGTTATCTGTAAAGTCCATCTCATTGTCATTGCATTCCTGTTTGCCGCCTTCTTACTATCTTCTCTTGTGTTTTGCTGATTTTTTAAAAATTCATGCAGCTAAAGAACTTTATTTTCTAATATTGTCTGCAAAATTTAACACAGCATAATTCTTTTCAGTGATTTTATAATTTTATCCTGATAGTTCTGACTTCTAAAAAATGTCTTTTTGTTTCTTGATCAGTTCTTTTCCATTCTTAAATATATATTTTGGGGGTTATTGTTCACCATTCAGGCACAAAAGTCTTCCTTGTGTATAAGATTTTACCAGCTCTGTAGGGCACAAATTTCAGGTGATTTTGTCAGACCTACTTCTTATCCCTTGTCACCAGCAAGCAAGCCAAGTGTCTGATAAAACATCACAATTTTCAGCATTGCAATTGGCAGTTATTGACAGTCTCAGTGGAGAGGACAATGACTAGATTGGCAAGGAAAATGAATTAATTTGTCATTCTGAGTGGATCCTCTGTAACAAGGCTAAAGGAATTTGGCAGCTCATAATTGGAAATCTTGTTTTTTCCTGGCAGTACTCTATTTATACAGTGAACGGTGCAAAGGCTTCAGAGTTATCACTCTGGTGCTCGTTACTAATTAAACAGATAAAAATACTAGCCAAGAAATATCAATTCAGCTAATCAGAAACAAAAAACAGAATGTGAAGCACACTTCGACTTAGAGTTTACCATCTCTTGAATAACTTTCTCATCTGCAGTTTGGAGAGAGCCTTGTAATAGGAACAAGACTTAAAACTGGCCCTCAGCTCTTTCTCACAAGCACGACGTTTGAACTAGCAATTTTATGGGTCAGAGGGAGGTTTTGCCAGATGCACAGATTTCAGTGCTTTGTGAACAACTACTGGGTTTAGAAATGTGGCAACAAGTTTTTTTTGACAGTATCAATTAGATCTTCTATCCATAGGGTCTTGCTGAGAAAGTCATCGTCTAACAAGCATGCAACATGGGCAATTCCCTTTGGAGGTCATTTAGGAAAGATCGCAACCATTTTCTTTTACAGGCTGTTTACTTGCAGATTATTTCCTCAAATCTTAAAGCACTGCTAAGCTACACATACATTTGTTCTGTAGTTTCTACCAAAGCCAGTGCCAGCAGATGTCAGATTTCTGTCTTAGGCTATAATGGCAGATGGAAGAATTGGTGATTTTATACCCCATAGGACTCTAATTTTCTCTCAGGTTGTCTTATCTGGAAAACAAAATGAAATTCTTTCCAGTTTTAAATACAAAGACTGGGAACAATTGTCCTTTAAATGGATTCCTCCTTTCCTTGCCTGTATTTTCTTCTATTTCTGGGGGTGGATTTTCCCTTCTGTCCCTTGGTACGGAGTATCTTTCTGGAGAATCCCTCTGCCTCTTTATTTCCTTTCAGCTTCCTTTTTGTTTCCCTCTTATCCTTTGCTATTTTCTGGTATTGAAGCTCTCTCTGTTCATCCCCACAGTTCCAGGTTATGTTCAGGTTTACCTCTACTTCAGTTTACCAGGTCTTGAAGTCATTACCTCATGCTGTCTATCTCCCACACTGGTTTCTGAACTTTGTTTCTTGCTTCACTGTATTTATCTTCTTTATTTTTTTACCTCCAAGACCAAATTGAGATGCCTGTAGGAGTCACAACAGAATGAAGATTGGGCTTCTCAACGCCTGCTTACACACCACCTCACAACCTGCCTCCTTAAAGCTAGAACTAATACATACACAGTAAGAATAAGGATAAACAAAGACAGACTTTATATAACTTCACACTTTCTGTGAATCACTTGATGACTTAGGACTGAAGACAGTTGCAACTGAGGTGTGGCTTATGCTGTTCAACTTACTGATAAATGATCTAGAAAAGGTCACACTTTAGTGACAGTTTGCTGATGATAATTTATGGCAGTGAAACCGAAAGTCAGCTGTAAAAGAGGTGCAGATGTATCTCACAGTACTGATTTACTAGACAAATGGAGATGCTAATTACCACAGATGAATGTAAAATAACATGCATGGGACAAAAATCCTAATGTTGCATGTATCATGAGTTGACCATTACTACCCACAAACAAGATTTTGGGGTTTTGGTGAATAGCTCTGTAAAAATAAGTTCATTCAGTAGCAGGAAAAAAAAAAAAGGAAATTAAACATTAGGGATTCTGAAGAAAGTAATATAAAACAGAAGAGAAGACTAACATTATTCTGCCACCACCTGATAGTGATGAATCCCTGAGGCATGTACAGCTTGAACACCCTGTGCACTTCTGGTCGCTCCATCTCAAAAATAAAATGATAGAACTGCAAAAGGCTCAGACAAGGGCAACAAGGACAAGCGAAACTCTGGGATGGTTTCTGAGCCACACAGGAACCACAGAGCAGACCAGAGAGATGGCTGAGGGGGTACATAACAGATGTCTATTAAATCTGCCATTTAAGAGGATAGAAGGGGAACTGTCTGTCCTCTGTTCTTCTTCTCTACAAGACCTAGGAGTGAAAACTACCAAATAGTAAGTGACAAGAGGTTGTTCTTTTCGTAACACAGAATTAGCGTGGAATTCCCTGATACAGAACATTGTGGGTGCTTGTCGTGGTTTAACCCCAGCCAGCAACTGAGCCCCAGGTAGCCGCTTGCTCACTCCCCCCCGGTGGGAGAGAATCAGAAGGGTAAAAGTGAGAAAACTCATGGGTTGAGATAAAAGCTCAATGCCGTGCATGCAAGCAAACCAAAACAAGGAATTTGTTCATTTGTTCACCACTTCTCATGTAGTTCTGAAACTACTTACAAACAAGAAAAATATATTGAGGAATATAAGAATGACAGGGAAACTTCAAATCAATGAGCAGGTGCTGCAGCACTTCACTTTCGGACCAAAGCACAGATACCAGGATGTATAACTGCATAATTACACTGATAAATGTTTAGCTTCCCAAGCACTTGATCTGACAAGATGAAGAAATAGACAGTACTCTTTGCTGTGAAGGCAAAATATTGTAGTTGTTAATTCTTTGCTTCAACAAGGACATAACGAGCTCACATAATTTATTCAACTGCCCTGGCAGAACCATAAAGGAACAATAAGTCAAAACCCCAAATCAACCAAAACACAGGGTTGAGTCTTAATTCACAATATATCTCAGTTACATGCTCACCAATGAAACTCAATTTAACTAGATTATCCTGAGCTAAGCTCTCCCCAAAACTGTAGTAAGAGTGAACTGACCTACTTTTCAGTTCTTACTGTTAAGGCAGTATATAACCTGCTGTTGAAACTATTCACAGTTTACCTCTCAGGACATTTTCAAGTAACTATTTTGGCCATGCACTGAAGCCAAAGAGTACGTACAGAAGTGCTCCTTGTGTTTCATTCCCTCCAACACACCTGCCTGCTTTTTTTGGTCTTAGCAATGCCGCCTATCTGTCAATTACCATGCTAACATTAGTGATAGATATTTTTCTTTTAGACTATGACTGAAACTCTAGGAAGTGTGAGAGTTGCCTACCAGTGTTAGAAGGACACTAGATTTTTAAAGGATTAATCCTCCAAACAGGAGCTGTACATAAATTATATGTTTGCTCACACAGGCTCTTATATATGATTAATTTCTGAATGAGTACATGAGGCTTCTTTCACACCTGGAGTAAACATATAAAACCATATTGCCTTGAATTATATTTCTGAGTTAATCCAAGCAGATTAAAGTAAAATAATATAAATAATTTGCAATAAACAAACCAAATAATAAATTAGATCGTGACTGGATATCACCAGAGACTGCGTTTTTCCTTAATCTGAAAGCCTGCAATATCTGTTAGCCCCTCTTTTAACTAGGAAAGCTGACAGAAAGTTCTCTGTGAGGAGTCTCAGCTTTATAAGGTGATTTATTTCAGGACATGAGAACACAACTATGTTGACACCTCCAGTGACACATGGTCTGTTTATTCTCTCATCCTCTATTTAGAGGAGAAAAGGATATGTGGGTGTTTCTGAAAATCAAACCACAGAGCAACTCACCAGGCAGAACTCAGCTAGAAGGATGGATGCCTTTGTAGGCTTAGGTCTATTTCTATATATCAGGTTAGCTTCCAGTTGAGTCTGCTATTGAAGACAAAAAAGGTTTTTTCTGTACGTCTTGCAGATCTATTGCAGTTTCCAAGGAGAAACTGGTTTTACACATGGTACAAGTGATATTTACTTCTTTATTCTGGCACTTTCTGTACAATTACATGTGCCTTTTAAACAAAAATTTAAGATCCCTGCCCTACAATCTACAAAACCACAGATGGTTGACCTCTTTGACATCACTGACCTCATTTGTTTGTGAAATGCTGCTCATTCACCCTTCAAATTCTGTCTCACCTTTTCTCAGTACCTTCCTAATTTCCAACCATGACTGTCGATGTACATGATATGTACCACGTTCCTTTCCATTAGCATCGCTTTTTCTGCATTGCCAATTCCTGAAGTTATGAAAATGTGGCCAAAATGAGGAGGTAAAGTGAGCCATTTCAGGGCCTTTGTCTTTGGCTACCTTTCTCATTTGTAAGACATCTCTGGCTAAAATAGTAAGTGGCATGAAGAGAAAAGCAGACTCCATGCTGCTTCTAAAGCTCTCTGTCCCATGAATAACTTATTTAGCTTCATAATAATATTTTAACTACCTTCTTGATTCTTTAAAATGTTTCTAAGGAGTATTTGCATCCTAAATATCCCTTGGTGGGACACTGAATTTGGCCCTGAGATTAAGCTTTGGAGCCATGTGAGCACAGCTGCCATCATCTGGCCCCTTACTGTCCATTCTTAGTAGAACTGCTGAATTTGCTTCATGTTCAATTTCATGCTTTATTTAGGTTGAAGGAGATCCCCTTTCTTTGGATATTTCTGAGCTTGCTTCTGAGAAGCAATTACTTCAGGTGTCACAAAATTTCTTTTCTTAAACTGTGCCCCTGTGTTACATTTTACCAGTTAATATGAGGATAATTGAAATCATTTGATATGAGAAAGGACTTAAAACTTATTGTCAGAAGGTAACACCTGGCATTAATTCTCTTTCCAGGAGTCATTCACTTTCACTGACCATGAGACTGTGAGTGTGAAATGACTGGAGAAGCAAAGGAGAAAGCACAGCAGTAGTTGCTTTCTAGCTCTTTCTTGTAATTGCAGTCTCCTTGTTCTTTAAGCAATTCCTTCCTACTTCTTCAAATGTGAGCAATACCAAGAGTGGGGAACAGGGCGGAAAGTATCGATCTCATCCTCATTCCTTTCCACCTTCGTGGGCTGAACCAGAAGACAGGATAGAAGATGGTAGGATTAAGATATATTATAATGAGGGGTGCCCATTTCCCATCTGACAGTTTACCTCAAAAAATTTCTTCCCCCTCCCCTGAGACACAAGTCCTCCCTAAGATCCACCAAGGATGGGGGCAGGGGGGACGACTACCCAGCCAAAACTATGCTTAATGGATCAACTGCAGGATATAAGCAGGAGTTATATAAATACATAAGATAAAATAAAGCAACATGTAAGAAGACAACGAGTGTTAGCTCTCCTTTTAGCTGGAAGAATGTGTGCATATACTTGGATTTTTTGGAAGACGTTCAAAGAGTTTCTCTGTTTTTAGAAATACACACATGTTGCTTCCCATTATCCAGGAATGTTTCTTTTCTTGGGCCAATTTCTTCTGTGCATGAGATGAATATAGAAAAACCTCCAGGTAAGGTGTTTAAAGTAATGAAAGCATAGAACTTGAAACAATTTTTACAATGGGTTCATATATTTTTCTACTGTTTTAATCTATGTAAGGACTAGTTTGAGTAAGGAACACTTAAAACATTTGCTTAACACATCTTGCAAAAGATATAGCATAATGTAAAATGTTGTTCTGTGATATTTCAAGATGAACAAGCACAAAAGTGTTCCTGTAAAACATTTACTTCTTGTGTTTTTCACATAAAGAATAAAAGTGTCTTGCAAAAGCATATTTTCAGTGTAATTACATGTAATGCTTCTCCAGTGTGTTTTTTCCTGAAGGTAGATAAAACTAATCCAACCTTATTTGACTGGCTTTTCTTTAACCTACAATTCAGCCCATGGCTTTGCGTTTGCCTTTCCTCCTCTACACCTCTTTTCTTCTTCCTCTTTGCTTTTCTTTTCCCTTTATTCTGACGCTTTTCCAGTTGAATCACTCCACTTTCTCCTCCATTCTCTACTTTTGTCTCTTTCTCACACTTCAGTATCTAGCCTAGAAAGCCCCAAATTTTGCTTCCTACATGCAACCATTCTTTATTTCTTTTTCCTGCATTTTCCAAGACAAAACAATTTCCTCTTCCGGTAGACATGCCATATTCCTTAACAGAAAGTACTACTTCTCAACAGTAGTTGAGAAGTTCTCCGTGTGAGCAGTTAAGTTACTTAGTTGAGAAGTTCTCAATAGGTACAGAATCTGTTATTACATTTTTTGTTGCTTATTTGCACTTTGCATTTTCTCTATTCAATACTCAAATATACTCTTTGTTTGCTTGATCTTAGCAACTATTTCTAAAAGACCAAAGAAGCCTTCATAATTTATATCCACTTTCTTCCCTCTTCTCTTTTCCTTAACACTTTCTTTTTCTCAATATTTTCTCTCTCTGCCCTGATAAACCTGTTCTCCTCTGTTTCCCAGTTTTCCTTGTTCACATTCCTGACTTTTGAATCAGATAGTGGGTGATTCATTTGACCTACTTGAGATGTGTATAGCAGAGTGAGATGAATTGTACCACAGAATTGCCTGTTTCTTTTTATTGCCATTAACTACAAAGCGATACTGGATGACTAGTTCAGATACAAATATCAACAAAGTTAGAGGAACTCTACTGCATTCTTTTGACCAAATAAATCCAGAAAGCAGAGAAAACTCAATGTATCAGACTCCCCTGTTTCAATCTGGGCTGAATGTGGAGGTACTCCAAGAATTCATCCATTCTACCAAGGGTACAGCTGGACTGGTTGGGGGGCAGCAAATAGAATGAACTGGTTAGGAAGCAATGTCAGGCTGTTGCAAAGAAAGGCAAACATCTCACTGAGATGATAAAACATGGAAATGCCGTGCCAAGATATGTAAGTAAATCTTCTGTTCTAGCAACATGCTCCAAGTATTACCAAGAGCAAACTATCCAGCCTGGGCTACTCGGAAATATCAGCTGTGAGAAGTTGAACAACCTGGAGTAATTTATCCTAAAGAAGAAACCTCTGAAGGGGGATATGACATTAGCCTTCAAATACATAAAAGATTGATGAAAAGAGGAGCGGCACAATCTGTTCCCCCTGTCCAAGGTGCACAGGAGAAGATACAAAGAGCCTCTGTTGCAACGAGAAGCATGACTTAGAGCTCATTTTTTTTTCAATATTTCTGTAACTGTCATCAGAATCAAAAATATCTTACCCCGTGTGTGTGCGTGCGTCTGTGTAGATGTATATATTTTAAAAGCCTTTCACGTGAAAGCCAGCTGGTAAGTGCTAAGCTGTAAAACTGAGGCTCAGGTTTCAACTGGCTGGTGCCTAGGGAACAAGAAGAGCACTGTTTCTCTGATTCATAAAAGGGGTGTGTGCTTGTCACCATCTCTCTTATCCTTTTGTCTGTAGAGAAACTGGGCACAGCTTGGGGCTATCAGCTGAGAAAACAAGCCTTTAAATCATAAGCTTCAGGCAGTTAAGTGAAAAGTATCAGTGTTTGGCTTTTTTAGAGGAGGGACGAGCACCACCACCTTATTATTGTTTTAGGCTTTTATTTAGTTTCATTGGGAACTCAGATATGAGCTTTTATATCCGATCGGTGTTTGAACACCTTCTCATTCATATGTGGTTTCCACATCATAGAGACATAAAAGCCCCACAGAAATATGAGGTAGAGGGATATTAAGAGAAGTAAAAGTTTCAAAATGAGAAATGAACTTTTTCCCTTCTAACACATTCAACAATGTACAGACAGAACTAGCAGGGGAGACATACTGAGGTGGATCACAAGTGACAGAAAGACAGCTGTGCATATCTGGCACATATTTGCTGGAATAAACCAGCATCTGTATATAATAAGCCTTGCAAATTTTGGTTTTGGGAAGGATTCACTTTTCCAAGTTTTATTGTTTATTTCTTAGTGGTGGCTCTAACAAGCAGTGGCTGGCAAATCAGTATATTTCTGAGTTGGCAGAGGTCTTTAAAGGATAATACATATTTTCATCCTGGAGAGAACTGGACTAGGTCTTTATTTCATAAGTATTATACAGTCATTTTTTTCTGCATTCTCTTCAGCCTAATTCAATGAAGCATAAGTAAACAAGGCTGACAATGTGGCACAACTCACCTTGAAATAAAGAGACGGACATTTACTGACCACAGTAGAAAAAGTACTTGCTTTTAAAAATAATAAACATAAAGTGTTGTCAATGTCAATCAGCATAGCCCTGGTGATTTACATCATCTGATTATCTAGCTGATATTCTCAGCATAGGATGGGAGGAGTATATTTTTTTAATGCACCTTAACAAAAAGTGCAAAGTGAAGTTTCATTCAAACTGAAGAATCAAAAGTAGTATTTTTTATGTAACTTCTCCATTATTATTTATTCTTCATCATTATTTATTCCTATCAGCATATTTTTAACTTGAGACAGGACTATATATGCAAGTTTTTGGTGGTGACAAGAGTTAATTATTAAGAAGAATGCTGAAAGATATCAGCCATCTTTTGATTTCTTAAAAAATTCTCTCTCTGACATATTTATGCTTCTGTTCAGGATATACATGTATGTACATATATATACATGCATTTATTTTTCGGAACTTATGATCTTTTCCCGGCACCTCCTCCAACAGTAGTATATTATTCATAGATGTAATCTTGCAACATGCTTACCATCACCTTGACATCAAAGGAAAGTAACCGTAGTTACCAACTTATATTTAAGGTGCAATCTTCTGTAAACAGTACATTTTGCAACTTAAACTGCTTGTTGTCCTGTTGCCACCGTAAATTTCAGTTTCTGTATAATAATAGGGATGCTAATAACTCATCAGAAAAAGAAAATAAATTATTAATGGCTACTAAGAAATAACAAAAGTTACAGAAAATGTCAAATCAATTTTTTCCTTAGTTGATAATGATAATTCAGCTTTTTATTTCAAAACATCCTTTTTTCTTTACCTAGTCCTGTGAAATTAGTAATGGATTTCCTGTCTGCTGGCATAAGGAACCAAACTTCTTTCTATCAAATTGATTATAACCTATACAGCAGAACAACAGGTTTTAGTTAAATTTCCCACAGCTTAGGATGTCCTAAACACTGTATTAAGAAACCTGTACAATAGGATTCTCTGTGCTATGCCGCATGAATGCTGAAGAGTCATTAGGAAAGTTTGAGAAATCTGTTTAATGAAATGATGACGATGTTAGAGAGTCCATAAGGAATGGGATAGAGTACTCATGGGGAATCAGGACCCAGACTGCTCTCTCAGTAAATGGACTATTTCATATAAAAATGGAACACCTACTGCTGGAGTACCTGCAAGAACCTTTCATGATTTGTCACACAGCCTTGCTGACTATAGTTAGAAAAACGCGACGTCAGGATGGGCTCTTTATTTGCTCCTATTTTTTTCTAAAAAGTGACTGTCACTGCCATTTATGCAAATGCCATTCCTGCTGGTGTGGTAAGTTCTGCCTTGGTCTAGAAAAATTCACCCTAAAATAATATTAGGTAGAGGGACACAATGAGTACTCAAACTCTACAAAAGTTAGGATTTGGTAAAAAAGTTGCTTTTTCAAACATACATTTTTTAACTCAAAAATATTATGTTAACTAGAAAATGTCACACAAGATGAGTACTCATGTAATCAGGGAAAACGCTTTGCAGCATACTATTAGAATATTTGCAATGGAGGCTGATCACAAGACAAAGGAGAACAGACTGGCAGATAATGTTAATTTCACCCAGATGATTTTGATATAAGTTGTAAAAAGTTGAGTTGTTCCATGGAAGAAATATTTTGTGCTAAACAGGTTTGGCTGAGACAGGAGAAAAAAAATAACAACAGTGCCAGGGTGCCCCCCCACTTTTCTCTGGCAAAATGAATCACAGCAGAGCTAAGAGTTACTTAGGTAAAAAGATTACCGACAGGACAGTGACCTAAATTCCAGATTTACTTTTTCCTCTTTGTTTTTAATTATGTAGTATATTACATATTTATTACACATTATATTACACTTCCATGTAAATAACATGGAAAACTTTGAAGAGAATAGCACTCTTGTAGGTGTCTGTTCCCTTGTCAAAATATGTGTTCAACAGCTTTCAGCGGCATGTTAACACCCCATCTGACATCGAAACCATGTTTGCTCTTGTGTTCAACCTTTGTCTTGAATCTCCACTTTTAACGAAGGGCAAAGCAAGAGGATTTAAGAGAGGCTGGTTGCAGAGGTCAGTAGGTGGGAGAAACAACAGTCCTATAACTCACCTTCAGTCAATTTAACTGCAAGACAAACTCAGGATGATGAGAACTGTGCCAACCGCGTATGTGTGCTGACATGCTGCAGAGTGTGTTTCATGATTCATCAGCCGCACCGTGATTGATTGGCCCAGCATCCTGGCAGAGCCCAGAAATTTTTTACTTGTCTCCAAATGTGTTTCGTGATTCTTTGGGCAATCTCTGATTGATTGGCATGTGGGCTGAGCCTAGATTTATTTTTTTCCCCATGCTCTGGAATATTTTTTTGATGATTCATCATACATACATATTGATTGGCACATTGGCAGAGTCGAAAGTTTCTTTACATCACAAAATATTGTTTTATGATTTGTCAGGTAAATTGACTGTTTCCTGCTGACACTTGTAGATAAATTCTTCTAGTGTGAACTGGAGGGAAGAATACAACCGTCCACTTACAGCTAGTTAGGGCAGCGATGGGGGATGGAGTCACACTGGCCAGAGAGAACAGCTCCTTTTGCTTGAACGTATAGTCGGTCATTGCACTTTTTAAACAGCTGAAAAAAACTTATCTTGAAGAGACTGTGTTAGAAAATGCAAAGTGAGGGCATTACTTTTACACATTAATTCTTGTTAATATCAGTCTGGTAACTACACTGAATAGGACATCCAAGCATGACTAAAGGAAAGAAAGGCCTTATCTAAGCCTGCAAAGAGAGTAGATTTTTAATGACACTTTAAACTGTGCCACTTGCCTTGCGTCACCAAATCATACCACTGTTCTCTAATTGGCTTTTAACCACACACACATTACGTGAAAGTCAAAGGAGAGATTTTAAAAGCTGGCAACAACTTTAGCACTGGCACTCCAAAATGGGAGTGACAAATAAGATTCTCTTTTGAATACTTGTAGACAATTATTCTTAGGTCATCCCTCCCCCCCCCCGCTTCAGATGAATAACATTTGTCCAGGGTGATGGATTCACAATTTGTAATTCAAAAAATGATTTATTTAGCATTACATGTCATTGTGCAAGAATTGACTCCGTGACAAAAGTTTCTGGGAAGTTGATCTTTCTTTTGTCTAGGAAGATGGATGCACTTTTTAAAGTCAGGTTTCCTCCCACAGTTATTGAAACACAGAGACCGTCACCTAAAAATGTATACCTTATGAACAAGGAAAACTACATCTCATACATTTCTACATGGTCTGTGCACATTTGTCCAAACCCTGCCCACACTAGTATATTTCCAGATCTACAGAAAATATTTTATAGCTGTTTGGAGTCAATGCAGAACCTTTTTTTCAGGAAAAATGGAGCCTGAATTGCAGATGTAACTCTTGTTATTCCAAGAGATAAATATGAGTTTTATATGTTTTCAACCCCTCTACCCCCATTATTAGCCTATTTTTTAAGTCTACTTTAGAAGTAAGGAAGAGCAAGGTGTCACATGGATCAGTTAACAAAATTGTTGCTCCTGGGGTAACCTGAAGGAATATATGGAAAGGGAGAAGAGAAAAACATAGGGCTTTTGAAGTGCAGAGGAAAAGAAAAAAGGAACTTGAGTCCTCTCTGAGTGGCCTGTAAATAAAGGAATTAAAACTAAAATTACATTATGACCTGAGAAATCATAGCACAGCAATGAAAATCATGGAAGAACTGAATGAAAGTCACAACCTAGGTAGCGTTAAGCTCTTTGCCAGGAAGAAGAGGTTAAGGGCAACGTTTTCTAACTAAGATGGCTTCCTAGATCAAGCCATATGGCTCTCCTGGTTGAAGGAGACCCTTCAACCTTCCTTCTTCTTTCCTCCCTTCTTCCTCTTTCCGTGCAGAATTTCCTTCTCTGGGCTCACCTCCAGGCATGTCTGTCACTGGAAAGGGCTATCTTATTTTTCAGTTCAAATGGCAAAGAGCTCAGTCAGGGAGCGAAGCTCTGTCTTCCTCCCTCCCTCCCAGGCAGGGATCCAACCGCCTCTACAGCGAATGTTTGTATTTGTGCTCCTTGTGGCTTCATGCATAGCTGAGACATCATACGTGTCATGAATTCTGCAGGTCTCTGCCATTATTGTGGGGTGCCCCTTTTAGATCTTTTATAGGTCTTTCTTCATTCAAGAAAGGATTGGTATCAATACCAAGCCAATCCTTTTTCTCTTAACCTTGTCTGCATCAAAAAAGTCTACCCAGGTTTGCTAAGAAAGACGATTAGAAAAATCACTGTTTCCTCCTTAATTGACGTACTCCTCTTTGGATTTTGGCTTACAATGACTAAACTTTTACTGACTCCTCCACTCTAAGAAAGGCTCCTTAAATTTTAAATTCCACCGCACAAGAGATTTCATCAACTTGTTTACAGTTGTTTTTAAAAGTACTAGCTAAACGGGAACTGCTTCTTTTTAGATTTTTTTTTTCTCCTGCAGGAAAGATCTCAAATGGTGTAAGACTCTGTTTTCCCTGTTTCTTGGCTTATTTGAATAAGTAGCAAAAAATTTACAACAAATAATTAACATAACTCCTGCGAGAGGGAAATCGATGGGAATGAAACTGGAGAAGTCAGTTGTGCATTTTTTAAATAACTGGGTTTCAGTTTAGTCCAAGCCATCATATTTTTGTTACCACATTAGGAACTAAACTCTGAGATGCTATTTATGAGTCTTTAGAAACTGAACAAAAACCCAGCCATTGTGTTGGGGCCCCAGGACGTGCTCATGATGCCTACGGACTGGTCTAAAAAGACAATGTGTAATATGTAATGTGCACTGACTTGCATCTTGTGAAGTCACTTATGCACTTGCCAAGAGCAAAATACTGGTGTCTAAACACTTCAATTTTACTTGGTGTATTTTTCTGTCATGTTGTACATTTTGTGGCCATTTACGACTGTTCAAACAGTGGAAAATTGTCCTCATAAAAAAACAGGGAAGATTTTGAAGCAGGGTTATCACAAAATCCAAAGTAGATAAAATTGGAGTCGATGGAGTCAGTTTAAAGATACTGTTCGGTAGGAGAAGACTCAGCTAAATTTATCACTAAAGTCTTCTGCGAATCAGACTGACAGGTGTCAGCGCTTAAATACTGTATTGTACATACTGTTTGCCACATACGGTTTATTAATTTTGTAATTTAATTTTGTATTTAAGTCTTTTGCCAGCTTTGGGTTACAAAGCACAAACAGTTTAGAAAACAGATGTATATTTGCATTAAACAGTTCTTCACGTCTTTTCAAACTTTTGCATTTTAACATAAAAGTAGAAGACTGGTGTCCCCTTGGAGGGGTGGCAGTCACCCACCATTTCATGAGAAGCAGGGATGGTAATGGGGCCTTTCACCTTTCACTGTAGGAAAGCGGAATCATGGAGACCTCCCGCATTCCGTTTAGCCGCTGGAGCTGGGAAGAAAGAGGAGCGGGCCGCTCTTTCGCCATGCACATGCATTTCTGTACGTGCTTCTACACCTCCCGATCTGAGAGTAAGGTACCTGCGGTGTGATTATATGCAGAGAAAGAATAACAAATAAGACACCTGATAACCCACGGGTTATCTGTTCTAGTGAAATCCAGATAAAATCATCGGTTAATTTTCAGATTCTTCTAGGAATGTGGCTTTATTTGCAATTTATTTATACCTGGGCAGTCTAAACCATTATTACTATATAATGAATAAACCTGGCCGCTGTAACGTGAATTAAAATCCGGTTATTCTTACACAATAAAACGCGTCCTGACATTATGACTTGACAGCTACTGAGGAAGGGTCGAACGAAATTATTTTTTGAGAGAGTCTCAACTGCGTAACGCTTGGCGCGCTTTGTGCCGTATGACGGCCCGTGATTGATAGCCTGAGCAGTAGTGCCGGCTCTCGTCTGTGTATTCACAGGCGTGAGGAAAGCGCAGGCCTGGCGCGCTCCTCCCTTTCCTGGCCCACAAATACCGTCAGGTGCGTTTTTCTGTGCCTAGAACCCGTCATTTCCACCTCACGGGCCTTCAGACGGGAGTTTCTTCTCTGTTAAAAACCTTTCCAAACGATTATCGCGTTATTATGAGAGCTCCGACCCCAGCTCCGCGTCACACTGCGCTTTCATTGAATGCTGGCTGTAATTTATGAATTTCATTTTTTTCCTGTGGAAAACCAGCCCTATCTGCCAGCCCTGAGAGAAAATACTTCCGAACTGAGCAAAAAGTCGCTTTTTCATGAGGGCAGCTAGTAACGTGTATGGGAGATAACGTCCCACACCGAACACGACAGTGTGCTTTCAGCTGCATGTAATTAGTGGCAAAATCCAACAGGTGGCACAAAAGTATTTGAATTTTATATTGATTTAAATCATACGCCGTTAAATTACCAAATAAACTACAGGGGTGTTTTTGTTTAAAAAAAAAAAAAAAAAAAGGAAAAAAAAAAGAAAAAAAAAAAAGGGGAAAAGCGTTCTCCCGCTGCCGCGAACGACGCTCTGCCTCAGCCGAGGCGGAGGCCAGCGGCTCCCTGCCCCTCAGCCAGCCGGTCTCCGAGCCCCTCTCCCCCGCACCCCGGGGAAGGGACACGGCGCTTCCCCCGGTCGTCCCCCCTTCTCCGGGCCGGGGAGCACGGCCTGGTCTGGCGGATCCGGGCGAGGGGTTTTTGGGGGGGGGGGGGGGTGCCCGGCTTCTCCTCGGGCCTGAGGCGCCTGCGCGGCCTCGGCGGCGGGCGGGAAGCGGGGCGGGCGCCCTCCGCTGGCCGCCGCGGGGACTGGAAGCGGGGCCAGGCGCGGCTCCTCCGGCCGCCGCTTGCCTGCGGCTTTGCCCGGGGTAAGCGGAGAAAGAGGGGGGGAGAGAAGCGTGAGGGAACCCTGTGGATATTCCCCCCCCCCCCCCCCCCTTCCTCCCCAGGCAGTGCTGGTGCGGTGGGGGAGTGAGGGCTGGCGAGGGGGGAGCTGCCTGGGCTGGGAAACGTGAGGAGGGGAAGGCAGCCCCTAGGCCCGGGCACAGCCCCTCTGCCCTCGCAGGAGGAGCAGATCCGAAGAGTTGTGGTCCCCGACAACTTCTTTTTTTTTTTTTTTTTTTTTTTTTTTTTCCCCTGTCTGCTCCTGTTAGGTTGGCCCTTTGGACAAGCGTCTCCTGGTTTTTACTGACGTGAGAAACCGTGACCCTTCTTGTTAAAAGTCCACGAGCGAAGATCTCGGGGGCCTGAAGTTGTGCCTGCTAGGCAGTACTGATGGTGGTTTTGCAGCACTGGGAAGACAAGTGAGTTTTTTAGTTTGTGTTTTTTTTGTTTTGTTTTTTTTTTAAAATGGGCTTGTCCTGGCGGTTTGTGTGGGAGGGAGAAGACATGAAGACGCTGACAACTGTGGAGAAGAACATCTCGAAGGCATGAGTTGCCTGGGATAGTGACACCCAGGAGATCCAAGCACAGCTCAGCTTTTCACTTTTGAGTGTAGTACACTATGAACATCAACTGTGAAAATTAATATAAAAATGTTAGTCTAGGCCTTACGGACAGATTCACAACTATGTAACGCAAGTTACGCGATCGCTGTCTTTATTACTAAATCATTGTAGTGACTCGGGGAACTTCACTGACATTTTTGTTTGCAAACATGGAGGTAGGAGACATATAAGGAATGGCTTAAATTCTTGTGCAATGGTACGCCTAAACCTGAGACTTAAGCGCAAGTCAAAGGTGTATTGGAGAAGTTGACCAAGATACATGAAGTCTGCCAAATTAACTAAGAGTGAGGCAGAGAAAGAGAGGTGAAAGAGAAGTTGGACAGTTGTCACAAATTAAACAGGGAGTGCTAGTTTGGCATAAACGTTTACAGGAAAGGTCTGTAAGAGACTTGGGCCTGTGATAAAAGAAATTAATTCATGCCATTTTACTTTATACATTTATTCCTAATTAAACAAAGGTATTGTGAGCTCATTATCTGTGACTTGTAATAGAGCCAACTTACAGATAGATAAATGTCAGACAACTTCTTAGTGGAAGGATCCTGCGCAAGTGCTTGAAAAGGGATCCAGTTTCCAAGGAGCAAACTGGTGATCTGTATTCCCATGGGACCAAACTGGAGCAAATTGTGGTAGTAAATGGCAAACATACTGCCATTAACCAGAAAGGAGCTTCAGTTTGAACTCAGAGAGCAACCAAATTACACCACTAAGCCAATGAAGGAGCTACAGGCCTTAGAAGAAACTACTTGTTAGGATGTGGGACTGGGCAAGTGCTGTGCCAGAGTTACAACAGACATCTGTAATATGCATGTTACTGGGTTTGCAGCCCATTAAAAGTTCAGAAGAAGGTCAGTCTGGTAAAAGAGTGAGGAAAATCATAATAGTTCATTTGTCTCAATATCCCATTTTCCAATATTGTCAGAATAAGCGAATGTAAAGACTGGAGCTGTAGGAATTGAGTGTTTTTCTGGCAAACAGCTTGCCCAGCCAAGCTCTGCTCACATGGCAGATCACAACCTTTGAAAGATACTGGGCTACCCAGATCTTGTAAAGGTCTGCGAGGTGCCCTTCCAAACCAGGCCCAAAAAAAACATGTCCAAGACCTATTGCCAATATTTTAGCAGTAATGAAAAATTAAGGGAAAAAAGCCCAAACTCAGTTATTTGGTCCTTCTGTGGAAAACAAAAAAGAAAAAATGACCTGGACACAAAAAAAAGTACCTATAAATTTGGATAGAGCTGATAGTCACAAGTGTTCAGATATGAAAGTCATTCTGTTGTTGGAGAAATGGAAGGGTATAAAACAGAAGCAGCAAATAAAACTGCAAGAGTGACCCCAAAATTTTAGTTCTGGTCTAGGCAGCTGGGGATCAATAACACAGGTTTGGCTGTGAAGTGTACTGGGATGGTGACTCTGGACAAGGAAAACTGTTAGTAGATGTGACAAAAGTTCAATCCAAAGAGTAAACATGTAGCAAATAAATAGAAACTACAAAATATCAGGGCTCTGAGAGCACCAATAGGCCTTAATAGCTCTAACGAGCCTCACCTGTGGCCTCTGCTCACACCCCTGCTCATCGACCCAGAAGCCCCATTTCAAATTAGGCTTAGGACTTCAGGTGTGTCTTGTTATAGGTGTGCCTCTTAACTCCTGGAGGGACCTCAGACCTGTGTTGCAGGTAGCTTGCCTCCTGGATGGATGCCTTTAGATGTACTTTATTGCTAGTTTTCTGTCTTGTCTTTGTTTTCTGGATTGACTTTGGGCCTGCGTTGTAACTGCATCTCCAATCCTGTTTCCTTCTGCCAGTGGCTAGACTGCCTGCGTGGACTCTGGACCTGGTTCATCATTTTGCCTTGTCTGGGACTGCCCGAGGGCCCTGTTACCAGTAAGTACCCTGCTCTGTGTACTATGTTCGGGTGTTGTGGGACTGTGCCCTTCCTGGTCAGTGATGGCACTGGCTGTACTGGGTCATCCTCAGCTTTGGGCTTGCCTTCTCTTTGGGAGCAGCTGGCCCTTGCTGCTCCCTGGCATAGTGTGAATCCTTCTAACCGATTGAAATCGATTAGGCTGTGGTTGGTAAACATGCATTTATCCCAAACTGAGATAACTGAGCCTGCAGGGCTGACTTCTGAAATTTGAAGAAGAAAGCTGGAAAGCAAAAATAAGGGTTGAAATAAGAGTTGTTTTGGATTCCAATATGGTAAATTACTGCTTAATAATTGATAGGGAAAACATCCTAAAATTTCATCCTTGGAAGTTCCTCATGCAGATGTGGTGAGATGAATTGTATGACAGCAGTATGCTTTCACTGTTGTTTTTTCAGTGAACAAAGTTTCCTGGCTCTAGGGATAGAAACCATAATGGCAGCTAGGTGTAATGAATGGGAGCTCAGTGGAGGGATTTGTTGAGTCTTGTCTTGAAACTTTTTTAATGGGATGAAATTGGCAGAATTCCTTGAAATAGAAATAGCTCTCTGACGGTTTTGCCAAATAACTCTCACAACCAGCAAATACTCAACAAAGGGGAGTGTTGCTGCATAGCGTGAAGCTGTGGATCTGATAAAATGGGACTAGAAAAAGACCACGAAGGGGAATGAGAAACTCTCACTCCAGGACATTGGTAGTATTTTTTAAAAGAAAAAAAAGCCGAGATAGATGTAATGGATGGGTGTAGCATAAGCTGTTTTATGAAGAAGACTGAACCATTCAGTAGCTATCTGACCAAGTACCCTCATCAGAGAAGAAAGAGTTGTTGGAGGTTATTGAAGAAATGTAACAAGAAGCATGGGTGTTTACTATTGCTGACTCCTCTATTTGTAGTTTGTTTCTTCAGCAAGAGCTGAAAGAGGTAAGATAATAAAGGATACAGTATGGCATACATGTCTCTGTATTTATAGCATAGTACGATGACTTTGTGTTGCGTAGTAGAAGCTTCCAGAACTGAAACATTACTAATAATCTGTGATAAGTGTATGGCCAAAAATCTGAAATTAAGCACAAATAAACCAGAGCTGCTTCAAAAAGAAGTTGTGTTCTTTGGGCCTATGGTCGAGGAGGGGGGAATGTCTACTAGTGATGACAACTTGTACTATATAGGGATTACTAGTACTGTAAGCATTCCCATATGTGTGCGGTTTTACAGTTTTTAAAAATAGCTGCTTTTGTGCATGGAGAAGGAAATCCATTTGAATGTGACTTGGCACTGACGTGGTTAAAACCAGCTGTGTTGGACTCCTTGGGTTTCAAAACGGGTTCTTGCATGCATGGGCTTGGATGGTCTTGAAACAAACAAAAAGGCTAACAAAATCAATGGCTTATAAAGCTCAGATTTTCTGTATAAAAAGAGGAGTAAATGTGCCACTGAGTGTTGGGTGAGTCTAAGGCGTATTTTCACTTTCTAGGAGTATGAGGAATTTCTCTGACTAAGATGCTGTCTGCATTTAGCTCCTTAGAGTCAGTAATCCTGGTGGTCAGGATCTTGACCAGCTGGAAAATCTGCAGAGTGATGATGTTGTGATCAGACAGAGATGTGGCACTGCTGAAGTTCGAGCTGCAATAGGCAGTGGGGAAAAGTTGGTTGCTGGGTTTTTCTTGAAGTTGGAGAGAGGGCGATAAGTCTGCTTTTCATGGCTTGCAGTAAGTGTACACGTACGTTCTTTGAAAGACTGTATGGTTGCAGGCTGTGTAGACGCAAATGGGATCCAGTTACTTTAACTGGTGAGCGTGGCTGTGGCAGCACAGAACTTGAGCTGAGTTATAAAATTCAAATGAAGCTATCCATGAACCTAAATTAAGGTGTAAATGCCCAAGTTGAGCCAAGATATGTAATGCTAGGTTACCTGAGATGGCTGTCAGAAAACTAATGTAGGTTTGACCATGAGTGGCGGTCAGGTATTTATTGCAATGTACATAAAGGCTAAAAGAATTGGAGAAGTCTTAGAAAAGAGATACCAGAAGACATATGTTTAAAAGAAAAAAAGGGAGATATGCCTCTGGGGGAAAAAAAAAAAAAATTTTGGTGGTGTTCTTGGTGGTTGGTGTTGTGGGTGCGTGGGGTTGTTTTTTTTGTTTGTTTTTTTTGTTTAATGCCACATGTATTCTTGGGCTGTTTAGTAAGGCTTCCTGGGTATACTCAGTCTTGTCAGATGAGATGAAAGCTCTGATGATACCCAAATGTCTGATGATAAATAGGCTAACCAGATATGAAGGAGCTGAAGGCTGAATCCAGTTGTTTCTGCTGCTAGTCTAGCAAGTAAGATATGACCTCATAGGAGGGTTTTAAAAATAGTGGTAGCAAAAATGGAATTTAAGGAGGGTTAACAAGTATCACATTATATAGAAAAAATGATAAATGTTGTATGGTAGACCAGTGTGTTTTATTGACTCCCAGGCCTTGTTTTGTGTGTAGCAGAGGGTCCTTTGGAAATAGGCCAAAAAACTCCACTCTGTTTCTGAAGTGAATGGGAGATGTCTGCTATGTTTTCTTTCCAGTAAAGATTGGTAAGGAGAGGAGGTGCTTTGTAGAAAGTGTATCCTCAGGAAATCTCTTGGAAAACAAACAGGTGATCTGCAGGGGAAAGCGGTCAGCTGAGAAGCATCAGTGATGATAAGAAAATCAATAGTATGCTAAATGAGGAAGTTGAAATCAGAAACAAGTCTACCATCCTAGCAGCAAATGAAGATCCACCACCCATGGCTGAAAAGGAGAGCTTATGTAGGCAATGGGTAGTAAGATTCATCACCACTGCTCCTAGGAGGAAGCAATATACGATTGCTCTCTCCATCAGTCTCAGGAGGCAATCTGTTCACATGACAGTCTAGGGCATGTGTTGTCTCTTTGGATCTCAAATCTGATAAGATACTTAAAAATTTCTGGGGCTTGTGGAGCCCACCCGGTATTTCCCACCCATGTGGACACTGCTAGAAATGATCCTGAATGGATCAAAAGTATCTGCTGGCGTTTAAGAGCGGGGTGAGTGGATCAGGTTTTCCAGTTAAGGTTCACACAGATACAGATATCCTGGAGATAAGCGTGTGGTCACAGAATGGACAATTTTGTGACCATAGGGTAGAGTAGTCCTAAAGAAAAATGGAAAAAGTGTGTTGTTACCATTGAACTTACCAGTTCACTAACCTAGTAAGAAGAGGGTTTTCTATAGAAGAGAAGGAAGATAAAAATCCTAACTGCATATATAACAGTCTTGGACCAGGACAAAAACTAGGAGGTACAGGGTTATTCAGTCTACGTAGATGGTTGGCTCAGTCTGATGGACTTCTTCTATGACCACGGTAAGAAGGAAGAAGCCGGAGGAAATGTGAAGTCTTAATACATGATCAAAATTATGATCTAGTTGAAATAGAAGAGAGGTGATGTGACATGATAGAGAAGTTAATAGGGAGTTTTGTCTGGGGAAGGAGTCGTCCAAATATCAGAGGTGTATTCTCATATTCTGGGAATAGAATATGTTGGGAAAAGAATAAGGCAGGACACAGATTATTCAACAGGTCCTTGAAATGCACTGGTGGCGTTTTTGATACAAATTATGGAAAAAAACCCCAACAACTAGAGATGAAAGTATTCTAGATTTGATTTTCAGTTTTGGGAGTGAACTGAGACTGTTCAGGCAGAAAGTACGATGGATAACAGTGATGAGAAAGTGGTAGCCTAGGAGGACTACTGGCAAAAGAGAAATGGTGGATTTTACGGAAGTAGACTTCAGTAAACTCAAACATCTGGAAGATACAATTTTCCAGGAAACTCGTCTGAGAGATAAGGGAGCCAAAGGGGGGCAGAAATTCCTTAAATACATGAGTAGTAAGGACGTACATAATTTTCCATTTTGCATGAAAGATAAGGAACATAGTAAGATAGCAGCTTTTTAAAGTCAGGAGTTCTTAATTTACTTCAGGTGAAAGAAGGATGCAGAGAGGAGGAGAAGAGATCAGGTTACTCTGAGAAGCACAGCAAAACCAGGAAGATAATGGCACAAAATAGGAAACAAGTTGCATAAGTAGCAAGAAATAATTGTCTGTGTGCTTTAGCATTAAGAGGAAAGTCAAGGAAATTGTCACTCTGTGGAGGGGACAAATCTGGTTACTTTGGACAAATAACACCCAGGAGGCAGATGTCATTAATGTGTTTTTTGTTATCAGTCTTCACTAAAATGATCAGCTGCAAGAGGTAGCTAATTCAGTGTGGTCCAGTGAGAAGGAGATGGGAATCTCAGCCTTGAATGAGGAAGGCAGTTTAGAGACAGTTGAGGTAAGGTAGGTATTGCCAAATTGGCCGAGCCTAACGTACGTCCTATAGGGTAACTGCAGAATTACCTGCTGTGATCAACAGCCTTTGCAGCCAGAGCTGGGACGGGGTGGTTTGCTCATGGTGTTGTAGAGTGTGAACTCTGTATCGGCAACTGAAGTGAAATTTGTGTTGGTATTTGAAGTCATTTTGTCTTCTGCTGTTCTGTCACTGGGGAGTCACATAGCTTCCTGTCCTACAGAGTTATTCCAGTTACCCACCTGTAATTAAATTATGTGAAACCTGCTGTCCTGGGTCTTAAGATACACAGCTGCCAGAACAAAGGATTTTAGACTGGTTGGTGGGGGTGTGTGTGTATAGGTAGCAAGGTTTTATGCTGGCTTTTGCTGTTTCTACCTGAGGAAGCCAAATAAAATAATTCTCTAAGTGGGGATGAAAGGGGCTGCAGATGTTCAAGTAAATTCTCAAGCCATTTTATGCAGCCTGTTTCCACCTGTAGCATGTTATTTTTCTGAGCTTACATGTGCATGGATTTAAATAAGGAGTCTCTTGGCAGGTTTTGCTTATGGTAGTTGCTAGTCTAAAGATAGTTACTGAATTATAGGGCTTACTTGGGCTGTTGGTTTAACTTGCATCCTTGAAAGCTAGGCAAAATATCAGTGTGTATAAATTCACTCCCGTACTAGGTTTAGGGCAAGTAATAGCATAATCCTAATTCTAGTCTGAAACTGGTGATCTGTTTAGTTAAAATCATATCAAATGTAGTAGTCATTAAAGTAGTAATTTTTTTCTAGGCAATAAGTTATGCTCTATGGAAAGTAAATTAGATAATACCATAAAAATAAGACTTTTACAGATCAACATTTCAGAGCTATTTTTTCACAACAGAATTGTACTGTACTGGAGATTTAAAAACTTTGGATAAGATTTTTATTCTCTGCTAAATTATGGGATGTTTGGGTAACATTTTGGAGAAAAATACAGGGGTGTATACATATATATGATCTGAAGACCTCTGTGCAGAAATGCTGTGTAGATATATAGCGCATATATAGGTATCTTGTATATACACACATATGCGTGCAACAGATCCTTTTATATAATAAAATTGTGTTGATAAGGAGAACATAATTCCTTAAATACACATGTAAGGCAAATACAGAGGTACTGTACAAATACAACAGTTACACATTGCTACATAACTGTTATTTTGTAATATATGTAAATGTATGTGTGCACACATGCATACTCAGAAAGCCAGTTCTGTGTGTGTCAGTCCTGATGCCAATGGATTCAGCACCTGGGGCTGGTTTGGTTGGTCAGCAGGCTGTAATTGCACACACGAGCCAGGAAGGTCCCCCAGAGACAATTCTGTTACCTGCAGAAGGGTGGAGGATAGGCTATGTGTGAGTCCAGCACATCTCGCCATAGTCTGCAGTTACTGAATGACTCCTTGTGCTTTGAGAGAAGTGCTGAAATTGCTTTATTGTCTTTGGCAGTACAAAACTACTCTGTGTGTGATAAGAATCTGGTAACTTTTTTTGATCGCGTGAACTAAAGACTAAATAGCTATTAATACAGTAATTACTGAGACAGGAATCTAATGGGGTGGTTAAGAAAAGTGTCGTGGAGTATCTTAGAGTGAGAAGTGTCTATAATTACTCTTAGATGTCTGAAGTACATGCTGCTGATGCTAGATGTGGTTTTGTCTCTTCCATCCCAGCCTTCTCTTGCATACTTTTCTGTCCCATCCCTTGTGCTGGCAAAAGTTTTCATGTAGCTGTACTATGAGCTGAATCTGTGTAGCAACCTGAGGGAAGAGTAACCTGTGAGGGGAAAAAAAGGTGAGATCAGGTCCTGACCTGACTCGCATTACAGCTATGTTTTCACTTGAACGAGGTGGGTTGTATGGATGTGTGGCTAAGGACAAGGCAGGTATACAGGACTTCCCACTTTGCAGCTGGCCACTTTTGCTTCTGTATCTAGGGCTGGAGTGACCTCTCTAAGTGAGATCAGAAAATGTACTTTTTGTGTTATTCTAACTGATGACACAGATATAAAAGTCTTTCTGAAAACAGACTGCAGAAATGGGCATTCTCTCTCTGAGGATAAAGTATAGCTCAAATAAATATTTATTGCTGACCAATGTGCCTATTTTGTCTGGTTTTGTCATCTTGGCAGTATCAAGATCTAAAATAAAAATTCATTCTAAGTCATTTGTAACATATCCATCATGCATAAAAATCAAATATGTGACATTCTTTCCCTGCTATATATTCCATGTGTTGAAATGTAAAGCTTCTTGTGGACTACTTTGTAAAAGAAATATGAGTTAAGGAAACATTTCATAAATATTGGGTGTACTTACTGAGCAGATTTTGTGAGAATTCGGAGTTCTAGTACAGGATAAGAATGAGGAGCTACAGAGTACCAGGACTTGTTTAGCAGAGATTGTGTTGCAATATAAAATTAGAGAGCTTGGTTCCAGAGAATGAAGATAGAAGCGTACTTTACCTTTGGTGAATATTCTATGCTATGCTTTTATTACCAAGCACTCTTTACTTAATCAAAAATCCCTATTGATTTCATTGGGAATGTAGCCAAAAGAAATAGTGCAAGCCCACTTGGGGGCTACTCCATTGTCTTGCATATTGTAAAACTGATTAAGATGTGTTAAGAAAATGAAATGTTTGTTAAATTCTGCTAAAACAGGGTGATATAGCCTGTATACAACCCAAGATACTGATAAATATATTTATACTTTTATAGAATGCAGTAAATGTAAAATCTCTTGAATAAACAAGCAGTCATGAGTGTCAGCAACTTCTGTTCATAATGCTTTGAATGTGATTAAAATGGAAAGAAACAATGCGTGAATTTAGTGGGATCACTTTCCAAATCAGGAAAAGTGATGATATTTGGCAAAATGGTATTGATGGTATTTACAAAACGCTTATTCAGGTATTTGTTGCCTGTAGCTTCAATTGCTTCCCTGTGTTCCATGATGCAGAAGTAAAATGCTTACGGTAATAAGAATACTTTTTGAAAGAAGTATTATTATACTGTTTTATTGTAATAAAAGTGTTATTTGTGCAATAAGGCATGAAATCTGAGCTCATTACATAGGCTATATCTACAAGCAGTTGAAATTTTATTTACAGGCTAGTTTATGTGCCTAATTAAGACCTCTGTTATAAACTAGAATTCTCCATCAAGATACCTACTTCATGAATCCTTAACACAGATTTCTAGGCTTGCAAAGGAGTGCCAGGTCTGGTTGGAGTTCTCCAGTAACAGAGAAAATGAAATAGCTTAACTTTTCTTAGAAATACTCAGAATTGCACAAATTGCCGTTCAGATATGCTGAAGAGGTACTTAGAGAGCCGCTTCATCTGAACTGAGGACCCTGCTGTGGCACAGCCTGTTCACTGTCTGCACTGCAGAGTATGCCAATGTCAGCACTGCAACATGGATATGTAATTGCCATTTGGATGAATATATCAAGGTTAGCTTAAATTTGGCATCTTTGTGTGACGACATACTGGTTCCAGGACCTACCTGAAAGGTTGAAACCCAGATGTTCTTAGCTTAGAGACTTCCTAAGAATGGATCTGTCTGCCATGACCTGATGAAGTGGAAAAAAGAGATTTTTCCTGTCTCTCTTTTTGTCCTCTGGAAGCTGTTTTCATCATTGAGGAAACTCCTGTGCTTGCTTCTGCTGCTTAAGCCTCTGGTTAATTGTGCCTTGAGTGTATTGAGGTGCCGCCAGTGTTGAGGCCTGTCAGCACTTTGTTGGAGTTGGACCACTGGTGGAATGGAGTGTTTAGGGAATGCGGCCTCCTGAAATTCTTGAAGATTTCTTCAGTTTGTCCTGTCATTAGGTTAGGGCATATTCTTGTTCATGGTTTCAGACCTTTGGTTCTTTTTGTATTGTGTTTGTTGGAAGGGGTGTGCTATTTTAAAGACCTGCCTGAAGATTACTGCTAAGTGATAGTACAGATTGTAGTGAATTAATTTCTCAGCAGCATGAGTTAGGTTTGAAGGATGCATAGATCAAAGCACATGATTTGAGTGAAAGGTGATTCTGAAAGTTGCTGAATTCTCAAGATCCCTAGGATTTGCACACCCTTATTTCCATGTGGTGGTGGAAAGCCACAGCTAGTGCGGGCTGGCATGTCCTGTTCTGTTCCTCTTTGAGTTTATGGAATGGCAAAAAAAGCTGCCAGAACTATCTTCATGCAAAGGCAAGGACCTGAGAAACTGTGTTGCCTTACAAGTCAAAGCTCATCCTTTTGAGGCTTTTTCCAGCCTTTTCTTGTGTACTGTCAACAATATTGTCCTCTGATGAGGAAACAAGGGGGGAGGTTGCAGTCTCCTTGTTATAGCTGTTGGTATTGCTGTGAAGAAGTTCTACTCTTTCCCAGTTAAGAGTACATAGTGTTTTGAATTTTGGTACTTTTACATCACTTGTGATAATTTCTGTTCTGTATTCCTGTTGTAATCCATGCCGATTTTGATAGTCATAATCTGTTTGAAAACAGGTGCAAAATACTAATTCAGCTTCTGGCCCAATTTAGACTGTCATTGGTCTTTGTTCAAACTCACCAAATCATGATCTGCCCTTTCCGCGCCCCCCCCCCCCCCCCCCCCCCCTTTTTTCCCCCTCTGGCTTTGCTTTGCTGTACTATGCCAGGAAAAAACTTGGCAAGTCCCATTCAATTTCCATGTTGTTGTCAAGGTTAGATGACCCTGATAATCCTTGCTGCATTTTTTGGCTCTTTGTTGTAGCTATTAGCCTACTTTGTGATGGTTCTTAATTTAATCAGATCTAAAGTCCCCTCCAGATGTCTGGAATACAGATTCCTAGTTATCCTACTATGTTTGACTTGAAGACATTCTAGTCTCCGAATTCCTCAGTTCATTTGAGTTCCCTGAAGAGGTCCCTAGGTTTACTGAAGTTTACCCCTTTGAAGTTGATAATTGAGTTATGAAACTATTATTTTAGCCCTTTGATTTAATTTATGCTAACTCAACTTTCAGTGATTATTTAAATCTTCATTACATGACAAAATCAAATTTAAACAATGTAAATTTTTGTTAGCTCTGGTTATTTGTTACGCAGGTTTGTTGGCTGTAACATCCAACAGTGGGTTGCCTCTGCCCATATCCTTAGCTGTTACTGCTGTCTATAGTCAGTTCTAATCTTTGTCAGGAAGTTTGTCTCCTGTCACAATAGATGCTGTCACAACAGCTAATAGTATTTCTCTTTCCAACGATGTTATGGTGATCTTTATCCATGTTTATATCTGACCATGGATCTCTTATAAACTTTCACCGTGATTCCAGCAGAAACTCTTTATCTTTTAAAAAATGGACTTTTATAAAAAAAAAGTCCTTTCCTTCATAATGGCTTATAGCTTGTTGCATATCCCACTGCTCTTATCTTTAATATTATCTTTCCTAAATGGTATCTGTCCTTCTATATCTATACTCCAGTTTTCAATTCTATGTTATCAAGCTTCTCTTTTCTCCTTAACATTCATTTTCACATCCTATAAATGTGTTTCAAGATCTTCCATTGTGTTGAGAAAGCTCCTGAGAGTTGTTTACACATTAGAGTTGTTTCTTACTCTGTTGCTTATATAGAGCAGACTCGGGCATGTCATCTCCTGTTACCTGATTGCTGTTCACAGTCTTAATTCTTTTTATTTGCCATATGTTCTCCTGCTACCACAGGGTTTTTTAATCCATGTCTGAATTCTCATTTACCCTATATTTTGTCTTTCCACTAGTGTTTGGAGATCTGTCATTTCTCAGTTTAAAACTGTTCTTATCACTTGTGTCTGCTTTGATCCCAGGTAGCAATTCCCTTGGGCATTCAAATCAAATTTATCTCTTGAAAAGTGACTTCCTTCAATAAATGCATCTCAACAGTCAAACATTACAGAAGCTTCCTTATACCACTTATCATTTAGCTATTGGTTAGTTTATTCTCTTATTAGGTTTTTTACTCCTCCTCTGGAGACTTGATGTCCCTGAAGTTCATACAAATATCTACTTGTTTGCAAGTATTCCTTAAAGCAGTTAATCCTTGATAGCTTTTTTTCCAGTGGGAATAGGGCAGTATTGGTTTTGGGGGTTTGTAATTGTTTTCCAGGTTCCTTGTGATGCTTCTCAGTTGCAGATCCACCTTCCAGTTGCACCTAACAGACATGATACCATTTTGGTTTTATGATCCCCTTCCATGACTAGACTAACAGTCAGTAACAAGGAGGCTGCAGTCACACAGACCTGCCTCTCCATGTGGTGCTGCGAGTCTCCAGCCCTTTCCTCTGTGTGCCATTTTTAATTCTGTCTGGGGCTCTGAGCGTCCCTTCTGTTTTCTTTCAGTGTTTCTGTGTACTGACTTGGTTCACTTTCTGTTTCCAATGCCTGGTATTCTCATTGTCTTATTTTAGAGCTAGCATCCATTTTCTTCCTTCTTGCTACCCTTATTTTTTACTTTTATTCTCTAGGCCATCAAACCTCCTTCTCAGTTCTGTTTCATATTCACAAGCAAGTCTAGTCCTTTGAGTTCTCCATGTCTTTTTCTTCCACAGGCAGCTATCCTCAGCTAACAATGCTTTTGATCTCCCCTTGTTGTGATATACAGCTGAAGGTTTCATAGAGATGCTCCTCTCTTCCCTTTTGTCCCAAAAGCCATATTGGCTCTAACATCATCAATTGAATTCTGAGTCTTTATGAGCCTATTGTGTGTGTGTGTGTGTGTGTTTTCCAGGTATCCACTGAAGGATAATGAAGATCCTGCTATTTCATTATCTTGTATCCTTACCGTAGTACACTTCAGGGATAAGCATAATCCTTTATTGCAGTCTAATTGCTGTTACCTTAACTATCTCTGTCTTGGAGTTGTGACCAGAAGAGCTGGTTGCTTCTGTGCTATGTGCTCTTTTTTTTTTGTTTGCTTGTTTATTGAACTACTTGGGAATGCTGAACTGAACCCAGATTAGCTGCTGCTTCAAAGGTGACATAATCATTGTCCTCTATGTTACTTGTGCCTTG
Source organism: Buteo buteo (assembly GCF_964188355.1). NCBI lineage: Eukaryota > Metazoa > Chordata > Aves > Accipitriformes > Accipitridae > Buteo > Buteo buteo. The sequence goes on from NC_134173.1 coordinate 6,781,781, forward strand.
AAACTTCTTAATGTCTCTTGGTAAAGATATTACATATTGTGTATGCTATTGTACTATTAAATGAGGCAAGGACAAGACCAAGTTATGCCTCTGTTGCTCCACAAGAGTTGTTGTTTAATACGCATATGATTACGTGGTCATTTCTTTTGTTCTGTATTACATAGAAAAATTCATTTACAACAAAAAATCCCAACAGTATATTTAAAAATATGTAATTATAGCAATTGTAACTGCGCTCCAGAATTAAATACAGACTTTGACTAATCTGAGTAGTGCTGCAGTCCCAAACGTTTCATTTCGCACAGTGCAAATGTGTTTACGAAGAGAAAGAACAGTTTCAACAAGAAGCTCCAAGTCCAGAGAGGTGGGAGAGTCATCTCTAAACCAGAAAGAGAAGGGCCTCATGGACGCTGTGAGCACAGCTTGGGTGCAGACTGGGTAAAGTGGACAGTGAGGCAGTGAACGCTGGTTGAACTGCTGGACTCGAAGGGTTGTCAGCAGTGGCATGAATTTCAGCTGCAGGCAGGTCAATACCAGTGTACCCCACGGGCTGATTCCTTCAGCTCTCAATATTCTGAGATTCAGCATGAGTGATGTGTGAAGGAAGTTCACCCACCTTTTTATTTTTTTTTTGTGAAAACTTACACATGTTCTGAACATAGTGAGTAAATTGGATCTGATGGGTGTTAACCATTTATTTCTTAGGTTCTGTGGAGTTTAGATGTGCACTGCGAATCCACCAAGGTGGTGGTACCAGGACTTGGATAGAGTTTGTGGGAACTTTTTCAGGAACTTGAGAATTTATGGATTTAGGAATTTGTAGGACAAGGACAAGATGTTTCTAGTCTGGGGCTTTGAGAATGGCATAGTGCCGAAATGCTGAATTAGGCATGATTACACAGAGAGCCTGTTCCTGGATCCGTGGGTCAGCTGTTTCAGTGATTAAGTAAAATCTCTGTGAATTTTTAACCCTTTTTTATCTAATGCTATTGGACTTTATGTTTTACTAATCATAGGGGACTTTATTATAAAAAGTTATCCTAGTAGAAGTGCTTTGACTGTAACTGGCTCACCTCTAGCTCACCTCTTAATTATATCTGGGATGCATGAGTGGTTTGGTTTTGGGTGTTTTTGTCTTTTGCTGCAAAGCAGGTTTTCCATCACTGTAAATCAGTTCAGAATCCCTTCCAATTTTTCAAAATCGCCTTGAAACTTAGGACACCAGAATCAAGGATAGTCTTAAAAATAACTGAAGTTAGTTGTTTGCCAAGTGTCTGGAACTTAGAAGTTGGGCTTCTGCCACTTTGCCATGCTGTATTTGCAAATAATTCGTTTCTCTTTGCCTAGTTTTTTTTCTTCTGCCTTGCCTTTTGCTGGCAAGAGCACCCCAAAATACTTCAATTTAATGATTGCTAATTGGTCAATAGATATGAAGACTTGTAGAGAGTACCGAACTGGCAAGTACAGCTGGTGGAGATAACAGCAGTGCAAGAGTTGAACAGAGAAGCTATTCAATAGGGCCATGTGAATTAAGCTCTTGCGGACCTGAAGGTGGTAATGAGTGGGGAATAAATTTCCCAGATTTGCCTGGCAAAAAAATTTAGATGTTAAAAAAAAAGGTAGGTTCTAGTTCCCTTACTTGATGGCCTCTGGTAGATGCTTGCTGAAAGTCTGTGTGGCTTGAGTGCCTTTTTTCCCTCCAAGGTGTGAGGCTGTGACCCTGTTTCATGAGGACAGCGCTAGCCAATGTGGATAACTGGGACTACGGAAGACACTCTCAAAAGAGCCAGCTGTAACTTCTGCACACATGTAGGGTACGCAGTACTAAACTGAGACTGAAAGAAGCAAACCCCTATCATATTTCTGTACCCTGATTTCAAATAGGACTTGATACCAAAAGTAAAATGTACAAAGAATACTTCTTTGTGGGAAGAATGGGGTAACTGAGAGCCTTGTTAGTACTGGAATGTGTGGAAAACATGAAAAGAAATATCAACAGTGTTTCACTTTGTAACTGCAGGGCATTGGAGGGCAAAAAAAGAGAATGACAATAGGAAAACAGCAAAGTGGCTGGTTTAGGGTGTTTAGTACTGTTTAATTAAATTATTCTAGAATAAGACTCATGCTATATGGTAAATAAAGCTTATATTTAAATTAAAATTTTCAAGATGAAATAGCAAACTAAATGTGAGGAGTTTTGTTAAAGAGAGCCTGAATGTATAGGCAGAAGCAAAACTTCTCCAGTTGGAATAATTGTCATTACAAACCCCCCAAACATACTGACAACTCAGAGCAAATGCATATTGCCTGTGTGTGTTGTGGGGGGAAGCCTTCAAATACCAAAAGAAGGATGAGAAGGATACTGTGGGTAAAGGACATGAGTAAAAATGCCATGGGTAAATAAGATTTCTGAAAATGTGATGAATTCCTTAAAAATGTTGAGTTTGTATCTAAATGAGAATAGAAAGGCAGTTAAAAAAGAAAAAAAAGTGTTCAGAAAAGAGTTGAAGAAATAACTTGCAAGAAGCATAGACAGGAATAACAAATCACACTTCCTGGCGTGTTCAAAAAGTAAGTTTGCTGGAGACCTGTAAGTCCAAGAGGTGATCAACATATGAAATAGGACACAATATAGCTGAAAAATTAAACTCTCATATATGTGTGTACACTCAAGAAGAACTTGGTGAGGCTTTCCAGATGGTAATCCTTTTTGATGGGGAAAAATTTTGGAGGATCTTTCTCAAATCTAGTAATTGCTGGATGAGGTTTCTGAGCAAATGGATGAAAAGGACAAGAATAAATCTCCAGACAGAGATGACATTCACTAAAGAGCTCTAAAACTTGGAGGTGAAACAGCTGAATTACTGAGATACATGACCAGTCATTTAAATCTATGTTGGTACCACAGATGGCTAATGTGATGCCAGTTTTTAAAACACTGTCTCCAGGGAACATCTAGGGAACTGCATGTCAGTAAATTTGGTGTCAGGTAAGCTGGAACAAACTTTCCTGAAGAATATCAGTATTAGATGGACAAATGGAAAACATACTTGGGATAAGCCTTCATCTTTTTTAAAAAAAAAAAAAAAAAAAAAAAAATTCAAGTCTGTCAGTGTTCTTTGGATTCAGTAAACACATTTCCAAAAACAGTTTATCAAGATTTCTCACCAAAATCTCCTAAGAGCTAGGAGACCATGGGATAACAGGGAAGGTTCTCATATGGATTAATAGTGGATTATAAACTAGGGAAAAGGAGGGCATGGATAAAACATTGTCACAGTGGAAGGAATTTGCCAATGAAGTCTAGTATTCTGTGCTGCAATGTGCTTTTTAGCATATTCGTAAATGATCAGAAAAAGAATGAATACTGAGGCAGCAAAGTTTGCTGATGATACTATCTACGATGATAAAGAGCTGCAAAGCAATCCAGGAATGCTATGATAAAACAGCTGATTAAATTCAATGTAGATTAATAGATAATGATGCCCTTGGGGGGGGGGGAGGGGATGGGATGACGGACAAAGAGTGGTCCTAATTTTACATATTCTTGGATGGTTTGTGCGTTGACTATTACAACCCTAAATCTCATTCTGAGTGGTAATAGATAGCCTTATGGAAACAGGAGAGTAGTGCTCAGTGGCAGTCAAAAATCAGATGGAATATTATGAATTATTGTGAAAGGAACAGAGAACAAATCAGAACCTCATTATGCCACTTTGCAAATCCATCATGTACAATCATTGTGAATATAGTGTGGAATGCTAGCTTCTCAAATTAAAAAGAATATTATCAAATGAGAAAAAGCATTTGGAAGAAAAAAAAAAGGAGATGGGGATGATGTAAGAATGAAGTATCTGAGTTTTTTATTTTTTAACAGAAAAGACAAGAAAAAAGAATACAGACTTATTTGCACGTGATGTGGCTGAAGAGCCATTTTCTCTCTTTCCTTGTTTTCCTTTTTTTTTTTTATTTAGGCTATTTCCCTGCTTTGTGATCAGTTCATAGGCAACATGTGGAACTGAAGTATCAAAAAAGAGGCTGCTCTGTAGCCCAGGATTAACACTTGACAAAAGTGACTTTTTGCTCTGAAGGAAGCAGGTTTAGACAAATATATGTGGAGTGCAGATGCTGCCGTCTGACTCTATAGTCATGTTGGAGTATCCAAAATACTGTAAGGATGCAAGAAAACATACATAACAATGTTGGTATCCCCAAAACGCACGTGGAGATTATCATCATGTAGCACATTCTGGAAGACCAAAAAAAAAAGTGCACACAGTTTGAGAAGAGGCAAGACTTGTAGTGGAATTGTATCAGTTTGCAAGAGTTTACAAGACCTCAAAACATACCCAAGTATGATGACACCACTGCTAGATTAAAATAATTCCTGATAAAGGCAATGGATAATATTATAATATTAATCTGATATCAAATGGGATTTTTTTTTTTCCTTTTGAGTTGAGCACTAACACATAAGCCACAGTGAAGCCAAAGACAAACATTAAAACAGGTAGAGAAGATGGAGGTGGCTAAAAGAAGATGGATACGCTTCAGGGTAAAGGCTTCTGAACACAATATCCTAAATTAATGTGGTAAATAAAAGTATGGGTGAACAAAAACAATGTGAAAACAATGTGAAAATATATAAAAGTCTCAGCATGAAAAGGTGCTTGTAATAATAAAATAATGGCAAACCCTTTTCACCAGGAGAGGGTAATTGAATGAGGGAGTTTGAAGAATGTTTGAGGGCTTCATCCTGGGAAAAAAAAAAAAAGGGAAGTTTTTAGCATGCACAGCTGAATTCACTCAATTCTTTCATGACTTGTGTCCTGCAGCAGAGTATGATATGCCTGTTGCTCTGGAAGGCCTAGGGCAAGTAATCTGTAGAGTGGATACAGTTGCTGTTCCCTGTAGGGGTGGGGAAAAAAACCCACACACAATAAAATGTTTTCCAAATTCATACATCCTTAATAACTATGTATGTAAAAAGAGGAATATTTTCAGTACTGTAGTTGGAGATGTCCAATAAGTAGTGCTTGATGCCCAATGTTTTGGTTTTTCTGGTGGTTTTTTTTTTAATTATTCTTGATGTAGTGATAGAGGCCTGGCAAGTGTCCTAGGAGAATGAGAAGGTGTACAAACATCTGTATGTTTTCAGCAATCTGTTTGGAAAATATGGTTTCCTCAGACTGCTGTATTAGTTATCATTGGCACCCAATGCATTTCACAATCAGAAATGACAGAAGGGTACTCCTGCAGTGAGCACTAAGACCTGTATGCAGAACCTTTTGATTTAGGGCAAAACTCTAGAAACACATTGCTACAGGATACAAAGGAGGCTTTGTAAAAAGTCAGAGCTCTAAGCTGAAGTGAACCGAGGAAGGGTGTATACAGTCTCATGTAACACCGTTCCTTGGAAGAGCCAAACATGCTTTAAATGGACTTCAGATGAACAGTGATGTTGATGCTATTGGGGCTTGTGCCATAAGACTACATGTGTAAATAATGCCTTAGAAATGTGCTAAAACTACAGGCAAAAAATAAATCAGGAAAATCCATCGGGGGAGCACAGTGGAAAAAAAGATCCCATGCAGTAAAGCGAACAGAGTTGTTAGCCTTGGCTGCCCATCTGTTCTTTCACTCCTCTGAGAAAGCCCTCCTTGAACATGCTGTCACTAAAAAGGTCACCATGAATCAAATCCATTTGGGCTAGCCCTTGTCTACTTTAATAATAGCTCCTATTGGGAGATAATGCTGTTTGCAGCGAAGTGTGGGTACAGCTATGCCACCATAGGGTTGTGAAGATTGTAAAGCCCCTCCTGAAGAGGAATATGGGGTCTAATCAACAGTGTACTTCAGCTACAGCTCGGAGAACTGAAAATATGCCTGCATGCAGAGTTAGTACATTATGTTCTAATTGCAGGTGTATACAGCCAGAGCAAAATGAAAACCTCAGCATTTTGGTGTTCAGGAGAGACCCATAATTCATAAAAACAATGCTGTGCTATGATGTTACAGAGCTGAATGATTCTGTAGTCGAGAAACAGAAATAGTTTGAAATATTGCATTGGAAAAGATAGCATTCCTGATATATCAACATGTACTGCAGAGCAGTAGATGTTTTCTTCTCTGCATTCAATAGATGAATTAGTGGTCACTCAACCAGCCACTTTGCTCAGGAAAAGTGTTAGAAAACAGCTACAGTGGGTAGCTGTCATTGGGGTAGGAAGGGACCTGCTGGTTAGAAACAAGTCCCATGGCCTCTACAGCCATTTTGGGGTGTCATTGAGTGAGCAATTGGGAAGGCTAGAATACATATAGAGAATGTTTTATCTTACAATAGATGGCTGGTCAGTGTTCAGCTTCTGTCAGAGGATGTGCCATAAAATGTGGCTACTGGAACATGGGGATACTGATTACCTGCCTTTTTTTTTCCAGATTTAACCCATGTCACACAGGTGACTTTAGAATGAACCTAAGTTTTGACAAGGATAAATTACACTTTGATTAAATGTGACTGTTTTGACACTTCCACAAAGTAATTGATTTTGTGTTAGAAAAGACCATTAGATCATTTAGTTCAAGCTGGCAAGGTAGCACAACCCCTAGATTATTACAGGCATAGAGCTTAACAGCTCATAACCTGTTATACTCTTTCAGAAGGGTAAGGAACCTAAATTTCAAAACTGTAAGAGATGATTCATTATTATATCACATTGTTAAAAAATGGTGACTTAATTCTATTTGAATTTGTCTAGTGTTAGCTAAGAGTTATAGGTTCTGCTTTTACTCTTCTCCGCTCATTAAAGAGCCTTTTAAACACCTGATGGTTTGTTTCAATTAATATACTTATTCACTCTAATGAAATCACTACTTGATTTTCTTTTGGTAAACTAAACTCATGGAACTTCTGAATTCATTTAATGTAAGGCTTAGTTCAGTCTAAATCACTGTTGCACTTCTTCTGTATATATATATATAATAATATATATATGTTATTTCTGAGACTAGAATTACAGTGTCTTCATTGTAGTTCTCATCAATGACATGAAGAGGCAAAGTATATCTTGGTATTCTCACATGCTGCTATTCTGTTTGCATACATTCACAGTAGCCTTTTGTGTGGCAGAGCTGGGTTGGGAGTTTGTGTTCAGCTGTTTGACAACTATTTAGGAGTCATAATGGATGAAGTCACTGTTTTCCTGAATACACTCCTTTAGTCAAGTGATGTGACTGGTATTCCTTGCTTCTATATCCATGACCATGCATTTGACTGTATTAAGGTATATGCTGTAAGAATGGGCTTAAACGTACTAAATTACTTTTCAGATCACTCTGCACAATTGCCCTCTCTACCTTACTTAATATTCTTCAGACTTTGGTGGATCTAGAAATCTGATAATGAATCAGTTTTTATTTAATTCCAGATCATTTATGAAATATTGAAAAGCATCAATCTGTGTAACACACAAAATCACGACCACTTGATGATTCTTAGTGACTATTTAAGTCACTAAATAATTACTAGGTAAGTTCCATTAGTTATTTAGATCTTTATTCATTTAATGTGATTTTGAGTGACACAGCAGAGTGCTAGATTTTTTTGCCCCTTTGAAAAAAATATTTTTAGAGACTACTTGTCCACTGTTGACATCTGTCTTGTGTGGTCACTGAAATGCATTTTCAAACACCTTAAATCAAGTGTTGAAGTTTCTAGTTTTTTATTTCTGAGATATTTGTGATACATGATTGGCAACCCTTTCTGGAATCACAGTATTGCTGAGTTTGGAGGGACCCCAGGAGGTTGTCTAGTCCTACTGTCATGCAAAAAGCAGGATCAGCTAAAGCAGGTTGCTCAGGACTGTGTCTAGTCAGGTTTTGAATATTTCCAAGGATGGAGACTCCACAACATCTATGGGCAGCCTGTTCCAGTGTTTCACCACCCTCAGAGTGAAGAAGTTTTTTCTGATATTTAGATGGAATTCCTTTTATTTCAGTTTGTGCCCATTGCCTCTTGCCCTGCCACTGAATATGACTGAGTCTGACTCCATTATCTTTATCTCCCCCTTTTTAGACACATTGATAAGATCTCCGTGAGCTTTCTTTTCCACATGCTGAACAGTTCCAGCTTTCTCAGGCACTTCTTCTATGAGGAATGCTCCAGTCTTCTTGGCCCTTCATTGGATTCACTCCAGTAAGTCCGTGTCTCTCTTGTACTGAGGAGTCCAGGCTTTGATACAAGACTCCTGATGTGCTCTCACCAGTGCTGAGCAGAGGCAAAGGATCACCTCCCTCAGCCTGCTGGTGATGCTCTTCCTAATGCAACCCCTTTGCCATAAGGGCACATTGCTGGCTCATGGTCAGCCTGTTGTCCACAAGGACTTCTAGGTCCTTTTCTGCAGAGCTGCTTTCCTGCTGGTTGGCCCCCAGGGTGTACTGGTGCATGTTGTTATTCATCCCCAGTGGAAGGTCTTTGCATTTCTTTGTTGAACTTCTTCATGAGGTTCCTCTCTGCCCATTTCTGCAGCCTCTTGAGGTCTCTTTGCATGGCAGCACACCTGTCTGGTGCCTCAGCCACTCTCCCAGTTTTTAATCATCATCATCCTCACAGTGATGTTAGCTAGCTCCCTCAGTACCTCTGGGGGCACCCCATGAGGACTCGTGGACTTGTGTATGTCCAATTTCCCTAACTGGATCCTCCCCCACCAAGAGTAACTCTTCCTTAATCCAGACTTTCCTGCTGGTCTCAGGGGTCTGGGATTCCTGAAGGCAAGTCTTATGAGTGAAGACTGAGGTGAAGTACCTTGGCCTTTTTCCATGGCCATTGTCACCAGGTTCACTGCCCCATTCAGTGTCAGGCCCACTTTTTTGACCTGTTATTCCTTTTGCTGTTGGTAGGCCTGTGGAAGCCCTTCTTACTGCCCTTCATGTCCCTCACTAGATTTGACTTCAGGTGGGCTTTGGCTTTCCTAATCCCATCCTTGTGCTCTCAGACAGTGTCTCTATATTTCTCCTGGGTGACCTGACTCTGCGTCCCTCTCTTGCATGCTTTCTTTTTATGTTCAAATTTAGTCAGGAGCATCTTGTTTATTTATGTGGGCCTCCTGCCACCTTTGCCTGACTTTGTACATGTGGGGATGGACCATTCTTGAGCCTGGAGGATGAGTTCCTTGAAGAACAACCATTCTGAAAGCATTTGTAAGTTTGACTGCAAACAGCAAAGGAGTCTTGGAACCGCAAATAGTGCGGGAATAGAACTGTTTTAAAGTTAGGTGTTGTAAATTTTAGGGTTAAGTGGAAATACTACAGAAGTATTATTTCCTTTCATTTCCGTCTGCACATGGAAATAGAGAGGTGTGTGGAAAAACATAAACTGAAAGGATTTGGAGAAGCAGATCCAAACTTATCTGTGAAGTTTTGGCTTTGAACAAAAACCATGAAAGTGTAGGGTAGCTGGAAATTTAAATGGACTGTAGAAATTAGTCTTTGATCTTACTGAGTTTCTCTAGGTATGATGTAATTCCTGACAGGCCTCCAGGTCAATGAATATGCCTTCAATTCAAACAAATGTAGCTTCCTAAGATACAAGAGAACTTCTGTGTTGTATAATAACATAGTTGATGCTTCTGATTGCCTTTGTCCCTATCGAGCAATCATTTCTTGTTTTGCAGATCTATATAAGACAGCATGCAAAACTGCATTTCACTTTGCATTAATAGGAAAGATAACACATTTTACATGTTGTTGCATTTTCGGAGATAGCAAGGGAAGAATAACCTTTAACATTTTGCCTTCTTATGATGGTCCTCAGCGCTCAGCTGCTGAAGTTTGGGAAGGGAGGTTTTCTATAATTTCTCTTTTTTAAAATTAGACTGCACTATACTTTGACATCACTTCCATGGAGACAGATTAGAAGTATCAAATATTCCAGTCCTGCAATATAGCAAGGAAAGAAAAGAGGGCTTTTTGAAGAAAAAAAAGTACACTTTTTATGTTAAGATTTCAATTTTAATAAATAAATGAATTCAGTAAAGAAACTTGAAAATAGAAAAACTTCTGTAAGTGTATTATATTTAGATACTGTATATAGCTGAGAAGCTTGTACACTTCAGTGAAAATGTTAGGAGTTTAGGGATCAGAATGCATGAGGAAGTTCATTTTGGGTGTGCTGTTTCAGCTCAGGCTCACTCTTTGGTTGAAGGTTTATGCTTGTTCAAAATATTTTATATTTGTCTTTTCCATTAAATTCCATTCTTGTAAGTGCATTGGCTTTATAATAGCGATGGCTAGAAGACAGCCAACTCTATCATTATACAAATATGAAAGTTGTATAAGGAGAACAGGATATGCCAGTAAGAGGAGGTAATGGTCTGTTTTGTTTTATCTGATTGTTTTAGCACCTTGCAATTTCCTCAGCCATCAGACTAGCCAAAAAAGTGTGAGTCTGAAAATCAAAAAGATGGGGAAGTAATTTGATGCTGTTGGTCTTATATATTTTGGCAACAGACTGTGAAAATGTGCAAGAATGTTTGCAAGTGGTTTGAATGAGTATGTGGAAAGATGTGGATCTGAGGTACCTTTTTAAAAATAAAATAAAACACTCTTAACACAAGAAGAGCTTTTTATGTTTCCCTGGTGTGAAAATTATTAGCAGCTACAGGCAGTCCCCATATGGGAATTTGGAGCCTACTGTCTGGTCTTTCAATCAGATTAGTTGGTGATCCTAAAAGGAACGAATGATACTTGGAGGAGCTGTGTGTAGCTTATGACAACAAAAGACTGAATCGGCAACATGTGGCTAACAGCTCACAGACATCTGGTATAAGCCATTTTCCCAAGGAATTAATTTTTGTTGAATATCTATTCAGAAGCTTTCCTTCTCTAACATAGGCACTTGCAGGAAATTGGATGAAGAAAAAATAAATACTGTATCAAAGTTTTAGCGTTAACTTGACAGGAAAGGAAAAATGCTGGGTTTGGCCTTTTTAATTTTTCTTTGTAATGTCTTAAGAAGGACTGATGATCTGTTGGTTCTGGGCTTTTTTGGGGGGAGGCGGAGATGAGAAGGATTAGATTTTTTCCTGCTCTATTTTTATCCTGAAAAGTATTGGCGATGTCCTGGCATAATTAACTGTTGTGATCCAGTAGCTTCATGTTGCTTCTGGGGAACAAGCAGCTATAAGTCTGGTAAAAAAAAATAATCCTAGTGGACATTTTTCCCTTGGTAGTGGATTTCTCCAGTGGTGTGGAGCTGACACAGTATTTCCAGTTCTGTCTTCTTTCTGTCTGGGGTCTGAAGAAATGAAAGAGGACAGACAGAACGCAGATGCCACTGTACCTTGTTCAGGCATTGACTATTGTAACTTGTGAAGAAGCTGTAAATTATAGTACATTGAATAGGCAGAGAATTTAACATCTCTCCTTTGTTTTGCTAGTGCTTTCCCTAGGAGGATATAGGGAAGTGATATGGGAGGCTGGGATTTTTCCAGTCTGTAACTGAAGGGATGGGAAAGTTAAATATTAACAATAGAATTTTCTTTTATGTACCAGTAGTGGACTTGTTCTGACTGAGCAATTGTGTTCAATTTGTATGTGGCTCAAAAATGGCTGCTTCAGTTTCAGATGTAAAAACCAGCTTGTTTGTTTGACAGGTTGTTTGGATTTTAAAATCATCAGATGATGTTGTAAGCAATAATGCCATTTCTTACATTTTTTGCCTCCAATATTAATTATACAACACACACACACATAAATGAGAGAGAGAGAGGTTTGAAACAGCCTGGATAATATATTAGGACCTATCCATATGTCCCTTTTTGGCTGTGTGGTGGGTTGACCCTGGTTGGACGCCAGGTGCCCACCAAAGCCACTCTATCACTCCCCTGCTTCAGCTGGACAGGGGAGAGAAAATATAATGAAAGGCTCATGAGTCAAGATAAGGACAGGGAGAGATCACTCACTAACTACCATCATGGGCAAAACAGACTTGACTTGGGGAAAATTAACTTAATTTATTACTAATGGACCAGAGTAGGGTAATGAGAAATAAAACCAATATCTTAAAACACCTTCCCCCCACCCCTCCCTTCTTCCCGGACACAACTTCACTCCCAAATTCTCTACCTCCTCCGCCCCAGCAGCGCAGAGGGACAGGGAATGGGGGTTGGGGTCAGTTCATCCCACCTTGTCTCTACCGCTCCTTCCTCCTCAGGGGGAGGACTCCTCACTCTTCTGCTCCACCGTGGGGTCCTTCCCATGGGAGACAGTCTTCCACGAACTTCTTGAACATGGGTCCTTCCCATGGGCTGCAGTTCTTCACAAACTGCTCCAGTGTGGGTCCTTCCCCCGGGCTGCAGTCCTTCAGGCACAGAGTGCTCCAGCGTGGGTCCCCCACGGGGTCACAAGTCCTGCCAGAAAACCTGCTCCAGCGTGGGCTCCTGTCTCCATGGGGCCACAGGTCCTGCCAGGAGCCTGCTCCAGCGTGGGCTTCCCATGGGGTCACAGTCTCCTTCGGGCATCCCCCTGCTCCCCCGTGGACGTCCATGGGCTGCCGGGGGACAGCCTGCCTCGCCATAGTCTGGACTGCAGAGGAATCTCTGCTCTGGTGCCTGGAGCACCTTCTCCCCTCCTTCTCCACTGACCTGGGGGTCTGCAGGGTTGTTGCTCTCTCCTATTCTCACTCCTCTCTCCCATCTGCTCTTGTGCAGCAGTTTTTACCCTTCTAAAATATGTTATCACGGAGGTGCTACCAACGCTGCTGATAGGCTCAGCTTTGGCTAGTGGCAGGTCTGTCTTGGAGCTAGCTGGAACTGGCTCTATTGGACATGGGGGAAGCTTCTGGCATCTTCTGACAGAAGCCACCCCTGTAGCCCCCCTGCTACCAAACCCTTGCCACACAAACCCAATACAGGCTGCAGTTGTGCTGGCCCAAGAAGTTACCCCCAGCATTCTGTCACTGTTGTCTGCTTGAGTTCACCGTCTTCTGTGATCCTCTGCCTGAGCTGTGTGTGCCTGCTCACTGACTTGTTCTTAAATTAAAATTATATTGGTTATGCTAAATAGTAGTCTTGAGATCGAGATTTTTGCTATTGAGCACGTTCGACTCGTGCAGTCACTCACACAAATGTTTTATGTGGCAGATCAGAGAAGGCAGTGATCTCTGAGCACGTCTGTACAGTCAGATGTAGTCCAGGTCTATCTATGCTTGTGTTTCTAGCAGCCAGTTTGCATCTCAAGTCACGTAGACATGGCACCGTGCTGTCCAGCAACTCGTACTAGTAGAGATACGGTGCCACAGCTACCCAGCTTCCCTGGGTCTTTCTTGTAACTTCTTTTAGTAAGTGACCACTCAGCAGGGAAGGAGCTAGGGGATTGCATGGGCCTCCTAGGAGTTATGTGTGCAATTTCCATTTGGAGTGTAGCCCATGCTGTAACTTGGATTTCTAAAGCATTCTGTTCTTGCCTTCATGATAAAAGTGGTCCTTCTTTGATATGTATCCTGAATTACAAAGTTCCCATTCAAACCTATGGTGTCATAGCTCTTTTTAATCCCTCTAGGTGTTTAATACAGTATTCCTGTAGCAACTTACGTTATGTGTTTGAAGGATCAGGGTTGTCACTGCCTGTCCCATTGTTCCACTGTGAAATTAGTAGGTTAGGCTCCTCACTGGTGATGTTTCATTTGAAGAAGTATTGGGTAGGAGCCAGTTGCCCAAATATGAACTTTCATTGCCAGTTCTGATGCCTTCAGCAGCTGGCTTCCAGTTGGTCTCTAGAGAGGTACAGATTTCTTCCAGTCCCTGGGCCTTATCTGCCATGTTGATGTCTCAAGTACCTAAGATGTCTGAAACAGCACTTGTTGCCTCTGTGTAGCAGCAGACATTCATCCGTAATGTCAGTGACTTCAAAGGTAGTTGGTAAGTCTCAATGTTCAGTAAACTAGATGTTCCCTGAACAAGGAAAAGGACTTAAGGAAGATCTGCTCAAAAATCTGAAATGGTGTATTTATATTTGTTTGAATGGCAGTGTAGGAATGAACTAAATAATGATGTAGAAAGTCAGGAATAAAATAAGACAAGAAAAGAAAAATTGAAATGGGCAAAGAATTTAAGTAAAAGATTGAAGGAACTTTAGAAGGTAATTCATAAACTTCAAGGAAGAAGCCTATTTTTACAGAGGAATTCTATTAGCAATCAGCAAAATGATTAAATTAATGAAGACTCATAAATTACTTAAATTCCAAAACTTTTAAAAACTCTGTCTCTAATAGGAAAAATAAAAAAAATTGCATCCTCAGAAACTTGCGTAAATTGAGGTTTATATTATTTGGATAATGATGTCATTAAAATTACCTAAACATGCAGAAGATAGACTGGACAATTTTAATTGACTTTTTCTATCTCTTAATTCTATAGCCTTATGACCAGAAAATATTTGAAAAAGGGCAAGAAAATGCCAGGAGGTATATGCATGTATAACCTGCTGCTCTGGATAGTCACCTTAAGGAGTTAGCAGATAAAACCTATCACATAATCCTCTGACGATTATTTGGGAAGCTCTGGTGACTGCAGATACACTGCCTTTGTTTTCAGTGTAATGTTAGTTTTCTGGAGAGTGCCATCGTAAGGAAGTTCATCAGTGGTGTGGAAAACACTGAGCCTTGCACAGCTACAACAAGCTCTTCAGACAGCTCTGGTTCCCGCAGACGGTCCATCGCGGAGGATGCAGCTGGCTTGAAATCTGTGCTGCTGAAGAGAGCTGTCCCTGTTCATGCCTTCCGCACCCCTTGTCTCCCTCTTGGAGAACACCCACAGAAACGGGAATGATCTCCTTCACCGGAGGCAGGGACTCACCGTGGCAGAAACTGCCAAGAGCATGGATGCAAGGTACTAGCGGTCTGCTGTAGGTTTAAAAGCCTGCGCTGGCAGAGGGATGCTCTGGGGACGTGCAGGTGTTCCTCTCTTGCATTTCAGGGATTCCGGGAGCCGTGAGGTAATGTTTACAGTGGTAAATGGACTGGAGGCAATATTGAAGTGAAACCCTAAAACACGCAATTGCCAGGGTCAGAGAACATAAAGGCCTCTTTTGCTGCTTCCTGGCTAGTGATACTGTGCAGCTCCAGATATTGTAGACACATGTGTGTAGAACTTTCAGAATGCTCACTGGCATCTTATGACCTCTTTTGCAGTGATTTCATGTTTTTCACTTTGAAGTTGCAATTCTTGATGCTTCTTTAATAGCTGGCAGCTGTGGGTTCCCAGACCATTCCCCTGTATTGCTACTATGATATTTTCCTGGTAGCAAAATTTCAGCTCAGCTCCCTGCAGATGTTTACCACGTATGTAGTCTCTACCAGTCTACAGGCTGCTCTGGTTTACCATTTGACATGGTTATGACTTTCTTTTTCTTTCTTTCTTTTTTTTTTTTTTTTTTTTTGGTAATAAACAAATTGTAATAGTCAACTCATCAGAAGGCTGCTTTGCAGCTCAACAGGCTGGGATTTTACACTATGCCATTAAGGGGATATTCTGTTTTTATGAGGTATTTTGGAGTTTATGAAGGTGCAAGGACAGTGCTGAAGGACTGTCTTAGCTAGAGGATTGTAATGTGACATGGTTCATAATCAGATTATCTGTGTCTCTTATGTATCTCTTTTTGTCTCTCAAGGGAACAGTTTGGTTTATTCCACACTGGAGTTCAGGAATGAATTACTATGTGTGTGTTGAAGTTGGCTATGGGGTTAGGCCAGTCCAGAAAACCAGGGAGTAAACTGAACTGACAGACTTTGTTAAGCTTACCTATGAACTTGGGTCTACTTCTGAATAAATGACAAGGGCAGCAGTTCCCCTGTTGTCCACGATGTGTTTTGACTTATACGGAAATAGAGTGAAGAAATGAAATGTCCTTTGACAATCAATTAAGGATGCTGATTAACTCCATCTTTTATAAAAGCTGAGCACTAGAATATAGTGATGTGGTGATGTGTTATGAAAGTGATAAATTCTCCTATTTTATATACAAAAATGTTTCTTGGGCAATATAAAATTATGCTTCATCACAGGTTTGCATTATGATGCATGATTTTTATGGATTATAGTACATTTTTAGTTTTGTGGAGTTGAGCTTTAATTACTGTCTTCTACAGAAAACAATTACATGGGAAATGTCAAGCAGCATTCTTTCTAAATACTGCAATTTTATGGAAGCCCTTATAAAATGTTTTGGAGAACAATGGTGAGTTAATAATTTAATGGGAAAGGTGAATAACTTTAGCAGAGATAAATAACTTCAGCAGTGATTTGTAAATATGCACTTGCAATTAGGCTGATCAATGTCTGTTATTAATGAGCGTATAAGTAAGTATAAGTGAGCAAACTACTTCTGTGCCTTTCTTTAATATGGCCATAGAGAGCAAAAGTAGCTAAACCTAATTTTCTACTTTGTGTTAATTTTCCACTTTGTCTATAAGTAATATAGAAAGTAAATGGTATGCAATTACAGTGCTTATGGTAATCCCCCCCCCCCAATGATATTTGTGCTTTTATCTTCATGAATATTGATTTTTTTTTTTTCCATTTGAATAAGCAAAGGAAGCAGAATGAAAAATGTCACCACCTAAGCCGTTCCATTTGTTTGTCTACTAACAAATGCTTTCCACCTTCTTAGAAGAACTTTGTAGGAAGTGATAACGCAAATTAGTTACTCTTATCATAATCTTTCCAACTTCTCTTTTCCTGCCTGTTGTTTTTGCTTTAGTGTCCTACTGTACTTCTTCACAGCCTATGAGCTTTTAGGTGCTAAGAATATAGGTGTGTGTGAACAGTGCCTGACAGAACGAGTCGAGAGTTTATGGCTAGAGCAGTGGACAGTGGCAGCAAAAACAGGTAAATGTTTTGTCCTAAAGGAAAAAAAAAAATCTCTGTCCCAGAGCTTGAAATATTTTTTTATTGTATTCTGTGTGGTTACCCAGGTCTTAATTTTCTGATTTCACAAGAAGTCTGAAAAATCCCTTTTGTTCCCACCAAGTAAGACAAATAGGTCATCACCTTCTTTGCAAAAGCTCCTGATCACTAGAGGCACAACTGTAAGGATGTGAACTGTCCAGGGATGATAAGCATATCATCACTAATCTCATCCTTGTCTGTCTTGTGCCGATGTGATATGCTTACCTGTCTCGCCGATTCCTCTCTTTTTTGCGTGTGCGCGCGCTGTGTGTTATGTGCGTGGGTGAGCTAGCTATTTCTCTTTCACTGTGTGCAGTTATCTCAGCAAAATAGTACTGGCTCCGAGGGTCATTTGCCTTTCCTACACAATACACTAAAAGTAATGCAAGCGATTGCTACATTATTAACTGTCAGGCTAAAGTTATTAAGAATCAGCCTTAGGATGAGGAAGGTACATATAAACTATAATGTACTTTAAATGAGATAAAACTGCAGCTACAACTTAATAAAATTCTCATGTTTTGAATAGTCCCTGACCTGAGAGCATAACACAACAATTAAGTGCTAGAATCACGTTGGCCAAAGCATATGCAACTAACTAGACACAAAGCATTTCAACAGAACATTAATACAACATTAGTACTAACAAGTATAGAATGGAAAGAGTTCATGGTGATATAAATACAGGTAGTAACAGGCTACAGATCATGTATTTCCAAAAAAAAGCCATGCCTTTGGAAGGCTAAGCCATCAATACAAATGCTGTACACTCACCAAAAGCCTGTGGAAAAGGTGGCTCCAATAACTCCAAATAGGGGAAGCAGGAAGGGGGTGTTCAACCATCCAGAGAGAAATAGAAACTTGATAGCTGGATTTATTTGTTTATTTTCATATATTCAGAAAAAAACAGCTGAATGAATGATTGGCTTCCAGTCTTTCTTTCTCTCATTCAGATCCCTAGATAAAATGACCATTCACTCCCTGTTTCTGGAGCAAAGTTTTGCATTTGAAGTTCTACACCTCTATTAAAAAAAAAAAAAGTCTGCTTGAAAAGTTCAAGTAAATGTCATTCAACTATAAATTTCCAATAAATAAATAAAAAATTAAAATGTTTGGAAATGGTCAAGAATCCAAAAATATCGACAATATTATTTTGATTGTGGTTCAGTCTTGCACAGTTCATAAAAAGTCTGAGAAATACAGAATCCTATAACTTGTTTCAAAATTTAAAAGTTTCATACAGGAAAAGATAATTTTTAGTATTGTCATTTAAAACAGCAGTGATAAGAAATGCTCCTGGAAAAAAAGTCACTATTTAATAATATGTCACATCTGGACTTTAATGAAATATTAATGCTAAGTTATGATAAGAAAAGTACCTCTTTCCCATCTTTCTTTTATCTAAATTGTTTAATATTTAATACTTTATAATAGAGAGATAGAGTAGACCAAAGTAGAGTTTGATACTGTTTTATTATGCATGATTTTATTACCAGATAAGAGTATTTAAAGATGTTTAGAATATTATATGATCAGATACAGAATATTTAAAGCTATGTAATGCATTCTGTAACAGATCCAGAAATCCAAGATGTTCCTTGCCAAAGGAGACTGTAGTTATAAACCCCAAATTTGTAGAAATATCTACATCTATATTCCTTATGGGTCCCTTCCAACTTGAGATAGTCTATGATTCTATTTCTTTGTTGCCATAAATATAGCAAGGTTTGGTTTGGTTGTTTTTTGTTGGTGTTTTTTGTTTTTTGTTTTTGTTGTTAGAAAAGGTGGTGCATTGAATGGCATGTCAGATATGGAGTGTAGCTGTCCTGGTTTTGGCTGGGTTAGAGTTAATTTTCTTTTGAGTAGCTGGTATAGTGTTATGTTTTGGGTTCAGTATGAGAAGAATGTTGATAACACAGTGATGTTTTCAGTTGTTGCTAAGTAATGTTTAGACTAGCGTCAAGGATTTTTCAGCTTCTCATGCCCAGCCAGCAAGAAGGCTGGAGGGGCACAAGAAGTCGGGAGGGGGCACAGCCAGGACAGCTGACCCAAACTGGCCAAAGGGGTGTATTCCATACCACGTGACATCATGTCCAGTATATAAACTGGGGGGACTTGGCCTGGGGGGATGGCTGCTCGGGAACTAACTGGGCATTGGTGGGCAAGTGGTGAGCGATTGCATTGTGCATCACTTGTTTTGTATAGTCCGATCCTTTTATTATTATTGTGATTTTATTATTGTTGTTATTATCATTGTTAGTTTTTTTCTTTCTGTTCTATTAAACTGTTGTTATCTCAACCCACAAGTTTTACCTTTTTCCTTTTGATACTCTCCCCCATCCCACTGGGTGTGGGGAAATGAGTGAGCAGCTGCCTGGTGCTTAGTTGCTGGCTGGGGTTAAACCATGACAGTAGCATAAAGAAGTCTAAGTTAAGCCTTATCAAAATATTAGAAGACCACAATAACTGAAACCTAATGAAGTGCATGATTGACAGTTGCATAGAGACTGCTTTACATATGAAGTGATCCTACTAACCGTATCTGTCAACTGAGGAGAGTAATCAAATGCTGAGACAAAAAGTATATTTAGTTCATGCTATGTAATTTCATTTAACCGATGTATCCTGTTGGACTTTGGACTTTGACTTTATTCTTTATTGCAAAAGAAAACCAGGTAACTACTAACTAAAGACAGTACTAAAACATCACAGGATGCACAGAGGAGTTACATAGACATTATTTTCTAAATCAAAATGGGTATTTAGAGATATTGAAAAATATTGAGAGAGAACACGGCTTGGAAAAGAAGTTGGAAATATGAGGTGGCCACAGGTGCACTTCAGGGAAACAGAAAGCTTCTTCTGAATCAGGTCGCTAAATGGAATTTGGACATCAAATGCTTGGCAGTTGCTATTACAACATATTTTAAGTACTCTGACATAATGTCATATAATAGTAGTTTGACACAGGATCTTTGCCTCTGCAGATTTGTGAACTTTTAAGTTCTTGGAATAGGAATCAGAACTTGCCATGCAACACCAAATTGTAATCATGCGAAAGCAAATTTGTGACAAACCAGTGACCTCATTGTCTTCTTTGAAATGGTGGAGGGTACCTAACTCGCATTCAGTTCGGATACTGCATATCTTTGACAGAAGCAAGCGTTTCTTTTACTTGGTTCATTTCTACCTTTCCAGAAAGAATAATTAGGCTACACAGTCCAACAGAAACTGTTTGTGTGGTTTAACTCTATCATGCAGACCAGTGTTTCATTGTCTCCCTGTATTTCTCTGTATATCTAATCTCTCTATTTTTTTTGCTGCTGAGTCTTGGATTGTAACCTCTTGGGAACAAGGACTAAGTTCTTGTTCTGGCTTCAGTCACTGAAGCACGTCAGCAATACCTGGCATAATATAAGACTTGACAGTGATTTGGGCTCAAAACCCCAGCAATTCCCACTTTAAGTGAATCTTTGGAGTTGAAAAGTATGTTCTGTGCTTGCGGGCGAGTCAAGTCCCTAAATAAAGAGCTAAATAAAGAGTCATTGTGATAGCCAGAAAGAGACAAAAGTACAACTGAGGTAACACCTTAAAAGTAAGACTTTTCTGTTACCCAAACAAAATTTTGCAAATCTGAAACTGAACTGGGGAATGCCTCTTTCTTTATATTACTTACATAAATAAAATTACATGATAAAACCACTTTTATACATGGATTCTATTAACCCTACTGACAGATTATTTCAAGTTATTGTTTCCTCAAAAGTACCTATTCATTAAACACATAATTAAGCCCAGTTACCTGTACGCTTCATTAAAGGACAGATTTAAAACACCAAAGAATATATTTGATAGATAGATAAGTGCCTAGTGAGATTTTTCAGAAGTGCTAAAATAATGTGCTTGAAACATCTTGAGTCATCTGGATAACCTTACAGTACAACCAGAGGTGAATAGGTAATTGAGAGTAGAGTTAGAGAAACTCAAGATTCTAAGCATAATAGTATTTTAACAAAAAATTTTACTTATGTAGTGAGAAGGACAGCTAAAACATCCACCGTCTTGCAGGGATTAGCATTAAATGGTGTGAACGAGCCTAGAATTTCTGTTTTGTGATCAAAAGAAAACGACAACTTTTTTAGATAAAAGGAGGAAGAAGCTTTGAGCTATTTCCTAAGTTGGTATTTCTGCCCTTACTTCAAACATTTGGTCTCAGCAGTGTAAGATCTTACTCTGTGGGCAGCTTTAAGCTCCCTGAGGAGTCAGAAATGGCTAGGTGTGCTCTGAGTATGCCTGATAGCACCTGCAACTGTGCTGAGTTTAACAACAAGGGGAAAAAACCCCCACCCTTCTGCTGGCATTAACATTTGCTATGCCTGATGAGTAATAAAGAGCCTTTCTCAGAAGAGGGTCTGGGTTCTGGGTTATTCTCAGCCTGGGGGAGTTTGAATTCACAGGTGGGACTGATAATGATTGTAACGGTCTGAAATACTCACTTAAATGTATTATACAATTGCAAATAAAAATATTTATAAATAGGTGGTAGGTGGTTGTTTTCCCCCAGTGTCTGTCTCATAGTCAAGAATTCTCATTAAAATAGTCTTGACTTAACTTGCCTACCAAAACAAGCACCAGAAATCCTTAAGAAAAGGCAGTCTGACTATGATGCTAAAATCCCAGACCCCCAAACTTCAGTGTAAAGAAACAGGCAAAGGAGGAAAGGAGAATCATTGCTTCCTTGCAGCAGGTTGCAGTGTTGGGTCATTCAGCAGTCAATAATGAAATGGGTAGCGCCCTCAATTGCACATATTTCACTCTTAGTGTAAGCTCTGTCGTCCTTCTTGGAGATTAATAGTTGTATGGAGTGGCTCCTTCAGCAGTCAAGTGTTTTTTCACATAAACCTTTCCTCTACTGCCTTCTGGGAGTTAAATGTGTTGGCTGATGCGCTTAAGTCTTTTGGAGCTGGGCACAGAAAAAGAATGTCCCACTAAAGGCTAAAATCCTTAAGTTTCTCTTTATCTTTTATACACAGTTTTCCTGGTGTATATATCCAAGATTAATGACTTTCTGGTGATTTGACCATTCTCAAAACCGTACGGTTAGTCCTACTATAATAAATCCTACTTGAAACAATAATAGAATAAAACAAGATGTAACATTTTGAAAGATTAAATATTTATATTCTCATGGAAATAAAGACAGGTATGTAAAACATTGAAAGGCTATGACTGAAAGAAAAACTAGAACTCCCTACAATGTACATTTTCACCTCCTTGGTTCTGTATCTGCAGTTAATTGTGGGCTGGGATTTTGAAAAAGGAATGTGAGATTTTTGACATTTGCATTATAGGTGACAAGTTTAAACTATGAACTGTGGCATAGTGGAACACTAACAGCATTTTTGCAGCATTTTTTTCTTTTATAAATACTGAATTTGGTGATACCCTGACAAAATGGCTAATGTGATCCTTAGGTATGAGCACAGAGGATCAACGAGTAGGTGATTTTTACCTCTTTAAACCAAGTCAGTGAGACAGATATTGAGAAGCTAAACACTGCTCTGTTCCCCACAGTCTGGCTGTGGTCATATTTTAAAAGTGGGACCAGGGCGTAAATGTGCTGCAAAAATGATATAAAGGCTTTTGAAGGGCAGACTTAGAAACCTCCAGCTGTTCAGCTGAGAGAAGGAAAAACAAAAGGTTGTGGTAACTTGATTACTGCGTGTTAAGTATTTCTGAGGGGAAAAAACCCGCTGGCTGATCAAGGGGTCTTCATTCTGGCTGGAAAGGCACAACGAGAGCGACTCCCTGGGAGCTGCCACCACGCAGTGAGAGCAGGCAAATGCTGAAATATACTGTGGGGTGAATGGGGGGTTCTTCACCTGATGTGTCTTGGCAAGACCTAGGGCAAATGTACTTCAGCCAAACTGAAGTTTTTCAGTGCAGTGTAGGATAGCTGGAATGATATATAATGCATGTTACAGTAAGTCAGATGGAGTGGTTGAAGGATCCTTTCAGGGCTTAAATTTTCTGATTATTGTTCTTTAAGGACTGCTTTCTCCTTACATTTTAAATTTTAGACTTCACCCTTGGGTCCTCAAAAGACAGTCACAGACCCTGGTTCTATTTCTGCCTTTCCCTTATGTCGGCACTTTAAGAAGTGGAGACTATTGCCTTTAGATCCCGGATACCCTATTTCTATATATTTTTTTATGGTTATGTTTTCCTAAAACACCCCTCTGAGATCAGTGTCCCTATCATTTGCTCTTTGGACTGTGAAAAGAAGGTCACGTCACTTGGGAAACTTTTTTTTATATTACTATTTACTGCTTTTATGATATAGAATGTTTTTTAGGGAAAAAGGACCTGCTTTTCTTTAGCAGACTCCATTGAGGAATCTTTCTTTTCTTAAGATAATCCCATATCTACTGCTCTTCATTTGCTCCTTAAATTCCTGAATAAATGAAATGAAAAAAATGGAATACGTTTTTATTGGTTAGGCTTTTATATCTCATGGTTATGAGATTTACAATAAAGAAGAGCAATTGTCTTAGAAATTGGAAAACTCTTGCCAAGTTTCTAGTTTGGATAGTTGGGAATGAAAGAGAAGCCCTGCTCAGAGAGAGAGAGACTTTATAAAGCTTGTGGGATTTAAGAAAGTCTAATGTGGTGATGGTTTTTTTTAAAAGAACATTCCTGCAGAGAAAAATGTCCAGGACAGTGCTATCAGGAACATCTGACAGTGGCAAGACCATCTGCTTTCTTTCACCCAGTTGTTGAATCCTCTGGAGGACAAAGAAATCTCATCTGTGTAGGGCAAAATGACTGAACCTGGAACCTAAAATTGTAAGCCTCTCAGTAAGGGGTCACCTCTAAAGGATGAGCAGATGCTGTGCACCATACACATGGCAGAAGTCATAAAAGTCTCTCACAGACTTTCAGCAGTGACTATTGCATCTTACAGCTGTGGAGAACAAAAGGAAAGTATGAAATAAATGGATAATTGTCATGTATTACAAAACAATATTGTCTTTGTCAATCACTGCTGCCGGTAGATGACAGTGATACAGTCTTTTCCCTATCAGCATGCCTTCTGTCCCCTTACAGTTGACTTTCTCCAAACCCTGACTCCTGACCTTTCACCTCAGTCCATGGTTAGTGGAGATGATGGATGAGCCTTGTTAGGCTCATAAGATGTGCTGGCGCGAAGGAAAAATGCCAGCGGGCGCGTTGTTTGTCTTACACTTTCATAAGAATAACTTAGCTTTAAAACAGACAAATAGCTGCACAGGCTTAGCAAAATAAATTTGTCATGAATGTTTTGGTCCTCTGCTGTTCGGTGTTGAATACTGATGTCATATCGGCGGATAGGGCAAATTCAGCAAGGCAGGAGACTCTGAAGGAGGGAAGGAATGGACCAGTTGGAGCTTTAAAGGAACAGGCAGTCAGTTTTGCTGCCCGAGTCTGAGATCAGGGACTAAAGAGCAGTCTGGTTCAGGAAGAGACTGAAGATTCAGTCGGTGCAGTACTCTGTATAGCTGCCCATGTTGTGAATTGCACACTTGAAATGTTAAAAAAAAAAAAAAAGGCATTAAAATTATGAAATCAGTATGCTATGACTTTTTTTTTCAAGCAGTTTGGACATAAATTTAGTTTGAACTTGTTTCTAGTAAGACAAGTGTTATGAATTTGTCATATAAAAATCTTGAAGCAGACCTACATGGTTGAGGCTTTTCTACCTCTTTAAGAACCATCAGGGAATTTTTTTTGTTGTTGTTTTTTTTTTGTTCAAAGAGAATTCTTTTAATGTTTTGTGGGAAAGTAGAAGAAAGGAAGGCATTCACTTTAATCATTAGATGTCAGGGCGGGAAAGAGATTTCTAAGGAAAGACAATTTCTTGCTAACATAGTAGATAGGACTTTTTTTAGGTCTAAGAAGTATGGTTCCATGAGATTTTTTTTTAGTAGATGTTTTCATAAAAATACATGGATAAGTACAATGAATCCAGTGTTAGAGCTCTTGGTGGAATTTTTCCAAGACTCCATAGGCTTGAACTGTGGGCTTGAATTCAGAAGTGCAGGTAGTGAATAGCCCATACAATATTCACAGAAACAACTTTTTTATGTTTGTCTGGCCTCATGAACAAGAACAAACCAGTGTATTTTGGAAAAAAGCATATTTTCTGGCAAGGCTTGTTATTTCCTGCATGTTATCATCTATCAGATGTAGGTGTTTATTCAGAAAAGTCTTGCTTTGCCAATCCAGTGGCTTGTATTTCTCCTGTTTACAGTGCATTTAGCACTATCACCCTTTTTTCTAAAGGTTCTAGTTGGTTTCAGAGCCTTTAAGTTGCTGAAGGGTGGCTGCCTTAATAGTCCTCATTTTAACATGATTTTACTTGGCTTGAAAAACAAAACAAACAGGAAAGACCCAGATTCTGCTTCTGAAATTTTGTTTACCACTGAACTGCTTTTTCATGAAGAGATCATGGAAAAGCAGTTGTTTTCATACTGTGCCGAGCAAACAAAATTAGCTCTAAGCCTTCTCAAATATTGGCATTTTCATCAGCCCGTGTCTCAAATTGCGTGCTGTCTCCCCATCGTGAAGAGGTTCTAATTCAGTGGTGGGACCAGCGACTGACCATGCTATGTGAAGAATTCACAGCACAGGGAGCTGCTTTACTGTGCTGAAAGCTTCACCTATAACTTTGGCGATGATGCACTGCACTGTACTTTTCTTTAGTAACTGGAAGTGTCCCTGTGAGAAGGGAACCTCAGGCACAGGAGTGTTTTCCTGCGTGGCTCGTGGCATGGATGTGTTTTAAATTTGGGAATCTTGCAAAGGGGGAACTACTGTCAGAAAAAGGGTTTACTGAATTCAGTGTAGCCACTATTTGAATGGATTTGCTGAGTGTTCAGAGAGAGAATATTGAATACCTGGGGATAAAATAAATTTTAACTGTTTCTGTGCATTACATTTCTGCATTTGGAATAACCATTTCAGAGACTGAAAAGAGGGGAAAATAAAACAAAAAACCCATCACAGAAAGGCATGTACAAATAAAGAATATTTGAAAGATCATAATTCTTTTAGCATCTTGGCAACTGGTGAAGGGTAGGTGTTGAAAATGAAGACTGCTATTTACCTCTACAATGAGGCCCAGAACTGGTGTGCTACTTATAGTATACTTTTTTCCCTCAACGAGATTCTTGTGACCATACTGTGAAGATGAAACAGGAAGTTTATTTTCTTCTTTTTCAGCATTGCTTCTGATTTAATGGAAATAGAAGCATGGAAATAAAAACAAGGCCAAGCAAATGAAAGCAGCATGCCAAAATTAGAGTAAAGAATATCAACAGTTGCTAAAGCGTGGTGTTTTTACAGTGGCTTGATTTGCGGTTCAGTATTAGTTTGTACCTTGTACACATGCAATGGTACATAGCCATTTATATGCCTGGTACTATACTGGTAGTAGCATGAAATGAGTTGAATTGAAGTCTTGTCAATTGGGGAAGTGACACCGGTGTATCTCCAGGGAGTCATAGGTGCAACCTACATCCATGTGAGTAACAACCCCTTGCAGCTCCAGAATTACAAAGTATTGGAAGGGTTGAGTAAAAGAGCCACAAGAGTAACGTGGGTGCTGAGGGAAGTGAGTTATAATGAGAGTTTTAAGGCATTCAATCCATCCGTTTTTGAAAAAAGAAGATTTGAATGTGATGTGATTGTAATGCCCAAATACCTTCATGTTGAGAAAATTGCATGCTCTGTAATTTAAGAGAGAAAAGATTTATGGCAGGAAGTTAAAGGCATACAAATTTGAATAAGGAATTAGTCCTAATTTTTAACGGTGAGGGCAGTGAAACATTAGCACAGATTACCAGTAGAATTGATGATTTCTACACCTTATGAAGTCTTCAAATCAATGCTGAATGTCTTTCCAAAATAACTGATTTAGCCAAACAGGTTTTGGGAATACAAATAAGAGGAAATGGGTGAAATTTAAGGACTTCTGTTACATGGGACACAATAATTGAAGTAATTGTCCTTCTGACCTTAGTTTCTCTGAATTTATTGAAGGTAAGTGTTAGATAGCAGATGAATCACTGTTCTGAACTGCTAGTTATTTCTGTTCTTATACTTGGCATTTCATACAACTACTTTTTTCTTATGATCCTTGGTGAGAGAATCAAAGTTTATGATGTTATCTAGTATATTTATTATAATTGGTTATATAATTTTAATACTTCATTTCCTTAGTGGAATAGATTTTAAATGTCTTCTCTTTCCAGTGTGGTCTTGTCTGCTTGATCTACCCTGACCAATGCCCTATTTTCCAGGAGTGTAACATGGCCATTTTGGAAAGAAAGCTCCTCTCGGTCACTGAAGAGAAGGAAGATACTTTACTACCACCTGGGGAGGTAACTGCATGGTCACTGGTGATGACCAGTGAGTCACCTCCCTTAGGTGAAGAGTGAAGCATCTTTTGTTCACTGGGCCAGAGGTGCTTTCCTTTTGCAGTGGACTCTGACTCCCCTTCTGCCTGACCCTACTAAGATGTTTTAATGCAAAATCAGTGTGAAGGGGCAGACAGTAGCTGCTAAATACAGATTGTATAAATATTTCCTTTAAATTTTCTGAGTATGATAAAATACCATTCCTCTTCCTGATAAACATCACTATGCACACGTTCTAGCATTTTGTAGGTAGTGGGGTTGTTTTTCTCTTAATATTAGTGTGTTTGATTCTGTGGGTTTTGACATCTCTATTCTTTTGTCTGACAAATCTGTGTGCTGACTTGTAAAAAAAATCAATATTGTTTTCCCTGGCACTTTCTCTGCAGTTGAGTTGATTTATTATCACAGTTCCCTTTCCCCTCTTTTTATCAGTGTGTTTCTATTGCTTTAGGGTTGAGTACCTGATAACATCACAGGGTAGAAGACACACAGAGAGTTTCCGTGACCTTATCCCCTGTGTGATCTTGTCCAGTGTGACGCTGAGCCATGGCTATAAAGCGAACAATGATATTATCCAAGCTGTGTGATCAGATTTATGTTGTATTATGTTGGAAGTAGAGACGAACTAGAACCAATGAACAAAATTTAGATTTATGTTTAAACTGTGCTTGACCAGTATCTCAGTGGCTAAAGAGAGAGTAAACAGCCACTGAGTAAAACTTAATTTACCTGCGAAGTAGTATGTGCTGGGAGAGTCATACAGTCCATAGTCCTTTCAGGATTTAAACCAAGCATAAAGGTGAGCTTGTTGTTGCTCCTTAAAAATGTAGCTTTATTACTGTTGTTTCTGTTAGCGACTTATAACAAGGTAGTATTTAAGAACCTCAGTAAAAGATCAGAGCTTCCTTGCCCTAGACACTGTACGGGCATGTAAAAAAAGAAAGTTCACAGGCAGTATTTCAGAACAGATGCAACTGATGGCTGCAACAGGTAAGCGTGCTGTGAGCACGTTGACAAGTGTGAGTGCAGTAGTGCAAACAGAGGCCATGTTCACAAAAGGGACGCTTGGGGAAAACGAGTTAACTAAGTTGATTAAACCTGTGCCTAACGTGGCTACAGCACGAGAGCCACTTTCTTCTTGGAAGAGAGTATCCTCGTGTTATGACTTCTGCCTGTTGACTTTCTCTGCTAACCACCTCGGTAATCTCAGACCACTCCTTGCCTTGCCACTGGTTACTGCCGTTATCTGTAGGCATTGTGAGAGAAATATGCTTGAAGATAGGCTGCAAAGCAGGATTTTCTGAAGGGGTTTTTCTTATTGGCAGGGAGCAGCAATGAGGAATTGACAGCTGCTTGACGGAGAGGGGGGTGTGTGTGCCTGCTTGAGGCTGCGAACTTGGCAGCACAGCAAACTCCTACATCTGATAGCTGGAGCAGGGCAATAGGGTGAAGTCGAAGAAGAAAGGCAAAATAACGTGTTAACTCTGTTAGTGGAAAGATGCAAAAGTGTGATGATACAGTTAGAGAAATGAGGGACGAGGAGAGTTCTAGCAGGTATTAGACAGCGTGATTTGGAGCTCAGCCTCTGGCTAGACTACATCAGAGGAAATGATGCAAGCAAAAAAATTCTGGGAAAAGTTGGTTTGAAAACCATGCCCCTTGCACTATTGCCCTTTCTTTTCTCTTCCTGTCTTTTCAGGAAGGTTTGGCAGCAGGGCAGTGGAGTTGGCAATAGAAGGAGCAAGAAGACATGGGGGAGTAGCATTACCAGCATCCCCAGTGCAGCTGCTCTAATGCAGTCTGTTTCTTAATGATGTCAGAATCCTCAAGCTTACTTCAGCTCTGGCTGGAAAAAGTAAGTCCTGATTGGCATTGCTTTTTTTTTTTTTTTCCCCTCCCCTTTGTCTCTCACTTCTTCCAGCATCAGAGGGAGAAAATGAAGAATAAGATAGAGCTTAGTAGCTGTGGTCTTTTCTTGTGTTTTCTTCTTGAGAGAGATTAAAATCTGCTCCCCCGTCTTCTGCTGTCCTCATCAGCCATAGATCTGCAGCAGCTGCATGCAGTTCAAAGCTGGAACAGGAACAGATCTAGAGGTGAGAGGACAAGTGCCTCTGGAGCTTTGTATTTAGTTTCAAAGCAAAGCAAAAGATTGCTGTGGAGCTGCAGTGGGTCTGGATTAATTTACTTGCAAGATGCGTCTACCAGGCCTTCGTATATTTTGGTGGTACTTCTCAGAAGAAGCAGCTTATCCAGTTGGATGCAAAACCAGGCCCCAGTTACCTAGAAGCAATCACACTGGTGCCAAAGAGTATCATCTTGGCAACGTATATTTCATTAACATTATTACTTTTATCAATGTAATTTTTTTTGTAAAAGGAGACATGAAGTTATTAATGTGCTTTATTTTCCATAGACCCATACTCATCAACATGAATTTTGTTACCCTGGTTAAATTCTTTATTAAGAGTCCAGCCACTGACATATCTTTTTTCTATTTACTATTGACTTTTCTAAGATATTATCAGAACTGTGTTCTTTGTTGGGTGTTTTTCCCCATCCTTTGGAGCTTCCCCAACAACTCAACACACATAATGTATAGTTTTTGCAGTTGTGGTTTTGTTTTTTTTTTTTTTTTTAAATCTTGCTTAAGTATGCTGTTATGGAGAGCATTTATTCACCATCATACAGTGATATAATCTGTCCTTTTCCCAGATATTGAGCTATAATTTTCTGAAGGCACCACTGTATGACTCCTTTCTGTCTTAATTATGGAGAAATATGCGTTTAAATTGTCCTTAGCTCTGGCATAATGATAGATTGAGTTGTTTTGCTTCCCTTCACTTATCAATTTTCTACGATTCCTACACTCTGATTTATATTTATCATCAGCTTCTTGTTTCTTTAATCAGCAAGCAATACTTTCATAGCTGCTGTCATACCTGTTAGGGTAGTTTTAACCGGTAAAGGCATCTTTCTTAATTGCTTCAGGCAGAAGCTTTTCAGACTTGTACTGAAATGCTTTTACGCAGTTCCCAGTTATCATTCAATTTTTCTGCTTAAATTATTTTCCCAAGGGATTTGATCATATGTCAATAAAATAGCTGGGCTGTTTGGGTGGTGCAAGAGTTTGGGGCATGGTGATATTAGAAGGTACACAATGGTGTAGCTACTTGTTCTGTGAATTTTTGTTTTTCAAATTCATTGATAGTTCCCTGCCTACCCATATACATGAGCAGTGTTCTAGCCTCAAAATTATTAATTTCTAAATTAAGTGGCATAGTGGTATGAAGTAGAATAGCATACATTTTGGTTAACACAACTATGCAACACTGATTTTTTTTTTTAACAACAAAAAGACCAAATATTAAAATAACATCCAAGAGCATTCCTGAATTTTGTTTTGCTCAGAAAGCTATCTGAATTTTCAGCCAGCAGCACTTTAAAGCCACATCACTTTACTCTCACTGGGGAATTAAACTTCAAGGATTTTTTTGTTTTTCTCATTTTATCATGGTTAGTACAGATCAGTTCCAAGGTGAGAACAGGTATATCCTTCGTAACTATCCCACATTAAGGGTGAGCTCCTCACTTTCAAGCAGTGCTGTGACAGACCCTTTTGCTGCCATTGAATCATACTTTCATTTAGTACAGGAGAAACCCTTGTTGGTGAGAATCATCCATATTGATATGTTGCTCTGAAAAATGATGTTGATGAACTCACATTTTCCAGTGAAAATGATCAAAAAGACTCTCAGCTATTTTTACACCTCAGATCTTTCAAGGCAGTTATGATGTGGCAAAAAGTATTATGTGATTGTGTGTCAAAAGAGAGATCCTTCCTGTCTTCCACTGGAAGATGTGTGGAAGATTCCAGTTCCTTCTGAGATATACCAGTGAGAATAGGGACAACCAGAAGCCATGTGCCATGCTTGAAATCTAGGCTGGGGCGAGGGTGGCAAGGATGGTGACCCATGCCAGCTCTGGTACATTCTCTGGTCAGCCCATGTGCCCCATCTCTTCTCCATTAAGCATCTGCAGCTGTGGCTGAGATAGTTTGGAGGCAACATCAGAAGGGATTGTGAATGTTCATGTTGTTGCTTGGCAGGCTGTCAGTATTTTCCCGATAGGTGGAAGCAAAAGATTTTTAGGTGTGTCTCATTCTTTGGGAGGCAGACAAGAGTTGCATGGAACAAGAGGAAGGTTAAGTCTATAACCAGAGGGCTTCATCCCTGCTGGGTATAAAAGGCTGCTACAAATGATGGAGGTGAGAGACCACACAAAAGCAAAGGTCACAATTACCATTTCCAGGCGATGATTATAGAGAACCTTCCCATAGGTGTCACTTAATACATGGTCGTGTCTCTGTATATGCTGGGCAGGGATAATGCTTGTTTGTTTTTTATCTATCCAAACAGAAAGAGTTATGGCTCAGATTCTGATGCCTTGGGTAATGTTAGGAGCTACATTGCCCTGTAGGTAGATCACTAATATCGGTTGAATTATTTGGAAAGATGCTACTCGGTCTGATTCTGCCAAGTCCATGTGTATGACTTACTTAACGTTATTATCATGTGAACACACTCGGTCTTTGCAGTTTTAAATACCTGTGGTTTACTTTGCTCACAAGTAGGTGTAATATTTCTAATTTGATTTGGTACCAAACAAAAACAATCTAAACATGTGGCTGAATTTATGAATATAAATGACAGCTGCAAAGCCATAAGAATGTGTGACAATTTTCATGTTTTTCTAAAAACAAACCCAGGTTTTGCCAATGCAGTTGAAATCTGTGGGTGTCATTTACCTTTTATTGTCATAACCTCCCTCCCCTACAAGAATGACAATAAATATCTTCCTTTTTCATAGCTTACAAAAGAATGACTTCTTGTCTGCTGTTGCCTGTGATATAATTTTTCAAATAGCTCTAGTGATTGCAGTCTTGAGTGTATGAATAGAAAATTCAAATCGTTTAGTTGAAAGAGACTCTTATGAAATTTGCAAGCATGCAGCAAAACCAGACTATGTAGATAAAAATAAGATCACTTTTGGTTATAATAAATGCTGAAGCTAATAATGAAAAAACCCATCCCAAACCTGCAAGGCTTTCATAAGTAGGCTGTTCTGAATTTTGAGAACATCACAGAAAATATAATAGTTTTATAACACTCCTGGTGGTGTTTTTTTGTTTGTTTTGTTTTGTTTGTTTGTTTTCAAAAAATCTGCTCTGACTACTGACCTATAATAAATCTGCCAGATTGCTTCTGCCACATTTGAAACCTAAACTACAGATCATTTTATGACATCTCTTTGCTCTTACTGAATGTTTTTCCATACACGCAAATATAATAATATTTTCAAATAAAAAGACAAAGATTTTAGTTACTGGCGTCAGCCTGAGAGTGACAAACTCTTATTTTTCTTGTTAAATGCTTCCAGTGTCTTCTAGATCGTGATTTTCTGTCCCATTTGTGAAGATAAGGTCATGATTATGGCTTCACTTTTAGTTTGGCTTTGTGTGCATTTTGTGGCAATGGATCTTCAATTCTCTAACTATATCTGGGAGTTGAGATAACTTACCATTTTGTGAAAGAGTGATGTTAGGTAGAAGGTTTATACTTTAGAAGAGTTTTATCTGAGTTCAGTTTATCAAATTTAAAAGAGCAGTATCTTTGCTATAAAAGTGATTTTAACTTTTAAATAAATACTGGTGTTATGGGCTACTCTCTAGGACCATACCTTTCAAGTGCTTTGGTAGAGAAGCTGTAAAATGAGTAGCACTGTTGCATTAGGATTTATGAGTGCATGTTGGTGGCAAGTCCCTTTCTCCTGAAATAGGGTTTGGCTCTATGCTGAGTGTGCCTGAGGTCAAAAAGGACACTCACAGAATAAAGTGGGACCCAGCAGCTGCATGCATTTGAGAACTGAGCTTTCACTATTTACCTGACCTGAGTTTTGGAGCTTGTACTGAGGCATGATTGATCATTAGTTGGTAATACCACTAGAATATTATTTAGTAGCAGTTTAGCAATGAGTTTTTTTTAAAGCCTTAAGTCCCAGAGAGGAGTGATTATGTTATCATCTCAGCTTTCATTTAGAAATGTGAGAATGTTTTCAGTCTTTCTAGTGCTGGGAAGAAGTTTAAAACAGTCCAAATCAGAAAGACAAATTAAAAGATCTCAGTATTTCCGTATTTTCTTTATTCTTATGTTGTTTTTTTTTTTTAAACAACCTCAAGATGCTTTGGGGTCACAGCAGTGATTTCTTTTTTACCATTTGATAGCCCTACTGCACAGCCACTCAGCAAGTGTGTTTAGCATTCATAATAGTTTAACAACTCCTGGGTTTCCCTGCCCCCGGATCTATTGAAAAATAACATGGAACAATTGTTTTCTGCTAATTCTGCTAATTACTCATCTGTGATCTTAACATAAAATTCCAAATTAGATGCTTATAAGTGTTGCACATGTTTTAGCAAAACTGTTGATAAGCTATGAATAACACATTACTCTTCCATACGTGATATCATGTATTGCTGCCTTTATTGCTAGTTCTTGGGTAGTCTTGGTGACACAGAGAGGGGAGGTTCAATGAAAAGAGAACTCATTAGAGCTGTATCAAAAAGCAAAGACAAGCCAGAACATATTTTCCCAGTTTGGTTTTATTTTTTTTGTGTTTAATTTTTGTGCTAAACATTGAGAACCAAGGTTAAAGATATGAGATAAAGGGTTGTTAATGTGAATTATTACTGGGAATAACCCTTTGAAATATAACTCTATGGAATAACTAACAGTATTGCTTCTTGATCTTCAATTGCAAGATCAATTGCCTGAGTTTCTGTCTGTTTGACTGACAGCCCTGTTTTTTAGAGGTAGCTCTTGTGAAAGGCCTTTTCTCTAGCATCCCGTCCTAAAGGTTTCCACATGCAGCGGCAGAAGTGAGGGGGAGGATGAACTAGGCATGAAGAGCAGGTTAGTTATTTGAATGGTCCAGAAGTGTGAATGCAAGTTTAGGTGTAAGTACAGGTCTCTTGTGGTGTCAGTGTGTTCATTTGCTATTGGTGTCATGAGCTGCTTTGCAAGAGGGATCCACGCAGGCAGTAACAGAGATGACAGCTGAAGCAGAAGATGGTGGTGATGTAGAAGAAATTGATCTTAAACCTTTTGAGACATCCTGCAAGGCCAAAGGATAAAGCTTGACTCAATAAAAATTAGCTGAAGAGCTCTGTACTGAAATATCATGAAGTTTGAATGCTGTGCCTGTATTTGCTTTACTATCTGTGCTTTGGCTAATGGGAGCTATCCCTTTAAAACTTAGTGTGGCAAAGAGAGTGTCTGACCTGAGGAATTGGGGGTGTTTTGCCTGTGAATCAAGACAAGAGAAAAGTCTATGTGAGAAATTTCAGAAGGCTGGAAAAACTGCATTGCCAGGAAGCAAAGCTTATTTTTTTCCTTTTGCAAGAAGAGAGACTAAATGTCTCAAGTCATTGCTAATTAACCTCTTGGATATGAGCAGTCTGCATCCTGTTTAGTTCAGCCAGGATTGCAAGTGGACCCATCTAATGCAGGCTTAGTAACCACACCATTAAATGAGTTTGATGAGTCTCTGCTCTTACCCCCATGACATTGATTATGGTGCATCTCTCCCTAGGCCCGTTCACAATACCCGACGCACAGGACCATGACTTTTCTAGGTCCTCTGCCAGGGACTCTTGTGTTGATTGCGGGCTGCAATCAACAGTCTTGGCAACAGGTTTTTAAAAGCTGGCAAAACTCACTATCACAGGGATGTTGAGCCAAAGGAGTTTTAAAAAAGTCTGATGATAGTGAATAATTGAGACTTACCTTTTTACATAAAGCAAGGCATTTCTCATAGTCTCATGACTTTTGACTTCTGAACTTCTTCTGGAAGTACCATGAGGATACTTTATTTCCCATAGTTATGCATATACTTTATATTCCATAGTTTTCACTATCTATCTTTTTTCAAAAGTGGTGGCGAGAAAAGTGAACAATGTTACCTGTTTACTTACATCATATATCAAACAATGATGGTTCATATAAGTCCTGAAATTTCATGGCCAAACTATGGTAGAAGTGCAACATGAGGTGGCTGTGACATAAAATAGGACCTCTGTTCTGTTAATTAAATTTGTCTTAGTAAATATGCTAACACAGGCTTAGATACTTTTTGATAAAAGATCACAAATACTATGCGATTCATTTTCCATTTCTTTTGTGATTCAGAGATGCAATCTTAAAGTGGGGTGTTAAGACTATCTGTGCTATCCTCTGGAATAAAGCAGTTATAGCCAGAGTGTGGTCTTCTATACTTAAATGAATTTAGAAACAATAATGCATTTTATATTCATCAGAAATAAGGGTTTTTGAATGAGTTGAGTAGGTACAAGAAGCCAGAGATGTAATCAACTGTACTTTATGGACTCATAAGAAAATGAGGAAGAAAAACCCCATGATTCATAAAAAAAGGTATAAAGGTTGCTGGATGATTTAAGGCCAGATTAACAAATCACTACAGTGCAATTTATGGCTTTAGATAATGGGAGGTCAAACATGTATTACCAGCTGACTTAAATTTGATTTGACTGAAAGATAAAACTCTGCTACATGAACCATATTAACTGAAAGCCTCTGCTTTACATTTCTCACTGATGGCACCCTGGGGAGGTAACTTTCTTGGCATTTCACATCCAATTTAAGCACATCATTGATGAAAAGATGGCTAAATTGGTGCATCATTTTGTAATAAAATATCTCACAAATTGTTTATCTGATCAATGGAGAATGCAGTCTCAAGCTGTTCAGGGCTAATGTGCTCATTGCACTAAAATAGTAAGTTATTGACTGTCAGAGGGACCTGGGAATTTCTAAACTCAGTTCAGATTTCCTGAATGAGAGCAACATATTGCATCAGAATAGTAGGTTGTAAGAGATTAACTCTGATAGCTGAATTCTCACTGAAATCAAATAGATGTGAGTAGAGGTCACTAAGCGGGAAATGTTCAGCTTCTCATACGATCAGGCTGTAGCGGACAGAAAGGTGTCTTATTCTTACCTAATTTATGCAGGTTTTACACCACTGTAATTCCCCTGACTTTATTTGACAAAGTCCTGCAGCATAAGAGGGAAAGTCATGCCATATGTGTATTATGTATCAAATGGCATTTTCAGAGCTGTAGTCAGACATTTTGGTGCCTGGGATAGGATGGGACCACTCCTTCCCGGGTGGGAAGCATCTGGGGCTTCTTGAGGACCAAAGCCACATGGAGACTCCCTGGGAAGATGCCTTCTCCTCAGACATAGGCTGAGCTCCTGAGAGGAGCTGGGTGGGTATGGTATAGAGAACAGGGAGCCTTCCTGGGCAGGAGCAAGGTGGAGAGGTAGGGCAGAAATGCATTTTCACCTCTAGGCACGGCAGCTATTTTCCCAAGGTTGAGGGAGATAAAGGCTTCTTTCTTTGCAGCCCATGGGTTTAGGACCCTGCAAAGCTGGGCTCGTATATTCCTTCTGCACAGGAATTGGTAAAAGAGGGGTAAAGTGCGTGTATTAGGAAAGCACCTTCACTGGTGAGATGTAGGATATTCCAAGGTGAGTGCTCCCTGGTCTCCTGTTGAAGCTGCTCCGCTGTGCACAATAGATTTCAACATCGTTATGCCTACAGGGGAGCACAGCACTGCAGGCTGCTGACTGCAGTGTTTATCTGAGAGCTAGAAACAATAGGTTCCCATGCCCTTCACCCCCAATAACTACCATAATTAAGTAATAAAATTATTGTAATTACTTTATTCAGCCAAAAATACTAGATTCTGTCCAATGTTGTAATTTCATTTGGCTGAACGTGGTAGTTTTGTTAATGGGATACAAATCATACTTCCAGGAGGACATAGGGCTCTCTTGAGCTTAAAGCAGGTATCAGTGACATAGAAAACTCAGTTTGGTCCCCACCAGTGATCTGCAGTACTACAGAGGCCAGATAGCCAAAATGCACTCCTTTTTTTCTTGTCTGACTTTTGGAAGTCCTAGCCCTGCCCAGTACTTGAATGAGAGACCTAGGAAATCACAGATGGCAGATTGGTGAATCTTAGATCAAAGAAGCTGAACAAGTAGGTAGACTTCATTTTGACACCCCATTATAGCTTGTGGAAAGCTGTGGAGTAGAGAGGTGTTCCCAAGTACTGACCCTGATTCTAAGCGTGTCTTCCAAATCATATTTTTGGGGCAGAATTTGTCACTAATTTTATCCCTTCCTCTCCCATTTGAGGGCATTTATCTTCAGCAAAACAGGGGTTTTCAGAAGTTCTAAGGGCTTCTGACTGTGCATGAACACTGATGGTTTCTTTCAGATCACATTTGTCAGGGCTAGTATGCAAACAAGAAATGGTAGAAGATGTCTTTGAGGAACTTGCTCTTTAGAAACATCTGACTAAAAAAAAAGGTGTTAAATTAATGCCTTTTTGTCAAAATGAAAAACAATGGTAGCTTGAATTTATCTTTTTCTTGATCTCAAAGACTGTTAGCATGATGACTGTATTTTAATTTTGGCATTTACTGTCAGCAGAGAAAAGATATTGGTGAAAAATTGCACTGAGCAAAATAAAGCAAGGGAAATGAAGGAAGATACTCCTGATGAGCAAGCCTTTTGTTAGTTCTGTGATCTTTTCATCATCCTTAAAGTAATGACCCCCTATTGTTTCAAAAAATGTACAGATCTGTAGATGATAGCAAAAGCAGCTGAAACCTGAGTTTACCAGTTTTTACTCAAAAATACTTTCCTTACGTCCTTGTGTCTTCCTGACATTTGCTCATTTTGGTTTTGTGCAAATGAGAAAAGAGCTCTTCATATGTTACACAAAATTAGTCTAGTCTCTTATTAATCTTGTGATATGAGTTGTTCGTATGAAGTCACTTCTAAGAACTCTTGAGCATTCATTACCAGTATTACAGACTTTATTTAAAATATTATTTTTACACGCACGACCAAGAATATCAATTTTCTACCTAAGTGCTAGCAAATGATTAACTAATATTACTGTTACATTAAAATCAGTGTGTTGATCATGTCCTCATCAGGTGAAGGAAAGTGTCCTTAAGAAATAAAATAATCCTTATTTTTTACTAGATTATAGAAATCACATTCTTTGTAATAGCTAGATCCAGAGCAGTACTTTTCTTGTTCAACAACTGGGTAGTTTTGTGAGTCTGTCAGATGACGTCTTCAGAGTCTTTTCCTTACCCACAGTAATTAAAGTAAAGCCTAAAGCACACACATGAGTAGTTCAGAGGACTGATGATTGTGTCATTGTCATTATTACAAGACATGGTAGTGCCCAAATGCCCAACCGAAATTCTAGTTCTTTTCATGAAAAGGAGTTGGGATCTTAAATCTCTCAGTTATGAGAGCAAATCTAATCCTTCTCTGATTCCTTTCTTGTCCTAGTTAGGGTGCTTTTCCTATCCATTTGCAAGGTCATTACCAGGCAGGTGTGGAGTTACCAGGTAGGACAATGGTGACTCTTGAACTACCCCTCTGTCCTCCCAAACATTATATCTGTTTTTTTCTAGTTATAAGGCATAGTAAGTGGTAATAAAAATATTCAATCTCACCACCAAAGGAGGGCCATGAAGATGATCAAAGGGCTGGAGAACCAGCTGTATGAGGAAAAACTGACAGAGTGAGGTCTTTTCACCCTGGAGAAGAAAAGGCTCACAGGGGGCCTCATCAGTGTTCCAGTAATTAATGGGTGACTACAAAGAGGATGGAAGCTCTCTCTTCATGAGGAGCCACGTGGAGAGGACAAGGGGCAACAGGTACAAGTTGTACCAGGAGAAGTTTCATCTTGATATAAGAAAGAAAATTTTCAGAGTGAGAAGAATCAGTCACTGGTACAACTTCCCCAGGGATGTAGTTAGAGTCCCCATCACTG
The DNA here is from genome assembly GCF_964188355.1 of Buteo buteo. Classification (NCBI taxonomy): domain Eukaryota; kingdom Metazoa; phylum Chordata; class Aves; order Accipitriformes; family Accipitridae; genus Buteo; species Buteo buteo. Next base: position 6,821,122 of record NC_134173.1, read on the forward strand.
GAGGTTTTGAAGATGTGACTGGACAGAGTGCTAGCAAATTTCATCTAGGTTCTCTTTTCCACAAAAGGTTGGACCAGGTGATCTTTTGAAGTCCCTTCCAACCTGGGCTGTTATATGATTCTATCTGACACAGTTGTAGTTTTTGCTGTCTCTGCTTTTGTAGAGTTGTGGAGAGACAATCTGTTACTCTGTACACCTTCACAGTTTGATGCCTTCCTAACCCCATTCAATAAACATGCCTTTTCAGTAAGTTTCCTTAGAGCTATCAACACACATCCCTGTCTGGTGTCTCTTTGGCCCAGCTCTTGCTAGTCTCTGTTCTGCTTTAAATAACCCTTCCACCCACACTTACTAGAAGGAAAACTCTGGCTTTGAATACAACTTTTCTTCAAAATTTATTTCTAAAAATATGAGAGAGAATGTGTGTATGGTAGATACATGTTTTGTCAACAGCTTTCGGATCTGATCTTTAATTACAAGTTACGATGACTACGTTGTTTGATTCTTTCATTCTGACAAATGTCTTTTCTGAGTTGTGGACATATTCAATTTGTGAAATGCCTCAGATCTTAATGCATGTAGATTAGGTAGAGTATGAGTTCGTAAAAGAGAAAAACGGTTCTTTCAAGAATATGTTGGCATATATGCCATTCTCATGAAAGTCAGTGAAAGTGTTGGCACTTCTGCTGAAATTTATAGTCATCCTTTCAACACCAACCTACTGGCACTGAACATCTTTTCTATTGGTTTGTCTATGGACGGTCGAGTCATAGTGAAAATTTGTAAATAAAAAAATAACTGAATTAGTCAATAAGACATGACTGAACAGACTTCATAATGAGATTACTGTAGACCTTCAGGATATGTTGAACTACTAGAGGTGCAGTGTTATCTCATTACAACACACATTTTACTAAAGAATAGCGTGGTCTGAGGCATGTATTTATACAGCAATACATTCCCGCCTCAGGCCTGTTTTGAGGTATAAGGCAAAAGGACAAGTAGCTTTAAAACTTGAAAAGTAGATGCCTTTTACTGTAGCTGCACATGTAACATGCAGTTATATTCGGTGGTTTATTGAGTGTGTTAATTGTGAGCAATAAGGCTGAAAAATGTGTGTTCTCATGACTAGCTTTCCCCTGCCTCCCCAACTAATGCTGTTCAAAATATTTTCAGAAAGCGGACAGAAACTCCAAAGAAAGAAATCCCAATTGCATTTGGTGACTCAAATGTATGTTGTTCTAAAGTTGCTGCTATAGTAGTAGTATTATGGGATATTCAGTCAGTCAGAGCAGCAGCTTAAATGTTACTACCTTTCTTCTCATGACAAGAGAGCTTAGCAAATACAACTGTCCAATCTATTTCATTTTCACTAAGGATAAACCTGTGGCAAAGAAAGATCCTCTTTTAGGAATGAACAGTTTAACACGGTGGCTTGATTTTTCTTTGCTTCTACTGCAGTGTAAATCTGGGGTGGCCCAGTGAAATTATTGAAGTGACATCAGTAAAATCAAGTGCTGTTACAGAGCGTCAGATCTGCAACGTGAAACTGTCTCCATTGAAATCGAGGAGAATTAGAGACTGATCTTGGTGCTGGAGGGATTTCACACATGGATATGTTACTAGAAATTATTATGGGTTGCAGTGAGGTATAGAAGTAACTTTTGAAGTCGGTCATCAGGGTTTCATGGCAAAAGGGAACTTGTGTGCTTCATCAAGCAGGAAAAAGAATAGAATAATTTCCAAACTTTAAAATGGTGTAAAGTGGGGGAATAAAAATAATGACTGACTAATAGTGGTTCAAAGAAGTGAAATCTGGTGCAAGGGGAATGTAAAGCTAAAGATAACTTGTTATTATTTCTGCGTTTGTATGTCGTGGTTTAACCCCAGCCAGCAACTAAACACTGCACAGCCACTCACTCACTGCCCCCACCCAGTGGGATGGGGGAGAGAATCAAAAGGAAAAAGGTAAAACTGGTGGGCTGAGATAAGAACAGTTTAATAGAACAGAAAGGAAGAAACCAATAATGATAACAATAACAATAATAAAATGAAAATAATAATAAAAGGATTGGAATATACAAAACAAGTGATGCACAATGCAATTGCTCACCACTCGCTGACTGATGCCCAGTTAGTTCCTGAGCAGCGATCCCACCTCAGGCCAACTCCCCCCCGTTTATATACTGGGCGTGACATCACATGGTATGGAATACCCCTTTGGCCAGTTTGGGTCAGCTGTCCTGGCTGTGTCCCCTCCCAACTTCTTGTGCCCCTCCAGCCTTCTTGCTGGCTGGGCATGAGAAGCTGAAAAATGCTTGACTTTAGACTAAACATTATGTGGTGACAACTGAAAACATCAGTGTGTTATCAATGTTATTCTCATACTGAATCCAAAACATAACACTATACCAGCTACTAGGATGAAAATTAGCTCTATCCCAGCCAAAACCAGGACATTGTATTACACTGGTATGGAGTGACCCAAAAGATGTTGCAAGAAGAAATTTAGTGTCCTAAGGGACTTCAGGCCAACACTAAGAAGAAGGTCTGACTGAGGGCCTGACAAATTAATTGATGGGGGCAGATGCATGGGAGGAATCATAATATTAATTTTTCAGTTGCTGTACTGGGCTTCCCATAGGTCAGCTCTGTGTATTTCATGGCTGGCCTGACCACAGACCACTTACAGCACTATGCTAAAAAATTCAAGGACGGCCTGCCAGAAATAATGTATATCGACTAAGTGACATTTTGGTAGGGCATTTCTGCTTTGCATTCCCAGCAACTGTCTTGCCCTTACCTTTAGGGATGGTATTTTATCTCCATTTTCAGTAAGGATGGTAATAATTTAATTTTAGAGCCATGTCTAGATTGCCCTTAATCTCTGTGTCAACCTCATTGTGATCTGACTTTACTTTATGTGACTGAAAAGTCTTTTGCTATTTGTTGTCATCATTGTTGCAGGATCTCACTCATTTGGCAATAATTCTAATTCTATGGAAACTCCTTTTGACCTCTGAGACACAGTATTCAGCATTTTTCATTGATCGATTCTTTTTCCCTTTCCTTATTTGCTTTCCATACCGGACAAATAACGAACACCAAAGAACAATAAAGTCATCAAGGCTGAGGCTCATGCCTCAGAAGAATCCTGGGAGGGACATGAATGTCAGAGAACAGCATGAGGAGACATAAAAATCATGGATAAGTTTCTGTTGATATTTTTCCACTATTAGAAATAAGCTGTCATGAAGAAAAGAGAAAACCAACAGAGGGTGGCTTGAAAAATTATTTATTCAAGCTGAGGAAAAAAGGGGATATGTCACACTTTCCCCTTTCAGTCTTTTGCAAAACAAAATTCCAATCAAGGTATTCAGTTCAAATTCTGAAATGTAAGCTTATTATAAAAAAAGAAATAAATTGTCAAATTCAAAACTTTCTGATTAGCACATAATTATTCTCCCTATTTTTTTTGGCTTGCTCTACGTTGTCTGTATTTTGACCTTCTTCCTCACTTTCAACACCTCCTGTCACTGGTTCCAGATACTATGCAGCTACTTTCTTCCAGCTGCAAGGGGAGAGTGGAAGAAAAAGTGGATGGAAAAAGTGATGGCACGTTTTTCTTTGATTCCTAGGTTTTGTCTCCCAGAATATTTTCTGTTACTGAGCTAAATAGCAGGAATCTAAGTTTTAAGACAGATGTCTGCAGGAAAGAAAAAAAAAAAAAAGAAATGAGAATATTGAAATTATTGTTTCTGTCAATCCTTGAGAAAAATGTGATAATTGAAAAAAAAAAAAAAAGGCAGACAGAACAGTGCTCATATTTGATGGTCTTATTTTTGTGGAAGAGTCTCTTATATTGACTTAATGATATCTACTGGAATTGAAACAACAGTGTCTACACAAGGGACTTACCCTGTTTAATTGCATCAATTGAAAGTGATTCAATTGTTTTTGGCAGAGACAAACATAGGGAGATGGAAAAAATAAATGGCTATTTTTTATAGTGAAATAAAGGGGAGGAAGCAAAGCAAACAACTTATGGCCCTGAAATGCCATATTATTATATCTAGGAAACCATGACCAAAAGATGCTAATTTGTCTCAACTCACTCACTGTGAGGGTTCCCTTTGATCCTCCTGCCTTTCTTAGAGTGTGATGTTCTCACATTTTAATGCAGTATCATTTGACATTGAGATGCAGGGAAAATTGTCCAGTAAACAGCTTTCTTGTACTGATTTGGAGCTTGTGGGAAAGATTATAGCATGAGCTGGAGCCTGCCACAAGAGAAATGGATTATTACTCTGGGAACACTTACATCAAGGAGGGCCCTTTTACAGCTGAAAGAGGCAACCTTTTACAAAGAGCTGTGTTCTGTGAACTCCTTGTCAGCTTGCTGAAAGTGCTAACTCACTTACAGCATACAGGTCATTCCTCCCTAGAAACACGGGAGAAAAGCTTTAGCGTGCTATTTGTGACTTCTTCTCCTTGAACGTAAAGATGTTTTCTACAAAATGACACCCTGTCAAAGAAAAAAACTAAAAATCAGATTTAATGAGACAGATGGTTTAGGGAGGCAGGAGAAAAGGGGTGGCTTAAAAGACATCGATGCTATGTTCGGAGCAGCTTAAGCTTTCAACAAACCAGCCTGGGTGATGTGGATAATATGGGAGTGGTGGCATTTTCCAAACGAAATCCAGTTCTGATAAAACTCAGAGCTGGGTAACAAGGTCTCCCTGAATTTTCCCACCCATAAAATCCTGCTTTTCTTCCTATCAGTTTCAGTGTTACGATAAAATTAAAAGCCTCACAAGGGAATGTTTCTAATTTTGTTTTTGAAAGATTTTTTTTTTTTTTAAGTCAAAGAGAACTATAGAATAAATTATTACAAGGACATTAAAAGGATTTCATTTCCTTGAGCATACATATGCATTCTGCTGCAGCATGTCCTCTCCCTCCCAGTGTAGCCATTGATCCACAGCTTTTATAATGAACTCTAATAACAACTCTATTACTGCAAGGCTCCTGATTGGCTCAGGCACCCACAAAATTAGCTACAAAGAAGCCAGCTTGTCAATATTAATTCCGCCACAGAGATTACTTGTTATGGTAGAACAAAGGTGTTTTGGCTCGCGCTGAACAACTTAACTCCTTGTCTCATAAAATTTAAGCTGCTATTGATCGCCTTCTTCTATTGTGCTGAAGGATTAAAAAAACCAGGCGCACGCGCGCGCACACACATGCAGACAGACACCAGCATGCTGAATCACTGTGATGCATTCTCCTAAACCACCAGCCGCCCCTTTCCCTTCCTTTCCCTTCCTTCCCCTCCCTGTCTGCTAAGAATCATTCAGTAACATGAAGCAAATTAAATCAATGAATTCATCCTAGCAGATGGGTGCTTTAACAGTCAGTTAGCCTTTAGATAATTGAGGCGTTGACTCCGGAATCATAAAATGGATGGCTCGTTTGTACATTTTACTGAAATAGATCACCGAGGTTAAATAAATGAAATCCCATTTGTCAGGCGGTAATAAATGGCCTCCCCTTCTGCAAACAGCTCTGTTTGGCCTAATAAATACAGGGATGTTACAGTGCTCCTCCCTTGATAGGGTTATGGCTTAATGAAATGGTCTTTCCTCTGCTTGTTTTTGCCTCCTCCTGCACCGTGTGATAAGTAGCGAACCAACGAAGCTTGTAATTACAATCTTACAGAGAACCCAGCCAATCTGTATATAAATCTCACCATCCAATTACAAGATGTAATAATTTTGCAGTCAAGCTGGTAATGAGGTCTAATACTCATGCATGTGATAATCCCCCCTGGATGCTGACTCTATCAGATGTTAGCTTTGTAATTATACTGGCAGAAAATCATTATTTCATGTTCAGCAGAAAAATGAGGTTGGTGGGAAGTTAATTTTCTCTATGCTCTGTGAAGCATAGACAAAATTTTAATGATTTAATCATTATGGTTATCCCTTTTGCAATTGACCCGCGTTACTTCTGTAGAAACATTGGCACATTTAAAAGTCCCTGTTACCCGATAAAGCTTGCCAGGTATGCAGCTTTTAATGTAAGAATAACCGTATACAATTAAACTATTAACCTGCTTGATAGGGGAAAAATCCATAGTTTTTATGTTTTCATTATTTACACATAGGATCCAAAGGAATGTTTATGTCCAGTCCACACTGTGATAAAAAAGACTCTTAAATAAAGAAAAAAGAAAAGTGCTATAATTAGGATGTAAGCTCTCAGAACAAAACAGCAGGTTCACAATGTTCACAATGGTATTTTAGCAGCTCAGTAATCTTTTGTTCCATTCCAGTGTAGGAGACATTCATGAGATGTTATACCTCTACACAAAGAGCTTATTATGCATAATCAGCATTTTCACAAGAAATAGTTTAAAGGAATCGCTTGTGATACATATTTTTAATTGTTCTTTTCTGTTCTCAAAATTTTCTTGTTATTTCTGTTTATCTAGCCTGCCAAGGGGAAGGATGCAGAATAAGAGAGAAGTCACAACATTGAGATGGGAGAGTGAGAAAATAAACAGCAGTGCAAACCAAAACTATAGGGAAGTAGGTAGGCAGGGCAAAAAACAAAGCGTATTGCAAATGTATAGCAACTAAGATATCTTTGTGTGTGTGTATGTATATAAGTATTTATGTGTATATATGCCCTGTTTCTCCAAGACAGATATTTTAAAAAGGTAAACAATTTTATTTTCTGGAAATATCTTTATACTTCCTTTTGAAAAAGCAGCAGGATTAGGACCCGTGCTGTATGTCCACTGATGACTTTTCTGTAGGCTTGATCTGGTATGTCTCTCTAGACATGATCTGGTATGTCCAGAGGCTTACCAAACCAGAACCCAGCTAGTATATAAAGTATATAAAAGATAACCTCATATTTGATTCCTGCTAGGCTTACAAGGTAGACACGGAGCTTTTGTCTCAAGACAAAAGCAATTACAGATAATGTCCAGAGAGTGACCTGCAGGTAGGCACAGCTGCTGAGCTTTTGGGGTATGGCTGGTTCCACCTAACTTCAGATTTTGCCTTCCATACTTGGGTGAGTCATCTAGAGCCCCTTTACAGCCAGTGAGCACACCAGGGCTGCCTTCCTCTTATCCAAGTGAGGCATCTGCCTTTGGATAAGGTGATCTGTATCCCAGAAGTGCCTTTTCATCCATTGGCTGTAAAAAATAACAAATGAGTAGTTCAGATGTTGATAACTACTCTGTAGGCATCAAAGATTAGTTGAAATAAATTCTGCCCTTACCTCCTTTGTGGATCCAACCCAAAGTGGCTCTGGAGAAGGCCTGGGGTCTATCATGTATTATGTATTAAACTCCTAATCTAGTGATATAAAAAACGCAACTTGACAGACACGAATCCTGATCTAATTATGGTTCTCAGCCTTAAAAAAGGATTATTTTTTAATGAGTCCAGTAACTCAAAGCATATATATATTTAGACAATTTATCAAGCCTCTTAAGAAGAAAATCCTGACATTAGTTATGGTGGTTCCACTGGAACTCCATATGTTTTCTTCCTGCAAAAGAAGCAGGATGGTGATGAGGAATGTAGATGACCTAAAATTAAATAAGTTATTAAGAAGCAGTGAAGACTAAGAGACTTGAAGAGGGACATAACACACTAGTCCAATGGACAGTCCTTTGCTGACAAACCTATTGTGTGTAACGTGTGTTGGATGGAGTCATTTGAAATACTTAATGCCTTACTGGATACCAAATAAGTTGTTCTGAGTTTGTAGAAAGATGAGGTTATTATTATAGACAGCTGAGTCCAAAGTAATAAAAAATGCATATAAAATATTAGACTAAGAATAATATGGAAAATAAAATATGAAATGCCATTTAAGTCAAAGGGACTTCCTTTTCTAGAATATGGCATTCCTTTCATGCCATGTTAGTAGGGATTGCCATCTTTTACAAATTTTATCATGAGTTTGCTATGTTTTGGGGGGGTGGTTGGGTTTAGGTGTATTCTTGAAGTCACAGTTTGGGGTAATGCTTCTAGATTTCCTTAAAAAAACCCCGAAATTCTATTGGTTTGTTACATAAACAGTAGCTCTGTTGGAATGTGGCTTCCTAAAGATTAGTGTCCTGCACTTTTTTCTTTCCTGCACCTCAGAGATCCTCCTTGTCTGCATATGGCCTCATCTGCTTGACCCACTTATCCATTTGGTGGGCAAGTAGCAGAACGCACAACGACTAGTCTGCAGCAATGTGCATGCAGAGTGGATGGCAAGTGTGCATCTGCTGTCAAGCCAGCTATTTGCGATCTTGCAAAATGTGTATGGACGCTGCTGTTTAGCTGCCTTTTCCTGGGAGAGGGCATTGAGTGTAAAATGGAGTGTGCAAAATCGATACAATTGGCTTTTCTGTCTGAAATATATTTTTACTCTTACATATGTACTTTTGCAAAACAGCGAGTTGTAGAGATGAACCTGTTGTCCTGAACTCGTGTCATGAAAAGATCTTAACTTTTTATTTAGCCAACTAAACATTTTTCTCACTGAGGTAGAACTAGGATTAAAAGTCAAGTGAGTTTTACTGCTGGCTAGAGAATAGCTGGACAAGACTGTATTTTTGTACCATAAATTAGGTTATAGACTGCAGGCAGAGAGAGGCTGGGAGCTCTTGGGTTCAGACGTTGAATTTAAATCCAATAGAATACTTCAGATGTTGCATAAGTATGGTGATGATCTAGAGGTTTGGTGTTAATTATACTTTCCTCGTTTTCCACATGAAGTATTGAAGACATGGACTTGTCTTACAGGACTATGAGTAAGTAAATCTTTGCTATTCAGCAAGTTATAAGAAGCAAAAATGGTAACTCAGCTTCTCACTCAGCTTCAGCAAAATATTTCTATCTCATCTTAATCCCTCTGAAAATAACAGAGGAGGTATGCAGATAGTGGCTGCGTCAAAAAAGCAGTGTATTTGTGCTTTTTGATACAGCCTGCAGTAACGGTTGTTCTATGGTCCAACTATCAGATCTCTTGGAGCTTTATGATGCTTCTTCTAGTGTGTCATGGCATAAAAGGGATGTGTGTGGAAGACTCCCAGTTTCTCAGGTTACGCACACCAGTTGGTAGGTGAACTGCATGTAAATTTGGGGGTTCTTTTGTTAACCTAGAGATGCTTCATTGAGAGAGAGCAAACCTAGACAAACAAAGGGCCATGACTGAGTCCTAGGATGTGATAGAATACCAGGTAGAGAGGTTGTCCCCTTCTTAGTTGCTCTTAGCACAGTCTCTGCCTGCATTCCCTAACACAGACTCACTTTTCCCCTTCTTGACAGCTCTGGCAGTTTCCTTGAGCTCCATAATCCCCCGAATGTAAGCTATTTAGGATCCCTGAGCCTAAGAGCTTCCTTTAGTCACATCCAGTCATGTTCACCTCCTCTTTCAATATGGACTTTACCTCCAAAACAGGGGAGAGCAAGTCAGTAAGGCTGCGTGCCCACCTCGCAGAGGGAGCAGTCTCTGTGGCTTCTCTGTGGACTTTGCCTTGCACATCCACCTTGTCTTTGCTTTATGACTTTCCCATTCTTGGCCTAACTGCAGCCAAGCCATGGAGGCAGAAACTTGGCATACAAAATTCTGGAAACTCTCTGTGAAGCAGCCTTTGATTTTTGTATGGGTTTACAAGAGATCAGCATAATTCTATTTGAGCATAGTTAGGATTATATATTCCACTGAACAAATCCAATCCTTAAAAGAATTTTGAGGTTCAGCCGTGATTCCGTTGGGCAAATTTTGACAGCTGAACCCATTGAAACTGAAAATAAAATTCCTAGCGTGTGTTGTGCAGAAAATAGGAAGTCCTTTTGTGATGCAAGAAGCTACTGAAGCCTCATATGAAGGGGTTAATTTATAAAAAGGCACTGGCTCTTAGTAGTTGCTAGGTAACATTGACCTTTTCCCAAAGGCTATACTCCGCCAAGGAGGGTGTTTCGGCAGAGGTAATGATTCTGTCTGGGGTTTACTCAATGAGTTGGTGGTAACCTATCCTGCAGGGAAGTTGAGACGATATAGTTTTGGAACAAACTGTCATCTTCCACCCATCCTGCTCTTCCATTCATATTTCTTTCTCTTTAAAAAAAAAAAAAAAAGAAGAAAAACACAGTTTCTCTAATTTGCCCGTGAAACCACATCACTATAGTTGCAAGAACTATTTGTCCTCCCCTGCAGACTGGGCACTAAAAACGTGAATGACTATTTTGTGCCTGTGACTATAAGAAGTCCCAAATTATAGTTGTGAAGCCTTCTCTTCAGATAGTAAAAAAAAAAAAAAAAAAAAAAAGAAGCCCATTTTCAAGGTGATTATTGAAACATCTTTTCTTTAGAATGAGTAAGAACTTCATAAAGCAATGAATTTTTGAGTAAGGTTTATTTTTGTCTCTGATTATACACGTCAGCATTTTATCTTCTGCATTAGGATCACTACTTAGAGTTATTTCTTCACTACTTCTGTGTTTTGTTATATTTTTTAAGAGAAAAGGAAAAAAATGCTTGAAAATATGTATATTTTCCGTGTGCACATCCAAATGATTTATAAATTGATGAGACAAACCTAATGACAAGCAGCATATTTAGCTCTGTGACTAAAAAATTACAATTAGTTTTTTTAAAAATAAGTATTTTTATATAGAAAAAGGTGCATAGACTTCATCCTTATGGGCCAGGGTAACTTACATGACAACTTGTTAAATCGATTTTATGCTTCTTTTAGATCTGCTATTCAATTTTTTTAAAGTGCAGATACCATGGCAACCCCCTCTCTCATATGGAACGTATGCTGCTTTAGAGATAAAGAGCAAGTACATGCAAAGATGGAACAGGATGACATGTAAACTTTTTTTTTATATATTCACACTTCTTTGGATGAAAAAATATGCTACACAAACATCTTTTCTCTCAGCTGCAATATATTTTATTAAGCAATCATATTTTGTACAATGCAATTAATTAATCTTTAGCTCATTTCATAAATAATATAGAAGTAAATTGCACCCTATGCTTTTCTGATGTGTATATGCATGTATGTATATATGCATATATATATAGCCAAAGAATTATTCATATCTCTACATTTGTTTTAGTGTATAATAACTCCTTAAACATTGACATAACATCTGTTTTTTTACTGATTTTCTTACTATTCCTTAATGGTAAGAACATAGTACACTTTTTTGGTTTTGTTTTGATTGTATGAAGGAGCTGCATAGCTGCTAGGACTAATTATTTTTAAAAGAAAAGACAAAACACAGCTGAAGTATCAGTTCTGAGAAAAACGCAGGAGGACCTATATGTACTTGGCTATCTTGGCAGTTATTTAAATTGTCTGGATCAGAATTTTCAAAAGCAGGATAGTATTTTGGATTCCTCAATTAGCTTTCTAAATAATTGACTTCAGACGAGTCTGCTGGGGCACAGCATTTTTGAAAATCTGGTCTCTTATTCCAGTTGCTTTAGAAAGAGTTGGATTTAGGTTGTGAGATATTGTTTATATCCAAAACAAGATAATTGATCAAGGAAACTGCCATTTCTTATCATCAAAACCCAGTTTCCTTCTGTATTCCATACCTTGGTTGGAGATAGGATATACTTAAAATTTCAGCATCTTGCTGCTCTTTTAATTTTTGTATTCAAGCCTGGTTCTGTGATTAAAGAGGACCTGGAATAGTAGTAATGTGTCTACCAATACAAGCTGCGCACTCATTTCGGGTTCCTGAATGAGTTAGTTTAAGAAAGAAATGAGAACATTTTTTTCAGAATTTGAAAGCACACTACTTAAATCTGAAACCCTTGCTGTTCTGAACCTCAGTTTTGTCATTCCCACCCATAAAACCCAACAAATTACTCGCTTATGTGATCTTGTTGATGTACAGATGACTTTCACATGCTTGGAGCACTGGAGGAGGGCAGGGTGTAAGGTCCATTGTGCCTTTTCCAGCTTAAACATCATTGGTACTGGCATTTCAGTGTCTTTTAAAATGTCACTTAAATCAAGCAAACACCCATGCATCATCCATCTCATATTTAAAGACTTGGGTTTGCTGCATTTTTGACACATGCACTACTGTTTGGCTGTCGTTGCCTATTTTCATCTGCCTGTTTTCTGGCCACTGTTTTCACTTGTTGGCATTAAGTTTTGCCAGCTTACATTTCTTTTTGCAAGTTTTAATAGGTTTGAAAGTTTAGTTTGGTTTTGATAAGCTTGTAAAAGTCCAAAACTGGTATGTCAAATATGCTTGTGGCTGCAAATCTCACAGGAAAAGACTCTCATAAGAGACTGACTACAAATAATAAATGGAAATATAGGCTTTTCTTTCTTTTTCTTCACACCTTTCTGCTCGCAGTGTCTGAACCAACTCCCATCAAAATAGGGAATCCCATTGATGGTATTAGGATGTACGCCAGACATCCAAGCATCACAGGAATTCACAGTGGAAACTCCTCAAATCATGAGAATTGCTATTAAAAAGTTAATTCTGCATCTTTGAATTATAAATAAATCTCTGTTCATGTTTAGGGGGATTGGATACTGGAGTTCATGTTCACAATGGTTTTCCTTTGTTGAAATCAATTTGCCTGTACCAACCACTTACGCTTTAACAAGAAAGTAATGTGATGGTGAGAAAAAGCATGGCATATTGGGATGTTCCTCTGAGTGCTATTCCCTGAGGCAGCTGCTGGAGAGTATTGAAGGGAGGCTAAATCAACATTGCCTACTTTTTTTTTTCCCTTCCCACCCCCCCCCTTTTTTTTTTCCCTCCCCAGAGACCAAATGTGTAACCTCTGTGATGCAAATTATATTTAAGCTGCTCTGGGGACTGAATATGGATTGGTGCTTTGGTGAGCCTGGGTCTCTCTACGTGGCCGCAGAACAGTTTGTCTCTGTGTTACAAGGCTGACTGTGATACACATTATTTGTATATAAATAAAGCAATGAGTTTGTTTTATAATCCTTAGTGACAGATCTGAATTAATTTGTTCTTTATTTCAGTTTAGTTTTTATGAAATAATTACTTTCAAAGTTGGTAGCAGTGTTGTGAACCAAGCTAACTGAAAAGCGTATTACCCAACTCGGTCTAATAAATGCATATTGAGGGTTTCACCTCAGTCAAAATACATTCATTAAAATACATTCCAAACAAACACACTTATAAATGTAGATAGTGCATCTTGTAGCTTCCCAGCTCCGAGTTCATCACTGACTAGAAATATTAAAAAGTATGTTTTACAAATGCTTTCAAATAATGATACCTTCAGGACAATAAATTAATTACAAAAATCTGAAGGTCTCAAAGGTGTATTTGTTAGGTATCAGCAATTATTATGAGTGAATTTTGTAATGCAGCTATTAGGAGTGCTAAATACACTGTAAATGGTATTGGAAATGTATTTTTTTATTTATATATTGTAGTGAATATTCAGGAAATAACAGTAAAATTAAGGTATATATAGAGACTGGTAGATATATTTCTATTCTACTTTAAAACCCCTTTTTGCTGGCTTTAATTTTCACTTGTGGAAAATAGTCTTATTACAGTTATTGCATATATTTAAAAAAAAAATAATAAAAAAATTTCCCCAACTTGTTTTTCATTATTTTATTTAATAGCCATTTTGATGACAATACTTTATTAATTGTAGTTGTTTGTAAAGTAATTTTTTTATTTGTGCTCAAAGAATTTATGTATTTAAAAAAAATACTTTCTCAAATTACATCTTTGTTTCCTCCTCGTACAGAAATCCCAGATAACAAACTAAATAAGCTCCCAGCTCTAGATTTGAGGCAAACAATTCAAAGCATGCATTTCAAGTAAAAAACATTTCAGCAAGTTGCCTGATGGGCTTAGCTTATTTTCATCTTGGCACTACTACTAAACCTCGTATGATTGTACTTTATTTTGAGGAAAGACACAGAAGTAGAAAAAAACCCAACAAACAAAAAAAGCCACCATCACCAAAAATGCTGTTGAAGAAGTTTTGTGTTAAGGTGTAGACATCACATAAAGTAGTGCAATATTTTTCTTTATTTCACTAAGGCTTCTGGGGGGGGGGGGGGGCAGGAACTGACAAAAAAAAGAAAGAGCACTTAGCATAAAAGACAGACTTTCTCTTGAAATAATTACCAAAGGAAGTAAATTTTGTCAGAACTTGCCAAATGAAAGGTTCTTATAACTTTTTTTGCCTCTGTCTGTTGTTATATATTTTGTAAAAGGCAATTCTCAGTAATACCAATTACAGGATATCCTTAATACATTCAATTTGAATGTTGTTTTAGTCTATTAAATGTAAAATGTTTTAACTGAAAATGGAACATGTCGGTAACAATAATTTAATTATCCAACACACTGTATTTTTAATAGCAGTAAAAAAAATAACAATTCAAAATATTTCTTCTTCCAAGATAAGCATTATTTTAAAATAAAAACTTGAATAAGCCTCTGATTTAGGAAATGAGCATGAAAAACCTTCCAAAACTTGTACAAGTTCCCATTAACTGTCATTTAAATGTTGTCAATCAAATCTGTTTGCATCTGGTACTGATGCCATGTGAAATTTATTTATTTAAACTTTCAGTCACACATGGAAAGTTTTGCAGATGGTGTCTCTTCTCATCTGTTTTTTCCAATTTCCCCCCCAAACTCCAGTTCTTACTCTCTCGACCCCCCATTTTGATTCCTTCTTCTTCTAAAAAAATAGATCTAATCAGTAGCATGTTAAACAAGAGGGGATCTTTTATGTATTCTGTGTTAGGACAAGGAAAGCATCGCTGTAGATCACTAGAATAAACAACTCAGGCTGATTCAATTACAATGCCTGGGCCAGGCTTTTATCTGCTGGTGACATCATTTCAATCAAAATGTAAAATAATACAATCCAATAGATGCAAGAGGGAGAGATAGGACACAGACTGCTGCACTTAGTCATTTAATAAAAAAAAGTGGAAGAAAGCTCTTTCTGACAGGCTGCTAGGACTTCCATTTCCAAAACTCTATTACCTTGTATAATAGTATTCAAAAGAATTGAATGCAGGAAATTGTCTATTACTTTTTATTAGTAGAAGCTGTTATGTAGGATACAGCCTACTGCACTGTTTTTTTTCTTTGTTCCTTTAATTAACAAAAGCATGAAATCCTTCTATTGGCAAGCACTTGTTCCAAAGCTGCTGTTGCCTTCTGTTTTTACTGAAAAGGTGTTTTTTTTTTTCTTTTCTTTTCTCTGAATTTTTTTTTTTTTTAATACTAAAAAAGTAATTTTTTTTCAAGTCACTGTAATCTAAAGTCTATCAGTCACCTTAATGGGCTAGGAGAGGGTAGAATGCAGATACATTTCCATAGTCGCAGAACATTTTTTATAAGAAAGTTTCACATTTGAGGAGTGAGGGAAAGTCAGATTGTAACCATGTATAGTCTAGTGCCAGTCTTCTGACTGTTTCACTTGCCAGCTGAAGTTTCCTTTTGTTACTTAATTTATTATGATCAAAAAAAGATAAATTGATACATATCGATTTGATAGATGCACAGTGCAAAGAAACATATTCTTTCTTTAGGCCATATCATATAAGATTGTCTGTGACAGCATAGGACAGGACTTTGTAAATATCATCAATCTGGCCATCCTACACAATTCTGTTAAATTTTACTGGGGGTAAAACTAGTAGACCTGATTCCAGTGAGGTGGTGTTTCGCTGACTTCTACTTTCATATACATAATATACCAGAAAGCTGATATAAAGGGTAGAACGCTAATGTACCTTTGGAGACAATATATTTCATTGATTTTAATGATTAATTACATATATAATTCAGGTTCACTGCTGTTAGGTTCATAAAGGTCGTAGTAACTTTATTTAATAATAACTCCTATAGCTAAATTGTGATATTGGGTAATGAACAGGATCTTGCCAAGGGCAAACAATGACTACTACAGCAGTCACTGAAGCACTCTTCCCACAATGCTTACCATTTTAGGGTGCATTATGAAGAAGCAGATTGAGTCAAATGGCTAACTGCAGATGGATTTAAGATGTAACTCCTAAAATTAACTTTATCAATATTTTCTTTACTAGTGCAATAATTTGTTCTTCTTTTGCATTTACTAGTAGCAAATAGACTTGAAGAGATCTGAAGTCTTTGGTAGTCTTGAGACATGTTAGCTTTATGTTTTCTCTTGCTAAGAAAGAGATTTCTACCATTCTGGATAGTGTTATTATTCCAAGGATGTGGTAAGCTTTTTCTGATGATTTCTGAAAAGAAAACAAATGAGGATGAAGTAATAAACTACTGTGTTGGTAATGAACTAGCAGTGACTGTAATCACTGAATAATTTTAATCTGCCCTTTCACAACCATTGGGTGTTTTATAATTTTTCAAATTCATATTTGAGATATACTATCTTTTTTAGGGTTTCTCTGATGCTTACCAGCATTATTCTGCTGTTGCAGTAGGTTTAGAGCATAGCAGGCTGGAATCATGGTCAGGATGAGATGACCCATGTTAGGCACACAGCACCTGAACAAATACAGACTGCTGGTCCTAACAAGGATATTTAAAACCATGTACCTAAACCAGTTACCTAAACCCCCTATCTAGCTAGCCAATGAAGAGATAAGAAATCAAAGGGTGAAGGATGCTTAAAGCTAGATATTGGGTTACATGGGACAATGGCATATGTAGTATTACTGCTCCTGTAACGTGGGTGCTTGAGCCAAAGTTGCGTATTAGGTTATTCAGTCCATCTTTTCCTTCCAGACAGTGGCCCCACCTCCTCAGGTAGGATGAAAGGTGGACCAGTCCTAAGCCTTATCAATATTCCAGAGGTAGGGGTCTTTCCCAGGAAGGTGAGAGCTATGGTTTTCAACTCCTGCAGGCTGCAGAAGTATCTAGCACTTTGGTTCCTTAGCTTTTAGCTGAGTGAGCTGTCTGGTAGGCTGTTACTGGGAAATAAGGGTATTTTACCATGTCTGTGACTGTGCTTTTGAGCCCTGGGCTGGGCTGAATTCATCATTGTCCAAGTGTATTAGGAGAGGTCTGTATGTGCACAATGGAACAGAGACAGTTACGTGCGTCTTCAACCCTCTCGCAGTCCCATCGCAGATTAAGATGTGTGTTAACTTAGAGAAGGATAATGCATTTGCATGACTGTCTCAGTGCTTAGGAAACTTTGTCATCCAAAATGGAGATACAAGATGATTGTAAGCAACCCCTGGACATAGTGCTGGAGGGCAGACATTTGTCAGAGATTCACTAAGTCTTTGTCTCAGGTCAGATGGAACTCATACAATCTGCATCTTAAAGCACAGTTTTAAGCTAAAAAATGCACATATGTCACATTCCATGAGTCAGAACTAGAACTTTTCCTAGAATATGTGTAATATTCAACCACAAATTGCTTTTTTGACCTTATGTAGGCATGAAAACGCTCAGTGTGAGAATTCCACAGCTGTCCTAAAAAGTCCTCACTTAAACATATGTAATTGGGACCCTTTAAAGTCATCTTTCTTTGTAGGAAAATAAGCCAGAAAGGATAGCAAAAGGCAGAATTTAATGACTGAAATCCAGAACCAGCCTACTGTAGAATGTTTTTGTGAATGCTTGAGGATACAGTCCCCTCTGGGTGAAAGTAGAATGTCTCATATGCCATTAGGGTTGAGCAATATAGGCTTTTTGGAAACATATGTTTAGTGGGTATCCATGAATGTTCAGTTTATAGCGGAATAGTTATTTCCCTAGAATTTCCAAAAAACTCAATACAGTAGGCGTATGAGTTTAAAAAAAGAAATGAGGCAGTATTTGTTGGTCCTGATTCTCCAGACAGTCTAGCAGAATCAAGGAATACAGAGGTCACCTTCTCTGCTGCATGCTCCTCGCTGTTCTCCTGCTGTGCTACTGTGCTTTCCACTGTGTACATCTCTGCCCAACTCTAAGACGTTTAGCCCCATTTTCCAGTCCCATTTGGTTTACCCCTTCCTCCCTGGCGTCAGCTCTTGATTTACTGCTTTTAGCCTAATGTTTTTGTTCTCCTGCAATTTCTTGACTCCCCAAGCTCTGTTCCATTTGAATTACAGGGATATTCTTTCCTGAAATCTGAAGGTTATGGAGTCCTGTCCTAGCTGGAGATTGTTTCAAGGTCTAGCCAGAAATGACAGCATTTTTTTAATAGGGATTACTTTTCCATGCCTAGTTATCAGTGTGTTTTGAAAATACTGGAAGCAGTTCATATAACTTTAGAAGTCTAAACATATTCTGAGAAACCCTGTTTTTATCTAAGAAAACTTTATTTTGTATTCTAGATCTTAATAGGTCTGAAGCATTTCCATAGTTCTGATTAAACACATCTGGTGGAACAAAATAAGCAGAAATTTGAATAATTAACTGTTATCTTTGTATCTTTGTACCTTTTTCTTTTTCATTATAATGGAAAACTGTGCCAAAATAGCAAAACCCTGACTGTTACTAAAGGCAAGCTGAACATCAAATCTAGTCACTTTATAGCTTGTTTAGAAGTCTTGGTATTCCTGTATCTTTCAGTGCAGGATGATGTGCAGTCTTTTGGGTGTAATAGCGTGTAAAAATGCATCAGCCTTTTCTCAAAATTTGACTTTTGGAAATAGTTTTGCAAAGTGTTACTATTATGTAAGCAGGGAACAGGCAAGAGCCGGATTTGGGTTTTTTATAGCTTTCACACTGCACATTTAATCTGTATGTAGATTAGGGTAGATTATATTACATTATGTTTTTGGAGGTTATATAGTTCTGATTGTTGGCCCTCCATTTCAGCATTATCTTCGCCTAAGTCATGCCTTGTTGCACATGCATGTTTGGTGAGCAGGTGGTGTGGTCAGAAAGATTTATCAGAGAAAGTTTATACAGGAATGTACTTTATTCTGTGAGCGTCTTGTGATGTGCTGTTCCTGCTATATAAAGTGTACATATTAGACCTGTACGTGAAAGTACCTATTGGTCTGCTGTTTAATGTGAACACTGCAATTGATGAGGTTTACGTAAAACTTGGTGCCGTCCAGACATGAATGGACTTATGCACCTAAAGAGAGACTTAGAATGAATTTAAGCCTGTGGATCCAAACCTGAGACTGTAAACTGTGGCTCATCTGCTGCACGTTGGCTTCCAGGCATCTTGGCTTTTACTCATCCAGGATTGTCCTAAGCTTGATCAGTCAGAGCAATTTAGACCATCTGGAAGCAAGAAAGTAGATATTCCATCAAAATCTAAATCCTTTAAAAATCTGAGTCCAGGAAATGTTTTGAGACTGTACTGGATAGTGACTGCTGGGATGGGGCTCTTCTGAAAACACAGGGGCTGCTAATAACTTCCTTGGCAATTTGGCTGGAGAAGTGCAAAGTTAGCAAAGCGCTTTCTGAACATGCTCAAGTCATCAGAAGGTCAGACTGGAAGGCCTTCGCCGCTGCTGGTGCTCTCTCTAGAAGCAGGCAAAGCAGGCAGTTATCTAGAGCAGCAACGTGACTGTAACTGGGTTGGCTGCTGTTGCTGCTGCTACGGAAAGGGTAAGTACGTTAAATACGTGCGGGGCAGCCGCTGCTTCTGGAGGGGATCCGTGCCCAGTCAGTGCTGCCATGTCTCTCATCAGTGCGGACAGGAGAGGAGCTGCTCCGCTCCTCCTCCTCCTCCCTGCCCTTTCCTTACCCGTGGCAAGAGTGTCCTGCTCCCACGGTAGCGTTCAGAAGGCAAAATTCAATTTCGCTGGCATTACTGAGAAGCCTGAGCCAGCTCTGACTGCCTGAAAGACTTCAAATCAGTATCTCTTACAATGCTGTCTGCTGAGGGGCTGAGCTGGAATCACTCTTCTCCCTTCCTATTAAAACTGCACTGCTGTGTGTAGAGTAGTTTGAGAGAGAGAAATTTTACAGCCTAGTGGTTACAGTATTCGCCTGGGAGGGCAAGCTGGGGGATCCATTTGTTGTGTAAAGGACTGTTTATTAAGTGGCCAAAGGAAAGGAAAAAAAACAAAGAAGGAAAGAGGAGATAAAATGAAAGAGATAATAACAAACAGCCAAAGAGCTCACAATGAAAGGAGAATTTGATTCAGCAAATTCTGTTGAATTGGTTACTTTTTGATAATTTACTATGAAAAGGCAGCTTTAAAGAGATTTTGACTGTGAATGCAGGCTCTTCCTGTTTTCACTAACATCATAAATTTCTTATAAAGACAACTGGTCTTAAATATGCATTCTTCCTTCTCTAAGCTGTTCCAGATGGGAAATGGCATAGTTTAGAGAGGAGCTGGATCAATAATCTTCCTAAATAGAAAAATACCTAGGCAGAGAACCACTTTTTGTAAGGTTTCCTCTGAATCATTAAAGCTGGCCAGTTTTAGAATGTGGTCTTGGATTTGGGTCTTTAATGGGAAGCTCAGATAAAACACCACAGTGTCTGTAAGTTACTGTTAATGTGGGGAAAAAGCTTTGTGGTAGCAGTGGAAGCGTCTGGTATTGTTGTCTTTGCATTGATATAGGCACATTTGAAATGTACCTATCCATATTTAACAAATATCTCGATTGTGACATACTAATTTCCAGTACATTGAGATTATTTAAATTATTTTAAACAGCATCCAGGTAAATACTGAAAATTTTAAAATCAATTGCAACATGTATAAAATCTATATTAAGATGACTTTGACTTGGTAAGACTAATGCCAGAATGATCAATAATGGCATGACTAAAGGACATTTATCCTACCGTTCCACATATGGAGAGATCTGCAAGCACCACAAAATAAACTGCTTGCTGCTTTATCTGCTGGTGCTGTTAAAGGGAACTGAAACCCTGCATGAAACTGGATCTGTCCCTTGGCAGTGATCCCAGTTAAGTAGGCATGTCATTTATCAATGTGCCAATAACATAGTTTCTGTGATATTTTTTCCTCCCAGAATTTTGCATTGATAAAAGACTTCTCCAGCCAATAATCTTGCTAAATATTATATCATAGAATAAAACTGCCTCTGCTTTATTCTCCACTTCTTGCTTTGCACAGATGGGAATACTAGAACAGATCAGTGAAGAATTAACTATTTTCTTGACTGAGTTACACTTGTTTATTAAAGGATAAGCTACTAAGTATGTATTATAT
This sequence comes from Buteo buteo, assembly GCF_964188355.1. Lineage (NCBI taxonomy): Eukaryota > Metazoa > Chordata > Aves > Accipitriformes > Accipitridae > Buteo > Buteo buteo. The sequence goes on from NC_134173.1 coordinate 6,842,291, forward strand.
ACACTGAAAGCAAAATGTAGTTTCTGTTTTGTATAGACTGTTATGTGACGTCTTAGGAGAAGAAAGTCCTCAGTTGTAACTCCTGATTCACAGCCAGACTCAAACTTCCTTAAAAGTAAATGTGAGATCTTTGTTTCAGCTTTGACCAGCAGATGGGCTTGAGTTTAAAAAGTTGATTTAAGTCAGTTTAGATTCCATATTCTTAATTGGTTTCATAATAGCCAATATTCTATTGCTAATTACAATTTAGTATAATTATGAGTGTTCTAGGAGTTGATTTAGACCTACAGGTTTGGGGTTTTTTTTCCACACCTTTTTCTTAGTGAAGACAGTAAAGGCATGCTACTTTTTCTCATTCCACTTCTTCGCTGAAGCTGCTTAAGAAAATGAGATACAACAAATCCATTTAGGATTATGTTGAAAAAGCATCTCTGCTTTTAATATTAACCAGATTTTTACTGCTAAGGTTTGCTGGCAAATATCTGAAATTTTCAGCTTGCAACTTATCCGGATCACTTAAATCTACAATGCTGGCTTTGCAGTCTTGCAAGAACATATTTTTTAGTCCTAGAACACTCTTCTTCAGTGTTTTAGGAGATTTTCTCAGAATCTTAAAGGGCCTTAGTTTTAACTCCAAAACTAAACAAAAATCAGGACGAAGTACCTCAGTGTAATGTTTCTTGTGCTAGTATTTTCACTGAATATATTCTGTGTAAATTGACAAGAAAACAGCTGGATGTCCATGTCACAGTTACTTTTCTATGACTTCAGTGAAACCTGGCAATACAGTAACGTCGTGTGCTACACCTCTTATTGTGCTGTTAGTGGGGCGTGGTTTGTATATATATATACCTTTATGTCGTAAAGTATTGATTAATTAAACTATTAATGAATGAATAATAATGTGTCTAGTAGCATCCTGTTGCTTTTCTTTGATGGTAAATGGAAGTATTTGGCAGGGGAGTATTGGTCTGAATCTAAATTTTTAAAAATTATTTTATCATTTTCGAAATGAAACGCCTGAAAAAAGCTGATGTATTGCAACCAGATGGTGACTATCAGGTAGAGAAAGTACTAGTTAGACATCTGTTCCTTAAATTGATTCATCTTTCTAAACAGAAGTGTTAATAATGGTATTGTGTACATCTGCACAATGGAAACCAAAACAGGTCTGAATTAACTCTGGTTATCAATAAAAATTGGAACAAGTGCTCCAACAGGAAAAATAGCTCACTAGCTGCTAGCTTGTGTTTTCACAAGCTTCTTCGCTTAGCAGAAAAAAAATGGTTACCTGGCGCTCAATATCAGTTCCAAATAACTATTCCTTAAATATGCTTTTTTTATACTTCAGATAATTTATATACATTAATTTCTTAGTCGATATATGTACAGATGTCTTCACTGTACTGGCTAAACCTTTGCCCTCTGATACACATTTCTTGCATTTTAACACAAATACCATACTATTGTTCATATGATTGTATCCCAACCTTCTATCAAATTGTCTATCAAAATAAATCCATCACATTTTCTATACACATTCCAACCTAAAAAATAATTATGTCTTTATTCCATAGTTGATACCAGCTTGATGTGTAGTGTGCCAAAATCTCAAAGGTACTTATGGGTAAAAAGCAAGTTAGTATATGCATTGTTTCACTTGTACATTTATTAACAAAACTTTTAATTAAGTAGACATATAAGTGGCCTTTGTCATACTTACACTGTTAGATACTATGATCATATTATGGTTTTTTTTTTAGTACAACTCATGAAAAATAAGGGCTTTATTTTGTTTTCACTTGCTTTGGTTTCTTCTAAATGTTTTTCTCCTATTTTTTTTTCTGGGTATGTTAATTTTTAAACAAAAATACCATTTTGAAAAAAAAAGTTGAATAAGATCCCCCTCCCTCCTAAAGTATAGAAACAAACCTTTCTGGCACACTCAGAAATTAACACATTAAAAATGTTGGCATGTAATAAAATGACATTGAAAAAAATTTCCTTTCTCCCTTTTTTAACTGTAAGCATTTGTGAAATTTTCCTATAGCTTGTGAAAAGCTTTGTTCCTGAGAATTCTTTTCTATGGAAAAATATATGTATATATTTTTTAATATTTTCCCAGGTCTAATTCCAAGAGTCCATGGGAAATATAGATGTTCTTTTTGTTGGTATCAGATAGTACAGATGGTATTGGGAGTTGATGATTGTGTAAATTATTATGATAAATATTAACCCTTCTTTAATGTAAAGCATTCTTGTAGCAATTTGGTAGTTTTCAAATATAAGCTGTTATTACCTACTGATGTACTTGAAAGGATAGTCGTTATTTGTGACATCATGTATTTGCTGTTTCCTACTCATAGTGCACATAGGTTTGTTCATTTAAGTCACAAGATATCATTGTTCGCTTCTAGTCATGAAAAAAACCAAACAGGTTAATGAAATGCAAATAAGAAATAATATTTTTGGGTTGAATCTATGAAATTTTCAGAATGTGTATGAAAACTTGTTGAACTGGTGAATAATTACAAAAAACCCAACCCTCTGTGAATTGCATGAATTCGGCATTTTTGTTATTCCAGTATTTTCTGAACAGTCCTTGTGCTGCTTTACCAGCTCATGATAGTTGTATGGATGCTGTAATGCACATTATGAATCTTTGTTAATGTCTGGTGGGAAAAAATGTGTAAAAATTATTTATGTAAATCAGTGACCACTCCATAATTCTGTCCACTTCCATTAGCTTTTAATTGTGCTCTGCTGCTCGTGTATTAAAATCTTTCACATTATGTCTTTTTTATTGAGGTTAGTGTTTATTTATATGACTAACTGCAAGGTTGGATGGGTAAAATGAAAAAGAAAGGTGGGATCGTGTTTTCCTCTTCTGTCTCTCTCTCTCTCTCTCTCACTCTCCCCCTCTTTTCTAAACAAGCTAAGAGTTTTTATAATTCATCACCTGGCTGACAGATGAGTTCTGCTGGAGAATATTAGAAAATGTCTCAAATCTCATATATATGCTAATGGTATGCTGAGACTGGTTGGTGGTATGCCGGAGTTTTTAATCTGTCTCGACCAGTGTGGAAAGTGGAGGAGACAAGTCATTGCACTCGACAATTTATGATCAAACAACTGAATTGTAAAGGAAGAAGGACATGCAGAAAAGGAGAGTAATTTTCTGATTTAACAGCGTTGTTACTACAAATAAAGAAATCTTGATTTTGACTGCACTCGACATTAAATGAGTTTCCTGTGCCCTGCTCTGAATTTTTCATTTTCAGATTTGTATAAAGCACCCTGCTTAGATACAAGTGACAGATAAGGAGACGATTGCATATGGAAATCAAATGTGTATAATAAAGCCATCTTCTGTTTATTAAATAAACACATGTAGATGACTTCCGTGGAGAATGCACTGATAATTCTTCATTGTGTTCTACTTTTTTTGCAAGTCACAAAGAATCTTATTTAACAACCACGAATGACTAGATGCAAGCTTTTCTGTTTATTACCTTATAACAAACCAGGCAGTCTAATATATGGCATTTATAAACATTTTATTTTGATTCTTTAGTCCAAGTTTGAGCTGTAACAGTACAATATATTAGTGCTATTGGAGTTCTGGAAGCTGTGTAGGTGCATTAGTATTTTCTGAATATTATGTTTTCATGATAGAAATGGTAAAGATTAGCTAGATAATATGTACATTATTGTAAAATGAAACTCCATGAGAAGTGAAGTATAACATATAGCACTTTGGTCTTCAGATAAAAAAATTATAATGTTATATAACCAAAACTAAGAAAAGACCATGGGGTCTGCAGTCAGTTTGGCAATGATTTCTGATTCAGTGATTTAAGAGGCTTAGTTTCAGATGTAAAAAACACTTGAAGTTCATCAAGGTATGTATTTCTAGTTCTGTTTCTCACTGTTGGATTTTTTGCAGATATGGCCTTCCTATAAATTATTATAATATACTGCAGTGTTGGGTAACATCATGAATATAGGTTGTTTTTTCCTGAAAGGGTTCTTATATTGCAACTGAAGTGCTTGTAGGCATTTTGAAGTACAGCAAAAGACACTTTTTTCACCTTCCACCTCTGGAGAGTTAAGTTCAAATTTAGATTTTGGTTCGCATTTTCATTTTGAGAATAAAAAGAGGTGAAGGGGGAATCAGTAATGTCCAGCCACTAACGAACTATGTTTAGTGAAAATTATTGGCCATGTCAGAGGAGGTCTACAGTCGGTAGCTCGCTCTGGCTGGGCTGAGAGGGCCATTATATTGTTTGAAGTCCTCCCCTGTATTTATCAATATCAGCAGCTGCATTAGGAAGGGTTTAGACTCTCAGCATTTTTTTCTCAAATTATCAGCAACATCACTTTGCTCTTGCTTGAACTCTGCTTTGATATTTTGCTCTTGAAAAAGAAAAAAACCCTGACCAAACCAACACCCCAAAAGCAAAGCGTGCCCACCTCCTGCCAGGCATTTACTGTTGAATGGGAGGGGAGTTGTGAAATACTGGTTCAGGCAGCTTCCCTGCCTGGGATAACTGTAATGTGAGCTTTGGCATAAGTGCATCAGAAAATCCACATGGATTTCTTACTATGATTGGAAGTGATTGCTGTGCATGGAAGTGTACAACCAGTTCAAACAAGACTAGATAAGCTATGTTGCAAAGCCATATGGCTTAGTTTAAACAGCACAAAGAGGAAGTCTTTGATCATGGCCTTTGATCATAGTTAACCCTAAATGAAGTGGTGGGCTAATGTAGGTAAAAAGGTGTCAGAATCAAAGCAGCTAGAGGCTGGTAAGAGTCTAGTAAAAGAAGGATTTTGGAGAGGACCCTGGTATGCAGATGGTTTGTTTGATTTTAAACCTAGGGTGAGGAAGAAAATCTGTAGCAACCTGGGCAGCAGTGGAGAAGACCAAAATATGGCCGAAACTATGAAGATGACTGGATGCAGAAGCTGTAAGGTGTATGTTATCGTTCAGTGAGTTTCTGACAGAATTTACATATGCATGAAGGGTCATCTCATAATGTTCAGAGAAAAAAAAAGGTGTGAGAGCCTGAAATGCAGCTAGAAATGAGGGTAGAATACAGAAACGCGTTTGAGGATGACAGACGAGATGAAAGGAAAGAGCATGAATATAACCGGAGTTGCAGATGGGTTGATTGGCAGATCCCCAGATGAAAAGGAGACCTCTAGAAGTATATGAAAATGATGACAAGGCAGAGGAAAATACCAGTATGTGAAGGAAATCTGTGGAAGGAGTTTGTTCCATGGAAGGAGTGATGAGGTGCAACAGCTAGAGACAGAATATTGAGCAGCAAGGAAGAAGAGATTGAGTAAACAGTAACAGCAGGGGCTAGCAGCTGAAGAAGAGAAGAGGACAGACAGGCAGGAAGCAAGAAGGCCAGAGTTTCACAGGAACCTCAGGTTGCTCTGAAAGATGACTTTTTTTGATAAATATTAAGAGACTGGCCATCAGAGTGGATCTAGAGAACAGTCTGGGGTGAAATCTGTCCAAGCATAACACTGTGAGGGGTCAGCAGGAGTGTGGCAGTCATTCTGAAGACGCTGGGGAAGAATCCTTTCGCTGTCATTCCACCATTTGACTGTAAGAATAAGAATCCTGCTTCAATGGCTCAAAGAGTGTTGTGTGAGATGGGGGAAGATGTTCAAAGATCTTTGGTGGAATTCTATTTCCTAGACCTAGAGGGCAAATGTTTGGGAAGATAATGGTATTATCAGGACTGGTGAAAGCACCAATGCAAAGTCTGAGAAGTTTGCCGGCTTAAGTGCCCCGCAAAGTAGCCTTCTTGGATTTTTGCTAGCCTGACTGATAAGAGAATGGACAGTAAAGAGGAAGTAAATAGTATGGGATAATAGCGAAGTGAGTAGTTAAAAATAGGAGTGCTTAATTTAGGTGGCGAGATTCAACTGGAAACTGCCTCAATAATTCATAGGAACTGCACAACAAAGTGGAGGAAGTCAAACAAAGAGTCAGATATGAAACATTATAAAAAAAGCAAAATGGAATAGCTGTTATCACTACTTAACTATTCAGGAGCTGGTCTGGTACATTTTGTCACATAATGGTCTCTAAAGAAGTAAGAGGACAGAGTGTGAGCGAGCCGCAATCTGGTTATTTCTTTGGGGAAGACAATAAAATCCTTTTACTGTGAACATGCTGGAAATCAGAAATTGTGTCTTAGAACAATAAAAATATCTATTGTCCCTGCAGTGAATGAGGTCTTTCTAAGTTGTGGGGTTTTTTTTTGTTTTGTTTTTTTTTTTTTTTACTTCTCCAATACAGCCTGAAGTGCAAATGTTGCTAATAATGGTAACACCCAAATGCAAAGTGGACTTCTTCAGTAAGTAGTCATTGAGCTAGAAAAGGACAACATTAACTTTGGTTCTAGACAGAAGCAAGATAGCACGCTATCTCCTGCTTTCCCCCATCCTCGTCGCCTCTAGCTCTTCTCAGTGTTCAGCTCGTTGTTGGTGCAGCGCAGGACCTAGGACACTGGCAACACCTCACTGCCAACAGCAGTCAGCTTTCTTTTTATCCTGGTTATGGAAGAGGTGGTATTTTTAAAAGGTATTTAAGTAGCATTTTAGGAGTCAGGAAGGCTTGACCCACATACTTTTGTAGAAAATTCATGGGACCAAGCAGGTATACAACAGTATTTTAGCAGTAATATGCTTCTAAACCTGAGACCTCCAAGTTGGATTTTTGAAGCTGCTTGACAGTTATACAAATACATTTGGCACAAGGTGAAGTGGAAAGTAGGTACTTTTAAAAGTCTCACCCACAGTATTTTAGAAAATCTTTTACATTTTTAATTTACAGGTTCTCTAAAATGATTGTTTTAAAAGTGTATTAATGTTAAAAAAGCAAAATAGACACAAATCCCAAAACAACAAAGACACACTTTTAATATAAAAATGTGAATTAATAGACGCTGCTTTTTTTCCCCCATGTTCACACAACAAGAGCTGTCTACACCACTGTGCTTGACTGCCCATTTATTCTGTAAAGGCAACGCCATGAATAAATAAAACTGAAAGTGTGAAACAGCTTAGAGTTGAAATGTGCCCTTAACAGGACATAAAAAAACTTTATTGAACCTCTCTGCCTACGAACAATGCCTCATTTCAGTCGTGCCAGCAGATGGCACTCTTTATATTAAGTAGCTTTCTTGGGACAATTTAATTTGTTTCTTTTTTTCTTTGTTTATTAAATATTGGGAGGTACTTGCCCATGTAATGCTTCTTCCTGAAATCATAAATTGATCTACACAAAACTTCAAATAACTGTGTTTATGATGGTGTGTGTAACCTGGTATTTCTGATACATGCCTTTCTCAATATATGGGAAAAATCAGGAGAAGAAATTCAGCATGGCTGGAGAGTTAGCACTCCTGAGCATTGGAAAATTGAGGTGAAGGAGCAGGTTTCTGGGAATGTTTTGCAACTGCTCCGTGTTTCTAGTGGTTAGGCGTTTCCAAGCTGAACATTGGATACTTAACGATGGCTAGCCGGTTAATTCTGGATATTTGCAGTCTGGCATTGGGTGCCTTTTCCAGTTCCTACAGAGGAGATAAACGCACAGCTATCCTGAGTATAATGGAACAGGGAAGACTGAGGAGGAAGGAGAAGGACTTCAAATGACTCTAGTCTGCTCCTGCAGAAGCTCAGGACTAAGGAAAGAAGCTGCCTGCGAGCGGGAGCTACGTTTCTTCCATCTCCTGCGGTGGGCCTGGGAAGGTCCTTTGTGAAGCTGGGATGCAGTCGTGGCGAGGAGATGCTTCACCCCGCCTGAGCCGGAGAAGCGCTGCCTGGGCAGAAAAAGCACCAGAAGCACAGCACCGCTCCACCAGCAAAGGGCTGCTTTTCCTGGGATGCTTCCCAACTCCCGGCAGAGCTGCCACCTCCAGCACTGACGGCTGCACCCACAGCCAGCTGACAGTAGCGTATGTTTACAAAGGGATTTTGGCAGTGGAGAGTAATGTATATTCAATCTGTGAACAGTAGGATAAAATCTCGTGTTTTGCAAGTGAAGGGGAAGAAGAAAAACAGGTTCCCATAACCCGTAAAAACTTCTGTAGCTAATAACGTGCTAGGTTACTGATGGAGGCAAGACACATAGCCCCTGGGGGAAAATAGAAAACCTTCAATTTTTCCAGCTACAGCAGAGACTTCAGCTGAAGTGGAGCCTCTTTTTCTGAGAAAGTAAGTGGAAATAGCTTCTGCTGAGCTGGAAGGATACTCTTGATTACTTGCTGTGCTCTTAGATAATCAAGGACACAGTGGAAATACCACATAGCATGTGACCAGCTTTGATTTATCCCAGGAAACCTCTCTCAACCTCAGAATGCGCTGTAAACAGCTGCTTCAGAAACTTCAGACAGAAAAACCTCTTCATTTTTTATCTCTGAGTTAATAAAAAAAAAAAGTTTATTGGATGTTGCACAACTGCATCATTTCCGGTCCTTGCATGAAATTAGAACATGAAACAAGGATGACTTCAAATAATCTTGTTTCTTGGGTGCAGTCTTTTGTATGGTTTCAATTACTAACTCAAACCTGTTAAAAATATTTGCCCCATTAATCATATTATGTGCTGCGTTATTTAGTATTCTGGCTATTTCTCTCCTCTAGCGTGGAATTATGTATCTCTTTGTCCTGTAGCAACTCCTGATAGTTTTTCATTATTATGCCTTTTTAGCCCACCGTGTAGATGTTTACAGCTACTACTCCGACTTTCATATCCTTAACTTTCCTCCGCTTCCTAGTTCGGACAACTTTTAGTAACAACATCCAGCCTCGGTAAAGTTAATTTCTGGCTACCTCTCTAACATTTTTTTTCTTAATAAAAATCCCCCAAACTTCAGAATAAAAAATTACTATATCTAATCCCTCATTTCATCTAACTATACTCATTCTTTTTTCTCTCTGTCTTAATTTTCTCTCAGTGACTCTGGAATTATTCTATTCTGCTCTGGTCTGCATTCACTGCTGTGGGTGGCAAACTGTGTAACCTGGGAAGCTGAAACCTAAAACTGCTGTGTTCAGATGCTCCCTCTACTTCTCCCTTCTCATGACTTCTTCCTATATATAGTGCTGCTTGTTTTCCTTCCTGTTTAACATCTTTGAATCCCCTTGATGCCCTTCGTTACACAACTTTTGTTCAGGCACTTGGGACTTCTCAAATTGCTTATTAGAAACCTTCTAGCAACATTTACCTTTTTGGCTTAAATCTACCAAGAACGCTGTCACATCAAAATAACCTATTTCACTTACACTTCTGCTTCTGCACAGTCACCTCCAAACCCTTGTATTGACACATTTCCTCTTTACCAAATACAAACCTCCTCCAGTTTGCTGCTTGTTTCTTTCCCTTCATTTCTTTTGGCTGACCTCCCCGCTACTTTGTTGAGGACGAAACCTTGCAACTAAGCATTTAACTTCTGCTTTTCATCTGTTGCTCATTCCAGGACACCTTCCTGTGTCTCCATCCTCCGTGGCCACGTTCACGGCGCAGCAGCCCAGGTGAGGTACTGAAAAGCTGCGGGTTTGAGTAGTGCTAATGTAGGGGACCACGACGCCTTAATTCACTGCAAATCTGCATTGCTTTCCTTGCTTACTCTTGTTTGAATGTGTTTGCAACTTTTTTTAATGTTTCAAAATGGACTTTAGTATTGAGATGAAAACTGAAGCAGTTAGGTCTTTTGTTTTGCTAGTACATAACAGCGCGCGCAAAGGTGTTTGTGGAAAGAAAAAAGTATAATGAGAATTTCTATGAGTACCTACCTTCCATAAATAGGTAAAGGTATAAATATTCATCCTTGAAATATTTTTGCTGTCATCTTGGAAGCTCTTTGGGTGTAGCAGTCACCCAGATATACAGCAAAAAGGAGACAGACGATACCATGGAAATTTTTGTGAAAATTTTAGCAATTCTTAATACTTCTAAAGAAAACTGTGTCAGTAATTAAACTGAATTAATAATTATCAATATTTATGAAAAAATGTTTGATAAGCTCCAGCCTTAATATCATTTAGATGCATATATCATTTGTCTGAATGTTCTTTTAAGATTTTGGGGGAAAGGAGGGGAAACAATGCCATTTTTCCAGTGAATTTAATTTACTGTTGTTTTAATGCAGAGTTGAACTATTTTCTTAAAAATATATTCACGGTTTCCAGTGTTGTTTTTGGTGTGCTGTTCATAGCCTCCGTCCCTCTCCTGAGCGCAACCCATCACTCCCATTGCCCCTTATTAGTATTTTGTTTCATTAAATGTTTGTTTTACTGTATCCTGATGTGAGATGCACAATGTTCTCCAATTAGTAGATCTTTCTTATTACAAGTTGCTGGTTTGGGGGAACGGCACATGGGAAGGGGACAAAAAGTTTCACAGTATTCTGCAAAGGAGTTGAAGTCCCCTAATGCAAACCCACTTTTTGCCCATAGCGTTTCTATATTGCAGTCAAAGACGTAGCTGCAAAACCTTTACAATGTATTTTGACAACCTCAAAGCTAGCTTGTATGGGTAAGAGCAGCATTTTAAGCAGTACGGTATGGACTCCAGCACCAAGTCCAAGGCAAGAGCATTCATCTAGCTGGTATGGGGGTGGTGTGGTTACCAGTATAAGGTGTTGGTCATGGTTGGTGATCCGTAATGTCTGGGTCGAGTCAAAGATCTGTTTAACCTCTCTTGGGTAGTGGAGAAAAACTGGAGCTTGTATTAAGAAGAAAAACATATAGTGATACTCCCCTTGACTTAACCTATGACCTTCTACCACTCACTGGTTTAACTCATTTATGATGCAGGTGTCACATCCAGAGAATCATGTGATATAGATAGTTAATAAATACATTTTCCATTAACTTCCAGGATTTATTTGTACATTGTATTAAAAAATTGTTCCGTTTGTTTCAGACTTTCAACATGTTTATTATTTTTGATATTCCTAGTTCTTTTGTCAGGAGTAATAATGAATCATGGTTCCCTAGTTACGTTGTCCAGGACATTAATTATTTTACAGATCGTCATTACATCCTTTTTCAGCAGCTTCTTTTGCAGGCCAAAAATCCTGTTCTAGTTTATCTTTCCTTGTGTTATTCCATACCCTTTATAATTCTTTTTCTTTCTGTATTTTTTTCTTCTTTTCACTGTTTGGTGTGTTTCTGGGTAAGGTCAGTTTCTGAAATGAGATGACTAGAGCCACATGAATATTCAGGGTATGAACTAACAGAAAATTAATGGTAGCATAATGAGGTTACTTTGTTTTGCTGTTTTTCCTTAATACTTCCTAATAGTGTTTATGCTTTTTTGCCTGCTACAGAACAGTGAATTGATGTTTGAAGGGTTCCCAAGCTCTCTTTGCAAGTGGTAGTAGATAATATAGAGTACAAAACTGTGTAGTTAAGTTATTTTTTGTGTATGCCTTCCTTCCTTTGTTGGCATCGCATCCCTACTGACATTTGCTCATGTGATCAGTCACTAGCATGCAGGTTCCTCTGCAATGCTTTTTAGAGAGTGTTAGTTTTGACTATCATAAATAACTTCATACCTCAGCGAACTTTGTTGCCTCAGTATTTTACTTCTTTTCAACATATTTTTCTGAGAATGCTGAAGGGCATAGTTGCTAGTGTAGAGTCTCATGGCACATGCTGATAACCTTCCTTTCACACTCTTTATTTTCTTTGTATATCCCTCTAAGTGTCTTCCCTTTTATTCCATAACAGCTTGCTTGCTTTAGAAGCCAGTGGTAAGGGAACTTAGGTGAGACCCCTAGAAATTCAAGTACATTATGTCATTTGGTTCAAGCTTATTTATATACTTGCTCGTACCTTCAAAAGCTTCAAGCAGGTCTTTAAGGCATAGCTTTCTTACAAAAGCTGCATCAACTCTTCTCTAGTTTATCATTAAGTTTCACTGCAGTATTTAACAATTTGTCAATGCTTCCTGTTTGCACTTCGCTACCATATCCTTAAAAACAAGGATATTTTGCATCTTTTATTCTTCCAAATTTATTTAAGTTATAGTCTACGTGTCACCAGCAGTAGTTCAGATACTTAATACCTGAGTCCCTTTAAGACTCTTGTGTAAATGCCATGTGGTCCTGCTGGGTTTTACTGTTTTTATGGCCCTCTGGAAGGGTCCTTGCTATTGATAATTTATGAAAAAACTTTTATCTTTAGCTATCTTTTTCAAGGAAGTTGTTCCTCAGTGGACACTTTATTATCTAGCTAACATAAAATTAGTTCTTCTGTGTTCCCAGGACTCATAACCCAAGTGTTAAAACACACTCTATTTCTGCATTCTGTTCTGAAAAGTTCATATTTCATTAGCAAAAGTGCTAACATTGAATATGTAACTGTAAAATATTAATACAAAATCCAAATTCACTTCCAGGCTTGACATTTTTCAATAGAAAATCCTTCAGTTATTCTAGAATTCTGATTTCTGGAAAGAAAAAAAAAAAAAAGTGATTTTTCCCAAATGTGTCAACTTTACTCTTCACAAACCAGTTCACATGTTTTTCAGGTCTAGGAATGAGTTGTGGAGGGGTGAAACATCATTTGTGGATAGCTGATACACAAAAGATCAGTGGATTCCTTGGGTATTTACGTGAAGGGAGCAAGATGCTAGCCGTCAGAATTCCTGCTTTCAGCCTTGAAGTGCTTTACTAGTGCTTATAGTCTGTGCTATAGAATGAAAAGGGATGACCGTTTTGATTAGCAGAGGAAATTTAAATTAGGAACTCAGGATGAGCAAGTATGAACTTCTATCAATTATTGCAAAAGCAACAGGCGCTTTAGAGTAAGCTGATGATGTCAAGTATGGTCCAGCTGTGTTTTAGCTCAGTGTCTTACAACCATTTTTAATGCAGCAACTCAATCTCTTGGGGTTTGGGGAAAAAAAACCCACCTTGTGTCATGCTGATTCTGTTTTTCATTTAAAATCAAATGTGTGTGAATCTAGGGACTATTATTATTTATCTTCTTGGCAGTTGTTTCTTTTTTTTTTTTGTTTAGACTGGTGGCAGTTCATAGACCAAAGGATGCGAAACATCAGTCCAGTTTATAAAAAGTGACACCAAGCTGCAGGATAATTTTTTGCAATTATCACACTCCTGGTGTTTCTTTTCCAAGATGGGCAAAGTGAGTGTGGTGCTGCCACTTTAGATGTTAAGGTTCTCTTTCCAGATCTGCCTGAACTAATATCATACAGCATCATAGTTACAGGAAGAAATGATAGATTATGTTGTCATCTGTGCTATATCATCTCATTTGTATAATGACTCCCACTATCAGTGCAGGATTAGACGAGTGGAGTGAGGCACCACATAACCAAAGGGGAACATGGATAGCCAGGAGAATTACCAGGGGGGATGCAGATGTTACCACCAGTTCAGATCCTGGGTGAGAGTGGAGTAGGGCTCAATGCTGTCCCCCGCCGTGGGGAGATCTCTGTTTTCCAGCTCAGCATTAATTCCTCACTAGCGTAATGTTGCCACTCCAGCCAAAAGATGAAAGCAAATTGCTAGTGCATGGTCAAGGATTATATAGTCTACTTGGAGGCAGTTTTCTGCCTTGTCCCACTCCCTTTCCATGTGTCGAATGTTGCCAAAGGAGCAAGAGAGCACCTAGACCCTGCTGAGCTCCTCCTTGCTGTTGGTTAGGGTTTCAGGGAGGCAGTGCAAGAGCCAGAGCTGTTCTTTTCCTTACCCCGCAACACAATGTACTACTACGGGGACAGGGGAAATCAGGGAAGGGAGATCTGTGGGGCCAAACGCTCCCAGTTTGGAGTGGGCTATTGCTGCCCCCTCACAGCTGTGCTCCTGGGCCACTGCGCAGACACTGCCTCCCACCCATTTATTATACACCAGTAATTTAAATTACTCTTGTATGCTAGGCAGTTAATGCTTCTTTACACAGAGAAAAATCCAAAATAGGCAGTACATTCTTACTTCCTCATAGATCCGTATAGGAAAAATTCAGAGAGCTATGCAGATCTTTATTTATATGTGATAATCTATATCATACATACTCACAGATATGCAAATTGCAGCTTTACATCAGGAATTCACAGGAAAGCCTCAGGCTGATGTTAATTCCATCATTTAAATAAAGAATTTCCCATTGTTACAGGGGCCTTGGAGTGCTTCTGTTCTCTTTCTATTTACATAGTGATTTTCTCAGTTGAACCAAATGTATAGTGATACAGGCTAGTGATACTCTTACCAGTTACATATTGAATTATTCATCATTACAGGAGATTTCAACCAATACTGATTAATCATTTCTCTTCTAAATACCGTTTTTGTTATAAAGCTTCCACTAATTCTGTTCTCTTGCCATTATATATGATTTCTATCTGTTATCTGAGTTGGTTTTCAATCTGGTATTTAGAAAGTACCAGAACTGTCTAAAGGCTATTCAGTGAAACAGACTTTGGAAAGATATACTGTCAAGGGCAGAGTATTGAACAAGGCAGTAAGAGAGAAAAGAAAAACCCAGACAACATAATGATTCAGTTACAGTGATTACACTTGTAGTAAGCATTACTTTCCTGGAGAAATGGATGGATGGCCCACTTCCAGAATAAAAATAGACAGTTCTTATTCTGCATCCCCCACAACCTTCTTCCAATGTCTCTCATGTTAAGGCATGTGATGTTTTCTTCATGTCCTTTTAAAGAACAAGTAGTGGAAGAGATACTGAGGCTCCTTCATTTGTGCTTGGGGCTATGAATTGAAAATTAAGACAAAGATATAGCTATACGATCAGGTGACCCATGTCAGGGGGTACCTTCTGACTTCTAGACCAGCTGGATTGGGGAGCTGTTCACGTCCTTGCTCAAGGAGGGCACTGGCTAGAGGTGGACTGGCCATGTCCTCAAGGTGTATCGGCTGTCCTCATGGCCTGGCTCAGTATCTATCCCCTACGCCCTTGCATTTACTCACCCACAAATCAGTTTAGTGTGCCCTGCTTCATACATAGCATATAACCACATGGAGAGGCTTCACATTAGGAAGCCATGGGTGAAACATGTTGGCAGCCTTGTTTGAGACAACGTGCTGTCTTCTGAGTCTTACCAGCTGCTTGCCATTTCTGGCATCCCTGCCTCTGCTGCTTATGCTTGAGAAGGTATAGCAGCAGTGCTAGGCAAGTGTCCACTGTGTGCATGGATGTCACCATCCTGGGGGAGCTGGTGCTTCAGAATGTAAGAGGAAATTGTTGCCAAAGGTATGAGCCAATATTACAGGTCTGCGGTATTAAGCCAGGGATGTGGTCAGAGCTAGGACTTTGAGTAATCATCCGTTTGTTGAGAGGAGTGCAGAGATGACGATGTGTTAGTGTGGCTTTTTTTGTATTCTGAGATGACCAGTCGCAGATTCAGAATTTGGAGATGAGAGAGTAGTATCTGAGGCCCTCTGCTCTTACCACCAGCCAGCTGAGCCAGAAAATCCACCAGTAGGTGGGCAGCCAGTTTGGGGTAAGGAAGTTATGACCATGTAGAGGTCTCCAAAGCCTTTGCAGTGATTGTGTATCTATATGTGACCCGTCTCACAGGTCATGAGGTCCTTCAGTCTTTGTGGATTGCACAACTGCAGGGCAGGGAAGATGAGTGATGAAATTTGCATTATTGTATGATGCTTTCGTCCCTCACCATGGCTTCTGTATTTGTAACAGGCACAAGGGCCACTGCTCCATAATTCTGAGGCACTGGCAGTGGAAAGTCGATGAATACAGTACCATATAATGCTGTGTGCTTGATTTCTTGATTTTCCACCCGAGTCAGGCCCTTTTCCCAAAGTGATACTAGTTTGCGTTGATTCAATAGGTGTCATGGCTGACACTGTGTGCCGTGAGTCTGTCTGTAAGGAGCGGATCCCATAGTGAATCGTCCTCTCAGCCCTACTGAGTTTCCTTGTGGAAAGAAATGGTTGTCTCATGCTCAGCTCAAATCTGGGCACAGAATAAGAGTTATGCAGTGAGGATGATTGGGATCCTGTAGTCAAACAGGGGCTGAGCCACGCTGACAGTGCAGACACAGACATATCGCAAGATTTGGGAAAACACTAGACTAGACTGTTTAGCCATACCTCTAATTGTCACTTGCATCTACTTTCATAAAGGTGTATATCCATCCAGATCTATCTGTGATTCTAATTTCAGCCTTTAAGCCCATTCTTCAGGAGAGTTTACCTCCTTGGGTGACAAAAAGATTAAAGCTTTGTTAAAATGCTAGGGCAGCTTTTCGCTGGGATTCTGAGACACCTTGTTTCTCTGTTACAGGTCTGATTTCTGACGTGCATGTTAAAACTCAGTTACCATACATCTGTCACAAACACTCCTCTATGTTTGTGTTGTTTTTTTTCCCTGCCATACCTACTGTCTGTTTATTTAGATCTATATATAAGTAAAATACTGTTAAGTGCAAGTAGTAGTCCACGATATAAATGAAAACACTCTGAGAGAGGTAATATGCAACTGTCAAACCTGTTGTTTTTCCCCTAAATTCTCTCTTCGTTCCCCCTTGGAGTTGGAAATTCTGTTAATGCAGTGATACCCAAAAAGAATCAGAAAAGAAGTAGTAGTAGTAGTACTTAATGAAATAGTTTATATTCTGAAACTACAGAAAACTAATCAGTAGCATTAAAAATTATTACTGATTGCAAGTGTAAAAAATGATGTAATATGATGGAAGAAGCTTGATTTTTTTTTTTGTTGTAAATGTTATCTAATTTTTGGGAGCTTCATTTAAGACCACTCAATTTGAAGACTCTAAAGTCAGACGCCCTTTCTGAAAAGGTGAGTATTGAATGACACAAGTATATACAAAACTAAACCTAAATATGAATTTGTGCAGGGACACTCAGTTTGAATGTGATCCTCAGTACTGAATTTGAATTACTCTTTTGCTTTATTATCTAGATTTAATTTAATGCAGACAAGGAAAACATTTGGATTAAAATGTGTGCTCCTATTTTATGCTTTTAGAGCATGCTGCTAGTGTTTTTGACAAAGAGGTTTCTAAAGATGGTTTATATAAGAACTAAATTTTTGTTTCAGAATAGACATTCTCTTTTCTCAGAGGATTCATTTTATAAAGCAGATTTAGAACACATCACACATTCCTTTCTGATTTTGGTCAATAAAGTTATCATGTAATTATCATCAACTAGTATTTAATAATTAATTCCTACCTCTAGGGCTGTCTGTGGACAAAGTATGATATCTCATCTGAAAGCAGTGGCTGAATTTGTCAGTGAGGTATGGGGGCAGATAATCAGTGTCATCATGAATAATAGAGCTTTCATAATTTTCACTGCATTTAGAAACCATTTCTATACTTGTAACATGGCCAAAGTGCCTGCAGGTCAGGACTTCATCGTACTTTTTGCATAGTCTCTGAAATTCAGAGTAAAAATCTAGCTTTACACAGAGTCTTTAAAACAGAAGTAGCGCAGCTGTGGGCAGCTTAGGCAGAACCGACCTTGGACACTATCAAATGAGGCCAGCAGTTTTGGCATTGGCAGTCATCTGAGGGGTGAACTTGGGTGCAGGTAATTGCACATCAGCAGAGGCATCCTGCAATGGTCGGAGCAGCCTCACTGCCACACCATGCCGGCGCTCAGTTGGAAATTCCAGGTAACAGCACAGCGTGCAGCAACTGCACAGCAGAGGAGGATAAAACCACTTTCAAAGGTGCGACTTTCTACCTGGACATATCCAGCAGTGAGTCTAACCTAGGCTTTCGCCCACAGCTGCATCCTTTGGTATTGGGGTGCAGTTCCTTTGGGAAGCTGAGCAAGGATGCAGGGGCTACTGTGTGAAGCTAAATGCTGTCGAGGTCTGACTGTCACACTCCCTGCTGTCACAGGCACTTCTAGGGAGAAGACCTTCATTCTAGCTGTGCTACTTTCCCATAGCCTACTGCAAAGGTTTTTTTGGCAAAGCATACTGAAGGGAAATGCATGGAAACACGGCCACCGCTGACTGATATGGCCAAAATGGCCTGCATTTTATTTTATGACAATTGGCAACTTGTATAACTGAAGATTTATCTGGGTTGTCAGGCTGCTCAAAGTCATGGCAGAAGAATGTGGGGCATATTGGGGACCCCAGTTTGAAGGGGAGATGGCAGTAGGAGGAGAGCAGGAATAGAAGACCTCTTCTCATCCACGGAAGACCTCTGTCATGCACAGATACTGGGGATTTTACTATTAAGCTTAAGAGGTACCTTCTTGTGTCCTCTTGTTGCTTGAGCTTTGAACTTTACTTTCCACAGGTAAACCTCCTGGTCCTGTGGGAATCTCACAGATACTGGAAGGGAGAAAGGGAAAGGGGAGGCCAGGTTGATATATTGTTTCTGGTGCCAAGGAGGAGATGATGAGCTTGTTCAGATCTCGGGAAAAGGGAACATTTAGAGAGGGAGAAACAGGGCTTTCATGTCTTGTGTGAGTATGGACCTTCTATTCTGTGAGTGCCTGGGCCTGCCTGTGACTGTTGGGTAAGGCAGCTCAATTTATGCTTATGCCAGCCCAAGACTTGGGTGCCAAGACTTGTGTTGAAGCTGCCCCTCATAGGTGTGCAGATGGCATAAAATATCTGTCCTTTGTCATACAGACCTGGATGCTATGAATAGTGAAACTGGATGACCCATGGACAGTCGTCACGCTTACGCAGACTGATCATGGCACAGTAGACTTCACTGAGCCTCTTGTCCAAGGTTCAGTGTATCTATCTCAGACGTCTGTCCTGTGTGGTTCATTTGGCCACCTGAATTAACCTTTCACCTTGACCATGCAGGAGTTTTGGACCTTGTTACAGAGCAGCTGTGGTCCTTGGTTGTTTGAAACAGCTACGTGATTCAGGGTAGTAGGTAGCATTTGGTCTTCCCTATGACATGAACTGGAAGCCTGACTTTTTGGAGGCTGGTGTATCCTGAAGAAGGAAGACATTGATCTGTTCCCTTCAGCAGACTCTGAGAGGTAGACAAAATGGGTGCCACAAAATCGGTAGGGCAGATTGTCGTGATGTCCACCGTTCTCCTGGGGTGTGACACAGTCAGCCTTCCAACAGTTATAAGATCAATGTGAGGGGCATGTGAATCCTGTTAGCTGTATTTCCACAGCTGGAAAATTCATGCTGAGTGAAGGTCCACATGACATTGAGAGATACAGTCACTGAGGACTGTGCAGGAGCAAAGTATCTTCAGAGAGGCACAGCAGACCTCAGCCAGTCCGTATTTCTGGTAGACTTACCTACCCCAGACTGGTTGTCCAAATTGTGGTTACATGTGTCAAAAGAGAAATGGCGATTTGCAGATTGGTGTGGCCGTAGAAGGCATTATGCTGGTGCTGGGGAGAAGGTATAAACCCTCCAATTCTAAAACTCCCAACTCCACTGCTTGTCACCCCATGTCTTTGGGACAAAGCAGTGCCTTCAGTTGGGTTTAATCTCCCTCACTCAAAACCTCTTTGTGCTGGGAAGTACCCTTGTTTGGACTATGGTCATGCCTCAAGCCACCATCAGAGGATGAAAGTACCGGTACACGTCCTGACAAGCATCTGCTCGGTTTACTGTCAGTCTGGGGCAATTCGCAGACCAGTGCACGCCATGTGTCCTAGCTCACTCATAACAAAGGCGAGGATCGCCTTATCTGTCAAGACTGCGTGCTCCTTATTTCCATGTGTGGCAGAAGTGATCTTTATGGGAAAGAAAGATTTGTAAGCCAAGTCCGTGTTTGATCTCTCTTCTGCAAACAGTGATTACTTCCCCCACATTGAAGTGAAAACATTTTAAAGTTTCATTGTTTAGATATTCTTAAAAATGAAAACAATATGAAACACAAGAATCATTAATATGCATTTCCAGACGGAGCCTGCACCTTCCTTTGTATCTGAAGAGTGCCTGTCACGTGGTAAATTCTAATTATAGCCACAAACTTAATGAGAGCCCCAACAATAATAGTGGCAAAATTCAAAGGAGGGAAATTGGGGAATAACATAAAACAGTAGTAACTTGCTAGTTTCTCCATATATCTGTGGTTTGGATTTGTATTTTGATCCCTTCCTACCTTTTAAATTGAAATAATGATTTTTTTTGTGTGCCAGATTTATACTTAGTTTTCCTTGAAGAATATTTAATAATGTATGTTATTGACCTAATTGTCAATGATGGCTACTTTGGAGCCATGAAGGTGCAGTTTGCCAAACCTTTTAATTCATGATTACATATTACAGCAGTGGAGACTTTAGACATTCAAGTATTGGTTTGTTTGTTTATCTTCATATTGATTAAAGGACCTTCCGTTGGTAGCTCTTTGTAAAAGAAAAAAAGGCTCTTGAAGAATTATTTTTCAGCAAGTCCTAGGTAAAGAAGATCAGGACTTATAAATGATGTTTCGGGCTTTTCTTATCCTTGTTTGAAACAAATTCTGTAATCTGTGGGAGGACATAAACTACGACATTTCTTCAAACTCTTTTTTTGTGCAACTTAGGGAGTTATCCTAGCAGGAAGCATGTGCTTTATCAGCTTATTTACTGGACTGCTCCTCAGTCCAGTATGAGCATATGTGAATAGCATGGCTATAGCTGCCTATAAAATTATTCTTGAAAGTAGAGAGAAATACTTCTGAATTGACCCCAGCCTCTTAGGGAAAACAGACACAGGCCGTGATACCCACTAAGTATCTAAAAACAGCCAATAAATTAACAGAAACCAAAGAAACTCTCAAAGCTATTAGTTAAATTTTAATCTATACCATATTTTATAAATACATGGGATCTAAGGGCTAGAAAGAGCCATTAGATCATATAGCTTTATTTCCTGAGCTCAGTGATTTATGTTTGATGAAAGCATATCTTCCAGGCAGACTTCCAGACAATGCTTTGGATATATTAAATAGCGGAGAATCCACCACTTTCCTTGGTAGTTAGTGTCACTGTAAAAGTGCGTACCTTAGTACTAATATGAATTTGTCTGTCTTCTTCAGCTTCTGGCCATTGATTCTCTTTATGCTTTCTTTACTAGATGAGAAAGCACTTCAGTGCACAGTACTTCTTCTCTGGAAGGTTACTTATACAACTATAATTAAGTCACCTTGATCTTTTTTTTTTTTCCCCTTTTCTTTCTTCTGATTAGGTAAACATCTTGTTTTCCTTTAACGTCTCACCACGTGGATCATTTCTATGGCTACTTTCTGTACCCTCTCTGTTTTTTCAACATCCTTTCGAAAGGAGGGACATGAAAACAGTTTGCAGTGATTCAGCACCACTTTGGTGAAGCTGTTTACCGAAGTAAAGCAGACTCCTGGCTCCTTTCGGTGTCCCCTGTGTGCACACCCCACCCCACCGCCATCCCCCCATTTATATGCTGTTTACCATTGCATTTTACTGGTAGTTCACATTCGGTTGCTTCTCAACCCAGACCCCAAGAAGCTTCTCAGAATCGTTCCTCAGTAGAATATGATACCTCATCCTGGAGGCTTAACTTCCATGTCTTACTCCTAACAACAGTACATATAACTTTGCATTGTGCCACTTTAAAGGAAATTTAGGTTAAGTAACCAAATGGTTATTGATTCAATTCTATGGGATTGGGCATGAAATACTGATTCTTGAAGAAACTCCCAGAAGACCCCTCATGTAAAAGCTGTTCCTCATTGAAACTACCTCTTGAGAGATATCACTTATGCTGTCACATTTGTAATATGTTTTTATTTGCTGTGTTGTGTAACATTAAGACAGTGCTAATTATTTTGTGTCTACATTGTCTTTAAACTTTATTTAAAAAAGCTTTCTCTAATTTTTCAAGATGATACTTGTTGAATATGAGGAAGGGAAAGGGAGGCCACAGTCTGAGGAGACTTCTTCAGTGGCACACCTTGAAGACAAACAAGACTTATCATGCTCTTCCAGCTGCCTGGCATGTGTGTGCATTCATAGCATAGCTCCTCCAATGCAATCAGTATCAAATTTAGTGGTGACAAATGCATTGTCACACAGTTAAGATACGTCAGCTCCTTTCTTTCAGTCAGCATGCAACAATATGCTGAGTGGTTCCACATTTAGTCCTGAGATATGAGTACCCCTGCATTTTCTTAAACATTTAAAAAAAAAAAAAAAGTTTTATGGAGACAAAAAAAAATCCAAACCAAACCCACCAAACCCAGAGCATTTTAACATCTGTTTTACAAAGTGGTATACCGTAAAACAAAAGACTTGCTTACCTTGCTGCATATCCAGAGGTAAGAGTTCTATTTTAACCAGTGAATTCAACATTTGATGTGCAGAGGACTTCTTTTTAGGGCATATTTAAGGCTGAAAGTACTCTGTCCTGTAAAAGCTCAAATTTCAGTGAGCAGTGGAAGTTTTCAAGACCACCATTAAGACAGCTGTAAGAAGAGAAATAGACTGTTAGGAAAATGGTGTCACTTGGTATATTCAATAGTAAAGTACTTTCTCTAAGAAAAAAGACCTCTCTTACACCTCTTCCTCCACCAAAAATGAAAAAATGGTAGAAACATCCTGCTTAAGACTAAGAAATTGGTCTGGAAAACAGTTTGTACTGAAGAAGGGAAATCCTGGTCTATCAAGTAGGTGGGCTGGATAATGTAACATTTACATGTTGAGGGTCAAATTCTTTTTACTTTTGCAACAATGCAAATCAGTAATAAACCCTGTGAGGTCAGCAGACTAACTCTAGGTGCATATGTGTATAACAGAGAGTGGAATTTTGATTCAAGTATGGCTGGATTAAAGTAAATATTATCCTCTTGACAGAATTGCCAGCATGATAAAATAACAAAATTAATAAATAATAAATCTCAGACAATATTCTCTTTAAGATAAAAATGAGAAGTAGGAGTGAAACAGTGTGTGAAAATAACTGGCTCATTCATCTTAGGTTGATCTATAAGCTGTGGCATTTACTGATCTCTACCACACTGTGCATTCTCAAAGACAAAAGTAAGCAGTCAAATACATTCCAACTCTTTCTTTCTTTTATCTTTCCAGATTTGTTTGGTTTTTTCCCCCTGCTCAGGGGGACATGAGAGTAGAAACGTTTTGTCTGCATTATGATACAGATGCCTTTCACAGGACAAGAAAAAGAAATTTTCCTGATCATCCATTTTCTGATTTCTGAGCCATTTCCCATCCTACTAAATTGCTTAATACTCCCTGTAGCTGGACCTGTGACCTGGAATCTTTATGCAAGATTAATGGGAAAGCAAATGGGAATTAGTATCTGGGCGGGTTGCTGCACAGCTCTTGCTTTTATCTAGCACTCCACCTGTTTTTTTTTTTTACAATTATGCTTTCATTAGTTTCTGAAGCCAGCGATCCTAAAAGACCTTCCCATTTCTTCTCTCTGTCTTCCCCTCCCCGCCCCCGTCCTCAATTCTTTCCATCTCCTATCCCAAAATTATCAAACTCACTCTGCTTGTAACTGACATGCTGACAGGAAATTATTACACGTCATTACACTTCTTAAAACACAATTTACCCAGCCTTTGCAAATTATTCTTCGGCAAGTGTGAGGGGGTAATGGAAACTGTCTATTCCACTTACAGTTGTCACTCATGCTTTCTTCTGTACAATGAACAATTTATGTTTTCTCTCTCTCCAAAAAAGGGCTGTGCTCAAAATCTGTAGAAGCAACTTATCACGGAATAGGAAAATAAACCTCCTGTTTGAGTTCCCTTACTCTGCCTTATTACAGAGTGGATCCATTTTCTATAGTAACCTCATTAGTCCTCATGCAAGCACAGTACAAGCTGATGATTATTTAGTAGGAGCAGACCTCCTTCTGACTTCTGGCCTGCCAATTGCACTTGACACTGCTGTAAAGGAAAAAGTGATCTTGTGTGACTGTAGAACCCAAAACTGATAATCCATGATCATAATAATCCTATTCCTTGCCTGACACTTTTATTCTTCTTCACAGATTTTTTTTGCTACTGCAAAAGGGTGTCTGCGGTATCTTTATTTCCCCTGTTGCTGCATCTTGGTTTTGGCTTGCGCTTCTTTTATTTTTGTCTTATACGAATTCAAACTACCAAATCTTAAAGTGAATGGGTTGTGTTTATTTAAAAGACTTAGAAATAATATAAAAAAAAATTGTGACGCGCTCTCCCCCTCAACTTGATCATATTGATTAGCTTTCAGGCATTCCTCTGTCAGGCTCATTCTGCCTCAATGGGAGAAGGATGATGAATTGTCTGACTACTAGAGGTGGGGAGAAAGAAATGCTAAGCCTGGGTCTGGGAATTGGCTAAGTACTTCTGCGGAGCCTCAGCCTCTCAATTGCTCTCAGCAACTTGGCCTCCTTGATTTATAAACTGGAGTGGTGATTAATGATCTTTTAAGTGGACAAGGCAGGCCAAATCTGCACAAATCGGGCCACTCAAACATGACTACTACTTGTAGGAGAAGAATAACAGCCTTTACATAAAGGTAACTGAGACCGCTTCAGAGGATCCGGTAGTCTGCTTTAGCAGAAATAAATCAGCCACACAGGCCATCCATTTTTGAAATCGGTCCTTCTCATCAAACCTCCTCAGGTCAGCACGTGGTGTTGGGAATGTGGCGGGTTAGCAGATGTACTTCAGGTCGAAAACAAGGCGGATCAAGCAGCTCCTGCACCCAGAGAGGAAAGAGCATCCCACCCGGGCATCCCACCCGGGCAACCCACCCGGGGATCCCGCCGCGCCTTCCCAGCGTCAGCCCACCTTTGGTCTGTGCCTCCGTGTCAGACTAATGGGGCTTGCCCTGCAGGTTAGAGGCTTAATTCCTCTCCCTTTCATACTTGTCCCGTAGCTGTCTCGCTATAACCTTCGCCTGGGCTGCCGGCGACTCTCTGCCTGTTGGCGTGTGCTCCCTTCGGTGGCTCGTGGCCAAACCCGCTGTGTTTCGGGGCCGAATCGGGCTTTCCTACCTCCTACGGGGCAACGAGCCCAAAACGTTTTAACCAAAGCTCAAAATCCCGGGAGCCTCGGCTCCTCCTGGATGCCCGACGGTGATTCACTCAAACAGACCGAAACGCCGGCAGTAAGTGCTCAGCGCGCAGCAGCTTGTGCGAGCCGTCCCTTTGCCCCCAAATTTGGCTCCCGAGGCAAGTATGTAGTTTGCCCATCCTTAGGGTGATCTCCCTTAAAGGCACTTAGTGAACTTGAAAGCCACTGTAGTGTCTGCAGCCTGAGACAAAAGTCTTTTCATACCGTGCTTGTAAGACGGAGAACAGAAAACATGGGACATAATGAATATTTATCAAGGAAATTATACCTGGAGTCGGGAAAGCCGACAAGCGGTAAATAAAGGGGGTGGCTAGAGCAATTGAGCGGCGTGCGGCAGCAGGATCAATAGCAGAAAGGTAACTTGTGGTCGGAAAGTAGCACACGCTTTTCCCTGGAGGGAGATTCCAAAGTGGTTTCAATCCGGTGTCCCCGGCGGGGAAAGCTCCCCTTTATCTGAGACGAGGAAGCGGGGGGAATCACAAGCCTCATTTCAGAAACTCAGTTCTAACAAACAGAGCTGTTTGCTGTGAGGTCGGTAATATCTTTTCCGCTAGCCTTCCCCAAGCAGAGGAGTTGCAACTAAAGTAATGAATTATCCTCAGACTCAGGCTATCTATGGATAACAAACATCATTAGTCTGGTTCCGTGAGTGCTGTGGCTGCGGGCTTCTATAAAACCTAACCCCAAATTGCGGTTTCTCACAAGAGGACTGGAGAGGTTAAAAAACACAGCACTACAAAATCCTCTCTAGAGGAACTTTGCTGTCTGTCTTGCCATTACTAAAATGGTGCTTTTAATAGAAGGGCTGTGGGAATCGCAAGACTCGCGGCTCTGCACCCTGTTATCTCCTTGAAGGTGACTTCCCTGCTTTGCTGCATTTCGGTTTGGTCCTGTAAAAACCGTATAAAACAATATCTGACTCACAGAGGTGTTGTGAAAACAAGTTTAAAATATTTGGAGACCATCAGATACAAGAGCACAGGATTATATACGCAAATATACATAGACCCATATATACACACACACACATTCTTGGATGCTCCAAGTATCTCCTCTGACATACTTGAACTCGTTCTCACAGCAACTGCTTTGAGGCTAGCAGCATAGGCATTATTTTTAATGTCAGCTTTAAAAAAAAATTGAATTATTATTATTGTTACTATTGTTATTTTAAGACTGTAAGGGGAGAATGGGATGTGAAAGATAATTCAGTGCAGAGATCTTGTGCACTGGAAACTCTTCTGTCTCATTGGTCCTTTTTGCGATGCCTATTCTGTTATAAATGGAAATAGCAGTTTCTGATGCAGAGAATAAAAATTATTAGAGATGCATTCAATGCTGTTTTTGTTCTGTAGCCTTTGCATCAATATATTCTGTTTTAGGCATAATTTTTTTTATTATTATTTTTATGTGGAAAACCTCTTGAGGAGGTTTCTGCTAATAATATCCTGCTAATATTTTGTATCCTGCGGCACACCCAACTCTGTGTGCCAGGTAGATAGCTTTTTGATAAGTCATTAAGGTTCTGAATTGTGCTTATTTATCTGTTCAGGTTCTTTTTACTCTTGAAATTATCCTATTTTCATATAGCCAGCCAGTTTCAAAGTTTATTTGTAAAAAAACAGTAGGCAACTCGTATGCAATTCACATATGCAATTGGTAGCAAAGCTTTGTGTAAAATCCTAATACAGATGTCCTGTTCCAGTGCATTGAGCTAGATCTTAAAATAAAACCAGACCGTACATGTGTGTGTGTTGGGATGTATGTTGGTGTGGAGCTTGAAGACAATTGTTCTGTCAGTTATTGACTAAGTGCTCCATGTGGGGGTCATATCTGCCAGAAGAAAAGAAACTTCTGTAATAACCGCAAGTTTCAGGACTTGACTGGAGCATGGTTTGTGGCAGCAGTAACTTCTATACACAAAGGAGTCATTTCACTCTTCCATGCCTGAAAAGCTCAGCTGTATTCTCCCCAGAGATCAAAAATCTTGCACTAGAAGCACTGGGAAGATTGAAAAGTTAGTTTTAGCCCATATCAGAATGAGATGTTGATGTGAAACTAAAACTCGTGCAGAAACCAGTGCAGGCCAGCCTTCATCAGTGATGCTTTGTCTTCCAGCCTGTTGCAAAGCCTGTCATAAGGACACTTCTGACTTGATACTGACTGGAGAAAAATCTCTTCCTGAGCTGATAAGAGAACGGACCACCCTAAGGCAAGACTCCTGTCCAAAGAATAGGGATAACTCTGACCTCCAAATGGCTTACAGAAGTATTTCTGACCTCTAATGCTGGCTGGGCACTACTCATAGTACAGCTCTCATTGGAAAGTGAAGTTGTATTACAAGCTCCTTCTTGAGAAAAAAAAATTACACTTTTTGTAACACTCCTGCCTTATTTTGGCCAGTCATTTTTGACTCCATTCTCACATTCTTAGAACCTGCAGCAGCAAGGAGACGGGGAGCATGTGGCTGCCTTGGGCCACCCTTGTGCAGGGCAGCCAAGGAAGTCTTAGGGTGAAGCTAGCAGAGCCCGGCAAAGTCAACTTCTTGTGCAGGTTGCCACCAGTTCAGCGCTCTCCTGTCCTCTTCAGGCACAGCTTTATGTTCAGAGTTGAAGATACTGCAAAGCAGTTTATGCCTGTTCTATGTTTAGCATCTGTCCAGTCATGAGAAGCAGAGACTGCCCTGAGTGGGTCCATCTCCAGGTGGGACTTGATGTTCAGCTGCTGAGGAGTACGATGATGTTGTAGGCTTCTTCCTACAGTTTTCTTATGGAATTTGTGAGGAAGGAGAAATTTTAGGCATTAAATTGCATTAAATTGGCATTAAATATGTGGATAATCGTGGTCAATTCTTCCTTTAACAGCTGCTTGAGAAAGGGGGACAGCAACATTTTTCTACTACTGGAAATGCCAGTTTGACAGACTCATGTGTGCACACGTATGTTTGCATGCTGCATGTTTGTGTGTTTGTAGGTGTGATGACATATATTAAGTCTGACAGAATGCTGTTGGTCGAATTTTTAGAGGTTATAAATAATGTTTTTCTTCGTCAAACTATTTGCAGACAGTGGGTGGTAACTTTGTTTTGAAACTCTTTATGGCAATATAATCATTGAGATGGAAGAGGATGGTTCCTTGGATATCAAAGACCTGTCTAGGTTCAATACAGACAGGTACAAGATTGCCCCGGCCAGCAATAAGTGGTCAAAAAAAAGAGACAAAAAACCCCAACTAGAACAAAAAATCCCAAACAACTCAAAATGAAACAAAACAAAAGCTCAAAGTGTTTCAGAGGGTATGAAATAATGGATGATATTCGGGTACATCTGCATTATATTCACGAGATGTGAGTAAGATAAAGAATAACATAAAAAGCCATTAAAATAATATTTGCAGTCAAGGAGTGTGCCTTATTTAGTTCTGCCCAAATTCAGTTGCAATCCAATTAGAAGGACCCCAATCCCAATATTTAACAAATGGATAAGTAGCTAAAATGGTTACCGCAAACAGTGTAGAGCAGACTTTACGAAGAGAAGGTGGCTGGTAAAGGAGGTTAAAGACTGTTGTGAAACACCCTAAATATCCCAAAGCAATATCTATAAATTGAAATAAGGTACATATTTGTTACTGTTGATAAAAGCCGTCAGAGGAAATCGCAGGCAACCCTTCTCTGGCTGCCTTTCTAGAAGCTGTGCATTAACTAAATCAACCTGTTAGGTTCATACAGGGGATAAAATGCAATAGCCTTTCGTACAAAGGAACACGAATCATTCTGCGTTCACTGCCGAGCTGTTCTGAGACCACAGGATCGAATGTTAGCCATTTGGCCCCGAAGTCTGGAGGAGCTGTCCTGTCTCCTTTCTCTTTCTTTCACAGTATTTTCAGTCTTTAGAAATACAGGGCCATTACTATGTCTTGAAAAGCACAGACAAGAACAATAACTGTATTTTATGGCACAAAATCCAACTGTTTGATACAACTGGCTTCTAGTTTTTTGCAACCATTTATTAAGATTCCACATCTGCCCACAGACAGAATATGCTTAGAAGAACTGCTACACTGTCATGGCAAAAGTTTATTTTGCTATGGGTTGTTTCATCTCCAACCAGTTGCAATATTGATTTCTCTCAGTGGATTAATTATCAGTGGCAGTTGCAGTCTTCCTTGCAATGGGCGGAAGAAAAAATGATGTTTTTATTTCAAGGAGGTCTATTGACAATTGTGCCTGGGCTTCCCTTGGGTCCTAAAGTCAATGAAGTTAGAATACCCATGTCATGAAAGTACTGTGCATGAAATTATTTATTTTATCTGTAGAGGTAGTATCATGTGCATGCCATGATGACCGTTTAATTTAAAAAAAAAGCTGGCTTCATATGTTTTTCCTAATATATTGTAATTGTAAAAGCAACACTGAAATTGGACAAATATCAAATGATGGCATAATATACAAAAAGTAGCAGGAGTTATTCATACCAACAACAAACCTATCAAAATGTTTAGTTTGAATAGAGAGGCTGCATTCTTCTCAGACAGAATGTTTCCAGTTAAAAACACTATGCAGAATTTGGAAGGAAAATCCAAGCTTGTATTGTTGCCAAAAAAGCTCTGTGCATATGTGCATAATATGTTAGGGATCTGTAAAAACTAAAGCCATAATGGATTAAATTTTGGATTTTATTGCTTTCTTTTCTTCCAGAAAACAAAAATATACATGTATAATACACATCAGTATACCTACCTATTGATAAAATATGTATCTTTCTCCCTCTATATATGTGTATATATATAATCTACACATAGCTGTTCTAACTTTGATGGTATTGTCACAATGCATGGATTAGGTATGGGTTATGTACTCATTATTAATTTGAAAAAAATAATGAAATATTATTACTATTAAATGATTTATTACAGTGGTATTTTTTTTCTTCAAATCTTAATTCAGTTACTACATAAACCAAATATGAAAAGACTGCAAAGACAAATTTAGAGGTAGTGTGGGTAGGAATACTAGTATTCTTTTCATTACGTTGTTTTGTCTTCAGATATGCCTTCAGCTGCTCTACAGATTTCCACTGCAGCATACAAAATTGATGATGCAAATTTCCACAAAATAGTGTAAGATTATATAGTTGGGATACATGATCAAAATGTTGCAAAGAAAATTATATAGCCTGGATTCAATATCTGATTCTTTTAAACTGGAGACCACTTATTTTACTGAGATTATGTTGTAGCCATGTAGGCTAATGGTTTGCATATCTGGAACATACTCCATCAGTTTTGTTACTTTCAGGACATAGGCTGATTTTGTAGGAGTGCAACTGAGAAAGATATATTTACTTGCAGAAGAGCTAATTTGATAAGGAATCAAGCATGAATACAAAACTCAGCGATAACATTCACAGCAACACTGTTGAATTTACTCTGTAAATTTGAAAAGCTTGCAAAATGTTTCCCTCAGCTGTTTGGTCCCTCAGCCTTCTGCAGAGGTAAACAAAGAAGGAAAATATTATTTAAATATCTTCCTTATCTCCAGTACTTTACAAGACGATTATTTCTCTAATCACCACAGCCCAAGGCACCACAAAAGCTGGGGAAGACATCTCATAAGGCTGAAAAATAAAACTCCTTTTAAATAGAAAGGGAAATGGACTGGTCGGCTGGTAGCGACGGGGACTTCTATGGATTTTTAATAAACTGAACTTATCCTGCGTCCTCCTGTCCCTTTTGCAGTCAGAGACTCTGGATTCATTAGCTAGAGCTCAACTACACCATAGTTACAATGTTGTTACATTGCAAGTCTCATTTTTGCCCTATAGCGTGGTCACTAATTCCCAACAGCTGTGTAAGTAGTCATATAGTTTTACTTGTGTTCAACACAAACATAATGAGGTAATTTGTTGAGAATCGGGCTATAGCGGAAGCTCCAAGCAGATGGTGTGTGTTGTTTTTTTAACAAGATGTGAAATATTCTTAAACTTCAGAGGAATCCATTTCTTGTTCTCTAACCAGATGCAGTGAATATTTGGAGAAGTGGTA
Source organism: Buteo buteo (assembly GCF_964188355.1). Lineage (NCBI taxonomy): Eukaryota > Metazoa > Chordata > Aves > Accipitriformes > Accipitridae > Buteo > Buteo buteo. The sequence continues at coordinate 6,873,381 of NC_134173.1, forward strand.
GGACACCAACTAAGAAGTGAGCTTCAATTCTAGTAATGTTTTGCATAAGGGAGCTAATGACATTGTTTCCTCATCATCCCAATTCCAGTGGAAAAAATTGGTTGTTGAAAACTAATACAAATAGAAAGTGTCTGCAGTTTTTAGGCTTCCTCTTGGGACACAAGATTTTTGAAAATACTCTTTGAGGATATAAGTAACATTTCAATTGATCTAAAAATTGAGAGATTTGGATAGTGGAAGGTACAAATTGGTATTTTCCATGTGCATATGTCTTTTTACAATAAATTCAAGGACAAACACTGTTAATTTAATAAACATATGTATTGCAAAAGAGTACGGAAAGCCACATAAGAAAATTAATATCAGTATGTTGTAGCAAACAAAACAAAAAACAAAGAAACCACAATAAAGTTAAAAAAATGAGTGAAGCAGATGTGCTTTTTCATGCTTGACCATGTCAGGACCACGGCAGCGCTGAGATTGGCTTAAGCCGTCACAGATGAAACACATCAGGAATTCCTCAAAAACCTGTAGTGTGCATGTTCATTTAGACATTAGCATTCAGCATCCTGTTCCTTCCCTTGCAATTAAAATACCTGATTTGGAAATTAATCACATATATTTACCACAAAAGTGGTTCAAAAAGAAGCTTCTTTGGAGTCCTAAAAACAATCCACATGGCCACATCAATCCACATGGCCACATGTGCTTGCTTGCTGTGCTGGCTGGAGAACAAAAATGTAGAGTTCCGGCATTGTCACTTCTCTCTCTTTATTATGGGCATATCCTTTATCCTTGAAAGCCAGGATATAAATGCCTCCAGGATCTTTTATTTCGTTATTTATAAACTTATTTTCAGATAAGGCTTGATAATTATTTTCAGATAAGGTTCCCAGAAGTCATCACTCACTGTTCAGTCCTGAGGAAGCTATGTGGAGCTGCATAATTTTTAGACTTTCATACTGGAATTACTCACTTTCATATGTAGTGGCACACGGGTAACTGTGCAAGATATAAAAACATAGTGTACCAACATAAAAGGGGAGAAAGAAAAAAAAATATTTTTTTCCTACTGAAGAAACATGCAGATTGACTACTGTCAACATAGTTTTATGCAGACACAGAAGTTTGTGTGGAAACCAAGTATACATTGGCTACACAAGGAAGCACAGGTAAATGTACAAACTGCAAACCAGAAGTGTAACAAAGTAGTGGAAGGAAACTGAAAAGTATGCATTGAAACAAACTCAGCCGGGTACCTAAACCTCCGATATTAAGATTTTGTGAGAGATTCTTGTGTCAAAACCAATAAAACAATTAAAATTTTAATGTGATTATCCAAGATTAAAAAAGACAGAGAAAGGGAGAATTTTCCAGTTACATTCATGAGTGGAAATTTTGTATATATCTGTCTCAATGATTAGTCCAGAACTTGAGCTACACTGTAATTACAGTGTAATTACATTGTAGTTATGCAGATGTATCACAAAATTCAGTACTTCAGTACGAATGTCAGACACTCAAATGTCTAAAATAGGCATTACAAAATATGCGAGTCCTCTATAGTTTTAAAAACTTGGAGGCAAAGTTACATGCAAGCACACATGCTATATAAATACATAAACATATCTTTTAAAATTGCAGTGATTTAAAAGCAAAGAATCTAGAGGTTTCTCAGTATTCTAGCAGGAAAAATAGAATAAAGGTCATGTACCAACTTTTTTTTTAACATCTACATTCCCTTTAGAGAGTACATTGAGGGGCAAACACACTGGTATTGTGTGATAAATCTTAGATGTTGATGGGTGCACATGGATCATGATGGAAACCCTTTCCCTCTCCCCTTCTCTCTCCTTCCTTTCCCTTCCCTTCCCTAACTTTCTCTTCCCCTATCCCTTTCCCCATCTGTTCCCTTTCCGCTTATTCATTCCCCTTCCCTTCCCTTCCCTTCCCTTCCCTTCCCTTCCCTTCCCTTCCCTTCCCTTCCCTTCCCTTCCCTTCCCTTCCCTTCCCTTCCCTTCCCTTCCCTTCCCTTCCCTTCCCTTCCCTTCCCTTCCCTTCCCTTCCCTTCCCTTCCCTTCCCTTCCCTCAGCATTAGTCATGTTTGTTGAATTTAACTGATGAATTGGAATTTTTGCAAAGGGCCATATGATGCATCCTGACCCCAACTTGGCAAGATGAATTTCCCTCCCCTAAAGTTCCTGTATATAAAGACCAATTATGTAGATGAGGAGAATTTCACCCAAAATAAATTGCATGTTCCATCTGATTATGGGTAATAGATTATTCCAGACCTATACTGTCCTCAGGTGGAATTGAAAGATCCTTTAAACATCAAGGAGTATATTCATAACCATTATCCTCTTAACCCTTTGATGTGAAAAGATTGCTATAAAATTTACTAAATTCATCTAAAATGACTTTTGAATCTCCAATCACTTTGTTCTCTGCATTAATAATACTAGGACTAATCCTGCATGACTTGTGAGATTTAAGATGAGTAGCTAATAGCTTTTGAATCAAGGGTGCCTTTCAAGGGTGCCTCTAAGCAGTATCTAAAACTGTGCGTGTGCAATTTGTCTTATCCAAATTGGTGCATATTCAGAAAGCTATGTAACCTATATACAAACTGCATTTTCATTCAAGATGTATGTAGACCATGATCTTCCTAACTCATATATGCAAATATAGTCTGAGGATTAACAGTGGATTTTTTACGCAGAGAAAAGAACTACACATGAATACTTACAACTACTTCTGAAAATTTAGCTCTATTTATCCAACTGGGAGCTGTGGGGGTTTGATTGCTCTTAGTCTGCTTTTGGATCCTAGGGTTTTTTTGCTTTTCTCCCTGGTTCCAGGATTTCATCACCATGGTCTTAGATGAAGGCTAACACACTGAGACTCGTATTTCCCCCCTCTGCTCTCCACCCCTCACCATTTGGCCTTCAGGTAAAAACCAGTCAAAACCACTAGTCAGTGGGAGCAGCTGCAGACACAGCCAAAGTGTGAGCCTTTCTGTGTTCAGAGACTAGTTACAATCTCGCCATTTCCTTGGCTCTCTACTTTGTCTGACTTTCTTCTTCCTTCATAGTCTCTGCATCCAATGTTTATTCTTACCTGGTTCTTTTGCCCTTCTTCTCTAACTCCCTCAAATTCAATATTCCTTCTTCTTTCTTTATTCTTTCCACGTATCCCCAGGTAACCTCCTAGTTCTTTCTTTGACCTCCCTCCCTCCATCCCCCAAAGATATAATGGAATATACATGCTATTTTCTGCTGCTTCTATTTTCTTGCCTATTTAGAGGATAAACTTCTCAGAACAAGGACTCTCTGCTACTCTTTATGCTTACTGTGCCTAGCACAAAAGGACCCCAAACAAAAGCTCACCCACAAATCTTACGTATGACAACTGGAAATATTGGTTTTTACAGATTCATGTAATTTGAGCATTTTCGTGTTCTATTGCAAATCAAATAAAGACATTTTCATGAACAGAAACAAAACCAATTTCCAGAAAATTTTGTTTCACCTATCAAAAGTAAAAATCACAACCTGTTCAAGATAACATAGTCTAGGTGTGATCTCGGATAGCACTACCGGATATGAATCCTGTTTGTGAAAGTGTAATTTAGGCATTTAAATGATTCAGCCTGTTTGCAAAATGGTTACTTCAGAAGTTGGTTAGGCTATCATCACTAATGACCTTCAAGATCAAATCCCTATGTGTTGAGTTGGCCCTCTAAAAACATGGAATCAGGAATGACATCAGCACCAGTCTGATGCATCCTCTTTCCTTTTCTCTGGTGATGCAATGAACTGCCTAGTACTGAGCAAAATGAAATATCCTTTTTGTCTCCATCCTCAGAGATCATTCCAGACCAAAAATTATGAAGCGCAAGTGTTGCCGTAGCTGTGAACAGACCTCCCCTACACCTGGGAGAATAATTTTCCCTATGATCTAAAGTACTTCGTGTATTCCATTCTCCCTTGAGGTCATTTTGAGTCACCTGCTTGTGCTTCAGGCAGGAGGTGGGACAAGAGGATTCCAGGGGTCCTGTCCAACCTAGATTATTTAATGATTCTTTGGTCAGGGTCGGGTCTTCAGAGACGCTGTTAGTTACATACCGACTGTGTCTTACCTGCAAACCCAAGGTGCACTCCCAAGCCATGTCCTATCTCCATTTTGAGATGAAAACTCGGGGCAGCCCGCTTCCCTGTCTCCCTTCCCTTTCTCTCCTCCCTTCTCTCTTTCCCCCATGACATGTTTGAAGACACTTGTTTGGACAGCTGGAAAGGGTGGATACATGAGGCAGATCTCTGGTGTGGATGCTCAGGAAACCAGGCTCTGATCGGGGTGATCAGGAGGAATGGGAGACTATTGCTTCAGCAGTTGGCTTTTTTTGACTTTTGAGAGTGTGGTTGAGCTGATGGAATATATGTAGCATCTCACAAGTGATCTTCAGAGTATGCTGAAGAGCAGAACAGGCAGTGATAACTGTGGGACTCGGAAGACTTTTAAGGAAGAAGCCAGTTTTTGAGCCCTTTCTTAGTCCTACTCGAGACCAGCTGTGAGTGTTGGAATACTGCGTAGCAGCAATTAAAATGTGCCACGAAGCAAAACAGCAATCAACAAGCTGCACCCTAAGAAAATCTTGAAGAGTGGAGTTTACAACTTGTAAAAGAATAGATGATAAAACTACATTTTATTGAAAACACAGAATACATTCACAACTGGAAAATTCCAATGCTGGAAATTACAGACAGACACACCATATCATATCACAGCATGCAGAGTTTTAAGATCAATAGGATAGGTAATACAGATTTGGTTTATTGAGTGACTTTAGCAAAAATCCCAGCATAATCAGGCTGAAAGAAAGAAAGGTATGTTTACGTGCCGCCGGTCTTACGCAGCTGTGATTTCCTGGGAAAACCAGTGTGGCTGTGGCTGCAACATCAGCGCTGCTTCACGCACTGCGTCTTCTCAGCCAGGGGTAGGGTTGCACACAGCTACATCCCCGCTCTTCACAAACCTCCTGCCACGAAGTAGCTAATAGTTTTCTTATTTGTGTAAGGAAGGCAAACACAGGCTCGCGAGGCCAGTTAATAACCAATAAAACTGCATTATGTGTACCGCCAGTCCTAGCTGTTCCGCGAAGTACTGTCTATCGAAGTAGAAGAACTACAGTGATTTATATCATCTAAGAATATGGCACAGGAATTGCATTTAGTAGCATTTGTTATCTTTGCTAATAAAGTTGTATTGCCCAGAAATAGCTTGTTAAAAGCTAAACATGACAGTTCTCCATATTTTCCAGCAGACAAAGGGCTGGCAAATGCTCTTTACTTTAGAGAATTTTCTGATATTTTAAATAACCTTCCACAGAAAAAAAATCTTTTTAAAATTGCCCATATAGATCTGTCCCACGACCTGCTTACAGTTATCCACATGTACTAAATATACATTTTTATTAAGCTACTATATTTTTGCTCCCTAAAATAGATCTTTCACTAAAATAATTCCTCTTTCTCCATAACAAAATAAAAATAAAATAATAAATAGTGCAGTTAACCATAGTGCACAGTATACTCTGCTATTTTTTCTAACAAATCATAAATTCTCATGAAAACAGTTATTAGCTTTTACTCTTCTGTACCTTTTCTTTGTCTCTCATTTATACCTTCCTTCATTTTATAACTGTCTGTGTCATGATCAGAGTATTTTGCATTAAGGTTTTCGAATTGCTTGCCTGTGTTGGTGTTCAAACTCCTCAGGCCTGCTACTTTCTGAAAGGAAGTAAGTAATGGTACATTTTAATTATGTTGATTTTATAAGATTTTAACTCTGCCTGATGGATACAAGATAAAAATCAATCACTGTCTCTTAATTTTCAAATCAATCCAAGAATATATGAAATGAAACATCACAAAAGGCACTTATTAGAAGGTATAAACTGATGGGAAGCTGTTTGATTTATTATAGAACAGATAAGATCTGCATGATACAGCTTCCTGATGGTTTATGAGCCTATGAAATCTTTCTAATGAAGGTTATTCCTGAAGTCATAAAATTTCATATTCCAGTCTGTACTCTATCATCAACGTATAATGCTAGATTTGGATTGATAAACTTATTAATTGTAAAAAAAAAAATCCTTCTGTTGATCAATGAAGAGATGGTCTTTGGATGGAAGATATAAAAATGGAACTAGCTTCTGCCACAGCATACCCACAAGGGAGCAGCAAAACTGACCACTTGTTTCTTATTATCTTCCAACTTGAAACAGAGGGGGAAGACTTCACAGACCCTTTTACATATCATTATTTCAGATTTTACTTCTCAGGATACTGTGCTCTATAGGAGATACACACATATATATTTGAATTTCTGTCTTAACTGGAAATTAGTTTAGTCTATGAACTTTTGTTGTTTTCCTCGTAAGCTAGGTTTGAGTAAATGGTGACAATTCAGGATAGGAGCTAAGATGCACAGTTACATCAGGCAGCACTGGAATGATAAAAATTAGTCTGAAAAACACCAGCACAATTCACGTGCTCAGTTACCTCTTTCAGCTGAGAGGCACTAACAACTTGCTGAGGGACAGGGATGCTCAAGCTCCCCATCAGCTGTAGCTGATGTGTTCATCAACTCAGTGGAAACATCCCTTGCTAATGTCAGAGGACTCTTGCCCTTTTATAGCTTACCTGGCCATGACTGTTCATTATAAATATTAGTTTTGGTTATAAAGATACTATCCTCATTTTTAATATTCTTCATTTTCAAGATCAAATCAGAGTAATAGACTTAGGCTTGTATTTCCACAGTAGGTCCCATTTAAAGAAAGCATTTGAACATGTGTTTAAATTCAACCTTATTGAAAACAACACATCTACATGTTTTTAACATTAATATAAAAATGTCCCAGTAGGAATGATTTCCTGAGTGGGAGATTTAATCTCTACCAAGTCTTTGGTAGAGCTCAAAACAGGATGAGCATGTGGCACTTTTATTTTGCATTGAAAATTTGCATAATAAAGGATAAACTGACAAAAGAAGGGACTTAAATCAAAAATGGGTTAGCCAAATAATTGAAATTTATCCTTAATATGCAGAGGAGAGAAAGTATACATGAAAGGCCTTTTGGGATTTCTGTGAAAAACAAGGACTACATGAAAAGTCAGCAGTTGTGGTTTGTTGTGGGTTTTTTTCCCCTGTATTTCTATGAATCCATTCACATGCATTCATAAACTTTATTTGTCTTTCTATGAAGCAATTAGAAAGCTTCCAAAGTGGAAAAGAAAGTACTTTATCAATTAAGTATCATTTTCCTTTTCCTTATTTATGATCCTGTGGCTACTAAGCATCAATAATTTCTGCTTTGCTACAATGTCACCAGGAAGATTGATTGTGCATGTCATCTCGATATGAGACGATTTAAATGGAAAACATATACTTGCAACACCACCAAATTCACTTTTGCGAAAAAGAGCAACTCAATTATATTTTTAAAAATACAAGTTTTAAGATGCATCACATCTCTGTTCAGATGAAAGCTCTGACTTTTCCTTCAACATTTTTATTGACATCGCTGTAATACTTGTAACTATGCACACGGCAAGCATCATACTAAAGAAATATGTTATTGTTGTTAAAAATCAAGTACTCAGAAAATAGGAAGTGCCAAGATCAAGCCTGCACAGAAAAATTTGAATCATCTGCCTGTGCATATAAATTATGATACATTTAATTAGATGATTACTATAAGATTACTTGAATACAGTAGGGCTTTGCTTTATTCGGTGGATAGAGCAGATGGTGTTTAGGGAACTTATCAACAATTGTTTTTCAGATTTTTTTCCAAACTCTCCTCCAAAAGAAGCCATCCCCTTTCTGATGAGAAAGGTGCCTACCTATTTCTGATGTATTTGTGTCCAACGCTTTAGGCACTCAGTTTCCACATGTTTAGGGAGACACTTTAGCCCTCCGCTCAGCACTGGCATTTTCATGGGCTGGCATGTGCAGAGCTGTTCAGGTTTTGGTGCTGCCAAGAGCCTCGTTCAAGCCTGAAATGGGATTCTCTGATTATTTAAGGGGAACAGCTCTTTGACCAGTGGGGTGCCGTCTTTTGGGTATGCTCAAGGCACATTGAGAAGAAAGGACTGACGCTGTTTTGAGCAGGTTGCCTGCTCCACTGACTTGGGGTATCGAGGACTAAAAATGAGTGCCTGCTTCAGGAAGGATATGAGCCTCAGTTTCTAAAACAGTGTGCTGTGAAAGCTGTTTGTTCCTCTTCTGGCCCAGTAAATATTTCTTTTATACAAAGATGTGCAGAGGAGACTAAGGAAGCCAGAGCCGAGGGATGCTCAAAGAAGGTAGGTTCACATCCCTGTCCCAAATTGATAAAAGCGTAGAGAATTTGAAAAAGCAGATCCTGCATCCCAACTGAGCACCTCAATCAGGATTATTGGGTATTCTGGCTTTGTGCCATCTCTCTCTGCAGCATAATTGCAGATGGAAGAGGCCTGAGCTGCTGAAGCAGCTGTCTGTCTCTCTTCAGTGCCTCACAACTGGCTGGCACTGATACTTCCCTAAGCAAATGCTTTCTGGAAATGCCTTTTGTCAGGCCTCTCACTCACCTGTGTGTACATGGGAAGAGCAGATACCAAACGCAGGGCTGAGGATACCTTTGCAGGGAGTGTGCAGAAGCATCTTGTCTTGCAGGATCTGATTTATTATTCCTGTCTCGGATTCCTCAGTGTGCCATTATCTTCATGGGCTATCCTGCATTGTCACAACTGCTGTGGGTGCTTCACAAATATGAGTGAATTTGTCACTACGCTTCTTGGAGGAGTAATTTCCAAATGGGGAAGCGTGGCACTGAGAGATGAAGGTGACCTGTTCTCAGCAGTGTCAGGTTCCCCGTCCTCTGCTGCAGAGGGTTAACTCGCAGGAGGGCAAAGAAGGCAGAAAATAAATCTGCAAACCCTTAGGGTCCCATCTCAGCAATGGAAGAGACTTTTAGTGAAGGGATGACTATATGAGGAGTGAGGCGGAGAGCCTGTGGCACACTCCTGCCAGCCTGCAGTTCAGTTACAACCCAGAACAGAAGTACTCTCTATCTCAACCTCTTCTCACATCACTGTAAGACTGAAAAGAATAGGAGAACCTAAGAGCCAGCTGCTGGTGTTTAGGTTATCCTGGGCTGATTGACATGTAACACGTACCACAAGTTGTCCTAGGGACCTGTGGGGATGAAAGGATTTAACGTTTTTGGGATGAGGAACAAAGTTTGGAGGAAGCTGCATATAGGATCATACTAATTCACAAATGGAGATTGTGGTTAGTTGTACGGTGGATGTTTTGTTTTCACAAAGAATACATTTTGTGACCAATATTGTTCAGTATGGTAGTACTTTATAGTACTGTTTTCTGGCAGCATAAATTATATTTATCCCTTACCCTGGAAAAACAATACACTGTGCCCCATTACTCATATATGGGTGTCTGTTATAGACAATTATATTCTTTACCTTCTTGGGAAAATAACCTAAACAAAAGCTTTCTACCTGTTTCAGCATCCTTCCCTCTCCTTCTCTTTTCCTTCAGCCTTTCTCCCCTCTTTCTGCCCCAAATACATATAAAGGTCATATGCTTTTTTACTGCAAAATGAATGAATCTTGGTACAATGTAATCCTGAATCTAGAATCTTGACCCTGTTGTTTTATGAGATCTGAGGCCTCCTTTCAGGTCTGGTTTTCTACTGACTTCTTTGACATGCTTCACTAGACCTAATAGCTCCCTATTACCAGTTACAATTTAGCATCTGAGCCAGGAGCTGGAGGAAAAAGGGAAAAAGGAGTGTAAATTATACGGAGTTGCGGTGAACAAAGGTTTTATTTCTCCTGAGCACAACCCTTTGATAGGAAAACGGGGGAGACAAATGTGTTGCTAATTTAATTAAGTAGTATGAGATGGCAGGGTCCACAGATGCCATTTAGGACTGGATTAATCAAGAGCAGGTGATGAAAATGAATAGTCACACATAATGTTAGCATTTTTAACAATCCGACACAGTCTAATGGAATCAAGTGCTATTTAACAACAGGGCTCAGTTTTGCTTGCTAATCCAAATTTATCTATGCTTTCACCCTGCACATTCATGTGGATCAAGAACTCTGTTTCCTCTGATTCCCATTAATTTTCTGGGGCGTTTTTAGTTATTTAACATTTTTCACAACATGTTCATGTCCCCTTGTACTGCACATGGGAAGAAGCACAGTGAAGGCCGTGGAAGCATTGCATTCTAGGTGCTGAACAAGTTTGACACGGAGCAGGTAAACACTTTTTGACAGCCGAGAGGTCATACATACCAGTATGAAACCTTTCTTTTCCTCCATTCATTCCTTTCTAAAAGTACAGAAAAGATCCTGGTTGGTTGTTTCCTTATAGAATCAAAGCTTGAAAATATTTTTGTTCATAAATTTTGTGACCACCTGCAGCTATTTAACACAACTCTTCCGGCGTGGCTTTATCTTTCCTGGCAATAGCTGAAGAATGGAGGTTAGTAAAACCTTCAGTCTGCTCTCCAGTGAAAGAGTTACTAGATGAAGATTGAAACTTCTGTCAGACTGGAAGCAAATTTACAAATCTAACCGCACATGAAGTCACATTTTCTCAATAAACAGTTTTCAGCCAGAATAAATTTCGTGCCTATAATTTCATTGCTTGCAAAGGGATAGAACGTGGAAATCAGAACCGTGTCTGTTTGTGGTCTGCGAACAGGCTGTGGCCTCAACAAACATATTAACTTTATAGAGCAGTGGGCATATAGCTCGTTCCTCTACTCCTCTGACAGACTTTGACACAGAAGAGAGTGTGTAGGAAAGTGCTATGACATCTGTTTCTCATCCAGTTGTGCAGAGGGGGTATAAAGACTCTGTCACCTATGCTAGGGCCCTGAAAGCTTTATAACCTATTACTTCTTTATGTGGTGCCATAAAAGGAAACCAAATCCTGTCCAACACGAGACTGACAGAGCATTCGGCAGTATTGCTGGTTTTCAAAGTCTGAGCTCTCTTTACCCTTTTAATGGATGGATTTATTGCACTTCAGAGTGCAATTTCCCATTAGTTGTTATCAGGACTGAGGGGAGCTTCTCTATGTCACAGGGAGAGAGAACTACTCCATTAGGTGCTATACATTTTGTTGCATTTACGGAGCCTTGCCAAGCTTGTTTTCTAAACCTTATGAAAATCAATTACAAACAGACATGTCTCGGTTGCCGTCTTTCAATATAGCTATTCTCCAATCCCTGAAGTCTCTTTAGAAGAGAGACTTCTGTGTGTGCCATAAAAATACCAGTGGTTTTAAGTACCTCTGAGTATTAACAAATCCAATACAAGGAATTCAAAGATACATATGCATTTCTTTCCAGTGAGCATCCCCAGGATGACCTACCTGGTTCTGCATAGTGGTCTTTGGCTCTCTGGTTTTTCAGGCGAACAGTTTATTTGTCAAAGTACTCCTGACAGAAAGGAGAGAATACCAGCGGGGAGAAAAAATACACAGCTTCACAGAAAAAGAACCCTGAAACACAAACAGCAGAACCCAAAGCCAATGTGTGTTTATATCAATGTGCTTTTATACCAAAAAACCTCCAGGATCACAATAAGTTTCAGGATTTATTGCCATCTGTTTCTGAAAATAACACTGTGAGACTTAAAACCTCAGTAAATGTGCTGTGAGGCATTTAGCAATAGTGGATCGGGGTGTCCATGCCCAGCTGCCTGTCTTTCCCTTGCATGGTGGTAAATGCACTATAGTCTTCAGCTGATTAAAACTCATCACTTTGGATAATCTCCTAAGCTATTACTGACCTCAGTGCCTGTTTATATATTTTTGCCCTGTAGTTACTCCTGTAGCACCTTAAGTTGCTCCAGCCATACTTGCCAGAAGTTATTGGCAATCTCCATGAACTTGGGTGCGTTTATAGAGCTGCTGTCATATTTGAAGAAGTTACCACATCTTCCTGCTCGCTATTGCCCCCAGCTGAGACATCACAACTCCCAGAGCAGGTACTCAGAGACTTCCACTTCAATTCAGCACCAGGATTTTTACTTAGCTCATCTCTCTCACTTTGCCCTGACCCAGACTAGAGTCACTGATGTAGGCAGGCAATGTCTTAAAACTGCCGTAGCTGGTTTGCATATATGACAATGACCTGAGATTAAATGATTATCTAATCTTCTCCTTCTCAGAGAGCAGAAATAAGGAAGAGTCAAGTGGAGATGGTGTGATCAGCTGAAGGCACAGTGTGTTTTGGTTCTAAAAGCTTCATCTAGAGCTGGTAGTTTAGTGTTGAGATTTGTGAGGAGTGAGTGATGAAGGAGAAAGAATTGCTGTGTGCCTGTCCTGCAGGCTCATGCTGGAGTGGAGAGAGAAGCTGCTTTGAGTTGGACAGAGTAGGGAGAGAAGGGATTACAGAAAGTATTTGGTGTCTCTTGCTCTAATTAGGCTTTCAGAATAACATCCATAAAGCTCATCCCCTTTTTTTTTCTTTTTTTTTTAAAGTGCTCATATTTTCTCAAGTATGTTCACTTTTAGAGATGTGATCTTGTGCATTTCATCCCTGTTTGAAGGCAAGGTTATATTCTGAGGTATGTTTGGGTCTTTTAATTAAAAGTTACAGGTAAAATATTTAGAATACTTCTGAATTATGGAATATTTTTGTTTTGCAAATGGAAACGTGTAACCAATAGTCTTATTGCATTTTATATTAAAACCAGCGTTAAATTATAATAAAGGAAAAAAGTTAAGAGAATTACAGTCTGGATTTATGTATATGTGTTGAAGATTAATGCCTTTGGTTAATTTGAATTGAAATATATATTCTGATAAGGTGTTAAAATTAGTTCTGAGAGTGCTCATCTGGCAACCATGAATATGTTATAACAAAGTGTAATTAAGCCTCTCTAAAGCTTTCCCTCTTTACTTTCTCCTTTTTCTTTTTTTTTTTTTTTTTTTTCTTTTTGGCTGAACTTATAGGAACTTAGAGGCAGGCGCAAGGACACTTTTCCAGGGGAAGTTATAGTTTCATAGATGTGCACAAGCAAATTCCTTTATGTGCGTTCTCACTCTCTGAAAAAGAAAGGTGAGAAAATCATGAGGGTAAAAAGCTTAATCTTTCCACAATTTTGAGGTCTGTCTGTAATTGTTTTACATTATAAAGATCTGCAAATTATCACCCAGACTTAACCAGGTGGGTAGAAAACTGGATGGATGAAAATAAGGATAGAATGAAGATAATCGCAAGATAGAAGTTAGTGAGTCAGGCTTTGCCTTCAGGCTGGTAACCAGTGGGGCACAGCCAGGGTCTCTACTAGGACCTGAACTCTTTAATATCTTTAACAATGACTTTGAAGAGATGAAGGACAGCAGTTTTACCAAATCTGCAGCAGTCACCAAATTGTGAGGACCACTTGCTATGCTCAAGGACAGGACTGCCATTCAGAGATACCCAGGCAGGCTGGAGGAAGGGGCCGAAAGAACCTTGTGAAATACAACAGGGACAAATATTAGGCCCTGCGCCGGGGAAGGGAGAGCCCCTTGCAGCACTACAAGCTCGGGCCTGAGTGCTGGAGGAGCAGTTCTGTGCAGAAGTGCCTGGAGGACCTGGTGGACAGCAGGCTGGACGGGAGCCACCAGCATGCCCTGGTAGCACTGATGGCCAACAGCATCATCGGTGATTATCGACAGGGCAATAGCCAGTAGGTGGAGGGAAGCATTTATCCCTCAAAACTCAGCACTCATTAGATGGTGTCTAGAATACTGTATTGCTTTTGGGGCTCCCATTGGAAAAAAAAAAAAAAAAGTCTATCTGCTGGAACAATTTCAACAGAGGATCACCAAGATGGTTAGAGTCTGGAGCACTTGCCCCGTGAGGACAGGCTGAGGGAGCGGGGCTTGTTCAGACTAGGGAAGAGATGGTTTGGGGAGATTTAACAGCAGCCTTCCATCACCCATGAGAAGCTTATTGAGAAAAAAAAAGCCAGACTCTTCTCAGTGGTGCATGGCAAAGGTTGTAATTCAGATAATTTTCAAATAGTCAGATAGGAGTATCAAAGAGACATTAAAAGGCAGCTAATGTTTATCCCAGTCCCCTTCTTTACTATTTGCCTCATGAATAACTACTCCAAAACAGAGCTGTATTGCAGCTAGAGGCAGAAGGGAAAGAGCAATGGAGTGACCAAAGCTTCCTACCCTCGTATTGTGCACAAGGCACTGAGGAAAGCAATAGGGATCAAACAGAAAATGTGGAGTGAGTGAACGCTGATGCAGGGCGAGGGAGTAGGGGAGGAAAAAAGGAGGCTGGCAATGTAGAAAATAGCATGACAAATTCATGGTTTTCTTCAGCTGAAGAAATTTTCAGGAATGAGATCTATCATCTACTGGAATTGAGTATAAGGTAAATCATAAAAATTCCATCAATATATAATCACCCATTCTCCAGAACACCTTTACTTATCCATTTCTGGCTAGTACATCTTTTGTACATTTAATTTCTTAGCTGTTGGTTTCAGGTATTGGTACATATTAAGTACCAGAGTATTCTGACAATGATGTTTGATAGTAAGTAAAGCACTGCAGAGCTGCAACTAGGAGAGAAAAGCTACAGCAATACACTGCAACTGAAAACTGTAGCTGTATTTCCTGAGTAGATACGTAGTCATGAATTTCACTACTTTTTCTCCTGCCTAATGAAAATATTCTTATGCTGCAGTTATCACAGTAGAGGACCTCCCATCCATTAAATGGGTTAGTTGGATCTTGCAGATGTTATAGGATAAAACTAATAAACAAAAAATCCAAAACAACCCTCCCCCCAAAACAACTTTATTCTCCTTCACTAAATAAATCATCTGATCCAATTAGGTCTAGCATCATGCAAAAACTCCTGACATTTCATTGGGAAGGTTTTCTCAAACTATATACTCTGCCTGTGAGCTATGTGACCTTTGGCTTATCTGAAACATCTCTGGATAATGTGCAGTAGAGACCTTAGTTTCCTCCTGAGCAGCACAAGAATGGAAAGAGATACAGAATTTTTTTTTTACCTTCGCTTCTGTTGTCTGTTCTCTTACTACTTCTTCCCCTCTTTGGAGATGGTTGTTAGCATCTGCAGCTCCATGGTGCTGACAACCCAGTTCAGAGAGTGCTGTGATTGCAATGGCCTCACGTGGAGAACATCGACCCAATGTGCGAGGAGGGAGAAAATGGTACCTCACTGAGGAGAGAAGGAAGCATAGATTATGGGAATGAAGAGCACAGAGAACTGAGCTTATCTCCTCTAGGTTCAGTACCCAGAGTACTTTGGGGAAGCCTAATGGGATTGACCTCTAAGGTCAGATGCTTTACCTTAGCTCGTTAAGGTGGAAGAGTTATTACAAATACCAAACAGCTGAATACTCAAAGATTGGCAAACCTGGAATGGCTGGCAGGAGTAGGTGTTGCCTTCTTACGAGATAGGACATCAACACAGCTCAAAAGTTTTCAACATCCTTTAAAGAGCATAGTCACTAGATGTGTGCGCAGTATTCCAGTTCTGTTTCATTAACACTAAGGTAAAAATTTCTTTTTTCTCCTTACCTGCTTACACGTGCAAGTGTCTGACTCACTCTAGTGCACTAAGGGGCTGTTCTTGGCAAAGAGGCTCTTTCACTGTGCCATCCCACCAAAGCGCCTTGTATCATGTCAGGCTTTATTGATCTGTGTGGATGTATGTTTCTAGATCAGTGGACATCTGCCACAATAGTAGCAGAGCACTCCTTAATTGCCAGTGCCGAAAGGACTTGCTTTCTTCCCTGCAGAGATCTTGAGGAACAAACCTTGAAGCAATATGTGAGACAGCTTCCAAGGAGCCACCATTTCTTTCCTTTGCACAGCTAAGATGCCAGGTGTTCTAGGTACAACTCCAACTGCACACAAGTTGTTGTTGAGTTTATTTTTTTTTTTAAAACAGCAAATAAAATTTGATCTAAAGTGTAAAACAGGGCACTTACACAGATGTCCAAAATTTCTGTATATACCTAGGCAAAAATCTGTCTTCAGATTCCCGTATGGCTTAATG
This sequence comes from Buteo buteo, assembly GCF_964188355.1. NCBI lineage: Eukaryota > Metazoa > Chordata > Aves > Accipitriformes > Accipitridae > Buteo > Buteo buteo. Next base: position 6,889,510 of record NC_134173.1, read on the forward strand.
GCACATCTTTTCACCAAGTTAATTAAGAAGTGTATATAAACGTACTTGAGGCCTGTTAGGATCAGCAGAGCTGTAGAAAAATCCCAGTGAGGAGTTTTGTCTCATAGCTTTAGCAATTGCATAATTATGTAATTGTTGTTTCTTTGTTTAGCATGTGCTCTGCGGTCTCGTTAATCAGTACAGCGACACTAAAATGGCCGTGATTTCCACCAGCGCGATAAGACATGTTGGCTGCTACATTCATAGGGATAAATTGGTTATTTTACAAAGTCTCAAAGGGTGAAGGCTTGGGGGTTTTATTTTAACGTTTGTCACATGATCTCGCTGCATGACATCGCAAATCTCCCATCTCTGCTTTGTTGGCCTATATGCATGAATAATTTTCCCAGTGCTTGTTTGTAGCCGAGCGGGAGAAAGAGAGAATTACCGCCGCACAATCTCTTGTTGTCGGCGATCAGCATTCCGATGGTCTGAGCTGGCTTACAACAGTGTAAAGACATCAGTGGCATGTGTTATAATATATTGAGCATTGTACTCCTGAAGAACGCACGAAAGAAAGAACATTGTTCTACTAGGGAGCAATTCATCGGGTTTTTCCCAGAGACTCTTGGGTCAAGTTTTTATAGGCCTATTTGATTTTCAAATTCTTTTTCCCCCTTTTTCCTCTCAGTGAGCCATAGTGTCCAAACTTGTCTACATTTACTTCCCATGTTTTGTGCATGGTAGATGTCCTTTAAAAAGAGTATCTCAAATAAGTCTTTATTCTTGTTTTGTTGGCTCTTATTCTGTGTTTTCATGAACTCTGGCCCTGGCCATGGCAACTGCAAGAAAAATGTTAACATTGATTGACAGGATTAAGAAAGCCTCCATGCCTATCCGCATTTCAAACACTTTGGGAACAATGGTGTTTGGTGTGATTGAATTAATGAGATATCGCGGACTGTCAAAAGAGCACACATACTTTACATAAACCTGATTATCTTTGCATGGCAGAAATGAAAAAAAGGAGGGAACAGAGGTTTGGCTTTCACTCATACCTCCAAAGGAGCCATCAAAGTGTGTGCCCTGGCTCAGAGAGTGATGTGCCCGCTCAACTGGCCTGCCCTCCCTTTCTCTCCACATACTGCCTGGCTCTGCTTAGCATACATCAGCCATGGGCTTTAACAAGTCTATTCAGGCGACTGGGCCCAAAACAACACTCTTTTCACAACTCAGCACCTCTGTGCTGATTTTTTTTTTTCCTAGGGATCTATTGTTTAACTTGAACTAAGCATACATTTCAACAATTAGACCTGAACTGGCTCCTACCGCCCTAGCTTAACCCCAAAGAGTGACATTAGTCATGATACAACATACATTTTGAGAGGTGAGCCACAGCTGGTGCTTACTTTTAGCAGTAGAATTACTGGAAAGAGAAGAAAGTTTCATAGGGAACCTCTTCCCACTTAAGTCTTTAAATGATATTTCTGTCCTCTGGGAAATGTTCCAGCAGGCACAATAATATGGTGAATAAATACAATTCGTTGAAGTAGTGCTGTGTTTTAGCATAAGCTATTTTTTTCACAAGAGGACATCATGGATTAAGAGGCTCTGAAATGAAATGTAATCCAAAAGCTGAAAGGATTCTACCTACCTACATACCTGTCTGTCTATCTGTCTACTTACCTGTCTTACGACCTCTCTAATCATTTTACATGGTCCTTATTACCACAGATGAGCATTGCTTCCTCAAATGTATGCAGCAGTGGCTTACTGAAAATCATAAGTTTAATGGAGGTGGCATTTGGTTAACTGCATAGTTTATATCAGACCTTTCAAACTTTCTGAAGCAAGTAGTCACTTCTTTATTGAAGTAAACTCCTTAAATTTAAGAATCTAGCTGAATTTTTCACTCCAAGCTTGGCTTATATGCAATTATTTTTCTTCTAAAAATTTTCTCCCTTTTGTGTGCTAAATCCAGTTAGACAAAATGCAGAAAAGGTTATTTATCCAAAAGGCTCTTGTTAGCAAGGCATGACTGACAATATTTCTATCCTGACTGGAGTAAAGAGATACTGGGAAACCCTCAAAAAACTGTACGTATGAGAATGTCCAGTCTGTTTCTGCAGACATATGAAGCATGGATAATTTAAATGGACTTTAAATAAGTGATCAAACTTTGCTACTTTACTTGCATCTACTCAGACCTCTAGTCCTCCCAAGATCCTATCATTATGTTACTTCTCACCCAGTAGGAAAATGTAGCTGTTATGTAAACAGGAAATATAATATTCATTGCTTTTTTTAGGAACCTGAACTCACTTATATCATACTTTAGATCTTAATAAGTAAGCAAGATATATTCTTTGTCTGTGGAACTTCAGTGGTAATGGTGCTGAGCTGAAAATTATGAGAGATTTGGTGGCCAGATACAGTATTTCTGCCTTTCCTGCTTTATGGACTTCTTCCCTAAAACCTTGTAGCACTCCTGCAAGCTTTGGTGATTCTATGTTGTGATAAATGATTAATTTTCACTAAGGATTTTGAAAAACACTGTAAGCATACAGAAGTTTAAAATCACCTGGTGGCACATGTTGAGCGTTGCTTTGTAAATCATTAAATAATTTATGGCAAAACTCATTTTAACACGTGTGCATATTTTCTGAGGCCATGGATTAGTGACAGGCCTATCATAACAGATTAATGATTCAGATCAAAGAAAAAGAGTAGAGCACTGCGCTGTGAAGTCGCAAAATGAAATAAAATATTTCCCCCCAAAGCTTAACCAGTAGATGTCTCTGTTTCACAAACCCTGTCGTGGTATCGGCTGCCATATCCTCCCACTTGCATCTCCTGCGTCCTTCTTATTTGTACAAATTCACCTTCACATAAAAATGGCAAGCTGATGTGAGGAAGGTGGTACTTTGAAGCCTGTATAAAGTTGTCTGAATACTCAAGATGTTTGAAATTCAGATGTGCACATGATAAGCAGTAGAGATTGGGACAGCTAGTGAGTTGGAGGCTTTTTAATAACTGACTCGGCATAATCAGACCACTTTGCACTACGTGACAGGGTCTTGGTGTTACCATCATCTACCCCTTTTTATTGACAGACCTTAACCAGGATTTATGGGACTTGCATATAGCAATAGGTAGGGATGCCACCACAGCTCGCTCAAGCTTATGCTTGTGTTTTTTTTCCTTCCACCTTGTTATCTGCACTCTGGCTGGTATGGCTTCCCCTCAATACCCTACACAACTCATCTGCTCCTTCTGAACCCTTTCTCCTCCAGTCCTGTGACACCGAGTGAAGCAAGGGGAGCTCCAGCCCTCCACTGGAGGAGAGCAGCTTTTCTTCTCCAGTCTTAAGAACTTGGGTGCCCAAAAAAGAAAACCTGTGCAAAAAAGAAGCTGGGCAAGAGAGGTGTCTTTGGGAGAGGGACAAGAGGGAAGGAAGACTAAGTGTGATGACATAACCCTGCAGTTTCTTCACGTCCTCGAGCTGCTGCCAACCTGCAGTGCCTTCTGCGGAACACCTTGCTCTGGGCAGCGTGGAGCAGCTTCACCTTCCACAGAGTGCCACTGGCCTCCTTTCTCTCCCAGGGAGGAGCAAGAAATGGCAGTACTGCCTGTTTCTCCTGCTGAGGGCTCTGGCAACGAGTTAAAAAAAGTTTTCAAGCAGTCCTGTAAATTCACAAGGGCAATTACCTGTCTATGAGAACAGCAACATAAAAGAAGAGAGCATGAAAGATGGCAACAGTGATTTCTGCTTTTGCGAACACGGGTATTGTTGATCTTTATGTAGACTTCAGAACATCTTTCCTGCTCACTTAAGAGTAAGCATTCACCCTACCCTGTAATTGACTTTCAACTTTCTGAATGAATATTGCTTGCTTTTCCTTCTCACTTCTAGTGAATTTGCAGTGAAATTATGCTTTTCATTTATTAAAACTATTATAAGTTGAAATGTTAACACCTTTATTCTTGATATAAACAAAATGCAGGCCTTTTCCTCATCAAATAAATAATTTCAGTTTGGGTAAAGACTGAGGTTGAGGATTCATAACTGCTTTAAGCTAACCAGAGTGTGGTCTGCTGTCAAAGTAGGTAATTCCAGTCTACCCTCTGCCTTGTCTCACCACACTTTTCTGCCACTTCTTTTGTGTCAGCACTAGCACTAGCACACAGGAATGCCCATGGTGAGCTAGATTGCTGCCCCCACCTCCTTCTCCCCTGGCTAATATCAGCCGAGAAGGCGACAAGAACACCTGGCTGGGGGTTGGATGGAGGTGAGATTTCCAGCTTTTAATTGCATGTTGTAGTTAGATGAGCCTAATGCAATGGTGGAACCCCAGCCCAGGAGAGGAAGTCTTTGAATGCTGCAAAGGTGTGTGTTTAAGGGTGTGTAATTAACAGCTATAACTGTTGTCATTCCACCCAAGCAGAAACCTTTTCATTTCTTCTGCCATCTTTTTTCTAGCTTCTTTACTAAAGGAGAGAATAATTTCCGTTTGGCAGTCCTTCAGTATAGATGGTGTTATCATCTACACTTTTTCCAAGACATAGGCAAAATTTTAATAAAAACATGAATAGGAGGGCAAACTACACAGTTTCTATACTAGCTGAAAATTCTTATTATTACCGTACAACAAAGTTGTGTAATAGACCACATATGAAGCATTGGCAAGTAGCTAGGAAAGCAAGTAACAGAAAGATGCAGAAAATGTGAGATAAATAATGAAGACAAACATCTTCCAAGTTTGTCATGTCTGTCTTTGTTTCATCTTGGTCCCACTTTGAATTTTGCACGGGGAATGAATTCCTTTATCCTGATTCACAATCCTGCGCATGCAACCTTCCAGCAACCAGCAACTTACCAGCCCCTCTCCCCTTACTCAGGCCTCCTTCTGGGGTAACTCGGCCAAATTCCTCTTGCAGCTTGCTCGTAGCTCACTGTGCCATCAGAGCAGGAAGGATTTCTGCCAGTAGACTAGCCTGTGAGAACCATGTCATCTTCTTCCATGCGTATCGTTCCTGCCAGTCTTGATGTCCCCTCTGTCTTCTTTCATGAGTAGGAAACCTTTATTTCCCTTATCCTGACACATGTTTCTAACATATTCTTCCATGTGTGAGTTTAGTTAAGGCCTAACTACAGGAAAGGCTTGAGTTCATGGTAAGCTTACATTTATTGAGTGATCTTGCTACCTTTGCTCTCAAGTAGATGTGTCAGCATCTTGTATTAATACTCAGGTGGCTGAGTAGAGGCTACTACCAATGAGTTTGGACTGCCACTAGCAAACACCAGCAGATGCTGAGTAATGCTTTAAAGCATATTAATTAAAACATGATGGCTAACATATTAGAAAGCATCACTTATTTTCCTAATCCTGGCAGACCCTTTAAGCCTCATCTCCAGTAATATCCTGACCCAACAGAAGTTCAGCAACAAAAATCCCATTTACCTCAGGGCACTCACAATTTCATTAAGCTTTCTAGGAAAAGGCAGAGAGCATGCCTAACAGCATGGTCTTCCTGCCATTGCCCCATTTTTCTAATTACTAAATCAGCTAGTACAGAGTTAAGCATTATGGATGAACAGAATTTGTTAGATTTTTAAAAAATTTTGCAATGGAATTATAAATTTTCCAGTACAAGGGCCACAAGTCCTCTACTGTCAAAAATATTTAGTGTCCTCATCTTTGAGAGATGTGACCTAAAGCCCAGAAGAGAAATTTAGAAGACTGAAAATTAAATTGGGCATCATACTTGTTTCCCTTCAATAATGGACTTACATCTGCATATTCCAGGTGATGTAAATTTCTAGTTACACCCTCCTAATGAATTTCCACAGTTTCAATTTTTAAGCAAACTTTGCAATAAAATTTTAAAAAGAAAGTAATTTTATGTTAAACCTTACTGATTTTACAAAACTCTGCACTAAAACTATTTTCCTCTAATGACAATGTATGTAAAACAACTGACTAAATGTACTATACATTTATTGATTTATATTATGACTTCCTGGTCATATTTCCTTCTGGCTTAAATATAGCAGTCTTAATTTTAAATCTGGCAACATTTAGAGATTAGGAGTTTTCCTTAATAGTGATGGTTGCGCTTTCCTTTTCAACTTTGAGAGGTGCATTCTTTGCACTGCAGATTCAGTATCCTTGAGTAACCGGAAATCATTAATAAATATAATTATCACAAGCAGTGCTGGAACAGGGGAAGCTTTAAGGTTAGTACAATGCCCTGGCAAAACATGTTTGACTGGATGAAAAAGTTTACGGAGATTAACACCCACAGAGCTGGCCCACTGGTAGGTTGTTGCAGGTTAATGGAAATGTGTGGCAACAGGCAGCAACATTAGCAGGGTCTTTATCTTTAGGTCTCATAAATATTCTCCTTAACCCCTGCTAACACCCATGTTTCAGGCTTTTCTAGAAAGAATTAGGACAGCTAGCTCCATGGTTATTGTTAGGATTAGGCACATTCAGTTCAGAGTTTCCCCCCTCCCTGGTATTGGTTCAGAATTGCCCAGCTTTGTGGACATTTATTTTGAGCCTGTATCAAATGTTGTGATTTGTTGATCACCGCTTCTTGTCTCTTAACTAAGGGAAGGGAAATTAACAGCAAATTCCTGGAGAACTGACCTTGGAACATTTTGTTTGAAATGTAGTGCTCTATTAAATAAAGCTATGAAATGCTGAACTGAAGATTCACGCCTTTCTATGCTGAAAAGCCAGTTTGGTCATTAAGTAAGTTAAATTTAGAAGGAGTATGAGCTTCTTGTAATCATATACAAGTTTATTGCTCTTTTCAGGTCTTTGTCAGTTTCTTTGTATATTAAACCACAGAGACTTTATTCTTTAGTAGATTGAAAATGGAGCTGGGAAGGGGTTAAAGATCTTCGTTGACTGCAATTTCTCAATCAGCCTCAGGAAGCCTCAGGTCAACTTTGCTCATAAAACTCTGCACAAATATTTCTTTTTCTATCAGAGGAATTCTAATTCCACACACAGACCGGTGCCACTCAGATTATTACACATTATTAAAAATTAATTTAAAAAAATGGTTTGGTCCCTGTAATCTCCTGTAGAACTGTTAGAACCTAAGCTTTGGAAAAAATCGATCCCATAATAGTAAAATAAATACTAAATATAGTCCTTTTTCCTGCCGCTCTTACTATTTCTGTTATGCCTCAGTTTTGAAATCTTTGCTCTTTTTCTTCCTTGCACAGTACAACTGAAGATTTTACCTCTAGCTACAAGGGTATCCTTATGAAAAAATAAAAAATTGTATGGAACTTAACGTGGATAAAAATCTGCTATAGCAATTAAAAGGTTTCCATAGAAATTACTCTAAACCCCATATAATTTAATAGAAACTTCAATATAAGATGTGAAAAATCACTCCCTCCTGTGGTAAAACATGTAAGAGGGTGGGCTCAAGAGAAAAAATACTTCTGTCGCAAGAAGAGTGTTATATTGTATGGCGGTGGGGTTAGAGTTGCCTGTCCCGCACAGAATAGGCCTTTAGCCAGAATTTTCAAGACCAGTTTGGTAGCTTGCAGGGAAAATTATGTCCTGGTGCTCCGAGGCACCAGGTCCCCAGGGGAGATACACCAAAAAGAAGTCGGTCCTACCCCTGCACCCAGGTACCATTTTCCATTCATCTCTCCTCAGGACGAAGCTGACCATCTGAAAAATGCCATATGCCCAGCCGTGTCCTAGTGTGACAGACAGCAGGGGGGTTTGTTATGTGCTGGTATTGGCACGTGTGACCGCAAACCCCCACGTGCAGCCGGGAGAGGTTTCGGGATGCTCGGTTTGGGGGTAGGGAAAGAGGGATGCAGAAGGCAGGGTGGGAGGAGTGGGGAGGGCACCCTGCAGTGTGCCATAGACCTGTAGACCCATTGTCTCGTCCTCTGACTCTGCTTGAATCGTGTCTATTTTCACAGTTACCTTATTCTAATTTGTCTTTTAATAAAACCTAGCCCTTTGGGGTATTTGTGTTCCTGCACTACAGCAGAGATGGGAACGTGATGTTCTACTTCACGACTCTGGTGAATATGGGATCTCAGATACCCCCAAGTAGACATAAGCTTCTAAGTATACCTACTGCTGGTTCCAGCCTGGCAACAACCCGTGTGCATATATATGGTCCCAAGATGAGGATTATTTAAGAGAGACATTCTTTTCATCAAACTGTGCCACTTGCTTGTTTTCTGGCAATAAAAAGTTTATGATTCTCAATGTATTCCACAGAAATTGTGTGTGTGGGGAAGAGCAGTTAAAGACTGATTTAGTGTATCAATGAGCAGGTGGAAGTCCTCTACCCATCTGAAAGGCTGTTCACTTGTTTATTTGTACACATTAATAAGCATATTAAATATAAATATGAACAACATTCTTTATTAGCAGTGCCAGCCAGTTGTCTTAAGAAAGGTAACAGTTATAATTTTATCCAATGTCAACTTTTTGAACAAAAATTTTCTATGCTAGTTTATCTGACACCTCCATAGGAATAAAAAACAGAAATAGATTTCGTTTATGCTAAAATATTCTGAGAGCAATTTCTTAGAGCAAGGCATGATAGCAGTGGTCTTAGCCTTACAGAAAGCTTCTCCTACAGCAGAATATAATAAAAACATTGAGGTGACAGGTTTCTCATTTCTTTATATTTCTTCATAGTAAATTCTGATCATTGTGCTAATTTGGTGCTCATCAGAGTGACTTGCATTGGAGACCAAGAGAACAGAAAGGATGAGGCAGAGCAGAGCCATCAGCTCTGCAAAAGGAGAGGGGTGTTGTTACTGGAAGAAGTCTGGTGCTTTCCCACAGAGGGCCAATGCACATGTAAGCAAACTATACATCACTCAGATTTGCACAAATGGGTCCTCCAGCTGATCATTTACAACATTCGATACTTTTCAAAAAGGTCGATGTTTGAAAGATGCTGGCAGACAACCCAAATTCCAAAGAATCTCATGGAGTTCCTGCCTTAATAATGACCTGCATAGTAGTCAGCAGTTTGTGACAGTGAGTAGTTTTTCACATGCCAGGCTGTATACTTATCTATTGGACTTTTCAATGTGTATGCAGAAAGTACTATGAAACAAGTCCTGCGAGAACACAAAAGGCAGAAGGAACGGGTAGATACACCGTAAGTAATATCAGGTATGTTGATGACCCGGCAATCTTTTGCTACAGTTTCCAATGCAATGCACTGTACGCTGTAGTTTTAAATCAGGTGAGGAAATAAGGTCATCCCAAACCGGAGCAAATCTAAAAGGTAGGAATGCTGTGTCATTTGATAGAAACAGGATAATGCCCCAAATTAATAGTCATATTCCAGAAGCAGCAGTTGAATTCAAATTAAGTGTGTTCAACAAAAGGGATATTCTAAAGGAATTGCAATAAAATTAAAGTGGCTCAATCGCTCATCCATTCACAAAAGGCTTGGAAAAGGATGGAGGCTAAGAACATACAAAACTTTGTTGCAAAATGTAATTCTTCCATAGGCTGTTCTCCTGGGAGTAAAAATAATGAAAAATAGAAGCTGTTCACAAAGAAAGCGTAGGGGACTTTTAAAAATGGTGCTGGTGAAGACCTACATATTTCCTGTATCAAAAAGAAGACAATTTCTATGTTACCAAGGTGGGAGTACAGCACAAACATGTGTATTTTGATGATATCAGGTGTAAGGATGGAAGAGACCTTGAAATAGTTAGTACATATGAAAGGGATCATAAGAGACCACCCTTGCAGAGGATGACTGGCGAGAAGATGGTGTGTGACAGATGATGGGGAGTCAGTTACTTCTAACTCAAACAAGAAATAGACTGAAGTGGCTCCCAAATATTGCAGTAAGATGTTACCAATATTTTACATGTATTTTACCTTACTTAAGGGAAGATGAATGTCTCTCATACCTCATTTAGCTCACTTCTGGTGTTATCCTGAATTCCTGGCTGGCTACAAGTCTTGTTGCACACAGAACCTTTCCAGGCCAGTGGGAATAAAGGTCAATTCTCTCTATACACATAAATGTAAGCTGGAAGTATCGTATGTAAGATAATTTGATCTGACATTCCAATGTATTTTGAACCCTCAAGATACAAAAGGTGATCACTGGCTCAGAGAAGAGGACAAACATTCAAGCAGACAGGAAAGGGACCATATTCCTAACCAATAATTCGAAGTATCAGATGAAAATAGGTATTGTCTCAATGCTATTATTTGCCAGAACATTTTTCAGAGGACACTTTGTCATTCTGGATAAATTGGTTTTAGGATTGAACTTTTATTATTACTAGTAACATCAGCTGCAGAGAGAGGAAGCATCATGACAGCATCTCTTCCTTTCTGTCCTCTGCAGGTAGGAGGGTCAGGCAGTGGACGTAATATAGCTTATGGTGTACACATAGAAAGCACAAAGAATAGGAGACATGGGTCTGGAGAGTAAATGTGATTAAAGGGACATATCTGCTATATTTAATTCGGTTTCAGTGGAAAAAGATGGTCCTTTCTGAACAGTTTTTTGACAAACTAGATTTGCTTACGTTAAAAGGGTTGGATAGTTAAAGTCTGGACAAAAATCCCTTTTGAAGGAAGGACAAAGAGAGCACTCACTTTGCCTCTTTACAGGAGAACAAATGTGTTTTGTACTTTGCTTAAGTATTATATCAGAACCAAGTACTGCAGCTGTCTCTACATTGGGAACTTCCCATCACATTTACTTTCTGTCCCTAAGACCTTTTTGTTTCACTCCTTGTTTCTTGCCTTATTTACCCCCCCGACATTTCCTTGTTCATTGAAACTATTTGTTTTTAATTCATTCTTATCCTCTTTAGAGAAAGGCAGGCTTGCACAGCATTTTTTTTTAAGTTTTGGCAGGCAAGAACTTGGTGCTCCTTTCGCTAATATTTTCTAAAGTTTATCTGAACTATATATGTAATTTGCAATTATAATTTACCAGCAGTGACTTAGTATTAAAATAAGAACTGAAGATCCAAACAAACAAAACCTTTTAGGCTCATTTTTCAGAGGAAATTATATGAATGTAGTTTGTGTGAAATAGTAAAGGAACTGTATTCAGGAAGCACAGATATGAAGCTGCTAACAGTGATATTTATCACTATTGAATGTATTTGTGCATATAAAAATACATGATACTTATTTCAGAAGTGGTTGCCTAACCACAAATATATGCATGAGGAGTACTAAAATAAACATTTGAACATACATTTCACTCAGCCAGCAGTGCATTTCTGGTATTTTATTCCTTGTTTTATTATTCAGGGAGAGGGCATAACATTTTAAAATGTGAAACTACAGAGCTATATTTAATGCTCAAAGTCAACTATCTTTCCCTTGGAGGATAAGAAAATTCATTAAAATTTCTGTGTATTTTTCTCTCCTCTTTTCCTCACTTTAAATTGTACTCCACTTGTCTCCTGAAGAAATCATGCTTGTATGGACTTATTCAGGCTGTGCTCCTTACTTATAAAAGCCATCTAGTGGAGTAGGATCTTTTATTTAGAAGACTATATAAAAAGGCAGATCCTTAGCTTGAGTAAATTATCCAAGTTTCATTGACTTCTATGATGCTCTGGAAATTTTCCCCAGCTGATGTCGTCCATGTTCCAAATTTCAAACATTCAGTGGGTGTCCACTATGCTTTTTGTTCTGTAGGTCACAAAGTTATAACGAGTAATTATGTTTTGTTTTAGGAGCTCATGTAGAAATGACCAACCTGAGGAGAATTTCTGAGAGAGGAAGGGACAAGTGATTTGCTCACAGTTAATTGTTTACACATACAGAGTCTATTAAAAAAAGGGTGTCCTAGCTTCCTTGAAACATTACATACCTATGTGCTCAACTTCTAGTTCTGAGAGAATGAAAGACATCCAAGTGAGTGGTTAACAAGTACACTGAAAGCAACCTGTAGTACCCACGTTTCCACTAGTAAGACAAGCTCACTGTAGTTACACGCTCTAAGCAGTAGCTGCAGAGAACTGTCAAATTCTTTTTCTTCCCATTCATGGGTTTTTTTCCCTTACTGGTTTCTTAAGCTCCGTGGATCAGGCTGAGGGGTGGAGAAAGGTTTATCACCCATACTTTGATCCATTGCTGTATAGCAAAGTTATTGTGCTTACGTTAGAAACACAGATATTTCCACACTGAAGCTACACAGCTATTTTTCCACCTTAGTGTAGAAAAAATAGGAAAGCTGACCATTCTAGTGAAAGGGAAAATAAAAAATGTGAAAAAATATTTTTAAAAATCCAAACATTTTATTAGCATCGCTGGAAGGGCTACAAGTCCTGGGGTGTCTTGGCTCCCACCTTCCTATTAATATGCTGAGACTGAGAAGAAAAACATTTCAAGTGTTTCAAAGCCATATCTCTGTGGCTCCTTGAAGGTTTAAAACCTGGAAGCCATGACTTGCCTAGGTCTCCCAGGACTTCTGGGCCCATCTGATCCCCCAGATCTGAACCAGTCCATACATCAAGGATGTCACCAAACAGCACATCTCAAAAGACTTGTGGTCTGCCAAAATTCCCAAAGGGAATTCAGGACAAACAAGTGTGACAGTAATGATTTTCACTGTATTTCTAATGTTGTGGCTTTCAGCATGTGACCAGGAAATAGTAAAACTTATTGCAATTTGTTATCACCTCTTAAGAACAGCGTGACTGGAGAAAATGAACTACTTATGTTTGAGAAGTGGCAAGTGATACGAGCAACTAGGAACTCATAAATCAGAATGCAGTACCATATAGATTTTGTGAACACATTTGGAAGACAAAAATAGTTAAAGACAAGAGGTTAGTATAAAATGAGATAAATGCCAATATACATTTCAGATTTACCTGATGCCTCTCTTTATAAGATGACTGATTTGATAATCAATGCTAGTGCAGTAGATGCGCATCTTAAGTAAATCACTGGGTGTGGTGCTGTAAGGAAAACCAGATAAAATAAAAAAGAAAGTATTAGTACAAGAACTGTTAGATGAATAAGGAGTCTGTGCCATGGGAAACTACAGCAAATGCACTATAGGGAAGCTATCTGACAGAAGAATACAGAGCAAAATTACTCATGCTCTCTCAGAAAGAATGGTTTATGGACTCAGGCTATACAATATTGTTATTAATGCTGTTGATGGCATGTGTTAATGAAATCTGCTGAAAACACACGCAGAGGAGATATCCCCAGTCCAGAGAAAGACCAAAATACCAGAAAGGAGAAACTTGAAAAGTGGAATAATAGAAACTGAATGGGATGAAATACAGTATAGGCAAGGAAGGCTTTCTTACCTGCCAGACTTCCCAATTCTGAGAGAGTTCACATCAGTGATGCTTTCTGAGAGGGAATGTGGCAGATGCAATTTGATACGTATGTTAAAAATCCTTGTGATTAGACTTATGATCTTCTAGGAAAATTTCCTAGTTTCTTGTTATCCCAGCACCTCATAAGCACTCCTGAAGATCTGAAGATTTTTTTCTCCTTGGACTTAGGAAGTACAATTTATCTCATCCTAAGGCAGTCACCTAGAACAGTGGCATCCCACTGCTTCTCTTTGCTTATCTATTTTCCTGTGCAGCCCTACCCACTGATTCTGCATGTTGATGTGTACATCTGACTCCCACACAGTGCATCATAGATCTCCTTCTGTCTGCCTTCCCTTTTGTGTCTAGGAAGTCCTTCACTCAGAAGGACTCAGAAGTCTCAGAAGTCCTACATCTGGGAAAATGGGAAGAAGTTCATGAACTAACATGTCTTTCCAGTCATCCATAAAAAATTCCTCTTGCTCCATGGGATTTCCCATGTAATATACTCACTGACTTTATTCCACTCCACCATAATCCCCAGATCCTCTTATTAATGCTTTTACAATGCCCTTGATTGCAGATATATGGCTGCTCAGACCTGCATGGTCACCTGAGACCACAGGAACATCTCCACTTTTCCAGCTATCCCTCCATAGCTTTCCCAGAAGATACGTTTCTGGGGCTGCACCACATCTAAAAGAGCTCTCCTTAGAAGCTGCTGAGATGTCTTGCCCAGGAGTTGCTGTGCCTTGCTGAATATCACATGCAGGTGTTTTATGGCAAGGCCCTGATAAGGAAGGAGATGGGAAAGTAGAGATAAAGACATTAGGCATTAAGGTGCCCTCCCAATGCCAGGTCTACTGTAGACCCTCATTCTAGATCTTTATTCCTTACTTTTCACCCAGAGATCCTTATTGCCCCCATTTTGACCACAACTTCTTCCAGCTCTTATTCCTTAGCACTTAAACACCTTCTTATTGAAAAAAAAACCCAAACAAACCAGTTTTCTGGAAGGCCCTTTTCATTGTTCTCCATTTTCACCCTTACGAAGGTCTTGAACAAAAGATCTCTTACCAAAAAGAGGGGAAACATGGATGAACAGTTGTAAGATCAACCTCAAAATGAGATCCTTAAAGGGAATTTAAATGGGCCATTCCTTGGCTGTCTTTTTTGAAGGGGACATCCTTCCTCTGTGCAAGTTCAGTGTTATATGGCTGTCTTTTCAGTTACTGGATTCCAATAGGATGGGACAGCTTGCCTGTCCTCAAAAAGACTCCTCTCCCCAGAAATAAGGGGATGTATTCATTTCACTTGAAGGTAGATATCTACATCTGAGCTGTGATATCTACATCTGCTGTGACCTCCTATAGAGTACACTGCAAATTTTGGTAATTTGGGGAGAAAAAAGCTGAACTCAAATTAATGTGGGGAAAGAAGACATTCTGGAACGATCAGGGATGTGAAGATGTGTTTTACAATGGGAGAAAAAAAGACCCTGGTTTCCTTAGCATCAAAAATAGATGTCCTGGTTTCAGCTGGGATAGAGGTAATTTTCATCCTAGTAGCTGGTATAGTGCTATGTTTTGGATTTAGTATGAAGAGAATGTTGATAACACACTGATGTTTTCAGTTGTTGCTAAGTAGTGCTTAGATTAAGTCAAGGATTTTTCAGCTTCTCATGCCCAGCCAGTAAGAAGGCTGGAGGGGCACAAGAAGTTGGGAGAGGACAGAGCCAGGACAGCTGACCCAAACTGGCCAAAGGAATACTCCATACCATGGGATATCATGCCCAGGATATAAACTGGGGGGGGGGGAACTGGCTGGGGACCGCTGCTCAGGAACTAACTGGGAATTGGTGGGCAAGTGGTGAGCAATTGCATTGTGCATCACTTGTTTTGTATATCCTGATTCTTTTTTTATTATTATCATTATTATTACTATTATTATTATTATTACCACTATTATTGTTATTTTCTTCCTTTTCTGTCCTATTAGATTGTTTTTATCTCAACCTAAAAGTTTTACTTTTTTTTTCCCTGATTCTTTCCCCCATCCCACTGGGTGGGGGGAGTGAGCAAGCAGCTGTGTGGTGCTTAGTTGCAGGCTGGGGTTAAACCACAACAAAGATAAGAAGAAACAAAATTGCTCTTTGTAAATGTTTTGTAGGAATAAACAGTAGGAAAACTGAAAGACAAACCTGTGTGAAGAAAAAATGGGTGTAATTGAGATATTTAAACTAGGAAGTAGGTCTATAGATATCAGAAGAGTGAAGTTTTGGAACAGATTTACTACCAGAAAGAAAGGAAGAAGGAGACCAAACTGCTTTTAAGATGTATGTAGGTAAATTTGAAAATGGAATTATAAAAATGTAGTTGCCTGGAATAGTAGAGGACTATGATGATTTAGGCTATTGATATGTTCTCAGGAGTGCTAGCGAACAGTAGGTTGCAGAACAAACATGCTACAAGATTCTAACCTTTCATTTCTGATTCTGAAGACAGCCAAGGAATTCAGAAATATGAAAATATTTCCTAAAATTGGAAGTAAATTTTTGTTCTACATATAATCTGCCCTCTATCAGTATCACATCTGCAAAATCTTGGATAGCAAATTTATTGTATATTCTAAATGAACTGTGTAATCTTCTTTGTAAGCATTCATTGGGTGTTCAGAAACCAGAGGAATGTTCAGCTCACTTTTCTGCTAGACTTTTGTCCATTAATCATTCCTGGGCTGTTCTGAAACAAAGTTATTCTTATGCTCACATTCCCTTCATTATGAATATATTTATTTAGTTTTCCTACAGCCTTTTTAATCTCAGTGTCATCCTTTCCATATACTGTCCCTGTTTCTTTTCTGTTCTCTTATTATTGGTATGGGTGAAGTATCTCCTGCTGTTTGTTTTAATTTCCTAATTCAAGTCTAATGCAATTCAGTTGCAGACCTTAGACCTGAAGCCTAAAAGTCAGGCTGACTTTCAGTAACTCTCATTTGCTCCCTTTCCATATCCAAATTAAATCTAGGCACTTATGGAAGACCTTGCATAGACTTTACACCTATTTTACAATTCCTTTCCAACGTGATTCTCTCTCAAACCTAATGAAACCCTCAAACTGACTTGCTGATATCAGTGATGATGCTGATTATATGACAGTATATTCAGAAGGGAAATTTGCCTGTAAAAATACAGAAGAAATACACAAGATTCCTCCAGCTTCTGGCACTGTTGTCACAGCAGTATCTGAGAAGTGAACCTTGTATCTTCTGAAATCTAGGTGGTCCTTCCTCAACTCTTGGTGTACAACAACCTTTGCCTACCTTGTAGCATGCATATTACGTTCTGAATTACAGGAAGAAATAGAAAAGCTTACTGCCATATGGAGTTGTAAAGATATATGGCTGCTCAGACCTGCATGGTCACCTGGGACCACAGGAACATCTCCACTTTTCCAGCTATCCCTCCATAGCTTTCCCAGAAGATATGTTTCTGGGGCTGCACGGCATCTAAAAGAGCTCTCCTTAGAAGCTGCTGAGATGCTGAGATGATTATTGGAAATGTGCTTTTCAGAACTATACTGTAAAGTTTGAAAAATACTAAAACTTTACAATGTTTAAAAACAAGTAAAGACAGTTTTATTTGCAATAATTGTCATGTTGTTTCTCATTATGGTGTAGGAAATTCAGGGTAATGCCACTGAAATCAATGAAATTTCTCCAGATTTACGGAAAGAACCGAGAAAAAAATTTGTACCTCTGACAAACCCTGCTGGGGATCAGTTTGCAGCTCAGCTATAGGATTCTTGTGAAGGCTGGGGAAAGTCAGTCTTTTTGCTTGTAATCCTGCAAATATTTCAAAACCTGAGGTAAATCAGCTTGCATCTGCTCTACATTGCATTTACACGTTGCACTCCTTTGCAGATACCTATCATTATATATAGAATATATACTTTCTTACCGAATGTCTATGCAAAATGGTCGCCATTGTCAGTTAAAGGATTGCTTTGGGTTTGCGTGGCGGGGTTTTGGTAGCCGGGGAGGGGCTGCAGGGCCGGCTCCTGTGAGAAGCTTCTAGAAGCTTCCACAGCTCTAAGTCGGACCCGCCACTGGCGCAGGCCGAGCCCATCAGTGACGGTGGTAACACCTGTGGGAGAGCAGATTTAAGAAGGGGAACCTGCAGGGAGTGAGGGGAGTGGAACGTGAGAGGAACCCCTCTGTGGATACCGAGGGCAGGGAAGGAAGAGGGGATGCCCCTGCAGCCCGTGGTGAGACAAGATGGCAGGCTGTCCCCCCCCCCCAGCCCACAGAGGGGAGCAGATGCCCACCTGCAGCCCGGGGAGAGAGGAGCCCACGCTGGAGCAGGGGGATGGAGGCCCCACAAGATGGCCGCCGCTCTGTGGGAAAGCCTGCGCTAGGGCAGGGTGGGACTGAAGGACTGCAGCCTGGGGAAAGGACCCACGCCAGAGAAGTTCAAGGAGGACTGTATCCCATGGGAGGGACCCCCTGGTGGAGCAGGGGCCGAGTGAGGAGTCCTGCCCCTGAGGAGGAAGGAGCGGCAGAGACAAGGTGTGAGGAACTGACCCCAACCCCCATTCCCCGTCCCCCTGCGCCGCTGAGGGAGAGGAGGGAGAGAAAATTGTGAGTAAAATTAAGCCTGGGAAGCAGGGAGGAAGGTGTTTTAAGATTTGTTTTTACCTCCCATTGTCCTTGTTTTGATTTGACTGGTAGTAAATTAAATGGATTTTGTTTTTTTCCCCAAGTTGAGCCTGTCTTTTGCCCATGACTATAACTGGTGAGTGATCCCTCCCTGTCTTTGTCTCGACCCACAAGCATTTCTTTATATTTTCTCCTCATCATGCCAACAGGGGCAGGGGGAGGAGTGAGTGAGCGGCTTCGTGGTGCTTTGTTACCGGTTGGGCTTAAACCACGACAATGATCTAGCTATAAAAATAATAATAATTAAAAATATGAAAATGCCATTAGTGGAGTAATTAGTTTCCTTTCTTTTTCTTTTTCTTTTTTTTTTTGATGGTAAGTATCAAAGAAAAAGAATAAAAATTTTCACTCTAATACTACTGAAACTATTTCAAAATATGTTGTATTGTCCCAAATAATAAAAAAGAGTGCAGGGCAAATAGCGTCATGGGGGTTTTAAGTATAATTTCTCATTTGTCACTTTTAACATAGGGCCTACGTGATGAATGGAAATAACACAGAACAACCATTTAAAATTTTATTCTCTATAAGAAGGCAGCAATTGAGGCAGGAAAGGGATAGGATTAAAGAGGAAATAAATGTAAAAATAAAATGTTTCCTTTTGAAGATTACTCATTTAAGGAAAAGACCTTCATATTTTCAGTTAAACAGTTCTTTGTACCCAGGGAGCCTTTCTTTCACTCAAAGAATGCTTGTTAGTAACAATTTCTTGTTGGTAAAAGTTAAATGTCTTTTCTTTTTGATCTTAAAAGTTTAATTCTTCTATATTAATCCTACTCTTAATCAGAGAGATTTACCAAGACTTAAGAAGGACACATGTACGCACACAGCAGGGAACAGACAAGAAAGGGAAAAAAAAGATGACGACTCCTATTTATGGTTAAGCTTTGGAAAGATATAATTAATTCAGAACCCAGATTATTCAGGATTCAAGGGATGGTAGCTTTCTTTTCCTATCAGTGTAGTTTTTAGCCCTGGACTCTTGGAAGGTAATTTGTTTTTTTGACAGAAATTCTGGAGCCTTCGCTTCTCCTCTTCAAAGGCCTCCCATACCAATTAAAAGCTAGCTGCATATCGTTCTGGCGCCTCATGAAGGAAGCTCTTTGTTTCTTCAGCATGGTAGTTGCCGCAAGCCAACGAAACTACAAGTCCGTGCAGTTTAACATTAAGAAACATAAGAAATATGAGGGACAAAGAAAACAGATGGGTGCGTGTGAGCAAATGCAATGTTACAACCCTCTGTCAGGAAATGAGGCTTTACATCAGACAATGTTTCCATCACATGGTCATTGTTGATCTGAGTTACAGTGAAAACATTGAAAAAGAACCTCTTTTAATTTACTTTTCGGCAAATTGGTTGGTTGCGTAAAATAATGCTTTGGTTTATGGGTCAGTGGTTGATTTTAACAGAATCGGTATACCTAGCTCACTGACCCAGGCTATGGGCAACCTCAGCTGGCAGTGACCAGTCTCAGAAGCCAGGAAAAAATGGTAAAAATATCATTTAACGATACTTCCTGCAAAATCTTTTCCAGTTTCTAGTGATTTGTGGTTTAGGGTTTCTTGAGAAAGAGATTTTGAGGGAGTTCTCTTCCATGAAATTTGATCAGTCGTCTCTTGAAATCACATGAAATTATGACATCTCTAGCATCCCGAGTCAATGAGCAATGCTGTTCTTTGTGTAGAAAAGTATCTCCATTTGTTTGTTTACAATTTGCTAGGCACATTTGATGTCCTCTAGATGTTGTGTCGAGAGAAACAGTGAAGAGATACTCTGTTTTTATCTTCTGTGAGGCCCATATAGATTTTATGGGTCTCTATTATTCCCTCATTCCACTCTAGCATCTCTTTTCCAGACTGACCAGTCCTTTCTTTTAGTTGTTCTTTAAGAGGAAACTATTTCTCACCTTTGATCACCGACATTGGCTTTCTCTTTGAGTTTCCTAGTGTCTGGCTTTGAATATTTTTTGAGAGGATGACAGACCAGTATTTAATATGCAGAACATAATTTACAAAGTAGCATAATTATATTTTATTTTCAATTTTGCTTTGTTTTTTTTTTGTTAAACTTTGCTCTTCTACTGAAGTACAGTGACAGGTTTATTCTGCTCTAGCATAGATGTCAACAGCATTTTAATTTTATTTTTCCTGCAATTAAATTAACAAGTGGAATGGTGCTCCTTTTTTTTTCCTTGGCTACATACTGTATGTGTTAGCATAGATTGAATTTATTCTGCTTTACATTGCTTTGAGGACAGAAGAGGAGGTTCTAAAGCATTAAAACCACTCTCATCAGACTGTAGAAAGTTGTATGACACAGCGTTGTGGTGCAGCTTTCAAACCAGGGACTCCCCAAGTAGTTCATGTAGGACAGAAAGTCTTTGTCTTTATATACTCATCCTGCTTTAATATATGCTGTCTCTACTGGGAGCAGTCACATGTGGTGACTCCTCTCTGAATGCTTGTAGTTGCTTTTCTTAACCTGAACAAGACTGGAACAAACTGCGATCTTTTCATTTCTGTAGGGATATCTACCTCGGGATTGGCAGCGGCAGCTGAAGGGTTAATTCCCAATGGACACAGAAAAAGCAAACAGTCTGGGTGCTGGTTTGTAAAACGAATTTTCAATGTGTAGCCCACAGACTATCATTGATTGCGGTAAATAAATAAAACCACTCCTGACTTTTATTGTTGTAGGGAGTAATTATAATTCACAGGGCCAGACCCTTTGTGCCACAGAATGCTTCATTTGTGGCTTGCATGAGCAGATACATTAACTTCTGTAAGCTCTTTTCATTAGAACGCTATTACTCATTGAGGACTGATCAATATATCATCTATACAACATCTTGAATGTGGATGTCTGGACCCATTGTGGGCTTGCTGATAATGACTTCTTTATTCAAGCCAGCTTGTAGGAACAAGGAGATAAAGAAAAGGGAAGAGAATTATAGCATATGCTCATGAAAGTATTCTAAAGGTTATAAACAGAAAGCAGGAGTAAAGCTACAGGGTAGGGAAAGTGATCATAGAGAAAAAAAAGAGTGGAAAGGAACTGAAAGTTGAAAAGGAAAAAAGGTTAGAGTTTCACTGTATTTCTTTTTCTGTCATTATGCAAAGCAAGCTAAGTTTTAATAAACCTTCTTTTGAAACTAGTCCTCCCCTTTGGGATTATATTGCCCTTTAGGTTTTCATTTCCTAATGCTCTGCTCATCTTGTGAGGCGTTTAAGTATTCCCAATGAAAGCAGAGCACCATTTTTCTTCCCCCTTGCAATCTTTTATTTATCTTTTGTTCTCCTCCTTTCTCACCTCCCTCCTTCTACCCCAAATAAACTCTCTGGGGCTCAGAGGTTTTATTTCTTCCATTAACTTTTGATTTCTTACTGTATTCATCCTTTTCGTCTCTTTCAAGCTTTCCTCATGCTCTTTATCAAATGTTGTATCATTTATTAGAACTTTAATACGTAGTGTGACAGATTACAGCTTGATTTAGGCTTACTGCACTCTCCATATCTGGGGTACATTTTGGGAAATGGTAACGAATAGAAAATTATATATCCACAAAACACTTTATTCATTTATTCTAGCTTTTTCCTTGCTGCTCTACTTTGCATCTATTTTGCTGATGACAAAAGAAATGAAGAATTATAGTCTGTTCTGTAGATTGGAGTGGAGATGCCATGCAGCTGAAGGAAATATAGAAAGGGTTAGAATTGTTTTCAAGGATCAGAAAAAAGAAGTTATGAAACAATGCATAACAAGAAAGCCATCACAAGCTTCAACCTTGCAGTGGTAAGAAAAGAAGTATCTTTTTTCCCTGAAAGAAAACAAACCCAGATTCCTCATAAAGCAGATCTTCATCAAGTAAATATTTTAAGTACAGTACCAACAAAAAGAATGTGAATTAACACATCTTTAGTGCAGCATGAAGTTAAGTACCTGCACAATGCATACATGAAAATGAAAATCTCATAAGTTTATTTCAACAGATTTAGCAGTTCAGGAGGACCTTGCGAAGGAGAAGAGTACTTTCAGTGACAGAAAGTCAACATGTGGAAGTCAGTAAGAAGTTCAGGTCATAAGGCAGGACAAAACAGTTTTCTGAAGCTGACTGAAAACAGTTAAAGACATTTATCCACATTTTTAGAAAGCCCTCAGAACAGCAAGCTGATTTTGACTTGAATCCAGCAACCTAAAGGTGTTAAACAACCCAATTCATGGAAATTAGGGACTGGATGTCCCCACCACAGAAGAAGAAAGATAAACAGTATTGCAGACTGCTATGAGAATGATTTGAAATACTGCCCAGTACTGGTTCATAACAGTAGCACAGATGATCAGAAAAGCTCATTTTTATTACATGGGAAACAGGTATGGACTATTTCTAATAAGCTCAGGGTCAGAAAAAATTTTGTGGAAAAATTTTTGTCCAAAAAAATTTTACTTCTGGCTTTATCTTAAAAATAGCCAGATTCTTCCATCTGAAAACTAAAAGTTTCCACTAGAATGGAAATAATCCATTTTGGGTTGTGCTCATTTGTCAAGGCAGATCAAATATTATTCTCTGGGGACAGGTACCAGTAACTATACATCCATTTCAGCTGCCCAGTGCTTTATGGAAGTTGCAGTTCAGGCATCTCACTTGTGCCTTGTGATGAGCTGTAAGGCTGCAACATGGAAATCACAGGAGAGACTAATCTGCCCCAGCCCACAAAGGAAGAAGGGGATTAATTGCTCCCACTTCCCTGGAACATGAGAAAACGCAGTTCAGTGCTGGACTGTGTATAGATGAAACTTTTCAATTTGGAAACCTGTGTGTTTGTTTTGACCAAATGAAGTAAAAGGAAAGGTCTGACATTTCAGAAAGGGAAGATTAATGTTCAAAAGAAAGAAAAACAAAATTGTCGGTGGAAAGAAAAGCTGAAATCAGAAAAAGGGTTAGCACTCAAGTTCTAGCTAGCTATCACCATCTATGGCTGGGTAGACCCGGATAATCTCTGCCCAGTTGTTACCAGACCACAGGCACGCAGTAAGTCAGTAGTGACTTCATCTAGAAAAGTCTCTGCAGCACCTGTACTGGGGCAGGGCTCATGAAATACAACTCATAGTCCAGAGTTTGCTGCTCAGGGTCCATCAATGTTACATGGAGAGAATTAAAACACAGTTCTGGCATGCAGCACAGCACACCCTGCACTTACCGTGTGCTCTAGCTGTTTTGCCTCGGTGCTGCTACGTCTCTCTGCAGCTTGCTGTTATTCTTGCCTGCCTGTCCTGTGCAGAATACGAGATTTTACTTCAGCTTATTGGGTTGGGGTGGTTCATGTGCCTTTGGTAACATGTCAGTCCTCCTAAGGGTCAAATATGGAGATGTTTCAGACTGCTTTATGTATAATGTGCCTTCTAGACTCCAGGTTGATGTCTCTGATTCTGTGATTATTCCAGAACTTTATTCTGCTTATTTATAATTAGTTGTGCTGCTGAAGGAGGTTCAGTCAGATGTTAACAAACCAGTTTGTTGTGTACTTTGATTCTGCTTTCTCCTGCTTCTGCCAGACCTCTCACACCTTTCAGCCCTTTCTTAGTATGCCTAATCCTGCTATTGCAGTCTTTCACTGTGCTTGTATGAGAGAATTCTCCTCTTGCGTGGGCTTCTGCTAGGGAATTTTTCCTAGCTGGGCTGTTCCAGCAGTATTACATAAAGTGGTCCTGGGCTCGAGTGGGAGAATCCATTAGAAGTCCTTCACTGAGCCCAGAAGGGTTTGGGCTTCTTAATGTGTAACAGGACTTGCTTTAAATCTCCATGAAGGTCATCTAGCCTCTCTTGGGATCGGGAACCAGAATGTCTCTTCTCATTAGCCCTACAGACACTGAGCACTCGGTCCCTAGCATTTGGCCAATCCCACCACCATTTTCCTACAGCCACCAGTGAGAAGCTAAACAGCTCAAATCCCTGCGCTCTGACATTTCTTCACTGGTGAGCATTCTTTGGTGAGTGTATTTCTTACCACTGTAAAGCTTTGCTTAACTTCAGCACGTTCTGAATAGACTCCGTAATGTGAGAGCTGCAATTAGCTTCTTTGCATATCCTGTGCTCCACCTGGCGCAAAGGAGAAATTCAAACCTCTTATCTTTGTCTTCTTCTCCCCCCTCTGCTCATTTCAGTGCCTTCCTGTTCCTTATTCCTTATCACAATAAGACCAACATACTTCTTTCCACAGTGCCTACCTTTTGGAACAGCTTAAACTTCTCTGCCCTCATAAGCTTGCCTTCTTTTTTACAACTTGGAAATTAAATAAACTTGCCAAAAAGATAAATATTTTATGTCATGTATGCTTTTCCTATTGCCCAGATGTGTCAATGCTCTCACTTATTCTTTAAACACTGCCTTTACGCCTCTTTTTTTGCTGCTAAGTGCAATACAGGTTCTGTTTCGCATAGAGTTCTTCCAACTGATTTAGGAGGAAGTTTGTGTTAACAATACGATGTGAAATAAATTGCATTCCAAAATAGTGAAAAAAAAAAAATTATACTTAGATTTTTCACTAAAAGGAGAAGTGTGAAATAGTGATAAAAAAAGTACTAAAGAGCAGTTATTGATGGTTCAGTCACAGAATTGGTGTTCTCCAGAGACCTATGCTGAGCCCAGTTTTATTCAATACATGAATTAATAGTTTGGTTTTCATAACAGGGAATAAGCTCTTTACATAAAAAATATTTAGCAGAGGGGCTGTCAGTGTGTTTAAAAATAAGCATAAAATTCAGAAAAATCTAAGCAAATTGAAAAATCTAATATGAAACCCCTCTAGTTTTCAGGTAGGAAGGTTTTATACCTAGGTAGGTGTCATCAGCTGTGCAAGCACATAACATGGAGGAGTAGCTGGCTTTTCTGTAGCACATGCTGCGAGAGGCGCTGAAGCCATAGCATAAGGGAACAGTATCACGGGGCTGCAAGTACCATATTGAGAGAAGGCAAACAGCACTATAACTGCAAGATGCATGAAGTGATCATTTTATTTCTTTGGGAAAATGTAAGGTCCTGAGCCTTGTGATCATCTTTGGATGCTACACTGAAGAAAGATGAAGGTCAATTACAGTAGAGGAGAAAGGGCAGAGACAAGAATGGTGAGGTGAGAAAACAAGCTGGAAAGGGAAGGCTGAAGCAATCACGGTTACTTAAGCTGAAGGAGAGAAGGTGGAAAAAACGTAATAATGAGGTGAGATGTGCAAAAGGCTGCTGTAAAGAGAAGAAGGCAAATTGCTGTCCAGGTGGATGGAACAAAAGAAAATGGGTTTATACTGCAGTAAAAAAGTTCCAGAACATCATCCCTATTTTCCAGCATGACAGTAAGGAAGCCCTGGAAAAGATCTGGTGGAGGTTACGGTGTCTACCATAGACCTGTATAAGAGCTGGATCTTGAGGGGCCCTTCATTTCCAGTCTCTGCACTGAGACAATCAGTCCTATCACAGTGGTTGCCACAGTTATTTGTCTAACCTGTTCTGGGACATCTCCCTACATCCCCAGGCTGTCTATTCTAGGTCTTCATTAGATTTCCCTTAGGTGCCATTCTTTATGTCTTGCCTTTATCAGTGATGAAAAAAGAAGCAGCTTTAAGTATTTTGCAAGCAGCAATGCTTATCCATCCCAGCAAAACACTGTCGTTTTACCTTACATGGGGTTCCTTAAAAGCAGATGAGCTAGCTGCAGTAGACACTACCATGGATAGGGAGTTGAGCTGTAGGTACCTGCTTCAGGTTCTTCCAACCCACTTGTTTAGGTTTTCTGGATTTGCCAGCAATACACCTGCATGATGGTAGAAGAGGTTAAGCTGCACTTGGACTAAGGATAGAGGTACACAGGAATCCAAACAGAGATTTGAAGCTCAGATAACCGCAGCCAAACCACCTTCATATTTCCTATAGATTTCAGGTGGCAAGTATTTAGGCAGAATCCTGGGTGGGCTTGGGCAGCCTGTGCTGAAATCCTAGCTGTTTTGAGAAATTTGTTCCTGGGTTTTCCAGGTTGTCTCTACAGAAGCTGCAAGTGTATCCTTGGACTCCAGTATTGTGATGTACCTGTTGGAGAGTTTTGGTATCGAGATATTGTAATCCAAAGGGCTGTCTTGGTTGGTTGGCCATCCAGAGCCTGCCCTGCTTGTTGTGACTTTTAATGTGAGAACTGTACTCCCTGTGGAATGTTTGTATATTAGATCAGGAGGAAATTTCACATGAAACATCATTCTTCTGTGTAATTTAAAAAATTTTAAAAATGTATTAACTTTACTTGTTCTTAACTTCTTTGTGAGTGTCCTGTGAGTCCAAGGGCCATGTTGTTTAGAGGAATTACATTATCTGAAATATCTGTCGATATGCTTATTGAACCATAGGAGTGAATCTGCAATACTCACATGTCCTGAGGGCCTGAGGAGGTTGACTGTTTGGTACTCCTCCAGTCAGGGACACTTTCATATCCTGGTGAACAGCTATATGTATATCAAGTTTTATCTTCCAATCAATATTTGGAGTATATGAAGTGTGCATTCGTGCGTTTAGTATGGACCCTTATGACTACATGAGAACGTGTCCTAAAAGATCTTGTGGAATGTGAAAGGAAGACGAGTGATGTACCTCTGTCAGTCCTGCCAGACGTGTAATTTGAGATTGCTCTGGTGGAGGCTTTTTTTCTGGTCAAGCTCCAGTTTTTGCAGGGTGTAGTTTATGCAATATGTATAGCGTATGGGTATATTTCAGCATTAAAACTGGAACAATTTATGCTCATGCGCAACTTTCCTCACTTTGTGCATAGAAATCTTTGATGCCTGCTCAGGTGGATAAACTAAAGCATGTGCCTGAGCGCTTGAGGTATTAGAGCCTCAGTTATTATCATTCTTTGGAAAATGAAACAAGGCCACAAAGAGGTCTTGTATAAATTAAAAATGAAGCAAAATGAAAAAGTAAATAAGTCAGGAAAAATAATTAGCTGACATACGTTAATTTTTTAAAAATACTTGTTTGTGGAACAAAGTGTAATTAAGCCCTTAGTGAGCATATGGTATGCAAATACTAATGCAGTTTATTAGTATGTATTCAGCAGAATATTTGGGCAGATCATTCACATATACATATAAAAGCAAGCTGAAAACTAGAATGTGAGAATGAGAGCGGTCTAGGAATGATGAATGTTCATTCTACTGATATTTTTGGGTTTGAAGGAATCCAGCAAAATATAACCTCTGTAAGGGACACAAACCAATCTCATTTTTTTAATGAGGGTGCATGTCTAAGATGAGGGGAGGGTGAAACTAGCTGTGTTAAGCTAATTATACCTACTCTTTTTTTTTTTTTTGTAATTTTCTAACACCAAGTACTGAATTAGCTGTAACCACTTGTAACAGTTCTGGCTCCAGTTTTCAGTACTGTGTATACCCAGTCATGCTGGAACAGTTCCTCTCTCTCTCTACTTCTGCCTTTTAAGAGAGAGACCTTTTGAAAGTTTTGTTCCAAGACCTGACTTACTGCTTTCAGAGAGAGATTTTGAAGAGCTCTAAAATCTGCACACACAATTTATTTAACATTTGTGGTCAAATTAGCATTAATTAAAGCAAAAGAAGTTAAAAATCAGTAGTAACTCATAAAGCTAATGTAATCCTAATGTATTTTTTCAACACTGGGGCAGAATATGGTCAAAAAAATGGTCAGCCATTGCATTATCTGGTCAAGACTTGTAACATGAACTTCTCGTGACAGTTTTTGTTGTGCAGAACCAGTGAGATGGGATGAGTGATGGAGAGAAGATGGAGCAGCAAAAATTAATTTGGATTTGTGCAGTGCAGTGGTATTTGGAGGGGAAGGAGCAGTGCCTCTGACTTCATGATACTCCTCACTCCTTCCAGCTGTGCTGTCTCTGGGGCCACTCAGAGAACATAAATGTAAGCACAATGCACATCTGTGCAAGATCTTGGTCTCAGATCACAGGCAGGGGATCAATTCCACTACTGTTTTTTTGCAACAGAAAGTACAACAGAGCACCAAAACTAATGGGAACATAGGAGTCTACGGAGGTATTTATTAATAACAAATCTTATCGTAACCAAGATGGTATAGATCCATACAAACAACATCCACTGCATCTATCCTACTTTAAAAAAAGTCCATCTGGTGGCCCAGCTGTGGTAAATGCATTTCTCTTGACCATAATACAGGTCTAGTAACACACACAAGCTGAAAACTTGGCATAATGTGTTGGTGTGTGAAATAGATGAATTGTGATTACTTTTATGAGATACTCTTGGAACACTATGGTAATGTATTGACTGACAACGTGTATGTTAATTATTTTGTTACTATACATTTACATTTTGCGTTTCTTCCATAACCTTCACTATGGAATAGTGTATATTGAGGGAAGGGATTCGTCTGACTTTGCAAATTGAATTCATAGGAAGCCCCATCTTGAAAGTGGCAGTAGTGTGTGAAATGAGACTGCAGAACAAAGATTAAAGCAGCAGAACTGCTGAATACTGTTACAATATGGTTTCAAATAGGGTGAGAGTGAAGAATGGTTTCTTAATAGTTTTAAATGGTAAAATATTTCTGTACACTGATGAAGACAAAAATTATTTGCTTTATTGCTGCAATTCTAGCACTTACATGATTGACAAAGGTTCATTACAGAACATTAGTGAAACTCCAGCAAAACAGAAATGTAGTTTAAGACAGGGAAGCACATCACACCTTGCTTTCACCTCAGCTGATACAAAATTCACTGATGATGAGAGCATTTCTAATTCTGCTGATATAAAACATATTTAAGCTAATAGAATTACTCTTGATTTATCAGCAGGATAAGGACTTTTTGCCCTTAAGTCATATAAATTGCACTTGAGGAGTTCCAGACATTGTGCACCTTCAGATAT
Organism: Buteo buteo; assembly: GCF_964188355.1. NCBI lineage: Eukaryota > Metazoa > Chordata > Aves > Accipitriformes > Accipitridae > Buteo > Buteo buteo. The sequence continues at coordinate 6,918,456 of NC_134173.1, forward strand.
ACCCCCCCCCCCCTTTCCTTAATGTAAGAGCTTACAGCACTGAAAATCATATTTTGCAGGTGAGAAGGCAATACTTTTATTTTACTGCATGAAGGTATGTCTCTGTTGCTTTGAAAAGAACAGCTAAGAATCTTAAGCGGGACTATGTTGTGTTCCCACTGCAGGACAATTTTCAGCTTTGCAGTTGCCTTTCTAGTTTTCCACTTTGTCTCTGTACATAGTTTCTTGAGCAAATTAAAGCTATATCTGGCCCACCACCTTTAATTGAGTAACATCTACTCCATCTTCCTATACGAAAAAAAATCACTATTTTACTATAAATTAAAGATTGATTTTAAAAATGACAGTGGAGTTTAGGTTCCATTTAATTCTAAGGAAAAAAAGAATCTCACTCCTGCTATAACATTTCATATAAAATTAAGTATTTTGGTTTTTTGATGATCCTGTCTTTACCACAACTGAGGTAATTCTGCAAACTATGATTTCTAATAACTTTTTATACGCTTAACTGAAAATAACTTCTCTCTTCACCTATATTCAATTCATGACATCCTCTCAACTGAGTTTTTTATTAGATAGCTAAGATATACAAACAAAAATTTGGTTTAATTGAATATTCTCTGTAGATCATTAATTTTTAGGATAAGCCCTGAGTACATCACAAAATATAGTTGTGTTCAGACAAAATAATATGAGCCTCATCTTTTTTTCATTGAAGTCCTCCATGGACTCTAAAGTTGATAATCAAGCTTGAAATGAGATTATTATATTTTATAGAAATTCATGTGAAATATATATATATTTTTCAATGAAATGGATATTTCTTAGATATCACACCAGCTGAGATCTGAATTGTGGCTGAAACATTTCTGGATTAGTCAGTGGAGATTGTGCATATATATCACACGTGTTTAGAAAAAGTTACTGTTGTATTAAGAATCCATTACTGTTTGTATCAGCACACTTCAGAAGACAACACATACTAGCACTCAAGGTGTTACTGGCACAATTTCCCTTTTACTTTGGGCATTTCAGATCCAGATGAAAGTTTTTACATTTAGTTTCAAATGTGAACCTACATCTTTTTTATTGGGATTCTTCAGAAGTCCGATTTCCTTTATTTTAAAGAGAAGATTTTCCTGTTCCACAACTTTGCATGTGTTTAAAAGAGAAAAGGATGGCAAAATAAGAGATTCAGGATGTTGCCATTCAACAACACTAGCTGACACTTAAAAAAAAAAAAAAACAAACAAAAAACAAAACAAACTGCCACGCCGGAATGCTAAGTTATTATTTCATTATGGTATTTTGGAACACTTTCCATACTTTATAAATGTCATTGTAAGCCTCAGTATTTTACTGTAGATGTAATGGTTTAAGGACACAGGCAGAATAAATTTGTAAATAGAAGCAATATATTTTAAGATGAGTCGGTATAGTTAGGAAAAGTTGGTCAAACCATCAAGTGTACAAGACCTTCAGGTTTGTCTTCAAGGCAAGAAGGTGGCATGAGCCAGAAAACTTGTCTAGTTTTCCCAGCTATATCAATTAGTCAAAGAAAAGATATCACAGGTCCCAATAAAACTGTTCCTGCCTACTGTGAATAGTGAGCTTTTTTATTTTGCTTTTGTTACTTGTCATTATTTACAGTGCTATTTTACTAAAGAAAAGCAAAAAAAGGAACAGGAAGAGGCAGTATCTTGTTAAAACTGTTGATACAGCTGGGGAAGAAACACTGACCAGATTGCAGACATTCTGCTGCTTCTGCAGGAGGAGACGGACACCCTTGTGTGGTGCTTTTGACTAGCTCGCAGTTGCATGGAAACCAGAATCACAAATCCACCATTGGTGGCAGTCACGTTTTCTGTGGCAGGTAGAACAAACCTGGGGTGACTGGAAAGGGTAATTCCCTATAGTGCTGCAATGAACTGGTTAACCCGAACCAAGGTTTGTGACGTATTCAAGTGTGGAGGTCATTGCTGACTATCATATGAAACTGGCACTAGGTGAGGTTCACCAGTGCTTGCTGATTTTGCTCCGTTCATTTCTGACCGGTCATACTAAAATTGTCATAGAGAGCACATAAGGAGAAAACAAGGGGTACAAGTTGCCGTATTTGATGGTGGAATTGAAAGAGATGGTGTTACAAAGCAAACTTTTCTTGCTATTTGTTTTCCTCTACATACCTCTGATCTCAGTGGTTTGGCAGATCTAGATGGTCAAGAGGTCTCCTCCATGCCGGGAAATATTCCAAAGAACCGTGTCTTAACAGCACCCTTTTATAACACAAATTGTCTAATTTACGTATGTCTCACAATGCATCTGGGGTAACTTACTGCTATGTACACCAATTACAATTACCCAAAACCTCAATGCATTCAACGTGTGGTCTGGAGGGATTGCATCAGAGCTGGATGAGGCACAGGCAGTATCAGAGCTGAACATCGTAATCGAGAGGATATGTATTTAGTGCTTCTCAACCAGAGTGCAAATATGTATAAAGTTCAGATGCTACAGGCTGAACAGCACTTAAATGGAGCACTAACCCAACAGTTCTGCTCTGTAAGTGCTATGTTTGATTTTAACTAGACAACAAGCCTAAAGGAATGTGATTCCTTGGAGTAAGCTACATTCATATGTGACCTTTATATAATATCCTTATAGCTTTGTAGAAAGATTACAGGCAGTGGATTAAAGCCAAAGACTAAAGGGACAGTATTAAAAATATATGGGAAAGTTTTCATGCATGATGGCCATTTTGAAGAAGTGCAGCTAGAAAAACATCCAAGAGACGCAACTCTCAGCAGTTTGCAGAAGTAAATTTTCTCCACAGTCAAAATAGGAATGTTTCCTGGAGAAGACTGCAGGAAAATTGCTTATCTAGGTAGGGCCAAAGTCATTGAGGCAGACATGGGAAAGGTGGTGTTGCTCAGTCTTGAAGCTATTTTGCCAATTCTTTTCAGTGCAGAGCACGCAGAGACTGTGGCATCTGCAGTGGAAGCTGGTATGTAAAAAGAAGAATGTAGAAGCCGATGCACTTCGTGGTGAGGGGATTAAGCCCTTCTCTTAGAGGTATCTCTATATATGGCTTTGAGTCCCAAACCTGCTGATTCTGTACTCTGTGATGGGGAAGAGAGGCAGGAACCATCTATAAGGCTTACAGAGGTTTTGAAACATCTCAGACTTGTTACTTGGTGTGCTTCTTGAGGTTCAAAGAGAACTACTTTTTCAAGCTTTGTGACTATTTTACACCAGTCAAAAAATCACTTGAACTCAAGAATTGTGAACCTGCGCCCCCCGAAAGTTTCTTCTCTTTTTTCTTTAATGAATAACATATAGTCAAAAAGTAATACTTTCTCCATGCTTGCTGTGTTTCTTGGTTTATCTGGCCAAAAGGAGGGTAGAAACATGTGGCAACTCTGAGGTGTTAGGTGGCAATTTACCCATTGAAAACTGACCTGACACCAGCAAACTCACGTGAAATGGACAAACAACAGGTAATACTTGTAGTTTGTTGACTTCATGGACCAGATTTTAATTATAAAGGGTTTGTATCCCATTATTAATCTTCTGAGAAGTCAAATCCTCCTCAAACTTCTCTTTGTAGAGAGAAGACTAAAGAAAACCTGTATGCCTGTGGTTTTATTTGACTGTTTAAAGAGAGAAAAGTGTACCTATTTTTTCTGCAACACTCCTTTATACTATTTACCTGATTCCAGGGAATTCCAAGGGCAGGACACATCCTTTAATAAGGCCATGAACTGTATATCACAGCTAAGACTAGTAATAAACTCTAATACTGATGTTTTAAAAGCCTTCTTAAAGCAAGGTTAATAACATGACAATAGTAAACACCCCAGTCAGCATAAAATGAAATGAAGCCTACAGTATTTTAAATGCATAGGTCCTGTGAAAAAGGATACCAAGAAAAGACCTTTTGTTCATGAGCTTCTATATATAAAAAATTCAGTTTTCTGCTTGTGTCTCAGTTGAAGGTCATCTGTACATGAGCAAGAGAAAAATAACTACCATACTTGGCTGCAAAATGCTGGGATTATATAGCAACATTTACAATATTGTAAATAAAATGCTTTAATCGAAGATTAATATTTATGAAATTAGAGGAGTTCCATTAATGGCCAGACAGGTATTGTATTCATTTGTATTAATTGCTTTTTGTTTCCTTTTTTTCTCCTGAAAAGAATTTGCATGGTGTGGAAAGTGACACAAATACTATTCCTCTACTTCAGCCCTATGACAGAGCTAAAAGAATCTTGTAAAAATGTCAGCATAGTTAGCTGGCCAGTTTCTGAAGAAGCGCTTTATGTAGAAGATCACCGCTGTGTCCCTCATTCAAAAGGAAGAAACAGAAGGATATCCAAGTTCAGGATCAAATTTACATTTTGATGGGGTCTTGCACTGCTGGTTGGAATTAAGGATGCTTTCTAAAATTGGTGCCTCAGTCTCCAATCAGTTTCTCCCATCAGAAGGCATTTCCAGAGGGAGTCTGTGCAGAATATTTGAACTAACAAAGCAAAACAAAACAAACACACCAATTTTTGGACAAATAATCGCTTCAGTTATTTTCAGCAAAGAACACCAATTTCTTCCATTCATAAAAATTATAAAGGTTATCTGGAAGTTTTCAACACCATTTCTCTTCTCTGTGAAAGCAGAAAATAAGAATTATAATGCCATTCATGAGATAGTAGGCCATCATTTGCCTGTCATTTCTAAAAGGGGCTAAATCTATGCTGACTCTGGTGAAAATGCAGGAAATCTACTAAAAGGTGTAGAATGCAATAGACTATTTTCTTAACCTTCTGGATTGGGGCTGTTCTACCTCTTTGTTTAACAATTTTCTGGATTTGCTTGCCTTTGAAAACTCTGCTGATCACTAATCTCCTCTCCCCACAAAAAAACACCTTGCAAGTTTCATGACATTGTAACACCAATATGCAAAACCTGATTGAGCAGAAGAATGTTCGTTTAAAGTAGTTTAAACCTGCATACTACAAACATTTTCAAGCTAGTCAGAAGAGAGCAAGTTATATTAAAATCACATGATAAATCTTTCTTCTAAAAATTAGGAAAGTTTTTCAGCTGGGCCTTTGGATTTGTCAAGAAAGTTTCCCTTTCAACTTCAGATCCTCTGAAAAAATATATGACTTTTAAAATATTGTATGTTTTATCATTTTATTTTACAAAGTAGCTTGTTATTCAGAATATAACTGAGCAATCTGGACATGAAAATTCTGTTATTACTAAAGAATAAAGCAGCATAACACCACCTGTTATATACTTTTTTTTACTTGTCCTTCTTAAAACTCACCAACTACAAAAGTGTAAATACCTGTTAGGACATCGTGGTAGTTTGATATAATATTAAATGACAAGCTCTCCAACAAAGGATGATTGTATTTTCATAGTGAAAAGCTAAATAAGAGACAAATAGTAATTTCCTGAAGTAGGAACTTGCAGCCATTTTTCAGAATACTTCTATTTATGAAGATGTGGCCAGCTTTATTTTTTTTTTTTAATTTTACTTTTTTCCTACCAGATTTTCTGCTGGTAACTCATTACCTTTGTGTGGATCACTGCAACACCTGAAAACCTTCTTATTCTCTTGCATGATTACTAGTTTAGAGGAATAACTTTTTCCCTCAGCCCGGTTTTCATTTACCAGTCTCTACGTATTCAGCTCTTGAATAAAGTGACTAACACAATCCCTAGAGGTATAGAGAAGAAAATACTAAATATAAGTTGAAAGGTCATATTATTTCTGCATGTAGCACTGGTGCTGCTATCTTTGGAAAATTGTCCCCACTTTGGTGTCCAGAGTTCAGACTAGCTGCTGATAACATTGCAAATGCCCACAGAGAAGCCCCAAGCACAATTTAGAAACTTCTTACCCTGTCAGAGAGTGAGTTAGGAGGTATCAGTTTTAAGCCTATGAGTATTTAAGGGCAACATTGGTAATGGGCCCTTCAGTTAGCTCACAGTTGTTTAGCATGATTTAATGAGTTGAAACTGGTGCTAAAACAACTGAAACTCAGGCTTTGTTCTCAATGAGGTGGGGGTTAAATTCTAGGACAACTGTTCATATATTGTTGGGGAGAGAATCCGCATACAATTTCAAAGACAAGTTTATAAGAGTTTTTAACCCAAAATCCATCTCCTGGTTCAAATAAATATTTAATTCTGTGCCAGGCTACAGCTTGTCTTACCCAGGCAGACCGGGTGACCAGGATCTTCCCTTGTACGTTAGTCCCTCCAAAGCGATGTTCGCTGTTTGTTGCACTTCTGTGGTCTCACCCCAGTTTGTCAATGAGATGTCCTGAACACGATATTCCACTTGTGTGGATTTCCCCACTCTGGGGTCTGTCAGCAGCTGTGTAGGCAGATCAAAATCACTGTGAACATTTTTGCTGCCAGTTCATATTCCGCCGAGTATCTTTCAACATCACAACAACCTTCTGCTACCAGGTATGTGTTCCTGCAAATGCACTTCACAAATTTTGATTTGTAGTTCTCTGTCTATGGCTTCTGCAGATGTAGGTTGTTATCATTTTTGTCACACTGGAGGCCACGAGTCCTCTCACTGTGGGGTTGGAGATTACGATTGCAGAACATGCTGCAGAAAGCTCTGGACGTTAATTTCCAGCCCAGCAGGTGCCTAGGAAGGTGTCCATTCTTTTGCCTTCACGGTACAGAAAAGCCAGCCTGCAGTAACAGCGCTGGTGGTGGAAACCCCAGAGAGGTCAAGTGAATGTCGTCCAGTGGAGGGGCCGGGATCCCCTTGGATGCTTCCTGATGTGTTCATCAGCAGCTTGGAGGTTAGCAAATGCTATCATTTTGTCTAGAAGGCATGAAATGTAGGCTACTCATCCTCCAAGTAAATAGAAGTCATTCCCAAGACCTGACTCAGAGCTGCGTGGACTTCCCAGCTCAGGTCTCGGTGCAGTACCCTCACAGAGGGGTTCTTCACTTACTGGAGGGCTGTTCCGACCCGGTTACAATATGGGATACCCAGTTAGAATATGGGGGGCAAACTGGTCAGACCTCAGGAAGGGCTCGTGAGATACACCGTGGCATGCCATGAGGAGGAGAAAGATGCTGTGCTATAGGCTCTGGCTCCAGAGCCAACACTTGTCCTCGAGGAGCCTCCACCGTCAGCCAGTACGGAACATTTGCAATGCTGCTTCCCACAGTTGCCTTTTGGGGATGGAAGGCATGCATTTTCAAGGCTGTACCAGGACACGAAGCAATCAAAAAAAAAAAAACCTACACAAAGCAATGGGATATCACTTAAGGGTGTCTCCAGAGGCTATGGTATAACACAGTCCAAAATACAATTGCGAGACCTTAAAATTAATTGGACCTAATCCAGCCTTCTGTTCTGTAATTTTTTTTTGTTCTGTCAGCTAAATCAGGAGTCCATTACTAATTCCCCATAAAAGCAAATTTAAGTAGGACACTAAGCCTCAGTCTAGGGTAGCTGACTCTCACCTGCACCGGGACCGCTCTCACGTGCCCCGCGCCTCACGTACAACGTTAATGAGTGCAGCACAGTGGTGTGTAGAGGTGCAAGAACTCAAGCCATTGCTCCAAAGTAAGAAACAAAGCTCCTAAAGGCCGTCTTGGACTCAGCTATAGCAGTTCAGAAACATGAAGATATGACTGCCTTCAGTTTAAACATAATTTCTCGACATGCACCATGGAATGTGTGTTTAACCTATTAAAAAATGAGTGTTTGAAAGAAAAGAAAAAAAAAAAGTAGGGTAACCCTTTAATAATGTTTGGGACAAAAGAGTCATTTCCCTGATATATTAAAAAATGGCAATGACACGAGACAAAAGCACTGAACAGGGTATTAAAGAGAAATTTTCCTTCTGCTGTTTGCTTTAACAATCTAAAATAAAAAGTTGTATTCACATACATAACCTCCAGCTTTTCAACTCACCTGGAGAGCTCCCCTACCCACAATGCACTAAGTGGATGATTAAAAAGAAATGGGGGCTTAACTGAGGGGTAAGCGTGGGGTCTCTGGAGCTTTGCAAAGCACTGAACCATGCAGCTACAGCTGTCCTCCAAACAAGCCCAACATTCTTTATTTATTTGTTATGAAATATTTATGGATGTTATGAAAGGTTTAAAATAATGTGTCTGTCTCTCTCTCTCCCCTCTTATTTTTGCCCTGGCACAGTGTTTTCTAATGCATAAATAATTCTGGCCTGTGGACAGTGGGACAGCACATTAGGTGGGATGTATCCGCTGTATCACATTCTTTCTGCCTGAGAGAAAATATCATTCCTAGTAATTTTCTACACTTATACAATCTGCGTTGACAGTAAATAATTGATGTATGAATTTAGGACTAAACTCCAACACAATATGACTTTATGTCAAGGGTTACTCCCAGCAGATTTTGAGCTAAATCATCTTGCAAAATGGATTCTTTCAGTGGAAAAAGGGGGAAAAAAAAGCTTTTTTAAATTATTTTAATGGAAAGATGGGACCTCTGCATAGTGCTTCTTTTGATGAGGTCTTGCTTTGCATGGCTGGTAATAAAACCAAGCAATCTACCCATTATGAGATTGGAAATGTTTCATTTGTGATCACAACTAGATTTTTTTTTTTTTTTAGATTGACATAAGCAGGTTATTTTTTGTTCCTTTCCTTTCCTTTCCTTTCCTTTCCTTTCCTTTCCTTTCCTTTCCTTTCCTTTCCTTTCCTTTCCTTTCCTTTCCTTTCCTTTCCTTTCCTTTCCTTTCCTTTCCTTTCCTTTCCTTTCCTTTCCTTTCCTTTCCTTTCCTTTCCTTTCCTTTTTTTTTCTTTTTTCTTTTTTCCATTTCTTTTTTTGCGATAGGAGAGTTAGCATGTGATAGGGTGCCCTCTGCTTTCCATGCCTGTATTTTCCATACAAAGTACAATTATGTTTTAAATTACAAGCTGGATATATTTGCAACTTAAAGATACATAACTGGAAGAAAGGCTTCACATAAAGGATTACAAATTTACTCCTAGTGTTGCAATTAAAATCCTTTTCATCATGAGAAAGTGGTTACCATCAGACAAAAAGGAAACAAGGAAAGAAATGGATTAGAGAAGAAAGCTTTTATGATAGAGATGGAACTGAAATACTCAATACCTCTATATATCTTATTAAAGACTAGACAGGAAGATCAAAGAAAAATCATTGTATAAATAACCCATCATAAAATGCTCTTATTTAGAGGAAGGGAATTAACAGACTGGGGTGGGAGTTATTTGTTTGGTTTTCATTCTGTTTTATTTCATGATTTAATGCACAGCAGAAAAAAAATTATGTATTTCCCTTTATACTAAATATTTGCACCTCTGCTGGTGCACCAGGCATATACAGTTTATTTTAAATTAAAACATCATCACAGTCTTTGAACAAATATCAATATCATTATCTCTGTCAGTGATTCCTTCTCTGCTTAAAATTGTAATGACACTTGTTTACTTATGTTAAACCTCCACTTGTGGAAAATTACTGAATTTGTTGTGACACAGAAACTGAATAGCAAGAGAGCTTTTTGTTAAAGGGACAAAACTGTCTCCTGGGACGACAGAGACAAAACTCTCTCTTATTTCTCAACATTCAAGTAAATATCTACTAGTGACTGTTCTATAGATGGCACTCATGCCTCTAAGCAAGAAGCACAGATCCAAGTTCGGGTGAGGAATATTAAAAACAAATACTTTGATCTGAAGAAAATTTCCTAAAAGAGATTGACAATTGTTTGAGAAATACCAAAATGTTTTTTCCTCTTATTTATAGATTTGGCATCTAAGACTGTAAAATAGCAACAAAAAGATATCTCTGATAGAGAAGTGGTTTGCAGTAAACTACTTTCTTGTGCCTTTGCTAGGGAAAGTTATATATACTGTAAATTCTCCTGTGATTTTCTGGAATGAGGAGGGGGAAGAAGGGTTGAAAGCAGTCATGGTTTTAGTTAGAGAAGGTGCAACTGAGACATGTAATATAACAGAACTTGCTGTAATTTCTGAAGGTTAGTCAAATTGTTCTTAGGAGTGCTCTCTTGCAGGGGTGTTGTTTGGCTTGGTACAAACCTAACTGCAACTTCCTAAATGTTCCTAAAATATGCAGTGCATTTAACTTTTGCAAGACAGAAGTTTAAACCCAAATATAAGCCACGCATTTAAGTTTAGCAAAACCTGAAGGTTATTTTTAACTGAAAGCAAATAGAACTTAGGAAGTTCAAGTTAAAAAAAAAAAAGTTGCCCAGCCGGTATCTGTCATCTCTAATAGTAACAACATCTTTGGCTGAGTTTTAACTGAACTGGTTATCAGTATAATTAAATATATAAAAGTAGCATCCTGATTCATGAGGAAGCCATTCGATTTTCTCAATAGGCTGCTCTGCAAATCCAGAAAATCAGGAGTGATCCTCAGACTATTCCAGCTTGGACTCCAAACTCCTAATAGCTATGCCCCAGTACAAAGGGGTCCTAATTCATATATTTCACAGTGCCTGTAGAAATAAGCCTGCCTTGGGGTCTCCTCTTAAGTGATGAAGCTGGGAAAGACCTCTGCAAAGATGAATACTTTGGTCTTAGGGCACTAGGTGTTATTTGGCTCTGTTTCAGACATGGTCAAGAGGAGCAGAAATCCTCCCTGACAGAAGCGTTATCAGGGGGCTGCATGTAATGTAAGAAGCGTTTAGGAATCCCATCACTTCACGTGGTGCAAACTTAGATTTGAGAAAGAGAATTGCTTTCCGCAATGTAAAGGGGAAAAGGTGAGTCTACTATTCCCACTGACTTCAAAAGGAACTAGGCTTCATTCACCAACCTTGAATTAGGCCCATAAATATAAAATGAAATATGCTTAAGGAGGACAAAGTGAACCAAAAAGATTAAAGGATTAACACTGACAGTTGCAAACCCCACAAAGGCGTCAAAAGCCACTCTCATTGTTCTGTCCCTGGCAGTAACAGTAGCAGATGCTGAGGAAATGAATAAGAAACCAAAGCAAGTACAGCTTGCTCTTTCATTCAGAATGGCCTCTTTACTTGTGAGGATCAGTGGGTCAGGGGCTTCCTGAGACAGAATTTGCAACAATCATGCGTCCTTTTGTTTTTGAAGCCATACATACCTTTGGCATCTGCACCATGCAGTGGTAGTGAATTCTGTGCGTCATTCTGTATGTTGTTCTATACAAAATAACTATGCAGTTTTTTGAAAGGAATGTTCTTTTTTTTTGCTTTTAAGACTTCTCTCTGATTCTTGTATTGGGAGCCTCCTAGTTCTTCTGTTTTATTAGAAATAGTAAACAGCTTTTCTCCGCTCATATTATTGGCATCTCTGAATATTTTATATATCCACTCAGTTCTGTCTGTTGGTTTTGGTTTTTTGTTGTTTGTTTTCTTCCATATTGTAGAATCCAAGAATATTCAATCCCATCCCATATGGGATTCTGGATCTCTGATCATCCTTATCTGTACTGGTCCTTGTTCTGCTTGTTCTGCTGCATAATTATTCAGATTGAGTGGCCAACATTGTGGTCAATGTCGAAGATAGCATTTCCTTGTGGGTTTATGCATAATGCAGTAGTGTAATGCTTGCTGGTTTGTTCTCTATTCTTTTCCAAATAATTCCTTATGTTCTACTTGTCTTTTTGGTGTCACTGAACACTGAGTTGATGTTTCCAGAGAATGACCCACAAAGACTCCAAGATTGCTCTTCTGCATTGAAATATCTAATTGAAAGCCCACAGCTGTATATATATACCGGTAGAGTCATACTCACTATGTATTATTTCATATTTATCAAGACTGATTTTCATCTGCCATTTTAATTCTTCATCACTTGGTATTGCTAACACTCTTTCCAGATGCTCAATCAACAATAGTTTTGAGTATCCTGAAGAGTACGGTGTTACTAGTATATTTTTCCACTTCATTTATGAGGCTATTAAAAAAATTTCTATAGGATTCAGGCAGGATAGAAGGAAACCGATGCTGTAAAATGTGGTAAATGCTTAGACACATGTTGAAAATACCATCAGAAGGTCATGGTAAATGCCTCCCACAAATCTACAACATTACCATTTGCAAGTGTCCATTCATGTAAGGTTGGCCCTTACTCAACATTTCTGAGGCTCTCATAGGTGATTTTCCAGTTCTTCCTACTGGTTAGGTCCATATGTTGTTGCAGGATTATTTTTAGAAAAGAAATATGCAGTGGGGAAAAAATAAATAATAAAAGTGTTTCTTGCTTCCATTGGTGCTCATGCTAAATCTTGTTTCTTTCCCTGGAAGAAAAAATAATACTCTGTGGAGGAGCCAGAAATCAATACAAGAATTTACCACCAAGTAGAGATGAATTTTCTAGGAAGTAAGGATGAAGCTGATGGACTGGTGGAATGACCATAGCAGACTCAGTTTGAAGTTTGGATGGCAAAAATGTTTCATGGGCACCTCAAAAAATTATGATGTCTGCCCTCCTCTGGGAGACCTTTTGGCTAGTGTCAGTGGTATAGTATTCACAGGTACATACACTGAGGTCACCATAGAATATGTTGCACAACTGGCTGTATCTTGCATCCTTCACTAGTTCTTCTAGAAATATATTAGGACACACCACTCAGTACCTCTCAGAGGGAGCAGAGGTGCAAGGAGGAAGAGGGAAGGAAGTATGCTACTATAGTGTGAATAGCTGTTGAGACTTGCTGAGTCCCAGCTCAGAGTTTGAAAAGCTGTGTCCTTATATAGGATCCCATGGAAATTGATGGGCATAGTATCAGAAAAATATTGTGTTAGCCTTTCTAATGTATCCCTGGTTTCTGCTGTAAGATTTCAGCTAGCTGAGAGTATCTTATATATTGCTGACACCACATATTCAGAAATTAAGTACGACACCTGAGAATCTGAAATCGCTTCAAGTGCTATGAACTGTCTGTTTCTTTTCTTTTACTCAGTTTCTGGATGTTTTTGAACCTATGTGATTATTTCACGTTCAAAACTCAGCCCTAAATACAGGTACAAAGTACAGCCTCATTGATCTCTGGATGCTGGAGGACTTTGGTTATTCTCTTTTGTTCCAGGAGTGAGAGACGCTGTCAGCTCTCTAAACAGAAAGTCGGAAATGAAGAATTTTTACTACTTCCCTGATTTTAATTCCTTTAACTTCCTAAATTCTACAGTCCAGTGACTAGATCTTTTCTGTTGATAATACCTGCCAAGGGCAATCTAGGAAGCAACCACCATCTTTGCTTTTCCTGGTCTATGCCAGTGCTCCTTCCTGCCTAGGTCTAGGCTGGCAATTAGAATCCTTCCTGCCTAGGTCTAGGCTGGCAATTAGCAATCTTCAATCTGGGATAGCTGGCATTGGACTCTATACTACTATAGCTACAAGCTGTAAGGGAAACTCCAACTCTTGCAAACAGATAACCCAAATGAGTGACACACTGTGCTAGGCTATAAGCAGACATAAAAGACAGGCATGTAGGCTATCTTTATGTGAAATTTGCAATACGTAGTAATTTTAAATTTCTTTTCCTTGTCTTCTGTCTCCTCCCTCTCCTTACTGCCTATACAGGGTCATTTCATCTCCTGCACTTCAGAAGTCTAGTACCTTTCCTCCTTATCACACGATGACTGAGGAACTCCCCGGGAGCTCTAAGACCATCCTGGATTTGGCCACCTGTGAGCCAGAATTTTACTTGTGGCAGCCTTAATTCCACTTTCAAAAGTTAAAACTATGTCCCATGAGCTCCTTTCCCCATCCTTTTTCCAGACCTTCTTGTTTGACAGCAGTCTAAAGGGGGGAAAAAGCCATAGTCTGGAACCTTAGTCCATACTAAAATTGAACCTTAAGGAAAAAATATCAAAAAACAGAATTTGGAGAGTTAGCGATGCTGTTACAGTGCTTGCTTGCTCATAAAGGCAATTACACATGCAAGTGAATTGTATAAGCATTTATACACTTCTTTCTGGAGTGAAATGCTCATCAAATATTTTCAGCAAAGGCAAATATTTTCTGTACTCTTGCTTCATGTTTCACAGCACAAGTTAATGAGTTGGCTGGCACTTTGATGTTCAATGTGTTAGGCTTCATTGTAGTTCAGAATCTCAGTCCCTGCTCATTTGTGTCATTTTGCAAATTTATCAAAGGACAGATCTTGTGAGGCCTGCTGGTGGGCTTCCTCCTCATGCTCCTCTTCCCACCCGCAGCATGTTTTAGAGTGTCTACACTGGAGTTGCTGTAGTGCAGTGAAGTGTAGCAACACCTGAACCAAGTTAAGTTAGGCCTAGTGGTCCCAGGTACGATGTGAGTTCAGGTACTGGGCTGAGGAGTGATGCTGGTACCCGAGATCGCTCTGTCCCACCTCATTTGGATGTAAGAGCTATCAGCCAGAGTTATGCCTTCAGCTGCAGTGCAGCCAGAGTCCCCTCCATCCTGTCCTAAAACGAACTAACTTCTGATAGGATGCTGAGCGATGAGGGTGGCAGGGAGTCACCGAGGGTCATATTCTTCTATGTCTAACGCTAGATGAGCAGTACTGTGATGTTATGAAGATCGTATTGTATTCTAAACATGTTTTCTCTTGCTTTCTTAAATTCCTCCTAGAGCTTTTCACCAATAGATTTTGCAGGCCTGTTGGTCCTGCTTAGTGCTGTTCATACATTTAAACCTACTGTCCCCAAATTCTTTAGTCTGAAGTACCAGTCTTAGTGATGTGAAATTCATTTTGGTATATAAGACTCCTCAGGTTTGCTCTTACTGCGTCAGCAGTGTGTCCCACCAGAATATAGCTGGATGGTTCTTCCCTATTCTCCTCAAGGTAAGCATTCTGAAATTTTTTTTTTTTTTTTAATGTGAAAACTGGTTTCTTGGAAATTTGCATTCAGAAATTCTGCTTCCATTGCCTATGAATGTTACAGGTTGAATAGCTCTCGTATCCACTCTCAGCAATTGGCTGCTTCTTATTGGAACCATATTTTTTGTCATGCATCTAGTGAGGCTGGTACATCACTGGAAAAAAGGTACATATGTGGATTCCAATATATAGAAAAAATGAAGGTTTAGAGTACATTTCTATTCATTTTCCTCCATCTTAGCCAAAGCATTTTTATTTTTTTTTCACATATTTCCCTTTTTTTCCAGATGGGAATAAAGCAAATACTTTCAATGTAAAAGGAGGCAGTTACGGAAAATCAAGCTTCAGCCCCAGCCCTGAGTACATACTTGGGCAGATAACCAAGACAGAGAACCTTCCAAACACAGTTGGTTGACTTCCAAGTGAATCATGTTATTTGTGTTGGGAAGACCAACCTATTTTTTTTCAATATTTTGCTGTATATTAAATTGAGTTGACTAACTTTCCTCACTGTGTATAGTAGTGAGCACTATTCTCTGAGCTAGATAGGAAATATTTAAGCAGATCTTTTGATAAAATGCTGAGTGTTATATTGCACGAAGTGAAACGAGAAAGCTTCTTTCATTTTAAGAAATCTGCATAAAATATAGGTAAGAATCACAATCAGCCTAAATTTTCTTTCCCTTTACTACAATTTTAATATTTTACCTTCTAATATGAAAATGAAAGGCATTCTTTTAATATATTTTTCTTTAAAATGTAAATTATATTTATGTCCGGTCTCGAAGGTGAAAGTCAATGGTGCTTCAAGTTTCTGCGGATTTCTTCTTGGCCCGAGTTCCCTATTTTTGTCTTGACAAGCAATGTCCCCATAACTTACAGATTTTATACATAAAGGATTGTGGAGAATGGTGTGGAAACAGGTTTGTAGATTAGAGAGTTGGTGGCAGCCTTTGGACAGGTGAAAATTATTAAAAAGGACTGATGAACTGCATAGTGAGTTTTTGTTGCCAGTTCATTCTCAAACCAGTAATGAAGTTACAGCCTAATTAAGTTCATACCTTTTCTTTCTACCTGAATGGCTGGAGCACAGAATCAGAGCAGCTTGACATGCAGGTTTTTTCAGAAAGTGACCCTCCACTTTTACTCTCTGGCATGTCTTTGGCATTGATCGTGTGTTCTTAGTGCTGGTGCTGAAAAGAGCAAAATCTCCATGTCCTTCCAGCCCAACCTTTGCAGAATTCCAGTCTGACATTAGATATAACTATAGGTGCAGAAAGCTGTTTTGACTAGTGTCGAAAAAGTTTGTTTTCAAGACTTCTCTCTTGTATGTGTAGGAGATTAGGGGAGGAAGGCACATTGAAATGGAAAAGCGAACATGGAAAACAAGAATTAAACAAATATTTGATCCCATAAAAATTTAAACCAGCATAACTAATATTTAGGGGAATATTTACATGTTAGGAAAAAAAATAGCAAAAACTCGAAAGGCATCTATTTAAATAACCGTCCTTTCAAGAGGTTAGATCAGCATATGCTGACAAGAGGCTTGTGTTGTGGTTTTTGTAGTACTCTTAGCCTAATTAACAAATGCATTACTGGCACAAGTGAGCCTGGAACAATTGCCAGTCAGAACACTCAGAGAGAAGCCACCAGGGAACACTGGATAGCAATAAAAAGCCATGGCTGCTTATTTTTAATTCTTTGGAGGGCCAATTCAAACAGCAAATGTAATTACAATTCTGTAAATAGAACACCCGAAAGCACTCCTTCTGGCATTAGTATGCATATCTTTGATATTTGTTTAACAAATGATCAAGTAGCCCTTTCCCTATGTTGCTTCTTATTTAAGGGGTTTGCAAATTTGAAAAGCAATGCTGAAAATACCATATAGCTGTGTAGGCTTTCACTTTCAAATGCATTGGAAAATCACTGATTTGGCTAGTGAAAGAGCCTGAATGTTACGTTCTACTTCAGGTACACTAAGCAGAAGAGGTAGATTTGCGAGTACCTTTTGTGTTGGTGTTCCTTTATTTGACGACCTGACACTGATTATGTTGGAGCGTGATAAAGCCAAAGTGAAACGATAGCACTTGACCATCTAAATGCTAAACTAAATGTTCTGTGTCCCTGCTCTACTTTCACTTAGCACAAAACCAAGAGTCAAAATAGAAAGAAGAAAACTTTGCTGTCCTTCAGATGTGGCATACTTTCTCATTACTTGACATACCGAGTGTCTCAGCAGGATGCTATCCTAGTTTGTAGTATTTTGTGCAGCAGGCAGGCTTGCTGTGGTAGGTTAATTCAGAGAAAGAGCGAAAGAGGCTAAGGCACAGCAAGATGTGATCATAAATTAATAATGTTCAATGGACTGTGACTGTGAGAGCTGCTATTGGTGTTTCAGGTCAGGATAATCCCTAGACTCGGTTTAATTTCAAAAATGGCAGCCATATATTTCATGTGCAAGTGGAAGAACACAGAAATCTTGTGGGGGATAAAAAGCTCTTAGAGAGATGAAGGCAAGTACCGGAGGGAGAAAAAGGGGAAAAGAATAATAATAAGGCCAAAGCGCGGTACACTATCCTGCCATCTATATATGAATACTTGGTAAATACAGTAACATTAACAACATGATTCCTGTATTAAAGATTCACATGATCAAAAATCTCAAATTCTTGCTAAGGTATTCCTGGTTTTCCTCTGACTTCGAGAGTTAACTGACAGATGTTTTCCACTGGCCAAATGGGTGGGTGAGGAATGGTATCAGCTGTCATTAAGATGTACAAAAGGGAAAAGCATCTTTAAAAATTCTTTCTGTGTCCCCTCCAACCTTCCTGCCCGCCCCAGTTTCATAGTTTTGCTTGGCTTTTAGGAAACAGAAGCCACCTGTTTTTGGCTACCAAAACCCATATTTATTAACTCTTTTAATTTCATTATTGCTCAACAGCCAGTGCTTGACATCGACTTTAAAAGACACCGCTACTTTCTCAACAGTTAAAACCGTACCAAATTATTTGTGCAATGGGCACAAATCTTTGCCTTGTGTTTCTAGTATTTTTAAAAAGTCAGTCTTACTGTTGGAATGTATTTACATTTCTGAATTTATGACAGAGAGGAAAGCTCTGTAATTTGATTTCTTCCAGCTTGCTTTAAAAGCACCTGTTCTTTCTAAGCAGTGTGGTAGGGCAGAAGGGAGGCTGGCTGCTTGCTTATCCTGGCTGGTGTGCTTCGCCTCTGCCCAAACCTTTACAGGAGGACGAAGGATGGCTCTTCCATGACAGGGAAAGGTCTACTCTGTCAAGGATGCTTTGGGAATGCATTGTGGGGCAAGGTGAGGGGGTGGCCTCACGGGATACCCGGTTTTGTTACTCAGCTAAGCCAGCTTCAGAGCTTGCGCTTCCTTAGCCGCTACTCCGTGGCCGTACTGTATACGATGGCTCTGTTCAGCATTTTGTGTTGCAAATCAATACACGCCAAACTGATGCTAGTTAAAAATAACCTTTAAAAAGCTTATTTGTAACGCAGATAATTTCAGAGAGCTGATTTACAGCGTGGCCTCCAAAACTGTTGTCTGGGCACTGCTGAATGGGCAGTGAACCAGTGTGTGAGAACAACTGCTTGGGAAAAAGAGCCTTTTAATTTGGCTTTGCTGCCAAAGTCAATATATCTTGTACTCATGTCCTGAGATAGACAGCAAACAGGGTGCTTGCAGCATGAAAACCAACAGGGAGGCTTCTGAAAGGAACTGGAGTCCTGGCTGCAGCAAAGACCAAACTCCCAGCCCAAAGGCTCCAAGGTGACAGATGGCAAGAGGCTTCCCTAGGGACTGCGTGGGACCGTTATAGCTGAAGCAGCCAACAAAAAGACCGGAGGGAAAAGTAAATTCTCAAAAAGACAGTGCGCAGACTTATTTTTTTCTAAACTTTCATTTCACCTGTTTCGCTTTTTCCCAGCAGATCTGAATGTTCCCTGTTGGAGGTATGGCTTTGTTCTGTTTTTCTTTGCTGATAGGCTCAAGCTTTGGAGACTTTGTGGTACACCCAGTAACTGGCTGAGCTCACTCCAAGAAATTAATTAATACAGCTGTAGCAGGGCAGCACTGAGTATACAAAGTAATATTACTTTGAGTTGTAAAGATAACACAGCAAGACTCTTGGGTTACGGCTGAGCATATGAGACAAGCTCCCACTACCCACCTCCCAGGGCCAAAAGTTTTGAACTTAGGGGAAATGATATCAAAAGCATCTAATCCCTTATCCAACTTATGGATATTGGCTTTAAGCTCTAGTGAAAACTATGTATTCCCCAACTTGTCTTGCCTGTAGGGCCAAAGCTGCTATGTGGTATTATTGTGGTGTCTTCTGAGTTTGGACCCATCTCCCCAGTTTGTGTCACAGCTGGAAATGGAGGTGGTGGTCAGACACTGTCAATCAACTGGCCAGTGGTGAAAGCTGTCACCCAGCGTTGTGAAAGACAGGGAGTCAATTCAGTCTTGAAAACATTTGAGGCTACTTGTTCCAGCTCTAATATGAATGATTTAACTACCCTGTAGCAGATACTCTGGAGGTTCAATTTGTTTATTTTAATATTTCCCATCTGTTCCATATGGCATAAAGTAATAAATCCTTATTGGGTGTAATTCTACAGAGCAGTGGATACAGCAGATAATACGGTTCTATCTCCTGATTCAATAACTGACATATAATGCTTTAACTGATGAGTGGATGCGTAACAGCTAAGTGCCTCCACTCTACACATTCACTCAAATGTTGCCATTTATGTTGGGATCTTACCTAATCCAGGGGTTTGTTTAGATCTGACCACAGAACAAAGTAAGCAATAGGATTTGTAAGAGCTAGAACTAGGTTTTGTCAGAATACAAAGTAGGACATCAAAAATTTGATAGTAATGACATAGGTGTATGTAGACTAGGTGGGCAAAAAAAAAGAGTAAGAAACTATAAGAGATTTACAAAAAAATCTCTCCCTCTGCCTACCATATCTTCCCAGGACATCTCCTCTCCTTACTGTTTGGTCTGATTCTAGCAGTATTTCAATGGAGTCCTAAATTGCAACCAGTTCTGTACAGTTTTCCCTAGTCCTTATGAAAAGTCTTCCCTATCTCTCCATCCCCTCTAAAGTCTAGATATGCATCAGACACTTTCTCGCTTTCTTTGCATGTCCCCCTTAACCTCTTAAAAATTCTTTTCTTTACTTACACTTTCAGAAGGTTCCTCTTACCCAGAATACTATAAATAGGCAGCTTTCCCCTCTTTCACATAGCCATAGTTGCTGAAGGGAACATCTAGGGAGAAGCAAACAATTAACCAATTACCTTGTCTCATTGTTGCTTCTGATTTCTTTTGCTATTGCAGTCAGTATCTCTTCAGAAGGTAAAATTACTTTTCCCCCAGCATGCAATCTGGCCATTGCATGGCCAGACCAACCAGGTCTGGTTACTACTGTCTTTCAGCCTAACCTGATTTACTGGGATCTGGTTCTCTGAATCTCTTCTTTTGTTTATCACAGTCATCACAGGAGAAAAAGAAGTGTAAGACCAAAGTGCTCTGTCCCATTGCCTTTTTCTAGCAGCACTGGGAGTGCTAGCTGGCCCTAGACCTGCTTCTGCTTCCCATGGCCCAGATGGATGATCCGATGCCACGGAGCTCACCACAAACCACAAAAGCCAGCTGAGAAACAGCTGGTCCTAAGCTTGGTGTTACCGGTCTCTGAGATACCTCTTTCATGGCTGGGTTGTTGGTGCAGATTGAGAAGCTCAGTCATGCTCAGATTTTCCATGCGGTTCCTTGTTTTATTCTATAGGATCAATACTGTCAATCAATTTCCTAAAGTTTTGGTTTAGGACTTTTTCTTTCTTCTCTAGCAGTTGCATATTAAAAGTTTTATCTAGTTTGCAAGGCTTGCCATTTTAAGAAAAAATTTCCAAAATTCCAACCAGGGACTTCTCTTGAACTAAAGTTTATGAAAAATAAGACAGCGCTTAACTTTTAGGTTCTTTTTTAACATTTGATGACTGAATATGGAAAGGTTTTCATTATTTCTGCTAAAATAAAGTATAAAATAACTATATGTTTTAAAGATGAATT
Source organism: Buteo buteo (assembly GCF_964188355.1). Taxonomy (NCBI): domain Eukaryota; kingdom Metazoa; phylum Chordata; class Aves; order Accipitriformes; family Accipitridae; genus Buteo; species Buteo buteo. Next base: position 6,939,434 of record NC_134173.1, read on the forward strand.
ATAAAGCCTTGGTAAATACTCAGATAAACAGTCAACTTCATATGAAAGATACCTTATCTGAGAAATAATCTGCAGTGTTCAAAAGCTGATTGTGCATTTAATTCATCAAAATATGAGCAGGAGTAAATAAAAGAACATATACATCAGGACAGAATTCTGCTCAGTTTCAGTATTTCCACTAGTTCCTATTTTATACAAAAGCAGACAGTTATATTTTTAGATTTTTGTGAACAATTCATAGATCCACAGCACAGTATTTTATGCTGACCTTTTACTTTTTTTTCTCTCTGAGGAGAAATGTGACAAGTATGTGATGTCAGGTAATAAACCTGTTTTTACAGAGCAGCAGCCTAATATGCAGATGTGACACTTTTGACACTTTTGCTTAGAATCAACCGTAAGCTTTTTTTTTATATGGGCTTCGTGAAAGATTGCTTACTTTCTTTTAGAAATTTTTCTATCAGTTTAGAGCTTGGGTTCTTGGGATGATGTAAACCGGAGTTAAAATAAACTGCTTCAAACATAGTTCTTTGGGTTCCCCAAGAAGCACAAAAACCCCCAACTTCTGGCCAAGTCTGCATGTCTTCCTTTTGGAGTCAGATCAGAAAACAATAGCCTGCTATACTTTGTTTTTAACCTTTGCAATTAAATTGTAAAGCCATAACCAGCAGAAAAAAACATGGTTTCTCATCCCTAAGATTGTGTTCCTCGCTTCACTGTGGACATTTTCATCTGTGAAGTTTTGTTTGTGTCTAATATTCTGTCAAAGATTTCCCCCCTGGAAAACATTAAATTAAATGTTTAAAATTTAAAATTAAATACATTAGGTATTCAAAAAGCGAGTGGACGGGGTACTTCAGGACATGGGTTAGTGGGCATGGTTGATGGTTGGACTCAATGATCTTGAAGGTCTTTTCCAACCTAAATGATTCTATGATTCTATGAAATGCTTTAGCTGTGTGCAGACATTGAAGATATCTTACTATCTTTGACTCACTGAGTCCAGCAGAATTGAATATATGCTATTTTTTGTTATTTATTTCCTGATTTCAAGTTTGAAGTTGTCTATATACATTTGGAGAAGCAGGAAGCTTAATCATCCTTTACAGAGAAGACGACCTACGCATCTGGAGGAAAGGGAAAAAAGACTTAGGAAGGAGGTGCATCCCTCATTGAAGAGGGGCTGCACTGGGGCTGAGCTGACCCTGAGCCCCTTCAGCCAGGCCCTGGGAGGAACGAGATCTTTTACATTGGACACGGCCAAAAGGATGCAGGCATCGCGCAAACCCCCGCGGGCTGGAGTTGTTCGTTTGCCATGCTTCTGGCTGGAGAAGCCATGGGTTTGTTCCTGTGCATCACGAGGCAAGGAGGGATGTAAACAGAGCTGGCAGCTGCCAGGGACCAGCCTCTTCTCTTTCTCTTTCCTTCAGGAACGGCTCATTGTCTCCCATTAAGAAGGATGCTGTCCATACTGCTGTCGTTGGGGATTACACATATTTGTGAAAGTTTACCCAGCTAATTCAATCAGACACACATAGCCTCTGTGGAAAACAAGGACTGAATTTTTTGTTTAATGTTCATGACTCTTTCATACTCTTTGGTACATCCTTAATATGTGCCAGGGTAAATGATCTGATTTTCAGCGTACCCAACACATGCTCAGGTTAATGACCAAGTCTATCTTTGAATTAGTTGTGTTGCAGAAGGCAAAGGACTTTTTTCCCCTTGTTTTCTGTTTAAAACAATGAAGAACATCAGTTAGCTCTGCAACAATTGCAAGATCGTTTCAAGAATAGTGATTTTTAATGTTTTTTTTTACATTTCATTTTTCAGTTTTCTGAGTGTCTGAGGTTTTGAGCTTTTTTAAGCCTTCCCTTCCATCTCATTTTTTTTCTTTTTTTTTTTTTCTTTTTTTTTGGAAGGGCTAAAAGATTCATATAAACAAACATTTTCTTTTTCTCTTCTACATTTCTTTCCATGTTTCTCTAAGCATTCTCCACAAGTATCTGATAAGAAAAAGATCTCCTTTCCTACACTGAAATAGCATATTTAAGAAAGATGAGAGGAAGTCGTTGGTGCTTGAAGCATCTGACTTGGTTGTGCTCCAAAGCACAAAATCCCATATAATGATGAGAAATGAAGAAACACTACTGATAGCAGAGTACAGAGTCAGTACGCTCAGTGGTGGTAACCTCACAAGCCTCATGGAGCAGGTGAAGAGGGCCAGATTTTGCTGTCTGTCTATTTTTTCTTACTTATGTTTTCGAAGTAAAATGCTCATTGTGTCCAGCCATCCTGAAATTTCTTCTCTTGTAGACTAGCACGGGACTCCTGGTCTGTGCAGAAACAAAGTTGCCTTTAAAGAATATCTCATCCCTTCTCACTCATCAAGTATATAGCAACTCTCCTTCTGTTTTGTTGTTGCCACATAGCACGTAGGTGACAGGAATGGAGCGAAGCGGGGAGGCACACGCAGAAATAAACTTCTTATGGGGCACGAGAAATTTCACTCATCCTTTCCCAACACAGAAACAAGAAACACAGTGGATGTAGAGGAGAGGTTGGCATTTGGAACAATCCTTAAATTATGACTTCCACAGTTATGATTTCCTTTGACTGTGTGTGCATGCTTATTGAAAAGAAGTGAGAAAACCTCTATTCAAAATGAAAAAGTAAAATTCCATATAAGATATTGCTACCCTGAGTGGCAGAATGGAAGCAGTAGGGAGGAAAATTGAAAAAGAGAAAAAAAAAAGGTCTACATGGTAAGATTATATGAAATTATATGAAGTTTATTTTTGTCTAACACTTATTAATCTACAGGAACTTTTCATGCTGATCCCCTAGGGTGTAACTTTCTAGTTACTCTGCTACTTGGTACCACGGCCAGCTAGCAAAAATGAAAGAAAACCTAAACCATAGATCAGTCTCACAGCTACAGTACTTGGATAAACACAGGGAAAATGAAGGGTTGGAAGTGGTTTTTCTTGTACGTGCTGGTTAAATTGATTTATATCTGTCTGCCACTGAAACTCTGTTTTAAAACTAATGATTGTGGCTTCACGTAGAATAGTTGATATTCTGACCCACATCCTAAGGGCCTCCTTCAGTCCTTAGCAAACAGAAATAAAAATGACCCCAGGAGCTAGCAGCCTCCACTGAGGTGCTGAATCAATGACATCTTCTTTGTCCAATTCCCCTTTTTTTTTAAAAAAAAAAGCATTTGAGCTTTTTTTCCCTTTTTCCTTCTTTTTTTTTTTTCTTAAATAATGCTTGAGGGCAAACTCTTCTACCCCTTCCCCTTTTGAATGTTGCTGGTGTACCAGGTTCTTTCCAAGCTCCAATAACAGGCCACTACAATATAACTGGCTGAGCTTGGCTGCCAATCTATAATGTTCTTGGCCATGATTAATCTGATAAATAATAAATATATCAATCTAGTCTTTTAGACAAGGACAAATTCTTACCAGCGGGGAGGCACGAGGCCTCTTTTACAGCTGCCTGTAGTGCTGGAATTAATTATTTAATGCTTAATTCTTCAGGAAATGAGAAAGTTTTGATTAATGTTGTCCAGTGTCATTTCTTGCTTGTTTGATATGTGTCAGATAATTTTTCCTCGGCAGTCGCTCTGAAGAAGCCAGAGGCTACTGTCACTGGGATCAGACACTGAATTTCTAGAGATTAATTGAAGTGAAAATTTAGAGAAATGCACCATAAGTGCTTGCCCAAGATAACCTTTCACAGGCTAAATTTAGCTTCCTTTGGTAATGTTAGCCTCCTATTGCCCTGGTGTAAAACATTTATTTTTAATGCTGTGAGAAACCTATTTTGTTTCTTTGGATTTTTTTTCCTTTTTTTCTTAACTCCACGTATGTCAGCATGATTGAAATATTTAGGGCTTGATTCTCCTCCCATTTATCCCAGTGTAATTCTGCAGCTTCCATGGAGACCAATATAATGTTTATTAGTTTATTACAGAAGGGGATGGGTAGCTACAGTCGAGCCATAAAATTAGAACTAGGTAAGCTAGGTATCAGCACTACCTGCAGATTGCGTTAGTTCAAGTTCTGCAACACAGTAAGTCTGAATGCTAGAGGCTTGTTTCTCTTGCTATTTGTGCCAAGGTAATTCAACTAGCCTCATCAGATTTGCTGATTACATATATTAGTGTGAATTAGATAGACATCACTCCTGCATTCACCAGATGTTTTGTGCAAGTTGAGGTTTTCATTGAAATACCTGGACGTTTGGGGAAATTCTTCTAGTGTCTTATACAGCTACACATTTCTTTTTTTAATCTGACCCTCAGATTGTCTGAAGAATATGTCTGTGTAGGTTGAAATCATGGCATATGAAAGAAAACCAGATGTTTTCTTTCTCCTTAAAGTTGTGTGAGTATGAAATTAAGAAACCAATGCTCTACATGCAACTCTTATGCTTCACAAATCCCATTCTCCTCCTTCTTCCAAATCTGCCAGTGCAACATTGTTAGTCTTGAAGAAAGACTCCCATCAAGACAGAGGACCTGACACTGTTGTGACTGCTGTGAGCACTAAGATAAAGGGCACCACGCGGCATACGGTGCTGGATGTTCACGTGGTAGTTTTCTCTGTAGCTCAGCACCCTCCAAAATATTTTTTCTTATGTTGGTCTTTCCCAGTCTTTAATTTACTTCCATTACTGTCTCCCTTTGCTGGTAAATAAGGGCTGTATTCTACCTTCCCATCTGTTTTATGTCTCTTTAAAATCCCGCACGTGCTTGTGCGTATTACATCTTTTGAAGATGAAGTTCTTTAAATGCTAACACATTTTATCACAAAATATAGGTACATGCAGAGGCTCTTGCGAGTATATTTGTCTAAAAGATACCAAATTTGGGCTAGGTAGGCATGTTTGGATGGCAGCTGTATGATTATGGCCCATCACATAGCACCAGTGGTGAAACTTCCTTCCCATGGCTGTGCCCTGGAGCACTGAGTCCAGTTCTGGGCTCCTCAGTACTAGAGAGACATGGACATACTGGAGAGAGTTCAACAAAAGGCAACTGAGATGATGGACTGGATCATCTCTCCTATGAGGAGAGGCTGAGAGAGCTGGGACTGTTCAGCCTGGAGAAGAGGAGGCTCAGGGGGATCTCATCAATGTATATAAATACCTGAAGGGAGGGGACAAAGAGGATGGAGCCAGGCTCTTTTCAGTGATGCCCAGTGACAGAACCAGAGGCAATGGCCATGAACTGATTTTTTTTATGTAAAAAAAAAAATTGTTTTTTTTACTGTGAGGGTGATCAAGCACTGGCACAGGTTGCCCAGGAAAGTTGTGAAGTCTCCATCCTTGGAGATACTCAAAAACTGTCTAGACATGGTCCTGGGCAACTGGCTCTATGTGGTTTTGCTTGAACAAGGGGGTTGGAACAGGTGATCTCCAGAGGTCCCTTCCAACCTCAACGATTCTGTGAACAAATCTGTGAACTATTGCTATAACCTAACTTCTTCCTAATTTATTAGAGCACCATGTTTCTGCTATGATTTAAGAGTTTTCATTAGTGATGCTGGGGCTATTTCATGAACTGACTTGTCTACCCAGGTGGTGCACCATTTAGATCTAAGGGGCAGGATGGAGGAGTGAAATATTTAAAACATACCCATAAATAATCTACATGATTTTTTCTAGACATGAAGAAGTATTGAACTGAAATGTGTTGACCTAGGCACCTTCACAGCTTTTGGCCAAATGTGCGGAGCTCTTGTGTCTGGCCTGGCAGGGAAAGGAAACAAATAAACTTTAGAATTGTATTTCCTGTCTAGAAAAAAAAAAAAGGTTCCCAACTGGATATTGTTATTCCTTTTATTCCAGAAAAAAATGACTGTTGCAAGGAAATTTTAGGTTATGGGTAAAATCTTTTAAAATCTTATTGGATTTTATTTCTTTTATTTTAGTTTTGTTTTCATTATCAGCTGTTTGAAGCAGTACAGGAGTCAGGAATCTTAGAATTGTAAGACAGATTACTAAGCAGGTGATGGAATTGTAAACATATGATTAATTGCATAAGGTTTTGAAAAATACATTTACCAGTTCTTCCAATTATCACATGGGAATCATGCACATGTGCACATACACAGAGCGACTTGCCCACATTGAGTATAAACAATTTATATGAGGATAGATCCATTAAACAGATATTTTAAACTTGTGAGGGGATATAAATCATCACTTTAGGTGAATTTCTCTAATATCTAAGTACAATTTGAGTACCTGAAACACAGGCAGTGTCAGGAAATAAACCATCATGTAAAAACCTCTTTGCATTTTCCTGACTAGTTCTTTGACTCTCGAGGGAATCTGACATTTTATTTCACTTGTTCTCAAAACAAAACAAAAAAATGGCTTGAACTAATAAAAATATGAAAATGAAAAACTACAAAAAGTTTGACTAATTCTTGGCTCACAAAAAAAACCCAAACAAACAAAACTTAAGTAACCTAAGCTAAATGCAAGGCACAAGAGAAAGGTTTTACAATGTGTGAATGCAACTTCAAAAGTTGAATTTGTTTAGGGAATTTGTATTTTCTGCTTCTTTCTTCAGGAACCTATTTGCATTTTAAATAATTAAAACATTAAAACTGAAAAATTTATAAATGAGAGCTGCGAAGAGAATCCTGCTTGGCAGACAATAGAAAAGAAATTATTACCCTGCTAGGTTTGCTTTAATGTCATATCTGTCACTCTCCCTAAGGTAGGTTCATTACCATACCAAGTGCACCTCCTGCCAACCCCCCCTCCGCACACACATACTCTTTTTTTTTCCACTCCCTGCCACTTAAGGACTCTGGATCTCTAGGGGACTTTGATCTCATTGTACACACTAACCCAAACAGAACCTCTGCTGTTCTCAATAATTTTTTCTTTAAAAAAAAAAAAAAAAAAAAAAAGAGAGAGAGAGGAGCGTGTGTGGGGGGAGGGGAGTGAATTTGTGTGAAGAGTGACAGAACGCTTTGTCCAGCGCAGCTTTGGCTGGTTGTAACAAGCGTCAGGACATTAGACGCAACAAAAGCTGGATTGGCAGTATCATCAATCACGGGTCTGACAGTCGACTTCAGTTTGTTTGTTCCACTCTGCATAATAAGTGATTGGATCAGGTTTAATTAGATATTGGGTAATCAATCATTGCCAACAAGGCAACCCAGCTTGGGATCTAGATGCTGCAAAGGGGGGAAAAAAAGCAAATCTCATCCAGGGTGCATAAATACTCAAACGTATAAGCACAGAGGGTGAAGCTTCAGAGGAAAGGTATAAAGATGTCTGCAAGATGGCACATAATAGAATCGTTCACATCTGTACTACTTGTTACCAGACATCTGCAGTTTGACATTTTACTTTCGCTGCATAATTACTTTTCAATATAATATAATATACTGACCTGAGGGAGAAAGACAAAGCAATTAAATTATGCATAAGATCCTTTCCTCCCCAACCCTTACCAAAAAGACAAAAAAAAGAGCGAAAAAGCAAGAACGGGAATTAGCATTCTTCTGGCTTTTTAAAGAAAAGGACAGAAAATTCTTCCTTCTGACTGCTATGATGATGAGTCCCACTGCATAACTTGTCAATTCAGCTACTCTGAATTGAGATTACAGTAAATGATTTTTCTATCTTATTTTGCAGTGTGTACCTATAGATTAAGGCCCACGCAATGAAGTAAGAGGAGTGATAGATGGAGCAAATTAATCCCATTAACATTAATTAATCCCATAAATTAAGAGAAGAGTTAAAAAAATTCTTTCAGAAGACCCAAAGGGAAGCGTACTTGCATTTTTTATAAACACATAATGCTGATATAAATTAACACAGGGTAAGATGTATCACTCATTAACAAGAGTCTCATTATCAGAGGCCATTTTAATGTGCAAGGTAGGGCATACGCAAGGTAAGTGGGTGCAACGCGATGCCTAACTCTGGTGTGTTCTGCTGCCTAACGGTACACAGTTCACAGGCGGATTCATTACGTCTCTATACCCCGTAAAACTTCAGTGGAACCAGGGCAAGCACCCTACCCATTGGTATCTAGCGTTGTTTTCATTCTCCTTCTCTTCCGTTGAATATTTAGGTGTCTTGTAGGAATTCAGAGAGCTGCAGCAAGAGAGTCTGCATCGTAGGGTACAGTGCTGCAAGGAGAGAGGTTTTTCTGGGATAAAATCACTGCCCCGACAAGGATCAGGAGGGATCGCCTGTGCCTCCTACATCCTGGATGGAAGTTTCAGCTGAGACTGATTTAAGGGGTTGATTTTTTGGTTTATCTGATTTGGTACTCGTGTTCTGACAGCTGAGAACCCCAAAGGTGCCTATGGCCTCAATTAAGCAAGACACTCTGTTGGGTAGATACCACCAAAGAAAACTGATCACACTGAAAGGACTAGTCTGTTTGCAGGACGTGACGGTATCTGCTGTCCTTTAGACCTTTAAACCATAGCTGGGGGAGAAGCCTACCAGAGGCTGGTGACTAAGACCTCATATAGCGAAAGAACCAGTTTGCATTCCCTTTTCCACAGCTCTTGTTGCCAACGTTTTCGGCTTTGCAGTAGGAGTGGAGAAAGGTAGATGACGTGGTCAGGCACAGTTACCTCTCTGTTGAAGACGTGTCAATTTGGAGAAAAGAATTCAAGCTTTATCAATCCAAAAAAGCACAACAAAGAGTGGGCATGTACAAGCAGCCCCTCTGATTAAAGCAACAAGCTGGTAGATTTGCGGTGTGGTCTGGAATTTGCAGGTGTTTTCTGGTCAGTGTGGAAAAAATATCTGAGCTTTTATATTATGGAACCAGCTATAAAAAGGAAGGAAAAGGAAGGCTACAATAAAGGCTTTCCTCCGCTCAGCTGCAATGTGCTACATTGAACAATGTTTCATGTTTGACACACACTTTAACCTGACACCAGTGTAGTGATAGCCTGAGTATTTTGTCCACTGGAGAAAGCTTTTATCTTGATTTGTTGTGTTATGTATTGCACATTTTATGATGTATCTGGATCAGCTGCCATGATTCCTAGACCTGGGAGTAGCCATCAAATTATCAGAGTCAGCCATCATGTCATTCTAAAGAGATAGTCTCCCCTGACTCCTCTTCAGTCTCCTCAGCTGTAAATTGGGGAAGGGCCAAGCTTTTCTCAGACACTCTGAATGCCAAATTTATTTTCCTGCTGTGACTAGTGAGATTGGGCTCCTCTGTAATACTTGCAGTGTAACTTCCTAACACCCAAACCCCCCTTAATCTGCTTCTCCTGATTCTCATCAAACTCACCGAGTTTGAAGGCAGAGCCAGTGGTGTTTCTCGTCGCTCTGTTTTTATTGCAGGGTGTTGTTATATCGGACGCAGCTGCCCCATACTGAGTCCATAGTTTCCAGCAAAGTAGACAGCTTTGATTCAAAGATATGAAGAAATAGGAAGTTAATAATTCTGTTAATCTAGTGACTGTTCACTGGCAGTGTTTACAAAAACCTATGCCTGCTTTCATTTGTGTGGCCTGGATTTGGATTTCCCTGCAAAACAGGTAAAATAAAGTCTGAAATGTGCGCTTGCCCTTTGTCAGAACAAGGGCTTGTGTATTTTTTAGAAGGACCATAGCCTTTATTAGCAGATAGGACAGAATCAAGGACAGGAGTTCTTGGGCTGCTGAAACTCGTCCCCTGCCCTGGCGAGCCCTGAGGTGCATTGCTCTCACGTACGGAGCGTGTCTGACCTCCGGCACTACCAAAGCCTTGTAACAAAACTGTCCAGCATCTCTGCCTACCCCACTGGAAATGTGATTTGTTCATTCACGGGACATTAGCTAGCTGAGGATGTGTAAAGTACTATGGCCGTGTGAAACTTTTAACAATTACTTGTCTAAATACTTGATAATTTTCATGAAGTTACTTCAGTTATAACCAAAAATAAATAAAAGGTCTATGGTTTTGTTTAGTACTGACATTTCTATTTCAGCCTGAGTTCCCAATCTTGCTTAAATATAGCTGTTCATTAATTGTCCTCAGCTGGCTAATTGTGTCAAAATATTAAAGCAGAACATTTCAGTAGTTTTGAAACAAAGTGGTTTTGGTTTTTTTTCCTAAAATTTCTTCCAGGTAGGTTTACATAAAAGAGGTTCTTATACGAATTCATTTTCACCACTGATCATGTGCAGAGCTACCTTTCCAAACCTGGAATCCATTTGCAAAGTGTTTTACATGACTTGGGAAGCTACTAGTGACTAAGAAGAGGGAGAGACTGTGTTGAAAGCCCCAGTGCAATCTGCTTGGCAGTCCTGGAAATCCTTGAGTGTATCATGACACGAAACCGCTTGCCAAACTGAGCAGGAGCTGCAGATCCTGGGAATTTAGGCTGCAGATCCCCCATCAGACTGCCGCTCAGTCTTCCGAGGAGTCAAATGGATGAGCAGGCATGAGACCTGACTTAATTGGGTTGTAACCTCATCTAATTCAAACCTTCTCTGTGAGATGCTTGTGCTGGAACCAGTCTAAGAGATCAGTCAGTCAAAGGGAAACACAGTCTTTAGAAGAGCTTTTCAAAAGCTTGTTTTATTATCGCCAGCATTACTACTAGTGCAACAAGTACTATACCATTTGTGTCCCAGGGCTTAAATAAAGACCAACGGCCCATTTTGCCAGGCTCAAGGCAGATCTGCTAGGGCACAGGCTGCATCTTTCCCAGTAACTTTGTTGGAGTTCATATACAGTACTGCAGATAATTGAGTCTCTAATCCATCTGTTAACTGTTCAAATTCACATGACTTCACTTTATTCAGAAATTCTGCGACAAAATAGTCTGTTAGCTCATCTTAGACTCCCTTTATTCCCTGACACTATATAGAGAAGGCTTCTCTTTCTCTTCTTGCTGCTCCACTGCAAGTAATCATACAGCATGTGAAAGGAGCTCTGCCCACAGACACCGCTGATTCTCATTCCTTTTCCCTGAAAAGAACTTCGCAGTTGTAAACTCAGAAATAGCACTTTCATTGACATTTCTCTAGCAATATCTACTTTGAAAGCATGGGAAAAAAAGCATTCATGCAAGGTCTCCTTGAAGCTGATGTTACTGTTTTAGTGAAAGAAAGAATAGATGAAACAGAGTATGGACAAAACAGTGAATGCTTGTTAGAAAACAAAAATACAGTAGGGGAAAAATATTTTCATAATGCATTTACTAATTCAGTCAAGTTAGACTGTACTTGAAATCGAATTATAGCAGCATTCTTTTCAGAGAGAAAATCGGTTTTCTGTCAACAGTGTCTCACAAGGTGATTTTGCAAGCATCTTGTAAATAAAATTGCTATGATTTCACGGTATTTGAGAAACAAGTCAGAGGGAGAGTTAGTTGGTTGTGAAGTTTTTATAACTCTGGCCCGGCTTTCTTTAGCAAAGACCTCTTTTGAGCCCTGTACTTCAGTTTATTTTACAGTGAAGTATTTGTGATCCCAGGCGTACCACATTTTTGTGATCCCCTTAACTACCTTTTTCCTATTTGCATTTATATATGTCTTGCCTATGTACAAATCCAGAAAAAAATAACCTGAGTTGGCAGTGTGTACACTTCCAAGAGATTCCCACTTTAAATATCTTCCCTCTGGGCCATATGGTTTAAAGATATCTCTGACTGTCCTCAGAGCTCATTTTCTTTAATCCTGGATTAGCCTTGTTGCCCTTCTTTACCTTTTCAAGTACTGCAAAGTCTCCCCTCCACCTCCCCCCAATGCAGCAAGGAGAAAAGAATGTAATACTCAAAATGATTTAAATTTTGACCAAAGCAATTCATAATCTCAGCATATCCTCCCTGGATTTTTAAACTTGCCTAACATTTCATTGGGCTATGCAGAAGAATGCTTTTTCTACAGCATCTTGACATTTTTACAAAGATGACAATTGCGTCAAGGTTGGTGTCTCCAGCAATCTTATCTGTCTTGAATGTTCTTGCATAAAAACTGACTTCATGTCCAGTGGCCATGTACACAAACAATTGCAGTTAATTTGTTAAAGCGGACATTTACTAATTGTAATCGCTGGTCACCGGTACCAAGTTGTAGACGACGTAGGTGTAACACTCAAAAGTCACTTGGGCATTTCCAAAGATGATACTGAAGCAAGGTCTCTGACAGCAGAACAAGTGTTGCTTTTTTGGGATCAAGAAACAAAATACATAATTATGTAGTAAAGGAGCTTCAAATGGAGAAGCTGTGTTATATAATTCTCTGTGAATGCCAGATACATTAAATGGAATTTCTGAGTTTTTATACTCTTTTTTTCTAATCTAGAATAGTAAAGAGAGGATTAAAGATTGCTTCCATAAATCCCACTTCTTACACTGACTTGAAAAATACCATTTAAAAAAGCATTCATCTTTTCCCTGCAAGTGCAGAATTGCTGAATGACACTCAAATATTAACAAGCAACACTTTCAAATTATGTGGCTCCAGCTTAATAATGAAGACCCTCAGATCATGAAAAATAACTGGCAAAACAGAAATCACACTTTTTCAAAACCATCAATATAACTTTAAGTCAGTCTGCAGCGGTGGTGATGGCTTAAGCAATTATTTTTTAATGGAAGATTGTAAACACTTGCCAGAATCCTGCATATTGGTGGTTTCTTAGCAGTGAATACCCTCTCAGAAACAACTATTATGCTCTTTAAAAAAAAAATAAATCTTAAAAAACAGAGCAAAAATAACAGCATTTAAACTAAACCAACCAGTCAGGAAAAAAACCCCAAACAATAACCCCACATGTAAAACACAGAACATGCCTTCAAGTCTGCTGTTATCCGTGCATATGAAATTACATTCAGTGTTTATAAATGTTTTAATGTCTTGACATATTTACACTGGTTTTGGTAAATATGACTTCATAAGGTAGACGGTCTCCTCGCTAACTCTCCTGCCCTGTGTATTGAAGTTTGCTGGAAATGATTTTGTGATGCTGAAGAGGAGAGCGGGGCTCCAAGGTGTAGGTAAGGGAGCAAGAGAGAGATGTGAAAAAGAAGAAGCTGGGTGAGATTTTGCACTCTTGCCACCAAGCCAGCAGCCGGCGTAGATGAGACAGTGTTACAAGTTTAGAACAGCTGCCAACTAATGTTTGATCAGGGATAAAATATGCCGAGGTGACAACATCTTGCTCCCCTGCATTTCAGGGACTATCATTAAAAATGCAGCAAGGCTCGTACAGGCCCAGAAGGTCCTATGTTCTCTCAAGATACAAGGGAGAGAGACAAGTTCACAAGATGTCAAGAACAATATCCATTTGTGTTTACTATGCAAACCCGCTGAGTAACCTTTCTATGCATGTTTGTACTAAGGACCATTGAGAATTTAGGGGGAAAAAAGGGCTGCTTAGAACGAAAGGGGAGAGGCAGCCAGGGAGGAACAAATAGGCAGAGAGACGTGTATTTGGGCAGTAGAAAGATGCCACTGCATGGGTAACCGGCTTCTCTGGGGGGAAAAAAAAGAAAGAGGAAATGCAAGATTAAAAGATGTATACATTTATACAGAAACACAGCTAGAAAAGCTGCAGCACGGCTACAAGTGAGTGTCCGTGGCCCCTTCCCTCCTCCCCTTTTAATAATATATTGATGTAAGCAGCTTGCGCATGCCAAACAAATTCTCTACATAAAAAGTCAACTGTCGGAAGGAGGCTCATCAATCTGGCAAAGTGCACTCAGGTAGAACGCCTCTTGGGGAGCCCGCCCCAGCAGCCATGCTGCTCAGGGGAAAGGGATCGCTCCAGCTGACGGGCTCATAAATGTTCATTAAAGAGTCTTTCCGCCAGTTTACAGAAAAAGCAGCTGTTTTGCAGGAACGCTGGTAATTTATTTCTCAGTGATATTATGGAAAGCTGTTGCGGATAATTGAACTGTAGGAAGGTTTGCTGTTAAAATGGCAGAGACAGCGAGCCGAACTCACTCCATCAGCACCTCTTCACTAGTACAGCCACCACAGCAAATCCGGAGATGTTCAGTTTGGGATTCTTCACTGCAGTTCTCTAGGAGGCATGTTAGGTATTGCTTCCCACGTTTCTCACATTGTCTCGTCATTTCTTCTTCTCCAAAGTGGAGGGAGAAGAGTAATTGTAATTATTTTTCTGCTGCAGCTATGACTTCTCCATGGATGACAAAGAGATACGCAGCTTTAGGAGTGCTATGCAATGTCGTCAAGCAACTACAAAAGGCACCGCTAGCACAGTTGAATTAGGAAACATATTTTGTAGCTTTAACTATGATCAAAAATCACTTGCCTTATTAAACGCAGGATTGGTCTCCTTTCTTCTGAGGCTAGTGGTAAAGGCCCTATCTATTTCTTGCATAGAAGACTTCACATGAATTGACTAGATATTTTCCTTAATTGTTTACTGTTTTAGAAATTGAGGTCTATGCTTTGGTTTTAACACTGTAGAGGTTGTGGTAGTGATTTATAGTAAGAAGACCTTTGTGTGTATGGTGGGAAAGCAATCTCTTAGAGTAAGAACTAAAATAGTGGGATGAGATCCTACTTTCTTTTTTTAATAGACTGCTTGAAAATAACTTTAAACTTTTTCATAGATTAAAAATAGAGTGGTTAGCTTAGTAAGCCAGTTAGATAAAGACTGCAGGTTTTAATGAATGGTTTACCATCCACATTTTAGGGAAAGAAGCAAAAAACCTGTTTACATCTGTTTTTTAAAAATAAATAAGTGTCAATGGCAGTGGTTCCATTTTAAGACGATCACTGTAAGAAGTACGGTAAACCAGCATGAGTGCTAATACAACTATTAGTTCTCAGGAAACTAAAAAAATCTTTAACTTGATTTCAGTAGAGTGGCACTTGTTTGTGCTAGGGAGGATGATGGTCAAAGAATAAGAGTCTTGAGAAGACTATCTCAGAAGATTAGATTTCTGAAACAGGATAAAGCTTCTGCCACAACAAAGGTCAGCTAGTTTGCTATACCATAGCGATTTTCTGCTCTGAAATCAGAGAGGAGATCACTTTGGCATCTTTCTTTACTAGTGCAGAGTGATTGTATAAATAGGAGTCTTCTAAGACTCCATCCACAAAGTGTGATCCTACATATCAGTGGGTGACTAGTAAAAAGACAGTACCAATGTTTTACTTCTGCTTAAATTAGTTGTGGGGTTTTTTTTAGTTTTGATATGGTTATTTTAGAAGTGACTTGAAACCAGCTATGTCTGGTTTAAAATGAGTGAGGATATCCATGCAGTCTTTTGGTTTTGTTTAGCTGAATCACCTTTTAGACCAACAAAACTCCTACCTGTCAACCAAATGTAAATAAAACATTTTACTGCCTACATAGGAAACTCTGAAGGGCTTAATAGGGAAACCAGTTTTCACAACCTGGTGGCATTGTTACACTCAGAAAATAAAGAATCTGTGAAAGATCTAAGGCAACTGTAGTACATTAAAGAAACACCCTGGATATTGTGATGTCGCATATCCCTTCCACCGTGAATCAATGTTTTATAAGGAAAATTATCTTGATAGTGGTATCAATAAAAATCATGCCTTGAAGACTCTCAGCAAGTTCTGTTAGTTCTAGCAGTAAATCATGATGAATTTCCTGAAGGACTTGCCACACATTCTGTTTGCCTCTGTTATTTTCTATCATACAGAAAAAGTAAAACTTCTCTAATTTAGTCTAAGACAAAAAAGAACTCAGATTAAGGCAAATAAGTAAGATAAATACTAACAGAGAAGCTGGTATATATTTAGATCATATCTGAAGTATGGGTCAGCAGTCAAGACACTTCCCTTACACTGAAATTTTAATGCACTGGTCCCATTTTCTGACTTATTTAGAATAAAGAAAACAGTACTGTGTTTTAAAGTAACCACAAAGAGGGCAACATAGACTGATGCAGAGCTCTGCTTGCTTGGCTTCCTTTGTCTGAAGAGAAGGGGACAGAGATCAGTCAGTCAGACAGGAGGATCAGTCACCCAGATTTAAAGTCCTTGCAACTCCCATTTGCTGTGGGCTGGTTCCAGGGTCTCAAAGGCGAATGAATAATAAGAAATACCAGGCAGAGCCATGTAGGTGGAGTGTAGACCTAAGGTGGTCTGCTAAACCAACTGTGTCTACCAGTTCCCAAACATGAGAATAACAATCCCGACCTTCAGATGGGTGTTTAGCACTATATAGCAAGTATTACGCTGATGTAAGACTGTGCAAATCTAACTCTCCTATTTTTTCGCCGTTTTTCTGTGCATTTTGGGTATAAATGTAGTTTTTACTTTTTTTCCTCTTATTGACTATTTTCTTTAATGCATGTTGATCCATAGAACGTAATCTTTATGAACATACTATTTACTGATTTCCATCCAAACTGGATATTTTGATGCAGCAAATTGCCAAAGTCTATGCTATGAATACCAGATGGAACAAACATTTATCCAGTGTGCATTTGGGTTTGCTATAATGGTGTTTCATATAGTGGTCAAACCTCTGAAACTACTTTGTGAGAGTGGTAGCCCTACAGTGTGGGAAGCCAACTGGCTTGACTAGTAATGTTGAGAGGAAAAGGAATCTCATCATCTTACCCTTACATGAATAGCTAAACCCCAACCATAGCCAGGTCATTAAAGTTGCTGGATATCAAAAGAAAAGAAAACACTTCCTAGAGATCTTATTCCTTTACTATAAGCATGTCTCTAAAGAACTTTGGCATTATGATTAGATTCAGTGTAAAAAAAATTAAACTACATCTAAAATATATATATTTTGAAAATAGGCCTTTATTACAGTCTTATGCTAACTTGAAAGAGAGAGTGTGCTACTCTGGAAAGAAAGCCTAAACTTTTTATGCTATAGTGGCACTAGCATTCTTATTTCTATGGGAACCAGGAAAAAGTCAAGTAAATCTGCAAAATATTTAACTTTTTATGAGGAAGGTTGCTGAGAATTTTTGCCAGGGCCTCACTTTAACCTTCTTCAAAAACACCACATCAGATATTGTACCATATAGAAGGTACAACTAAATTTCAAACAAAAGCAGAAAAAAAAAAAATTTAGAAAATGAGCATTACAATCCATTTGAAGTATTAAGACTTTGAAAGATCAACCAAGTATTGTGTGCAATTGTAACAAATTTGTGTTACTTGTTGATCTTTTTCTGTCATCCTTTCATCAAGTTTTCATGTAAAGAAATTGTGTGTTGCAAATAGCTATCTTTTTTTTCTGCTGCACATGTTCTTCCAATTATTTGAATGATGTGATGGTCCAAGATTTGAAGTTTGACTGTTACCTCTGTGATAAAGAATTCAATGATCCTGACAACAGTGTAACATCATTGAAAATAATTAACATGAGCTGTAAATAATTACAAGAAAAGAGCCTGTATTTCCACACAGACACTCCAGTAACTAATACACTGCTTATGAAGTTTGGAGCATAATTCCAAACTTGTATGTGGAAATATAAGCATTAATCACATCATCATGTGAATGCAAAAATAAATGTTCTTTCACGCCTCAGAGAACAAATCAATGTTTCGGTTTTCCTTGGGTTGTTTTGGGTTTTTTCTTTACTTCCTACATGCTTTTGTTTCTTGGTATGTTCCTCATAATTCTGTCTTCCTTCCTTTTACTACATTCTCTTTCTCCTTCTGTCTTCTGACATGTATCGGTAGTTTGCAGAACTGGGCCAGAAGTTTGGGTGTATGCAAAGAACTATCCTAGATCTGGTATTTTTCTTGGATTAGATGGAGGAGTTAAAACACAAACATTCTACTTTCTTGCTGCTGAGACTGAGAACATTAGAAGCCACTAATGTTAAAGCATAAAAATGTCTAAGGAATGTGAAATAGTAACAAGCTAGGTAAAAATTCAAGTTGTGTTTTGTGTGTAAAGGCTGTCCATTCTTGTAAGATTTTCACAAGTGTTTGCTAAAAGTCCCATGTCCTAGACCCTGCTGATAGTGTCAGAATCTCACTGTCCATTCATAAAAAAGGAAAACGTTAAAAGATTTGTTCTCATGGAGGAAAAAAACCCCCACCTGAACATGTCATATGAAGGCATCAGAGAGTTTCAAAAAAATACAGAAAGGCAAGCTGAAGAATTGTGTGATATAAATATACCTATTTAAACCTCATATTAACTACCCTTAGAATTTAGGCTACCTTGAGTCTTAGCCTCTGTAAGTTGGATGGGGTGGCACAACATTGTCCGTTGTCAGTTGTCTCAGGATCCCTCATTGCTATTGCTGCCCCTTGCTTCCCCTCCATATTGTTCATCTTCACAGCAGTCATTTAATTTTGCCTTTTTAGCACCATCTTGACCTCCTCTTCAACATTGTTGAGGCGGTCTTCCTTCAGTCACGTAGCAGGTGATTAGCATTTTAGCCATCAGCGTCCACATTGGGATGTCTTCACTTCAAGATGAACAGTAATTTACCCCTTAGCTCTGACGTAGCTCCCTAACAAATGCCATCAGTGTTGAGGATGGGTCCAGCCCAGTCATGTGCTGCAGCTGGCAGGGAGAGCAATTCCACGGAGGTCAGCAGGAGCCGGGGTAAGACCCAAACTTTTTTCCAGATCCTTTGCAATATGTCACAAAAATTTGGACAGCTCTAAGCTCAGGCAAAAATCAGAGAACTAGCTACCTCACAGTTTTATTTCCATCGTTTGTCACTGTTTTATTTTTATCCCCAGCTTTCAAGTGGGCTGTGATTTTTAATTAGCTTATGCTAGAGCACTATGTTCCTGACAAACTTGGGAAACTTGGAGATTTTTAAAGGGGAGCTTCCTCATCATGTGGGGTTTTCACTGCTTGCTTGTCTCTACTAATTAGAAATGCTTATAAATTAGTTATAAACGTGCTTTACAAGCCAGTAGCAGAAAAACTGTGCGCTATGCTGTATACGATTAAGATATAAGGGCAAAGAATTTGAGAACACTCAGAGAAAGAATTTTTATTGACTGGCCTGTCTTTTAACCTTTTTCTTGTGAAAATCATTTTCCTTTATAAAAAGACCTCCTACTCTTTGTTGAAAAAAGATGTGAGCTTCATTTGCAAGTGGAGCTATGACTATTTTAAAGCAACATTGCAATTAAAGCCTAAAATAAATATTTTTGTTTAAAAAGGAGAAGATATATTATAATATGCAAATACATACATCCTTTATTTTTGACCCAGAGAAGAAGCAAATAAAATCACAACCCGTCAGTATATAGCCTCAGGAAGAAGTGTATCTCTCCCTGGAAACCATTCCTGTTTTAAGCTAGTGGGACAGGAGTTATATACCGTTATATAGGATTTGACACCTTTCCATCTCCACCTCAGTGCTGCCTCTTTGCCAATCTGCCGTGGAGCTGGAATTGCGACACCAACCTTTTTGTATCAATCAATTCATCTTCATTTACTTACTTGAAGAGTAGAGCATCTAATACACACTTGAAATTCTTCCTTCTATCCCCTGTCCTTAGAAGTCCTGTCTCAGCTGTAAATAAAACCGTAGGAAAGGCATGAACAGAAGACAAAGATTAGAATAGTCAAGGAAAAAAAAAAAATCAGGAGGCCTATTATATGTGTAACCTTACTGCTGTATTGAGATAGTCTCTCAAAACCAGGAGTGTGGGACCAGAAATTACAAATGAAAAATAGGTTGTTATAATAAGATGAATGGTCATTATGTTGTCAACTTTGGTTGGTTGGTTGGTTTGGTTTTTTATTGTTAAGATGTTCAGAAGAAGGTAAAAATCGAAGAACTTGCAGTGAAAAGGAAAAATCAGTGGGTTTCTGCTTCATTATGGCACTCTGTCTTTCATTTATGAGACTGACTGCTCTATATGTTGTTAAAGCCCCACCATCACCCCTGAACTTGCCTGAAAAACGTTAAGACTCCCTTCTGCACACCTTTTCTTTCCGTGTAATGTTTTCAGTGGCTTCTCCATCTGATTCTTATCTTGTCACCTAATCTAGAGACCTGCTGTGTCAAAGGACACCAGCTCACTGACGCTGCCTAAATCTGTTCTGCTTGAGCCTGAATAGACGATAACCCAGCCCAGTGAGGTGAGCCAGGGTACGGCACATCAGCTTTATTGCTGACCTGCTTGGTGAAAGGCATCTGTCTCTGACTGCCCAGCTACCCTGTATTCTGAGAATGTCAACAAAAACACATATTTCCGACCTCTACTCTCCTTTTTCTCTTTTGGGACTTTGTGTATTTTGTCACATTTAGAACTGAATGACAGAAATAACCTTTTCTTCCCACTAAGAAGGATAGCTTGACACAGAAAATTGACCTGAAGTCTTCTGTCTGAAGAAGGGACTTTTTGATGAAAAAGGGACAGTTGGAAAATACTTTGTGCAGTTTTTATTTATTTATTTTTTTTTCTGTTTCCTATTCTCTGCATTTTCAAACTTTGGCATGAATTTTGAAACATTGGGCGTGCTACTGATGAGCGAAGGTTGCTAAACTTTAAAACTTGAAATGTGTTTAAGTTTGGGGTTGTACACTAACAGGTGGCATCACGCGCTTCTGACCTATCATTCACTGAAATGAAAGAAAACCACAAATACTCTGAAGTTTTGCTTACTGAGAAGATGTGAGGCACAGTCACAACACAATGCATGCTTCTGCCACAACCTTTCCTTCTCCACAGAGACGTTGCAATCTGCAAAGGAGTGGAGAAAGCAAGGCTGTAAGAGATGATCACCATTTTCAGGAGTCACTTTCTGGGGAACTCCGAGCAGATGTACACAGCCTCATGGACTGATATGGGCAGTGTCTGGCAATATTTCTCATGAAGCTTGGTACCAGAGTGCTCATTCAGGGCATTACTGAAACATGGAAGATTATTTTTTTTTAATTAACATTTTTAGTATGAGTTGGATATTGATGGAAATGACCATCTATAAGTGAAGGTGATCTTCATGGGGCCTCAGCCAGTGGTCCCTGAGAATCTGTAGCAACTGGCATTGCTTTAATCTGTATTTTCCACACTCTCCAGTCCTTGCTCACGAGCTGATATCTCTGTCATACATTCACTGAACAAGTAATGCCTATGGTAGTATGCATTTTTTTATTATGATCTTTAGATCTTCTGGATTCTTAAGACAGCTGTTTTTCTGGTTTCCACCTGTCTTTCCAGATGCCATGTGAAGTCTCAAAAGGATTTCACAGTGTTTGACTTTTTGTGTTTAGGAAGAAATTTTTTTCTCCTTGGAGAAAATATATGGCCACAAAATGAAAGCCACTTCTTTTTTCCCTAGCTGGACTAAATCGTGTGTTAATATCACACTGTTGCTGGCAATATTCGCGTGTTGTATACTTTGTATGTTGACTGACAGTGGTGTTGCATTTTCCTGCACCTAGTATGTACAGAAGAACACACTGTAATGAAGGCTTCACACGCCAGTTTTAACTAAGCTGCTATTAAGTGCTGTTAGAAATTTTCATTAGCTTCCGTAGGAATTTTGGTATATTTTACTGTGGCAGTATTGTCTCTTTGGTTTCTTTAATTTTTTTTTCATTGCTTCACATTCACTTTTTTTTTCTGTGTCTGTAAGTTTTATATCTGCTTCCAGCTCCTCTTCAAAGTCCTAATGAGAGTTACTATCTTGTTTTGCTTAAAGGGTTTCCTTTTCTTGTATGTTGTTATAGTATTATTTTCATCTCTTTTCAGAGACTGCAGTGGTATTTTGTCCTAATTCCTCCATGACTGTTTTAAGTTGTTCCTGCATGTTCCCTACTTCCTCATCGTTTTCACCATTTTTCATTTTAGCAATGAATTTGAGCTGACTTAATCTGTCTCTTAGGGAAAGAATCTCTGAATTTTCTTCATGCATGAACACTGCTAATGTTTTCAGAGGTGATTGGAAAAGAAAGTGGTGACTTGTACTCCTGTCACTTTACAGACCTTTTCTGTATCAGCTGATACTAATTATCATTTTGCCATAGGTTTCTATATGAATTAGGTACTGACTGAAGTCTAATACAGACTGTGTGAATTTAATATAGCCTACTTTTAATTAGGGAACATTAATCTACTCTGTTAGTTGTTATTATGATGATGCTTTGAACACTTTCTTCCAACACTGACTTTTTTCTTCAGGAGTGTCATGCAAAGGCATTGTTTTTAGTCTTAAGAATTGACATTTGCCTTTTGTTTTGTGCAGCTTTTCAGGAAGATTTTTATTTGGATTTTTTTTTTCTTGCTATTGCTGTCATCTGAAGCAGAATATATGGTTCATTTATTTTGTCCAAGTGTTTCATTTTAATTTCTTCTGTTTCTGCGTAATTCATAGCGTGTACACATAGGGATACAGTACTTGAATATATATGTCCAAGAGATATATGCATCATCTGTTATCTATTAGTCTTACATAATAATTATTGACAAATATTATTAATTTCTTTCTTTGGAATCTTACTCTTAAAACACTGTTCTGTTCTCACATATTTACCTCAGCAGAATCACAACGATGCAAAGGCCACAAGAAAAATTAAAAGATCCCAAATATATTATAGCTTCAGTGTCAGAGTTTCACTTAGAGACATGATAGGGATGGGAGACTTGATAATTTTGAGTATTTAGCTTTTGCAATATTAAATGCAGCAAATATCAGTACTAGTTGTGCTTAATGTTCATGTACATACGTATAAATATATATTCACTCTCATTATGCTTCTACTTGGTCATCAGACACTTTTATCCATAACTTTTAAGTATAACATTCTTTCTGCACTCCTTTCTAATTATGAGGTTCAACAGAAACGAACAATCTTGTAATTCTACTCATGATTTATAATTTCAGAAAACCCTAGGTGCAAACCTACATTCCAAATACCCTCATTTAAAAATGGACTACTGTAATTATATGATCATTTCATTTCAAATCTGCAGGGGACAGTAACTCAATATAAAGCATGAAAAAATTAATGAGAAGCTTAATTATAATAATATCATTAAATCCTAATAAGAGAAAAAGTCTAACTTTGCTTTATTTTAGCTTGGACACCTAATATAATTTTATTACAGTACAGTAGTGATATTTTCTGAATTTTTAGAGAAATTAATAATGTAACGGCAAAGGTTGGATAATTTTCATTTTCCTTTCCCTTTTTTCTTTTAAATATAAGTAAAAAGGAAAAAAGGAAAACCTCTTCACAGTGTACAGGTATGTGGACAAGATCTAATACCATTTAACTAATATCAGCAATAGATTTCCCATCAATATTTAGCACATCACTTTACCAGAAAATTTTAGCAGCCATTGCGTAATTTTTCACAAAAATATAACACAAAAATTGTTCTTTCACAATTTGAGGGCTAAATACCTTCATTCATAGTGGCTCAAGGCAGGATCTTTGAGGTGCATTACCTCCTGCTTTAAAGAGCAAGGTACAAATGGTAACATCCAAACTTCAGTTACCACGGCTACAGATTGGAGGTTGTACTCATGGTTTATTAATATTGAGCAGATACCAGAATTTCCCTATTTTTTCACATTTACAATCCAGATACTTTACAGAAGTTATTTATAAAGAGCACAACATTCCTGAACACACAGCCCTGCTGGTGACAAATGTTTAAATATGGAGTGCATTAGTGTGGCATCAGACATTGTCAATAATGCATGCTCACCACCATTTAATTATTTTGAAAACATCTGTTGAAGTAAAATATGTTCCAGAGGGGAATAAGGAAGTCAAGTGCATTAGTGACTGTGTTAACCACATTTCACTCTGTAACATAGAAAACCCTAAAGGGAAGACCAGGATTCAAGGACATCAGGAGAATGTTAAAATTCATCTTCACTTTTAGTCTTTGTAGCTAAGGAAGTGGTTTAGCTAAATCTTTTGTGTAGGATTTGTCTTCCAAGAATTTTTTAAATAGGGCTAAAATGCTGTATCAGAACATGGTTTGGAAATGCTTTATTTTTTCCATAGTACACCTGAATATATGCCATTTGTCTTCTGAGGGATCCTAAACAATTACTGATACAGTGTGATGCCGTTTTACAAGCGAAGATTACTTTACTCTTGGCTCTGAGTGAGGGAGAGCTGGTAAGCTTGCTCTCCTTAGTCCTTTTGCCTTTCTCTCATATAGCATTTGGTTTCACTCTAGAAATAAATGGTTTATTTCTTTTTCAGCTTTGTGTTTTCCTAGTTTACTCCAACTGCTAGAAACAATTTTAAAAAAAAAATAATTAAAAAAATCCTTCCATGGTTGGTTTCAGAGCCTGATGTAAATTAGTTTATGTATGAGTATTTAAAATGTATCCAGCTATTAACATTTCATCATACCATCTTTCATAGATTGTTTAAGGAAGAAATGCAGGATGCTTATTGAGACACTATCTGACATATTCCACTCGAATAATTCTCGTGTTGTAAACTTTTGACGAACAACATCGACCATCATTGTCAAGTTAACTTAGTGGGTCATAATTAATGGTACAAGGAGCTAAAAGACTTCTAGTCAGGGTGCGCCAATACAGATATGCCACAGGCAGTAGAAGGAAGCAGTCTTAAATTACATGGTCATGAATTTAGAAATGGACAGCATGTTCCTCTAACCACTGCACAGAGAGGAAGGGAGCCAAATAATGAATACAACAGCCCAGCATGTCACACTCAGCAATTAAACTTCCCTAGAAGTCCTCAAACCTAGTCGGTGGAGATAGCCTGGAGCCTCCAAAGGACAATGTAGAAGGTCCGAGGAAGGTACTCACTGGGGAGCCGACAGCAGCTCCCAGCAGGGACCAGTCTATGCTGACCTGAAGGGATACGCATGTCGCTGAAAACGCTACCAAAGTGGAAAATAAAGCTGGACTAACACAACAATAAAGGGGAGCTTTGTGAAGAACAGGTGATACTATGGTCATGGAGAGAAACTTCCAGCGTGGTAGAAAGTTTGAAGGTTCAGGGAGGAGGAAAACTCAGGTTGAAGTCAGCCAAAACAAGAAAAAAAAAAAAAAAGAAAAGGAGGGCAGTACGCTGCCCCAGAGAGACTACAGCCTGATGATGTACCGATGGGGTGGCAGAGTCCTGTTTTTAGGCAACCAGTAATGAACCCAGCCCGGGGTCCTTGGCTCCCCTGGCTCAGGGAGAAGGGACTGATTCTTCCAGCGGTGTTTGAGCCCACTTAAGGTGTGATTAATTTTCCAAAGGATAAGCCCGTCTATCTATTGACTGTAGGGGAAACAGGGCTGATGAGATTCTTAACTGAGGCCCCATCATTAAGTGTTCAAAGTTTGGTGAGATGAATCCAGGCTGGGAGTATATGGGGTTAATGGTCCTATATCTTTATCTCAGCAGGCAGCCAGTACTAGTGTTAATAGCGGGAACTCTCTGAAAGCCATTAGAGGAATTCTGGGGAGCTCGACTGCTTCATGGTCCTTTCATCAGCCTCTTTAGTATGACAAATAGCTTGAGGCTGCCTACCAGCCAGTTATTTTTAAAGGTGTGTGAAAGTGGCTAGAAACATCTGTTCAAAGCCACCATTTTGAACTGTCTTTTCAATGATGTAAAAAACCCCACCAACCTAATTTAAGCTGAATATGCATAACTACATTTTCACCAATGCATTTTTTTCTGTTTCTTGATTTTTCACCTGAAAAGCTCCGTTGTCCATATAAACTAGATCTCCAACCAAGAAAAGAACACTGAAAAAACCCTAAGCTTTCTGTGTATATAAGTCTGGACTGTACAGGTGATAATCACCCTTCACTTTAAGTTACCAGTGAAAAATATCACTTAGCTTTTTTACTAGATTTTTGAAAAGATGAGAAGAAGCTTGTGGCTAGAATTTTTACATTCTCCCTAGTCCCCTCTGCAGTTAGGTGAAGACAGAACAGAATTTTCACCACAACCTTCTGACCAAGAGGTTTAGAGAGCATTTTTATACCAAGGAAAAAAAACTCCATAGAAAGATAGTGGCAGGGACTCTGGTATGGCACAACTACAAGTTCAGTGCAGTGAAATAAAGCCTTAGTTTGTGCTGAAAGAAGGTTGCTAGGGAAAAGCTTTTGCAATATGCAGTCATGAAGCAGGTAAGGAAATTACTGTTTTATTTGCATGGTTGTGGAGGTGATAAAATAGTGTTAACAATACTACAATTCTTGAGTGCCTGCACTTGGCACTTCAATTCTATTTGGTCTTTTTCCAAATCTCAGCACATTGTTTTCAGAAATCAAATCCATTATACTTTTTGTCCTACATGCTATAAATGTTGTAGTCACATACACATATGATGCAGCTGTTTATTTTCAGCTTTTTGTTGGGCCTTCTTTATGTTATTCCAACTTCTGAGGTTTTTTTGGTGTCATTTCAAATATAACAGTTTAGAAATAGTTACAATAGAGAACTGGCTGCATATAGTGTTTTTTCCTACTACTTCATATTGAAAACATACTGTTTGTTATTTAGTTCCAACTTTGAGTTCTTTAAAATGGAACAGTCAGAGAATACACAAAAGTTTCTGCCAGTGAGTTCTTTCCATACACAGTCAGTTAAAAAAGAAAAAAAAAAAAGTCTGCATATTTAACATAATTTAACATCTCTACAGCCTAAGCAATTATCCTAATAGCAGGGAACCAAGGCCTACTGGTAAGTTTTATCCTCCCTTTGTCAGGCTTGTTTCTTTGATATTAGTATCTAGATGCATACCACAGGGTGAAACTAGGCTTTATTAAAGGAGGGTCAGCATTCTGTTAATCTAATTTAAAAGCATTAAGGGGAGTAGAGGAGCATTAATTGATTTGTTGGGAGGGTTCTGACTCCAGCCAACCTGATCTTGCTGTTTACACTCTCTCTCATTTAGACTATATTGAAAAAACCCTACTCGAGCAGTAGTACAATATATACTGTATTTTGTCTTAAATTTAAAAAAAAAAAATCCTATAGCAGATATTGACACATATATTACATAGTACATGTCTTCATCAATGAAGTGACTAAAGTGAAGTGATTGAAAACATCACAACTTTCAGTAATCAGCAAAGAGTTAGTTTTAACAAAACTGGAATAACTCTGGAAAAACTAGTCTTCAGCACTAAGAAATTTAACTGTTCCAATAGCATGGAGCAGGCTGCTTGCAGAAAGGATAATTACATGTTATGGAAATGTAGCGTTACCAGGACAATCTTGAAACAAATGAGAAAAAATATTTCTGGAGTTGTCTGGATATTTTTGGGATGATGAATTAAAAATCACAAACTGTTAAAATTGTTGAAAACTTCTACATTTACCAGTGAAATTTCTGCAGTTCAGATTCTAAAGTGTACATGGGAGGACATGCTCCTTTGTGTCATAATTTGTTTTTCCCCATGACTCCTATCTCCTCTCACCCTTCTCTTTTATATGCAGTGAAAAAAGCTAAAAGAACAAAGGGAAATTTAGTAACAGCCTGGAGAAAAAAAAAGTATGGAAGTAGTTCTCTGTGCATAAAAAGCATGGACACTCATTTTTATGGATTCATACCAAAGATTGATGAAGTTGGCATTTAAGAAGGTGCAGTCTCTCCTGGAAGATGTGATTGACGTTTTCCCACAGTGGGAGCTTTTACTGGGTTCCCTTCTGTGTGGATTCTGTCCACGTGAGCCTTTTCTTCTGTGTGGACAATAATAAATGTCTACCAATGTCTATTTTGACAAGGCTTGTAAGAGTTATTCTCTCCAGCAAATCTACTCCTCTGTCATATTTGGGTCACTCTGGCCAATGAATGAAAGATTACTGGAGGGAAGACAAGCATGTATATTCATGTGTGATAGTAAGATTTTGTTGGGAGAGAAGTGAAATACCCAAACATTTCCAAAATCTAAATTCTGAAAAGTAAATATACTTAAAAATTTTGTGAAGAAAAATTTATCCTGGTAATTTTTGACTGTATTTTCAGGTCCTTCAAGCCAAGATCATCATAAATTATTTTCTAAGACTTCTATACAAGAACTTGCAAATACATAAGTCTCTTTACAGACTGCAAGCAGTAGAAAAAAAGTAAAATGATTTCACACCTGTATGTGATCAGTTCTATATACTAGAGGAATTGATTAAAGTCTTGATTAAATTGATATCAGTTGGCTGCAATTAATCAAATGAGTGTGAATTCAGTTTTCTTACACAATGTATTTTGTGTAACGGCAGTAATTTGGGCATCCAGAGAACGTGCCTTAGAGTTAGCCCTGCATAGTACATCAATTGAGAACATTTCCATGCATCTGACAGGGATCCTAAAGGAAGGAAATAATCCTGAAAGAATTAGAACCCTTCCTGAGAAGGCTCCAGGTCCATTAAGATAAGGGACAGTTGTCTGTGTCAAAGCTAAGGGAGAAGCTCCTATGCACAATATAACCCCCCCATTTATGTCGCAGTGGGTCACCAAATCTCTGAGGTACATAAACTTCCATAGATATAGCTATAGCGGAGGAGCCCACACCCGCAAGGACTGAGATGGAAAAGACTCACCTGTGTCACTTTAGGTGCATGGCATACTGACAAGAACTTTCCTGGTGCTTGAGGTTGACTTTGTGGAGTTTTCTGTTCCACATATCCCTAGCCAAAGCAATGCAGGGCACAGAAAATTAGGCACTTGTGAGATATGATCACAGTCACAGTAATTCACTCACCCTGTGTCCTGGCTATGGCAAGAGCACCCATCTTTTATAAAGCTTTCCAGTAGTCAGAGAGCTTGAGAACCCAAATCTGAGGCATGGGCATGAGGCACCACCCTTCTCAGCGAGTCCTGAGGAGCTGTTGCTGCTCTTCGGGTGACTTGGGGAAGAATGGAGAGAGGGTTAGCAAATATTTGTCTGGAAATCACAAACAGTCTAGGGAAAAGGTCATCCCACAGCTTTTCTGGCCCAGCAGCAGCTAGGCTGCTTCTTTTTGCCCATACACTGTTAAGGGCACGGCGGTCCGTCCTTGTTGAGAGCGTCTACTGAAAACACAGCCAACCTCTAGTGCATCCCCTTGCCGTGTGGCTGCTCTGGGTCTCAGTTCTTTGAAGTCAGCTCCAACTGCGTGACAAGGAGAATGTCGGACTAGAAATGCTGCCCCTTCATGGGAGACATTCATCTGTCCCTCTTACCTTTGGATAAGAAGAAGTTGCTTTACTTCTTTCCCAGCCCTCCGTTACAGAATCACTCGATCTGGAATTTTGCTGACTTCAGTTGGTCTCAATAATAGCTATAATTAAATATTGAAAATCCATGCCGAAAAGAAGACATTGTGGGAACAAACGTGATATGATCTACTCAGGTAGATGTCTCTTGAAAAAGTGAAGTTATTTACCTGTGATTCATACCCTACAAAGATCAATTCTCATTTAATTAATAGTTTCCTAATTCTTCTCCACCTAAGAGTGTTCTGGTAATTTCTGGTTTTTTTCATCTGATTTCTGAGTAATTTGGGGAAAATTTAAAATTTAACTTGATGAATACTAAAACACAGCATTTGCAAACACCTGTTTCAATTATGTCAGCTTTTCTACTTTAACCAGGTCAGTTTTTATTTAAATGCTGAATCTTTTTAAGTCTGCCTTAATATACAGCAGCATTTGCTTTTCATGTTTATGAAATGAGAATGTCACTGCCAACTAAACTGGTTAAAAAAATCATATTTTTTTGATTTTTCAACCTTGAAATAGTTTTTCTTTCTGTTTTCTTAAATTGTTTTCATATGTAAAAGCAAGCAAAAAGAAGGCAAAACTCACAGCTGAAAACCCTCTTTCCTGCAGTAAAAGATGGAGTTTGTCACGCTAAAGACATTTCAAAGTATCTGAAGGCTCAGGCTCAGACACTTAAGTTGGAATGGGGGTACCCTGGTTAACTAGTGAGGTTTAAATTCTTACATCTTCTGTGTAGACCTGCTGTTATATTACTCTAAAGGAAATCTGTGGAAGCCAGAAGAGAGCACTTAAAAACCCAAAACCCATCCCTGAAAAAAAGCCGTGTATTTTGAAGAACCCTCCACACTTTTTTTTCCTCTAGCAGCCATGCTTCTTCAATAATTCAGGAGGAGCAAGAACCAGCAGATCTTACAGCATATTTGATGTGCCAGCAAACAGACTGGAGATTGTTTCATTTCAATTAGCCCCTTTGTTGCCAACAAAAGACTGACAAACACACTGAGAGAGGGACAGGCATATGGCACTTTTGCGTTCCGCTTTGCTTTTTATTTGATGATAGTCCTCTTATCAGAGCCTCTCGCCGATTCCCCTGCCTCGTGCCCGCTCCCTCCTATGCCATACTTTATCTGCTATTGTTCTCCTTGTATCGCCTTACTTGGGATCAAGTGATTCTCTCCAGCACAAAAATAAGACGACGTATTCTTTTTCAGCTCCTTCTGATCTCCCAGGCTAATTGGCTCAGGTGTAAACCAAGCCAGCAGGGCTGCGACTTTGATGTGACACTTTAGAGCGGCGCACCTGGTAACATCCCTGTTTGTGTGTCAAATACCAGCCGGCCTTGCCTGCTGCTCAAACCCAGCTAATAAAAACGCTAGTAATCACGTTGTATTACAAGGCTCAAATTCATGCTGTTACTTTATTGCAAGGTTGTCATTAATTTTGCAGGGTGAACCTGGAATCCGATCTGACCTGTTTTTAATAAGTGTGGGTCTGTGTGCAAGTGTGTAAGTGAGTGACAGAAAGGTGACTGCCAGCTGTTTCTTCTTTACATATGGTGTTACCCTTTGCTTTGATCAATAATGCTGTTTCACTTTTAAAAGAAACTCATTTTGTAAGGATGCAGAAGAGGGGCCTTCCCACCTCCCTTGTCCCTGCGGTTTATTTGTAAAGCATACACAATTAGGGAAAGGTCAGTCAACAGTAAGTAATGTCTTACTGCTTTGCTAGGGATTGTTTGTCTCTTTTGCTCCATAGAGCTGGACCCGTCGGTGAACAGTTGTCTTATTACTGTTGCTTGTAATGGTATTTGGTAGAATTACAAACCTAGGTAAAGCCTGGGGAAAAGAATAATTTTTTAAAAATTGCAAAGCAAGGTCATGTCTAAAATGAATAAGTCAAAATTCTTCTGAGACACAAGCACTCTTTTTAACTCCAGTCTAGTACAAACGTAATTATACTTGCACATACTACATATAAAACTATAGATATATGTGCATATGCATCTTTGAGCTTTAAAATACTAAATATTTTCATTTTTATTGTGGGGAAAATATTAAATCTTCCCAAACCCCATGTAAGTATAACCATAAATACCTTCACTATTTAACACAGATGCTATCAACAATTAATTTATTGTTTGATCAGCTGCTAGAATTTGTATTGGTGAGTTAGAAATGTGGGGTAACAATAAGACTTTATTTTTGGATATAGAATTTTCTTCAAATTACTTTTGAACATTGCTGTTACTCCTTTCAGTCACAGCAGAGAAATATTTTTGAATGCTGAGAGACAGATACACATCACACAGAAGATAAAATGCATGAGAACTTGGAATAAGGTCAGCACCTAAGTAATTAGCAAAACAGATTGATGGCCTTTTTAAAAGCTAATGAAAATGATAACTGACTTCTGGAGATACTGGGGAAAAAAGTCTAAAATCCCTAAACTGAAAAAGGGAAAAAAACATTGAAGGTGGAGAAAATATGCATCAAAGTTTCTTTTCTTTTCTTTTTTTCTCTTCTTTCTTTTTTTTTTTTTTCCCCAAATCCATGGAACACAGATTTTGAGCTTTCGGTTTTACACCATGGCCCGGAGTCCTTAGAAGAATACTGGAAATTAGCAGCTCAAACTGAACTCCTCAGCATCACAAAGTGAGCCATTTAGTGCTCTACCTGCACTGCAGGCACTCTGTTGTCTGTAATGACTAATAAAACCCAGTTGGATCTTCCCATAACAGAGGTGCTTTGTACTGCTATAAATAAGTTCCCATAAGTTAAAATTCACTATGCTTATAGAGAAGAGCTGTAAATTCAAAATGCCCAAAACATGAGTTATTTAAATATGAAAATAGTAGTCGTTCACATAAAGAACTTTTCTGCTAAAAATTTTCCAAATTTTACAAACAGTAACTTGCTGTTGGGCTCATTGTATTTAATGGTGTCTTGAATTGTCTACGCAAAAGGGCTGAAAAGCACATTGATGGTACATATGGTGAAGAAAACTGAAAAAAGCCCTCAGATATTATCAGTAAAACCAGAGATAAGCTGAAGTAAAACCACTTTACATCATCTTTACATCATCAATACACTCATGATGTAAAAAGTGCAAAAGTAAAGCAAGCCACCTGATCAAAAAATAATCCAAAGTTTGTATAAAAATATAGCTAGTAGAAAGCAGAAACCTGAAAAACATGCAATAAAGAGACAAAAATGGTTTAGCACCATTAGTTTTGAATTGCATGCTTAGAGGCCTTTGTTGCCTGTCCATTTCAGGTGACTTAATCTGTAACATTACATCCTTTTCTGATCACTTCATTATTAGAAATAGAATGAGAAATTGGAGGTAGCTCAAAGGAATGCAAAAAAAAAAATCAACTGGTAGATAGAAGTGACGGATTTGCAGGGCAAACTTACATCAGAAGCTTCATGTCTTTATTGCAGTAGAAGTTTTTAGGGGTTTGCATTTGTTTCCTATATTGACTTCAGTGAGAACATTAATAGACTCTCACAGAAATAACTGTGAATTGCTGGCAGGCAAAGATGAGAAGAGCAAAGTCATAATCGAGGGATATTTTGAGGAAGTGAGAGGAAAACATTAACTATTACTGTAGAAGGTGAGACAAAAGTTGAATATAAGGAAAATATTTCCTTTCAGTTTGGTTTTCACACTAGTGAGAGCGTCTTCATCTAAACTTTTAAACCTGCACAGAACATCCCAAAGCATCCCAGAAGAAGGAAAGGAGGACACAATTTCTGTCCCACTTTCCCGACTCTCTAAAGGTCTGGGACTACTGAAATCAGCCTTACCCGTTTCTTTTCTTTTAGAAGAATTCTGTGCCCCATCTTTAATCCTCATCCTGGAAATGGTTTGAGAAACCGTTTCCTATCTCCCTCCAAAGTCAGAAGTGGAATATGCCCTCCCTAGCATAAGTAGGTTTTCAACGTTCTCTTGAAATACCAAGTGGTATTGGGAATGGAAATCTGAGAAGAGATACCTACTTAGACCACTAATAAAAGGCAGTTGAAAATCACATTACTGTTGCCTACTGCAACAAGTTACAGCCTATGTTTTGTTGTGTTTGTTATTGTTGCCAACTGACGGAAATGTAAAAACAAATCTTCAGTGTAGTCCTACTCTGTGTCTCCTGGCTCAAGGCCGTAAGAGGCTCTTCTATTTTTTTTGTGACCTGTCCTTTTGGATCTGTAGGGGTATATAGTGCTAAGGCAAGTTGTGAAGTGGAAATTAGCTTTCATGGGAGGCAGAATCAAATTCATCAGGAAGACACTAAACACTGGCTTTCTATAGTGAAACAGTTGTTACTTAGTTTAATAATGAGAAAAAATAATTCCTTAATATCTTTCAATTTCTAAATTGATGGTAGAAGTCAAGGTAGAGGCAGAAATCATACAGCTGAACTGAAACGTTTTTGTTCATCTGATTCATTTCTGTTACTGCTTGAAGGAAAAAATATCTAAAATACGACAAATCTGCCTGTATTTTGCACCTTCACATTGCCTTGACTTTTTTTTTTTCTGTTTTGATTTTTTTTAAAAGGCATAGATAATTAAAAGTTCTAGTTTTCTCTTGGATTTGCAAGTAAACGTAGTGGTTATTTGAATAAATAAGTAATTTAGATTCTTATTGACATGGTCCTGAGCCTGCATTTTTTCTGATGTTCTTTGAAGAATTACCCTTGTGCACCCTTGACATTTCCAGGGTGGCAATGAAATAGTGTGTCTTGGAAGAGTTTCAAAACCTGGCCTTTGGATTTTAATTATTACTGAGGGTAGGAAAGCCTGCAGAGGAAGAAACTATTTTACCTGTCCACCCTTATTCCTGAAAACAGTACTAATTAACAAAACGAAATGAAATGAAATCAGTGCTCGTCTGGTACAAAAAGAACAGGCTAAAAGAATATGTGAGACATTATAATATATGCACGTTTTATTAAAATAATTATGGGCCAGATTCTACCCATTACTTAGGCACTTTGTTCTGTAATGAGGCTCAGTAAGTCAAGTGAGGGCCAGATACCTGTTTTAGGAAGGTTTAGTATCTGGCACTGCAGAACCCATCCTTCTGCGCAGCTGTCCCTCTTCTGCCTCCTTTCCGGAGTCTTCTATCATGGAGTAGCTTCTTCATTATCAGCATCTGTCTCTTCTGCACGCAACGCTTCTTCATGTGTTCCCTTCTAGGGGACACTTTCTCACACTGTGGAGCAATGCATAATCTGCATTGCTAATAACGAGGATGCCAGTTTATCATTCTGCACAAAGTGAACTTCCTTAAGTGGTACATTCATATGTATGTAGAGATTATTGTAACAAGCACCATCGTGGCTCCTGTTCTAGCCACTAACATCCAAGAGAAGTGGGAATCCAAGCACTGACCCCAAACTGGAGTCCTTCTCCCTAGCCCCACCAGCAGAGAATGTTTTGCAGAGTGTAGCTGAAGGTCACTGGGGTATTGTCTGTGAAATATTTTATAAAAGCTTTTTTTTTTGGAGGGTGGAAAGAAGAATTCCCTTCTTACATCTCCCTTCCTTGCTCCAGCTAAGTGTATTTGAAAATCCTCATAGAATATTTCTAGAGAAACAATCAACATAGATTTTGGGGGAGTTAGGAAAAATATTATTCAGTTATCTGTTTCTTTTTGTGATAGGCATGAAGTCTGATCGGCAAATTTGTAACAACCATAATGATATAGAGTAATTATTTAATTTAAAAAAATCTCTAAACATTTTTTTTTTTTTTTAGACTGCATTTATTTCTTTCCCAATACCTAACTGAGAAAACAATGTCCTCATACAACTTTCAGCCTCTTTCAGTACATACCTTTGGATAAGGTTTCACACTGCAATTTTCAGCCTTTGTCAGAAGAGCTGTGGAATATGTGTCATTGAGAAGGGAATCCCAAAACAACCGACTACAGAAGATTGCAAAGTATGAGTTCAGCGACGCTACGCTTCTTATCTTTCTAGAGGAAGCTTCCAAAAAGAGTGTAACAAACTTTTAAGATGGTAATTAATATGCATGTAAGTGTCTATTGAAATAAATCTTTTAAAAAGTTTGGGGAGTAAATATATTTTAATAATAGCTATTCTGCTCCTCCAACAAATTTCCAACCCTACCCATTCTTTAAAAGCAAGCTTTATTATATTATTTGCATGAATCCATTCTTTGTTTGTTTGTTTGTTTTAATGAAAAACCTGCCTCACTGCTCTCTCTGGAGTAAGCAGCAGAAACAAAAGAAGCCAGCCCTGCCTAGTTTTTCTGGTTAACTTAAATCTGCAAGGAGAAACTCCATTCACTAGTACAGGAACTCCCTATACAAGTCAGAAATTTAAGTTTTTCAGAGCCAATTTGTTCATTTAAGATTTTCTGTTCTCTTTTGCTTTTATTTGCTTTCTTTTTCTTTTTTTTCCTAAAGGTGAGAAGCTTTATTCTGGTCTACCTCCCACCACTGACCTGGTAGCACATCATCATATTTTCTTATCTGTTTGATTTTCATCGCTTTCTCTTATCTATTTTATAAAATGTATGCACAGTCCTTTTACCCTTAAGGCTAACACAGCAGTGGTCTATCCAGTCTCCACAAATGTTGTTTATTTTTGATTTCTTGACTCTGAATGCCAGCCAGACCACTAAGCAGTTAGGCTGGTGATCACGACTATGGACGTTGAAGTAGCGCCAGGAAGGTTTTACCACCATTCTGAGATGGTCAGACCTTCTGCAGATTTTATTTCCCGTTTCTGTTACGCTCCTTTAAATGACTGGGTCAAGTGCAACCCCAACCCTGGGAGGGAGAGACTGCCTCTTCCCTTAGAGAGCAAATGAGCATGTTGGGGCAAAAAGGTTTGGAGACCTCAGGGTGTGGTGGAAATAACACAAACCTGGGAGTGTGCAGCTCCTGCAGAGAGACTGAGAGACCACAGGAAAGAGCAAGGATCAAACAGGCAGTCTTCTGAGGGGATGAAAATTACGTAGCAGGGCCCAGAGGGGGCAAAGGCAGAGCTTGCTTGCAACTCCGAAAGCCTCTGAATTGCTTGCCTAGGAGAAAGACACAGTGGGCAGGCAGACAGCTGATGGTTGAAATCAGTTCTGTCTTCTCTGCTTGCTTTGAGTTCACTCAGAGAATGTTTATTGCAATTATTAGGAATGTAATTATTAATATTGTCACTAACAGAAGCTTTGGTCTCTTCATGGAGCTCCTTTTCAGAGGTGATGTAGGTAGATCCACCCCAAGATTTCAGTCAATACAAAGTACTGCGACAGGAACATATCACACTGTGAATGGATGGTAGAGAAAAATGAGTATCCTACCTAGGCTCAATATTCAGATCCATTTCTTCTAAAAACATTGTTATGTTTTAATCTGTTTTGTCTTGTGCAGCTCTTGAATATTGAGATGAATTGTGAGTTAGGTTTCTGATCTCCCTCCCAAAATTTATGAAGAAGCCTAAGAAATCAAGAAAAGAAGGGAATTGACCTTACCTGGGGAAAAGCAGGGTAGCTACTGTTAGTTTTCCTGCTAAATAACTTCTGACTTGAGTGTAATCACGGTGTATTCTACATCCAGCAGTATGTCTTTTAAGACAAAATAGGTAGTGCTAGTCAATTTATTAGCTACTCCTTTCCTATTTATATGGCCTGATGACCAATATGGCTGTGCTTGGCATTTTTCTTAAGAACACGGTGGGTTTTTGTAACAGAACAGTTCTATCTTTCTCTTGCTTGTGGAACCATCTTGTGGGGTCTTTGAACACTTTAATGATAGTAGCGAAGCTGTGCATTGGCTAACCGTCCCATTGTGTATTATTTTATTAGTCTGTTGGTTTTCAGGGCATAATTCTGCCTCTGACACTATGAACCTCATGATATTTTTATACCTTGTTTATAATTATCAGCTGTAATACTAAGTGCGTTGAATAAAGATTATGAAGTTTCCTTACGGTATGAAATGTGATTAAAATCCAGGTTTCTTTTTGGTATTTATCATCTTACTGTCATTCTTGTATAGCCTCCCATGCATCCTAAACATCAAGCTTTAGTATTTGATGCCCAACTAATCTGAAATTATTTCCCTCCTTGTTTTCCCTCACCTCCGTTATTATTCATCCTGAATTTGAAACAATCTTTAATTTTATATTCTTTGCATTTTCTGTTTACCATAATACGTGGAAAGTGACCCCATCCCTTTGAAAAAGGGATTGTTTAGGTGTTGCTTACCCAAATAGTGAGTTAGGTGAAGCTCTGACACAGTACTGTGTTTATCAGAGAACCTGGGAAATTTCCCAGACCCATAGTTTTCTTTTCCTTTGGTATCTTCTGTCTTCTGGGTCTTTTGATTTCCTATTTTACATTCTGCTACTGTGTCTCAGTGACTCGGCTTGTACTTTGGATTAGTTTTGTATGTGTCTTATTTTTCTGAGGGTATTTGTCCTGTTTTGTTTCTTCTTTACATTTAAGAAGTCAGTTTGTATTTCCTGCTTTAAGAAAGTCCTTAATATCATCCATTTCCTTCTCTACCCTAAAGCAAGCTATGACAGATCATGAAACTTTTGTCCTTGTCTGCTCTCCAGAGTAGTTTCTTATTTGTGGTTCTATTTGTAGAAAAGATTCAAAGGTTTATAGACACATTAACACTTGAGGATCTGAGAGCATTTTTCTTTGTTTTTCTTTACCATACCCTCTATTTTCTCAGAATTCTCCAGTTGTATCCTTCCACCCTCACATCTTCAATTTAAAACAGAAATCTGCTGCTACTTGCTTGGGTTTAGTCAGATTTTTCTCTGTGTTAAGTTCCTCTAAGTAGACTTAAATTTTATGATTTTTTTTCTCTTTAGACACTAATTCAGCTAAGTTTCTCTTCTTTTCTGTACTATATGCTGTTTCCCACTCTGATAGCTGGCTGTAGATGGCTCTGTATCCATTACAATATTCAAGTGTATTCACTCCTCACGTACTTACTCAGATTAAATTTTTTTTAAATGAAAGCTAAAATTTTCAGTAAAAGATATTTTTGTTAAAAAACAATCCTATTTCCTGTAAGTTGGCCAAAGGCATTTCATGCTGTCCCTTCCTGGGCACTCAATGTTTTCTGTCAATGCTTCACCTTTACTGGAGTTTTCATTTTGTGTCTGTTTTCATTTTCAGCATGTTCCTTTTTCCTTCCACTTTTCCTACAGATTAAATACTGCTATTCCTGTCTTGCAGACTAAGGCCTTGAAGTTCACAATGGCCTTTTTTTTCTTCCAGTTCAAGCATGCTACATCTGAAGAAACAGTATGAAGCTCTTTAACCCTCTAATTCTGCTACATCTTTACTTTCATGCATGATAAGGTTGAGCATACAGCTACCGGTGAAAGCTATCTCTTCAAAGTATAGCAAAATGCTGTAAATTTTCAGTATTTTCCAATTCCGTTCACATGTATGCATTTTGTTGAGTAACTTAGCCATTACTGAACTTTGAGCTAAGATCTTCTTGAGCTACTCAAACTAAAATGCATCTTTTTTTCTCCTGATGCAATTAATTAAGAATGTATTCACATAAGAGTAGTTACTTTTTCCTGTAATATATATTATATTGTACTCATTAAGGCTGATTTTCATTTTCTAGTTCATTGTTCCTGATCACTTTACCAGATTAACTTGTTCCAAATATTCAAGTTCAGAGATCATTGTGAGGATAAACCTGAAATAACTTTGTGGTATCATGCCTCTCTCCTTTTCCAGATCATTAGAATACAAAAGAGCAGTACTGATCTTCCGGCAGGACACTGAGGCATCTTGATTTCATTGTTTTCCCACCCTGAAACTTTACCGTTTATTCCCCTTCTCCTTGTCTGTGGTGCTACTTGCTGCAACACGGTCTTTAGCCAGAGGACCTTTCCCAAAGACTTTGTGAAGGTTCTTACACACTGCTTTAGGCACTTCTCCTTTATCCACTACTTTGTTGATACTTCCAAGCAGTCTTAATGCATTTTTGTACCCCTAGTTGTACCTCTCCTCATACACACATGTTCTATATTAAGTCATGGCTTACTTCGCTCAGCTACTTCCTAACCCTGGTTTCATGCAATTACCTTCACAAATAGACCGTTTCAACTCTCTTTATGCAGGGCTCCTCTTTTGTTTTCACCTGGCCTTCCCTGACCTGATCTCAGTGAGGTCAAGAGCCGTTCTGAAATCCCATTAATCCCAGCCAATATTGCACCACATCTGGCCATCAGTATTGGGCTAGCTGCTGTCTTCAAATACTGCATGATCGGCTGTTTCTGTAAAGCACCACAGAAAATCTTGTATATTAAGGAGTCTGGAAAAGCTAAAGAACACATGGGCTAAGACACAAGCATTTGCAAAGGTTCGTGAATGTCAACCTTTTTTTTCCACAACTTGACTTCTTTTTTATATTCCTTCCCTCAAAAATACATTGAAATAAAATGATTTTTGAAAACACAGCTTGAAGTAAAATACTACAGTAATCAATATTTTTTGACAACTTACAAACCCTATTATGAATTCCCCAGGCTTAAAATATTTAAGGATAAACTTAAAGAGAATTAACAAAAGTCTTCAAGAGTATAAATATGCAGTTTGGACACTCAGACTACTGTAACTGTCTTTTAGTGAGGTCATGAAGTTGTTAATTTTAAAGACATGCCAGATTATTTTCCTTATTTTTTTTTTTCCTTTTTTTTTCATGGGCCCCTCACTGGAATGAAAGCAGGAGAGTCACTCAGAAAAATTCTTATTATTTCCAGTGGGAGTTAAACCAATTTGCCTTGCAACATCAGAAACAGAAAGACCATACTGAATACGTTTCTAAGAATTGAGAGAAAAAGGACATTATGTTTCAGAATCTTTCACTAATAGGAAAAATGCATTAAATCTACTGACATCAAGTCAATATTTACCACAACAGATTTTTTTGGAGACTCTAGTATTACAGCAGTTCATTTGGATCAGCTCAGCTGTCCATTAGTGTCACTGGCTCCCATCCAATATTATCTGGGAGCAACTCTTAAGAGGAGAGTAAAAGAGGACAAAGTGTGCGGTAACTGTTGCCTCTTTCTACTTCCAACTTCCAGAGGAAAGCTGAGCTACTGTATTTAATATCCCTTGATGAACCTCTTTTCCCATGAAGTTGTCTAATTGCATTTTAACTCACATAGACTTTTGAAATGTAAAACATCCTGTAGCAGTATGCTTCAGGTTTGTAGGGGAGAGGTGATTTCTTTTTTTAAGCTATATATATCTTTGGAAGATATACTTGGAGGAAATGGACAAGATATGTTTCTGAATGGAGAGCCTTTTATTCTCACAGAGAAAGGCAAAGATAAACTTATCTTCAAAACTTAAAAAGAAACTTAAAAGTCACCGTTTAGAACCCACAGATCTGAGAGAAGAAGGAGGTTGCCACCAGGAAGACCAGGAATTTGAGAGGACCTGAGCAAAACCCCACACCTTGATTTCTTTCCCTCCACCTCCTTTTGATTCTTCATCAGAATAACTGTGATAAAAACAAAGTCTTTTTATACTGTTACTTACCATTTATTGCACTGTGGTTGGGACAACATTTTTCTTCCAGATTCACATAACTGCATCTGCGGAGAAAACAATCAGCTCTGTTCTGCCTTGGCTTGTTTATCATTAGGGAAGTGTCATGCTCACAGAACAATTCCCTGAGTAGCCTGTTTATAATTTCTTTCTCATCTGGCCTGACTCTAGTTTTAGTATGGAAGTCTTTGGATCGGTGGGTGTGATGTGTGGGATGTAAAAGATCCCTTTTCCTAAACCCCTTCCCATAATCAGTATAGTTTGCAAAAATGCCTACCTAGCTTTGCGGCTGAAACAGGTATATTTCACAAAAGCTTGTTTCTTAACCAGTTAGAAGCACCAATTCTTTTTTTTTCCTATCTGCTCACTGATCTTTGACTTGCCTGTCATGTACAACCCATCCTGATGAGGAATCTCCCACTCAATTACTTTATACTCAGTGAAATACAAAAGAGTTTGTATTCTGCAATGGGAGGGAATGGCAGGCCTAGATTAAAAAATAGTCGCAGTCCATGCACTGTTTTGAAAAATAGGTCCTTAAATAAATGAGTTATTTATTGGCAATGAGAAACTGCTAACTTAATCAGATTCTCTACTTGTTTTTAGGAAAAAACAACAACAAAGTGTCTTTCCTCACTCCCCAGAGAAGAAGGAAGAGGTGGAAAGGTCAAGCAGGACACAGTTACCACAGAAAGTGCCCATGGCTTGCACATATTGGCAAGTGTGACTTGCAGGTGGACCTTGTGGCATGAGAGGTGAAAAGGCCCTTGGCTGTGTGTGACAACACAGTGACGGAGTTAACAACTTGTACAGATAACTAACTGGTAAGCACTGATGCTGTTGTACTTCATAGAAGGTGAAAGTCCATCAGATAGGCAGCAAAGCCCTAAGTGACGAGGAGTCAGAAACAAGATTGGCAGAGGCTGAGGGAATCCTGCATTATTCCCTGCCACCTTTTGGTTCAGCTCTACGGTCTCTCCCACGATGCACTGAAGAGTCTCTATTACCACATAGGAGGTAGGAAGACATAATTTGATGGCTTGCTATTATGCAGAAATGTTGTCGGATTATAAATCATCAACAGTACTTCGGAGAATGTCAAGGGACCCATCTGCGTTTTTCTCATTCCCTCAGCTGTAGACCAAATAACCTGAAGCTGGCATGAAAAACCTTTGGCATAAGCTACCTCTGACTGAAGTAAAAAAGTAATGAGTGGTACCAGTGCTTGATCTGAGCCTTCCTGAGACAGGATGAAGGTAGGGGAAGTTGAATGAAGTATATTTAGAAAGACAAAGAAGAGCGTATTGCAAGCAAAGTAGGAAAAACAACTGCCTAGACAAGTGGATGTATTA
This sequence comes from Buteo buteo, assembly GCF_964188355.1. Classification (NCBI taxonomy): domain Eukaryota; kingdom Metazoa; phylum Chordata; class Aves; order Accipitriformes; family Accipitridae; genus Buteo; species Buteo buteo. Next base: position 6,981,442 of record NC_134173.1, read on the forward strand.
CCAGACTTAAATAAAGAACTGGAAAAAGTACAACAGATGACAAAACCAAGGAACTTGTGAACTCTACAGACTTATGAACATGCTGACCATCAAGAAGCTGAATTCACCAGAACTTCTGCAGTAGACTACCTCCCAGTTCCCAAGACTGAACACCAAGCTGCCAAGATCTTGTTACCAGGGTGGTGTGTGTCTCCAATAAGGTTTTAGAAGATAGTCTGTCTCACTTGTTGCCTGCTTGGTTATCTGCTATCTGGATTTAACACGCTAGAAACAGATTTGGTGTCTCTGAGTGGTCAGCAGAAGTCAAGCAAACTGAGATGGAGAAGACTTCTACAACCTTCCAGTCCAGATGGGTAAGTGGTCACTGTCTTTCTCAGTCAATGGGATCATGTTATTTCCAAACCTACCTGCTTTGCTATATCAGAAGATGTTGACTAGAAGACAGAGAAATAAAAAAAAATTATTTCTCCATTTGTCAGGAGGGACATTGCAGCAACTTGAGGCTTACCAGGTAGCATGCTAGCAGTTAGAAGGCTGGCCAGTGGCAACCAGAAAAATGTGTAGGCCTAAAGCCAAGATTAAAATAAGAGTTCCAATTCAACACTTTCTGGTTGTCAGGCTTAAATATTTTGTCTTGTTGCAGGGGATTTCTGGTATTCCAGTATTTTTGTCCCGTAAAACTTTTAATATAATTTGACTTTATTTTAAGCAGAAAACACGCTGAAGAGAATACTCTGAAGGAAAGCATGCACCAGCCTGGGAAAAAAGTCAGTCTGGCTTTTCAGCCAGCTGGAGCCTTCTTTGTTGTGTTTGTCAGGCCTTTGCTGTGTCACTGGGTGATCAGCACTCACTTACTCCCATCTCGGCTTATGGCACCTAAGTCATGCTGCTCAATGCTGAGATCCCTAAGCTGCTGTTCAAGGGACAGCACCAGAACTAGTGTCACTGGATCAGCAAGGCAGGGCAGTGGATCTAGTCTGGGTCTAGAACCACACTAGTGGGGCTGTTCTGATTCCAGGACCTGAGCCTGCAAAGCAGGTGGTGCTGCTTGTCTTTTCTTCCTTTATCTCTGTTAACCAAGAATCTTTGGTCATACCATTTTGTTTCTTAATTGCCTCATGTTTACTCTGACAGTTCTGGGGAATTGTGGTGGACTTCTAGTCTCTGATTTACTAAAATAAATTAATTTTGTATTTTTATCTATGCTTTTAAATACTTGCCTTTATAATTAAGTCCTCACCATCCCAGATTTCTTGCTAAAAGGAACATGCAGTTGTTTGTTTACTGTTCTACTCTTAGTACATAGTTACATGTATGTATCATGAAAAACATCTGCAGGTTTTAGAAATACCTTGTTCACTAAATCTGGTAGTCTGGTGGGTTGATTTTTCCTGTCTTTACTATGAGGGACTGTCGTAATCAGCTGGGATTGTAGTAATGGCATCTGTATCACAGAAATAATTTGGACAGGTGCAATGTGCCAATTAAAACATAAACAAACACAAAATGCTTAGATTCACTCCAACAGTTTAATTTTTTTTCTCAATCCTAAAGTCAATTTGCAATTAATTTAATACCAAAGCAGAAATGACAGATGATCTAATTGTTAATGTGGTACAAGTTTAGAAAGACATTAGAGTACCATTCTGGAGAACTGTTGCACATAATTGCTCAGGTGTTCAGAACACATTTCATTCCCCCTGCTGTGCAAGGACTTCTGTTCCTGGATTTCCTTTCAATGGTTCCCCCAGAAGTGGGATTAAAAGTAGAAACTTAATGATAATGAATTGAATTGTTCACATCTAAAGGGGGCTGATTGGCAGGATGCCGGAGACAGAGAGATCCCTGACGATGGTTAAAAAAACAAAAGTAATTGGATTACACAAAGAAAATAAGATAAACATTCATTAAAATTACAGTAACAGACTGTGATTAATGAGCATATACAAGTGCAAGCAGCACATATTCTTTAGGCCCTGCAAGGCCTACATCCAGTGGTATAATTAATAATTTTTAATTGTTTAGTAAGTAATTGTTATGCGCTTTCCAGTTCAAAAGATGTGAACTTGTTTTCCCTAACCTGATTTTATCTGTGACTGCTATGGAGTCATCAAAGGTATTGTAATTGGTAATGAAGTTTAGCCTGCCCTTTTTTTGACTGTGAAATTTGAGTTTATGTGGTTCTGCTTGGGAAAGTCTTCACGGAACTTGAAGAACTCACCATGGAGGAAAGTTCCATGTATCTGTTCTCCCTTAACATAGCAAAAAAAGTTTCATGTTTGGACGTCAGAATGTTTAAAGCTGGTGAAAACAGCTATTTTTGTACATTAGGTGGAAATTTTAGCTCTGTTGGCTACATGAGGTCATTCAGCAAGAGTCTGGTAATTGAGTCAAAATATTCTGATGGGCTGGAGATAAAATCAACCAAAAGCGTAGTTTTGAGTTTTGCTTAAGGACTGAGAGGACCTGTTGTAGTTTTCTGGAAGTTCTCAAAATGCTTTGATTGCTCTGGCAGCTGTAGATCCAGGCCTAAGCCATAAACTGCATGTGAGAAGCAAGCTGAGAACTGTCTCTCTCCCCTTTGGTTCCAAAATCCTTAACAACACGGTGTAAGAGCTCCCAACTGAGAGTAAGAGAGCAGGTGGTATCTGTAAATCTACGACACTCAGAAACAGTGATCCTTTTAAGGGTCTTAATTTCTGTGTCCTTCATAAGCCTTCTGCTGAAATGACCGCTTAGCAGGCTGTCTACAGGGTGCCGCGCTGCTGCATTTGGGTGCAAAAGAACCCTGCAGGTTTTTGGAAGTATTTCTGAATAGGCTGGTACTGCTGGTAGGGAAGAGACATATACACATTAAAGCAGCAGGAACTTTGCAAGCCCCCTTCCAAAATATTGTATCCCTGGCTGACCAGAAGCAATGATGAGCATCAATGGCAATGCTGTCGTCACTCAATGTCATCAATATTATTGTTCCTTAAGGTTGCCTTTCATAGGGTTTTCATCCCTATTGCCAATGCAGAACTACTGTACTGACATCATTACCCAGCACGTATGCCTGATGGGGATTTTGAAAGCCTGTTTGAAAACATTTGCCTTTTCCCTGACATTCCTTTAAGAATACAACTATATTGGCAGAAAGCAGTGGGTGATTCATAGGATGGTGATGGATGTTGAGCAGGGTGGGTGATAAAGGACCACACACCTGCCTGTTTCCTGCCAAAATTTCTTCTTTTCCTGACTGATATGGCCAACTGGAGTATTTGGGGCTACAGACACATTCTTGCCAGAAGCTACCATAACTTTTTATTATAAAACCGCTCTTCTGATATCCAGTGCTGTGACCCAAGAAGAAAAATCTCTGATGCTTTTTTCTTAGTAAGTCTTTGTCTTAAAAGATGGTTGTCTGTGGTATCAGTGGCACCTGCTCAGAGCTGTATTTGTTCAGTGTTCCCATAGCAAGCTATAAACGTCTGTCCTCATAGTAGTACAAAATTACTACTAAGATAGGCAAATTCTGTATTGCCTTTTTTTTCCCCAAAACCTGACAAACTATGGAAACTCCGCCAAAACTTAGCCACTTGAAAATGCTATCCTCTCACTTGCGCAGACACTTTTTACCGTATTTGAAAAAACTGGCTTTTGTGCATAAATTGTGTAATGAAGAGACTGATGCCCTTCTGTCTTCTCTGTTCTGCAACTCAAAATGGCAAGTATCAAGCAAAGATATTTCAGTCCCTCTTATGTTATGGTCAGGAGGAATGAGAGTAGCCCCATGAAGCTGGGAGAAGAAACATCGATCTTGAGGGGTTTGAAAGGAAAAGATGTATGTCTTAGGGGACGGGAGCTGAAGAATCAGCTTAGGTTTTAGAATGAAAAACACATACACCAAGATTGTAGGTGGGTTTTAGTAGAATTTTTCTTAATGTCTTCAATTTGGAAAAGTGCATATAGATTTCTTTTATGTGTTATTTGCATCTTTTGATATATGTTAGAGTGTGTAAAGTCCCTGTCCTATGCACTAGAGTACCTGTTGAGAACACAGGGTACGTAATGCATCAGAGACAGATTTTTATTTTTTTTTTTCCCTATTTCACAAACCATAAGCATGGCAGAGTCCCCTTCCAGAAGTTCTGCCCTACAATGCTCTTTGGGGCACAGAAGTTCTTGCAACCTGTCCCTACTGTCTGGGTGAAGAGGGGGAGAGGAGCATGGCCCAGGTTTCTCTACAGTCCAGACATGCACAAGATTAGTGGTGGGCTAGAAAGTCTTTTTACAAGTGCTATGAACATCCATTACTGTCTGCCAGAAAGCTAGGCATTGGTCCCAGGTCTGTGGAAACACAAGTGTTATTGTGGAGAGTTTCCTCTTGTTTGATTTCGTGTTCCTCAGCTATAGCCCAGGCGTTGACTCTTAATATCTTCAGTGTTTCCATGTCAATGTTTTCCTTTCCAGCCACAGTGCACTTTACATGCTTCCTGATGTACATAAGGGTCCTACTGTAGCCATGGTAATCCCACAGGGATACTAAGAACAAGCAGCTAACATTATCATCACAAGTGGTTTCCCCAATAGGATTATTTTTGATTACTTAAGTGGATCAAAGTCTTTTTGAAAACACTTAAAAATATGGATGATCTTTGTCCGACAAGGGTAAAGGTATTACAATCTTAGTCCTGCTGCTTTAGGAAGAAGTGTTTTTGAAAAAAATAAACTGTAAATACAATTTTTAGAAATTGTGTCAAGCCACACCCACAAAACTTATTCCTCCACAGATGGATGGAATTACTTAAATTAGAAAATTTAAGGATGGGCCCATCAGAAGACTTTTGAGTAAATGTTGTATTTCTAGTACAGTGGACTGAGGAAATGACCAGGTTTGGAGATTCAAACCAGTTTCCATTAGGGTTGCATAAAGATACTCTGTGTTTACTAACACTCTCCTTATGCCTTATGTACCTTGTGAGTGTATGGGCTGTGGTTTGAAACCTTGTTGTGATGACTCAAGCTTTAATGACTAATGGAACAAGTGATCTTAGGGGGTTTTGAGGCAATACTGCCAGGGAGCCCTTATAGTCCCACCCAGATAAATCAAACTCCCAGCTCAGGCTAACAGCACATGGGATATAATGTCAGTCTGCACACACACAGTAAACCCAATGCATTGTGTAGATTAAATGAGCGACATTGGATGTAGTGGGCATGGGGGTGACCTATGCAAGAATTTACCTAACTATTTTTCTGCATGCCCAAAGAGTTGAGTGTTTGGAAAAACAGCTGGTTGCCATGAAAACCAAATTACTGACTGATTGATGGGCTTTTGGGGACCTTGAAACCGAGGACCTGAGCCCCGAGCTATATCCCTATCCTAAAATGGTTTTGGGATGCTCAGCGTAAATTAGTTGCAACCAGACCCTGTGCACAATGCACCTTCTCCACTTCTGATGCAACTATATGCTCCTTCTTGCTTCCCTGAGGGAAACGGGCCGTAGAAGAAGTCTCCTGAATTATCACCCAAGAGGTATTTTACACTGGCGTGATCCCTGGCTTCCCCTGTTGGGTAACTCCCTGGCTAGCGGACCCTGTCTCATTAACTCACAAGAAACAGAGCGGGACCTACACGGTCACACAGCAGTGTACCAGAGTGCTGTTATTAAATACCGAGGTGTTGATTTACCAAGTGGGGTTTTCTAGCATCAGAAGAAATAGTAAGCCCCTCTCATGCTGTTAAAACTGAGGGGAAAATGGTGACCATGAAACTGAGGAGTGAAAACTACTGGGGGTTGTTCTTTAGTTTAAACAGAAAACTGTTGTAATTGCACCTTGGCCTTTTAGATAACTAAGCTTTCCTGTGTTGTGCTGTTGACATCAGTTTTAATACTGCTGAAAGCAATGGATTAAAAACCAACTAAAATTCGCTTTTTCCTTCAAACTTATTTTTTCACTTAAATGATGCATTTTATTTAAAGATCCTAGCTTAAATACCCATCAGTTATAAATCAAAATAAGTCCACTAAAGCTCATCTGTCAATACTGATTTATACCCAGACAGGTTGGGCCTAGAGCTTTTATTTCCCAGTGATTTTCAATTCGTCTGCTTATGTATTTGTTTGAAAACTAGGTCTAAATTACTACATGCTATCAGGATAAGTGAGCTAAAAATTCTGATATTCAGGCATTTTATGTCTACTTTGTATGAAGTGAAATGCAATGAAAAAGTGAGGTACAAAGCAGGGAAAATATAAGACTCTCTTTTCTAGAACTCACTACAGTAATTGGACTTTTTTATTGCTCTTTACTTGCTTCTTGCAGACACACCACCGTGCTCTTCTCTTATACTGATAAGAGAGAGTAAAAGTGCTTTTTTAATAAGCATTTAGGTAAATTACTATATTTAACACTATTTTTCATGTGTAAAACAAACGTAAAAATTTGCTTTTGCTAATCTTTCAGGCTTCATCTCAAACAGATGAGCCACTCCCTCTGCTGGGGATATTTCTACAAACTGCTCTGTAAATGAAAAGGATGTTAAGTTTTTTTCAGGGAAACGTTAGAAACACTTCTAAAGTCACATAAAACCTTAGCAGTGTTATCATGTACAAACATTTCTCAAGAGTATGTAAGTGTCTTTATGCTATTTTATACTCTTAAAATATCTACCTCATCCAAAAAAAAGAAGAAACTGAAACACCAAAATGTAAAGATTTCTTAGCCAACTGGTTTTAGGTAGGTTTTTTTGCTTTTCACATATTTATAACTTTATTTGCAGCATACTAAACATAACTGACCGATAATCCATCAGAGGGAAGTTTTGCTTTTAGCTACAGGTTAGGTTGAGCCTGGACAAGAGCTGTAGGACATGAGCAGCACGTTTTTTACCTTCTTCTATTAACACTCCAAAAAACACCTGAAGGGTAACTATTCTCAGGAAAAAAGTTCAGTTCATTCCCAGCTTTTGTTCCGTTACCGGCCTTTTGGATGAAGCTGCAGTGGATTCTGAAGAATGTGTCTGATGGGATGCCAGAAAGTGTTCCAACATATATTTATACATATATCAATTTCTCAGTCAAGCTGAAAAAGTGTGAAAACATTTGTATTTAAAAAAAAATAAGTGTATTTAAAAAGATACAGAAACAAAAGATACAAGATCAGGTTATCTGTCCTCTCTATTTCTGTTCTTGCCTACCTACTACAGCAAGAATTCATTTGCCTCTATCAAGCAGGTCTGAAAGAAGGATACATGTTTCAGAAACAAGGAAGCTCCTACAAGCTTTCTGAAAACTGTTATCCAGGTAGAGGAAGGAGACACAAATTAGGGCTACTGATGAAGACAAGGGAGCAGATCTCACCCTTTATACGCTTTGCTTGGTAGCCAGGAATCCTATCAGGCTGCATGTGTGAGAAGGTTGAAGTACACATGTGTGACTGGAGACTAGCCACAGCACTGCTGTTGTCTTCCCAGGTAAAAGTGGCAAAAGAAATGAAGGCAAGCTGACACTAGAGGTTATAGGGAACAAAGTGCACAAGTGTATTGGGAATCACGTCACTTTAGTTCTGGTTTTCATGGAAAACCTTTATTTTTTTAATTTATAGCAAAGTCAAAATAAATGAAGTTTATAGAAAAAAAAGTGGAGAAGTTTTGTTCTGAAAAGATAAAGGGAAATTGCATCCTTTCCAAAATTTTACATCAGTTTGTTTGCAGCATTTTACCTTGATTCAGAACAGTTTGGGTTCAAACAAACTCCTAAGCTGATATTTTTTGTCTTTGAATTTTGAGGAATGAAGTGCCTAGCCCAGTAGTTAGTGTCTTTGTGGTGTTTTTGTTGTTTTAGTGGCAACTTGTTCAACAGGACAGAATAAAACCACTAAATGAAAGCTGAATTCTAACAGCCTTATATTGAAAAGTACTAATTTCAATGAGACTATTTGAATAGAGTGTAGTCTTTGAACATGCCTGAATAGGGCAAAAACTGGAGGGGTAATTGCACTGGGAATAGACTACATGGCTGGCATTTATCTGCTTTTAAATTTCTACAGGCTCATTTTCCTTCTCACATCCATTGGTAAACAGAGGGAATCCTAATGGCCACAGGTGTCAGTGGAGAAGATGATCATACATAATGATTCACTCAATATTACTTTGCTGCGACTGACTTGGATTTTTTCCTATGCTCAGGGCCTCTTTCTATTATTTTTTTGTACAATGTACACAAATAAAAGAAGAAGGAACGTTTGGGAACCAAGAAACAGGTTTGTTTCTTGAGAGCTGGAGGATCCAGCACAACTCATAATTATGTGAGTGGTTTCTAGGAAAAAGGGAAACAAGACAAGAAAAGTGATTATATACTAGTTACAAAAAAGCATGCATACTGACATCCAACTTTTTAAAAGTAAGCAAAAAAAAAATTCAAAACCAGAGATCACTAGATGAAGCAATTTCAAGGTGAAATTGTGGGACCGTGTCACTGGAAAAAGGTTTAACAAACAAACCATGGGATTTTAGGAAAATTCTTGCAGATGGAATCTTTGAGAAAACTGTATAAGACCTGAGGGACTCCACAGAAGCCAAGGAATTAAATACAGCTTTACATAGACCTTGTATATTGAAGACATTATTAAAATTGAAATTACTAAGGGGGAAAATGAAGCAAAATTGTATCTTCACTTTTGAGACTTGTTATACTTAGCCTCTTTAAAGTATCTATTTAGTATGTTCCAGTGCATTAAAAACCTTCCTATTTAGACTAAACTCTTTTAATATGGCAGAAGCAGTAGTTGAACATGGTGATGTTGTGTAATGTACATAAAACATAGGGGAATGACACTGGGTCATGAAGTCCAATCTCCTGCTGCTGTTGGTACCACATATTTATTCAATTTAATGAAAATCTCATAAAAACTTTAAGTTGTTGCTGTTAAGTCGTGTGCTAGGAACATCTGTACCTCTAATTCAAGCCCTTTTACTAGTGTTGTGGCATACAACATGGCTCTTTTCAAATAATTCTTGGAGGAATATGGCTGTGTTGCTTTTCCCACGTCCCCACGTGAAACCGGAGGTTGACAGAAGTATAGTGTTGAGGCAAGAGAAAGTGTGAACCCAGCAAAACAGTTAGGTCCATGCCTGAAGTCAGATAAGCACTAAATTGAGCACTAAAAGCTACAAATGTGGTTTCACAGTATTTTACCTTGAGGGAAGGAAGAACCACTAGGATTTTTTCCATGGGAAACGGAACACGCCAGTAGCTATACGATGGGCTAAGTTAAGGGTTTAATAAATTCAGAAAGCGTGGAACTGATAGGTGCTGAAGGTAGGGCAATGTGTTCTGCCTGCTGAACATACAGCTGCTACTTTAGCAAATGCAGCGGTCATTCTTGCTTCTCTCCTGTGGCTCTTCCAGGTGTTTCAGTGAACGCAACATCTGGAGGATAGCACACAGTTTTACTCAGGTCATCTATTGTTCTGTGGATTACAAATGAAGCCCTGTCAATTTAACTGTGTGCTTGCTGGAAAAGTAACATTAAAAATTCCCCCCAAAAGAAGTGGTCAATAGTTTTTCTACTTAAACAAATTCTCAGATTAAATTTAAAAATTTAATCACATCCTTCACCTTTGCATTTCCTATGTGACCACAACCACTGCTAGCATCCTTGGTCTTGGGAGATTATGCAGTACTGCGGAGTGGCCGTTCTGCATAGAAACTGAACCCAGAGCCTGTGCCAGCTCACAGCAGGTCACAACTTTGCTTCCATTATTTTCCCCTTTGCCTGTCTTCTCACAGTGGCTTTACCAAATGTATAAGCTGAAGTATGGCTACCTGATACTGTGGTTGTTCTAGCCACACAAAACGGGGGAAAAAATAGTCTAGAAATATGTGGATTTTGTTCACAGATTGTAGGAGTATCCTGAAGGTATTTAGATGCATTGTGCCTACTTTTTACTGAAAGGATTTGTATCCTAACAGAAATGTGATTTGTGTTTAAAAGATGTTCATACTTAAAAATGTACATGTCATATAACCTAGGTACCTTATTTGTTCCTCACAGATCACATTTCACAAGTCTTCAAATAAAAATTCCTTGTATTTCTCATGTACACCTCTTCGAAATGAATAAATCTCAGAATCAGAATTTTCATTCCCCTTGTATATTAAACATTGTGCACATGGGAATTCCAAGCAGGAGTGTTAATGGAATATAAAAAAAGTTTACATTTAACTGATAAAGCTTTGCATCTTGGCCAGATATAAACAGTTTTCACTGAATTGTGAGAAGACATGTCTGTACTGTTGGAATGCTCCAGCACTATATACTGTATTGCTGTCTCAAAGTAACAATATCTATGAATATAGCATGTGTGTCTCCACGTGAGTGTGCATGCGAGTGTTTGTATATCACATTCTGCGCCCTAGAAAAGTTTGAGCCTGGTTGCTCAAAGTTTTTAAAATTATTTTCAGTCTGAAAAAAAACATGTGGAAACTACAGTCTAAGTTACAAATAAGGGAAAAGAAATTTCAGAATGAGAATACGTACGTATCTTTTACCTGAGTTTCACTGATCTATAAAACCTCATTTGTTCCCATTCTTTTAGTAAATAGAAAAGACTCATGATTTCTGCTAGCCCTCAGGTTGTGCAGCACGGAAAAGATGGAATACCTTCTTTTCTTCTCTGCATATATAAACCATTCTATCCTAAAGGGTAAGTTTTCTGGAAACCAAATGATTATCCTCTTGCGCAGTTTTCCTTCTCCTCTGGCCCAGCTTTGCAATCTTTCATGGGATAGCAGTATATTGTCCTAATAATGCCATACACCTTTCAGATTATTTTCATCATGAAGTTACCTGCAAATAAAGTGGGTTCAGTTAGGAATAGTTTCAAAGGTCTTGCAGTTAAGAGTCTAAACCTCACGTGAATGTGACTTTATGTACTTGAGTGCATTTCTTTCAGACATGGCCCTAGATATTTAACATTCAATATGGTTTACATTTTAATAACAAAGTCTTTTGGGGGATCTGTTCTAAAGTGACAGAGCAGGTCGGACACAGAGCTAGAAAGATAACCCAAATGTTCCACTTTATAGGGTAGAGTTGTAGCTACTTTTAATGTACTATTGTTTCTGTGAACCAGCATAGGTCAAACCTCCATGCTTTCTTTTGCTCAGAGAATGAATTATCATGTTTTTGTTGTTAAACTGATGACATATGTGATCTACACAATGTATTCCTTCTATAAGTGTCAGTAATTTTTTTTTAAAAAAGTCTGTTACAAAAGCAGGTGCATAGGGTTGGTTTTTTTTTTTCATTTTGAAATGTAATAAAGTCAGTTTTTGGCCTCAAGCAATACTAGGATTTAAAATAGGAACTACTTTGAAGCAACATGAAGTTGCACCCAGCCTCTAGGTTATTAAATGTGTTTTCCCTCTCTGGCTTCCTAAATGCACCTCATTGTTTAATGGAATTCTAACTGTAAGATTTACTTGTAGGCATTTCAGCTGGACTTCCTGTAGAAATACATAATGATGCACCCACGACTTCAAAACACACCAAGTGGGTTACGGAGCAGGGGGGAAACCAAAACATTTTTTTTACTTCCAGATCACAAGGAGGAATAAACAAATTAACAGTATTTCAAGAGAAGCAATAATATGCCTGGTGGGTGGGTCACCTCAGAGATTTGGGCAGGCAGAACTGGGCTTCAGCCTTCAAGGGCTTTCTTTCAAGCACAGCTTAGTTTGTGCAATTCAAGATCAACAATAGCCAGTTCTTTTAAAAAGCATTGGTAAATAAACATTCCGTTCCAGCAAGCCTGCCTTTCCAGTCAATGTAAGATATTCTTATAACTAGGATCGATTAACTTTGGCACTTTCAAAACTGAGCATCTGGATATGAAGGCAAAATGATCCTCTGAATTTCAGAAACTTAAGTATTACCCAGAACTTGCAACATTTCTGTTCAATTTGCATGAGTTTAAATCACATTCCCCAGCAGATATGTAGTGTACGTAGAAGACTCTGGACTCTGTAGTTACATTGAATAAATTCTTTTGCAAAAGCAGTCCTATACTATGGAGATACAAGCTGTAAGTTCACAGTAAAGCCAACTTATATATTGCACATAAGTGCCACAGGTACTGCTATGACAATATCCTCTTGCAAAAAAATGGGGTCAAATTGTCTAATCCAAAGAAGAATATTAGTATTGTACTTTGATGAGGGATAAAGACAGCTCAGGTAGGAGAGTTGGAGGCACAGTGAGGGAGGCACACAAGAAGGAGGAAGAGGAAGATGCGTAGCCATTCTTTGCTTCATATTCATTCCGCAGACAGAAGGTTTTAATTTCCAGAACTGTCAGTTTACCCTTTCTTTTTTTTTAACTCCTTTTGTATTCAATTAAAAAGGCTTTTAAAAGGTACATTTAGTTATTTCAATCTTTTCTTTTTAAGAAATGTTTCAGCTTTTTTTGTTCTTGTAGGCTTGCTCCAGAATGCTAATATCTTCTCCCTCAGCTACACTCCAACCCCAAGCAAAATCATGTTAGAGCAAGTAATGCTTTCTGAATGAAACTTTTATTTTCACACACAGCCAGAATGAGTTATATTGCACCTGCACGAATGATGTTTCCCTTATTTTATGAAACTGGAAGACAGCCAAGTTGTACAGCGTTTCTGTAGGTGCAGAGTTTTTTCACACGCCTCTTCCCAGCACCACCTGCTTCAATGATTTGGGTGTTCCCCTCAGGTAGGTCACAATTTAAAACATGTTAGTACTCAGATTGGCCACACCCAGAGATAATACACTCTTCTTTTGACAGTGGTTGTGTTAGCCAAATATGACACAGTGATCTATGTTAGCTATTTTTTGAACTTTGCATAACTGTGTCACTGGATGACAGGGGTAGCTGATACTATTATACAGAGATTTCCAGCACCATAGCATGAGATCCAATTAGATGGTAAACAAAAGCATTGGACTAAGGAAACAGAAAGCTGAATGAGCCCAGTAGTCCAGCTAGTTCATTATCTTGTCTCTAGCACTGGATGGCAAGAGGCGTTGCAAAGGGAAGCGCGAGAAATGCTGCAGAGGACTGTAATTTTATTATCATCTTGTGCTAAAGTTCACAGAGTGCAATGTGGGAATCTAGTTTGCAATGACCATGCTCTACCTCCTCAAACAATGAACTTCATTTCCCGCTGGTCTCAACCCAACACCTTTTGCAGCAGCTTGCTCACACAAAAATAAACTAAATCCAGCTCCACAGTGGGAGGGTCTGTCTATCTGGGGCATAAAACAATTCAATCCTAGTAAATTTTCTGTCTATTTTTCTGCTTTAAACAGCTTTTGTTTGGTTAATTGGTGCCGTAGGCAGATAACCAATTTTCTCCTGTGGAGGGATTAGCAGAATTCCATTGTTGAGATGTTCTAATTGTTAATTTGCATGCTTGAGAAAGATTATAGTTTTGATTGTGAAACCTACCAGGGTTGATTTTTTTTTTGTCTGAACAAAGTAGAGGAAATAGTTTTTTGTACTTAATTAATATCTACATGGTATCAAGCATTGGACAACATCAAACACAATTATGAGGCATATTTAAAGAACAAATGTCCCTAATTCTCCTCTTTGGGAACAGTTCATGGCCAGCTCCGTCTCCAGAGGAAGTTAGATAAACCCTAAGGCTGAAAAGTCCTCTAAAAGCTGCTAAGCTCACAAAGGATTGCGGGAGCCCAGCAAACCTCTCTCCTGCCACTGTTCTCAGTTCATATACTTTAGGAGTTCCTCTTCTTTGTCTTTGCCCTTCTCTTCACAGTGAAAAATAAAATAAGGTTGAGTTATTAACTTCAGCTGGATAATTGGAGGTAAAGTCCTACAGAAGATGAGGCACTTCTTTGAAGTTTTCATATGAATTAATAGGTTGTGATAAACCTATGTGTGTGGGGGGATGGGAACTTCATTCTTCATATATGCCTGGCAGCTCATCAGAAAGTTACTAACTATCTTATCAGGTCTGGGAATTTTATCCCATTTAGCAAACTTGGGCTAAAACCTCTTCCAGCATTAGGCACTGTTTCTGGAAAATGCAAGAGAAATTCCAGCTTCTTCTTTAGGGGAACGTTGACACATTTATATTGCTGCTGCTTTGCAAAGAGATGTGGCACCAACATTGTCCTCAGATGGTATCAGTCACTGTTAATTTTAATCCCTTCTTTACTCCACTGCTTGTGCTCTGTTAGTATATGAATAGTGACAGGAGATCTGGTATTTTGAATTTCTGATGCAAAAAGTCCTGCTCCCCTGTGGTCTGTTGGAGACTTTTACAGCTGTGATGAATGATTGCAGAGCCACTGCAAAATGTCCTCACATGAAAAAGTTTCTTGCTAGAGTAGTGGAACTCCTTACATGAGACAATGGAAATTCAAGACTAACTATCTCCAGGTTATGGGTAAGTAAAGTTTTTTGAGTGTTACAGTTAAGTTCTGCAGATGGTTGGGGAGTACCAGGATGAGGCAGATTAAAACAGTGAAGGGAAAATGGATCAAGTGCATGGATCAACAGCTACTGTGAAAGACCATTGCTCAGAAGTCAGAAACTAAGAGATGTCTAAGTGGTGGCAGAATAGAAGGCAGCTACTGCCTTCCTCTGAGCCCCAGATATAAGAAATAAAAAATGGTACCTGGGAGGGTTGTTTTGGTGGGTTTTTTCCTCTCGTTCTGTTCTTCAGGGGTCTAAAATGAGAAAACAGAGTTTCTGCAGAGTTGTCTTCCTGTGATCAAAGGAAGGATGTGAAGAATCAAAATATGCATTGGTTTAAGTGAGGAGATCCTAAAATCCCCTTACAAAGTAATGTTTGGATAACTTTATACTGGTGAGCACTACACAACAAAATTATTTTTTTAGCTGACTGTGAGAAAGGGAAAAATAATAGAGAATTAAAGAGATCTAAATGAAATAAAAAGTTTTATGCAGACATGGACAGATAAACACTTTGTTTTCTGTGTTTGGTACATGTCTCTGTGAGCATTATAAATTTCACTGGTGATTGCATTAAGACTTTTGGGGGAGTCATCTGTTTTATTTTATGTGTAGTGGCTTAGTTCCCTTCCATCAAAAATATCTGATTCTTCCTAGTGATTCCAGCTAGACCTTGTTCCAATAGGACAGCTAGATGACATCACTAAAAGGCTAATATTGGGTTCATCTGTAATTAGCATGTTAAATAGTGTCTGTATGTTAAATATCAGCACAAAAGATTTTTTGTCGACAGTAAGCAATATAGAAGGGTTACATAGGAAAAATGCTTTGTGGGTAGGTGTTCACAATGCCTGACGCAACCGGTGGATGTCAGAGAGGTTTTGAGTGCACAATGAATATGGACAGTTACCAAATTATTGGGGCCTCTTTTCTAGGCTGTTGGGTAACATTATGGTGGGCTAAGAAGAGACACTTCTTGGATTCATTATGGCAAAAGTCAATAGTATTCTTCATGCAAAAAACATGTGAATGATCAGTCGCTGTGTTATGGTTTGTGCTATTTCAGCAGCCCAATATTTTGTACTGAAATTAAGACATTCACAGGTCACCATTCATGAGATCACTTCCATAAACTAAGACTTTCTCCTAAAGATAGGACAAATATAGACCTCAATATAGATTCCTCCCATTAGGTGGAGGGGCTATAATAATAAACCATTTAGATAATCTAAATCTGCAATGATAGTGAATAGTACAGGGCAAATAAAAACCCCAAACCCCACCCTGAATGACTGCCTTAGCCACTGGGACGTAGCTGAACTGGTGTGGCCCTGATTAAAATGGAAAAGCCTCAGTAGCCATGAAGCTGAGGAATGTCGAGGAATTGGCCATTGCAGCCAGTGGTGCAAAAGGTAAGTCCACATCCAGATTCTGGAAAACAACTGCTGTTTTCTCTTTGTTCAGATTAATTCAAACCCTTTGCAAAATGCTTCCAGACTAGGCAGGCTCTTTAATTTTTGACTAACAAAGAATGTCATTCAACCCTTACTATTTTCAGATTGCTTGCCCTTAAGAGCCCTAGAATAACCTTAAACCGTTTGTTTATAAGTTTTATTTTTAGTTTCAGCTGCTTAGGTGGATAATCATTTACTGATCCTCAGTGCCCATGGAACCATCATTCTGAAACTGTGAACTAGTTTAAGATACAATCAAAAGTGATATTTACAGGTTAGGCTAGGTGGGGGTTTTGTTCAAGTTGGATAACTGTAGGATGTCTGAGATTCTCGTGTTTAATATCCTTCATAGCCTTCTGAAAAAAACCCTAAAAACTACAAATTGGGATGAAATAAGTTTTCATTCAAACTTCTTCATGATATTCAGCTAAAATCTGCTTCAAGTTTTCTTGGAATATTTAAAGTCTTGACTCTATATTTTAGTTCTAGATTTTGTACCTCAGTCAATGTAATCCCATCAGCCTCTAGGTCTGGGAGCAAGAATTAGACAGTAACCTAACCAAAATTTTTTGAACAGAGCTTTTGAAATACTAGCATTTCCATCAAAGAATGTTCTTTTGCAGTTTCCAGGTCTGCATGCTTTGATATAGGAAAAGCTGGATAAAACTTCAGATTTCTGGACGGTTATGCCAGTGAAGGTCTCGCAGGCCTGTGTATCTTCTGTGCCATAGCTCTGATCTCAGTCCCACCAGAACAAATATTAAAGACAGATGTTACACATTGTCAAGGTATTTTAGCTAAGAAAATGCAAAACTGTAAGTTTTGAGCAGTATATATGGGAGAAAACTGTCATTTTGAAATTCAGCTTTGATTGCTCACTGACCACGATTAGTCAGGCACAGGCAATTTTAATTGACCGTCTGTAGACCAGAAATAGCACTGGGCTGCAGAAGTCAAATTAGAGTGGTCCCAGACTGCACTATGTGCAGTTTACTGGGTCACACCAAAAAACTTCATTAGTAGTATAACATGTCAAAATTAGTCACTTAAGAGTGTAAACAGCTCCAGAAACAGGAACGAGCAGGCCTCCAGCCATCTGCTTTGTGTGTTAGTCCCGCTTTTTCACTGTAGGCACTGATTTTTGTTCACTCAGCCAGATGATCGTCGTCTTAGATTCAGCTGAGTGTCCCGAAGTAGCAGAGAGCTGGAGATGTCAACAGATTGCGATGCCTTCCGGTAGAGGCACAAGGCTCTGGGCTCAGCAGGGAGGACCAACATCAACAGCTGGTACATCCCAGGACCTCTTTTCCATCTTCTCCTCTCATATTTTGCTACAGATGTGAGAAGCAAACGATCTTGTCATTATTAGCAAAGGCACCCTGGAGTAACCCTACACTCCTTTTTAACTCAAGCCAGTGACAAACCTTCCTCCCTCATCCTCCCTCCCTCTCTCCTTCCTTTCCCTCTCACCTCTCTCCTCACTGATCTCTGCTATTCTGGCATCCTGAATTTGAATTTGGAGTATATTATTTTCATCAGAATTTATAATTTCTACCTAGTATATTTTTTTTTATTTTTTTTGCTCCCTGTTCTGCATCAGCTGATTCCTATGGACGATATTCCTCATTCTATGAAACTAGATTTATTTAGGTTAAATTCTATTGAGATAGATTTGTAAAGCTCTGTCAGATAACACAGAGATCTTGAATAGAAGTAATTAATTTTATTTATTTTTGACACCCAAAATATGGAAAGTGTACACTAGCCATGCAACCAGAAAACAAATCCTAAAATGTATGATCAAAACAAAACATTAGCAAGCCTCTGAACAGCAGTAGCAGCATCAATTGCTAGTTCATATAAAAGAGTCAGTAGGGGATTAGGCAATTGCTGTGCAAAGAATAAACCAATGATTTCTTGAAAATTAGTGTTCAGCTGATAGCCATTTAATTAAACTGTTTGCTTTAGCATTTGTGATTTTTAATGGAATTTCAGGAGAGGTTAAAGGGAGGAGTTGAAGGATAAAATTTAATACAGATACAGAAAGCTTTCATTTCTTTGCTAAATGCGGTATTTTGATACGTTGTCATTCCCATCAATAGACTGATGAAATATATGAACGTAGCAACAGCTTGTGGAAAAATCATCCTAACTTTAACTGAAGAGTAATCAGTTGGTAGTGTCTTTACTGTACAGCCGCGGTTCAGAGATGTTAAGGACCAAAGTCGGAGGAAATGTCTTACACCAGAGATGTAAAACTCACTTTCAGAGTTAGTGAGCTGCTCCAGTGATCTGTGTGGAGAAAAAAAAAGGCATTGAGTAATGGCCTAGTGAAAAAAAAGTAATTTCAATTGCTGATGAAAAAAATGCAAAATGATAGACATCTTCACAGCAAAATCATGATGAAGTTAAAGACTAATATTTCAGTGCATCTACTATTTGGTGGGAGTGAGGAAGAAATATTTCCTACAAATGAGCAAGGGGGCTATTTTGGTGAACTTTTGCGACCTTTCAAACTTCTGGCAAGTCCTAGAGAAAGGATATTAAACTTAACATGGCCCTGAGATGATCAGCTGTGGCTATTTTATTCTATGTGGATCACATCACCTTTATTTCTGAACTTAAATGCTGTGCCGGTTACTTGGACAAAAATTAAGTGTATTATAAAATAGGAAATGCATGCATTAGGAACTGTGAGTCAGGAAAACTTTATTATCAGTTATATACGCCAACTATGATAATGATGCAGCCTCTCTGTCATTAGCAGAGAACCTGATTATGTGGCAAACTTAGGATGAGATGCTGTTTGCCATTGCCCTTTAACAAATGTATGGAAGGAGAAGGGGCAGACTGGTCAGTGAAGTACTTCAGCCCTCTGAGAGTCCTGATCCTGGGGTCGGGTTGAGAGGACATCTAACCTACATCAGTTGGGTTAATCGTAAATGTCGTGAACATGTTAATTAAACAGCCACAACGATATGATGAGCATTTTGTATAAAATAGCTTGTCCTCCTCTCACCCCCTCATTGCTCCCGTTAAAGCTCAGCTCACTGTGCACAAAGGAATGAAAGATTCATGAGCTGGAAAGACAGCAAGGAAAGAGGAACGTGGTGCTCTAATAGTGATGGGCAGCGTACTTGGTAAGGCAGCAGTGTATCTAAATGACTCTGGCGTCAGTCTATACCCATGTCTTCGCAGGCTCGTATTGCCCCTCATCTCTTCTTGCCAGCTGAGCTTCTACTTAAAAGCTGCCTTTGGACTTTGCCAAACCTCTTTCAAACAGCAAGAATTTACTAAAACCAGAAGTTACACAACACTCTGATCTCCCTGCTCTCTGCAATCCACCTAGTAGCCTATCACAGTATTCGATTTAATAGTATCATTACATACGGTAGTACCATGATACGTTTTTGTTATCATGAAAAATTCACATGGCGTTGTTCATTCCTATGCTGTTATTGAGTGGTTAGGCTGCTCAGGATATATAAGAGCAGAGCCTTTAATTCCTACTGTTCATGTTCCTAATTCTATAATGAACTTGCCTGGGTAGGGTCAACAGCAAGTAAGTTTTAGCTCCTCCTGATATTTAAGTAGTCTTGAGAAAAAAAGTCAGTTGGCATACCTTCTTTGGAAAATCTTTGGCTATCACAGTGGCAAATATTTAAATCACAATTGTATTGCTTTTATAATGAAATAGACTGGAAACTTCCTGTGATATAGCGTGTTGTGTTTATTACCCAAGAAAAAGCAAATCAGTCTAACCTGGCCATTAAGTTACCCCAAAGTTTTTGTGTATCGAGGCATTACAGATGCTCTGATGGAAGGATCAAGTTGTCGCTTGTGCTGGTTTTGGCTGGGATAGAGTTAATTTTCTTCACAGTAGCTAGCATGGGGCTGTGTTTCTGATTTGTGCTGAAAACAGGGTTGATAACACAGGGATGTTTTGGTTACTGCTGAGCAGGGCTTACCCAGAGCCAAGGGCTGTTCTGCTTCTCCCCCCACCCCACCAGCGAGGAGGCTGGGGGGGCACAAGGAGTTGGGAGGGGACACAGCCGGGACAGCTGACCCCAACTGACCCAAGGGATATCCCAGACCATAGGACATCATGCTCAGCATAGAAAGCTGGGAGAAGAAGAAAGAAGGGGGGAAAAATTCAGATTTACAGCGTTTGTCTTCCCAAGTCACCGTCAGGCGTGCTGGAGCCCTGCTGTCCTGGAGATGGCTGAACACCTGCCTGCCCGTGGGAAGCAGGGAATGAATTCCTGGTTTTGCTTTGGTTGCGTGCGCAGCTTTTGCTTTCCCTATTAAACTGTCTATCTCAGCTGATGAGTTTTCTCACTTTTACTCTTCTGATTCTCCTCCCCCCATCCCACTGTGAGGGAGGTGAGTGAGCGGCTGCGTGGGGCTGAGCTGCTGGCTGGGGTTAAACCACGACACCCTGTACAAAAATGTCAACAAACCTAGTCAAGTATAATCACAACAGGTCCTGCACACTTTCTGTCCAGCCAGTTTAAGTCCTATATCATCTATCAAAGTCCTGTCTATCTCTCAGTCTACTTCTCTAGGGAAGTGCAGTAAGGGTAGGAGAGAGGTGTGTTTTGACTCAGATAACAGGAAAACAAGGATAATAGAAAACACACATAAATTAGGCTTTATTCACATAAATTCACCTTTGAAAAAGTTGTGAGCAGATATCTGTAGAGAGTGGGAAAACTGGAATCCCTGAGATATTCTTATGGCAACACAGAAGTCTATGGGTCTTCAATTGCATGGCATGGTGGTCGTTGATATAGGCACAAATTAAACAAACTCTCTTATTATTGTTATTCATTTGCATTGGTGTCTTTTCTACTCATAAATTTATGCTAAGAAAACAAGGTAGTACTTTAAAATGGTCATTGGGGGTGTGGAAAGGAATATGATAGATCTCTAAGTTCAGAGTTATTTAAAAGACAAGAAAGCTCAGTTCTTTGGAAAAAACAGATGCCTTACAAAATAACATCTTCATTTCATTTATATAGAATGATGTGTCATGAGTTCTAGTTAGCAGATATTCAGTTAATACAAAATATCAGCGTATTTTTTAAAAATGTAAATGAGTATTGTTTATATTTTGTCTACTTTCTTCTTCCAGTTTAGTTTTCCTCAGTGTCATGCATCCTCTTCTTTGTATTTCCCACCTAGGTAGAAAGAACCATACAGTCACCCTGATAATAAATATGCAGCAGCACTAGGCACAAGAAGATTTGTGCAATCTTCATTAGAAAAAAACAGTGCAGCAAATATAATAGACTGGATCAGAATAAATTGCTGAAATCAAGTAGAAGCATGCTTATGTCCAAAACAAACATGTCTCATGTGACAGCTCCATTATATTAAAAAGCAAAAAGTGGGAGTTTCATGTAGTATGATGCAAATCATAGTTCTGTTTACGGAAGACTTTGGACTAGTAAATTATGATCTTGTTTAAACTGTGATTCATCTTGTAAGACAGAAATGATCCAGAGTACTTCAGAGACTTAGGTTAAAGCTTTCTTCCTGTTTGAAAATTTTAAGTTTTGTTTCTTTTTTCTTTGAATAGCATAGTGCTCTTATCTTAATTATAATGTGCCACTGTGACAGTGCATGTGGCTAGGAATTAAGCTTAACCCTTTGAAGAGAGGAGCTAGATCCTTCTTATTTGTGTGGATTATCTGTAAAAACACAGAAATGGGCAGCAACCAGTGTACTTAGTGTAAGGTGGAGTGCCCGATAACAACTGGTACACGTCACCCGAAAAGTACGAAGGGGTTAGTTTTGACCCTCACAGCAAACATCAAATTTCCTCGCGTAGGAGAAAATTCTGCTGGAGAGGGAAGCCTGGTACTGTAAGCCTAAGGAGTCTTTTACTATGTCATCTACTACTGTTATAAATTATTAACTAGGGTGACTTGCTCAGTCTAAACAAGAAGTGTCATAAGATGTCCACGCTAAGCAAAAGGGAGTTGTGTGGACAAGAAGCTGTGTGGGGCACAAGCTGCCCCGCTCCTTATCCCTCACCTTGGGCAGAAGGAGAAGTCGGGACCCGCATCTCCTGCAGGCACCTCCTGACCCATCACGTAACTCCACTTCCAACACCTCTGGGCACTGCACCTTCTCCAGTCACCATTCCCTTTTCCCCCCAGGGAATGGTCCTTGCTTTCACTTAGGGTCAAAAATGCCTCCTGGGACCTTTGTCAGTATTAATGTGATGTATTAATATGGCAATTGTGCTCCAAGGTCAGTGGAGAAACCAGAAACCCACCCGACTTTTCTGTTGTGGCATCGCTGTTGCACATGGGCTCTATTTATAACCTGCACTTCCCACACAAATATCTATTCATCCCACAGCTTCTGCAAAACGGAAGGCCCCTTGGAGCCACAATTAAAAAAAAAACTATATTAGAAAAATACTTCATTTTTTTGCATTTGACTTAAGAAGCGGAAGCAAGAAGGCTGTTACTGATCTATTTTTAGTTTGTTCCTTAGTGTGTTCAGCCTATAACGCAGTTTGAAAGCCTCAGTACTGTGCAAGTGATGACTTTCTTTTCTTCACTTCACTGTGGTAAAATTGACTATAGTGAAAGCAATTGTAATAATATCTCAGGTAAGTGACCCAGGGAAGCTTAAATTCCTTGGAGAAATAGGCTATATTCATAAGCTTTGTTTTTCATGGCAAAATGTGTAATTCTTCCTTGTTCTGGGCTCATGGCTTCCTTTTGATAAAGAGGAGACCTTTCTCTTGCTGCTTAAATTCACTTCTTTCTCTGATTTAGAAAATGCCTTATAGCTTTAGGAAGGCAATCTCCATTCAGGGAGAGAACGGGAATGATAAGGGTCAATTAGGTTCAGTCTTCTAATTTCTCTTCCAGAAAGGCACAAGCGACTGTCAGAAAGAGATACGCAGAGGAGCGTTCAGCCCAGCAGGGCTCTCCTGCAAACCTCGCTTGGGTCCCCTACTCAGCTTTGCATTTTCTTTTAGTTTCAATAGAAAAAGGTGGTTCTCCTCCTATTTTGATCTTTGTTGATGTATGAGGATTTGTAGTGTTACCTTCAGGCTAATGCAGGCACCCTTTTGACAGGCCTGGGAAAGCACAAGAAAGTGCTACTTTCTGCTTATCTGGCTTTTTCACCTCAAACAGTCTTCAGGTTATTTCAGACTTGTATTTGCAGGAATTTCTTCAAAAAGGAAGACAAGTAAAAAACCTGACAAAGGTTCCAGTAAATAAGTATGAAAACAGATTTTTCTTTTCTTTAGGACACACTTTTTCAAGAGAAGGAGGGCTTAGAGAAAATAAGATACTTTTGGTACAATTTTGGTGATGTTAAGAAGCAATTGTGTCTGAGAAGCAAAAACGCTTGCAAGGAGTACTAAACAACTCATCTGGTCCTTTGCTTTTTAATCAGAACATTATCCTGCCCTTCTTTTCTTTTTCTTATTATTAATCTTCACCACACCCTCATACTTCTCCTGTCCTGCCTTTTCCTTTTTTGTCTAAAAGCACCTTTCACAATTTGCAAAAACAAGTCTATGTTTACACATTTGAAAGACATTAAACTTATAGAAATTTCATTATCCAGTGTTTACAATTCAAGAAGCTGGGCAGCTTTTAAATTTGTATGAGCAGCATATGGATGGACATTGTCCCGCAGGTTTGTTGTGTTTTTTTTAATTCATTCTGTACATAATCGGTATTTAGAATTACTGCTTTGATACTGAACATTCTATGAACTCACTGAAAAATTAAATAACCACATCTGTAAAACAATTGTAAATACTTCTACTTGTAAAAAAAAAAAGTCTACATGCTTCATTTTTATGAGAAAGGAATATCACTGTACAAATATTCAGTCTTGTAATCAATAAACATAAACTTCCAGTGTGTTATTACAGACCTTCATTTGTCTTCAGGTTTTACTTGAAAACATTATTGGCTGCATGGCATGAAGGTCATTTTATGGAAAGTACACATATCAGATGTGACAAAGGTAACATGCTTCCAGAGTATCTGTGTTTCCAGAAAAATGCTAGAATAAGCTACTACAGAGTAAAAAGAAATAATAATTCTGAACTGCATTATCTTTTACAAATGTCAGTTTTATGAAGATAGTGACTGAAAAGCAAGCAGTATTCCTAGGTTTTGTTCTATATACTATTCATTTTGTCAAACCTGGTATTTGGCATTTCAAATACAAAATGAGAATTTTCTCTGTGCTTTCAGCTTCATAGCAAGAACACAAACTTCCCAAGGGGAGCTGTTTGTTCTCAGATTTACCCGTCCGTCTCATATTTATCCAACACCAAGGACAATGTTTTCTGGGGAGAGGAGTTTAGTTTTGGTTTTGACATGGTAGTTCCTTTAAACGTGTCAGCATTTGGAAACTAAGCAGTTTCACTAGAAATCTGGGTGCAGTACCTCAATTGAGTGCAGTCAGTTTAGTATCAGAGTCTGAAGAACTCTCTATTCAGGCCAGATGCTTGCAACATCTCTAAAGGTTCTTTGATTAATTGAGGTGAAACCACCCTGTATAACAGGGTCAGCACACACAAGCTTTCATTATTTTCTTCATTTACATCAATTAGAATTATGGAGGGCCTGGGGCTACTCCTGACTTCTAAAAACATGATCTACTCCTAGGTGATGTTTAAATAGAGCACCAGAAAGACTACATCATATTTCATTAACAAATAAAACTTTTCTCTCTTTCATCAATGACAGCAAGATTTATATTAGGTGTATTGCTAAAGCAGGTCATTAACATATATCACTCAAGGTGGTCAGACTCTGAAGAACTGGAACTTGGTGTATATCACAACAATCAATCTAAAGATAGTGAATTTCATTTTTGCACAGACTGCAGTCAAGAAAGAATGAACGTCAACTCCAGCAGATTTTGTGAATTCCAGTTTTCTTTTTATGACAGCTTATTTAAGTGGTGTGCAAACCACTGCTTTGTATTATGGCTCAACTGGAGAATGCCTTTACCAGACTGAAGAAAAAAAGAAATTAAGTTCAGGTCCTCTACCTTGAAAGCTAGATGAAAGGAGTAAGTCTACCACACATGGAGGTGACATAGTATATCACATGTCAGAATTAGAGAGGTATTCCAGAAGTGAACCAAAAGAAACATGGTATTGATAATACTGTAATTTTCTACGGTCCAGTGTGTAACAGCAGACATCTCTCCTGTGGATGTTGTGCTCAAGGTGAAATCAATGCCACATTTTCCTTTTCTTAGTGTAAGTTATTGCAAGTCACTGTAGCCTTGTCCAGCAAAGCAAAATTTGACTCACCAAGCGTTTTTGCAACATGTGCAAGTTAATTACTTGCAGCAACATTATTGCTGCAAATACAGTGAATATTTGTGCAAATTTTAATAAAATTATTCTGAATGGTGGAATAACATGGTTTGTTAAATAACATTGGGTCCACGCTGTGGCTGCAAATCCAACCACGTAGGGCTGTGAACCTAAATACCCTCTAGCCTGTAAGGCTAGTAACCATATTCATCCTGCAGATAGAGACTAGTAATAATAGAAATGTAGCTGAGGAATATATATTTTCCAATACTTTTACCTCAAGTAAGTAGTAAAGACAATGACTGATATTATTAATCCAGATGCCAGGCAAGAGTGGAACAATGTTACTCTGGCATCAGGAGAAGAGTACAGGTACAGCCTCCTGATGGAGTCCAAGTGGGCCATCAAACCATCAAGTTGAGATTGACCCAAACAGTTTATAGTTACTTTGTGATCTGAGATCTTTGGAGGCCCTCCAGTTTTAGAAGAGGGGAGGGCTGAGAAGGTCTCACAGAAGTCACAGCATGTTTTACTTCTTTTTCCTTGGGTGGTTTTTTTTCAACATTTGTCCAACACTTCACCTTCCACATCATGAGTAGGAAAAGTAGATTTTGCAACAGCTCTGATGAACTGTCCTGAGAATTTCAAAAATCTGGTCTGTCTGTGTCTGTAACAATCACATTTGGATATGCTTATTAATTCTAACATTCATACAGTTTAAAACCCAGCACTACTTTTCAAAACTACCTGCCTCACATAGTGGGAAGCAAGAGGTACTCAGCTTTTCAGTTTGCTAATAGTATAATGGTAATATGCTAGACTACAGTTTGTGGAAGAAAACAATGTTCTAGGTCTAGTCTCAATTTTTATAATGTATCAAACATTAGGAATTAGCTGTGAACATGACACCTAGACACCTGGCTGTCTAGACAAGGCTGTTGGAGCCAACTTCAGGCCTAGAGACTGAATCAAAAAAAAAAAGAAGAGGGATTTTTTTTTTTAATATCATACAGAGAACACAGTTGTATTCACTAGAGTAGAAAAACTGATTTAAAAAAATGAGAGAGAAAATTTAGCTTGTACTTATAAGTAACAAGAAGCACTGGAAAGGTAAAGAGTTAAGGGTGATGATCTGTTTGATATGGTTTTGTCAGTTATTGTTCAAGACTTGGTGATGGTGATGGGTTGGTGAAGGGTCCTTACCAGAGGAGTCAGAAGCTATTAGAAGGCCTCTCCTGTTTCTGTTAGTGCAGTGGGTTTTCTCACTAGCTTTGAAATTTAGCACATCATGCTTGTTTTGGGTACTGCTTACTGTTTTCATGTTGCATAGTTCAACTGTATGAGGCAACTTGAGAACTTGGGGAGCTTAAGGTCTACTGCTTCACAGATCTTGGGGGAGACAAAAGCACCTGGTCTCAGAAGAAGCGCTTAACAAGAACCTACTCAAATATTGCTGATCAGAAGACTTATGATAAGAACATCTGAGGCCATACTGAGCACCTAGCTCAGGACTTTACCAAATGTGTAAATCGTGTCTGAATAGCATTCACCAGCAGAAATGTGCATTGCTGCTCTGCCTGTGCTGTACTGAGCATCTTGCAGATCACTCTGACCAAAAAACTGAGTTCTAGCAGCTGTAATTAGTAAGTGCTAAGAAAGGAGAGGCTATAAATTGCCTGGAAGCCTTGTGGCTGGTAAATCCCAGGTGTTTTGGCGTTCCTAATTTCTATTTGAGTTTGAGGTGAAATGAATGTGGAAAATACATGTTACAGCTGGTGGTTAAATGCTGTGTGCCACCTAGACTGGTAGGCTTATCATTCTATCTGGCGCCATACAAAGGTTGCCCTCAGAATGCAAAACATTTTTCCGTGTGATGAGTTACCATATGAACAGTAGGTAGCTTAAACAAATATGGATAACATAGCAGTTAAGTACTGAGTCAGTAACAGTTATCACAGAGAACATTTTTCTCAGTTCATTTACAAAAGTTCAAAAACCTTGTCAGTAATTCCCAGAACTTGGTGTATTTTACCTGACTTTCTGTTCTGTCCTGACACTTGCTAACAGCTTTAATCAAACTATATTTAAATTTACAAATAAATCCAAATACATCGTAGCAGGACTGCACTAGAGACAATAGCACTTAAACACCTAATTCCTGGCTGGTAATGAACACCACAGCAGTTCTTGCAAGCCAGGCATAGAAAAAGAAGGCACAGAGTTCATTACACATATTAGATATTACAGTTGTGACTGTATGAATTCTGGAGGGATGGGAGAGGGAAGTGAAATTTCTGCCATATGGTCCGCTGGTATATGAAATTATGATGGGATCTTTGCTCCATCAGATACTCTGTGTTCAGCTCCTTTTCGTGAAGCTGGAAAGGATTTATTTTCACACAGAACTTTGCCCTGAATTGATATTATAATGATTCTTGTAATTTTGGTCTTTCTCTCTATCTGATCTGATATGTTAGATGTTGACAGTAACTTTGAACATATGTTTCTTCTGTAGATTTTGACAGAGTGCTGTTATTTCCTGTATAATAACAGTTTCAATTTCCTGTTCACCATTTTAGTTTTTCATACAGTGATCACAGAATAAAATCTTCATGGAAGACTGAATATAGTTTGATCTATAAAGATGGCTGATTAATGAAATGATTAAACCCATTCTTCGTACCTAACAGATAACGTTGAAATGATTACACATTCCTCTTCCTTTTATAGAGCTGGTTTCACAGCTATGAAAAATAAGAGAATCTGGTTAGAAAGATTCAGAGTTTTTAAAAAGTTACAAACGCTAACTTAATAGGGGACTGCAATTAAACAACACTACAAAAAATTCAATAATCTTGGCCATTCAATAATCAGTAATCTTTGCCCATTATATGACTTTGGAAATTGTAAAAAGTTGATTTTTATGACTGAAATATTTCTATAAAGTTTTAGAACATTATTCATACAGTTTTCTTTAATTAAAAAGACCCTTCTGCCAACAGTTGAGACTATAGAAACAGAAGAGTTTAGATTACCATCTATTATGAGCTGGAATAGATCCACTGTTAGCACTGAAGCAATTTAGACATGCTGAGCTATATCTAAACTAAGAAATAGTGCTGTACATCAGGAGTGGGTCTAGCAGATGCCAATATGAATTCTATCCATGGGGGACTCCTACGGACTACCTCTAATGTGGTCCTGGAAATGAATACACATCAGCAGCTAAAGCATAGTCAGGTTCCCTTTTGGAGCATTCCTTCTTGTTGAGTTTCATCTGAAAGTAACATTGGTTGTGCTTCTGGACACTCTTCGGTGTGAACCAAAGCACCATAAAAGATGCAATTAGAAGGATTCACTTCAAAAACCACTCCTGGTCCCAACTACGCTGACAACATAGATGCATCTAGTACAGTGATGCAAGATTTTGCGATGATTCTGAAAAATAATTCTGTATAACTTCGGAGACTAGGATGTCTGTTAAATCAGCCTTGAGTTACCTTTTTTAAATTCCCTGCTAGTTTACATCCATAGCTCAGAGGTAAGTTGTACACAGTTCTTTGGACAGCCACCAGTAATATCTCAATTATACATCTTCTGCCTTGCAACCATGACAAGGCAACTCATGGCAACTTCAAGGCAAACCTTAAAGTCCTAGTGAAAACCTGTTTTCCCCACCTGTGGGATGTAATGTGATGATTCAGATACCCTCAGAGATGCACAGGCAGATAAACAGTTGGAGTGATATGGCAGTAAATGTTAATTATGTGTAATTAAGAAAAAAAGAAAGAATTACACAGAGTAAAACAAAGGAAAAAGAACAATGCTCCTTTAGGACCTTATTATTGTTCCTGTGGAAATGAAGGGCAAAATTTCCACTGGGTGCATTTACAAGTCTCCTGTTTCTGCTAGAAAATACCTAAGAAGATTCTGAATTTTGAAAGTATGTGTAATCCCTTGGGTTTAGTCAGACCAGTCACATTCTTCAAGTTATTCACGTGCCTGAGAGTTCAGCTTGATTGTGGCAGACATGCTGCTTTGTAGATTTTAATGAATAATTCTGAATTAATAACTTATTCAACAAATGTAATGTGTTTTACTATTTGCAGGACTGCTATTATTTGCAGCATGAGGTAGTCATGATTTCTCTGAGTTTATTCATTATTTCAACTGATTTGCTGGATGTTCTTTAACTTAGTGGACCAACCATGAGCAGTTCCCTTTATGAGTGTTAGTAATTTGACTTTTTAAAATAAGTTGAGTCTCCAAATACTGATTTTGTATCCTATGATTGCAAATGGGTATGAATACAGCCAATTAGATTTATATGAACATTTACAATTTTACAGGAACAGCTGTTTATCTCTATTTTCATGGCTCTCCTGCTATTGTTACCAGGAAAAACAGGATGATAATCTGTTGCAGAACACCCATGATAGTGCTAGATAAACCTCTGCCATTATGAAAAAGATGCTTTTATTTGTGTGGATGCGATGTGCAGTCTGCTCTACACAAAGATCAAACTTCTCACTCGTCAAACTCCACTAAAATCAAGGGTGCTACAGCAAGGAGGAATTTGATCCCCAGCATTTATGAATAATACCAGGGATCACAGATAAACCAGCAAGTACATTTGAGTCTAAACTGACCTTTCCTTCCTTATTGTATATTTCAAAATAAGTAGGGCAAAATGATGTAATATGCTTTTGATTTCCTATGACTTAAATATCTATGTACTTGAACAGTTCAATGCCTTTTGACATTTGTTCTTTAATACGTTTCTCTAACCTCCTGATGTAACTCCAATCATCCTGGTAATATGACTCCTAAGCTTTTTTTTTTTAACCCACAAGTTGAAAATTCGGGGTTTTTTCAGTCTCCTGACGGCCCACTTGCTTTGCCTTGAGGTCTTTTTCATGGAGTACCCCCCTTTAAGACCCTTTAAGGTTACAGTTAAGTGGTTACAAGGTAGCCTTCTTAATAACAATAGATGCTGTCTATGCCTTTGAAAAGGCATGTCAAGCCTCTAGCCAAAAGCAGGGACCCATTTCCTTCAGGTTGGCCCATAAAAGTTTTTTAAAAGCAGGATTAAAAGGCAACTTCGCTTCAAACCTTCTCCACATTCTTTAAGGAAAGCATACATTTTCTGTCAGAACTTCTGGAGTTGGAGCTTTTTATGAAGCGGAGGTTTTTATGGTATTACTAAGCGCTTTTAGGGGTCTTACGTGCTTTAGAGTGTGACTTTGCATACTTTGTTACACAATCTGGATAAGTGGTGGTAAGCAGACCTTGAAAAAACACACAAATAGACACCTTCCTTCTGCTGAGCACAGGAATTAGCCAGCTATTTGCCTCCAGGACCAGGATACAGCCATACCTGGAAATGGTGAGGGGAAAACAGAGCTGAACCTCATTACAACTTGTGATGACAACGAGGCCTCTTATTGCACGAGGTCTGGCCTTTAAGCCTCTCTTTATAAATTCTGTTGTTGCAAAGCTACCCTCTAATATGAACTCATGTTTATTTTTTATCCATCATAATAACGTTACAAAGAGCTACTGATACTTTAACTCACTGTTGTCTTCTCTCTGCGCCAGGAAAATGGAAAGTTCTAGCTCGCTCTGATTTCAGGGTTAGTGTGCGTACTAGCTAAGGGATAGTAATTATTATTTATTTTAATAAGCTTGCACGTAACAGCATCAGCAATACAGAAGTTTCCTTGGTGTACCCAGTAACGTTGGGCAGTAACAAGGACTATCTAAAATTTCTTTCGTGGAGGTAAACACTGAAACTGCTGCTGCGTGTTTTATGATACATTTCAAGAACACCACCATCCACTGGCGTGTGCCGAACTCACCTCTCCCATGCTGCAAATTTTGGGTGGTTTTTCTTTTCCTTTTTTTTTTTTTTTAATTACGTTATTTGCCAGGATTTTTAAAAAACCTTTCAGGATTTCTGTAAGCCGGAAAGTTGGCTGTACATCATTGTGACTGAATATTGAACTAATCACTTCAGTTAACTGTTGGCTATCACTGACAAGAGGGGAACTCAATAAACCATGAATTAGTTCAGAGCTCTATTCAGCTCAATTTGCTGCTGTAAGTTACCTTTTGTGAGTTACAATATCCACTTCCCAACTGAAAAGCTCTTACTAAATCACAGCAGCAGCCAATTTCAGTCATGACCCATGCAGGGCTGCCCTTTTCTTTGTGGTATTCAGCTGTCATTCAAGTCAACCCTTTTCATTAAATACACTGTACCCCATCCTATGAAGGCTACTTCAAGACAAAACATTGCAACTGCATACTACTATTTAAAAAAGTATGTATGCACTTTAATCCTCTGTGTGTTTGCTCTCACGGATAAACAACCAGGGTGCGTATCCTTTTGAAACATGAAAAACCAGGAAATATACTTTGTCCTGGTGCATATCTGAACACATCAAATACCATGACTATTCATTCAAAAGCAGCTAGGTGTGCAGCACCAGCTTAGTATTCTGCATTCTCATACGGTCTTGAATTTTTTTACTGAGAAGATTCATGAAGTTTTATTTATAAATATTTCCCCTTTTGGGAAAAAGAACTCTGTTATTAGATTTTTATATGTATTTTTTATTCTGGTTCATAGTTCAAAAATGTTTGGCATTGTATTGCAATAAAATAACTGAGGAGTTGTCATTTGTGCTTGCAGCATAACACAACTCATGGGATTTGTCTCTTTAATACTTTGCCTCTAATGTGGGATGTATTTCTGTATGTAGCTATACTGTCAGGCTACACAAGTTCAAAATATGGTAATAGCTTGTTCTCATTTTTGAAAAGTTATGTGAAAAATAACCTAGGTTATTGTTAAAACCAAAAATTGCAATTCTCTATGACTCTTTTCATACGTTATCTGGAAATGTTCCATAAAACACATTTTCAAAAGAACACTTGTATGACATGATTCACTAACTCTTCACACTATGAATGGTCCTGCACCATGTTTAGGGAATTCATTCAAATGTTCTGTGATGAAGTTTTGTGTTCTCTACTCAAAGAGTGCAGATCAGATAACCAAAGTTGTCCTTGCAGGACTAATAAACTATGAATCCAGGAGAGTTTTGAAAGGGATCAGAGCTCTTCCAGCCCCCTGAAACAGACACACACCATGTCCTTTTCAGTTAAGTAAAAGAATATTTTGCAACAGAAAATATGATAAACACAGCATAAGCAAAAATGTAGTATGACCAAAGCAAGCTGAGATGCAAGAAATCTATACCAAGCAGTTCAGAATGGATTTATTAATTTTTCTTCTTTATTTTGACCTAATATGTTAATCTGGCTTCCTGATTATTTTATGCATCTTTCCTTTTTTATGGTCCAAGAATGAAAATGATAGTGTGGAACAATCATAGGCATCCATGCTTTATAGTTTTCGGTGAAGTTTGCTATTACGAATGCATCCAAAACTCCTTTATTACAGGAAATGGTGTGCAGGAGGTTCTTTTTCCAGTGCAAATTGAACGAGTGTCTTCTGAAAATTAGTATCTTGCATTTGGTTTTTTTTCAAGAGATACATTTCTGTACATATATTCACTTTGTGGTAAAACCTCTATTTGTAAGTATAATACTTTCTTATTCTTAATTCCACCATTGAACTGCAGAATTAAGTACCCTTTGTATCACTGCATTTTCTTGTTTGATTTTCCTCTGTAAACAAAAATACCTTATATGTAGTATTTCAAAAAGTGAATAGTCTTAGTACCTGATAGATAAATACAAACCTGGATTTTTTTATAATTATAAAGGCAATCATATTGAGACTGCTCCTGGAGTTTTTACTAACGCTCTGTGAAGCCTCCAGTCTCAGAGTGCCCACAACAGCTTTGTGCAATTTTAGTCAGCTGGAGAACTAGAGTCACTGCGTACTAATCAAGTTGCAGGCCATGTTAGCTTTCTGGGCATGAGAAACTTACCTACGCATCCATGTTAGCAAAACTGTGCAAAAATCATTCTAGGCAAGTCAACTCCCAAATGACAGTTCTGTTGATGGAGCTGTAGCCTGCCTTCCATATGCTATTTTATCCATCATTATTTTTTCTTCGCACTCATGTTTAAACTAAAACTGGTTGCAGAAGTAGTTAGAGGATCTTGCAGTACTTAAAGACCTTGTTTGGCAGCAGCCACGACTGCCCAGGCACCAGTCTGTAAATGTTTCCATACAGCCAACCTGCAGCTGTCGGGATAAGATAGCTCATCAGCTAGCAAATAACTCTTGTACTGTCCAGAACAAAATCTTTCTGTGTACTTTATACCAAGGTAGCTAACAAGACAACACAAAACAGTGCAAATACCATATTTAACAATACCTAGAAAGGGGAAGAGGTGGGCTAGGCCTCCATCAACCTTCACCTAGTGCTGCTGCTTATCATGGAGCTGTCTCAAAGAAGAAAAAGTGTCCATAAATAAGAGGTTTTTCACCTGATGCACTTTCATTTTCCACAGATGTGATTCCCCACCTTCTAGATATGAGGCTCAGGTAGACAGTGAACAACTGCCCAGGCGATTTTTGTTTTGAATGGAGAGGATGACCAGGAAAAGAAAATATTCTTCCCCAGAAAAAAACCTCCTGGGACATGCTAGAGGCACTCTTACTCAGTGCAAATTACCAGCTGTCTCTTTTGAGCACTTGGATCCAAAGAGACGGCAATAAAGCACGCTGGAAAGGAAAGCACAAATCTTTCCTTTAGAACAACCAAAGGAAAAAAGACTCGAGGTAAAGCAGTTGGTGCAGCTACAGACTAGTTCAGGCTTTGAATAGTGCTGTGAATAGTGCTAGATCCAGGAGAGCTGTCTGGAAACTCACTGAGCTTGACTTGCCCTGACTGGCACTGTCATCCTCAGCACCAAGGGACTTAAAAACCAATGACTCTGGCAGACTGCAACCTCATTGATTTCATGCTCAGGGAGCATTACTGAAAATCTGGCTGTATGACATATTCTTACTCAGTAAAATGCAATTGGTTGTCTCAGAAGCCAGGCAGAGTATTAGTAAGAAAGCTGTATGCTATAATACAGGGGG
The DNA here is from genome assembly GCF_964188355.1 of Buteo buteo. Lineage (NCBI taxonomy): Eukaryota > Metazoa > Chordata > Aves > Accipitriformes > Accipitridae > Buteo > Buteo buteo. Next base: position 7,015,742 of record NC_134173.1, read on the forward strand.
ACAAAGACATTCCTATGCGCAGTGACGTGGGGTTCTTGTCCTCTCATAGACTTCTCTTTCATAACTTCGACTGACCCAGTACTGAGGAAGCTGAAGTACTTGTATGTTTATTTAAAAGTACTAACATTTATGTTTCACTGTGTGCTCTTTTCTATCAGTTCTGCTAATTAGTTTCTCAGGACTTCACAGCATTATCTTACTTTCTGTAAAGAATTTTCTTGCTACCTTTTTTCTTTTTTTCTTTTTTTTTTTTCTTTTTAACTTTTGCTTCAGTAATGGTAACAAGGGTTTGACTGCTAGTACACAAGCACTCCACTCACAATGTAATAGGCACCTGACCCTTTCTGGAAATATCATTAATCTGAATCAAATATAACTGCATGAATATATAAATCATGTTTTCTTTTCAAAAGCAATACAAGCAAACCCTCCTGGTATGGGACAAGTCTAGAAATATAAAGTTAAAACTGTGCTCATCTGGATAAATAAATACCTGGAGTCTGCCACAAAACCTCAGCTCAACCTGTGTGATCTAAGCATCCCACTGTGTTCACCCTCTGATCTTTTCTTGATGCTGGAATTGCAGAGGTTTTTGAAAGTTAAGAGAGCTCATTTCAAACTCCCGATCCGAATAGTTGCGTGCTTGCTGTTACAAAGGTCTTGCCTAAAACCCATGAGGAGATCCTCTAGGAGAACCTGGAGGCCAGCTCTTTTCTCCCCTTTCCCTGCTTTCTTGAGTGCAAGTACAAGCCACAAGGCTAGTGAATTGCTTTCAAACCTAGCCTCCTTCCAACCAATGTGTTTTTAAATACAAAGTAGAAATTTTCAGTGTGAGAAAAAATGTTTTCCTTTTCCTGCCTAGCGGTGTTTAAAGAGTACTTTTGGGAGAGGAGAGACGTGGGTTTGAACTACATCCAGCTGATAATTACATCTAGCCATGCCGTTTTCTCTAGCCACTGACTAATTCCATAAAGCTTTTCTTGCTGTAAAGGGGCTTCTACTTTTGCCACAATTTGGAAAGGAGCCTTTGTGCAGAGGCTGACCGATTTTGTGAGAAGTAGTGTTCCTCAGGATTGCACCCACCATCTACTTAGAGGAGCAAGTCGAGGTTCTGCAGTTTACACAGGCTTTTTACTACGCTTCACCAGGTTGTCTCCCAGCTGTACATCTAGGCGCTGCCTTTTGCATTTTCTTAGGCAAAGGATTTTTATCAGATTTTCATCTTTTTGGCTCAGCATGTATGGCCCGTGCAGACTCCTTTTAGTTTGTACTACATCAGGTAAGGCTTAAAGGAGCCAAAGACATCTACTGTGTCACACAAAATGTATTCCCTCTGTATTCCCATTGCTTTGCTTCACTGCAGACTTTCTCTGAGTAACACCTTCCTTCTATCCGTGCAGCTGACACATTAGTGAGAGCACCATGCCTACCATGATGAAATGAAAAAGAAATATTGAGGCCCAAGCATTCTGGAGAATTTAAAAACAAAGCAAATTAGCAAAACATCAAAAATTGAAATCTACCTGAATTTTTGCTTACATGCATCTGGAAAGCATTCTGTGGGATAAGCACAGGGTTTCACAGAGAAAAAAACGTACTCTGGCAAAAATTTCAAGTAGCTTGTTTCTATTTTAGTTGAAACTGGAGATGGGACAAAGCAGGATTTAAAAAAAGAAAATTGTGCTGAGCATTGGGACTGAAGGGAGATTCCTTAGGTCTCCTTGTTCAGTCATGTTTTTTGAATGTGTAAAAGACTGATGAGAGCAAAGGGCAGTTGTTCTTTTCTTTGGAATGCATGTACGATTTCAAATAAATAAAGATGCTTAACAAATGGAAAGATTAGTATTTCTGCACATTTTGAATGAGTCATGCGTGACAGTACTCTAATTCTTTTTATACAACTCAAGTTCACACAAAGCATGCATTAAACATGAGAAATGCATGGATATTTTTACATATTCAAGACTTTTCAATGGATCATCAAAATGTTCACAAGTATGTGACCTTCTGGAAATACACTATTATGTTTTTCATAAGAATAAATAATCCACATTCTTATAATCATAAGTTTTTCTTTCATGGTGCACCATCTAAATAATTATTTTCGTCTAGATACAACAGGAAATGGAGCATATTGGATAATTGTTGCTAGAAGAATTGGAGAAACTTACCTCTTTCATCTTAGACCACATATTCCTTCATTGGGTGCATGCTCTTAAGCAATTTAATCCCAAATTAATCTTATCAATATAAAAAGTATAGGATTTATAATGGCTTGTACTAAGCCTGTTTCTACTGTCTGTTCAAACCGTAACAACAGATTATATAGTGAAGTTTTCTCCATGTCTTGCAGAGCATTTATTTGGCTAAAATAATTTTACCTGTGATAATGACATGGAAATTCCAAAAGGGAGTCTGAGACCCTCTTTTGTTTTCTCCTCAGGCTGGCTTTCCCAGTACTGTGATATCGATATATTCAGTTGGTCCCCCAAACCAAGACTTCCAATACTCCCTCTGTCTTTACACCTTAAATAGTTTCCCAGTAAAGTAATATCTGTGCTTCCTTTTAATATTTTCCAGCAATGGGTTGAAAAGACTGAGACAGCTGTAGGGCACAGATGTTGATGTTTGAAATGATTTATCTCCCCCTTAGTGCCTCTAGCTAAGTGGTTGACTTTTTATGCTGTGTTCACCATAAGTGAATCTTGGTGGGTATTTGGTTAATCCAGGGTTAGCCTTCTTGCAGATGTCACTTTGTGACTGCTGAAAAAATGCTTTTGAGTATGACTTTTGTGGCCAATATGGTTTAAGGTTGTCTCTGTCTGAGTGGAATTTCTGTTTAAATTAAGTAAAATCTAGTGATAGGGATGCAGAAATCTTTTTGTCGAGTTTTTCCTGAACTGGACTTGGAAAAGCCTGACCTGGCTTCCTACATGATTATATTTCTCACATCCATGAGTAAATTTACTCTCTCGGTTGCACAAACAGACAAAGTCATAAAAAGAGGTTCACTAGTTCTCTGTAAATATGTCCCATTATGTTCCTATACCTAATGGCACGTTGTATCTTGAGCTTTGTTAAATCTTTTAATTAAAACATGTTAACAAAGCCTAAGAAAAATAAATGAAACTACTCACAAGGAAATTAAATTGAGAAGCTAAGCTCATTTATAATTATTGTATTTCAATTAGGCTTTACTAGGGCTGGGTGAAGGAGAGATAAAAAGAAACTACTTTGATGTCTGAGTTTCATAAATATTTCTAGTGTCCTGTTTGTGAAGTCCACAATATTAATGATAACAGTTTACCGTGTGCAAGCTTTTTCATGCCAATTACTACACTGAAGAATTCAGTCACAGTATTACATCAAAACATGTCAAGGCTCAGCCCCTAGGTTTTGTGAAGCAGGTTTGCTGCATTGCACTCAGTGGAAGTACAACGGCTCACGCCTCTGATTCTCAGATTCAGCAGGCTTCATAGTTACTTTGTCAGAATTTCTGGTTCGTTCAGATTATAGAGTTTTACCAGGTGATTCCTACATCAGGTCCAAATCTCCTAGCTGGATTAGAACATATTAGACAGATAGCAAAATTGTACCTTATTACTCACTAATATTCATCAAACTTTAGCTTTCTTTTTTTCCTTCTTATCATCTTCTGCTTCTAAATTAAGGAGTCATGAAATATCAGGAATCTTCTAGTGATGTAGACACTTATTGCCAGGAATTTAGTCACCTCTTCACATTCTCTTACCACCATACAGTGTTTTTTCCCAAGCTTTAAAGTGTGGAAGTTATAAAATCTTTTCTTCACAAGTCAGTCTTAATCTTTCACTTTTTTGATTAGTTCATGAATTAAAATGTATTAAATCTGGAAGACATAATAATGCTAGCCAGCTCATTACACACTATCTTCTGTTTGCAACAGCTATGCTTTGCTAAGTTACAATAATTTTTAAAATAATTAGCAACAAATTACCATACAAAGGAAGTACTGCCAGACATTTTAAAACTACATTTATTTTTCCATGCAAAGTTTCTGACTGTAAAGATCAAATGAGTTCCAACAATTGTTGCTGATTTTTTTTCTGAAGTTCTTAAATCTTCTAAGGTAGTGCTTGTTACAAGTGTGATTCTTTCTTAAAGCATATGAAAATATCCATTAATTTTCACAGGGTTGGCCCTAAATAAGTGCAGTTAACGATGCACATATGTACTTACTGGAAAAAGATTAGGAGGCTGATAGATACTACTGCGCATTTTTCATCATACTATTATAATCATGAAAAAAATTCCTTTGTTTAAAAAAATCTTTAATTTTATCATCAAGTCATTGATTTCTTTCCCCAGTGAGGGAAGGGCATTGAGTGATTCACTCAAGTTGTTTGGGTGAATTAGTTCTAATGGATTTCTGTATATTTGTTTTGTTAGCTCCTGTCACCACCAGGAAATGAGCTCATCACTTAATCTGGAAACCCAAAAGCAACTTTCAGACATGCTTCGTGTAGGCGAGTGATTATACAACTCATCTGATCACAATAGTCTGGAAGAGAAAACGATGACATAAAAGTAGATTTTAAAGCTGAGGCCATGGTTAATTTTTTACTTTAAAAGGCCACACCACCAGACCTAAGTTAAAGTGTGAATTTATCACTTACCTGCTTTTTCCTATTGCTCTTCCTTCCAGAGGAATGGAGTGGAATCCCAGCATCATTTTTCAGAAGAAATTGTTAGATGGATTTAACTCTTGCTAAAAATACTACTTGAATGTTTGCCAGTGGTTTCTTGGCCTCTGTGGCAGCCATGACACTATCCCAGGCTGCTTCTCCCTGCAGCTGTACAAAATAATTGGTTATATTCAGATATGCTCTCTGTGTCACAGTGAGTCAAGCGTTCACACCAAGTCAACATCACTCAAGGTCTCTTGTCTCCCAGTGTGTTTTGATGTGTTAAAGATAAAACAGAGCTCTAGAAGACTATTGAAAAGCTAAGAGCATTTCTGTGAAATGATTGAAAAGTCATTTTTGTGAAATGACTGAAAACTATAATTGTTGTTGATGTATGGTAAATGCCACATATTCTGTTGATGTGACACTCTCATACTACTTTCACAGGTCAAGAGGAAGTTACACAAATGAAAAGCAGAAGTTTTTTGGTTTGGGTTTTTTTTTTTTCAGCTTCTTTTGAAAAACCCAAACTAGAATCAGTAGAATTATCAGGTTGGTAGAGACATCCAGAGGTCTCCAGTTCAACTGCCTGTTCAAAGCAGGCTCAGCTATGAAATCAGACCTGGTTGCCCAGAGTTTTATCCAATCTTCTAAATCTCCAAGGAGGGAGACTGCACAACCTCTCAGGGTAACCTCTAGGCAACCTCTTCCACTGCTTGAATGTCCTCTGGTTGAAAATACGTTGCCTTACATCGGAACCCCCCTGTTTCAATTTATGACCATTATCATTTGTTCTCCCACCATGCAACTCCATCAAAAGCCCATCTCCTTCTTCTTAATAACCTCATTTGGGGCATTGAAACGGTCACCCCCCAAAGCCCTCTCCTCTCCAAGCTGAACAAGCTCCGTTCCCTCAGTCTTTTCATACAGGTCAAGTGTTCCAGAGCACTAGGCACCTTCGTGGACTTCTGCTGAACTTACTCCAGTTTATCAATAACTTCATCTAGGGAGAACAGATGCAGTCTAACACATGCAAAAGGAAATAATCACTTTCCTGGATCTACTGGCTACCAAATCAATAGTTCTTGGTGAGCAAAGCAGCATTGACTTGAATGGTTTGTGATCACAACTACGCTGGTAGAGCGCTTTCATAGCATAGACCTGGTTTGACCAGTGCTACACAAATATGTGATACAAATGAACTTAAGCTACAGTATGATCTTCTTCATTGTTGGGGGCAGTTTGGGGTGTTGGGAATAGCTTTTCAGTCCAAAATGAGGATTCTGGCAATGTTTAGGGAGCCAGTTACCTGTGACCTGCCCCTCTGTCCAGCTATTAGGTGGAACTCAGGGCCTTGGGACACAAAAGTGTAGTGGGTACACTTTGAGGACTCTGTTTGGGTAGTTTAAGAATGATTGTCTTTAGCTGGCTATTAAAACAGGAAATTTCCGGGGACATTTTAAATCCCTCTACATAACTTCATATTGAAATAGGTGATGACCTATTTAAACTTGCCAAAACTGAGCAGCAATGCCATCAGACTGCTCACTCCAGTTCAGTGCACCAATTGTAATCCCTCCTTTACAGAAGAATTGAAATCATCATGTCCAGAGGGGAAAAAGGGTGTGAGGGAGTAAAGCAGGATCTGGTGGTTTTTTTTCATGCATTTCCAGAAACTATGTCAGAATTTCTGACTCATTGTATTTATTGTTCCAATATTCATTTTGCATTAACATACAATATTTTTATTTAAGTGTCTATGTTGTAATCAGTGGCACAAGTAATAACGATAGGTGATGATAGAAAACTGAAAAAAGAATCTGGGATGTTCAATACTGAATGCGTTCATTAATGGCTAATAAGTATATTCCTACACAAGAATGATAACAAACATGCCCGCTCTTTAGTCATATCAAGAATGTTGTTCACCTTAACATGTTTTTTCTTCCAAGTTGTATTAAATATAACAATAACTATAACCAATGCCATATCATACTTTATTTCTTCAAAGTGCAAAGTATATTAAATTATTTCAGAATGTCCTGTTGTTCTATGGGATTAACTCTGTCTTTATTCTCACATTATTTGTTACTTATTTCTTCAGTAAGCAGGGTGAGCACTGATCCCTCAAGTGGTTAAATGCCATTTAAGCCCCTGCCTCAGCACACAACACTTTCTGTTACAGACACACTTATTACAAAAGAACGAGTGAGAAAAGCTCCGCTCAGACCACATGCGGCTGATTCGGCATCGCTGCCCACTGGAGAAAAGAAATACGGAGAAGCGCTGGTTTAACACACCGGCCATCGAGCTAGGCCCAGTTTAAATTCCCTTCCCCCAGCACTCTCCCTCTCCCCCTTTGTTAGATTCACACACTCTGCTTTTCCAATTGCTTTAGCCCGAAGCAGTTGACATTTACCCCAGCTAGATAATCGAGGAATAACATTTGCGTTACAGTTTAACATGACCTCTGCCTCTACAGCTCTTTTTAGATTACCTTCCCCCCCCAAAAATGGTTGCTGACACCGTGGTGAGGCAGGAGGTGGGAAAAAAAGAAAAGAGAAGCTTATTATTGCAGTGGCACAGTCAATGTCATGAGAAGCTGCTCTGCCCTTTTCAGTTGTGGGTGAGCAACTATTAAGGAAAAGGTATTAAAAGGAGGAACAACTGTGATGCGAGGGACACACAGGTTAAGCTCAAAGCAAAGGTTAATGGATTGACTGTTACCTGTGTATGAGGCTTAATGTTGGTCTATACACAAGAGAATTGCTTCTAGGTTGTATTTTTTTCATGAAACTAAATTAAAGGGCTAATTTATTCCAGCATAAAAGAGTGAGATGCTGCTGCTGTTGTTGTTTTAATACACAAGGACACATTTTCGATTCAAAATGCTTGCTGTTTATTTCCAGCGCATTGTGCTATAAAGTGATAATTCTTGTGAAAGGAAGAGCAGAAAATGACATTTTTGGCTGAAGATACTCACTGAAATCTTAAATGGAAGAATTTTAATATTGGTCAAGGAAACTAGACAAAGTTTAGAGTAATAGTTTAATAGTTATATCATGTTTTAAATGCAGAAAGTTTTGTTTAAAAAGAGTGGACCTCAAATAGAAACAAAAAGAGTGAGATTTTCTGAAGAGCAGAAGAGAAAAATGATTCAACATTTCCTCCAGCTCTCTGGTTTTCATATTTAAAATTCCTTTCCATACTATTTATAAAATAGATGTTAGATCTCAGTGGCTGCAGATTCTTAGCAAGCAGATCAGCCTATAACTGGTCTATAAAGAGTTAACATAAAGTCAGAAAGGAGTTCCTCATTTGTAAATTACTCAGTCAAGCTAATGTCTGTACAGTAAGAGCAGATTACCCCTACTAATTCCAGGAGAAAAACAAAACAGGCTGATATAGTCAATGTTATTTTTTTTCAGTTATGCCATCCTGAACATGCAAAAATATTTGGTATTTATAGTGTTTGCATTACTGTCAGCAATACAGGCAAAATATTGTGGAATAGAACTATAGCGTTGCTTTCTCCCTTTGAGTGAATTTAAGTAAACTCTTCTTGTACATAGAAGAAACAGTGACAGAAGACAAATGCATTTAAAATGAAAGGAAAACAACTAATATCAGGTTTAGGCCATCTGTGGATTTTGAACTTTGTAGAGGCTGTTTCATCATGATCAATTTCATTATCTAGACTTTTTCTTAAACGCCACCTTCCACTTGATTAAATCATGTTTTCAGGGAAAAACTAAACAAATAATATCAGCATGAAAGCTAGAAGCAGAGCAAGAGGCAAATCAGCCAAATATTCAGAAACTGTCACCTAAAACTTAGATCCTTTTCTTGCTTGTTTGTAATTTTGGGAGAGAGGATCACCAAAAGAAATATGTAACAGAATTCTGAATCATAATTACTGGATTACCAAGAGTAATCAGCAATATGTTAGTATATTGGAATATCAGCTTTCAAACTGACATTTTAAAAATAGCTTACTAACGCCTTCCTTAAAATATGACCTGTCATTCTGCTTCCTTGCCAATGTTGAATCATTCCTTGCCATTTGTCTTGGGGTATTTTGCCCGATTTTATTTTAAATTTCTCAAGTGACTTCTAGCATTTCTCCTGGGAGACTATTCTGAAGCTTAATGTATTCTACTGTCCAGAACTTCTTTCCCAATACTCATTCTTATACCCTGTCTATTATTTCAGCACAAAGACTGGGTTATATCCTCACACATTTATGCCAGCTGCAGCTGGTAAGATTGTGTTATGAGCAATTGTTCCCACCAGAACATCCTTATTTATACCCAACATGAGTCTTAATTATCACTTCTTCAGACTACTTTTTATTATTTATGAACATATTTATTTCTTAAATATTTGCTTATTAAGCACAGAAAACTACCATATATTCTCAGACAATACTCACAGTGAAATTAATGACCAAACTCTTCTTTTTTTAATTCAAGTCCATGGCATTTGACCCAGACAAAGATTGTGGGATGAGACTCAAATAATGCAATATAAAAAGCTGTGTAAGTATTTCCGTACTGTAAGAGGATAATGTGATATACTTAAAAAAAAAAAAAGAATGCCTCAATGTTCTTTTTTTATTATTACTTTTGGAACTTGTTTATGCAATCTGTGACTCTTCCTGTGGCCTTCAGGACTCCAGTGAAGGCACTCTTTCCAAGGGGATCTTTTGGTCACATAGCAGCACAGTTTTGGATGTTCCAAACGTCAAACAAAATTCTGAAGATGACACAGGGTTGCTGAAAAGCAGCACTTCATATGGGCACACAATCTGCCTGATGATGCTGATGTCAGCACCAGGCATGTCAGGGATGTTTCTGTACAGATGAAATACATGGTAGATGGGTCATTCCCTATACCGTCTCCACCCAGTAGATGCAATTCCTTCCCTCTAACAAAGGAAGAGAGCATGAGGTGAAGGAGAGACTGTTTTCCAAAGCATTTCTTTGGTGTGTTTATGGGATAAAACTAGTGACTGCAACTCCCACCGAGAACAACTACAGATGCTATTTCTCTGCACACAGACAAATTGCACCCATCCTGCAAAACCCAGGAATGCTAAGTAGCTCCAAGATGGTCTGCAGCACTTTACAGCTGTGCCTGTAAACAGTGACAGAGTACGGTACCCCAAAGGCAGGCTCCGAAAAATGTTGAGCTGGTTGATGCTATGGCAAGCATGACCCTGCACCAGGATGCCCCTCCAGTCACTTCTGGTGTGGGTACAGGAGCGATGGTTGACTTCTGGGGAATCTGGACCATGCCGTGGCCTGTAAATCCCAAAGATCAAGGGTAGAGAAGACCTGGTGGGAAACTACAGGCAGCTCTTCCGTGCTCTTGTGCCAGCAAACCAACCTGTTGCTCCCCTGCGGGATTTTTTGGAAGATGGGTAGGGTGCTGGGGTGGGGAGGGATGGGTGGAGGTGGGTTGACCACAGTGAGCTGACAGTGGTAGTGATACCTTGGGGTTCATCTCCTGCAGGGGTAGTGCTTTGTGTCCAGAGCTCAGCAGCAAAAAGGACACTGAACAGCACTAAGCAATGATTAGAAAACTTTACCCTAGTCTTACTGTCAGCTCATTATACTCAAACCATGTCGTGAAACACTCCTTGTGTGATATCTCTTAACAGGATAAACTCTTCGCAGCAGTAACACCACACCAAACTTTGTGGCTCTTAGAAAAACCAAGCCCCATGTTAAAACAGTGATTCTGGAAAGGTTTTGCATTAAAAGTGCAAGATGTGGCCTTCCCACCGTTATCTGAGTAACTCTGTGAGTTGAAGTCCCTGCATGGGAAACGCATTAGTTTAAATGGCAGGTTAAAGACCCTGCCCTCCGTTCACGCGTCTCGAATACGGACGCTCACCCGCAAAGAACTGCCTCCTCCAAGTCTCCTCGGGCATCTTTCCTGCACGGCAACACCTTGCACTACCATATCCTCAGCAGGTGCCCAAACTGTAAGAACAGCAAAGTTTTAAATACTAAAAGAATATAAAATATGCGTGAGCTATAAAACATTTTGAATTACTTTTGCTTATAAGTTGCTTCATTCACTTAACTTTCTTTTTTCACCTCCAAGCTTACTTTATTTATTTGTGAGCAGAATTAATTTAAAAATTATAAACGGGGAAAAAAGTTGAGCTAGCTGCTAAGAAACCAAAAGGAAAATATACCGGGAAATTTGCTATTTAGCTGACCGATATTTGTATTTGAATTGCTGCCACACAGAATGATGATGAAAATAATCTTTTTTTCCCTTCTGTGTGCAGGTGAATATTGTAATGGTTGGTTTAGGCTTTAGTTTAACAGCACATGGAGTCTGTATCTTTCAGCTGGATACATTTATTTCAAGGTACTTAGAAGCTGACTTTTATGAGATTATTTAGGCAGTGATTATTTTTGTTGAGAAATGTGTCCTTTATCCCTCTCATTCATCCACCGCTAAGATATTTCTGTTTGTCAGAATGCCTCCATTTCTGATAAATGACTGAAGACTGACTGCTACACTTTATTAAAAAGTAATAACAATTTTTGTACGCACCCTTCACATTGTAAGGGGGGGACCATGAATCAAAGGACACTGCCTGTCTGGGCCTGATAAATGCATCGTTTACCAGCTGAGGAGTTATTTAGGACTGGCTATTAATTTAAATCACATTTATCTTCCCTGAATGGGGGGAGGTTGCTGTGATAGTACTGCGAATGACCAATAGTGCAGCTAAGTGCACATTATTTATTACTACCGCCTGCAAAGCACTGCACAATATGTTAAAAAAAAACAGTGCCAATTACCATGGTTAATCTAGTCAGGGCAGTAACAAATTTCTTCCTAACACAAGCCAATTTCTACACTTGTACTTTTTAGTTTCTAGAAAGTCAGTGTTTGCTCAAAATTCTGATCATTAAAAGCAGGTTATTTATCCTCTCCTAAAACATGATAGGAAATACTAGCACCCTTAAGTCTTTTCTTCATTGTGAAAAAAAAAAAAGTCTTCTTTAGACATTTAAGAACAGAATTTTCTTGAGTGCAATAAAATCATGTAAACCATGTTTTCTAGGAGATTTTCGAGTTTTGTTCCGAGGCATCTGAGCAAAATGGAGCTTTGCTGAGGCTTAGGGAACAGTTATGCAGAGCTGCTCTGGGCCACTGCCATCTAACCTTTTCAGGAAATTTCATACATAGTATTTAGGTAATTCTGATGAAAACCCTCATACATAGGGCTTTGTAAAACCCAGAGTATGAAGTCAGCCTACTGCATGTGCTTATGAGATACAGTCATCTATCCCTTGTTACTATGGGCTAAGGTAGTGGTTGTCAAGGCAGGCGCCTCTGAAATTTATAAGTGTAACTGAAATAAACGGTCTTTGAAGAACAGCTACTGATTGCACCAAGTGCATCTGCCGTGGTGGATGGTGACCCCCTGAGAACTTACTGAGGATGAGAAGTTCCTGAGATGGACGATGTGGTCTCCCTTGTGGCTCACATCCCAAGTAACCGACAGAGCACAGGGACACGTGGAGAAAAGAAGGAACTGCAGGCACTGAAACCTCAGTTCTCCTCCTTCTTGCCTGCAGGAGAATATCGATGACAAAGATAAGAATAAAACATTACTTTATCTGCCTGCAATCATTTACATTCACACTCACTGTTCTTGCTCCACACCTATGACAACACTAGAGTCCCTTCTGGCGTTCAGCGGGAATGTTGTTTTTTTCTTAATGCTGGCTGGTTGTTCATCTCCAACAAACAAAACCTATTTTTTTCCACTGGTTCTGGAGATCTTAGTAATAAGCAGGTTTCTATGGAATTGCACTCGACGAGCAGCAGTGATTGGTAGTCGCTACATCTACAGAGTTTTAGCCGTACCTCATACTCTGAAAAGTTTATCGCTTCTGTTGCCTTGCTTGTCAACAATCCTATAACTGGAAGAACAGCTAAGTAATGATTACCAATGTCTAATACCATCCAGTGTTATATACGAGTAATGCTGTTCTTGCATGCTTGTTGCATCAACTCCCAGTGGCAATTAAGCCTTCATCATTAAAAGAAAAGAACAAATACTGAACACCATGTTTGGAGAAAGTGTAGGGTTTTCCATGCCATTAGCCTGAGAAATAAGCAGCACATTTTTGTGCAATTAATCCTGAAATAAATAAACAGAAATGTGAATAAAAATATACAGACACATTGTAAGAGACGATTCATTCTAGCAAAGTGTTGTAAATACCTGGAAGTCTGAAGCATTTGAATTAGACATAAGACCTTTACAAATTTTTTTAAACAGTACAGCAATTAACTGACTGAGTAACTCAACAGAGGTTATACTGATTTTTCTATCAAGAGAATATTTTAAGGCAAGGTGGTGTTTGGTTTTTTTTTTCCCTTGAGATGTGTCTGATGGTCTTATTCAGCCACGTAACAGTAACTAAACCAGGACATTTTATTACATGGAACATTTTCATAATTGTCTACTCACTCCTAAAAGTCTGTACAACTCTGGGAATCTGCCTTTCTTACTGGTATAAATCTCCTGTTTATAGCTCGGAGGATTTGTGGCATACCTTCAGAATCTAGGGCTGGAAGGGAATGTGGGGACTAAGTCCAATTCCATGCTCTTGCAAGCAACCATATCATACAATCTTTTTACACTTATCAAACTCCACCTTAAAAGCAATTAGTTTTTTGTTCCTCATCCTCTACACCCTTACCATGCTTGGGAAACTCTTCCAGGGAATGATTGCTGTGCTAGATAAGATCCTTTTTTCTAATTTCCAACATAAATGTACTTACCTATTTCTTTTCATGCCAAAACTGGCATTCAGCTTAAATAATTCCCCTCTCTCCCTTGTGTTTATCTCTCTATATATTTATAGACAACAGTCAAACCTCCTTTAGGCTCTGGTTTGTTAAGCTAAATGTGCCAAATTACTTTGGTGTCTTTTTGATATTCATGTACCAAATCATCCTACTAGTGCTTCTCTATGTTGTTTCAAGCAACAGTTAATCTTTCTTTTAATATGTACATGGTTTTATTAGGGTGTTGCATGGCACTAGTAAGGCTTTCTTACCCTTTCCAGAAATATCTCCATACTGTACCTCAGAAATACATTTGCCTTTTTTCACAGCTACAACGTATTGGCAGCTCAAGGTTATACTGTGATCAACTGGAGAGTTTAGGTCACTCTCCTCTTGGTGATTTCTGACAGATGAGCTCTCAGCTTATAGCAGAGTATTTGTGTTATTAGTCCCTGAGTGAGTGACCTTGTACTTTGTGCTATTGAATTTCATCTTACTTCTATTCCTGTCGATCTCAAGGCTATCTGATTCTTTCATTGCGATATCCCGATCTTCCTCTGTACTGATGATGCATCCTAGCACTGATGTTATCAATACTTGTGCACTAGTATACTAGTAAGATCCCTAATAAAAATACAACCACTGCCTTGCTGAGATGTCTCAAAACTGGACCAGAAGAAACTACTGCCATACTTCAGACTGATAGTCCCCTTTTTATACACTCTAGTCACCACTCTTCAGTCAGCCTTTTACCCACATTAAATATCTCCTCTGACAATCTTCGGCTTCTCCAGCTTTACCAGTTTTACTGGTCTTCTTCTTTGCACCATGGTTTTGATGTTTGATATTTGAATATCTTCCACTCGTATGATGCTTGGGATGCAAGGGTGGATTCTTGTGTTCTTTTGTAGCTGTTCCTTGACATCTGGTTTCCAAATCCCTGTCTTACCAATGTCCCCAGATAGCTCTTTCTAAGAATATGGGTCTGGACTTTTACGAAACTGTGCTGGGAGGAGAGAACAAGAATGGGACAGACTGCCTGGTGGGACTGCAGCTTTGTGTCATTGGAGACACAGAAGTGAAAGAAAACACAGGCACTGAACTGGAGTTGAACAGAAGTCCATGACTCAAATACGTGGCAAAAAAAGAGTGCCTTGCTTTCAAATTTTAAGCTATCAGACATACCAATATGCCAACCTCCTGTCAAAAGCCCAGAACAGAATGAATATATTTAGGTCCAAAGCTGCTATCATTTCATATAGTTTTTCATAACCCAGAGTTGTACAGACTGAATATTCAGGGCAGGAAGATTTGCCCTGAAGAGTTTGCTTGTCAATCATTTGTAGTGCAAAGAATGGGTCATATCCACATTGGGTCACATTTTATTTCACTTACTACAAATTCTCCAACCTAATATTTAAGCCGTGTTATACTAAAAAATATTTTTGATCACATCTGTGCCATGTTATGACTCTAAGCATTTTGTTTTCTACGTGGACTATAGAAAAATCCTTGACCCGGTTAATCCTCAGGCTCTGGTCTTTCTCTGAGTAAAAGATACACAGACACCTCCGGAGCTAAACACAGAAGATCACACTACTTGTTCTATTGCTTCAGTTCTTTCCTTTTTACCAAGAAATTTTTGTAGGAGCTCAGTCTGTGTTACTTCCTCTGCTTACACTGCAGGTATTCAAAAGACAGTCAGTCCTAATTATCCCATCCCCCTTCACACATCCCCACACCCAATTAATAATGTTCAGTGATGTATGAAGCTGAGTTTACATTAATGTAATTTTTTAATACATTAAAGTGGTGCACGTCTCAGGCATTTTATAAATAAATGTCACTAATTTATAAATACTTGTGCTACCCCGGGGATCACAGACTGTGAAGGGGAAAGGGCAACAGGGGTGCAATCCTCTCTCTTCCCACTCCCATTTGTAGCTCCTGGGGATGCTCAAAGAGATTAAAACTTGCTCTTGCCAAATCCCAGGACATGCAGCTATTACTTACCGTGCACAGTGCAATACAGTCTAGGTTCAGAAAAGAGCAGCTCTGGAACTTACTCTTTGCTGCCACTGTTATAAAAATTGAGGTTTTTCTCTAAATAAGGAAAGCAAAAAGGTTCAGGAACATCAGAATCAAAATTTGTCTGTCAAACCATGTTTCTGATGCCTTTGCAAAGCCTGGTGCTCTGTAATACAGGCAATAAATATGTGTTTCTGCATGTGGGGAGCTGCAGGACAGAAAGGTTTTAAATTCAGAGTCACAGTTACCAGATCAATGAAATGAAGATTATCTGTCACTTAAATCACAGTTAATTGGAGGTAATGCATGAATTTAATTCCACATCGCAACTTGGGGCGAGAGGGTAAAATGGCACAGAAATGCCTAAAAAGAGAAAGTATCACCAGATGAAATTTCAAAAGTAGCCACTGATGTTGTCTGGCTTGGTCTTGAGCCTTACTTGTGTATGTATGGGGAAAGTCAACAAGATGCAGGACTATGCAAATGGTCTTTGGAACATCATCTGTTTTGTGGTCATTGCTACTAAATTTCTAAGAGTCGTGACACATTTGTATTTCATTTATTATTGTAGGACTGTATATTTCTGAAGCAGGACATTATCACACATTTGTGCGGTGATATAACTGAAAAAATGAAATATTTTTAAAATGTAATACACTAAAGTACAAAGTAAGTTATGGTTCTGTCCTCAAATATTTGTATAAACAATGAATATTCATCTATGGTAGAGACAACAGCTTTTTAGCCTTTTTACAAAGTGACCCAAAAGATTAAATTCATCGCTTTTGCTGTCTACACCTGACCTCTCCCATCTTTGTTTTTTTTTAACAAGTAAAAGAGAGCCTTTTCTTTTTAATTCAAGCTCAAGGTGAAGATGCTATACAGGTAATTGTATGAAAATTTGAGGAGTTTGGGGTTTAGTCAGTGTCTACAGCCCTTTTCTCCTGCTGGGTTTCCTGTCAGATGGTCTCAGAATATGCAGCTGCATTGTTCTTTTTGGGCCATGTTTGCAGACTATTTCTAGCCCACATCAATGCAATCCAAATAATCCTCAGAAGCTGCTTCATTATTTATTAGAAAAAGCAATCTGGCATGCGGTGTGTTATCGACAGCTGAAATCCAATACTCAAAGGTCACCAAAACAAATACCAGAAAGAAAAGGTGTTAAGGCAAATAAAAATACACCTTTTTAATTTTGACTGAATTGATTAAATAACAATTGAGTGGTGTCACAGGTCATAAGGCTTTGAGACATAAGGTCAGCTTAATAGAAAAGAGCCTGGGGCCATGTCACAGGGTATGCTCTGAGGCCTAGAACCGAGGCCACATCATTGTGCTCGCTCCTGCCCTTACCCCATGTAGTCTGAAATGAAGAAATGCCTAAACAGAATAGAGAACAGTCTAAATGGACTAGTGCTTATCGCTGAGGGCTACCCCCTGAGTCAATGCTGTTTAGAACTGATTGCTTTATTTGAAGTGAGAGTACCGGGCATCTCTCAGTAAACATTTTATAAAATTCAGTAGGCCAAGGAGAGGGAAAAAAAAAAAAGCCCCAAACCAACAAAAAACCTTTCTGCACCACTAGTACTCTATAATATATGTACATCTCATTACAGTCCCACAGTTCAGCCCAGATATTTCAGGACTGACACGAAATGAGAGAAGTAGAAAGTGAAACACTTAAATACACTGAAATCAAAAGAACTTTCTATGGGATTTTGAGAAGGAAGAACTGTACAGTGGCTTATACACACTAATACACTCACACTAACATCAATTAATGCTACACCATTTGTGTAGTAGTGCTGTTTTTTTGTACGCTGAATTGTTTTCTTCCTAAAAAGGGTTAGCCCAGGGAAGCCACTGCCACAGAAATGCATACCTTCAGATGCTGTGATTGATCTTTTTAAAAGGGCTTAATAATTTTACATTTAATAATACAAATGAAAAATCTTCGTCTATATCTAGTTCAGCCAGCTACTTAAACCTGTGCTCTATCAAAGCACCTGAGAAACTAACTACATTGACTCCAACAAGATAACTGGAACACATGTGCAACTACTTTATTCAGAAGTCTGCTCCTAGAAACCCAGTATATAGGATATTCGGTATAGGAAACGTAAAAAGATACCCAGATTATTTAACACTTCCATGACTCTCTGCTGGCTCTAGAGGAGACTAAGGCATATCTCCCTATTCTGTGGCTGCCTCTTCTTCTAGCACTCTTTCTCTCTGACTTTCTCTATGTTATTCCCACCTTGGACAGGTAAGGTAAACAGCTGCCGCTGAAGTGTGTAACAAAATTTCTCTATTGAAGAGACCTGATCTGGAAATAGATTGTCTTTTTCTTGCATTGACAGATATAGTCTATTTTGCTTCACTGATGCTCTGGCATCCATTTGAAAATCAGGTCCTGCAATTCTCTGTTAGTTCCCAGACTTCCCATGGCAATGGTGTTGCTAAATTTTGCTCTAGTTTTTGGCCTGATCATGCTCCCACTTAATGAATGACTAAAGTTCTGCTGATTCTGAGAACAGTGATTCTGATTTTCATTTATTATTTAAATTATAATTTTGCAGACTAGTACACTGACTTACTATGTAACACAAGTTGGTTCTAGAGTCTACCTATCTACTCTTCATTTTTCAAAATCGGTCATTGTCTATGAAACATGTAAGATGATGCACAAAAAAATGATATTTTAATCTAGTTATACAACTATGAATAAATTATAATTTTCAAATGCAAAAAGTATTTAAGAAAGTAAGGTATGGGATCAATTAGATGACAACAATCAGGGTCTCAGATGACTTCATGGTGGAAAGAATGCTTTTTACCACTGAGAATCTGACACTCTTTTTAATGTATGTTCTACTTAATGACAAGTTATTACAGCAATTTTAATTGTTTGAAGTTGGAAAAAAATAGTTTTTGTTTTAAGATTGCCAGTCTATCTATTTTCTATACTTCTTGTCCTGGAAGAGTTTGTTTCCTTTTCGATCAGTTTATTTTAAGAAATAACCCATGACTTCAAAAGATAATGCTTTAAAATATAATGATATAAACAGTGAATTTCAGGACCTACTCTGTCTACAAACATCAAAAGCAAGGTTTTTAATTCACAAACATCTTTATCAACAGTGCTAAAGCCTATAAATCACTCAACGATACCGAAAACGTTTAGTACTCTTAAGAAAGGAGTCTGAACAGTATCAATTATAGAGACTGTAGAAATATAAAGATGCATTTTCCTAAAAGGGCCTCCTTCTGTGCAAACAGAAACATCTGTGCATGCAGTTTTCAAGTACCTGGATATAGACAGAATGAATTCTAGGACCTACACTTGCAGGAAATAAAATGTTATTTATCAAAAGTCCTTTGGAGATATTGTTTCTTTCTGTGGAAATCACTTCTCAGTTCTGTATCCTCTTGTCCTGTAGTTAGTGCTGTGGTTTGTGTATGCACAGAAGAAGGTTGGACTACAGCCGTTTAAAAAATCTTTCAGACTGATGACATATTACCTACTATGGTGGGTGGAAAATGGCAATGAAAAAAAAAAAAAGTACGTTAAGGTGCAGAAATAATGCCCAAGTACTTGATGGCTGGAATGTTCTTTCCTGTGCAGCCTGGACAAAGTCCTCCCGGGCAGCTGCAGTCTCTGAGGTAAGGCAAAACCCTCCTCTTCACTAAACCCCATAGCCAGGGAAGAAGCAAGGAGGAACCGTGAAGAAGTGCTGGCTGGGGAACAGCCTGAAGGTCTCTGGTCATTCACACAGTAGGGCTAATGCAAACAGTACTAGTTCCCAGTAATGCTGGATTTTCAATGCCCTGGTGCTTTGCAGGTTTGTATAATGACCTTCTCATCTTCATAACTCATAGCGGGACTTTTGTTGGCAATCTAGACAGAGAACCGGACAACCTCATGACTGATCTAATATCTACACTTTCAAATCTCTCTCTTTTTGAGAAAGAACTGACACATATGAACTCAAAGGCTATGCGCTGTGTGCCCCTTGCCCCACCTTTACTTTCCAGGCTGGAAAGCACTGCTCTAAGTAGATAATAACAGCTGCTGTTTTTCTGGATTCAGGCAGAACATTTATTTTCTGATCTACTTTCTCCCTCTCATGGTAGTCTCAGTCCCGTTTGAAGAATGGGGAGATGCAAGTGTTGTAGATCATTCGTGACAATCCTGCAACATTTCTTGTGTGCCAGAAGTCTTGGGTCAGGTTATTGTATTAAACACCTGAGTTTTAAGGAATTTCAGCACCTAATAGCTTAGGTTTACTGTAAGGGTGGGCAACAGGTTCTTGTACATCTGGCATTGACCTGTTTGTTTAGGCATCTGATATTAAGAGTTTTAAGTAGTTTTGATAGATTGAGATGATCAACTTCAAAGAAATGGTCATGACTACAACATGTCCCCATTAGGCATCTCTGAAAGGACTGGCTTAAATCAGGATTCATGAATTGAACTTCAGTCTTCTTGGTTTGCTTATTTACATTTATTAACTGCACTGTTTAACCTCTCACCTCTTCCTTAGTAACGTATTTCAAATTACAACTTTTATCTGATTTCGCATTAGGCTAGAAAGTCTGTCTAATAGTAAGCAGTTATGCTGAAATACTGGCATAAATATTCTTAACTTTGCCCTTTCTGGGTCATATTTCCCATTCCTATTTTAAAATCTATATTAGTTCATGTTCTTACTTGTATCTTATCTGGCATTCTTCAATTCTACTTCATAGATTAAATAAAATTGGGTAAATTCTCTGAGGTTTCATTCCGTGTTTTCTTCTCAGCAAATTAATCCAGGACACAATGTCCTGCAAGTGGATAGAGGGTTAATTAGTGTTTGCATAACCTTTTCCTGAACTTTCCTAAGTTTTCCAATTAACTGAGGTAACTGAAAAAAACCCCCACACATTTTGTGGTGTACAGTGTTTCCTTTCCCTGTCAGCAAAGTTGCTTTAAGCAGCCATGCGTATTTCTGAAGACTCTAACTAAAATGTGAAAGTTTAAATCATTCCTCACTGTATGAGAAGCACCAGCTGAGCTGGATTTCAGTGCTAAATCTTACCTGGCTGCTCACAATTCCCCTACCTATTAGTTTGTGAGCAGCAAAAAGAAACTTCTTCTCCGTAGAGGAGCCCTCTGTTGTATTGTACAAAAGCCTACACGCTCCAGACACAGAGCTGACCTAACACCTCCAGGCTAGGCTCTGCAAAAGTGGAAACTGTGGTGGAATGGTTCAGAAGCACAGTCCATCTGAATGGGTACACTGACATAAATATGTCGGTTAGGGAAAGGTATAGCTGCGCTGGTTTGAACTGGTGGTTTAGCCCATCTCTAAAATACTTGAATAAGAAAGGTGAAAATTGACTGATATCTGCAAGGTAGAGACAAAGCCAATACTTAAGGACTGCCAGATGACTCTCAAAATCTGTCAGGAAAACAAGTCTGTCACACTTAAGAGCAATCCACTTTATCCAAAATCCTCCAATTCCAAACCTGTGTCATTAAGCATTCCAAGTCTGACTACTGGGGAAATGAACCAGCCCTCCAGGAATGATGGTTGCAAGCCATCTTTATCACAGAGAGGTATGTGACAGGTACAAAATGGGGCCTATAAATGTCAATGCCTTGGATTCCTATTACCATATGAGTAAAATAATAATCCCATAAAAATCAAACAAGCATCCAAAAA
Source organism: Buteo buteo (assembly GCF_964188355.1). Lineage (NCBI taxonomy): Eukaryota > Metazoa > Chordata > Aves > Accipitriformes > Accipitridae > Buteo > Buteo buteo. Next base: position 7,036,971 of record NC_134173.1, read on the forward strand.
CTGCTAGTTACATTGTTTGGGCAGTGATAGAGATTCCCTTGTTTGTGTCTAGCACCATTCATTTTCTCACATAGCTGCAGTGATGCTGTGTTATTTCTTGTCTGTATTCTTTGACTTAATGCTTTGACTTTCTTCTATTTGAAAGTAAGAAACTAAAACCTAAATGAAATTAAGAAACATCACATAGTTCAGGGTTTGGGTAGTTTTAGCTGCACCTGATAATATGCTCAGCTAGCTGTCTTCTGCAGAAATGGTACTGGTTTCTTCTTGCCTTCAGGTTTGTTCCTAATTATGAGGAAACTTCTGACTTCCCCAGTCACAAATTTAACAGTGTTTCATTGTGTTACAAACTGCCAAAGTGTGCTAAGTAACTGAGAGGCCCATCTAGGTATGTTTGTAATGTGAATAATTAGAGACATTCCTATCCTCATATACATTCACAAAATTTAAAAAAAAAAAAGGAAAAAAAAAAAAAGTCCTCTCTCTAACAGGCCTAGCGGAAAGCTAGAACGTGTTTGAATAAAATATTCACTATGACTCCTTTATTTGACAAAAATTCCCAGACCATGACTTCCTTTCGTAGTTCAAATGTCAAGCATCCCTTCCACTGTGGTCAGGGTGGCATGCAGGAACAGAGGGAGACCCTAAACAGAAGTCTTTAATGATGACAAGCCTGGTTAACTCAATGACCCACAGCATCTTTTGTCTCCCTTTCTCCCCATGTTGGCTCCTGCTGATTCAGATGGGGAAAGCCAACTAGCAGAGTAGTTGCTCATGCATAGTCTAGGGAAAATGCTTTCTTCACCCTTGTGCATAGAGTGCAAAAGGCCCTTCAATTTCCTCTGTACTGTTTTTCAGTTTTTGTCTTTTTCTCTGATTGACTAGCTTTATATTGATTGAAAAGTCATTTCCTTTGCCCAGTCTTCTGAAAAACAAAATAAATGTTTTCTGTGACCCTAACTCTTAGATTTTTCTTTCCACAGAGCTAAAGAAAAAGTTTCCTGTCAATTATATTGAAGGAAAAATTATATTGTTGTTTTGTAGCACTTTTTTCTTCCTATGTGTCAAAAGGAGCAAATGATGTATTAAAAGCCTAAAAGCTGAAATAAAGATTAGGTGTAAAGTGCTATTGATCCTTTTACGAAAAGAAGGTAAGACAGATTCCACTCCGCTGTCAGGTTACATTTTCAGTAAGTTACCCAGATACAAGATTTGAAACTTCTACAAAGGAGTCTTTAAAGTGTTGTTGAAAGTAGCAAATAAGATTAGACCAGACAGTGAAAACAACCATTAAAAAATGTCAGTGGTACAGCTGAGGTACTGTCAGGCTACTTTGTGCCTGGGTTTAGAGTAGCCCAATGCCTGAAAGTTCAAGATGCCCATATGAAGATCCAGAACTTTAAAAACATCACTTTTACTACATTCTCTGTATGTACACTCTACATACATATATATACATATATATGTATCTCCATGTCCAGAATCTACAAGGTCTTAGGCACGTGGTGTAGTTTTCATTGGTTGGAGCAGAAGAAAGCTCCAGTTTTCAGTTCCCTACCTCGCAATTCATCCAAAGAATAGTCTGAACATTTCGGAGATTATTACAGGCTATACCAGTTCTAATGAGAGAACAAACCATTATTGTAAGTCAGTACAGTAGATTTTCTTCCAATTACTCTGCCTTCTTGTTCCTGACAAACCTTTCTGCCGTTCCTTTGCTCCAACTAGGAAGCTGGACAGCAGCTGAAAAATTATGTGACTTCTTAGCAGAGAGTATATGGTCAAATGTCATCCTTCTCTGTACTGCTTTTATGTACCAAAGTTTATTAGAAACCAGCTACTCAAGCCGTTTATGTTACTTTCTGCATCAATTGATAACCAAGTTTAGCAACTGAGTGTACAAAATGCAGACAAGATCGACCATGAAACTTTTGATTGTTAGTTGCACTAGCTGGAAACACCAGAGATAGATAAATTTAAAGAAGGTGCTGATTTAACTCTATAAATTAAAAAGAATTCTACAAAGCTAAGGCACTGCAATGAATTTCCTGATTCTCAGCAGGGCATCTTTAGAAAATATTTAGAGATTAATTTTTGAAAAAAAAAAAGGCAAATAGAAGGAAATGACAAATGAAAGCAGATTATAAACCTTCATTGTAATCTAACACACCTGGAAATATACTGATGATGGAGAAGGTAGACTCGACTACTCAAGAAACACTAACAGTAAGCAATTTTTGCAGAGCAATGGGGTAAAACTTTTGTAATCCTGAAACACTCATGATAGGGGCATTAGTTCAACAGATGGGGTCAAGCCTAAGGATGACAGATTATTTGGGGTGAACTGCTTTAAGCTAATACCAGAAGAGGCAGAAAAACTCAGAGATGACATTTAAATTCAAAGTTATTGGAATATAAAAGGAATTCCTAAGAAGTTCCCTGTGTACTTGTATTAGAAACCTGAGGAATAGAAAATACTGATTTCTATTGAAAAAGCTATTCTGTTAGTTTGTGAAACTAGTGAACCCCAGCTTCACACAGATTTGTGTCTTATTTTCCCATTCCCTTTCTATTTGAAACCATTGTCCCTATGTGCCTTCTTATAACACAATGCACCCAGGTCATTCCGAGCCACCCATATTGTACCCTAAATAAACATATGATACTTTCAGATTGTCCCATGTCTCATAGCTACTTTTTGGCTTCTGCCTAACCAAAAGGCAGAGCTCTGTCTTTAGCTGACTCTCAGACTAGCTCTGTCTAGTCCGGAGCTCTTCTGTATTTGTAGCATAGCTATACAACGTGTGCCTGGTCCAGACTAAGGATTCAGAGACCCAGCTGGAACAGAAGCAGAGGCAAGCAGCTTGGACAAGAGCTTCATAGGGTTGACTGAAGAACACTCTTTCCATGTTTAGTGTAACCTTAAATGGTGAACAGGAGCAGAACCACTGCTGTGTCAATGTTCTAAAGGGATAAAAATAGCTCAAATAATTGCAGACCAGAGGGCCTGACACAATGCCTTGGAAGAAATATTAGGACAGCTGATGTGCAATGTTATCCATAAAATTTTCAAGGGTAGAAATTCAATTTATTCTAATAAAAATGAACTTGAAATGCCTCCATTAAGCAGTCCTGTGGTGCAAAAGGAGCAGATCTTTCAAGCAAACAGCTGGAGTCAGGATCGAAAGTCCACACTCTATGCATTTTAAGCTCTTACTTTGGGCTAGTTCTAGTTCAATTTAATGGAATAAATGCCTTTTACCAGCTAGAAAAGACTAGGTAAGCTCCTGCAGTGTGTTTCCCAGTCTAATTTCAGCGAAAAGAAATCTAGTTCATGTACTTTAAGACTGCTCCATAATGCAAACTGGAGCACTATAGGTTAGAATGATTAAGAGATTTACTTATTATGAATTAATAAATCATGAACAAACCGATTCAGCTAGATCATATCTGCAATGATGTATCGTTTAGTGGTTGCTTACAGCAAAGCCTTTAGCCACTGCTTGACTGTAGTCTATAATCAGTGGAGGAGACAGAGCAAGAGAATAGGCTGGAGCTTGGTTTTCACTTTGGGATGAGTTGGCAGCTTGCCTACTTTGCTTGTAGAACTCAGACTATTTTGCCTGGCAGCTGATAATCCTCCCAAGCATCCAACAACAAATTCCTGCACTGTATTTTCCTGTCTGAGACTTTCCTTCTCTTGAATTGATTTAGACCATGTGACACCAATCTTCAGGTACAGGCTATGAAGTGAGACCAGCCAGACATACATCCTGGCAAAACACATTTAATGGATAATCAAGAGATGAAAAAGGAGAAAAATCAGTGATTTTGTTAGAAATCTTCTTATAGTTTTCAGATCTAACAATGCTCTTGCTGCCAGATTCTGCTTTCATTCATCTTCAAAACTGTCTGCATTAACAGCAACTGTTCCATTTAGATGTTACTTTTCAGAAATATTTTCCTCATACCACTGTCAGTGACAGCAGCTCTGTGTGAGAGCAGGGAGAGAAACCTGTGACTCCATCCATTTTCACACACTGAAAGGAACCCATAGATAGCCTAGTGAAGGACAGCTGTGGGGGAAGTTACTTGACTGATCGCAAGAATGACTCTCCACTTATCTTAGGCTAATTATGATTAACATGTCATGAAGATATATCACTGTTGATGTGTAACATACCGGCAGCTGATGTGGAAAACAACACTGGTAAAACAGTAGCACAAACTTCAGGCTGTTAGCATGCATGTTACATACCATGGGTCACTACAAGACTTCTGCAGAAGATTTGGTAACCACTAAAACTTGTGTATGTGTGTCTTTTTACTCCCTAGAGTTAGCAGGAACATGTTGTGTCACAACACCAATGCATCTCCGTTGTGCTTCACAGACATACTTTGTAAAGAATAATCTGAGTAATACACTTGAGCAATTGGTATTTTGACAGCACCATTGGTCTAGGAACAAAAAGTTCCATTCATATATAGAGGAAAGAAAGTAGTTAATCTGAAAAGAACATGGAAATCATGGGGAACAACGGGCATATATCGAATTTTCAGATATGACTGATCTTGTGCCACTGTTACCTACATTAGAAAGGACTGTAATTACTACTCAGTTAATATACAGAACCAAATGAACATGTATACCAGTTCTTTTAGGAACTGTAATGAGAGCCTTTGTTGCATATCTCATGTCATACCCATGTCTTCTGTATCAGATTTTTAGATTCTATTCTTGCTTTCTGAATTTCACAGAACTGCATCTCAGCAGCTCCCTATCATTTTAGAACTTGCCCCTTTTATCACACGTGTGATTTCTTCCACAGGCTTTTACATTAAAACTCTGCCCTTTAAAATATTTAACAGCAGCAGTGTGTGAAGAACATGTGTAGCTTGATAGCTTTTATTTAAAATATATCCATAATGTATCTTACACTGCTCACAATGTCCTATATTAATTACGGTGCTGTATACCCCTTTGATTGGTACTCATAATATAGTGTGTATGATATGCCTGGGAATGGGCAACATCCACTTTGTGTGGTTTTACATAAGCTAATCTTGCGGTTTAATTCTGAATCCTTTCCAAAATGTCCTCAAAGGAAAAAACTCTGGCCTGTACTTCAGAAAAGAGCTAAGCAGTACAAGGAAAAAAACTCCAGATTTTACAGTTACAATTAATATTCTTTCTACTACCTTACATAAACGCATCTCTAATGAAAGGCAGAACTGTTCAGCTTATGTTTACTCTGTAAATATCATAGATCATATATTTTGTTAAATACTCTGTGGCTGGGCAGCAAGAAGGAGATGATTTCCTAGCACTGGCTATAGCACCCTCTGGCAGGGGGGACCCTCCGGAGGGAGAGGCGGATTGCTTCTTCCTTGGGAAAAACTGAGTGTGCCCATGGGGAAGGAGTTTTTTGGGTGGAGGAAGCAAGGTGGAGAGACATAGCCTGGTACAGGGTCTGCCACGGTCTTGGAGCTAGAAGACTTGAAAGAATAGGTGGGGAAGAAACGGGCAGCAGAGCTAAGTCTGGGAGAGCACGACGGGAGATTGTGGAGTTGGTTGAATGTGGGAGAGCACTGAAGCTGCCATACAGAGGCAAGAGTGGAGGAAGGAGCTAACCGCTATGTGAGCAGACTCCAGACAGCATGACCATACTATAATAAAATCTAGCTGGAGAGAAACAGGACTTTGGTTTTTTTGATACACCGGCAGGGCGCTTCCACTTCCAGGCTCTGCCCTCCTTTGCAACAACCACACTCACACACTGAAAAGGAACGTAGAGGATTTTGCTTTTTAGTATTTAAGATTTTCTGCTTGTGAGGCTTTACATTTTATCTGCCAAGGAGGATAAACAATTTCATGTGATTTAGATAGCCCATCACACGCAGGAACTGAAGTACTTTCTCCTGTAGGTTGCAATTTGTTGAAACAAATTCTGCCTTGTCTATGAGGTAGACTAAAAAAAAAAAAAAAAATAAAAAAAAATCCAGCATAATGCAAGTAATTTATTAGAAATATTTTAACCTGTTGAAACAGTGAGAAATATTCATTGACTCAAGAACAAATAAAAACTATTTAAACAATTTCTTCCTTTCTTTTAAACTCCTTATCCCTTCTTATTCAAGCTATTCCCGAAACCTTCCTTCACTGTTAGTACTCAAGACACAGATGGCAAGGCAGATCATGTGGAAGGCAAACACCATGGGTTGCATAGTGTATTTTAAAGTTATTCCTCCACTAATAATTAACGTACTTAGTATTATTATAAGTTGTGTGTGAGCAAGATCACCTCTTTGATGAATTTATTCTTAGTTTGTATGTTGCACCTCCTTAAAAAAGGAAAAAACTAGGTCAGATGACATTTGATGGCAGGGATTGATCCTGCTTATCCTTGGAGCAACTTATACTCCCAAAAGAGGAGTATAAAGGCTGAGAGATTCATGAGAAGCTTAGAGTGTGCAGCACAAGAAAAGGCTGAGTTACCTCTGAGAGGAAAAGGGAGCAAACACATTCCCAAGAGTGACAGAAAGAATTACGCAGAATTTACCACCGCTCAGAAAGTCACTGAGTTGAGTGAAAGCAGACAAGGAAGCAAGAACCTGCAAGGACACGGGGGGCAGAGCAAGATTTCTTTGCAAACCTTTTACTTTCTGCTGAGTCTCCTCAATTTTTAAAATGAGCCTGCTGTCTGTCTTCTTCATATGGAAGATTGCTTTTGGACTTTGAAAGCCTTTTTGGTCTTTTTAGGGGAAGAATGCTCTCATTCCACTGAAAATTGGGTGAGAGAGAAATTTGTTCTCAGTGTGTCTTCAGACTATCAGTGGTGTTGGTGGACCACTGCCACTGCTCTGCAGTGAGCTGACTGAACATAAGGGGAAAGATATTCTACTCTTGGCTGAAGGAAATGAAATAGAGGCAGAAGAAGGGACAAGAAAAATCAAAAGACAAGAGGGATCAACTTTCTGAAAATATTGATTGTGTCAAGAAAAAAAATAAAAATACTGAAAGCATTCTCTCTGAGCCTTTTCACAGTTGTGAAGGAAGGGAAAGGGAGCGTAAGAAGAAAGAGAGACTGCAGGAGAGTGTAAAAGGAAACCAACTGTCCATAGGAGACCTCTATTTTTAGATTTAAAAGAACACTGTCTTTATCAGCTTCTTCTGTGGAAAACAAAAAACCCCTAAACTATTAGCCATCTTTTTAAAACTGGAAAAGAGTAAGAATATAAACAAAGATGGCACTTAAGACATTTGCAGCTTTTCCCATATTACGACATGCTTTTTCAGAGAAACGTGTTAGAGGGTTCACTCTCTGTAACACCCAGCATTTGTTTGTTCACACTGACCTAATTTTCAGGAGGCTTTAGGTTTTCATGTGTGTAAGCAATTTGTCATGAATACATACACTGGAGTTTGTCATGCATGTACAGAACACAGTTGTCAAGGAAAAAAAGTTGTTCAGGGAAAAGATGTATCATTAAACCATTAAAGCTTTCTTGCCCACAGTTCCATGTAAATCAGACCCAAACTATTTAATTACTAATCTGTGCTAAGGCTGTTACCTGTAAAATAAGTAAGCGTGGTTTTATTCCACTTTAGACAACCAATCCTTCTTTCTCGTCCATATTTACATTTTTCTCTTGCATGAAGTACATATAATTTAACACATTTAGACAGTGATTCTTCAGCTAGGGAATCAAATGCTACATCAAAGCAGATACAATATTTTCATCATGTATTTAGTGACAACATTTTGCAAGTGCATTAGAAGTAATAATTGCTCATCAAACAAAATAAAATGAAACTTGGAAAAAATGTACAGCAGCTTTAATAAAGTATTTGAGCTGCAAGGAAAAATATTTAAATTTGTAATCAACACATACAAACAAATCACTCGCCAAATTTCCTAATATTGTGGTGCTAAGTAAGCTAATTATCCATATTAAATATTATTAAAATAGCATTTTTTCCTTTGAAGTTAACACTTTAGTATTAATATAACTATCTATCAGACATGAGAAATACGAAAAACTCAAACAACAAAAACATATGCACAATATAAAGTACTTATTCTTTCAGATGTTTGGACTTTGTGCTGAAGACTGTCGGGGCGTATCAGGATGCTGCTGTTTACAACAAAACACTGGAAATAGAGAGGACAGGGAGACATCTGACTTCCTACTGCAATAGACTGAATGAATTTCAAAGATTTAAATTCTGGAGTCAACACACAAAGAAATGAAATTTTTTTCAGTTCCTTAGAGCCAAAATATCTCTCCCCATTCAGTGGGTCTACACTGATGTAAAACTGAGGAGAGACATGGAGGGCTTTTTTTTAAAAAAGCAAACATTGGCATAGTATACACAGAAGTGAAAAATGAAATTATCAAAGTAAATTCACATCAAGAGTGAAAAGGGTAGATTTTTACAATTACTCATTACAAAAGTTACAGCTGAAATCCATTCCAACAGTCAAAATAGGTAGTTAAAATAATCAAACTACCTTAACTTTGCTAATCCACCAAATGAATAAAAATATGACTCAGCTGGATTTGTCTTGGCAAATTGTCTACTCAGAGAAAAATAAACATGATGACCAATCATAATTCTGTGAAGTATGTCACTAAAAGTTAACTTTAATTAATTACTTTAATTAATCTTGTTTCTTCAAATGTAAAACAACATAAAATTTCATATATATTATAAATTTCATGGGAAATATGAAATGTTAGCATTCTCTTGTCTCCTTATTTGGGACAAAGAGGACCAGGAGTGAAGCATGGCATCAGAAGAAGTTAACATAGGACATTTTCTCTTCAAAACTATCAAAGAATATTTAAATTTTTTGCATGGTCATTCATGCATATAATCAGTATAGGTGCTCATCAGCCCAGCTGTAGCTTTATGAAAGTTAGAAATGGCCTTCACTGTTGTTAATTCAACTAAAAGGCATCTATGAGTACAAGTTTTAGACATTCCACCTAGGCTACGTATTATTCTGCTTCTGGAGATATGTCTCTCTTCCTCCCTTATTACAGACAAAGTCTAGAAAACTTGATTAGATTAAATATTTAAACTTTATCTGGTCAAACAGGGTGGACTCAACCAGACCCCAGGATCAAACCAAGGGCCACTGTCAGTACAGGACAGAAAATAACTCTCTGTGGAAAAGGCAGGAGATTTTAAGCAGTGGGAAAGGGTGGTTCAAGAGGTCTGATAAACTATATTGTCTACAAACCCCCCATTTACATCCTATTTTGTAACCCCTCTACTGATTTCACTTCCAAATGAGGTAAACCTAGCATATTCTTTTTCTAACTGATTACACTAAACTATCTTGAGGAAGGGCTGACAAAGAAAAAGAGCTGAACCTGGCTGTCTTTTTCTCCGGTGAGCCTTTCCCATGAAGCAGCGACTGGTGACTACCTGCAATTATGCCCTTGTTTACATCTTCACTTCTTCTTACAAGTGTTTAAAAAATTTTAGACGAAATGCAGTAATTCTTTCCTAAAGTTGCTGGTGAGGAGGAGCAAAATGTAAAGGTTTCAGACATAAGATGTGCATAAAAGAGAATAAATGGGTAAAGAAGTAATAAAGTTCTTAAGACCTAAGGCCCAAGCTTAAATTTATAAACTGTGTTTCAGGGGGAATAACGTGTATTTAAAAAAACAGAAGAGAAAAAAAACCCTCATGAGTGCTAAAGTCTGTTTAGGATCTTGTAAAAGAAATTGCCCTTTGGACCTTCTCCAGTTTACCCATATTCCCACCCAAAATTGAACAGTTGCCCTTGACCACATATACTTGTTCCTGAGGATATTACGTCTGTTTTTTGAAAGTGTTTCAGTTCAAGCATGAAGAAAAATGCTGTGTAAATAAAAACTATCTCAGCATTTCTGATTTGAATTTTCTCACAGCCTTTTAATCTGTCAAAAGGCTTGATTTTTTTCCTCAGTTTTCTATTTTGTTTTGTGAGAAACATTATTAAATATGTTCAGTTACTGGAATTTCCATTGGACAGTAAAGCTGTCTTTCAAGCTGTCTCTTAATGACAAGATGGAATACATCCTGCTAAAGTTAAAATAGCTTTCTGTTAAAATATATCAAATGTGTGTTAAAAGTATCTTGTCTTTTAACGTGTTAGTCCACAGCATCAGGTTTTGAAATCTGTATATCTCTGCTTAAGTCAGTTGAGCAATACCAGTTTATACCAAGTAAAGATATTCTGCTCTTCGAGAGGATAAAAAATCTTTGCCCAGTTAATTCATTTCAGCTTTTATACTATTTTATTAAACTTTCTAATACTTTTTTTATATATAAGTCTGTGATTAATTTATACAAATGTGATCAATAAATGAGGGCTTTTTATACCTGTGACTTCACGATACTTCACGTAAGAATTTAACTTGGTAAATGAGAAATAATCTTTTTTGTAACTGCTTTGCAAACTTTTAGTATTCAAGTGCTTTGTTGGCAAGCACTTAAACATAATTGTGTTGAAAATTAAGCATATAAATTAAGTAAAAAATAAATTTGCATTGGAAGTTCATTTTGTTGGGTTTTTTTACTGTCTAGCTGACACTGCTCAGAACAGAACAGTATATCCTATAGATGCAGCACGTAGAGAGTTCTGTCTCATTATCATTCAAGGATTTGGCATAATTTGGTTGGGGCTTCAAGACTTAAGTCTTTAACAGGACTGATATGAGGACTTCAGACTCTTGGAGGAGTACAATATATCTCTGGGTTTTGAGGCATATAATAAGCATACAAGAACTTTCAAAACAGTATCTTTAGTGAATGCATCATTTATCACTTCTAAGGTGCAAAGTGTAAGCATCTGTAGGTATCGGATTTGACTCTTAATAACCAGAGAGGTAATAAAATTATACTGTCATTAAAAATTGTATTTACATGTTTCTGTAACCTCTACATCATAGTTAAGATACAGTTACGGCTGAGGACTAACTCCACCGCTGACCTTTCATGACATTCTGCAAAGCTTACTGTCAGCACTACAAGCTGCAAAGTAATGGAAACAAAACCCAAAACAATTCCCAAACCCAGATCGGTTTCTAACTACGTGTAAGTTCAGCCATGTTATGTGATAAAGTGATCCAGCACATATTTTGCATCTGTAATTATTTCCCATCATTCCCTACACAGCCTTTCTAACATGTGAACTAGCCATACCCATAGTTAAGAGGATGTTTCTTCCTTTTCACTTATCTTGTTGATAAAAATAGGGGATTTAATAGTCTCTCAGAACTATTTTCTCACTCAGGTTATATGAATACTCGTTAAGACAACATTCCCTCATTTTCACATAAATTACCTATGTTATACCAGCGTAGGGCACAAATGCAGATTTGTGCAATCCATTTAAGTCACGCTTTACCCAGTTGAATCTAACACGCTGAATGAATAAACCTTTTTCACTTGGATTAAGCATGGTTGAAATATTTTTCAGTACGTCTACACTCAAGATTTAACTTTCTAGACACTGTAAAAACGACTATGCTGACTTGAAATTAATTTCAATATAGCTGTTTGAAAAATGTAGAAAATTTTTTCAGATTTGACCTGTTTTTAAAAACACATTCTGAGTCTCTAAAAGAAAAGTGGATTGAAAAGAGTGAAATAGATACAGATTCATTGCAAAATATTTGAACTGAAATTTTTAAATTTCAAAGTGATCAGTTACACAAGGTTCACATTTTCTCCATGGAAGACAACATCGTGTACTGCAGAAAAGGGAAGAGTCACAAAAGAAACACCGAAGGAGTAGCCAAGCTACTCTTGTAGCATGTAGCAAGTAGTAAGAAAGTGATTTGAACTTAGTTTTGATTTCCGTGGTGATTCAACAGGCTGTACCTGATAGGAATGGCACATTTAAATAGGCTGATTGATTCAGGTGAGCTGGGGCTGAATTTCAGGGGAAGGAGGAAGTTCATGGAGAGCAAGGTTGGATTTATTAATATGCTGAACTTCTCTCAACTACACTTTGATCACTGACTTAAACTGATGTTCTTGGAGTGAAGAAACATATGCTAAAGAAGAACTTGTCACGCAGGACATCTATAATTAAAGAAGATCTTCAATGAAAGCATTTCACAACACCTCCATTAAGCTTTGTCATACTGCAAAAAGAACATGAGCCTCTGTGTAAAGAAAAGTTAAACAATTGTCAGCTGAAAGCAGATGAGGGTTTTATTGAATACCTGTATTACTAATGCATGAAGAGGTACCCATGCAGAGCACAGCAGATACAATCATTGCTTTTAATCGTTGTGCAATTTTTATTACCAATGGAACTACTAAACAAAAAGAGGGGGATAGATTTCCTTTGCTGGTAGCCATTGTTGTATTTCAAGAGAAATCAGTGACCGAGGTCACCGAGTTGTCACCGATCCTAGTACCAAGATGAAGAGACAGGTAGGATTACTGTCTTGAAGACAGCACAGATCGGGACATTCAAACCCCACTGGCCGAGGTCACATAAAGGTTAATGTATGGATAACCATTTCCAAACATTCCCACTTGGAAGGAATAAAATCATTTGACAAGGCAGTTATAAGATTAAAAAAAACCCAAACATGCATTTATATAATTTCTAAAGGAATGTATAATAACAAAGAAAGAAATGCACATTATTTTAATTGATCTGTGTTACCATAGACAGTGTTACTGTCATTTCTATACTCTTATTTTTAATTTTGTGCTAAGGCCACAGTGATTGTTTCTTGAGTCATAGTCCAAATACCTGAATTACTGGAAAGTACTTTTTTTGAAGTTTGTGTTCAGCATAGGCTAGGAAAGAGACAGTGGTGGTTACTTTTGATCAAGATGCTAGTATCAGTTCTTGAATTTTTGAAGTAAAACAAAAAGAAAAGCTGGATTTTGAAAGCCTACAAAGATACTTGTTATTTTCACCTAATAATAGTTATTTCCATTCATAATAACAGCTATTTTAATTTATAAGTGTACATGACTAGAACTCTCCAGGTATTTTAGTGGACACAGCTACAAAATGATGTGGAAGTGTGTGTGTGTGTGGAAATAATTCTTTTAGAAGTCCCCAAGTTTAAAACAATTATTAACAATCCTCTCAACAGCAGAAGTTTAAAGAAAAAAAAAATTGTTCCTGCTCCTGGAAGATAACTTTGATTATTCAGTCTGTATGAAGTGAGGATCATTAACTGTTCCAGATAATGACATTTTTCTACTTTTCTCAAAATTGTTATGTGGAATACTCAAATGGTTTAGCTTCATGGATTTTTTAACTGTCCTGGCAGAACATAATTGTGCTTCAGCTGTAAATTTGTACTTTTATTTTCTTAAATGATGGTATTGAGATAGTGAAAGGTAGCTGACAGATAGAAGCTGGTATCAATATGAAATTTATTTAATGTCCAGTGTAAAATTGTTGGTTACTTCCATTTTTTTGAGATCAGGGTCCACACTGTTGCAAGTGCCACTGAAACCATTACCTGCAAGGGTAGCCATAGCTGAAGGAGGAATCTACTGACTCTGGGTACTGGAGATTCCCACTTTGAGAACTTTGCTTTTCAGACCTTCATTTGATTCTTTCACTAATCTAATAAATAACTTTTAAAATATTAGACTTGAGTGCAATCCAGAACCTGATTTTGCACATGCTGTCCGCTTAGAGGCTCCTTCATGAAAATATAAAGAGATCATAGCTCTTGGCTTGCAGGTACTGCTGAAACAATATCCCTTGGGAGTAAGAAGGGAGAACTAAGTGTTTTGTCTCCTTTATACTTGCACCTGGAAAACTGAGGTCAGAATATAGAGAAGAGACAAAGATCAAGATATATTTACTTGTGCATTCATTCATTTCTGAGCCAACAGCATTGCAAAGGGCAGGAATTATACTTTCATTTGTTGCCGGGTTTAATCTCTTCTATGGTTTTCTTCTTGGCTCTTTTTCTCTGTCTGCTGTTGTTTCATTTACAGGTTTTCTCAAGTACCCTCATTTTCAACGGGAACCCTACCTGGTTTCTATTCGATATCCTCAAGTCCTGTAGTGTCAATAGAACTCATCCACTCCCATCAATACTATGTCTTTGTACATTAAGTATGGCAGAACTCAGGCATGTCTCATTTTTCAAGAGCTAAGTGGAAAAAATCTTTTATCTTAAAAGGTGGTATCACATATTTGAGGTAAACATTGTGAAAAGTCAACATGAAGCAAAATCACAGAGATGCTAAGCTTTTCACCTTTCTCAGGGAATAGGAATGTGTCCATTACAAATGTACATTTCTCTCTGGTTTTCAAATATCATCAAAAAGAAGCCATTCAAAGGGCCAATGACCAAGCATAAATGGAGACAACAAAACAGACATAAAATGCATTCAAAACATGAAGGCAGCAAAAACTTGAAGGCTTTTTCTTCACATATGGGGATTTGTAAAACCAGACATGGGTGCTACAAGACTTACAAGGTGTCCCGAATCAGTTCAGAAGTTTGCCAATTTAAGCCTAAGCCAAATGACTAACCAATGAAGAGTAATGGATGAACCTGATGACATAGCGTTCCAGTTCAAGGACGTAGCAGGAATATCACTCTAGTTCTCCCCAGTGACAGACAAAACTATTGATTGCACATTTACAGCTCAAATGCCTTTTTTTTTTTTTTTTCTCCTCCTTTCTAGAATAACAACAGAATTTGAAGTGTATGAAGAGCTTGTGGGTTTGGCTTCAATTCAAGGCCAGACAAAGGGCTCTGACTTTCACCACAGTCTGCAAAAACATTTACAAGGTCTGTATTTGGATTTGTGCAAACTTGTTGATCTTTCAAACTAAAGCATTTTCAACAGCTGGAGCACAGAACAGCACAATATTTCCTTTTGTCTTCTGATGGAAAAGTTTACAGGTACCAAAATCCATCTGAGAAAAGGTTAACTGATAACTTGAATCCAGTTATACCTTGTGCATTATGCACTGAGAACCTGAATCATGGATAATTGATCTACTGAACCCAGTCACCAAAGAGAGCCAATTAATTTGGATTACCTGAAAGCATGTATTGTTTTTCTAGGCAGGAAAAAGAGAGACAAAAAGAGAAGGGGGAAAAAAAAGTTCACTTTTCTTTCAATTTAATTTTGTTCACTGAGTAAAGGATTTGTTGAACATGTCAAGTCCCAAAAGCTAACTATTTTGAAATTGCTTTTTTATTATTATTGTCAGGTCTTTATCCAAACATTAATATGTCGTTCCTACTTTTAGGTAAACTTAAAACAAATTGCTTTCCCTTTTTTAATATTTCTTTTTATTTTCATGGTAGAAAAGTGATCTACACATACATAAAGACCAAAAGTGCTTTTCCTGTCCATATAACTTCTTTTTTTTTCTCTCCCTTCTGCTTCCTTTTTTCCAAAGGAGGGGGAAAATAAGGAAGAACTACTAAAACTAGAGTGAGTGCAGGACTTTTTCTTATTTTCAAAGTGATTGTTATTAACTTGTTATTTATGTTTTCAGTTTGTATGAGTGATATTAATACAAAGGTTATGTAGTTTTTTAAAGTAAAAATCACGAGAGGCAAACATCTGTCAACCAGTTTCACTAAGAGATGCATTTCTGTTTCCAGTACTTCTTGTGAGAAATCTATTAAATAATTCTTCCTTTTTTTTTTCATTAGACTGTAATGTACAGATGTTCTCCATTGCTTCCTTCCTCTCTCTCTCCCTCCTCCTCTTCCCTCCATTGCCTTTTATTTAATATTCCAAGGGCAAAGACAGTGATTAACAACAAGCATCTCGTCTGTGCTCCCATTTTTAAACACAGCAGGTCAAAAAAGCTGTTTTAGCCGAGCTGATATATATGAAATTCTGGTCCCAGGTGAGGTTCTCCAGGCCACAGAAAATGAAGCCTGAGGGTGCACAGTACTTCTTAGGTGTGCTTTGTGTGCCACTGATTTCCATGACTCTTTCAAGCTTACTTATTTTCCACGTTCAATAATATTTTATCCTTATCCTAACTTCCTCCATTTCCATTCCCATCTTAAAAAATAGTAGCTTAAAAGTCTGAATTAAAAAAAAAAAAAATCAGCCTACCTCTAATACATATCTTTTATTTCTAATATTGAAGAGCCTTCTTAGGAATCTCAAAACAATATTTTACCTTTTCATTTATTCATTGTTTATCTCATTTTTTGCAACTCCTATTTCCAGAAAAATTTTATGGGAAACCCCAAAATAACTGCACCAGAAAAAAAAAAAGTTCACAAAGTTTTAAATACCTATTAGCTTCTACACAAACCCATTATATTTTCTTATTGATTATTTCACAGCAGTAATAACACTAATAATGATAGCAACAGTTTATATTTTCATAGCCTAAGAATTCTTTCCATTTAAAAAAATCCCAGTTAAGCTTCCCATTGTTTTTCACATAGTAATACCTCTCCTTTTAGTCCTGACTGATTGCCTCCAAAGCCTTAGGATTCTTCTAAGGGGAGGGACTGCTGGCCCACAAGTGTCTGTAAAATCACCTACTGCCATGGATGTTTTGAAAACGTCAGATATACCACCAAAAAAAATTTCTAGCAGAGATAAAATATGCTTTAAAGTTTTGATCATTTTCTTTCTTTGGCAAATATTAATTCAGAGCTAAAAAAAATAATTTATCTACATGCCTCTGAAAAAAATATAACCTCACTATTAGATAGCAAGTATGAAATGTAATGATTAATACATCAAGCAATTCTAGGCATGCATATAAGGAGCTGAATAAATGCAGACATCTTTGTTTTTCTTTTACTGAAATTGCTTGATCATAAATTGCATAAGTGACTTAACTATTTGCAATGCTCATTTCACTTCCTGGATAAGTATACTTCTGAGCACAAAATATTGGAGCAAAAGGGTTATATTCCTACTCCTTTATAGAGGAACAGACAACTGGCTTCAAGGCATTCAAATTTTAAGTCACCTAGAATCATTATTGTCTTCTGAAGCAGTACCTTAACAAACAGCTCTTATTTCTCCCTCAGTACATGCACACAAGTAATCTGATATATTTCATTCACTGTTTCAAAGATACTCAGATTTTCCACGATTACAGTTAAAATAAAAAGCAGATGAAGATTTATGTGCCATTATATGAATCTGATATCTCTGCAGATAAATACTTTCACTTCATTCCTAAAAGCGCCCTAAACAAATACAAGGTCCTCAGAACTCTCCAACATGGTCTTAAATATATCTATATAGCCTCCCTATGTCTTTTCCTAAATTCATAAAAAGGTCACAAAATATTCTGCATGAATTTGGGACAGAGAATTTCTACAGGTACATTGAGTTCTATGATAAAATCAAGAATATGCTTTGACGAATGAGAGCATGTGTTCACCAGATCCCATGAAAATTGTAATTGCAACTAGGAAGTCTTTCTCATTCTGCTCTGAAGGACCATTTGGGCTCTGCTGAAGCAGTTTGACATGACATGGCTCTGTCACCGTAGTAATGTGTCCTGGCACAAACCTAATTGTGGATTGAAAAATCCTTAGTATATTATGAAAGCAATTTGCCGTAAGAGTTTTACATTCAAATGCTTTCCTAAATACTCATTGATTTTACCTGCTTAAAAAAATCATATTCTCCCTTTCAGGCTCTTCACGTGTTTTGTCTGCTTTCAAGTAAATAAACAAAAAATGCTGCATTGTTATGTGATATTGATAAACAGCATCAATGCCCGCACATTACATGCATCCGTGCTTACTCAGAGCTCTTTTTGTCAGTCTCTGGGCCCAGCACAAGGAATGATGAATAAGTTTGGATGACAAAATTTATGGAACTCCAGTTGCCGGTACCACCATAGATATATTTCTCCTGAGTTCTACAGGTTGTTGTGGAGCATGCATCCACAGAAAAAATAATAAAGTTTAGGAAGCCTCTTAACTATTGCTTAATGCCATACCTCTGGTAGATTCCATGGTTTCACCTTAGGGAGGATTGTCATTCTTCATGTTTGCATAGACATGAGATTCTGGTTTGAGAGCTATGGTTTCTGATACCCATCATGTATTCCTGTGCTCCAGACAGTTCATATCATTTTTTGTAAAAAAAATATGCTCTTCCAATGCACAGTAAAGACACCATTTACATAAGGAATGAGTACAGCACCTGAGATTTTTCCTTAGAATTGGGCAAAGAATCAGTGCAGGTGAGTGCAAAACCACTAGCAATTCATAGTGCTACCTGAAATAATTTTATGTTGAAATGCCACTCGCTGTCTAAAGTTAGAACTAAATGGAAACAGATGAGTAGTGTTATGGTCTCCAAAGTCTCACCAGTTTCTAGGTTTAGATGTATCTCTTATTGGCTCCTTTCCTGGACCCAGTGCAGATGTAGCTGATGACTGAGAAGAGTCAGGAGTTCCAGTAAAGTTAGCCAGCTGTGATTGAGATTGATGGGCTTTAATAATATTCTCGTTCATGAAAACTACTTATAATGCTTACACTAACTGCAGATTCCAGATAGAGTTCTACACTGCCATGAACCAAAATATATCAAAAATGTTTACACCTTCATGAGAAACTTTATATCTGATGTGAGTTTAGTGATGAATATTTGTTGTTAACATAGAGATGGCCGTGATCTCCAGCCATTCCTATTCCCAGAAGGCAGCACCAATATAATCAGAATTTCCAAAATGGAAGAAGCAGTGAATGGATACTGTCATATAAGAAAATGCAATATACCCGTAACAGTAGCTTTTAAAATTATTCTTATTGTTCATTGACCATAGTGCTGGGAATTTTTATTTCTTGAGGCTGGTAAGCAAGTGTGTGTTTGTTTCTTTGTTGTTGGCTGTTGGTTCTCAGGGGGAGAGGGTGTTTGGGTTTTTAAAATTTATTTATTTATTTGTTGGCTGAATACAGGGAAATTTGGAATAAAACTGTGACCACAGTAGGTATTCTTCACATTTTGGGGGAAGACGTGGAATGAGAAGTGAATAAAGCATGTAGCTGCTTGTTCAAAGTATTCATAACTGAATGTGAAATAACATGAGCGAAGATATCTTTTGGCATCTCAGTTAATAGTTCAGACTGCACTAATATGACAATGTAATATATTGTTTTTGTACAATGTAAGTCTCCTAATGTGCAACTTCTGGTAATTAGAATATCAACACGTAGAAACATGAATGGATTTCACCCAGCCTAGCAAATCTAAAAACAAAACAAGTTTTTAAGAATTAATAGTAAAATTATCAACATAAAATTAAATTTTTATACTATTATGATGTTATTATGATGAATACAATGGCAGCGTGCCTATCGATAAGCAACATAAATTTATCTGTCTCTGAATTGGACCATGAATTTCATATGCACTGATTTCTTGGGAAAAATGCATCTTACAGTCTGTTAGCTTTTTGTATGTATTGCTTTACATATAACAAATAAATTTTCTTATGTCACCCCATCCACTTTGCAAGGCAAAGATAAACCTATAAACCTATGCTAGGCTGTGTTACTATGTTTCCCAGTGGTATGCACTACTCGGAGTATAAAGGTTTATTTGCAAGTGGTCACAGAATTAATCATGACCCAGTTATGGTGGGATCACTTAAGTTTCTGCCACATACCTGCCTGACTGTCAAAATGCACGAACTTAACTATCCCAACTGCAAGTTGAAATATTGTTGTTAAAACATCACTGAAACTTAGATACAGCTGCTAAGATGTTGGGAGGAGATTTATTTCTCTTGCTTGGTCATTGTTCACCACGTGTATACTCTACATTGTGCAGCCTCCACCAATAGTAAGAAAACCAATTTCTTTCTTCTGTCTTCAGCAGTCTTTTTTGGCAAAATACCTACCAAGTACTTTAAGCATATGTTGCAATTGTTTCTATTCTCTATACAATATAATATGTTAACGTTTATTAATAATAATGTCAATTTCAACTATATTTTTCCAGAATTCCAACTTCTGCTTTCTAAAATAAATCAAGCAAGAACAGAAGGTGAGTTTTATGATGCGACATAGATTGTGTCTCCTTTGTAATAGCCTGTTTTCAAAACCGTAGTTGCCCTTGCCAGGAATCAGATGTTTTAGCAGCATGAGAAAAACAAAGCTAAAACACAGTCATACAAGTTTCATAGCTATGTACACCATCTATTTTCTCAAGATAACTAATACCAAGTACTGGTAAACTAATGTCTTTGAAGGGTTCCAGGGGAAAGAGGTTACTACTCTTTCGCTCTTTAATGGGACCACTTAAGTGAGCTGTTGAAAACCCACAACAGATAATGGATTCTAATGTCACACGAGCTGAGAGGAAAGGAGTGTGCAATTTACACATTTTGCTCTAGTGGTGGTATTGATTCTGTCCCATAAACCAACTTGTCCCCACATAAGACAAAGAAAAAAATGTTTGAACTGAAATGCACCAACCTGTCCAAAGCATCTGTTTTCTGGAAAGGAAAAAAAAAAGAGAGAGAGAGATAAAAAAAAACAACCTAGAAAAGCAAGGAGGGACATAGCTTTCTTTTTGTTCTGGTAATGGTCCCATCTGTGAAAATAAAGGGTGTGAAAAACATCAAAAGCATCCAAGAACTTTTGCAAGGTGGACAGAGAAATATGCTTTCATTCTGATAACCTTGAGCTTTCAGAAAGACACAGTAGAGAAGAAACTAGATGGTGGGAAATAGGAAAATAGTGAGAGGGCATTGGATGGTGGCATGGTTTAACCCCAGCTGGCAACTAAGCACCACACAGCTGCTCCCTCACTCCCACCCCCAGCAATATGGGGGAGAGAATCAGAAGGGTAAAAGTGAGAAAATTCATGGGCTGAGATAAAGACAGTTTAATAGGGAAAGCAAAAGCCGCACATGCAAGCAAAGCAAAACCAGGAATTCATTCCCCACTTCCCACGGGCAGGCAGGTGTTCAGCCATCTCCAGGGCAGCAGGGCTCCAGCACGTCTAATGGTGACTTGGGAAGACAAACGCTGTAAATCTGAATTTCCCCCTCTTCCTTCTTCTCCCAGCCTTCTATGCTGAGCACGATGTCCTATGGTCTGGGATACCCCTTGGGCCAGTTGGGGTCAGCTGTCCCAGCTGTGTCCCCTCCCAACTCCTTGTGCCCCCCCAGCCTCCTCGCTGGTGGGGTGGGGGGAGAAGCAGAACAGCCCTTGGCTCTGGGTAAGCCCTGCTCAGCAGTAACCAAAACATCCCTGTGTTACCAACCCTGTTTTCAGTACAAATCCAAAACATAGCCCCATGCTAGCTACTATGAAGAAAATTAACTGTATCCCAGCCAAAACCAGCTTAGATGGATTTACAAGTACAGAGCATGAGAAATCTATTCTGGTTAAAGGTCTTATTTCTATTTTGAGTAGCACTAGAGAAAGGCAAGCCTTATTCTCAGTCATATTAACATAAACTTTGTCAGCAAACTTGTCAAAATTAAATAAACAAAGGTGATGTAAAACTCGGATTTCTGGAAAACAGCAAGAAGAAATAACAAAACTCTTTTAAGTGCCTTTAAAATAAGGATAAGATGAGAAGCAGCCTACACAGATTCATTAAGAACAAATCATGTCAAACCAATCTAATTTCTTTGTATGAAAAGTTAACAGGACTTGTGGATGAGGGGAAGAATGTCACACATGCTGACTTCAGTAAGGCTTTTGACATTGTTGCACATGACATTTTCGTAAGTAAGCCATGGAAATATAAACTAGATGCTACTGCTGTTTGGTGAGCATAACTGGTTGGAAAACCACACAGAGAATAATTATCAGTGGCTCACTGTCAAACTGGAGAGATTTATCAAATTGGCCTCTTCAGGAGCCTGTCTTTAATTTAATATGATTCAGTATTTTCATTACAATGTTGGATGATAGCACAGAGAGTAAGCCTATTAAATCTACAGATGACACCAAACTGGGACAGATGCAAAGACATTGGAGGACAGAATTAGAATTTGAAATGGTCTTGTCAAGTTGGAGAAAAAAAGCCACATGTAAACCCATAAGGGCAAACACAAAACTCTACACTTAGAACAATAAACTCAACAAATCCATAATGGGGAATATCTGGGTGAACAGCAGTATTGCCTCTGCCAGACCTGTTTGTATTTAAACAGGAAAACTACCTTTGTCTAAGTACTGCTGCCCTTTCCCACTTCATATCTATCCAATGAGACCAATCTGGCTTGCCCCGAAATCCACTGTTCATTTCCTTCTCTTTGTCACAAAGTGCTTTGGAACAAGTTCCACGATCCAGAGGTTTTCTTATTTCTTCTGTCTCATGTGCTATACTCCTTACCAAAGGAGACTACCTCTGAATATTGACAGAGTATTCTCTTGTTCCTACAGTCTTTGACTCTCTTCTCCATTCAGTATACTGGTATTCTCATCTTCCACCTCCTAGTTCTCACCAGCTTCCAGGAGCTATAAACAATAGCCCTTCTGCAAAGTATTTATTCTTCCTTTTCATCTTATCTTTCCCAATTCTCTCCCGCTTGTTTCTGGTTTCTCCATTTATCTTGGTGAGCATATATACATGAATTAGTTGTGTGTCATGTAGATCTTTGTTGCTCCTGGTCTTGCAATATAGTAGCATTAGTCAAAGACCTATGCATTGGCTTTCTAAAAAAAGAGAGGGAAACCCCAAACTCCTACTTAGAAATTTTAAACTCTAAACTCCAAAGACTGGGGTTTGTATTAAATAACTGGAATCTAGTATTTATCTTGATAAGTAGATTGGTTCCCAACCAGAAATACACACCCTGAGAGTTTCATGTGGTCTTCAATACCGCGGAGCAAGCACTCAATTGTTCAGGTATTTGTTGAAGGCATATCATTGGAGCAGCTGTGTGTTTTGATAGCAAGATCTGGAGGAAGGTGGAAAGTGATTTTAAAGACCCATATCTCTTACATTCCAAATAACCCACAGGCACAATCTGGATTTCTCATCAGCCACTCATCTCCTACCCATCTCTTCTACTACATGGAACACTTATCTTCTATTCAGTTGTGTTGGCCAGTTTAAGTAGTCTTAAGTCCCAGGTTTGGCAAGAAAAAAGTTTATCTGTTCATCACTTTTCCTTCAGCAAACTATCATAGATCCACACACCATTCTGCTCCCACTTAATCATGTCCCCAGAAACATTTGGGTCAGTCATTAGTAATCAGGCTGCTGAGTCTGGATATGGGTCTGCAACAGCAAACAAGCTGAATCAAAGAAACGCAGGAGAAGGGTTGACTGCTAAAGTTTCAGTTAAGCACCAAGGATCTAAGACTGAAAAGCTGAAAATGAGCCACCAGTTTCATGTTGTAACAAAAAAAATGTGAAAAAGCTTTAGTGAGATGCAAAAATAACAGTCTTTCTCAATAAAATATGCACAAAACCTTAAAGAAGTTGTGGATCAAGAGGAAGGAGCCCAAAGGGAAGCAAGGGGAATGATCAGTGTTAGGAAATATGTAGGTTGATACAAGAGTAAAGTTGTTCTTTCTAAAGAAGTGAAGATTGAGGAAGAATTTTTCTCTTTTATTTTGTGACTTTCTGTCAATATCAGCATCTGCTCATGAATTAGCTCCTGAATCTTCACAACCGACACATACCAAGATAAATCCACTCCAAAAGGCAAGTATCTGTGCATTTGTAAGCCTTACTGTATTGCAATATCATTGTAGAACTTGGGTCCTATAGAGGAGGCTTCCTATCATGAAATGCTTTTGCTGTTTCTTCTTGTTCAAGTTCATTCTAAACATTTGTTATGTAGATGTCTGGGGGAAAATAATCTCAGTTTTGACTGGGAAATGTATAAATAACATTTCTTCCTCACCACCAGACTCGTATGACAGTTTCAAAGCACCATGTAATAACTTAAAAATAAGTAGAAGTTACACTGCCGTATTTAAAACAAATGCTATTTGATTACCCACTGGTAAACGACAAGTTTAGATGCCTCTGTGAATTATTTTAGGATACTCTTTTAGAGCACCTGAGGCCAAATATGATTACAAAACAACGCTTTTAATCTTACAAATAGTTTTTAGCCCTGTTTCTTCACAATCAAAAATAAAGAAATTATGCCCTTTCCTTTTTAATTGTATATTTTTCCTCTTCCATCAGAAAAAAAAGAGAGAAAGCCACCTATGTATCCTGCACTATTGATTATAAAAGTGAGAGTATAAATCTCACTTAATACTGTAGTACGGGAATGAATATGCAACCCCTTTGATTAAAAGGGAGCGTCGCGTTAAGAAATCTATAAACAATTTCTCACAAAGTTAAGACAGTGCTAATGCTAGCACAGGGTATGACAGTCCCTGAGTCTGATCTTATTCCCTACCTTTTATTTTTACACTGAACATAAATTTCATGTATGAGTAAAATCACAAGGACTTAGATGACTGAAGAATTTAAATACAATTGAAAAGACAATATGAAAATATAAAAATATACATAACATACAAGATTTGTTCAAGTAAAGGCTGCAGGATTAGTGATTTTAATGATGACATTTACAAATACTGGTATTTTACAGGTCATAAATATGAAGAAGTGATTAAATTGTACATTTCTTCCATTAATATTTTTGCTCCATTGTGAACTAATGCAGAGTATAGATATTTTGCCTGTCAGTAGTTTCTACTGGATAGTATAGATTCATACTTCACAATAATTGCCTGAGATTTTTAGTTCCAAAATAATTTATAAGGTTAATTCTTGATATTTTTTTTTTTTTTTTTCATCAGACACACATGTATCTAATTTGTATGTAAAGTTGCTAAAGGGAAAACCTCCCACATCAACATCTTCAGGAAAAGTATTCTCACTCAGATAACTCAGCTGGAAAGACTGAAATCTAACTGAATACCTCAACTAGCATGAACATGTTCATTTAAATCAGATACGAATTAGTATCTGTGTGTTCCTTCTATAAAATCAAAAGTGAAGTAGGATTATTACATTGCATAGGTGGAAACAAATTTGTTAAACATGAGGAGTTTTTAATGTTGAGGATAAAAAAAAGTATTGGACTACAAAGCATGTTTGTGCCAATTCTTAGTTAAATAAGATTCACTTCAGCTAGAATTTACAACTCTCTGTTTTGGATATATATACCTTCATATTCTGTGAAACTGCTGGACATCAACTACTAATCATGTGTTAAAATCTGTACTTAGATACAGTTACTTGACACATTTTGAAATTCTAAGTTTTTCTTCCTGATCGTTTTAGAAATCGAATTAAAATTAGTTGTACAAGCTACTTCTCTGCAAAGATACAGTATGCACATTAAAAAATGAAAAGCATTGACAAAACAGGTGAAAACATGTTTTAATAAACGTGTCTTGAAAACTGGTAAATGATGGAAGATCTTGCCAAATATTGAAGGTTTGCAGGGCACCTTTTCAAAACATAAAAGCCAAATCAACCAACCATGCATGTTTCATATAGACCTGGCTCTTACCAGAAAAAAACTTTCAGAGTTTAGGATGTTTGCTGCTAACAGACCGTTTTCATAATAAATGACATATTCCTAAAGAAAGTATTGCATTTCAACGTTGCTGGCTTCTCAGGCTCAAAAGTAACAAAAATAAAGCCAGATGAGTACTGTGATGTTATGAATCATAAACAGCAGAAATAACCTTTCTATGGTGCCATCTGCCTTGGATTCTCAAGATTATTATGAACAACTTTAATTGATAAAATTGTGCATGTTTTGCTATTTCTTTTTGTATTAAAAACAGCAGAGAGTAAGCACCCTGAAGGCATTCCAGAATTTTGCTAGGAAAACAATAACAATGAAAAAGTGTACACTGAAATTAAGCATGTTTTCTCTTATTTAGCTAGGGTCAAAAATACGTGTTAGAGTCAATGCCCCTACTGCCACCCCTTACTGCACAGAGGAGGCTCAGAGCACACAAACTAGACTTATTTCAAATGAAACTAATTTGGAATATTCACTCCAAGAACACACCTAATATCCTCCAGCTGCCCATAGGCGTCCAGTCCAGGAGAC
Source organism: Buteo buteo (assembly GCF_964188355.1). Lineage (NCBI taxonomy): Eukaryota > Metazoa > Chordata > Aves > Accipitriformes > Accipitridae > Buteo > Buteo buteo. The sequence continues at coordinate 7,062,989 of NC_134173.1, forward strand.
AGACTAGAGCCAGTCTGCAGTCACCCTCCCCTCCCAAAAACATCTATATAACATGGACCCTGGGTTCTTGCCACTAATTGTTTCATACCACAGGTCCATTCCTACCGTGGTGCACTGCTTGGTAACATAGTCCTGGAGTCATCTGTCTTCATTGCCAAAACTGCTTCAGGCTATGGGATTTTGAAATCCAACCACTAAGTTCAAGACGCCACAGAGATCCTTATTAGCGTAGCTCCCCCCTTTGAGACTCATATTGCTGGTGACTTTGTTCCCAGGGGTGGACATATACAAACCCACCAAGTCCTAACGCCATGTCTTCATTATATTCATGGTAAAACACCTTCAGCAGAAGAGAACTTAATCAACGGTAGCCACTTATGTTCTGAGTAGTATACTCCACTTGCATGAGAAAAATCTCAGTTTAGGTTCCTGCTTCAAATCAGGAAGAGTGATGATTAAAAAGTAGGTCTTCCAGTACCGAGATTATCTTTTAGTACACCCCACAAGCAATTTCTTCACCGTCAACTGTTAGATTTGCTCTAGTCCAGTCAAAAACACAGGCGAAAACAGCATGAGGCACCTCAGCTGTAAATGGAAACTGAGCTGGGACAAAATGCTGTTGTCTACTTCAAGATGCCAGAATATGTTGACTGAGGTTACTTCAACAAAATAAAATATGCCACTTAGAATTTGTAATCAGATAAGTCATATGATTATTTCAATATTTGTATTATTTGCAACATTCATTTTCTAACAATATTTTTGTCATTATTCTTGATTAGCTCTAATTAGGCAGACAGAAAAAGATATATTTTAAAAAGTAAACACTCTCCAGTGAAAGGCAGGGAGAAAAGCAGCTGTGATCCTCCCTGGCTTGCTCAATGACACAGCAAATCACTTGTGCAAGTGAAACTAGAGATCATATTTTCTGAGCCATAAGCCTGCAAATTTAATCAAAAAGTTATTTTTATTCTCTATTTAAGTATAATTATCATTGGCTATGGAAAAACACTTTACCGAAATGGTTTGAGGAGTAATCAGTAAGGAAAAAAAAGAAACTTGTAGTTAGTTTCTGAATTAATAAAAGGAAAAGTTTAATATATATGCTTGGAAAATATCTAGCACAGTTAAACAGGATCCATGTGAAATATATCCAACCGTCAAAAAATGAAGGCAATTAGCAGCAATTATAGAGCTTCTTTCCCAAAACTATGTATTGTAAATCCTTTTAATCAGGGAAAGCACCAATAACATCAAGCCATTGTGTGTCTGAACAGGAAGCCTAGTATGTAAGAACACTTTGCTCTTAATTAACTTTTGGATACCACTTTCTGCAGATTACTATCGGCAGAGGTGCTGCATAGAGGAAACTATGTATTTTAGATTCGTATTAAAGGATTAATTGTATTTTTAAGTGCAATATGGTAATGAGAAGTAATGGTTGTTTGCTGGAGGTATACTGTACTTAATAGGTTGGTGGATTAAACAGTCCCTGCATTAAAAGGAATTATTGTATTTGTCATAAATACCTTTGAGGATAAATTTGCTTTCAACTGCTGGAGGAATTCTTTGATACAAAACATGAAGGATTACATGAAGGTGACAGGAGAGGTAGTCTGCATCTGTCAGGTGTGCTCCTGATCACAGGCCAAGAAAACTTACAAAGTAACCTGGGGCACATTACATTTAGAAACCGAGCCCTGTTATCAAAAATCAAAGAATCCGATGCAGTTGAATGTTTTGTGTTTGGAAAGGAGAAGGAAGAAGTAATGCATTTGGAATTTATTGTGTTTCTGTACTAGCTGCACTTTTTCTACTGGGCTCGCTAACCCCTCAGTTAGAGGGCAACGGTGCTTATAACAATATCTGCTACTGTAAGGTAAAAATGAAGCTGCAAAAGTTAAGTTCTCAGTTTTTTAACACAAGCCCCAAGCCACGACCACAAAGGGCAATTTAAGGGGCGGGGGGGGGGGGGAACAAACCGAAAAACAAACCAAGAAAAAAAAACCTGAAGGACCTATCCAGACTGAAAACAGTTTCATCTGCTGCTTCAAGACTGGGTAGTTTCATATGAATTATTTTTCATGGGAATTTTGCAATAATCTGTTCTAACCCCACCCACCCTTTCATGTTGGATATGGTTGGTAATTGTGCAAAGGCATGGGTGGGGGGAAAATTGCTACTGCGATTTTGGAGTAATTTAGTTTCTAGAGACTGAAGGCTTTCATTTTTAGCAAGTGTATAATCTAGAGTAAGCCTTTTCCTATAAAAGATGTAGACTTGATATACCTCCTTACAGCTACACTGCAGGTACTGGGAGCTGACATTGCTGTAGAGCCAAGGAGGGAGACAGTAGGGTTAAGGGGGGGCTTAGCTTTGATTTGGTTGAGTGGGGAAGACTCTGCAAGAAGACAACGATATTATTTGGCGAGTGTGCACACATACCAGTATAATGCCAAGGAGAGGGAGAAGGGGACAAACAAACTTTAAAAAAAACCATAAGAAGGAAAAAAAACCAACAGCTTTTTGTTTATAAACTGTGATTAAGGTTGGAACCACAGAGAAGGAAATGTAAAAGAGCATAATGCAAAAGAAAACATGTTTAGATACTAGCAGAATAATCAAAAATGTTGTTCACAATTCTGTAAAACACATGCAAACAGACTTGTGAACAAAATTATTTAACTTAATTTAGGTTTGAATACCCGTGTACCACTTGTTGTAGTGTCAGTTTTCAAAACAACTTTTCAGTGGTCCTCTAGATGTTGAAAGTAGCCAAGACCCTCAGTCTCTCAAAATGTTACAGTTGATGAAGAGAAATTAAGGAGGAATGCTACTAAAGAGAGTATGCATTTAGAAGAGCAACACTGATCCCACGACCTTATCCCTGAAAGAAATGTCTCCTCCGTAGACCTGAGACAATTCCTTTCCTGTTTCAAGAGCTCCTTCAGCCCTCACGCTTCATGACAGACGCTTTCTTCAGGAAAAAAGCTTAAGCTTCCCTTAAGTGTGATTAGATTCGAAAAACATGAAGAAAGCTACATTTGTCTTTATTTGTTTATTCATGCGATGCGGCCTTAAGGTCCTTTTCATGCTGAAATTAGCTTGTCAAAGAAAACAGACTGTGAGGCCCCCAAAAAAGTTTAGTAGCTCTTGATGAATGAAGTTATTCCATATTTTTTTTTTAAAAAGTTCTAATTCTCTGTTAGATGGAAGGATACAAGATCATGAAAGTATTTTTTACTTGTCAGCTTCTCCCAAGATTTTTCCTATGAAGTTGGGAAAAAAATTAAAGTGTAAAAATTCTATTTTGTTACAATATTAAGTTAAAAGTCCTACAAGTGTTTCTCTTCAAAATATGCACATAAAATGCTACCATGCTCCAAGATGTAATTTTGTATTATTGTTGTCTTGCATGGAAGTTACTAGAATTGTGGTTTCATAAGTTATGATGTTAATTAAAACTTAGTTTTAAGTATACGAAGGCCACCAGAACCAAACTCTTAAAAATTCTAGTGGAAAAGAAACTAAAGTGATAACAAATCAGTCTAATATGCCCTAAGTGTGAATAAGACCTTATGACCGTATGCTTTACGAAATGCAAGAATTGATAGAACATGGATACTGAGAGATCTAAGAAATAGAATTTGTTTTCTCAACAGTTTAGAAATAAACCATATACCAGGGTCAGTGTTAAGTCTGGTCCTCAGTCTGATCATCATTTGTCATCTGAAAGTGTCAGCCAAGGAAAGAAAGTCTAAAGTATTCAAAAGAAAAGGCCAAAACTATTTACATTGACAGTCAAGGTCAGCCTGTCAGTGCAAGTCAGTTTTTCCGACTCATAAGCCAGTGAGTCAAATAAAGAGAAGTGAGTCTGCTAAGATGGTTATTCCTGAACTCAATTAAAGCCAATTCTGAGGTTCTTTCAACTTATCCCATTACAACCTTCAGTAAACCACCACCTAATTTTTTTATTATAATTATTTGTGTAAATGCTAGCTCATAGACAATTAGTCTTCTCTGTAGGAACTCACATGAAATACTGGATTGGCTTTGTAGAAAAGCATTGTATAAAAGTTAAATGGCTTTAGGAATAAAGGAACTTTAAACAGTATGGTTTTATGAATCAATTCAGCAAGCCATAAAATCCCAACTAGCTTGTTTTGAGAAGAGCATGTCTGGCTTGTGATTTTCAGTGGCTTGAGAGTGGAGCTAGTGGTAAATCTGATTATACTGAAAACTTATTTACAGTCTTTGAAATTAAATAATTGCATTGGTCTGCAAAGTTGGGGATGATTTGTTACAGTTTCAGCACTAAAATATATTTATCTGTTTCAAATTCTTCGTGTTCTCCCTAGTAATCACAATTCCTTCTGTGCATCAGCTGGATAGATTCACAGTTCTAAGTTTTAGGACATTAGTTTTCTCCGTTGTATTCACATGGTCTGTGGGAAGTTCCTCAGGATTTTTTAAAGGTTTTGCACTAACAGCAGAGAACACTTTCCCTTAGCCTATCTGCATATCCACACCTCTTCTTCATTAGACATCATAAATTGCTAATTTTTCATCTTCACTAGGTTGGCTGACTGATTTAGACAGAATCCCCAGAACAAGTCATAGTTCAGTCTAGGAAATTATTTACCTTTTCATCTTAGTTTGTTTAAAGCTTTATAGAGACAAATCGGTTCTGATACCAGAGATACAGAGGAATGACCTCCCGATGGAGATATGGACCTTTACCCATTTTGCCCTATTTCCTGGCTTTGACAATGATAAACCAGACAACAGAGACATTTGGCTTGGTTCACCCATCCAGAATCCCGTAATCTGTGGTTTAGGAACATTTTCTGATTGCCAGTTTGCCTGTATGGTAAACAGATGCCCATACTTATTCTTCTGCAGAATGATCAGAAGATCCCTGACTTCTCTGTTGGAGTTATTTTTAAGGACTGGCCTCAACCTTGACACCTTCTTTTCTTGTAATAGTCAGTTCAGTTTAAGAAATATATAGCTCACATCAGTAGCTTTTATGTTTAAAATCCGAGTTCCTTTTGAACTCTTTGATTAATTCCACTTACCCTAGTAATGTTTTACTATTCATATAGCCAGTTTGCTTTAAAAACTCTTTGACCAGCTCTTCATTCTGAAATTTCTCCAGCTCATCAAAAAAAAAAAAAAAAAAAAAAAAGACATGGATGTAGGAAATTCCCTGAACTCCATCTTAGTGCATGTCACTGCAGATGACTTACTCAAGTTTTATGCTGCAGTCCTACTGTGCTAAAGAAAGTCAGAGCTCAGTCCAGGTGATTCTCTGCCTCTCCAGTTCAACAGGCCTTAAGGACAGTAAAGTCAAGTCAATACTGATACAAGTGTAATCCTTGGAATTCTTCTCTGCACTACTGGACTCCAGATCCGTGGAAACATATTTTTCCCACTAATTTTTCCGTATCATTACACAGAGGATCATCTGTTCTCGTGCATATCCTCGAACTGTAGCAAAAAGCATGAACCTGATTCAGACTATAGCATGCAGCTTACATTCAGTTTAAAATGTAAATATTTAGAATTGCAAAATTAATTTCACCTCGAGTGAGCTCTCTGTGGACAAGCACTTGCAAAGAAAATAACAGGACTTGCAGTTTAACTGTGGCTCTTCAAGATGTGAAGACTGCACAGATTACACAACACACCGGTACTAACTAGGAGTCTGTCTCTGGATTTCAGAGACGAAGGGGGCTGGGGAAGGTAGAGAGTGAATATTGTGTAGCCCTTGCTATGGGAATAACAGGTGTGCTAACTTGGTAGACTTAAAAATCAAAGTGCAGCCGTAAAGACTCTGCTACTCAAAGTGAATGCGATTTCTTGTTGCGAGGATTCTTGTATATCAAGAATGCCAGGCATGGAGGTGCTTAACTTAGTCTTTTTCACAGCTCTTCATCTCCAGATGAGTTGAACCCCATCCACATTTATAAATACTAGAGCTCTAATTGATGAGGTAGAGAATAATATCAAGTAAGAGGTAGTTCTCAAGAAAAAAATACATTTATTGAAGTAATTATTTAAATCTGGCATCCCCTTTACAACTGAGACTGAAGGAGAAAATCCAAACAAGCTATTAATTTGCCTGTTGCAAAATACTGCTGTGAATGGTGACGTTACTGACAAAAAATGAAAACATATATACACAATTGTAAGAACAGCTTATGTTTATTATTTGATGTATGATATGTATTAACACTAGTACCAGTGCAATAAGGTTATTACACAAGTCCTTAAAATATGTCCCCTTTCCTCCAGTGGAGGTCTTCATACTGATGCCACTATTTTTCCAAGTATTAGAAAAAATAATCTCTTATACCAAAAAGCAGAGAAGCTGAAAGTCTGTGATGCTGGCACATAACTTGAAAAGGAGCTAACAAGACCCAGAAAAATTCTAATAACCAGCCACAGGAAAAGCCACAGTAGGACACAGAGGTATTTTTTGAAACAGGTGTATTTTTTGAGTTCTTGCACCTGTTTCCTGTGCTGTTTCATTTCATCTCACTGGTAAGTATTCTGATAGTATATCTTACATAGTCACTGGCGAAATATTAAAATAGTGCTTATTTAATAGCAGCTATTCAGTGTTTTGGTTTGCCCACCCATTGTTTAAGGCATACTTCTCAGCATATTTACAGTATTTAATTGAAACAAAGAGTCTTCCACCAGTGAGAGAGAGTAACATCAAGCCTGGGGTTGAACTTTTCCAGACTGAAGTCACCCTGAGTTCTTTTACTTGTCCATACTGCTAAATGGGTTTGATATAGAGGACATACAGAAACCGTATGCATCATCTAGAAGTGCGTGGCACAACACATTCTCCCTGACAGAGTTACTGGTTGACCAGCAACCTCACAGGGTAGTACACAAGACGGTTTGCATGGTTGGATAGTGCAATTGCTGTGTGCCAGCAGCTCAGAGTTTTGGTGTTATTTTATAATATATAGAATCACTTTCCTATCATGGCACTGGGAACTTATCACAGCATTGGCACCTGTCACTAATGGCCATTGAAATAGTTATACTGAAGTGACGGATGCACTGATGAGACATGGTTCAGAAGAAGAACATGCAACCACCCAAGCAACATTTAGACATTGAAATAGACTGAGAAAAGGTGACGCTTGAATATTCAAAATGGTGAAGGCTAAAGCAGAAGATGCTGAAGTATTGGCAGTGTCTGCAAAAAAAGTGTTTGCAAAAGAAGTGGGGTTTATGCTTAAGCCAGTACAGCCATCTGTGTGCTCATGGTTGTGATCCAGCCTCCAGTCTATCCATATTTTTTTCACCCACAAGTGCATTTCACCCATGAAGGGGGAGGGGGGAGCTTAAAAACAAGCAAACAAGCAAACAAGCAAACCAACCCCCCCCAAATACTTGCTACTCTATTTTCAAAATAAACTGACCAATAATTAAGCTTGAAGGGATGATTTCCTTAACAATACCTAGCTGCAATTTGTTAAAAAGATATGAATAATTAAGATGACAATGAAATATTTCACTTCTAGACAAATTAAATGTTTTGTTTGAGCCAAAACATATATATTACTTCCCATCTTTATGTTCCCGTGAGAAAAATGAGAGAAAATCATTTCAGGTTGGTCCAAAATTGATTTTTTCCACAATTTTTCAGGTCAACCAATGAAGTGAAAAATCAATTCTTCACACAGCTTTAACTCAAGCCCTTCTTGAATATAGAATTATTACTTTCCTCATGAGCATTTTCCATGGCATTCCTCACCACATAAATTAATTTATCTTAATTTGGCATAGATTAATTAATTTATCTTCACGATACTTTTGTAAAAGAACCGGGATTGCTATTTTGATTTCACACAAGACAAGTTGAGGTATAGTTAGATTAGAGAGCAAAAATTACACTTTTGGGTGCTCCCCACGACCACAATCTAATTTAGCAGAGTAGTTAGCTGTTGCATAAAATACAGAGCTCAGAGTAGAGACTTTCTAAATGGTCAAAGCACACTTCCCACAGACATCAGCTTCCTCTATGCTTCCATAGTGCCTTTAGGAACAAGGTTGCAGGGTTTCATACTGGACACCGGAGACAGGAATATGGTTAGCTGTTAGCTGTGAAAAATTTACTTTAAAGGACCATCACACAGGAACCAGTTCAGAAGCACAACAGAGTTAGAAAGACTTACTAATAATAAAATAAAAGAACATATTTCTCTCTAACAATAAAATGTTCACATAGTGTTGGATTCTGCCATGTTCCAATAGAAGTGAGGCTCCAGTACTCTGCTACAAGCCACCAAAAGCTGCTGCCAGAAATAAAAGACTACACAATGGGGAATATAGAATGACACCATGAACCTTTAGATCTTGAAGACTACAACGCTAAGGATCAATAACGTGTTAGAAAACCTATCTGCATCCAGATACAACCGTGACATTCCACTGACAGTAACGCAGGTCCAATGAAATGCCAAAAATGGCCTATATTGTTCATCTCCATTCACATTTTTTAAATAGTGCTGTGGCATATTACTTGAGATACAAAACGGCAACCCACTTGAAATCACATGGGCAAAAGCCCTGTATCTTTGTATCACACCATTAAAGTGAAACTAAATTTTGTGATTTGTCTGCCTGAACATCTTCCTTAAGTCTCATTACAGGGCAAAGTAAAGTGATTTTCATTTCTGAGATGTGATTAAACTCACATTCATGTGCTGATTGAGGTTTAGAATCTTTTATTGGGAAAAAATATAGACTTCAGAGCTAGCAGTCTAGTGCTACAGTACGACACTCTGTGAGACCATTAAATTTAATCCTTCCTTCAGACTCACTCCAGGGGTGATTTCAATTAAATTTGTTCAAAATTTATCAGTTTCCTGCATGTAGGCATAAATGATTCAAAGGCACTTACATATTCACTGAGCAGAATGTATTGAAGGGTACATATTATTATAACTTTTCACAGTTTTTTCATAAATTTACCTAATAGGAGACTCTATTATTCAAAAGTCTTGTCCTCTGCATTAAATGCTCTTGGTGCTCATTTGGAAATAAAATCTATTTTTCTATGCAAATTTTCAAAACATTCCTTAGCCATCAAAGCTGCCCTTTTCTTTGGCATGCTGGTACAGCTATTTCCTAGAAGAAAACCTAATGGCATTTAGCTTACTAATGACTTGGAAAGCTGTTTTCTGTCCGCTGCCATAGAACATGACATTGTTGATTCTGACGTAGTTTTCAGGAGACATGACAGAGTCTGTGCATGGAATTCATCATCATTTCTTTATTTTCTCAATTATTGTCATGGGAGGTGTGCTTTTCCACTAAACAAATACATCAGTGGTGAGAAGACAAACAAGTAAAACAGCACAAGCATCTCAGAGATAACATTGGATAAGAGGGTAAGTACTTCGTTCACAATAAATGTGTTTGCTCTTATCTAGCTACAAGAACCTATTAGACATCTTTGTGCCCTGAAGAATTTATCTACAGGAACCCATTGGGCAGGGTCTTTGCTTCTAAATGTGTATCTATACCTAGAAGTACTGCTTGTGTACGTACTTATATGCCTGTTTAGGAATGACAACTTCATGTATTTCATACTTACAAATCTTTCAAAGAGTGTGTTAAATCTACTTTTGGTTTGGTAACTTCGCACGCTTGCCAAATGGAAAAAGCAGAAAGGAAACTAAGTAATCATTGTGTGCAATTTTCTGAGTAAATAGCTTCTGCAGACTATGTAAGTTAACTGTTTTAGCAGGAAGGGGAAAAAGACCATCAAGCTGGTAGTAAACACATATTGCTTCCAAAATATATTCGAGCATCTTTGGATGTAGCCAAAGGCTCAGCTGTTAGCAAGCTGTAAGGATTAAACATTACATTGTACTCCTCACCTGCTGGATTCCGCATCTCTTCCTCCTCCAGAATAGCACCTTCTCAATGGCTAACCAACCCACTTCAATAAGACTGCTTATTAAATAAACTATCATTCAGACTGAGTAGGAGTGGCAGACCAGATTAGCATAGTAAGCATTTCGTTTGAATTACCTGCTATAATTCAATCTTTTTCTGCTTTTGTTCTGATTTCTTTTCATCATTATAAACTCAGGGAGAACACAGAGCCTTTCTTAAATTGTGCTGTACTGCTTTCTTTCAAATAAACTTAAACTGTGTTTTCAAGATGACGTCAGATGTCATCCTCTGCTTCATCACAAAATGTATGAGCCATAAACCACTCCGCATGATCTGACTAGCTAAAGCTGACTTCTTGGGGACACCTTCTCTACTCCCTCCACCAGGGAGCAGGGCAGGATAGTGGCTTCAGATACTTAAGTGGTTCCTCCCTAATGCTGCCAGGACAGTCACAGAAAATTAGCCTGCATTCTTCTATCCACCTACCCTGAAAGTCACAGTCACTCAAAAAACCCCTGAAAGAACAGCTTTAATAGAAACAAGAAAATTGAAGGTAGTGTATACCAAGGTTAAGAAGTAGAAATCGCCACTTTGCTCTCTAGAAACTAGAACTTCTACGCTACTCAATTCACTGTATCGCTTTACTTATTTCATGCAGTAATTCCTGCAGAAAACTAATGATGTTAGTACTCTAGCTTTTAGTCTGCAGCAGATACAGCTACAGTTGTTTATTTTTATTAATTTGGTCTTGGCTGGCATTATAGGGAAAACACAGCTATACATAATTTGTTTGTACAGTGACTAGCACCAGGGAGTATTGGCCCATGACTTGAGCTTCTAAGAATGACAGTAATGAAGATGATTCCCAAAGGAAGGTCTGCTTGGCAACTTTCAGATCTAAGACAATAAATTTTTCTACCTTCTTTGGAGATAGAAACCATAGGGAAAATGGGTGGTGCAACTGCTACACATTTTTTATATATAGCTGAGAAGTTTCCTGGAATAAGCCCAGAGAAATATTTCATGGCCTGATCATTACTTCTATAAAATGAGCTAGTGCATTGAATAAATGCTTTTGGTCTTTACCTAAATCACATTCTAAACCATCTGAAAATTAAACCTTGTGATTTTTCTTACCTTTGTATTTATTAATAGTTTGGATTAAATGAGACTTTAATATTTTTAACTTCTAATTTTTTTGACTAGACTCTCAAAATAAGGTATCTGAGGCAGCTATTAATTTGCTCATTTAAAGTCTTTATCTATTCAGTACGGCCCTAGTTTCACAATTTATGACAAAAAATAGCTTGATAAAAACCAAGAGTTCAGAACAAAAGTATTTAACCTGAAATTGGGAGGAAGCTTTGTCTGTGTAAAGTATGAAAATTCTGGCATCTTAGTTTTTTAATAAAATAAATTTAAAAGTGAGCATTAACATTAGAAAGTAGTTTAAATATTTTATGGGGAAAAAAAAAAGAGATTTCTATGAACTTTTGGGCAGGTGTATTTCAGTAACATTTGAAATAAAATTCCAGCCATTTTTAACTTACAAATTTCAAAGAAATGGAGTGTTTAAACCTATAAGAAGCAGAATTTTGTTTTCAGGTCATATTTGCAAAATGCATGAGGTTTAAAGCCCCACAGTGTATTAACATCTGAGAGGTGCTTTGTGTTGTCACAAGATGTAAGACTTATATGAGAACCCTGTGTTAACTCTCCTGTGCTTCTGTGCACTGAAGCTAAACAAATTAGGTATTTCACAGGGTAGATTAGTAGAGCCCTTGATTTTAATACCTTAGTATATAAATGCTAATACTGGAACTCTTAAATAAGGTAAGCAGGAGGAGAAATAAATCTTAAAGGGAAAAACAGTTGTCTCTGCAACCCCGCAGGCAAACCCCTCTGCAATTTCAATATGTTAATTTACCCTTTTTTTCTGATAAGTGAGGAAAGTAATTCAAATGCTTTAGCAAGAAAATAATTTAAGCTAATCAATCCAAGACGAAAAGTGAACCAAAAAAAAAACCAACAACCCAACCCTATTTTATCCTGATTCATTTATATGGTTCCATAAATGTACCTGGGCCTTTATAAAGCATTGAGAATAGGTCCTTGCCTCGGAGAGTTCACAGCTAATGATAACAGTTTACAAATCCACTTACTATTGGACATGCTGAAGCACATCCTGCCACAACATAACTCCAACTGTATCACTCCTCCTTCCTAACAGCACACTTTAAAGAATACCATTTTAAGGCTGGTTTAATGTATTGTGTTGGGAGAACTTGCACAGTTCACTACAGAGTGGTTACACGAATGGTGTTGAATATCCAGCAAGAAATTAATATCATGTGCTGAAGTATTGAAATTACATGAATGATAATTCTCAGATATATTTTATACATCTTTTTTCTTTCCCTATCTGTTATATTTGTTAAAATTTTAAAAAAGCAAATTTGAACTGAAAAAATTGAGACCACATTCTAGTCAGCACTGTACTTCCTACAAGAGCCTGTACTGCAAAACCTGTCATAAGTGGCACTGAAAATTTCTTTCCAAATGCAAACAGTTATATTGCTTGCTTTAACTTGCCGCTTTTTTTTTTTCCTAAGGGGAAAAGAAGAATTTTTATTAAATGAAATTTACTGAAATGTACTTAAATTTAATTTACCTCATTTACTTATTTTCATATATCTAAATGTCACTATTTTTCCTTGAAGCAAGGTAAAGCATGTAACTCCCACTCTTAAGTTACCTCCATCTTAAATCTTCTGAAGGGCTCTTGACACATAACAGACACTTGTACTGCCCTCCTCTACTGAAAATCAGAGGATGCTGAAGAGAACCCTTATTGCATGCAGCCTCACAAAATAATTGCAGCAAAGATGAATGCAATAAAACAGTACTTGATACAGACACCAGAACACAGACTTTAAGTGTCTACTCAGAGAAAAGTGTAAAACGTGACAAGCAAATTAAATAACATACCTTTGTTACTGTACTCATTTTACTCTTGGAAAGAAAAAGAATTTGTCTTATGCCTTTGCAGTCAGTCAACAAAATAACTTTAAATCACTTCCCTTTATTGCAGGTCTTCATAATATGATTTAAATAAGAACTTAGTTAAATATGTAATTTGCTGTTACTTCAGAAATTATTAAGTATCTGAAGAAGTTGAAAGATGGTAAAATAAGGTAAGAGCAGTAAGGCAGACAGCAGTAGATTTTGCTGACAGGGAAATGATGGGATTGAATGGTAACAAACCAAAAGCTAGCCTTCTGGTTGAACTGCTCGGATGGTCTATAAGTGATTTTGGTAAAAATATTGGTTTGATACTGAAACATCTGATGATACAGATTGACAAAACATTGTCTACACAGAGGATGATCTGTCTGTTAGTCTAGCACTTGCATTGATCGGTCCCTCTGCCTGGCAAATCCAGAAGATTGAAGAGTAATGGAGAAAGGGTGAAATTCAAACGTTCATAAGACATGAACCTCATCTTTAGGGCCTAGTAAAAATACGTGCTATGGACAAAGGAGCTATCCACTTCTAAGCAAGTGAGGAAGAAGAAGAGCAGTGCTTGTTTACCCATCACAACATGACTCTGATCTACAAAGTACTGGGGGAAGGAAAAAAAGTAGATGTATTCTGGGACAGGTGGACATTAATCTCTTTGTACACAGCACTGTGGAGAACTCATCTGAAATGCTGTTATCTGTTCGTGCCATGCACATTCAGGAAAGCTGAATTCAAGCCGGGACACATGATGCCCAATGGAGAGGAGAAGCAAACCCTACATTGTAGCAGAAAACCGAGAGACCTGGGGGCATTGTCTTAGGAAAGGAAGGGCTGAACAGACGAGGAACTAGCTCAGAGGACTACTACCAAGTAGTAGAAATTCAGGCAGGAAAAGACTGACAGGAAAAAAATGACCAAAGGTATTAACTGTTCATGAAAAAAGGGTGGGCTGAAATTACCAGATGGTGCTTTGTTTTCAGAGAAGTGAGGTTCTGAAAAAGTCTTCCAATGGTAGAGGAGACATAAACAAACTCTGGCCAGCCTTGAGGCTTGCAGACTGTAACTGCTTACAATACTGCTTTAACCACGTTAGAAGAAAGCTTTGTCCTTCCCTCTGTGATGTTAGGGATTGAAAGGTGAATTCTTCTGCCTCTAAGTTTTAACTTAGGTGACAAAAGCTATTTAAACTACCCGTATGAAAAATAAATGTCCTGCTTTTGGAAAACTGCTTCTAATACGGATGTTTCCCACAGGAAAGTCCTGCTCCATGGCTGTACCATGGCATGGGGAACTTCTGGCCAAAGTTATGGGAGCATGTCACTACCCATATATGATGTTACAGGAAATTCAATCCCCATTCCAAAGAAATTAGACATGTCTTTTTCTTGTCTCATCTAAACCTTCTGTGACAGTAGGTCTCAGAAATTGTATCTATCTTCAGTACTTGAGAAGGCTGAAAGTTTGACGACCCTGCTGAAATTCAGATGCGGAGATTTCAGGCATTCAAATTAAAGTTCCGCAGAAGCACAGAATTTTCCAAAGAACTTTGGAAACTTTTCCATTGCCTTTGGCACACAAGATACAACAGCAACTCTTAAAAAAAAAGAAATGTTAGTGAAATCTGTAAAAAGGCTCAAAGGTTTCATTACAAGAACAATTTTAGACCATGGGAGGTCAAAGATCAGACATATGTTGAGTCCAAAATTTTTTTCAGTCTCACAGGTGATCAGGGAGAGTTGAGAAGTCTTCATACTCCATTGAAGATGCATCTGACATTACTATGTTCCTGGTGATGTCAAACATAGGCCCCTCTGGTTTGTTTTTCCTGTCAGTTCATGCACAGGAGCCAGACAATTTAACCACTCAGGGGACGAGCTTGGCAGATGAAGAACCCAGATGCCAGTTTATAGATTTTACTTTTCCAGCAGTGGCATCTGAGTCTGGTTGGCCTTTGACCGATTTTTATTGCAGACTTTGTCAAGCTGCTATGTAGCTAGTCTGTTACAGAGGTACCTTGTCCTTCTGGAACAAGTTCCTTCAAAGCCATTTCTCATTATGAAGAATTCGTATACTTTTTATATATAGTTAATGCTATGCAACATGTGTAGCTACTGTTTTGTTCGTAAGTGGAAGATGGGAATCATTGCATACAAAGTAGATATGATAAAATACAATCTTTAAAAGAGTAGATTATTATTGCTCAGGTGGAAATAAGACCGGTTTGATGCCTTGTATCATACCATCTTCTGTCTACCCGATGTAATCTATTGGTTTTGGTGTTCACTTAATAGATTTGAGGGGAAAAAAAACCCCAAACCAATGTATTCATGAATTGCTGAGCTTTTCTTCCATGAATCAGTCCTTTGCCTCCTCTCCACCTTATATAAGTCAGTAAGTTTTGTGCATCTGTTATTGTTCCATTCACACAGCCACCCTCTTGATGTAATATGCAAGCCAAAACCAAACTCTTCCAGCTCTCCAATTCATGAATAAAGCCTTTATTACTACTTGAGCCAACAGGAGAAATAAAGACATTTGAAAAGAAGGCTTGAATACAGACTATATGACTGAATGAAATTCTCAAGTAAGCACAAGTATGGACAGAACTCTGTCTCCTGGGTAGACCATTGGTCCCCCTGAGACTGGATGTTACTGGTGAGCCCAAAGAGGATGCTGAACCATTGCTGGCACTGCCTGAGGGATAAAGGCTGATCAAAACAGGTAACTATGTGCCTGGTACTACATGTGTTATGCTTCCTAACATGTGCTGGAGGAGAGGCTCACACAATGTCCAGCCTTTCATCAATGGTATGGCTACATCCAACTGTGTGTTATTAAAGAGAGCCTGGAATGCTTTCACTAGCTTACAGTTACTACCACAGAGCTGCTTTTGTGTTGGTTTTTTTTTACAAGGTAAATGCTTTGGTATATCTAAAGCCGGTGTAAATGTACATACATTTGTCTACATTACCAGGGAAAGGTTTTATTCTAGAGCTCCATTTTTGTTTAACTGAAGTAGTATTTCTTTGAATCATTGCCTAGACATGTATTAGTAACTCCATTAATAGTTCTTACACTTTTACAAGTATAACAGTCAAACATTTTTTGTTCTTTCTACCTTAAGATAATCTGAGGTATATGATTAATAGAAAAAGAAATTCTCTACCTCTTCAGACACCCAGAAAAAGACCTTGGCACATGATTTGTATCATTTACAGCAGCAACATTGAGATGAGCACATGTCTCTTTCCATACAGAAACCGCAATCATGTCATATTGACTTTAAAATAGATTTACTTTAAAAATTCTTCTTCTATGTATTTGGATATAAATATACATTAATAATCCTTTCTTCCTTTCTGAATTATAAGTATCTTTAAAAATATTTGTTTTTATTAAAATATAATCTTCTAAATCACAGTCCTTTTTTTTCTGCTTCTATAATGTTTACTTAGGCTCATGCTTTCATCATAACCTAATCTGTCATATTTCAGCTGGTTTTGCTTGTCATTCAGACTTCTGCATTGTCCTGCCAGTATTTAGAACAACTGAAATAAAGCACCATTGATAATATTTTTCATGCTAAAATGTTCATTTTAAATATTTGTGGCAGTATCACACATTAATTCTACGTATAATTGTCATACAGATTATAAAATTGCTACAGTAAGCCAAAGATTATGTGGTCTATACTGACTGTTATATCCAAGTGTCTGAGAGTTCAGCTGAACCATTTTTAGTTTTGAAATGAGGGAGAAGGCAATTGTTTTCTTATTCATTTTCTTGGTCTAAAACTTACCACTAGGTGTTTTTTTAAATATATTGGAAAGTAACAAGGTGAGCAGCTCTACCAGTGCAACAACTCTAGGTCATTCTATCACTGTTGGGAATGCTGCTTTAACTCTCCACAACCTTAATAGCTTGAGATTTTTGCAAGCATTAGAAAATTAAACTTTGCAATGCATTGGGGGTGCCATTATTTTACAAAAGAGGAAAATGAAGCACAGTTAAACAACTTACCTGAGTTCAAGCAACTTTCCATCAGGATCCAAAATACAGCTTCACACCAGCACTGTGCTTTGACTTGAAGACATTCTTCCAGTGGTGAATGAAAGTGCACAGTGAAGAAGATGGATGACTTGCTTCATAGTTAAAAAGTATACAACTAAAAATTATCTGTTCTGAACAGAAATATTCAAATAATGCACCACCTCAAATACGGATCGTTCAGTTAC
Source organism: Buteo buteo (assembly GCF_964188355.1). Lineage (NCBI taxonomy): Eukaryota > Metazoa > Chordata > Aves > Accipitriformes > Accipitridae > Buteo > Buteo buteo. The sequence goes on from NC_134173.1 coordinate 7,080,175, forward strand.
ACATGCTAAGAGCCAGTGAGCTCTTAAGCACAGTGCAGGTTTCCCCAACTGTTTTGGACACCAGGCATCCTGCCCTCCTTGGCACCTTACAGCATAATACAGAGAAACATCAGATGAGCAGGATGAAACAATTCTATTTTAAATTCTCTTATCTACCCAAAGTATCATAGAAAGATCAACACATTGTAAGTCATCTTGTAACAACCAATGAGACAAATACTCAAACGCAACAAATATATTTGTTGGTACTTTGCCATGGAAACAGATACACAGTCCTAATTCCTATTTCCTCATGGTATGTGATTGGTAGGAGACAAAATCAGAAGTGATGGAGGATACTGGTCTCATCCACACTGGTGGATTTCAGCCATGTGCAAGCCTAGTTCTGCTGGGAAAGAGACTCAAGGCCACAACGTAACATGGTGCCTGCACACGTAAGACCACTGTGGTAACGGGTTAGCTGTTGGGCAAAAAGTGGCGTTCATGCTGTGTGTTCTCTAGATTTCCTTAAAATTGTGCTTTAATCATCAAGCGTAGCTCTTGGATATCTTGCTGAGGCACTGGCACTTCACAAAGACATCTGCAATCCTCCACCTCCAACAGCTTCTCAAAGAAATACAGAACCAAACTTACTTTATTGCAAGTAGCTGGTTTTTTGTTAGTGGTTTGGGGCTGGGTTTTTTTTCTGTCTAAACCCCTTTCTATTGCTTTGAAAATGTACTCATGAAAAGGGTTGATCATGTTCAGCCTGATATTCTCCAGAAGCCTGTGGAGTGTTGCTATGCACTAGGACTGATTTGTTTCACACGGAATTGCAATGAAGCAGGTGCACGTGTGGCATGTTCACATGAGAAGTCTACCTGTGTGAGCCATTGCCACCAGTGTTTTGCACTTGCCATGATGCAGAGAGGTTCCTCGACCCAAACTTTTCTCACAGACATATTTTCTCTCTCCATCTAGCTTTCTCCTTCTTTCTTTCTCCTTCCTCTATGTTTGGTTCTGATGGACAAAAGAAAAAACGTATTTCCAGGCAACTTGCTATATTTACAATCAAGTGACATGGCAGCCAGACCATTACTTATCAACTCTCCATTAAACTTTAATAGATTAATCATCAATTATTGAGGAATTAATGTTCAGATCCAGCTGTGCTGTCCCAGTTCAGTTCACAAGTGCCAGCAAAGATACTTTATGGCCTACGCTGTTGAGCATTCAGATTCTCAATCACCTCTTACTTTCACATCTCAGCTTTCTGAAGCAGAAAAAAGAGATGTTTTTTTAAAGTGAGTATGCAGACAGAATGAGAGAGAAGCAGAAATCTGAGCTGAAGAATAATTTTCCAGTGCTTGGGAATATTCTGATACTTGAGTTTTGTGAATAAACATCTACACTTAAAAACTAGAAAAAACCCACCACCACTTGAAGAGCAGCTTTTTAAACTACGTATATAATGCTAATCTGAAACATATTACCCACAGATCCCATAACATGAACAAATGCATATCTGCCACACAGTGGCAACAAAAAGTGACAGTGACTTATTAGATACAATAAAAGTAAAACTACCTTTCTAAACATAGCTGAGCTTTGGATCTAAAACCAAACCAACTGTTATAATAGCTGGTACATGTTTTTAAAAGCCCCTGAAACACAAGGATAGGTGCTAAGAGGTGATTTGGAAGTGGACTGATACTTTCCCCATCAGGTATGAAAACTCAAATTCTGCACTGTACATATATTTTGTCAGCTATAAGTACTGAAGCACAGGTCAAGAGATAATGAGATTTAAACTAAAGGAATCGGAACTTACGCATACCGTACTTTGGAGATCACTGTGCATATGCCGTAAAGACAGGCTCTGTCAAGCAATCTTTTCCTTCCCCTACCCCTGCCAATATCAGTCTACCTGTCAATCCACCTACCTATTAGTATGCTGTTCAAGGGTGAAAAGAAATACCAAAGCAGTGTTTCTCAGTCAGTCTTCATTGCCACAAGGAATAAACAATGAACAGAGAAACTTCATCACTAGTTCATTATAGTCACTTGTAAACAATTTAGAAGCATAAGCAGACTTTGGGAGTAGGCAGGTAATTACTGAGATAAAAATTATATAAATCAGGGTACTGAAACTGTCATCTGCAAATCCTACAGGGGAAAGTGAAAACATATATTGATATATAAGGAAGGGAGCCAATGTGAAATGATAAGTGTATTACCAAGTCATTTTGTTAGCTGATTGCTTTCTTTGATGAGGACAGCCTGGGACATATCAGACGGAAATAATTTTTACTTTGAGTTTTACAGAATATTCAAGTCCATGGAAGAGGAGATTGGAAAATAAAAATTCAGTGCTGTAAACATAGGCCCCATATGCATTGACTGTGGCTGGGGTTTGAGGTTCTAGGCACGATTTATATTCATTTCATTATGGTTAGGAAAACACCAACCATGGAAATAAAATCTCTTTACCCAATAGTCCTCTAAAATCATCACTGCTGCTATACCCAGCAGTTTGCTTCAGACTGTTGTAACCATCACAGCCAGATGAGAGGTTATTTAGCAAAAATCTACTGTCCTCCTGAAATGACAGGTTACCATCGTGTCGAGACTCCATGAGCTGCAGGCATCGCTCTCACAGACACACTTGTACAGAGTGCATGCACCAATATATTCTTGCTAGGAGAAGAGTTTGACATGCTGAAGCTGCACACCGAAGGCCAAGGTCTACCTGCCTGGGCACAGGGGAATATTTTATCAAAGTGGGTTAATAATTGGTACACAATTACTTAATTGTGGGTGGGGTCGTTAGTTCATTCTGTTTACCATTTGGACAGAAGATGGCTCTACCAAGGCATTAGCAAAAACATTGGGATGGTGTCAGGGAGTGGTGAATAATCCGCTAACACGGCAAATAGCGTTCCGATAAATAATGGATTGCTGGGCTCCTTGGAGGCCAAGAGAGGATGTGGAGCCAAGGCCTTAAATCTGAGAGGAGTCTGGTAACCACGTCGTTAGGACTTGGACTGCAGTAAATAAACTCTTCCTTTCCTCTTACCTTGAGCTTGCCTTGTGAGAAGGGTGATTTCAAGTATCTGGCTGACATTAGGACATACCTCTCCTTTAGGTACGGTGACAGGTAAAATTGGGGTATTGCACAAGTCTTGTTCTGCTCCCAACTACAACTGCCAGAAGACACAAGATTTAGGGCTGCTCTTACACTAGGCTTCACCCACTGTCTTACTGGTGACTGATACAATGCACCAGTGTGGATGACTGGTCGGCGTACCAGTGACTACCACCAGCCGGTGGGGCTCGGACACGTTCACCGTCTGTGCATGCAGTAAAATCGTGAGTGCGCTTCTTACAACGTGCTCAACCACGCCGGTCCCTTTACACTAAAACACCCTGGAAGAGCATGGGTGGACTTTGCTTACAGCAGACCCCTCTGATGGATATTACGAGGGAAAATGAGTGATGTTTCCTTCTGTTCATTTGGCAGTGTATTAGAAGACTAATACAATCTGTATTTATTCCAGTAGGAAGCAAACGTATAAAAGGACACACATTAAGGCTGCCTAGCTGGTTTGTATTTCTGACTGTCCTGGTGTTTTGAACCATTACTTTAACATGAGTAGGAAAGCATATTGGTCAAAAGAAACTTCACATGTAGGTTAAAATAATTTTACTAACATTTAATAGAGATGGTCTCTCTTCCCATTTCCTCACTGCTGACAGCAGCAGAGAATAGGGCTGAACAGTCTTTTAGGGTGAAGAAAACAAAGGGAAGTTTTGTGACTGATGCAAATGTATGATTTTTTGTTAGTTTTGGAATAATTCTTTTTTTTTTCCTCTTTCTTTCATACATTCACACACACATGACAACGATGTATCTGACTAGAAATCATTTGATACATGTATTTGACATAAATTTGCTCGCAAGCCAAAATACACAAGACAGTATAAGTCTGTAGCTATACCACCTTGGGCTTTGATCTTGTCAGATCTCATAAACTAAGCAAGATTGGGCCTGCTGTGTAATTGGGATGGAAGACCTCCAAGGAAAACCCAGCTGTTGTAGGAAGTGGTGTTGGTCACTCAGTAGGTGGTATTCTTCGTTCTGGCTCCGTACTGAATCAATGCCGTACTAAGATGCTGCTGGAGGTATTATCTGTGCACGATACATAAATCTAAGATGCTGACCAAGTGGGCTAATTAGATATCCCCTGGCACATTTCGTAAGAGCTAAAATTGTTAACTGCAGCATCCTGGACAAAGTCCAAACTGAGTTAATACATTATGCCAATTTAAATATTCTCTACAGTTGCAACGGAATGAAGTATTTAAATACTTTTAATTCACTGTACACTGTTTTGTATCATTTATATACATTGTTAAACAACTCCACATTTTACTCTAGAGGTGATGACATTTCACTGTTGGTTGAACTAATTCCTGCATGGCCTATAAAACACAGTTGCAATGAAAAGCATCTTGTACAAGTAAATATTTATACAGAGTATTTTTACTGGTATACAGCTTGTTTCTTGGAATATATCATACGCCTTAGTTAAGCCAAGCTTTTTTTGTGAACAAAAATTAAAAGTACTGTCTTATATTTTAATCTCCTTACTAATTCATCAGTTAGGTAGAATTTATAATCACTGTGTAAATTTGGGCATATGGAGAATATTTTCCTTTACAGGCAACTAAAATTAAAACTAAAACAAAACACAGCTTTCTAGGTCCTCAGATCTGCAAATATCTTAAGATCAGACAGAACTGTGCGAAAGTTTGTACTGGGTATTCTTCAGCATATATGACTCTATTCCACACCGATACAGAATTCACTGAGCCGTTAAATAAATTGCATTATTAAAATCTCAATGTTATGTGACATAATTATGATGAAGTTTGGAGTACCATCCTGAATTTTTATTGCTCTAAGATTCGCAAAGTTAAAATTAAAACTCCGTACTCAGCTCTGGATTTTAGAACTCTGATAGCACTGTAGGTAAAACATCAGCAAGAAATGAGATTAATGGCAATGTAATTTTCTCAGAAGAAAGAACTTCTGCTGTTAACATTCCAATTTAATTATTTAACTGTCATTTTAAAAAATTAACACATGATATAAAAAGCTATACATTGGATTACGTTTGTATAATTTTGCCAAGACTGAAACCATGCAATTCAACACAATTTTATTTGGCAGTACTCATGTGAAAGGAAGAGTGTATTTAAATGTTCATTTTAATGACATCTTGTTTGAACATGTCATAATAATTAAAGATATAATAACTTTATCAGCAAAATTAGCTGTCAGATCACTCTTTTATTGTTGATCCTAGAATATGATGAAATAACTCTGTAGAATATTTTTTGAAGGAGGGGGGAGTGCTGAAAAAATGTCAATGATTCTTAATCATATTGAGGTCACAGATATTTTGGAGAAATGCGGGCTACCAAAAGAAAAGTAGCAATTCCTGTGCTATTCTATAAACTGACACATTCTGGACATTCTTGAAGGAAATATTATTCACTTGGGTGGACAGCCTCAAGATTCACACATGAAAGGGGGTCTTTTCCACAAGGTAAATGGGGGTTTTGATTACAAAGTAATTCAGCAACTGCAGATTCTTAAAGTGAGTTTTATTAACTAAATTTCTAGAATAAAATCTCTGACTGGCAAGAAGAATATTTTAATGATAGCAGTTCATCTCACTCAAGGCTTCAGGGAGAAGCCTTAACTCATTTGTGAGCCAAATCCCAGAACATTTTCTCTCAGCTAAGCAGCCGAGCTCATCTTTTTTCTTTTTCAAGATGTACTTCAGTGTGTTCTGGCATACTTTGTACCGAAAAGAGTGTCCAATAAGAGTATACAAAAAACATACCAGGAGCAATAACTGGAAGTGAAGTCTCCCAGCCCACAGTGAATGCTCTACATGTTAAAATGCAGAGTCTAATGCTGCTGGATTTATTCTTTTTCTTTCATGCACTTTCAGGGTGGAAAAAAAAAAAATCCATACATTTCTTTCTTTACTGTGGAAAGCCTTAAATAGGTTGGAAGTGGACTACAACCTCTATATACATACAAAAACTAATCCACTCTCACCCACCTTGGCTGCTGTTCAGAAGAGTGGAAATAAGTGTTTAACTCATTTTGAAATATAAGATTGAATTGAACCTGAATACCCAGCAACCAAAGGAAAGTTTCAGTTACAAAAGTTGAACAAAAGATTAAGTGAATACCCCTTTCCAGATATTTTCTAAACAAACAAACAAACACACCCCCCCCCATCTTTTTTGTCATTACTTTTACCTAGCTTCAATTCTTCTTTTAAAAGTCAGAGGAAACAATATTTAGTCTCAGAAACAGAATTTAGATAAAAGTGGATATTAACATTAATTTGCCTATTATTTGTTAATTCATGTACTACTTAAAAATGGGATGAGGTAGGTGGGTTGAAACATTAAACACAGTTGTGGGAGATGGGGAAGAAAAGGGGAAACCCAAAGTTAAGAAATTTAAATTCAGACCTCAAATAAGCATGAATTACTCCTCCTGATGTTAGCGGATGTTTTAAAATAGATGTGGCCACAGATTTCAGATGCCTAAAGGTAGAGTTCTAAATCCACATTTAGGCACCTAAATAAAACTGGCTTGATTTCAAAATATATGTAGAACTGTAACTCCCACTGTTATTGAAATAACACATCTGTCAGGTTAGTTTTATTAAGTTATCTCAATGCAGAGTTGGAAGCTTGGATATATGAGACTGAAAGTTATGGTCATTATTATTTAATTTGGCTTTTGTCAGATGTATAGTGATACATTTGAATGTGTGGCCAAAAATTGTATTTAAGGTTCTTTTCTATTTATCGTGCGCACATGGGGAAGACAGACACAACAGAGAGATTTCTCTTGCCAGTGGTAAAACCAAAGAGAGGGCTTGGCAGTAGCCAAATGTTGCTGAAGTCTCAGGGACACAGGCGCCTCATCCTTCGAAAAAGAAATAATTCAGGTGCTTAAATAAGAGTTCTAGAGAGCAACTGTGGGCACTTAAAATAAGATCAAGAAGTTGTTTCTTGGTTAGTCAGTAAGGGCACATCTTACCTTGTTTTTATTGACCTGAGTGGTACATTCATTGAGAAAGTTAAAAAAAACAAAAAAAGAGAGAGACAGCAATGCTTCTACTCATTTCCCCAAAACTCTGGGGTTGTAGTAATGTTCCAAAAACTTTGAATGGGAAGAAATAAATGCGCTTCAGGAGATAATATGTTGAGAGCATTTGAGGATTTGATTATAAAATTATGTCAAATAGATTAAAAAGAGGAATGGATTAAAATATCCTATTTCCTATCTCTACATATGTTATATTGAACAAGTATAAAAACTTGTCTTTTCCACATCTGACATATTTTTTCTTCATGCAGAAGTTTTAAAAGTCTAGACTTAAGCATGCTAATGAAAAATGTGTTATTGATTTTAGTGGAGCAAAGATATGGCCCTTATACAGTTATTTCAGTAACTATCTCTTGTTTTCATTAATTTCTTCAGTTGACTTTAAGTAGGACTTTGTACTACAGCCATAGAAACACGTACTGAAAACAGTGGGACATATGTTTAGATGCTGAGACTCTGCATTGTTTGGTGAATCTGTAGTGAAAGGGAGTTACAACAATTTACATCAGTTTAAAATTTGATCTTTTGCCTGATTTTATATATATATATACACACACACAAACATCCATCCATCCATCCATATGAATAAGACAGAACCTAAATTTATCAACAAATTTACATTCAGTGATCCAAAAAAAGGGAAAGGAGGAAAGAGATCATACACTCCAGCAGACTTTAAACAGCTATGCTGAATTTTCAGGGCTCTGAAAAAAAAAAGTCTATAAATGAAAATCAAACTTCCTTTTAAAGACAATTCATATTTTCTTAGGACTGCACTATCCTAATGTGGATTAGAAGCATGAGCAGACTCATGACCTTTCATTTTAAATAAGTATGAAGTCAAGAATTTAAGGGTTAACCCAAAGACATGTGTTCCACATGATACAGAGAAGAGGAGGAACAGGAAATTGGCAGCACAGAGAGCAACAAAGCCTTAAATGCAATGTCGTGTTTAGAAGAAAAATAATAGCAGGACTGAATAGTAGCAGGAAATAAGTGCTTATACAACTTAAAGCAAAGATTTTAAAGGACTTGACAGCTACTTCAGTTGTGGTAAACTCTTGTACAAAACTATACCTGTACACGGTGGTTCTAGAATGATTTTGTTTTAAGGATCACTAAGATGTTCATATACAGCTAATGTAGACATGCTTTGCAAATCTAGCAATATTCAACTTTCATGTCTGTAGGAGAAAAAATGTCATGCACCCTCCATTTGCAAAACTCTGATGAGCGACTGAATGGGTGTTTTTTCCGAAGTCTAAATACATTTTCTGTGCTTACTATTGTAATTATTTGATTTTTAGCATTTTATATCAACCCCCAACTAAGCTTAAGACCAAACTATTTTAATATAAACCAGAAATACTTACGTAAGATGAATCTTACAAATAATGAATTCAACAGATACATATTTCTTTTAATTGACCACAGACTAAGGTCACAGATTGCCTGAGATGGAAATGTACCTCTGTGGGTTTATTCTTGTTTCCTCATGCACGACGGCCGAGATATTGCACACAGTCTAATGCTGATATTTCCCTACAATATTGCTGTTGAAGTCTTAACCTCAAATCACTTGCAGTAAATTGTCAGTAAACAGAAGAAAAATGTTTTGATGTTTATGAAAAGCTATCCTGAACTCTCTGAAGTTATGTTTTTTTCCAGATTGGTTTGGAAGTGCTTCAAATAGAGCCTTTCTTGTGGGATTTGACTCTTCAAATTCCATCTCCAGGCACAAACCAGAAGTGGAGATGTTTTAGAGCTTTAAAAATCATATAACTCAGAGGCAGTTCTGGAAATCGATGCTACCAGAGAGAAGGGAGTTATGTTTTCCAAACTGATTTTCTTCACCCTAGTTATATTCTGTCTTCCAGCCTTAATGCCAACACAGAGGCAGTAATTTTTCCCCTTTCATGCAAGGTTCTGAGAAACTGATTTCAGCATTTTAGGCCTGACCCGACTATTGCGGCACAGTCGTTGGCTGAGTTCTTCTCAGCTGGAAGATTGGCAGTTACATACAGTTAAACGCTGGCTCATTTCCTTATTTTGTTGGGTTTGTGTATGTTGTGTGGGCCCCCACTAAATTATATACTGCCTGTTTGTTGTGTATTGATTTTTTTGTTAAAGTGCTCAGGAGGTTGCATGACTTCATTTCTACAGAGAAATGCTTCATGAAATCTTAATCTACATCACAGTAGCTGCTACATTGTCAAAAAAGGAACTCACATTTCAGTTTTCACTATTCCAATTGAAATTATATTTTGGTTTGCTTTTCCAACTTTTTTAATGTCCATTTTTTTCTTTAATTCTTATGTTTGCAAATTTATCAGTAAAAAGCAAGCTCACTGAGAAATCATTCAGTATTTTAATATAGGCTATGAACTCCTTGAAAATGCTGTGCCATTTTAAGGGCTCCATTCTTGAACTGGATGAATAGTTTACAAAGACATTGCGTTTCACTAAAATTGTTCCCTCATTCAACACAGATTTCCATCCAGCATGCAACATAAAAGTCTGTTGACTAGCAACAATTAATTAGTCTTCCCACTCACTCTTTTGACACTCACATTTCAACAATTATTTATTTAACTATAAGACAGCACTTAAAAGCCAGCTGTACATAGCAGAACATTGTTCTTTCCTATAGTCTTATATGATGATGTAAACTATTCTTGGTGCAAGTCATGAAGGCAGCCCCCAGTGGTGGACGCGTTACTGAAAAGTGTACAAAATGTATTTTGTTTTCCTCTTCAAAACTGTTAAAAATACCAGCACAAAGGCCTCAACCAACACAGAATGATGGTGATGGGTGGGAGGGGACTGCTAACCTCTCTATTCCCTGATTGTAGTTTGTAGTGAGGATATTGCCTGTGGGGGTTCAAGTCCCCCATGAAAAAAATGGATTCCGAGCCCGAATCTCCTACAACTCCATTGACAAAAATATTGCACAATAGGAGCTTCCAATTCTTTCTGAGAAAGAGCTGGTTGGGTATCTAACTGGACATGATCACTCGTCTCTGCAAGCATCAGCAAAAGAGAGAAACCTCACTCCATGCTGCAGTTAGATACTGGACACTAGAGAGGACAACTCCACTGACACTGCTCACACCGACCCTGCGCCGAGAGGACGCTAACGCCTTTGCAGGGGTTCTCTACATAGCAGGAGCCGAGTGGGACAAAGCTCTAGAGCCAATACTCCCTCAGCATGCAGGAATCGCTACATCGCCCACGTTGGGCTCCCCAGGAGCTCCTGGACAAAAGGGTGATGGTCACAGGGTAGGTGGGCGCTCTTCAGCACCCTACAGGACACAGGCACAGACCACGCATAATATGAAGAAAGTGGAGCCTGTGTTGTGCTGGGGATGAGGCAGGAGGAAGCAAAGGGGATGGCAGAAATGAGGAACGATAAATACAGTCTGAGAAGATATTCAGAGAGATGAAGGGATGTGGCAGGTTTGGAGATAGGACAAGGGATGTCCTACCAGTGATAGTAACAGCAGAGCAGAGCACAGAGCCGTGACATGCCATTCCTTTCCCCGATCCCCAAGTCAACTCTCAGGTACATTTTTCGGAGGAATCTGTAGCTGGCAGTCATCCTTCTCTAACACTTTAGTGCCTGTTTACCTCTTTGAAGTTAAGAGTGACTGACCTACTAGGACAGCCCTAACAATTTGTACGAGTAGCATTAAAAAAAAAATCCCAAATTTCAAATTTTCAGAATTTGTTATTAAATTCAGAATGAAATCAATGTTCCAGGTGTCGGGAACTCCCCATAGAAGAAAACCTCCATTTTGCAACCCAGGTCAGTGAATTGATATGTTCCTATAGTTTATTAAGTATATAAAGAGAGTAAGCTCTTCGAAAGTGTGGTGAAGTTTATTTTATTTCACTAATAATCTTAATTCTACCTCACATTCATGTTAAACTCCATCTAATAACTGAGAAATGCTCAAGCACTGTCACATGCATTTCTAATGTGAAGAAACAGACCTCTGCTCCAGACTTTCCCATTTTTGCTTTCTGTTTTAAAACAAAATGAAAATCCAGATTTTACACTTTTCAGTGTTTGATTGCATATATGTATTTAATCTTGGAATAGAACATGAAAATTTCCTTTCTTGGGGACCCCAGCTGATGTTTCTAGTACCTTGATCTGCAATGTACTGATGGATTCTGATTGCCAAAGTGTGGTATATTGTTAAGTATATGCACAGATAGTGGTCTTATGTTTCAGTTTTTGAGGTGCTGATGGATGCATGGAATTAGAACTTGCCTTTTGGAGTTATGCATAATGTTGCAGCCATTATCTAACCTGCTTTGTAAACAGAAAAAAAAAATCAGATTCAAGTTAATTAGTCATTTAAATGTATATAAATGAAACAGTAACAAAGTCATCAAAAAAGAAACAGAGTAGTTTTAGAAGAATATTGTTCACCAATCTGTCAAGACATAAGAGGAATAAGGAAAACTGTGCAGATGTGAGGAATGAGAAGTTATGTAACTGGGAAGGAAAGGAGGAGAAAGAAAAAATGGTAATATACAACCTGAATCTATATAACAAAATATTAAACTGCTAGTAGCACTTTAAATGGAGGGCCTTAAATACTGATTTATATGTATAATTACTGAGTTTCCATAGGACCTCTTTTATGTTAATTGAATTTCCATTGATTATTAAAAGCCTGCTTATATAAGGTGAGGAACTACATAGATGTTCTATTTCTATTACATAGTTGTTAAACCTCAGTAAATACCTTTTTAGGAATGATTTGGTGTTTAATTAGCATACAATATCTCTCCTCTTAAAACTAAATTAAATCCCTATTTGAGGCACTTAATTTAAAGTGTTAACCAAACGTGCATACCTGCAAGGTGGTAATTTCAGATTTGTGGTAGTAGTCAAGGTCTAGTAATTCTGCAATGCTGAAGGTTAGAAAGTCTGAACTCAGTTCTCAGCTAGGTGATTTTTTAACCTAATTTGCCATGTACTCACACACAAACTCAAGACAAAAAGTGATCACGCTGCTGTTATTTTTCATTCTTTAATTAATTTTGATATATAACCACTGAAGGAATCAGTAAAATAGCACAAAAATAGCTAGGCATTATTGGTTTTGACAATGTTATAATTTTAATGTGTTTATGAATATTTAGACAAAAGTAGTGTTAGCTGAGGTTTTGTTTCCTGTTTGGACAAATTTTTCATCTCAAGAAAATGAAAATTTCTTCAGTATGCCTGATGGGATTTTCTTCATATGCTAAGCTTCCTTCTTTACCTTACAATATGCACAAAGAGTGCATCAGGTCTGTTGCTATTTTGCAGACGATCCAGTGTTACAAGTAGAAGTAAGAGCTAGAGAAGATCAGCACGACACCACTATGCACTTGAACTCAGAGCACATCAATCTATTTCTAACTTTATCATTAAACTTATTGTGTCAGCTTTGATCGAGCCGAGTATTCGGGTGCAGATCCGAGGCCAAAAAGAAAAAGCCGAAGCCTCAAGGAGGTAGGGCTGAGAGAAACCCAAGACCAACCCACATTGAGCAATGCCTTCTGGCATCTGTAATTAAAAGACGAAAACCTATTTTTGCTGTTATTTTTAAACTGACAGGGAAGTAAGGTTGTGTTCTTGACTGATGATATACTTATGGGCAACGTGTGGGCAAGGATATTTCAAAAGTTGGACTGAGCTTGTTGTAAAGATAAAACAGGGTGAAGACTGCTCCTGACTTGGGCATTACCTACGGTGGGGCATCACTCATAATATAGTGGGGAGAAGCTTTGGTGGAGGTCAAAAGGGAGGGAAACCTGCATTTTGCAAGGTTCAAATGTATGCTGTACACCTGCTTCTTTTAAAACGTTCCCAGGTTTTTATTATTAATGCATCAGTTTTACTCTGTTTTGATACACAGTACTAGCCAAGGTTGTGTTATTGAAAAAAAAACCCCAACAAAAATCACGTGAATTTTCAAAAGTCTAGCACTGTGAGAACCTGAACAAGGCAGCAAAAAGTATCACCCATTAATTTATGAATTGTATTTCAAGTTTCAGTGACATAAGTACCAATATCTTTTCTAAAGCAGCAAAAGAAAGATGTCTAATTATTGAACTTCAGCCTGTGATTATCATGATTTTTTAGGTGCTGCAATCCCAAAACATCATCTGATTGGTTTTGAAAAGCTCACAAGATGTGTCTTATGCACATAGCAAATCTTCCTGAATGATGTTTTGCAGAGTACACAAAGAGATCTTAATCCAGGATTTGTTTATAAAATAGTTTTGGGATCTGGCTCCTCCAAACTAATTTTCTCAGCAACTTACTTGGTTAATAAATAAATAAATAAAATGACCCCAGCGTTTTACTACATATGGTTAACAAAAGGAGTTTAAACAGATTTCAAACTGTTACATGCTTGGTGTAAATATAGATATCTTTTTGTCACACTGCAGTATGTTTTTTTGTTTGAAGCAGCTACATAATAATATTAAGGATAAATGGGTTATTTCCTCATCATTTAGGTGTATTTTTTTTTAAACAGTGGCAATTATCTGGATTGGAAAATAATTCCTATAACTGTATGGACTAAGCAAAAATTTTCATTTAAAATAGGGACTGACATTGGCTCTCCAATCATCAATCTGTATTTTCATAAAGATGGGCTTAGTATCTGCAGTGATGCTGAGACTGGCAGCTCTGGACTACCACCAGTATGTACCTTCTCCTCCCCATTTGGGATACAACAGAGAACATAGTGGAGCAGAAGCCAAGGTTATTGTGGGGAGTGGAAGGCAAGGATAAAGATGCATCTATAGGATGTGTCTATAGGCTTCGTCAGACCTTTCATGTATGTCGTCCTTTTTACATATGTCAGTTGTCTGAACATGCAAATGTTATTATAAAAAGAAAGAAAACTGTTTGCAATTAGCTTCTTCGCCTGTGTAGTATAGAACTGAAACAGAAACATAAAAGTACTGTCAGTTTTTATGTCCCACCGTTTCTGTAACTTTGTTATGGCTTCCACTTAAAAAAATAAGAAAAAGGAGTTTCCGTAGTGAACAATATTAGGGGTGAGATTAAAAATCTTTTTTTTTTTCTTCTTTTTTTTTTCTTTTTAAACCTTGATGAGTGTTGAATCTGGTGGAAAATTTTTCTTTTATCCTGACAAGTTACTTAGAACTGGATCCTGCAAAGACTAGACCAAATGAACATTGCTAATCCCCAGGAAAAAACAGATTTGTCCTGGCCAGCAGTTCAATCCTTATGAGTTGTGAAAACTTCCACTCCTTGCTTCCGTATGTGTTTATGGAAGCAATAAAAGCCCGTAGTTCTAATAAGAAGACATAGTAAAGTTTTCAAGACATTGCACGCAATTCTTAGAGAACTATCCGTGCCGGAAAGCTTAGTTAACTGCTTCAGCGATACAAGGGTGGATGACTGCGTCTTTAGCTCTGTGCTGCAGTGGAATTAAAGCTGCACAGGCTGAGAGTTTAGGCAGCAGGGGAGATCTGGCACTAAGGACCAGAATCCCAGCCCACGCATGAGAAACCTTGAGGTAGTCGAGTACCGCAGCGTGGTGGGGGGGCTTGCAGGAGCAAAAGACATAGCAGGGTATGGGGGACAGAGCGAGAGGACAGTCAGCAGAAGATGGAGGATCCGCACAGAAATCTACCCTCAACATCTGTTAGCAGACCTCTCACGTCATCGGAGGAGCAAAGTTGGCAAAACCTTTCAGCCTTTCCAAACCAAGGGGTCTACAGCCTGGTTTGAATATGGCGAAGTAGGGAGGATGGGCTATAAAATGGGAGGCCGAAACAAGTCCCAGCACTGCAGAACAAATTGTTGAAAATGAAGGGGACTTTCAGGCTCTTGGAGGTGACGAAGGGGGTGGAAGGAGTTCACAAGGACCAGAGGCTTGAATCCTGAATATGTGCTGAGCAGAACAGGGCACTAGAAAACATCATCTGATCTAACCAGATGTCAGACCTTTACTAAACAAAACTGATGTTCCTGTCCTTCCTTCTGTCCTGAATTTTTTGTCTTTCTTGTTCTTCTCTCTGACTTTTTTTCCAGAAGGTTGCTCTTCTGTTTGTTTCTCTTAAGAAAAGCATTTTAGTGTACTGATTTTTTTTTCCCCAGCAAACATAAAAGGCAAAAAGAAATGTCTCAAAGAGTCCACCAGATTTTGAAGTGGCTGCTAAGATCCCATGCTCTTCCTTTCTCCAGGCACAAAGGTGTGAGGAAGTACCAGAGCCAGAATTTAAAACCTTTACTATCATTTTCACTGATCTTTTGTGTGAATTTTCTTGTTGTGTCTCAAAGGAAAAGGAAATAAGACCTTCTAAGCCATCTCAGCTAATAATTTCCTCTTCAACTCTTGCTCCTCTCCTCCAAAATGTACCATCTTTTAATAAAATCTAAAATGCTATTAGAAGAAAAAAATGTCTTTATAAAGACTCTCTGCAGTTCATAGGAATGGGAATAAAGATTGATAAGAAAATGGAGGACTCAGTAATTTTGTTTTGTTAGCATTTTAACTAATTTACTTTTTTTCCCTTCTGTATGTTTAGTGAAAGGCCCAAGAAACTTTTAAGAGTCAGTATTTGCAATGAAAATGAGCTAGGTTAGTTGTAGAACTTTGAAGCCCTTGTAACTCATTTAACTCTTGAGAATAATGCAATCATGTTAACACCTTTAGCCTTCTGAGCATATTTGTTCTACCAAAATTAACAAACTTAACTATTAAACCTGACAAATAAATGGCTGCATGTGTGAGGAACCAGAAAGGAAGAGGGCATGTTTCAGTGTTTCTAACTGTGGTTCACTGCTTGCCAAGAAGTTGCTCTGTAAGGAGGAGACCTGAACGAAAGTGTCACCAGATTTTAACTTTAGAGACATTTTACAGAAGCCTTAAAGCAGAGTATATAAATAGATATGCAGTGACCGCTACATGTATTAGTAAAGACATTGCTGAATAAGCAAACTAAAGCTACAGAAGTAGGTTTTAAAACCAGGGTCAGCTCGCATCTTTTTTTTTTTACGGAGTGAAATAGCTATCATTCCACTTTGCAGAGTTTATTCTGAGTTCTGGAAACACCTACAAAACTGTATGTTATTAACACTGGCTTATTGATTACAAAATACGTCACCTGTTATTATCACCCCGGAAGAGATATGGAACAAGATAAGCCCTGATGAAGACTTCATGCTCTCATTTTCCAACTAATTATAACATTTAAAAGGAAAAATGTCTATTCTTGTGACTATAGAAAAAATTTCATCTCAACTACAACCAAAACATCATTATTAACACAAGATACTTGAGTTAATCTGCTTTTTCCACCATGACCTATATGTTTAATGTTATTTGCCAGTTTTTCTCTGAAATGTATCTTGGCATAATAACAGCCTTTCTTGACTGATGGAATGAGACGTACAGTTGAGATCCTATGCTGCAGAGCCAAAGGGAGAAAAAATTTTTGTACAGCATGTTTTATTTTGGTCTCAATCAATGAGACAGAACCTTCAATGGCATAGGTGAATGTATTTCTTTCCTTCAAAAATTGCCTCTAATTTAAGATTTAATCAGAAACTTGAAAGCAAAGTTTGTGCGATATATTAGCAGAATTGTAAATGTCATACTGCCTGTTTCAAGAAAAATGAACAAGCCTTTTATGTTAAAGGTTTTGTAAATTAATCAGGTCACTGTGGACCTAATTAATCTATAATATTGTTAATAAGGATGACAGAGAAATTGGTCATTTTACATCCATAACTCAAATTCAAAATAACTAGCAATAAAGATTATAAAGACAAAGCCAACTCCAATTCATAAAATAGGCAAATTACACATTAGCTTATGTAACCTCACATGTAAGAAATGTTTTTAGGATAAAAGTAAACACTTATAGAATTCACTCTGTATTCTCAAGCTAAGTATTCTCAAAAAAAAAAAAAGAAAATAGGTTCAACAAAATACCTTCATATTGTCAGATCCTTTGATAGCCATTTTTTATATCCAGTTAGCTATGGATCCTCTGCACAAAACTCTCCAGACAGCTTTAAATGGGGAGATACGGTTATATTATTGTATTCTAAATCAGATAACAAACCTTTGGCTTGCATTTTATTTTCTCACTTTTCTCTTAGCTTCCCATTGAGCATAGAGAACTTGCAAATTTCTGCTATGCCATTAAGTACCTTGCATTTACTCCATCACAGCAGTAATCAAATGCTTAAATTAACCAGCTTCCCTGGATTTTGTTTTGCTTCCTTTCTGCTGATACCGTGAAAGCTGCATGCAACCAATGGTTCGATCAAAGTTTCTGCAGACACTTGTGAAAAATAAGATTGTGCACGTTTTTTTGCAATATAATCCAAGGTTAGCTGACATGTAACTTGTTTCACATTGTATTTCTACCTTGAAACGTTTAAGAAAATCCTGGGGTTTTTTTCTGGTAGTTGCTTTTCTGGTAGTGAATCCTACAGTTTAGAGTGGCCTACCATTTTCCATTGCAAAGTGTTCTTCTGTTGCTTTTAAGATGTCAAACTTTGTTTGAATTGTATTTTCTATGGTAGGTATCTGACTAGATACTTTTTTAGAAAAACTCAAACTCTTTCAACAAAAAAAGCTTAACAGCACTCTTCTGCTGACATAAGAAAATGCCAACATTCATTTCACTGAGAGACTTTCAGCGTTTTATAGCTTAGTTTCAGATCTACATTAGATAGAGCATCACTTTTTGTGGCAAGGCTATCCTCAGAAGTCCACTTCAGTTCAGCCAAATTAAAAATATGCAAGCCAACGTACATCCTTTCTTCAAACAAGGGAAGACCCTGAGCACGCCCCATCAAAGATGTAGAGAATCTCTGGGCTTTCCCTGCATACTAAGCTGAGTAAGTTGGTGAATGAAGCAACAAAACAGAGTTTAGCAGAAAGGCAGAAATCAACTTGCCACTTGAATAACCAGGGCAAGACTAGAGTGATTTGTAGTCATTACAAAACCGGTAGCTTTTAAGGAGGAATTTAAATGAGGAGAAAATTGTGGGTGTTAGTGCATAGCACCAATGTGCTTGAAGGAAAAATGGATAAGCGGGTGATCAAGGCACTTGGTCGCAGGAAAATTACCACTGATGAGGCTGCTTGAGTAAGTGCTCACGGTCATGAACAAAGGATTGCAAAATTTAGCCTGAAGTTTGCAAACACACACCAAATAAAAATTACCAACCTAATCCCTGCCAAAACAAACATGAGGAAGATAAAAATATTAATTTAAATGTTGCATTAAAACAATTAATTAATGATGATACTAAAAGATAAATGTCAAAATATAAGATAATATAATATTTTGTTAATTACATACTAAGCATAGTCATTAATTTAAAAAGAGCTGTAATGCACAATGCTTTATTACAATGGGACTATTTGTAAAGTTATTAGTCAACTTCATTAAGTGAGGAAGAATTAAGTCCTATATAAATCATGTATGTAAAGAAAGTTTATGTAAGCTTAAAGATAACATTATTGACATATAATGTATCTATTGCAATTCCATGGAAAATTGCATATTAAGAAAAAAATCCAAATAAAAGTTTTGAAAGTGCAACATTAAATTTGCTATAATGAAATTTTTAACTGTGGCTTATGATCTTCTCCAAAGCTAAATGCAAATCATTCAGTTAGCTTTTAAGATGATTGTACTTTGCAGTCACACATGTAGGCAAAGAGTCTGTTAGTTAATTGTTGCTTCAGAGCCACTAAAGTGTAAAACAGTTGTCAGTGGTGTTTGATTCAAGGACAGAAATGTTTTTCTATAAACACCTTTAGTTTATATAATTTAATGGAGTCTTTTGGCATGTATAAATGTCAAATAGGAGCATTTTCTTTTGGGTGAAGACTTGGCTTTCCTTCTGTCATGACACAGAAAGAAAATCAGCAGTGATATACAACTTAAGAAAAACAAGTTTCAGTGGGACAATTGTGCAGGTCCTGCATTGATCCTACATTGTTGCCCAAATCCAAAATTCAAATCTTTAAAACTTTCTGGAGATGCCATCTTCTCCAGAATTATTTCCATCAACATTCTCAGGTGTCTATTACTATGAATGCCCCAAAACCATTATAAAACCTGAATCTTGGCTTCGCAAACCAGAATTTGACTTGTATTGTAACCAGCAAGACAAATCAGGTCTGCATTCTCAATATACCTTCCTTGGGTCAAGTTTGCTGTTAAAGAAAGATGGAGTAGGAGTTGTCTGCATTTCATTCACAGCCTAATGAACTCATTGAAGAAGCAGAAGATCAAAAAACCAGTTATGACCTTTCTGAGGGCATATGAACCTAAATTTACCCCCTTTACTCACTTCAGGGCATTATATTCCAAGAGATAGCATTTAAATATGTGGGTAGCAGAGGATGATTAAACATTCTCCACCCTTTGATGCTCTTCTGTTTTGCATGGGATGCCTCAGTATTCATCAGACTTACTAGTAGGCATGACTAGAAGAGTTAGCATATTAGGAGTTGCAAAGCCTAGAATCCCCTGTGCTAATGAGTCCTTAACATTAAATGTTGAAATGCTCACTTACATGAGGATGGGAAGATAGTACTGCAGGCCCTGGTCCTAATATCCTCTAGTAAAATAGTTTTTTTCTGTATAACTGAAGCTTTCTGTAAAACTCAGCAAGCTAATATTACATCAGCAAACAAAAGCACCTTACTACATCTCAACATAATTCCTCCACGTTTTTTTCTTTTTTCCCACTGAAAAAAGACCTGGTTGAGATTTCCTCTGTTTCAGTATTAATCCAAAACCAAAATGGATATTTGTTTTTGTCCCTGAGGTACAGAACACCTCAACTGACCTAATGCTATTATCTACAAGGAATTCTTTTAGTATTCAAGGAACTGGTCAGGTGCAAAACACTAGGATGATATGTTTCAAATGTTTGGGCTGACAGCACCAGTTAATGTGCAGGAGTTTGATACAGCAATACACTGATGGTGTTCACAATGGGCTGGTTTTCTGTTATAGACCCTAAATCTTTTTTAACCTGTTCTCCTGGCTGAAAACCTGTGTTCTGGCAGCAAATTCTTTTTATAGTATCGTAGATGTCTGACTCTATTTTTGGCTGTGTTGAAACACATTTTTCTATGAATGGGCTAGTGAGCTGAATATGTCCATTTATTATCCAGTAAGCTGAGCCTCTTTGAATGACTGGAGATGATCTACAATCTACCAGTTTATGTTATATGCATGGTTTATCCACATTTTAATTCATATTTAATTGTGGATGCTAAAATAAAATATTGGTGAGAATTAATCCCTGAGAAGCCCCAGTTGAAAAATCCCACTTTGACTTCCCTGCTGACAAGTAATTTTTGGAATCCTTTGTTCCATCATGTTACACCATTTTATTGGAGTTATATGATGCTAATTTTTTTCAAAATATCATGTGGTACTAATTCAAAAACTGTTCCTAATTCCACCTCCATTCCATCTAAGTGGTCGTCTTTTATTAACCAAAATTGTTACTTCTGTTAAAATTACAACAAACCTACCTGAAATCATACGCTGATAAGACCTATTCATAGGCTACAGAAGGTCAGTCAAGTTCTCACAAGATCATACTTGTCCAACTCATTACTAGTACAAAAAATCAAATAAATTCATTTGTATTTTTACAGTAGATTTATATTTTAACAGTATAAAGCATTTGGCAGTGCTCAATAAAAAGGTACAAATACAGACCAGAGGAGGGTAACATTAAGCGCTTTGCAGTATCTGTACAGAGCAAGGTAGTTCTTTAGCAGTCTATTCCCCTGCATTGGAACTGAGCAGCATTTCCCCTTTGTTGATACCTTTTCTCTCCTACAGTTCTGCCACAAATTTCCTGTTCTTTTAATATGTGCTTGTGATGCAATATAACAAATAGTATGTTACAGTTTATTGATGAGTTTGGTGTCCTAAAATAGTATTTCTATGGGAGTTCTTTTTATTTTTCCATTCTCAACAATAATGTATGAACTAACACAGATGTATATTCTAGGTGATATTAAACCAACTCATTCTTATTACAAAGCCAGATTTTTCTTAAATTTATCAATGTGGTATTGCTGTCAAGCCGTAACACTAAACCATTTGACAGTATTAAATCAAAGTCCCTTTATCTTCCAATCCATCAGTACATTTCTTTGCTTAAAATTTATTGCCCTGGCAGTTGCAAATATGTGGGGAAAACCAGCTACTGTAAAGATTTACATCACCAACATTTTTTTTCAGGATAAACAATACAGAAAGAAATACTGTGTGTGTGTGAGACACAGAAATACACTAAAACAGTTACTTTTAAAAATTAGTTTACTTTTCAGTCTATTATTTTATTTTCATTTTACATATTACTTTGACTTTTTTTACGTTAACACTCAATATCGACGTAAGCCAACCTCTATTTCATTTTTAAAAGGACTATTCCAGCCAGAACTACCCTTGCCAATTTCAGAATAAACTCAGCAAGATACTAGCCTGGGGATCTAAGGAAGGATGGGAAAACAGGACTGGGGATTGAAGAAAGATGTATTTGCATAGCCTATGGCTATAGTCTAGGCCTTTTTTATAATAAATCAAAATAAGTACAGAAGTTTTCAATACTGGGTGATCGACAAGATAATTCTTGTAGCCTAAACCCAGTGGTGACCTCACTTTTCACATCTTACTTAGGAAAGAAATTATTTCCTGCTCTTGGTGGGTAAGAATCATTCTTAGATGCTTCCCCATCAGCTTGGGTGAGACAAAACCCAAACCTTCAGTCTCTATTCAATTAGTTAAGTCTGAATTATTTCTACTGTAGAAGAAAATGCAGGCTTATGATTTTGCAATGTATAATTAGTATCTATAGAGGTAGTATTCAGGCACTGATTTTTAAGACTAATTAGGTGTTGCCACACCCATAATTTCAACGCTAAGGTAATTTAGGACTTAAAGTTGGGCAAGAAAGCTTTTATGCTCCACTGGATTTTTCAGGATTGCATAATAATTCAGCTCAACAAATTGAGCTCATGGCCTTTGCATTTTTGTGGAAAAAAACCAAAGAAGAAACCCAATGTCTTATCTCCCTCCCACCATACAGCCAACATCTTATCCATACCCAAAGCTTCAAGCACTGCTTTCTTTGAGTGAGTTTAGAGTAGTGAAATTCATCTTGTTTCATAGCAAGTACCCTAAACACTAAAGAATTCATCATTCTGGGGTTAGGTTTACTCTGTACGTGACAATTCATATTTGTTTTAAACAAATCGACACTGCCTCTAGTGGTCCTAGAGGTCCTTTCTTTCATTTGCATCTACGGATGCGTACCGTATCAGAACAGTGACACCCACCACACTAAGGGGCACGGTCTCAGGGTGGCTTAGGCCAGTGATGGAACTTACTCTCTAATTTTAAAATGAAAACCCTCCCCACCCCCAAAATTCACCGAGGTGACACTAGTGCAGGCATGGCAGTGGCCTCACCCGTGGGATGTGGTGCCCCACGATCTGAGCACAGAAAGTAGAGCAAGGTGTTGGCAAAAAGGTCCATAAACTGACAGCGCTGAGTTTATTTCAACAGTGGTGGAAATAGTGGTGATGCTCATGTTTTCATAAAAAAATAGTGATTACAGCTGTGAGCAGATCATGAGAAATGCGTTTTCTATATGTTTGGAATGACAGTAACTTGTCATGTTTTAACCATCTGCCCAAAAGTCAAGTCACTTTTAGAGGTTTGTCACACTGCGTAGACAAGTGAATAAATGTTCAGAGCTTGTAATGTGTTTCTGCTTGACCTTCCATTTGTGTCCTATTGCAGCTGGCAGTTTATCCAGCGATGTCTATTTATCTTGCAATTTAATTTAGACTACAGTCTGTAGTTTGCAGCTATGAATCTGTAGAAAGAGAAAATCCACTGGGCCAGTAAGTCAGGCAACTGTGCGGGACCTGTCTAAAGAACTTGGCTATTATTACCCTGATAACCTAGTGTGGTCACTGGTGGAATGAGCTGTATCACATGTCCACCCTAATGTAATCATTCTTTATTATGAGTTCTACCATTGGGGTGCTGTCTACAGAGATATATTTCAAGCAAATGTAAAAACACATCCTTAAAGATGGACTCTACATCTTCTAGCATATAGTAGGAGACCAGATAGCTCATGGATAAAGACATGTTCAAATGAAAACACTTTCTGAATCCAGTTCCAGCTCAGAGGAATCTAAGTTTAACAGAGCAATCTTCCACCTCACTCCTTGTCTTTAAAGTTCCCTTAATTTTACTTTCAGAAAACTTCTATAATTAACAAGATTACTCCTACAATGACCCTGTTTTGTGTATATTTTCTTCCTCTGGCTCTGATTTAAAGTGGCTTCATAAAAGTAGGAAAATACTTATTGTCTTCAGGGGGCATTGATCTGGTCTACCGTGGTAATTTAGTTTTACTTTTTTGTATTTTACTTCCTCAGTATGTTAAAACATCATTTTTCAGACCTCTTTGCTGCCCATTGCCTTGCCTAGAAAGTTTTGTTGCTCATTAAAATTATCCTCATATTTACATGTCTCTAAATATTTTTCACATGCATTTTTTTGCCCTTTCTAGAGTAAAATCTAGTGGCATTTCAAGTCCTTTTTTGCAGTATGCAAAAGAACTTTTTGAAAAGAAAACTGATTGTATAATAGTCTTTAATACTTCATCAGAGAACTTCAGCTGCTTCTGAGTTAAAGCCTAAAGTGGCACTGGTTTTAACTATAACATGCTTTGCAGTTAAGCAGGCCACATCTTAAGACAGCTTTTTAATCCCTGTGCTTATGCCTTTTTACTAGAAAGAATTGCCATTACACTAACTTCTGTTCATACACATTTCACACTGCACAAATGACAGCAGAACTTTCATATAAAACAGACTGAGAACGAAAATGAAACCTCTAAAACACAGAATTTCATAGATATGTGGAACTGTTTCACTGACATATCAGAAAGTACATATTAACAATTATACTACAGTCAGTGGCAAACACTTTGTATAGGGTTCTTGTGATCTCTGGCACAGAAATGAAAGGAATAACATTAATCAAATGTCAGCATTCATCCCAGCAATGTGTTTTGTATTATCCAGAGTATTCTCTCCGTGACAATTATATCCAGGTTATCTTTTGCAATTTTGTACCTCAAGGTGGTGAATGCTTAAAAGGAATAATAATGTCTCCATATCTTTTTTTTTGTCCCCTAAGGCCTCGATTTATTAACAACACAAACTGTGATACAAGTGCACGTATCAAGGTTCTACCAAAACTGTAGAACCTTTGCAACGGTACCCCAGAATTGCCTAGATTGCTCTGAGGACAGTTCACCAAGGTCATAATCAAATGTAAGGCATAACCTGCTCAGAAAAAAAATAGAGACGATGGATACGTGTGTCAAAAGGCTAACATTGCAGAAGCCCAAAAGAGACGAGCTTTTCAGAAAGTAGGTGTTCAAGACCTTCACACCTCAGCCACCTTACGGTCAGGCGCGGTTTCATGAGCAAGGGAAAAAGAAGACAATGACAAATCTGGCCAGGTGGTTGTTTTGTGGCACAGCTGTGTTTGAAGCTGTGCTGTGCTGAACCGAGCACCCAATGCTCAAGGCCATGCAAAGCCATTAGCGAGCGGAAAAACTTACCAGCTGTGGGCCTCAGCTTATAGCCATCTTGTACTGGTAGAGGCGGGGGACTTCCAAAAGAGCTGGCTTGTCCTTAGCTAGCCTTAATAGTTGTATTTTGAAACTTATTCACTTGAAAAATGTCAACCTCAATCTTTGTTGTTTGACTAGATACTTCTGAAAACAGCTGCTTTAGGAGTAAACCCCCAGCCTGGCACTTGATATCTGGATCCTGTAGGATGCAAAAAGCCGAAGTGAAAGGTCTCCAAACTTGACAAGAAATACAGTTAATCACTCCTTTTGGGTCTCTGCAGTAAAGAAGCAGTCTTCTGTCTTGTTTCCCTAAGTACTAACTCATGCAATTTGATGCAAACTGGTATCATACATTTCTTGTATTTCAGTTTATGGGTGGCAAATAAGTTCTGAAACAATTGAAAATATCATTCATGTACTAGGATGTGCTAGCATGTTCTCATGCAAGTACCAAAATTTGAACACCCCCAACTTGTCTCTCAAAATTATCTACTATCGTGATGGCACATCAAAATCTTATCAGCAGCATGTGCAACATATTCCTCCTCTCCATGCTACGAAAGATACTCTTACTCCTGCATTTTGTGGTACATTTACCTCAGATGAGAAGGCAAACTGGAAATGCCAAGGTGTTACTTACCTAAATCTTTGACTCCTTTTAGCGTTGCCCGGTTTCACTTTTTGCATCCCTACCATAGATCATAGGCAGGCAACATATTCGATCAAGATGGCAAATGGATTCTTCAACCTTCTGAATGCTCTGTGGTTTTCTAGCAGAACATCATAGTCCCAAAGCCATTTTGAGGATTCCTTGTGGCAGGAACATTCCTACCCAGTGTTGCACAAATTACAGACTTTTTCCAATCACATGCAGGCTTTCAAAGCAGGAGAAAGGGGAAAAGGCGTAAGCATGCTGAGCTCTGGATGATAGGAATCTCTGAATAGCAGATAGCTTAAAAGAGCATTACACTGATTATAAAAGTAATACAAAGTAATGATACACCATATGTCTCTGTATAAGACGGGTTCTTTTCAGATGAGATATATAATGCAATAGTAAAAACTGAATTACTCTCAGGTTGATAATAAAAACAAGGATGACACACTACAGAGAATGTTATTTGTTATAAAAGAACCACATACACTTCATATTTGGACAAGTTCTGTGATTTAGTTCCTCCCTAAAGAAGGAATTAACCTGGCTTCAAATTATTTAAGATATTTCTTTTCTTACAGCAATGTCCTACGTCCTTGCTAAAATGAAACTCCTCAACTCTGAGAAGCCTTCGATTTATAAGAAGTGGCCTATATCTTTTTTCATCAGAATATTTGATTCAGTTTGTTCACATGTTCTTTGCAAAAGCAGAAGTGTGGGGTTCTGACAACGTGGTTCAAACCACATTCAGCAACCTGAGAAAAGGAGTGTAGTGCTTCTCCCCTCGTAATGGGGCATATAGACCATATCCTCCTATATCACAGGAAAATATTCCTATATATCAGAGATAGAGACCACTATCTGCTTTCTTGTCCTTGTACACCTGACACAGAGCAATAGCTTTCTTAATTCTTGCTGGGTCCCAATGAGGGTTCTATTCATCTGTTGAACTGGAACAGTCCTGGAGAAAGACCTGCAGCTGGGGATCTTGTAGCTGGTGGACAGAGCACTCCCCTGGAATACCTGAGCCTCTGCCTCAAAGCGGATAAAGGAGCCCAAATGTGGGTTTTCTCCATGTCAGAGGGCTTGCTGGCTGGTTTTGCGACTGGGTTTACAGATAGGCCTACAATCCTGAAATTAAACTGGTCACTCTGAAATTCACTGTATGTGTAATTTTTTTCATTCAATTAGACGAACAATCTGAGGAAAGGTTGATTAGGTGCCTACCTAAAAATTACGTACGTATGCTTGTTTGTTTCAGTTTCCTGATTTTACTGACAAAGTCATAGTGAGGGAAACTTAAAAGGATTTCAGGAATTGGTGCTTGATTACCATTAGCTGTCAGCTGAGAAGTCAGACGTAAGTCCATGTGATTTTTTATTTTTAATTCTGAGTTGGTACAGCTTAGCACCACTCTGTTTAAATCTTAATCCTACAGAGTTATAAACTATTTTGAACTACAACTGTACAATTGGAAATATTCTGTAAAATGTGGAATTTCAGTGTCAGAGCTGTTTGTTGTTTAGAAATTAGACTACAGCATATTATCTCCTGCTTTCTGTAGTACAATTTTCAAAGTTCAACTTGATCGGATTGCTAGTACTAGAGATAATTCCAGGGAAAGGGGTTCTGGGTCTGTTGGCGTTTCTTTTTCTTGCACATTAGCTTTGCAAAAGACGCAAAATATGCCATAATGAGTCACCTATCAAAAAAGGAATGAAGGAATGCAGTAGGCTTTTGTTGAAAGACAAAAAATCCCAAACCCTTCTGAATACGTTTCCTCACAGAATTCCAGTTTCAAAGGTAATGATTAGTACTTTTTTCTTTAGATTTCAATTAAAAGAGAGAATTGAGCACTACATTGTTCCATTTTAGAGAGCGTGGAACAACAAAAGTGCTGGCACATTTTTCCCTATTCTGTGCCTTCTCACTTCCCCAAGCTTTCTGATGTCTTTCCAGTTTGGAGCTCCTGCTTAGATAAAACAGATGACTTTCTGGGCCTGCTTCTGCTAACAGCAGGCAGGAGCAACGGTGACTGATTGGTTGAAACATGAGGATTAATGGGTATTTATATTTCATTAAATTTTATGCTCACTGGAGAATAATGTATCACTCGCAGATATTGAAACATATGTCAACCCTATCCACTTACATATAATTCAATTTGACTTAAATGCATTGATCAAATTTTATTAAAGTCCAATATATCTTCCAAAAAGGCCTGCTAACACAATATTGCTGCTTCACATTCATCAGATAAAAGGAGGCAATTGTGTTGTAATTCCATTTATACCATTTTTCGGGAAAAGGGAGATTATTGTGAAGCGAATACTCATTACAAGGTGACTGGCGCTGGCTGAAGGACTTGAGACTGAGATTATTAAGCGAATTCTCAAGTGGTGCCCTTTAGTTAAAATTACCCCAGGGTGGGTCATGCCTGTTTTCATCCCCAGTGGAAAAGAGAGATCAGCATTGTTAACGATATTATCCAGGAAAGTTTGCCATGTGAGATTTTGGAGTATGCTAACAATTTATTCATTTTTTTCTTTTTTTTTTCCTTAAAGCTCAGTTTATGAATCATGCATAACTGTCTTTGAAAAACTACTTCTCGGTATTTATTCCTCTTTTTTTTCTCTGCATCCTTCCTTTTTATTCAACTTCTGCAATTACTCTTACTGTGATGATTAAGAAAAATATAAAATGCTTATTCTTCAGTTCTGCACAGAAAGGGAGTGTGTTTTATATAAAGCCCTTCTCTCAAAACAACCACAGCAATAATGGGATATTTATCAAGTGCTTGGGTTTAGACTCTTGCTTGCAGTTTATACTGTGCAGAATAGAATTAAAAGATGAGATTTTAGCTCTCCTAATGAAAAGGAATAAAGACTGTTTAAAACCATGATCCAGCAGGGTCATTTAGTCCTCACTCAGCCTATAAGGGTTTGGGGTGGTGGGGTTGGTGTAATATGTCTTAGCAAGCTCTTTGTTTGTTTCTGACTCATATGTTTTTAGGGGCTGAACTGCCTGCACTCCAATATACAAGTGAGCATCTCAGCACAGGCTTTGGAAAGAAAAGGTCCACTTCTAGACTGGAAAAGAAAGAGTATTGACCAGGAAGGATGTTCGAGAGTCAAAATAAGGGAGTGTGAAAGCCTAGACACTCTCAGGAAACTGAAAAAAACATGGTTACATCATGTGGGATCTAAGCACATCACCTGGACTAGTGTCCTTTGAAATCACTTTAAGGTCACTGGGAACCTTACTTCAATAAAAATATAATTTTTCTAATGTTAATTACCCTGGAAAGCTTCCCCCAGATAAGGGGATTCTTATCCCCAACTCATGTTTCTTCCTTTTGCCACACTTTTTATTTCCCATAGGTGCTATTTTGTTTTGCATTCACTATCAGCCTTCTCTTGTGAACACAGTAAAGATTGCTGTACAGGTCGATTACAGAGTTTATCCAAAATAATAAGCAATTTGAAAATCAGTACTTTCACTCAACTTCTTTTAGAAGATCAGAACATTTCTATAAATAAAGAAGTACAATATTAAATGAAGTAAAACTTTCATGAATACTTCCCCAATAAATTTGTTTTCTGATCAGCTCTAATAAAGTTACTGTCCTAGTTTCTACACATCAAACAGAACTTGAAGATAATTTTTCTTCATTTTGGGGAAAAAAGTGCAGTTGTACAAACACAGGATTTCATGTTAATATACTGAGATATGTTACATACATTCTTCCACAGAAATTTTAAGATAACATCAAAGTAGTGATGATATCTTCCTGTTATCCCTTGCAAACCCATTAAAAATACTTTATGCAAATCATCAGCAAGACTCTTCTCCTGAGGCTGATACTTCTGTAAAGACGCTTGGTCCTACTCTTCTGAACTCGTGTATTTAGCTTCTCCCCAAATAAACTAAAGGTCTTTTGTCCACTTGTGGAGGAAAGTGCTCATTTTTTCACTCTATGAGATGTGCTGGTCAGGCCTGCTCTAGACTTGAAACCTTACAGTAACTTGTATATCTGAAAATAATTTTCCCCCTTTTAGACGGTGAATGAGACAATTTCTTGACAATTAGTCAGTTCCTTCCTTCATCTGTATACCTTTAGGTTGTTTATCACTTACTCCAAGCATTAGGACTTTCATAGGCACACTGGCAATGTTTCCAAGATTAACTCTTTTTACCCTGGCTAAATTAACTGAACTCTTTTCAAAAACATGCCCTACAGGTTTACATAGACGATGGGTTTATGCAGGTCATATAAACTCACACACTTGAGAACATACACGTTATCTTTAGCATGCCAATTTTTCGTATGCACTTCAGGAATAATGTGGCTTCCAGAAAACAAGAGGAAAGGACAAGTAAAATACTTTCATTTCAAGAGATCCTGAAGAGAATTACCACCAAGGAATGTAATTCACCACTTTATGCAATTGGATTGATAGAGATGTGGTCCATGCTTAGATTTTTTTATAGTGCAGAAACTATTTGCTAGTGCAGTTCATCAGATACTGCCAGATCAACATATTCTTATATGTAAACATGGTTTAAAATATATTTGCAATATTATTTTATGGACTCCAAAAGGGAATAAACCAGTGCAAAAGAATCTCCTACAACTACTTCTGTGCTATTGCTTTTGCCGGACCACAGCTAGAAGTTGAAGCACAAAGTTAAGCTTCAAATCCTTCTCGCAGCTTGGAATCATGGAACAGCTGAGGTGGGAAGGGTCTGTGGGAGGCCAGATCGTCAACCTCCTGCTAAAAGCAGAGCCAGGTCTAAGGACAGGTCCTGTTTCTCAGGGCTTTATCTAGTCTAGTCTTGAAAATCCCCAAGAATAGAGATTCCTCAATCTCTTTGGGCAACCTACTTTCCACAGGGTGCTGCAAGGAAGCGTACAGGTATACATGGATAATATGATGTACCCTATTACAGTCAGATGTTGAAACAGAGGCTTAAGTGCAACATCCAAGGCATATTCCTGCTACTTGGCCTTCTGTGCTTAATAGGAAAACTACTCTGACAGCCCTGCTTCTCTGAAAGTGTCAGCATCACATCATATTGTGATTTACATAAAAGATAAATAAATGCGAGCTGCCTCTTCCCCTTTTGCCGATAATTTAGCACTAAAATATTTAAAAGAAGAGCAGCCCCAGACACCTATTATATAGACATCCCTTTAAACAAGGATGGTCATCTCTCCTGAGATTCCTGTATACTGTGGGGTCTGTGCATCCAGGATGAGGTGCCCTTTTGACAGAAAAAAATTACATTTGCCTCTCTTTATTTTCACCCCTCCTTGCTGAACCTCCACGACTTTTTCTCCTCTCCCAGTGCCCTCTCCCCAGTGCAAATTGAGCAAAGCAGTAAGTCCAACACAACTTCTGGAGAAAGGAATTTGGTCTTCCAGTTCCTATGCTCCTTTCTGTTTGGTTTCTGGTCTGCCAGAAGCGAAGGTCACAGTTCTGTGTTCTCATAGCCAGACTACATAAGGCTCCAACTCACTCATGCTAGCATTTCTGTTAGACATGCTTTTCACTCATTAAATCAGGAAGCAGAAACATGTGGCTTATCTGTGAGACTCTATCGTGTGATGTGCAAAAATACCACTTAACCAATCGCAGTCCCTCATCGCTTCCAGAGAAGCGATGTTCTTTATTCATTTACTGTTTAAGACCCATGAAAAAAATCACTCCACTGTCTCACCAAAATGACTGTAAACTTCTGCTCGACTGTAGTGCTTTCTTCAGTGACTAGCACAATGTAAAACAACTGCTCTCATGCTTTAGGGCATTTTTTTCCATATTTAGGGGGAAATTGGACAATTGAGCATCACTGTTGCAGACTCAATAAAGGGAGAAAATGGCCATCAACATGTAAAAAAGAGTAGAAACCTATGAGAAACAAGGGGCTAGGTGATACTCTTTGACACTACAGGCAGTCTACAATCAGCCAAGAGAGGAGAGGCAGAAGGAATTTTATACAGCTCCAGGTATCCAGTGTATATCAGAAATAATTATAAATCATCTCAGAATATCCTTGTGATAGTTTGTTTCATTTGCCCTCAGTTTCCTATGGAAAAACAAAAACCAGCAAAACCACAAGAACTCATTCTCTCTACAAATAATAACTATTTTAAATCAGCTGTAAAACTCATGCAATATATCTTATAAGGAAGTTATTTACGTGTATGAAGATACAGGAATCCTGGTGCAGCATCACTGCTAGTGCCACTATACACAGAACAAAAAAGGTACAACATATGATGTTGTGTTGCTCTATAGGATTTAAATAACATGAGTTTGGGATGAATGCACCACTCATCAAACATGAAGCTACGAAGGCATTAAGCAGATCATGTCATAACTTATGAAGGACAAACTTTCCTATTTGCTTTTGTTTATAAATAAAGAAAAAGCAACATTTCATGCATCTTTAACTCGTATGCAGACCCTTTCTCCAGTAAAAACAAGACCATTTTATGCAAAATAAAGCTTTGCACTTAAAGTAGGAATATTTTAAATGCAAAATTGCCATTTGTACTAGAATCTTATTATAAGTGAATCATGCCCACTCTAACAGATATATTTCAGATATATTCATTTTAATACTATCTTCTACTTTTATTGTTCACTTGCATCCCTGAGTCATATGCTGTAAGATTAATGTAACATGGAATTCAAGCAAGAACTCAGTTGTCTTAAAAATGTATGTTATTTTTATAAAATTTATTCTGTTTTCCTAAAAAAAAAATTCTTCTTAAAAATTTATTCCATATAAATTTGTACTCATCTAAATCTGTAGTCCCAGCCTCCTCTGATCATTCTAGCTTTTCCTTGGAAGTTGTGTGATGAAGACTGACAAAAATGGTGAAAGCTCCATCTTCCAAAAGGCATTAGCAGTGTCGCCAGCTGTGCATCGTCAAAGTGGAACTTCCAAAGATCTACTAGATGCAGTGAAGCAGGAGGATATTGTTCTGCTGGCCGCTGTAAAAATTACAGTTGGTACATTCAGGGAATGTATCTTTCCTGCTAGCACTTTCCTCTACGAGCATGCAGAGAAAGATGTGCCTTTTCTCCCCTGAAGGCTTTCCAGGGTAACTGTTGCTTGAGGAATCTGCTCATTCTTTCCATCTTGTTTAGCTCCTTCTCCAGCTGAAAACACTGTTGTCACTAAAGGCAATAGTATTTGCCAACAGAACGAGGTGGTTTCTTGTCCTGGTTTCAGCTGGGATAGAGTTAATTGTCTTCCTAGTAGCTGGCACAGTGCTGTGGTTTTGAGTTCGGTATGAGAAGAATGTTGATAACACACTGATGTTTGCAGTTGTTGCTAAATAACGTTTAGTCTAAAGTCAAGGATTTTTCAGCTTCTCATGCCCAGCCAGCAGGAAGGCTGGAGGGACACAGGAAGTTGGGAGGGGACACAACCAGGGCAGCTGACCCAAACCGGCCAATGGGGTATTCCATACCGTGTGACATCATGCCCAGTATATAAACTGGGGGGAGTGGACATGGGGGGATTGCTGCTTGGGGACTAACTGGGTGTCGATCAGCAGATGGTGAGCAATTGCACTGTGAATCAGTTGTATATTCCAACCTTTTTATTATTATTATTATTGTCATTTTATTAGTGTTATCATTATTAGTTTCTTCTTTTCTGTTCTATTAAACCATTCTTATCTCAACCCACGAGTTTTACTTCTTTTCCTGATTTTCTCCCCCATCCCACTGGGTGGGGGGGAAGTGAGTGAACTGCTGCGTGGTGCTTAGTTGCTGACTGGGGTTAAACCACAACATTTCTCTTGCACAGTGCCCATTTTTTATGGTTATTTACCCAACAATTGTTTGGATAAAGAGGTTACACTATGTGGTGCTGTTTACGATAAAAACATCAAACTTTCATGGTATTTGAAGGTAATTCATCAGGTAAATTATGTATTCACCTGAACCCTTGTGCCCTGACTTAATTTGCTCCAGCTGAGAAATAGGGCTCATTTTTTTCAAAATCTTTCTACAGAGCATATTTACCAAATTAAATGTTAAATGTAACCAGGTTACTGCAAATCTGAAGACCAACTGTTGGTGAATGTTGTCTTTAGATACAGATCCAGGCAACACTCATCACTCAACCTTCCTTGAAATATCCTCCAATTTTCTGTGACTTGACTAATCCACTCACAATGTCCTGTTTCCCACATATGTTTCTGGTGGTGGACAGTCATCTTCATCTTGTGTCCACACCCCTGTTCTTCATGGACATCTTTTTTTCTCCACCTTCTCTCTTAATGCTGGAAACTTCTGCTGTTCTCTTGCTTGCCTTCTTGTTGTTCAAATCACTTTTCTGTTGTTAAGAAGGACATTTACAGCACTGCATGCTCCAAATTTAACTCAGAATATAGCTGGCCTCAAAGTCACAAGGCCATGTCTTTGTCTCAGTCCTTAGTTTTTCTCTTGTATTTTTTTAAATATAATTTTTATTCCATAAGGCTATTGCATAATTTTGGGCGTCATGCTGACTTATGGTGAGGACAGAAAAGAGAAAATACTTGTTCAGACACACACGTGCACGCACACCTCTCTGTTGTGATGCAGCAAAGGACAACCAGCAGGCCGCGTGCCTTTGCGTTGGTTCCGCAGCAGCGCAATTCCAACCAAATAGGTTATCACTTGCCAGCGAAAAGTCCCAGAACCCCGTCCAGTGTCACCGAAGTCACCAAATCACTTAGTGCAGTCTCAGACTGCTTTCAAGGATGATGAAGCCTACCTCTGTTGATACGCCTAGAGATTACTTGCCCAAATACAGAAATGATCTTCCAGGTGTGACCTGGAAACTCGATGTCTCCCCACCCCTGCTTACTCCTCTTTCATCAACTCATAAAATTAGAGGTGGAAGCTGCTTTTTTCTTGACAGGAGGGGTCTGTTTCTGAGTTAGCACTCTCAAGGGCCGATCTGTAAGGAAGAATTCCAGCAGCCCAAGAAGAGCTGGCAGACGGCAGCCAAGGATGGAAAACAGAGCTGACTTTTAGGCTGGTGCCAGACACACCTTGTCTCCTTTCCCTTCCCAGGTTTTTACCTTTGCTGATAGACTATGCAAATG
Organism: Buteo buteo; assembly: GCF_964188355.1. Classification (NCBI taxonomy): domain Eukaryota; kingdom Metazoa; phylum Chordata; class Aves; order Accipitriformes; family Accipitridae; genus Buteo; species Buteo buteo. The sequence goes on from NC_134173.1 coordinate 7,114,832, forward strand.
TTTCACAATATTGCTTCTCAAGCTGTTACAGGTACAAACTATCTGGATATTTAGATACTACGGTATCTAATAGGATGCTATCAATCTTTTATAGTAAGAGAATACATAAATTATAAACAAATATGTCCTTTGGTCTAGTGGAACAGCATAATGATCAAAGGCACACAATAGAAATGTATTTGCTTCTACAGTAAGCTTTATTCCCCCAGTGCTCAGTCTGTGGTGATGGACAGGCAGTGAGCTGTCAGTTTTTGTTCTGTCTGTCACACTACACTTACCTCCTGTTGTTTTAAGTAATCAATATGGGGGCTGAAATCACCTACCACTACCTCTGCTACCTACTATTTTGTCCACTCATAAATTATGAATCCCTGCACAACATCAAGTCTACAATTTCGATTGCATTTGCTAATCATTGATCAATAATTCAAAAGCCTCTTCTTCTTCAAGGGTCCCTAGTTTCCTGGAACATATGGCATAAGGCTGACAGTGTTCACGAAACTATTCCCTTATCACAAAAAGGAGCCAGGGAAAACAAGTTGTTTAAAGTTGTTTCTTTCTTTTTTTTTTTTTCCAAGGGACTGACTTTGTACTTTTTTTATTGTTATTTCCTCAGCTTGCTACAGTTAATGACTGCACAAGCACTTGTATGCAGTAGCTTCCAGGATTATTTTCAGCTTCATACCTTGAGAAGACATGTCACTTATCAGCCAATCTGGGTAGTTCCGTTTTACAATGATAATGATTGCTCTGCTCACTTTTACTGGGGTTGGACTATATTTCCCTTTTCCACAAGTCTTATTTTTCATATTTATGTTATGCTGTTTATTCTCTATAAAGGAACATGAAAATGAGATAAAAAAATAATCTTTATTATGTGTTCCTGTAAATACATAAACATGAACACAATGAGCAATAGAGTCTTTCTCAAGTGAATCTGAAGTCCTTACCCACTACAAGAGAGCCACAGAATGCTTGCTGCAGTGTTTCTTTCTCTAGGATTGTTTTATTAGCTATTTTACTGCTAGAGTAGGACCATGAATAATAAATATCGTCATACAGAACAGTTCTGATTACTTCTCCATGGAAACCTTTTAAATGGTCAGATCCTGAAAACACCTACAAAAATTCACTTCATGAATAATCTCTGTGCCTTAAAGAAGAGACAAGTTCAGGTGTGCTAGTATATTTGACTATTTTCATGAGTAGCCTAAAAAAACCCTTAAAATTCTCAAACTTTTTTCAGTCCTTTGTTCCATGAGTTTAATTTTAGAAGAGACACAAAAGGGTTATTTAGACTGTGTTGTATAAAAGCCTCCTTTAATAAAATAAACTTTTTTATTTTATTTCATTGGTTAAGAAGTTAAATACAAGTATGTAAATGAAACCAGTGTGATAATGTCATCTGATCTTTTTTAGAAAATTTGCATTGCATTATCTATAATAATGTGTTTATCTATACCTCTATTTCCTGTAGCTGCATGTTACAATTAAGTAACTAAAAAAAGGCAACCCAGGACTTGGGGTTTTAAATACTTGCTTAAAAAATTCTAACGCACAATAAAGCTGCTAACATGATCATTATGTTTTTCTAGGAGTCAAGACAGTGTATGCTTAGCTTGAGATTAACTGATGTACTTCTACAGTTTGTACTTTCTTACGTCTGTTCTTTCATGTGGAATATAACTGTGAACAGGAGCCACAGATACAGTTAGTATAGACCATCCACCAGTTTTATTCCATTTGTGTTGGATGCTTACTGGACATTGAAAGGGAGTACCTTGCAAGATGGTTTACAAGAAACATGAATCATCAGAAAACTGTGCCTTTACTGCCTAGTAAAGCTTGTATTAAGGTAGTATTAACAGTAGCCCTTTCTGTTAAAAGAAAATAAAAATCCTACTCTCTTCAAAGTTTAATCCTAATTTCAAATGTTGCAACCAGCTTTTGAGACTAATATCCCTGATATCCTTGTATAGGATTTTTTTTTCTTTTCAATTTTGATTTAGATGTCCAAGTTATAGTTCTTCACTGATTTTTGATAAACAAACAGGATCAGAATAAGGATCAGTTTTATCTATAACTGTTATATATCATACTCAGGATGTACAGAATTCATGTTGCACCATCTAACTTGATGCATCTCACTGAGTTAAGAAGTTAAAATGGAAGCGTCTTCTAGATGGCAATATATTTTTATTTCTGGGTTTGGTGTCCTTTGGCCTGTCTAAAAAATAGTAAGAAAGTATTTCTGCCTTACATAGTATACACATGCAGTTTTATCATGAATGAGCACATGAGTTAGCAGCCAGAAGAAGAGAGGGGAAGAGAACAAGAAGAATGATAATGAGGTGATGCAGGTGCGTAGGATAAGAATTTCCCTAATCCAATAACTTTGAAAGTGAACATGTGTCTTGACTAGACCAAATTATTGGAGGGGAAAAGAAGGTTTAACAAATATCTTGGTACGATCACTCCAGATTTTTCTGTATTTTTCCTATCCTTTTCTGCATGAGAAATAAATTGCTCCTAATTACAATTCATCTTTGTGTTGCTTTCTTCCTAGAATTTTGGCCAAAAAATATACTTTCCAAGGACAAAGCACATGGCGACATATGTTGTGTAGAGCCAATTGATGAAAATTGCAATTCTATATGTTACGAGATTCTATGCCATCTCATTTGCAAGCAACATTAAGATTTTCTAAAGTACCAATAATTACTTTAGATAATGGACATTTGAAAATAATGCTAGTTTTGAGAACAATTCTCAAAATTACCAGAGATCTAGTTACATAAGGAGTCTTCTTTTTATCCTTGTCAGTTAGAATTTTGACATTTTAGAAGAAATAAAAGGTTGGGGTTTTTTTTCACAGTGAAACCAAACTATGTTGAAATCAAAATATTCGGTAAAAACCCAAATCAAAAGTTGTCACCAATATTTTGACAAAGATGTTCCAAGCAGTTGAAAATTATTTTCTGAAAATGGAGAATTAATAGCATTTGAGTTATGAATCAGACCTCATATATATAAAGTTTGAAATCTCTTATGAATAGCTCTACTTTCAAGTGCAAACTTTAATCTTTGTGATATTTCACATCCTACAGGTCCTCTTTTTGGCAGTTGTTCCTCTGCCAACTCTTCTATTTGGATCAATCATGCCAAAATCAGTTTTGTGCAATACCCGTTTTGTATTTCTGGCAGTAACCTCTATCCTTTTCTAACGTATTTTAGTCTTTGGTATTGGTGGTGGCATGGGCCTGCCACAGAGCACAGCTGGAAAATTGGCCAGCATGTAGCGAAGATACTGCTGCTTGACAGAATTAAGTACAAAAACCTGTTCTTGTTCTGTCCTGTCTGTTCCTCAACACAAGGAGAAAGTTTTTCACTCTGAGGGGGACCGAGCACTGGCACAGGTTGCCCAGGGAGGTTGTGGAGTCTCCATCCGTAGAGAAATTCAAATGGATTGCCAACCACCTGGCTGGAAATGGTCCTGGGCAACCAGCTGTAGGTGGCCCTGCTTGAGCAAGGAGGCTGGACCAGACAATCTCCAGAGATCCCTTCCCACCCCAGCCGTTCCCTGATTCTAAATCTGTGCTCTTTCTCTCTCTTCAAAGGTAATAAAATGCTATTATTGCAGCTATCTATTAGAGTTGTTTCAGAACCAAATTTCTCACACTTTTTTGATAACAGCAAACATTTTTATGAAATCCTGATTTGTTCAGATCTGTGATCATAAATTCCAAAAGCTGCAACTGATTTTTTTGACAGTAAGCCGATCATCTAGTAAAGTCATACTTTTTTTTTAATTATAAGCTGCCATTTCCTGGGGTGATTACAAGACATGTTGCAGTTGAATAACACTTCTGATATAACTGGTGTCAGAGATGATCCTGATCATAACAAGTGGGATAACTTCCCTGGGTGAAATGAGCAGGAACACACCTAACAAGCATTCCAATTTTTTTAGTCTGGTTCTTTTTCTTTTCTTTCATGGAGAAAATGTTGTAACAGCTATCACATGGAAGTACAAATAGGAAAGCTAAGCATGAAATGCAAGTTGAAATTGCATTACAGAAAGGAAGAGTCTCGTGTACTAATTTAAGCCAGTGTTCAATTGATGGGAGCTAATGAACTACAAAAGCTCTGACATCTTTTGCAGCAGACAACCCAGTGTAAACTAATCAACATTAAGTCAATATAATCTAACCCTTCGTTGTTCATTGATCTTTTTTACAGGCTACACACTGCCTGGTCATGTGAATGGGTCAGAAATATATATCAGGAAGAGGATAAAGCTGTTACCACAAAGGAGGACTAAATTAAAATTGGCCAGCGCAAAAGGGAAATGAAAATCACCTGCTGCATGTCTTCATTCTGCTTTTATAAAATGCCTATATTTTTCATCAATGCCTGGTAAAAAAAACCTGACTGGTTCATCCATGCCTGTCTAATTTACACGTATTCCAGCTGGAGCTATGCAATGAAATCACTAAAAACTTGAAATGAGCAGAGGCTGAGTTTCCTCTTACAAGGAGCTTCACACCAAGACTACAAGCTCACTGTTTCTCTCACTAACTTTGAAAGGGGCTTATGAAGATTTTATTTCAATCTATGAATCCCTCAACTGGTTTGAACCAACACTGGAGAGATCCAGTATTTCCCACAGAAGCACTGCCTTGTCTCATATCTGTGGATGTGCGTGGCAGGATGTCACCAGACAGATAAAGATGTTGCAACTCTTTTAAAACCATTAAGGCCTTTGCAGAAGAGTATAAAAGCCACATTTTCTCCTAAGTGTGTGGCAGACAGAAAACTGCAGAGGTTTCATTGTGGGCATGTGAACTAGATATTTCACCTGGTGGTATGTATTTATTTTACTAAGGGAGAGAAATTCCTCGGGCAATGAAATGATACCATGTTACCCAGAGCCCAGATCAGATGTCTCTTTATGTTTGTAGAAATAAAAATAAAATATTGCTTTAAAATGTAAAACAGCATTTGGAACCATTGCTAAGGATAATGTTTAGTAAAATCTGCTTTTGAAAAGATGACTTTTGTACTTATAGACATGCCTTGCAAAAATTTGAAAATATAAAAGTAATAATTTACTTGCAAAGCTTTTCTATAGTTTTCTGTACTACTACCCCTTTTTCCTATCACGTTTGTTCTTTCTGTCTGGAAATTTCAAAGGAGCCTAAAGGTGCTACAGACCTGATCTAAGTGGAGTTTGACAGCGATAACCCTATGACTATCCCAGCTCTCAGCAAGAAGATTCTTGAAACCAAAAGACTTAGCAAGACGTGTCCAGGATCAAATCCTGGTCACTTTGCTCACAGGGGTTGTCTCAGTGCAGCTAATGGGACAGCTTGTGAGAGTATGCTGAGCAAGTCTTGGCCTGCAGAGAAGAAAAAATTCATATTTCTGTGCTAGAAAACAAATAAAAATAATTTTTATGTCTATCTGAAGAGGTAGTTTACTAGCCCTCTTACATAAACATAAACAATAGATTTCAATGTATTCCAGCTTTTTATTGTCTTTGTTTTACTAGGGTACTCACAATACTTTTTAGGTCCCTTCAGGATCAAATTATGTTAGAATTTGTATTTAACATTTAACTTTTATTGCAAAATTTGATATTGTATCTCTGCTCGCTATGACAAAATTGGGAAGGGATAGCTGAGGAGAAGTGGGATCACATTAAGGAAATCTCCCAAATGTCCACACAAGACAGTGTTATTGAGTCGTGAAACTACTAGAACACAAGGAGAAAAAAACATGGTGTAACTTCAGTCCCAGCTTTTTAGTTTATTCAAATGAAGGACCCTCAAATGGTTTAGTTAGGAATTAAGTTAATTGGGTTTGGTGTAAGGTTGGTGTACTTCCTGCTGGAAAGTTTCCCATATTTCCTCAGTATAAGTAGCGGCTGGACTCCCATGTCACCCTGTTAGCCCAGACTTTAATTAGTTCTGGCATTCGCCTCATAATGATAAATGCTGAGATGATGAATGGAAATGCAAATGAGTGTGAAGTGGCTCAGCCATCAGTGCTGAATATCATTAATACCTTCCTACTGTTAAATCGATCAATGTCATCCCAGGATCCCTCTGTTCAGCGGGTGCAGATGGCTGTCCGCCAGAATGCCTTCCATTATATTGGCAGTGAAAACTTTGTGGGTTTTTCCTCCCCATATGCTTTTATTCATCTTTTGCTGAATATTTGTTTGGCAACTAGAACTCTAATATATTTCCAGCTGAGATGATAACTATTTAGGGTCAATAAGCGAGTAGCTAATTTAGAGCAAAATAAATATGAATATGGATCTCTTCTCACATCAGGAGAGGAGTATCAAGTGTAGATTCAATAAATTGGAGAGGAATAGAATTTTTCACGATGCAAAATTGCATGTGGTAGCAACAAAAGATAAAAAAACAGCACGCAGAGATGTTTATTCATTTCTCAGGCATGTTACATCTTTGTATTTTACAAGTTTCTGGGTCTGGCAGCATGTCCGCAGAACTGAGTTCTGTAAGAATCAAAGGGTTGGATAATGTTCAGCATGAAGTTTTAATATCTGAAACATTTTTTTGAATATGTAGAACAAACCTTGAAAGCATTGGGAATAATCATTTCATCAGTTAGGCTGCATTTTTGTGCCGCGGGTTTGGGGGTCATCCACAAGGATGTGCATTAGCCTAGTGGGGTTATTCTTCATAGGGAAGCTTTCCAGTCTATGCAGACACAGATGTTTTTCGAGGAAGTGTTTCTGCACATCTAAACTTAGGACCTAACTGACGCTTCCTTCGGAGATGCTTCTCTGCTTAGCACAGAGGGAGTATGGGGATTAGCCTTTGTGAATAATCACTCCTCCATATAGTTCACAACTCTCTAACAACCTCCGACAGTAATGAGTCAAGAGTGCTTTATTATGTTAAATCAGGAAGAAGTACGTTTCAACCATAGAAAGTGCAAATAACCACCTTTGATGAAGGTGTCGAGTCTACTGAGAGGCAAAATTCACTGCAGTGTATCAGCCTGGAGTCTATTCTTTTATATCTCATGTTTAGCCATATGTGATAACAGCCAAATCATATCACTTTCACACTGTAATCTGTGCAACCAAATCTCCAATTGTCTATGAATCCACTTATCTGTGGCTTTGGAAAGACTGAGGACAAACATTCTGTGGTATGTACACCCTGTGCACTGTAATGCCTAGGTGAAAAGTGTACTGGTCCTTCCATCCCCTCTTCTTCTCATAAATAACACAGTGTATCTTTCACTTCCCTTTATAAATCCTCTCATTCTATCCTCTCAGTAGGTTGGAAACTCTCCAGTGGATTAAGAACTTACTGGAACTGGTCCAAGCGTAAATCAGTCATTATCAGGTTCTATTCTTTATATAAATGAAACTGTCTCTTTTTTTTCTAAATGTCTATATTCCAAAAAGTAATTTCTATAGATCACCTTTGCATTTATCCACTGAATTTGTTTAGTAATGGGATTATTCTCTGATCTTAGGTTAAATGTTTTCTTGTATTAGTCTAATGAAAATTGAAAAATAAAATCGGACAAAATATTTTGTTACTTTGGAGTCTATTAGAGCTTTGGCATCTACGCAAGAGTAGCACCAGCCAATTTCAATAACATTGGGAACACAAGGAAATAAATTAGACATTTTAATTGTGAGATTATATCACTTCAATAGGATGGCTAGGGAAAAACCAACACAAATTCTAATAACAGAACACTAATTTAAATAGAATATTTCCCAATTCTGCGTTATTTTTGCTAGGTTTTAATGTTTAAAAATTAAAATAGTACCTCATGCAATGATGCTGCTACACTGACTTATGAAATGAATATGAACTTCAATGATCCTTTTGCTTACGGTCAACATTTTCATGAAACCTGAGATAGAAAGTTAAAAATACTGCTCACTTTGATTTGAAAAAGAATAAAAACATTCTGTGGAAAAATGTGCTAATGTTTCATATCCATACAATATACAACCACAAGCAGATTCCAGGAATTATGTCAATCAAAAGCTAGAGAGTTAGCTACACTTCTTTTAGTAGCACAGACATACATTCTTATGTCATTCAGTTCTTGCTTACACTGTTAGCAAAACCATTTTATAATAGCAAACCCTTCTCTTCTTTGAATTAGTTCTTTTCTTCTTACATAGTAATTTTCTGTAATACCAGATGTGTATATAGTTCTTTAAAGAACAGTGGGGAGAAAAAAGGTGGGGGGGTGGGGGAGGAGGATTGTGCCCAAAAGAGACTCAGTGTGAAGTGAAATTAAATGAGGTTTGAAGTACGGAGATTAACGTGGGAAGTCTCTGACAGAGATTTCGTCAGAAAGCCGTCAGCAAAGGCTGTGTCAGTAATGTGACTTCAGAAGGGTTTTGGATTCCAACGTACCCTCGAAACACCACAGTCACATACCGTCCTCCAGGCTTCTGGTTTTACCCATCCAAAACCACTTGCCAAATGTTCCTTAAAGTAGCTCTCGTACGGTTTGAGCTGAAGGTGGTCCACACACACAGCACAACAACTGTGCTGGCTTTGCCTGCTTTATTCCCTTTTCTCACACTGACCTCTTCATCAGCTCTGCGTGCCATCTCATGTCTCAAGCAATGAGAATCTACGATTATTCAGAGCTTGTTGTTTTGAACAGACTTCCTCTCTCTATTTCTTGGGTTCTCCATTTCAACTGACAGTTCATCTTGAAATGCCTCCTTCAGACCCAGTTAGATATTTTCAGTTCTCTCTTCCTGTGTTATTGCACAACTACTAATGGATTTCCATAATCATATTGTACTGTTTAATACATAGGTCTTCATTACCTATCTTTATACGTGGTAACTAATTTTTACAGAGCATTTCCCAAGCCAGTCAAATCAGGTGGAGATTTTGCCATTAGCTTCAATGGAAGCAACATGATTTTCTGCCATTTGCTTTTTAATTACCACCCGTACTGCAAGCCCACTGTGTTGGTTGTACCCATTGGCTTGCCCTTTATACTCAGCGGAGGTATGTGCAAGGGGAGATATGATGCAGAACGCATAAAGATGGAAGATCACACGGCTGAGAAAAGATGTGACTATTATACATCAAGCTGATAGCATTATCCTAGGCTACATCACTTTTCATTACAAAAGGCTGCTCCCAGTTATTTACGGCTTTAAGAAATCTGAACCATTGGGTGCATGTCTACAGCTGCAAACGAACATGTGCGCTTTCGCACGCACAAGCATGGATAAAGCTTCACATATAAGGTCAGAAAAACAATGTTTTCTATCTATAGCTAAAGAGAGCCAGCAGGGTGACTGAAAATAGGGGCAGGCACTAGGAACCTGATCAAAGAGAAAGACGGGGGATGAATGAAAACGAAGTACTAAAAGCAGGAGTAGGACTACAGCGAAGGACAGTGAAGTAAAGCATAAGGCTTGCTAAAGTCTGAGAAAGTTAGAGGCAGAAGAGCTCTAGCTGGCTGGGGTAGAGGAGAAGGAAGATTCCCATCAGATGCTGGCAAAGAATCAGGGCCCCCAGGGCTTCAGCCACGTCTCGAAGGTCAAACACAGTTCTGCGAAAGCCCTTGGCAAACTACGGGCCTCGTTTACCGCTGAGAACGTCTCTATGCAAAGGACAAAACCCAGCTACTGCTGTCACAGTTAGTGGTCATAGGAGATAGGATAGAGATTTGTGCAGTGGTCTAAAAGGTTTTAGTTGGGCTAACTACAGATGTAACAGCTAAGTCTTAATTCATTACAAATATCTAGCGATTATGTCCGAAATATGTGAAAGCTAGGAAAGCCAGGCAAAAACAGACCTTATGCAAAGTCAAGGTCTCCATACATGAGAAACCTCACCTGAACCCCACTTTGTGTGACACAGAGTAGTTAGTGGATCAGAGAAGATTACAGGAAGTTTTGTGGTTAAAGCAGCCTTGGAGAACTGGATTAAACCTTGCCTCTTGTCATACCGGTCCTTAATGAGGCTGGTCTAGTCATTTCAACCAAACTTTTTGTAGGTGGTTACTAATTATATACTGTTCGTTTTATGGGTCTCTGATTTGCAAAAATGCTGGGTACTCACATTTACGTCAGTAAGAGCTCTGCTCTGAGTCAGTAGGGAGCTAGAGAACAGCAAGCACATCCATAGAAACCAGGCCATATGCATACAGACAGACAAACAAAAATCAGAGCATGGGTGTAGCCCAGGTGGAGTAGCTGAAGCTGCCATCAACATAAAAAGAAGTGATTTTTTCACAGCTCCCCTGCTGCTGTCTTTGGCTGACCAGTCTGAATATCCACTAACTGGGAAAGAGCTACAAATCTGCAGAGTTCAAAGCAAAGCTCAAATTCATGTTTGGGTGGCCTTCCAACATGTCTCGGAGAATGAAGAGTCAGCCTACGCTTCTAGCATTAATGTTTCTACATCTCAGCTTTTCCTGTTAAAGAAAAAAAAAAAAAAGCCAACAGAAAGAGCTACACTATGTTATTCTGCACTGCTTTTTTGATACTGTTTGCTACAGACTTCTGTATTACAGCGATGACCAGGGTACATCATCACAAAATTACCATTTCTTTCATGTGGGCAAGGTTTAGGCAACACTTGGTAAACATGTCATGAGCCTTCATTAAGTAACAAGGGTGATAAGAAACACTGAGGAGCTGCTGCTTTTGGTTACGTCCATCCATCCCGTGAGTTGAATCACAGAAAAACAGAATGTGATCATGTAATTAAAGACTACATCACACCCTGCAAAACAGACAACCACATCTCCAGATTTTTAATATCTGAAAGCTTGACAACAAACTTAATGTTCTTCTAATTGTGGCTTTCTGTACATGATGGAGGCTGGAGGGAAGAGACAGTGAGCAGTATTCTGTTTTCAAGCACTATTGATAATATGAAAGAACATTAAAAGTTCAGATAACAAAAGCTACTCTACAGGGATCAATTTGTTAATGTCAGATTTACAGATTTATACTGGTATAAATCCAGCGTGGCTGCACTGAGATCAAAATACTCTTAATTTACATAGGTGTCATTTGTAGTTCAGTTTTCTCCTTAATCTTGCGTTTCTCTTTAGTCATTGTAGTTTTACAGAAGTGTGTCATAACTCAGAGGGAAATTTTCAGGAATAGGACATCATGCGCTGGAACGGTGTTTGCATATATACTGGGAGATTTTACATACATATGAAGAATTAATTAATTTGAAACTGACTGAGAATTCTGGCAGTGTAATTAAAATAAAAGACAACTCTGAAGGAAGCCTGAAGGAAAGCAGGACAAGGAGAAGGATGGGTTAATGCAATATTTCACAGGCACAGAAAGGTGGAGACAGTTGAATTAACAAAGGAATTAAAAAAACCCTAATCATAAACAAAGTGAGGATACCTATTGCATTCTCATGGTTACAGACAGATGTCTAAGATGACTGTTTTCCTGAATCAACTTTACTCAACACCTGTGAGCATGTGATTAATTTAACCAGAGTACATAGTGTACTTTTCTTTCAGTCAAAAAAAAAAAAAAAAATGTTGACCTCTGGTATTGTGAAAGAAAGACAATCAGCTAACCTAATAGGCCCTTTATTTGCTAATCAAACCTCTCATTAACAATTAATTGGATCAAAAGTTCGCTGGCCATTATTGCTGTGTCAGTTCGACTCTGAGGGCCTCAGAGGATGAAACTAAATGAGCTGGTCAGGTTATAAATAATTTCCAGTGGCTACTCCTCTTACCTCAGGCTGTTCAGGTAGAGGTCAATGTCCTGCCTACTGCAGGCAGAAAAGACTGTTGCTGTGACAAGCAAGAGGCATTCTTCCTTTTCTAAGACGCTCATTTAGGCTTAGTAATTTAAACCTTTGTAAAAAGCCACAGTATAAAAAGCAGCTCTGTACTGCAGTGTTTCTGCATGTACTTGCTTATCATGAGTGAATCAAAGCAACATTTCAGATTGCTTAAAGCCTTTCAAAAATGAAAGAAGCCAGGAGTTGCTTTAATCAGGAAATCTGCTTCTTAAAGAAACCCTGCAGAGACACCTTTATGGCAATATAATTATTTGTTTCTATTCTTAACCTAATAATACAGGTAGTGACTGACAGAGTTCAAATACTGCTCATCAAATAACATGAAAGGACCTGTCAGAAATGAATGAAGATACAAATGAGAATAAAGTGAGCAGGGTTTGGTCCAAAATATGTGCAATGCCACATTTAACAGTTGGTTTCTCTTTTTTTCGTTAAAAAAAAAAATAAAATTCATCTTTCTGGCTTCCCTTCAGACAAAAAAGTGACAAGCGGGTACATCAACTCTTAACATAGACATATTAAAGTCAGTTTTAGGAAGGAGGGCAACGTGGTCGGGGCAGGCCAAGTCTCAAAGATCCCATGTATTGAACTCCAGTACAATGACAGGACTATTTCTCCATTATAATTTGAATTAAAAAGCGAAGTAGAGAAGGAGGTGACATTCACCCAGGGCCATTCCAAGGATTGGGCAATGAAGAAGAGTGACGTAAAATGTGCACACGTGGTGGTGGGAGGGAAGGAGGAAGGAATCTGGAAAAATAATGATGTTGAAATGCAGTGCCATGCAAGAACTCGTGGGTTTCCAGATAGGATGGGAAAGTTGCAGAAATGTGGGGCTGCTTATATTGGTTAATCAAAAAGAGCTATAGTATTTAAAAAAAAAAAAAAAGGAGCTATTTAAGGGAGGAGTCTTAAGTGATAAGTGGTTTTAATAGGATCTTATGTATACAGTAAGGCTATCCAGACCCCATAAGGGAGCTGAATCTATAGAGAAGCTGAACAGGTCCTCACAAAAGCAATACCTAACGGCTCAAGCTGTCACCTAGAATAGAGGAAAAATCTGAAAAGAGAGTGGGACAGGAAACGACAACAGAAGAGATACGGTCATTCACCACTTATATATAACAGTAACTCCAGATGCTGCACAAAGCTATGTGTACATGGGTTTTTTTCAGGCAAATGAAAGGATTTCCTAACCGACCAGAAGGCATGTAGATATGGTTAGGTCAGCATGACATTAACATATTTATACAGCTTTGGCAAGGCTTGGGAACAAAAGCCGAGCTCTCGTCTGCTTGGAGCATGGACAGAGGGAGGTCAAAAAAGATTGATAGCTCTGAGTAGCTGAGACTTGGAAACTTCGAGTGCATAATAATGTTCTTAGGGACCTCAAGAAACTGGAGATTGTAGTTCGGGATACAGCTACTGCTGTTGCACACTCCCGCTGCTGCAACAGGTTATGTCCGCAGCAAACCTCCCATTTACAACCCCTGCATGAGGGGAAAAAAACCCGACAAATAAATAAACCTCTCTGTGCCTTCGGACACAGGAATGCCCAGTTGCTGGCTGAGCTGCATCAGCACCACTTGTAACTGGCTTTAGCAAAAAGAAAGAGGTACGGGGAGAAGAGGGTGACTCAGTACCTTGAGAATGGGATCCCAGGTCTGGAGAAGAGCCAGGAGGAGGAAACGCTGACCCGGGAGTTACCCCTCCTTATGAATTTTGCAGTTTAGTGAAAGATGCACTGGTCAGGCAGGATTTGGCTAACTCTGACAGGATTAAATATACATGATTCCATTTCGGTGACAGGCTGCTTGTTGTCAGGCGTATGTATCAAATATGACGTAGCTGTATTTGGAGATATTTTATCCATTTAGTAATGCATATTATTATATATATACATATTTCCCTCCTGATTACTTATTTTCAATACATTAGCAAAGATGTTTCCCAAAGGGCTGAAAAGGGGGCCTGGGAACCGGATAAAACCATTCTCTGGGCTTAAATTTTTAATATTAAAATGCATTGAGATTTGCTATACACTTGCTCAAGATGTATTGCCCCAAGCAAAACAGTGTTTTATAGATGGACATGCAATTTTGTTGCTCTCAGCCAAGGGTCACATTTGTTTTAGTGGCTTTGGGATGTGCAAAATAATGATCGACAAGTATAAATAAGCTTTCTATGTTTGCAAAAAAAACCAAAACAGAATTGAAATCTTTTATATACATATATGCTCATGTGCATGTACATACACCCATTTATGTTGAAACAGATCTTCAAGAACCACAATTCAGCTATAAAGAAATACTATATTGTTAATTTTATTATACAAGTCTGCATCTTAGATACTCTGGGTGAATCCAGCCACTTTCTTTCCACTGACAAAGCACAATATTCTTAATCTAAATCACGCCAAGAGTAAGCCCTAACCTTCCCACTCTCCTACAAAGAAGAGACATCTGTTTCAGTTGGAGCATAGCTGAAATGAGTGTAAGAGGAAGTTACATTAGATCACTTCTGTCTTCCTAATTTTAAATGACACCAGTATTTGAACCATACTTCATTAAATATTCCTGAACACGTTCTATCTCTACAACCCACTTTCATCAAGACGTGCAGGGAAACTCATGTGAAAATCTTTCTCTTAGAATACATAATGCAAGATTGCTAATCATGCATTAATCTCATGTATTGATTTTGCATTTTTCCTAAAGGGGAAAGAAAAGTGTTTCTAAAAATTCCATTGGTTTGATAAACATTTTAGCTAAGCTTATGTTGTGATTACTGTAAAACCAACTTAATTTTCCTCAGTATGAAAATTACTTCTCCGTGGTTTGTAGGAACCCCCTTTTCCAAACTTGAGTGACCAGGGCTTTTTGGAGTTATGTACAGGAGAACAATGTTGAGAGGACATGGTGGTAAAATAATGGGAATTTAGCCAAGGTAAGCATCCTAACTGCAGATAGAGTTAAGATTATGTAGCATTATCCTTAAATTCATCTTGGTTGTATTAATAGGGAAGCAAGGAAAATACAGGTACATACTGCTAAGTAGTGTAACCATTTGTTTAATATTTAGTTTTCTGCTCAGAAATGTTGGGAAAAATTACAAGAAGGGAAAATAAGAGACAGTAGATGGAAAATGAAAAAAGGTTTTGCTTCTGAGAGCTGAAACAAAACAAGCATTTCTCAGTGTTGTGAAATTAAATAAAAACTTGAATTAATGGTTCAAAATTGTGGATGATCTTTTTTGATCTCTTTACTGAAAATAAAAAGAAAATTAACATTTACAAATTTTTAAATCGCTACCTAGAAAAAGAAATAATTTCTTCTCCATGACAGGGAGCTAGCCTATTGTATACATCAATATGTTAAAGCAAATTCTCCTGTTTATGAGTTGTTGCCTTGAGCTGGGTTTAGGCAAATAGTGTGATTACTGGGAAGGTATAAATGAAAGGACACATCTGTAGGTGAGTTAGTTTCAGAACTAATTTGGAGCAAAAGTTAGGGCAAGTGCAGCTGCACTGTCTGACCTTTATCTAATGTCTTTTCTGGCGAAGGCAGAATTTGGAAATTTTGTTCACTTGCCCCCTTTTTCTTGGTCATACTCTGGGGATCAGGTGGGATGATACAGGTTTTGCTACAGTAGCCCTACATTGCCTGAGGACATTTTCAACCCAAGTTATCCAGCTTTAAAACAGCACTGCATTACTGGTGTGGGGAAAAAAAAAAAAAAAAAAAGCAATGTCACAGGGCTAGAATGTGGTTTGTTGTCACTTCTGCAACAACAGACTGTAGCACTTGGCATGATACATTGAGGGATACTTCCTCAAATGGTGCAAATCAGTGAAGCTTTAGCAAAGACAAGTGACCCATACTTATTTAGAACCTCTAAAGAGCTAGATGTCAATTCGCAAAGTTAATATCAGGTTTCTCTTTCCCTAAACCATAGACAGGCAAACGTTTTCCAATGTAGATGAAAACTGGGGGTATCTTAAATGTTGACAAACTATAAGTGAATGATTTTCCCCAGATTTCCTATGGTAAGTAGAACTTCCAGCTAGCTGAAATACTTGTTGCAACTTTGTTGATAGCATTAACATTCTTGTAAATGCTATTAATTGAAGTATTCCCAAACCAAAAAAAAGAAAATTAGAACTTGAAAAATAGAGTTTTAGTAAGTTTCTGTGGTTTTGTTGTCATTTATGTTTTTACTTCATTTAGTCTTGCCAAGAATAGATACCTAATAGGTAAATACTGGTATTTATGTAAAAGTGCATTGTCATTTCCTCTGGAACACAGCGATTTCACAAGGTATGCTCCAATTTCAGCACACGCTGGTTATGTAGGTAGGTATATTCAATAGCAGGCTCCTCCCTCAATCACCATAAATGTATTTCAACTTAGCTATATATCTTTCTATCTGTCCTGTTAATAGTAAAGTGCCAGTGGCTTGCTCTAAGGAAATATTTGCACTATAGAAGAAATGTACTAATTTACAAGGTCTATATTAAAAACAAATAAGGAATCCTACAAAATCACTCAGACTACATAATGAGAGGTGAAATGAAACAAACTTTTCAGTCCTGTTTGGCCCTGTCATTGTAGAAACCTGCAACATCTCCTGATTAGTCATTCACTGGTTGCAGAAGGGAGAGGTAAGGCAGAACTGTAATTTAAGAGGAGTGCTTTCTAATTAATTCATATCTATTTTTTATCTTGCTGTGGGGTTTTTTCTCCTTCAAACAGCAATAGGATAAAGTGTTAGAAATATAAGGAAGTCTGAAGACAAGGCATGTTGCTTTTGTTTAAGCTGAGGGTCACTTTAAGATATCTTTTCATCTGCTTTCTGCCTTACAACCGATCTTTTATTAGTGTCTTCTTTTGTGCAGGAGTTAGAGAAGGAGGGGAAGAGAGAGCAGGATTTCTAAGCAGTTTTCAGTGCACATCAAGTCAAATTTCCTTGATATCATCAGACAGCTAAAGCATTAGGAACCCTGTTCAAAAGGGAAAAAAATGAACACATTTACAAAATTCAGGATCATATCAATGGTAAATGTTTTGGAACTTATTTCTAAGCAAAAACATTTGGGGTGCTCGTGCCTGCAGGCTTTCTTAAGTCAAGACATATACAACGAGAAGTCTTGGATACCTGCCCAGGCAGAGTGTGCCAAAGTCGTCTCTGGCAGTCCTTACAGTGGAGATTACAGTTAAATGTGAACTGATTCACATTACTTTCTATTTTCCAGTTCTGACAGATGGAAACAGATACCAAAGAAGAGTCCAAATCTCTCCACATGTTGATCCATCTCACTCATCATGCTCTATATACAGCATTCAAAGTGGAGAGCTATTCTGCAGGCATCAGTTTGGGAAATCTTTCTATGCTAGGAAGGAAATAAAATGAAGTACACACAAGAAGATCCTGCCGGTGAGATCTGCGCTCTGTTCCTGCCCTAGTGAAAAGGACAAGATGTAGATCTGCAGTTCCTGAGAGGTCAGCTTATTTAGACCAAGCTGAAGGAAAGTTAGGTTAGTTCTATGGGTGCTTTGGTTGGACATGGCCTTTGGGAGGTTTCTATAATAAAAAAATCAAGCGTAACCATTTCTATCGGAGGCCTTGAAATGCAGTGTCGTTGTGGAGGCTATGTTGCCTGAATGTTGCTTCAGATCATTTCAGAAGCACGGGTCAGAGACCTGCCATGTGGAAACAGAGCTCCACTACTCACAGGCACTACATGGTGAAGTAGGATGAATGGAGCCTGAAATTCAGGACACTTTCCAGTGTGTTACTCGGATTCATGACACTGCTTTTTGGATTTCTTATTTCATTCTGACCCTAAATGAAACTTTGCTAGGGCTTGTCAGAGTCTAGAAGATAAAGCAAGGCAAGCAGCATCAGCACGACAAAGATTTGTTTTCTGGAGGGGTTATGTTAAAAAGCAACAAACAAACGCAAGGTCTTTGAAAATCCAGAAACAACTTACCTGTAAAAAAAAAGGGGGTGGAGATTAAAAACATGGGGGTTTTTCTGTTGGTTTCTTAAGAAGATAAAGCTTATGTTTGAGCGTTATAATCTGCCTGCCTTCCCCTGTTATCTGTTTTACCCACTGAGAAACAGATAGATATCTCAGAGATACTGTGTTCGGACACGTTTCATGAAAGTCTGTCACTAAACGTGGGGGAAAGACACAAGGGAAAGTCCTCTCAAGGGAAAGGCTGAATCTGGATCTCAGCATTACTTGCTCTTCTTTGGCCAGCCGGTGGCCAGGGTGCACAGAGAGGCTGGGCACCAGTCAATGTATATGGTGCCCATTTTGCAACTGGTGGTTACCATCAGGGAGAGAGACCTGGGGTCTCACTGCAGGGTTTGGTGGGAGGGACATCTTAGGGAATCACGATAGGCAGCACGGGACACAGGTCTGTGAAAACAGGGGTTTATTACCTTTGTCGTGGGAGGAACAACTTAGTAAACGTGTATGTAAAAGCTCTGGAAGGAATTTTTAGGCAACGGTTCTGATGATGACCATTAAAAACCCTGCACTATTTTCCCGCTATGATGGGGGAAAAGGCTCTTTCCAGTCTGAAAGAATCACGTTTCTCTCGATAACTGGATGCAATAGATTAGAAAGGACTGTTTGTGTTACTTAAAAGTAGTGTACACTCTTTAAAAACATGTTATATGAATGTTGTTAATTTCACTTTAAAAATGAAAGGAAGGTAAAAGTATATTTGACTGTGAGGGTGGTGCTACCCATGATCTGAATTTTAATAACACTCCCTTGAAGCTCTCAGGAATTGTTTTCCATTAGGGGTGAGAAATTCAGAAATAAGGGAGTGGCTGAGAAATATTTTGTTCACAAACAATGCTCTCTAGTAGTGGCAGTAGTAATCATGTTAAGTGTTTCAAATCCAGAGACTCAAGAGAACTGTCTAACACGAGAGAGCTTTTCAGTCTGTGAATCAGGCAGAGGATGGAGCAACCAAGAAAGATTATAATCAGTATATCAAAGAGGGCAAAACCTGGCTGGAGAGATCTGTGTTGTTTAATAACTGGCATCAAATTTTCAAAACCAGCCTAAATGATAGGAATGGAGATAAGAGAGGACACACAGCTTGTAGTTGTTCTCCTCTAATCTGAGTGCTGCACCAGCTGTGTGGATATGAACAGTACCACAGTAATATATTCAGGCATAAGACTTCCATTGTTACAAAGAGTGTGCTCAGAAAGGACGATCGAAATTAAGCTTTTAAAAATGAAAACCGAAACTGAAGACCTCAGTTGGAGAACTGCGGATTTTTATTTTGCTTGTTTGTTTTCAGATATTTGGTTTGAAGAACAAAAAAGAATGAAAACAAACTAATTTCAAGTCAGGATGGAATTTATACTTCAGGGAGTTTTAAGGTCAACTGAGCTGTCCCCAGAAAAAATCAGAAAATTATTTTTAATTCTTCACCTTTTTAGATGTGTCTTTTCTTCGGTATGAAAACAAAAAATGAAAATGTTATCTTGAAGTAGAAAAAAACCCCACATTCCATTTAAAAGGGTCAAAATGAAGTATCACAGATATTTTGCCATCTCTTTTATTTTCTTAACCAGAACTACTCAGTATTTTGACTGCAAATCATTAACATTTCAATTTCTGCCAAACTGCATTTTTTAACAGTTAATCCACTTAGGAATATTCAGACACTTTGGTATATCATAACACAGAGTTGCCCTGTCAGATTAACCCATTACTCTTAGGCTATGATGATGTTTCTAAAATTTTGTCTATCCATAACAAGATGTCTTATGATTTATATCTCTCCACAAGACTATTTTCAGTAGGAGATAAATGGAACATTAATGTTCTCTATGTGGCTAATATAAAAATAAATAATGCAGCTAAGGGAACAGAAAGTTAGGCAGATTCTGTAATACATATAATTACTGAAGAAATGCACTGTTTAATGTAAAAAAAAGTTTGAAAATTTAAATTATGATAAACTCATGTCATACTGAAGAATTGTAATCAAAGGGAGATAAAGATTTTTGGAATCATGCATAAAATACAAGTCTGGATATTTGATGCCATCATTAATTATAACAGAAGGAAATGATCCTTTACTAATAGACATACGTTGATTTAACAAGGTAATGCTGGAGATGGAGCACAGTATACCATGTGTTAGAGCCATTGGCTACACTAAAAAATACCAAGTATAATCTTGACACATCAATGTGGTTAAGTATAATAAAAAACTACATGTAAAATTAGAGAAAAAAAAGTTTTAAGGGAGGCTTTTTACACACTACAATTTCTTAGAAGAATGCATTTAGAAGAACAGTGGGAGAACACTGTAATTTCTCCAGTAGAAGAAAAGCCATGCATTGCACCAGTTGTGTGAGTGATGATTACTGACATATAAAAGGCCACTGATCTGTCATTTTGAAACAGATAAAAGCCAGAAACTCCATACATATCCTTTAAATCAGTAGGAATGGTAAAAATTTTAAAAATTGCCTTCTTATCATGAAGAAATATTCAAAACAGGTTGCAAAGTATTTTTTGTAGCAAGGATATATATACATGTAGTTGAGTCTGAAAGGCACCAAAACCAAGGTAACCAGTGACCTTTCTGTACTCTAAGGAAAATGGGTCTGTTTTTTCAAATATGCTTGACAGTTCTGTTCAGATCTTACAGTTAATCTTTATTTTGAGATTTTAAAAAATGTGATTTTGAACAGATGCAGTAATACAGTTGTAGCACTAAAAAGAGAAAACATACTTTAACTTTCATAGATTCACTGTGTAACTGATTAAGTAAAGGCTTGAAGAGATCACCCATCAACTGAACTTTGAAAAACTTTGAACCTAAAACAATTTTTCTTTTTGCCTTATTTTAAGGATGTATGGATAATTTAGTGATGAAGGTTGCTTTTTATACTAAATTTTTTTATGTGTTGTTCTCGCTCAAGAGTTTCAAAATTGTTTCATAATGTTGACTTAAAATATCAAATTTTATTTTTTTGAATTAGTCTTTTCACACAATTCAAACCATCCAAAAATGACTCATAAAACACAAAAGAGAATTATGCCATGCAAGGTATACATACTAAATAATGAAATATATGAAAAAGCATTAGTGCCATCCTCCATATGCTGCCTTTTTTCTTTTCTTTTAGCTGCTTAGCTTTGCATTTATTTGAGAGAAAAGTTAAAAATGGTGCTGCTTCTGAAGCCAATCATAGAGATCACAATCTGAAACCACGGAGGAAAGAGCAAAAGAGATCACGTGTAGAAAAGAGTGTGAGTCAGAAGTCCAGCTTTTCAGGTCAAGATGACCCCATATCTCTTAAGAAAAAGTTTGAGAATTACCTGCCACCTTTTGCATCTGAGTGGCCAAGCATCTATCCCGTGTCCAGCATTGACTCCGCTCCGTGTCCTGCAAGACAAGACACTGCGTGTGTGAATCAGATCTTACGTCTGGAGATACAGCTACTCTTCCCTGCACTGCAAGACCTGGGAGCACATGCCCATATAGCTGAGACTGGATAATGGAGTTGTTGCCAGGAAAGAAAGCAGGACGGATCAGGCCACAACCTCACGCAATAATTCCGGCAGGCAATGTACAGCCCACAGGTCGCTGACAGGTCACCCATGTTCTAAACCACTAAAAATAAGAATACTGCCTATAGTAAATTCTCAACGGGTGAGCGGTAGAGATGAAGGTCAACCAGCCACAACTGACCTTCCAACTGTCTTTAGAAAAACACGTATGAAAAGCAACTGTTAGGCAAGTAAAGGTCAACACTGACAAACCAGGATCTTCAAGTTTCTCCCAAGGTGTTCCCAAGTCAACATCAGTTAAACTTTGCCTTGATATTGCTTCATTTAAACTGATCTTGCTCTTGATCTGTTATTGCATGCCATATGTTGGGATATCAGATTCAATCATGTGGAGCACTGCAATCATGAGTTCAGTTTTCAAAGAGCTGATATTCCCCTATTTGTTGTTCATAGAACTGCATCATGTTTTATCATGTATGTACTTTTATCATGACAGTACTTACCGGTATCCGTTTGCTGGCATTTTGCAGTAAAATAATTAAAAATTGTCCAGTACAAGGAGAGAGGCTGGACTATCTTCAGGATTCTGAGAATTTGTTTGCTGAGTTGCCTTACATAAATCTGTCAAGTGGCTGAAAGGCTGCCCTTGACCTGGCTCTGTCATAGTTATCTCCTGATATGTGTAAGAGTGATACCTGCTCTGAACACGCTTTCTGAAGCAGACTTCATTATTGCGTGTTACATCAGGAAGTGGTCTAACTCTTGAGGAATTCCCTGGCCAAAAAACTGAGAAAATCCACAAGGCAATCAAAGCACCTGATGTTGTTGTCAAGTGTTTGCTTTTTCAATGTCCAGTCCAATGCAGAAGCCCACAAAGGGAAGCCCCACTGCTTCTCAGAAGTGGATTTAAGTTTCTCCATTCTGCTGTAGGGTGTTGTTTTCTAAGTATTTATGCAGCAGTTCAGTAAAGAGGGAGAAAGTCGTGACTGCTCAGGCTATTGATGAAGGGTATAGTGACAAACTGCCCTAATCAGAGGTTCATACACGTCTGAGACCAGATGTACGTTTCACCTTCACAGCTATCTCCCAGTGCCTTGGTCACTCCAACAAACATCGCTGGCACTGCCTTTTGGCAAAGAGGAACTAAATCAGCATCATTCACCTTGGAACAGCCGCAAACTCCTTGAATCTCACGTGGTTTTTTTTTCTCTGAAAGGAAGGGAGCAGGTCCCCAGACCGTGATCAATAACAGTATGCCATTCCTTCTCCGTGCTTTCAGCTGCGATACAGGTGGTGCCGTGAGCAGGGTGACCTTGCGAACCGTCCATTTGTTCCTCGTCCCACATGGCAGACGTGACCCAGTATTGTGAGAGTTGTCCTACACGGGCTTCTTCAAACCTAGTATTTCTAAGGTTGCTGTTTGAGTTGATTTAACAACTCACTGCTGCTGAAGAGTGTAATTCACATTCCTCCTTCTCATCTCCCTTGCTTCCAAATAGAAGCTTCTGCACCAAAACTTATGCAAGTGCTTGCCAGATTTAGTTGTTAACCAATTTAACACATTAAATTCCAGAAAACAAACTCAACAAAACGTTTTAGTGGACTAAGTCAGCACACAGACACGTTCAATGAGCACGAGGTGGAAGTTAGGTTCAGACAGGTAACAAGAGGATAGTAAAGTGAGAAAAGGATGGGGAGAAAGGACAAGGGAAGGAAAGGATGGGAAGGGAGGAAGGGTGAAGAAATACTTTGCCCATTGAAATGGCAGGAGGTAATTAGAAACACCCAGTTGCTCCTTACCTGGGTATGCAGGTCATAACTGAAGCTGATCCGAACTCCAGTCTTGTCACTAGTCCTTTCAGGTGGGCAGCAGACCCAGAGACACTGGTTCAGCACTGCCGAACTGGAGCGGTAATGGGGCAGATAGAACGCAGACAGAATCTCCGCCTCCAGTGAAGTCCAGTATCTCAGAGCAGTTCTCATCCTGGCTCAGGGGGAAAAGTAACGCACAATTTTTTTCACCCATCTGCCAGAGACAAGACCCTTCCTCCTGCATGTCCTCACATAGGGTACTTGAATTTCTGGTGCAGCTGCCCGCCATCCCTCGCCCACCCATGTGGAGTAGAACAGAGGCAGGACTCTCACTCCAAAGCAAGTGAAGGTCAGGAACAGCTACCCTACAAATAATGCTATGCCAGGGAGCAAGGAAGAAGGGAGTGTGGCACACGTGAACCTCAAATCACTGTGTGTGCATGGTGGGGGAAGGCAGCTATATCTTCTGCTGTCTATACCTCCTTCCACGGAGACATGCTGGCATTTCCAAAGCAGTTTGGAAGCACAGTGTGGAGTGGAAAGTCATGGCTTCTGTGTTTTACAGGAAGCAGTAATAAGGCGAAGAAACTTTTGAAAGCTACATACGGCTACTGAGTTAAGTACGCAACTGTAAATAGATTCTTTCCATTAAATCCCTGATTTGAGACCAGACCTTAGAAGACTTCAAAGAGTCAAAGGTGAGAAGCAGACCACAAGGGGAATTCAATTTACATTTGGAAGAACAGATAAAAACAGCTAAGTCTAAAGACCGGGTAACAACTTTTGGTGAAAAGATGGTGAAGGTAAAGAAAGCATGGAGTTGGCCTTCAAGCTGCATACAGAGAAAAAGTGGGTTTTGCAGAGAATTTTCAAAATACAAGTAGAATGACATTGCAAAACCACGAAAATACTCACAGCACATAAACACAAGCTTTTGGACATGGCCACTGTTACGTGCAAGAAATAAATTCTTTTTTAAAAGCATTTCAACAATGATAAAATGTACCTATTGAGAAATAAAGGACATGACACCACTAATGGTCCCCACAGAAATTAAATTGTCCAGAATTAAGAGGATTTCAGCAGAAAGGATTTCATCCACTGTAAAAACAGAAACAACAACATTAATGAAGAGGACTTGTTTATGGGAACTGTTCAAGAGAAACCATGTCCATTGACTGGAATACTACATTAAACAGAAATGAAACATGTATTAAATATAAATTGGACATGGGGACACAAATGAATTTGAGGTCTGAGACTACAGCAAATGGTTTGAAGAGAAAAATCTAGTGAAATAGAACATAGACAGCAAACCTTATCTCTCATTCTAGGAAGATAATTCCTAATGGGAGTATACATGAACTATATATAAAGATAAACCAAAAAATCCTGACAGGTTAATTATTGGAATTATGTCAGAAACAGGACATCTATATTGAAATGAAAACATAACAGCTTGCAAGTTCCAGTGAAAAAATTGATATTGTAAAAGAACAACAAAACATGAAAATGGAAATGGAAAAAAAAAACATACAAAAGGAAAACAGATGTGTAGAAGCGGCAAAAGAACATCCAAATCGTAATAAGCATCCAAATGCCATAAAGAAAATTATAAATGAAATGATACAGATATTGTTAATAATGTAGGCATTTTAAAATAAATAGCTAACAGAAAGAAATATGTTGTGACATATGAAATGAAAAAAGAATGTGCACAGGAGTCTGGTGACATGCATATAAATATGCATAGATTATTTTCTCATACAGGGAAAATGTATAAAATGTTTACTAAAATTATCCAGAAAGGGCACTATTAAAAATAATGACTGCAAAGTCTGTAATCAAACATGCAAAACTGATATTTAGTAGACACCGACAGTAGCAGACAATGAACCACCATGTAATTACCACAAGTTAAAAATTATATTATGGAAATCAATGCTACAATTGTGAAAAAAAAGTTACAATATCAATGACCAGATGAAGAGAAAACATCTGCATGAGTAATAAATAATGAAGTCTGATGCAGTGGAAGTTTCAGGAATTATTCAACCCTAATCTGAAGCTGTATAAAAAGCCCAAACCCTCCAATGAACCTGCCAGAGCTATGCTAAAGCCCAGTGTCAGTGCTGGGGCGCTAACCACCTGCCAAAAAACCCGGCACTAAACACTATGAAGAGTCATCCCAAGTCAACCTTCTTCACAGACACGGCACACGTTTAAGGTGCCTTCTCAGAGAATGCAGAGCTCTTTCACCTCTACCAGTCAAGTAATAATGTACTAATATTTCCAAAGTGTAAAGGTCTCACCTCAGGTGACATCTGTAATTGACTTTAGACTCTGAATCCAACTTCTGCCCTCTCTGGCTCCTGAAACACAGTCCTGGACAGCCACAGACACTCACGTCCAAACCAGCCAGCACTTAATTCAGAGAACAAAAGGTTTCCCCTTCACACATGTTGCAAGAAATACATGAGCGATGTACCCACTGTTTATCATCAACCCTTCCATCCCTGACTGAATTTATAGAGGAGCTAGGAAAAAACATCTGCAAGGTCACTTGGGTGATGCGGAGACTATATATTTGAGACTACACAGACTGAGGTCATCTTGCTGAGTAGAAGCAGCTTTAGCGTTTTGTTAGATGATTGCCGCCTGTCAGTGCATAGGTGCAGGACATCCATTCTCATCATCTGGAGTGATCGGCCTCACCAGCAGGAGATAACGGGGGCTTTCCTCGCAGAGGTGCTGGAGGCAAGCTGAATGAATTAGAAGGATTTACATCTTTCCTGGCAGGACATACCCAAAATAGTTATGGGAAAACACTCCGCCGTGACTCAGTCCCTCGTTTATCAATCCCACATTCTTTCTCCACATCTATTCGGTATCTGCTTGCGGCAGCAAGAAAGCTCAAACAGAGGTCTCGGAGGAGGTAGTATTGACATGATGGAAACTTTGCCTTCCCCTTCAGTGCCGAGGATGTCCTAGTGTTTGGAGAAAATCAGCTCACGAGTGAAGAACCGCTTATTGAAGCTGAACCTTAATGAAATACAGATAATAGTGATGGTCAGGGAAAAATCACTTTGCGAACTGGCGTTTATCACATGGTTTCCTTTGGCTGAATATGTATAATTTACTCTTCCTCAGTTCAGTCTGTAACCTTGTCCATGCTGAGTTCCATGTTACCATAGCACTACTGGTAGTTTTTAAAAAAACATTGTGTAACTGTACATAACATTTTTTGTAGTCAACAGAACGGCTTCTGCAGAAGTACAGACCACCATCTTTCATCCCTGATGCAAGGTGCATTTCCCTGAAACTATATTGGAGATGACAAGTACCAAGGCATGGGTATCTTTCCAAAGCAAACAGAAACAAGTAAAAATCCAGTCAAAAGAAAATGTTACACACCACATGTCAGAGAAGGAACAAACCAGACATGATAGATGTTAGTCATATGCTAGAAAGTTCTCAGTCTAACAACAGCAGTTGAATAGAATCAGACACTTGAAAGCCACTGCAAACTGCAAAATACTTTTGATTTCATGTAAATAAAATACCTTCTTCTTGCCTCCAGTCCAATCCTTCAATAGAAGGAAGGATGGAAATTATTACTTATATTGCAACACAGTAAAGAATCAGGCCCTTAGCCCTACTCTACCTACCCTAGGTATTTGGATTTCCTGGACATATCTCAAGACTGCAAAAAGGTGTAAGAGTAGCAGAGAAGTTTGTATTTCTTTCTCTGCATACATAAAAATTGATTTTATTTCTATATGACTTAATAAATTTGTATAGTAAAAAGTTTATGTGCCTTTTTATTGCTTAATGTTTTACTTTCCAGTTTATTTGGTCAGTGGTTGATTATCACAATTATATACAGAGCTACTAAATCAGCTGTTTAGTAATGTTTAAGAAGTTTATTAGTCTCCTCAGTATTAAAACATTTGCCTAAATATAAAGGTATGATGACTTCCAACATTTAAGCAGCAAGTAAAGTATTCAGTCTTTCTAGACAAGCAATATAGTAACTCAGTAATCCACTGAAATACATACATCATGGCTAGGCGAACAATATGGAAAACAAAAAGTAGCAAATAAGCTTCTTGCACTCAGGAGCAAATACTTAATAGTGTTACTTTTTCTTTGCTAAAAGAAAATTAGCAACCAGCATAGAAAAATGTAGCAAGAATTCCTTGATGTATATCATTGTATAATATTCACCTTATTCTTTTTCTCTGACATAGAACAGTAGCTAACCATACCTTAGCCTCAGTATATATTATTTCTAGTAATGTAATAAAAATAGCCATAATGTTTTGCTCTCTCTTTTTCATGTATTCCCTACAATGCACCACTGGTGGGCAGCAGCCAAGTGCAGTGTGGGTGAGAGGTATTGCAAGATCAAAATGAAACTTTACCAATCAGTACAAAAACTTACATAAACCAGAGAGAACATGTTGTAGGGTAAGGGGTTTCTTGCTCTCAGATGATCTGCTTCAAAAATTCATCATGCTGCTTTCTAAAAGCCAGACTAGCCACTGAAGTAATTTGGAAATTGATATCGCAATCAGGAAAAGACACTGAAGCAATAAAATTCAGACTAAAATAGCAGTGATCTTAGTCACTTCAGATGCCATGGTGCCTTCCATTTTTAAAGGTATTTTCACAAAAATTGCAGGTGTTGTGCATTGGCACCAAATTATTGTGACAGTGATCTGAACTTGTTGTCAAGTCTTAAAAGTCTAGAAGTGCAGGAGAAATCAGAAAAGGAAAAATATTTTAAAGTTGTATGAATTCAAGGAAAAAGGGTAAGAGGCAAAACGTGCTGGCATACCAGGCATTGCTCTCAAGAAAGGAAAACTCCCCTCATTTTGCCACTGAAGTGATGCATGATGTCAGGGAAGCATTTATCCTGCATATTTAAATTGAAATCTCCCTGGAACCCTGAGAGCTTTAACTTGCTCAGCACAAAGAGGTGCTGTATTTGAAAGGGACTGCTAGGCACCACAACAATGTCCAAAGCCAACAGTAGCAACTATATTACCTACCTCATATTATAAGTAATCGTTACTTATTACTGTAAGTAATTCTTTTTAACTCATAGTTACCGTTTTTATTGTTGCTGCCGATTTGGATAGAATTGTACTTGGAGGGAAAGAAGCTTTCTTCTTCTCATCCTCTTGCATTCTTGCTCTTCAGTTTAGTAACTGAAGGTGATGTTCACATGCTGTGTTTGTCAGCTTCTCCTACTACAGCCTATTTTAGCAAACAATAAAAACTTCTTGAACCACAGGCAGCAGAGCATAACAGAGACGTCATGTAGGATATGACTACATTTTAAACCTAAGCAGCTCTTGCTGCGGATATGCTGACCATTTTTTCTTTAAAAGAAGAAAAATCCATCTCTGCAACCTATCAGTATCATTAGCACAGGTCAGTGCTTTTAAAATGCACTCATTTCCCAAATTTAAGCAAAAACCTGTGTGATGAGTTCCTTCTGCAGCTATTTTATTATGCAGTTCTCTTTCACGCTCAATCTTCCATCTTTAGATCCTGTGCAGTGGGGACAGCCCTCTCCACTACGTTTTACAGATGAAGCTATTCTTGATGTCCCTCTCCCTGCTGCAGGGGCTGTGAATGGAATTTCCTCTTTTCGTCTGACTCCCGTGAAGGTAAAATCTCAAGTCTCAGTAAGTTTGCTTGGAGCGAACCAAGATTTGTGAAAGTTGCCTGCTTAGGGTTGTGTTTGATTGATTGACATTAGTGTCTGCAAGGTTGTTAGCTTCAGCTGAAGCTTTTGGAGCATTCATAAAGTATCTCCCCTGTGTCTCTGGACAAGTGGGAATTAACACATCACTTTCTCTCGCTGTCTGGATATTTAGCAGTACCTCTGTCTTCTGATCTCATGAAGCTAGAGGAAATTACTCACATTTGGTTAAAGTCAGCAGAAGAATTCAAAATTTGGGGAGATAGAGGAGAGATAAATAGGCAGGCAGGCACACATCAAATCACCTAGGAAGCTCAAAAACACACACGTACCAAGAAAATTTCATAGTGGAGCAATGAATGCTTCCATTGCACAAACTCAAGAGATGGGCATGTCCTGCTAAACACACTTTCTGAAGACTATTCCTTCTTGGCTCTCTTTCTGGTTCCCGCAAAGCTAAATCTAATTCCAGGTCCAGTTCTTGCACTCATACATGAAGGTTTTCTGGCTTTTGAGAACAGTTGAAAGAATCCAAACCATCTCTTGTTCCACTGGGAGAGCTCCTGGCCACGTACTTTAAAAATCATAGGAGAGTGAGCAAATTTCTGAGGCTATGTGCTAGATCTGGAGGTTACAGTGAAGGAAGACAGCCCTGTTCTCTTTTTTTTCTTCTGCCACAGTTGCTCTAAACAGCTTCTGATGTTCCCAGTACAACACACTGCTGCGAATGCTCTTTCGGTAGCAGCATTAACCTCAGTACGTTCAGTGATTGCACCGAACTGCCCACATTTTCCTGCAGCGCACAAGTGAGAAAAATTTCAATACCTACCTCTGCCAAAAACCTGCAAGTAAAATGTCATGGGGAAAAGGTTTTTCTTAACCCTTGGAGGATTTCTGCTAAATCCAGTATCAGTCCTCCTGTGAAAATAATGGAGGGATGAAAACTGCTTGAAGAAAAAGAAAAGCCAGGGCATCATTTCAAGAAGAAAAGGCAGGAAATCTCCAGTATAGGTGTTATTGCTATTCTCTCCCATAAATAAGAATTTAAGAAGACTACGTGTTTGAAGCAGACACACACATGAATACTCTTTGTGGGAGCAGTATAATTTATAAACTTTCCCACCACCTGCTCCCCATTTTCAGCTCATAACACATATGCCTGTTATTCAGGTTCTGCTTACGGATGTGGGATTATTAGATCTCTTATGCAGCCAGAGGGGGCTTTGGCCCAATTGTATTTGCCTCTTCTGGGTTCTTTAAGATGGGGTATTTCTATATCACTTTTTACAAAAGGGTAATGGTACAGCTGACATGAGGGTGTGTTCCCTTGTTCCCCCTATTTGTCTTAAGGATGACAGTGTGGGTTATGGCCTGCTTATTCACACTGGATAGTTGCACCACTCTAGCCCTCCATATTAGCATGGTCTTGTCTGGTATAAATTGTGTCTGACACCGAGAATGGCTTTCAGATACAGATAAAGAAAAAAACTAAAAAAAAAAAAAATTAAAAACAACAACAACAAAAACCCAAACAAACAAACAAATGCCTAAACTGGAATACATACAAGAAATAAGGAATAATATAAAACAAATCAAAACAAACCCCAAAAATGCACACAGAGGAAAATAAAAACCTAAGCCAGCGGGGCCATTTCTCCTGACTAGAAGCTTCCACACTTCCAGGTTTTGTCTGCATCCGTAGCTGACACATCACTTTTAGGATCAAAACCCCAAGGCCACCCCAGCAGACTCGGAGTGCCTGAATCTCTTCAGGAAAGAGAATGTGCCCACCTGAGGCTGACGGTGCACAGTGGCACGGCCTGTGGGCTCCCACCATCCTCTCCACATCATCTCAGCAAATTACCAGCTGCATTCACTTTTTACCTACGCTGGGGCAGAAGGAGGAACCCGCTGACTCATGTGCATAAGTCCAAATGTCACTCAGAGTTGAAAGAAACTCATTAGAAAGAGGGTTATAGCTCTGCCAGGAGATGCGCTACCCTAGCTTGTCCCTGCTATGTATCTGAGAAGTTCTTGCTTGAGTTTATAATCAACATAACTCCTGTATTAAGGGATTCAAAGTCTGTTTAGCAATTTCACAATTTTTGCTACCTAAAATTTTGATTATATCCGCTACGAATAAACTATTGGACTTTCACATTATTTTTTTGACTTGTGTCAGCATTAGATACAATAGACACATTAAATGGGATTTCCCCCAAACAAAGGTAAAGATTACAATAGTTAATGTTCATCTATAGTGGGCCAAAACTTAACCATGAGCAACTCTGCCAAAATTGAGAGAGTGTGTGAGTTATTACTACAGAGTAACAGTGATTTCTTTTTTTTTAAGAAATCCTTTTTACTTAAACAGAATGGTTAAAATAACCTCCATATTGCAGGGATAAATTCACAGTACAATTACTAATTGTCTATTAAAATAAATCTGTACCCTTCTCTTTGCATGGAAAAAGACAGCTACCTCTATTTCACTATTACAAAATACAGAGAAACTACACCTGAAATAGTTACATGGGGTGAAGTGTCGTCTTTTATATATTATAATGCATATTTGCCATTTCAGTTTTCAGGGACATTTGTAGTATAGGCACCAAATCAAAACAAATAGCATGATTTAATCCTTTGACTGAGTGGAAAGAAATATGTTAATAAATTGCTTACTATGAGAGACTTGTATTTAAACATTTATATAAAATATTTTTTTAAAACCCTACAGGAATAATAGTAGTTTATAGTTGTACAGTGGTATGGTATTCTTCATTCTAAAGATACCAAAACCACCCTTACAAACAACATGTAAAAAGTGGTGAAATGAAACTACTTTTAGATTTCAAGATATACAGCAGTATTTGCAATATACCTGCAATGACAAGAATAGAAGGAAAAAAAGGAAGAGTTTGAGAAAAAAAAGCAGCAAGTGGGGAAAAAACCCAGAGTGAAGATAAATGTACAGATGTAATTCACAAACGTTAATGACCAAGTGATAAGCTTACTCATATTCCCCCCCCCAAAAAAAAAAAACCCAAGAGTTTGATAAGAACAAGATATTAAAGAGTAATAATAGATTAATGCAAAGGATTGGGTTAAAATGAGAAAGTTTTATGCTTAGCAATGTACATATACAAGCCCAAAGAATTTTCGCTGTAAACAGACAAGACAAATATTGGATGCAGTTGATACAAGTGCAATTTAAATCATGACGGCATCCAGTTGCAGTTTTGCAAAAGCTGGATAAAAATGAGTTATGCTATTCACAGTAAAAGAAGGAATGCTGTACAAATCTGTATTTGCTGCTGTCTTCATAGATCACAAGGCTACTATCCAAATAGCCTTCTTGGGCCCCAGAAACCAGCATCCTTTAAGCAGTACAGATCAATGACTCATCTCGGCTTGGGTGGACCTCTGACCTTTTTTCTGAAGTGCAGTATCCTTTATTTGCTATTTATAGTCACCTAAGCTATCTAATGTTACTTCTACTCCTGGACAGAAATCCCTCACCAACTTAGGAAGAGATGCAATGATCCCTGCTGCAAATACTTCTAAAAATATGATGTCAATTAGCTTCCAGTATTAAGAATCATTACTCCATATATGGAATAATGCATAAAGTTGTATTTTTACTAAACAGGAGCATGGCATATAGCAGATATCCTGTGAGAGAGGTGTAGGTAGGTTCACTTAATTATTTTAATTTTTATATAATTAAGAAGAACATTAAAAATAAAACTATGAGGTTATTACCTGGCCAATATAGTGTATTAATACATACTCCAAAAAAGAAATAAGCATAATCAAGTTCTGTCTCCTACCATTACTGAAACTATGACATATAGTACTTTGGGTACACTGATCAAGATTTATCTTAAAAATATGTATTAATATAACTTTAGCTACCCAATTCTGCTACAGTCTGATTGTTTCTAACCACACTGGCCCAAAACTTCTCTCTAGTTTGTAGCCATGTTGGTTCATTGAGAGTTTATATGCTCATTGCTCCTGTGTGAACACCAACCTGGCTTTTCTCCTTTCCCAGTGTTTATCTCCATCCCTTGATATATTTATGCACAACAGTTATAACCCATCTTGACTTTCATTTAGCTAGACTACACATATCAAGCTTATCTTGGCCTCTGTTATACTGTAGGTCCAACATTTCCCTTATTATCTGTATATGTTTCAATGTCAATTTTTTCTCTTGAACATGGCCATCCAGAAGTATACACAGAGTTCAAGAGGTGGGGTCTATCTGGACTCTTACATTTGCCTTTTCCTGAAGAAATGTGGGTGGCAGGAACCTCTCAAGATACACTGCAGGGCACCTTTGGCAAGTCCATATCATGTTTGCAAGTTATTAATCTGATCAGCTGTTACTCTCCTATATGTCTTCTCCTCTGTTATTTCCAACTGGTGAATTACAAGGTTATAGAAATTCTTCATTCTAGTATTCTGAAAACATTATTTTGCTTTCTGTAATATTATGTAATATTTGTGTAATATTCTTTCTTTCCATTTCCGTTGCTTCCCGTCTCAAGGTATTTCAGTTCTTCCTGTATGCCGGATAATCCTTCACCATCACAGCACCTCATGTCATCAATGTATTTTATCATTTTAACATATTTTGTTTCATAATAAAAGCATTCAATAAGATCTGTGCTTAGAGAACCTCCCTCCAGCTTCAAAGATTCTTCTCTTTTTATTCTCTGGATCTACTGTAGTCAATCAGTTCATCTCAAGTCTTCCCAAAGACGTATTTCTTCTTGGTGTCAGTATAAAGCTCTGGTGCCTCTCCTTTCATTTTGCCACTTTTTTGTCCCTTAAATAAGTGATTTTATCTTGCCAGTCCTTCAGAAAATCTCCTTTAACTTCAGGGCTCAAAATTTTTCCACCTGTATTAGGTCAGTGACCTGATAATATTTTTAAGGGTGCCATATTTCTCTCCACCATTTCTATTTAAATTTGTTAAAAGAATCAGCCTCTAGCCCTGATGGTTGTGCAGAAAAAATGAACTGAATGCAGAGGTATCTGTCTGAGTCTGAAATCTTGAAACAAAAGCTTTAAGGACCTTGAGTTACCTTCTCCTTTGAGGCTAGTAGTACTATTTCAAGTATCTTGCTATGATGATTAAAATGCCAACATTCTTAAAATCATAAAATTACCTCTGCTGAAAGTACAGAGAAGGAAGAGAACAGAGCGTGTTATGAAGGACTCATATTCTGTGTGGTGCTCAGCCTGGTGCCGCTTGTGGATGCTCAGAAGAATGTCAGCACCTGTTCCATCTCCTGATCCCTGGGAAAAAGCTGAAGGAAGGAAAAGCCACGGGGAATACTTTGCAGAACTCACTGGTGTATATGTGCACATATCATTTTTCCCCAGATCACCAGTCTACAAGTGACATTCAGACTCAGAAAGCAGTCATTACTGAGTCATTTTTTCCCACTTCTCTTTACAGTGAGCTTGGAAATAGTCTCCGTTGCAAACTTCACAAGGCTCTGAGCCCAGAGACCTTAAGCATCTGTGTACTGTACCCATACCTTGAACTATACTTGCTGGGTGGGCACAAGCCTCAGGAGCCTACCAAAGTACGTACCATCGTATTTCTACCATCAGTAACTAGTGACATCGCAAACAGCTAGAATTTAGTTTGTGGGCAAAACCTGGGATGATACCGCTGCTTTCATCATCGCATCTCATGAGCATATGGCCTGGAGAACAGCTTTGGCTTTCTCTCCCAGAATAGCACTATGAGTCAGAACTGCTTTTCCTATAGGAGAGTTAGATATATTGTGCTTTGAGCAGAAAAAAAATTTTACTTTTTCCTCTTCCTTTTTGGGGGAGGGGTTGTCATTGATGTTTTGGGGGTTTTTAAATGAAAAAAAGATGAGGTAAAGTACTCACATACTTACCTAAATCACTGAGTTATGTTTTACATCAGCATTTCACTGTAGATGAAAGATCAAGATTAAGAAATTGTGCATGTAGTTAAATTTGGCACAGGCTGATAAAATCCCACTTAGCTGTGTATGTATGTTTTTTCCATTCCATTTGGTCAATGAATGCCAGCTGTATAGAGCACAGTGGACCCAATTGAGATTATGACATCATGAGTACAAAATATAGAATTACTAATTTCTGTACCACATATACCTTAATTTAAGCAAAGTGCATTTTCTAGCAACTGAACTTTGATATATAGAATTTTTTCAGGTAAAATAAACTGAAATTTTCTCATATTTAATGCAAATATTCTATCATGATGTAAAATTTTATGGTAAGCCACTTCCAGCCCAATCATCCCTTTCTCTCTAAAGATGCCATTTTTAACTCACTTAACACCTAATTAAATAATATTGCCTAGCTTGACAAAAGACTAATACCAAGAATATTTTGCAAGAGATTTCTTATGATAATGAGATCTGGAAGTGATTAATTTAGAGACATACATAAACATTTCCACTCTACTGTGAACTATCATATTACTGTATACAGATTAAGAAAATTATATCGAATTTGCATTACAAGTGCAATCATGTATATCGTAGCTGTTACCTGTTGAGTTTTTCTGGGGTGTGAGAGAAGAGACACTGCAACTTTTTTCTTACCAAAATCCAGCTAGACATTTATCTACACTCCTACTAATACTTTTGTTACACTATATTAAACCAAATCAGTGAAACACCTGAACTGGAATAATTCAACTTCCTCATCAAGTCACATTTCCACATTAATACAGAAGGAAAAGATATATCCGCCCTTTTTCAGAGATTATATTTTGATTGCTTATTATGAGTCTAATTTGTACACAGACAGCAATGATGCGTAAAATCTTGTACAGTCTAATGAATCACGAAGTTAAAAATGCTGTTGCAACACTGAATGCTGTGTACTTTTTACATCTCAATAGGTGCAGACCTGCTGAACAAAAGAATCTGCGCTGAAGACATGACCTACACGGTGTGTCATACAGACATTTGGGGACGTTTCCTTAGATAAGCTCTATGACTATTGAACGACTCACTGAGTATTAGTGGTCGCAGCTCGTGAGGTACACTCCTGCAGCGGACCTTCCACTTTAATTTCATCTAACATCCAGTCTATGTGCTTTGAGATATGTGCCAAAGCATTGTAAGTGATTCTGATGTCAAGATTCACTTCAGACCCACAGTAAAACTTTGGTTTGACATAACTTAAATCATCGAAAGCCTTAAGGAAAAGAAAAGATGAGTGTAAAACACCTAGTCATAAAAAAATGCATATGCTTTTCTCATTGTATCACAAGTAAGCAAAGACATTTTTGCAGGAAATCAAGAATAAAACATTGTTCACATACTTAAAAACAGATACATATAAAATATATATTCTTGAAATACTTGTAATGATCACGTGATCGACTACTTGTTACTCAAATGTCTGAGATCTGCGTCTGTGTTCTTCAAAAGTACTTTGTAGGATTCAAATAAATATTTGCACTTTAAACAGAAAGAAAAATTGAGTTAATTTGAAGGCATTTCATTAAGTATTTTAAGCTTAAAAATATACATATATTTACTCCTGAAAAATAACCAGATGTTAGGAAAATTCAACCAGCTGAATCCTTACCTTATTCCTGCTCAGTACTGTTAGGAGTCTACACTAAGGAAAAAATATACTGTTAAGAGTTGTTAATCAAATATTTAAACCTGGCAATGATGACCGGTTCAACTGTAGCTTTAATATATATGCATTAAGCAAAGTAAATCTTCCAGTTCATCTATGATCTCTGCTGAAGAATTAATATATGAAAAATCACAAATTCTCCTGTCTAAACTAATGTGTGTGTGTGTATGTGTGCGCGTGTGTTTCCCCTCCCTGAGGAGCACAAGGTCTCAAACTAGGCTCCTATAACAAGCTTTCTCGCACCCTGTGCTAACAGTGAAACAGCAATGTGACAAGGTAAATATTGCTAAAAGCATCTAACAGCCTAGTAAAGGAGAAAAATAATTCTGAAGACCTTAAAATGTCATGACTTTCAGAATCCCCGCTACCCCTCTGTTTCCGCTGATATAGTTTGAATCATAGAATAACATAGCTACCACCACCTTTTATTAGACCATGAGCTCTTATACGGTTGGATCTACTACTGCAATTACTGAATGGCGGCCAGGGTTCTGGGAGCATGCTTTAGAGACTTTAAGTAATTGAGTACCACTACAGATTGAGGAGGGCTCCTCAAGCAATTAGTTATCTTTACTATAAAAAAAAAAAAAAAAGGACTTTAACTTCAATTTGTTTAGTTTCAACTTCTAATGACCGTGCTTGTTACCCATTTTTCACACAGGTTAAAGAATTGAAAAGCTTTCCTGCATGCATGTCCCAAGGTTACCTCCCTTCTCCATCTTTGGAAGAACACAATAGATTGAGATATTACTACTCCATTTTAGGCAATATATCCAGGTCTCAAGACATTCTCCTTCAGGTATAGGGTCTGTCCTTTCAATGGCAACTATATTTTCTAACATTCCTCTTGCTATCCTCTTGTTGAAAGCAAAAAGTGGTGACCGACATACCTATGGTTAGTCTCAACACCCAAAAGGCATTAGATTAAAAAAGGCCTTTGTAAAGACTTTAAAGAAAGGTTTATAAAATACATTCCTGTTAGGAAAACAAAGGTGGCTCCTCCTTACTTCAGCAGTACAGGCATGTTTTCTATCAGGTGACTGGCAGAGGGATTTAAGCAGAGCTATCCAAGTATTGGTTTCTGGCCGGAATGGTGTACTAGTCAGTTTTGGAAGAGTCTTGAGAGAGGCTTGGCTACAGAACGTTTACAAATCACGGGGGCCTTTTGGCTTTACATCTATGAATTACAAAAGTACATACAATCAACTGTGAAAGACATTCCATTTCTGTGATATAAATGAAATAGCAAGAAGGAAAATAATACAACTTCTTCCTTTCCCACAAAAACTATAAGGCTTGATTCCAAAAGGCTGTAAAGATTTTATTGCTTAAATAATAACTGGCTGCAGGGATCTGAACTCTGCAACATGTTTATTCTGATGCAAAGCCAACAACTTTTTTCTGAAAAGCTAGGAGAAACTCATCTTTCTCCTGACAAAGCAGTTAACTGCCCTCTGACTAGAACGGTCATGAAATGGTAATTTACACAAGGTCATGAGAAAGCAGAAAAGTAGAGCCCTGTGGCCTTCCATGTCACACCAATGAGGAAAATCCAGTCTCTTCCCTAAACCAAGCAGCCTCCTCCCTAAGTGTCACTTAGGCTTGATTTGTTCCAACACAGGCATGAGGTTTGTGGGTTTCTTCCTGGCTGCAGCCTTGTAACATGTTTGCAGTCTCAAGAAAATGCTTGCATTTCCATCCTTACCATCAAAGTATGAGGTTTAAAAACAATTTATAAAATGAAAACTTAAACATCATCCAAGATTCTGGAGGTAGGGTCTTGGGTATAAGGTTTTGCCTTAACCTAGCCACACTCCAGAGTAAAACCAAATACTTCCATAAGGAATGCTGCCAATCCGTCAGTTACCACTGGCATCTTGTGAAGGATGTCTGGTCATATTTTGAGCA
Source organism: Buteo buteo (assembly GCF_964188355.1). Taxonomy (NCBI): domain Eukaryota; kingdom Metazoa; phylum Chordata; class Aves; order Accipitriformes; family Accipitridae; genus Buteo; species Buteo buteo. Next base: position 7,153,323 of record NC_134173.1, read on the forward strand.
GCCACACAGTCTCACCTACCAAACCTGTTCTGTATGTCAGGTCACTTCAGCTGCTCAAGCAGGTGGACCTCAGTTTGTAGATGGAATCTAGCACAGTGCCCTTACCTGTTTTCTTTCAATAGAAATCCCATGAGGAGGAAAATCTGATCCAGGAGAAAACAGGCATAGAGGGACCTTATTGCTGATTCACTTTTCTGAAGAGAATTCCACATTAACCAGGCTGGCAATATTCAAAGTTAAGCACATACCCTGTCAAGTCAGGTTGTGTTTGACTGCTTCTGGCTTTGGATGCTAGTCACAATCAACCTTTAACTCCTGTTTGCACAGGGAATGTCTTTTATCCCACAAGGGACTCATCAAAGTGAGTAATCTGGAGATCTCTACAGACTGAATTGGTTCCACTGGTTGAAACTTACAGCCACTGTTTGGTCACACTCTTGTTTCTGAAAAAGCTAAGCAGTGATTTCCCTGTCCTAAAGTGTTCATGCCATGAAGGACCAAGCCTTCATGGTCATAGCTCAGACATCTCCGCTATCCTGCGCCATTATCTATATATCTATCCATCTGTATCCTGGGTCATAGTAACAGGACTATAGCCAGCAGGCCAAGGGAAGTTATTTTTTCCTCTTCACTTAGCAATCATTTGCACCATCTAGAATACTAAGTCTAGTTTTGGGCTCAGAAAATAAAAATCTTGATCAAATGAAGCAGGTACAACATGGGGACCACCAAGATAGTCAAAGGTTGGAGCACTTACCCTTTAAGGAGAGGCTGAGGCAACAGGGTTTGTTCAGTTTGGGGAAGCGATGGCTTTGAGGGGACCCAATGCCAGCTCCAGCTCTAGCACCTAAGAGTTGATTTTTGAGGAGATAAAGCCAGACTCTTCTCAGTGGTGCATGGTGGGAGGATGAAAGCCAAAGGTGTAAGTTGAAACAGGAGAGGTTCAGTCAAGCAAAGGGTGTGCAAGCCTAATGCTTCAGAATTTCAAGGTTTTCAGGACCAGGTAAAGCCTTGAGCAACAGAATTTGACCTCATAGCTGACCCTGCTTTGAGCAGGAGGTTGGCCTAGAGCTCTCCTGAAGTCCCTTCCTACCTGCATTATCCTGTAAGCCTACCATCCTGTGTTGTGACTGAGATGTAGCTTTTCACAGCTTCATCTTATTATCTCTTATCTGGACATAAGTGGAATAATTACATATGAAACTGCAGTCTGATCCATAATGGTTACAGCTACATTGTTCTCAGAGGGTTTCTTCATCAGGCTAAATTTGGTTTCTGAAAAAAAAGTATAAGCTGTTAAAGATGGAAGATGCTATATTCTATTTAATATTCAGATTTAGTTCCAGCTTTGGCCAACTTTTCTATTACCAGACATAACTGAATTCCTGGTTTATATGTCAAGAGTTGCACAGAAAACTCAAACATCACCACAGATGGTGGGTATGTTTTTGTGACCGTCTGTAATGTGATAGTTTGTGGGTCACTCCACAATAAATGGGCATCTGGAATGGCCATTAAGGTTTGTCAAAACTACTACACATCTTCAAATGATGGTGGGGATGGGTGGGTTAGAACTTAACCTCAGTAATAAGATCCATCCATAATTGGCAGAGGCTGTAACAATACCCCAGCTGTGCCAAACCAAGAGCGAGGATCCTCCACAGTGCCAAAAGAAAACAAACTTGCTGAGGATCTGCTCTCAGAGGAGGAAGCCCTGAATCAGGCAAGATGTGAAGGAAACTGAGTAGCCTTAGCAGAATAAAGAAAGTCTTTCCACAGGTAAAAACTGGCTAAGAGACATGACAGAAAGGGGGAATATATGGTCAGTTTTCAACATGGAGAGAAGCAATTTGTGGAGTTCAAAAGGGTCAGTACGGGGACTAGGCTGATAAATCTCTTCAGATTTGCCCTAGAGCAGAGGGTAAACCCTGAAGTGACTGGTGGTTTGCTGATGTCTGCTGTCTCATACGAAGCAGGTGGCAATACCCCTTCTCCTCCTCCTGGCCGCTGCCAGAAGACAGGATTCTGGCACTAATCCTCTGGTCTTAACCAGTACGGCTCTTTTGATGTATCATGTAAAGGTACAAACCATAAGAGACAAAAATAATCTTAAACTCATGCAGACCCAAACCAGAAGAGCAATAAAATGGAAAAGATGGTCAGGTAGGTAAGCTTCTGCACAGTAATATTTTAATGCATGCTTCTTTACAGTATTAGCAACCTCTCTACTTCAGCTACCCAGAATGGCTTCTGCTGGCAGTAAGTACAAAATAATAGAATCCAAGAACACAGCAACTGTTAAAAAAAAAAACTCATAAAAAAAAAAAGTCCTCAAAGAATCAGAATTGTAAGTCAAACCCCATCAAGCGAACAGACAGAGATTGCAGAAGATAGTTCCTTACTGTGAAGACTAGACAGGTGTCTCCATCTTCTGCTATGCTTGGGACAGCAAAGAGAGAAAAGAGGTAAAGGTGGTAGCAGTAGCAAAGGAGAATGCAAGTAGCGTGCTAAGGGGTGAAAAGTACCATCAAATTGGTGCTGAGACACAAGAAGAGAATTTCTGTCGATGCTGTTATGCCATTTCCTTGAATGTCTTAAGTGAAGCCATCCAAACCTCCCTTAGAGCGATATTGTGTCCTCACAGTGCTGGGTTTTAGTGTTTTCCAACACAGTAAGGTCAGCAAGAAGGTGTGAATTTTTCAGACTCTGAACAAACACAACTATGCCAGGAGATCTCTTAGTGCAAACCTGACCCCAGAGATTTCACAGGCAGTGGATGGGTTTTTGTCTCAGCAGCCACTCTAGCTTGACTATTCCTTTTCTGCACATGTGGGGAAAAAAAAAGGTCACAAGCTTATTACATGCTACTAATGTTAAATAACAACAATAAAAAAGCAACACCTCATTTGTTAATATGATGTCTTTTGTACACCTGTCACAATACTGGGAAACTGAAGGGCTTAATCTTTGATATTACATATTTGCAAGCCTCGCAGATCAAACTCAAATGGTATTTCAACTGTACTTTACCTAGAGCAAGAAATGTCTAGGCAGATAGCCCAGAGCATATTTAGAGCTGCCCTGCAGTCAGTGAGACACATGAAGTGCGTATACAATGTCAAAGTACTGTAAAAATAAGTCAGCTAGAATATAATTGGCTTGGATCATAGGTCTACAGGGCTACGGCACCCGAGCCATTGGTAAATTACACAGCCATTTTTACTTGATTTCCTGTTTCTTCAGCTCTGAAGTGATAATTCTGTTGAAGATGATAAAGACTGTTGAGGAGATTTTATTTAATACAGATGGACATGTTAATGCAGAGTGATCTACCCATCCCTCCAATTAGCCTACTAGGTGCAGCTTGATATAAAGCAGAGACTGGAGCCCTGAGGACATAAAGCAAGACAGGGAGAGCAACATAGCTCAGCATGTTTTCAGGAAATCCAATTATTTGTCTGAAGCTTTGAATTCAAAAGTGGATTCAGAAGGTCCTAAAGCAATTATGATTTGCACTGAAAGAGACTGGCTAAAGCCAGCAGCTAAACGTTTGTATTGTTTTTGGCTTGTGTGCTCCATTTATACAGTAAGACCCTTTAGCACAATCACTTCAGCATGTAACTGAAATGAGTTTAGTTTTCAATAGGATTCTTCTTTCAAATAAGTTGATAAGAAACACACCAGTTTTCTTATTTTTAGTACAGACAGAAGGGCTCAGAAACAATTCTGGATTTCAGAAATTATTTGAAATCTTTTATGAGCTTTAAAGACAGTGTTGTGTTAAATATCTTGCACAAGATGATAATGCTAAAACATTTGCCGCGCGGGGTGCGTACCCTTCAGTTGGTCTACTGTCTCTTTTCACATGCTAACATGTATGTGCTATGCCATCATGATCTGAGGCAGGGAACATACAAACAAGATATGTAAATATTTTTTGCTTGTTATGTTTGCTAGTTACTTTGGTGAAAAAAACCCAAAATATTTGTAATGGTATTCTCTGCATATTTTAATATTATCACCACCAAGTGCTCTGTATTTCTGAAAATCTCCCTAGTAATTTGGATACTTAAATATGCATATTTATGTATGTTATATACATAGTCCATATATATTACAATTTTAAACCACTTTATAAATGGTAGCAAGAGATACCGGAAGTCATTCTAAATGAACTGAGATATGCAAAATTATCTTTTGAATAGACACTGACCCTGGACATATTTAAGTAAAATTACTTTACTCATATTTTAGGTGTGCGTGAATTTATTTTTTCACTTTACATTTTGATAATGAACACTATGTCTGTAATTTGTTTTCAAAAGTCACCAAATATAGCAAATGAAGTGCTGTGAGGCATCTGTATCCCTACTAACTTTATATATATATATGTGTATATATATATAATGCATATATTCCTAGAAAGCCAGTTGTAGGCTAATTTTTTTTTCAATTTCAGACCCTCTTTAGAGATTATAGTGGAAGAACAATGTGCGTTTTTAATCACATTCTTCTAACTTTAAATAGTTTATGTGGCTCTTCTTGAAGATAAAAATCTATTCTATAAAAAAACACCCTCCTGAGCTGTAGCTGCTAGATACAAAGTTTTCTTTTTTAAATAGCAGTAAAAATACCTCATAAGCAAAGCTGGCCCAAAACTGGGATTCCAAGTTCACTGGAAGTTTCTTTTTAATTTGGTTTTGATCTGACCTGTAGTGGCTGTTTCCAATGTCCGTAGCCCAGGCAGACTCTGCAGGAATCCAGGCAGGGTTCTCTTTGAACTCTGCCTTGAGTTTGCTAAAACCTCATTGAACCCAAGATGTTTTAAATGAAAGACTTCAGACTGGATGAAGTAGCATTTTTTGACAAAACTTTGTTTCCTTTGATAATTTCTGAACACTTCTATTTACAACATGCTTTGATTGAAGACAGACTGTTATGATGAAATGACAGACGTTTCATAATTATTCCTTTCCAAAGTCTTTTGGATGCCAGCCTCATCATAATTCACAAATGGGTCAGTCTACTTCTCTTTGACTTGACATTTTCAGTCACTTAATAAGAACCAATGTCTACCCAAGTAATCAGCTCAACATATTTAATAGACCTCTAAAACAAAATGACAAGGATACCCTTGTGACTAATTTCCAGGATTAGTTATTAGAAAAACTGAATTCTGCTCAGTTTTGCTGCAAATACTGTACCATGATTTTTGTCCTGCCACGTAAAAACTCTGACAGTGTCTATATTAGCTTTTGTGATGCATCTTGAGGCTGCTTTCTGCATTAGATTTCCAGTCCCAAGCAATAATAATCCTTTTCTAGCATTCCACCCATATCCTTGTCTTTTCTGATTATTACTTAGACCTCTTGTTCATTGATATGAAGCTTGGGTTTTGTCAACATTGAATATCTGACACGAAACCCTCCCAACGTGCCAGAATGGTTACCCAGCCCTGTCCCAAGCTGTTTTGATCGTTACTGAGAAAAACCAACGCTGGTTATCGTCTGCCTTGAATGCGAGTAGCTAACAACCAATGAAAGAGAAACCGTGTTGGAAAGTGCTCCCGGCACACCACCCCTCTGATTTAGCATCTCTGGGCAGCTGACCAGACTGGCTGGAGGATGGGATGATCCTGCTGTTAGTTAATTGTGCATACCTAAAAGTTAGAATCAGACTGTCAAGCTGCATAACTGCAATTAAGAACCCCGTCTCCATATTCAGCAGTACTCATGTGGGTTTTCTGATTTACCAAACGCTCTTGCTACTTACCTTACTTTCTGAAGTGTTTGCGGGAGGCAAACATATATGTCAAGAGCTATACTTTCGTATGTATATACCCATGTAGCTGTACACAGGCATAAGTGTAAATATTTGTGCGCAAAGGATATATAAAGTTTCGTAATGTTTTTAAAGTGTGTAGAAAAACAATAATTCCAATAGATGTAGGGTGCTTTGCACATTAATGCTTGTATGACTATTTAAATGTTTGAGAAATTTTTCACCCGCTCTGCATTTTTGCTGTCCGAGAGTTGTGCCGGTCAGTTCTTACAGTAAGTCTCTTTGTCTCCCTCTGGTGGGTACCTACAGAAAACAGAATCTGAACTTCCCTTGTTAGGGAGGTGTCACTTTCTTAATTTAAGCAGAATTCACATACAGAAAAAGGCTAAGCTCAGTTCTTATGGATAATCCTGGTATCACAAGCAAGGCCAATTTTTTTTCCATATCATCCTCAGTTAAGAAAACGCTTTCATTTTTAAGAGAGTAAGGAAAAAACACAGATTTCAAAAATAATAATAAATAATAGGTAAGTAATAAATGTACAGAATACACACACAGAATACACGATACAGAGCACATTATTTTAGCCTAGCTTGTACCAAAATGTGGGTTTTATTTATAAAATAGAATACGTCTTATTCTTCTTCTATCCTTTTAAACTTGAAATATATTCATAGACACACACATATACATATACACACAAGATTTTTTTGGAAAATTATTTTTAAAAGTCAAATTATACCCCAAAATCGCTACAGATATTTACACATCAGAAAGATACTTCATATCTGCTTTAAAAATGAAATGTTCCTACCCCTTCAGAAGAGTAAAATATTGATTGTCAGACTGTGACATCAGAGGAGCAGAAGAGTCACTGGTGTAGAAATTAATCTTCCTCAGTTGGGACCACGAGTAAAGCTTGTTTTGGAGAAACCTGTGATCAATATCCCTATTTTGATTGCATTTTTTTATAAGGTTGCACCTTAATAATATTCAACATGATGAAACTGCTGCTCTCTTTTTCTGAAAAGAAGATGCAAACAGTGAGTATAGTGCAGAAATCTGTACCCATTGTTGCTTAATTCCCTGGTGGAATTTAAGACAGAGCTGACCTATGAAGTTCTAAGTGGCTTGGTTTGGGCTATCTAAGTGCCTCTCTCTGTACGTTACATTTCATTAGATTTGTTCTTTGAAGGCATTTATGGTAGAACTCTCTTTGGAAAACAAGACAAAGAAGCATTACTAGGGTGTTCTCCATTAATAGCCTCCCTGATCTGCAGGTTTGCTTCATTATGTATTACCATAGCTTTGTATTATGGTCTTTAGAGATCTCTGGAGTACACTGCAAAGCTAATTTTTTTTTTTTTTTCATATACATTTCTAAGAGAGGCATACTCTTAATGGTAAGAAAGGTTTTAGGGTTTATGGTACAATGATGCTTTGGCAACACCAGTCTGTGGTGGAAATCAATTTTTGGCTGCAGTTATTAAGCAATAAAGGCATGAGAGGAATTTTTAGAAATGAAACAGTCCCTCAGCATTTTAAGAATTACAATAAACTTTATCTTGAATACATTTCATTGCTCTTTTTATTATCCTGAATAATAAATGCACATGTTGGGTAACAGTATTGTAAAATTATCTATGAATTATTGTGAATAAATCTCTTGTGGAAGTTTTGCCCAAGTGAGGATGGTGTTGGACTGACTCCTTTGTGACCAGGTGGACAAAACAGAACAGCTGTATATTCACAGGCACACATAACTCCACTGTTTATGTTAAAATGAAGTTAAACCTTTACAAACCACAGTTTAATGTTTAAAATACTAGTACTAATACCGGCTTAAAATCCTAGTAAAACCTACATTTCATGCACTACCACCATCTGCACATATAGAAATGGCATCAAGATGTCAGATTTTTACCCTTTTGAACATTTAAAGGGCAAGCTATAGAAAAGCACTCATGGTTTTATATTGCTGTGGAGGGGACAGGCTGACACCTGCTTTGCAGATCCTCGTGGAGAAGCTTGTGTGGAAGTCTGTGCCCTGTGATTCCTTTCGGTTTCCCTTCTTCAATCACTGCCGTTGCTCTCTGCTTCCCTTCCCTCCACCTCCTAGCGCCTTGAAGCTCACCTTGAGTTTTAATTTCCCTGTGGCGTTTATATCTTCACTTATTCAATTTTAAAAGTTGTTTGTTCTTTCTTTTTCTCGAAAGCTCTCTTTGTCAGTGTAAGGATTACTGTCAAATAAGATTACACTACAGGAAAACACCCCAAGAAAGCAGTATGTGCATAAAAAAGACTATTTCATTAAAAGGTTATTACATTTCCCCCAGCTTCCTGCTTTAGAAGTTAGTTATGTCTACTGGATGTGGCTCTGAGGGGAATTATTCCAAGCTCCATCACCTTGGGAATTGCTCTGAGGGGCACATTGGGCTAGAATGATAAGGAGTCTATGTATCATGACACCAGGGATGCCCAATATCTAGCTACCGGGCAGGCTTGTGAAATCCAGCTCCCTGCATTCCTGATCTGGCTAAAGATGGAGAAATAGGTGCCTAAGAACAAGATCCCAAGTGCTAGCATGTTATCTGAGGAGCTGCTAAAACCAGCTACTTACAGACACCAAGGCAAGAGAGGAGTCTGGAGCAGTTGGCCAAATTACAGCTGAACATGTTTGGAAAGAAGAATGCAGGATAAGCTTTAGGGACAAGATCAGTCTCAGGGCCTGAGTAGATTTATAATGGCTTTTCTCTGCTTTACCTGTGGGGCCGGGAAACTATTTCTCTCCTTAATAGAATTTAGTTTTTGAGGAGGAGAGTTATTCATGGAAATTTCTTTCCACCTTCCCCTGCATCAGAAGTCGGTTATACTGGATACTGAATAGAGAACCTGTAATGCAGGACATTGGACTATAAATAACTGAGGGATAACCCACTCTTCTCTTGGGTGTGATATATCAGAAATCACTTCCCAGAATCTCCTTATATGCTTAGGCATATAAAAGAGCTCATTCACAGAAGGTTTTACAGGTGTAGAAGCGGCAGTCATCTCCTGCTGTGCAACAGGACAACAGTCAGCTCATTGGCATGTTTTTACTGCCAGTGTCTGCCCAAGCATTTTTCAGCTCACAATATGGATTTCTCCACTAAAATCCATAATTATTCATTTATAGGGTTTGCTGGGGTAAATGTTCTGTCGTCATGCCAGTAGAAGTTATGTTTGCAGAGACAAATCAACATTAGCTGGGCTGGAGGATAAAAATGAATGACTAACCTACTGGACAAAATACTTCTCTGGAAAGAGGACACGTGAGATTCTCGTTCCTGACCCAATGAATCTTGAATTATACTACACCCTGGAGCTTGAAGTTAGCCAGCCCCAGGGGTGATTAAATGGGACTCAATGCTCCGAAGTCCTGCAGATGTCCTGCGTTGTGCTCTGGACAAAAAGCAGTGTATTTGTCATGCTAGTCCTTAGATTTGTAGTGCCTGCCCTGTTCCCTGTGACCGACTGCGTTACAAGGAGGAACAATCTGGGTAGGGCTCTGCTTTCCCACTTTTTAGGGGAACTGTACCTAAAACAGCAGGTAGTGAAAAGGGATAGACTTAATGAAAGAGATTGCCAACTTTCAGAATACTTTGAATCAGAATGCATAGAACATGATTTGAACTGAATTCCCTCTTGGTTTGTGTTACTCTATTTTCTTTCTTTTCTTTTTTCTTTTCCCAAAGAAAGATGCATTCTCGTTTGATGATTTGTCCTTCAAAACATGCTGTTTCTTCACCAAATATAGCCTTCATACAAAATGTAACATTTCTTTGGTTAACTATGTCAATTAATTTTTGTTCATGTGATTATATAGCTTAAAATATATTTTGATTCTTAATTTTTGCATTATTGTATTAAGGATGAAGAATGGCCCATTTTTAAGTGATTAAATGATTGTTTCTTCTTCTCCCTCCCCCCCAGGATTTATACTAAGCAACTTTTAGATGAAAACCAGTACTGAATTAAAAATGCACAAATATAGCATTACTGCATTGTTTTGTTAGCTAAGCTGTGCTCTATTGTATGTGCTGGGGAAAAAAGACAAATAATAAATTTATTAAAACATTGGTGTATTTTAAAAAATGGAATTATTTACCACAGTTTGGAAACAGTTTCTTTACACATTTCTGGTTTCCATGGATAAAATTCCAAAGAGCAGACAAGTGCTTTATGGGAATTTCAGAAGCATTTCTCCTTTCCTCCTTCATAGCGTAAGCGGGTACTGGGAGGCAACCTCTTTAAGTGCTTCTGAAATCCTGCCTCATTCTTCACTCTCAGAAAATGCAAACAAGCTACTGCAGCTATAGTAGGGGTAGATAAACTGGTGATCGTCTCTTCGAACACAGCTGCAGTGGTGACATGCCCCAGGAATTCTGGCTTGGGCTGTGATTCTCCGAGCACCTCCCCTGAGCAGATGTGGTTCAGGTGTTCATTGCCTACTCCAAAGTGAAGTCACAGCTACAAATCTTGCTGTCAGAATGACGGTGCACCCAAATCCTAAGTCTTCTAATATTTTTAAATATCCTCGAGAGGACATGACGATTGGTGTGAAAAAGTGCTCTTTGCTATAGCCTGCTGTGCTATGTGAACATACGTTAACAGTTGTCTGTGAATCCTTAGAGTAACCCTAATAACAAGAGAATGCAGAGCAGGGCTTTGCCTGTCCTATACCTTTTTTGTTGTTGTTTCAGTGTTAGTGAGGAGTGAGACGGATTTACTTATTCATCAAGAGAGCAAGTTCCAAACCACAAGTCCCAGGAGTCCACAGTAAGGTGCCCAAATCCATTGTTCTGCTGCCGATAAGTTATAACTTGACTTTCCCGTTGGCAGGCTGAGGCACTCTGCCTCTACATATTCAACACAGGCTTGCATTCCTGCTTTGTTGAATTCATTAGAGATGCCTAACTCCTCTTTCACACAGCAAAGGCAAACTTTATACGATCTGAGAAACCCAAGCTGCTTTCCATACTACAGTTTTGCAAGCTGAGGGGGAAAACACCCTCCGGACTATTCCCTTCCCAGTACACCAGAGCCCTGTAGGGCCAGGGATGGTTCGTGTGTCAGCCACAGACACCCGGCAGGCTCACACAGACACTCCACGCAGCAATAATGTGCACAGGAAATAAATAAGAGGGAAAAAAAGGCCTCTCTTTCGGTAGGGTGAAATCCCCAAAGTGTTACTCGAGGCTGTGTATTCCATTCATTGGCCAGACTCGCTTTGGGGACAAAATTCTTTTTCTGGATCTGGGCCTCACTCCCAAACACTATTTGTTACTAATTTAAATAGCTGATTGTATGACATCGCTTTCTTCAGCTTTTGGCTTTTACTTCTGAGAAATGAGCATTTTACTTAAAGTTCACTGAAATGAGTTAAAGTGCATTAAAAATACCAGTTGTTTCAACATGCGGCTCCATCATCAGAGTACTATTGCATTGCTGTCTCCAGGTGTTTATTTTCTTATACCACATGTGATACTGAGATACCTGGTAACACATAGGACACCTGGTTTTCTTCATGTCTTGTACATCTAAATGAGATTACAAATTATTAATGGAGAATTATTCAGCTCTACAGCATCTGAATCAAGTTTATTACCTTAATAGTTAAAAACAATGCAATTTGATCTGGTAAATGTGTAGTATGTCTTGTGTTTGTGATCAGTGGTTTACATAATCTTAGAAAAGCCATGCTTGGATTATGTGGCCTAATAGATCTTTCCTATGGCTACATCTTGAGATTCTAAGCTCCCCTTAATTCTGGCAGAAATTAAGCTACCGAAGATTCCTTTATATTCTGATATAGATGTCAGGAAACTATGAGTTCTACCTACCTCTTATTTAAAACAAAAAGTGTGCTATCCATGGTGAGATAGTACCCAGTGTAAACACAGATTGTCCAAATTAGACCCACATAGAGCGTACACCTTGCAATGTACAATCCTTGTTATTGTATGGCTTTAGAAGGTCAGCTGCTTACTCATTAAAAGGCATTGCTAGCTTACACGTTATTTGTAAGAAGTATCAAGTTAAAATTGCAGTTTCTGGTAGAAATGCTGGCAATGGCAAAAAAAACCCCCACAGATTTTGACCTCCCCATGTTACATGCTAAAAGACCATCAAGACTGAACAATACAAACAGCCAAGTGTATATTAAACTAAGCAGGCTTTTCCATCTACTTCCAATTTACTCTTATTTAATTCAGCTTTTAATAAAATGCATTTCTGTTAACCATCACTTCACCCTATTGTCTGTACAGCTTCAAATGACTGCCTTTTAGAGCTATGAATAGCCAAAGTAAAAACCTATCATTACATTAGTTGCAGGTTATTGGTCAATAAGTGTTCATTAAACCCTACACTTACTCTTTTCAATTTACAGTGTTATTTGTTTTCTTGTTTCATTGGCTTTGATAGGCCTTTTAAGACTTATTTTTATAAAAGTATCAGGGCCCCTGATAGCAGAGCATAGACAAGCTCTGCTCCATGCAGTTCTAACTCTCAATCCCTACTCACTCTCCTGAAACTTATGGTGATTGTTTGCTCAAAGTATATGCAGATAAAAATGAATTTGAAGCTGAGAAAAAAATTTGTCCCTGATTTATTTTAATCAAGATCATTCAGGCTTTTTTTTCTGTTTCAATGGATCATAGAAAAGCCAAATGACAGTGTGTAAGCATTTATGGTGAAAAAAAGTATTACACGCAAGTATTAAGCTTAAATGTAATACCTTGTAAATGTAAAACCTTCATAGTTTCTGTGTCTTCTTTGCTAAAAAACTCAGCAATCTAACCCAGTATCTAACTGAATTCACAGCAATTGTTTTAAAGTTTATAGTAATTTACAACATGACAAATATAGATGTCTAGTTTTGGTAAATGCCACCCAAGACACTTCCCAAAGACAATGACTTTATCAAAATTGCAATAGTTTTAGCTTTAATTGTGGCTAAAACAAATGAAGAAAGTGTGAAATGAAGAAAAACAAAAATCCACAGCAAAATTTAAGCTTGAGGGCACGTTAAGGTACGAGGAACTAACTTATCTTCAAAGTGAAAGGTTTTTAATCTGATGTTAGAAAATAGAGGTATTTTTTTCAGAGCTACACATATCTAATTCTTATTCTGGTTGTGTGAGGAAACTTCCTGGTTTCTTGAAACTAAACATAATTAGATATATATTTTTGATGCTTTCTTCTGTTGCTGACAATAAATGCATCTTAGTGTATTCAAACACTGACAACAACAATATGTTTGTATAAAAACCAAAGATTTGTGATTTTCTGCTTGGGAAACTGGACTGTCATCCTACCCAAAAAAGAAAGAAAAGAAAAGAAAAAAAAAGGAAAAATAAAAAAGCATAGGAGCCAAGTAACTAAGTAGCCATGGAACTACAGGAGAAACAAACAAATCTGCTTGAAATGGCAAATGGATCATCAGGACAATATAATGAAAAGCTGTCAAGCATTTTAACTGTTAGGTAACAGTCTTGATCTGTCACAACAAGGTGCTCATCAGTTAAAGCAAACATTTCCATATGAAACAAGCTCTGCATTCATGGCTGGGAAGATCTACTGTTATATTTTACCTAGAGTATATCGGGTTTTTATGGCTGCTGAAACAAAGTTTTGTGCTGCATTGTACCTTTCTAAATGGAGTCCTGGTCCAAGGACTCATATTGTTTAACAAAAATAGGGAAAGAAATTGATGAAATAGTCTTGTAGTGGTCTTCCAACATCATCCCTATTCTGATAATCTTACTGGAAGTGAATAAGAAGATGGGGAAAATCCATGCAGAAAGAAATGCTTTGAGCAAGTAGACATATCAGCTGATGACCTAAAATCTACTTCAATTAATAGTTTTTTACACTTCTGTTTGATTTTACATCACCCTTTGCATGCCTTGATTTTAGTTTCATGTAATGATTTCTTACTGATTCAATGCAACTATAGGAAGAAAAAGGAATGTGCCAGATTCAGCAGGCCACTTCATGAATATATGACAAATAATTTTTGTTTGGTAAGTACTATGCAGGATCACCTCTATTCAAAAGGGTTTTTCTCCAGATCTGCATAAGCTTAGTTATTTATAATAGTAATAACACATTTCCCTTCTAGCCTCATTCCATCCATCCTACTCGTTCCTTCCCGACAGTATGCATGCTCTGTCCTTGTGGATTTAAACACAGTGTTTCCCAAGCTGGGCTGAACTGTGTATTTGCTGCTTTTACTTCTCTGCCACTTCTTCCAGTACCAGCTTTAACAGACCAATTAATAAGAGGTTAACTTAAAGTATAAGCAGTTCAGTTCCGTGAATAAGGAAGATTTTTTTCAACCCACTAAATGGTACGTTCGGAGAGGATGTTCAATGGCAAATCCACCACTTGTTAAAGCTACCTGACAAAATTTTGTGGTTTTGCCGTGCCCACGTGGCTCTGGAGTAGAAACAGAGCCTGGGAAAGGTCAGGAGGGAGTTTGTTCTTCCAGGAGCTGTCCACGGTCCATGGCTGAACCTACTGCCAGAAGAATGTGATTAGCCGAAGGATGTTTGTAATTAATGTTAACTCTCCCTGGACCATTATGGTGAACTATTAGAGTGTCACGAATCTTTCTTTGCTGAGCAATAGTCACATTCCATGAAGATAAAATCTCATAAGTGCTGGGGCAAAACCAAGTAAAGTCTTCATTCATTTTAAATTATTTTGTAACTGCTATGGTAAGTAATAGTTCATCAGGGTCAATCTATGAGATAAGTGTTTAAGAAAACTATCTTACACTCTTCTCAGCCACGCTGTTAGGAAAGTCTTCTCATTCTGTTTGAAGTGCTACACCTTCTCAATCTGTGAACCATTATTTCATTTTTTAAAATATGCTTGATTCTGCTTTCAACAATCTTGAGAATTCTTTCAACAGTGAATTCAATCTGTTCTCAAAATTGTGGTTATCAAATGTTTCCAGGCTATGAGGTGGTCCCTGTGTCCATGCCAGCTAAGAGCTGATGGCTGAAGCTGCTACTGAAGATGGTTAATTCTTAGGGACACGTCAGTCCTAGAACACAAAGGTGTTAATTTATTACCCAAGCACAAAACTGAATGCTCTGAAAAAAGGCCAAAAATAAGATACAAAGGCTTCATTTAGCTATAATTTAAATCTTTTGACATGGTAGAATGTCTGCCTTATAATGCTACTAAGTAATTAAGTCCATCAGAAAATGTGTTCTTAACGTTATTCATTTCTACTAGTAGGAAAGTAGAACATTTGATACAAAAAAAAAAAAGAAAAAGATGTAAAGTTACAGAAAAAAACACTTCTCAGAAGGAGATTATTTAAACCTTGATTTTGCTATGACAGAGTGTAAAGGGAAGAGGAAGCAATCTTTAAAAGCAAATGTAAATCCTTTTGAGATGGCTGAACTATGATTGGACCTCCTACGTTTCTTTCCCTTCCCTCTTTCCATTTTCTTCAATTCACCTTTCATTTTTTCCCAGTTTACAACTTAACTAAGAGAGTTCGATATATTCTGCATCCAAAGTCACCCAGATCATTTTCTTGTGCTTCAGTCTGTCCTTTACAAAGACTGCCGATGGTAGACTATGGTAGATATTACATTATTTTTCTTTTCTTCTCCCCCTCCCGCCCCCCCCAAGACCAGTTTGTCTACCATGTGAGGCCTAGATCTAAAAAAAGAAAGCCAATTTTACTTACATGTGTAATAATGGCTTGCAGTCTTTCCAGTAAGCCAGATTTTTAAAAGCCAGAATAGGACCAAAATATTTGCTGTAAATTTCCCTTTAGCATCCAGGCAATTAGCTCATTTTTCTTTTATCTTCCACAAGTTCAGTACTCTTTGATGTTTTCAAAACTGTCAGGGAAGTGGCCTTTGATGTCTTCAAATCAAAACTAGATATCCATCTGGAAGATACGCTTTAGTCAAATACACATTATTCAGCTCAGTGCAAGGATAACCAGGTGAAATTCTACAGCCCATGTTTCAAAGGTAGTCAACCAGATTAGCTAATGGTTTTTTTGCCATTACATTTTATGAAGCTATAAAAATGAAGCACTATGTATCTTTATACCGACCCTCAGAAGGGGATCGTAAAAAGAAGTATGAGAGAAAGCAGACATTGTTACAGAATGATGAATTTTAGACTGTGGTAGTACATGGAACAGTGGGCGGAAATCAGAAAGATCAGAGATGGACAAGTTTTTATGCAAAAATGTCCACTTCAGAGAGAGTTGCAGAGCTTCCATTACGCAGTTACTCTTTACTGAGAGCAGCAATATAAAGGTAGAATAAAAGATGCCCAAAAGAAACATAGCTATCCAACAATCAATATCTGACCATGCCAGAGTTACGTTCTACCTTGTCTGCTGCTTATATTCTTGCCTGGGCAAGTTACTAAATTCCGTAATAACTCTTCTAAGAAGTCTCCAGCAGCACTTTAACAAATCTGAAAATATCCGCATAAAGCTTGCATCAGGTGACAGTAGATCTATCTCATTGACTGGAACATGATTTGGGTATTTGTTTTCAGAGCTCCTTTTTATACAACCTGTGCAATGTCAATAGTCCCATTTTTAGAGGTAAAAACCTCCAACACCTAAAGACTGTTGTCCATTTATACACCCGAGAGTCAACATCAGCCCACTCTGTCACATCATGTCACAGATGGTCACACTAAGTATTTGTCCATTCTTGCTCCTAAATCTTTTGAAAGTTGTTTCTCCTCTATGCCCTTTTTTTGATATGCCTTTTCCCAAAGTTAAATAGTTGCATTTGAAAATGTGTGTTATTTAAATAGATCCATGTAACCTAGTGATTTGCATTGCTTAGTGAGACTTCTTCCATTCCTTGATGAAGGTGCAAGTTCTTGGAATATGTTGATATTTCACCTAACTTCCACACTGTTTCCCTTCCGTTTTTTTCTTGTCATTAAATTGGTCTATCAGAATTTATTGGTTTTCTGCTCTGTTTCTTCCTGAGCTCTTTTCCTGCACTATAGCATATTCTGTGTAAATATACAAACTTAGGTTTCTGTGCATGACTTTCCTGAGAAAAAGAGACTGCTTCCCCTGGTTTCTCTAAACTAGATTAAATTTCCTAAAGGCTAAATCAAAGAAGAAGCATAGTTCATAAACAAAGGATCTACTGACTGTACTAACTCAATTCCTTTTTGCACTTGCTTATTGTTCTCATTGTTCTTTTGAGCCAAAGAAAAAGGCTGAAGTTATATTAAACAGCTTCATTTTCTGCCTGGGTTTCTCCTAGCCAGAACCCTATCTAAGAATGGGTTATACATACCTGGAGAAAAGCTGAATTTGCAAACTGATGCTCTCTTCCCATTATACAGACAAACCATTTATTTCCCACTCAGATGCTCAGGCATGCAGATATTTAGAAGACCGTTCCTGGTGTCTTCCAATACATCTGGTAAGACTGGTACAGTCTAAGAGAAAAGAGAGAAAAGAAACTTCTAAATGTCTATGCATTGGCATACACATGTCCTTGTGCCAAAGTGTATGTCCTGCCACCTAGCTCAAGTGAAAAATTGGACCAAATGGCTGGTATAAAACACACTTGTCTGACAGCGGGATTCAATTACTTTCTTATATGTATTTTCACTCACCTAGCACTATTGTGGAATTAAATGACTGTAACTAAGCAGAATTTAGTTGTCTTCACATTGGGAATAAACACCCGACACGGCTTTAAAATTTCAGAGAAAAGTTAGTCAGAAAATTACCATAAGTGCAAGTATTTAAAAGTTTGCACACAAAAACATATGCAAATGTTTTGGTGGCTGCATACAAGCTGCAAATGCATACAAATGCAAAAACATGCTTTTTGAGTAATGTTTTTAAATGTGTTGCCCACCATACACAGAATGCCTCTTGTTAAATCTTCATAATTCTTTTTTTTTTTTTTAAGGAGTTTTAAATTACTAAAATTCAGCTCTAGGAATAAAAAAAGAGAACCCCACTCAGTATTTGTACTAGCATTTTGATCTCTTCTAACACACCTATACCTGCAACTGTGAAGCCCTGTCTCTATATAACTTAATTTTAATTCTGACTTTTAGCCATGCTATCAGAGAAGCAACTGTTACTTTTTTTTTGGGGGGGGGTCTTATGTAATCCACTGAACCAAAATAATGTCCAGCAAAGTAGCTTTTATTAATGCTGAGATATGAAAAGCCCCTTTGTGAGAAGCGTTCTGGCACTCGCAAGCCTCTCTGAAAGAGGCTGCTGAGTCCATCCCTTTTGAAACTTTTCTCTTAATTTTTTCCCCATTTCCCCTGAGTTAAGCTACCATATCTCAGGTCATAGCAAAGGCAGCAGCAGGCCAGAGTGAAGGCTGCTCATGCTGTTGCACATTGAAGAGAGAGTGTTGACCGCTGTGAGAATCATAAACCTCTCAGTTTGATGATCAACTGAGCAGTAAATTAATTAATCATCATTTTATGCCTCATCAAGCACTTTGCTGAGACTCTCAACAGGGGCCAGCTCAATTAGCCAATGGGAAGCAGACTGTTTTGTTTAGCTGGGTGAGTCTTCCATAAACAGAGGAAGCTTTGACAAGCTAATAAATATGTCATCTGTCTGTGTCACTAGCTGCAATGTGGCTCCACCTGTAAAGTTGTGGGATTCTGCTCGGTATGGTGGAGAGCAACTTGAAAGAATGAGACTGAGGTATCTTAACTCCTTCTCAAACAAAGCACTTCTCAAAGCTCATCAGGATCCTTAGCCAGTGAATTTGGGCTGGATTATTAGGAATCAGATCCTTATTTTTGATTACTGAATCAGATATTTATATCCTTTTAATACAGATTCCTGTGTTTGGCATAGTAAAACCAGTGAGGTACATTTATAATTTTAAAATGCTCCTTTCCTTTTTTTTTTTCTTTCCTAGAGAAAAAAAAATGCCCACTCCTCACAATAAATGCTTGTGGTAACAAGCTTCTCAAGGTAAAAGCTTTTGATTAAGTGGCAATAATGCTTCTGTCAAAACAGACAGGTTTGAAAAGTCCTCGTATCAAATCCTGTGGTTCCACTGAAGGGAGCGGGGTTGCATCAATCTAACTGCAGCCAGAACTCAGCTCCTGTCGCATTAGACATTTCATCATTCAGAATGGAAAACAGAAATATGCATTTAGAAGTTTCAGCCTTGAACCAAATCACTAACTGTTGCAAATTTGTGCCATTGACTTTCATGTACCTTTACGGCCATAAGGGCCCATTATGAGTTTCTAATCTGATTTTCTGCATAACACTGCCCGTAACCTCTGGCTGAACAAGAGATAATCACTAACATATCCAATCTTTGCTGAAAGATTTCAGGTGGTGGAAAATCTAGCACATCCTTTGATAAGCAACTCCTATAATTAATTATCATCACCAGTAAAAATGTGCGTCTTATTTCAGACTTTATTTCATCTGGCTTCAAATTCCAAATATTTCATTTTCCTAAATTTTGTTTCAGGGGAAGGGGCCCCAAATTTCTCATAACACAGATCTCCACAGAAAGAGTTTCTCCCAACTTTTTTACACTCTTTCCTCTCTCGAGAAAATAAACAGCATTCTTGGGAGACTGAATGGCGTTTTCATTCACTCAGCATCCCATAGCCTTGTGCATAACACTGATGTGTTGCCAGAGCTGGAAGGAACCATCTTCTCCCTTCTTGCTCCTGGCAGTACACACTCAAGGTCTAAAGAGATACATGTTACTTTTCTACAATTTTTTTACTTTTATGCCACACTCCTGTTTTTGGACTGCTGCCCACAGTGGTAAGATGCTAATACTTTGGTATAGTGATGTTGAGGGGCAGAAGGGACAAAAGGGTGACCTGTTAGGAAATGTGTCTGCAGAGCCCTTACTTTCGGGACACGGCTTAGTGGGCATGGTGGTGTTGAGTTGACGGTTGGACTCGATGATCTTAAAGGTCTTTTCCAACCTAAACAATTCTATGATTCAATTCTATGATTCTACATGTGACTCAATTTAGTCACTAAGAGGATTCTGTCAGTCTTGTGGTGTCACCTTAAAATGGCTGGGTTTTTCTAGCACAAGGTTTACCAAAATGTCTGGATTGCTCCCTGTATGAGCACTTCATATGTATAGCTCCATCAGTCTTTGTACCATGCAGAAATTTTATTAGCAAAGGTTTTCTAGAGTCCTTCCAAGCCATTGTAAAGGATAGAGTGTAACAGAAATCTCTGCATTCCCTTGTAAATGACTGCACACAATGATGACTCCTTTTAGCTGTTCTATTTTAAACTCAGTCGGTCTGTTTTTAATCCATTTACTTTTCTGCAATGATTCACACAGGACTAACTTTTGGCTATGTGAAGCGACATGCATTACAGCCTTCCAACTGTAAAAAAAAAAAACCACACCAAAATTCTGAGCCCAAATGAGCTCTTCACCTCAGTAGAGGTTACTGCATTGACATCCTGAATGATGCCTTTCCCAGACAAAGGGGAAAGAAACAACAATGGAAATTGGGGAATGGTGGAAAGAAGGAAAATAGGAAGCTGCCATTTCTGCAGCTTCAAGGATGGTGAGGGCCTTCTGGAATGGAGGAAGGATTAACGGGATTAATGGGAGCATCTGAGGAACAGTAAGACAGGAAAGTGGCAGGCAGTGACTTTCCCCAGAAGACCTGGTGCTATAACACATCTGACCTAGAGAAGCAAGAATTAATCCTACCCCTTATCAGGATGGTGAGCCCTACGTACATCCGTACAGATACTCCTACAGCGGCCTCTCTGTAAGCAAATTTCTAATTCCACTGAAAAGTAACATCAATGTTATTTGACCAGCCTACTTCCCACGGATCAGACTGATCACTGAGTTTCCAGTACTTGGAGATGTGGCTTCATGCTTAATTTTAAAAAAAGTTTCTCATGGAATTCATGCATGGAAAGTAATTGTTTGGTTACCATATATGTGCATGAGAAGAAATATTTTTATTCCTTCTTACTTCTTGTTATACTCCTGTAAGCAAATGCAAGCGTACATGTGCTCTTCAAAATTTTGCTCCTGTTGCCTAGGTAAATGGGTATCAGTCTATTAGTCTATTTGTCACAAAACTTTTTCAATATGTAATTATTTCAAGGGATGGGAGGGTGCCAAACGATGCAGCAATAAATTTCGTAAATTAAAAATAACGAGTTTGCTTTGCTGATATTCATGAAACTATTTTTTTTCCTGGCTATTCAGATGAATGGCTGATATTTCTTCCAAACTCAGCAATTTTGCCTTGCAAAGGTTGGTGTGAACACTGGTTTCTGCTTCAGGTCATGTGGGTTCAAAGCTCTAGAGTTTCACTTTGAATTTGATGATTGCTTACTGAGAACCATTTGTCTTCACTCGCATAAATCAACCTACATTCAGCAAGAATAGGCCATGGTTTCCTCAATGCTTTGAAAAAGAGGGAGTAAGCTTCTAGCGTGTTTCTAGTGGTTATAGATTTCATAGTGAAAACTTTGCAGAGTGGTACTCAAAAACGATCCTTTGGAAAATACGTATGTTTCTAGTTGGCGTATCTCTCACACTTGTGTTTCAATGTCTTTTGAAAACAGCAGAGACTTTTTTCAAGCCTGTGATTTAAAAAGAAACCCAACATGAAATGGGCTTCTAGTGCACTGACATGGGCCCTAATCAGGTTCTCATTAGAGTCTGATCAGAGGCTTTCAGCAACCTCAGGGAACACTGGACTATGGGGCATTAGTAGCAATATGTTATTGTGAAACCAAGTAGAGACAAATAACATAGAGGAAGAACTTTCCCCTGTTTTACCTTTACTTTCCTCTTCTCGAAATCTCAGTATGCCACTAGTCTTAAACCAGGAGTAAATCTGAATGACTTTAGCTCCTTTTTCCACTTTGCTTTTGTGGATGATTTTCAGTGATAATTTTTCTTTGTTCACAACGTGAAATTCGCTCTGCCTTGTTCTATTTTACAATGACCATTCTTAAAGATACTTTGAAGTGAACAACTCAGAATAATCATAAATCTCACTGTCATACAGACATATGTGAACTTTCTTTTGAAAGCTTCATTGTTACTCATCTATTCTGTCTGGGATTACCCCAACCCTGTACTTTTCATCCTTTATCCCTTTTATGAAGGGCAGAAACTTTAAATATTTGACAAACTCTAATCTCAACTCAATTACAATTTGACTAATTACCTCACATGAATTTTACCCCTTTTGTTTCCATCCAAGATTAATACTGGAATGTCTCAGATGAGTTTATAGGCAGTCCCTTTATGCATCCAAAGCGTACGGCTGAAATGAAGAAATACATAGCACAAAGAAACTTCACTTAAGAGCATTGGGAATATGACTATGCTGGTGATTAAACAACAAGATCTAATCTGGTTTCAGGCCTACAGCTGAAAATCATCTTTCGTAGAAGTGTGCCTGCCAAGGTTATTGTAAAATTATCCCAGGCACCAAAGTGATGAATGGTCCCAGCATTTGCTGTGATATGGATGCCATCCCTGTGGGGCTTCACCAAGCGGGATTTTTCATGTGGACAGACTCACATGGAGGACAGATGGGAAAGAAAACAAAATTAGTTGATCTGCACTAGAGCAAAAATCCATCTTTCCTTTGCTACCCAGATTGTGCACTTGCTTTTTTGCAGACACGGAAATGTGTTCTTAAATTATACGACTCTTCCCTTTTTTCCTTTGTGGAGTGATCTGAATGTTTTATGCTGACCTTGGGTTTAGTGCTGATTTGCATTCTTGAACTTTCATGCCAGTCTAATATTAGACATGCTAAGCAGCAAGCCTAATATCTAACTTAGCACAAAAATATAGTTGCATTAATAGCAGCTTTAGTCCGATTTGAAGACAGGCAGTTCTTAACAGTGAAAAAGTTTCAAATGGAAACGATCACTCAAGCTTAGCTTTGTCAAAGTCCAACTAAGCAGCCGGTCAAAGAGTTAACATTTTTATTTAGCAGACAAGCAGGTTTCCTAGGTCCCGGCCCTGGGATGGTACAAGCAACCCCACTGACAAAGACACCGTAACCAGTGCCTTGCAAAATCGGGGCCGACCACGGTCCGGGCAGCACATCTGAGAAAAATCAGCTCTTAGACATTTTAAATGCTTGATGGCGAAAAGAAGTCTCTTTGAAACTTACATTATTATGTGCTTGTGACAGAGAAAGAGGGAAGGAGTTAAACTATCCCTCTGCTGCGTCTCTAAGTGGTGCAGTTTGATTCCGAGAGCAGAAAAGTTGCAAACTTCATAATGTATTTGCCTAAAAAGCAGGTTTGGGGTAAGTCAGTATTAGACCGCTTTAAATTGTCCACATCATTTTAAATGTACTGTTAACCACACATCATCATATTTTGGGTGTAGGAAGTATTATACCAACAACTGTTCCAGAGGGGAGAGAAATGCAACAAATACTTGGTGTATTTTTCCATCTACATTTACCTCTTAATCAGATTTCCCAGGGTGAGAGGTTAAACTTAGAAAGCCAGCAGAGATGTTAGGATTATTTAACTGCAATATAACTAACACCTTAAGAACTGATTTGTCAGAATGAATTGCAGTCCAGAGTGCTCTGAGTTTTCAAACTAAATTTGTTCTTAAGATAAAAGGCACTTTTTAAAGAATCACAGTTCTTGTTCTAACCATTCCCCCACCCTCGCCTCCAAGGCATTTCTTATAACTGATAAAATCACAGACCAGGTGCTCCAAGACTTTCAAAATAATAAATTCCAATCTGTCACTAAAAAATAAAAGGTTAAACAAGTTTACAGAGGGAGTTCTGTTCCAGGTGTTATTTTGAAAGTGTATGCCTAATTTATCATTTTTCAGTAATAGTTACAAGTGATAAAGATCATGTAAATACTCTGTATTAGAAATAAGCTTTCATTTTGTCATGCAGATAGTACTAATGACTAAATAGACTTTAATCAAGAGATCTCCACCTACTAACGTTAGGACTTCTTAAGAGTAATGCTATAATCAGATTTTCTCTAAAATAAAATGCTCACGCTGTAGAAACAAAACCAAAATGAAACTCTAACAGTGGTTATATACCAGTTTTTATAAGAACCAGAAGCATGAAACCTTTTCACAAATCACCTACTTTGGAATGGACCTTGTATAGGTTCAGTGGGTACGTCTACCAAGTGGAACGAGGCAATGGAAACTGCTAACATCTTCCATATGTGTCAGCCTTTAAATTATAATACCATTTTGGATGTAGTGAAGGGACTGTTCTAAAACAGCAGCATGTCAGACGGGTGGCTGGGTTTCCCTGTAGTTTCTCTTTCACTGTTTCAGTCAGTCTTACACAGTTCTAATTCTGCTATCTTGTCCATTATTTATTAAAGTGTGTAGCTAAAAAAATAGTGCAAGTTTTGCCCAGGAGGTCTGAAATGTGTGCTATGGCCCACCGTAAATCAAAGGGAATGCTATAATTCTTAACTAATTTGAATCCAGGAGGAAAATCCAGGTCCCAGTTCAACAAAGTACATGGGTACGTTCTTGAGTCCTACTCAATTCAGTGTGTTTTCCCTATCTGCAGAATGGGTTGCTCCATCTCTGTCAGATTCTGTGGCTTCCAAACCAAGCATGGCATCATTCAGGGTGGCATTGTGCTGCAAGCAGGTAGTAAAGGCTTATGGATAGGCTTCCCCAAGCCTATATATATATTTCACAGACTCCATAAATGAAGGGACGATGCCTCACTCAACAAGGAACAAAATTTCTCTCCTGTTGCTTCCCTCTATGCTACTCTAAAATCTCTCTCCTGTTTCCCTGGCTTTCAAATTTATTTTTTTTAATTGTTCTTTCTTTTTAGCCCCTTCCCTCCCTGATCCCGTGCAAATACAGTGGCAGAAGTTAACTGCCCTGAAACTTCCCTGTTAAACTAATTTTCAGAAAAGTCATAAACAGACCTCACTCTAGGCTTAGCTTGTATAGAATGCAGAGGTGAACTTACAAACTCTTCAAATACAGTTAACATAACTCAGGGCACTTTCCTGCATAAAACTCGAAAAGGGTAAAACTGCAGATTGAACAGAACTGAAAACTGAGTTTCCTCATAAATGGTTAAAGACTGTTCTTTAAAAGGAAAAGCAGCTCTTCCCCACAAAATCTTCTACATTTTGAAACTCTAGGGAACATTTATACCAATTTTCCTCAAGCAGCAAAAAAGATGAATGACCATAGCTACACTACATAACTGTATTGAGGTTTCTCGATGTGGAAGTGAGCTTCTACTCCTAGCACACAAGTCAGCTGAAGTTTCCCTCGCTTACTCGTAAGATTACAATGCAAGTTTCACAAAGCATACCATGGTGAAGCTTTGCAGTGTTGCGGCTGAGTCTGTGTTTAACTCTGTTGGGTTTTAATATGTAGCGATCACTCTTAAATGTGGAGTCTTTTAGCAAGGCAAGTAAATAACTCTAAATTAATAGTTTTAATTTTGTAGGAAAAGTAAAAGAATCATTCTCCAAGTAATTTGTGGTAGTTCTTATTAAATAGTAAGCAGCTGAGTTATTTAGTATGAATTAAACTGAGATAAATGAACTGGTAATTTCTTGAAACTAAAAACAATTATTCAATTCAGTATGTAAAAATAACACTTAGAAAAGTTACTACTAATTAATATTGTTAGTTCTTACTTAGATGCCATAACTCGCTGTGCTCTATTATGTACTCCTGTAGAGTGTGTAAGACGCTTTGCATTACTTCCAAAATGGACATCTCTTTTAGCCCCCCAAGGTAGATGAGTTTTGAGTGTTCTCTATTTGTACTGCACCTCTTTCTTTTAGGCAGACATTTAAATCTTTTTTTTTTTTTTTGAAGTTGATAAATATTTGGGCACACCACAGTTATTTTGTCATAGTACATTACTCCCAATACATAATGGAAAGGGTTAACAATTAAGAGTTTCTCAAAACCTTGATTTTACACCTAGAGAGCTGGGAGGAAATGGTGGTACTGAGCTTCAGCACCAGAGAGCAGCACCATCTAAGAATTGTGATTCAAAGTTCCTCTCTTGAACCCCAATCCTGTTCTGGACAAAACAGACATGCCCTCACTTCTTTGGGGGTATAGAGTATGTCACTCTCCTTTTTGGACAACTTTCTCAACTGACCCATGTAAAGAGGGACCCATAGCAATGGTTGGGGGTTTTTTACCACTTTGATACATACCCAACACATCCACTTGTGGAATAGCGCCAGTATGTAGCCGTGTTTTCACACCAGAGCACATGATTAATCTAGATCTAACATGATCGGGAAAAGGACTGTCAACCATAAGACCAGCTCCGTACCCCAAGCAGATGGATTTGGGTTAGCAATATCTAGTCCTTTATTTTCTTTTGTTTAGGATTTATAAATAACAATAATGTCAAAGTGACTAGTAGACATTACTGTTCTCCTTGGGAACAGTTCAGCAATGCCCTCTGGCAGTTTTTGCACTGAGCATGGGAGCGCAAAAGAAAGTCTAAAAAGCATGCAATTACCCCCAGGAAATAATTACAATGCAAAAAGCACTGGATGGTACAAGTGACATTCCAGTAAACGAGGTGAACTTGTATCATCGACCTGCTTTGCCTCAGGGATATTCCTGCCAAGGGAATATCATCCAGTTCCAAGAACAGCCAAGGACAGAGGTGGGGCTGCGCATCAGCCGTTCCAGGTCCGAGCCTCAGGGAGCCAGAAATTGTGGGCAAAGGAAACTCCTGCTAAGCCAAGCACTGACATTGCAACTCCCAAAAGCCAGGGCAGCAAAGCTTGCTGGAGGTGATTTTTAACCACCGGGTTGGAAACCAAACCACACCCAGAGCAGCCTTGCTTACACAGGAGACTTTCTTATTCCAAACTTAATGATTAAGAGAAATATGGGAAACAAAGACTTTTTTATGCCTCGTTCTGTTCTCACTCACTCTCGCGGGAGCAGGATCAAACTCTTCTCTCCTCTTGGACTATGCTAAACTTCAAAGTTTAACCTAATGCTGGATTTCTTTCAATCCTAACCTTCTTTCAGTCTCTGCTGAAGGAGTCTGCCTTTGTCTGCGATACCTATAGCATAGAGGTAGCCATATAGCCTATAGCCTACAGAGAAGCCATACTCAAACCACACTGCAGAAACAATGGCTGAAAGAGCAAACAATTCAGGTGAATGTGGCCAGGTTTTATCCAGCAACTTTTCCCACTCACTACAACCTTTTAAACCAACTCAGCTAACCTCACATATAGATACACAAAACCTGTATTTACCTAGGTAAATATTCTTACTTAGCTACTATTTCCAGAGGCACACAGAACAGCAGCATTTGGTACATCGTACTATCAATCTCTTTACTTACTTTCAAAATAACTTCAAATATTGCATATTGACCATTTCAGAATTGGTATCAACTCCTCCACATTTTCTAGATGCCTCCTGGGAGTATGCAAGATAATGCTGATAGGACAAGAAATTAATGCACTTAGATATTTCTCTTCTGTCTCTGGATTACCACTGTCATAAAAATGGAATTTGACTTCAAAGTCTGCCGTGTCTGAATACACTTTTGGCACCATCAGGTGATCCGTACTGTGCAGCTCTCTACTACAGTGCTCGGTTCTAGACACTTGGTCAAACCAAACCCTTCTTCTGAGCCTTCCAAGATATGCCGTCAGTAATGCTCAGAGATGGGCCTGCCAAAACCGTCAGATTATCTGCTCTCCAAATAAAACAAGTAAATATACAAAAATGCTTAAGTTGAAGTTGCCTCAAGCACTTTTACCTCACATAACCGGCACTTTTGGAAAGGTCCCATTGACCTTGGCAGCATATTCGAACATGGCTGAACAGTTCTTGAGCAATTTTTCCAATGAATTAGGCACAAACAGGCATGTGTCATTGGGCACACATGCAGCCTTTTCTATCTCCTCTTTCCCCTTAAAAATTAATTATTTCTCAAAACTGCCATGCAAAGAAAGTCACAGCAAGCAGTATGTCCTAGTGTATTACTGGCTCATGTTTGGTATTTGAAATTACTTAACTAGATGCTTTATAAACACCACAGAGTTGGGTTCTGACCAGAGACCAGTCAGTCAAATGCATTTATCTTTTCTGACATTCATCTTAATCACAGAATTATCATAAATTGGACATGTGAACTGACTGTGCATAGTTTCATTACCAAAAAGGGAAAACTTAAGAATTTGGAATCATTGACATCATGTATTAAACTCAGTCATGAGCTTTTCACAAATGTAGAAGCTGCACCAGTGAAAGCAGAGAATAGTCATAAATGTATTACAAGCTGTGCGTGAAGTCTCTCTATTCACTAGTTTTAAAATGCTTAAGGGAAGTGTAAAAAACCCATCCCACTGCTACAATTGTCATCTTGCAGAACTCTTCAGCTCTTATTTTATTGCCAGGTGATCTACAGATCTGCTTTCTTTCCTGCCAATTGGTTGTCAGACATCATTACCCCAGCACTATCAGAGCTTAACCTGGGCAGGGAATCAGTGTTACACGGATGCTGCTGCACTGATGAGTACCCCCTACTTGGCTGCCTTCCTCCATTTCCTCACCTGTCCCATCAAGTGCCATTCTTCATTCATCTCCATTCTGCCCATTGATCATTCTTTTCTGCACCCATAACTTAACCTGCAAGTTGGCCTTCCTTCTTTCATGAACTTCTTAAGTCCACTACTTTTCTTTCCTCCTCTCACACTTCTATTTCTTCCTTTTCCTGTGCGTCATATGAAAAAAAAAATCTGAAAACTTGGAGGAAAGAAAGAGAAAATGAAACATCTTGTGTTATAAGACAGCATCTCAACTAGAAAAATTATGACTCATCTGTAGCCTTCAGCGCACATCTTTTTTGTACAGAACTCTGGCACCAAACATAAGCATCTGTTACCATGAGAATCTCCACTTGCCATTCTACCTTGTTCCTTCACACTTTCCTACATTGATAACATGTTCAATAGCTCTCTTGCTTTAACATCCTGTATTATGGAAACAGCTCTGGGCTCCTATGAAACACTCATCCCAACTCAAGCAAAATGTAACACAAGCCTTAGCTCTATATTTTCAACTGCGGATGTCAGGACAGAGTACAAAGTTCAATGTTGTTATCCCACTTCGCAAAAGAAAAGACCAAGAAAGAGAAACTGTTTAATCCAACAAACCAATAGCATAGCCACAAATGGAGGACACGTCTTTCGATTCTTTTACCTGTCCCCTGGTCAGCGTAACACAAAGAATGTAAGCAAGCCATCTACAGCCTGAGTAGCAGTCCAGTCCCTTCATTTGCTACAGCTTCAGCTGGAACTTCAGCTACACAAAGAACGTGGCTCTGGATTTATAACGGGCATTTAAGGATGTTTTCTTACTTTCTTGTAACACTTAAAATTGAAATGCCTGTACAGGACTGTTTTCTTACAGTTTAGAAAACATCCCACTAAACAGTAGTAATTAGAAATCAATATTACTTTTGAAGACTAGCTAGACACATAGAGGATTTTATGAAATGATTAAAATACAATTATGCCATTTTCCTCAGTGGCATGCTAAGTCAGCTAATATGATTCCACAGTTTCTTTCAAACTTATATTTGCAACCTACATTTACTTTAATTTATGATGGGACAATAAGCTAGTAAACTGTACAATTCCAAACTCTACTATTCATTAGCACAAGTAAGTACAGACAATTAACTATCTTGGAACTTTTATTTAGACTTAAGAGAGAAGGGAAACGTGAGAGCAGTTGAAAGCAAGATTTCTCAGGGAAAAAACCCAAAGCTATTTAATGTTCATTTCAATTTGGTTTGATGTTTATTTGTTTTTTCAGTTTGCAGTAAGTGCCTTGTTATGACCACGTGAAAAGTTATTAGAGAAAAGAAGAAAGCTTTGTAGGGTTTATTTGTTCCAGCAAAAGCTAGGGGAATTAAATAAAAACAAACTGAACATAAAATATGTAAAGATAGTACACGTTGCAAATTAATAGCTTATTTTTAAAAAGGAAATTTAATAAAGCAATGCCGTTAGCTATTTGAAAACTGGAAAAATGATACTTAAACATGCCGGGAATGTTGGCAAGTTTTCCTACCTGAGCTGGAGCGTGAGTAACTAGTTATTATACATATTGTGTTTGCAATCAGAATGAACTAGATGACAATATTATTCAAATATGCAACTGGAATTGTAATTGTCTTTCCAAAATATCACATGGCATAAATAATACAGATTTTCACTGTAGGATTTTGAAATCAAGGTGTTCTTTCATGCTCACTGTGTCTGTAATTCCATCACATAAATCTAGACTACTGCAGTTCATTGTCAGTGAACTCTGATACAATTTTGAATCCCAAAACTGATTTCTGCTGTTGTAATATGCTGGAGGAATTAAAATCAAAATGATACTGCAAAGCAAAATGTTCCTCTCCGCAATACGTAATCGTGATTAAAAAGAATGTAAAATCAATCTATTGTCACAGTCTCAATGTAAGTAGTATTAATGATAGCACAAATGCTTGATTTTTAAGCGTCTGCACTGAAAATATATATTTGATGTGACAGTTACCATGGCAACTACTCAGTTTCAGTGCATACTAGAGTATATAGTTGCGTAAAAGCTGTTGATGCATGAGACCTCACTGTGACAGCCTTACAATGTATATTTATATATAATTGTTTTATTCCTTTCTTAAATGGAAAGAAATTTCAAGAGAGTAACATTTAGCTGTCCTGCAAGTTAGTGTTGGTTTATGAGTGGTGGTAGGATCTTTTAATAGCATTGTAGAAAGAACAGTCACACAGAGAACCAATGACAAAAGAGAAAAAGTTTTCACTTCATTTTATTTTCACACTTAGTATTTCTCTAGATTCATGGCTGTCCAAGCAAATTTGTGGTTTGAAATTATTGTTCATTTCTTGCTCATTACCACTTACAGATTTTTTTTTTTTTTTTCCTCAGGCAAAATTTTGCTTTGGAGTTTCCAATCTGAATATATGTATAATTCAAATATTTCTAGAAAAAAATAACTTTTATAAATATAAAAAATACTGGTTATTTGACCTGTCTTGTATATATCATACAAAGTCTATAATAACTTTGCATGTAGGAACAGAGTTGTGTTCCACAGCGGAAAAAAAGAAAGCAAGTTTAATGAAAAAGAAAAAGAGGCCAAGGAATCTAAGAAAATACCCAGAAATTTATAAAAGTTTATCACGGGTGTGTCTGAAGCATGAATTAGTCCTGCAAAATAAAACCTTTGTTTTGGAAAGGAAACTATCAAGAGAGAATTTGGTGCAAGGTGTTTATGAAAAGTACTTCTGGGAAGTGGTAGCTGGACTTCATGAATACTCTTCCTAAGAACCTAAGTGAGAAATTTCAAAATCCCAAAACCTTCTTTCCCGTTAAGTACTAAAACTCATCAGGGGCTCATTGAAGCTACACCAGAGAGGACGCACTTAAACTTTCTTGTCTTTTTGCTACCATTAGTGGCAAAGTGATGTTTACTATGTCAGCGTAGAAGCTGTTGGCAGCTCAGCAGCTGGCATCCCATGTCACGGGATGCAGGGAGGTTTTACCAAACTTGGTAGATTCAACAACAGTCCTGAAGTTTGTGTCTTCACTGCAGAGGTGGGTGACACAAGTTTTCCAAGACGGAGGAGGGTCGGAAGAGCCTGCCTTCTCCTCTGCTTGTCTAAAATGCTGCCCCATAGCCCGACTGAGCGATGGGGCCCAACCAGATTTAATACAGCTTTCTCCCAGCTGACAGGTCTCTGCCTCTTTCCTACCGAGGTTTTTTGGGAAGGGCAGGAGTACAGGAGCAGGAAGAAGGGGAAAACTCCCCCCTAGCTGCTCTTACCCAGATATAGCCTGGGAACACACCCACATCAGACAGCTCTGAATTAGTCTAGGCACAGCCAGCCATTCGGGTCACATTCCCTCCAGCTCTCCTAGCCTGTTGCCTGAAGCCAACCCTCTTTCTTCATGGTTATGTGGTCTACCTCAGGTTTAGTTCACCCCGGCTGTGGGTACCTGCCGGAGCTGTGGAGAGAAGGAAGCGCTGGTGGAGGTCTGGAGAGCAGGGAGACAACCCCAAGCTACGTTCCGGAGAAAGTAGCAGTCTCAGGTGGTGCCCCAAGGCAAAGGTGGCTGTCTAGTGCCCCCAGCTGCCTCTCCCAAGAGGCGTGTGGTGGGGCAGGGATGGTTTAACAGGTTTCAAAATGCGTGATGGTGAGGTGAAGGCAGGGAACATAATGTAGGCCTGCAAGAAAAGCATTTCAGATCTTCCTTTGGTTCTTATTGCTGCCCCTCCAGTAATCTCTGAAGCTCATCAGTTTCCCAGAAGACCGTGCCATGTTTGAATGCTTTGACCTATTAGATATCTATATGCGGGTTCAGTTCCAAGATCTTCAAATTTTTCTGATTTTCCAAAGTTAAGATTATAATAATTTATTTTCACAGATGCCTGAACCTTTTTGTGTTGGACATAATAGTTCTTATTAATTTCTTCACTCATATATGTTTAGAAAAGGAAACTTCATCTCGAAATCTGTGCCAGACAGAGGTCCTCAGGTAGGCAGGGCTCTGTCCTTTCCTCTGCTGGTAGCCATGGCACCATTTTTCTGGGATAGAAGAGAAACCCTTCATGATGACTTCAGATCTATCTGTGTCGTCCCTTCCACCTGGATGGTGGAGGCAAAGGAGACCCAAGCAGAAAGCAGACCTAAACTTCATTAGGCCTGACAGACAGCAGAGAAGATATTTATGTTCCCAAAGGGGGGACTTCTGTGAGGGTCTGAAGGTAGCCACTTGGGTGCCCACCTTTTCCATTGTGCTACCTTGCTGCTTTTCAGTAAAGTCAAACTAGAGCAGTGACAAAGGTCACCCACGCACACAGACTGAAAAGAGTGCTCCTTTTCAAGGAATAACTAATATAACCCCTTTCCTCGCTATGGATTTAGGGGAAAAACTTCTCCTGCTTCAGACAGTGGAAAAATAGATTCTGCAACTGCTTGGCTTCAGTCGTCTGCTCAAAGCTCACAGAGACTGCTGTCAGAATCTCATGCACATGAGAGCAGTTATCCTAATACATGGGCTGCACTCACATGCCCATGATACACAAACAAGGTAAGAGAGAGAGTTACCAGAGAAATGTCCTACAGATAACATAGCATTCCTTCTGCAGGGTCTCCAAAGTCTCCCCTGCAGGCTGATGTGAAAAAACTTGTGGGAAATCTGTTTCTGCTCCCTCCTTTTTTTCCCCTCCACCCAAGAATAACCCAGACTAAATATCCAGAATACCCATCTCCTGTTCCAGATTCACTCTTCAGGAGTTACAGTCAACCTGCACTTTCTAGAAAATGCCTTTTTTTAGTGATTATTAATGTCTTTTACTGTCAAAGATTCTCCAGTTACAAGGTCTAAATCTGTTTTCTTATGAATGACCACCAAGAGATACAACCAGTAGGACTACCATGTTGACCACATGGATGGATGACCCATGCTTAGCCCTCTTGTAACAAAAGAGTTTGAACCTTCCACATAATGCTAAAGGTTGAGCCTTCTCATACTTAGGAGGACTGGCTGCCAGAAGAGCCACACTGGACTTTCCACCACCTTTGCAGCGAGCTCCCATTTTGACCAAGCAGGCAAGTGTCTCTGGGAGGCTTTGTGAACAATAGTTAGTGCTGTGGGATCAATGGCCTGCTTTAGATCTCTGATTCTCTTCTTTTCATTTACACCATTCTAGGGATAAAACATTCTTTCATCTATCTGTCAGCCCTGGATTAGATACAGCTATAATTTGCAATGGCCTACAGGGCACAGAGTTAGAGGCCTCATGGACACACAACTCAACGTGAGGGTGAGGTTATGATTAAGAGAAAAGTTTGAAGCTTCTTCATAGAACTTACTTTAACTTTCAATATTTCAGGGGGTTTTGACTGAATAATCTTTGAAAATTATGTTACTGATTATGTTGCTTTTCTCTATTACCAGGAGAACTATTAGTAAAAATTGATTATTGTTGTGAATAAAAATTTGCTACAATAAGAAGCGAGCAATCCAACTGAGAAAACACTTCAATTTGAGAAAGTCACAGATCTTTTCGCATTTTTCTGAAAGCAAAGAATAGTACAATGAGAGGAGTAGTTACTATCCAATACACCCACACCTGAGGCCCTAGGCTTGAAAATATGAAAGAAGGGTGTAGCAGAAAGGTGTACCAATCATTGCTGAGACTGTTACATGTAAGCATGCTGCAGAACAGGCCTACTTAGGTGGTCATATAAATAAATCAAATCCTTGCTGGAACTTTTATGCTTGCTGCTCTTGAGTTTGACTACAACTGTGTTGGAACACAGAAAAAAATTGTGGTGGTTTTGTGACTGTGGAGTTTGCTTTATCATGCTGCTACACCAATGAACTGTAGTCAAAAATTGCAGCACACTTTTCACACAAAGTTTTGTAGCCACAACTATGTGAATGACTGTCCTTTAGTGACATTCAGATGTAGCACTAACTCAGTGTATGGAAGCAATTGCTTTATCCAGCATAAACTATGTCAGGTTACAGAAAAATTCCTTAAAAGTGTCAGGTTGGGCAAGTTCCCAAGGAAACATAAAATGCTTTAAAGACTTAAAAGACTTCCAATCTAGTACTCCAGAAAGTTATTGCATTGGTACTTTAATGAATAAAACCAAGGCAAAAGAGTTCAGTGGTTTATCTCAAATGAGTATACTTCAGTGCAGCTTCTTTCAACATCCAGAACCCTACTCGCTGATAAACCTTCACGCTGTTCTTTTCTCATGGGCAAGTGGTCTGTGAAGAGTTGACCAGGTCAGCAGAAGGAGTGTGCATCTGGATATATTCATGTGGCACCCAGCTGAAGAAAACAGTGAAATTGTTCTTGCAAGCAGTGAAGATATAACCAGTGAAACCACTAATTAGACAGTATATGTCCTCCTGTTAGCAGGTGACTTTCTCTCCTCTCCTCTCCTCTCCTTTCCTCTACTTTATAAACGAGTTTAATTTTGTAACTAAGATTTAGCAAAGACTGGACCGGTATGTCAGACTTGTATTATCCCAGTGGCTGATTCTGCATACAGTACACACACATCTTTGAACTTGACTGTGCAGCATGTAAAGTCATATCTTATCTCCTAGACTACTTCTCCTTCCCACCAAGGTCTACAGACCTAGATGCTTGGAAACCAACTTCCTCCTACTCTAAGTAGTAGAATACAAAATACTAACTAGGAAGCAAATAAGATACTTGACTTCCAAACATCCGTATTAGCCACTGGATCACATATTTTCTCTCTGCTGGCAAAAGAATATATACATCCCAGATGATATTTCATTGCTGATCTTTATGGGTAGTGAAATGTTTAACATCCTTTTATGCAGCTGGGTCTGTGTGAAGGCCAACAGTAACTCAATTGTTGGCATTCTGAAGTAGGGTACAGAAAGTTTACATTCTAATAGCAACCTCACTGGTGATACTTATGGCTGCCTACAATAGCATTACAGGGTGGTTTTTTCCTTCTTTTAAAGGCTTGTGACATTCACATGATGCAAAACTCTCTTACAAGCTTTATAATGGAAAAGTCTTTACAATCTTTCAGCTACAGCCTGCCACAAAAGAAAACACAGTTGTTATATATTCTGAGAACTTAGAGTACACTGTGATTGTGTCATATTTTGGCAGGCTCAAAAGTTCAAATATATAATTGCAAATTTTAAGAAAGAGGTCTGCCATTTCCCTGCGGCAGCCTGTAACTTGAATGTCATTGGAAAAATGAGGGTCAGTGGCCAGTCAGACCACTACTGATGCTGCAACTGTCTGAACATAAGTATTTCCATTCTGCTGATTGGCTAAAAAACCATTGTGAATTGTTGGAAATAGTGGCCATTTTGCTCAACAGTTATTGAAATAACATTGGAAAAAATAAGCAAAAGGCAGTAAATTTTATAGCCACAATTTTATTTCTTGCAATGTATATTTGCGAGTTAGTGAGACAGTAACTATCGGGGTTTTGGAG
The DNA here is from genome assembly GCF_964188355.1 of Buteo buteo. Lineage (NCBI taxonomy): Eukaryota > Metazoa > Chordata > Aves > Accipitriformes > Accipitridae > Buteo > Buteo buteo. Next base: position 7,189,198 of record NC_134173.1, read on the forward strand.
AGGCCAAAAGGTTGTACAGGAGCCATTTATTAGTAGGAGGGTTTCAAAAAGTTCAAATTATTTCTAAAATGAGATGTTCAAGAATTTTGCCTTCAAATTTAAACTCATAAGATTTGAGGATACGCACTAAATTATTCATATAAAACAGAAGCTACAAAGAGAATTAAATGGGAAATTAAATCAAACCTTAAGTCAGAAGAATCACAGTAATGAGATCATATTTTTCCCTTTATTTCCTCCCACTTCAGCTCCTTCCTGAAGTTCTCAAAGGAAACAAATAAAAAACACGTTCTAGTGAACTTCTGTGATTTTAGATACAGGGACATTCAGTTAGCTGAGCTTTTCTATGCATTCATGCCACAGATATACTGTATTATTGCTCTTTTGTGTTAGTCCAAAAGCACTTTTGTAAACCATCAGTACATAGAATATTATGACACTATCACACAGGGACAGCAAAAAGGCCATGGCCTGGCTTGGCCTCAGGAATGAACTACCTTGCCTCTTTGTTCCTTCAAGTCAGGAATATAGCACAGTAGAGAGACGCTACATCAGTCTTCCTGTCTCCTTTGCACTGAAAAGAGACATTTCTCCTCCAGGATCACTTGCGTAGCCGTGTATAATAATCAAGTCCATTACAAATGGGAAATACATACATACTGTCTCCACAGAGTGACGTTCAGGTATGCGGTTCTTCCTAACACAAGCAGGGTTTTTTGTTTTACTCGCAGTATTTGCGGAGCTGAGGATGGCTCAACATTAGAAAAGCTGGTAAATTCTGGTCTACCTTTTATAATGAGAGAGATTTTTACTATAAACCTAAGTTCAAGTGTCTTCTGACAGTAAGCCAGATTTTCATTTTTTTAGTTTTAATAGTAGAATAAATTAAATAATACAACAAAGCCTAATACAGGAAGGGGACCCTTATTAAAACAAAATGGAACTTCATGTGTTTCTGACTGTTTGAGCCTGAGGCTTCTCCCAGGTGCTAGTAATATATTGGCAGCCAAAGTCAGGCAAAAGTTCAAGGAAACACTTCTCCGCTTTTAAAAATCTGACAAGCAAAACTTCCAGTTACTGTTTTGAATAAATGATTTATAGCCAACTTTCTTAGGAACAGTTATCTGTCAACGATATTTTGCTGTGAGTCCACCTCTTGAAAAATCTGTTAATTAACTGCTCTACCCAGGTAGTGAACTATTTAGTGAAATATAGCTCTCTCATCTACAGCATGGAGTTTTTTGCATGATCCTAATCACAAAGAAAAAGTAAGCACTCAGCCTTGGGAAAAAACTTAACTTCTGCACTTTAATGCATCCACGATCCACTTTTTCTTTCCTTTGACTTTTACTGCTGTGATTTCTATTATGCTGTCGTACAGCAAGAAGTCTGGCTGAGCTACCACTCTCCAGCCTTCACCAGTAGTCTCAGCTTTGTCTGAGAGATTTTTTAATATACTCTTCAGAATTGTTCTGTTCTCTCTTTAAGGTTAAAAAAGGGTGTTGCTTTGTTTGTTTTTTTTTTTTTAAAATAAAAAATCTAGAATGTATTGTTTCAAATTATAAATGTTGGGGGGGGGAGTTTAGCAAAAGTGAATAACTTAAAGGAAGCTTATACTTAACTCTTTTAAAGGCTGTTTTACACTTCTAAAGTAATATGCAGAAGTCTTAATTTAACTGAGAATATATGTAGTCATTTTATTTAAGGATAAGATTGTTTTAGTGCATAACACTGTGCCAAATACAATATGCTATAATCATCACAGAACACACTGAACTAGTAGAACAAAAAATTACACAGAAAATAATGACCCTTTGGAAATGCATTTAGTTTACTGATACATGTAGCCTCTACTTTCAAAACTTAATAATTTCACTATTAAACCTACCTGATTTGCAGTTAGATTTTCACTGGAACAGCTATCTTATTAAAAAAAGTAATTAAAAAGGAAATCAAAACACCTGAGAAGTTTTTTTTCTCATGCAGAGATAAAGTTGTGATCTAAATGTTGGCTATCTAAGAAACAGGCTCCCAAGTTCCCAAGAATTTTTTTTGCTCTTTGATCACACTTCAAAATGGAGAGACAATATACCCAGTCACTGTGTTGAACTGCATTCTGTGCATAAAGAATGTGGGTATCCTTACAGAAAGAGGCAGAATCCTGGAACTCGAAACAGCGAGTATATCTATGGCATATTTTCAAGAAAAAGTCAATACAGTTGTTGATTTTTAGCCATTCCTTATTCAGCTACTGCCATCTGCACTTATGCTTTCCTCTTGCAATTCACAAATGAAGATCACAGCTAATCAAAATCTTTGATGAGTTGCCTTTGTTTTGCACTTAGAACCTCAAGATGAATAGTTGTGGATAAGTTATATGTTAAGTTCACACTGATATATACACCTAGGCCACAGCATTTGCAATATTAAAGGCTTTTACCATTTTTAATATTTGCCAAACATAGTAAACTCCTTATTAGCTTGATTGGGTTAGATTTTAGAGGTGGGGAAAGGCCCCATATAGCTCCTGTTAAGTGACAGAGTTTTGTGGGAGATTTTAAGTTTTTGTTGAGTTTTTCTTTGCATTTTAAATGAGGACACTGTTTTACAATCAGCATCCCATGAGAGATCACCCAAAGGATCTGTGGCATGGTACAAATTTCTGAGAAGTGATTTCTTAAGTGCCAGTATGACTAAACTGCACTACCTTAACATTTGGCTTCTCTGGAATGGAAGACTTACCCTTACAAAAGTAGAACGAAGAAGGGCAGTATGTAAAGGATAACAGATTAGAAAGGGAGAAAATCTAAGTACTAGAGAACATTTCACATTCTGTTTAAACGAAGACCAGAATTGAAGTATGATGATCTGATTTGCAACTATCTTTCTTTTTTTTCTTTTTTTTCTTTTTTTTTTCTTTGAAAAAGGAATGTTAGACATCTCGGTTAGTGGGGAATGAGATGCAATAATAAATACAAGAGTGTAAAAACCACTTGGTCTTTCACATTCATATATTACTGGGTTGATATGCTCTTTATGTGTGTTTTCACCCAGTCTTCAATCCAGCATAAAACATTTTTCTAGAAGAAATTACACAATGTAGACTACATCCCAGAAGGGCTGGATTACACTATGATAAAGTTCTAAGGAGATATTGCTAAGTATTACCATATTCATCACTGGGCGCTGCTTTTGAGACTTCACAAAGGCAATCAACTAAATGAAGGAAAGAACTTCCTTTCCAATAGTAGATCTATCCATAGACAAAATAAATTATGCAACCAAAACATGTTTCTGATTTCTTGGATTTATTCCCAGTTCCACTGGCAATTACCTAGCTCTTTCTTGATGGGGATAATTTTGTTGGGCTGGATAAAATATTGAAATGCATTTTCAGATGTACAAAGGTGGATATTGAATTTTCTCAGCCCCACAGAGTTAGCAAATATTATTTTAGCAATCTACAAGACACTGTTTTTAATCAAAGCCTAATTCTTATTTATGTATGGTTGATGAGCACCACACCAACAGTGTGAAGAAGTATTAAATGCATACAGTCCATTTAAAATGCTCATAGTCTGATAAAGTTAAGTTTTTAATAGTAATTACTGTATTTGCAATTTTATTCCTTTATTTTATTGCCAGAAAATTTGGAGGAAATTAATTTTTTTCTTTTTTTTAATTAAATAGATCATCTTCTGACCACATGAATGAGGAATGGACTGAGCTAGTCAGTTAATTCTGGGCACAACTTTCTTTCCCTTAATTTCTGCAAAATTTGTTAGAGAAAGTGTTTGCCTGAATAACCACAGACACATTAAACTACACTCTTACCACTATGTTGAATGATAAAATCACAAAAAGGGATTCTAGTGCTCAGAAGTCCTTTACTACATGATTCAAGAGATGCCTGGCTGAGCCAACTTTCCTTGACTTGCCTCCACCGACAACCAAATCAGTGGACAGGGTTCCCTTCTATCCCAGAAAAATCCTGGAAGAAGTCATCTCCTTATGCAGACCAACTGAATTCCACTTTTCATACATTCTGATACTTTAATGTTGAGATCCACTTGATTAGGGCCACAACAAGTAGATAAACTTAGAAAAACTCCAGTATTTGTTTTCTGAGCTAACCTTACTACTATTTACTAAAACCTACCATAAACATTGTGCTTTCCTGACATGTGTTAACCATCTTTTTGGAGAAAACCTATGAAAAGCCTCTGCCTTGGAGAGGGAGGAACAGGGAAGAGTCAATGCTGTTTCTTCATGTGGAATCATAGGTAAGACCTCTGAAATGTTTTGGGAATGATCACTCTAAAATCCAGTCAGACAAACAGAACTGGAGGATGTTTCTAAAGTTTCCCTACTAATGAGCTTGGATTTAATCATCCCCTAATGAGTATTCTCACAAATTAAAAAAAAGAAATATTTTTAAATATGAAATAAATATGTTTATGGAAATTTTAAAATAGTAGGAGAATTTTTGAAATTCTTACACCATCCTTAATTTTGGTTTTGGTTTCTATTACAGCCAGGTATTCAAACTGCTGGACCTCTGCACTGTAAACACATGTATAGGTACTTTGGAACTAAGAACACAACCGCTACCAGTGAAACATGAAAGGAATGGTAAAAATAAATAGTTAGGAGAAATCTCAGCTACAATAAAGGTGGAAGAGTGGTCAAGAAATAAAAAGTTAAACCTCCAAAAGAAACTTGAACAAAACAATAAGAAAAAAAACCCCAAACTTTTTCACTGCTTTTCATGCTGGAAAAAAGGGAGACTAAGGTCATTCTTATGAAATCAGTTGAAGAAATCATTTCCCTTCCGTCTTCTCAGGAGAAAGGAGATAAGATTTTAAATAAAAGTTTTTAAAATTAAAATAAGGTTTCATTTAAAACCAGGCAGTACTGACCAAATAATTATTAAAGTGCAAATGAGAAAGAACGTAGTTCTTTAAATGCTGAAAAAAATTACATTTTAGCAATATAACTAGAAAAGAGAAGATATTTCCTTTGTACACTATAGTTCACCCCCAAATACATTAGCAAGCGGGGGTGGGAGGGATTAGAACAGTCTGATTCTTTTTGGTTTGCTGGATATGATGATACTTCAGAAAAGCTGTAGCTAAGCAGCCGGGGCATAGCTGCACCTGTGATTTGTCCTGGCTCCTCAACCTGAGTCTGAGGGAAAGATTGCTCTTCTCCAGCATCATATCAAACACACACAGCTGGGCGCTGCTTGTGGAGCACCTGGTGAAACTGGTGAGACCCATGCTGTGAGGAGCATGAGGAGCCAAGCATCAGGAGTGACAGAAAGAAGGTGACTTTCCAGCAGCGCCCAGGGAATATTTGGAGTTTTCCCGATCGAAGAAGCCAGAGGGTGTTGCTGGATGGGACCTGCAGCACACGGACCTGACAGACCGCATCTGCACCTTCTCAAAGTTGACTTCTAGGTAATTCTCTTCTGTTCTCGTGAAACTCCACTTGAGACACGGAACACCTTCTGCTGCACTCACTCCGAACGACAGGAGGCAAAGGACAAAGCACCGCGGTATTGAAGCATTTCTCGACAGCGGCCGTCTCACACCTGGAAAGCACAAATCTCGCAACAGTGTAGAGAAAACAGTTGTGATTACAGGTTTTCTTTGGTTTTGTTTTACTGAAGATCATGCCTTGGAACTTTCCTAGTTCTTTGTAGGCAGCTTCTGTTGCAAACACATGATGATTCATACCAACATTAACCCAATGTTTACTATATATAAATATATATATCATCTCTATTTGTTTATGCATATATAAAAATTATGCATTGTGTATAAACATGTATACATATATTTATATATAGCATTATACATTGAAATTAATATTTAGCAATAAAACAGAGATCCACTAGTCCCCAGATTTACCATATGTCCAGTTTGTGATGCTTTTTGGCATTGAGAATTTTTCTACTTGATGCATAAGGATTACAAACTTTACTGGAACAGAACCCTGTCTGATAAGTTTAAGAGGCTTCTCAGGCTGTGGTTTGGAAACCACTGAAATGAATGCCATGACGCAAGTCAGACCAATTTAAAATAAAATGAAGAGCCTTGTCTGTTTCATTTGCATTAGATATCTTGTTGGTTCCAGTGAGAAAGAGTCCCCGGGAAGAATTATGTTTTAACAAGAACCAGTGTTCACCATTCGGTTTTATCAGGATTTAAACTTTGGAAATATCCCTGTGGTTAAAGAAAAAAGTCAGAACCTCACATCCTTCAAGCAGAGCCCTCAAGATAAGATTTAGGCCTTTGGCAGTCAGAATTGTTCTGGTTAGTAAATGATATAAGTAGCTGAGCTTACTGCTTATTACTGATATAGAAGATGTTCTCTAGTTAAGCAGAGCTATTATGGCTTCTGTTTTTGTTGTGCAAATATTTTAACTGTCTGCGCAAGTCTGACAGTTAGTTGCTTGTGCAGGATGCAATCTCACAGAAATATGTTTGAAAACTTTTTTCCCCTTTTTTGATTCCGAAAGCTTTGAATTCAGAACCGCCAAATGGATTTTCTTTTTTCTGGAAAGGAGAATTCAGAACGCTTTATAATCATCCAGGCCCTCTAAACCTATGAGCCTACTCTGAAGAAAGTGGCATTTTGATAAGTAATGTGTATTTTTTTACTGACCACTTACGTATCTCCCTACTGGTTTATGCTTGTTACCCATCACAGACCTAAGCAGATAGTATAAATTTGAAGCAAGCAGTCTAGCAATAGGTCAATTCACTATTTCCAAAGAAACAAAGTGTCCCTGTCCTTGTTAAAACATTTTGCCCTCACATTTACTACTGGACAAGAACAAAGCCCAGGATGAAGTAATTTGTTCTGAAATGTCAATGCAAAGTTGCAGAAATAAAATTTTTCATCAATAGACAACTAAAATTTTACTAAGGTTCACAGCTGTTATTTTGGGCTTTCTCCAAGGACATCAGTAAGTTATTCAGGCTGAGGAACTTCTAGCAAGTGTTTCCCTACTAGTTTTTAACCTTGGACAACTTGCTATTGACAGTCTGTTATTTCTACTGCTCCTTAAACCTTGGGATGCAGGTGCAGCTCTTTGGATCTGATTGCTCATGTTTTCTTGGAGTTTCCTTGAAGGAATTGATGGCTCTCCCTCTTTCTGTGAAGTACAAGTTCTACAGGCTACACGGATAAATGGCCTAGGAAATGCTGCTCCCAATTAAAAAAAAAATATATATAAGAATGGCCCTATTAATATATTAAGGAGCTACAGTGTCTACAGGAAATCATCTGGATTAAAAAGACACAAAGACAGAAAAACAAGGTGACTTCAAGCAAGTGATTCAAGACTATATTTTCAAATACAGATAAGGAAATTCAGTTTCATTAATCCATGTTTAGAGATTAACAACCCCATACTTGTTAATCCACATTCAAAGAGCTCAGGAATCTAATCAGACTCAATAGTTCTAATTGGCAGTTTCTCTCATTACCATCCAGAATGGAAATAAATACAGATGCTGAAGTTAAGCACCTCTTAAAATACCAGCATTGTTTTTTCCACTTCTGCAGAAAAGCACTTTGAGCTTTGTCTTTTTAGGTACATCTTTATCTTCAGCAATATATAATTATCCACAACATTGTAGTACCTGAGCATAGATGCAAATGTTATCCTACAGTAGAAATAGCTCAGAGGAGAAACAATGAACTAAATATTTGCTGTGTGTAACGCTGTCTTCTGTTAGGATGCTCCTTTGGGATCTTAGAGGTGTGGATTTGGATTCCTATGAAGAGTGGGATGAAGCCTCATTTCCACACCGTAGATGAGCATTTTTCTCTTTGCAGAAAGACTGGATCTGAACTCTGCAGCGGATCTGAGCTATGCACATCCACTGTCCACTACGCCAAAGAGAAGCCAGAATTTGGACAGGATGGTGATTAGCGTTTACATTGATGCATGTAATTTCTGTGGCTCAGCCCGTCTCACTTGTGCCATTGGCATGAGATGTCCAAGTGGCAACAAATGCATATGGACTTGGCAGCCCTTCTCATGCCTAAACTGTCAGACATTCAGATTAATCGTGCCTTCACTATCTTGGAGTATAAACAGCAGACGAGAAATCTGTAATGAAGGCAGCTATGGTCTGCACCAGTAACTGACCAGTATGTACCCTGCTCTTATGCAGATCTTGAGAACTGGGCTAATGACAGTGTATGATTGATAATTACATCTGTTCTTTCTCTTCTGTCTGCCTGTTCAGCAGAAAGTGTCTTGGCTCTCTGCGAAGACAGGGAGAGCTTACTTTTTACATGCAGCCACACATGTTTTCAAAGGTATCATTTCTCCTACTGGAAGGGTATAACTTTCTGATGAAGTCATTGACATACAACTTGAAATATGATCCCATATGGAATCTGTTCTTTAGATTTCACGCACTTGTCACAAGAATGACTTGTGACTTTCTGTTAACTTCTGTTTTCGGACCTGTCAGTCTTAAAGTACCTTTTCTTATACATAACACAGTGGCTTCACTACTCTTATCTGATTTAAAATGTCTCTATATTGCGTCATTTGAATTATCTATTAGAAACAAAACACAGTGTTGTTTGGTCAAGTATGTTCAGATCCTTTTGTTTTACAGTGTAACACTGCAGGCTGATAGGCATTTATCACTTCAAAAGAATCTCTTGTAAATCAGACTGAACACTGAGACCAGCCACCTAATTTATCATCAAGTACAATCAAAGATTACAGTTCATCAAATACCAAGAGCAAAGCTGTTTTTCTATAGGTTTTTTCTTAGCTCTCCTAAATTAAAAGAGGCTTCCTTCACTTTGATAATATGTAAATAATAAATAAAAGTGTCTGCTTATACTTTTCTTACTAGCTTCTGTAATAACCCTGTGGTGATGAAAACAACTATCATCTGCTAACTTGTATAACTGGCATGGTTTTAAGAACTCTGAAGCCCTGCTTCAAGGCATAACTAAATGTCAACAGAGAGGCATATTTCCCACCTACACAAGTAGGCTCGTAAGTTGTGATTGGAGGAATACTTGGAGTATATTTGTTCTCATTAACAAGAATTTCACAGCCTGTTTCCATGAATAGATCAGAAAAAAAAAAAAAGTCTAAAAGGTTTAGATACCTAAAGCAGGACTTAGGCAAGAGACTGTTACGTCTTCATCTGTGGATGAATTTGTCGCCACCTGAAGACTTCTTCTCAGGTGCCACTAAGACCAATATTTATTGTAATGGATGACCTTAAAGCTTGTAAATTAACTAGTTACCTAGTTAGTCCAGACATGTACAGAAGTATGATACCACTGATATGAGGTTGGCCACTGTGGAGAGCCCTTGAGTAGGCTCAGCCGCCCTTGATATGCCTGATCCTGTTGGTTATTTGGAGCATGTGTTCTTGAAGCATCGTATTCCCAGCAAAACACAGAAGCTACTGTTGCTGTCTCTGCAAACGGAAAGACATGAACTAGTGGGATTGCTGCTTTGTTTTCCGCACTTATGGTCACCTACAACATACAAAGCAGGCTTTACTACTGCTCTTCAGAGGAATTCAAACCTGTATCTTTCAGATCCCAAAGAAACATATTAACACTTAAGCTTTACAGACGGTCAGGCTGGAGAAGGGAAAATGAGACATGTTCTTTCTGCCTTGCCTTCTGGAAGATACAGGTATGAGGAGAGAAAAACCCCAGGCTACATAAAGACAGCACAAGAAGGAATACGAATCAGCTACTTAGACATCAACAGGCAAGAGACAGGTATAATGTTTTACTGATGACTGTAAATTTTTAGCTATTAAATCCACCTTCCTTTAGAAGACACTTCTGAGCTCGAACTGTAAAGGACAAAGGTTCTTTCCTCCATACTGACGTGGGAATTTCATACAGGCTGACCGCACACTCCCTGCAGCCTTTTCTTGTTGCCAAACCTAGAAATCCAAATGTTCCATTTGACATGTGGTTGTTTCAGCTCCTAAATCATCCCACATGCCATGCTAAAAAAAACCCTTCACTTAGGTATCCAAATTCTTCAGACTAACAGCCTAAAATGTAGGCATCTAATCCTTATCACTTAACACTTTAATGAATTAGACCATAAATGACTTGCTCAAGATCACACAAGAAGCCAATGCCAGCAACTGAAATCCTGTCTTCTCCTGCTTGGTCTAGTGCTTTACCTGACACTGAATTTACTTACTAAAAACACCAGAGAATTCACTTATACCAATACATTGATGCAAAACAGTGGTGTATCACATTAGATTTCCATACACAAGGAAGACTGCAACCATCCTTGTACTGTATCACTAACGTATCTGACTGTGAAGGTTGACTTCTTGAAGAGAAAAGAATATCCACTAAAGTTCCCATGAACCCTGCTGAGAATCACAATTATTGTGGAGTTTGTGATGAGAATTCCTGACTACAGAAACTGGAATGAAATCACCAAGCTAGTTTCATGAGACAACTACTGTATTCTTCCTGCTCTCCACACCTGCCAGATTTTTCTATCCTGGATCTTCAATTTTATTACCCTTAGCCAGCAAAAGTTGATTTTTCTGAAGTTTGAGTTCTTGAATAATGATGTAAGAATAAGTGGCTGGCAAGACTGACATAATGACAATGTTCCGGTAGCCAGAATAAACACAAATGAATGAAAGAGTCTCCACCTGAAATGCTCCATGTCACGTGAAGCTAGCAGTGTGAGAAAATTCTGCTTTTCGTTTTAGCTGTTTCCAAAAACCCATGGCTTCCTCAGATGATTCAAAAAAAAAGTACTAAAGGTGGCAAGGAGGAGTATGAGAGAGATGTTGTCAAACCTGCCTAAAATGTCATCCTTTTCAACACATGGCACAGGTCTATTTGAGGGAAACCTAAACTAAATGAATGGGGTTTTGCTTTTACTGCTCTAAAAGCACAGTTAACGTATCTCTATCTTCTCCCTTAGTTCATAGGAAATCTAGGTCTGGGTTCTGCCTTTGCCAGCAGGATTTCCTGAGAGAATGTTCTAAATAACAAGTTCAAAGCTTTTCCAGAGTGGCTGCATGCAACGCACTTTTCTTTGCACCGCTTTTGGAGCTTTTTCACTCCTTGTTCATTTTTTATGTCACAATTAAATAGTGACTGAAATGGAAAAAGGCTCCCCAGCTGAGGATTTGAATAGTGAGTTCCGTTTTCTGCTTCATCAAATACATAAAGCTAAAGCTGTAGTATCTCCCTCCTTTACAGGGATGTTCGGAACACCTCACCTAATACGTTGTGTCTCTTTCCTTCCTTTCGTTCCCCAAACACCATTCCATACAAATTCACCTGTTCATTCACGCCAAATGGAAGAATTGCAGGGGGAAAGCTATGAAGTCCATGAATTTTCTGTGGCCTGACTGTTAGGGTGCTGCCTGGTCACATACAGATTTGAGTCTTACGTAGAAAGCTGCTTTGGGGACTTTTCTCAAAATCCCAACTATCATTTAGCCTAATCAGAAATTCCTGACTCATGCACAGCACTGGGAGTCCAGACCTCCCTTGGAAGTCCTAATGCTCAGCTACTGCAGAACTACTTCTTGAGGCACCACAGTGAATCTAGCTCTGGATAAGTATTCTATCATTCATCAGTAATTGAAATTTGCAAATATTGCTCATCACCAAACAAGTGATAACATTTTGACTAGCAAATGACAATTATTTTACATTTTAGCATAACAGTTTTTGTGCTTTGGAGTATGAAAGCACCTGCTTCTCTTTTAATATCCATGTACTAAAAGCCTCAGATGGGTATATCTCTTGCTAAAGAATTAAGTGTTATTGCACAGTGTGTCAGAGCAGCAACAGATAAAGGAAAATTCTTAAGTAATTGCTCCAGTTGTTTTCCTTCCCACTTGCCTAACTCCAGCCTCTTCTACCAAAATAAGTGATAAAACCTTGTTCATTAATCTTCAGACTAAGTGTTTGGCACAGAAAAGTTGTACTAGAGATGTTTGAGTTTAGAAGCCTTGTCTTTAGTCTTACCTGGGAGTTGCTCTGTGTGTTATTACTCACACGTACATGCCCAAGAACAGCGTTTAATTTTAGCATGTAATAAGAAAATAAACCTCCTGTTTACTTTTGTTCACCACTAATTAGATATAATACTTTCCTCAACATTTGGCAAATCATAATTACATAAAATTAAGGAAATTGAGCGAATGTTCATAAGGAAGGCAAACACACAATTCAGTGAGAGTCTTTCCTCTGTCAGGTAAATAAATTCCATCCATCTACACACCCAAACCAAATTCTCTCAAAATCAATGGAAAGGCTCCCATTGGCCTCAGTGGCTTCTGGATCAGACCCAGCCTATTCCCATTAAAGTCAGCTCAGGACTTGAGCTAGATCATGATGTAACTGAATTAATTAGCATTAAATTATGAGAAACTACTCTCCATTACTACAAATTACTTGTAAAAAAGCCAAGCTTTACTAGTATTAATGATTTCAGCAGTGTTAGATGAGAGTTTCTTTCCATGAATATTACTAATTACAACTTCAGGACCAAGTTCAGACTTTCAAATGTCCATTGCCATTTTACAGTAACAGGCATACAAAACCATGGGTGCCACCTCATCTCGCTTGAGTTGGGCAGAATCAAATTCATCATCGTGACTCTTCTCCTGGACTATGTGCTTTATTGTGTTGGACCATCGTAAAGATGCTATTCTTTAGGAATTTTGCAGAGCCTGAAAGTCCTCTGCTGTGAACTTTTAGGCTGTTTGGATTTGGTGCTCTGATTTAATATATATAAGAGAGCTTCAAGCTGGGAATTTGATGCTAGGTCTGTACTTCTGGCTCGAGCCCAGCTGTCTACATTTGGAAATGTATTTGATTTTGGAACACACTTTTCTGGAATGGAATGTCAAGAAAATACATAATCAAGAGGGCATCATAGGTAATGAGCTACAAAAACCTGTTTGTCACCCTCCTCCCACAATGGCAAAGAGCCTTCTACAGCTGCTAATTAGAAAATTAGAACACCACAAATGGATTATATTTTACTGGCAGCATAGCGTCTTCCCCCCAGTGTTTTAAAGTACTTTTGAATTGTTTGCTGTCAGCAAAACAAGTGCGCTACCTGCGATCCTATAGACAACAAAGCCCGGCAGCAGGATTTCAGTCAGGTGATGTCACCCAGGTAAAATTGTACTGACAAGCTTTTAATTAAAGTTTTCCCACACATCTTTCTGCTGGTCCCCAGGAGCTATTATTCATTATGTGCCGACTGTCAGCCAATTGTGAGTCGGGAGGGAAGTGTTTTATTTTCAAAGCCCTTGCTGACAGCTAGAGAACACTTTGTTATACAATCTGTTTACTTTTTTCACACACACAATCTTGCTAAAGGGGAAATGGTCATGCAGTAGTGTTTACAGTTTATGGCAATAATTAAATGCATCTGGCAGAGCAGTAGCTGAAAGGAGGTCGGTGTGGGTGTGGGTGAAAAGCCATAAAATTCCTCCTATAAACAGTTACTCTCACCTTGCAGAGCCCCTAGCGTTTTAAGACAAAGTTTCTTTGGGAAAGGGCAGGTCCAAACAGGTGCAGAGATTCTGAAATGGGAATATTTGGATCTAGCCATGTGGTACTTGATGCTAAGAAACACTGTCCAGGAATCAGGGTAGTGCTCTGGTCTCATCTGTGACTAGGACAGTCTGAAGTGGTTATAGAACAGCTGCTTGGCCTTTGTGTTGCTAAATCCCAAAGTACTTACCCCTACAAGAAAAAAATGGAGAATGCGAAACAACTTGCCACCAGATGAAAGCAGAAGCCGGTGTGGTGTCCTGTTTCAGCAAAGGGCCAGTATTTGACGCTTAATACTTACAGAGAAACAGTCCTCTCAAAATTTTTAATGGATTACAACAAAACCCTTTTAATCAGTTGACCGGTGATGATAAATTTAGAGTTATGAACAACTTTTAAATCATGGTAAAAAGTTGTAGGCAATAATCACTGCCTCACTGTAAGTATTTAATACTTCTGTTTATCAGGCATAATAGAAAGTCAACAAGTATTCTTAAAATGCTATTAGATGAATTAAAACTTGTGCAATATTCATATACAGAGGTAAAAAAGAAATTGCATGCCACTTGCTGCCGGGCCATTGGTAATTCTGTGGAAATCACTTCCACTACAAAGCAAAGAGACTGGAAAGTAAATTATTTGATGAATATTTAGATAGCTTCTTTTTCTGATATTATTATAAGTTACTACAGAAATTATAGAAAGGATACACAGTGAATGAAAACCTTTCACTGCTTTTAAGTGCCTTTAAATAACTACTTTCTTAGGAAGTCATTTTCTTGGATGGAAAAAAGTTAAGGAAATCAAGGAATGGATTCTTTAAAATGGGTAGTTTCTGTGGTTATGGAGCATTAAACAGTGGGCCTTAGTTGTATATAAACAGGGATGGGAGGTAGTTGCTGTAGAGAATGCAGTATGCCTGCCTTAAAAAGCCTTTTCTGTTTGGCTATCATAAAAAGTCTTTAGCCCACCAGGATATGAGCACATCAGTGCAGGTTTCATTAATGGAAAGGGAGACATTAAAAATTCTAATTGCAAATTTCACTCATAGGTGTCACTTTGTGATTGTGTTTTCCCACTATTAGTGTATTTTTTTTTCTTCTCTAATGAAAGATTTATTTTATTATTTTTTAATTTTACTGGATGATAGGAGCAAGATGATATTTTTACATTTTTTTGTCTCATTCACAGACAGCAAATAGATCCTAAGATACTACACAGTTACATTCAAATTAACATATTTGTGATCATACCATTTTCATCTTCCCAAGCTTAACAAAACCAACACACTATGAATAATGTAAGCAGTTTATGTTAATCTTTATTTTAAGATCAATGTTATGAGGGAATAGTATTACTTTAGGATCAGCATTATAAACACTAACAGCAAGATTTCTCAGAGATTTCAGAAACCCAAGTATAGAGATTAGGTAACATGCCTGAGATTTACAGGGTAGAACAAGTGAGGAAGCTCTTGCTTCAAGGTTCAAAGCTGCCCATGCATTTTAGTCAACGACTATTGCATTGAAAATCCATGGAGCAATAAGCACAACCCTAGGCTCCTCGCTGATAAGGGGAAAAGGACTCATCAGCCAGTCATGACCATTTCACTCTCTTCTGGTTGGCAGGAACTGAAAGGCAAAAGAGCCAAATATCTTCAGACAGGGATTGCACATCTTCCTCCTGGAGCTAGTCTACATCTAGCTGACCTGAAGTGATAGGAAGTAACTGCCTGCAAGTGGCTTCCCAGCTTTCTTCCTCGGAATGAGCCTTCCTTTGTGATCCTGGTAAGGCAAAACAACACAAGACGACACCGCCCGATGCTCAGCACACAAGTACTGGAGAACCGAAGTTGAAGCATGTACCACAGCCTCTTCATTGCTACTGATACGTGGCTCAGTTAAAGCAGCAATGACTACTGGTGCTACAAAAGTGCAATCATGTTGAGTAGTGTGTGAGAGAGTGATAATGAAGTATTAGCAACATACCATACTAATGGAAAAAATATTAAATTGTGTACAAAAAAGTTCAAGTGGACACTCACCATCTAACTAAACTTTTTTTAGCAGTGTGCTTAAAGGATCTATTTTTTGCCCGACACAATTTGATATTATCATCAAAGGTCTGAAACGAAGCTAAAATAGAGTAGCACAAAAAGAGACGGACTTAAGTAAATTATAAAGACTGGTCAGTTATGTAACCCATTGCATTTCAGGTTAAGGAATGTCATACCCATTGGCTCTTGAATCAAAATGATTGGAGTTTAATAATAACCAGATAAGCATGAACTGTCCTTCTTCTTCCAGGATACATGATCATTTAAATATCCTTTTATGCCCTGGCCTCCCAGTTTCCCACCATCACCCATTACCTCCCATAGTTGCTGCTTCTTTCAGATCCTGGCCCCTGTTTTCTAAACTGTGCTTAAGTTGGGGGAAGAAAGTAAAAAAACCCAGACATATTTTTTATGGGGTATTTTTCACATATTACAAGCACTTACAAAAGGGTATCTTCAAAATAGTCTATTTAGAATACAAAACAGATCTGCCCCTGAAAACAAACAAACAAACAAAAAACAACAAAGAAACAACCAAACAACTTTGACAGTTTTGCCTACCTTCCCCAGTGTCTCTTCACACCTTTCATTTCCAGATAAATTCTGAATAGCCACCAGAGAAACCAACCAAGCTTCTTTTTCTGATGTGCTATCCCCTCTGGCTATGTAACATACCTCTGGCTTAATAAAAGGAGAACTACTTCTGTCTAGAGTATACCCAATTCAGGCTTGAAATTTTTAAACCTTTAGCTGCTCAAAAATAGTGGCTTATATCAGAGTCAGTATATGGTATGATTACTGCTATAGCAAAGAAGGTTACTTAGCATGACAGAGATCATAGCTTGACAATGGACTACGGCTTGGCTTTCTGTCATCCACTGGACCCCTATTTGTTGTCTGAGAAAGTAAATAGTAACACCTATTTTCTGCTTTTTGTGTCTTCCTTGACAAAAAAAATGCATTTCAATACACTTCCCATTCAATTCTTGCCATTCATCTGGATTGGCACATTGTCTTCCTCCTGCAATGTGTTTTAGCTGATTTGGAGTTACCAAGAAGCAATTTTTTAATTCTAAAATGAGATTTACAAAAAGGTCCCTCTGGAAACTGATGGTGCCCTGCAGGGCTCTCGCTCCAGGCAGCTGAGAAAGCACGTGAAGCTACCATAAAGGCTTCTGTTGGAACAATTCTTCCTCCTCACCTTCAGCCAGGTTATTTCCCATAGTAAACTGCAGGTTAGACTGGCAGATATCTTGCCTGCCTTTCCCTCCCTTTTCTTTTTTTGCCTCTGTTTATATTTTCAGTGAACCGATGCGTCTCCAAACATGCCTGTTATATTTCACTTTAGTCAGTGCAGGAAATTGCTCTACTTGTGGTCGCTCTCTCTCATTTCTCTATTCGGGTGCTGCAATATGAATTTGTCTTAATTTCCAAGTTGTTACAGTGCAATACCTGTTTTAGGGTGTTCTTTGCGGGGGTTTTTAAAGCAGGGAAGAAGAAAAGATATAGCAGGTACCTTTCAGGAACACAGATCGTTCTTGTCCTTCCTTCACTGCTTTTACAACACTGTGAATGAAGAAAGCATTAGGGATAGGAGGCAAACTGCGCGAGGAAACCCCCACAGAATTATTACGTTGACAGCCTGAAGAAGCGCGCTGTAACTCACTGTTCATGGCCGGCCACATGTGCCGGACCTATGAGTTCACCCACAGTTCGCGTCTCCGCAACGCGATGCGAACGGCTCTGGAGATAGTATTTCTCTCCTTGCACTCATCAGTGTGGCTCTCCCTATCATCAGCTCCCTATAAAGCAGGCTCTGGGCTGGTCTAATTGAGATTTCAGTCTTCCTGCACCTCCTCCTCTCCATGTTAACAGTGTGGACAGCGAGCAAAATGAGCACAGACACCAGGCTGGCTCTACAAGCAGCTGACACAAGCAAGCTTGGGGCAAGCCAGCCTTCCCGTGGCTCGAGCTTTTCCTTGGAGCACGGACTAAGCGCAAACCTCACACCTGAGCTACCACATCCCTTCGTCCGGTGGCAGGGAGCGATAGCGTCCTTTGGGGCACCGGCTCCTCAGCAGCCCGTGTCTGGAAGGAAACGAACGGATGAAAACGCTAGGACAGCAACGCCTTGTCAGACCAAAGGTCTCTGGGATCCTTTCTTGAATCCAAAGATGTCTCTGGAACAGCTAGGGAACAGGACAAACTCGTGCTGATGTTTCTGCTGGATAATCTGTCATCCCTCAGTAGCAACTCAAACTTCCGAGCCAGAAATAACATTTTCATATTTATAATTTTTTCTTCCATTAGTTTGTCCAATCACTTTTGATCTCGGGTAAATTCCTAGCATTCAGAACATCCTTTTGGCAGGGGATTCCACAACTAACCATACATTATAAGAAAAACTGCCTTCCTTGTTTGGGACCTGCCAATGTCTTGTTTCATTTGATGACTTTAAAGTTATTGCAGTGGAAGAAACAGTGCTAACTACTATTCTCACCTTCCCGTCATGAATATATAGACCCATGTCACATCTCTCCTGTGACATATCCTTTACAAAAAATCCCAGTCATATGAGATATTTACTTGCATGGGAGTCATTCCATACCTCTGATCGTCCCTGCTGTCATCTGACTTTCCCAGATCCTGTGCTCCTTTCAAAGCTGGGATGCCAGTTCTACATCCAATATTCATGATGAAGATGGGGGATTGATGCAGCACAACAGTAACACCTTCTATTTTGAGCTCTATTTGTCATCGTATTTCATAATACTTTATTATCTTTTTTAACTAGTGTTGAGCATAGTTTTCATGGAACTACAAAGTTAGGAGTATTCCCTGATGCATATCACTTCAAATTTATCTACCCCAAATTTCATTTGCCATTTGGTTCGTTGCTCACTTATTGCCATGATGTCCTTGTGCAGTACTTTGCAGGTGTCTCTCATTTTTATAACCTTGATTAACTTAGTAACACCTGTGAATTTTTTCACCTCACTGCTCACTTTCTTCTTAAATCATTCGTTAGTATGGTGAACAGCACATATACGACACAGACCCGTGTAAGACTCCACTGGTGATCTCCTTCCGCTGTAAAAATTTATTTCTACGTGATTTTCCTCATAACAATTTTTTATCCATGTGAGATTTTTCTTTTATCTCACAGTAAGTCAGTTCAAGAGCTTTTGGAGAAGAAACTCCGAACAGAAATGTTTTTGGAAAACCGAATGGCTGCATCAACTGATCTTCCTTATCCACATACTTCTTGACTTCATCAAAGAAGTCATAGCTCATTAATTGATTAGAATTCTTTTCAGAACAACTTGATGATTCTTCCCTAATATATTTTAGTCCTTATTATATTTATCCCTCATGTATTATATTTATCCATTTTTTATCGAATTCTATCCTTTACTGTACTTTCTACCAATGTTCTGGGCAGGCACATAGCTTACAGACTTATATTAGTCCCTGAATGATCTCCTAAAAAACTGCATCTTGAGTCTGTTACAAGGGAAATTATATGCCACAGTTAATATTTCAGCTATTTCATCCAATGGAACCTCTAGAATCTGAGAGGCAGATGAACATAAGGTGGTTTTATGTTCAGTTCCGTTTATTGATTTTTTCCTCAGCTCCTTCTACTCATATCTTTATTTTGAGACAGATCCTGTGCGTTGCACCCAGAAATAGGAATTATTCTGTTTGAAACTCCCAAAACTTTTGATATGAAAAAAACCTTTTTCAATTTCTTTTTTTACCATAAAATTATCTTCTCTGAGCTACCTGCAGATCTCCTGGAAGGCTTCCTACTCCTAATATATTTGAAAATGATTAGTACTTTTTATGCCTTTTGTAAATTGTTTCTCAGACTCTTTCTTGCCTTTTTTTTATATGTTCAAATCAATAGTTACCTTAATGTTCCTTTTTGTTTTCTTCCTTTGGATAAGATATCAAGCTTTAGCTCTGCTGTACTAAGGAGGCACAGCAGCCTGTACAAACACAGAGAGAGATGTAAATTCTTGAATTCTCGTAAGGGATGTGAACTAAGAGATGAGAACTGTGGATGTCTTGCCATGTCTTTTGAGAGCAGTGGCTTAAATGTGAAAAACACCAGTGAACATGTGTGGCGTGAAACCTCACTGTACTTCATATGTCTGAAAAATGGAAGCATTTATAAGAAATACTACAGTATATAAGAATTAATATAGTATGAGCAGAGAAGAGCATTACTCAACCTCCAGATTTAAGCCAACTGACATTTGTTGGCTCTACTCATACAGCCTCTATCTCACCAAACATGCAAGTTAAACTGTGCTGACAGGTATACAATCATAAACCAACAGATTTCAGCCACTGACAGAAAATAGGCTGCACCTTGTGGTCATAGGTTTCTTGCTTTCCAGACAATATTCATGCTTAAAACAAGTAGAGGCTCCACAGTTTGACCATAATACTTCAAAGCACTGTTCCACAGAGTCAAAAGGTAAATCCAATTCCTCTAAAATACCAGGTTCCTGGGATTGGTCATGGTGCTGAGCAGAAACCATGAACCTCAGTGGACACGAGTGACTTATTTTTTTAAACTGCTCTAAGGAAATTCTAAAAATAGTTGTAGGAGTTGGTCATTTTAGAGATGGTTGTATCTCGGGAACTTCTTACCTAAACTAACCTGGGACTAGCAAAGCAACTTTACAGGGCAAACTCATGAGGTAGTTGACCTTTAGTAAAAAAACCAAAACAAACAAAAAACAAACAAAAAACAATGCAAACAAAACACACACACAAAAAAAGGCAACAGAAATTGTAAAAAAAAATATTTTTGTAGTCCCTAGATACACACACCAACAAACAAGTGAACATGGAATCTCCTCCATCACAATTAGCAAAGGGAAAAATCACTTTTGTATTCCATAGAGTGGTTTGCTTCCACCATCTGTCCAGCTGAGCTATTGAGCAAAACCTGAAGTGAATGAGGGTGTTTCACATTAAAACATTCTTTACCTTCTTATGACTCAGTACTATTCAATGAACACATTTTAAGTTCCCAGGAAAAATGTTTCTTCCAACTAATGCTCAGATTTACTACACATAGTTAAGTCCATATTCAAATGTGTAAAAATAATCAAAATAAATGCTCATATGGTCTTTAATTTTCTAAAAATCAGTTCTGCTCCATACAGAATAAGGCACTGAAATAACAAGTGCACCAGTCAGTGAAATGCTTTACAGAGAACAAAATATAGGTACTTTGTTTCATCGGAGAACTGCCATAATCATATGACAGTTATACTATAAGTTATGGGTAAGGAGACAGGACAGTGCATTAGATTAATACTTTGCCTTTTTAATCTATTAATCTACCACCTCTGGGACATGATTTTAAATCCACTGCAGAGCAAAGTGACTGAAAATCATTCCATCCTGACAGCTTTGAAAGATCACAAGTGAAACGTGTTAAGAAGGTCTCAACCCAGTTGATACTGAACAGGAGCAGTCATCTCAGAAGATATCCAGCACTGGTCCTCTTTCAGCGTTCTCACCAAACCAGATCGCTTTATTACAGCAAGGGGTATTTCATACTAGACTGGTGATAAAATGATTGAAATACATGCTAAAGCAGCCCAGGACGAGTACGCTACAGATTCACTGTCAAAGACTATTGCATGTCCACTAGTCATGTACAAAAAGCCAGGAAAACATTTTCCCTACTGATGCTGGTATGAAAAGGGCAGAAGGATATGATGTAAAAGCAATGCATTTGATTGGGTTTTAACTTTTTAGAATAGACAAGATAATGACAAAATCATCCGAAAGGCAGAAACGAGCTAGGCAAACTGTTCTGCAGCATTACTGCATTATTTTATATTACAACTGCAAATTCTCTAGCTGGTCTTTTCTAACTACAGCAAGTTTGTTTTAAAAGCGTTTTTTCAAAGATGCAAAATATCCCAGCAACTGCTGTGGTTTCTTTTCTCTCACTAATAAATGTGAGTAAAGACAAATAACAGCTTTAGTACTTTTCCTGCTGGCGAATTCCTAATTAAATAGTTTATTAGTAGATTATCTAACCTTCATTTAATGAGGCCCTCCAGATGTCGTGTCTTAAGTGAAGCAAAAAGGAAAACAGCTGAATGCTAAGCACAACATAATTGGTTATGGTCAGCTTGGAAAAGACTGCATTCTCGTGTTACCATTACTGTAATAACATATGATTCTCTCTAGAAATTGTCAATGAGTGATGACCTACAGAAAATCCTTTAACTATCTCCAGTTATAATTTTAAATATACTCAGCTGTATTTGCTTCACTTCTATTTAACATTAGTCTTCTCCCCACTACTCCTGTGCAGCTGTCTCTAACACTTAGAGATTCCAGCTTGCACTTTTCTGCTCTCTTTATGACACCTCCATCTTTATGATGAAGTTTCTTCTAGTTGTTCCTCCTAAAGAACTGTGTCCAGTACAGATTCATATTTCTTTTCCTTAATAGTTAGACAGAAAAATCATCTCAAATGATTCTATACAGGATTTTTCATGTGATGATAATAATTGATCAAAAATAAAGCATTTAAGATTTAAGTAGAACAAACAGAATTTTCATACAGGAGCAGAAACAACCTGTTAGTATAATTGACTATCAAAAAGTCTAAATTTAAGACACGGCCTACATAAGCATGATGAGAAGCATTTAAAACACAATATAAGAATTTTTTTTCAGTCCTCGTGTTGAATCTTATTGGAGAAGTACCAAGTTTTCTTCCAGAGAAACATGGAGACGATTCATTTATATTTTCAGTGCTTATTAGCATTTTAAAATTAGTCATGCGACACTTCTTTGAAGAGTTCAACAACGGAATATAGATACAGGAAGATAAAGCTATTTTCCATGAATGTCCAAAAGATTTTCAAAGGAACTATGTAGTCATGGGGTAAAAGGGATTATAGCATGGACAAATACTGTACTACTATGCTGGAAACAGAGGGTGGGAAGAGATGGTGAATTCTTATGTTGGAAGGAGGTTTTTTCACTAGAATGATCTGCCTTAGGGTTCATGCTGTTCATGTCCCTGGAAGAAGGACAACCGGGTGACAAATTTTCTGATGACACGATTAAGGACAGTAAAGGATCTCATGTGATTCAGGGTCTGGGCAATAAAACAACAGATGAAATTTAGTTTTGATAAACCTGGACTGATGCCTACGGTAAAATAAGTCCTACCTCTCCATGTACAGGATGGTCCCTGAGCTGACCACTGTCACTGAAGTATGAGATCTTGGGGTTATGATGGAAAATTCCATGAAAACAGAAACTTGATGCACTCTGGCAGTCAAAAAGGCAAATCAACCATTAGGAATTAGAAAACAAAAGTATATTATTATGTCACTCAGTAAACAGATAGTTGACCCACATCTTGAATGGGGTCCCCCCATCTCCAGGAGGAGATCATTGGTTCAGAGGAAGGCAAGAACAACCAGGAGTATGGATCACTAAGGAAGCACTTCAGTTTCTTCAATTTGGAAAATAAACAACTATAGCAAGGTGTAATAAAATCATCTTTAGGATGGAAAGGATGGACAGGGGTGGCCAGTTCCCTGTCACTTGCAGTATAATAACTAAGAGGTGCTAAATGTTGCTAGAAAGAGGAAGGTTCAAAGGAAAGAAAAGAAGGTGATCTTTCCTAAAGCAATGTAGTTAGAGTGGGATTCCCTGTTGCAAAATTTTATAAATACTGAAAGCTTATATATGTTCAGCAGGAGCCCAGGCAACCCCTGTCAGAGAAATACCGTGAAGTTATTAAATACACAGAAATCACACCTGTGTGAGGAACTGGATGGTGGTGAAGCACTCTTTCCTTTTCTTTTGGAAAAGATTCCTTTCTTATACAAGAACACAAGATAATTAAAAAAAAAATCCTTTGAGAGAATTTTTCCTCTTTCATTTCTATAATTGAATATTTTTTCTTTTTCCTTCAAATTTCATGAAGATACAGATAAGATTGTACATGTTCATTATTCCTATTCCTTCAGCAATTGATCTGATCTTTAAAAAGGTCTAGGAAGTTCCACAGTAGAAAAAGAAATAAGAAAAAAAAAGACATTTGGAAAGAAATATTCCCATGGTTTTCATTTTTTATATTTGCTATCAAAAAAGAAGAATAATGAAGAAGAAATAAAAATGTGGATTTTCAGCAATACAATTTTCCAAAGAAACATGATAAAAATGGAAAGTCTCAATAAAGTAAAAACATGTTCATTTCAAATTTTACATAATTGGATCCATTACTATTTTTAAGGTTTATATAGCCTTATATACATACATTCTATGAATAAACATATTTTGCAAATAACATAATAAATTGATAATTGATAATGACATTCAAAATAATTCTATTTTTGCTACACCATTTGTGAAACATATAAAAAAAGGCAATCCTGCAGTCATTTAAAACTCACATCAGGCACAAATGCTAGCGAGGGTCTGTTGGGCCTTAAGGACATAAGGGGGGGAAAATGAGGGAAATAGTTTGCTGCCTGCATTTTTTTCCAAGGACTGTGCTCAAAATGTAAGCAAGCAGACTACAAAGGCAAAACTTTAACTCATTCTGACCTTTTGCATTAGGGAGTTGCATTTGTTTCTTTGATCATCAGCCCTGCTGAACTCAGACTAAACTAAAACTGCCTGGTTTTCATCCAGGTATTTATTTCTTGTGAGAAAGTTAGTAAGCAGAATATTTTATTCAAAATGAGGATGATGTTTAGCTGAGTATTGTAAAGCCTAATGTTAACATTTAAGACCTGCCCATCTCACATTATCATCAGATAGTTTAATGCGATGCTAAATAAGACCAAGTAGAGCGTAAAGACCGCAGGGGAAACTACTCAGAACAGTTCTCCATGGCAAAGGGCACCTGCACCCTGCCACTTTCAGAGCATTCTCTAAGAAGAGCCAACCTTCTGCAAGATTATCATGACTGACTGGATTTTCATCTGACACTTTTCAGTGAACAGTCATATTGATGTATTTGATCTATGAGTTGTGTTGAGACTGACTATTTGATGGAATACTCGTAACAACCATTTTTCTGTTTGTTATTAAAAGTTAGTGACAGGTCACCCACACCACATGGTCTTGTTTCTGTACCCTAATTGGATCATTTAATCTTGCTAGATACTTGCTACCTCCATCAAAATCAAATTGAGTTTTATTTCTTTAATAAATTCATCCTGACTGCACTTCTGTAGTTATAGTGAACACTTACAGGAACAAAACTTAGCTTAAAGTGGTGTTTATGCAGCATGAATATATAAGATGCAAGTGCATCAAATTCGTAATTTTTGAAAAATATTTGTCAATATTTTTCTTAAATTGTCGGTTAATACCAACATGGATGATTGCCATCAATAACTAATGGAGGTAGGAGGACGGAGGAGGTATTTGGGATTTAGTATGCGGAAGATGTTTAACCAAGCTTTTGCAAAACTGATCTTGCAACAATGAATGTACTTAAGCTCCAGGACTCCTGGGAAGCAGATCATTCAGACTAGGTACGACTCTGTTCTTGAGGGAAATGTATGAACTAAGGTGAAATTATTTATAATTTGGACTAACTGCAGTCAAAGTCTGAATCCACAACAAAACTGTAATATGTGTTTGAAAACTACACAGGAAAAGTCAACGGATATCAAGGTGGTTACTGGGTCTTGGTCAATCGCTTAGAATTGTGTTCTCCAGGTAAGTGCAAGTATCCCAGTACAAAGATCCTTTACAAAAGCAGTGCTCAGCTTGTGGCCAGTTGCTTTTTTCTCTAAGGATAATCACTTAGAGCTGTTAGGAGGTTCAGATACAGCTGTCTGGGCTTCTTTGAAATCAAATAGTCTTTGAACAATTTCCCCTTCTGTATCAGAGTTTGCACAAATACATCATGCTTTCCTCATTTGATATTGCCATGAGTTATTTGAGAGAAGAGCGTGGTGAAATATGAAAAGGCGACAGCAAATTCCCATGCTAGGTGTCAACAGTATAAATTAGATCTATTTGTACTTCCACAACTTAGTTATGCCAGCTTAACTGGCACATTTCCATTCTAAAGTATAAGTAAATACTAATGAACTGCTCCAAGGTATATGGTATTAGAAATCCTCACTTTGTACAGAAATGTAGTAATGACCAACACTGAACTATAGTCAAATCTTGCACCGCCCTGCAGAAAACCCTGTGGGAAAGGCTAAGCTCTTTGGCATGACTTAAAGACTAATATTGCTCTAGGTAGGCCAAGTGAAAAAGCAAATCAATGTAAAAAGCCATGGACAGAAAGTGCTTTTCCACCTTGCTCCCCTGAGACCAGGTAGGTCAAACCCAGAGCCTCACGCTGCACCTTGCGACAGGAGCGCAGCCGAGCTGACGGTGGAGAACCACTCTCTCCAACCACATTTAATACGTGATTCAAAGCCATCCGTGCAAAGCATCGCACGAAATCCTGTGAAGATTGTATCTCGGTGTGACAAAGGGAGGGATTATTGTAGCAGGATCTGGATCTGAGAGAGGCAGTTGCAATCTTCTGAGAAAGCACACAGGACCAAAAGGAATCTGTGGAAATCAAATCAGCCTGTTTATTTGACCTGTGGAGGCGTGGGCCTTTTCTCCATGACAAAACACACTCTAATTTAGTGGGAAATGTATTTATTTTAATTATGCTATTTGCAAATGTTCTGCAGGATATACCATAAAAGTAATGAGGTTATGTTATTACAAGACATCTATCATAACACTCTGCTATTAAATCATTTTACTACTTTTGTGTAGATTACAAAGCAGCAAGTAGTGGAACATAGTTAAAATATTGCAGCTCTCCTGAAGACTAAATACTGTACAAAGGGTACAGTAGCCTTTATTCCAGCAGCCTGATTACCCACAAGTATGATGTGCAACAAATCACCAGCGGGACGGATTACTTGGAACAGGACGAACTACTATTTTATCAATCATTTCTTTTAAAAACACAGAGTAGTGTATTAGAGTCACATTTACTGAATGTGTGCTGTGACTAAATTGCTGTTTAAAATGTTGCATTTTTCTTTGACCTTAGTATTTGATGGGCACATACAGTTCAGTTACTTGTAAAAACAAAATACTGGAAAAAAATTCAAAAGAAAATCTCTCTCAGGCTCAGATTCATATGATTATTTTTATCTTGTGCCTATGAATAATGTCAGTTGACGTATACTTTAACTCATTTTAAAGAAAAATACCAAGAACTAAGACTAAAAGAAAACAAGAAGATTAAGCTGAAGTCGTACATTAACTATATCCTAACTGTGAAAGACTGTAAGCCTAATGGTGAAAATTAAAAATTTTACAGATGAACCAAATACTTTATGTGTGTGAGAACAAAAAAAAAACACGGACACCAGAAATTGGGAGGTTTCTCGCATTGGTTTGCAGACTGCAGGTTATACATAAACACTAGGCAAGCATCAAGGCTCTTAATGCCAAAACTTAATACTGAAATATATACATACATTTCCAAAAAAAGTGTGAGTGAGATGCCATGCTTTTTCTGAAAAGAGACCCTTTGGCCATGGCAGTTGTTAAAGGCATAAACACCCATGCTTTTCTGCCTCTTAATTTTACAAAGCATGGTTCCTCTTAATCAGAAAGAATAACAACATCAGACTTTCATGTACAGGTCATTAAAGCTGAAATATTAAGCTAGAATTTCAATGCAGGTTTAGAATTTAGAAGAAATATTTTTTAAATAAAGTAGATCTTAAAAACCCTCCTGACTCTGTATCTGTCAGGTCTGTTCAAAATCAGAATAGGTATTAGCTTACACTAAAAGAAATCAAACTGAAGTAACTGGAGGTGATGATAGCCTAGAATTATTCATTGCATTAAGCACATGTGTCCTTAAATTTGTATTAAATTCCATTTAAATACCATCAAACCAAGGTCAAGGAAGCAGTGTATGATTAATAGTTTTGTTTAAATAGTAACAGTAAGTTTTATTTTCCTACTGTGAGGTAAGGTGATGTGGACTTTTTTGTATGTTGCACAGAAATATTACATCCTGTACAATTTTCATGGAAAGGTTTTACATCATATACAGTTCACTTTATATTTTCAAAGGTATTAAGGAAACCTTGGAGATTTATTTGTATATAACTCAAATTATTTCTGTGCTATTGCTGCCGTACTACTCAATTGCATCATTATAATTAAGCTTTTTATTACTTAATATATAGAAAAACAGAAGTGAAAAACGAATACTTTGGGGTAATTTGTTAGCTCCTTTGTATTAAAAAAACCAGCTACAGCTGAGACCCCAAGGTTCTAATTCCAAAATAATCAAACTCTGTTCTGTTGAAAATTCACTCAAATCAACCTACCAACAACCCTGTGGTTTTCCCAAAATTAAAATGAATGTAGTAGCTGGCTTTATATCTCCATGCCTAATGTAGAGTTTATGGCATTCAGTCTCAGAATATTTCGACACGGTTATTAAGTTTTCCACATACTTCGAAACAAGAGCGCCGTCCCTTCAGACACATATCTTCACAGATATCTCTGTAAGCTCATACGACAGCTTCCTACCACAAGGTAGTAGCCCCTTGTAAACTTAGATGCCTAAAGTTAGGCTCCTAAATCCACAGTAAGGAACCTACTGTTTTGTGGCTATGCCTGCAAATCGCGCAGCAATCAGTGCATCTCACCCTCTTGCTTACAAATTTTTTTTATCTTATTCATGTGCCTGTGTATGGATTTAGAACTTTTTCTTTAGGTGACACGATTTGACCACTTTGGATTATTATTTTTGTTTGATCCTGCTTAATCACAAGAACGTGATTTCTGCAATATGGAACAGTTTGGTCAACATACTTCAAACTTGGCCTGTGGATTCAGATTACAGTTTCGAATTATTCTTTGAGCACTTGAACATCTGCAAGGAATGCTTAAAAATTGTAAGAGAAAATGGAAAAGATGTCTTTTGATTTTTTTCCTTTCTTCAGTCATAAAAGACAAGATTATCGCAGAATTGGACAATTCTGAAATCAGACTGCTGTAGAAAAGTCATCTGCTTTCTCAAAGAAGGCTGTGATGATATGGTGTTGCATGCTGCAACATTGTGCTTACATGCTGTTAGTATCTGTATCTCCTGTGCAAACATTTCACATGGGAAAAAACTCTGATAGCGTTGTTTCATGGCTTTTAAATGGCCAAGTTGGCATTTTTTGATGAAAAAAGACACAGAAGAAATGTCTCTGATTTGTATTTATCATTCTTAATTTGAGGTTTCTTTTCTTCATGTGGTTTACAGTACTGAGACTGCTATCAGTGTTTTGTAATCCAAGAATATTGTTGCTTCAAAAAAGACCCTGGAACTCCTGTTGGGAGCTTATAATTACTTATTCCAAATCTTCAGTTAGATTCTTGATAACATGGTGTTATCTTGTCAATCGTTTAAAACAAATGAGACCAAGCCAAATGCTTTGTGTTTATTTGTCATTAAGGCGCTCTTGAATATTTTGCTGATAAGGCAATGCATGTAAAGAGTTATTATATCAGCTATTCTTTGATGTAGCCATAGTCTGAACTCTGCAGAACTTCAAGTAGTTCTTGAAACTTGTGCTAATGCGGAAATAAAAACCCCAGAGATTTAAGCATACAACCCACAGATCCATTTCTTCCTCCGGATTCATTGATCCAGTTCTATTAGACACACAGATGTGAAGCTGAATTAACATAGTGATGAATCTAGCATTCAGTTAGTAAATATATCATAACAAGTTGGCATCACAGAGATTAGTAAGATAAAGGTTTAGCACTGCAGAGTCTTTGGTGTTAAAGTGAATATATGGAACTGAGCTCCTAATTTTAGGAAAAAAAGTCGAACTGGTATCTGTCACTTATTGCTCCACTGTTATACCAGGACATGATCTAATTTACCTTTTTACAAAAATCTTTTTTGCACAGTACTTAAACATTTCCTTTGGGAGAACATTTCCGAGAGGCTGTTACCACCAGTACCTCCAGAACTGAAGCTCCCTGTAATTTCACTTAGGTGTGTGTTGAGCGCAACTTCTTGCTTACGCAGAGGTTTGGCTGTTGTGATGTATTTTCTTTCATGCCTTTGCTAAGGTCCATGATGACAGGCTTCTTTCTTTAGTTTTTAACCTCAACATCCTCCCCTTGTGTTCATTGTCCTTTTATACCACCCACATCCACTTCTCTCTGACTTCATTCTCCCCTTCTTTCCTTCCTCTTCCTTCTGCCTTCATTTTTCTCTTTAGACCACATGCTATTCAGACTCCTGATTGTCTCTTACTTTGTTTTTGTAAATCACTGCTTGTGAAATGGAGCGTTGTTCTCTGTTGTCCTTGATGCATTTAATTGACAAAATGTTATTTTATTCCAAGGCGTCAGGTAAGACGAATGCAACGTCAGCCTAAATATCAGGACTCACTTTTGAGCTGCGGGAGGCCTAAGGTTGCCAAGTAGAGCACACAAGAACGCTGGTACGCTCATCATTACGCAATGGTGGCTCACATCAGCCAAGATCTTCAGATCCTCTTAACAGACAGATATCCTACTTCCACAACCAACAAAAAAAAATCAGACGAATCGTAAATTTGACAAAAACTGAGATGGTGTGTCAATCGACGTGGAGAAGTACATGCTGTCCCTTCCACTAAGCACAGCGAGACTGACCTGGGTGTTGCACGTGGGTTCACGTACATGCAGATCATTTCAGATGACTGTGCCAGTGTTAATGGAGAGGTAGTTTCCTGCATTCATAGAATTAGGCGACCTTCCTGCCAGGTTTACTAAGCAAATATGGAATCGGTGTCAGATCAGACTACAATGCAGTCTGAAATCGTCGAAAGCTGTTGTGCCGAACAGACGCAAGATTTTGACATAGTATAGAAAGCACATCTGCCAGCTGGAGAAGTTCCACCAGAGGCACCTACGTGTCTTGCTCTGAGTCAGATGCTACACTAAGCTGACCAGTGATGAATTCCTGCAGCATATCCACATGGAAGGCCCAGGTGTAATGGGCTGGACATATGGCTTGGATCAATGATGTACATATGTTCAAGTACCTCCTATGCAGGGAACCGGAGTGTGGAAAGAGGAAGTAATGGTGATCCAAGAAAGCGCTTCTAGGACACCCTAAAGGCAGGATTGATTGAGTGCAACCTTCCGGCCAAATCTTTTGAGTTCTTTGCCAGAAAGAGACAGCAATGGAGCATCAAGGTGAGGGAAGGCATAGGCCTCTTTGAACAAAAACAGATGCCGTTGGGCAGGAAAAGCATGTGGGAAAAAAAAAAAAAAAAAAAGGATTGTGTCAGCAACAGCAGCAGCAATAGATCATTCCATGCAGATAGTGAGTGGCATGGTGACAAGCGTGGTAAAAAGTAGTTATCCTGCACAGGCCTCTACAAGCTTTTATTGCACCCACTGAGTTTGACTCACCCATCAGCTGAACAGGACCGCCTTCCTTCACTCGGAAGGACAAACTGTGAGTGATTCAACAGTTTCGCACATAGAAGAAGTATCTGGGGTGGGTTGTCTGGGGTTTTTTTTTTGCTTTCACTTTTTTATTGAAGCCAAATTGAAAGGAATATTAAAATGAAATCAACTCAGAAAAGCAAAACTTTCTTTATTCTACTAAATTAATCACCAAAATGCAAGCATTTTATCTTAATAATTCTTTTTTTTTTTCTTTCCTTTTGCTAACGTTGTCAAGAACTCTGATCTCTCTCTGTTATTCTGGTAGCCTTCTCATCGTAAAATCTGACACCTGCCAGCTTTTAAGCAGCCTGGGTATACCAACTAGTTGCTGATTTTAATGACATCCATATCTTCTACCTTTGTACCAGGTGGGAGTCTTACCAGAAGCCATGGAGCGAATGAGAAGGGAAGGTGCCCTACCTCAGAGACCCCTGCAGCTCAGGACAGAAGTAGCCTGGAGAGGGTTACGTAGCTTTGTCTGTGCTTGCAACTTCTGAGGACATGACGAGGTCCCAGCTGTATAAAACAATGTACGTCCCTTAAGTGCTTCCTCATGCATGTAGGTAACTGCATGCACCTAAGTCACCAGGCCTTTGGCTAAGGCTCTAGGGACCCCGTCTGTCCCACTAGTGACTGTAAAAGGAGCTCCGGGCAATTATCTTAGACTTTGATGTCTGCCAGTAAGATATCAAACGTAGGACGAGAAATCTGTGGGGACCTGAACATTTTAAAGTGGAGCTTCCTAGACTTCCACAGTCCCGCTGTGCATCCCAAAAGCTGTCTCCTCCTTGGCAGGACACAATGCTTAGTCAGAGGTCGTAAATTGAGCAAAGAGTTGCTGGAATTTGCACAGGTACTGTTTACTTTCCCAGTCTGGATTTTAGAAAATAAGGAGTGGCATCTCTCTCCCTCTGTTTTTGGAAGGAATGGCTCAGTTTATAATGTCAACCCATACCCTGCGTTGCTGCTGACCGTTAACGGACCTGATGGGGCGCTCAGTAGAGCACTTCCCTGCACAAGATAAAAGACTCTTTTCTCCCTTACATGTTCCACAACAGTTTTTGGATGTGCTCACTGGCTGCAGTGAGGGCCAGTCTGAGGTGTCTACCCATCCACACACGATGTACAGAAAAATTCGACACCTGACTGAAGGCTGTTAAACCTCCTTCAATTCCTTCAGGGATCTAGCAGCAAAACTAGCTTTTTTCACAAACATTAGTGTTCACGTTAGATGAGAATTTCCCTTCAGAGAAGCTGAAAGATCCAAAAAGGAAAGATATATTTGAAACTGCTGCATTTTTATCTTTCCTGTTGGGAAAGTAAGGCAGTGTTCAGTTGTGAGAATAGCTAGTCTTTAGCAAATTGCAGGTGACAGTTTTGCAGTTTTCTGGCTCATCTATGCAGTCAGGAAGTCTCCTAGTTTTATATCCCTATACCATCTGATCCTTGTAAGCCCATATACCTCTTCAGGGCATGAAAAGCCATTGAGATGAAGTTACTGATTAAATGAACAGCAGCAATAGGAAAAACTACAGTGTTACGATGGGATTTGAAGAAGAAAAGAACAATTGAACAAATATTTCATTTCCCGGTGATGCTCATCTTTACTGCAAACAGGTAAATATAAGCTCAGCAACCATGATAGAGAAACAAATGTCTATGCAGTAGTGTCAGACTACCACCTACCTACTTCTCCTCTCTTTGTTATTCTTACTTACAAATTTCCATGAAATTATTGTGCTACAATTTCTGTCTCCACCATATAAGAGAGAAAAACAAAGAGGATTTGAATATTATTTGAATAACAGAAAACCTTTCTCAAAAGCTGTATAGTCAAAACCAAAGCAACCCCAAGCATTATATACAGAAAGCTAAAAAGCAGATGGGACCACAGAGTTTACAAAGTGCATCAGGAGGAACTCAGTACATTACTCTCCAAGATCCTTACCCAGAGCTGTACCAGGTCACACTTACCAAGTTGAGTAAAGCATTCTTGTTCAAAGACAACATCTAAGCTTTATGCCCAACTTATACGCACATGCTGAAGACTTCTTGACGGGAAATGTTTAGAGGAGCAAGCCAGTCATGAACAGAGCACCTGAAGTGGAGTTTAGGTCAAATTTAAGTCCAAGATTAGTATCCAAAACCTTTTCCTTGGCTGCTGTCTAGCCCTGAAGGCAACGTGAACCTCACAGTGCTCAGATTTGCTTTAGTTTGAGCTGGGGTGATGAGCTGGGCACCTTGCTTACCAACCTGGTGGGAATCCCAAATTAGGTCTGACTCCCCTGAGAGACTCCATCTAGTAAGAGTTTGGTGTTTCTTGCCCCTTGAATGAGTACCTACCCGCTGAGCTGCCTGACTCAGATCACAACCCACAGATAATGCCCAAGAAGCGCTAATAAAATCAAGCTGCTGACAGCATCATGAGAAGCTGTGCCTCTATTTTAAAACCCCAGGGCAAGGGAAAATGAATGCACTTTATCCCATTAATTAAGCTAGGTAGTGGGAATAGAGTCTGCAGCTCAGTACATGCACTCCCTTGGTTCAAGGGTTTAGGACACCGAACTGGGACAGGAGCTACGCAGAGGACAGAAGAAAATTTGCAAAAATTTGCAAATATTTGCCAGCTCTGCAGCTGTTAGGCTGTTGGGCAGGTGATGTCCTCTGTTGAAAAGACTGTGTCCTGCTCATTCTTCCAAAGAAAATCAGCAGCAGCGTTATACTGGAGAGAGGACACAAATCTGTGGTGCACAAGTGGGCGCAGATGCCCGGGCTGGGCTGCTTGAGTGTTGCAGCCCTGCTCAGTGTTTTCTGGGCAGGTTTTGATCCCATCCCGACATACCTAATCTTCCCCACGGGCTGTACAGAATGCTAAATTCTGTTTCCAGGGACAAGCACATCTTTCTCCAAGAGTTCTCCTGAATTATGACCAAATTGGATAACTTCGCCATTTTTGTGGCACCCAGTAGGCAGACCCAGCTGTATAAATAAGCACAGTTTAGCTGAAGTCCGTATAACTTCACTGATTTACGTCTGCTTATATTCTGGCCTTGGAATATTGATTTATGATTTGATATCTTAGCACTTACTTTCACTGGCAGCAGGCCTGACAGTTCATACAATCAAATGGATATTTTTTTAAGTCACTCTTCAGTTGTAATCAGTATTTCTTTTTACCTTCGGTGCATAAAAATTACTACCAGCTTTAAAAACACCACACTGTAGTCACCTTGATCTTCGACAAAGAGTTCTTAATTTTGCAGAATTTTGTATTTGAACCAGAACAGGAAACAGTTTTCCAGGAACAGAACAAGTAACCAATCCATCATTTGTATATACAACTAGTTTGTAAATTATACCTCCCTCTTCAATCCATTTGACTACTGTAATTTAAAATGCTTAAAAAAAAAAAAAAAAAGGAAGAGAAAGCACAGTTGACAAAACAAAGAATTAGTCTGAGATGATTCCTAAAATCTCTGGAAATTTTTATGTGCACAACATGAATTTAAACATGTCAGAATTTAAGCTCATAAGTCACAGGACCCACCTTGGATTCAGATTCTCGTTTAGGAATAAAATGATGAAACTATAATTATGTGGCAGAATTACGTTGAACACAACTGAGAGTTACAGAGGATTGAATTGCTTGTCTTTCCCCACCTTGTCCTCAGCCAAGTGGCAGGAAACAGCTGGCCAGAATTTTTGAGTGCCTTTAATGAAGTGAATACTTAGTTGTTAGGATTTGGTGATTAAATGAAATAAGACTAATATTCCTGTGTGGATTTGCTGAAAGATGATTGTCCTGAAAGGAAGGCAACTCTCTATATGAGATTTAGCTAGGGAGTAAACTTATTAAAAAGTTCAATTTATGGAGAAAATTCTTAGGAGATTCTATTTTTTATTGTTATTACTACTACAAGGCTCCTCAAAGACACTAAACCAAGGCACAAATTAACTGATTTATTTTTGATGTCTCACCTCAACCAAATACATACAAATGGCTAAGCTAAATAAGTAAGCTAAGTGAATTTATCCTGCTGTCAGAACCCTCTTAATGTTCTACTGTAATGAATATAAAGCTCAGAGGGATATTCCAGAGTGGCTGTAGGTTAAATAAAGTTCTTAAAAAAAAGATCTGGAAGCTGCACAATGTAGAATTCTTGGTATGTAGGAAACTCATCCTGATGCTGGAAGTTTAGGTATAACAGCAAGCATCAAAAAGTGACCAAAAATATGATGTTGGACATTTTGCATCTGTTTATGTTTTACTAGAGGAGACGTAAGAAATTCCAGATTCACTTTCATCATGTTTGGTAATTGCAGTTGATCTATATTCCAGATTTGCTTAACAAGAAATATTAACTTTCTGGGAATTCACCCTCCCTCTTAGCTACAGTTATAATCAATTCATAATGTAATCCATGAAGTAAATATTTTTGGCCAAATGATCAAGCTAGGCTTGCCATTCTTTTGGGGGAGGGAGGGGGGAAGGAGGGAGGAAAAAACCCCAAACAAACACATGCATGAGGAACCAAAAAACCTCAGGGTAAACTGAGTTCAACTAAAACACCAAAAGTGCTGTCGAGTCACTTTGATGTCCAGTCACATGGTTCTGATAAGAATTTAATTCTATCAAACAAAATACTGAATAATCACATTTGGGTTTGGGTTATTGTTTAAAGGCACTCATAAGACTATTTAACAAGCAATCTCAAAAAATAATAGCATGCATAAATATCTTTACCTATCATTGACGAGTAAAATGGGTTAATTTGATTGAGGATATTGTCCATCCTGGATAGTTGAAATGCTCGAGGCATTAGCCACTTCACCTTCTAGAGCCAAGAAAGGGTCTGAAAAGTCACAGCATAAATTCTTCTTATCAAACGTCTTTCCACATGAAAAAATAGCTCCACTTACAACTTCATCCACATCTCAATTAAATAAAAAGGAGATTTTCTGACAATTTCAGTGAACTTTTCATAAGGTCTGCAAAGCGGCACAACCCACTTGACTTCAATCAATTGAGAGAAATCTAAAGAAGTATCACGTTAACTACTGCACGTTATGCCCCTGGGTTTGGTAGGGGTTTATTGCTTAACCTGAAATAGTGAAGAACCCAGTTCTATCAGTAACAAGGCAGATTGTAAAAAAGTAACTCAAAAAATATTAGTGTCAACAAATTCCAGGGGAAAAGCACAAAATACTGTATCTAATTGATCCTATTTTTTTTTTCCCTTTTGTATGTCTCAAGGCTTCCAGGATTTTGGTGGTATTTAAGACACTTTCTAACAGTATTATGTTTGGGGGTTTTACGCATTGCTCAGCTCCTGTTAATTTTCATTTTTGCCTGTAAGAGGATATCATAACAATATAACCTAAACGTCCACAGTACTCACTCTGACCTTTGAAAACCTGTTGTGTAAAACACTCTTAAAGTCTATAAAGAGGAACCTCTAAAACCTCAAGACGTTTAAGCAAAATATTGTAGTGGATGCTTATGAGACATTATCTATAATTTTAATAATTTTCCTCTTCTTTTTTTTTTTTTTTTAAAGGCTGGCTTATAGACAAAGGCAAAACAAGCAGCTGCCTGGGGCAGGGTTTGCTGGAGGAATGCACTCAGAAGGGTGAAAGTAAAACCGAGCACAACACTGCTGCAAACATGATGCAGCCACAAGAGCCCCATCCCTCCGGATGGAGCAGGATCCCGACGCCTGGCTCCCTGGAGCTGGGAAGACAAAACTGAATTCCCCCCGGATCTCCATCAGCCCAAATGGATGTCCTCAGGCATCCTGAAGAAATCTTTTGAATTTCTAGCATGAAGTCCTACGCAGTTTGGCTCTCTGTGCCCTTTTTCATTTGGTTTTAATGCTAGCAAACAAAACGCTGCCTGCTTAGAGCTAAACCTGGGCACAATTCTTTCACGAGCGTGGGATTTGCTCTTCCCCTGCGAGTTCAGTGGAAAGACAGACATCTCCAGCCAGCAGTAGCTGGCTTCACCCTCGGATGCTACATCCCCCGATGTAATGCGGTAGCAAACAGCAGGGCGTAAGAGAGCAGAGCTCCGCCAGCGTATCGCAGTGCCTCAGTCCCTGCCTGAGCCAAAATTGCAGAGAGCATCAGCAGTCGAGGTCACCGTCCCGTGCAGCGCGGCGAGTCGGTCGCCAGGGCAGAGGAACTATTCCTAAATTTGTCTTGCTTTTTTTTCTCAACCTTTCTCATATCCAGACAACGTTTTATCATTTTTAAAAACATAGGGAACCTTGTTATACAGTGTCAAAGAAGCACAACACATGGCTGCTGGCCAGACAGGAGCACATTAAAGTGAGAAATTTTTAACTGTCGAGCCACAGAAAGTACCAGGCTCAAGCCTGTTCAAGCAAGTCTTCATGAAAATGGCATTATTTTTAGATAATGATGCTCTCCTAATCTAATACCTAAATTATCCCAGAATGACAGGGTTTATATGGTATAATACACTTCTTTTAGCTCTGGTGATTGACCATTGCAAAAATGTTTTGAAATTACTATTTTGGTATCATAAATACTAATCAAAGATTACCAAACATTCTGAAACAAAGCATCTGATGTCAAACTCGTATGCAGATATGCATAAGTAACAATCTCCATTATACAAGAGAGAAGCGTGTGTGTGTACACGTGCACACGCGTGTGTGTAAAATACTAGGAGAAATGGGGATATATGTATACATACGCGGAAAGCAGAGATCTGAATTCTTGCTGGTGTGATTATTAATCTGCATAGCTGGGAACTGGGAGATCCTTCAAATTTTCCTTCACATGATTTCCTATTGTTCCATTTTGTTACTTCTTGGATGGCACCAAGGGTTGGATGTTTCTTACTATGCATGTGTTATGTCATGTCTTATTTCTCTGGACTAGCTGAAAGGAGGCAAGAGAGAAGTATGTTCTCTCTTACATACCCTTTCTGCTGCTAAATTCTTAGGTTTGTGTTCCTTCCTAGGAGTAATTTTGGGGGGGAGAATCACTGACTGACTGACCAACTGGCTCAAGGAAAGCATTAGATACACTACAAATGCTTTGGCAGGACTAACACATCTGGCAGTTTAGCCCTGACTTGTCCATATCCCTTTCCCATTTAGGAAGACAACAAAATAACCAAGGCTCAAATCCTGCAAATGTTAATGTAAACCAGTAACCTTAAACTTACAAATGGCTCAGTGCCTGCATTGACACTAGCTATCTGCATACATTTTTGGACAGATATGGGAGCTCTGTATATATAAATTTAGCATGGAGCCTTGCTGCAATCAGTTAGTTACAGCATATTGCAGCACTAACACTGCTGGAAGAAACAGAAAGTCTCTAAATAGCTACAGCCAATAGTTGCAATCCTAGAAACTCTCACATCTGAATAACATCAATGTCACAAATTCTCATGCTGGATTTGGCACCCCTCACTCAAATAAGGTAAATTACTTCACCAGAGTGACTGTTTATGGGATTATGTAACTCCCTGCTACTCTTTATTCCATCTTCAGCCCACAAAAAGACATGAAAAGAGAGAACACATAACGAGATATATACATAAATATAAAGCGCATATATGTGTACATTCACACACACACACATATATATATAAACAGTCATAGTAGGGATTATGAGTGACAAAAAGCCCAGCTGTGCCATTTTCTCCTATTGCTTGCTGCATTCAAGAATCAAGTTTAAACAAAACCTTGGGACTACAAGACCAAACACTGAAAACTTAGGAAATCCACAAGTAAAGGCTGGTTTTTGAAGCACTGCCTCATTCTCAGAGATCTGTCTATCCAGCGGACAATCAAGTGGGATGATGCAGGGCCTAGGGAAGAAAAAAGATAATCACTTCTTTGTCTCTCAGTCTGACAAAAATGTTAATCATATGAAATCTTTCCAATTCTCACATTGTGGACAATGGGGCTGGAATCTGAATTCCAGCAGAAGTTTATTACCTGAGACAAGGGAATAATCGACAGTAATTTTGGACCCACTGCTATGGGGAATAAGAGATTTAGGCTGCCAGTGATGTCCCAGTTATTTAGTAGGTAGCAGAGGGACCCTGAAAAACAGAAATCCTGGGCCCTACCCCAGGTTCTGGAAGATGATGTGTTTTGGTGGCTATAGACCTGTTACAGTCTTTTTTAACCTGTCAAATTCCACCCCTATCTTCTCTGCACAAGCTGTTTTCACCTCTCTTCCCGTTTTCTTTTGTTCCTACCGCCTGACCATGTCCATGACTTCTTCTAGAGCCCGTCGCCACCTCCTTCAGACCCAAAGTCCTGCAGATACCTGCCCCTGTCCCAGCTCTACTCCCCACTCAGACTTTTATTCAAGGCTGATTAATCTGTCCTTCTTCAGCCTGCCCTGGAGTGATGTGGACGGCAATGAAGGAGGAATGAGAGCAGAAAAAAGGCAGTCTTCTTACCCTCGCTTCTAGAGTTACTGAGGCACATAAGAGGAACA
The DNA here is from genome assembly GCF_964188355.1 of Buteo buteo. Lineage (NCBI taxonomy): Eukaryota > Metazoa > Chordata > Aves > Accipitriformes > Accipitridae > Buteo > Buteo buteo. The sequence goes on from NC_134173.1 coordinate 7,228,826, forward strand.
ATTATAGGGAATGACATGCTTAGCTCTGTTCTGAGATTGCCAGCCTTGAACATACCCACTACAGATGAAATCTACAAAGAATTAAACTATAAGCTATTATATCAAGTATACCCAACTATAGCTCTGCCAAATGGGTGTGTATTTTTATACAGAAAGCAAAAAAAATGCAGCTCTTTCTGGCCTCAAGATACTCTCCTTCCTAAATTTACATCATTTACTGTAAAGCGGTTTATTCAGTAAGGTCACACAGATTTTTAACATTAGCAAACCAAATCATTTCTCCCTATCGTTCCTGGAAACAGTTAAACTGTTTTGCTGAAGCTTTCTTTTTATATAAAAGCAAGACACGCAGTGTGAGGCAGACATCAGTCATAAAAATTCTTGTCTGAATGATTACATCTAACAATAAGAAACACACCGGAATCTTACATAAGAAAAAGCTATCCATCTTTAAATAGGGATCTCATTTCCAGCTCCATCTGTAGCATATATATACATATAAGTGTTCATTTTTGAGTGTTATCTATTTTTAACCATCTGCTAGCATCGTTATTTCTCACGCATTTCAAAGTTTTTCTGTTTACCTGTGTTCGTATGTAATCACATCAAACACATGATCTGTTTCTCATGTTATATTACCATTAAACTCAGTGGGCCAAAATCCTCTTAGTAAATTCACCAGCCTCTTTTGAGTAACAACAGTGAGTATTTTCACCCAAGATATACTTAATACTCATGTAAAAATGTAAATGCACTTAGAGTTCTGAGATTACAATGGCTCGAACCCCTTACAGTTCTCCAGGTTCCTCTTCAAGTTCGTATCTTGAAAGCACTTGTTGAAATCCCGCTGCACATAGTTATTTACCACTGCAAAGCCTGATTTATTGACAACTTGGGTAAAAAAAAACCCCTTATTTAGAAGGACTTGTTCTCAAATTACTATGAAGTCTATCCCATTCTCTTTATACATGGCAATAAACTCTGAATACTTGGATAAAGAATATCTTTGTTGTTTTATCTCAAGATTTTGGTTTCCTTTCAAGGGATTCATGTAGGAGAAGCTTACAAAGTATAACGGCAGTCGCATGCATAAATCTTAAATGAATTGACGGAAAGCCTAACCTCATCATGGTTTATCTATTATACCTCTAAATGTGTTTACATTCTTAGATAAAGGCAACCGTATTCCCTTAAAGTCAACTCATAGATCCTTACGTATTGATTCATGGATTATTAGCATATTTGAAGAGATTAATATGTTTAACGTGTAATTCTGTAGAGCTACAGTAATGTGGTGTCACACTTTCAAGGTAAAATATATTTTACAAATCTATAGTTTTCCTTCAACATGGGCATTACCAACATTATACTACAAGTCGATAGCTGCATCTCAGGATGTAGGCAAATCCTGGCCGAACATTATAAAGCTCTGATTTTGGTAGAAATGTGTTTTCCTCCTCCTGTCTCCTGTGTATAAACACACCACATTTCTCTTGAGAGTGTTCTAAATATTAGGTATTTACTTTCCCAGCTTTAATCTAGGTCACTAGAGTTGTCCTTTACTCCCTACATCAACTAATTGCTGTGATGGCTAAGTCTGTCTGACAAGAAACAAGAAGTCTTTCTCTACCACCAGTAGATGCTGTTCCAGAAATATCTGGTGGTTTCAGCAGCTGAGGTGAAGAGAAGGTGGTTAGCACAGTCCCAGCTCCTCCGCCTGACACTGCCTAATATTTTGGTCGTTCGGTTCACTTGATGAGGTGTATGCAAAAAATGCTGGGTTCTTACTGATGATGATAGATGGTAAGAGGTAGTTACAGTACAACTTATTTTTATCTTTTTTTTTTTTTAAATGTGACAATAACAAACATAAGGAAATATCAGATCTCACACATTTTGTACCATTCGATTCCCAGCACATCTTCCTTTTACTGCGCTTGTGCCTCGCACATTTGCGAGGCAGTGCTATTTTCTGTCTCTCTTCCCCCCCCTACCCCCTTCTCTCTTACATATGGGTCTTACATATGACCCCCACACATCAAATGCAATTGCCTGACCTGATCTGTGATCTACTAACCAGCTGCATCTGGAATCCCAGACTGGGAGAGGAGCTATGGCACTGAGCTGGAGATGGAGGAGTGCCTCACAGCAGATTTCTGCAAGAAAATCCCTGACCCCCCCCCAGCTCCAGCTCAGGACAACAGCCTTCCTTGTCATACGCCCAGTCTGCCTTGGAGGAATAATCATCACAGCCTTGGGCTCCAGAGGCACCTGGAGTTTGATCCTCCGCGTCATGACCGATTCAGGGAATCCTATGTACTACAGTATAAAAAAATAGAAAGATTTAAAAAAAAAAAAAATGCATTTAACTTATTTAGCCTTTAAATTCAAGCACTTGGAAGTGTGGTTAACACATAAATAATGGCTGTGGGATCTTAATTTTTGTCCTTTTGTGCATATGTTTTGCAATAAAGTAATTGTTTATATGATGACACAGGTTTTTTCTACTGGACTTCTCTTCATTCTGTACAAAGTATCCGTGGATACTTTGTAGATATCCACGGTGGATATACCGTGGATATCCACGGTAGCAATTTTCTGCTAAAAAGATGGCATTTCCCAAATAACAATTTTTCTGTTTTATTAAATAGGCTCGCATTCAATCTGTGCATTTTAGATTTTGGATTTTAGAAGTGGCATTCTCTTTTATTCTCTTTAAATGCAAAAATAGCTAATTCACAATAGGAAAATGTTAGAAACTGTTTTCTCAGTATTGATGAGTGATTTGACATAGTTTAAGAGTCTGTTTCTCACAATTGATTTTTTACTGCATATTCATTACATACTTTCACATTATAATATTCTAATGAGAGTGTGATAATGGAAGCAAATGGAAGAAGATGACTGAAGCCATATTTTCCACTGACTCACACAGGCACCTAATGCATTCATGCTTAATATTCTCAGGCACTATAGGAGGGATTAGAATAAAATAAAAGGAAAAAAAATACAGAGACAAAATGTACAGATTTATCTGCTGTCCAATCCTTTCATTAGCTTGAAAACAAGTTTACTATGGATTTACACGGTGACTTATTATCTTCAGAATCACAAACCTACTCCATTAATAAAAATAAGCCTATACGCACACTACATTAAAATAACTTAAGGATGAATAGTTCAACTTTACCACTTTTTTCAGGACTGGATTCAATAACAGAAATTAGACTCAGCTGTATGGATTTTTCAAGGATATTATGGACCATATTTCCACAGACATTTTTATTGTTTCTCATCCTCTAAAACCTCCAAAAAGTTGTGCTTTTAACTGAGTAGTTTCTTCTGTTTATTAGTTCGTGTAAACATTTTTTCCTGTTATGCCAATTGCAGGAGTGTAATTTTATTCTTGCTATTATAGATAAAGAAAAGTTCATTTGAATGCTACTTCTTGAGTATTTAACTCCCACTGAAGTCAGCTGAAGTAGAATTATGTGTGTTTGTAATTCAGAAGGAGCTTTGCACAAAGGCGGTTTGGAGGATTCTGCTATATAGGTTTTTGTAACTGTTATAAAAAAATACAAACAATATATTTGTAATGGCCGACATCCCAAATTCAGCATAAGAAAGCTAAATGATGTGTTCTTACATGTTGACCAATAATATTCTGCAATTCAAATGATTTGCTATGAAAAAATCCAAAGGAGGTAGATTTTTATTCCTCCATAACCACATTTTGCAGCTCTAACGAGAAATTAAAAAATATATGTAGACCAATGAAGCAAGAAGATGTAGCTTACAGACATTAACACTGACTAAACATGGAGAAACAGAAATGTAATTATGCAGTCACTTTGCTCACAATACTAATATTTTAAAGTCAAGTGAGATTTCAGTGTTTTACGGGAAATCTCATACTTGTTTGGTTGGGTTTTTTTTACTTTCAGAGCCCCAGATCCTGGAACTGAGTAATGGGGTAAGTATTCCACATTTCATTATTTTATAAATTAATCCCTCTCTCCCAGACTTACAGCATAAAATTTGGCACCAAGGAAGTTCCAAGATCAGAAGACACATGAAAACCCACCAAAATTAAAAAAAAAAAAAAAAGCAGAAGAAAATCTCATGATCTGTAGAAACAGATAAAGCTGAGCACAGCACTGGCAGTTTGGGGTTTGGTTTGGTTTGGGGGGTTTTTTTCCCCCCAGAAGAAACATGTGCTGAGAGTAAGATTCTTCCCACTCAGCGGAAGAGAAAGAAAGGAATTACATCCCGTTGCTTCCCATCCATATACCAGAGCCCACCTCTACCTCTGCTCCAAAGATTTTACGTCGGGTTTGTGCTGTGCTGTCCCCAGCAGCATCAACTCCACCTCAGGTGCCTTGGAAAAGGCAAGGGTGACCACCTCCTGGGGTTTTAGGCCTTTTCGGGGAGGGGGTACCAGCCTCAGCCCTTCCAGGACATGGGCTGGGGGCTTGCTGGGCTCAGCATCCCAAAGATGGTCAGGCATAAGCTCCTTGCCTCGGGGAAGGCTGAAGCCTTTCTAGACATATGGAAAGACAACATGTGATTTCTTGGGTGAGTTTAAGGTCCAAAAAGAGCACGGTCCTGAAGCCAAGTGATCTCAAGGGTAAGAAGCTGAATAAGACTTTTCTATTCCATTTACATCTTGTCCCCTTCTTGAATATAGCCCTAAACTCTTCTACAATGGGCGCAGGGAGATCCTGATGCCTGGGGGCCTGTCCTTTCTAAAGACTTTTTTTTTTCCCCAAAGAACAACACAAACCCAAGGTATCACACTGAAGCCCAGACGGTTTCCAATGTGAATCCGGCACATACGGAAAGCCCCCAACTCAGGGACCAGGTCCTAAAGTTCATCCGGACCTGCGGTAAACACCCACAATCCACAGGCATGGCAACAGCTTCGCATATCTCTTGGAACCCATTTTAAAGCTTCTCTCTCTTTAAGACACACTGCAAGTGCTTGAACTACCAGGTACATCCCTACGGGGGGTGGGGGGAAGTCGGAGCAGAAATAGGGAATATGCCCATCTTAAAGGGTGTGAAAATCCCTTCCACTTTCTCTAAACGTGCGAGGGAGAGAAAATCGCTGCAAGATATTGCTCCCCCTCCTCTTGCCTAAAACCAGAGCTGACCAATTGCCGTTGCGATGGGTGCAGCGCTCCTCGCCGAAATCGATGGGGAGCTCTGCACCAGACCGATGCCCCGAATGGGCCAGGAGTGGGCAGGGACCCATTTCCACGTGAGTCACCTACGAGACTTGCAGGTGCTGGAGGCCTACGGAAAGTTGAATCCTCGCCACTAACAGCTAATGTAATCGTGTTGCTTGCTCAGATCTCCTGCTGATAAATGCACCCGGTTACTCCTAACTGTCTCCCTTACAAAATAACACCTCCCAGGACACCTACCTCTTCAATAGTTTTTAACCACGCTGCAGCTGCACAAGAAAATCCATTCATCAATTATAAATCAATTGAGGAAGACAAATCTGCAGCTCGCTTGATTGCCCTTGTTGTTCCCTGCAACTCACTGATCCAGCTACAGAAACTTTCCAGCCTGCCAGGTCTGTTTATTTATTTATTTATCATATTATTATTATTACTATGAATTATTCAGAGCCCGAACAGATCATTCCTTCCTTTGCAGCAAATAACTCTGCAGCAGTAATCCATGAGCAGAGCGATCTTCCCTCTGGTGGGAGAGAGGAAGCGAGAAAGGGAGAAAAAGAGAGAAAAAGAGATTGTTTGTATTCCACGAAAGGCGACGCAAGTATGGTGGGCCAGATGCAACCGCAGTCTCTAGCTCCAGCCCTCCCGCTCGGCTTGCAGGGGACTTCTTTAAATAGGTAGCTATTCCCCAAGAAAGAGCTCTGCTCCTCCTCTCCTGTTTGCGCTGTCAATTCCCAGCCCTCTCCTTCCAAGCAAAGATTTGCATTACGCGAGGCTGCTTTTAACACGGAAAGCATTTGCCCAAGTTTCCTTCGGAGAGAAGGGTTAGGCGGGTTTGTTGCTCGACGGTGAAAAAAACGCAATTGCCTGGATAAGGAGTGAAGGAGGCTGGAAATGTTAGAAAGGCTGGGAAGGACTTTGGGAAATTTTATCCACTCACCGGTGAACATAGCTGCTAAATGTTATCATTGGGAACGGAGCGGGGGGGGGGGAAATTACTATACCAAAGGCTGAAAATAATAGTAGTAGTAATAATAATAACAATAATAATAATACAAACTCCGTGGGGGAAGGGGATTTTTTTGCCCTCCCCTGTTGAAGCAGCCTGGCATTTATTTTTCTCCTTTATTAAACTAATCGCTGTAAATATCATAGGATGGTGGTATTGCTGGAGCTAAACGACTAGCAGGACAACTGGATATTTTACTTTTTTTTTGGTGTTGAGTGTTCCGAGGTGACTAAATTTGCCTTGTTGAGCCTTGTAAAATCCTGACTTAATCATGTAAACTTCTGTGTAAGCAAAATAGACGAAACTTCAAAGGGTCAAAAACCCTTAAGGGATTTGCGAGGAGACGCCAGCAATAGATCCTAATCTGCCTCCAGAATCCTGGCTGTATTTGTCCAAGGAACTGGTACCAGCAAACTCTCGAAGGTAGAGATAGTGGGTTGATTCAGCCTTTATCCCCTTAGAGAGTATTGGCTTTGTGAGGCTCTAGGCAGCGCTTCAACGCCAGGGGATCTTGCCCAAACCCTCTAAAAATGAAGTACAGGAGTAATTTGAGATAATGACTTTGTAACAGGCTTGGGCAGACCTTGGACAGAAGAAGTGAGAGATGTTATCACCCCAGCATTCCTCTTAAAATGCAGTTTTTCCCCCTGCTTATTCCCAGTTAGTCAAAGCTACATTAACATTCCATCCAGGGCTGCTAAACAGAATCTTAATTAGTCCTGATACTCTTGTGCAAGGGGTTTATTCATTGCACTCTTAACTAATGGTTGCTGTCAGAGTATTTTTTTTCTTCTTTGGGTTCTTTGGGGATATCGTGTTCTGCTGCAAAGCATGACAGAAATGTAATGTGCATGCAAAAAAAAAAAAGCTTGGAGATCTGAAATCTTGAGACTGAGGCTGACTCCAGCCTTGTCTAATGGTGAGACATTGTTAGGACTAATGAGAATAACTTCACCAACAGAAATATCCCTGCATCTTGTTTATTTTAAATTTTAATGGTACATGCTCTCTCGCTCTTTTTTTTTCTTTTTTTCTTCCGCGTGACAGAAAACATTACAAACTTGTTAGTCTTTTGAAGCAGTTCACGCAACTCCCACTAAATTTGCAGCCCTCTGTCTTTTGCATTAGCCACCCATGGCTCGGTATTTAATGAGAGAGGCTGGAGGTGGAGAAGAATTAACAAGTTACTAAACGGCCGGTTGCTCCGGCAGGACCTTTCTCTCTGCATTTTATCGTATTTATAACCCGGTTTTGCAGTCAGTCCTCCCTCTGACACACACACACACACTCCGTTTTCTGGTTTACACGCACACGCGGGGCTCCGCAACACGTCGATTCGGATTGACTCCGGTGTCAGCAAGGGGAAAGTTAGGCGCCCGTAAATGTTTAATGTACCCCCGTGTCATTTGATGGGAGCATCCCTCCGGGTTCTTTGCGGCTCGGGGCCGAATCGTGACAACGAACAGCCGCGATACACGCCGCTAAAACCCACGGAGAAGCGGAGCAGGAGTGACTCGGGATCCCCGCTCAAGTGAAGCGGCCGTTTCGTTTAGCAGCCGCGGCAGAAAGTCCTTATTTCCCTGTAAATCTACTTTCAGCTACCCCGATCTCGGAAACAGGTTTATAAGACTATAAATTACCGTTTCTTTCTTTCGGGTTGGGGGAAGGAAATGAAGAGGAGAGGGGGAAAAAAAGAAAAAAAAAAGAAAAAAGAGAGAAAGGTGTTTTTTTGGAAATCAGAGCCCCGTGTTACTTAGCTGCTGCTCACCCCTATTAAAGACTCCTTCCCATAAGCTTGCGTAACATTGATTACTCACAAAGAGTTCACAATAACTATCATGTAGCTAAACTAATTGAGACAATCATGCTAAGTTATAGTCAGTCTAAAAGGTACCATTGATGTGGTAATGCCTATAGAAAGTCAGACATGCGACTCACTACCATTTAATTGCTCCTTTAAACCTGTTATTACAATGTTAACTGGCTTAAGTATATATTGCTGCCTTTTATTGCCTTGATGTGACAAATTAAAACATACACTCTGGAAGCGGCATTCATTTGCGGACGGAGTTGCAGGAAAAAGGGAGCCGGGCGATGTCAAACCTGTCAGGATGAATTAATTTTAAAACTTGCATTTCGCGCTGCAATTCCCACTGCAGTTTTGTTGCACGGGGGAAACATTTTCTATATAAAAAAAAAACAAACATGACTGTTATATATATAATATTATATACACGTATTCCAGCTCACGCAGATCTGCCGTAAAACGAGCCCCATCGCGCTCAAAACGAAAAGTCCTTTTGGCTCCGAGACCTCGTCTAACGCTAAATTAAGTGGAAATCTGGAGGAAAGAGGGAAGGGGGGGGGGGGGCAACGATGGAGTTTCTGCCTCGGCTCAGCGCCACACGCCTCTATGGGGGGATTGGGGTGGGGGGTGGGTGGAGGGGGGGGCTTTTCAGTGATTACCTCGCCTTTGGGTGCCAGGTCCCAGGCCCGGGGAGGAAGGGGTTACCCAAACCCCAAGCCCCGGGAGCAAAGCGACAGCCACGGTCCCTGCGGGCTGCCCTTTTGCTGCTCCTCTTCGTGATGAAACTCTACCGAGCTCCCTCAAGGAGGGAGAAAAAAAAAAAAAAAAAAAGGGAAAAAAAAAAAGAAGCAATAATAATTTCTTGCTTCCCCATCCCCAGGGCTGAGCCGGGTTCGGGAGCGTTTAAAGGCTCAAGGCTCCGAGGAGCGGAGCCCAGCGCGGTATTTGCGCTGCGCCGCTCCCCCGCGCATCCTCCGTGGGCTGGGCTGGGAGGGGGTTTCACGGGCTCCAGGTAAAGCACCCCTTCCCTGGGGCCATGGTGAAGGCATTGAGGACTCTCCCAAACAAGAAATCCTCGGCTCCCTCCCTCCCCTCTTCTTCTTATTCCTTTTTTTTGTTTCCTTTTTTCCCCCCCTTTTTTTCTTTTCCTTTTTTTTTTTTCCTTTTTTTTTTTTTTATCCCTCTCCACCGCTCGCGAAAAGATGTCAGGGGGTTAAAATGTCCTGCTCGCCCTCTCCCTTGATCTCGAGGAGAGAGGTAAGAGTTGCTGGCACCTTTATGGGACTCAGACCTGCTGCGGCTGTGGGAAGCGTCGGCCCCCGCTAACTTTGATCGGCCTTATTCATCCCAGCTGCGCTCTATTTGTTTGTCATTTCGCCCTTTTCCTCCCAGAATCGTTATTTATGGTCTGAAAAGTGAAACGCGCCGAGACTTGCTTTTACACGGACTCTTTTGCAAACAGGGGGAGACACCTCCCTTCTCCCCCCCCCCCCACCTCCCTGCGAGGGGGGGCTGCCAAAAGAGGGGGGGGGGGGGAAACTGTCTCAATCATTATCAAATCAGCTTTGAATTCATTACTCCAGAGCATTAACTAATTACCAGATCAGAGAGAAGAAAAAATAAATATTCCTTTAAATAACTGAAGGTAATTATAACCCTGTTGTTGACACTAACGATTAATAATTGATCAGAAGTTATACACAATAAATTGTCAATTTATCTCCCTATAAAAATGCACATACTTTTTTTTTTTTTTTTCCCCTGTGCGTTTTTTAAGAGCCCGAGCAGCGACGGTATCCACACAGCCACCGTACGAGGAGCAGTACGACTATTCTTCTTCTTCTTTTTTTTTTTTTTTTTTTCCCCCCCCCCTCCCAAATATTCGGGAATATTTTGAAATCCCCCGTCACGGATGACACAAACCCGGGTGGAGCAGAAGTGACTTTCGCTGCCGGCCTTTCCGAAGAGGGTTGGGCCGGGGTGACATCCCCCCACCCCCTTCCTTTCAGTCCCCAAATTCCGAAAAAAAAAAAAAAAAAAAAAAAGCAAAGTTAACGGTGGCCGCCTCCGAGGCAAAGCGGCCGCGTCCTTTACTTTTGCTGAAGGAAAATGCAACCGGCTGGGATTGGATGTGAAATGGTGACATTCCCCCGTGAGTCACGGCTTGGGGGGGGAATAGAGGGAGGGAGAAGGGGGGGGAGGACGGGTCCAGATTGCTGGAGCCCGGCTATCACCTCGGCCAGGGGGTTTTACAGGTAAAAACTCTCCTCCGGAGCTTGCAGCTCCGAGTTACCTATTTGCCAGCTTGTGCCCCACCGATCGTGCTTTCCCTCTGTAGTTTTAATAAAGGCTCTGCTTCAGAGCCGCCGAGTAATAATCAGGGATTAGATGCATGGGTGCTTTGAATATTCACCGTGGATCCCTTTGTTTCCTAACTTTTTTTTTTTTTTGGCCTCGCTTTTATTTCTTTAGAAGCCGGAAACATACCTGAGTTATTAGTTACCGGATTAAAAACAAAGGGGTGAACATCATATTACTTAATGTGCAGTATTACTGTTAGTAACAATATTTTTTTTACCATCGTTATTCAATTCCTATAATGGAAAGGCTCTTTTTCGACTACCTGGATCGTGAGAAGCTTGCCCAAGCACCCGAGAAATGTCTGAATGCAAAAGGCAACGAATCGACCTATACGTAAATTCCGCTTCCCCCCCCCCCCCCCCCCAAAAAAAAAAAAGTTAATAAGCAATAAAGTCCTCCCGGTATTGATTACATCCCTGCCACTGTTCCTCAGCGGCGCGGTGAGTCTGAACCGCCTTTAAGTGAGATGTAACATGTGACGGGGGCAGAAACTTCTAGTGGTGAGAAGGTTTGGGGGTTTTTTTGGTGTGTTTTTTTTTTTTTTTTCCCCGTGAGGTTGGGCACGGAGGGGTCACGACAAGAACAGGCTGCCGGCCCTCCCTGCCGGGAGCTAATTGATGGCTCATTAGGGAGGTGGGTGCCCCCAGGTAGGGCTAAATCAGACGGTGCACCTTGCAGTTTGTTTCTTCACCTGAAAATCACCTTTCCCTTCACCCCCAAAACTTGGACACCTCCTCCGAGTGTGGACATTTGGGAAGGCAGTCCTCTTTTTTTGTTGTTGTTGGGGGGTTTGTCACTATTTTATTTTATTTTTTCCTCGGTGGCTAAGCTGCAAACGGAGCAGGGACAGAACCGCAGACGCCCGTTGCGCTTTATATTAACTTTCCCCTTCGCCAGGCCCGTTCCTCTGCAGCTGCTAGCTGGGGTACAGCAGCAATTCCCACGTCTGTCTGTCTGTCCGTCTGTCTGTCTGCTGGCCTGGGCTGCATCTTACCTCTGTCCCCATCCCTTCCCCCAATCTCCAGCCAAACAAAGGTGGGCGACGCTTTTTTTGCCCCTTTTTTTTTTTTCCCCCGCTCTCCAAGGCAGTTGGTGAGCAGCTTTCCTGAAACAATAACTCTCTTATTGAGAACAAATGTTGACATTTGCAGGGAGCGAGGCAAAAAAAAAAAAAAAAAAAAAAAAGCAGCCCAGGAAGTGCAAAGTGGAAAGCGACCCTCTTCCTATTTGACGACAGCGGCAATTCCTCCGGGATCCCACCTGAGATTAAAGCCTGAATTTCAATAAATCAGCTCTAATGAAACCTCTGGCCCCGAAGAGGGGAGGGTTTGTCTTTCCCGCTCCGAAACGAGCCCAGAAAAGAGGGGAGGGAGGGGGAGGAGAGGGAGTAAATATAGAAAGGGGTGTGAGGTTTTAATCCCAGCGGGCTGATTAGCATCGTTATGAAATAAACCGTACGCAAAGTGATGCATTTTAGCGTTCATCCCTCTTTCTTGCTACGCTGAAATAATCACGTTGTTTGTGCCAACAATCTAGCAAGGCTACGCTTTCCTCCTGCTTTCAATTGTGATTATTAAATCTCGAACGACGTTGAATATGCAGTTCTTGGCCATTAATTTCTTGTTTAAAAAAAAAAAGAAGTTTATTTGCCAAATCGTTTGGGTGTCGCCCATCTGCATCCATGAACCGTTCGCGAATTTCTCAGAGGATGAGAGAAGTCCATTGGGTTTTACATACATAGTGAATACTTAAAAGCGAGTTTTCCAAGTCTTTCTACTTTTCTTTCCAGAAAGAAATCCAGGTCTAAATACTAGCAAGGGTGGGTAAATTATGGAAATCTTTTATAAGTCTTTGGGCGTATAAACATCAAAGGAATGTCGTTAGCCTTTTTTAATCTCTGCCACAGCTTTTGGTTTTTACCAATTGAAATGTACACGTTGTGTCCAACAGAGACCTGGAACATAAAATGCGGCTGGTGGGGGCGGATGGAGTAGGAGCAAGAGTGGGGAAAAGAAAGTTCCGGCGTCTCCCCTGACATAAAAAAAAATCAATAAAATCTTCCTAAAGCCCACGGTGAAGACGGTCGAGGGTGATCACGGCAAATATTTGCATCCATATCCTATGCTAAATCGGAGGGAAAAAAACTGCATTACTTCTTAGCTGTTTGCCTAATTGTACTACACGCTGCACGCAGCTACAATTGCATTTTACCTCAATGAAAACCAGGCTGGTACAGGAGCAGAGAAGCATCATTCTACAAACAACATAAGAAGATGAGTAGGCCTCCAGCTGCAAAGGTCTTCAGCGTTTTATATTTAGCTAGATGGATCCCAGAGTTTTCCAGCATTACGATGGGAATTGCTGCCCTATCAGCTGAAAACCACACGCGTTTTCTCAATCACGCAGACGTCTTTAGAGGGGTAAAATACGAAGGGGGGGGGGGTGCAGGGGAAGATGGAGCATGGGAATGGCGTATACGTGTTTAAGAAAACCAGCTTCCTTTCCGTCTATTTAATATAATCACAACCTATTTCCTGACTCCAGGCTGGCACGGCTCTTTATCCAGTTAACATTCCCAAGGCTGATGCCTGAAGTATCTAAGATCACTTTCAAATGCCCTTTCTAACAAGACCTGAGCAAGAGGCCACTAATTTTCACTGAACAAAAAGCCACTGGAGAGAGATCCGTTTGTCAATATCAACTGGTCCAGCAATTTCCCATCTTCAGACACATCGGCCTATCTGAGCTGGCAGATGTTTAGACAAGATTTTATAAATTGTTCAATATCAGACCATAATGAACCCCAACTGACCATTCCAAAGCAGCTAAAAGCATTCAGGATCTCCCCTGCTGGGATCTAATAATGCTCTCACGCTGGAACATTATTAATCATGGAATAAAATAGATGAGCCTCTTGAAAAATAAGTGTATGATTGATTAAAGGGCAATCTAAGAAGCTATTATTCTTGTTTTATAACCGTAAGTTATATTCACTCAATTTATCTTTTGGGGAAAATAAATGATTGTTCGTTTCTTTTCTGAAATTATATTATATGAGGATTCCCATTATTTTACTAAAAATTAAAATGATTAGTTAGCTGATTTTATGAGCCCAGTCAAAGTGGATTTCCAACGAGACTGTAAAGATACGGTTTACTGAGATAAAGAAAAACGGGGGGGAATCATAAAAAGCAGGAATTGGACTTTTTTATCTTTTTTTTTTTTTTAAGTCTTTGCGTATTTTAGTCAGAAGCAGAAACAAAGAAATTAGAAATAAGCCGTAGTTGATTATAAATCTTTTTTTTTCCTAGAAATGGTGGATTTAAAGATTGTTAACTCAAATAAAGAGCTACTTCACACCCAATATAAATAGTTTATAAGAAACATGCATGTATTCACATCACTCTCTCTACGCATATGCATGTATATATACAAATACGTATTTGCACACATGTGTGTATTTAAAGCTTAAGTATAACGGAACAACCCAGAAGGAATTAATTTATGCAAAGCATATCTTTGCAGCATATTTAAATTGCTTACTCATTTTATGGTCTAGGCTCTACCAGTGAAATTACAACTTTCGTCATTTTCTAAATAATAGATTATTATTTGGGGGGAAATGAACGAAAAACACCATATTGTTGCAGACTAGTCTGTTTTTATTTACAATTAGAGATATAAATTAGTAAAGAATTCTCGTTAAACAACCAAAGATTGTATAACCATCAACGTTTCAAATAAAAACCAGGCAAAATTTATTTACAAAAAGTTCAGATTCCATTGCAATACAACTTGCATAAATTACTAGAAGCTTTATATCGTTACAAAAATAAATATCAAATTTGTTTCCACTTTGTAAGGACTCAAGTTCTCCAATCACGTCTTTATTATCTCTACTGTATACATCTTTTACAAATAAATTTTACAATAAATCCTATCACACCTATCGAATATATACCGTGGCAATGAAGTGATCAATTCAAGATATCCTGAGAAAAACAGATCTGTTTTCAAAAGTCACACATACATTGGGGAAACTATACTATACCAGCAAACTCACATATGTCCAACAAAATTCTGGTTTAATAATTAGAGTCTGAAGATTTAATAGTGCTCTGTGGTCTTCTTTTATACAGTGGCACAAGATGTGATCCGGATTTAGAGATTTGTTATATATATTAGCTCGGGGAGAGATGATGGCTTGCTGACTTTTTTCAAAGCAATTGTGACACCTACCTGTGGACCAAGGAAAAAACCAGATCATCCAAAAATCCTTCAATTACACTCTAACACCATTAAAAGGGGGGAGGGGGGGGGAGGAAAGGAAGTAAGGCAAAATTCTTACTCGCCTAATTTCTTCTAACAAAAGAATTAGTTGGAAAAAAATATCGGCAAGGCGATTTGTTGTTGTTGTTGTTTATTTAGCCCTAAACAGCGGAGGTATTAAAAGTGCCATCGCTATCTAGGCAAGAGGCAAGTCACAGATAACATACCCTGCTTAAGATGCATGTCGGTCTCTAATAATTGTCCCTTTTTTATTTTAAATACACGGTCACTGCGTGAAGCCTCACTCAGAACGTGCAATTTTAGCACTGCCACGTGAGCACAAGCACTTTGTTTTTAAACAACAATAGCTTCAAAGATTTTCTTTTTTTTCCTAAAGCTTTCTTTCCGTAACATTTAAATAGCCCTTACGGCTTTGCCTTACACAAGCTAAGAGTATGCAAGGTGAGGGAACTGCCTAACCTGACTTTAAAATTAAGACAAACCCGCGAAAGAGAAGTCGTAATGAGAGGTTTAAAAAAAAAAAAAATCAGAAAAGAGTGTCTTACTTCGTAATCAGACTCTCAAGTAATGAAGCAAGAAATTAATGTTCAGCAAGTCTAGAACTGTGCAGCGTGTCTTAGACCTGATGCCAAATGATCAGTGTAATAGAAAATGTTCTCACTTACTTGCATTGCTGTGTGATTGCACTTCTATAGGTATGGTTGTACTCCTACTGTGCAGACTTCAGTGGGATCTGTCAAAATATAACCGTCAGTTAGTCACAGGACACAGCCAGCTAACTAGATTATACAGCGTGGGTAGGTCCCAACCCTCACTCGCGCAGAATTCGTAGCCAGGTCGTTTAAAAGGCTGGCCAATGTTTTATAATTGCCCCTACCTCGAGTGTTTTGTCAGAAGAAGCTGACAATTATATTAGTGCAAAACTTCTTTTAAACTCCCCCCCGCCCCCCACCCCCAAAAAAACCAACAAAAAAACCAAACCCAGTGAAAAATGTCACGCTCCACGGAATTTCACGTCCAAGGTCAGCAATCAGCTGAACCCAAAGCTGCAAAAAAAACCGTGAGGATACTGGAAACAAAGACAGCAAAGCCAGTTTGTCTAAAAAATAAAATAAAATAATAAAAAAAGTAATTTACAGGCAATGACAGCGGTGCTCTCTGGCTATCTTTGCGCGGAGCTTTCCTTTAAAAAAATGACTTTCACAAGCTGCGCCTGCAGCCTGCGAGCCTGCCCTACGAGCCGCCTTTTACATCCCCTCGCTCGGTTCTCAGAGGCAGGTGTCGACGGGACGGCGGCAGGCCGGGTTTTTAATCCCCAGGTTACCACTATCGCCCGTCGCGACTGGGTGGCAGCGGTGACAGTGCTTCCTCCAGAGACGGTTTCGGGATTTACGGCGTCTAAAGGACCGGGACGGGTCGGGGAAGGAGGGCGAGGGAGGACGGGGGGGGGAATAAAGCGGCAAAAGCGAGTCACCTACCTTTCTTAGAGTCATAACTAGAGGGCCTGTAATGTTGTTCTAGCTGGTTAGTGATGGTTTTCAAAGAGTCACTGCTCTGCTTGTGGACAGAGCTGGCGTTTAGGACAGTCTGACTTAGTCCCTCGTTTGAAGCCACTGCGGCGGAGTTGTATCTCAGGATTCCCTGGCTCTGGAGCGCGTTAAAGTTCCCATAGTTTGTATAATTGCTATAAAAAGGTGAGGTGTAATAAATATGCCTCCCCAGGAGGGAGGAGGGCGAGTAGGCAGCGCTGTGCGGGGCGGAGGCGGGGGGGGCCGAGGAGAGCGCCGCAGCCTGGCCCCCTTGCCCCAGGCTCTGGCTTTTGAGGTCCGAGGTGGCGATTTCGGCCAACGACCAGAGTTTGGGTTTACTGGCCGGCGTCGGGGGCCCGGGGGAGGCTCGACCCCCCAGCGCCGCCTTGCTGGCGCTGCGGGCGGCGTCGGCGTGCGGGTGGCCGAGGAGCGGAGCCTCCACGGCGGCCAGCGGCGAGGAGGTGGCCGGCTTGGCCGGCGGGTCGCGCTCCCCACCGCCTCCCCCGTCGTCCTCCTCGATGTCCTCCTCCTCCTCGTCGTCCTCCTCCTCCTCTTCCTCCTCCTCCTCCTCCTCCTCGCCGTCCTCGTACTTGTCCTTGCCCTCCGAGCCCGACTCGCAGAGGGGGTCGCCCGCTCGGCAGGGCAGCTTCTCGCCGTCCGATTCGGCCGAGCAGGAGTGGTCCGTCAGCGAGTCCACTTGCAAGCTGATCCCTGCGTGGGGCCGCCGGGCACAGAAAGGCAGAGTCAGGCCCCGGGGAGCGGGGGGGGGGGGGGGGAGAAGCGGAGAACGGGGGGAGAAGCGGAGAAGGGGGCGAGAAACGGGCACGGCCACCGCCACCGCGGCGGGGAGGGGAGAAGCCAGCCATCCCGGTGGTTTCCCTACGATCCCCGTTCCCGGGAGCATCCCTCCCCACGGGCTGGCTCCGCCGCGGCAACCCCGCACCGCCCCCCCTGCCCCGGCTACCGGCTCTACGCGGCCACAAGCTGCCGGAGGAGACGGGACGGGACACCTTTTTGGGGGTCCCTTTTGTTAAACCCCCCCAAACGCACCCGCACCCCCCATCCCCGCTGCCCCACTCGCGGAGAGGGGGGGGACGCGACGGGGCGGGCTGGGGACCACCCCGCCGCCCCCGCGGTCAACCCGGCGCCCACCTTCATCCTCCGCGGAGGTTTCGTTGCTTTCGGGCATCTTGTGGGGACTCTCCTCTTTCGTCCTCGCCCCGTCGCCTTCGTCGTCGTCCTCATCCTCGCTCTTGTTCCGCGGGGCCCAGGTCATCTTGTTCTCCTTCTTGAGCCGGCGGCGGGCGTTGGCGAACCAGGTGGAGACCTGGGTGAGGGTCATCTTGGTGATGATGGCCAGCATGATCTTCTCGCCCTTGGTGGGGTAGGGGTTCTTGCGGTGCTCCTGCAGCCAGGCCTTGAGGGTGGCCGTGGCGTCGCGGGTGGCGTTTTTCCTGTACGCGGGGTCGTTGAGCTGGTAGGGGTAGGCAGGGCTGCCGTACGGGTGGTAGCTGATGGCTCCGGTCATCCCCGTCGTATGGGCGTCGTAAGGGGAGCCCTGGACAGAACAAAACGGTGGGGTTGGCAATTTGTTATTGCTGATAGCCATTAGTAAGTTGTCAAGGCGAGATCGGCGGTTCTAGTCGTATTTCCCCGGGATGGTGTCTTGTATCCATATTCTATGAAGGGGGGAAGCAGCACCCAAAGGCCATTAAGTTGCGATTTCTCTCCCCCCCCCCCTTCCTCCGCCCAGCACACGCGCTTAAAATCGGCGATGTTTGAATCTTTCTGCCTAATTTCAGCTCCTTGTAATTGAATCTTTCCCAATATAATTTCTGAACGGCGGAGACATTTTAAAGGCCCTACAGGTAGCGTCTTGATATCTACATTTCTCTCCAAGGTTCAAAAGATGTTTCCTTTTTCGCTATAGAAAATACAACAAAGCCGCCACTTAGCAATTCACTGCACTAATGCATTACAAATCCAATTTGCAAATCAGAAGATATGCACCGTTTCGAATTGTTCAAATGCGATGTAATTAGCATTTTAATTCGCCCTTTAACGTTTAAATTGCGCTTATTTAAGGCTGCATAATGCAAGAAAAGTTAAAGATATCGCTAAGGAACTCGCTAACTTTCAGCACGGCTCTGAATCCCACAGATCGCCGAGGCACAGGCGCAACATCACCCAAATATCCCGCACAGTTCACAACCTCGCTGCAACTTCCAGCCCCTCGCCTACCGCTTCCCGACAGGAAAAAAAAAAAAAAAAAAAAACCAAAACAAAACAACAAGCAAGCGAGATCCTCAGATCTTCTATACCACCCCGAAAAAAAAAAAAAAAAAGACCGCTCGACCGTTTACGCACCGTATTTTACAGGCAGAAAGCAAGGAGTTTCCCTGTCACTTTGCAGGGGAGAGCGAACTACCCCCGCTGCCGTCCCCTCCTCGGATCTCGCCAGCGGCTCCGGTCTCAAATTCCGGGCACAGGTCTTTGTGTGTACGGACTAGATACGGGTCTGACTCTGGGTGTGTGTTTATAAAACTATATCATCACCTAGACGTGCCGTTTCTTTCTATACTTTATGGTTTTATTTATCTAGTTTATGCTCAGAATACACACACACGCAATGGCAAACGCTGCTTTTAACTAATAAGAAGAAAGTGAAATCCGAAACTGCGGCCACCACAACCATCTTGGGCTTAAGCGAAGCTCACAGATCGCAAACAGATGCTCCTTTTCATTCCTAAAATCCAGTTAAACCATTAGCACAAAACACACTGAAAGTAAATAAAACCACACGGGGATAAAGCCCGCAGCGCCTCTAAACACCGACTTAAAAAGCGAGGGGAAAAGAGAGAAAAGAAGAAGAAAAAAAAAAAAAGGGAAAAAAAGAAACCCTCCCCTATACTACCACAGCGAAAAGAGGAAAAAAAAAAAAAAGAGAAAGCGGGGGGGGGAAGGGGGGGGGGCGAGAATTGAAAACATCCAACCCAACTGCCTGAGACGATCCATATTTCTTTAACCAGGGCGCCCGCCCGGCTCCGCGAACCGCGGGGCGAACCGGGGTCCCAGGCCCGCCGGTACCGCGTTCGGCCGGGGCGCGGAGCGAGGCGGTGTCCGGTCCCGGTCCCGGTCCCGGTCTAGGTCTCGGTCCCGGTCTAGGTCTCGGCCCCGGCCCCGGCCCGCCGCTCCGCTCCGCTCCGCCCGGCTCGGCTCCGCTCCGCTCCGCCCGGCTCCGGCGGCCCCGGCCGGGCTTGGAGGCGGCGGCGGCGGCGGCGGTGCGGGAGCGGCCGGGCTGTGCGGCGGTGGTTGTCGGGGGGGGGGGGGGGCTTGATGGTGAGTGTGTGAGGAGAGAGGCTGAAGATGATGAGGATGAGAATGCGGATGCTAATGAAGAAGGAGAGGGTTTCTCTTCGGTAGTTACCATGTAGGAGGGGAATCCCGTGGCGGGGTCTGTGGAGTACTGGAGCGGGCTGGTGAAGCCTGTGGCCGCCGCCTGGGCGGTGAAAGCTGCCGAGCCCGGGTAAGGGCTGAACGCCGATCCCGACGAAGACCTGGCCAGCTCCTCGCTCCTGGGGGCCGCCAGCGCCGACGCCCCGTAAGCCGGGCAGGAGTACAGAGCCAGCGAGCCGGGGGGCTGGTAGAGGTAACCCTGAGGATAGGACATGGCTTTGCACTGGCGTGCACAGGAGCAGGGAGGGGGCGAGGGTGACCGGCCCTGCTGCTGCCGCTGCTCCTGGCGCTGCTTTCGTGCTCTCCCTCTTCTCCCGCCCTCCCTCCCTCCTCTCCCTCTCTCTCTCTCTCTCTCCCCCTCCCCGGTTGGCTCTGTGCAGTTATGTAGAGAATCAGAATTGTTATACGCTCCCCCCCATGCGCGCCCGCTCCGAATAAAAACAAACAGGAGGGAAAGGAGAAGAGGGGAAAAAAAAAAAAAAAAGAACCAACACCCCCCCAAAAGGGAAAAGAAATCGAGCGGTCAGAAATCTAACCGGGAGGGGAAGGGCATCTGGGAGAGGCGGAAGAGGAGAGGGTTAATAAAAAGAGAAAGGGAGCGAGAAAGGGAAAGGACCAGAAGGGGAGAGCGAGGGGGAGAGAGAGAGAAGCGAGCCCCCGAAATCAGAAAAGTGGCTGCTGCATATGGAGTTCTCCCAGCCAGGCAGCCAGCTCCCCCAGCGCCTGCGAGCCTGTATTTTGGGGGAAGTATAGAGTCTGGAGTGAAGAGTTGAGGAAGGAGCGCTCGAGTTTCTGAGGGACATTGGAAAACGGAGCTGTCCGTCACCGCCGCTCATCTGCATAGAGCGCCGGGCCCGCCCCCTCCCGCTCCGGCCCGTCTCCTCCCGCGGCCGGCAGGCAGGGAAGAAGGCAGGGAAGGCAGGGAAGAAGGCAGGGAAGAAGGCAGGCAGGCTTTGTAATGCAAGCCAGCCTCTCCGACTGCGAGCACACTGCTGAAGCCAAGCGATGAGACCGCTCATCAGCTCCTCTCCGGACTCGCCGAGCCATAAATACTCTTTTCCTACACTCTCCATTACACCCCCACGCCCCCCTCTTTCTTACACCCAGGGAACAGAAAAAAAAAAAAATGTATTCGAAATATATGCATCCCTGCTTTCACGCACGGCTCTGAGCGGCGTGCGTTGGCAGGGTGGGCGAGTGGGGTGGGCAGCGTGCGAGGGAAAAGCACTTTGGCAAAAGTACTGCCCTAGACGGTGGGAAAGAGAGAGATTTCTCAAATCCCCACGGCCAAGATCGGGCTGTTCCTGGCAGCGAGAGCTTTAGAGTTGGTGAAGTAGTCAAGATCTGGTCGTGGAGCGCGTTTGCACATGAAGGGAGAAAAGAAAAGGAAAAAAAAAATAGAAATCTCCTCATCTTTCTTTCATTTTTATTCTTCCTGGTGTGGTGCGTGGGGAAGAGGCCTGGGTGACTCCTTCCGGGGGGCTAGCTGCCTTTCCCCCCCCCCCCTTTTGCAGTTCAGATAAATCTCTCCTGGAATAGGATCACCATGTAATTAATTTCCCAAATAACGTAATCTCTTCCTCTGCCCCCTCCCTTCGGCCCTGGCCACCATCAGCCATCTATCTAGGCACCGCCAGCTCCCCTCCGGTTACGGGAGGACGGGACGAAGCCACCGCTCTTTTTTTCTCAGTGTAAACATCACTAAACGCATGCATGTGGCATGTAAGCCTTCTTTTCTTTCCCCCTCTCCTTTTTTTTCTTTTTTTTGTGCGCGTGTTTTTAATGATTAGTCCAGACGGACCCTTCAGAAACCGGCGCTGAACTGCCCGCACCCGAGCTCCGGCCTTTGCCTCCCACGACGAGGCGCGGAGTGGGTCGGCGCAGCCGACGGTCCCCTGTGTCCCCCCCCCCCAATCCCACCCCAGGCGGTACGGGGGCTTCCCACACAACCCCCCCTCCAGCCCAGGGGTAAAGGCGTTGGGCCCTGCCAACCCCACGGAGGAGCGCTAGGCCGCTCCGCGCATCCCGCTCCGCACCTGCGGCCCGCAACGCTGCAGCCCCGGCGGGGTAGGGTCAGGCCGGGGGGGGGTCGGGACGGGACCACCGGGTTGGAAAGGCATCGCCGTT